>NC_049236.1:35015494-37515494 GCF_011100685.1 Canis lupus familiaris | reverse complement strand
TTATAACGTTATGGTTTGGTGTCAATGTAATACTAGTCTCATAAAATGAATTTGGAAATATGCTCTCCTCTTCAGTTTTCTGGAAGAGTTTCTGGAAGAGATACCAGAGTACTGTTGTCATTTATGTCTTAATGGTTTGGTAGAAATCACTGGTAAAACACTCTAGACCTGGAGTTTTCTTTGTGATAAGGTTTTTTTCCCCCTTCAAAATCAATTGCTTTGTATTGAGTAGGGCTATAGAGGTCATCTATTGCTTTACAGTCTACTTTCAAGTGATATTATACTACTTTATATGTATTACAGGAACTTTACAATAGTATACTTCCATTTCTCCACTGCTAGTCTTTGTGTTAATTGCTATCAAAATTTTCCTTCTACATATATGTTAAGCTCCACAATACCCAATATTATTTTTGTGTTAAGCAGTTAATTAATTTTTTTATTTAAATAATAACGAGTCTGTTTACTTTTTAAAAGTCCCTTTTCTGTGTGTTTAATTTTGGATAGTTTCTACTGCTATGTTTTCAAGTTCTTGGGCAGCCCAGGTGGCTCAGTGGTTTAGCCCCGCCTTTGGCCCAGGGCGTGATCCTGGAGACATGGGATAGAGTCCCATGTCAGCCTTCCTACTAAGCAGAGAGCCTGCTTCTCTCTCTGCCTGTGTCTCTGCACCTCTCTCTCTCTGTCTCTCATGAATAAATAAATAAATAAAATTCAAGTTCTCTCACTCTTTTCTGCAATGCCTATTATGCCATTAACCATATTCAGAGTATTTTTCATCTCAGATAATGTAGTTTTCATTACTAGAATGTTGAGTTAGGTCTTTTGAAAATGTCTTTCCAACTTCTATGTAACATAGTAAATCACTCCTCTATCTTCTTGAATAAATCAAATACTGTTAACTGTTATAATGTCCTTGTTTCTTCATTCTATTATCTGTGTCATTTTTGGGTGTGTCAGTCAATTGATTTTTCCTTGGTCTGAATGAGAGTAATATACTACAAAAAAAATATACCATTGGAAATAATCATAATCTAGGAAACAGAAAAAAAAATCTAAAGAAAGAAAGAAAAGAGAGAGAGAGAGAGACTGGGGGGAAGGAATGAAGGAACGAAGAAAAGAGAAAAAAAAAGAATATTCTAATTATTTTCAGAGAAAGTCAAAAAGATCTTTTATCAGTAATACAAATACAGGATGGTATGATAGACTTCTACTTTTCCTCCCTGAATCCATGCCATCCTTCTTCCTGATGGCATCCACCGCAGTGTTGTATTCTCTATCTTCCTTTATAGTTGGTTATGACATGTGACAAAGTTCTAGTCCACTTAATGCAAGAAGTCATGTGTGCAGCCATGCCATGTCCTATAGTTTCATTTTCCTTCCTTGTGTGGATGTGGCCAGGACCTCACTCTGACTTAGCATGCAGATGAGAACAGCACCCTGACGGCTGGCACAGTGACAGATGGAGGGACTTAGGTTCCTGAATGTCTTCAGGTAGCACAATCACCCCACCCACATCAGTTATATGAGAATGAGATACTGTTCTGTATTATTCAAGTCACCATATTTGGGGAACTATTATGACAGCAACTCAACTTTTCATCAATAGTTTACATAATATGAAAAAGTAACAAAGAACAAAAAAAAAATGGCTTTACAACAAAATATTAGAAGAAAAGTTAAAAATATGTCCCAGTACAACAGAAGAGGGGGTAATATAAGACAACAGATAATAGATATAAAGTACAAAATCCAGAAGGTCCACCATCTGACTACTAGGGGTTCCAGAGAAAGGGTGAAAAATGTGCGTAGAAAGAAATTAATAAAGAAATAATATATAGATTCCATTTATATAAAAGGCAAAACAGACAAAATGAATCTTCCTGTTAGCCATCAGGGTGGTGGTTACATTGGCAGCATGATTGGAAGAGAGCACATGAAAAAGGCTTCTTGGGTGCTGGAATCATTCCATTTCTTGGTTTTGGTGCTTGTTCCAAGGATATTTGCAGCTTGTGAAAAAATACAAAGTGTCCTCTTATGACTTATGCATTTTTCTCTAAGTAGATTATACATAAATAAAATTTTTAAAATAAAGATAATGAATAAATATGGATAAAAATTTCCAGCATTCAAGAGAGAAGCTTCATTTTAAAGAATTTTTCAGATGCCAAAAAAGATCTACAAGGAACATCGTATAATTTCTAAAATTTCCTAACACCAAAGATAGAGATCTCAAAAGTTCCCAAAGAGGAAAAAAATAAAAGATAATCTACAAAAGACCAAGAAGTAGGTAATCAAACAGGTCACCATGAATGCTAGAAAACAATAGAATAGAGCCTTCAAAGTTCTCAGAAAATCATTTTGATTCCAGAATTCTATAAGTAATCAGATTCTCTGATTTGACTTGTGAATGCCTCTCAAGAAAAAATAATTCAGTGAAACAAATGACACCTCCTAACCCTGTTTTTCTTCAGGCTGATCACTGAGTTAGAGACACACACTCTTGTATTTCTGAGTGGGCGGCCATTCAGTATTTACCTACTTCTTCCTTCCAGGCAAATTCATTTCCCTTGACTTCATTTTTTGGTCCTCCTCCTATCTGTTGTGGGCATTAAGTTCAATTATCCAATAATGGATCCTGGTTTAGTTTCCCCGTGTTTATCAAATATCCCAATCTGTTTGTTGATTTAGCCTTGGCAACTTAATTTTTCTCGAACCTCAGAGAACGCTTTATGAACCACCCACGACATTTCTGAAAACATTAGGGCAATATTCCCCCATATAACACTGTATCTTTTGGGAGACACTTCTGTCTTCTTCTGTGACAAGAACTATTTTTTCAGAGCCTCATTACTGACCCCTTCTTTCCATGTAATGGCCTCTTACCAACCTGATTCCTAAGGATAAGTTCTGCCAAGAGACAGTCATTTCTTTGAAACTGTATCTTCCAGAATGTAAAACAGGAGAGCAACTGGTTTGAAATAATTAAGGGGTCAGGTTTTCTTCACGACGACAGTGTTACCGGTGTCAGAATCGGCTGCTACTCCCATGCCTTCAATTAGGTCCTGAACCATTTTAGCCAGAACCCCCGGGGTGCTATTCTCGCCAGCCTGTGGCCGGGGGACCCCGCGGGGAGTCTCTTGCTGCGCCAACTCTCCCTGCGTTGTGGCTGTTACCTGGGATCACATCCCCTCGGCCAGGGGAGCGGAGCTGAGGGCCGCGGGTGCGCCCGGCCTCTTCCGCATCTGATCCACGGTCGGCCCGGAGTTGCCCGCGGTCGGGCCAGTTCGCCTGAGGGCCTGGGCGGCCAGCGAGGGGAGGGAGGGGGGGCAAGCGCCGGGCCCGCCATAGCCTGTCAGCCGGGCCACGAGGCCACGAGGGCCTCGGGGGCCTCGGGCGGGAAATGTTGGCGGCGCGGCGCCTCCCGCGGAAGCCGAAGGCAGGGAGCAGGCGGCCTGTGCGAGGGGCCCTGTGGGGTCGTGATTTCCTCAGCCTCCGCGCGCCTCACGGGCCGCGAGACCCAGCCTCTGCCACCAGCGCGCTCCCGTCAGTCCGCGGCCGCAGCCCGCGGGGGCCCCCCTGCCTGCCGCGCTCCAGGGCGCCCGAGGCGGCGCCTGCTCCCGCCGAGAACCGGGGCGCAGCTCCCGACGCGGCACTGTCGCCAGCTGTGGCCCCTGCGGGACGAGCCCCTCCAGGCCGCAGACGACGGCGGGGCGCCGCGCTCGCAGAGGCCTCACCGCCGGCCGGCGGGCCCCTGGGCGCCCCGGGCCTCCCTCGCTCCCGGGTCCAGCACGAGGGGGACAGTGTCCCGGTCGGAACCCCGCTCCCCTCCACCTGTGAAGGTCAGAAGGTCTACAGGAATCCTGGGAACGCGGCATTACTGGCTTCCCACAGCCCCCGTCCCCTCGAGCCTGACTGACTTGACCTGCAGCTCGGCTTCTCCCCGCCGCTCCTGTCCCCCGCCCCCCTTCCTGTGGGAGGGAGAACGGCCACGGGCCTCTCCTCTCCTCCTTCCTTCTTCTCACTATGTCTCTTCTCTACTCTTCTCTCTCTTCTTACTACTGCTTCCACCTCGCCCTGTGGCTTTTCCTCTCCTCCTTCCTTCTTCCTGTCTCTCCTCTCCTCTCCTCTCCTCTCCTCTCCTCTCCTCTCCTCTCCTCTCCTCTCCTCTCCTCTCCTCTCCTCTCCTCTCCTCTCCTCTCCTCTCCCCTCCCCTCCTCTCTTCTCCTCTCTTCTCGCTTCTCCCTCCCCTCCCCTCCTCTCTTCTCTTCTCTCTTCTCCCTCCCCTCCCCTCCCCTCCCCTCCCCTCCCCTCTTCTGTCTCCTCTCCTCTCCTCTCCTCTCCTCTCCTCTCCTCTCCTCTCCTCTCCTCTCCTCTCCTCTCCTCTCCCCTCCCCTCCCCTCCTCTCTTCTCTCTTCTCTCTTTTCCCTCCCCTCCCCTTCCCTCTCCTCTCCTCTCCCCTCCCCTCCCCTCCTCTCTTCTCTTCTCTCTTCTCTCTTTTCCCTCCCCTCCCCTCCCCTCCCCTCCCCTCCCCTCCCCTCCCCTCCTCTCCTCTCCTTCTCTTCTCCTCTCTCCCTCTCTCTCTCTCCTTTTCTTCCAGTTTTCCAATTCTGGTGACAAACACCACCCGCCTCGCCGTCAAAGGCAGGGATTATTGTGCCTTCTGGGAAAGTAACTGGTCAATCAGAAGACAGTGTCCTTCCAAGTTTAACCCAATTTAGATCCTTAGAGAGCAGAAGAGGGACTCGCGAGGGAGGAAAGGCGCTTCTCCCCCCCCCCCCCCACCCCCCCCACCCCCACCCCCGGGTGGGGAAATAAGCTCGCGGGCAGGAAAGGCCCCTGGCTTCAGCTCTCGGAGTCAGCACGATCCTTAGCCAGACCCGCTTAGCCAACCGGGGGGAAATGACCGGTATGACTTCGTGGTGAAACATCCCCCTGAAACAGTCTGCAAACCTGTAGGAAATCCCATCTCCCCGGTTCCTGAGGGGTCGGCGCCTAACGAAGGAACGGGAAAACAGAACAAAGGCAGACAACCCAGTCCTGCTCCACATTGAGGAAAGTCCTGGGGCCGAGGGCGGGCGGCTGGGAGGGCTCGGGCCTGCAGGTGCGACCCTGCGCGGGGCCACCGCTTCAGCTGCTCCCAGCCGCCCGCCGCCCGCGGACCCTGTTCCCTGCAGGGAGGGGAGAAGCCAAGGGGGTCGGGGGACAGAATACAGAGGCGGGGCGGGGGGGGGGGGACGCCCACGGAGGGAGACAACGGAAGGCGGCCAAAACCCAAGGGCTTTCAAAGCAGGGAGAGCTCATCATCCCTCTGGCTTTGCAGAAGGCGCATCGGCGCGGGCGGCCGCGGACGCACGTGGGCCGCCTGCCCGCCGGGCCCTTCCCAAGGCTCCGCGCTCGCCCGATGCAATTTCTTCTCCTGCGGCCCTGCGTTTGCGGTGGCGCCGGTCGTGGTTGAGGACGCCTCATCCGTTTGTGACCTTGCTTTCCCGACGCCGTGCTTGCTTACAGGCAAGTGCTCGGGCCACTTAACCTTCTCAGTTTCCCCCGGGTGACCTTATGAATTTCCAACAGGAAAAATACAAAATCGTCAATTTGTTTTTTCATTACCCAGAGGATAAACACAAAGTAGGGAAGCCTTTTATCTTGCTGCACCGGCACACCTCCTCATTACTCAGCATCGAACAAACATTTGCTAAGAGTTAATAAATCCGGCGTGTGGCTTTCTTTGTGCAGGGAATGGCCTACCATCCAAGGCAATCTCTCATTAAGGAAAAAGAAATAGAACATACTCATATTTTATTCATGGCCTCAGAATCCCAGGGGAAAAAAAAAATCCAAAAATTTATAGACGCAGAGAAATCCAAAACAAAAAGGCTACCACAGTCTTATTTCCAGCGACGCGTCCTGAGTCTCAGCCCCTCAGAGGAGAGGCTCATCCACAAACACAAGGGCCCCAACACCAAGGCCAGCCTGATTGCTCAGATGGAGTCCCGCGACCTTTCACCACATCCCACAGTTACAAGGGCCCGGGGCTTATGAAAGCGTAGCCCTTGAACAAGTCCAGTGGGGAATATATTCTGCAGCCATCCATCACCAACACCCTCTCAAGACGGTTCAGAGTCCCTGTTCCAGCCAGCTGTCCTCTGCAGAGGGGTCCAGGCGCCAGCCAAACCAGAGGCACCAGCACAGCCACTGCAGCAAGCTTTAATTTACCAACGATCCCTAGTCCTGTGAGCTTGGAAAGGCTCTGGTGATTTATTGGACTGGAGCAGAACTCTCATCCATTATAGTTTGTCTTAACTTAATCAAAGGTATCTTCTCCCTTTGGAGCAGCTAACCTACAAACTCCACGGTCACCATGATAAATGTGCCCGCCTGACTTCCTTTTCTGATTACTGTGAATGAAGCATCACAAACAACTTGATCCATTCCGTTAATGCTGCGGCTCCAGCGCCAAGAGGCTGCAGTCCTGTTACGGCCAAGCAGCTACACGGGGAGGCCAAGGTGACTGCACTGGGGGTTTGACTGGGCGATGTGATCCATGACCGCGAGGAGGACAGAACTCTCAGGGATTTCTCAGTTGCTTAAAAGATCCAGAAAAACAAAGCAGTTTCCTTGTCTAAGGGAGACCTTCCTGTCTGTATACCAACAGCAATATGCATCCCCCAGCCTTTACCAAACACACCCACTCACACACGCTCACACACATTCACACCCCCCACATACCAAGATAACCACACCTTTCGCAGAAAGCATGGCTAATTTAGAACAGTCTTTAATCCAAGTGTCTCCTAAACCTAGTGGTTGCCACAGAGATCAAGGATTGTATCTGGAAAAACAAGAACGCGAGGAAATAACAGATATTTTAAATGTTTGTGTGATACATTATGGCCCAAAGAAAACAGAATCATGAAGTAATCGGGCACTTTTCTGTATGACACAAGAGTCTTGGTTTTGCTTTTTAAATGACTTACATGGCAAGCATTCAAGATTAACATCTAGACTTTGCTTGCAATGTCCCGTTGGCAGACAAGAGTTAGAAATTGATGATCACGAACTTAAATGTCATTCTTTGACAGATTCAACCAAACCCTCTTCTTTCAGAGATTCTGAAGTCCTCCGAGGAAGTACTATTATATTCATCTTTGCAACCCTGGCAACTAGGCCAGTGTGTACGCGATCTGCTCAGGGTATTCGTGAAATGCAAATGTTAAACTGAATTGTCCACGTTCAGGAGGAGAACCCTATTCATTCTTGTAGCCTAGTACATATGAACATAATTCCAAGGATAACTATGAACCAGTAAGACCTCCAGTTGACTGCTTTGCTTTTAAATCATAACCTCATTAAAGAGGAACATTTTCTGAATCCCGCTGACAGTAGGCTGCCCTCAGCCCCATCAACCTATATAGCATTTGAGAGAGTCCAGAAAGACAATGTATATTCTTCTATTTATAGTAAACGTATTTTATTCTGTTAAATACATCAGGATAGAAGGTCTCTGCTATACAGTATTAAAATGAAACCCTGCAAAAAGAATAGGGGTCCTTGAATGATGAGTTCAGAGTTTAGATCAGGGCTCAGCATATATGACCCAGGTAAATCTGCCTAGAGCCACTGTTTGTACAGCACAAGAGCTAAGAATGGTTTTGATATTTTAAAAGGGATTAAAAAAACAATAAAGAAGAATATACAACAGAGGATGTATGTGGTCCTCAAAGCCTAAAATATTTACAGAATATTTAAAATATTTACAGAAAAATTTTGCTGATCCCTGATTCAGATGGCATTAGCCTATATTTAAGAGTTTTTGAGTAAAAGTAGTATGAGCAAGTAGAATGAGCAAGCAAATCTTTTTTAAAGATTTTATTTATTTATTTTAGAGATAGCACGTGCGTGTGCAGCAGGTGGGGCTGAGGAAGAGAGAGAGAGAATCCTTAAGCAGACTCCTTGCTGACCCGGGAGCCCAGCATGGGGCAAGATCCCAGAGCCCTGAGAGCATGACCTGAGCCGAAACCAAGACTGGGACGCTTAAGTGACTGAGCCATGCAGGTGCCTTGAGCAGGGCTGATTTTTAGGTGTGTTGGTCAGACAACAATGTGGAGAAAGAATTGTGCTAATAGAGCTTGTATAAGATAGTAAATTAATGAAAAGAAATTAGAAAATGTATGCAGTATTTTCTCTGGCGGTGTATACTTCCTTACAGGGATGGAATACATTTACAGATTCATGATTGTTCGGGTACAACCATGATTTCATGTAATTTTATTGTTTCCTGAATAGGCATTTAATTTACTCTAATTCTTGGAGGAGAATTTAGCAGGATATGGATTTTAGGTTGTCGGTGTCAAGATGTTATGGAGGTAATCTGTATATTTGCCTTGTTCCATATCATATTTTCTATTTGTCTCTCATGTTCTGCAATTTCACTAGGACCCACGGAGGAGTAGATTTATTTTTATTTTCTGCAATTTCTTTCTAATCAGTGTTTCGTTAGCCTGTGTGTTTATGTATTCTTTAATTAAGAAAAATTGTCAGCCGTTACTTCTTTGAAATTAACTTCTCACCTCTCTCACTCTGTAAAACTCTTCTGAGAGGTATTATTGAAATTTATCATTCTGGCTTTTGCATCTTTAAATGCTTTTTCAAAATTCCTACTTCTTCATCTCTCTATTTTGCATGCTGCATCATTTCTCCAAATGCATCTTCTAGCTCACTGATTCTCTTTTCAGCATTTAATGTATGCTTTCGTCTGTCCATTTAGCTTTTCATTATAGAAACTCTACTTGGTTCTTTTTCAAATCATCTTCTGATCATATTTCATAAGGTCCTGTTTTTCCATTATTGATTCCGTTCCTTCTTTTATCTCTTTAAATATTTTAAGCATGTTTATTTTATTGTCTCAGATTGTACTCTTCTGTTTGTAGTGGTCTCCTGGTACTCTCTGTGGGGAAGGTTATAAGGTTTAATGAGAAAAATTATGGGAGTGGGAAGAACATGGTGTGCAGCCTACAACCAACTTGACATTCATGGAGTAAATCGTGATTAAAACAAAGAGATGAAAGACTTGAAAGACAAGTTGAGATATAATTTAAGAAGAATATTATTGCCTTACATTTAAAAATATTGGAGTTTAAAATATAGGTAATGGCAGCCATGGAATGTTAAGCAGGGAGGTGATCTGGTAAAAAAAAAAAAAAGTATTTTGGGAACTGGAGAATATCAGAATTTTAAGAAACTTTAGCATTTTATTCCCAAAACAAATGCTTTGATTACAGTAGAGGAACTAGATTTTGCGAGATAAGTTACTTTTCACAAAAGCATACAGCTAAAGGAAAACACTATATGAAAGAAAGATAATAAAAAGTGGAAGAGGCAAAATGGTTCGGAAGACCCAAAGTAGCCAATATTATATTGATGGAGAACAAAGTTGGACGACTGACACTACCCAACTTCAAGACTTACTATAAAGCTGTAGTCATCAAGACAGCATGGTATTGGTGACAGAGCAGACTAATAGATCAATGCAACAGAATAGAATACCCAGAAATGAACTTCCACACGTTTATTCAACTGATATTTGACAAAGGAACAAAAGCAATGCAAGGAAGGAAAAATAATGTCTTTGACAAATGATTCTGGGCCAACTGGACATCCATGTGCAGAAGAGGGAATCTAGAACTTCACAAAAACTGATTCAAACTGGATCATGGACCTAAATGTAACATGCAAAACTATAAAACTCCTAGAAGATATTATAGGAGGAAACCTAGGTGATCTTAGGTATGGTGATGCCTTGTTAGATACAACACCAAAAACATCATCCATGAAAGAAATGTGATAAGCCGGACTTCATAAAATTAAAAATTTCTACTCTGTGAAGGGCAATGTCAAGAGAAGGAGAATGCAAGCCACAATCTGGAAGAAAATATTTGCAAAAGACATATCTGATAAACTGTTATCCAAAATAAACAAAGAGCTTCTAAAACTCAACAATAACAAACAATTCTATTTAAAAATGGGCCAAAGACCCTAACAGACATCCATCATCAAAGAAGACACCCATACATCAAAGAAGACATACAGATAAGTACATGCAAAGATGCTCTATATCAAAAATCATCAGAAAAAAATGCAAATTAAAACAATGAAATGCCACTGCATGCATACTAGAATGGCCAAACTCTGGAATGTTGACAACACCAATTGCTGAAGAGGATGTAGGGCAAAAGGAACTCTAACTAATTGCTGCTGGGAATGAGAAATGGTACACACTTTGAAAGATAGTTTGGTGACTTATTACCAAACTAAACATACTATTGACATATGATCCAGCAATCATGCTCCCTAGAATTTAACCAAAGGAACTGAAAACTTATGTCTACAAAAAATTCCGCAAATGGATGTTTATAGCAGCTTTATTCATAACTGCCCCAAATTAGGAGAAACCAAGATGTCTTTCAGTAGGTGAATGGATAAAGAAGCTGTGGTACACCCAGAAAATGGCGTATTATTCAGCACTAACACGAAATGAGCTATAAAGTCACAGAAAGACAAGCAGGGACCTCAAATGCATATTACCAAGTGAAAGAACCCAATCTGAAGGCTGGATATTGTGTGATTCCAAACAAATGATGTTTTAGAAAAGGTAAAGTTATGGAGTCAGTAAAATGATCAGAGATTGCTGGGTGAGAGAAGGTAGGAGCCATGAATACGCAGAGCACAGCAGATTTTAGGGCACTGAAAATATTCTGTACAATGTTATAATGATGGACGTATGTCATTATACATTTGCCCAAAGCCATCGAGTATATGATACCAAGAGTGAACCTTCAGGGAAACTATAGACTTTCGGTGATTATGATGTATTGATGTGAGTTTGTTCTTGATTAAAAAAAAAATTACCACTTTGCTGAGTGATATTTATAATGGGAAAGACTTTGCATGTATAGAAGCAGGGATTTTATGGGAAGTATCTGTACTGTCACCTCAATTTTGCTGTAAACCTAATACTACTTTTTAAAAAATTAGGTCTTTAAAAAAAAATGTTGGGATGTCTGGGTGGCTCAGCGGTTGAGCATCTGCCTTTGGCTCAGTTTGTGATCCCAGAGTTCCGGGATCAAGTCCCACATCGGGCTCCCTGCATGGAGCCTACTTCTCCCTCTGCCTGTGTCTCTGCCTCTCTCCATGTGTCTCTCATGAATAAATGAATAAAATTTAAAAAAAAAATAAAGGTTGACTAGAAAACTGTTGTAACTCTGGTGTGAAATGAAGAGATCTTACACTGAGGTATTACTGTTGAGAATAGCCAGAAAACTGTAAAGGAATGATTTTCAGGGCTTCTAAATGAGTATGTGTAGATGTTTGTTGGGACAGTGCCTAATGGAAAAGTAATTCCAGATCGAAAGCTGAGACAATTATGGGCCCATTGACATTACTATAGACATAAAAATCTTAATGATATCTTCATATGTTTTTTAATGTTAAGATTTTCAAACAAAATGATGGCAGAGAGGAGAAAAGCCTCTTGGCATAAGATGGACATTCAATACGTGTTTACATTATTTTATTATTATTGTTATTATCATTATAATTATTATGTATTTTACTGCACAGGAACAAAGTTCTTGGGAAGAACTTGGATTTCACAGTAAAATATAGGATATTGAGTATGTCACATCCTCTTTATGTCCCAGGTTCCTTACTTTCCTACCTCCTTGGAGAACTTTTCAAATCTAATATGACAAAGGGATAAAGAACTCTGTAAATACAAAGCATCATTCAAATGAGACAGTATTTTTTCCTGGCCATAGCATTGCAAGCAGAGCTAGAAATCATAGTCTTCCAGGCATACATTTTGGAGTAAAAGCAGCGTTCAAAGCCCAGCTTAACTCCAATGAGCTTTGTGACATCGGACAATTTCTTCTTTTGTTCCCCTGCACCTAAGTTTCTACATCTATAAAACATGTATAATTGGAGTATTTATGGGGTTGCAGGATAGGTGACATTGGGATAACGTGTGTAAAGCAAATGGTTGGGCACGCTGTCGAGTTGGTTCTCTACATTAACTATGATCACTGTCCCGACCTTAAAGAACACGGATGCATCGTATGACTGCAATTACCTTCTTAAAGTTATGTAGTACGGGTGGCTCATGAAAACAAAATTCTGCTGGGATGCTAAGAACTAGAATATCCAGAGGCTTTCAAATTAAAGCTGAAGGATAATTTGATTTAGGTTGAAGAGAATGAACATAAATATATGTCTTTGCCCATCAGACACATATGAAATGGTAAAAAAAAAAAAAAAAGTACATTACCATTTACTCAACTTTTGTAGTTGGAAGTGAAGAAATCAGAAAGGGAGTATCATCACTGTGAACATATTTCTTCTCGTAAAAGATGCATTTTCAGAACATGCGGAGTCAAGGAATCAGCTTCTACTATTCTATGGCTAATACTTAATATGTGTACTGAATTTTCTCAACCTCTGATAGTTATGAAATGTAAGCACATTGGCATAGAATATTAAAATAAGTCACTGCTGGGGCACCTGGGTGGCTTGGTTGGTTGAGTGTCTGTGCTCCACTCAGGTCATGATCTCAAGGTCCTTCCTGGGATCAAGCCACTCGTCGGGGCTCCCCGCTCAGCGGGCAGTCTGCTTCTCCTTCTCCCTCTGCCTGCCCCCCTGCCTCCCCCAGCTTATGTTCTCTCCCTTTCAAATAAATAAAGCCTTTAAAAATAAATAAATAAATAAATTAATTAATTAATTAATTAAATAAACCACTGTGGACATCAGTGTAGCTGGAATTTCAGGAGTTAATTGGCTTTAGAGCCCAGAAACTATTAATTTCTAATCATCCATATTAACCTGGCAATTGCATATACCTAGCAGGTGCTGCCCAGGAAGCTGTATTTCCTTAGAATTAATGACATGCCCTAATTGTAGCCATTTTTCTAAGTCTCTAGAGTATCTGTAATTAAGAAATTTAACTGTACTTAAAATGATATAAAGTGCCATTAGTCCCACGCTAAATCACTTCAGATTACTGATTTATTTGCCACTAAAATTATCCAGGTAATTTCCTCAAATTGACTAATGTAAAGTTTCACACATGAGTACTCATACTGGATGAAGCTTGGGGTCTTTTTTTCTGTAGGGGGAAAAAAAAGTTTGCTTCTAAGCTCCACAAAATTGTAATGTAAATCTGGGGCAGCCCAGGTGGCTCAGTGGTTTAGCGCCGCCTTCAGCCCAGGATGGGATCCTGGAGACCCGGGATCGAGTCCCATGTCAGGCTCCCCGCATGGAGCCTGCTTCTCCTTCTGCCTCTGTGTGTGTGTGTGTGTGTGTGTGTGTGTGTGTGTGTGTCTCATGAATAAATAAAATCTTTAAAAAATAATAAATAAAAAATAAATCTGTGTTGGTCTCTTCTCGGAGGTAGTTTCCTCACTGAGTAGGTTGGACTAGACTAGTAACTGCCATTTAGTTGGGAAAAGTAAAAAAATAAAAAATAAAAAAATATATCGGGAAAAGTTTTTTTTTCTTTAGTGTAATCAATAGAAAGATTCCCTCAAATAAAATCATTATTGAACTGGAATAGCTCTGGATAAAGGAGGAACTCTAAAGAGCCCTATCAATCTCTTGCCCACCTACCTAGCACGATCCCTCCTCCAAACCTTCAGAGCTCCCTGGACTCAACAACTTTCAGTTCCATTATTCTATTCTGTGTATGGCTTCCATTTCAAGTGTCAGATTTGTTGTCAGTGTTTTCATTCTCTGTACCCCCCTGCTAAACTAAAAATTCAGAGAAGTGAGGAACTTCTGAATAATATGGAAAAGAGAAGTAGGATGCAGGTTTCTTAAGTAGATGGTCCAGTCATTTGTGTTAAGGCAAAATGGAGGTGAATAACATCTAGAATTACCACATCCTTTTTATGCCAGCAGTTTACGATGTGGTAAGTGGTTCAACACAAAATAATTCTTTGTTTTTCACTTATGTTCTCTTCAACACATTTAATTTTCTAACTTTGCTTATCCTAATAAGATACTTAAGTTTACAGGGGTAACCTGATAACCAACCTGGCATTGTACATGGATGTATACCAGCTTCTACTGGTATGGTAAGAGATATGGTGTTTTGATTCATTTAGGCCAGGCACTGATGTAGGATATATGAAATGGAATTATGTATGCTTGGTTTGGATCCAAGACCCTTAACTTTGTACCATAGTAGCTCACTGCTCCTTGACGATGTCATTACATTGTTTTATGTGAATCATCCAGATTTTATCCTTTCAAGTGATTTTTGTTCCTTCTTGCACTTTTATCTGGGATCATTTTCCTTTTGCCTAAAAATCTCCTCTTAATATTTCATCTATGTTTGCGAATCTGTTCTCTTCATTTTTATTTGTGTGAAAACATTGTGATTCTGCCTACTTTTAAACAGATGTCTTCATTGAAGTATAGAATGTGAGGTTGGCAGGGTTTTTTGTTGTTGTTGTTGTTGTTTTTTCAGTTCTTTAAAGATGCTTTGTTGCTGTCTTTCTTCCATAATTTTCAACTAGAAGTCAGTTTTTAAGTCTTAACTGTTGCTTCTTTGAAGGTAATGAAACTTTTCCAGACTTAGATGGTTTAAAGATCTTTTGTCTTCTAGTTTCAGCAGTTTTTTCCCCAGTGTACCCAGGTGTAGTTTGCTTGCATTCATCTTACCTAGAATGTGTCCAGTTTCTTGAATCTGGTGTGAGGATTTCCATTAGTTCTGAAAATTCTTATGTCTTGAAAGATTGTTCATACCTCATTCTCTCTCCTCTCCTTCTGGTACTTCACTTGACTAGGCTAGACCTGGTCACTATGTTCATGTCATACAGGAGCTTTTGTATTTTTTCCCATTCTTTTTTTCCCCTGTACTTCAATACAGACAATTTCTAATGACCAATCTTCCAGTTTACTAATCTTCTCATCAGCTGTTCTAATCTATAACCAAACCCATCTACTGAATTTTAAATTTTTTTGTTCACAAATTTCCATTTATTTCTATGTTTCTAGTACCAATTTTCTGTTGAAATTCCTATTTTTTATTAAGTTTTTTAAATATATCAATCATAGTTGATACATTTGGATCATCTATGGTTCTCTTAATTTTTTCTCTTGTTTTTTAATCATTTATCCTAATATTCTGATATGCCTGCCATTTTTCAAAAGTAGACAAGATGTATGACTATTAGAAATTAGAGAGATAATTTGAAGCTCCGAATGATGTTATTTTCCTCCAGAGTTAGAGTGTCTAATATGATGGCAATTTAGCTCATGTGATTATTTAAACTTAAATTAATTAAAATTTTAAAAAATTGAAAATTATTTCCTCAGTCATACTTAGTCACAATGCAAGTGCTCAGGAGTCATGTGTGGCTAGTGGCTGCTTTTTCATTAGACAAAACAGATCTAGAACATTTCCATCAGCACGTAAAGTTCTCTTAGACAAATCTGCTCCAGAGAATTTCTTTTCACTTCTGGAAGACAGTTACTCTAGTCTGTGATTGAGGTGAGGAGAAGCTGGGTTTTACTCTTTGGGAAGGTTGGCCTATTTCTGGTTCCTCTTACTCAAGATAAAGCCCATCACGGGTCCTAAATAAAATCCTGAGTTATTCTCCCGTCCTCCTCCCTCTAATTTTTGGTCTTTACAGCTCTGTTACACTGTCTGCAGGTCTGGCAAGCTTCTTAATTCCTTTGCTATGACTTCCTGCTTGGTCTCCCAGCTTCTATTTCTAGTACCACTTAGGAATAGGCAAATTCCTTAAGTAGAAAAGAACACCCGTACCAAATATTGAGCTTGCCTCAACGAATTTCCTTTGTGCACCTTGGCTTCTCAAATACTTTCAGTCTCAATATATCTCAGATATCTTCAAATAGGATTTTAAAATCCAGCTTTTCTAGTTATTTCAGCAGGAGGTTACTTGTCACAGCGAGAAGCAGAATCTTCTCATCCTGTCTCCCTATCTGCTGTCAGGCATTCATTCTCCCACTGACATGGTGAAATATGAAAATATTGAAATATTCCTGTCCAAGTCACTAACGACCTCTGTGCTATCAAATTCAATGGTCAATTTTCAGTTCTCATCCCCCACGGACTCACAGCAGCATTTGAACTCCAAATGTATACATTAAACTTCCTACTAGACCGTTGCAATTAAAAATTTAATAGGCATCTCAAATTTAATATGTCTGGTCATAAACTTTTGATGTCCCCATTCTGTTTCTTCCTCAATCTTGCCTCACCTCAGTAAATGACAGCTTTCTACAGAATTCTAATTGTGCTGGCAAATACTTTGCAGTCATTTCTCACTCTTCTCCAGTGACTTTCCATTTTGCTCAGAATACCATCCAATCTCTTACCATGGCCTACAAGGCCATACATGATCTGTCTTCTCTCTATGTTCATCTGCTGGCAGCCTTTTAGCCCCCTCACTTTCATGAACACTCAAAGAAGCTTTCCTCACCAAGGCCTTACACTTGCTATTCCTCAGTGTGGATGCACCTTGCCCAAATATGTACAAAGTCTTTGCTGAAACATCACTTTTCACAAAGGCTTTCTCTTCCCTTCCTTACATTTTTTTCCATAAAAATTGAACCCTTCCATCACTCTCTATCCTTTTACCTTGTATTGCCTTTCTTCTTTGCTCTTATCACCACTCAACAAATGATATACCTGTTTGCTTTCTGTCTTCTTTGCCAGAATGTAAGCTCTATCAGAACAGGGATGTTATCTGTTTCATCACTGCTCTATCCTCATCACCAGCCACATAACTGTAGAAATAACACATCTCTATTTTCCAGGTTAGGAATGGAAGAAACACAGAGGTGAAACAACACTGATCCAGGGCACATGGCTAGTGAGTGGTAGAGCTAGGACTAAATCTGGCAGCCTGGCTCCAGACTCTGTGCTCTTACCACGACATTGTACGCTCTCCAATAGAGGTCTTAGTTAATAGACTCAGCCATGTGTATCCACACAACTTCTTCTGCTTCTGGGATCTGGGGCTAAAATAAAAAGAGAAAACAGAATGGCATCATCTGGAATGCTTCAAATCCTCCCAGAATCCTGCTTGTTTTCTAAAAAGATGAAGAGAAAGAACCCCTATATCTTTTGGGAGAAAGACTGAGGTCCCTTTATAACCAATAATATGTCCGATGTCAAGCCAAAATTAAAAAAAGATTCAAGAGAGGAGGAGGAAGAAGGAAAGGAGGGAGGGAGAGAAAAAAGGAGGGAGGAAGGGGGAGAGACAGAAAGAGAGAGACAGACAGAGAGGGAGGGAGGGAAGTTATGCACCCTCATGCAGGTTCAGATTTTATTTCTTTTCACATCATACAAAAATCATACCACAACTTAACCCTATAATTGACTAAATGTACTTTTTATTGATTCCGGATCGATCTAAGGAGAGGTAGGAGGAGAAAAGGGAATAATAGATTCTCCCTACAAACCAAAACGCATATGCCCTCTTAATAGTTACCATTGGTAGGATAGAGAGAAGAAAGCCAAAGAAGGTCGATCCCTGGCTAGAAAACAGAGTAACATGTGTTGAGAGAAATACTCTGTCAGAAAGACTCAAGGAGCAAGCAGAAGAAGGATGAGTCCAGGGTGGCTAATAAAACCTACCAGTGGTATGGCCTAAGCCCAGAAACCTATGCATAAAGGAGTTTCATAGAGAGTAACAGTTTACTCAGGTGGTGTGTTTAAGACTGGAGTTTAGGGGATCCCTGGGTGGCTCAGCAGTTTAGCACCTGCCTTTGGCCCAGGGCGCGATCCCGGAGTGCCAGGATCGAGTCCTGGGTCGGGCTCCCAGCATGGAACATGCTTCTCCCTTCTCCTGTGTCTCTGCCTCTCAATCTCTCTCTCTCATGAATAAATAAATAAATACGTATTTTTTTAAAAAAAAAAGACTGGAGTTTAAATAAGGTCTTATAGAAATGAGGCAAAGTCTAGTTAGGGAGAAAGTCATGTGAATTTATATGTGCTTTTATTTCTCAATGTTTGCTCTAAAAAAAATCCCAAGGATTGCTACCTTTTGAAGCCACGTATTCTATGTGTGGGCAATTATCTGAGTGTTATTTTCATCTGAAGCTAAACTCTGCCTCTCTATGACTTTCCCGACTGATGCTGCTTTTGCTTTGCAGAGTCACATTGGCGCCCATTTCCCAGACACCAGTTTTTTAGGTGTTTAAAGATAGCGTTCCTATTGCCCTACAGCACTCCTCTGTTATGCCTTCCACTCTTTTCTGTGGTTTCACTCCTCATTCTTGTAAACTCCAAGCCCATGTTCCAATCATCACCAGTTAGACATTTGGATCAGGAAGTCATCTCAAGTTCAACAACACTAAAATTGAACAGAATCACTCTGCTACCCCCTAAATAAACTCTTCCCTTTGACTTTCTGATCTGTCAAGGAGTCATCATCGACTCTATTCTCTACTCTAATCCCAAATGGAATCCATCACCATGTCTTTGTGAACATTACCCTATTTATTTCTTTCTTTCCATTTCCCCTGCCTTGGCTGGAATCCATGACATAATTAGCTCTCCCCTGGACTTCTAATTGGCCTTCTCACCTCCAACTGGCCTTTCTTCCAATTCACCTAACATATTCCAGCTAAATTAATGTTCTTATTAGGAATTGCTTGTCCTTTCTCATGACCATTAAATCAAATTAAAATACCTTAACCCAGTATTTGAGGTAATTCCCAATGTGGTCTGACTCTATGAGATTTGTCCTGAACCAGATCTCTATATCAGCAATAACTACAAAAATAATAATAATAGTTACAAAATATCCACTAATTCTGAATTGCTTCCATGTCTTATTTAAATAAGACTTTTTAGAACTATACTGTTCAACATGGTAGCCACCAGCTGCATATGGCTATTGAGCTCTTGAAATGAGGCTAGTCTGAATTAAGATTTGTATTAACTGTAAAATACACACTGGATTTTGAATATTTAGTGTGCAAAAAGAACAAATTATATTTTATTTAATTTTATATTGATTACATGTTGGAATGATAATATTTGCATTATTAGGTAAAATGAAATACATTACTAAAATTATTTTTACCTATATTCTTTAAATTTTTATAATACAGATCTTGGGAAATTTAAAATTACATATGTGGCTTGAATTTCAGGCTCACATTATATTTCTATTGAATAGTTCTCTTTCAGTATGACACATATATATGCATATGGACAAAAGAAGGGAGACAACTTTACACAATAAAAAGAATGATGGGGTTTGGTGTGAATATTTTGCTTTTTTTAAAAAAATAGTCTTCACCATTTTAAGTTTTTATAACAAAAAGTATGATTCTTAATTAAGCTTAAAAAATATCATACCAGGGCAGCCCAGGTGGTTCAGTGGTTTAGCACCGCCTTCAGCCCAGGGCGTGATCCTGGAGCCCCAGGATCGAGTCCCACGTCTGGCTCCCTGCATGGAGCCTGCTTCTCCCTCTGCCTGTGCCTCTGCCTCTCTCTCTCTCTCTCTCTCTCCTTGTGTCTCTCATGAATATATAAATAAAATCTTTTTTAAAAAATACCATACCATGCCCTCCAGATAACTAACCCCTTCTATAAGATTTCTTCAAGGATCTCATCTAGAAGTGATTTCTTCTCATTGGATTTCCTGTCTGTGGTCTGAAACCTGCTGCACATAGAACCACCCAGGGTGTACTTAAAAATTACCAGGTGCCAAATAGGTCAATTAAATCAAAGTTTCTAGGGGGAGGTCCTGGCATCAATATTTTATAAAAACCACATTAGGGACCACTGACCTAGAGCAACCAATCATACGTGGGGCACTCAGTAGATGCTCCCTTTCAGTACAGTAATTTATTTGTTATTTTATCTCCTTCACTGGACTTATGGTGTAGATCTTTGCAACCTCCATGCTCCAAGGCTTTACACATCAAAGATCTTCAATAAGTGTCATTAAATAGCTACTGAAAAGTTGAAAGGATTTCCATGAGAGGAATCATTGCAGCTCCATGTAACAAGTTCTGTGTGTCAATTACTGAGCCGGTACTCAATACCTCATGTATTCCTCACCATGATCCTATGATGTAGATACTACTGTCACCCTCATTTTACTGATGAGAAAATGGGTCCAATAGTCAGTGACAGACTCAGGATTTAAATACATACTGAACTTAATTGCAAAGCACCCATGGTTATTCACTATTATTCTGGAAAAACGGTAGGCACTACGACTTGTTATATAGGGTATTGCCACAGTGCAGCCAGACCAGATGGGTAACAGATTGATAAAACAAGAGAGGGGGAAAACTTGCCCCTTTGTGACTGAAGTTTGGTGGGGGCAGAGTGGAGAAGAAAGATGAGTTTAGACTGAATGTAGGAGGCATAATCAGGGGATGCTGGGTTTGCACACTGTTTGCACACTACTCATCTGTGGGCTAAAGCAATGCACACTGACTCTCCAGAGGCAGGTTTCTCAAACCTTACCATGCTCCCAGTTTTCCTGGGGCCCTTGTTACAACAGAGATTATGATTCAGTAAATGTGTGTGTTGTGGGGGGAGGGGGTAGTAGGGGGTGGCACTGAGATTCTGTATTTCTAACAAGCTCCCAGGTAATGCTAATGCTATTGGTCCTCAGACTCCATGAGTAGAAAGGCTAGTCTCAACCAAACTGTGCAGAATTTACACTCTGAGATTTGCTCACATTGGAGCAAAAATCTTTGAAGAGTAGCCAACTGAATCAAATGTTGGGCTGAATTCAATTCCTCAAGCATTCATTAAGGATCTCCTATGTCCCAGGCACTATGGAAGGTCCTGAGTCTGCAGTGAATTGGTGCCTGACACATAGTACACACTATGAATGCTGAGCACACTGTGGAGTTCATGGATGTCTGAGTAATGATTCCTAAGACACAGTCCCTGCTCAAAAGGTACTCACAGTCTAGCAGGGGAAAGGGTTAAGTAAAGAGACAACTGCAGCACAGTCTGCTATGTGGTATAAAAGAAAGAAACCCATGGAGGAGGGTAGCACGAGAACATAAAAGGCCACCTAACAGAAGACTCCCTGTGGTGGAAAAGGCCACAGTCTCAAACCTCTCGCACAGAGAGGAAGGTTTCCAGCTAAGGAATGCTATGGATCACTTCTGCTTAAAGTTCCCAGAATCCAGGCGTGTGTCCAGCTATTTTTAATTAGCCCTACCATCAGGAAGCATGTGTAATCTCATGGAATGTAATGCCATCCACGCAGGAGCCCAGGAAAGCCTAAGCATTGTCCTCAACCCTGTTCCTCCTTCCCCACCTGTATTCAATGGTTGAAAACTCCTGCCTAATACTCTTTCTAAGTGGCTTTCTCATCTGTCCCTCCTTGTCTCCTCCATTGCTATCACATACTTCAGGTCCTGATAAACACTGTCTCCTGCTTCAGCCTCTTAATGGGTTCCCCTGCCTCCATCTTATCTTTTCTTCCCACTCAAGCACCAGGGAGATCTTCTTGAGAATCAAAGCTGATCATAGCCTTCCCTGTCTCTGAATCTTCAGTGGCTCTTGACTGCATACAAAGATAACATAGAGTTCCATATTTGACACACCCGTCACGTCTACAGGAATCACCTCTTTTGAAGCCACCTCTTCTATAGCCTGCGCTTGGGATGTACTGGATTGGAATTGATTGTCGATCTTGAATCTTGTCAAGGTGGATGATGTTTCCACACTGAACATATGTTGCTGCTTCATTCTGAATGCTGTACATTTCCCCTGCACAAGGCTTCCTCCTACTTATCCTTCAAATCTTAGCTGAGATGTTACTTCCTTGACAAGGCTTCCCTGCTTGCCAAGTCTGGGTAAGGGATGGTTAAATCCTCCAATATAGCAGTTATTTATATGTCGTAATTGCTTTCCCCACTTGAGTCTGAGTATCTTGTGCTAAAGACAAGTCAGCATCTCTTCAGTATCTATTTCTAAGACTAGCACAGCTCCTATCACTTAGTAGGAACTCAGTGAATGCTTGTTTGGGGTAGCCTATCTGGGCCATCAGCCCCATAACAAATACGCTCCCTCCTGGAGAAGGCACGATAATCTAATTAGAGAGTCTACCCAGGGAACCTTACACAAGTCAAAAGTTGGATGTAGGTTGTAAAGGAAGGCCTGTGGGTGTCCCAGTGAATGAGAGAAAATAATGCAATATTTATATAACCAGTACTAACTGAATAGACTAGAAAAAATGAACTTGGAACAAAAAAGCCCTTCTCTGGCCAGTCTAGTCAATGTAAACACTATCCAAACCATCATTTAACCGGCCACCTGGAAATACCTAGCTTCCCAAAGGATGCATTGGCAGCCAAAACTGAAGAAATTTTCCATCATCAGTCGGTTCGTTGTTTTTTTTTTTATCTGTACAATGGCAAGAATAAAAAAGTCTGAATGTGATATGAAGTTCATATCTCATTATGCATTACATTTTAATTACAGAGAATGCTAAGTTAATGATGTGCAATTTTTGTGTAGGAAATGCTACTGTTATCAGTAAAACTACAACACTGAAATAAAATTATAGAAAAGGAAATATCACACCATTGTTTCTAAAGAATTTGCATTAAGCTCAGAGAGAGCAAATAATGAGGAATGAAAGGAGTCTTTGTTATTCAGCAATTTCTACGATCTGCCAAAATGTCAAATAATCCATTTAATCAATCAGAAAATTAAAGAATGTGGCAAACCTCAAGGTAGTTTGAGATTACAACTGTGCAAAGTATTTCGACTATAGCATGAATCTATGTCACAATAGCAATTACTTAATGACTCTTTTTTCTGTAACTTTGTTGATGTAAAAATGCAATTTAGGTTTCAAATTAATTGCAGCTGCGATCCTATTTGAATCTTGTATACTTGATTTGAGGATGTTTACACAAATTCTTTCAACTTCTGCTTAAATGAATCTCACGTTTATAGGAAAGCCACATCTATTAAAAAAGGAACTGTTGCTATGTTTTAGCCAAAAATTCAATTATAATCTTCAAGTCTTTCTTGGAATGTGGTAAGATCACAATCTGGAGAAGATTTGGGAGTTTTGAAAAGAAGCATGAAATATTCTGATAATTTAAGCTAGGGCGGGAAAACATTCATTCAAGTATTCAACAAATGTTAGTTCCGTCCATATATAGGCCCTCCTATGTAAGTGCTGGGGAAAAACAGGGGCGAGGCCAAAAACAGGCCTTTCTATTATGGAGCCTAAATTATCTTTGGGAATAAGAGCATTAATTAATTACCTAGTAAATAATTACAAACTGAGTCAAATCTCCTGAGAAAAAGAAACACTGGTGGGAATGTATAACAGATGAAACTGATCTAGACTGGGAAGTTGGGAAGGTGGCATAGGGGAGGAGAAGAATCTGGAGGTTGAATAGAAGTCCTTCCCTGGAAACAAGAAGGTGGAGTGGCAAGCTTGGAGAAGCTTCCAGACGGAGACAGCCATCAGTGTAAAGAGGCGCAAAAGAACTATCATGTTTGAAAGACTGAGGAACTGATGTAAACAGTGAACAGAGTGCATAGATCAACTGGGGATATGAGGTGGGAGTGGTAGACAGGGTCCAGACCCCACAGTACCTTGGAAGGCATGGTAATGACTGTTATTTATTCTAACAGCAAGTGGAAAACCCTTAAAGGATTTTAAGCAAGAGAGAAAGTTGACATGTGAGACTTGAATATGAAGAACTATGTCTGGCTGCACTGAGGCTGGAGGCCAAAGAGACTACAGAACAGAGAGGACATTGACCTTGAGTCGTGGCCATGGGGACAAAGGCAAGTGGACGTATTCAACAGATACATGTGACATACAACTTGAAATCGTTTAAAAACGGAATGAGAACTGAATCAAAGATTATTCCTGGATTTCTACTTTATGCAATGGATATTATTTGCTGACATAGGAAATTAGAGGAGTCCCAGGTTCAGGGCAGGAGATAACGGATATGTTTTGAACATAATGCAAGTGACATACCTTTGTAACATCCTAGTGGAGGTGTCTAGGAGGTAGTGACGTATATGAATATATGTCATCTGGGAAGAAATTATTGAAGCCATGGACTTAAAAAGACTTACTTAAGGGGAGAGGAGAAAAAGAGCCAGGTCTAAATCCTGAATAACTTTATATTAAGTGTGTGGGCAGAGATGGAAAAGCCAGCAAAGGAAATGAACCATAGCCAAAGACATATGAAGAAAAATAGGAAAATGTTGTCTCATAAGGTCAACAGAAGAGAATATACATTTTTAAAAGGTACTGATCAACAAGGTAGCTGGCCATGGAGAGGTCAGTAAAATGAGAAATGAAATAGTTCTTCAGATCCAGCTACATAGAAGCTACTGGTGAACTTAAGAGCTGTTTATGGCTATGAGTCATGAGGTTTAAGCAAACTGAAGTAAACTGGAAGCAAGCAGGAGGGGAGGCAAAGAAAACGGCGATTGTGGTCATTGTAACATCGGCCTCCACTTGTATCTTTCCTATGTTTCAGGCACTATTTTATTTATTTAAATTTTTTAATTTAAATTCAATTAGCCAACATATAGTGCACCATTAGTTTCAGAAATAGAGTTCATAATTCATCGGTTGCATAAAAGACCCAGTGCTCATCACATCATGTGCCTTCCTTAATGCCCATCACCCAATTAATTACCCCTTGCTCTTATCTCCTCCCCTCCAGAGACCCTCAGTTTGCTTCCTAGAGTTAGGAGTCTCTCATGGTTTGTCTCCCTTTCTGATGACTCCCATTCAGTTTTCCCTCCCTTCCTCTATGATCCTCTGTGCTGTTTCTTATATTCCACAGAGGAGTGGAACCATATGATAATTATCTTTCTCTAACTGACTTAATTTGCTGAGCATAATACCCTCCAGTTCCAACCACATCACTGTAAATGGTAAGTATCCGCCCTTTCTGATGGCTGAGGAATATTCCAAAGTATATATACCACAACTTCTTTATCCATTCATCTGTCAGTGGACATACGGGCTCTTACAGTTTGGCTATTGTGGATATTGCTGCTATGAACATTGGGGTGCAAGTGCCCCTATATTTGTATCTTTGGGATAGATATCTAGTAGTACATTGCTGGGTCATAGGGTAGCCCTATTTTTAACTTCTTGAGGAACCTCCACACTATTTTCCAGAGTGGCTGCACCAGCTTGCATTCCCACCAACAGTGTAAGAGGGTTCCCCTTTCATCAAGTTCATTTGTTTTTAAATTGATTTAAATTTAAGTTTATTTGGTTTTAACCCTCAGAGGGAAGCCCCTGATATGTTTATGTGGTGATAGGAAAATGTACTTTTATCCCCTCGGAGAAGTGGAGAGATGGTTCCCAGTTGTATGTATCAGGAGAAATGGAGGTGCACCTCCCAATTGTGGTTCAGGGAGACACTGAACCCTGTACAGCTGGCCAAAGAGGGTCAGAATGGGAAATTTTTTTTTGTAAAGTTATCTTTAGCCTAAGAATTCCTTTTAATTTTATGTGTGTGTCTGTGTGAGAGTAAAAGGAATGACCTTGAATCTTTAGTTAAGATGTGGAAATCATAATGGGAGAGTATCAGTATTTGTGTACTCTAGTTTTATGATATTTAGGAAGTTGTGGCCTCTCTCTCTAGGAGGCCTTCTCTGATTCCCCCAAGGACACATCCATGTATCCATCCAACCCTGGGCAGGCATTCTCATAGCACTCATCCTACTGATCACTTGTTCAGTCTGGGTCATCCCCCCTGCCATTAGGCTCCACTGAGAACTGTGCCTGTATTGTTCTTGGCACTATCCCCAGCCCCTGGCACAGGGCTTGGCACGTGAACCAGTGAATGAACTTAAAATCTCCACATTAAGTTTCAAGTGAAATTATGTTTTTGCCATTTTGTGTTAATTTCCAACTTAACAACCCTCGAGATGCTACGTTTCCAAAGTACGTAGTTCACCAAGGCATTTCTGCTCATGCATAGCTGGAGCTGAGCTTCAAAACAACTTGAAATGAGAAGGATGGAAATTATACCCAGATTTCAGATGAGGAATTTCAGCTTCAAGAGAGGAAATGAATGTCTCATGGTCACGCATCTAGCCAGGGGCAGCGATGGGAACTCTGACTGTAATTCTACTCTCATGTTCTCCAACTGTTATTGGACAGCATGCTCTGTATTCTATTATCAAAAGCTTGCAGGGGTTGCAAAAGGATGGCTGGGTCACTTTGAAATACCTACTTCTTTCTTCTTGCTGTCACCTGCTCTAGTAGAATTAGGATATAGACCCTCCCACAATCGCACTATTTGCACAAGAAAGTGGGGAAGGTCTAGAAAATGTCCCCAAGGGGGCCGAGTGATCCTTGATGCTTTGTTTCCCTTGTGGGAGGCAGGAAGATTACCACTCAGGTACTCAGAGGACATTCTGCCCCTATAGGGCCATCCCTGCTTTTTTTAGCATCATTCTGATCTTTAAGCTAGAATTACGGGAAAATGTTGGCCAACAGCAGACAGAAAAAAATCAGCTATGGGAGCTGTGATTGGGGGACCCAAGGCCTCTCTTTCCTGGGCAAATTAGCCATTAGAGGAAATAAGGAGATGGGTGAGTGTGTGTGTGTGTGTGTGTGTGTGTGTGTGTAGAGGTGGTGTGGTGGTGGTATTGGACACTCATTGCGATCTCAAACCTCTAAGAAGTAGGAGTAAAAGAATCATGTTGTATCACTATATACAAAACACAGAAGGAGGGTTTGGAGCTAAGAGACAATATGTTAATAACTAGCACACCTAGTAGGAGTCATGCCCCAGGTCTGAGGACTGACACTGGGGGGATAACGAGAATCCTGTGAGAAGCAGCCTGGTGAATCACAATTTTCAGTCTCTCAGTTTCCAAACATGAAAAATAGAAATGAGGATAAACTCTTCCTGGTGAGATTGTTGAGAGGATTAATCAAGATGATGTACATTGAAGACATGGTTGGAAGACAGGTTTTTGGTGGATTACTGTTTTCTTAGTTCCTAGGCACCTCGGAGAAGGACAGAGTATAGAAATGAAGTGAGGAGGGAAGAGGCCATCGGTGTCTTAAGAGAAGGCTATTTCTAGACTTGAGAGGGTAGACCTGCTGACAGATGTTGAGGGTACACCTGGCTTTAAAGATTTGGATTTGATAAAACTGAGAAAAAATATTTACTGAAATTATTTTCTACAATCTCGTAAGAAGGGGCCACAACTAGAAAATACATATTCAAAGTAAAAAAAGTTGCAAAATCATGTATATTGTTTGCACAGCCTGGTTTTTTTCAGGTGAGCCTCACTACTTCCTGCCCTTTAACAAATCTGTTCCCCTGAAACAAATGGATTCACCCATATGTACACATCTGCCCCATTCAACTATGGTGAACAACTGTTCAACTCAGTCATGCTAGTTCCCTTGGGAGGTCTCCCGTCAATTGAGTTATTTACTTCACCTGGGCTCTTACATTTTCTTTAGAGCCATTAAAGCCTATCGGTAAATAACAGTGTATTCTCCATAAGCCATTTGGAATTTCAGACTTCCTGAATTTAGTGTAGGCACCCAGGGTAAGACATATATTTGTATACTAATGCTTTTTATCAGGTCACAGTGTCCTATTTAAGCTATCAACTGATTCACCCCTCAAGATGTGTTGGGAAATAGAGCTCTGTTCATTGTTCTTGTTTACCATGGATGTTAACCAGTTTGATCTTTAGCTCTGGCATTCTCGTAACAATTCAACTTATGAATGAGGTGTGAACACCTTATCTGAAATCTTATGAAAGCATATACATGGAAGAAAAAATATGTGGGGCCAGTTTTGAGGATTTCAAAGGAAAGACAATATAGGATTCCAAAGTTTTTCATTAGTGTACATTTCTCTACTGAGAAATGGGAGACCATGTGTGTTTATCCATGAAGACAGATGTCTTCAAAGGTGTATAGATTTTTACAAATGTATATGCTGATTTGAATAGTCATTCCCACAAAATCTCCAAATGACAATTTTGTGCTAGCTTCAGAGAAGCACACGATCTTTTTCTTTGGTAAAAAGACCAGCAATCTAATTATTTTTACTTATATTTAAAGAAGTGCAATGAATGCTACTAGTTTCTTGGTTGGATTGTAACTTTATGAAATTCAGAAAGAAGATAAATGAGAAGGAGCCAGATTGTGCAAGAGAGACTAAGACAAATAAAAGATTCCAGAACAAGTTAACACAGCAAGTGGAACAGGTAGTTCAACTTAAAAGTTACATCCTACGCACTACAAATAGAGCTAATCTCTCAACATCAAGAGATACTCTTGTGGACATTCTGACATTCATTTTAATAAGGAACAGGTAGGCTCTCATAGGTAAGAGCATGGTGTACTCTGATTCCTACTAGCTGACTCATGGTTTTTAAATATTTTCAGGTGTTGACTTGAGTGCAGTGCTGAGTCCCTCAGTCCTAGACTTGCTAGCCTTGCTTGCAACCAGCAGAATGATCTTGGAACTTCATTTCCTCATATGTAGAATAGGGGAATTAAAGAATATGACTTCTGACTTCCATTTCTAAAATAATTCATCTGATCATAGAAATTAAAGTTGAAAAAGGAAATAGCACAGTTTGATACTCCGGGAAAGAATAGGCAAAAGACACCAAAAGAGCAAGGGGATATAGTTAACTTGGTGAAACAGCATTAATACCAATTTTAAGAAGTCTCAAGCTGTAAGTTTCTGACATCTCCTTTCTAATAGGAATGTGGACTGGTACATCATGCCTGGAAAGCAATTTGGGAATATATACGAGGAACTATAAAAATGCCCATAAACTACAGTCATTCCACAATTAAGAAATTTATCCTAAGTAAGAATTGGCATAAAAGTGATAGGTGAAAATGCACGTCACAGTACTCTAACAGGGGAAAACTGGAAAAACAAAGCCATATGTCTTACAAGAATATAATGCTTAAAAAAAAAAAAAGAATATAATGCTTAAAGCATGGTTAATTCAAATAGTGAGAAATATCAGTGATTCTTTCTTGTTGTGATATATGATGCCACTATCTTAACACAGAGATGCCAGGAAGTGCCAGATTAAGTGTTACTTCACTCAACAAATATTTGAGTGCCTGCTATGTACAATTCTAGGCTCTGTGGGTAAAGTGGTCCTGGCCTCCTGTAGCTGATTTTCTAGTGTGAAAAAATAATCAATCAATATTTTAAAAGCAGGTAAATATGTAGTACATCAGATGATGAAAAGTGTCATCTGTCGAGAAAGATGAATAAGGGTAAGGTGGTGGGTGTCTGCAGGAGGAGGGGACTTATTTTATATAGGATGGTCATGGCAGGTCTCACTGATAAGGAGACTCTGGGGCAGAGACCCGAGGTGGTGAGAAGTGAGATATGTAATATCCAAAAAGAGTGTTCTGGGTAGAGAGAACAGCAATTCTAAAGACTGTGAAGTAGAAGCAACTCGGTACATTCATGAAATACCTCAAAGTCAGTGGGGCTGGACTGGATGAATGAGGGACAGGAGATGAGACTAGAAAGTGGGGGTGAGTATAGGCCATATGGGCCTTGTGGGTGATAGCCAAGACTTTGAACTTAATTAAGCAAGGAATTAAGTCATCAATATATTTTGAGCCTTTCTTTTGTAATCTAATTTTAGGTGACCAGTATGTTGCTTACATATTCTCTACTAAAACATACTCCCAGAATATTTATAAATCTCTTGGCTAGAAAGCATTTATTCTTAGTGCCTAATTAAACACATAAAAGAAGAAAAAAAAAACAAACCCGATGGAATGAAAGAATGAAACATGGCTGATATTATTATCTTAAGCCAACCAATTTATGTTATATTCTTGATAAGGACTGAAGGTGGAAATAAAGGTAAGAGGGGCCTGGCATCAGTGGCCTGCATCCCCAGATCATCATATGTCTTGGTGTCTGCTTTATGAAAGGTTGTGAGGAGAAGAGCCATTCGGTAAAATCATGAGAGATTTTCTTAAATCCCATTCCACTCCACCCTTGGACTATCAATGTTTCAGATCCAAAGAGAGTCTAATCTAGAAGAACAGGGTCTGGGGCAGCTCTTTCTGGCATAGCTACCCTTGGGAAATCTGATTGCAAGAATGGGTTTGGAGATGGTCATGACTATCTGAAGCTCATGACCAAGAGGGTCATGTTATGTGGTGCTCACTGAGATTCAGGGCTCTGGTCCATGTAGACCCCACTGTGATCCAGAGCTGTTGGTTGGATCTCCCCCCAAGTCATGCCTTAATGGTGTGTAACCCATGGGAGTGACTGTGGTGCTAACGGTAGGCAAGTGAGTGTGTGGGCCAGACTGAAACCATTCCCACTCGGGCAAAGACACTTCAGAGGACACATCGTCTCCTTGGTGAGACCCAAATTGTGACAAAAAGATCAGGCTCTGCTATTTGAACCATGGCTTCAGAGTACCTGGGACCATCCGAAAAATGAGAGAAGGATTCTGAACTCTTTATTTCATCTTCTCTGGGAGGCTCACAATTCCAATAATTGTAACATTTTGGGATTTGAATGTGTAAGACAATCTGACTTTTCTCAACTTGCCCAATCCCAGATTCCGTGCATGCTATCCTCTGTCGAGTAAGGTGATGTTGGTGGTGAAAGCTCGCATTTTCCACTTGCGCCGTGACCACTGGCAAGACGGAGATGGACTCATTCACTTGAGGAGTGAGATCCCTTTTTACTGCAGGATTCTGTTCCACTGGCCAACATACCTATATGCACTTTACCCAGGCATACGAAGAGATTTGCTGCCAACCAATAACCCTGAAGAGACCAGTGGCAGGCTCACTATCCAGAGCTGTTGGGGGATGCTGAGCCCTTCTCAAAGGCAGCCACTAATGCACAAGAGGCCTCATAATTCCAGCAAGTACTAGAGTTTCAATACAAGAATAAAGGAGGGGAGAAACTGAGCGAACACATGTCCATCCTGGAAATCATGGGCATGCTGGCAACTTGGACTCATCGTGCCCCCATGAGTGATACTAATTGCAGCCCACTGAGACTCAGCAGTGATTAATTCATCTAAGCAAGTGTGTCCATTAAAATCTATGATCTGCTTTTAACAGTCCTTGTGAAGATATTTAAAAGTAAATATGTTCTCCGGGGTAGAATACTTTATAGGCCAGAAAAATTTTCCAAGAACCACTCATTTGAGCTTCTCATAAATTCCTTGATGAATTGATATTTAAATCCTTGACTCTTGCCCATGAAAATATGGCTGTTTTCAACCCTCACATGGATCTTACTCTGATTCTAGGGAACTTTTCCTGCTCTGGATCCCTATCGTAATTCTGGATACACCGTTCACTACATGCCATCTTGAATGACTAGTAATGTTGACCCCCCCCTACAGAATTAAGCTCTCCTTCTTGCAGTTCACCTTTAACTGTGTATGTGTGTCAGCTATTCTCTATTTCCCTAACCGTACAATAAACTTCTTAAGGTGATATGGCCTTCTACTTCTGTATTTGCTTCCATCTTCCTCCTTCCTTTCTTTCTCATTCATTTATTCACAAACATCTGAAGAGTTACCTAATGTCTCTAAGCATCAGGGACATGACGGGGTTCTGGATAGGTAGAGGTAAGCATGAGGTTTAAAGAATAAATTCGGGGCGTGTGGGTGGTTCAGTCAGTTAAGCATGAGACTCCTGATTTTGGCTTAGATCATGATCTTGGGGTCATGAGATCAAGCTCCATGGAGGGGTCTGCCCTGGGCATGGAGCCTGCTTAAAATCCTCTCTCTCCCTCTCCCACTGCCACTCCTCCTTTTCTAAAAATAAATAAATAAATAGGGGCGCCTGGGTGGCTCAGTCAGTCAAGCAGCCAACTCTTGGTTTCAGCTCAGGTCATGATCTCATGGGTCATGAGCCTGAGCCCCATGTAGGGCTGCAAGGTCAGCAGGGAGCCTGCTTGAGATTCTCTCCCTCTGCCCCTCCCGCCAACGCACACACAATCTCTCTCTCTAAACAAATCTTCATAAATAAGTAGATAAATAAATTTAATTATAATAAAATAACTCTGGATACAGATATGGGGTCACTGACTTTCACTATCTTTTATTTTTTACAGCAGTACACTTATACCATTGTGTAATTTTTTTTAAAGTTTCAGCATTTGTGTACTTGTGTGGTGCTTTTCTTCATTCACAAGTATTCTATAGACCTTAGTGATAAAGTCAAATGATAACTCCTCTGTGTTTAGAAGTTAAACCAGCACCAAAGTTACAACTGAACTGACAAATCTCCCCAAGTGCATTGATATGCAAATGTAGGGAGGCTATGGCTCAGCCTTGCCAGTGGGCAGTTTCTGCAGAAAAGGCAGCATTTATCTTACTGGGGCAGCCCAGACATTTTCAGAGCACAAGCTAAAATCCCATTGTGTGGAGGAAACAGAGAGGCAAAAGATAACAAAAATAATCTTTATTAGAATTCTCATTGAAAAAAATACAGAACACCAGTAAAAAGGGTCAACAGTCAGAATGAAAACAGTTCGAGGAAAAATATATATACAGAAAAAAAAGAACAGTGAAATAAGTCAGTCATGAACATTAAAACGGTTCATTTAAAAAAAAAAGAAAGAAGAAAGAGAGAAAGAGAGAAAGAGAGAAAGAAAGAAGAAAGAAAGAAAGAAAGAAAGAAAGAAAGAAAGAAAGAAAGAAAGAAAGAAAGAAAAGAAAAGAAAGAAACGAAACTATGAATCCAACCAAGACATTTAAGCCACATATGGAAAGGAGCTGCAACTCGACATTCTAGAAGAACTGTTTTCTCTCTCATAGATAATATTTTTAGACCAATGTCTAAAGGGAGGAGAGGATGTGAGATAGGGAGAGAGGGGAAAGGGAGAGGAAAGAAAGGGGGGAAAACAGAACAACTTATATCTCATGGGCCTTTTTTGCAACACGTTCAGTAATGTGCTACTAGGTCCTGTGTGCGTGACTTCAGTTAATCCTTACAGCGGCCCTGCGAGGCGTACTACAAGAGGTTCACAGAGGTTACATAACTTGCCCCAGGGCTCAAAGTTGAAGGGGCTGAGAGAGGAGAACCCAACGCCACCCCATAGCCCTCCTCCTTTCCTCTGACAGCAGGTGCTTCTCTACCACGCTACACCTGGACACCGGACAGGCCTTAGTGGACTGCTGCATCTGAGGCGGTGTCGATCTAGCCCATGAAACGTATACCTTTTTTGGAGCTTGGGAGTAGAGCAATCTGGACCACATTTCCAAGAGGGCACGTCTGATTTGACTATTTCTTCTTTGTTTCAGAATAGAGAACACCACAGGAGAAAGAAGCCATAGGAGGACCGACCACTACCTACCAGGCTGGCAGGCTATCAACAGTTCTCCTAGGGTGCACTGGTTCATCGAAGACGGAGAAAAATGTATGATAAACAGAAACATGCGACCCCGAATGTGCATGTCAATCGATGATCACGAAGATGAATCAACTCTCATAACCTAGATTCCTTAGCTGTCATAAACCCAAGGATAAAGAGACTCAAACACCAAGCATGTAGCAGAGCTAGACGCTAAGTCAGTGCTCCATCACATTCACAGCTGCACAGGCTAACGTTTTCTATCCTGATGGCCCCTTCTTAGTTGATGATTTTTCACAATGTATTTCATGGCTTCCATCCCTACATGAGACTTTATTACTATCACATAGGAATAAAAAGCCATAAAGCACTAGAGTGAATTTATCTTGGTCGGATGCAAAACTTATTTTCTTCACATGACTTCACAACCATTTCAAAGCTAACCAATCATTTCATGCTACATTAAGGAACATTTTAAACTACACATAAGTGACAGGAAGCACACTTAAATTGTGACATCACAAATTAACAAGGTGTTATCCTTCAACGACATTCTTAGCTACAAGGACCAGGAAACAAGACCAGAGACACTCAGCAACACTCAACCATTGAATTCACTGAAAACAAAGGACACTGGGAAGAATTCCTGGAGAAAAGCTCATCACTTTGACATTGGACTTGGAAACACAGGAGGAAAGACGGAAGACAGACAAATCACTGATACGAACTGAAACCAGGGGATTTCATTCAAACCTCTTGCTTCACTTTCTTCCTCGGGAAGCTTTCTTACCGGCCCACTGCCAGCATTCAGACCTTTCATTCTGGAGCAGGTGGACAGAGGGGGGACCTTAGCACCTGCTTAGCCTAAGTCAGCATTAAGCCTTCTACACCTAAATAACAAAAAAGAAGAGAGAGAGAGAAAGAGAGAGAGAGAGAGAGAGAGAGAGAGAGAGAGAGAGAGAGAGAAACCCTACAGCTTGCTAAGAGACCATGAGTGCTAAAAGCTCATCTGCAGACCTCCATGGAGGCTGACACCCCCCCCCCCCCCACATCTGTAGAAGCCAATATCTATGCCAGAAACAATCCGGTGTACTACAGCTCTCAGTGATCTAAATAACTCAGGCCCAGGGCCCCAGAACATTCTTTATGCTGCATTAAAGTGACACTACTCTTGGAGTTGTTGATGCACTTTTAAGTGACCACACTGAAACTAGTTCCCTGTGACCACTAATAACTCAATGCCCTAAGTTTCGATGGATTCGCTGGCCTTTCCAAACTAGGCCTGGAATGCCTATTTACCAACTCCTAAAACAATGTCCCAGACTAATAAGCACTGCCCTTTGCTTTTTCTTTTCTTTTTTTTTTAATATTGTATTATTCAAAGTCAAATAAAAGAAACAAGAACCCGAGTTTCTCGTGAGGGGTAAAGTCTAGGCAAGCTATTTCCACCTGGAGGTTACTGTAATGAAATCTTGGTGTATGTGAATCACAGGGAGGAGACTGGAAATAGTTAAATGAAAGGAAGTGCATACATAAATTCAATTATCATGCATGAAACATGCAAATGATGTAAGCACTGCATCTGAAACTCTACTTTATATTCATTAATCTCAGGTTGCACTTTTGAAGGAGAAAGACATGCTAATTGGGTCCAGATTAATGCACTCCCAAACCTCTCCAATTTGTTTTTAGGTGAGGGTTAAATGATATGTATTAAAATAAACACAGCTGCTCATGTGCCTCCACCTTCCACCTCCCCCACTCCACCTCTACCTCTGCCCCCAGCTGCCTCCCCTCCCCTGCCTCACCCACCCAGCTGCCTCCCCTCCCCTGCCACAGCCCACTCCAGCTGCCTCCCCTCCCCTGCCACACCTCTTTTCCTGTAGGAAGAGGGATGAAAAAGCCCCGACATCTTCCTTTTGAAAAGATACAGGACGAACAAGCCTGTCTCTTAGCCTTTTCTAGTCTTTCTCTTTCCCTACAAGCCACCAAAGTGCAGGAAGAGCATGGATGGAAGATGCCAGACTGCGACATCCGGACCGTGCACAGGTGGGCAAGCCATCTAGCACTGCCATGGTCAGCGGGTTCTTTCTACAAGCTTGGGCCTGAGGCCTCGGACCAGCATGTACTGAAGGGTAGTTTCCAGGTGTCCCCGCAGAGGCTTGACTTGAAGCCAAACCTGCTGCAGGTCGATAGGACGATCCTGGGACTCGAGGTTTCTGGTTGCTGTCCTTCCTCTGGGGCTCGCCGGGCTAGCAGAGCCTGGCCTACAGCACAGGGCACTCAAAGGGTCTTTGTAAAGGATCCCTTGCTTTCCCTCTTCCTCCTCCTTCCTGGCAAAATTATGCTTAAAAGAAGGACATTATTTACATATTGACTTCTTGGTTTGTTGGTTTATTTGTACTTGTTGGAAACATTAGTTTGGGACGCAAGGGAATAACACATCTTGGGGAAAATCATATCTTGTGAATAAGGACACTTTTAAAATAGTAAGACATCCACTGTGTGTGTGTGTGTGTGTGTGTGTGTGTGTGTTTCTTAGTTTCTTGGACCCAGTCTTGAGAGAAAATAAAACAAAAGAAGAGGAGCTGCGGCCTACTGGGGATGGACCTGGCCACGAAGGGTCCTCTCCGAAGGAGCGGCCACCAAGGAGTTAAAGGGGGGGGGGGGGGGAGACAAGAAGCCTCCAGACTCATTTCACACTGAAAGTGATGTTTAATTTGAATCCTGCTCTTCCCAAAGGGAAAAGGTTCGTCTCATCAGCAGGCTCATATCCTCCTCCCCCTCCTCCTTTCAGATGAATTGAAAATTCAGATTGACCATTCATCACGATGTGACACGTTCTTTTTGTCCCGGGCCAAAAATCAAATGAGAGCCTGGGGCCTGGGACCACATCTGAGCAGGCGCTGGCTGGCCAAACCTCCCCGACCGACCGACGGACCAACCGACCGGGGGGAGGGACGTGCACGAGGGATTGAAGACAGGAACGGGGGCACAGACGTACACAGACACGGGAGTGGACGTGCACTCACAGCGGGACACACAGACACACAGAGCGACCGCCCGAATCGCCTTCTGCCTATTTGCGAACGTAGGGTTAGTCTCGGGAAGTAACAACCGGGAACCTGTGCACCTGCCGGCGGCTGCTGCGAGCGCCCTTCGGCGAGCCCCTGCGCTCCGGGCCGCGGGCTCCTGCGAGGGAGCGTGATTCTCCTAAGCGAAGCCTCCGTGGGCTGCAGACGTCCCGGCGTGGAGCCCGACCCGCAGCCCGACCCGCAGCCAGGCGCGGGCTCCACTCGCGCATCTTCCGCTGGCCCCGTGGGCAGTTCGTTTCCCGTGATGAGAAGTGCGCCTGCACCTCCTTGGGCCCCGGCCCGGCCAGGCGGGGGTGTCCAGCACCTAAAACGGTGTTTTCGGAGGCAAACTTTTTAGGGATCTTCACGGAAACCTATTCCCAGACCGAACCATGCAGCCGACGGAGGAAATGGGCTGTTTACCTTGGAACAGAACAGGCAGGCTCCTCTCCGCGCAGGAATCCCCGCGGCCTTGCTGAACGTCGTCCAGAAGCGCCTGGGCTCCTTGGGCTTCCCGGCATCTGAGGCGGCGAGATAACCCTCGAGCGCGGCCTCCTTCCCGGCCGCCCGGTATTAGCCTCCTGGTGGGCGAGATAGAATACAGCGAATGTAATAACCGCTCTCCACACAACGGGCTCGCTCGCTCTTTTAAATTGAAAATCCCCTTATTACAAAACAAGGGGTGTTCTTTTTCTTCCACCTTTAAGTAGGACTGCCACATTCATTGCTTTTTACAAAAACGCAGCTGCTTTTTAAGCTACAGATAAATAGAATCTGCTAGGCGGTAATTCGACTCAGTCTGAATGCATTATTTTCTAAGACACTTCGGCGAGGGGCTTTTTATTATAAATTGGAATGGACGAGGAAAGTCCTTTTCTCTTCTAATTATGAATGTGTTTTGTTCCCTACTATTAACCCACAATGGCAGATTGATCTTCTTCTGCTTCTCCTTCTTCTTCCTCTTCTTCTCTTTCTGCAGCCAGTTCAATAAATCAACATATTTCCTTTTTTATTTTTCTTTCCGGAAAATTAGAGAGGGCCGATGATTAAGTCTTCATGGACTCCAATGACAAAAATAAAAATAGCACAAGGAATAGGCAAACGCTGTAACCACAAACAGAGACAACGAAGGGGCCCTCCGACGTCCAAGGTGACGAGTTCTGTTCCGACACTGAAAGTTAAGATAAAGGGGATTTACTTGTTCATTTCATTTTAATTAATGTAATTTTAAACAAAATTAAGCTTCCCAGGCATCAGCATAAAGCTGATCTCCTTATACCCATTCACTTAAAAAGGAAGAAGACATAATGAGAGGGTAACATTTCCACAGAGTGCCCTAACCTCGTGTGTTTCTCGTTTGCTTGCTCATTACGTGTGCTAGTTGGTAATTTTATCAGTCATCCCTTGCTTCTGGAAGCAGTGCGCTGAAGAATTAAACAGGAGAGGAAAACGCTGCGATAAAGCCTCTCCGATGAGAATTTCTGCTGACTTTGCTTTAACTCCAAAGATAAACACTGAGAAAAATGGGGGAGCTCCTAATAATATCAAGAGGCAGTCCAGAAACTCCATTAGCCTCGATGTTGCTTTAATTTTGACCCCGATGTTGATATTCCTGAGGACAGCACTACCGTGGCCCACGGTGGCTATGGCCTACATCTATATGGATGTGTCACCTAGCCAACAGGAGGCCTTCCCACGGGGCATCAGTGGGGTTCCAATTAGGGGAGAATAAACACTGCCGCAGCCCGGACAGGGAGCGGGGATGGCCAGGCTGTCAGGAAGCACAGGCAGGTGCCCACCACTAAATCCACGGATGTAAAGCCGATGTCTTCGGCTCCCTTCCTTCAGCAGTAACGGAAAGCAATGTGCTGGAGATGAACTGTGTGTGGCAGACAGTTTTGGAACAATTTCTCCTTGTTTAGGTCATTTTGAGTTTATTTCCAGGAAGGATGATAGTGGGGAATCGAGGGGGACCTGTGTAAACATAAAGGCTGTCATGGAAGAACTCTGTGCTGGGATCACATGCATATGAAAGAGAGAGAGAGAGAGAGAGAGAGAGAGGGAGGTGCCTTGAAATCATCTTTGCATCTAAAGCCACGCTGCCTCTCCTATGCAGCTCCGTCTGAAATTTTTAAAGGGAGGTACTTATTACAAGCGAGATGCAGCCCCGATTTTTCGGGGCACCCACTCTAGCAAGAGGTATATTTGCAGTTAACGGTGGTGACGGGGCTGTTGAGAGTCCACTGCCCTGCCGAAGCTTTGCATCCATTTCCTGTCTTCCGATAAGCCTGGGAACAAAGGAGGCCCATCAGGACGCCAGCCTCAGTCTCGGTGACTACTCGATGCTGTGGCAACAGAAGCAGCCCAGTTTACCTGGAATAAATAACCAGGCCCCTTCACTGAGAAACAAATTGGAGTATATTAGTTATCTCTGTAAGAGTGAAATTGAATCCTCGGGCATCGACATCTCCATTGAGCCACGGCCACAATGACAAGCCTGCTTCGGCAATCAGGGATGTTTATTTCTGTAATATTGATATGTGAGACAAATAGAAGAAGAAAAGAGACCTTAATTGAAGGAGTTCAGTCCTGATTTAGAAGCATAATCTTTGCGGAAATCGGTTCTGCTGGATGACTCACAAAAATATCTTTGTGCCTCTGCTTCCCTCAATCCATTCCCTGACCCTGGTAAATCATGAACCCAGATGACAGACAGATTAGGCCGGGCTGAACGTGAACTTGTCAGGGCAGCATACAGTCACCAGTCTCCGCCGTCTGTATGATTGTTCTCAGGTAATAAAAACTGCCTCTGGTGAAGGTAATATATGCCACTCGAGGCAGAACCCTTGGCCCTCACTCAAGTTTCAAAACCACTAAGTCCGTAGCTCTACAGAAAGTAACCCTATGACTAAGCAGAGAGGAATGCCTGCCCCGTGGCCTGAGACACAGCGGGAAGGTGCTCCAACAATCTGGTCTCCTTCCGTTTTCTCTTTCAGAAAAGAAAAAGGGGAGAAGTCAAGCAAGAAAGAAGGAAGTGACAGGAGAAGGGAAAAGAGGAAGAGGAAATGTCAGAAGCCTGTGGGGTCCAAGTGAGTCAGTCCCATCCTTTCTACACAAATACAATTCTCTTAACGCCCCTGCCGCTTAGAAGCAGACTCAGCTGCAACCCTTCTAAGGCATCACTTTGTGACCCAGTAAACTGAGGCTAGTTGGGCCTGTCTCACTGGGCTTCTCAGAGGATGACATGTGTGGTTCTGAGCTACGTAGGACGCACCCCGTAAGCAGCACTTTCCCAAGAAGAAACAACCATTAGCATTCAGGGTTGTCACTCATCGGGCTTCTCATCCCCCTTGTGCCTCTCTACCTGGAAATTCCTGATTCAGTCCCCTATCATGCTCCAAACTCTAGGAACACCTGGCAAAACAAACTAACCCATGACAAATGGACCCCTGCTCTGCCTCATTTCTTTCTTCCGCCCAATTCAAATCACTTCACGCTTGCAGTGGAAGGGCTGGACACTGATTTTGCTTTACCTCCAGGTCCTGCGGGTAGAAATGGGAGAGAGGAGGTGCCAGATGTGTAATAATCCAGCCCCAGAGGCCAAGCTGGCCCCTGTTCTGAGAGGGATCGTGGGCATAGCCAAGTCTGCCATTCACTAAGACATGGGGTCCCCGGGGAGAACTTAGAATCCATCTGGTTTTGAACCAGAGTGTTGTCCCCCAAGCCCAATTTCAAGTTCGCATGCACACCTTGTATGCCCCACACCTGGTTGTGCACATGTGCACAGGCATATACACACCTGCATGAATAACCTATTGGGAACGCCACCTGTCAGGGAACAGACCCTGCTTTAGGGCCTCACCTGGAAATCTTCACTCTACCCCAGCTGGTGCGAAAACACCGCAAATAGTGGGTATTTCTGATCTTACCAAACTGCCCAAATACCTCATCTTTACGAAACAAAATACCAGCCAGCCACACTCGGGGTTATAAAGGGACAACCGCCCTAATGTCCCTTTCAAGGTCAACATCTATTATCAGTATGGGTTGAATTTCATAAGACAAAACAGCAACTTCGAAAAACACTCATATCCTTTTTTCTTTTCTCTTCTTTTCTTTTTGGTAGGTTCCACACCCAGCGTGGATCCCAACACAGGCTTTAAACTCATGACCCCAAGATCAAGACCTGAGTTGAGATCTAGAGTTTGATGCCTAACCGACTGAGCCGTCCAGGTGCCCCAAAGCCACTCATATTCTGAAACACATTTTGCATGATCCCATTTAACTTTCAGCAACTCCAGTACTTTTGTTTTCTAAAATGAAAAAAAAAAACTAGGCTGTATTATGAAGATGAACTTTTGCACAAGTACACTCACTTTCTTTTAAAAATACATCGCGGTGAGTGAAAAAAAAAACGGCCTGCTTTCCAACCTCTTCCTTCTAAACCTATTTTCTGAATAGAGTTGTTTGAAATAATCTCATTTCTATAAAGCCAAATATCTTACGATGATCAGACTTGACAATTACCACACAAGCAAACACAGACTCTTAGAAGGGCAACTTCAAAAGGATTTCTTCCCGCTGATGGCTGTTTGCCCACAAACAGAGAGGCTCCAGAAAGAGGCTCCAAGCTGCGCGGGCCACAGGAACTTCCAGCCCAGATTCTAATCACCGCTGCGCCAGGCAGTGTGAAGGCGATGGACGGGAGCAAGGAGACATGGTGCGTGTGGGATTTGGTGTGTCCTACAAATGAGGGAACACGGGTGTCTTCCCCAGAATCACATTCAGCACAGAGATGCTCTTGATATAGAAAGTAAGACAAGCTTTTTAACTCCTTGTCAAGGCTTCCTGACATCCACCACTTTCAGGAGGTCAAGAAATGTGTCCCCAGCTTCTGTTTTCTGTTCTCCTCCAGGGAACATGGTGAAGAATGGGGCCACCCAGCTGCCTTCTAGCACATCACACTTGGATGACTCCCATCCTCACTGGGGGTGCGGGGGATAGGGGCGGGGGGAGGGTGTTGGAGGGGAACATGTCCATTGCATTTGGACTCACAGGAAAGAAAAAAATCAATTTAACATAAAAGACACTCACGTATTTTTGCCTCTTTGCTATTCTGCAGAGGGTCTGTGGTATAGCTACATTGAAAAAGTTTTACATAATGAAGATTACTGAGGCATAAATCACATAGGTAAGAACTGAGATGTGTGACAGAGACGGGATCTACAGGCTAATTAAATTCAACAAGGGCTTCTGAAAAGACAACATGCCCACTAACCTTCCCAGGCTGATATTTTGTTTTTCAAGGGGCAGTAAGTGCAGAGTTGTCACGGTTGTAGAGGCCACAGTGTGATCCTTTAGCAAAACCTGAGGGGGGTCGAGGTGAAGATGAGATGCATGGATTTCTGTGTTGAATGGATGCCAGAGCCAAGATGCAAAGAATAGATAAGTTAGAGATTCGGAGGAACTAAATTTGAAGCCAGCCAGTAAAACGGATTGAACCTTATTACCTCTAGTCACTGAGAAATTCCCGAGACAGTTGGATGCAATTTGAAAAGGTCAGAAAAATATTTCCTGCACAGCATTACTGCTTCATGGTTTAAGGGTGTACATTTGTGAGATGCCAGCTCTAATCATTTTTATTGACTTTGCTTTCCAGAGACAGACAGACAGTCTGGGAAGCAAGACCACTAGATAAGAGAAAGGCCATCTTCTAAATGAAAATCTCTTGTATTTTGTTTTCTCACTTGTGACTGTGAACAATCCCAAATCTTGCCCATCAGAGGAGAAATCACACCACTTCATAGAAGAATGACGGGATGAAAAGAGAATCTAGGAAAGTACTGCTGCAATTTTCCTAAGGCGAGCTCTCTTAATTGCCATTTATTTAGCCTCTACTATATGCTAAGTATCGAAAGGTAAAGGATGCTGCGCTTTAATCCAAGTGTGAATATTTAAAATGAAACACCATAAAATACACCAGGGTGTGCAGGTTAATTTATTGTCAGCATTTCCTTTGAGGAATGGCTTCAGGAAAGAGAGAAATCCACAGGAAACATAAGAAGTAAATGAAACATATAAATATAGACTCAAGATATTGTTTTAATGAAGGCTCTGTGGGGATTAGAACCCTTCCGAATACAAAGAAAAAAAGATTTGTCATTTTACTTTAAATGCGACTTGCGTGCAGTTAGAACTTGTTAGCAAATACATTTGAGGGTCTTTTTTTTTTTTTTTTTTGGTATGCAATTAGAAGTCAGAACTGACTTTTCAGTATGGAATGGCATGATCCATTCTAACCCCGTGAAGGTTTAATTAACATCTGACTTTTCTGTCTATGAGGAGCCATGTGTTTCAGACGCAAACACAAGACTATTTACTCTCCTCTTGTTTAGCAGCGAGGCTGGAACTTTTTAATGGCCTGCAGACCCAACTGCATGCTTTCTCATGATGGTCTGGCTCCATGATGATGGCCTGGCTGCTCACTAGGGCTTTACAATCAGCAGGATGGCTTTTCTTATAGAAAACCTTCTTTCTGATCCATGCCAGGCCTCATGAGATTCAGGAGTATTAAATGATACCCTGCCATCCACAAGCCACCACTTCCAGCAACACAAGAAGCCAACCACAGAATGGCTTTGCATAATCTCAGGTACCCCCAAGACAAGTGGAAAAGCCGGCTCATTAGCCGGACATCTGAGTTCTTGGCAGGGAGGATAAAATATCCATCTTCCAAGTGACTTCTTCCTATCTTACCTGAATATATCTGGTATGGTTAGATTGGTATTGGTGGATTTAAAAAAACATTTTTTTTCACCTTGTACAACATAATAGCTTTAACCACAGAAAATGCTTATGGACACTTCATGATGGTACAGAAGTTCCGAGTGAATCACACTTAAAACTCAAGCTTTTCCACATCTTCATTTCATAAGCCCTGTGTTACTAGTGGAAAACGTACCTAATGTACACATCTTTTGACTTCCACTACCTAAGTTCTCCATGAGGAAGAATTTTAAGCATTTCCTCTAACCATTAATATCATTAATCACAACAATAATAACAATCCTAAAAGTAGTATTACGAGTAACAATAATAATGATAATAGAACTAGTGACTATTGGTTGAGCATTTACGAGGTGTGGGCACCATGCAAATGTATTGTCTCATTTAATCATCACAGCTAACTGAAGTAAAATAAAGGTGGTTTTTTTCTTTCTCTTCCCGTTATTAGCCATGAGGAGAATGAGGCTCAAGGAGAGCAAGAAACTCATCTGGGTCAGAAAACTAGAAAGTACTGATGTGGGACTCAGCTTCCAGGCTTACTTGATTCTAGTCCCTATTATTCAAAGCTGTGTGCTTTGAACCATGCCCCCTGAGCATTCACAGGCCCCAGGAGTGTCGCTCCTCACAGTTCCCAGCATTTCTGGAGTGATGTTGAACCAAATTTCATTGCTAAGATGGGCTGAGTCACGCCCACCAAACATTTGCTGACAGTGCACACAAGGCAGCCACCTTCCAGAGCTACAGGCTAACAGCTGGTGACAAACCCCCTTCCTGTCCTCATGGAATGCAGCACACATGAAGGGGAGCCTCCTTCACAGCAGCCTCCCTCATTGGCTGGAGAGGTTCACCTCCACCGAATAAATTTCGGAGCCCAACTGAACACAAATTGCTTTTCTATTTGAATTGTTTTCAAATTATGTTCAGAGAAGAGCAAGAAGAGCAAATTTCTTCCTAGCTGGGGCCGCATTAAGGTCAAATGTGTTAGTTCCACGAATCCTTCTTTGAACAGGATTTTAAAAGGGAAGATGGGCAGTAGCTATTTTGTGATAGTCACAGGCAAGTAAGTAGGATGAGAAGAAAAGAATGATGGGTCACAAAGGCTTAGCACAGAAACTACTGCAGGTCTTTTATGTCAACAGGATGTACCAAACAGAGCCAGGTTCCAACAAACGGTTAGGGTACCTTTAACCGACAATCATTTATCCTAAGCAATTCACCAAATGTGTCCCCAGCCCCAATTCTACCTACGTGTGAGAGGTGATGACTATGAAAGTGTTGAAATGCCAGCTGGCATCCCAGCACACACTGTCCAGGCACCTGTCTACACCTGTCTGCAGTAGGGACCCTCTCAGCCCCTCCTGTCTGGAGGAGAACCTCGTTTACCTGTCAGGCCCCCTCACAGAGGGAGACCTTTCTTCCAACCCTGAAAGGAGACTCTCCTGCTGACAAAGCTGTCTCGGAACTCAAGAGGCACTAACAGGAGCCAAGAGGAGACACAGCAGCAGCTGGGCTGCACTTCTTACAGAATGAAGTCATTGTTGAGGTCCTCCAAGCGAAAGCATTTAGAAACTAGAAATGAGATTAGGTGCAGCTACTGAGGGGTAGAGAGAGGAGCAGGTGAAGAGGAGGCTGGTACGTGAAATGAACTAAGTCTGGAGTCTGAATGCCCCAGGGCTTGTGATTCTTTTGCTTTCCCTCAGTGCAGAACAGGGCAGAAAAAAATAGAATGTGAAATGGGGGCCTCTGCACCCCTGAAGTGCTCAGGGACACAAGGAGTCTAATTCTTCACCAAGGGAGAAACATAAAATACCCTCCAAAGGGATCTAAGTTTTAATAGGTCATGTTGAGAAGTCATTTTTTTAAGCCTTAATTATCTTCCAAAGAAGATGCATGAAAAATGTATTTTTTAAGACAGGTTAATTGGCTAATTTCTTATGTTGTGTGTGTGTGTGTGTGTGTGTGTTTATTGCAACCTACTCTCAAAGTACAACAACAATAACGATCTCTGTAAAGAAAAAATAAAACTGGAAGAAAACATCAAACTGGGTTATCATATGAAATTCCCCTTTACTGGATTCTTCCTGTGAGCAGAAACTCAGCTTCAGGCATTAATATCATTAGAATTAACTTTCTAGCAATGATGATAAGAAATGATGACATACAATTAAAATATTTATAGTATTTATAGCAGTAGAAGCAGTTACACCTCAGATGTCAAGATAATGAAAACAGCCTTTCCTTTCTCAACTCTGGATCAAACATAGCAATTTAGCAATTTCTAAAAACTCATTATTAGATTTTTATTTTAATTATTATTCCAACACTTCAATGTCACAATGTTAAATGCTTTGTGTACCTGGCTATCCTTCTCAAGAGGATTTTGGTAGCACGAGAACCCAAATGTCATCCTGGTCCATTTTCTTTGAATTACAGGAACCTCCAGAGTATATTCTTTCCTATATTGGGAGACAGTGTGGCTTAAATTTTTCTGAATAATTTTCAAAATCAAATTTGAAAGTTTTCATGAGAGATGATCCTCCCCGGTGGGTGATATGAAGCATAACCTAAGGGGAAAACATGAAAATAATTAGCATAAGATATATTAGCATATAGATGCCTTTGAAATAATAAACAGCAGAAAACCAAAACGCTTATCCTCGAAAGAAAGTTATGAGAAAATATGAAATTAATATACACTTCTCGCATGACAACCTCAGCCTGAAAGCTAAACAGAATATTCTCATTCAGGGAAGGGTGGGATGGCCAGGGAGATGGAGAAATAACACAAACCAGTTCTCCTATGCTCTGTCTTCTTCATCATCACCACATCAATATTCTCTCTTTACCATTACTCCATGCTACCCCTTTTCCTTTATAGACAGAAAACAAAACAAAACAAAACAAAACAACCCAGTAGGAAAACAAGTGTCTTCCTTTTACTTCTTCTGACAGCAACCACCAACTGGACAGATCCAATATTATTTCTCATTTTTCTCCCCTCCTTTAGCTAACTTTCGATCTTTCCGTAGATGGCATAAGAAATGCCAGGCACAGTAATTCACTTATCAAGAGGACTGAGAAGCTTCAGATGAAAGGGGGATGGTACTTAGCACTTGTTAACCATGGACCATAAACGCCACTGATTATTTTTAAATTTCGAGTTGGTACAGCCTCTCAAGGTAGTAAGCTTGCATATGTGGTGTGAAAGGAAGAATATGGCCTTTGGAAGCAAAACTCACTTAAAAATCTGATCTGGGTAACCTTGGAAAAATCCGTTAAACACAATTAGTTTGAGGGGTGCCTGGATGGCTCAGTTGGCTAAGTGACTCTTGGTTTTGGCTCAGATCATGATCTCAGGGTCCTGAGATTGAGTCCTGCATCGGGCTCCATGCTCAGTATGGAGTTCGCTTGGCCCTCTCCCTCTGTTCCTCTCTCTCTTAACTAAATAAAATCTTTAAAAGATGTAAAACAAAACAAAACAAAACCCATACTTAGCTTCATATTTCTCTTTCTACAAAATAGCAATGGTGTTGTCTAATTTCCAGATACTTGTGACACATAGAGGTTATATAATAAACACTTGGAATATAGTGGGGCTCAATAAAGACGGTCCCATTCCTTCATCAATGGTTTCAGGGAGAACTCCATAAATGTTTAAATTCTGGGATTTGGTAAGCCTCCTTTCCCATCCCCACTTCATATGTATGTAGACGAGTATATGGTCTAAAGACATTTATTAAGGATAAATGCCACAAAATAATATTTTGTTCTGGGTCCCTGGGCTCCAACCATACCTTAAAGTATCTGATACAGGTAATTGGACTGTCAAAACACAGTCAATGTCTCTATATCTGGATACTATTTACATTATTTCACTTCTTTTATTTTTTTTATTACTTAAAAAATTTTGTTTAAGATTTTATTTATTTATTCATGAGAATACACAGAGAGGAGAGAGAGAGAGGCAGAGACACAGGCAGAGGGAGAAGCAGGCTCTATGCAGGGAGCCGACGTGGGACTCCATCTGGAGTCTCCAGGATCACGCCCTGGGCCGAAGGTGGTGCCAAACCGCTGAGCCACCCGGGTTGCCCTTCACTTCTTTTAATATTTAGTTGATGACCACTTATATAGCATTTAGAACACTAAAAACGGGTCCTTTGCCAATAATACCATTTGCTTTTCTCAATTTGTTTTCAACTTTGAACTTTTGAGTGATGCTAATTACTTAACAAACGTTGTGTGTGTTGGTCTCTTAGCATATAAAGTGAGGAGGAAACGTTCTTTAAAAAAATATGGAACTCTGTAGAGATCTGAAACTCCAACTTGGTTTAAGTCACTTCATTCTCTTTCTGTGGAGCACAGATCTTGAATTTACCCTTTATTATCTAATACCTGCTTATATGTCCAGGAAAAAAAAAACAGCCATTGATTTCTTGAATGTTTGTATTCCCTCATCAATACATAGCACACTGCTGACACCTAGGAATGAGACTGGGATGGGGAAAACCCCTCCTGTATCTCTTTTTGACAAATACGTCACCTAGTTGAGTTTATGATAAGCATTTTGCTGAGAATGTTTTGGCTGCTTTGCATGAACCCAGACTATCCTATGTTTACTTTTTCCTGTTTAGACTTACCTGACTGACCATACGCCTTCAGGCAGACATCATTTTCAGGACACTCCTGCTGAATGTCCTTTAATCCTTCTCTTTTTTCTCCACTCGGGCCTAATAGGGCTTATGGCCCTTGAGGGCCAATTTAAAAGAGAAAATGTTTAGAAAGACACACCCTGGTAAATAAACCAAAAGCTAGTTTTCTTTGGCTTTTGGGATTTGAAAATATTTTGATTGCCTGCATGCTTTCTGAGAATGACTCCTTTGGCTATGAAGGAAAAGAGCCTATTACACAAATCAAATAAATACATATGTATACAGAAGGTAGTCTCAACGGTCTACCAGTCATATCACGGTTAAGGTAAAACAGGTTCTCTTCTGCAATTTCAAAGGGATTTGAGACTGTACCAATTTGTTCCCAAAGGATATTTTGACTTCTTACAGGGCCTAGTTTTAATGCTAATGTTGTGCAGATGTGTTTGTTCTATGTTGTTTTCAGAGTTTAAAACCATTTGAGGTGAGTTAGCAGGGAATGGGCAGGCCCGTCTTCCTGCAAACTCTAAGATCCTTTTCTGTTTTGTCGATATTCTCAAATATCTCAAATACAAAACGTCAAAAATCACAAAAAGGTACTTTGAAACTAACATCTCCTTGACTAAAAACCGAGGTGTGATGATTAAATTTCCCGCCAACACACAGGCATATTCTTCAAATACTCTCAATAAATAGGAAAACAAGTCGGCAAAAATAGCAGTTCATCTACCTCAGATATAAGCCCTTGGAGGATGAAGACGGCACTCAGATTCGGGGTGTATGATGGAAAAACAACAATGATTAGTTGATAACAATAATGATGACTAGGCATTATCTCTTTCAGCTCTACTTAAATCATCCTCTTCCATTTCCTACTTCCTCTTGCCAGGCAATGACTAAGCCTTTATACTGCACTCACAGACCGTCCTTCTTGTTAACTGGAATGGTTTGTCACCTGCTGAACTGGTGGTTCAATAAGAAACTGGCATATTCCCACTTCTCTTCCCATCCAACAACACAAATAATTTCTAAAAATCCACACCTCATTTATCTCTTCTTCAGCTTTAAAGCCATTAGACCTATTTACGTGGAGTCGTGGTAACATCACAGTATCAGACACATTAATGAACAGACCTGTTCATCCCTAAAATGTTTTCCTCATCAAATTCCATGACCTGAGCAACCAAGATGTCTTCAAGTAGGTAAATGGATAAATAAATGTGGTACATCCAGATAATGGAGTATTATTCAGTGCTAAAAAGAAATGAGCTACCAAGCCATGAAAAGCCATGGAGAGAACTCAAATGCAGATTATTAAGTGAAAGAAGCCAGTCTGAAAGGCTGTATACTGTTTGATTCCAAATGTATGATGCTCTGGAAAAGGCAAAACTGGACACAGAAACAAAATTGGTGTTTGCCAAAGGTGGGGTGAGGAGGGGGAAGAGGTTGAATAGGCAAAGCACAGAAGATTGATAGGGCAGTACAAATATTCTGTAGGATATTCGAATGATGGATAGATGTAATTATATTTTTGTCCAAACCCACAGAATGTACATCCCCAAGAGTGGACCGTAAGGTAAAGGTATGGACTTTGGGTGATTATGATGTGTCAGTGTAGGTTCATCCCCAGTAAAAAGCAACATACCATTCTAGTGAGTGATGTTGATAGTGGCTGTGCACGTGTGAAGCAGGGTCTCTCTGTACCTCCCTCTCAATTTTGTTGTAAACTGTAAAGTGCTCTAGAAAAATTAAGTCTTTAAAAAAAATGCCACGATCTGCCATATTTCTGGCCTTGTCATATTGCAGTCCTGATAAAAAAGCAAATATTCTTAGCTCTATACCCTGATTACCCACTTGCTTTTCAGACTGCTAGAAGAGCTTGGGGGCAGCTGCAAGCCAATGTCTGAGAGCCCTTTCCACAGTCAGCAGCTGGAGAGATACAGGAGAGAATGTCTACATTCCTTAAGGTCAGACTCAGTCACTGATTAGTTCAAAAATACTTTTTCCAAAATTTGTTCTCTGAAGGTGGGACACACATGCAGGTGTTATTAAAAATTCTCTAAAAAAAAAAAAAAAAAATTCTCTGCAGCACTAAAACTCATGTGGATCTCCCATTTATCTCTGTGATGTGCAATCTGAGAATCAGAATCTTGGATCTGTCCCACACTAGCAACATGATTTGTTTCCTCTGTACTTGCAATGTCAACTATGGAGGGTTTTGGGTAGAAGAAAACATAAGGGGAAGTGCTTTATAAACTGGTAAGTACTCTAAATATTGTGGGGGTGGGGGTTGAGACATAGTTATCATGGTGATGATGATGATGGTAGTGATGATGATGATGATGATGACGATGATAATCATAATTGTTACATGAAGACCAGTTGATTTCATAATATATGAAAAGGAAAGTATGAGGAAGCACATAGAGGAAGTACAATGACAAAGTCCAAGAGTGCAATTTAATAGAAACATAAGATTTTGTTTATCTGACCCAGAAGGGGAAAAATCACTAGCTCATTCAAAAGTTCTTGTGTCAAATGAATTTTTCCAAGTTTCTTCCAATGTACTTGAATATGATTACAGGTAATAGATGCCTAACAACAGATGTCATTTATTGGGGTTTGTTACCATATACTTATTATCGCTAAGCCTGTTGCATGAATGATCTCATTTAGATAGTAGGGGCAGGAACTGATATTGTACCGTATTAGGTAATACCGAGAATGTCTAATATAGAAATGCAAATTATATAAAAAGAACCAGCAGAGTTAGCCCCAAATAAGGCTATTTCATTTTTGAATGGGATTTCATGGAACTGATAAATTCAAGAGAAGGGATATAGGAAGAATGATTTGGGTACATCTGGACTGATGAGAAGAGGTATCAGAAAAGTGAGCTGGTAAAACAACATGGCTGCATGGATGGACAACAGGAAAGGTTTCAAGGAAATGTGCAGGTCAGGAACAAAATTCCCCATTCTTGATGAACAAGATTAAATCTCCCACCAACAAGTGTCCCTCTTGCTGTGGAACACTGTCCCCCCACTACACAAATCATCCCTGAAAGCTGTGCAATTCTTCCGAGGATTTGGTAGTCATTATATTCTCTGCAGTGTCTACTCCCTGATTGCCTCTGTGACTGGAGGTGATTTTCACCAATGTGTAGGGGATTTATAATTCTATTTTGGCTTCTCCATTTCTTCTGGCCCTCACCTGGGACAAAGCCTATACTACCCTTGGAGGGCTGTGCTCAGGTATGGAAACTAATCTTCAATTTTAATTTAACCAACCCCAATTGTGCAGACACGTTTGATGCTGAAAGTTCTCTAATGTGTCTCGATTTCAGGTCTAAATTTGTCACCATTTGCATCACTGAGAATGAAACCTGAGTATGAGTAAGCCAAGATGGACTCCCCAATACTCATTGTTTCCATGTGGCTTGACAATATGCTTTGGGGTTTGTTAACACAATATTTTAATCAGTACAGAAACCCAGAGTAGTTATTTACAGCATTTATCATCATTTTTCCCTTTCCACACAAGAGCAAGTAGGTGGGCAACTCACTGGAGAGAATATTACAGCATAAGAGAAGTGACTGCTTTTCCAGATTTCTACCTCTTAGAGTAAAATGGGAACACTTGCCCTTGCACCCCTGGTTACACTCAACAGTGTATTTAAGAAGAGCACAGAACTAACAGACTGTGGCTGTGGGATGATTTTGGCTAATCAAAAGGATCGATAAGTTCCTGAGATGATTTATTTTCAAACCCTGAAAGTAACCTCTGACAACACAGGAGATGTAGAAGAGCAGGCTGGTGGGTTCAAATCCTGGCTCTGTCTCATCAGAGTCTTTGTGCTTCAAATTCCCCAACCATAAACTAGGGAGAGTAACAGCCTCTACACTGAAGGCCCTTGTGAGTGCTCAGACCGGGACCTGGCACATAGCTAACCCCATGTCAGTGATGGGCATGACCATGACTATCACCACCATTATGCCCAATGAATCGGTTCATAGTTTCAGAGACAAAAGATCATGTCCACATCAAGCTGACTTTTAGCATGAGGGAGATTAAATGCCATTTCATTATCTCAGCAATAGCCAATTTATTCATTATCATACATAGAGTGCTTATTATGTGCCAAGCACTACAGTATTAAACAAGGCAGAAAAATTCCCTCTCCTTATAGAGTTTACATGGGGGGGTAGACAATAAAGAAATTAATAATATAATGTCTGTACTGATGAATACTATGGGGAAAACTAAAGGAAGGTGGAGAAATGCAGGGTGATCTTTACTCTGTCCCCATGTTCACCATATTTGACACAACAGCTCCCTGCAGGCCCTGCTTTTCCTCGGAAAGGAATTCTCAGGCTGACATTCTAAGGTAACTGCTTCACTGAAATCTCAACCATTTGGCTGCAACAAAAATAATCCAGCATATGAACGCATCCAGATAGACATATGTACACTGGTTTTCTGAAATGTAATGTGTATGTAATTTCCCGAATGGCTGGTTGTCACATCCATCTGGTCTTATTTCCATAGCACTTGAATGCACCACGAGGATATAAACCCTAAAAGCTAGAAAACAGAATTTAAATACCCAAACACATACGAGGTGTGTTTTCAAAAGCAGCAGACAAGCGAGCACTGTGGTAACTTCATTAACTTCTCTGCCACAGTTGAGAGTAGCTGAGACTCAGCATAAAGGCCACAGAACATAAAAGACATTCCACCGGCTGACCTCATTAAGTGGGTTTAAGACAAGCCTGGCGAGCTAATGACAAAAATCTACTTTGGAATTTCTGGACCTAAGAACACTGAAAAAGTCCAAATACACCAAAACTCGACCATGCCTGCTATCTGAAAAGGCGACAACCCAGTGTCAATTAGGTCCATGTGGTTCATGAATCAAACCCCAGGGATGGATGTTGCCCTATTCAACCACACTGAATAGCAAATCATGTTCTGTGTGTTTTTAGGTTTAGGCTCTGGTCCCATTTCCACTGTACAGATGTTGTAGGTTCCTAAATTAACAGTGGTCTCCAGGGAGATGCTCATCAGGCTGCATAAACTGAACAAAGGCCTCGCTGCCATCTAGATACCACACTGTTCTTTAGAAAACATTTTTGCTACTGTTTCCCCTTCTCTAAAAGACCTTTCCTATTTCTAAATTCTGTCAGCACCCAAGGGGTCTGGACCATGTTAGACTCTACTTACTTAAATGCCAGGTGGAATTCTCTGGTTGCTCTAGGAGTGTGTCCACTCCCAACTACTTTTACATCCCTTGAGTGGAGGAGGCACTCCCTTTCATGAAGTGACAGCATGTGTGTATGCCCCACGCAAAGGAAAACCCCTCACAAATACCGTCAACCTTATAGCAATCTTATCATCACCTGAATTTTATAGATGAGCAAGCTGAAGACTCAGAGAATTCACCCTACCTCAGGCCATCTGATTTCAGAGACCACATTTGTATTCCACCCCCAATGCAGGGAGGAATAAATGCTTGTTGAATGAATATGTAAATGAAAAATAAGGGTATTTTTTATACCCTTAGGATGAAAGGAGGAAGAATCTGCCACTTAAACTATATCCTGTTGCAACAGTAGGTATACAATGACAGGATAGTTATTCAAAGTCTTTGGGGGCATTGTGTCTTATACTTTCTAGATTCCTATGATACATTTGTTTTGCAATGCAAAACATTTGTTAAATATTTGTGGAATCGGTGAAATATTTTAACCCAACATAACAAACAGCACCTGAATGAAATGATTTCCTTGGATCATTTGCCTTTTCCTGATACTAGCTCTTTATATGTAGGAAGAATGGATTTTTTCTAAAATCTGGCTCTTGGTGCTAATTGCTTAAGACATCCCTAGACATGCACCCAGGTTTCCACCTCTGGGCTTTGGGCCAGGCCTGAGGGAGACCTAAATTCCTGGTCCCAGCTTTTCAAACGATAGCTCACCTCATTTCCACAAAAGTCCTAGTAGTAACGGTGGAAATAACAATCTTTAACTACTGTGAACAAGTCAATGAGTCAGAGCATCTTCACATATGTTTATTGAGGGGAAACAAATTCCACTCCACCTGTCAAAACCTGGATGATATCCTGAATTTCACAATATATGGTATCCCTGGGCCCTACACTTAAATGTAGTGATATTTACATAGGATGTCACTCTGTTAATGTGTGGAGAAACAGCATTATTAGCTTCTTTTTCCCAAACAGTCCAGAAAGTCTCTGAGTATCTACCTTCATTTCTTCCCTGTCCCTCGCTGTAGTAGTAAGTGACACTAGGGAAGTCCCTGCATAGCTCATTTATAAAATAAGAAGAACATAATGTCACTTGTCCCATCTCGTTACTGTGAAGATTACATATAATAACGTGTACAGAACTATTTTTGAGCCATGAAACATTACACAGCTGTAAGACATTATTAGAAAAGAAGGAAAGTACGCTCGTGTATAACATGCCTTGAGCAGCCAGGTGTTTAATTTAAATCTTATGTTAATGATACGTGTATGTGTAAAAACACACATGCATACAGCTACCCCTGGGACAAAATGAACCTGTATATATACTGGTGGGAAATTTGAATCACTTTACTGCATAATACTTCAAGAGCTAATGAATGCCACATTAGGAAAACTTCTCTATCTCTGTTGTTTGATGCAGAGCTACTGTGTTTTAAAAAGTAATTGTATCTACTATTTATTAAGTGTCAACTCAAAGACAGGCATTGGGTTAAGGTGTTGATACACACTGTGTGGTTTATTCATTGTAGCGCCACTCTAAGTAGGTATTATTATCTCTCCATTCCATATGAGTAAACCATGGCCCAAAAGAATTAAGAAATGCCCCCAAGGTCACACTGCTGGCAAATGACAAAGGCAAAATCTGCATTCAGGTCTGCCTGTTTACAAAGCTTGGCTTACCAAGTCAAATCCTATTCATCTGAAATTTGCATTGATTCAAGTATAGCATATGTTATGCTTCTCTGAGAGTGAATTCAAATGAATTCACTTTACCCTTTGTAAAATGTTCAAATGATCAAAAATGTGCAAGTTTTTCAGAATAATAAGGGGTTTAAAACATTTTTTTACACACATCTTTAGAGGGTTTACAATTGCTGGGTCAGGTAATGCATGGTATCTCATAACTTAGATTGCTGAGTTATGAATGGGGTTAATGACCATGAGTTTTACTTACTGATCCCCACAGTTCACTAGAGACCTCGCAAGAGTGCTCCTACTGTGTGCATACCACTTCTCCTGTGGTAGAGCTACATGAAGGTACAGGAGAAGGTTTAACAAAGAAGCAAAAGATATCCCTCAGGAAGTCTACAATCTACCCTTTTGAAAAGAAACCAGCAAACACGAAGCAGCCAAAGAGTCAAATTAATCTTAAAATACATTAGCAATACTTAGAAGTAATAAAACCAAATCAAAATTTCTTCAAAGGATTAAGTCTCTCAGCCTTTAACTCAGTCTGACCTGCTTCCCCCACATGCCAATTAGAGTTCAAAGAAAAGATTCATACACTTCATTTACAGATCTATTGAACCCTGGGCACAAGTGATAAATCCTTAATAAGTCAGAAAGATAGCTATATTTATTCTTAAAATTAACTAATTTGCACACAGAGGTTAAGTGATTTGCCTAAAGACAATTCACTGGAATGTCTGATAAAACTCCATAACTAATTCCATTTCACATTTTACATCGCTGACCTGTTTTCTTATTTTAAGGTAACTGTGTAGAAATGCTAACATGTGTCAGCAAGATTATAGAAAAGATTCTGACACCAAACAAGTTCACCTCTTCACAAAGAGACAAACAACAAACAAAAATTTTTACTAAAACATCTAGGGAATCTCATGAAGAGCAAAGAGTGCCCCAAACATCACTTGGAATAGAAGACATGACTGAACTTTGCAGGGAGAACTTTCCTTCTTTTCTCTGTGCTCTAAAAGCAGACATACATTTATTTAGCAGTCGCTTTCATGAACACAGCAGCAAAAAGTAAATATACCTAATGACCAAACTGGTTGGCAGACTCTAGTGTCTACACTCAACTCTTCATTTAGGTGATTTTTATGAATGTATTTAAACACACACACATGTTTTGGTTTTTTAACAATGAACTCCCTGAGACTATCCACAGAACATGTGGCAAGCTACTTTTAGCTACTGGGAAATAAAATGCTTCAAGTTTTCAAAAATAAAAATATTTCAAGAATAAAGGAATTTGGCAATAAGCATTTTTGAAGAGACTAATGCTAGAATGATCATCGAAGGTGAGAAAATTCTGAAGGTGATTATTCAAAGCATACTATTAAATAACCATAATTTTATTACACATAAATTTTATTTTAAAAATGCTGGGATTAGCGTCACTGATTAGACAGCAAATACCAATCATATGCTACAACTGGTGTTGATACAGAAAATGGAAGACCAACGGTCCAAGCAGGACTTATGTTCGGTTTTTCTACTTTGATTTAAGCTATTTCAAGGACTCCATGGTTTCCTGGGTCAGTTCATGGTATTTTAGCGTTTTTGTAGCCAAAATAATGAGAACAGAATCATTTCGACAAATTCCTTATGTTTAGTATTAGATTCCATTGTAATTTTGCTGGATCTAAACCTATCTTTGAGAACCCAAATGACACAAAACTTTGGGGATAGAAATTAGCATAATTGAAATAATTCAATTTTTGGTAATTATAATTCTCACTTAAACCTAAATTAAATATGCCAAACTATAATTACGTTCAAATTTGCATCATGAAAATTATCCCCATTTTGCTCATGGCATCTTAAAATATCTAATAAGGGATCTTAAACTCTTAAGTTTGAGTCAAGAGGCCTTATTTTCACAGCCTTTGGGAAGAGACTTATTATGTATTAAGCACAGTTATACAGCCTCTTGGGAATGGGAGGATGGGTCTATTATTCTTTGTGATATGATGTGCAGGATTTGTACTATAATCTTTGGGTACCTCTAAGTTAAATTGCCATTAATGAGCACTGAGTGCCACAGCAGACAGTAAAAGATTAATGCTTTCATTGGAGAGAAACTTTAAGCAAAGCAGGTCATGCTTTAGGACACTGGTAATGGGAATCAAAGACACAGTAACAGCTGTAATACTTTAAAACTGGGCACTTCAAAATAAGTATGGCTTTGCTACCCATCTTTAGGTGACTGAAGATGAGCGACAACATCAAGGCAACGAGAACTTACTTTTTAGTGCTGCAAACAGCTCATTGATTCCTAAGAATCCCATGATCAAATTATTATTATTAGTTATTTGGGATGTAAAAAAAAAAATCCCTAAAATACTACTCACTGGAAGCTAACTAACCTTTCTACTACTGGACTTCATTAAATTAACCAGTTGATGTGGTTAAATTTGCAAGGTGGTTTATTTATCTTCATCTTTGGGACAGTGGGTGGATGTAATCTGGGAATATATTGGCCAAGAAATAGATGAGTCTGGATGTGCAGGGCTGGCACACTGTCAAAGCACACGATGAGTTTCTTACAAAAAAAAACATATGAATATATCACCAGTTGAGTAAAATATTCACATTAATACAGGAATAAGGCAGAAGAACCCTGGCTGACATCCCATCTGTTCTTACGAATTAAATTTAGAAATCATATGTAATATAGACATTTCTGTCTGAATATCATAAAACCCTGACACATCTAGGCTTTCATTAGAAAGCTCCACGATGTGACTTGAATAACAATCTGTCTTAGCTAATTAGTATTTTCAGTTTAGCATATTCACTTCCAGACATATTGCTGTTTGCACATGGTAATTTAGGTAAACAGATACCATCCACAGCTGCATCAATTAACACTGCTAATCAAAACTGAATTCAGGTAATTAGGCACATTTATGCAAAAAATGTGTAATTTTGGAGAAAAGCTAGATTCTTCAGTAATATGTCAATAAGTAAAAAAATCTCCTTTTGCTTATGAAGATGAAGAATGAGGGGAAAGAAATCATCATTAATATATACATCATGCAGACAGAGTAAAAATCCCTAAATTAAATCTCAAACTTTAATCGGTCTGTATTTTCAGAAATTGGATATTTTTCATAAATGTTTCTCTCAATGTTTCCACATAGTGAAGTTGATTCACATCTGCCTAAGGATTTAATCATCATTAAGCAGGACTCAAATGGTTAATGAATTCTCAAGTATTTATATATTTAGAAGAGATGTTGGTCAAACTTGCTCTTCCATCTTGCTTAGTCTTTCTTAGGGAAACATGCTCTCAGTAGATCTCCTTTTCTTACACACTTTACTGTTCTCTGCTACAAAGGACTTTCATTTGCCATTAAAATCACAATAGAAATTTCTAATTTTCCTGCAAATACTCTCCCATCTCTCCCCTATTCTACACAATGCCCTCTAGTTGCCAGTTGCCTTTTCATTCATTTTCAAAACGAATATTGCGAATCATTTTCTTGTTTTCCTAAAAAAAGAAACCTATCTGGTAATTTTGATTAGATATTCTAGTCAGTTCAGAAAAACTAGTTTAGCTGTTGATAAGTTATCAGTAACCAGTAACTAAAAATGCAGGGTGGGAGGAAATTAGGCTTAGAGTTAAAGCTAAAGAAAAGGAAACAATTGGGTCATTTTCAAAAGCATTCTACAGTAGGTATGGGAATCTATCTATCATCTCAATTTCTCCTTTCTCTTTTCTGACTTTGAAACTTAGATTTATTTCTTAGTGCAAACCCCAGGACTTTATAATGAAATATTGAGTTCAGTGTCCCTAATTTTATTTTAATGGTAATAGTCACAATTCAGTTTAACAAACATTTCCTTGATACCTTCCATGTTTCAGGCACTCTCCTAGGCCCTTGTGGACAGATACAGGATGGCTTTAGATTCACAGACCAAAAGAATCAACTTTTTAAAAGTGGACCAAGACTCCAACTGAAAATTGATCTGTCAATTCCAAACTTTTGGAACTTCTTATCCTAATTTTGCAAAGGTTTACTTTTTGTCTAACCCCTACTAATTCTTTTGTTCTCATAATAGATCAGGAAATGAGAACCAAAATTGTTTTTGCCAAATAGCATGTTATCTTTCTCTCATATTGCAGTAACTTCATATAACCTGTATTTTTGTGTATATATATTTATCAACAAGATTTTTCCCACATATTTCCTTAAACTCATTTGGCATAAGCAACTGGATAATTCCCAATGGAATAGAAATATAACAGACCCCTGTGCTTATATCCAGTTTCAAGAGCAGGCATCATCAAACATGGTGGCACATTTATCAATGGTTGTTAAACTGCTCAACCAATGAAAATGTGTGAGACAAGTCAGGGATACCTCTGACTTTGACTCAAACAGAATTATTTATGAATTTCAAATGAAAGATATGCTAAATACTTACATTTTTAAAGATTAAAAAAAAAAAGCCTAATGGCTGACTTCCAATGAACTAAATAATATTTGGGGAGGGCAATTTTTAGTGTCTCTGAAATAAGTGAAGTTCATTGCATGGATGTGCCAGTGAATAATCTGTCATTCTAAAGCACTTTTGTTCCTTAGGAGTGAATCAAGGGAGAGCCAATTCTTCCCTTGTATGTAGTTCCTGCAATTTAGTAAATTCCTTTGTGTGAGGAAAGAGTTTATATTAATCTAAAACCCCTGTGCTCACAGGCACCCAAAATTTTAGCAACGTGGAAAACAGATATGGCAACACTAGCTCTGATGAAGAAGGCCTTGAAATATGGCACCAGCTCCCAACCCAGTCAAATCACTCTCCACCCTCAGTCTCAGTTTCTGGTTCATAAAACATGGCTCATGGACCCACCTCACTGTGTTGTAGGGAATACCTGGTACATAGAAGGTGCCCAAATCATTCTTGTCAAAACCCAATGCAGATTAGTCAGTTATAGGTCCAGAAATACTAATGCTAAACTCAGATTAGTCAAAGTTATTTCATCAAGCAGTTCTCCATATTCCACAGTAATATGTAGAGGTGGTGCTAATATAAGTAGCATGGAATACATCAATAGGCCACATGCCACTTCATTAGGTTGCCTTCCAATTCACCTGAAAACTAATTCTATGGAGCTTTCACAATTACCTGGAAAGTTAGCATCAGGGCATTTATTGTGTTTAGAGTATCTTTATTATTTTGTCAAACAAATTCCTAGAAAAAAATTCACTTGACCAATATTAACCAAATACTTTTATTCTAGAAGTACTGTCTGTTGAGGAGAGTAACATTTTGAAAAATTCAGACAACTTCTTGACCATTAGTGATTTTAAAAACCTTGAAAATCCTTGCATTTGCCACTTATCTCTGTTTGGCACCACAAAATGGCTCATAGTACATCTAGTCTTAATTTTTGTGGAATTAAATTGTTGATTCACAAACCACACAATATGCAATGAATAAAATGACACCACTGGTCACTCTCTGACCAGTCTATTTTTTTAAACGCAAGGACTCTCACTAAAATATGTGGCCCAAGAAAATACCAAATGGATTAATTTTGCTTGTTAATGGTAAAGAATGTTATTCCAGCCATAAGAGAAAATGTCAGGTCTGGGACTGGGTGGATTAGAGGGGAACAGATTGCCAGAGACAAAGGCAACAAAGAAATAAAAATGTCTTCTAAATACACTGAAGCAAAACAAATGATTGGATTTGGGATTTAACAAAATCTAATCTTATTTGCCTCTGCTCTTTCAGCACGTCTTTTCTCTATGCTAAGACAATATGAATCTCACCCTCTCAAGCCATGATTTTCTTTTATGGGAGAGATTGCTGGTAACTAATGGCATTGCATAGAAGATATTATCAGTAGGTTGGCATATTCGTTTTTTTATGCTTAGAGGATGTTGTATTTACAATAAATTTTAATGCTCCCGATTATTTTCATTCAGCTCTGGTAAGAGGTAAAATGAGAATAATCAAATTAGAGGAGATTATTGAATTACAGCTGAAGAATGAATAGTGCTTATTTTAGAGATTTAGTTTAGCAGTAGTGTTTGGGTTTTTTTTTTTTTTTTTTCTTTCTTTCTTTTTGGCGAAGTGTCTCTAACAAGAAAACAAGTATTATCATGGAACAACTGGATTTTTTTTTTAAGTTGGACATTTAATGTACCTAAACTAAAGCTGATAATCTACACTTTATCAGGCAAGGTACAGGACAACATATTTGTTTACAGCTTATGGTTGAATACTAGCCCCATGATTAAGAATTAGGAAATTATCTTTATAGCAGACAGATCTTAGTCAAACAGATTATTAATCTATGCTGCAAGGTATCATCCAGCTCTTTAGAGGATGCCAGAGTCACTTTGCCAGCTGAATTCTCTCTCACTCTATCACAGGATTTTCATCTTTGACTTCCTCATAGGCCTGGAGTAGAAGCCTATCTTTCAGAAAAAAATTGTTAAAAAAGGTACATGAAAAGCTTGTGCAAAAATAAACCAAAGCACCTCAGGCTTCTTAATTTTTACACTATAATATTTGGGACTTTTGTACCTTGACATGTTCAGAGTAAATGCTTTGATGAAAAGAGAGAGAAGTAAATTACATATAGAATGAAGAGAACTCATATTATCATTTTAATAATCCACAGACACATAAAAGGAAGATGTGTTCATTATGTGATGGGACTTAAAAAAGACCACCGACCTTGTAATAAAAAAATTTAACACGATATGAAAAAATGGAAACAGTTTTTTGAAGTGATGTGAATATGCAACTTTTCACAAGGGCATCTTGAAAAATTTAACAAAGAAAAATAAAACCCAACCATTATGTGACTTTGTAAATAACGAGAGCTTGCTCCTCTTATAATATTTTTGGACTTCATATAAGATGCTGAATATATTTATAGACTCTCAGAGATTACAGGCAATGAAATTCTAAATGTTGGAAATAATCAACTTTTACAAACAGCTTCATAAGCAACCGTACCACAAAGCCCCCATTTTCAGGAGACATCATACAGATTTAACACGGATATAATATGCAGTTTAGGTGGCTGCCAGTGGATTAGAATAAAGATGTCACTGTTATTTATTTCTAACCTCTTCAGGATATTTCTAGATTGGTTTTTCTATTGAGAGCACGCATTTTCAGTGTGTGGAGATTGCCTTCAGGCTCCCTGCTTTTTGCGAGGTGGTGGTTTTGATGTTTTGATGGGGGGAGGAATGCCTGAGACTCTTCCACGTGCTCCCAATTATCTACACATTATCCCATGTTTCCTGCCACTGGGATGCTCTCTCCAGAGCTATGATCTTTCCAAAGCATCATCCCATTCAGATGTGCAAAAATGAAAATTAAAATAGGAGGGTTTTTTATTATTATTATTTGAATGACATACGACCTGCTTAATGTTTGCATTTAAATTGGCCAGAATAATTCAGCTCTGGCTTTTAATTTCAGAAGGGTTAATCACCCTAACAAAGGTCAATCAAACTTTAATCTTCAATAAAATTGCTACAGCCCCAATCACCTGCAGGACATTTATTATATTCCTATTTCCATGCGAAAGAATGCACTGCTTTCATTATGCATCACTAATCTTCTAACTCTTTACATTAGCACATTTTACCAAAAATATTAATTCCTTTGAAACTCTGACAAGAGTTCATTTCTACACATCTCAGGAGATAATCCTGTTTAAAAGAACGGGTGCATCAGCTGTGAACCACTTTCCTGGCTCTTTCTAATCCTCATAGACCTTCGCTGCTCCAACTGAGTTCTTACAATAGGAAATCTCAATGACACAAAATGTTATGGAGGTTTAGGTTAAAACAACATTATATCATTTTAGGAACTTAATCCCCCCTATTGTCTGTGATTATGCCATTCATCTCCTTGTTTCTATCCATAATGTTTACGGTGTTCAAAAGTTATTGATTTGGAGGAAGCAAATGTTAACCATATTTGAATAGCAGCAGAAAGACTTAAATTCATTAATTTGTTCACTCGATAAATATATATTGAGTGCCTATTATGTACCACTTACCAGGAGGGGAGAAATGCAAAGTCAAATGAAAAAAAAAAGAGAGTCTCTCTCATGAGAATAACACTCTCTTCTGAAAATAACATCCAGAATATAACAAAATAATATCTTAAGCCTTCACATTCAGCTTTTCTTATCAATGTCATTAAATTTTAGGGAAGATTGGAAATGTGTTGAGTCAAATTTTAACCAAAATTTCAACAGACAGTATTTTTCTATTATTTGGACACTTAAAGGGTTTAAAATTCACGATCCCATAAATGGCCCATTTTTAAAATTTGAGAACATGAAATTTGATTCTTATATTTATGAATATATTCAGAGTATCTAGTCTCCCATGAGTAGGAATAAAGCCATGAGAAAGTTTAAATAGGCATTAAAAATATGCATTGTTATGTATTACCTTGTTTCCAAATATTATTTCATTATGTTTAAAAACTGCTATTAACACACACAACGAATGGCATGGGTAAAAATAAATAAATAAATAAAACATTGCTTTATTTATGCCATGATATAGTGATCTGCATGACCGCAGAGGGAAAGTAAAAAACCTCAGTGTAAGTCCCAATTATACTGCAAATCAATTGCTTTGGTATTCCAGCAGTGGTGTGACACAGCATAAACAGCCCAAACTCTACCTTCTGCATATTTTTTTTTGAGAAACCTTCCTCTCTATGTCTTTGTACTCAGAGGAAGCACACAGGCATATATATATACACAGAGGCACATGCTCCTCCTCATCAATATTCAAGTTCATTAATTAGCAATATGTGATGGCTGTAATTTGGGAAACTCCCCAGAGCCTGAATATTCAATCAAGCAAAGCAAATCACAGTGAAAAGAAAATACAGGTATGACAGTCAATGGCCAGACTGGCATTGAGGAATAGCACATAATTTTAAGACATGCTAGTCTTTCTAAATGTTAAAAAAAAAAAAAAAAACCCAATTACTTTGACGAAAGTCAAGACCCCAGCCTTCCTTCCCCCTGCTTTGAGCATTTCTTAAAACTGAAATAGAACCTCTACATCTTCTATAGCTATACATGCTTTTTTCACTCCCATAACGAGGTTGACACAATAGAATAAAGTAGAGAAATGGCTTTTATTGTTGAGAGAAATAAATCCAATGTTACACGATATAAAATGTTCAATTGATATTTGTTAACAGTTATTCTGAAAACTGATGAAGATTAGATACAATGACAGTCAAAACATTGCTTTATATTTCTATTCTGTATCAAAAGCCATTTTATTATATTTCTGAATTTCCAGATTTGGAAAAAAAAACAAACAAAGCTTTCAGAGAATATGCTGTAAATGCTCAAGATGCATATGGATCTTTTTAGGAATCATTTTCATCACAAAAGAAAAAATAAAAACGAACCCACAAGCCACCGAACAAAAACCTTAATAAGAAAGCTCAGGTGTGGAATTATGAAAACAAAACAAAACAACCCACAACAAACATACCTTTGGCTGAACAAGTTCACAATTTCTTGTCTTGCTTATACAGCTTTGCCATTCCACCTTGAGCAAAAGTCAACTCCGTGTCCCTTGTGATCTTTGTGACAATGCCATCATATCACTGGCAAATTTTTCGATTAAACTTTGCAGATGTAGTAGCAACTTTGTTAATTATGATATTAGCCAGCTGGCGGGTACAATCAGTCAACCGCTGTAAGAAAGCCAGACAAAGAGACATCTAATCATTGCAACCAGAGCAGATAAATTTTGTTCCTTTCTCATACGTGTCACAGATTCTATCCCTTCTGACCCTCTCCTCAGCCATCGACTGTCAAATTTAGATTCTGCGAGCTCCCAGCTTCCCTTTATCCCTGCCTTAGATCTGAAACTCCTGGTTATCAGGAAGACACGCGTCACCAGCTGTCTCCGAGCAGGAAAGCAATCAGGTGAATACTACTTATTATCTTGCATTGCTTTCTGAGGAGTGACAAGATTGATTTGGGACCTAGAATACATTCAGATCTCAGACATGTAGTTCCTAGGGTTTTGAGTTCAAACAGTAGGGTATGTGTAAAGTTGCAACAGAGAGTAGTACTTCAACCCCAGTGTTAAGGATATGGGATATTAGAAATTGAAAGAGAATGAAAAAAAATCTATCAGAATTCTTTTTTCAGATGCCTTTGTATTTTCTTTTCCACATCAAGGTTACCTTGGTAATAATGTCTATGGACAGACTGCCACCCAGCAGAGCCAGCTTCATGCCTCAGTAACTTTAAGTCGACCCACAGAAACAGGATTCTGACATTATGAAGTTGTCTCCACCCATCTCCTTTTCATCAAGAAGAGTACTCTATAAATTCCCATTCCTGGAACTTATCCTCACATAGAAGTTGATATCAAATGTATAGAGAATAACGTGACAAACTGATTTGGGCATGGCAGCCAAGAGTAACTTATACCACTTTAGACAAAGAGACAGATGTCTTTACATCCTAATATAAATTTTTCCTTCAAAAAAATCAGTCTACTCAAACCATATAGAACTGTGATTGGTAGATATACACACATATACGTTCATGAATTTACTGAAATTGAAACGCATATTGGTAACACACATACTAACATTCCCATAAAATGACATTATAATATCTTTTTAAAGTGAAACATTCAGTTGGCCAGTGAAGAGTTTGATCTGCATGGTTAGCCATTAAACCAATGTAATATTTACTAAACGATTATTTTTCCCCAATGAAATGTTTCAACATCAGTGAAGTAATAACACTTATGCTGCAGACTTTTAAAAAGAATAATATATAACATGATGACAAAATTATATTCATCAACAAATTAGTAGGTCTTTCGGGGATGGAAGAATTTAGTGAAAAGTTAAAATGCAATTTGAATTACATTTTAAATAGGAATCCTATATATTTGGCTTCCAAAAGGGACCAAACAGTTCTCTACCTGTGAAAATTGCAGGTACAGTACACTATTTTAATAAATCATGGTATGTATCCTAAATTTACATTTTATTTTCACATGAGGATGTTCCTGTAATGGAAGGTCCAAAGTCCCTGCACTTGGTTTATTTAGCATGAAGTGCTGAAAAGATAAATGTATTTAGATGCAATCTAAGCTATATACAACAGGGATAAGATGATGTAGGGATCCCCAAAACTACAGAGCAAGATACTTTCATTCCAGGAAGATAAAAGGGTTCCTTAAATCCTATCAACAGAGATGAGAGGGGAAACATATGCTTCCAGAAATTCTCAGACATTTTATCTATGTATATGTCTTTCTGAAAATAAAATATTCTCTATCCTTGGTGTCTGGGGCTGCGTTTAAGAAATATGTCAGGATCCATGAAAGCAAAAGAACAAAGGACTCAAAAATGTTAGAGGTTGAGGGTGTCGTGTGGCATAGTCTCAAGGACAACAACAACAACAAAAATCTTAGACCTGACTTTTAGTGATACTCTGTTAGGAAAGGATCTGGGCTGTCACCTTCATCATTACAGACTTGGTGACCACCATGTGGCCTGGCACTTGGTAGCTTCTCAAGAAGTGCACACTGATGGAGAATGAATACTTTTTTTGCACACATCAGCCTCCCCAAGGCCCAATTTACCCATTTTAAACTTAATGCCAAAAAAAAAAAAAAAAAAATCACTCTTTAGGCCTCATGTTGGTCACTATATATCAATTATCATATATTCATTCAAAATTGTATCTTTAAAATAACAAAAAAACAATTCAGACCTGCAAAGAGTTCGAGATATAATTTTTCTTAAGATTCCAAAATAAATGTTTCAATGTTGTTCACTATTTGCTCCTGTGAAAACAAGTCTAACTCAGAAAGTTCCAATGAGTCAAAAGCTTTTTATTCTTTGACTGAAAGACTTTTTCCCAGGAAATTCAAAGAAGATAAAATATACCACTTATGTAGAGTTTTTCATCGCTGTTGTATCTGTAAGAGAAAATGAAAACAATCTAATATTCCCAAAGAGGAAAATTATTAAATAAATTACAGCAATTACTTGTAGGCAGTCATTACATGAGAATGGGGATGGCTGAGAAAATTAACTTCTTATGACTATAGTGAATGAAAAAAGCAGAATAGGGATTGTTTATATACTGATAACTGAGTACATCTGGACAGAGACTGGAAGGAAAAATGCCCAAAGAGGAAATATGTTCTATGGGACTAGAAAGTGTTCTCTTCTTGCATAGCCGCTTGCTTTGACAGCATTAAAGTTGTTAATCTCAAAAAGTCTGAAAAAGAGCCCCCATCTGTAAAATGGGAACAACAAGAATAATAGCCTCCTGATAGAGCTTTGGTATTCACTCAGATAACGCATATAAAACCTTTTGCATCTTTCCTGCGGTGAGCACTCACTACATATCATAGTATCTTTACTATGAGCCCCACATAAGTGGTCCTCACACATTGATCTATACAACATCTTTTATTTTTGTCTATGAAACATCACCAAAGAGTCGCTGAATTAAACGGCACAATCTAAAACACGGAAAACTAGCACAGAAATATGGCCTAGGTGATAAAACTGATTTATAAAATCATAACAACGGTAATAATTTCAGATGTACAACACGTGGATTTGAGAATTCTATATGTTACTCAGTTCTCACCCTGAGCACAGTCACCATCGGTCACCACACAAGCAAATATGACACTGTATGGCAAATACACGTCAATGAAAACCTAATGGCAATAATAATAATAACAGATAAACATGACTTCAGTTACAAATTATACTTTGTATTAGACTTACAAGACCTCTCTTATTTTAGAAGACCTCCGTGTCCCAGTTCTGACTTGGGACACGCCAGGCAAGCAGCAGCCCTGCTGGGAATAGTGGAGTGGAAACAGGAGAAACGGACCCGGAGGAGTTTCATGCTCTTCCTTCTATTTTCCAACATGGTACCTGCTGATCTCTGCTCCCTGTGGGCACAAATTCTGACTATTTCTGCTCCCTATGGGCACAAATTCTGACTCGGAGCAGCATTGCCTAAGCTGCTCTTTCTCTAGGGATGACAGGGCCACACCTCACAACAGGTTATTCTATAAATGCAATGCACAGGTGTGGACTTTTGTGCAGATGGAAACAGTGAGAACAAGGCAATCTAGACTTGGAAAGGCCCTCTCTGCAGAGAAGTGTAGATAAGTATTCACCACGGATCCACACGGACCAGTAAATCCTACTTATGCTTTTATCCATGTACCACCAACCAGCTTCTGTTGGCCCTCACAACATGCCTTCTGGTCACTTGAATGTGTTTAATTAAATCTCACACACATGTTTGTTTTATTTCTGCTTCTGGCCCGCTGGATGTAGAACCAAATGCCTACTTCTCCTCTCTATTGCACCGTGGTGTCACGGGGCAGAGAGCCTGCTTCCATTCCATTCCTGGCCCCTCACTTACCAGCTCTGGGACTTTGGGCAAGTTACCAAATTTCATTAAGACTGTTTAGGGATCCCTGGGTGGCTCAGCGGTTTGGCGCCTGCCTTTGGCCCAGGGCATGATCTTGGAGACCTGGGATCGAGTCCCATGTCAGGCTCCCTGCATGGAGCCTGCTTTTCCCTCTGCCTGTGTCTCTGCCTCTCTCTCTCCCTTTCATGAATAAATAAATTTTTAAAATCTTAAAAAAAAAAAAACTGTTTAAAACAGTAACACCACCTTGTAACACTGTTGTGAAGATTAAATTATACATCAATGGCTCAGCACACAGTAGGCATTCGATAAAGGCTCTGCCATTGCTGAAGTAGCAGGGGAATCACTGGGAAGCAACAGAATTCTGCCATAGGAGTAAGAGACCCGCAATCAAGCTTCTTGGGTAAATTTAGATCCTGGTTTTCTCACTTCAATGACTAAAACCAACAATGAAATAATAATAGTAATAATAACTTCCCCATTAGAGTTGTAAAACTTAAATGACTACTGCAAAGTACTTACCACATAGTAAATAATGTTTGCAAATATTATTATTATTCTGCCTACTGTGCTAATTGGTTATTTCTTCCCTATTGCTTAACTATTGTCTAGTAAGAACAAATAAGGACTTTGAATGTGACAACCTCACGATACATATATTCACAGAGGTCCATATTCATACTGCACCACTATTTGCAAAAGCAAAAGCCTGCAAATGATCCAAAAGTCATCAAAGGTAAGCGGTTAAAGAAGGTTATATTCATACTGTGGAATGCCAGGCAGCCATTAAAATGAATGAAAAAGTACTGATATGAAATTATTTCTAAGATCCATCTTAAGAGAAGGAAGAATGGTGCAGCAAGGTGTACCATATGTTACCTTTTTATTTAATAGAAGTTTGTACATGATGTTTGTATATTTAGAGAATCTCCGAAAAGATATACAAGAAATCACTAACAGTGGTTGCTTCAGTAGGGAACATGGGGCTTGTAGGACAGGAACAGAACTCTCCATCGTACAAATCTTCCTCGATTTACCATGGCTTTATGTCTTGATAAACCCATCAAAAACCGAAAATATCACAAGTCAGAAATGCATCTAATACACTTCGACTACCAAATATCATAGCCTAGCCTCACCTACCTTAAACATGTGCCAAACACTTACATTAGCCTATTGTGGGGCAAAATCATCCAATACAAAGCCTATTTTATAATTAAGTGTTGAGTATCTCTTGTGATTTTCTGGATACTGTACAGAAAGTGAAAAATGGGATGGATGTATAGATACAGAAATGTTAAGAGTCATAAGCTTATGGGGGGTTCACCCTCAGTGGCTGACTCAGAGCCTGGAGGTCAAGAGTCAACATCTACCCACTGAGCCAGCCAGGCGCCCCCACAATGTTGGTTGTTTGCATCATAACAGGACCTTTTCCTTTCAATTCTCATTTCAATGCTATTTCAGTAGCATTTGTTGCCTGCGTGAATTTTCTTCACCCAATAAATGCCAAAATGTTGATTTTTTCCAGCAGTCTCTCCTATCTCAAAGTATGTCTTCCTCATAAAGGATTTAACCCAGTATATGAGATACAAACTGTATTCCTACATTCTGGATGATTCTAGAAATCATTTCAAGTAAAGTGTCCTCTTCATGTGACAAATGGACAAATGTTTGTCTTCAGACAGGCACTTGGCTCTCAAGGCTAGGTTCTCTAGTTGCCAGCAGAAATGCCCAGAGCTGAGGGTGTCCAATGGGGCATAAGATGCAACTCCTGGCATATAGTCAATTCCACACTGATAACCTGAAAGTTTGGTATGGGCTTCCAACTAAGACTCCTCTTGTCTTTTCAAATATGCAGATTTGAGAACTCACTGGTAATTATAAATGTTATCGAAACATATATCAATTGATAACTTTTTAAAAATATTTTATTTATGTATTTGATGAAGAGAGAAAGAACACAAGCAGGGGGAATGACAGGCAGAGGAAGAGGGAGAAGCAGACTCCCCGCTGAGCAAGGAGCCCAGGACCCTGGGATCAGGACCTGAGCTGAAGGCCAACGCTTAACCAACTGAGCCACCCAGACTACCAGTTGATAATTTTCACAGAGATTGTTCATGCGTCATGTTGCCACCTTATATGGGATGGTCTTTCCTACTTTTAAAAGGTGCATCTGCCAATCACAGATGTCAGCCATCAGAATGCCTGGATTTACAACAGCTTCAGACAACCTGTGGCCTCTGTTGCTTCTCTAGAAAAAACAGTATCGAACCCATAGTGAAAAGATGATGGTTAAAGGGGTTAGCTGATGTACAAGACACAATGGCCAGTGCTTGGGAGCACTTAATACCAGGTGTTCTCATCAGTAGCAACATCATTGTCATCATCACTAATTTTAAACACCATTAGATGGTCAATTGCTGCAGTAGGATATGGAAAACTGCTGTTCTTTCCACTTGCTAATTTTTCTTTTCCAGAGTAAATGCTATTCATGAAATGAACACAAGTTCATACAGCAACTGGTAATACTCATCCTCTATGCCAGTCCTTCTCAAACTTTTATGATCACGTAAATCACTTAGGGATCTTGTTGAAATGCAGATTTTGATTCTGTAGGTCTGCGTGGAGCCTGACATTCCACATTTCTGAACTCTGGAGGGATCCTGCCACTGCTGGCTTTGGGGTATCAAGGTTATGTAGACCCTGGACTTTACAGAGGGTAAGAATGACACGTTTGGTAATAAATGCAATGAATATTAAACAATATAAATATATATATATTTATCTATATATATATATTTATGTGTGCAACCAAGGAATACCTTTTTCTTCTCTCTTTCATGCTTATCTCTCTGCATTTACATTTCTCAGTCTTCAAGTAAAATGCAGGTGTGCAATGAAAGTACAACTCGTTTCCTTTCTATGTTGACTCCTGCTGCATACAAGGCAAAGGGAAAAAAAAACCAATTATATCATCCACAAAGGAAGGGGCACATTTATAAAATAAATTTTTAAGGGAAAAGGCAAAGATTTTAACCTTGAGATATTTGTTTTCTCATGCTTATGTCTCTGAATTTACATTTCTTAGTCTTCAAATAAAATGTAGGTGTGCAATAAAAGTACAACTACTTTCCTCTTGATGTTGACTCCTGCTGGATACAAGGGGAAAAATCAGTTATATCATTCATAAAGGAAGGGTCTCATTTACAAAAAAAAAAAAATTTTTAAGGGAAAAGAAAATGCCTCGAGGCATTTTTTTAAGTAGGCTCTACTCCCAGGGTAGAGCTCAACACAGGGCTTGAATTCATGACCCTGAGATCAACACCTGAGCTGGGATCAAGAGTTGGACACAAATTGACTGAGCTACCCAGATGCCCTTAACCCTTGAGATATTTTAAAAGAGTGATAACTATTATTTCCTTTCTTACCACAATCCAAGTCATTGTTTATACTCATTTTGTTTGACCCAACAACAAAATAAGGTATTAGCAAAATCTTTTTTCTGTGATATGTATGGTACTCTCGTGTAACTAAACATTTACGTCAGTTTTTTAGAACAAAGCCAAATGGTTTAATCAGTAAGAATATTGTACCCTCAGTAAGCTGATACTGCATAACTCTTAACAATTCTGGAAATATTTGCTAAGCTTTCATTATCATCTCTATTGCTATAAGTTAGTTCCCTTGAGGATAAATGGTGAAAAAACAATAAAATTTGAATATGGTAAAATAGGGACTCCTGGGTGGCTTGGCTTTGGATCAGGGAATGATCCTGAGGTCCTGGGATCCAGTCCTGCATCAGGCTTCCTACAGGGAGCCTGCTTCTCCCTCTGCCTGTGTCTCTGCCTCTCTCTCTCAATCTCTGTGTCTCTCATGAATAAATAAACTCTTTAAAAAATGAATATGGCAAAATAATACTCTGAATTCTAAAACGCAGCATCCAGACAAAAGCTAAGGAGTTATATGGTTCAACTCAGTTTTGTTTTTGTTTTTCTCATTTTTTTTTCAAACTGAGATCCATGGTAAGAAAATATTTACCACAGACTTAAGTACCACACACACTCAGAATACTTTTGAAAAAAATGTGTTCATGAAACAATATTTACTGCATTCAGTGTGCTCTGATAATTCTCTTCTCTTTATTTTAATGGTATTAGTATTAATAATATTTTATTTTAATGTTATTAAAATTATTAAATTATTAATTTTTAATGCTGCTATGACCTATCCAGTTGATTTCAAAGTCCACTGATGGGTCCTTCAAACTTCCAACCTTGGAAAACTTCTGAGAGCTAAGGCTAGTTCTGTGGAAGTTCATGGGTGCAAGGGATGTTTAAGAATTGAGGCCACGTTGTCTTGACATTCACAGACAAAAGGCCTGGTCAAAAAGCCCATACAAGGGCATTTTAATTGCCAATAACAGACCATGTTTCCACCAATACATTCAGTATAAATGTTTTCTTCCCTCCCTTCTCTGGAGGATAATGTAAGAAAATCACCTTTCACAATTAGGTAGAATAATGGTGTTTAAATGAATTACCCAATTACCATTAGGAAGTAATAAGGAAGCAAGTGAAGGATGACTATGGGTCAGAATTGATGAATTCAAGGGAATGTGCAGGTAGCAATTTAGCATCTTTTAAACACATTCGAATATAGTAAGCTGCATTGATCTGGGAGTCACACCAGTAAGCCAAATGGACATTATTCTAACAGAAACTGGAACTTTTAAGGACTGGTAAATCATGAAAAGAGCATGGAAACAGAATGAGATTTTGGTTTGTGTTGATCCATTTCAGGTGGGAAAGGCCAAACTGTACCTTTCAAAAAATTCAAGCGGCACTGAATTGTTATAAACAACAAGCATAGGCATTTTCGTTTCCATTGTGTAGAAGGAAGTCAGCAATCAGGTGTATAAGATAAGAAACTAAAGCCAAGGAAGTCATGGAACCTAAGCGAAGTGACTGAAGCCACATGTCAATGCCTGGGTACTGGCTAGATCTCTTCTTTCCAATTGCAATGCAAGCAAGCAAACAAGCAAAGAGAAAGAACACCAGCACCGCAGTTGGTAAAAGACAGACAAACTGGTGAGAGGGGAGTACTGCTATCTTTAGTGGGTCTTGGAGTAGCTCTGTGTGAAGAAGGATTGGGTAACCTTTCATACTTCCTCCTGCACAGTTATTCTCAGATTCCATATGGGGAGTACAAAAATAGTGAAGAAAATCTCCCTAGTTCAGAGTTGGGTACCATGCGGAGGCTTAAGAGATACTTTTCAGTGGAAGAGAGTGGAATATTTTTACAACAGCAATATTTTAGAGTGATGATCAAAGATCATATGCCTTATATATTTTATCCCTAAATGTTTCTAAGGAAGATGTTTTTTTCCAACAATTCGCTAATAGGTAGTATATTTAGTGTATATATGTTAGGATAAAGATATGTTTAACAGACTGGAAGGCCATATCACAATATTCCTCCTCTCAGAGAAAGACCTTTCCACAACTCTCTTACAGGCCCCTGACTCTTACTAAAAGCCAGCTTTTTGCTCTCTGCTGAAATTATTCTGACAGCTTTGACAGCACATTATCATTACAAGATAGTGGTATACTTAAAGATAAATAAGGATTCATGGAGAATTAAAAATAAAAAGAATTAATACAAGTCTCCAAAATACCAAGTTAGAATATCAAAGGTTACTCAGATAAAAATTTGATATTTTCTCATTCAAGTAATCATACCTTTATATGGGTAAGCAAACAATCCATGCTGTGCCATCAACAATCATCCACTTCCACATCACACAAAAACAAATACATCTCATTTCCAAGATTTGTATAAAAGAAATGATGATATTTTAACATCTTAGATTTCTCAATATGGATTTGTTCTAATTCCAACTGATTTTCTCTGTAACTCAGCCTTTTTCACTTTCATAAAAAAAAAAGGAAAAGAAAGAAAAGAAAAGAAAAGAAAAGAAAAGAAAGAAAAGAAAAGAAAAGAAAAGAAAAGAAAAGAAAGAAAAGAAAAGAAAGAAAAGAAGAAAAGAGAAGAGAAGAAAAGGATTCCCAGCAGGATCTTTTAGTTACATGGTAGATTTTTCTAAGTAGATTGTATAACTCTTGCTCTTATATGGTCTATTAATAAGATATTACGCTACTACACAATTTACTAAATTGCAAAGGTTGGTCATTCTTACTTTCTGTGCAAATCTAATCCTACAAAAAGCACATGCACATTCATATGCACATGGTTAAATACTCTCAACTCTAATGGTCCCTTACTAAGTTATATGATTAAATCATTTGCGTGGTTTTTTTTTTCAAGAAAGTTCTCTATGACCAAAAATAAAAGTTCAAAACAGAAAGTGAAGAGTGTACCTGAGTTTTAAATGACAATTTTTATTCATTTATTTGTAAAATTATCCACTTATTTTAAGAGCACCAGCCAGAATGAGAGTTTGGAAGACTATATATTAAGAGGAAAGATGAAACAGATGCAATACACAGCTAAGATCAAAGAGCCCCATCAATTCATTCAGAGAGTCAAAATCCAGCTGAGCCTCAGAGCCCTGTCTGCATAATAAGAAAGGTTGACTAAAACATAAGGATTAAACAGATGAGCTGTCTCCTGCAGAGGCGTGGGAGGGAAGCCCCACTGAGACACTTGTAAAGACACTTTGGAAGTGCACACCTGCTCCTCCACAGTCAAACATACAGGAGACCAGCCTGGCCAAAGATGGTCTACAAAATTGCCAGTTTTAAGAAAACGGAATATATGTCCTAAGAATGTCTTTTTTTATTTGTCAAGATATTTTCAGTCCAGGAAAATGACAAATTAATAAATCACCTCCATTTTTCAAGGTGACTTATCAAATGCTTGCTTTTCAAAATCAAGTGTGTATTTTCAAGTGTGTGTATTTGATTCAAAATCAAGTATGTCATGAGACAGTATTAGGGAGCTGCCTACCTCATGATCAATTTCTTTCCAATAAATGGTGCTTTTCTTGAGACCACTTTGAGTAACACTGGTAAATATATGCTAATTCTATTTTCCATTCCTAGGAAATTATCATTCTTAGTAGTAGATCCCAATTTTTATGAACATCAGGCCAAGTTCTACTCAGAGCTATGCTAAATTACACAATTCAGTTCCATACAGCAAGAATACAGCACAGAAATCAAATGCATTTAATGTCCTGGGCCCGTGACAAATGGTACATTTATTCTAATGACTTCACCACAAGTTATGTTGTAGCTACTGATAAGAAATTATTCTGAACATAAATACAATTTTCTTTTAAGAAAGCTAAGCTAAGCATGCTGGGCCTTTAGGCTCTACTGGGAAAAGATCGTATGGAGTTATAACATTAGACTCCAAATAAAATTTAAAAACTTTACCTTTGGTATGGATTAACTTTCTCAAGCACAGCATGTACGGTGATTTAAACATGCAATTAATAGACCAAAATATATGGTAAGCATCAGCTTTTGTTTAATTCACCAAAACAAGCAATCCAATTTTGCAGCGAGAGCAAGAGTCTCTCAGGAGTACACAATGAGCTGCAAAACATCAGGAAGTGGCTTCGTGGGGTTGAAGTGCAGTCTTTGACCTGCTCCCTAGTAGTCTAATTACATGATCACTCACTCAACCAACCAACTAACGAACTGTTTTTACAGTGTGGATTACGTGTAAGATGCTATGAGGGATACAGAGAACTATAAGTAACAGTACTAAACTGTAGGTGTCAAACGTGTGACATGGATAAATTCTGTAGAAGTGGAACCTTGTGGGTTAAAGAACTGGAGGTCTTTATTTAAGAGGTGGGATTGACTTAGGACCTGAGGGATGAGGTGAAGGGGAGGAAATTGGTTTTCAAGGGGAAGTACAGAGATAAAAGAACATAGAATCCACTTGGAGAGAGAGAGATATATCATTCCATTTTGCTGAGACATATAGAGACATGTGTATGATGTTAAAAGGGAAAAGAGAGGGCAGCTGGGTGGCTCAGTTGGTTAACCATCTGTCTTATGGTTTTGGCTCAGGTCATGATCTTAGGGTCCTGAGATCCAGCCCTGCATCGGGGCTCCATACTCAGCAGGAAGTCTACTTGAAAATCCCTCTCTCAGTCTCTCCCTCGGCCTGCTCTTTCTCTAAAATAAATAAATATTTAAAAAAAATTTTTTTTACAGATTTTATTCATTCATTCATGAGACACACACGCATACACACACACACACACAGAGGCAGAGACACAAGGCAGAGGGAGAAGCAGGCTCCACGCAGGGAGCCCGACATGGGACTTGATTCTGAGTCTCCAGGATCACACCCTAGGCTGAAGGCGGCACTAAACTGCTGGGCCACCCAGGCTGCCCTAAAAAAATTTTTTTTAAGAAAGGGAAGAAAGGTAACTATGAGGAACCTTTGCTGGTTCCCCCCACTCTGCCCCATCTTTTCAGACATGTTCTCTACCAGTAGTCTGGAAAATCACTTTGCATTTCTATCAAAAACTCATGATCCGGACATTGTGGATCAGAATCTTCAGAGATAAGAAATGAGAAACTTGATTTTGAACAAACACACAAATGAGACTATTTTTAATGTCTTAGAGACAATAGGGAACCTTTAAAGTAGTTTGGAAGAAGCAAACTGAAGGATAAGCTAGGACTTTGGGAAGTGAAGATTCTGAGACAAGAAGAAACACTGAGCAAGAAGTCAAATCAGAAGTTTGTTTTTTTTTTAAAGATTTATTTTATTTATTTATTTTAGAGAGTGCAAGCTCGCAGGAGCATGGGAGGGGAGAGGGACAGAGGGAAAAGATCTCAAGCAGACTCTGCCCTGAGGGTTGCAGCTGACCTGGGGCCTGGGTCTAATCTTAAGACTCTGAGATCATGACCTTGAGCTGAAATCAAGAGTTGGACGCTTAACCAACTGAGCCACCCAGGCGCTCCCAGATCAGACGTCCTTGTTTTAATCTAGATGCATGGTAAGAATAATCACCTTTGCTCTAAAAAATAAAAATAAAAAATAAACTTCCATTTCTCTCAAAAGCAGAAGCCCTTAATCCTAAGTCTCACCACAATTTCTGACATATTAATATTCCAATGTCTTTAAAAATGATTTTGAAAGTCCAACTTATTTCTGTAAGACATAACTGTCACCTTTAAAAAAAACTTTTAAAAGTACACGAATCTACAGCTGATCACTCCTTTAAGTACCCATTTTCAGAAGGTCTCACACAAGTCTGACCCGTCAGAATAACATCTATACATACTATTCCATTGGTCAAAAATTAAGACAATAAATAATATTCTGTGCTGATGGAGGTACTAAGAAAAGAGGACTATTAATATCTATTTATTTATATAGGTATTATTTATACCTATTTATGAATAAGTTTATACACTTATTCAGGGGCAATTGGTAATGCCTAACAAAAATTTAAATGTCCACACTCTTTAACAACAACAAAAATACTTCTAAAAGTCTAGTTTAGAAAAGTACCTACAGAAGTATATAAGGATGGATAGTGCATGGACGCACACACACACATACACACACACATAATGTAATCATTAATTTACAGAAAAATGATGGAAATAATTTATAAGAGCCTCAGTAATGGAAGAATTACATCAAGGTACATATATATTACAGAAAATGGTGCAGTTATAGTCACAAATTCTGAAAATCTATGTGTTGTTATGGAATAATGCTCAAGATAAATAATTTAAAAACCAAATTATAAGAATATGTATATGTATAGAATAATCCAATTTTCAATGAAAAAGGCAATGTGTGTTAATAAGTGTATTTATGTACGTCTCTTTATTTATAGAAAAAGCCCCTAGGGGCACCTGGATGGCTCAGTGGGTTAAGCATCTGACTTTGACTCAGGTCATGATCTCAGGATCCTGGGATGGAGCTCTGCCTCAGGCTCCTAGCTCATCAGAGAGTCTACTTCTCCCTCTCCTTCTGCCCCTCATCCTGCTCGTGCTCCTGCTCTGCCCCTCTCTCTCTCTGAAATACATTTTTTTTTTAAAAAAGCTCATTAACAGTAGTAGGATGGAGGAATAGCACAAGAAATAAAGGGTGAGGTTTTCACTCTAATTTTTACATGTCTGTATCATTTATTTCCTTAAACAATAAGCAAAAATTCTTCTGTAACTTAAAAAAATAACTTAATATTTATTTTTGAAGTTGTTACAAAAATGAACCTAGTATTTGCAAAATCTATTAAATACTTGACAAGAATTTTAAAAACTTCTGAATATAAGTGACACTTCAGAAGTGTCACTTCTAAAGATGGTGTAGAGGGGAAACCAGCTTCCTTTCATTTTGATTAATTACTTCTCAAAATTTAATGGACTTGCAGCCTTTAAAAATCATTCAGATACGTTAACGATTCACGTATTGACTTCTACTTTACAAAAGCCTTTCCATTTTAATTAATCTATCAATCTTCCCATCTGATGGAGGAAAACTTTATATTTGCATCTTTAAAGACGAGAGTCTGAAATAAATAGATACACATAATATTAGAGCTATAGCCTAAATTATATAATTATGCTGCTTGATCATTCATTAGATACATCTCGTGAGCCCACCTTCACTTATGTTCTGATTTATATGCGTGGTTCCCACAAAATATCAACTTATATGAGAAGACTAAATATGAACACTAATTTTCATTTACGTATAATAGCAATCTGTTTTCAAAATGCTTCCAAAATTTGCTACTTAATGTACCAACTTCATACTATGTAAAAGATGGGGTTTTTCCTAAACCAACATCACAATTTTTAAAAATTAGCATAAAGCTAATTTATGTATTTTTTAAAAGTTAGAAAATGTCTTTTTACTCTTAGAGAAAATTCTTAAACATTATGGGAAAAAAACATAACTTTATCATGAAATTCTCTACAGTTGGGTAGATTTATGTATTTCTCAGATCTCATTTTTCAAGTTTTTAGCAATTGGTTTTATTTATTTATTTTTTTTAAGATTTATTTATTTATTTATGATACACAGAGAGAGAGAGAGAGAGAGGCAGAGACACAGGAGGAGGGAGAAGCAGGCTCCATGTTGGGAGCCCGACGTGGGACTCGATCCTGGGACTCCAGGATTGTGCCCTGGACCAAAGGCAGGCGCTAAACCACTGAGCCACCCAGGGATCCCCTAGCAATTGGTTTTAATTGGAATGCTGCTCCTTCCAATTCTAAGAAATATGAAAGGAAAAATTAAATATAAATAGTTGTATGATATAAAATGAAATCACATTTTAATATATTTATTTATTTTTATTTTTTTAAAGATTTTATTTATTTATTCATGAGAGACACAGAGAGAGGCAGAGACACAGGCAGAGGGAGAAGCAGGCTCCATGCAGGAAGCCCGATGCAGGAGTCGATCCTGGGACTCCAAGATCACGCCCTGGGCTTAAGGCAGGTGCCAAACCGCTGAGCCACCCAGGGATCCCCACATTTTCTTATATTTAATAGCACCAGTGGAATGCATACATTACAATAGCACCAGTGGAATGCATCCTTTGCTGTGTATGACACAGTGAAAGGAACAGCTTTACCAAGACTATTCATATAAAATATAAGGAGAAAACTATTTACCCACAGAATTTCCTAGAGTTTGATGGCAATTAGCAAATCTTACAGCTCTTACTTTGTTTAAATTACTTTTAAAGTCATGTTTTACAAATGGGGAGAATACTTCATCTAACATTAAGTTCCTGAGCTAAAGTACTCTTTTCCATACATGTAAAATTAGGAAGTTCAAGAAGATGACAAAAATAATATAAAATGTTGTCTCTAGATATATGACCAAAGGACATAGTCAACTCCTGTTAGAATAGTTTCTTCATCACTTAAGCATAAATACAACTGGAGGTTTCTCCACCATCTGGATCAAGGACCCAGGACTTTTAGTTAGAAATACTTTGAATTCAAAATTACACTCAGGTTGATGGAGAACATCTAGGAAGGACCAAAAATAATTCACCAACAAGGGGCTTATAGAAGAGATAAAGCATATACCTATGAAACAAATTAGAAAATATTTTTCAAATGTTTGAGTGTCACTATGTGTAGTACAGTCATAGACTAAGAGGGTGAGCTACAAAAACATCCATAATTTCTCTGGTACTTTTCAAATCCTCAGGTATGGTCATTTTCCCTCCTAAGTATAACAAACATGAAAGCACAGATCACAGAATATGCGTTTATTTTCAGCTTCCTTAATGCTAGCTTCCCTGCTTCAACCTCACCCCGGACTTATCACCTTGTAGCCATGTAAGAATTCCACACATCAGAGGTAAAAATACTAAAGTTCCAAGGCACAGATTAGTAGCTTAAGGGTGTTGTTTGCTATGATGACTTTTATTTCTTTCGACTATCAGAAAAACTTACTCATTTAATAAATACGGTTGAGCTCTACTATATGCTTGATACTGTGTTTGGAATGATGCTGGGAAATCGGAGACAGAAGATAAATAAATCATAAGGTCCCTAAACAGACATGAATTGGTTTTCTTGTTTTTTCTTTTTTTTTTTAGAGTTCCCTCTCCCCTAAAGTAATCCAATTATCTTTCCTAGCAATGTCTCCCAGGTCCACCATAGCTTATTTCAATACCTTAAAATACCCTTTATTTCTTTTCTTGTTTGTTTATTTTAAAAACCACAGTAGGTATCCTTTACATGTGCTAGGCTTATGACATGTGTGTATGGTTTTCTGTTTGTTTCCAAAACACCTCTTAGGTCATAAGGTGAGGGCTACTGGACAGAAAGAGCAATACAAACATATTAACATTTGTTCTAGTTTAGGTCTAACTGTAAAAAAGCTTAGAATGAAAAGGAAACTGGGTCAATTTTAAATTTAGGCTACACAGACCATATCAGAAACCTAAACTGCTCCCCAGAGACTTCTTTATATTCCCAGTTTAGTTGATGTTATTTGAGATTTGCTTTTGTCTGGACTTAATTGAAAAGTGTCTTTCAATGTGAATACTATCATGCAACACACCCAGGTGTAACCAGGGTTAATGTCACAGCTTTAGATGTGAGAATAATCACTATTAACTTTTCTAAAGTTTTCACAAACCAGACCCTTCAAAGTACTGAAATTGGTCTCAAAGCTCCCCAGTGATTGTGCCACTATAGAACTTTTTGCTTTTTCTCAAAAATACTTCAACTTCATCAGCAACAGATGAATTCATTAACTTCATTATTAATTCAAATGATTTTTTCATTTTTGTAAGCTCGAGAGAAACCAGCTCTCTCTGTGTTCTATAAAATGTAATCCATCTCTATTATAGTCATGAAAATGGTATTTGTCACTTTGCTAAGAAAAAAAAATCAATATATCATCCAAGGCTGAATAAGCATTTAATGCAATGAATTGAAGATGGTTAGAGAAATTTAGCTTGCCAGGAGTTTAGGACAAGATAATCGAAATCCAGAAAATTCACAGAAGGTTGGCCAATGAAATATATAGATGTGCCATAGAAATTAATATTTGGGCAGTAGAATAACCTGTCATCTCCAATCCTGGTAAGAAAATGGATTTAGACAGGCAAATCTCCAAGGGGTCACCATTTTAAAAAAATGAAAGCAAAATCCAAACATCAAGAAAAGATTTGAATGTGGCTGTTAAATAGGGAAGGCTTCATTCTCATTTCCTATAAAATGTACCAGATTAGAGGGATGCTTTTAGAACTGCATAAATGTAAAAAAAAAAAAAAAAAAACCTTCAAGGTTAGAGACCTGTAGGGAGATTGCCATTGGAAATAGTTTGGCTTGGAGTTTTTGGGGGGCTGTTGTTGGTTGCAGTGGTTAATGACACAGTACAATGGCATTGTCGAGTTGCAGGGCCCAAAGCACAACCTGCCAGTCTCCTGCTCAGAGAGGACCTCTGATCCTGTTCTTCTAGCTTCTATTGCGTTACCTCCAGCAAAGAGAAAGCTTGCCCCCGACAACCTCCTGTCTTTAGAATAACTCTTCCAAACAGAAATTTCTGTCTTGAACTGAAATCTACTTTTTAAAAAAACTGCCACTCTTTGGTTCTAGTCCTGTATTTGGAACAACATAAAGTCAGCCTTTCCTTTGCACCAGTCCCTTAGATGCTTGAGGTCAACTATCATTTCCTCTGGCCCTTTTCTTTTCTGAACATAACCCATCTAGGCCCTTCACCCATTTCTCCTACTACACCACTTACTGTGCACACGGTCTCAGAAAATTCACGGTGCATTCATAAAATTCTTCCCAAGATACTTCAATTTATCAATATCTCTTCTACTTTGTACCATCAAGAGTGAACATAAGAAAGCAAGTATGTTCAATAAGCATAAAATCCATTAGAGCCCTGATTTACTGTGATTGGAAACTACAATATAAAAGTGAATTCCTTCTTTCTCACAGTAGCTTCACGGGATGTGTTTTACGTTGAATTTATGATCAATTACAGCAGAAGCTCTATAGAGGCAGGAATTCTTGTCTGTTTTGTACACTGCTCCATCTTCAGCACTGAGCACATGGATGGCCTCAATAAACATTTGGTGAATAAATGTAAGGAGTAAAACAGCCATTTGAGGATGCTAGATCTTTGCTTATTGCATTGTTAACAAGCTACGTCCCTTCCATTCAATACTCATGAAACTGATTTTTAAAATCCAAATATAGGGCTATGTATCTGTTGAATATTGTCTGGGATTAGATCAGGCATTTGCGATAGCTGAAACTGAATGCAAGTACCTACGCATGAAAAAAAGTGTGACTGTAAAGCAATGGCTTCCATCAATTTGCCTATGAGGCCTGATGGATTCAAAGTCATTTGGTTTTTATCATATCCTATACTTTTCAACTGCAAAGTAAACATCCCTCTGTACATTAACTTCACTTTTTAATCCTGCTCTAAGTCATTATTTCATTACCCTTCAAGTGATAGTCATCATATCCTACATGAGACAACTGAGACATAGCAAAATTAATAACCAGCTTTGGCTCATACCAAAGGAAAATTCCAGGATCAAGACCCAAATTCAGGTATCTCTTGACCAAATCCTATGTTTTCCACCATTCCATGCTCCCCGTTTTATAAAATTGAAAGATGATGGGAAAGAGAAAATCATGGCAAGGAATTTCTAAAGAGAGATACTCTCTAATAATCTTATCTTCCCGATAAGGAGAAGTACCATTCCAAAGAGTTTATTATAAGTTCCCAGTAGAAAACCATTTTTTCCTTAAGATATTTCCCCTTTTCTCCTCTATAGTCTCCAACAACTAGAGATTAAAATACTAAAAGAAAATTTTAACTTTGAAATTTACATCATATTTTTAATTTTCACTCCGATGACTAAAGAAACTGGTAGAGGTAGAAAACAAAAAATTTAAGGCGGGGAGAAACAAGACCCCAATCTGGACTCTGTGTGAATAAACTGTGTTTGCACAATGACAAGGCAACTTCTAAATGCAACTTTAAAAAACTGTGCACGAAAAAATTTTTTTTAAAAAACTGTGCACACATACAAAAAAGATAGTATTTCTACTTGTTTGTTCTGGCTCATGAAAATGAGCCAGAAGAAACTAGTGGTAAATTGAAATTTAAAAAAAAAATTGTTGGCCATTTTGGTGGGTGTCATGTCACATAGAGCGAATATACATGACAATAATTTGTATCATCTGTTGTCCAGAAACAACTCCCTGTATGCTAAAAAGATCAAGGCAATTTTGACCAATGAATTCAAACAACTGCCAATTCAACAAAAATATTCCTTCCAAATAGGCTAGCTAACATTCTACTGAGACAAACTACATAATCACTTGCTTGAATAATGGCATTATAACCATACAATGTACCGACCTTTTTAACTATCTTGAAAATTCAATTTCTTATTAAATAAGAGCACATGATGGTTCATCTTCATTTGTAACAAATCTGTGGATGCTCAATTCAGTTCATAACTTGCTCAATTACAAAGTAAATAAGCAACTCATAGAAATCACTTATTAGGGGGCAACAATGCAAACCAAAGATCTTATTTTCTTTACGGGCTTAAACTGCCCCTCTGTAGTTTTCATGAATAGAATTTTTTAACGCCATTTATTCTTGGCACTTTCAATAAGTGTTCCTCATAGAAGTTTAACTGTTAACTTTCATCAAAATTACAAAGTTGCTTCATTTCTGAGGTCCCGAACAAAGCAATTAAAAGTACTTCTTTGTATTTAATGTGGCAGATGGCAACATCTTAAGAGATAAGTTACACTAAGTCTTCTGGAAATATGTCTCCTCCATTGTTAGGTCTCTGAATATAAATGTGCTTAGGTTAACTGATTTTTTAAATAAGTTTTATTGATTTATTTTTTAAGTTTTTATTTATTTCTTCATGAGAGACACAGAGAAAGAGGCAGAGACATAGGCAGAGGGAGAAGCAGGCTCCCTGTGGGGAGCCCGATGTGGGACTCGATCCTGGGACCCCGGGACCACACCCTGAGCTGAAGGCAGACGCTCCACCACGGAGCCACCCAAATATCCCTAGGTTAACTGATCTAACCGTGCTAATTAACTTACTCAACAAACCTTCATTGACCACCCACTATGTGTCAAACATCATGCTACATCACGGGGATTTGAAGAAATAAGGCACAATTCCTTTTCTTCAGGTAGGTATACTCTAGTGGGTAAGACATAAACAGGAGCATAAAATGTGAATGTGGTGAGGTAAAAATAGAATTACAGAGTATTGTCTAAGTTCACAAATGTCACTGGTATCCAGAAATGTGACTGTCACATAGTAGGCCCTCAGCAGATACTTGTTGACTAGATGAACGACTGAATGAATCTCAGTTGCCTGAGAAACAGAAGAGCTACCTGCCTACATCGAGTTCGGGCACTCATGCTGCAGACTGGAGTGATGGATGAGGAGGAAATGTTTGATTTTACTTGCATGTTTCCAGAATATTCTGGCTTCATTTGGGGAGGAGAAAGGGAAAGGGAGCAAGAGAAGATAGAGCCATCTTAACTGTCCATCTAAGAGGATTTTATTTTAAGGTGATTTCTCCTAGATGGCAGTCTCTGAGCCTGTACCTTGGAGAAAAAGCGCAGTTACTTTCATGCTGATCACACTGAAGCCCTAAGTTATAAAGGGACATATCTGGATTTAAGTGGTTGAAAGCAGAACTGGGCCAGCAAGTTCACTATATCATTCACTATGTCACACCCCAGCGAACATATTAATGAAAAAGCTTTTTATACTTGAAGGCAGACTTCACATTTCTGTGACAGTAAATTAAAGATCTGACTTAAGACACCAACAGAATAGAGTAACTCTAGTTAATCAGCTGTATGCCTACAATAGAATCTTTACAAATAAATTTATAATTATCCCTTCTCAAAGGTCTATCTTTATTCTCTCCTGCTAACTAGGATGTAAGTGAGAATTCAAGCAATTACAAAGATAGCTGTTGAGACAAAGTAATAATGGTCTCCTGGTTAAGATCCTATTCAAAGGATGAACCTTCTAAGAACTCATTTTACTATAAAAACTCAAGAAAATTAAGCCAATGAGTCTAGGTTTCTTCCACTTGTGCCACCTTACACAATGACGAATCTAGTAAAGAAAAGAAGCTGATTCCTGTCTAAATATTTGTCCTCTTTTAAAGCTGACTTAGAATACATTAAGTTTCTCTGCTGAAACTTCCAAGATTGTAGTAAAAAATAAAAGCAGTGTTATAAGCCTCAATTATTTAGTGTCTGCCACCTTACATCACTGCATTATCACTTTCAGGCTTTTATATTTTGCCCCACTGTCTTTCTGTCATATCCCCGGATTAATTTCTAACTCTGGGTAATTAATTAATAGATTCTCTGTTCTCACTCCAAAGCTATTCAATGATGCTGAAAAAACTTAGACCACTGGGAAGATTGATGCCATTACAAAAGGATGCCTTCAGAAACTCCTTCAATGCATCTCCCTGCCCTAGTCCTCATGAGCGCTCTGACAAATCTTCACCACTCCTCTCTTGTCCACCCTCAGCTGACTACCTTGCTTCCTACTTCCTAAAGAATAAAAGATCCCAAGAGGTGCAAATATCTTCATTTTACCAGCTGACAATCATCCTGAGCTTCTTTCTTTCTCTCTAGCAGGAAAGAAGCAAACATTTTTCTTTCTAAGGTCTCTCCTTCAGATGGATTAACAACTTCTAGCATTAGGTAATCGGTTTGGCTTCTGCTTCTCTCTTTCATTATAAACATATTTCCTACAAATGTGCTTCATTCTTTTACTTTTTCAAAAGTCGTCCTTTTATCCTACCACTGCTTATAGCTACCCTTCTAGTCCCCTCCTTTCCTTCAACACCAAATGTGTAGAAAATGTAGGCTGTCTGCCATTACTCTTACTTTTCTCCAGTCATATTCGTCATTGCATCCATTGTAATATGGCTTACGTTCCCACTAATTCAGTCTTTCTGACATGACCATAAACTTCCTTATTTCCAACCAAAGGTTGGATGCTTAATCTTCATACTGCTTGGCAGCTTAGTGAAATCTGGCACCCGTAAGACTCCCTTCTGCTTAAAATCCTTTTTTTTTTTTTTTTTTTGCCTTGGCTCCCACAGTGTCATTCTTCCCTAAGGTTCCCTTGCTTCACTCTCTCCTTTGGTAGACTCGCCCATCCTATTCATTCTTTCAATGTGAGCTAGTTTGCTAAATTTCCCTCCATGGCACTCTTCAATGCTTTTCTCCTCATTCTCCTAGATTAGAGGTTGAGGAGAAAGGTGTTCTGTTGTTACATAAATATTACCCCATTTATTTAGCCAACGTTCACCTGTCTGTAAAGGTACTCGAAAGGCCTTAAAATTCCTTTTGAGTTCCATGGCCTCTGGAGATCCCTACTAGGATTTCTTTCAAGTATTTCAAACTTGATATTTATCTCCCACCCCATCTCCAGTAAATTATCCCACTCTCAGTACTAATATGAATGGCATTATCATCAGTTACAGTCTTCTGACCCAGAGCAATTTGCTGCTATCCCTGACTCTTCCCTCTCTCTGCCTCATCACATTCGTTGGTCGCTAACATTTACTGATACTAACTCAGAAATATTTATTGAGTCTAGCCTTTTTCCATGATTGACAGAGTAAGCCATCTTTAAAAAATAATCATAAAAACAGGGCATTTCAAATCATAAGACCATTTAAAAAAAAGTGTAATCATATATCTTGGTTGGTCGCTTTCTATAAGATTAAAATTCAGATTCCCTTTGCATTCAAAGCTCATCACCAGGCAGCCCGGGTGGCTCGGCAGTTTAGCACCATCTTCAGCCCAGGGCCTGATCCTGGAGACCGGGGATCGAGTCCCACATCGGGCTCTTGACATGGAGCCTGCTTCTCCCGCTGCCTGTGTCTCTGCCTCTCTCTCTCTCTGTCTGTCTGTCTCTCATGAATAAATAAATAAAATCTTAAAAAAAAAAAAAGCTTATCACCATCTGGCCTCATCACATCTTTTTAATTCATTGTTTACCTCCCCTCCTTCATATGTACATCTACCCAAAACCTCACCATACTGATTTTCCATGGTAATTGTGGGCCAACTTTGCAGGTGCTATGTTCTCTGCCTAGAAAGATTTCCCCTACATTTTCATCCTGCATCCATTAATAATCAGACTGAATATCATCTTTTTAGGTAAAACCTTTTCCAGTTACCCCACAGAGCTATTGAAACTAACAAAATCTTCTCTAATTTTTTGTGTGGCAATTTATCCATTTTTCTGTCACTGATACCACAGTATAGTCCTTTAGAACAGAGAAGTTATTTCACTTGTCTCTATATCTCTAGAACATGGCACAGCGCCTGGGAGATAGGCAGTAGTCAGTACATATAAAATTGATATTTTTGATACATATTTTATATTAATCACTGAAAATTAATGATAAACATTCAGGTAGGGGAAGAAACTCACCACACACCACTATTTTAATTTCAACATGTCTATCATGTTAAACTCAAAGGCTACCTTTACAAATTAGCTAAACATGTAGATAATAAAGAAAGTAGATTTTTAAGCCATTTTATAAAGCTATATTTATGGGACAAATTAGGACTGTTAACAAGATAGCCTGAAGACTAACATATTCCTGTCAATTATAATATAAAATCTTATGTGGACATGCATGTTTATATTTTCAGTCTATTTATCTGACGTATATTAAGAATATAATGTATCATGAAATGTACTTTAAATAAATAGTTTAATGTCTACTTCTATTAAAATAAATGGTTTTTCAATAATAAAATAGATTTATTTATTTATTTATTTATTTATTTATTTATGTCCACATTTTAAATGACTCACACCTTCATGTCTTAAATATATTGTATACTTATCCTGTTGTCAATGTATAAGAAAATAAACTGCTTCTCAGATATTTAGACCTAATCATATTTTCTTTCCATCCTATTTGAAAATTTACAAATCAAGTGTTGACCTGCTTTGGTTTTTTTTGCAGTAAGAATGATACAAGTGGAAGTTTTCCTAAATTTGTTTGAAATACTCTGCCATGGCAGTGATATCAAAAATTAAATCCAGCTCCAAAATTTTTTTGGACTATATTGAAAACTCTAGAAGAATAAAAATAAAAGTGATTTTGGTAAAAACAGAAGCGACCATGTATTATCCACTACATTACCAATATGCATCCACAACTACATACATCTTGTTAATAGAGAAGAAGAATGAGAGAGTGAGTAATACAGGGCATTGTCACCACCTATATTTATGGTTTTCATGAAAGAAACCATTTGCAATTCACAGCAAAAAGCCTAAAGTATTCATTGCTGCAGAAGACAAGTGTTGCTCTCTGTGAGTTTTCACTATAAACCTTTTCAGTCTTTGTTGTCATATCTGAGCATCTGCTACCCTACAGTAGGAGAAGTCTAAACACAGCCCCATGCAGCTGTCAAGTTCTGTTTTAAACTTTTGTCAAAACCCAAATTCTTTGCAAGCAGTCATTCATTTGAAATTTGTATTCCTCAATGATTACTGGGGCATTCTTAACTGTTCCTGTGCACTCGTGATCCTGTAACATAATCACAGGAGTTGGGTATTAATATTTTTCTAATTGAATATCTGAAGGGAAACCATCACACTGATTTTGCCTCAGACACCTCTGAATAATTTGCACACATCTGACAACTAAATTTCACCTGTTTCAAAGTATAAATCCCAGAAAGAAATGAGAATCTAGTATCTTCCAATTAAAATACTTTCATAGGCCATCAATAGCAAAGTGGAATAAAAGTGAACATATCACGAAGATTAAAATGAGAGGCTCTCAAATAAGGGTGACCACGGTTTCCAGGAAGGTAATCCTTCTTATATTACTTCCTTTAACACTTCCTTCTACAATCACAGAGAACAAGTCTAAGAGTCATTTATTCCATTTCCAAAGGGTAGAACTCAGTAGAGCAATAAGCAAGAAGAAATTACTCATTTTCCTTATCCTTATATCCTGGATATAAAGCAAATTGAAGTCTGAAACCATATGTATTAGGAAATCCAAGATATGGTGAAAATAAATATAAAAACAAATACAAATGACCCCTTTTAAAGCATATAATTTTTTTAAGAACGTTTTCTTCATGTTTCTAAAAGGAATTCAATACTCAGAGTTCTCCTTTATTGGTAATACAAAAGCCAAAGATAAAAGCTGAGGTTTTATGATACCACACCCACTAAACACATACGTTATTGTGCTAATAATATTTTTAGGATGATATTTTAATATTGTGATGAAATGCTAAGATAAAATAAGAAGTGTATTTTAAGAAACGTAGTCATTACAGTTTGGATTAAACCTAGTCATTAAAGTGTGTGTCTTTGCATTCTTAATCAGGTATTTACATCTTTCAGTTGGCTTGAAATGTAATATACTTTAATAAGATAGAGCCATAATAATAAGTGATTAAGAAGGCCCACATTTCTTGATCAGATTAAGAAAATTTCTGTAAGTCCATGAAGAAAGCCTATAAGCTCTGCAATTGTGTATCTGTGGTTTTAAAGAATTCTAAGAATGGACAGCCAATAAAGTGGGTTCAGAAGGCTCAAAGCACATGGGAAAAGGTGCAGAGCTGGCTTTTAGTAAGATGTAAAGAATGACGAGTAGAACAGAAAGAAAGAATTAGGTGGGATGAGTGAAGAGGAAGACAAAGCAAGAAAAAGTAGGCCAAGATCAAATTTTGCATTGGGTGTATGTGATGGGAGTTACCACTTGAAGTTCTTGAGCAAGGGAGTGACATATTCAATACAGAAGTCAGCAGGCAGGACTCAAAGGGCTATAATGGGTTTTACAGAAGGGAAAAAAAGATGAAAGAGCGAGTAAAATGTCGTAGTAGTTCAGTGACAAGGAACATAAAGACTGCCATGTACATCATGAAGTGTTTTACCCCAGTATTCTGTCTTTGTGCACCAAAGAATGTGGCTCACTTACATGACCTTGATACTGATTTCAAGTGATTAGGGATGTATTTCTCTCCATTTTTCCTCTAAACGTGATATCACAGTCCACAGGTCAGAATTCACAGCTCTTTGGGGTATGTATGGAGGGCGACACTGTTTCACACTGACCCACAAAGTATCATTGTTGAATATCTGAACTAGTCATCAATTAGGTTCACATAAACATTTGAACTTACAGCTTTAAAGTTAGAAGGTCTTTACCAATTTAGAAGTTAAAATTAGAAGACCTAGCATGGCAAGATCTATATTCTTACATAACAACACATTATTTTGATTTTCAGACAGGGCATGCCTTCTCCAGCTTGCCAGAGTCCCCACTATTCTCTGGCATTGCTCTGCTTGAGGCCCCTTCAAATTTTAATGTGACCTGCCTGGCTCATTTGAGTTCCCAATCTTGGATCTCAATCTTCCAAAATGGATTTATATTTTGAGATACTTTCCTCCAGTGGTTTCCCTAGCCATGGAAAGTACTAATAAACAAAACTTATCTTCATATACGGACTATTGCTAACAAAGAACTTTCCTAATACAATCCACACAGGCACCCTATGAGCTAGGCAAGGTATTTTCCACCATATTGCATGAAAGAAAGGAAAGTGTAGCAGATCAAGAGACACATGTAAGCTGACCCATTGCAAGCGTCTGAGGTGGCACCAGGTCTCACGTCTTTTGTCCCCTGTTAATTGGTCTTCCCATTCCTGTGAGCTCCCAGAGCTATACCCCAATTCTTGTATCTTGAGTTTTAGCCAACAGGTCTTTTTTTTTTTTTTAAGATTTTATTTATTTATTCATCATAGACATAGGAGGAGAGAGAGGCAGAGACACAGGCAGAGGGAGAAGCAGGCTTCATGCAAGGAGCCTGATGTGGGACTTGATCCCGGGACTCCAGGATCGTGCCCTGGGCCAAAGGCAGGCGCTAAACCGCTGAGCCACCCAGGGATCCCTCAACAGGTCTTTTATGACATCCAGCCCTATCTCTCACATTCGCTCAACATCTGTTCCCCCTCCATTCTATCCTGGGACTCCAAACTCTGCCCAATCTCAGCCTCTATTCACTGTTGGCTAGCTTCGATGGATCCTCCAATTCCCACCTGAAACCTCACTGCCTGAGGAAACTTCCTCAGACATACCCCGCGACCTGGTGCTATCTCTCCTTCTTAGTTACACCTATGGTGCCCTCTACTTACCCTGTTGTCACATGTTCAACTCTAGGTGACTATCTTTGTCTCCATCTGAGCCATGAATGCTACAAGATTGGGAATAAGTGTTGCTCATTTTTTTGCAGTGTCTCCAATCCCTAGAAGAACTCTGCTGGTACGTGACAGTGTGGTGTCAAGATTTTGGTTTTGATTGTAAAAATAGTGTTTTAATGGCATCAGTCTGTCTTAAATGAATAGCAACTGACATTTATTGAGCACTTCCTATCAACTTCTTTGGATGCTCAGATGTCTTTATTCAGATCAGAGCTGCATGATTCTGGATGGCAATAGAGTGTATATTTGTACAAAAATAAGATACAGGGATTCACTTGTGCCACTTTCTTATTATCTAGGGATATGCTACCTTCATCCTTTAGTTGACATGGACTATAGTGGTGAGACTCCTTGCCAATGACCCTAAATTCTGTGTGGCCCCACCCAGGGTCTAGTTTCCAACCAAACATTGTCAGGCAGCTTATTTGGTTCATTGGGCAATTTCTTCCTGCTGTTCCACATTATCTTTTTTCCTTGTTGCTGATGTCTGGTTTGCCAGTTAGCAATGCATGGTTACAATCTTCATTCTTTAAAGTGTTTATTTTTTTTTATAAGTACCATTCTTTTTCCCTGGAATTCTTTAAAAAAAAGAAAAGAAAAGAAAAAAAGAAAGGAGGAAAGAAAAAGAAAGAAAAAGCTGTTTTTAAACATCTAATCTCCCTAAGATTACTTACTCACTTTCATTTTCTAAAACAAAAGCCTCCATTTTGTCAAGACTCCCATAGCTAAAATTGAGTAGAGATTGCTTACTTTTTTAAAAATTTAAAGCTATCTTAGGTATGCCTTGTCTCATAGATCCTGGAGGCAAGGCTAAAGTCCCATTTAATAGTAGGGAGCTCATTAACCACTGATGAATTTTATCATGGGGAAGAAGGAACAAATATGATCACATATGCTGAGTTTTTGAAACTAGAAGGAAACTGTTAGCAGTCAGTGTGGCAAAGACAGTAGGAAGATGTTGTGAGCATGAATACAATTTTGCTTTTAACCACTCTATGTTTTAGATATTGCCCAAACACAGAAAGGTGATGTGGAGAAGCAGAGAAACAATATGAAAATATTCCATAAAGACAGCAGTTCCATTGGGAGGCCAAATAAGAGTCCCCAGAAAACAGGTCATGAATGAAGAGTTCAAGGAAAACCACACTGTACAAAAATATTGTATTTACCATTACTGAGTTTTGTTTTTGTTTTTGTTTTTGTTTTATGTAGGCCCCATGCTCAGCCCAGCACGGGGCCTGAACTCATGACCCTGATATCAAGAGTCACATGCTCTACTGACAGAGCCTACCAGATGCCCCACTGTTACTAAATCTTAAACTCTTATTTTTCCAGCTCTATATTGTATGTCACCTACTTGTGAAGCCTTTTCTGACTCCATAGCTTGAGTTTGTCACTTCTTCGACAGTGATAGGTCTATTGGTCCCTCCATTTATTACGGTGCTATGATGTTCTAAATCTGTACCTTGTGCCTCCCCAACCAGGCTAGAAATAGAAACTCTTTGGAGGTAGAACCAAATTGCCACAGTTGTTTCTCCAAGATCTAGCAGTCTCCCACAGGATCTGGCACTTAGTGGGCACTCCATAAACAAATGATCAATATTTAAATGATGATATTAAGCTTAAATAATAGATTAGATACCAGGGCAGGGCATTGCTTAAGAACAAGAATGGAACTCCATCTGAATTTCAGAAAACTATGGTCGTTAATGTAACGGTCAGCAAAGGGCTCCTCTATAAGGGCAAACAAGAATCCTCTATTTTCTACCATCGTTTTTACCTTCACCGAATGCAGAGAAAGTTCTATATTAACAAACTGTAACACTGGTAACACAATGATTGCTGCCAACAGGTCCTCTAAGGTGGCATCTCTTCCTTGAAGCCAAAGTCCAAGTGAGATCTACCATAACCAACATGTATGCTGTGTAGATGCAGCATTTCAAACAGTAGTGATGTGTTTGGAGGGCTGGGCCAGGAATCAGGCAAAAAACAGTTTTGTCTTGAAATCTGAGACATGATTTTGCTAAATAAAAATCAAAAATAGTGTCTCTGACATTTTCTGTTTATTAAGCCTTTTTTCTCTCATCTATTTCCTGCAGACACTTCTGCAGATGGAGATGGAGATAGGCACCTGCTACAGATCCTGTTCTCCCTTGGGAAATACACATTTGCTGTTTTTCATAGCCATTCTATTTTAAAATTTGCTTTCAGGAATGCTGAAAAGGGGAAGTTGCTCAGCTAACTTGCTCTGCCCAGAAGAGCACTAACCACTGTGGGAACTAACCAGTTTGCTTTGCTGGCTTTGTGTTATCATGCTTCTTTTAATTTCTTCAGCCTACTTCGATGCAGTGGGAAAGAATATTATTAATCAATGCAACAATGAGCCTGTGCCCTGGAGACAGAGTGATATACCCGTACCACAGTGGTATCTTCATTATCAAATAAATGAATTTATAGCAGTCTAGATTTCTTGGTTCTGTAGGTTATGAGATGATAGGCCTTCCAATAATAGACATATCCCATATAAAATTCAATTTGCGAGGGTATATTGTTAAGACATGCTGCTGAACTTTAGTGAGATAAAAAAAATACAAAAACAGGGGACGTGGCATTTAATTTTATTTTCAACCTGGGTATTTTCAGGTTTGTTGAATCTAATAATACATGAGTTTGTGTTTTGAATGTCTTTATTAATTTTATTTTTCCAGTAATTTATTTTAATTATATTTTTACCAAAGTATCAATCCACAACAGATTGTAAATTCAGAGAGAAGAAAAAAGGTCCCCTTTGAGAATGAGAGCACTCAGAATGGCAGTGCAGCATAGTGTGCAGGGTCAGGCTGACCTGGGTGGGATTCCACCTAGAACCATGGGGACAAGTTACTTAACTTCTCTGTGACCCAACTGCCTCATATGCAAAATGTGCCTAATGCTATCTCTATCGCAGGATCCTTGGGAAACCCAGGAAATAGTGGTTTGGTGTCAGAGCCCTGTTTCCCTACAATAAAATGGATATAATACCACTGCCGCAAAGTTGTTGTAAGGATTAGATAATTGGGTAGCCTTGCAGCCCAGTGCCTATTTGGTGTCTAGCAAAAACTCAGTTAGCTGTTATTATTATTGAAAAGTATCTTGCCCATAGTAGCTACTCAATAAATACTTTTATTTATTTCTCACTTTTGCATAGAAGATTCTGAAAATGTTAATGCCTTGTGGCCTTACTCCAAACCCCTGAGTGACCCGGTGGCATGGCCTGACCATGCCACATACAGAAAGTCTACAGAATGATCTGTACCCTTTGAGAAGCCATTTGTGGATCTAGCCCATTGGTGTGGACTCCTTGTTTACCAGTGGACATTTGTTTCTCTTCCTCTATTTTCATGGAGAACATTCTCCTTTGGGCTATCTCTGATTCAATGACAAAGCCCTGACAGGAGGCAGCAGACAGGGGTAGGAGAAGGCACCGAAGAGTGATGTCAGGTAATGAGGAAAAATGTCAAAGAACGATAATTTGATCTCTTCTTTCACAAATTACTAAACATAATGTGTCTCTGCATGCCCTCTATTAAAAAAAAAATTGCTTGAGGAGGTAGGCATGATGGGTAAAAAAGAAGACCAAGAAGCTTCTATACTACTTTTGACTTTAGAGAACGCTTTGATTTGATTGTTACAACCCTCTGGCAGACCCTTTTATTCCCACTTCACTGACAAACTGAGGCTGAGGAAGTAAATGGTTTCCTAAGCATATACTGCTGCTGAAGGCATACTCTAAACTTAAACCCAGCCCTTCGAACTCTGAAAAATGTGCATAGAAAGTGTTACATATACACACAGAGTATTTTAGGAGAACATCTCAGCCTAATAGTTTGATGTGCAAACAACTTGAAATCATGAATACAGGCCTTTTGTGAAAGAAATACAATAGGCAACTGACAACGAAAGCATGGATGGGGTGTGCACAGAGAAAAGGGGATGTATAGCCGAACATAAAGAAGAGTATTAGGAAAAAATGCTCAAAGGACTTCAGCCTGTGGTCTAAGGCATAACTAGGTTCAAAACTCAGTCATAATTGGAAAAAAAAAAAAAAAAAAAAGGAAAAGCTGACAGATATTCCTAAGTGGCCCCAGGCTTAGAGAGGCAGCCTTTGAGGATGTCAGACAACCCCCAGGAGAGCCCCAGCAGGCACCTTCCACAGGAGGACTAACCTTCCTCCTTGGCCCAGTTAACCACTCCCACTCTGGGGAGATCTCCTGAAGGCAAGGGAGAGATCATACTGTCAAATAAACTTCTCCAGCTGCTGCTGGATGCCTGCGATCTCATCAGCTCAGTATTTGATCTTTGATAAGAGGTTAGTGACCTTGACAAGGGCAACACCTCAAATGTTCTCCGTCATCTAGACCTTTATGTGGATAAATTTCAGGTCATTGCTTGAAAGGAGGTTTTACCAGGAAAGGCAAGAGAGGCAGGGTCTGGGCATCGAGAGGCAGCGAGGACAAAATGCACCTTCTGGTACATTAAAAGCTGGCAATGCGGAAGGCGGATATTGCCTTTTCACGATGTTGTCTAAGATTAGCCATCCTTCTTTGACTAATGCATATAGAAAAATTGTATATATGGGGTATGTGAGTAGCTGCACAGACATGCAATAAATAGGAGCGATACTAAAGATGGTTACTGACGTTTATTGACCTCCTACCATACGCCAAGCACTGTGCTTTATACTCATTATTTCCTGTAATCTTTACAGCAACCCAAGGGGGGGTGGGTATGATTACTTTCCTCATTTTATAGCCGAGGAAGCAGGGTTAGAACTGTTTAAACAGCTAGTAAGCAGTACAGCAGGAACTCAAACCCGTCAATCCAATTCCAGTTTAACTGCTATGTTTATGCATTAACTTAAGCTGCCATGTTTTCAGAGGATGACACAGACACACACGCATCAATCAATACCGCAGACCCTGCAGCAGAGAAGACAGAGCCACCATCCACTGAGTTTTTAAGCTCCTGGTTTAACACATACCAAGTACACAAGAATTAGACAAACAAGGAGAACATGCAGCAGTTTATCTTCAGAAAAGATGGGAACCAAGGAGCGTAAGAGTGAAAATGGAAGGCGGATGGGGGTGGGGGTGTGTCAATCTTTAGGTGTGGAGCATGTGCAAAGTAGAAATGGGAAATGAATAACTTTCTGTGCCTCTGGAAGGTAGGAAGTAGAAAAGAAGCTTTAGAAAGCTTCTAAAGCGTGAAGGGATTGCGTTAAGCTCAACAAAAATTTACAGATTTGATGGGGCTTTCTGCTAAATTCTGACAATGACCAACTAAAATCCCTGGGTGGAAAAATGTGCCCAGGATCAAGGAGCTATGGCAATTTACAATTCACATATCTATTGCCAATTCATCTGTTTCACACCCCTGTGAACCTCTATTTTGTACTTTACAGATTCGAATAGGAGCCTCTGGGATAGTCATCAGTGTTGGGGGAGAGGGGTGAACTAGTATCTGGCACATAGCAGAAGCTAAGTAAGTGTTCTTTGAAAAATATCAAAGAAGGGCAAACATGGCACACACGTCTCAAACATCAGATTTTCTCAACAGTAAGCAAATTAAAACTCTTTCTTTAATAAAACAATCACGATATATAATGAAACAGAATGTAAAATGTGAGCCAATTTCTAAGCTAAAACCCAAAGCTTCGAATTAAAAATGCACTTGCTTTGGTACCTGCTTAGGGTCACACCCACACCCCAGACCCTGAGGGAGTCCTTGTGGTTTCCCCTCCACCATTCTTATTACTTGGTTGAAAAATGTGTACAAGAAGTATATGTGTGCAAATAGGTGAGTGCACATATTCAACCCAGACCATGGACCACTGCCTTTCATGTTTAAAAATGAATCCATTTAAAGGAACTGCTATCTTTATGTCATATTAGATAGAAATGGTACATCATTCCTTTTAGCTTATTAAGATAGTGTAGTGGGGCTCTGAGAACCATAGCAGCTGAAGGGGAACTGCCTCCTTCCCTCACTCCTCACCACCACCATTAGGCTATGATTCACATCTCACGTACTTATTTGAATGATCAACAAAAGAAGGACATTTTATTCTCCAGCCTTTTTCATTTAACAAATTAGAAAAGAAACACCCACACAAATCATCCCCTACCCATTTACCCCTTGCTCCCAGCCATGACTATCCTGGGCAAGAGTCTCGAAACCAGAAAGCAATAAGTGAACAAATGCGAGACCTCAGGCAACTGGACATCCAGAAGGCCATTTAATGCACTCAAGTGCAGTGGAGGTTAGCTGTGCCGGGTGCCTGACAGGATATGGCCAGATCCTTGGCACCGTCACTTCAGTCAAGGAATGCACACGGTAACTGTGAAATATTTTGATGGTATTGATCCTGAACACTTCTTTACAAAATAAATGAGTACCTGAGATTCCTCATGGACCCCAAGAGACATTTATAAGTAGGAAATCTTTGTCAAGCTGAAGCTAAATTGGCTAAAGAATCTGTCTAACTGCTAAACTGGAAGGGACCTCATACTCTTGAAAAGATCCCAGGTTCACTCATGGTGCAGGCATCCATGGCCTTTCATCATTCTTTTTCTTTTCTTTTCTTTTTATTTCTTTTCTTTCTTTTTTTCTTTTTCCTTTTTTGCTTAAACCTCAAAGGCAAAGTTATTTGATTTTCCCACTGCACCTTCTATTAACTTCTGATTTGTTTGATAAGAAATATCCATATTATGACACTCATAAAACATAAAACAAACTAGGGTTCTAGTCCATGGTAAGGTGGTGCATGTAAAGGCTCTAACTCCAATGAAAGAGGATCTGTAGGATTTATTTCAATATATGGCCCGTGGGCACCAGCTGGGGAGCATGTTGATTTATTCATAAAATAAGCTATGATATTATCACAATAATCTAACACATCTTGGAACTTTGGCCCTCCTGCCTTAAATATATACTATGTTTATCCCTCCTAGACAACTCTTACATAGTGCTCTTAAGCTTATATATATATACAGCATGAACGCGAAGTGATATTATTCATCCCAATTTCACCACTAGCAAGGAAGTCCCCTCCAATGAGATGACACCACGGTCTGCTGCTGCGGAGATAGAAGGCAGACATCTCTCCTCACTCTATCAGTTCCCTAAAATCTCATCTTCAAGAACATGAGAAAAAGGCATCCAGCATGGCAGAGTGACAGGTCAGAAGGTCAAGGATCAATACAGTGATGTGTGTTGGGATATTTGCTTGATTAAGCGAGCTTCATAAAATATTTAAGAAGGTGTATACTTACCACTTAGGAAATAGTAATCAAATGAACAGAACAAAGTAAAATCCATTCTCAAGTTCTTGTTGTAATAGAAGTAAACAATCACAGGTAAAAGGTACTCTTTGAGGAACTTCACATATACTTATGTTTTTTTTTGTTTTTTCTTTTTTTTTTTTTTATACTTATGTTTTATGGGAATTCTCACCCTGCCTATTTAGTTTCTGCTAACCCAGGAGTTACTATTAAAGCTATTTGGAGTTCTCCCACTGCATCGTATTTAGGCAGTGGTAGGAAGTAGCCCAATAACATGCTGGGAAGAGGGGGACACCCATTTGGGTTGACAAAATCCACTCTAGTTAATCCTCAAAAGTGAAATTTCTGCATTCTATAATAGGAGTTGCTGGGTATTTGATTAAATACCCCAGGTATTTGGTCCCCAACCTCCTTTCCATTTCTCCCTCCAACTGGCAAACATGAGAATTTAGACCAGAAGAACCTGAAGAAACAAAGTGTGTACTTTAATACAGAAATGCTTTTACCTGCCTTTCCTGCTGTGAACGAAATGGGCTGGGCTTTCAAAATGTTAGCCAGCTTAACTCCCAGTTGGTGGCACTGGAAAAATGTAGCCATGCAGTCTTACTGCTCTGTTTCTGTTCTTTAACTACCAACTGGAATATAATAGAGGAGTTGAAGGGGAACAAAAGAGAGATGGATCCAGAAAGAATCCAAAGAATGACAACAAAGCAAGCAAAGAAAATGATAATGAGTCAAAGACATTGTGCTTGCCAAAGTCAGCAGCCCAGACTATTTTCACATTGAAGATAATTACTCTTCCATTAATTGCCACTTTTCCCCTGAAAAATTCATATTTCACAAACTACAAATTATCTGTGGAAATTCATCTTTGCAACATTTTAGGAAAAGTCATACCAATGTGCTTAACCCAAAGACAGAATGTCTACATTCATGTTGCTCAGACACGGATAAGATATATTTTATGTAGTGGAGAGGATGTGGGTATAATGGAAAGAGCAGTGATGTTGAAAACACTAATATTTTTGAACTGGAAAGTGAGTACCTGGCCACTTTGATGGATTACAGGATAGGTACCAAATAAAGGGGCCGAGGGACCTGTGTCTCCTCGTATTGTATCTACAGGTACCTGAGCTTCCCATACGTTCAGTTCCTTCATCACTGCTCCATTGTCTTTGGTACTTGTTTCCTTCTCAGGCATATGTGAAAGTATTACAATAGTAAACACAAGGCTGGCACTTACCATGAAATCTTTATTTCCCATTTTAGTTTTAGAATACTTCCCAAGTATGCCATCGTCTTTGGTTTGTTCACATTTAAGAGTTCACACTTCCAAAGTTAAACCTCCTGGAAGGTTAGAAAATAGTGTGCCTTTGCCCCCCTTAAGAATTACAATGTATGTAATTTATTTTTATTTAAGAATGTTGTATGATATACTGAGTTACAATTTTCCAAGCTGAGGACAGAAAAACAGTAACAATAATGTAATTTGTACATAAATAAAATACATTATTAAATAGCCTAGCTTTCAATGCCTCAAATTGGTTACAGTTTAGGCAGTGTATATAAAGCTTTATATTACAGATTTCCGTGTCAAATTGACAAATGCAAACTTTCTTGGGGCTGGGATAATGCTAAATAAGATCAAATGTAATCTCATTTTATGAGACATGATAAAATCTTACCTCATCAGATGGGACATCCAGAATGTCGCATTTTCCCTGTGATTTTATTAATAAAGCAGAAACGGCCTTCCAATAGCTACTTCTTCCTTCAAAGCTTTGTCTCTCTGGGTAGTCAGAGTCAGGGTATGAGCTAGGTGATCCAAAGTTAGAATGTAAATTATAAACAATTTTTGTTGTTGTTTCTGCCAGTCTGAAAGTTCAGGAAAAGGAAAAAAAAAAAAAAAAAAGAACCGAGAATGTTCTACTGAACAGCAGAAAGAAAAGCTTACTATTAAGATAACTCTATACATTCCCATGTACTCACTAGCAGTTTACATTTTAACTTTCTCATAATCAGTTTTTGATCCCAAGTATTAGAAGTTAAATTACACCTACCCCTAGACATAGCCAGGGGTAGTTGGGCAATTTTCCACTTTAAGACCTGAATTATCTTCCTTTGATCATCTACTCTACTCAAATTCATTATAAAAATGACCAATTTACCATCCCACTTCACATGAGGAAAAGACAATACTATACACTGTGGGGTCTCAGGACAGAGCAACCAAATGCTACCTGGGGACAGATGAACATGATAGAGCATGTGTGAGTAACTTAAATTTTCCAATTATTCTTTATAAAACAATTGCTATACTGGCCATTATGAGTTCCAAAAACATACACTTAGAAGCATGAGCCATTAGCATATGTCATTTTCTACTGGCAGAAGCCAGCTCGCAATAAATCTCTTACCTTGTAGAGAGATGGAACAGCACAAGGCTCATAATAGGATGAGTGATGCATGAAATGTTCTTCAGCTCACTTCCCCTGGGATTTATACTTCCAAACCTAGGAACACCGTCTGCCTGCATGGATGGAATGCTAAGTAATGCAGTACAACCACCAATGCGTTATGTATAGCTTTTCAACTTTTTGAAATCTAGGAGAAACTGTGAAATAAGTAAACACGTAAGCAAGCATGTGTCTAAAAATTATGGCACAAATTGGCTGGAAAAATACACAGTTCAAATAAAGAAGATTCGTGATGAGCATGTGTTTTTAAGTAAAACTGTGTAAATAATATGCTTTTTCTTAGGAGCTGAAGGATTACTGCACTCCTGGTTATGGGTTTAAGACTGAGGCTGTTTTAGGGGATCCCTGGGTGGCTCAGGGGTTTAGTCCCTGTCTTAGGCCCAGGGTATGATCCTGGAGTCCTGGGATCGAGTCCCACATCGGGTTCCCTGCATGGAGCCTGCTTCTCTCTCTGCCTGTGTCTCTGCCTCTCTCTCTCTCTCTCTCTCTCTCTCTCTCTGTGTGTGTGTGTGTCTCATGAATAAATAAAATCTTAAAAAAAAAAGACTGAGGCTATTTTATATTGTACAGGGAAATCACTGGATCTTAATTACAGACAAAATGTTGGTCAAACAGTCAAATTTTTTTCAAAAGCATTCAAAGGAATGAAGAAAAAAAAAGCGAACCTAAGAAAAAATACATGAGAAAAATCTTGTATACTCAAATTCTCATTCAATTTGCTCATTTAATTTTGTTTTTAAATTGTCACTAACTTTTTTAAAGGCATAGCTTCAGATGAGATTTGCTTCCAATCTAAATTTAGCCTCCGTTCCTCGTGTCATATTTCTTCAGGCATGAGAAGGAAAATCAATGCCTCTACTCACCTTTGGAAGAATTTCACTGCCAAGTCTCCATGGTTCTATGGGATCCAATAATCCGTGGCTCAGTATTGATTTTTCTGTAACACCTGTAGAAACAGCCTCTCTTTCCTTTTTAACAAAATATAGCAACAAGAATCGTGTAGTTTCTGAATGAATTAAACAGAGGCTATTAAGCATAACCATTCTGCAAGGAAACGTGGGTTGTATTTTCAAAAGAAACATTACATTTGCTTGATATTTTGGAGCTATTTAACAACTTTTTAAAGATAACGTGAACACCTACTTTTAAAGATAATCTGCACGTAATTTCTTCAGGTATGTGGTAGCTAACTTGTGTATGACAAATTGTACTTATTTTTTCTAAGGAAATAGACACATGGTAAGAGACAGATCAGTAAACCTCAATCCCCAATTTAAAAATGTCTCCAAAATCAAAACCCTTTTTGCATATGAAAAACCACATCATGTCTTTAAACACCTAAAGTTTTGATAAAAATATAGGATGACCCTTTCAAGCAGTGGCATAGAGTAGACCAAACCCTAGGAGAGAGAGTACATTACACTTTGGAAGTATTTTATGGCTCTGAAAGAGTTGGAAGAACAGGCAAGAGCCACCAAGCTTCCCACTTTCCCTGAAAAACAAAAACAAAAAAACCAAACCAACCCAGACCAAACTCCAGAAAGTCATGTTTCCAGCATTCTTCACACACCTGATTTAAACCTCAAAGGTATGAGTCTCCCCATAGGCAGACTTCTTTGGGCATGTCTGAATCTATCCCCCGTAGCCACTGTGTACACTGAGTGGAGTCACTCGAGTTGGCAACCCACTCTGTCACTCACTCCATCAGCCTGAGAATCTGCAAAATAAAAATGCAGTGTTAAAAAAAAATTCCTTTTACATTTGCTTTTCCCAGCAAAATCCTAGAGGAGAAAACACAAAGCAGGTTGTTTCTCACAATATATGTGACATCTTGGTTAAAAGTGACACGACCATGTTGCACTCTGACAGGTTTAGTGCTTTGAACTGACAGACAGAAGCCCGCAAGAACTACCTTCCTGCCACATATATTTAAGCTCATGTTAAAACCTTGATTTGATAGTCCCTTGATTAGCTTGAGCAACAGTGAGTGCTACTGCCTTTCAAGTTCATTATAAATTATGCTATTTCTCACATTACTGTCAATTTAAGCTCCTGTTTTACTAAAATGCAGTCATTTAAACACTCATCAAACCTGTGCACATTTCTGAGTTAAAGAATTAGATCAATCCAAACTCCAGCTCAAGGGAGAAGTTCCATTGTTTATCAGGCCATGTGTACACTGGCTGAGCAAAGCGCTCTGTTCAGAAGGAGAAGCGCCTTTGGCAGCTAGAGTCTACATAGCTGACCCATGGATGCTCGGGTGGAGCTTCTTCACCTAATTACACACGTGCAATGAAATTACTAAGCATTTGATGAAAATGACCCAGGACGACAAAAAAGCATGGCATGATTGTTGTTCTAATTTATTTACATGGCAGTCATTTAGAATATAATTCAAAGAACCTATTAAAAAAATAAGAACCGCTTCTCGGCCTTTTGGCTAAGATCAAGTATAGTATCTGTTCTTATCAGTTTAATATCTGATACGTCCTCTATCCGAGGACAATATATTAAATGGATTTTTGGAGCAGGGAGATGGAATAGGAGCTTGCTCTGTCCACTCCGCGCATCGACCTGGTATTGCAGTACTTCCAGGGAAGGTGCACCCCCTCGGGGGAAATGACCGGCTGTCAAAGAGAAGTTCTACCTTACGGAGGGTGTGGCGGTCCTCGGGCCTCTGTGGCTCAAGGTGATAGGCCTCGCTCTTGGTACGGCCCCTAGGGGGCTGGCTCTCAAGCCAGGCTTGAGCCTAGGAGTTTACCAGTCAGTCTTTTCCTAGTTCTCCTTGGGGCCCTCTGACACCAGAGGTCTCCATCCTCTGTCTGCCTGCGCTTAGCATTCCCGGGCCTTTGGGAGCTAATGCAACTGTACTGACTCTACAGATCCGGTCGGAAGGAATTGATGTATTGACTCTTCCTATCCATGAACACAATTTCACTCCCTTCCCTTCCCTTTCTTTTCTTTTTCTTTCTTTCTTAAAAAAAAAAAAAAAAGAAAAAAGAAAAGAAAAAGAAAATGAAAAAAAATAAGAACACTTGGGATCCCTGGGTGGCGCAGCGGTTTAGCACCTGCCTTTGGCCCAGGGCACGATCCTGGAGACCCGGGATCGAATCCCACGTCGGACTCCCGGTGCATGGAGCCTGCTTCTCCCTCTGCCTATGTCTCTGCCTCTCTCTCTCTCTCTCTGTGTGACTATCATAAATAAATAAAAATTAAAAAAAAACTTTTTAAAAATAAGAACACTTATACTTCTTAGGCATGATGAATATGGGCATTGAAATAGTTGACGACTCAACATTTAGTCTGACCCAGGTTGTATGCTTCCCAAACAGGACCGTGGTGGCGTGATTTTAAAATACAGTACTTTTTCCTAAATGGTCTAGGTTAGGCTTTAACCCCTGACTTTATATTTGTAGGGGGAAAGCCTTCAGACTTCAGATAATTAAAAACTTCATTTAGACCTCCCAGAACAATGGGCCAAAACGGCAATTGATATTTTGCAGGAAATATTTTATACCCTTCCAACCTGCGCCAACAAGATATTATTAACAACTGTGGGTGCATTCTATTCTGGGGACAGGTCAATGCCCTTGTATCACCTCGAATTTTAAGGTCTTTTCACCAATTTTTTAAATAAAAAGATGTTTAGCAGAAATATTCTATTAGTAGCTATGAAATTATAGGTTTCTTCCTCCATCCACCCAAACACACTCCACTCTGTGAAATAACAGATACAACATTAATCACCTTTGGAATTTTGCCAGGCTTCTCTCATGGGTGAACTAGCAGGGCTGGACCAAACTGCCTTGAAGGAGGAAGCCCCCCTCACCTCCATGGAAGCCTTTAAAGGCTGTCACAGATCACTCATTCCAACTCTTCAAAGAAAGCAGGAGACAGGATTTAAACGTGTGGGAATCCATCCACACCATCATCTATGAACCATACTTTACTTCTACCAATATCACCTCTAAATAAATTTGCTACGTCAAAGTCCAAACCTCAGTTTCTCTAATTCCTTGGACTGCAGGAAGGATGATCTCTCATTTTTTTGCTACTCCCATTTTCCGATTTTCAAGAGCATGGCCAGTCTGTCTGTTTCTGTTTGATAAGTGTTTATAAGCTAAAGCTCCTTCTGCTGGGAGCAAAATTCCACCTTCAGACTGAGTCACGGCAACAAGTTAGTCGACTGACTTTGCAAAATACCACTCAAATTCTGAAATTAAAATAAATCTGGGATCCCTGGGTGGCTCAGCGGTTTGGCACCTGCCTTCGGCTCAGGGAGTGATCCTGGAGACCTGAGATTGAGTCCCGCATCGGGCTCCCTTCATGGAGCCTGCTTCTCCCTCTGCCTGTGTCTCTGCCTCTCTCTCTGTCTCTCATGAATAAATAAATAAAATCTTAAAAAAAAAAAAAAAAAAAGAAATCTGAGCTGTCTAAGAATCACTTTATTTAGCAAGGTCCATCCAAGATAAATCAAATCTAGTATCTCCTTGTCTTGTATGAAACCCCCAAGAATGTCTGGATATAAAACCGCTGTCAATGTTTTGGGCACACAATGTTGAGTACCTCATGAGGATGACATAAAGCAAACAAAGGTCCTTGTGGTGCTTTCTGTGTGCTTGGCACTGTTCTACAACACCTATGAGCTCAATGACTCCCCTAACAACCCTATAAGGCAAGTACTGTTATCTTCCTTTGACAGAGAAGAAAACAGAGTCAGAGGCAACGAGGAAGTTTCCCTGGATCACACGGTAGGAAGTGGTGGGGCTAGGATTTGAATCCAGACAGGCTCCAATCTATGCTTTTACTTGGCTTCTCTCCTTGCCCAGCCATGCTAACCAAACTGCTGTCATTACAGACAAGGATTTATGTCAAAAGGTGATTCTTTTAAATTGGTGCTTTCTTTCCTATATAAGTGGAATTAATTTGCCTGGAACTAAAAGCTTTACTCTGTGAACTGTTCTGGCCCCTTGGCTCATTTTTCTGCGTCTTCCTTGAAGGCATTTCCTTCCATATTGAGCCAGCATCTCCTCCTTTCAGAATAAGTTGGATGTCCTCAGAAGCAAAACTGTTCCTCGCTAATCATTTCAAGGGTACCGTTTACTCCTTTAAAGCTTATATCCTGGAAGATGCTTACTGAATGTGGAAAATAGCAAATAAAGAAGAAAATGCAAAGATAGAAACTGCCAATTAAATAGGGCCTCTGAGTAGAGCATGAACCTAATCGTTGCCTCATGGAATCGGACCTACTGAGGTCAGATCCTGACACTACCTTTTACAAGCTGGACAGGTTGTTTTTTTCTCTCTGTGCTTTAGTTTCCTCATCTTTTTTTTTTTTTTTTTTTTAGATTTTATTTATTTATTCATGAAAGACAGAGAAAGAGAAAGGCAGAGACACAGAGGGAGAAGCAGGTTCCCTGCAGGGAGCCTGATGCGGGACTCGATCCTGGGACCTGGGCATCACACCCTGAGCCAAAGGCAGACACTCAATCACTGAGCCACCCAGGTGTCCCTTAGTTTCCTCATCGATAAAATGGGCATAAAAATAGTACCATTGCTCAGGATCCTGAGGATTAAATAAACTAATCTATGTAAAATAGTTTGACTCCGTGCATGGCTCGTAGCAAGCCCTCAATAAATACATGTTGTTGCTATTACATTTAGTTGGTCGCTGCAACTAAGCCTAGCCTTCAGCTGCCACTAAGCACTAACAATCAAAAGTTTTTGTTATTTGGGTGTGAAAGTATTAATAGGGATTTTAGGAAAATCGGTTGTAGTCACAGGAAATCCTTTCAGCCCAGGGACAATTTAGCTTTAAGAATTCACTGTGACAGATCTCTACAAATAATTTCATTCCACTTTATTTTGCGAGAGCACAGGCAAATCACAGAATATGACACAACTACTTAGAAAGTTATCAGAGCTCACAATGTTGTCAGACACCTAACCTCAAGCACCAGGAGCAGATTTTTCTATATGGCAAGGTTTTAAGTAACTTGAAAGGATTGCTTGCCTAATTGGTTTGTTGTTGTTGTTGTTGTTTCTTTATATCACAATCCAGATTTCGGCCCAGAGTTACTGAAGTGAAAGTGACCTGGACAGTGGGGAGGTGATTTTAACAATTGTGCAATTCAACAGGAGCCAAACTGTCCATGCATTCAGCTCATCTGTGTCTTTCTTTAGTCCTTTTCTTTCTCTATACTCTAAAAGCTTGGGCTTATGTGTAAGTCCCAACTCTTTGAGGCCACATGGGTGATGTAGAAATGGCTGCTTAGGAACGTGAAATAGAAATTTCCATTGCAAAGAGAGCATAATGCAAGTACTAGAGGAAAACGACTCATTGAGTGAGCACTTGCAATTGAGCTATTCGGTAAATGTTAGACAAAAGGAAAAGGAACAGATTGAAACCTTTCTCCCTCTTGGTTCTAAAATGGACCCCATCACCAGAGAGAGACAGACAGCAGACAGACAGAAGCCTGGAGGCCTAACAGGAGAATCATGGAGAAGCCATTCTGGGTAAAACTCACACTTTTGCCTGAATATCCCAGGGTACACAGGACTGTGATGGGACTCGGGGACTTCTTGCTGGTCCCCAGGGGGCTAGGAGTGAGGAGAGTGCCTCATTTCCCAGTACCTCAGGGATGGCATATTCTTTGGCGATCCAGAGGGGAAGCAAGTATGGACGGATAAAGTAGCACCTTGGTCAAGACATGAATTTTTGAATAAAGAGGCCAATGTGCAGCCTCATCTGACATAAAGAAAGTAGACAGAAAATGGAATGGAGAAAGAAAGCACACAAAATCTCAATTTTTAATCCTACATCTGTGCCTGGGAAAGCTTCCTGCCATCAACATGCAGAAGGCATGGACTCATAAACTACCCAGGTCAAATGATTTCCGTTCTGAAATGAGATTTTAGGCAAATGATTAGCCTCCGGTTCTCTAGATGAGCACGGCATGTCCCAGAAATACTCACCTGTCTAAAGCATCATGAAGTGAGGGACAGTTCTAGCATGAGAAGTCATGGAGGGAGAAGGTGCTTGAAGGGTTAGAGAAGAGGTAAACTTCCTGACAGCAACTCAGTCATTAGAAAGTAAATGGAAAGGCCAGGAAATGCACAATGACTCCTATCTGCAAGAGGTGCCACACCCTCCACTGGGAATTATCCATGCAAATGACAGGGGCACGAAGAGGAGATGCTCTCCTCGCCATTCTGCCACCAAGAGGATGTGGAGAATAGGGGGCGGCGAGAGGCCAAACAGCACAATCTGGTTTCTTACCTGATGATGAACCATCCATAGCAAAGGAAATGGATCATTAGAAACTTTGTAGGAAAGGTATTCACTCTGTGCTCAGGCTTTCTATCTGCAAGCATCATTAAGTCAGTTGAGCCTGGTACCAGGCACAGAATTGCCCTCAGCAAGCAAAATTCTTATTTTCCTGTGGCAGTCTTATTTTTACGTGTTAGGGTCTTAAAATCCTTTAACTTGAGTTATTTTATTTTATTTTATTTTATTTTATTTTATTTTATTTTATTTTATTTTTGTAAAGATTTCTATCCATCTATTTGTGAGAAACACAGAGAGAGAGGCAGAGACACAGACAGGCTCCCAGGACCCTGGGATCATGACCTGAACCAAAGGCAGATGCTCAATCACTGAGCCACCCAGGCGTCCCTAACATGAGTGATTTAAAAAAGGATTCTACTTATTTCAAAAAAAATAAAAAGATCCTACTTATTTCATATCAAATCAAGTACCAACAAATAACATTGATTCTTCAACACCAAACCATCTTCAAACGCCAAGTGGAAAGTTTACAAAAGAAAAAGAAAAAAAAGATCAGATTTACAAGGGGTCCTCAACTGGCTACTCTGCAGACCTGCTATCATTCCTCATTATCTTTTTTTAAGTCCCCATACAAATTCAACCCAGGTGCTTCGGTTCTTAACAAAATGAATCTGAATTCTGATCATAAATTTTAATGAGACAACACTTTAGATCCTCTCAGTCATTCCAAATGCAAAACTTATCTTTTTCTGTGGTAAAACCGGAAATTCTATTCTTGGGAAACCTTGATCGTTTCACCTCTGCGGTTTTGTCTTTTTTTTTTTTTTTTTAAAGATTTTATTTATTTATTCATGATAGTCACAGAGAGAGAGAGAGAGGCAGAGACACAGGCAGAGGGAGAAGCAGGCTCCATGCACCGGGAGCCCGATGTGGGATTCGATCCCGGGTCTCCAGGATCGCGCCCTGGGCCAAAGGCAGGCGCCAAACCCCTGCGCCACCCAGGGATCCCCTCCTCCTCTGCGGTTTTGATATAATGAACCAACGTGCGTATCAGTAAGGTCAGAGGGGACAGACCTGGAATCTCAAGCTTCCTGAAACTTTACCTCCCTTCCACAGTTACATATTTCTCATTCCCTTTTGTTCACAAGTTTTATAATTTCACAGAATTACAAGTCATACAGCGTGACACCAAGCTTGATCTTGCCATTATGCTTGATTGTTCAAAATTACACTAGTTCCAGAATGTTGACAGAATTCCTTTCAATATTTTCTCTGCTGGTTTATTAAGTGGCAATGTCATACTTAAAGAAACGATCATTTCTGGGGCCACTTGTTCAATTCTTTGAAGACTGACATCACATTAAAAAATGTTCCCCCCGAATCTTCTACTATTCTTTCTATCCTCAGTATATTTGACATGTCAGAAATAATTATAAGTGGCTTCCTAAATACGGGAGACATTTCTCTTTAATATTCTGGAATGGATGAGCGCAGGATGGCTTTGTTATCAGCTTCACTCTGTTTGGAAATATGCATTCAGCATCAGCAATATCTCACAAAAAAGCAGAGGCCTGCCCTAATGTCTTGGATTTCTCTTTCTGTGAATCCGGCTCTATCTTCCAGGCACTGTTTGTTCCTTACAGATAATTATTAATGGCAAAGGCTCTTCTTCCTCAGAGGTGTCCTTCACCTTCTCATGCCGCTTTTCATATAAACATGTTCAAGGCAGTGACTTCACTATGTTACTTCTTAGTATCAGGGCAGCTTGTTTATTTATTTTTTTTTAATTTTTATTTATTTATGATAGTCACAGAGAGAGAGAGTGAGAGAGAGAGAGAGAGAGGCAGAGACACAGGAAGAGGGAGAAGCAGGCTCCATGCACGGGGAGCCCGACGTGGGATTTGATCCCGGGTCTCCAGGATCGCGCCCTGGGCCAAAGGCAGGCGCTAAACTGCTGCGCCACCCAGGGATCCCAGGGCAGCTTGTTTAAAAACAGGTTTCTGATTACAATGGGGGGTGGCGGAGGAGCAGGATCTTTTTCCCAGAGCTCTTATTTCACACTCTCTCCTTTGAATGGGGTACTGCCTATCATTTTCATCAAAGGCAGAAAATCTGTTTTGTATCCAAGGTAAATGGAGAATGCCCACACCTATACTTCCTGTCAAGGCTTACTATTCTCATATATGGTAGAAAGAAGAAAGAAAGAAGAAGAAAGAAAGAAAGAAAGAAAGAAAAAGAAAGAAAGAAGAAAGAAAGAAAGAAAAAAGAAAGAAAGAAGAAAGAAAAGAAAGACAACAACACAATGAAAGCACTACACCACGCAAACTCAAGAAAGAAACGACAAATAAAAAAACAACGCACCTCCAATAACCGCACCGACGGTACTATGCCTAAGACCCGTGCACTTCTTCACTTCCCGCTCCCTTCCTTCCATTCCCTTCCCTTCCCTCCCTGCTGCCCTTCCCTTCCTACCCCCTTCCCTCCCTTCCTTCCCTTCCCTCCTCCCTTCCCTTCCTTCCCTTCCCTTCCCTTCCCTTCCCTTCCTTCCCGTCCCTTCCCCCTTCCCTCCCCTTCCCTTCCCATCCCCCTCCTCACTCCCCTCCCCTCCTCCCTCCCCTCCCCCCCTCCTCCCCCCCCCCCTCCCTCCCCTCTCCCCTCCCCTCCCCCCTCCCTCCCCCCCTCCACGACCAAAAACGCACCCGCTAGCGAAGGGTCCTGCCCAATCAGTCTTGGTTGTGTCATAGGATAAATAAAGTCATCTCTCTACAAAATGATGTATCCTATGCACCTCTTCAGATGGATGGAAAGCAATCTAATACTGGGGACATTATCCCTTTTCACTGATAATCAAGATTATAGCAAATTTCCTGAATCTTTGATTTGTTGGTTGATATTAGCTCCACTGACGGGCTCTCAGAACAAACTCCACCAGATGGGCTTATGAGTGGAGAGGTCTGCGGCCCTCTGAAATCTCCTGATGCAAATTCTGGCAGACGGGTTTCTGGTATGGCTGCAGACTGATAGACAAAGTTCTTGGCTTGGGCAGATGGAATTGGGCTTCTTCTTTACCACTTATTATTAGCCACATGGCTTTGAGCCAACCACCTATGCTCCCTGAGGCTTATTTTATAAAACACCTTCTGAGGCTTATGTAATACATTGGATAATGTATATGACGGTCAAAGCATGATCCATCATATAACACCATACAAATGCTTGGCATTATTTTTTCTCAAATAATTACCTATGACTAATGAGGAAATAGGTCAAGACCATGGACATCAAACAGATCTAGGGGAAAATCCACATAGAACATAATCATGTTTATTTAGCACTGAGAGCTTTCTTCTAAAGAAATATCATTACTCAAAACTTAGGCTTATGTATATATCATATATACAGGTGACCAATTTTTAATTGCAGTAAAATGTTTGAAACCACATATAGAGTAGACTTAAATTGACACTTCTTAATAATTTGGGAGGCATTTCATTGTCTTACCACACCTAAGGGTGGTAATTATGATTATCAGTGGCTAATTGACTAGAGAAATGGATGGAATCTAAATGGCTCTATGATATAAGTGAGAATAAATTTTAGGCATTAATCTATGCTACCTATTTTGAATACTATCATAGGTTTCTACTGCCAAAAAGTAGAAGTACCTCAATGATTCTGAGCTATCTGACCTGAGCGTATTAGTGATTCCTCTTCTCTCTAGGGGCATGTTAACTACAACAGAAATTTCCACATTCTAACATTTCACCAAGCATGTTGCCCAACATAATGACTTTTGGGTGGAGCTGAAGGCTGGGAGTTCCACTTCTCTGAATCTGATGTACCAGGTTTGGAAAGAACAGCAGGAAGTAATTGCAGGGGTGGGATATAGGGAGGAAACAATAAGCTCTGTCCTGATTCACTGATGAGACTGTCAAAAAAAAAAAAAATTAAATGACTTAAAATTTGAAGAAGACTTTGTAAGTTAGACGGCACTAGACAAGTATAAGACATAATTATTACTCTTAATAGTCTTGCTCAGTTTACAACAGATGTTATATATAGCTCAAAAGAGAAGAATTCTTTATCCAACGATGGTATATCTATTCCTCCATCATCCAATTCTTGCTTTCTCAGCTCATCTCTAAGCCAACATGAGTGACATGTAGAGTCTATTCTTATTTTCTTCTGTTTTTGTCAGAGTTTGACACAGTTGGAATAGATGGGAAGATCTTGCAGAGAACAGAGTTGCAAGTGAATTTGGAAATTTTAAAAATAGCTGTCTCTGCATAGTAAGGTATAAAGATTCCTGTATGTAGAAGGTTAGAGATACTTCTTGTTAATACAGCTAAAAAGCATGTAGCAATTATTGCAGGATGGTGGAATATTCTGAAAGCTTTGCATTCGCACATTGTATCTGTTAGGATGCCATTGTCACAAAAGTCAGATACATGTCACAACGATTTCCACTCTGAGCCTAGCCATCTGAATTGCTTCCTTGAAATAAATAAATCTGCATATGTACATGAGCATGCATGAGAAGACATGGGTATAATTATAAACACAACACAGTTACACGAAACTATGCCACTGGAAGAACCTCGGACACATTTGGCAGAGTGCTATAGAGCTCTACAAAGCTATCAATAGCCATCCGTAAAACAATTGAAGGTAAAACTAGGTTAATCAAAGTAGATATTCATTTCTCCACATGGGATGGGTTGTGTTTGTCTCCTTTATGTCTAATACAATTATCTTTGGAATTCTGCTGTAGGCACAGCACAGAGCTTAAGTAGGAAGGGGAGAAAAGTATAATGGGGCTCCATAATGGGCAGTCCTTTCCTAAATAGAATGAGGGAGATTCATATGGGCTAGCATAGAGTGATCACTAGGTAGGTAGGTAGGTAGGTAGGTAGGTAGGTAGAGAGATAGATGATAGATAGATAGATAAATAGATAGATAGATAGATAGATAGATAGATAGATAGATAGATAGAGGATAGTTGGGTAGATGATACATAGGATGAGAAAGGACTTGTAGAAAATTAAACATAACACAGTCCCAAACAGGTTTCACACACACACACAGACAAGTATATGTATAGAAAAAGTATTTAAAAAAAAAGACGAAGATCCATCTGTTACCAGATGTTCTATGTGAGAAGGGAAGTAGAATTGAGGTGGGAGGGGGGCTCCTTTCCTCTCTTTAAATTTCACTGTGATTACTATCATTTTTATAATTAATTTTTAAAGAAATGTAAGTTTAAAGAAATACACATTAGGGCACCTATACTAAAGGAATACTGAATGTAATTACAGGTCTTTGGTAATTGAAGCTTCTACTTTTCATGCTGCTCACCGGGTTCTGCAGAGCAGATATTCTTAATTGACGTGAAGAGCATCTCGTCTGGCATAGGGTTACTGATCTGTTACAAGGTCTTCCAAAGCTCCACCCAAGACACTACGTCCATGATAACCTCAAATGTAAGGAGGTGAAAATAATAATAAATCCATCCTGCTCCTCAGACTATATTCAAACTCTGCTAAGAGAGTTTTCCTTCTTAGTTTTAATGGGACAGATAGAAAGCACAGGACAAAAAAAAAAAAATCATACTGTACTTATTAAAATCTTATCCATCCAGGCTTAGCATATAACACTCCCCCAATCAGCTGCTTCAGAATATGAGCTCAGATGGAAGCACACACTGTGTTCCCCACTGTCCACAGCATCATTCTCTACATCACGGTCAGTGCATTTAAGCTGGGATCCTTTGAAACATCGGAGCACAAAGAACTAAGAGTCTTAAACATTGGGTCTTATACTCTGCAATAGGATCAACTTGCCTTAACGGTTGGCATACAGGGCCCTAAGCGCTCATTCATTTGTTTGAAAATATGCCTGTATGATGAAGCCAGCACTTTGGTCATGGCTAGGGCATGATATAAATTAGCATCTCTCCCCTCAAGAAACGTGTAATTGTCCAAGCAGTAACTTCAGGTATAGAAAAGATCCTAAAAGGACACCTGGGTGGCTCAGCGGTTGAGCACCTGCCCCTGGCTCAGGGTGTGATTCGCGGTCTTAGGATGGAGTCCCACATCAGGCTCCCTGCCTGGAGCCTGCTTCTCCCTCTGCCTATGTCTCTGCCTTTCTCTGTGTATTTCATGAATAAAATAAAATCTTAAAAAAAAAGAAAAGAAAAGATCCTAAAAATTATCAATCTTTTCTAACCTTTGAAGAATTCATGTACTTGTCTTTGATTATAAAATACTACTCATTATAGAAGGAAGCATTACTTTTTTATGTCCATGACTTTAAAAGTCAAAACAAGGGAGTTCCAAGTTACATGAGGAGTTGGCAAAGCATGCAGTGGGCCAAACTCAGCCTGCCACCTGTTTGTGTAAACAGTTTCTTTGGAGCACAGTCAGGTTAATCTGCTTACAAATCATCTATGGCTGCTTTTGAGCTATAACAGAAGAGGTAAGCAGAAACAGGAGCCAATGCCTTCACTGTGTACATCAGAAGGTATACGTAAAAAAATGTAAAGTACTTGTTTGTCTTCCATTTTGGTATGTTCTTATTTGGGAATCTGTTTCCGTAGGATAGTCTACAAGTGATTTCTTAAGAAACATGTGTGTCTCCTCCCTGATACGATTAAGAACAAAAAGAGATGGCGAAAAAAACAGTACTGTAAAGCATCAGTAGAAAAAAAATATATAAATTAGAAATGGAGGGACTTTACAATGTTTTTTAAATCTAAACTTTGCTACCACTTCATTCACACCCGGATGGGCCAAGGGCTGAAATCTGAATGTGTATGCTAAGGATAGGAGAAAAGATGAATTAAGTGATTAGCAAAATAATGGAGCTTATTTAACCAGTCTTTGAAAATGTTTATAATATTGTGAGAACTGCCCCCAATTCCTCAATGTCTCTTCCTGAAGAGAATCTGTCCAAAAAAAAAAATTGCTTAAGCTAAATTTTTGCAAAACATTTGCATGGATGGAGCTACATAGTGTACTGCCAAAGATGCTCCAATTTAATTATGCCCAGCAAGTTGGCTGGGCCTGTTTGGCACTTCATTAACAAAAAATAAACCTCACTCTTTTTCCTGAGAAAATAGCATTTATAGTATTTTGGGGGATGGCAAAGTTCAGTGTGCTACATTTTGGTATGAAAAAAATGCATGTGATAAATAAAGCTTTAAAGTTTTTTTCTTCTGGCATGGTAACTGACTACCCTGGAAAATCAATGTTTTAGACATGTGAGTGAATAAAAGTCATAAAATTTACCTTTAAATGTCTCTAATCACTGAGAATAGGGGCACCTGGGTGGCTCAGTGGTTGAGCGTCTGCCTCTGGTTAAGGTCCTGATCTTGGGGTCCTGGGATTGAGTCCCGCATCAGGTTCCCCACAGGGAGCCTGCTTCTCCCTCTGCCTGGGTCTCTGCCTCTCTCTCTGTGTCTCTCATGAATAAATAAATAAAATCTTTAAAAAAAAATCACAGAGAAGCAATGCCATAAAGCAGCAAGAGGAAAGATCTGGAAATTGAGAAAATGGAGTCTTGTGACACTTCTAAACTAGAGGAAGTGTTTGGCGTAAGCCAAAAACTTAGTCTTTTTAAATTTCAGCTTCTTTTGGTGGTAAAATATAGGTAAGGTGTGGATGTTGGGAGAGAAGGTAAAATCAAGATACTTGCATAGTTGTGACTCAGTTACTGCTCAGAAGGAAGGGAAGGTACAATTAAATTAAAGGTAAATTACATACATATTAACTCCTTACATTGGAGCTTCCTGACTCAATTACCAACAGTGGAACAGAGATCTTTCTGGTTCTGCACCACATTCTTATCCAAAGAAGTCAGTCTGAATTAAGTTGAGAGGAATAAGTTGCTAACAAGTTGCTAGCAGCTGTCAATGGACTGTGGAACTCACACCAGCACCAACTAGAAAATGACACAGCTCACTCAATGAGTGGAACATGCATAGGGCACTGGTAGAGCTGAGGACAGTTGGGAGGAGGGTGGCAAAGCACACCAAAGAAGGGTTCTTAGAGGAGGTGACACATTTGTTTTTGGTAAAAGAAGCCTCTGAGTGAGCCAGGACAGAGGACCCAGAAGTGACAGAGGCAGAGGAGACAGTAAGAGCTAAGAAATAATAGGGTTCATAAGCAGAATCCCCAGCTGTTGTCTGTGTCTGGAAAGCAAATTTTAAAACAGGAAATTGTTAGAGATAAGATGAGCAAGGCAGGATGTAGTGTATTTAAGGCTCAGACTCAAGTTGGGACCATTCTGGACTTGATCCAGAGCAAGAATACATGAGCCTAATTTAAGCCTGCGAGAGGCAGGTCTGCCCTAGTGGGATGTGCAAGGTGCACTTGAGGGTGACAAAGCTGTTTACCTGGTGCAGGTGGCAGAGAAAGAGAAATCACAGCCAGGCGGCAGCAGTTCTGAACCACCATGGGGGCAGTAGACCCAAGACGTAATTAGGATGGAAGATGAGAGCCAGTCCTGGCAACAAAAATGGGAAAAAGAAACCAAAATGGAGTCTCTGGTGTCTAGTCTAGGTAAATGCTGGCCATGGGTCCACAACATGATGTAGAAGAGCACCGAGTGAGAGAGTTGAGTGAGGAGGACAGAGATGAGGGCCCTGTACGCATGCCAGGGTGGACAGCGCCTGGTGGACACAGCAGGCAGCTGGATATTTGAGGAAGGGGATCTGAGCTATAAGTGACGTGTGTGCATAACTGTAAATCCTGACAATGGATGACAGGATGGGAGGGAAGCAACAGGCTGAGGACGAACCCCGTGGAAGAAGGGGGAAGAGAAGGCCACAGAAGAGACAGGGAAGGAACAAGCAACTAGAGGACCTTGAAGAAGGAGAGAGTGACCCACATGGCCAAATGCACTGAGAGATCCAGCAGAGACTCAAAACCTTCCCTAGGTTTAGCGATTTAGGAACCACTCATCCAGCTGTGAACTGAGAGCAGGTGCCAATGCTGGGGACCACCAAGGGGAGACAAGGAAATGCACGAAGGATACCTACATCAGGTTGGCAAGAGGTCTGAATGAGACGGAGAGGGGAGACAGAGGCTGGCATGAAGATGGACTGGAAGCAGGACGAAGGGAGGAAACTCGAGGCAGCAGGAACAAGGGATTACACTTGAACAGACGACCGTCTGTCCCAAAGCACCAACCCGACCGCAGCAAAGCCAGCTGTGGCTCTGTCAGCGGCTGTGCCAACCTCCTCTCCTCTTCCATTCATCCTTTCTGTTCTACCACATTCAGTTTGAGAACCCTTCCAGGCGATGTGCCCTGGTCCTCAGGATAGCAGGCTCATTAATGAGCACAATATGAACTATGATGGAGTCGGAATCAAAATTTGTTGTATGAAATGTCCTGAGGAAATCTGAGAAAAAGTGATTGTTTTCTTAGCCACTATCTAAAACAAACAAACAAAAAATCTCTTTACCTCCTACTTAAGTTCTATCGTTATCAGAGTGCTTGTACAGTACTTTAGCTAATGCTTTTGAGATAGATGTGCAGGTGTCTTAGGAGACGTCACACATGAGATCTGATCTGTTGGTGGACGGCAATTATCTGTGCAGTTAGTTTTCAAGAGCACAGAAATTCTTTTTTTTTTTAATTTTTTTTTCATTTATTTATGATAGTCACACACAGAGAGAGAGAGAGAGGCAGAGACATAGGCAGAGGGAGAAGCAGGCTCCATGCACCGGGAGCCTGACGTGGGATTCGATCCCGGGTCTCCAGGATCGCGCCCTGGGCCAAAGGCAGGTGCTAAACCGCTGCGCCACCCAGGGATCCCGAGCACAGAAATTCTTACACTGGAAAGTAATAGTTAAAAAAGAGGGTCACCCAGATATGAGCAGATTTGAGCTTTTCCTGGCTCTGTCACCACCTAGCCCTGTGACCTCACCCAGGCTCCTTCTCCAAGATTCAGCCTCTATTCTAACTGTGGAATGAGGGGCTTCCGCTTAATTGTTCCCTCTTCCAGAATTTCCAGCTAATGGGAAACTACCACCAATACCCCTTTATATTTTCTAAGATTGAGGAAAATTAAGTCAAAATACATTTTTGTGGCTACTATAGCAAATATTGAGCAAGATCAAGGTCATAAAATTACAGTCTATATCTTGGGTGAGAAACACCTCCTGGTAATAATTAGGAAAAAGAGCTATACACATTGTCTTCTCTTTTTCCAAATGAAAAGCTCGTTTGAATCTCACAATATTTTCCTTCCCTTTCAAAGTCCAGTAACAAGTGTTTGATGACAAATCAAAGCAGGATTGTTCCAGTCATAGTACACATGCCAGTGTCTCCAAACAAAGTCAGAATGACAATTTCTGGAGACAAATGATTCATTTCTGTTCCTGCTCTGTTCACCAGAAGAACATAACTGCAGTCGCGATTCAATCTGAGGTTCACTAATACAAAGTCCATGCCTTTGGTTACCACACAGACAGCAGTTTCTCTGTAGTATCTCCTTAGACGATGTTGGATAAAGTGACCTCAAAGAACTCTAGTGGGTGGGGATGAGGAAATTAAAAAGTGCTTTTAGTTTGATAGAAATTTACCTAAAGCGTATTCTGGGACCCTGGAGATAAAAGGGAAAAATCCTAATGCAAAGAAATCTTCTTCTCTTCCTTCTTTCTTCCAGAGACAGAAGAAAAAACATGCAATAAGTATTTCTGGTCCTTTCTTAGGCCTTGGTGGGATTCTGTGTATCCTTGAGCTCGCTCTAGCTATAATTTCAACATCAGAGAAACAAGACCTTCAAACACCTAATTCCTTTCTACCCTTTCCTGTTTACTTTTTTTCCCCCTTTTTTTTCCTTTCCTGTTTCTGAGCCCTCCTTCACTGACATTGGGTTTTGTGGATGTCATTTGGTATTTTGTTTTATTTTTTTCCTTCACCACTACTACGTTTACCCATTTTTATATCATATCTTCAGTCTCAGGCCAGGGCTTGGTGATCGCCCACAAGGATTACTGTGGCCTCTTTTATCTGGCCTTCTGATTGCTGAAGTTCAGACTCTTCATCTGCCTTTGTGTGGCTTCCAGACATCAATACACAGCAGAACCGCCAGGGTTGCTTCCCACCCTTTCCCGAGGACCTCATCACTTCCTCTTCCTCTTAGGTTTCCATGCTGACATTTTACCTGGTAGGTTTTCCTAGCTTCACAGTTCCTATGGGCACCCCATCCTGCCCTATGTGCTTTGCCTCTTAACTGTCTCCAATCTGTCATATTCTTTCCAGGCAAGGCATCTCGATGTCCACATCATCCAGCCATCCCTCTTTCATTTCTGAAACTCCTCCCAAAGTATGTCCTAAGTGTGTGATGAGGTCTTCTCCGTCCTGCCTTCAGAAATGCCTGGCTCTAGCCTTCTGTCAGAACTCTACCTTTGCTGGTAATATCTGGAAAGCAAATGTGCCATAGTTGCAATTTCTCAAGCACATACCATTCTTTAGGTCATTCCTGTTTTAATATCTAGACTGACCCTATTTGCATATCTCCTGCCTTCATTACTTTACAAGTATTTTCTCACACCAAACTTACTATATTTATATTCTTTCATTAGACTTTAAACTCTCTGAGTATGGGAATGATAGAGCTATAAATCAATCTTTTCAGGACTGTCCAGTCACCATTTAAAAAATGACTTTAATAGGGACAATAAAATAGAAAGTCTTACATGAATGTACCTGTTTTTCCACAAGGACATAAATGAACAAATCATGTTGGTAACCACATAGCTTGGCTCTATCTGCTTCCTAGTGGGCCTTGAAAGCACTAAGCCTGTTGCTTACCTTGCTTTCTGTCCTGTGGAGCTAATCCAACCACAGACTTGCCTTTGAAGTCAACTGGAACATCATGCATGGGTAAGCTCCAGAGAGCACACAAAAGCAAGAAAAGAAAACTGACATGTTATTCTTAACCAAAGGGACTGTGCTATTTCCGTGTTTCTGTATACACTTGGGCATCCCACAGACTTCAAGAGCCTGCAGGTGAAGTAGGAGGAGAAACTAAAGTTAGTGGTGTCTTGTGAATGGGGAACGGGCAGCAGATGAAGCACAACGGAACAAAAGTTTTAAGCTCCTAGTAAATAATTCCTCTTTTTTCTTTATCAAGAGCCATACAAATCACAAACATAAAATTCTTCAAGGTTATAAAACTCCTCCCTGAGAATGTCAAACTCTTCTGGAAATGGCATCTACTCTTCATCTAAGACATAACAATTGCCTTGTAAACTAGTATTCAATCCCATGCAACAGCCATTTATCCAGAATCTTTACTGAAAAGGAGTTGTGCTCATCAAGATGAGAGCATCATCGCTATCTTCAAGAAGAAAAGTATAAAGCAGCTCTCATAGCATATAGCTCTCCAAGGCCACTTACAGAGAACGCTCTCAACCAGCAACAATCTGCAATGCAGCAACACAGTGAAATCTAAATTACAGTTTTAATACTGCTTCTCCTAGTCAAGGGCTTAAAACCAAACAATGTTGGGAAACTAACTAAATTTACTATGTACATACCTTTTGACCCTGCAAGTCCTTTCCTACAAAGAAATTCCACAGAAATAAAAGAACCAACCAGAGACCCCACTACTTAACAACTGTGTGTATTTTGGGGTGGATTTTCCTTACCTCTCTGTCTCAGTTTGATAATTTGCAAACCATGGATAATAATGTACTTGCCTTACAGCCCATGTGAGTAAGATGCCTAGCATGTAGCAAATGGTCAAGAAATGTTAGTAAGGTGGGTATTATACTCCCTATTTTGCAGGGGGAAAAACTGTGTTTCAAAGATGCTAAACGGTTGGTCCAAGGTAATAACAGTATGTCTTGGATTTTTTTTTTAATGTCTTGGATTTTGAATCAAATTCAGTCTTATTCCTGAGACTATCATTTCCTGCCTTGAAGGCTGCTTCTTAACGTAGGGCCCTAAAATGAACAAAAACAGGGCACAGTGACTGAGAAGATGCTCCAAATGCCATCTTGATGATTCAAGGAAGTCTGAGTTGTCATAACCTCTCTTTAATGTGTATGCTCAACTATCAGATTATTAGAATATTAGACTTTCAGAAAACACCCAAGAACCTCATAATCACAGAGTGCTAAGCTCAAACATGAAAATGACATGACCAGGCAAGATAGCCTAAAAAATGACTATGAACCTGAAAAGCTAACAGTCAATTATTGACAAGATATAGGGATTCACCATAGGTGCAAGAAAAAAATCTAAATTCAACAAAAACTTGATCTCTGTTCCTAAATATTGTCTTTGCTCTTTTCTGATTCACAAATTTAGCCACTTATCATATGCCCCGATGTAGAATGCTTTCTCCTTCTTGAGGTTTTTTTGTTTGCTTCATTTCTCTGCAAATGCTGTGAGTCTAAATATGTAGTTTTCTTTTTAATGTGTAGTTTTATTATTTTTAAAAGATTTTATTTATTTATTCATGAGACACAGAGAGACAGGCAGAGACATAGGCAGAGGGAGAAGCAGGCTCCCTGCGGGGAGCCCAATGTGGGACTCAATCCCAGGACCCCGGGACCAGGCCCTGAGCTGAAGGCAGACACTCAACTATTGAGCCACCCAAGGGCCCCTAATGTGTAGCTTTAAAGGTAGAGATAGATAGAATGTATTTAAGTCTCTAAATGTATGTTCCAAATCACCTACTGGGTGCGGGATGGATAGGCAGGGAAAATCTCACTGAAGAATATCTCAACCACACCTTTTGTGTTCCATGCAGTCTGAAAGTGCCATCTGCAAATGGCTGTCAAAAATGAAACGCAGCTTAGAGTAGCCAGCAGTGAGAGGAGTCCCTGACCTGGGAATACCAAAGGCACTCACAAGTCACAGAGAGAAGGCGGGTAGTGTCTTTGCTCTCCTTATCAGTTTAGACAGGTGGATGGTGAGCCCTGCTTCCCAAAGACCTGGGGAACCATGAGCTGCCACCTCTTAGAGACGAAACTCCTCTGTTCTGAGTGGGGCTCATTAAATATCTTTCTGCCCAAAGCTGTCTCTGACATGTCTAAACTAAGTCCACTCACCTAACAGGATACTCAGGGGAGGCAGTCCTTTGCTGCACCCTGCCCATTTCCAACACATTAGGGCATTTGTCCTCCTCACTTACTGAATGCCCTACCCCGTCCACAGGGGGTGTTTGGAGGGAACAGGGTGCTCACTTGCCTCCAATTCTTCCCTCCCCTGAGTAGAGAAGGCAGATAGTATTCTAGGGAGAAGGCTTTTCTCCCTACATCTATAAAATATAAACTCCACAAGATAAAAACAAAGAATAATTACATTATTTCTGAACTTTTCAATACTGAGGTCTTAACCTAACTAGGGGCAAAACTTCAAGGTTTTTTTGATTAAAGTTTTACCATTTTTGGGCACCTGGGTGGCTCAGTGGTTGAACATCATCTTCAGCTCAGGACATGATCCTGGGGTTCCAGGATCGAGTCCCACATCGGGTTTCCTGCATGGAGCCTGCTTCTCCCTCTGCCTATGTCTCTGCCTCTCTCTCTCCGTGTCTCTCATGAATAAATAAATACAATCTTTGAAAAAAAAAAAAAACCTTAACATTTTTTTGGGTGGCCAACCTTTGGCTTCCCTGGTAAATGACAAGTGAATACAAAGTTGTTTCTCCTTAACATACTAAAACTGTATAATGGTGATAACAACGAAGACTGAAAAAATCCCAAAGCTCTTTGCCTACTGTTAGGTGTTGTTTGGAATGATGTTTTTAGCTACGTGGGTGAATAGTGTAGTATTTCTGCCAGAGAACAATGCTCTTGGCAGGGCTTGATACACCTGGGATGCTGTTAAAGACAGATTTGAGAAGTTTTCCATTGCACAGAATATGTTAGTTAGTCTTCTCAAGATAGCAGGAGGAAGTTTAAGCATTTCAAAACACTTTTCAATTTTCATTTGTGTCCAAATTTTAGAAGAGTATCATGAAGTACAATGAAGGCAAAGGTAAACCCCATCCCTCCCCCACACATACATAGTTTATTATAAACCTTTAGTAAAGTATTTGCAAGTTTTGGATGGTGAATTACTAACCATGTAACACAGTTATTTTTTTTTAAGTCTTTACAAAATGAAAATCTTTTTGTTGATGAGATCAATTAAAAATGGTAAAAATCACTTTCAAGAGTTAGCCTCTATTGTAAACATTCTCATGACTATTCTTACAACAAATAGTCTGAAACAATATTCTGAAGCAAAAAGCTATCTATTTGATTGTTAATACTGCTTTCTACCTGTGAGGGAATACCTTCTTCCTTCACAGAACTGAAGTAAGATTGTTAAAAGTCATTTTATTATATTATCCAATTAATTCTTTAAAATTCATTTTCTCTCTCCAATTATACAAGAATTGATGAGGGAAACATCGTATTTTTGCCTTTATAAAATCCTCCTCAGTGCCTTTAGCAAATTGGTCAGACAAGATAATTAAGGGGGAAAAAAGCCAATTGAATATTTGGGTAAATAAATGATTTGAAGTTTTCCCAAATTTATAACAATAATCTTGATTTTCAAGCAAAAAAGATACCATTTTAGAGAGGTCATATACTGTACCAACTTTAACTCACCTTAGAATGGAAAATATAAAGCCCCCAAACTACGCAGAAATTCTTAACTCTTTAAAATATTATAGATCAGAACTTCCTTGCCCTATATGCTGACATTTCCTATTTATTGTACTCACCTAGCCAAGAAATAAATACTATCGAAGAGATAACTGATTGAAAGAGGTTAAGGTATTCATAAATATCAGAAATCCAATGAATTGACGTAGGTTAGAGTGGATTCTATTGTACTGCACTGAATTAGCAGGATTAAAGCAAAATGAGGACTAAGCTCTGGATTCAAATCTTGACAGCACTTGGAAAGCACGAGGCTTAAAAAATAGATCTTGATCTCTAGGATGATATGCTGCCTGTTTATAGAAATAATCCTATTCTTATCCCATTTTTCTACCTGTCAAAACTATTTCTCTGGACTGATTATAAGCACAATGTCTGATGGGAAGCCACGTGTATTTCCTGTTTCCATTATGTAAGTACACGCTTCCTAGGTGGCTTCCTGGTCACTTGAAAGTCATATCATTTTCGTTATTTATTTAAAAATTTAAATTAAAAGCTAATGTGAAACTAGTTTTGCATATGTCACCAAATGGAATTTATTTTAAAGATCAACAGCCTCATCATACGGGATGCCTAAAAGTGGAATGCCATTATTTGTGCGTCACTCACAGCCTTTCATATCCTATACCCATAGCAAGCAAACAAAACAGAGGACTCAACGAACTTTAAAAAAAAAATCTTTTGACCAAAACAAGTTATTAATTTAGCATACGTTGAAAATACCTTCTTTTTGTTTGTACATTCAAATGGATAAGCCATGTCCACTGTTTTGCAGAATATGAATTTGAGAAGGAGCCAAAGGTTTTCATTTTGCAGTGACAAAACACACAGTTAATTCAGAGAAAACAGAATCTTCACAACCAACTCAACTGATTGGGGCTGCGTGGAAAAAACTGGCTGATTAAACATTTCCCTTTCCAACTGCATGTGGTGTGTTCTTATGGCAAATCACAGGGGCTAAATATTGTTCACCATTGTGCACCCAGGTGGCAGCAAGATACCAACAATTACACACTGTAGCTAAGTGCCAAGGTTCATGCCTGAAATTAGCGTTAAAATGAAAGGACCACAGAAAGTTAGGGTTCAGGGGGAGACAAGCTCATCCTCAGCATTTCACTGACACCAACACAGCATGTGATGAGTACTTGGAGCACATTTTCACTTTTTGGAACTCTCATGGGCTGTTCAACTGCTACTATTACAATACAGACTGCAGAACACTCCTTGTTTCCTAAAAGCAGCATGTAGCTCCTCATGGCCAAAGCTTCATCCTCACTCATTTCTTAACTAGCAAATAGGGATTCCCAGAGAACGGGGCTGTGTCAGCAGAGCACTCCCATATACATTAGACGGTACACACGGGCTATCATGATCACTGGTTCCAGGTGCTTGCTTTACCTTTCTAGGTTGCTTTACCTGGGGAAATTAATACACATTAGATTATATATTATGTATTAGTTAGTAATACCTCCTTGAAGTAAGCCCTATAGTCGTGACTATGTATATAAGTCATGGCTCTGATAGTAAAAGAGCTCCACAGCAGAGCTCAGGTATAGGAATTGCTTTGAGAAATATGTACCTGGATTTCCTACAAAATAAAATTTCTACCTTATGCACTTGATTTGAGAACCCACACAAAATACAGATGTGTAATTTTTTTTGAGATGTCAAAGCTGCATTTTTTTAAATACAACTGAGTAAAAATGTAAGTAAAATTAACTACAAGTGCTGCTTGTTGATAGAGGAAGAGCTCCATTAGGATTTTGAATGCTGAATTTAGCTTTTGTTGGAAAAAAAAAATCTAACATAAAGTATTAACCAATAAAACTTTATGATGGTTAGGAGAATGTCTCTTTTTGGGGAGGGGTGGTCAGCAACTTCTGTGATACTAAATAATGTCCCAGGATATAGAGAAACATAAAAAAAAAACAACAACCAGAGTCTGCTGCACCCTGGGCCTGAAGAGTGTTGATAAACATAAACCCACATTGCACCTTCTCTTAGAAACACCAGAAAGTTCATTCTACACCTAATGTATTGATGTTGAAAAGAGTGACAGATTATTCCTAGAAAAGGCAAAAACATATATGAAAGTAAGATTATTATGTGTGTGTGTGTATATATACACACACACACACACACACACATTTCTTAAGGGATCTCTGAATACTAATATTCTAATACTAATACTAATACTAATACTAATATTCTGAATACTAATAAAAAAATACTAATATTTAATTAGTATTAAATATTTAAAGATCTTGGACTGGGGTTATAAATTTAGGAATATGATATTATCTTTCCCTGCTATGTTTCCTCCTGTTGTCAATCTCTCCCCGCTTTGTGCCTCTCTTTTTCTTTTCCTGGCCTCAAATGTATATTAACTGCATATTCTATGCCAGGCACTGTGCTAGGCTGTGGAGCTCTTGTTTCCAAGCTTTCCAGGCCTCTTCCTCTTCTACCTTCTTCTCTTATTTTACTACTGGTTCCCTGAACTCTTTGCCAACATACCACCTGGTCCCACATTCGAGCATTAAAGCAGCCAGGACAGAGGGAATTTGTGAAATCTTACCTAGCCTCAAATCACTTTGGTTGTCACACACATCACATGTCAAATGATCGATGCAGATAACAGAACTTTAGGATTTCATTTCCAAGACAGACTTTGTTGGCACCATGGGCTTTGGCCCAGACACAGAAGGACGGGAAGTGTTGAGAGAACGATGACAAAAGTGTTTTGGGGTAAGAACGGTAAGACAAAACACAAGGCAAAGTTCATGGGGGGCAATGAGTAGATTAGTTTTCTGGTTTAGCAAATTCCTATTTAGAAATAGGTAATAATGCGTTGGAAACAAAGACCAAAGCCAAATAGTGAGAGGTCTAAAGAGGGTTTGACATTCCAATGTTTTACCCTACTGGTTTTGGGGAATCTGCAGATGCAAAGGGAAATGAGAGAATGAAAGCATCAAGGTGGCTGCATGCTCCTATTCTAAGGGCAGAGCCTTGCCTGTTATATGCACTGCTCTATTCTAAACACCTCGAGGAGGCCTAGGACATCATAAAAGCTCAATAATACTTTTTGAATGACGGGAAGAATGAATAGAGCCTGAAACACTTGGGTTTTAAGTCATCTCAGCTGCTTTGCTGGCTCTGTGACCTTGAGGGAGTTAACTTCTCAAAACCTTGGTTTCCTCTTCCACAAGCAGGGACACCAGTACTACCTTTCTCATAATGTAACTGAAAGGATTAGACAAGAAAACCTAGGTGGGAGGCTTAGTACATTGACTGGCATGCAGAAAATAAACGTTGACCATTAATAATTAGAATTAGAAGTCCCTTAAAATAGTTATAAGCAGCATGAAAGGAAGTAAATGTAAAAGAACCAAGTTAGTATTTGCTGCATCATGGGCCTAAATAGTGAGGGGGAAAGGATGATTTTAGACCACAGTTCTAAATACACATCAACACGGTAACTTCTTATAACACATTCTGACTGCTTTGCCAATAGAATCTTCTAAATTGGTGTATATGCCTAGAATATATTTTAAGCCCTTAAGAGGCAAGTGAAGTACTAGTTCCAAAATAATATTGGATTGTCATGTGATTAGCTGATAGTGTATGACTAACTGGCGAGACTCCTATAATCTGCAAAATTGGACAAATAATGAATATTGAATTAATGGTGCATATTAGGAGCCACAAGAACAGTGTCTGGCACAGGGTAGGCACTGAATAAATGTCTGTGGAATGAATGAAAGAATATTTTCTAAATCCTATGGGAGAACATTTAAAAAATAATTTATTTGATTTCCATGTTTCAAATTTCTAACAAATCAAATCCTTCTTCAAACATATCCCGAAAATCCAATATTTTCAAAGATGCCTGCAGTAAACTATGTTAAAACCCTTGAGATTGTGATAATTAACAGTACACCATATGTTCCTGACCATGGTGTGCTTGCTACCTTGTCTTTCTTTCTTTAAGGAAATTCCTGGCCTTATGGTGTATTTCAGTCTTTCCATTTGGACTGTGAATTCAATCGTCAGAAAAATACAGGACTTTCAAAGATTTATAAATCACAACTATGTTGTGCTTAAATAATGCCAAGCAACATTAAGAACATATATTATGGCTCAGAGATGTTATTAAAAATGTGAAACAGTTCTGTTCACCGCAGGGTGTAGGGTCATAAAGTCTATCAACTTTAGAAAGACCTAGCGCCATTGATTCTACACAAGCCATCTCTTGAGAGAAAAAAAAAAAAGATTATAAAGACCACGAAGAAAACTACAATTTTCACATTTAAAAATCTAAACAAAGTTTTCAATGCTTCAATTAATTATCAGTGAGTGCTAGAGTGTATAATTAAGGTTTTAGCACAACTTCTATTTTCTGAAATCATTCTGGGATCCTTTACACAAAAAGTACCCAACTGATGGTAATGCAAATTAAATTCTGCTCTTGGATCACAGAGGTGATTAAACACAAAATGCCAGTCGGTAAAATTTTACAATGTATCCTTGCCAACAGGCTAGACGAGTAACCTGGAGTGACACCTTCGACAGCTATCCAAAAGGGTCCCTTCCCCGCCAGGTTTTTTTAATTGTAAGTTTTCTAGATGATGTTCACTATAATTCTGAGGTTTGCCACTTGGTGGAAAATAAACTAAGGTAGCTTGAAGGAAAGATTTTATTGAATTATGCAAATGCCTCGCTACCCCTTAGGAAATGCTATATCCCAATAGCAAGCCCTGGCACATCCCAAAGGCAACTCAAATCTTTCAGCACTTTATCCACAATTTCTAATGAAATCAGTTTTCCACCCCCTAAACACAGACAGGTCACACAAATAGCTTCAAAGCCAATATAACTGTCTGGATGACAGATAAGAATAATGGCACACCAAAAAGACAGAAACCAAAATTAGAGTGGGCAGAGAGAAACTAAGAGTAATCAATTACTCTGCAACACTGGCATCTGGAAGGGAGTATTAATGACCAAAAGAAAGTAAACTTGGGGAAATCTAGCAAACATATTAGGAGAGGAGAATAAGCAGATATCAGAACTTAATTTCACTTTTCTAAAAAATTACACCGATGGTATGTTGATCCAGCAATAATATGGTATTCCGACTGGAAATATTCATGACAATCAAGTTCAATTGCATACAAATTTTTCTAATTAGTGTTTAAAACAACGCAGTTTGGAAGCTAATGGCTCTGTGTAACTTGCACAGAAAAACTGATTTAAGATTTTCATTCTGACTTACATGAAAATTGATCTAATATGTCACAACTCCAGTCCCCAAAAGATTTGATTCTTTAAAAGCTACATGATTAACTTTACTTGTGTCTACATCTCCCGAAAGAATTGAGGTGCAAAGATGTTCCTGGTAACATTCGCTGCAATTACCTTAAGTTTCTATACATGCATTTACCTATTCAGTACAGACAGATACAACTGCATATTCACATACACATATTTGATTTCTTAGTCCATTTTTAAATTTAAAAGACACATGACATCTCGAAGTGAAGTCAGTTCTGTGACAGTGCACAATATTGATTCTTTCTGTCTTCGCAGCCTTTCCCTGACTTGCCTCTTTGTTTTCCCTCTTTACACCACCAACTATCATTTGCAATATTCCTCCCTTTAAGATACACTTAATTCTTATAAGGAAGTCCCAAATTAAAATGGGAGGAATCTGGAAATACTCACTGGTTTATCTCAAGACTTCAATGCAGTTGCTTCAGCTGAGATAAATGCATGAAGACTTTTCTGAAATAACTTTTACGTAAGGATAAAATGATTTCTGTGTAAGAAACAATTACCAGCCAACATTATTATCACCAGAAAACGGTAAGCTAGAATGAGCAATAAAAACATTGTATTTGCAATGAGATATTAGAGAACAGCTATTAAAATATTTTACTCAATTTCTATTATTCCTTAAAATGAAAGTCATCAAAATGTCATTACAGGCCTTTCCCCCAGATCCTTCAGAGACTGAATTTAATCATTTCAGGAAATTGAGCGCTATCTACATTCACTTAAATCCTCTGAAATAACAGCAAGGCAAAACACAATGTAAAATTTATAAGACATTTTATATTAAGATATGTCCACATACACACATACATACATACCACAGACTGGGGAATATCGGCCTCCGGATACCTAGAATTAAACATTTCTTGTGAAATTAGCCACTCATCTAAAGTATTACCTTCAAGGAGACCTTAAGTAAGAAACCCAAGTCAAGGAGTCAGCACTGAGCTTTGCGAAACCCCAGTCTTCATAAAGCGTGAGAGTAGCAATTTAAAAAATGCCTTCAAAAAATCAGTTTTTGGAAAATGACTTCCAGCCACAATTATTAACGGTACCACAGAGCATAGAACTTTTAAAGTGCTGCTCCACTCAAAGGAGCTGAACACTGGAAGAAGCGCAATTAACACCAATAAAGGCATCTCATGCCTTGTTTCTGAAAAACTAGTGCTCTTTGAGGGACTGTCAAGCTGGAAGACCTTCGATGTCACCCAATCCCTGTTCTAAATTACCAGCTTTAGGAATAAAACATAAAACAAACATCACTTTTATGGATCCCCCAAATGATAATGTCCTCTCAAGAAAAAACAAAAACAAAAACAAAATCTGCCCGTTTCCAAGGCTGGAAGGAAACATATCAAGTACCTGGTAGCATTTTGTTAACAAAGGCTGGACAATCTTCAGAAAATGACTCACAATAAAATTCCCTAAGACAGTCTCTTCCCAAAACCTTTCACAGCTAGAAAGAATGGCTTACATTTTCGTTTTATTTAGGAAGCAGTTTTCCAATGCTACTGGCAAGTACATGGAATGGGTTGACAATGGCACTTAAAGAAAAAATGTTTAATTTTTACCTTTCCATTCGAGGAGGATGCCACTTCTTTTGGAGCCCATATCTCCCGAAGATACTCAGTTCTGGCCGATTTAGAATAAAAACCATTAGCATATTACTATGAAAAGAGGAAATAAAAAAACTACACTACAGAGCTGCAGTGTCTCGGAAAAGAAGCTGACAGCGCTTATAAGCAATAAACGCCTCATCCTGATACCTATTCTGTGAGCAGCGTCTGATGAGCAGACTGTATGCTCCCTGCAGCATCAATTAAGCACTTTGTAAGGGACCGGCCAACGCACGGGGGCTCATCTGCTAAGCCGGGTTGCAGCCTCCACAGCCTGCTAATCAGCGCGGCGCCTGCCCTAACGAGGTTCTAGAATGCGAGGCCGGCCAGGGACCATTAAGGGGCACAGCAGCAGCACGGCCCCGGGCAGTCGCCAACGTTGGATACAAGTTTGCCTCAAAGAACCAGCGCAAGAGCGAAGGTGCCAGAGCCGCAGCACGTCTGCCCACTTGTGCCCCCGCTCCGCCCTGGGGAAGCGGAGGCCGAGCCGGCAGGGCACCTCCTCCCGGAGGGCGTTGGGGCAGGGCCTGCTCCTCCTGCGGCCCCAAGTGCCCGGGAGGTAAGAGAAGGGAAGGTCTCCCCTCTGTCCCCATCCACCTAAGGCGGCCTCATCCCAGGCACCAGCGAGATGCTAATGCACATGAAAAGACACGCCAATTTCTCCCACTTTGCTCTAAGTTTCAGAGGTCCCTCTGCAATAAAAGATAGCTGTTTGCGGAGGCTGCCTTGTTCCATACCATTAACTCAGAACAAAACATATTTTTAGTGGGACAGCGGTGTTTACTTGTAAGAACTGATGAATTGTCCGGCACCATTTATCACTCACAGACAAAGACGTTCAGCCACAATTTTGGACATAAATCAGGGTACATGCTCCTCAATTAAAAAAAAAAAAAAGACTCCTTAAGTCCCCAAAACCACAGAGATTGAGGTCAGACTGGCCATAGCAACCAAGAACAGGACCTGGGTCTCCAGAAGGACCTAGCAACCGATAAATGAGTTCAGATCTCTTTTCATCTCCACTGGTGTGAAAGCCAAAATTAAAAAGATTAGATCACCCTGCACCCATTACAAAAGGCGCCACAATGAAAAAGTCATTTCCAGCCTTTGAATCACATCAAATAAATAACATTCATCCCTGCCATAATGAACAACTTTCAAAGTAAATTGAATCTCCATAGTACTGCTTTCCCTGGCTGCACAGTATTTACATGACAATATATCACAGGAAGCTCAGAATGGGTCTTGTAAATGGGGAACTTGGGATAAAAAGCATCTTTAGCCCCGATTACTGTATACTCAGACTGCTTTTCAATCCCCTTCATTTAAACAATGTGTTGTATCAAGAACATAAACAATGTTTTTAAATTGTGGGAAATGAAAAGTTTGCAGGACATTTTTAAATGTCTGGAGTCGCCCCTTCTGTGGGGCACTGAGAATGTAGAAATCACTTAACCTCCTAAATCCGTGCCCCGGATTCATTTTTGTGACAAAGAATTCTCATCTGTGGGTACACTTGCCTCATTGTTCGTGCCAGCAGTTTTTCACCCTAAATATCTCCTGAATTCTTATATATTACTTAAGATGAAAGCACGCTTGCAGATTTTTTTTTTTTTTAGCATGTGGTTCATTCATTTTTTGTCATTTCCTCGAAAGTATAAGGTATTCTCTATTGCCAGGACAATCGTGTCTTTTAAGTTTCAGCAATATCTCCACACAATATATTCATCTTCTACAGTCTAGTTTTCACAAAATTTCTCCAGGTCATTAAAAAAAATTTCTTTTTCAGGGCTAATATCCCTAAACACTTAGGTTTCCATAAACTATTGTACCATTCCTGCATTTCAAATAGAGCATGTTCAATTAAGACAGTTAAATCTATGTTAAAAATATACCAGCTCTATCTTATCTTTTTGTGTCAGCTCACGTAGACGTTACTATTTGAACTCCACAGGGAATCTCATTAATTTTTAAAACTCTCTGACCTCAGTACAGTTGAGTATAAAAATAATTTCAAATTAAGAATGAAAGAGCATCACTTGAATTCCACACGACCATATGCTCTACGTTGCACAAAACATTGCTAACTATCATCAAACAGGATTTTTTTCCAGATACGAATTTAAACAGCATGATAAATGTCACCAGACAGACATAAAAAGCAGCTCACCCTTCCGACCAGCCCTGCTCACACCTCACCTCCAGAGATTCTCCTAACACAAAGCCCCGAGAACACAGGTTTGCAGGCAAGTGACAGCACAGAGGATATAGCCTCTTGAAAATATTTTCCTATTGAGAGTCGCTTTCTGTCTCAGCGTCTCTCTCAGCCACAAGGATGAAAAAAAAAAAAAAAAAACCCGCCAGCATCAGGGCATCCACGTTTTCTTACCTAAAACTTGTCGGAAGGATGGTCCTTGGGTCCTTGTCCTCGCTGTCACCTCCGGTGCCCCCTCTCGCCATCGTGGAAACTGGCTTCACTATGTTGATGGTTCTGTGCCTCAGGTGCAGCTGTGGCACTCCTCTGCCTGCACAGAACCTACGAGGGGAAATAAGGGAGGGAGAGAGAGTAAGGGAGAGGGAGGGAGTGTGTGTGTGTGCGCGCGCGTGTGCTTGTGTGTGTGTCAGAGAGAGAGAAAGAGAGAGAGAGAGAGCTGCTGACTTGAGACTAAGAACCTAAAACCTCCGGCCAAGACAAGCCTGAATAAAAATGATCAAAGCTCTGTCCTTCATCAAGAGAGTAGACAGATATTTTTTTTTTCCTCCTCCACTGAAAAGTGGAGCTGTCATTGGGGAATCTCACCAGGAGAGCGCAGACAGAGGCAGACCCTCTCCAGAGTGTCAGGGCTGCCCAGCAGTCCGTGCAGAATACAGGTACCTATTGTTCCAGAGACAGATATGTAGCCAGCCAGTCAGACTCTGAAAGATCTCAGCAAACCAGTGAGCCTGCCTTCGTTTTAACTCCTTATTTACTAGCGCTTTTTGGCCAAATGCAAAGGTCTTCTCATCACCCAGGAGAAATAAATGGAGATAATGCAGATGAACTCCTGGCAGGCGCTAATCCCGTATCTTTTACAAAGAGGGACTTTTCACTCCTGTGATTGAAATGCTGAATGTAAGGCAAAAATCTTATATCTTATTTTTTCGGGGAGGAAATGAAACATTTCGATTAAACGGGAAAGACTTAGCAAGGGAAAGAAAATCTTGACATCCAAGATGAATAGCACAGCCCATTTTAAAAGGAAGGCAGAAATAGGGGCTGCTCAAAGCCCCCTGAATATAAGTACATATACTTCAGAGCACGAATAAGGTTACCTTAGCCAAAGGGGTTCCAATCTTTTGCATAGGGGTGTGGCACATTGACCATATTCCGCTCAAAAAGCTACCTTGGCAGACCTGTTTTCCTAGGGGCTGGAATCTTTTGAACTCTGTGTTTCTAGACCTCACTGCTTTTGCAAGCGGCACCCCCCCTTCCCCCCCCAAATCCACTTTCCCCAAAACCCCAACAGTATTTAAATTATCAGTATTTAAATTATGTCTAAGGCAGTAATATTAAATCAAGGGAGCTCAGAGAAAAATAACTTCTTCTACATTATCCCTGATGGGTTCTGAGATCCAGAGGGTATATGCGATTGTTTAAATTCTTGGACCTTTCTGGATTACAGTAGGTTTCTAATTTTCACCTTTGTATATTAATTAATTTTCTTCTAAGGCATGGAAGAAGGCAAAATACCTTGCATTTGACTGTTTGGCACTGTTAGAAGACAGAACATAGAAAAACAAGAGAAAAAGAAAAAGAAAAAAGAAAAAGTAGCTTCTCATTGAGTTAAAATAAGAGATGGACTTACACTCCCCGCAAAGACTTAAAACATACAAACACTTCAGACTTTTTTTTTTCCAGAATGAACACCAATTTCATTAATTGTTACCATATACCTAAGAAACACTGTGCATATTCTGACTTTGTAGGTGTGTTGCAGTATATAAAGTGGTTGTGAAATTCCTTTGTAAAACCCACACTCAAGCATCACTTTCCAAAGCCAGAGGGTAAATACTCAAGGCAATAGGAGGAGGTTTAACCATGCATGGCTGTTAATAGTAATGAGATATGCAGTATGTATCTATGCACTGCCCAGCTGCTTCTTCTAAATAACTAGGGTTTATTTATTTTAAAAAATCCTAATAAGAGGTTGCATCACGATGTTTCAAAACTCCATTAAAAAAGAAAGAAAGAAAAAAGACTTATAAAAGACAGTCTCCTTTTTCTTGTCCTAAATCCCAGAATTCTGAAACCAGTTCTAGTCATGCTAATTTAACAAAAACACTGTGCAATTAATAAAGACTTCAGAAACTCTTTTAGAAGTTAAAACTGCTTGATTCAGTGACTTTTGAAAAGTCCACCTTGTGTTTCGTACTTGGGGAGAGCTTCTATCATGCTCAGAAGGGCAAGGATGTCAAATGACTTTATACCTGAACAGGGAGAAAAGTATACAAGGTTTCACCTTCACCTGTGAGCAGCAGCAACAAGACAATCTTATAGCTTTTATTTTTTTTTTCCAAGTGGGATAGACAGAATTTTTTCAAATCTGTTTCATAGAACATGCGTATCTTTGCAGGCTTAAGGGGTAACCTATTTTTATCATGGCTATCTTAACAGCAAAATAGCAGAAGCCCATTCAATGGACGAAAGGATGATAGATTATAGGTCCACACATAGAACAGCTGGATCACAAGAGGTGACAGCTCCCATGCGAGGCTCTCAGGACTGCCTCTAAAGCTGCAGTTTAAAAGGGGCATCTAAGCTCTCACTCCTGAGCATGTGATAAGACTTAGGTGTAAGTACATTTAATTAGAGCATTACCCAGGCCCCATCCAGATGTCATTATCTTTTACGGTGGTTTTTCTTTTTCTTTTTTTTTCCCTTTGATCTTTCTGTCCAACTTCTGTTGTCTTCAGAAAACCAAGCTTCGTGTGCCAAACAGATTTTAAATATTCAGCTCTTAACATGTCTGAATACAGACAGTTCTCACAGTCGGGGTCCATTATTTTCTGGAGGCATGTGCAGAGGGTATTCAACGTTAATGAGACTCATGTGCACATGTAAATAAAAAACAGAGGACACACTCCTGCAAAGTCTATGTGTGTGTTATAAATGGATATCAGCATTTGTTCAAAGTATACATTTTTTTGTTGTTTCATGAGTAGAAGTAAAGGTAATTTTTTTTCTCAATAAAGTATTTTTGACATCCTACTAGGATGTCTCTAGAACACCCCTGAAACCTTTTACACAGCCCCAAGTTTATAATTCACACTTCAGTCCCCAATTTGCCAAATAATTCATGTCAAGCAGAAGTCCAACATATAGTGCCAACTATTTCTTGAAAGAGAAAAAAACAAACAAACAACTGTTTCACGTGCTGGGTTTTTACGAAATAAACACATGAGGGTAGGGGCACCACTCATTAATAATAACAAGGGGGTAGGCTAATTCCCTTGGTACTCTGCTGGGCATTTATATTTATCTCTTTTCATCCACATAGCTTGAACTGAGAGACATGAAGTCAGATTTTCCAGGAGAAATGTGGAAGGAAAACAGAATACCTTCTTTGTGTTAAATAATATTTCAATTTTTATAATTTACCCCCAGGACTTGCTACAGACACCTTCAGTTACTCATTCACACAATAAACCTCACGCTGATAAAACTTCTAAGGGACTCTCCGGGAACATTGCAGGTAACCCGACTCCAGCAAAGTTAAAAATAGTCTCTGCACCAAATTAAACATTATCTAAGTTCTCCACACAGTTATTAAATACATAGAAGATCACCTGTGTGCATGACCTATAAATGGCTTGGATTACATATTAAAATTCTAATTAAAAGTTTTTGTCTTATCTCAGTTGGTCGATTCGAGATTAGAGACTGAATTCTGGTGCAGAGTGAAAGCTCATAAGGAATGGAGATTTCCGATGGTTGCCAATTGGAAATGAATGGCGTGTTACAAAGTATTTCTAATAGAAAGAAAATAATACAAAACTAAAAACAACTTCCAAGACCTGCTTTTGATGATGGGTGTTTAGTGCCATGAAAATATTCCCTGGTGACTTATTCCACAGAACTTGAATTTCTTGAGAGTTGGAGAGAGACATACGAGAGGTGCAGTTTCTGCGGGGAATGTATTAGTATGATTACATTCCAACCTGAAGGCTTAAAAATCTGATCATAAAACCTGGTTAATTAGAAAATACATCATTAAATATAAAAGCTAAAGCTTTCAATACTTTAGACCCAGGAAGGGGTAAATGCTACTTACATTTCCATTTAATCCACTGAGTGAAACACTACTTCTGAGAGCCTTGTTGTGAAAAGTTAGTGAAAATCTAATGGAAAATATTAGGGACTACTTTATATCACCCAAACACCTGCAACATTTTAATATTCCACCATTTGATGATGAATAGGAGGAAAAGTAGGCACTGACCCCTAACAACACCCTCCCTGTAATGCTATAATGTATATACTTCACAGAGTTCACATGATCAACTTTCTGACATACAGTGTAAACGAGTTAAAAGTTTGGTTTCAGAAAAACTCAATGACATGTTTTACTCACCCGTTAGTAAGCAATCAGATATTCTGAGGTAACAGTGGAGCATTCCGCCTTCCTGTTCTACAATAGCCGCTGGAATTCAACTCTAAGAACCCACAAAGGGAGAACAGAATGTTAATATTTTGAATAATCACAAAGGGCAAGAATTTGCATTGTTGCACGTGTAAATGAAACAATATGTTTTCCATGGTTCCATAAATGTCCTCTTGAGTGGTCTCAGACTTACAGCAAAAATGGAAAAAAAAAGGGGGGGGGGAGACATGGAGCTGATTGATGAGAGTTGATATTCAACATAAAAGCATTTCATACAAATTGGGAAACTCCCAGAAGGGAACTGGGCAGAAAAGTTGGTAAAGATTTCCCTGTACAGCATTTTAAAAAATCACAGACTCTTCCAGAACATGAGTATTTCCCTCAAGAATTACAATTTGGAAGTTTTTGTTAGCAGACATATGTTATTCTGTATCCCATTCTTTGAGGGAATTAAACCTACCTGACTTCTCCAACAGCTGTTTCCAGAACTTCACAGGGATGGGGAGAGTGGCCTAACACATGCCAAGCTCCAGCTGAAAGTGCTCTTCTTCTCTTCTCTCTTCCATCATGTTGCAGTCTTCCTCATCCCACTCTTTTGATGAAAGTCAGGATAAGATATGATTTATTGATACAGCAAAGTCATTATAATCCTGAGCTAAAATGTTATTAGAGCTTTCCCTAGCTACTGCTGTTTAAGAAAGTCTTTAAAAACCGATTTAATTTCCTTCCACCCAGTCAAGTTTTCTCCACAGATAATTGGTTTTCATTAGATGCACAAAAAGCATCAGTGTAGTCAATATGTATGAGACATTTAAATATTTTCAAATGAAAGTATGCATGTATTTATGTTTGGGAGCCCAAACACACAATTCCATTTGATTATGTATCCCTGACCCTTAACACTCTTCCAGCATGAGAGAAAGCGTTGTGGAAATCAGAACAGCTGCATGAACAGCCAAGTTAGTCACAAGTGGTCGTAGAAGTTCCATAAAGTTTGACGGTGGATGGCCTATTCCCTCATTTTAAGCATGTATATCACTACGAAGCAATGTATCCTCCCTGCTAATTGTGCTCAATTTGTGCATGCTCACAACCAGAATACTTGTGTTTTTATTTTCGAAGTCTTCATCATTTCACTGGGAAAAATAAACAAACAACAACATCAAAAAAAAAAAAAACTTCTGATTTTTTTTCTCTAATAATCATTTACACAACAGCCCCTCTAGGATTTATAGAACCTATCTCAGTATATTATTATCATCAAAAGTGCATTTGAGATGCTAGTGCAGAATCACTAATTGTTCATAAGTACCTTGAAACATTAGATTAGCAATGTTTATAATTGTCTAAATACAGCATGACGCTAGGAAATCAATTACCATGCACATCAATCTTTGACATTTCAATGCATTATAACTGTAGCAAAGTTGCCATAAACTTAAAAAAAAAAAAAGCCAGAGTTTTCTTGCCTGAAAAATCTCACTAATGAAGAATTCAGTTGTGAACACTGGAGAAATAAGCGTAGTAGCATATGCAATGCTGAAACTGGTCTACTTACTTGAATCTTCGTCTTCCTCTCAATCAAAACCATTATTGAATTTGTAGACTTTCACGTTTGAGAATTTTTCAGCATCCTCTTCCTCCCACAGTCCCTCCTCCACAGGTAAATTGTCGTCACATAACAAGCTCCCCATCTCAACAGCCAGTCAACTATCTTTTAAGAGTCACTGGACTTCTGAGAACTGACGAGATGCTCTGAAACTTCCTCCGTGACACAGGTGTCTGCTGCTGCCTGTGGTCAGATCAGATTCATCAGTTGCCTGGGTAGCCACAATTTCCTGCATTTTTTTCCTCCTGGGGGTCCAGGGTACTGAAGTGAGAACGGCTTCTCCCTGATATTTATTGGCTTTTAGAATGGAAGGAAGTGGTTAGCTTTTTTTTTTTTTTTTTTTCCATTCAAAATCAAAAGACAGAGTTTTTCTAAGTTGAATTTGGGTTTGAGATGTGTCCATTCCCGGACAAAAAGCAAATCAAAATAAAACACAGAGCAGAACAACTCGGTGTGCCTGATTCCATCAAATCACTGTGATTTAAAAGAAAAAGACAATTAAATAAGAAAAGAAAGGAGACATTCTAAGCAAATTAGTTTCTTCGCTCAGTCCCACACTATCCCCTTAAACCCCTGACCTCTCCGCAGACCACGTCTTCCTCCTGCTGAATAGTAACTATTTCTGAATAGCCGGCACTTAATGAAGCTAAGGTCAGGCTGCTTCGAGTTGGCATCTGCAGTGATAACAAATCAGAAATGATAGCATCATACAGATTTATGAATTTTTTACCCCTGCAGTCACAAACATCAGACGTTTACTTTATAAAGAGAGCTTTTAGATCCTTCCTGCAGTTTCCATAGTGATTTCATTTTTTTCCTTTTATCACAGATTGGCTGAAGAGCTGCTACCCTTTGTGCGTTAAAAGGCTTGTGCTACCAACTGTCGATATAAAAGGTAGCTGAGGCAGCGACGCAATATATACTGCCAAAAATAATTGAAACAGAGACATGTTGGTGAAAGGTTCCAGGAGAATTTTTTTTTTCTGCATCAGTGTGAAAGCACAGGAGAAAATAATTTTGCCTGAATTCTCGTAATTAATTAGAGTTAAATGTAGTAGTATTTTATGCTGTGTACCATAGTTATATTAAAACACTCATCATACAAAACATAATCCTCTCATAAAAGGGTTTAATATAGCTTACACTGTTCCCAGTGTCTGGGCTTGTTAAACACAAAAGTTCATTTACGAAAACATTTTCACTTTAGTTACTTCACTTTTGGCTACAATGTTTATTTCCGTGTTTATTCTTCTACTTCATCTCTCTCAGCTGATTCAATTCTTTTTTTCATGTTAGGAAAAAGTACACTGCATTTTTCAATTAATCCAGGCTGTCCATAGCAAAATAGTCAAAATTTATGGAAGAAACACACGCATGTCTATCTAGGGCTTCACAAAGTGAAGTTCTGTTCTCAAGTCAATTCTAAATTTGTTTTAGGTACTTCTTCTCCCTATGAACACTGAGCATTTCAATGTTAACTGTTGCACTGATTTTTCTTTCAACTCTCATGTTAGTTAATAATGTTGGCACCTGAATAATCCTGGTCATAGGTTGCTATAATCCTAAGAGAAATGTCTGTGTTCTAATTACTTATTAAATATATTGAATTCTTGTCACGATGCTGTAGATGTTTTACAAGTAAACTTTTAGCTCTGAATGTGTTTTTTAAGATTGTGACAAAAATAACACCATTGCCAATTACCACTAAAGTTCATGTTCTATTTATATATAATAAGCTATTAAAAATGGCACGAAATGTAAAAATAATGGTCATTTTAGGAAAAAAAAGGACATTCCTATGAAAGTACTTAAGATATAATATATTCTTATATATTTCATAATAAAATCTTTGAATTTCTAGAAGATATATAGATCTATGGGCTTGACCCTAGGGTTATTACAACACATATTTCATCCCATCCCCATGCTTTTTTTTTTTAATTTCCAAAGAACATATAGCCTAAATAGGCTAGCTATTTCTGAATTTTTATTCAGTGTGAACAAAATTATGTGCCATAATAAGATTTCTTCTTCTCCTTTTCATCTCACTTTCATCAGAGAAAATAAGCTGTAAAGTGAGTTTTGAAGGAGAAAAATATAAATTGATATATATGGTAAAAATTCCAAGAGATACTGGGGTAGGTAGACATGGTAAACAAACACTATTTTAGTTAAGCTCTTTGAGGGTCAAGGAATAGAAATTCTCTTGACTTATTTTGGTTAAGGTCATAGTTGAGTTTAAGAAGACACAAAGTAATAATTAACATAGAATTGGCATACCAATCTTCAGACTCGTACTTCTGAACCTCACAGAGACTAAAATGAGAGTCAAAGAAGCACCAGAGACCTTGTCTACTAGAATTTACACATTCAGTCATTGGACATATTCTTTTTGTTGTTGTTCTTTTTCTTTCCTTTCTTTCTTTCTTTCTTTCTTTCTTTCTTCTTTCTTTCTTTCTTTCTTTCTTTCTTTCTTTCTTTTTCTTTCTTTCTTTCTTTCTTTCTTTCTTTCGTCTTACGTATAGTTGACACATAATATTACACGAGTTTCAGGTGTACAACATAGTGATTCAACATCTCTATATATTCTGCTATGCTCATAAGTATAGCTGCCATCTGTCACCATACAACACTGTTAAATAGCATTGACTATATTCCCTATGCTGTGCCTTTTATTCCCCTGACTTACTCACTCCATAACTGGAAGCCTGTATGTCTCACTTCCCTTCACCCATTTGGCCATTCCCCCACCTTCCTCCCTTCTGGCAACTATCAATTTGTTTTCTGTATTTATGGGTCTGTTTTTGTCTTTTGTTTGTTTGTTAAACAAATTCTTATTAAACACATCACATACCAGACACTTTGATAGATACTGGGTGTACCTCCACTTGTGAACAAGAGACACTATCCTTGCCTTTATGGAGCTTCTAATCTGGGAAGAAGTTAGGGAGCCAAAAAAGAAGTAGAGAGCAAATAGAATATAAATTATACTAATGAAAATGATAGTATTTCTAAAAAGGACTTCTGTAGTCTGAAACCTGAAGAATGAAGCTGCCATATACAGGCTATGTGGGAGGAGTGTTCCCAGACACAGCAAGATCATTCCATGCTTGAAAAAAGTAAAAGAAGCAGTAAGGTGAGTGAGGGTGATGGTGTTTCACCAGTTGTTTAGATGGGGCACAGCCTGTGGTTGACATTAATTTAGTTCTAAGCAAAAAAGAGTATCACTGAAGGGTTTTAAACAAATTAGTGACATTCTCAAATTTTATTTTTTAAGATCATTCTGGATGTCATGTATAAAATAGACTAGAACAACACAAATGTAAAAACAAGAAAATAAATTAAAAGATAACTACAGAGACCCAGTAAAGAGATGCTGATGGTCTGGATTAGGGAGTGCTGTCAAGATGAGCAGATGAAGATAGATTTGAGTAGGTAGTGGAGGTACAATTGTCAGCATGTGATGATAGATAGGCTGTGGGTGGTGAGTCAGAAAAGGAACCAACAATTCCCAGGTCATTATAAACGGGAAATACAAAGGAAGAGAAATATATGGTGGGGTGAGAAAAGCAAAAGTTCAGTTCTAGACATGTGAGATATTAGACATCTATAGATGCCACGAAGATATAGTCTGGGTTGGGAACATAAATTTGTGAGTTGTCAGATTACAGATAGTATTTAAAGACATTTCCTTCTTTCCCAGGGGGGAAACAAAAAGGATCACCTGGGAAAAGTCTGTACAGAAAGAAGAAAACGAGTCCTACACTAGATCTGAGACACATCAGCATGTCAAGGTATGACAAAAGGAAGAAGTGAGAAACAACCAAAGAGGTGAGGGGAAAACCAAAGAGACTGTGGTACCACAGAAGCTAAGGAAAAAGGCTATTTAAGAAAGAAGGGTATGGTTCATTGTGCAGAATATTGCTAAGAGGTCAGATGAGACAAGTCATAAAAGAGTATTTTTAATCAAGTGTTCACTGGTGACATTTTGGATTGTTGGAGGCAGAGGCTATGCTGGAATGGACTGAGAGATGACTGGGAGGTAAGGAAGTGGAGATCTCTGTTTAGATAAATCTCCAAGAAGTTGTGTCATAAAAGAAAGTATATGGTACAGTAGCTGTTAGGGAGGAGATGAGGTCAAGGGAGATTTCTTTTTTTTCAATATGAAAGATTCTGGAGTATGTTAACAGTGATGAGATTAATCCATTCAATGAAGTGTTCACTGATTGAGGAGAAAGAGAATGAGAGAAGAACTTAAGTCTTTGACAAAGCAAGAAGGGAGATGGGGTTTATAGCATCAATGGAAGGACTCCCCTTTTCTACGAAAAGGGTCATTTCCATCCTAATAACCCTTAAAACATGGGAGAAGAAAGAGAAGATGGATGAAGCAGCAGATACGAGTGTAGATTTGGTGGTGAGGAGGAGAAGGTATTCTTGACTGGCCAAGCGCTTCTTTATTCTCAGTGAAGTAAGTCAAGATAATCAGCTAAGAGCAAAAGGAGAAGAGATGATGCAAAAATTTAAAAAAAAAGTAAAATATGTCATCTTATGTTAAAAATTTATTCATTACATTTGTTAAAGATGGTAAGGAAGACTTTCTTTGAGAGGGATTACTCCAATGTGTTTTTGCAATAGGGAAGAGAGATCAGCTCACCTCAGAATACAATAAGGACCAAGTAGGGATTCATAGTCAAGGAGCAGGAGGGTGGTCAGTGGATGGAAAATTTCTAAGAGGAAACATCAAGGGTGAAGAGGATTCTATCTAAACTTGACAGGATTTTTGTTGAATGCAGTCCAAGGTGATAAGATATCAAGAGTGGGGCTGGGCTGAAGGATTTGATCAGGTATCAAGGATAATCAGATACCAAGGGTCATAGATTTTCACTGAATGATTCTTGCTAAAACTGGACTAAGTGAGCCAAGGACAAAGTCCAAGGTTGGGGCCTAGTCACAAAAGGGCTCTGAGGAGGCTGCTCAGAGTTTGGTCATAGAGACAGTCTTTGTCATTGATGGGGTAAAAAAAAAAAATGAGCTTACTAGATAAATATAGAAGGGTTTTCAGGCAAGTCTGAGGTTTATGATTTTGAATTTAAAATGAAGCAAAATTCTGAATGCATATTTGATTTTTTTTCCCCAACAAATTTGATCTGCTTGACTTGAGAAGGTACCAGCCTGGGTCTTTGCCAAGAGAAAACACCAAAGAGAATTAGATAAAACGAACTGGGAGCATTTGCTAGGTCATGGTTATAATAATGGACTATGGAGTCCTATTTTGGGAAGTAGGGTAGAGAAGCCTTCTCTCTCTTTTCAGGAATGATAATGGTTAGGGATGAATGACAATGAATTATAGGTCTTAACAAGGTTGAAATTGAATGAAGAACTCAGATGAAAGGATATGAGACAGAAGTGTGAAATGAGATATCTGAAGTTGAGATATCACACTCAGAGAGTATAGTTTCCATCAGTGTCAAGGGTAATGACATAAGAATACATAACTGAGATATGTGGACAAATAGGCCACTGGCAACAGGGAGTTAAGGACCTGGGAGGTGTATGAGGTCAAGGACTTGGTTGCTTTTCTGGAACATGGTAAACATTTCCTGAATAAACAACTCTGGATAGAGAATAGTATGTTCTAGAAAGAATGTTCTTAAAGAGGTTCTAATCAGATCGTAAGGTTGATATAATAACTTAGGTGAAAGAAAAAGACCCCAAAATGCAGAGAAGCTATGTAGGCTTACTAGTGAATGACAGGCAAGGGGTACTTGAGTTCTTAAGGAATGGGAAATATGTCACAAATAGTAAATGTACCTTCCAATACACAGATTCTCAATGAGCAGTATTTGGACAATAAATTGAAATGAGACATTCAACAACAAAAAAAGCAAGTATGATTCTGAAGTATTCCTGATGATTGACATGATAGCAATCATGATTAGATTATGATGATGAAAAGGTATACTTTGCTCAAAATAAATACATTTAATGGAAGAGGTGGAAACAAAATACAATATGTCAAGACAGAGGATACCAGTAGAGAATTGCATGAACCTGTAGGTACAAAGAACCTGGTAGGTAGAAGAAGAAAGGAACAAGAGGAATAATGCCATTGGGGTGTCTTGCTGGAAAAGACAATTTGTAAAATAAGTAACTACAGAGGAAAGATGTGATGATGACAATGAGTAACTCCATTGATCTGAACTTGTTTGGAAAGTCTCCTTCTACTCCAAGCAGAACAATCTGATAACTTCTAGTCAATCTTCACAACAATTTCGCTTCTCAGATGATACAATAAGCAGGGATGAGGACAGATTCTCTAAGCTTCATTTTGACCCATTAGGAAACATCAAATTCTTTAAAAGCAAAATGTATTGAGATGTATTGAGATCATTATGTGTTTTGCTGGAAATCAAAAATGAACCCTAAGTACCAAAGATAACGTTTTGGAGGTTAAAATCATAGGATCCTAGGAAGATCCTATTTCTTTTTGATTGGTAAAAGCCACAGAAGAGAAATGTGTACTCTGTGTTTACAGATTTCAAAAAGCTCCAGGGAAATACAGAGAGGACTCTGGGCTCTAGGAAGAGCACCAAAGGGAAGGTGTCTCCAGGATGATGAGGAATTCTTAGAACCTCAATTCTTTTTTTTTTTTTTTTTAGAGATTTCATTTATTCATGAGAGACACCCAGAGAGAGGCAGAGACACAGACACAGTGAGAAGCAGGCTCCCTGTGGGGAGCTCGATGTGGGACTTGGTCCCAGGACCCTGGGATCATGACCTGAGCCAAAGACAGACACTCAACCACTGAGCCACCCAGGTGCCCAAACCTCAATTCCGAAGACAAAAGAAGAGGAGGTGGAGAGGATGGGGAGGGAAGGAAGAAGAGGAAGAAGGACAAGGACAAAAAGAAAGAGAAGGAGAAGAAGAGGAAGAAGAAGAAGGGGAAGAGGAGTCAGAGAAAAAATAAAAAGGAGAAGAGGGAGCAGGAGGGAAATCAAGGAAAATTTGAAGAAAGCAGTACTGCTTGACAGTATGCACTTCAGAAATGTGAGATTGGGATGCCTGAGTGGCTCTATCAGTTAGGTGTCTGACTCCTGATCTCACCTCAGGTCTCAAGCTCATGGTCTTACGTTCGAGCCCCTCATTGGGCTCCACACTGGGTGTGGAGCTGACTTTAAAAAAAAAGTGTGTGACTGATTAAAGGCACAGGCACATATAAAAGATAGAAAAGCATATATCCAAGGATGGAAAAAATGGGAAGGCAAAGAGCTTCAGACAGGAAGAAAAAGGTCAGATTGAGTTGAGGTATGTAAGAAGTATGAAAAATGAAACAAGCTTTTAACCTGTTTAACCTGTTATTCTGAGGAAAAACAAGAAAGGGATCAACTCACTACTTGGCGCAAATGGAGTCATTCATTCATGCAGTTACCCATTAACTCTGATGGAGTCCCCACTGCATACTAGCTGGAAGCACACCCTTCACCCTCAAATAAAAACAACAAAAATTTTAAAATAAAAGTTACCAATAAATGAGTGCCTACCAGGAGATGGGCACTGTTGTAAGCAATTTCCATGCATTTGTTATGGAATCCTGTTAGCTATTCCGTGTTATAGATGAGGATTCTGAATTAAAGAGAGGTTGACTATTGATCAATATCACACAATTTACATAGCAGGAGTAGGGTTTAAATCCAAGGTACCAGCCTGAGAATTAATAAATCTCTTATCAGAAAATCTTGGGAGCCAGATATGTTTTAAGAATTCAAAATTTCTTTTGAACTTCAGAAATATCAGACAATGTATATAATTTTATTCCATAGTTTATTCCCAATACAGTCTGACGCAGTGCTTATGATAAATTTACTAACAGTTTTATGACGAAACATATTAGTGTAACACTAAATGTCCATGTATCAGTTCAAGTTAAGATTTTACTGGAAGAGTTTACTGGAAGAAAGGAAGGGAGGGAGAAAGAGAAGAGAAAAGGAAAGAAAGAAAAAGAAAGAAAGAAAGAAAGAAAGAAAAAGAAAGAAGAAGAAGACGAAGAAGAATAAGAAGCAGAAGAAAAGAAGAAGTAAAGGAAGAGGGAATAAAGACAGAAAGAAGTACTCAAGAAAGAAAGAAGAAAGAAGAAGCCAGAACCGAATCAGAAGATCCATAACTAGACAGAACTAAACGCAATCACCTCCAACGCAAGCCCTCCACATCCGCATATCTCTTCTTCCTTGCCTTCTGCTCCCTCCTTCCTTCTCCCCCCTCCCTCCTCCCTCTCTCCTCCCCACGTCCCCCCCCCCCCTCCCACTAGAGCAATACTCAAAAGAAAAAGAAAAGTTGGTTTTTAGTTCTTTTCGAATTTTGGAATCATGGATAAAGGATTGTGAGCCTATATTCTATATAAATTGCAGAGGAGTAAAATGGGGTGAAATGCGAAATACTTAACTGTATAGCTGGGGCACTGGCCAATCAGAACGAGAGACTGGAAGCTAGTTCTGGGGTGGGATTCTAAAGACCCCATGCTGTATCAAGAATTAAGCTTTTAGTTGCTATATTTAGGAAAGTCCAAAGAATCCTGGAGATGGAATTCGGGGCTGCCAAGAAGACAGTGAGTGAGAACACTAGGTAAAAAGGTGACCTTGAAACAACAACTCTTTAAAACAAACAAGAGGAAAGATTTCAATTTATTATCAGCCAGTACCTTGGAGAGAGACCATTACATTCTATCATTTCAGTTTTGGCTGTTATAAATGTATATGCAGAACAGAAGAGCAAGCAGAAAGAAGAGCCATACCCATATGGAGTGGTTATGGGGACAAGAAGGGGGTCAGAGAAGTTTTTCTTATGGCACTTATAATTTAATAATAATAAAAAATGACAGCAAACACCGACTAAGATTTTATAAGTGCCAGGTACTATTTTAAGTACTGTATACACATTAACTTATTCGATCCTCCTAACAATTCTATAAGGGGGACGACTATTATCCTCAGTCACAAGTGAGGAAACTGAGACACAGAGCAGTTCAAAAAACTTTTGGCAGGCTAACTGGTCACTAGGTATTGGGGTCAGTATTTGAATCTAGGCAGTTTGACTCCTGAGACCATGTGCAAAAACACCGCAGTACACACTGTGTTGTAATACAGACTTACACCTCACTGCCTTACTCTGCACTAAGAGTCTGAGGCTGGAACCAGGTCTCATTCATTCTCACATCCCCTCCACAGTGCCTAGGTCACAGTAGGTGCACAATAAATAGCTGTTGCTATCACTGCTATCATATGAAATAATGCTGGAAGATTCTGACCATGTAGGAGAAGTGGAGAAGAGGATTTTAGACAGAGAGAGTGCACAGTGTGAGCATAGGTATGTATGTCTTTGGCAACAACTCCTTTTGTGCTTTCTTCTTCACTACTAAGAAAAATAATCTCCAAGTTGAATCAGGTAGAACTCACAGGGGTTGCAGACTACAAACACTTCATGGACCAGCCTCGTAGCAAAAATGTATGAAAATGCTAGGTTAACAAAACAGAACACTTGGTAAGCACTCGGTGGACTGGAGAGTGGATACCCTGCCCAGAGGCATTCTAATTCAGACTTTCTGAGTGCTAGTTTTGCAGCTTCTGGTTTAGAGGATGTGAGAGGTGGAATGATGAAACATGAGCATTTAGGAATTTTGGAAAAAAATTTCAAGTCAAGAAAATGATGAACAGATAGGACCATTTTAGGTTATCTTAGTGTACATAGACAAATGGGAAATAATCCAGGATATGGAACATGGGTAAATATACTCATACCCACAAAAAAAGGAGAAACATTAGATCTACAGATCAATGAGTCTGATATCCATTTCTGAAGAAAATTCTAACAGAGATGTTTGAATAGATAGGTTGTAAGCAATTAGTAGTGAAAACATAAATAATTGGAAATCCCCCTGGAATCTTTTTTTTTTTTTTTTTTTTTTTTAATGAGTTATCCTGAATGAACTACATAGTTTTCTTTGGTAGGAGTTTTCCAGGCTAATGGATCATTGTCTTAAGACCTCTTTTGACAAGATGGAGAACACAGAGATAGATTTTTTAGATAAGAAACCGTAGTCTGTCCCTTGCCCTGGGGATGTTCTATAGCGAGTATTGTATTGAAGTCAAGGCATACAGCCTACAAGAGAACCATGAGCACTGGGAGCTTGTTCAGAGGACACAACCAGGTCTGTAAAATAACTTGAAAGCACATCAGCATAGAGTAATAAAGATATTTGGCCTAGAAAAGACAAGAGTGAGGGGTACACAAAATGCTGTCTCTAAAAGTTCTAAGGCATGTCATGTGCAAGAAGAAGAAGGTGGAAATAAACATATTATAGATTACCTTGGAGGACAACGAGATGCCAGGGGTTGGGCCCTGGTGGCTGTTGGGAAGGTATCTGTCTAGTAAGTGAGGCAGACTCAGAATTTTATACCTTTCATGAGAGTCTTTTTTTTTTTTTTTTTAAGATTTATTTATTTATTCATTCAGAGAGAGCGAAGAGAGAGGCAGAGACACAGGCAGAGGGAGAAGCAGGCTCCACACAGGAAGCCCAATGCGGGACTTGATCCTGGGTCTCCAGGATCACACCCCGGGCTGCAGGTGGCGCTAAACCGCTGCGCCACGGGGGCTGCCCCTTTCACTAGAGTCTATTCCACATCTATGACTTTACCAATATGGAAACCGAGAACTGAAAGAGGTTGGTAATTTTGTCCAGGGCCATAGAGTGCTAGGAGAAAACCCAAGATTCTGAGTTTCTACTTCAATGGTTTTGCAACCACACTATGACACCTGGAAATTAATTTAGCTTCTTCTTCATGGTTCTAGTAACTAAAGAAATATAGTGTTAATTATCCCACTGAATTCTATTGCTTTACCCCCAAGGCTATAGGGTTTTAAGTGGAAAAAGCTAGAACCCGCAGGTTTGAACCAGTATTTCAGCTTGAAGTGGTATATTCTTCAAGTGTCATGTAGAAATTGCCTCCTTCTGAAGAATTTAATCTGCTTCATGAGGCAGACTGAATTTGACTTGCAGGTTTACATTAAAAATCTGTTATTTTCTGGTTGATAGTCAAATCTATTAAACTGACAGAACTTTAAACCTAGTATGCAAATACTCTCCATCAATACATTAACAAAAGTTTGGTGTGCCGGTAAGCAGCAATTTTCAATCACAAAGGTGTGCACATTTTCCTGTCATTTTATAGCAGCAACCACCATAGGGGTCATTTTATAAACCACTTAAATACTCAGTGCAAAAAAAAAAATTCTCTGTACATGTTCCATGTCAAGTAACACTGACATGGAATATTTCCAATGGTACCTTTCGTATGAGATCTCAAATAGCCTGCCTCTGAAGGGTGAAAAGCAAAACCTCATCCAAGTTGACTTGAGCAGCTCCACTAGTTTTAGAAAAGGAAGGAAATTAAGACTTAGCACACACTTGGTATATGACAGGCACCAGTATATCATCTAATCCTCATGGCAATCTATGAAGTATTTTATTTATTAAATACATATTTGTCTGCATGTTGACTTATCAAACAATATTTTAGGCTGAAACATATTAATATTTCAATTTTGCAGATAAAGACATGAAGGTTCTAAGTTGTAAGAAATCTGTCCAACATTTCAGCTAATAAGTGGAAGAGCCAGAAACTGAACATAGATAGGTTTATGCCAAAGCTCTGTATGCTCTTTCTGCCATATAGGTAGCATGTGGATCAAAGTGGTATCTTCTTATGATATAAAAAAATAAAAAAAAAATCAAATATAAGGAAAATAGACTTGGAAGTTAAAATGCTTTTAGATTATTATTATAGTGTCCATATAAATTCCATGTATTTTCAAGATGTGATTTTTTTTCCATCATTCTATCATTAAGCCAAGTCACTAAGAAACAAGTTCTGATATACAAGGCTCAACATGGGGTTTAACCCTTGTCTTTCTCCATCACCAACTGTGGTTGGGAATGGACTCTGGGAAGAGGCATGGAAACCAGAGTTCTCACCACTGTTCCAGAACATATGCTCTCCCTCTTGCAGTTTCTCCATCTGCAAAATGAACAGGCTTTGAAAGATAATTTCTATAGCCCCTTCTGGCTCTAACCTTCTATAATTTTTAGTGTCTGTTCCTTCTCCTCTCAAAATTCAAAGCAGATCTATGTGGGGCCATCTCCAGCAGGCACAGCAAAGTGGAATAAACATGAGAAATTAAAAATCAAAATCCAAAGCGAACTTCTCATGAGGTTCCAGAAGACAAAGGCCCAGATTACAATACATTTAAAAAAAATGTATTTCCCCCTTGCCACCTCAGGCTTTCTGATTTAGTACAGGATCAAGGGTAGAAATAAGAAATGTGTGGGAAATTTTGATCTGCTTATAATTCTAATCCAATTATAAGCAGAAAATGCCAACTATATCTTCTAAAACCCATCATTAGATTCCCTGCTCGTTTTTATAAGTTTAAGAGTTTATACAGTTTTGATGCAAATTCTAGACTCCTGGGTACCCTTCATATTCAACCAACATATGAAGAAAATATGCAGAACTTTACAAGATCAAAAATTCTTCCTCAAGGACACTTAATTAGATTCATTTTTTTCCTTTTTCTTTTGCTTTACTTCCTATTTTCTAAAAGGAAGATTGGCTTTTCCTGTGGTAAGATAGCACAGATACCTGACAAAAAACTGAGCACTCAATAGATGCTAAATGTCATTATTACTTCTTTCAACAGATATTTATAAAGTGCTGACTATGTAATAACATGGTGATAAGCACTGGGAATAGGACACTGTACAAAAAGAGCCATGCTCTTGGACCAGACATGAAAACTACCATTAGGCTAGTGGAAGAGACAGGAGAACTACAAAGAAAAGGTATGGATTCTGTGAGAAAATATAACCGGGCAGCTACTACAGGAGGCCAAGAAAGGGTTCTTTGAAGAGGAAACACCTGAATTGAGAGCTGATGGATGAGTATTAGCTAAACAAGCAAAAATAAGGAACAAGTTTCTGTAGACAGCAGGAAGAGCAGGTGCAAAGGCCCTGAGGTGAGAAAGCACATGCCAAGTATGAGGGAAGTAAAGATTTTTCAGCTCCAAAAAAACAATGCAGAGGCATGATGTAAGATAGAACTAGAGATGTAGTTAAGAGCCAAACCACAGAGAGCATCATTGGCTATGTTAAGAAGTTTTGATTTTTATTCTAAGAGGAATGGGGAATAATTCAAGGGTTTTAAAGAAATGAGGTGGGCAGAGAAAGGAATGTGATAGATCGTCATTTCTGAATTTACTATTATAACTTTGATATTATTCCTGGAAATCCCATTAAAGACTTTTTCTCTTAGTTCCAATTTACATAATTCACAGCAAGTTTTCTATTAGTTTCTCCAATTAGACATAGCTCTTCAAATAAAATTAATCATATGGTGGGCTTGGATTTAATTCCATACACTGATGGTGCTGATTGAATTATATGCTCATATCCATAATCATTTTCTAGGAGTCTCAGAAACTAGGTAAAGTTATCAAACAATGACAGTTTTAAGGTACTATATTTCTAGTTGTGTTGTTATTTTTACTAAGAAAAGAAAAACACAATTTAAAATTAGATGTTTAATCCTATAGATCCTAGGACCATTAGTTCCTATTTTTCTTTTAAAATAAAGGCTGAAAAAAAAAACCAAAAAAACAAAAAAACAAAAAATAAATAAATAAAATAAAATAAAGGCTGAAATGTGAATCTTATAAGGTAAAAGTTGGCTTTATTTATTTAATCATTTTTTAAAAGAATTCCTAGAAATATGTTGATTATTAAAATTGAAAGAAAAAAATAAAAAGAAAAATGAAAGAAAAGAGATTGGGATAAGTGATCATTTATTACATATATTATATATTGATATATTAATTAATGTAATATAGGATATATTAATAATTGTTAAGTTTTTTAGTAACTAGATGGAAATGAGACCGCCAAGGCAAGCGAGGGTCCAAGAACAGATTTTATTGCAGGCACCCTCGGGCGAGGTTCCACGACTCACGGGGGAAAGAGAGTGAGTCGAGGAAGTCGCGCCAAGACAAGGTGGTAGGGGGTTTACATAACGTTGTAAGGCAGAACCGTTTCCTATTGGTTGGCTCATATGCAAAGGAAGGATTGCAATCCAACCAGTCAGAGTGACCCTCACTATGCAAAGGAAGGATTGCAATTCGACCAGTCAAAGGTGACTTCCTCCTCTGGGGTTTGAAGGGCATTGGGTTCGGTTGGGGAAGTCCAAAGGAGAGGTGTAAGGGTCTGCTCAAGCTGTCTCCCAAGTGGAGGTGGTGACAGGAACCTCAGCCATTTTGGCGCATCCGCCATCTTGAGGAGTTTCCCTTCCCACCTGGCCCCAACAATAATTATAATAAATAACTTATTACTAACAAATATATTCATTACTATTAATAAATAATGACATATTTTATATAGTATATTATATAGTATATTACATTGCAATATATTATGATAAATTATTGTTCATTTTGTTAAATAAAAACATTGTTATCAACTTGGGTTACATGAGACGTGGTTTCTTCTGATCAAAACAAAGGGCATGGTTGAAATACTTTAAACAAGTGTTTGGATTAAAACTATGGAAATAAATATTTTTAGTTCTAATATGGCAGTGTAAAGTTAATATTTTCACTTTATCCTGTTGGAAATTCTCCTCCCTCAAAGAAACTGTGTGAATGTGAATAAGAAGCTTAATTTCTTATAAAATTAGGAGACCAGTGACCTTAAATCTGAAAATGGATGGAGTGGCTGTCAACAGCAGTATAGATCATATGAGGTACCTCCAGGAAGATGAAGAGGGGATGGTCCTTCAGGGGCATGTATCAGAAGGAGCTCTTAAATTATTCTTTCTTGAACATAAGGTTAAAACCTAAATACCTGCTCTACTACCACAAGAGTGATGTATACCAGCTGGAGATAGGAGTTTCCTTGCATCTGATTTGATTCCAAAAACCAAAGGAGGAATAACAGAAAAGTCAACTTTAGCAAGAAATTAGCTGTGACAATGGGGGAAAAAAAAGAGTTTACATCATGAACCATCCCCAGAGTTGACTTTCTCTCTATTAGCTAGAGAGACTTAAAGGCTTAAAAAAGTCCTACACAACCACCTGAGTCCTAAATAAATAAATAAATAAATAAATAAATAAATATCTTACTCAACTAAAGTATGGTCTTAGGTCTTCCCTGTCCACACAGAGAAACCTCCTACAAATCACAGATTAAAAAAAAAAAAAAAACTTTTTTTTTTTTTTATGTGCTTCAAGATGAGCAATCAAAACAGAACAGATAAGGATATTACACAGCGATACTATAATCAAGAAAATAAGAAAAGGAGTCACAACACAATGATAGGTGAAGAAGACTCACCAGAAACAATATTGAATACGTTTCAATGGAAGAGATGAAAACTTTGACTAATATTTGACTCTGACTCAAGCACTAAGGCACACTGCTGCTACTAATGTGCCAATTGCTTCTATGAAGCAAGAACACAACCTGGAATACATGACCCTAGGGAATAAAAGGTCAAGAAACCAGAAATAGAATCTGAGCTCACAGAGATCTGAAAAAAAAAGTGAAAGAAATATAAAACCAAGTAATGAAACTGAATTTAGGAGCATTAGAGAGTATAGACACTGCTGAAATATAGTAATAGAAACAAAGAGCATACATAAGAAAAGTGAACAAACTAAAATGGAAGAAAGTTCAGGATAATGAAGAGTGTGAGGGAGGAGAGAGGAAAGAGGGAAAGGAAAAAGGGGAGGAGGAAAGAGAGAAGAAACAGAGAGTAGTTATAAACAGGCAAAAAATCCAACACACACATAACTGGAGTCTCAGAAAAAGAAAACCAAAGCAATGAAATAGAACAAATGTTAAAATATATAAAGACGGGGCACTTGGGAAGCTCAGTTAGTTAAATGTCTGACTCCTGATTTTGGCTTAGGTCATGATCTCAGGGTAGTGAGACTGAGCCCTGCACTGGAGTCTGCACTGAGCATGGAACCTGATTAAATTTCTCTCTTCCTTTCCCTCTGCCCCTCCCCTACTCCCACTCATGTTCTTTCTCTCTTTAAAAAAAAAAAAAAAAAAAGCCATAAAGACTGATTTCCAAGAATAACAAAAGAATTTAATCTTTCTACTGGGAAGGTATGCTATTTCAAGAAAAAAGTAAATCTAAATTTTTAATACTAACAAGTTATTAGAATACAAAGATGAACACCTTTGGTTCTCTAGCGAAGATAGTAAAGTGACTTACAATAAAATTTAAAAATCTGGTTGCCTTGAACTTCTTTAAAGCAACATACAATCTACAAAATCTTAAATAAACAATGTCACCCTATAACCTAATGCTAGACAAAATGCCATTCAAGTATAAAGAAAACAACAGTTTAAAATGTTAAAGAATCCAGAGAATATTTCACATGAAACATCATGAAGAATGTACTAGAAAATAAACTCAAGGAAACTCATAAATGGAAAAAAAAACTTTGGAAAAAGAACAATGGTAAAACCTAATCCACTTAACTGCAGGACTCAGATGAACAAAGGTATGTTTATATAAGAGAATATAATGATACAAACATGGGAAATTGGAAATATCATAACTAACATATTAGCAGGTGGAGACTTATCTCATGTTAGTCCATAATATACCAAAAGTACAAAAATATATATAAAGGATATAGAAGACCTAAAAAACAAATGAATATGATGGTTCTAATGGATACATATTAAGAATATAAACAGAACAGCTCTATTTTCAGGTATCTAATTAATAGTCATCAAAAAAGACAAATTTAGGCCAGAAAGAAACATTGAAAAAAAAAGAGAAAACACCCAAAAATAGAAATAGCACTAAAAATCTTACCTGATCCCCATGGAGCATAATAAAGCTAGAAAACAAAATTATCTACAACCCCAGAAAATCAGAAGCTCTCTGTCAAATACCTGTTGGGTCAAAGAGGATATTCATAAATCAAAATTGCAGAACCTACAAACTGACAAAAACAAAACAAAAAACAAACCCTTACATAAAAGAACTTGTATGATTCAGTTAAAAGAGCAATCATCAAACAAACAAAAAACAAACAAAAAAACCCAGCAATCATCAGTGAAATCATACTTACTTATATTAATAAACAAAAATAATATAAAATAAATGAATTGACATGAAAATAGAAGCAGATTAATAAGATAAACATGAGGAATAAGAAGATGACTAAATATTAAACCAAAAATTAGTAAATTTGAATACAAGAAATATGGAGATCTAACAAATACAAAAGATGGTCTTAAAAATGCAACAAAACACATCAACATACAATAATACAAACTATTGACTAATACAATCAAGAAAAGGACATAAACAAAAAATAAGAAATAATTACAAATAGGAAATTTAAGTAATCATATCAGATGACTCTGATTAACAACTTTGCAAATTAATTTGAAAATCTGGTTGAGGTGGATAACTTCCTAGGAAAGTGTAACTTGTGGAAACTGACTTCAAAAGAGAGAGAAAACCTAAACTATCAATAGCTAAAGAATACATAAAAACATTTGTTAATTAGCTTCATCTTCCCACCTATTCCAAGAAAAGCCCCAAGGCTCACTTTGTTCACAGGAGAAGTTCTAATAAACCTTTAAAGAATAGCTAATTCTCATACTATTTCAGATTGTTCCAGACCACAGAAGAGAGAAGAGAGCTTCTAATTTTTTTTAATGCAGTAATGGAAACACTGATGCAGAACCCCACAAAAGTTTTCACAGAAAGAAAACTACAAACCAATAAGATGAATATAAATTAAGAAATACCATATAAATACTATTATAGAGAATCATAAGCATATTAAAAACAATATACTGAGACCAAGTGGGGTTTATTTTAGGAATTTAGGATTGATTCTTTCTTTGGAAATCTATTACTATAATCACCTTATTAGTAGGATCGAAGGATAAACATAATAATTGTTTCCAAACTTGCTAAAATAAGCTTATGATAAAATTTGACACCCGTTCTTGAGATACTCAATAAAGCAGAAACATTTGGAAAAATATATTAATATAGTCTCCTTGTTTCCAACGTTGCCCCTCCCTACCGACAGTCTATTCTTCATAAATTGACCACAGTGATGGTTTTTAAATGTAAGTAAAAATCACATTATTCCTCTGCTGAAGACCCTCTACTGTTTCTTCATCTCATGGAGAGGAGAAGCCAAATCACAATTGCCACAGGCCATGCGTGATCTGCCCCACTGCCTCTCCAGCATCATTTCCTGTCACTCTCTTGCTCACTATTCAGTCCAAACTGACCTCTGTTTCTTCTTGGACATACCAGGTACATCTGTGCTTCAGGCCCTTTGTACTTGCTATATCCTCTGCCTGGGATATTCTTAGCCCATATAACTGTAGGATTCTCTCCCTGTCTTCAACTTCTTTCTCTTTTTTCTCAAATGTCACCTTAGTGAGACCCTTTCCTGATCTAAACATTTGACCTCTCACACTATATCCCTCTTGCTTGCTTTGTTTTTCTCCATAGCATTTATCATTTTTTAAAACATATTATTTATTTATTCATGAGAGGCACAGAAAGAGAGGCAGAGACACAGGCAGGGGGAGAAGCAGGCTCCCTGCAAGGAGCCTGATGTGGGACTCAATTTTCAAGACCCCAGGATCATGACCAGAGCCAAAGGAAGATGCTCAACCACTGAGCTACCCAGGCGTCCCACATTTATCATTTTCCATCAACCTACAGAACTGGCTTATTTTCTTTCTTTTTTACTGTCTGCTCCCATTAGAATGTTCTAAAAATATCCATTAGTTATTTTTGCCCATTCTGTTTTCTGTTTTGTTCAGCAAGGCCTGGCATATAATAAACACATACTGCATATTTGTCAAACCAATAAATTAACAGTATATAACACAAAAGAACAAAAATGTCCTACACACACACACACACACATATACATATATAGAGAGTTATGGATAAATGTCCAAGGATATATTTTAACTGAAAAATGTAAGATGAAGTAGGATATATAAAATATGCTACTATTTTGTGTAGAAGCAGAAGGAAGAGTGGGAGAGAAGAAGGAGGAAGGCACTGAGGAAGGGAGGGGGAGATAAAATAGGTCACTATTTGTACAGGCAAAAACTATTTCTAGTAGTCTATACCAGACACTGGTAATACTTCATGCCTTTGGCAAAGACAACCAGATGGGCAAGGAACAGAGATGGCGGGGGAGACTATTCATAATAGAACGTTTTGCTTCCTTTGAATATAATGTAGGAGACTTTCAAAAATACTTTTTCCAAAAAGAAATATTTTAATTGACAAACATTATAGAAAGAGTTTAATGCCCATCAAACACATACACATACACACGATATATAAAAATATATTAAAATGAGTGAAATAACATCTTGCCTTTTCCCAACTCTGGAGTAGGAGGAAACTACTCTAGCAGATAAGTATCTGTAAATTATATAGTTTAATATATATTTTAATATTTCAGGGTAGCTCTAGTGGACTTACAAGTTTTAGGTTATTTTGTTCTATTTTTCTTTTCTCTGTTCTTCTTTTCTTTATCTTTGTTTTATTTTGTCTTATTTATCTGCTCAGCATCCAGTTCCCTTCTTAGGGTATACCCTTGATTTTGACTTTGAGAAACCATTTTTCACCGCGTGCCTCAGGCTGAGAGATAAGCATGTGACGCAGGCTAAGCCAATTAGTGCATTCCAATCCTCTTATCACAGCTAGTGATTCAGATGTGGACTCTTAACCAACTGGGGGTAATCGATGACAAAACTCAAGCCTAGAACTTTTGGTTCATCTATTTAGGAAGCCGACTCGTTCCCACACTGGTCAGGTGTTAGAAGTCTGAAGAGGACAGGGGTTACTAAATGGACCTGAGAATATACTCAACCAAAGAAAGCATAGTGAGACCCAGACCAAACCCCACCTAAAGGTAGATAGCTCCACTTGCGTGGACTTTTCAGCTCATATTATCTCACAGATTTCCTTTAGCTTTATGTCAGCTTAAGGTTACATGTCACTCATAACTGAGGAGTCTTGACCCATAGAATAGCCATTATTCTCCTGATTCCCAAACTCTACAATACTAAAATGCTAAGCTAGTAATCTTGCCCAATGTCACCCTGCTAAAATTGTTAAAACCATGATCCGAACTCAGGAGTACATGGTTCCACAGCCTTCCTGCTTCTTACAACACATTAATGGTGAGATCTCAGGTACCAGTGAGAGAGAGAGAAAGAAAGAGGCAGAAAAATAGGAAGACAGAGACCAAAGGAGAGACTGAGACAAAAGAGACAATATTGTAGGAAAACAACACCACCTATGGGGAAAAAAAATCATTGAATAAAGGGGCAAAAATTCTCTGAACGAAGCTGACACAAGCACAAGAGATGGAATTGCCACACAAGGGTAAAGTCCTTATTATTTCATGCACCTGGCAGCATTCTAAGTGCTGAATGTACTGAAAGCAACTTTTAGGTTTTCCCTTAGAAGATATGACCAAAGACTTTTGATTATTGGGGAAAAGGGTGATTTCATTGACTGCTTCCTTCATGCTTTTTGCTAAGCCCCTGAAGAATAAGAACATAAGAGATAAACTAATGAAACATAGTTAATAATTTAAGTTATGACTTGTTCTTTACAGCCAGTATTTCTTTTGACATTTTCTAAAAAGGAAAAAAAAAGTGAACAAAAAACTTGCCCCAGGATTCTAAGCTGCAGGTGGCATCAAAGGAACTAAAACCAAGAGGAAAGTCCCATCCATCAGCTTCCCACTGGCCAACAATTTCAGTTGATAAGAACTTGAGGAAGATCGCTGTAAGACACAGCCATCCACTTTTTCATCTTGTTTTCCCTGGTGGTAATAAAATTGATTTTCTGAAATATATTCTTGGGGCATTGTATGCTATGAAGTGCTAGACGAACAAAGGTGTAATACTAATAATTGTCCTCATTATTAGAAAAATGTGGTGTAGAGCAATGAATCTCAATCAGGGGTGAGTTTTGACCTCCAGGACATATTTGGCAATGTCTGGAGACATTTTTGGTTGTCCCAGGTGGAGGTGGTGGTGGGGGTGTGACAGGTATCTCATGGATAGAGGCCAAAGATGTTGCTAAACCTCTTACAAATGCATAGGACAGTCTCCCACAACAAAGTATTTCCAGCTCAAAATGTCAATAGTGCTGAGGTTGAGAAACTGATTTAGAGGCAGCGCAGCATTTGTTTTGTGCAGCCGCAGCAATAACAATGTCATTGTGTGTGTGTGTGTGTGTGTGTGTGAGTGTTGGGGGAGGGAACTTGTAGAGTCAGTGTCTTCTCTGCTACCACCCAGGAACCTACTGAGTATCCAGCTTGTCCTCATCTGTGTGTGTGAGGTAAACATTTTGGCAATCATATCATCATCACCCAATGGCAATTTCAGGCTGCCCTTACAGAAAGAACAGCAGATGTTTGTGTCGAAAAGAAGGTTTCAATAGTACATATAAAATTAGCCTCAAATCTGCATCATTAAAATATTTCCAGGTGGGCTTTTTGGTTGCTGCAGTTTGGGGCAGCCTCTTGTCATCACTTTGGAAGTACCTGTCACATCTCCAGGATATGTTTTTGTCCCATCCTCAATTTCAGCACCTGTTCATCTGACAAGGATGGAAACGACTCTCTCTTTAAGCTCACATTGCTATATACTAATTTCCTGAGCCTTTCTGTCTCCTCATGCATTATGTCTCCACTCATCACCACTAATAGGTAAATAATCTTCCTAACCACCTGTGGCCATACTTCAAAACACCTTGAGAGGCTCTTAGAAAATGCATTTTAAATAAACTCATTAGTAAAACACATATAATCAAATAGCATGCTTAAAGGAAACAGAAATCCCACATAAAGGGTGAGTCTCCTAGGAAGACTTTTACCTTCTCTCACAAACCTGAACAGGGGTGGGGGTGGAGGGGCCCAGTGAGGATGGGGAAACTACTCCTGGCTGTCCCCACTAAAATCCCATGAGGGGAGATGATCACCAAAAAGATAAATTAGCAAACAGCAATTCCTTCCCAGTCAAATCGGAATGTTTGGGCATAGTTCTATATTCTAGTGATCAACGTGACTCAGAGTTACAATTTTGAAAAATCAACTATTCAGAAGATAGAGTAAAAAACAAAAACTCCTTTTACCCAGTTCCTATAGTCTCTCCCCTCTCCAGAAGAAATCACTGTTAACAGTTTCTTGTGAATCCTTCCATATCAATTTTACATTCCTTCAGCACATTTTTATTGAGTGCCTACTATGGACTTGCAGTGGGTATGGCTGTTGTAACAGAAAGACATGGTTCCTGCCTTTTGGTGCCATGTATTTAGTGAAGGAAGGACACAGAAAAACAACAACTTTGGATGAACATGTAAATAAAAGAATTATTGTGGTCAGGCCATGGAAGGAAACAGACACAGGGTTGGAATAGGGGGCCTATACTAAGTAGAGGGATCAGAAAACACTGTCAGAAAAACTGAAACCTGAAAGAAAGGCAAGCAAGGAATGAGGGAAAAAGTTTTATATGTTGCTTTTTTTCACTAAATAGTGGATATTTGCCTGTGTTAATTCATAAAGATTTATTCTTTCTTTTAATTAATAATCCCTGAGAGCCTATGTGCAAGTCTTGTTCCCTAAGGATACTATAATGGGTAGTATCTTTGTCTTCATTGACCTTAAAATCTAATGGTAGAGTTCTGATATATCAGATTAATTTTAATGGCCGTACAATATTCCATGGTGTAATACACTAATATTTTTTTAGTTATGTTCCTATGAATAGACATTTTGGTTGTTTCCAATTTTTCACTATTATAATCCATGCTCCTGGAAACATCTTGATTCATATATGGCTGTGCATATTTTTGTAGGATATTTTCTAACACTGCATTTGCTATGTGACAGCATAATTATTAATGTGTCATTCATTGAATCCTTACAATCATACTTTCTAGTATGTGAGGTGCTCATCCCTATTCTATAAACATGGAGAACACAGAGATGTTGAGGAACCTATCAAAGACTACAAGATGGTAAGTGGCAGAGTCTAGACATAAAGCCAGAGTCTGACTCGAGGATCTGCTAAGAGCCCCTCCCCATGGGATAGCATCCATGGCTTTGGTTTCTGGTTACAAAAAAAAATTAAAATGTACTTATTCTTTAGAGTTTGAGAAATACATGTAAAATTTTAAAATCTGTTTGTTGTTTTCATTTTGTTTTGTTTTTTAGCTTTTGCCACTAATTTACAATCAAAGTATCAATTGTCAATGTATCCATTCAGGAAGTTGAAAGCAATGACATTGTAAAAGAACTTGATTAGCAAACTTACAAAAAGAAGGTCCTATAAAATATTCCTAAAGAATTTGTATGTTCCTGTCCTCCACCATCTTGACCATTTCCCAGGAAGAGACAGGTTTAACATGGAACCCCACAAGCTCCCTGCCATGAATGAGTGGCCAGAGTTTCTATTTTCACTATAACTGATTTCTTAGCTGCCCTGCTTGAAGACTGCAAGCTTGCTTAACACTCTGCAGGAAGTAAAATAAGCCAAAAGACGGTGCCAAGAATGCTTGGAGGCTATAGGTCAGTGTTCTGAATCCTCGGATTCCAGGGCATTCCCTGGAAGTTCTGGTGACTTAATCTGTCTCTGTGTTGGTTTCCTCATACAAAATGAGGATAATATTAGAAATTACTCCATAAGTTATTAGCAGTAATTGTGAATAGTATATCTAATATTGTTAAAGCACTTGATAACTGTTACGATATTATGGAGTCATCCCTTGGTCTCTCAATGATTTCTTCCTTCAAAAACTTACTACAACCCACAGATAAACATATGTGAACATAGGAAAAAAACTTGACGGGCAAAGTACTACTGATTTTCTATACCTAGCAGAAGTAGAGTGATACTTTTCTTCTGCTTTTGGTTCCCTGTGTTCTCTAAGTTTTCTTTACTGAATATGTGTTACTTTGACAACATTAGAAAAACCAATAATTAATTTTTAAACAATTTTCACCAATTCTACTAGTTGAGAGAAAATTGAATGATTAAACCTGGTTTTTAAAAACAGATTAACTACAAATGTTATTCGTGGGGATTTTGTTTTTAATTAGTTAACGTCTCTCGACTTGTTAGGTATTATTGTTGTGATTGTCATCATAACCATCATTAACCTCATCACCAAATGCTTTCACCATTTGTGATGCCTTCAATGAGTAGAGTGATTCTAATGTTAGTCACGTCATTTTCACACTCAGTTCCCTCGTTTGTCAAATGTGGCTAATAATATCTGCTTTATCAATCCCAATGCTTCACAAAAAGATAAAATAATACAAAATGATATAATGCAATAATGAGATTTACATTTAGATATATGTTAGGAAATCATTTAATCATAACTCTCATAGTTATACTTCCCATTATTTTATTCTGACAAGGTAGATAAGAACTCTTTCCTCATTTGAGGAATAAGGAAATGGAGGCACAGAGCATTTGCAATGATTTCCCAACTCACACACTGGATAGTGGCAGAGACTAAACTAAAACCTAGTGTTCTGATGCCTAATCACTTCTCAGTGGTCTCCTAGGTAAGCATTTATATGCCATCATCCAAAGAAAGAAGCCCTCTTCTGGCAATGGACAGCTTCTGTGCCTCTACTGATTGCAATCCTACTCCAGAGTAAAGCCCTTAGACCCTGGGGATTTTTAGAAGCATTTAGAGATGAAGTAAAGTCTCAGTGACCTTTTCAGCCCAATAATGCTAAAAGACAAACCAAAAAAGCTTAGAAAGTGTGAGGAGAAACAAGGCATTGCCTATAACTGTTTACTATCTCCTTAATAATTCTACTCTTCAACTATCTTTGAAAAGCCAAAGTTCTAAATGTTATGGGGAAAGGCTTTCAATAGCATTAGGTTGAAATGTAAAATAGGATATAAAACTGAAGATAGACACATAAAATGGATAGAATGGCAGACACAGATATAAGTACAATCTCAACACTGTATCTTTTAAAAAGATTAGAACACCAAATGGTCATTAGTTAATAATTTCAAAAAGTGAGATTATGAATGATTTTTAAATTTTATTACTCTGAAAGGCAGTTTTCAAATTTTCTACAATGAGCATAAATTATTTTTATGCTTACTAAAAGTAAGAGACGCCTGGATAGTAGTAGAGGCTGTGGTTGTTTTCCCTGTAAATATGGGGCCACGGTGAGCGCTGAGGGAGCAGACACAGGTCTTATTCCAACACAGGGCACACATCCTGATGTTATAATCCACAGTTAAGCCTATGGTTTTACCCATCTCCCCAGCTACTTGTCAAATAAACTCAGGCCCAAGCAATTCAACTTTTGGTGTGATTCTGGCCAGTGGTATTGGTTCAATTTAAATATGAGGGGAGGTTTTCTGGGGGCTTCGGGAAACAAGGTTCAACTGAGAAGGCCAGGATTTTCTCTTTTGATGTGTAGATATAAAGTTTAAAACTGCCAAGGCATTTGGCCACCATGGGAAAAGTCAGCCTCAGGATGAAGCTGACAATAGGAAAGATGAGAAAGAAATGAGGATCTCTAGGACACTGGTGAACAACTGAATCAAACCAGCCTGAGACCTGGCATGTATGTAGACCTTCCAGTTACAGAAGCCAATAGATCTTCTTCAATGTTAAAGCCAGTTTACATTTTCTGTTACTTACACTAAAGAGTCAGACATGTAGGTATATGCCTTATTTGTTTGTTTGTTTGTTTGTTTATTTATATGGAGGAACTCCTCTTCATTAGTATCCCAGATTTTTAAGTAAATGTTTTATTAAGAGTAACTTCACAATTGAAATTTTTGTCAATATTTTCTTTTAAAAAATAAATAGGGATTGAATTAGATAATCTCTTTATCTACATCCCAGATCTAAAAACACATGCTTCTTTGAAAATTCAAACTACAATTGCATGAAATTTTTGAATTTTAGATGTTTCAAACATAGGTTTCAGGTGTTTCAGGAAGCTATTTGCTTTATGACAAACTCTCCCAATTTAGAGAAAATACTGCCAGTTGTGGTTTTATGCATATTTATGATCTTTAAAAGTGGAGAGAATGAACCATAATTCTAGTAAGAGGGATGGAAAAATGTAGACAAAACTCATTAGCCTTGTCAGACATTTGATAAATAATTATAAACCAACTGTAGTAAGAGGTATGCATAAAGCCAACCTTTGATCTCTTTGAAAACAACTGTTCCCTCAACAATTTAAAATTTTAATCACATGTAATGTATCTTCAAGTATAGAACACATAAATGTTCCTTCAAATCTGCCCAAGTCTGGATCATTTTCCATATGATCGTTAGTTAAGAAGCAGATTCTGCTCTATACCACATTTAAATAATGGGCTAAATAGCATATAATTTGGGGACTAATCAGCAAAATGTTTATCATACACTAAATGTAATCTTTCCCACATTAACACCGTTGTTAGGCTGCAGAGAGATTAACTACACCAAAGAAATATACTCATTAGCTTTTAATGATCGTAACAGACAGATACCATAGCTTTAAATTGCTTTTCAAAGTCTGGTTTCTATTTTTATAACCAATGTTCTAACTAAACATTTATCATTATGAAGACAAATCCTGTAAGTCATACACATATTTCTGTCTCCCTATGACAGACATTGATTTAGAAAGGAGAGACTAGATCCAACCTCCAGGAAACAGCTGGTCTCCTCAGATAAGGAAATCATCGAACTGGCTTTTAATATTATAAGAAAAAAGGAGAGAGAAAGAAAAAAAGGAGAGACCATAGGAGCAGACAACAAAAATCTGAACTACCTAGATGAGACAACACAATTTATAATTCACAGAACATAACTTAATTATACTTCTTGATAGTCTACTTTAAACTATAGGTCATGTCTTCTAAATCAAAACTGCCAGCTTTGCCACTGATAGCAGAATGAAATGTTCTGAGAAAATCAGGCTGCATGAAAAGGGTTAAAAGAGGACACCTGAAATTCTGGGGAAATAAATCTGCAAAACAGGCCACTCTAAAAAGTGCAAATAGCAGTAAAAGCTTAAAGAAAGTTAAATGCCCAGGAAAATGCTTTATTGTCTTCTTACATGAATAGGTCCCTATGGCACAATGATTTAATAAATACAGGTACATGATGTTATCAGAATATCTGCAAATTTCCCCAGGTAATTGATGATGGAATGCTATTTGTCCAAATTTCAAAAGTTTTAGAAATGAAGTTGTTGGGCATGTTCCCTTTTTAAGAAATGAACATAAATCAGATTTATCTTTTCCTAGTTTTCTCTCCTAGAAGAATCTCTACTGGAATTTTCATAATGTCAACATTAAAAGAAAAAATCATTATCTTTGCTTTATTTGGGACTAAATGTCACCTAAAGAAATGAAAATGTTAATGAAAGACCGTTTCATTTCAAGTCAGTCGGCTGGCTCTGTTTAAGCAATAGTTTTCCTTGGTCAACTTATTTTTTTTTTTTTTAAGAACTGGAGAATTTGGAAGGGACTTCTTTTTCCCAAATTTGTAAAACACTCTGAAGGCTCTGAGAAGGGAGGTGTCCACTGAGCATATGAAAGATGTTATTTAGAAATTTCTACTTGGCCCACTAATGGTTCCTCTGTACAGTGCTGAAGAGAGCAGTTGCCCACACTTTATGTCATAATGTTCATTCTCAGTATGTTTTTTGTTTTCTTATAGCTAAAAGTGATTGTAAGACATGTACTTCTGGAATTATGTGAGCCAGTTACTAACCTTCAATTAATGCAACTCCAGGGTGGAGGAGTTCACCAGCATAGGTAATACAAACCTGCAGACAATCCCCAAATCCTCGTTTTGGAAATTAAAATGTATTACATGATTTTAAAAATATATTCAATTTTTAAATTATATTTACCTTGCCCTAGTACTACAATGGGTTTGCTTTTCTAGGCCACAGCAACGGTAACCTCTGAATATTTCAATGATGAGGGAAATTATCCTGGTTAAAAAAAAAAATCAGTGAATACAATTTTTATATATTAAAATAAATATATTTCTTAATCAAATAAGAATATTAAAATTAAATATATATCAAATATGAGAAATATATGTCTTAGTAAGGTAAATTTATATTTTAGTATATAGTGAAATAAAAAATATAGGGGTGCCTAGGTGGCTAAGTTGGTTGAGCATCTGATTCTTGGTTTTGGATCAGGTCATGATCTCATTTCATGAGATAGAGTACCACATCAGGCTCTGCTCTCAGTGCAGAGTCAGCTTGAGATTCTTTCCCCTCCCTCTCCATCCCTGTCTGAACACACACACACACACACACACACACACACACAAAGGCCTCCCTTGGATGTTAAAGAAATTTCTTGAAAAAGAAGTCTGGAGGTAAACAGATCAAAACTGGAGTGGGGGCTTTTATCTTTCAATTCTACCATCCTAGCACAGGGCTTCAATCTCAAGGTTATATTATCATGTGATTGCAAGTTGCAAGCCTGAAAGAGGACAAAGCAGAGGACAGAGAGGAGATGGCTCTCAGTTGGATCAACTTTTAAACAATCTTCCTGGGAGTCCCATGCAACACTTTCTCTTGTACGCTACTGGCTACAATATGGTCATAAGGCCAAATGTAGCTACAAAGCAGCCTGGGGGGTATAGTCTAAAATCCAGTGACAATGTGAACAGTTGATATTGGGATAGTGTTATACATAGGAGGGGGAGAGCGGAACAGAGGCCCTGCTCTACTGCAAATCTTTCAGTTAGCATAGTATCATCTACACTAGACACTAGCAGTCTGGACCCAGAATGTCTGATAAAATTCTGGCTCAGACCCTATGAGCCGTATGACCTTGTGCAAGAGTCTATGTTCAACTGTTAAGAGGACTAAGTGAATTAATACATGTAAAGCACTTGGAATCTGCCTATCACGAAATCAATACTCAAGATATGCTAATTAATAATAGTTTATTTTGAAGTGTTAGTTTATTCTAAAAAGAATGGATTATCTCCTGGAATTCTGTGCATCTTAAATATGTTGGTCTATTTAGTAAGAATCTTCTAAAAGTCCCTTGACATTCAAAATTTGTCAGGTTTTTAAATTCCTTCTAGCAGTAACATTTTGCAATTCTTTGATTGCTCTATCTTTGCTATTTGAGGGATTAGGTGGGGCTGCATCATTCCTTAATGCCTGAAGGTTGCGTAACATTTGAAAATTGAATTTATTTCGTGATGCTGATCCTTTTTTTTTAATGTCAAATACACTTTTTTTTGTAATTGAGTTGGGTCTATTGGGAATAATTCTCATGGAGGACAAAAAAAAGGATGGAGAGAGAGAGAGAGAAGGTATCAAAGAAAAATCCTTCAGAAATGAAAAGGTTACCCACTGTTAGCAACTTTCAAACTATTCTTAAGAGTTTTTGAGCCACTGTCTCAGGTAATGATGGGCGAGGGTCATCACCTTCTTAGCCCCTGGCTGGTCACTCCCCTCTTTACCTAAGGAAGCAGAGAATATGCTAGGGATTTGGTTAGCACAGTTATATAGGTTGCCTCCCTTTATCTGCCTTTGGCTTCTTGAGGTCCTACATTATTCCCATTTCCACCAGAAGAAAGCAAAGGGTTCAGGAAGATGAGACATCTAGACTGAAAACTCAAAGTGGTGAGTGGCAAATCCCATGCAACCTCTTCAATACATCCTGCTCCTCTTAGGAGTTTACTGATGCAACTAAACTCCTAAACATGGATTTGAAAGGGACTGAGCAGCCTGAGAGAGGCACACAGCTCATGGAAGGCAACCTCATCTTTGTCTATAGGATGTGAGTTCTGTCTTTTCTGAGAGTCTGGAAAGAATGTGCCATCTTGGGTTGTGAAGAGACAGATTAATCTTTCTGCTAGCAAAACTAGTTTTTCAATCATCCAGTGGGCACTGATATCATATATTGACACACATGGAGGGAGCATTTTGGGGAAGATGAGATTGTTTTGTTTTGGCTCAAGGAAGAGGCTTTTATTATTGTTTTATGTTTGTGTGTGCGTAAGTCAGTGAGTGTGTGTGTGTGTGTGTGTGTACAGACACACGCACGTGCATTTGGGGTACCACCGAGAAGAAAGGAAGGACAGGTTGGTAGGATATCTGAGGCACATCAGCTGAAGGGTGCACTTTTAAGTCTTTCTCTTAGGAGGTATAATCAGGTCTAGAAGCTGAAGAGCAGGGCTTCTGAAGGATTGCAAAACTAGAGGCATAAACAATGCTGTTCTCAGGTCATGAAAGATGAGCATACTTTTCTAATCAAATCTCCAAGGGAAAGGACTCCAGCGATTAGGAAGTGTGGGTGCATAATGGTCTCACATATTCAACAGGCTTGTAGTAAGGACCTACTGTGTGCTATACCAACCGGGAAAAAACCCCTAGCTGGGATTGCCATTAGGTTTCCAAAAATGCTCGACTTAGGGAATTTCCAAGGTCTGGATCCAGGATGAGATATAGTTCCTGCCCCTCATTTCTAATCACATAGAAGACACTAACAACAGCCATGAATTTTTCTATATAAAAGGGCATATCCATCAACAATATGTGGAGGTATTAGAGTTACATTGATCAGTACAACCCATTATGATTACTTTAAACAAGTGAGCAAAGGGGGCAAGGAAGATAGAGGGGGTGAATAAGCATAACCTCAATGTCAGCAGAGCTCCCTGCCTTTGCAATTACAATAAAGTTATAATAATAATAATAATGATAATAATAATAATAATAAATAAACAAATCCTTCCTATACACTCACAATAATGGTCCCTGCTCTAAGTCCTTTGCGTGCCTTAATTCACTGAATGCTCGCAACGTCCTTTTGAATAAGGATCCTGAAGCACCTACATTATAAACACCACTATACAGACAAGGGCACTTTAACACAGAGTTAACACAAGTTATGTAACATGTCTAAGGCCAAACAACTAGTAAAGGAGGAGTTGGGGTTTGAACCAATTGCAAACAGAACTGGGTTAAATCATATTCCATGTGTGATGGGAGAGTCTCATCCCTATTCATCTCCTCAAGAATTTTAGAGACAGGGTGACGTCTTATCACCTCTGTTTTCTTCATCACCTCTGTTCCAATCTGATGCTTTTGCTGAATTATTGCAGTACGTGGATTGTTTTTACCTTCCTCCACATAACGTCTTGTTCTCTACTATTGATTTGATACATAACCCCTTTTTCTTAATTTTCACTGTATATATGTATATCCATATATATTCATTCATTCATATATATTCACAGAAGATATACATACAAAGATATATACGCATATATATGTGCGTATCTATATATGCACATAAGACCATCATATGAGTCAAAGAATTGATTGACTAGACAGTTTTTAAGGAATTATGAAACAAAAGTTAGATCTATGACCAGAATCAGCATTTTAATGCCATTAGCTTGAGATTAGGAATCATAGACACAAAATGGCATTCCCAAAAAGCTAATATACATGTGTTATGTTTGGTTAGCATCACTTTTCAAAATGGCAATTTGAATACCTTCTTGAGAAGGCAAGCACCTTCCAACTTACCCACCCTAGGCCTTACCTCTCCCTGCTGCTTCAGGCAGGTCAGCTTTATTTGCTTGCATCACCACTCTGAACCAGGAAAGCACTTCCATGAGCCATCCTAATAACAGCTTCTCTGCATTAAGCAAGTATAATTCTTGGGTTGTCAGCTTTTAGCTTCTGGAGTTGAAAACCAGAAGGCAGAATGTAGGATATGTGGGATGGAGAGTCCAGTATACATTTCATCCATATTTCTAGAGGGCGGGGGGAAGATCGCTGTTACATAATGTTTATTATTTCATTATTGATCATTTGTTAGCAAGAGTAGAAAAAAAATCTATCTCCAAATAAATTTGCAGAATCTTAAAAAACCATAATCCGTTCTTCTCATAAAACAAAACAGTAGGGAGGCCTGGGTGGCTCAGCAGTTTAACACCTGCCTTTGGCCCAGGGTGTGATCCTGGAGTCCCAGGATTGAGTCCCACATTGGGCTCCCTGCATGGAGCCTGCTTCTCCCTCTGCCTGTGTCTCTGCCTCTCTCTCTCTCTCTGTGTGTCTCTCATGAATAAATAAATAAAATCTTTTAAAAAATTAAAACAAAACAGTATACAATTTGGTCTATGCTTCCTGACTAGGGACAGAGGCCAAAAATTTGTACAGGTAAAAGCCAGACTCCTGGAAAGAGAAAACTGGGAAAAGAAAGGGTTGTTAGAACTTCAAAGTAACTGAAACCTTCAGATGATACCAACCAGTCAATTTAAATAAGGTCATTTGAGGTGGGCTGGCACAACTTCTCCAGTGTTTCTGAAAGCCTTAAAGGTAGCAGTGGCTCTCATTCAATCACTCATTCATTCATTCAAAACTATGTGTCGGGGTCCACCCTGAGTCACGCACTACTCTAGGTCCTTGGATGTGACGATAGGAGGAAACAAAGCAGACCAAACTCCTCCATCTGGGAGGGAAGGCCAGGCCCCAAGCAAACATATGGTTTATACAGTAGTTTCAGAAAGGTGACTAAGCCCTCTAAAGCGAAACAAACAAAAAGCAAACACTTAAAAAGCAAAGAAACAGGGGCCTAGGGAGGCCAGAGCCACCGAGGAGCTTCCTGGAGGTTCTGAGAGAGTCAGAGAGCTCACATTAGAGAGAAACACTCAGAAGGCAAGATGCAGCTTCCTGTTCCTAAAATGACCATCACTCCCACGTTCTCCCAGGTGCCTCAGCCTTCCTTTATCCCTATTCTCCTCGTCTGTTCCCTTCCACACACCCCCATTCCGATTTATTATATCTTCAAATGAGTTTCGTCCACTTTTGTTTCCCCTCTTCCCCCAACCTAGGGGCTCCAGATCTCACCCCACACCCCTCTTGTATTTACCAAGGCATTTTTTCCTTACCCAGCTAAGAAATGTTTAGCAGATCACCAAACCATCCTGAACCTACAATTTCATCTCTATTTTCTGCGCATTGTTCCTCTTTTCTACTTGGTTCGGAAATGTCTGTGCGGAACCATTGTGTTCCATCCGGAAAGCAAACTGGAATAAGGCCATTACTTTGTATGATATTATTTGCAGTGACTTTTTCCCACTTAAGCGGCAAGAACTTTGCTTAATGATTTTTTATTCGAAATATGAGAAAGCTTTTCACATTCCTTTTTTCGCTAAGGATATAATATGTATTCTAGGACAAGATAAATGTGCAGTTATCTGAGGGGGGAGAAATGACTTTTCTTTGACAAAAAATATCATTTAATTTTAGGAAGAACTATTAGCCAATAGAACCACTCAGTTAAGAGTTGCAACAAGTAATTTCAGTTGTGGGTGCTAAAGATAATGAACCACTTCTCTTTCGCTTATCACTGGAAATGGCCAAATCATTATGGATCTCAGTAGTAACTAATGGTCTAAGACAACAGGGTTGAGCAAATGACTATTTTATAGCTCAGTGACTCTTCGAATGCAGGCTAGACCATTCAGGTATTTAAGTGTTATCCACGGCCTCTTAAATTGAACAAATGAGTCTATAATAATTAAAATACTATAAATACCAGTGACACAGTTCCTGAGTTTTCAAAGAGATTCTCTATTCCTAAGGGAGCAAAATGAGGTGTTGCCTTGTTAGGGATGCACTGTTTATACCTAGAAGCATCCTGACAAGCTGGCGAAGAGGCTCATTTGTGTACCCGTGGTCCCTCAGCAGCCCCCCCCCTCTTTCCCCGGAAGTTTCCACGAAGGGGGCACTGAAAGGTGACAGCAGCTGAGCTCACTTCACTCTTTCTAGGGTTTTGCATCTCAATGAGCAGCCCTCTCACTTCTGAGTCAGGCTTCACCAACATGTCACTCTCTACAAGATCCCAACGCATCAGGGCAATAAAAAGTAGTTTCTATTTTTTAAATGATTGGAGACACCCTATGCAGAAGGTCTTCCATCTCCTCACCTTTGGGTAGATATCCCATTTTCACAAGAGAAAATGTTGTTACAGTCTCTTCTGGAGAGAGGAAGTTCAAATGAAGTTACCTTGATATATAACTATATTAACACTGGGCACAAACAATGATTCAGGGGAACTTTCTATTGCTTTCAAAACACTTAAAGAACAAGAACTATATTATTAATTATAGCTCTGAAATATTTTGTTGACCTTCTGCTAAAGGCATACAAGAACACTGAACCAAGGTCTAACAAAATGGCACTGAGAGGAGGTCAGGTAGTGAGGTCAGGTACTACCTTGTTGAAGTTTAATTAGTTGTACCTCTGGGGTCCTGGAGAAACTACCTGAGTAACCATAATAAATTGGCTTCCACGAAATAGGGAAAACATACCCTTACAGGGACATTTTCAAGAAGATATGACCTAAAAAAAAAAAATGTGGTTGATATTTTTTGATTGACTGTTTGGGGAATGCTGTTTCCTAACAGATAGGATTCATGTCTTTTTTCATTAATTCTGGAGTATATCTAGCCCAGGGCACTTACCAGATAAAGGTTCAAGCCATTCATAGAATCACGGACTGAAGGAAGCTCAAGAGGCCACAGCCAATAGTTCCCTGACTATAGGAAGCACCCAACTCAAAAAATTATATTTTTTAAAAGGTAAATTCTTATCTTTTCTCAGAAAAAAAATAAAAAATAAGACATTCCAAACATTTTCTTAAAGGCAAGAAGGTCTTCCTAATATTTCACTACAATCCCTTTTAACCTGTCAAGTGTAGAAGCAGAGAACAGCTGCTTAAAATCATTCTCATAGCTTCGTTACTTCGTTCTGTGAAGATGGTGATTAAGATCTTTCTGTCCCCAGGGTTCTTAGCCTGGGGACAGAAACCTAGTTCTTTAATGTTCTTTCACAAGACTGGTCCCCAAACCACTAATAACATCTTATTTATTTATTTTTATAATAAATTTATTTTTTATTGGTGTTCAATTTACCAACATACAGAATAACACCCAGTGCTCATCCCGTCAAGTGCCCCCCTCAGTGCCCGTCACCCATTCACCCTCACCCTCCGCCCTCCTCCCCTTCCACCACCCCTAGTTCGTTTCCCAGAGTTAGGAGTCTTTACGTTCTGTCTCCCTTTCTGATATTTCCCACACATTTCTTCTCCCTTCCCTTATATTCCCTTTCACTATTATTTATATTCCCCAAATGAATGAGAACATATAATGTTTGTCCTAATATTTTAAAATGGATCCCTTAGAGATCGCCAGGTTCTCCTCAGCAGACTCCCATTGTAAGACTCATGCTTCTGAAAGCAGTGGCTTTTAACAACCTTCTCTTCTTGTTCTATTTTTAAAATGATTGGAGACATCCTATGCAGAAGAAGGTCTTCCATCTCCTCACCTTTGGGTGGATATCCCATTTTCACAAGAGAAAATGTTGTTACAGTCTCTTCTGGAGAGAGGAGGTTCAAATGAAGCTACCTTGATACATAACTGTATTAACACTGGGCACAAATAATGATTCAGGGGAACTGAAGCAGAACCCTTTCTCCTCAAGAACCACTTTTCTTGTCCAGTATACTACAGGGTGATCAACTGGCCTGGTTTGCCAGGCTCCAAGGGTGGTCCTGAGATGTGGTTATGTACGGTGCTAAAGCCAGGAAAATCCCAAGAAAACCTGAATGAGTTCATCCTCCTAAAAATAAAGGCCAGCCTGTTCAGACTGGTGGGGGAGTGGTGGGATGCTTGGAGCCCTACGGTTCTCCCCAAAACTCTAGCCTCTGGAACCACTTTAACAGAGCTCCCAAGGCTCTGAGGAACTCATCCTGAAAATCAGGCTTTCCAAGAATATTTAGCATAGTGCTAAGTATAGAGTGGTTGGTTGCTCAGTAGCAGCAGCACTACTACCATTTTGGGCATGGTGATTCTTTGTTGTGGGGAGCTGTCCTGTAGGATATTTTGCAACATCCTTGGCCTCTATCTACTAGTACCCTCCCAACTGTGACAACCTAAAACATCTTTGGAGATCATCAAATACCTCCCAACCCCACCCTATTGAAAACCACTCGTATTGGGATAATCCTCTCATCCTGTCAAGCTGTAACCCACTAGGTAGGTCATAAAAATCAATGTAGTGGTTCATGCTAGCATTAAAACAATGGGTAAAGGGTAGGATAGGATAGAATAGGATAGCCTAGAATGGAATAGAGTGTAGAATCTCCCATGTAGAAAGGGTATTATTTTGTGAAACATTTTTTTCAGATTTATATATATGTATATGTACATGCATGAGGTCACAATGTACGTTTTTACCACGAGTCACTCTCAAAAAAGTCTGAAGACTGCTCTGCTAGGATCTGCCCGTCCTATTTGCACATGTTCATGTTAGGACACATCCTTCTGCTCTTCCTTCACCCACCCATCCCATCTAGCCTCTGAAACTCAAGTTGCCAGTCTCTTACAAAATCAATCCCATCAGTGGCTTATATTTATGACGACTGAATTATCCCATATGAATTACCTGTGAAACCTCTCGCTGTTTGCATGTATCCACTTCTCCAAATGGTCAAGGTCACCTTGAACTTGATTTAAGTTCACAAAAGCAGGCGTCACTGACAGGTTTGATATGAACATATTTTATTCTACTGTTCAAGTCACTCCCTGTAATTGTGTCAGCTCTCAAAGAAATACTTGTGGGGTGCAGGCTGCTCCCACCTAGAAGCATGATTTGTTTATGTCCCCTCAGGTAAATACTACAGGTTCTCAAATCTGAGCCATTTCTCACTCTAGGCTTCATTTCACTCCTTCATTTCACTATTTGGGCCATACCATCCATGGCATTTTGCTTTAAATCAAGGCTGTCCGGCATGCAGCTGATGGTCTCAGATTATGCACAGACCACACCTCATGGATACAGCAATAATAAAACCAGGACCCGGGGGACCCTGGGACAGTGCCTAGTAAAGAAAATCACTGACGTTTTTGTCTTCCTGAAGCTGTGGGGACTGAGGGCCTCATAGATTTGTAGGCCTTACTCCGAGATCAGTTGGGCCATTAGAAAGAAATTATGGTGGGTTTGATTTTTAGTGGGAATAAACATTGCCAGTAGTCCATCGAAGATCATTTGTCTTGATCCTCCATTCACTTATGGTCAAGAAGTAAAAGTCAGCAAAACTGAAGGATTTGTGTTTTTGGAATGATGCTGAGCATAATCAGCCTGAGCTGATGTGATCTCAAGGCCAGGAAAGAGGAATTCTCAGGACCTCTTTGTCCACAATTGTTCAGATAACAGTGAGGGGATTCAGGGCCATTAGCAGTTGGCTATCACAGATGTAATGGGTTGAATCACGTCCCCCCAAAATTCACATGTTAAGGTCTGAATCATCCATTCTTCAGAAGGTGACTTCTTTTTTGGAGATTGGGTCTCCTTCTTTATAGAAGTAATCAAGTTAAAATGAAGTCATTAGGGTGGTCCCTAATTCAGTAGGACTGGCATCTGTAAAAAATTTGGAGACAGACATGGACAGATGTAAAGACTGGAGCTATGATGTCACAAAATAAAGAACTACAAGACACTGTGATTCAGACTTCTGGCCTCCAGAACTATGAGACAATAAGGTTGTTTAGGCCTCCCGGTCTGTAGTACTTCATTATAGCAGTCCTAGCAAAATAACAGAGCGGAGGATGGAACTACCACTTTCTCATCACAAGCACAAAAATATACACACCACACACACTATACACACGCACATACCACACACACATACCACAAGCACCACACACACATACACCGAACACACCACATTCACATATACAACCTGATACTTTCATTCCTATTATCTTTCTGTTCCATTTTGCTGATAAAAGATCTCTTTAAAACTACTTATCTTATGAAATAAGACATCATTCAAACCAACTCCCTTTCTCTCTTTCTCCAACTTTCCTTCTCTTTCTTATGAGGAAATGAGTAGAGAAAATTTAAAGTACACATCCTAGGCCCCATTTGCTAAAGCACTTTTGGGAGCACAATCAAGATTTTTCTGCTTCAGAGTCACAGTTTTTCCCAGAAGAACTTCTCAAACTATCATGAGGTAAGTCATGGAGGTCTGGTTAAAATGTTGAGTCTGACTGATTTAAGAGATCTAAAGCATGGCCTGAGATCCTGCATTTCTAACCAGCTCTCAAGTGAGGCCAATGCTACTGGACAGCAGACTGCATGCTGAGTGGCAGGGTTTATAGGAAAGCAATGTTTCCCAAATCTGGTCCATCATCAAAATTCATCTTGGACCTACTGAAATCTGAATTTCCAGAGAAGGGGCCCAGAGATTTTTTTTTTTTTTTTAAGAACAATCCCTAGATAATTAACATCATCATCAAGGTGTGGGAATTACTATTCCATATCCCACTGCTCTTTAGCTGGGTTTTCACACTATGGAACAAGGAGAAGGGAATGAAGTTCCAGGATTAAGCAGCCCAGACCCAGATATCATGGCAACAAGGCCTTGGGAGGATTCCTGAGCTAGCTGGGTGTGGGAGTTAATAACCGTTAACAGCAGGGTATCCCTGGGTGGCTCAGTAGTTTAGCTCCTGCCTTGGGCCCAGGGCGTGATCCTGGAGTTCCAGGATCGAGTCCCACATTGGGCTCCCTGCATGGAGCCTGCTTCTCCTCTGTCTGTGTCTCTGCTTCTCTGTGTGCGTGTGTCTTTCGTGAATAAACAAATAAAATCTTAAAAAAAAAATAACCATAACAGCAAAGTTGGGTAAATATTTAGAGCTGTGTTTTGGGAGAGGGTGGCAACAGACATGATTAAAGAAGGTAAAGGAGGAGGAGGAGATGTGGAGACACTAAATCCAACTAGAAATCTATCACGTCTCCCACACACTTTGAGTTTCCAGGGGTACAACTAAGACTAATAGCGTGAGATTTCCAATTAATGTTGGTAATGGAAGAACTCAAAGATGATAATACAATAAGCACACCAGGACAGGAGATGGCACAGATGTGGGCTTCCTAGGGTATGGGTGAATTTCTGTACCAACCTTGTCAATGTGACCACATCAACAATGGTTTGAATATCAGATCTAATGTCAGTTTCTGGATTAAGGATAAATAACGCAGCATTTGCCAGTGTGAAATTCTTAACTATACTTAAATCACCTACCCATAGAGCTGAGTTGTAGGAAGTTATGGTTTACGCCTGGGGTGCAGTTCAAAGTTAAGCACCTTGTGGATGCTTGCTAAGGACTTGTTGACTCTCTGATTGCACCCTGCCATGAATGCCTAGCTCCTCTGTATTTTCTATAATCTTGCCAGATGCACTGGAACCAGAGAAGCACCAGGGTGGGAGATTTCTCCCATCTCTCTTTCTCTGCAAAAACTCCCTGAGCTGCTTATAAATATGCTGATCAAAACCTGCATCAAAGAGAAAATGCATTTCCATATTCCCAGTTTCCTTTATGATCAGAGAATGGATCAAAGAGAAAACACATCTCCCCATTCCCGTTTTTCTTTTCATTCCTGATTTAGAGGTCAGACATGATTCACATGTGGGAATAGAACAAGCAAGGAGAAGTCCATTTAGGGGCAGAAGTCCATACGAGCTCAAGGTACAAGAATTTTCAAATTCTTTCCCCAGATGCACTTACACAGATAGAAAAATGTCTTAATTCTTTTACTTAATAGATTCCATTTTACTAAAAGACGATAATAACCATTTTTACAATTTGATACTTGAAAGAAAAAGGAAAAGTATTGTAAGCCTTAATATAGTACATGATGGTCTATTTAATTTTAGTCATAATGCCTAATTCAAAAATAGTATTTTAGGATTTCAATTGCACTTTAGATATAGCTAAAAGATGAAAATGAATTTGCTCCTTTTAATTGAAACTGTTCCAAGATCCATCTCAAAACTGACTCACTTCCTTGGTTGTTTAATTGATGATGACTAGGTTAAGTTTGAAAATTTTAATTGTTGACATTTCTCTCAATATTTTCCTGTCATTTCTTTTTTGCTTTAATTTTACAGACCCAGAAGTAGGAACCCATGCTGTGAACATGAGTAATTTTCTTAACAACTTAGTGTGAATTAAAGAAATTAAAGTATGCTGTCGTGTTTGTTTGAACAGCTTACCTAGGATTATAATATTAATGTCTCTGCTTTCTTTTGGTGAAGGTGCTATAGACCTGAAACAGTTTTGTTGCATATTTTAGAGACAGTGCCTATACAGAAAACAAATAAGCTATTTCACTTCATAGCTCCACTAGATAAAGAACTCGGTATACATTTCAATATACCCAACAATGTGATTCCAATAACAATGTATTGACTATAGTGAACTAAAATAAATACAATTTCTTAATATCTAAAAAGTAATTATTTATCTTGTTACAGGGATTGCTAAACATGCATTCCTAATTTGAAAAAGAAAGGAGGAAGGAAGGAAGGAGGGAAGATGGGAGGGTGGGAAGGAGAGAGGGAACAAGGGAGGGAGGGGAGACAGCAGGGAGGGAGGGAAAGCAGGAAGGAAGGAGGCAGGCAGGAGGGAGGCAGGAGGGAAAGAGGGAAGAGAGGGCAGACTGGCAGGAAGTCCTAAATTCTCTTTACTTTTAAATCTGCCAACTGTGTTGCTAAGGCCACACCACACCTTCCTGAAGATTAGCTTCTAGAAAATGAGGCCAACTGCATCAGATGGCATATGAGATCCTTGTCAGGTCTGCTGTTCCATGATTCTGTGTAAGAAAACCAGACTTGCAATGTGCATAAAGGTTACCTTATAGATATGTGGTGTTCCCTATTTTACTTTTGAAAGCCTGAACTTCTAGAGCTCTCCTACATTCCTCTGTGGTGTTAAAAAAAACTCTCTCCAACATTCATAGAAGACTTTTACCACTCTCACCATGGGCCCGGGGCAGAAATTTCCCCAGGTCTGCTGCGTTCGCAGTTCTTTTCACTTTAAAGGGAAGCCTCTTCCTTGAAGCCGCTTCCGAGTGGACCACGTGGAGGCCCAGCCCTGAAAGACCCCAGTGACTCCCGGGGAGCCTCCCTGCTTCCTGCCAGCGCCCCCCGGGCCTTGCCTTCCAGCGGCGCCGGGATCCTTCTGGTCTTTGAGCGCGAATTCTCTGCGTGCTCCTCGCAGTAGATCAATTTCTGGCCTAAATCCTTCCTTTCGTGTTTGTGCCGTCGCTTCACGGTCACGTTATCACTGCTCAGGAGGCTCCCTGAGAGCGCAGGCTTGCACGCACACACGCGCACACACGTGCATGCACGCACACAGACATCCTGGAGCTCTGTCACCGAAGTATGACTTCTATGCGGCTCCGGAATCTTAACTAACGCCCCCCAGGGGTCCAGCGTCCCGAACCACAGTGTCACGCGGCGGCCTAGCACCGGCCCGAGGAAGGCCGAGCACGCCGCGGGCACGCGGACCCTTCCCCCACAGCCTTCCCCGGGCCTTGACCTTGCACGCGCGGACTTGACCACGCGCGGCAGCCCCCCCCCCCCCGCGGGGCCTGCTCACCCCGCCTCCTGCGCGTGTCTTGCCGCGTCTTCCCTTCACGCGGCCGTCTGTCTGTTCCGCCTCGCCCTGTTCCTGCGCCCGAGCCGCCGAGAACCGCAGGTGCTCCGCCCGCCCGGACCGCGCCGCTGCCCAGGAGGCCCTTCCTCACGCCGGACTCCGGCGTCGTCCGCTCGTCCAAGGCCCACGCGTAACCTAGTCGCTTCTGGGGACTCTGCTGCGGCCTCTTCCAAGTCGCGATCACCTCCGACCCCTCCGTTCCTGCCGAGAGCCTTCGGGAGGACGATGGCTGTGACTGGGCCAGGGCCGGCTGCACGCCCGGCAGGGGCCGCCCGCGCGACAGCGGCACCGACTACTGGTCTCGTTTCTGCAGTTCGGGGCGAGGCAGCGCACGCAGAACAATTCTCGGCAGTGACAGAAATCAGGGGGGATGGGCTTCACTTTACACGCGGGGTTTAGAGAGCTCAGCGGTTGTGCCAGAGATCACCCAGGGTCTTGGTCTCTATGATGAACTTGCATACTTTCTCCTCTTCTATGCAGTGTTTTCGTTCATTCATTCATTCATTCATTCATCCAACAAATATCTATTGAGCTCCCACGATGTATCAGGTGTTGTTCTACCCACTGGAGAGACACCCGGACAGAAAACAGAGGATGGTCTTTGCTCCCAGGGAGCTTGCATTTTAGTGAGGGGAGGTGGTAAAAAAAAAAAAAAAAAAGATAAAGATAAAAAAGATAAAAAAAGGAAAAGGAAAATATGTAGCATTATTAGGTAGCATAAAACACGCTGGAGGAAAAAAGAGAAAGAAAGGGATGGATTGTAGACAGTGAGATTGGCTGATGTCACAATTTTAAACAGTGTGGCCAAAGTAGGCCTCACTGAAAAGGTGGCAGTCAAGTGTTGGAGGACATGAGCAAGCCAGTTATGTGGTTGTCTGGGGGCAACAGCACACCAGGGCCAGATCCAAGGCCCAGGGGTAGAAACAGTGAGTTGACCAGTGTGTGAGGTAAAAGAGGGAATGAGCAGAAGACAAAGTCAGAAGAGAGGGGTGGGCCACCAGTCATGAGGGCCTTGGCAACTGGGATCATTCTTTCCCTCCCTCAGAGTCATGGCTACCAGGGAATGCTGTGTGTGTGAATGTGTGTGTGTTACTGCATCATTAGAACTACGCACTTATGTCCATACAGGCCATTTCCCAACCAGATTATGAACTTCTTAAACACCCAGAACATTTCTCATATCTTGGGGGAACCTCTCTGAGATTCTGAAATACTATACCGAGGAGGGCACATCTGCCAAGACTCCCTACTTCTTAAACCCATGTGGTCTGTGACATTAATCCTTGCCCGCCACATAGAGACGTGGCTTCCGAATCCTGAAGAACTCATTATACTTCAAAGTGTTCCTTCATTATCTATTGCCATTTTTCTTTTTTCCCAGTTTCAAACACAGTAGTAATCATTCAGGACACCAAACACCACCAAAGCCTAACATTCTTCTCCATAGAAAATTTCTGGTGACGTTACGTCAACGACTATGTGCGTTGTATTATCAATAATCCACACCGACAAGGATGGCAACATTATAACTGTGAGATGTGATTTATAAAACCTACCACCAGAAATAAGAGAGAGCAATATCATGCGTCAGTTTTCAACAGCCATTAAGGCTATCACCATAGACTGTGGGACCGCATCGCATGAACTGCCAGCACACTGTGCCAGTGCAAACACAAAACTGAATGATTCTTGGATGCAAGCGTATCCAAGTCAGAAATTCTTAAGTGTAATCCAAGGAACACAGCTATTTGCTCACTTGTTTAATAAATATTTATCAGGATAGTACTACATACCAGAATTGGGAAGACAGCAGCAAGTAAAAACAGCTGATGCCATGATTGAGCTCTCATTGATCGAACTGTCATACAGGTGTCAACATGACAAGCGCTATAAACAAAAGGTACATGTGTTAGGAGAGCCTTTAGGAAGGGAATTTGATTAGTCAGGTGAAGACTTATCTGAGGAAGGAAGGCTGGAGCTGTAATCTGAAGGACAAATGGATAATTAACTAGGCCACATGAGAAGAAACCATATCCCAGAGACAGGGAACAGCCTGTGCAAAGGCCCTGTGTTAGGAGGAGCATGGCAAAGCCATAAAGACCACTGGTGATATCATCACATTCCTATCAGGCAAAATGGGTATAAAGACACTGAGAACAAAAGTACAGATGTTCCATGGGAGATCCAGAAAGTCGCTACTGGAGAGAGGGCTGATGAAATTAGGAGAAGAGCTGTCTTTTGACTACCATGTTTCCTCTATCACACTCCCAAGTTGTGCCTTCCATGTCTCCTACCCAAAAGGCTGGATTTTATTTAATGCTTGGACTGCTAGAGCATCTGCCTCATTCCTTCAGTGACTGATGCAATAAGTTTAAAGAAACGGGCAAACAAGATACATCTAAGGAAGTAAGTGAATTAAGATGGAGGAGAGAAAAGGTGGGAACTGAAAGGTCAATCCAATAACAGCAGATGAGAGCTCTAACAGAAAGATCTCCCTTCTAACGCTGTATGAATACCAAGATACTACAGCATCTATCGCACTCTTCAGAGTTGGCAAACTATGATTTCTCTTGAAAAGCATATAACCAGGTCTGTTCCTATGACTATTTCTTAGAGCTAAAATTAATGTTTTGAGGATAATGGCAGTGATTTTAGTCAAAAGGTCATACTGAAGGAGTTTGCTTATTCTTTTTCCATTTTTGGTGAGGAGCCTTTTCCAGTTTTGTTGAAAAAAAATTGACATACATCATTGTATGAGTTTAAGCTGTACAGCATGTGGCTTGATTTACATATATATAGTGAAATGGTTACCACAACAGGTCCCGTTAACATCCATCTTCTTGAAAAGATACAATCAAAAGAAAGAAAAAAAAAAAGGAAAAGTATTTTCTCCTTGGATGAGAAGTCATAGGACTTACTCTCTGAACAAACTTCCTATAGATCACACAGCAGTGTTGGCACAGTCTTCATACTGTACATTACATCCCTAGTATGTATTTACAACTGGAAGTTTGTATCTTTTGAGCAATTTCCTCCAATTTCCTCTCCCCCCACTCTCTTCCTCCAGTAACAAGAAGTGTGATCACCTTTCCGACACATTTGGGTTTTTTGTTGGTTGTTTTTTCTTTTTTAGATTCCACACATAAGTGAGATCATACAGCACTTGTCTTTCATTTTCTAACTTAATTCACTTACCAAAATGCCTTCAAGTTTCATTCATGTTATTGCAAATGGTAGGATTTCCTCATTTTTAATGGCTGAATAACATTCCATAGTGGTGTGTGTGTATGTGTGTGTATATATATATATTCATTTATTATATATATATATTTCTTCATTCATTCATTCATCAATGGACACTTAGGTTGTTTCCATGTCTTGGCTATTAGAAATAATTTTGCCATGAACATAATATTTTTTGAAGTTAATGTTTTCATTTCCTTTGGATATATTCCCACAAGTGGAATTGCTGGATCACATGGTAGTTTTATGTTTACTTTTTTTGAGGATCCTCCATATTGTTTTCCATGGTGGCTGCACCCAACGTGCAATCCTAGCAACAGTGCACAATGGTTCCCTTTCCTCTATGTCCATGACAGCATTAGTTATCTTTTGCCTTTTTGGAGATGGCCATTCTTATAGGTATAAGATGATAGCTGCTTGTTGTTATAATTTGTATTTTCCTAATGACAGTAATGTTGAGTATCTTTTCATGTACTTGTTGGCCTTTCATATATCTTCTTTGGAGAAATGTTTGTTCAGGTCCTTTGCCCAGTTATTTTGCTATTGAGTTGTAGAAGTTCTTTATATATTTTGGAAATGAACCCCTTATCAGATATATGGCTTGAAAATATTTTTTCCATTCCATAGATTGTCTTTTAACTTTGTGGATGGTTTCTTTTGCAGTGCAGAAGCTTTTCAGTTTGATGTAGTCCCACTTCCTTATTTTTTATTTTGCTGCTTATGCTTTAGGTGTCATGCCCCCAAAATCATTACCAAGACCCATGTCAAGGAGCTCTAGTCTTATGTGTTCTTTTAGGAGTTTCATGGTTTCAGGTCTTACACAGAAGTCTTTAATCCATATTGAGGTAATTTTTGTGAGTGGTGTAAGATATGGGTCCACGCTGGTTCTTCTACATGTAAATAAGCAATTATCCTAGCATCATTTATTGAAGAGACTGTGTTTTTTCCATTGAGTATTCTTGGTTCCTTTGCCAAATATTATTTGACCACACACACTTGGGTTTATTTCTGGTCTCATAATTCTGTTTCTTTGGTCTATTTTTCTCTGTGTGTGTGTGTGTGTATGTGTGTGTGTGTGTGTGTGTGTGTGTGTGTTTTATGCCAGTACATGCTGTTTTGATGACTACAGTTTATAGAATAGTTTGAAATCAGGAAGTGTGATCTCTTTTGCGTGGTTCTTCTTTCTCAGGACTTCTTTGGCTATTCAAGGTCTTTGTAGTTCCATATTCACTTAAGGAGTGATTTCCTTTTTTACTTCTATAAAAAAATGCCCTTGGAATCTTGATGGGGTTTGCACTGAATCTAGAGATGGCTTGTGGTAGCATTGACATTTTAACAATATTAATTCTTCCTATTTGTGAATATGCATCTTCTTTTCTTTCTTTCTTCAATGTCGTATAATTTTTAGAGTTAAATTTATTCCTAAGTATTTTATTGTTTTTGATGTTATTGTAAATTGGATCAGTTTCTTTATTTCTTTTTTAGAAAAGTAGTTCTTAGTGCATAGAAATGCTATAGATTTTTGTATGTTAATTTTCTGTCCTGCAACTTTACTAAATTCATTGGTTATATCTTGAAAGCTTTTTGGTTGAGTCTTTAGGATTTTCTAAATACAAAATCATGTCATTTGCAAAGAGAGACAATTTTACTTCTTCCTTTCCAATTCTGATAGTCTTTCTTTCTTTCTTTCTTTCTTTCTTTCTTTCTTTCTTTCCTTTTCTTTTCTTTCTTTCTTTCCTTTTCTTTTCTTTCTTTCTTTCTTTCTTTCTTTCTTTCTTTCTTTCTTTCTTTCTTTCTTTTTTTTCTTTCTTTCTTTCCTTTCTTTCATTCTTTCCCTCCCTCCCTCTCTGTCTCTCTCTTTCTTTCTTCCTCTTTCCTCCCCCCCCCCCTCCTTCTTCTTCCCTGATTACTCTAGCCAGGACTCCTAGTATTATGCTGAATACGAATGGTAAGAGTGGACATCTTGTATTTTTCTTGACCTTAGAGGAAAAACTTTTAATCTTTCATCATCAAGTATGATGTTAACTATGACCTTGTAATATATGGCCTTTATTATGTTGAGATATGTTCTTTATATGCTTAATTTGTTAAGAGCTTTTATCATAGATGCTGAATTTTGTCAAATGCTTTATCTGTGTCCATTGAGACAATCATATGATTCTTTCATTCTGTAATGTGATGTATCACATTATGTGGAACCATCCTTAAGTCCCAGGGATAAATCTTCCTTGGCTATGGTATATGTTCCTTTTAATTTGCTTGTGAATTTGGTTTGATAGTATTTTATTGAGAACTGCTACATCTATATTCATCAGACCAGTAGTTTTCTTTTCTAGTATGGTCCTTTTCTGATTTTTCTATCAGGATAATACAGGTCTCCTAAAATGAGTTTGGGACTGTTCCCACTTCAATTTTTTGGAAGAGTTAGGTTACTGCTATTACAATTTACGTGTTTCTTATATTGCATAACTTATAACAGATTATTATAATTATGGGTATTGTTACTACATTTGGTTTTGTTTTTAACTTTTATTTTCTTTTAAGATTTGGTTATTTGTACAGAAAGAGAGAGTACAAGCAGGGGGAGCAGCAGAGGGAGAGGGAGAAGCAGGCTCTCCACTGAGCAGGAAGCCTGACATGGGGCTGGATCCCAGGACCCTGGAATCCTGACCGGAGCTGAAGGCAGATGCTTAACTGACTGAGCCACCCAGGAACCCCTGTTTTTAACTTTTGTCGTAAAAGTAAATTATGCACCATTATTACCATATTGTAGAATCTAATATAATCATATAGTTATCATTATCAGTTAGTTGGGTACTACATTTCTATGTTTTTTATGATGTTAATTAGTGTTCTTTTACTTCCACTCAAAGAATTCCTTCTAGCTTTTCTTGTAAGGCAGATCTGGTGTAATGAACTCCCTCAGCATTTGTTTATTTGGGAAAGTCTTTATCCCTTCTTCATTTCTGAAGGATGGCTTTGCCAGGTATAGAATTCTTGGTTGACAGTTTTCTTTCAATATACATATTTTAAAGACTTTATTTATTTATTCGAGAGAGAGAGAGAGAGAGAGGAAGAGACACAGGCAGAGGGAGAAGCAGGGCCCATGCAGGGAGCCTGATGTGGGACTCGATCCTGGGACCCCAGGATCATACCCTGGGCTGAAGGCAGGCACTAAACTGCTGAGCCACCCAGGGATCCCCCTCTTCCAATATTTTGAATATGTCACCCCATTCTCTCCTGGCCCAAAAAGTTTCTGTTCAGAAACCCACCAATAATCTTATAGGGGTTCCCTTATACTTCTCTGTTCTGTTGCTGCTCTTAAAATTCTTTCTCTTTGACTTTTGACAATTTAATTATAATGTGACTTAGTGTAGCCCTATTTGGGGTCCTTTGGATCTCGCAGATCTGGATGTCCATCTTTGTCCCCAGGTTCAGGAAGTTCTTAGCCATTATTGCTTTAAATATACTTTCTGTCCCTTTCTCTTTCTGTTCTTCTTCTCCAATTCCTATTATATGAATATTGTTTCTTTTCATTGTGTCTTATAATTACTATAGGGCTTCTTTATTCTTTTTCTTTTTTTTTTCTTCTCTGACTAGGTAATTTTCAATGTCTTATTCTGCAGGTGACTGATTCTTTCTTAGGTATGGCTGAGTCTACTTTTGAAACTCTCTACAGAACTCTACTGAATTCTTCAGTTCAGTTATTGTATTTTTCAACTATAGAATTTGTTTTCTTTTGGTATTTGCTCTTTCATTGTCAAACTTGTTTTGTTTATTCATTGTTTTCCCAATTTTATTTAGTTGTCTGTGTTTTCTTGTAGTTCACTTCTTTAAGAAGGCTATTCTGAATTCTTTGTCTGAAATACATAGATCTCCATTTCTTCAGGATCAGTTATTAGAGATATCTTAGTTTCCTTTGGTGATGTCACATTTGCTTGCACAGCTGTATTTGTACTTTATCTGCACATCTGAGTAATCAGTCTCCTCTTCTAGACTTCACAGATTTGCTATGGCAAAGGTAGTTCTTCACTAGTCATCTCAGTTTGCATTTCTAGATGTGTTTGTTGGTAATGTCCATGGGAAGGTAGAACTGGCTATTTTGGTCTATTTTGGGACAAGGCAATTGTTGGAGCTCTAAGGACAGGGATGGGAGCATGTGTCCCTGGCTGAGAACAGTTGAATGGGACTGCTGGCTTGGTTCCCTACACAAGTGAGGATGTAGGATATGTTTCATAGTTGCTTGGATTCTCTGGTCAGATTTAACTATATTCAGGACTGGGAACTGTATTCAGTAGTAAGTAGGGCTATGAATTAATTTCCCTGCCCTGGCAGGGCAGTAGGACCTATATAACTCATTGTTTGGGGACCCAAATTAGGCCAGAGTGTGCACTGAATTCCCTGAGGCCAGCCGAAACTGCTTGTTTTGTTCTGCATGGGATGTACTCTCTGTATGTAAGGCTGATGAATGGGCTAAGGCCCTTCCACGTACTCTGGTTAGGTTCCCTGCTTAGACAGGCTGAAGGCTGTAGTCATTGTGTGGGGCTAGGAATTAGCTTCCCTGCCAAGGAGCAGTGGGAGAAGGAGCTCTAATCTGGCAAAGCTTTTTGTTGTCTTAACACAGACAACCCACACCCCAATTTCCCTGACCAAATGGGGCCATTGGCTTTGTTTTGCAAACTATAAGCTCTACCTACCTACCTCAAGTACCAGTGGGCTACATAGCTTCCAGGAGTTATCTACAAACCTTTCAGTCAGCTGGGGCCAAAGACACTCTCCACAGTGATATTGAAAGAGTTTTTATGCACCTTATGGAGTCTTGAACTACCTGAATATTATTGTTATTCTTTTTTGCTAATGGACAATCACTCTGATTTAGCTCACAAAACATTGAGAAATCAGCATGAGAACTACTTGGTTATACCAGTCTTGAAGTTTTTCTGTGCAGTGAATCTGAGAGCCTGATGATATTTATTCATTACATTTTTAATGATATATCAGGTTACTATAGCAATCCTTGTTCCCTGGAAACTTCTTTCTTGCAACACACATTTATTGTATGCCACATTAACAGTCTGATCCCATTGTTCGAGCTGTCTCATTAACTCAAGTAATCTGAAGCTATTTCAAAATGTTAACCAGTAACAACATATAGAAAACATGGTTATTTAGAAATAACATTTATTTAAGGAAAGAGCCCACCTTCAAATCATCCTTTTCCATGAAGTTTGCCTTGATGCTGCAAATAATCATTTTTATTAAATCTAGAATACTTAGGGGTTTATGTCATTCATGAAATCATAATTTATGATTAAATATATATTCCTTCTTATCAATTATTTTATATGGTCTTGTATCCCTACATATGTTAGAGTTTCTATAGATTAGAAGCTGTTACAGGTTGAATTGTGCACCCCCAAAAGATAGTGAAGCCTAATTCCTCACTGTGAATGTAACCTTATTTGGGGATAGGATGTTGGCAGATGATCACATTATGATGAGGTCATTAGAGTGAGCACTAATCCAATATGACAATGTCCTTACAAAAATAGGAGGAGCTAGATGCAAGACAGACCTGTGCAGAGGGATGATGATGTGGATACACAGGAGGAATGTCATGTGACAATGAAAACAGAGATTAGATAATGCTTCTACAAGCCAAAAACCACCAAAGATTGCCAGCAAACCACCAGAGGCCTGGAGCAGATCCTTTCCTCATGGCTCTTAGAAGGAATCAACCTTGTCAATACCTTGATCTTAGACTTCTTGCCCCTAGAATTGTGACAATAAATTGCTGTTGTTGAAGCCATCCAGTCTGTAGTACTTTGTTACAGCAGCCTCGGGAAACTAATACCAAAGGCAAGACTAATAACTTCTCAGTTTCTAACACAATAGCTTTCATTTTTATTCCGATGTAAAATAACTCATGAGCAGGAAGTGTTTTTTTCAATCATTCTCCCATTCATTTGTTCATGTATCTTTCAATAAATATTAACCATCATATCCATTGAGCAAGGCACAACACATAGGAATGAAGATCAGTAAAAGTCCTTTCTTCTAGTTTCCAGTAATAATAACTTCCTTGTATTTTCTGGTTGCTATCTAACAAAAATTATGTTAGATGCAGGGGGGCCTGGGTGGTTCAGTTGGTTAAGCTCTGACTCTTGATTTCAGTTCAAGTCATGATCTCATGGGTTGTGAGATCGAGCTTCTCACTGGGCTCAGTGCTCAGCAAGGGTCTGTTTGAGACTCTCTCTCTCTCTCAAATAAATCTTTTGAAAAATTTGTTAGGTGCTTTACCTGTACTTTTCCATTAAGTCTTCAAAACCAACCTGTTAATATAGATATTATTGCTCCTCGCTTTCAGGAAAAGACCAAACTCATTGAAGCTTAAAATGTTAGAGTAGGTTATCAAAGATCACAAATCCAGTAAGCAGCAGAGTTACTGGCATGTGAAGTCAGATCAGTCTGATTCCACTCCACATTTTTCTTCTACTCCATTCTACCTCTGGTAAGGTATTGGGGCTAGAGGAACAAGAGGACTCTAACACAAGGTACATATGTAGTAAGAGAGAGAAAGAAAGAAGCAAAGCACTATGGGTGTTCAGAGAAGGAAGACATGACAACTGTTCAGATGAATCAGGGAAAAAAAAAAACCAACACTGGGTGTTATTCTATATGTTGACAAATTGAACACCAATAAAAAATAAAAAATAATAAAAACTTCAAGGAGGCAGAGGAGGGATCCCTGAGTGGCTCAGCGGGTTTAGCGCTGATCATGCCTTAGCCCGGGGCATGATCCTGGAGTCCCAGGATCGAGTCCCATATCAGGTTCCCTGCATGGAGCCTGTGTCTCTGCCTGTGTCTCTGTCTCTGTCTGTGTCTCTGCCTCTCTCTCTCTCTCTCTTTCTCTGTATCTCTCATGAATAAATAAATAAAATCTTTAAAAAAAAAAAATGGAGGCAGAGGAAAGGTCAGGGTGAGTAGCAAGAGAGAGGGAGTACTAAGTAGATGGATCAAGGGCCAGATTAAGGCAGGTCATCAGAGTTGAAAAGCAGCAATGTCAGGATGCTAGAGGCCATCAATATAGGTGTTGCTGTCAAGGAGGCCCTTGCACAAAGTAGGTTAAAGAAGAAACAGGTACTGAAGTCTCTGAGTTAGATTGGTATGTCCAAGGTGGATGTAATTTGTATCCACTTGTAAGAGAAAGTTTTTTGCTGAATGATAGTGACAAAACAAACATCCAGGAATCCCAGTGAGGAATAATATTGACGATTCTTCTTCCTAAACATCTGACTCAAGATAGAGAAAAGGATACCCCTCACTGGAGGCAGCTTCTAGGTAAATGATATTGTCACAGAAAAGACAGATTTTAATTAGGGGTGGGTGAAAGCAGTATTTGAGGCAAGGATGGGGGTAGAATTTAAATGGATAAGGATTCTATACATTATCATGGAAAAGGCTGGCTAAGGAGTGGAAGATTCAGGGTGGATTTGGGGAGGACCTCTATCATATTCCTGAGAAGACCATTTTCTACAGAATTATAAATTCAATAGTGAAATCTTCAATCCTGACTTAACATATGGTCAGTGGACAGTGATGAATGCCACATGCTGAGCTTTGGTATATTATAACAACAACAACAACAACATAATATTTTTTTTCTCTAGTTCCAAGCTGTGGTCTTCTTTATAAAGTCCTACATTTTGTTTCTTTTTTCTTCATTGCTGAAGCCCTGATGATGATTTTTTTAGTGCCTAATGAACCCGACTAAATAGAACTTTGCTTTGATTAATATAATTAAGATCTGAGGTACATTATACACTGGTCTCCCATCGCTCTGTCTTCTCTCCAGAATATGGGCATGATGAAAAGATTTGGAAGGAAACAAATGTTTCTGATACAAACATGTGAGATGATGTTTGATGACACTTGATGAGAAGAAGAAAAGTAGTGGTCCTACTTTCTGATCTAACATCAGAAGAGATAAAATATGTTAAGCCTATGAAATTACTGGGAGGAAGAAAATAATAATAAGAGAGCCAACAATTACAGAATCATAAGAGAATATAAACCCATATATGATGTCCACATAGGAAAGATCTTGGAAGAGTACTAAAAACAAACACAGACTGTAAGTCCCGAGGGCAGAACAATACCGTCTCTGGCATCTCCCTTTCCAGAATACAATTGTGTTGGCCCATCCTAGGGACAAGCAGAAAGGGGGGGACAAATGCTTTTAGGGAAGCACAGAAAGATAGATTATTCCTGAACAGGCTTGAAATTAGAGTGTATTTAGCATCAAAGGACCTAAAGTCTGCTGTCTGAGATAAGAAGGTACATTCCACTTCACTAGAGTTTAGAACCACTTAAGAGACAGAAGAGATGGGGACATCAGGCAGATGATGACCACAGTGTGAACTTTACTGTCCTGTGGAAAACACAGATTAGGTGTGCAGAAACAATGGGCTTCCTAATTTGAAGCCAGTGATTATAAAAATCATGCCTCTGTCACAGGCAGCCCTGCTACCGTAGGCTTCCTATCTTCAACATGGAAGGATAGAGTAGAAGGTGCACCCCCTGGCTCAGAAAGGAAAAGAACAGAGAAGGCTCTTCACAGTACATCCTGTGCTTGCTCCTGCAGTTCCAGTCACACAGTTCATTCTTCTACCTCTGGGAAGAAGTAAGGCAAGAAGCAGAAAAGATAGGAAGAAATTCTGTGATGCCCTTCTCCATGGAAACATGAAGTGAGGCGAAAAAAAGGTTCCTATCTGAATACCCTACCACTAAACTCTGGTACACTCTAAACTACCCAGAAGTTGACTCTGTGTCTTAGTTGGTCCAGCTGCTATAACGAAATACCACAGACCAGGTGGCTTAAACAACAAACATTTGCTTCTCACAATTCTGAAGGCTGGGAGGTCCAAGGTCAAGATGCCAACAGATCCAGTACCTGGTGAAGGCTCTACCTGTTTTGCAGATGACTACCTTCTTGCTGTGTCCTCCTGTGGTAGAGAGAGCTCTAGTCTCTTCCCCTTAGAGGGACACTAACCCCGTCATGCGGGTTCCACCCTCTCATGACTTCATGTAAACCTAACTACCTCCCAATGGCCCCATCCCCTAAAACCATCAGGTTGAGGGTTTAGAGTTTTAAGGTATGAATTTGGGGGGAGACACAAATCTTCAGTCCAGAATATCCAGGGAAGATCTGAACTCTTATTGTCTTGGTGGCTCTCCTTACAGGAAGCAATCTGAACTTAAGCAACAATGAGAAACACTCCCAGGGCAGCAGGGGAGATAAGAACAGGAAGGGTAGCATCATTTCTACAAGCATGTGCAAAAAGGCATTGCAGGATATTTTGTACCACTATGCTATTTTTTTTCTGTCACAGGGTTTTAAAAATAAATTAGGTGCCAATATTTAAAAACCAGGATATTGCACTTAAAGTGTTGGATTACTCTCTTCTCTTAAAACACTGGGTAGCCAGGCTTCCCTAAGCCCCTATTCTAGCAATCCACCTGGGCAGATTGTTTTTGGCCTCTCACTTCTGCCTCTGACCCACTTGCTTGACTCATTACTGTGTTCATCTGGCCCTTGGAGGAATTTTGGTTAATAATATTTCTCCAAGTTATAAATAGATTGCTTGTCTTGGCCTTGGATTCCTGAAGAAAGTATGAAACAAGAGAATTAAGAAGAGGAGCACTTAGCTAACTCAGTCAGTAGACACGTGAGTCCTGATCTCAGGGTCTTGAGTTTGAGCTCCATGTTGAGCATGGAGCCTACATAAAAAGGAAAGTCAAGAAGCAGCAAAATTAGATGGGGAAAAAGGGTGAAAGGAAAAATTGCAATATGCATATTAGAAACCGGCACACTTAGAGGAACCTGGGAAAAAGTAGCAATGAAAGGAAAAGGTAAGTGGCAGCTAGGCAGTCAAGACTTGGTTGTAAGGCAAGAAAATCAAAGATGTGGGGCTGCTAGACAAGTGACAAAAGGCAGCCAGGGAAGAGGGATGCTGAGAAAACCAAAACACTGCAGTCAGCCAAGAATAATATTACTTTGAAAATCACTAACCTTCTGGCCAGCTAGTCTTGCAAAGACAATGTTCTCCATAACCAACTACAGTGTAAAGTATTACTATGATCAAAGACAATTCAGACAGACAAAGTGCAAGGCAGAGGGAGAAGGGGAGACAGACTGTGACAGAAATTTACCTCATATCTGAGACAGATGTGTGTGCCCCTGCCAAGTCCACTTTTTGCTGTTAGTGAGAAACTGAACCACAGGAGTAAATTAAACACACAAAGCAGCTCCACATCTCTTGCTTGGATTTAACTACTTCCTCTGCATTTGTTCGACAGCAAAATCGAAAAGTATAACTTCTATATCTCTGAAGCCTGATCAAAATGGCCAATTATATTGCTCAAAAGTTATTTATCCAAGACCATGGTCTGCATTTCAGTGTCTTTCCACCAGATGGTGGTGGGCTATACAACAGTGTTTACACTTGACTGTAAAACACAGGGGTTGAAGTGAGAGCTAGAGTTGAGTAGATATTCTGGGCCCCACCTGCAAACATACTGACACAGGCTTGAACTCAAAGACCCCTATATCCCACAGGAGTGGTAAGCACCATATTCCCTGACATGTAAGTCATGCAGAGTTAAGATGCATGCTTATTTTACAAAGAAATATTTTTGGGGAAAAAATGTCAGTATTTTTATCAGATATATGTCGATAATGATTTTTAGGTCGTTTTGTATGGAAAATATATTTTCAAACTTATAAAGTAGGCTGCATATCAAAATATAGTAAGAAAATAATTCATAGTGAATTAGTAGGCTGTTAACTGGAAAAAAAAATCCCACAGCTAAAATAGAAAAATATTGGCATTAGTATACACTGGCACCTATCAAGGGTAATCATTATAATAAATTATAAATCTCTAATGATAGGAGAATGACACAAAATCTTATCAGCATTATCATTTGTGCCTTATTATCTTTGTTCAAAAAAATGACCAGTAAGACGTGTTTTGTTAGGTGTTCCAGTTCATTTATCCACAATGTACATTTTCTATATGTAATTCATGTTCAGTGGCTATATTGATATTTGGAGATTCTGTTTTGGGAGGTGGAAAAGGACATTAACATGCACCAGCAAATATAGTCAGGAAGCTATTATAATATAGTTTAAAAGTGTCCTCATTAACAGCCAAAGACTTTGTGAAATTAGATGAAGTGTGTACAGCTCCCCCAGTAAGAAAGATGTGGAGAACTTGGGGCAGGAAATACAGATTTGGGTGTTAGCATGTAGAAAAAAAGTAGAAGTGGAAGGGATTGCCCAGCGAGAAGAGGTAAAATGAGAAGAAAATATATAGGATAGGGAATTCTGAGTCTCTCTTTTTCTCTTTTCCTTTTATCAGAATTCATGGTGTTGGCCTCTTGGCTCTTTTGGTTTTGTGAAAGTTGGAGTTTATGCCTGATGATAAATGTATATACTAGGACTATAGATCAAACCAATGAACTGCTGCAGAACTCCTGCAATATTATACTGAAGGCTCTGATAAAGTCTGCAGGATTTAGAATTAGGGCAGAGTTAGTAGAGACCTCATTACACAATGCAATTTGCAAGACTCAATTGAAAAAGTGAATTAATACAGGGGATCATAAAAATGATATATATTTAACGCCAAAGTTTTATTTTAATCAAATTTTTAGGTAAAGTCAAAGCTTTTTCTTCAAGCGTGGGTCTGCTGAATGGAATTTCTTTTATTACTTTTTCCCAAAATTTTACCTTTTTTTAAATCTGCTCCCAATTTAATAGCTATTCTTTAGTGACTCACCTTTCTTTAGCTCTTCTAAAGCAATTTAATTTTTGTAAAAATAACAACTCCTGTCTTCTCTCTCTCTCTCTCTCTCTCATATTTCATCAGTTTTACATAACATTTAATTAAATTATACCCAGTTTGGGAACAAATACAAGTGTCTTTTAGTAAATGCACAAAGTATTTGGTAGGAGTGGAAGTGCCCAGGCAAACCTGGTGAGTCAGCTAAAAGGGTTTCTGTTGGCCAGAACTCTAACTCACATCAGATATTTTAAATACATTTCAACAGAAATAGAAAAGTACCATTTCCAAAGGTGAAACATGAAGTAATTTTTCTCCACATTGAAATTTTCCTTTGAAATTCAATAGCTGTAAGACACCCAATATTTAATTGAAATTTCTCAGCCATGCTGAAAGTCTGTCTGAAATGTTAGCCTCTCCATCAAGCCTTTCCTGATGCTCTAAATTGCTCGTGCTCTCTCCATCTTAGGAACCCCTTCAGCGATGTTTTTAGACCTTACTTATGAGACGTATCTCATTTTACTTTACAGTGTGGACAGTTACAAACTGATCTTCTCTCCCTTTATATGATATCAACTACCTGGTAAAATAAACTACACCTCTCTCATTATATATTTTCCAAATCAAAGCACATTGCACAACATGGGCCCTTGTATGCTTTAAGTGGCACTGAAATGTGTATGTGCATTTGTGCATTTGTGTGTAGTGAGGCAGAGGCAGGGGAAATGAAGACCAAAGAAAGTTCATAAATGCCCAACCTCTCATAAGAAAAGGGTGTAGTCAAGAAGTGCATACTCACTTCTTTTCACAACTCTCTACATTGTTCTAGTACAGTGTTCACCAGCTACCTCTTCTAGTAGATATCTCAGCAGTAGCAACAATATTTTATCATCTTTATAACCTAGTGTCTGCTATAGAGACTGGCATCCAGTACATGCTAAGTAATGATTATTGAATAAGTAAATATGAAAGGCTGAATGGAAAGCCTTTTAAAGATTCAAGGAGAGTAGGGCATGAAAAGGATACAAAACTACCAGTAAGGAAAGTGAATTTGACCCTTACCTTGACTGTATAAGGTATATTCAAATGACTAGTACTTTTTTTTTCCACAAAAGGTATAGAATGTTACTAAATTCTAGGTTCAGAGAGGTCTTTAGAAATTAGCTTATTCCATTTTAAAGGTGAGTTGACAGATTGGCCCAACATCACATCAGCTAGTCATCAGAATAAGACCAAAGTAATTGTAAGTTCTTTTGGCTATACCAATTCCAATTATCTTCTGAAAAAGATGGATTCTATAAATGAAAAGTCTTTGGCAATCAGAATCACTGATAGGGGTTGGAGTAGACCATGCAACAAAAAGGTGCGGAGCAGTAGAGAGAGCAGAATAGTGTTTCCAACATGATTCTCACATTGCCCACTCTGCTGACTCTAATTGCTTTTCTGTCTTGCTAGAAAGTGGCAGAGTTAGGGGTCAGAGTCAAGTCTTCTCAGCTTTAAACCAGAGTTCAGGTGTCTTTAAAAAGAAAACCACTATTCATACATATACCTTTAAAAAGTTCTGGAAATCAGTTAACAACAAAACCAAAATGGAACCTCCATGGAATAATCAACACCACGTTCCTTTGTCAGTAAATCTTCCAGCAACAGAATTATAAAAATAAAAGTCACATGAAAGATAAAATATCAAAAATATTTAATATGAATAAGAAATTTTTACCACAGCCCAGAAACTTAAATATTTAAATGGGAGTGGGGGATAGAACAGACTGTTTTATGAAAACTACAGCTTAACAATAAAAAAGGGAAAATTATGATGAACTAGATCAAAAGCTAGTTTCTGGCTTTTTAACTTTTATTTATTTTTTATTTTTATTTTTTTAAAGATTTTATTTATTTATTCATGAGAAACAGAGAGAGAAAGAGAGAGAGAGACAGACAGAGAGAGAGAGAGAGAGGCAGAGACACAGGCAGAGGGAGAAGCAGGCCCCATGCAGGGAGCCCGATGTGGGACTCGATCCCAGGTCTCCAGGATCACCCCCTGGGCCTAAGGCAGGTGCTAAACCGCTAAGCCACCCAGAGATCCCCGAGCTTTTTAACTTTTAAAATCATCCTCTGGGACTGAGAAAAAGGAATGACTCTCTTTGGAGGATGGGAGATACCTGGTTGTTGAAGAAGTCATAACATTTTGGGGCACCTCGGTGGCTCAGAGGTCGAGCATCTGCCTTTGGCTCAGGGTGTGATCCCGGGGTCTTTGGATCGAGTCTCACATTAGGCTCTCCACAGGGAGCCTGCCTCTCCCTCTTGACCCTCTCTCTGGGTTTCTCATGAATCAATAAATAAAATCCTAACAACAACAAAAAGAAGTCATAACATTTTGATTTTAGTTTTCAACACCAAGAAGCCATTTTAAAATGGTAAAATGGGAGGACTCCCCAAGACGGAGATTTTAAGCTCCTTTTATAAGATTTCCCTGCAAAGCAGATGTCAATTCAATTGGCTGCCTGTTTCTGAAGAACCTGCTGGTTTCCAGATGATTAGATCTAAAAGGGTCTGGCACATAGTAGGCATCATACATATAAGTCAACTAAACAAACAAGTATCACATGTCAAGAAAGGCTTGCGATTCGGAGAGAGTGAATGTTGCTTTTTTTGAGGGGCGGGAGGTTGTCAGCAGCTCTTATCAGGAGAAATCCTCCTACAAGGGATAGCTTGTGAGCTCCAGGAACCCTTCCCTAGCTGGATGTTTACAGCTAATGCCAAAGGTTTAACTCTTTCTTAAACAGATAGGTCACTTGACCTCATTTTCTACCCCAAGCCCGGTGCTGACATCCATTCTCCAAGGCAAACCATAAGTACCCAGCTAATCAGCAGCCCAAAGACCTACTTGTGGAAGCTGAAGGATAAAAGGAGGAATGCCCCGCCATGGGGAGGGAAGGGAGAACTGAAATAGACAGTAAGTTCGGTTTAACGATGCCACCAGAAACTGGGAAAACAAGAATGAGTACACCCTAGAACCAGAGTAGTCTACCATTTATGGAGGCAGACTCACAGTCAGGTTTAATATAATATCACAGATTTTATGATGGAAACCTATCTAGGATCAATGAGTAGTGAGAGCAGAGGGATTTAGTTACTGGTTCAGGGGAAGCTTGTTGAGCAGTTGGAAGCCACATAAAAATGAGTGCAAGCACTGACATGCAAGGCAAAGCCTTGGAAGGTGACAAGTTAACATTTTGAGATCATGCCAATAAAAAAAAAAAAAAAAACACATCTTGACTAAAGACTGGTACAAACCCAATGTCTGCTCTGGTTAAGTATCTATAGCCCAATGTAGTTAGAATCATAGCATAATAGCACAGACTCATTTCGTGAAAAGAGCAGATCTTGCATGATGAAAGGTTAAGTGTCTCAATGTCATATGGATTTTCTTGAACCTTTACCTCATTTTCTAGAGGAATCCATCCTACTGAGTTTGTTTAGAACTATCATATGTTGGTACAGACACAAGGCCTTTCGAATTCATCTATCCATTCGTTAAATAGTTAGTAGAGGTTTCCCTTGTCCAAAATTTTAGCTTTTTTTTAATAATAGGAATACTCCTATTCTTTTTTTTTTTAAGATCTTATTTATTTATTCATGACAGAGAGAGAAAGAGAGAGAGAGAGAGAGAGAGAGAGAGAGAGAGAGAGAGAGAGGCAGAGACATAGGCAGAGGGAGAAGCAGGCTCCATGCTGGGAGCCCAGCTTGGGACTCGATCCCGGGTCTCCAGGACCACACCCCGGCCAAAGGCGGCGCTGAGCCACCCGGGCTGCCCAAATTTTAGCTTCTTTAAAAACTAACAGGTTTAATGGGGCACCGGGTGGCTCAGTCAGTTAAGCATCTGACTCTTGGTTTGGGCTGGGGTCAGGATCTCCGGGGCGTGACACGGGGCGGGCATCCGGCTCTGTGCTCAGCGGGGAGTCTGCTTGATTCTCTCTCTCCCTCTCTCCGCCCGTCTCCCTCTGCCTTTCTCCTTCGCGCTCTCTCCCTCTCAAATACATAAATAAGCCTTTTAATAAACGAGCAAACAAAGCAGGTCTCATCCGTCACAGAAGGGAGCCTGCGGTTGTGCCGAGGCGGACGAGCCGCGGAGGGATCCGCCAGCGCAGACTCGGGGTGCAGGGAGGCAGCCCAGGTGCCCGCCGCTGCCGGGGGTGGAGGCCGTGCCCAGGTCGCCGCGCCGCCGGGCCGCCCGCGGGGCTGGCTCCGCTTTCCTCTCCCGTCGCCCCACTTCTGCCCGGGAGGCAGGTTGAGGGCGGGCTCGGGCAGGGGGCCCCGGAGCGTGTGCGGGGCGTGGGGCGAGCGGCGGCGCCCGGGGCTGGCCGCGCTGAAGCCGCAAGACCCGCGGTGCCGCGCCCGGGCCGAGGGTCGCAGCTGCTCCAGGCCGGCAGAGCCGCGGCCTCGGCGCGTCGGGCTGAGTCCGGGGTCCCCGGCCACTGCGGAGCCGCAGCGCGCCAAGGCCAGAGTCCTCGCGGCCGCGGGAACCCGGGCAAGTGCAAGCCTGGCTTCCCGCGCTGAAGTCCCGGGAGCCGCGGGCAAGCGCTGACCGTGCCCCCGCGGAGGCTTCCCGCGCAGTCAGCCCTACAGTGACTTCCTTTCCTAGACCTCCGCGTTCAAATTCAGCAAGCAACTGCCGGACACCTAACGTTTCCTGGACCTGGCTGCGTGCTTCACACGCAAACTGGTGTCTGCTCTCCGGCTGCTGTGCCAAACTGCATCTTCTTTTCCACGAAGTCATAATGATAATGTATGTACACGTGCGTTACCGAGTTATAGTCTGCCCATAAAACTTTTAATCTGCTTAAGGGGGGAGCTTCCATCCTGGAGCCCTCCGGAGACCCGTTCACTGGGAGAGAAACAAAGTACAAGCACCAGCACTTAGCAACACCAGAAGAAAGGAAAGGGGGCCGGGGAGCTACACACCTGCTCTAACATTCTTACAGAGGAAAAATAAATGTAAGAGTGGAAAGGAACTTAGAATAATCCACCTCGAGTCACTTATTTGACAGAAGACGATTTTGAGAACCTGAGACGCTAGGCAATTGCCCCAAATTATACACGTAGGCATCCCTTTCTTAACAGACTTTTGCATCACATCTTTGGGGTTAATCTCCCAGAATAGTGCCACAGGAAAATAAATGTCCCATTCTTCCCCCCACCCCTCCCACGATAACAAAGAAAAAAAACCCCAAAACCCTCAACATCGAATCTCAGCTCACTGCTCACCACTCCACCTGCCTGGCTCAGCACCAATGCTCAGCATCATCGGCAGAATAAATCCTTTTCCACTCTATGTTAGCTTGGCTGCTATCGCGGTCAGCTCAGGCTGCTGTAACAGGACATCATAGGCTGGGTGGCTTAAACAACAAACATTAATTTCTCACTGTTCTGGAGGCTGAGAGGTGCCAAGATCAAGGCCCTGACAGTTCCAGCATGTGGGTGGTGGAGGCCCCCTTCTTGGTCTGCAGATGCCTGCCTTCTTATTGTATCCACATGTTACAGAGAAGGAGGGGAAACACGCACCTTCCGGTCTCTTTTCATCGGGGCATTAATCCACCATGAGGGCTTCACTCTTATGACTTTACCTCCCAAAGGCCCATCATACCACAGATAACAGTGTCAGCATACAAACTCTGGGAGAACACAAGCATTCACTCCACACCACATACATAGGCTAGGTCTTTTCTGATCAAATATCATATACAAATATTGGCCTAAGTGCACTCTCCCTCTGTAAGGCTGGATGGTTTAGCCCTCCCCCCCCCCCCCCCAAAAAAAAGATATATTCATGTCCTACTCCTCAGAATCTGTGCATGTTACCTTACTTGGACAAGGGGTCTTTGCAGGTCTAATTATGTTAAGGATCTTGAAACGAGGAAACCATCCTGGAATATCTGGGTGGGCCCTAAATCAAGACAAGTGTTATTATAAAGACACACAGAGGGGAAGCCAAATGAGGGGTGAAGGCGATATGAAGATGCAGGCAGCATTGAAAGTAATGTGGCCACAAGTCAGAGAATGTCAACAGCCACCAGAAGCTGGAAGAGGCAAAGAGCAGATTCTCCCTTGGAGCCTTCAGAAGGAATGTAGCCCTGTCAATGCCTTGATTTCAGACTTCGGGTCTCCAGAACTGTGAGAGAAAAAATTTCTGTGTTCTAAGCCATCAGTTTGTAGAAATTTGTTACAGCAATCCTAGGAAACAAATACAGCCTCCACCTAAGAAACCTAATCCTTCTACCTCAGCCATGTCTCCTGCTCCAAAATGCCTATGAATCTGGTCATTTCAACACTGGTGTGGAAATTAAATACCATGGAACTCACTGGAAATACTTTTAACATATATTTTTTTAGATTTCTTTTTCTAAAACAAATTAAGTGCTTTAGGATGAAATTAGATATCCCAGCTTTGTTGCAAAGGAAGACTGAAGTCAGAAGTTCCCTAATTTTAGATTTAGAGGCTCCTTCCAACTCTGCTCTCTTACTCAGGGTCCTGTAAAATTCCACACAAGAATAGATATGATAAAGCAGTAAATGAACCCAACCTAGTTCCTTGCTGCACAAGCAGCTGCCTTGTCCAGGCCTTCATTATTAATTCGATTGTAGATGTCTTGCTGTCTTGCTGTCTCGACTTCTCCAAACTCCAATCCGATGTTTCTGAAGTGCTTTCCTAAACCACTGTGTCTGTGACACTGTACGAAATATGTTGTGGAGCAATGCACATATATCCAAGAATGGAGCAAGGCATGTTGATTTTTCCATTTTCTCTCTGTGCCACACACACACACACACACACACACACACACACACTTTCTCCCTCTTTAAGTGGGGGCTATGACCCAAACTGCTCTAATCTGTGCTTGAAAGCAGCAAAGCCACACCTCATACTGATGCCAGGATCACCTTTCTAAAATACAGATTTCACCATTTTATTCCCCTAATTAAAATCCTCCAATGGTCCCAATCACCTTCATTTATTCCAACTATACTTTTTTCATTGAGAATCTACAAAGGCCACTCAACAATAATTGAGGGTTAAGAGGTATAAACACATAGCCCATAATACAGAGAGATATATGAACCACCAAAGCTTTAGCTCTTGCTTTCCCCTCTCAAGCAGCTAACCTCTCATACCCAGTATGGCTCTCATGCACTTGAATATTAATTCACTTATGTTTCAGGAGGCAAACTGTCTCATTTAATTCTTCCTTCTTTCCTTCTCCACCTGTTCCTTCATCAGTCTTTCCATCATCCACCAATACTTAACCTCCTTCAGTGTCGACTAAGTACTGTGAGCCCTTGGGGAGCTTGCCGTCTAACTCAGAAACCCTCCTCAGACCCTCCTGGTCATCCTCTCCTCAAAGCACAGGGAGAGTGCACTTACCACCACAATGGATGATGCACATCTCTAACTCCTCCAAGCCTGAGCCCCAGAGGTTTCTTTTTTCTCTGTCAATTACTAAAAAAAAAAAAAAAAAGGTATATTGAAGTCTCCATCTATAGTAGTGGATTGGTCTATTTCTCCTTACAGTTCCATCATCTTTTGACTCTGTCTCCCCACTATCAACACTGCCCAGCCCAGAGAAAGGCTTGAGGAAGAAATGAAGGAGGGAAGGATGGAGGAGAAGAAAAATAAAAATGAGTTCTCAACAGAACAACAAAACTGGCTTCTTTTATTTAAAAAGGGGGGGGCAGAAAGATTGCAATGCTAATGGAGAGAGATTTAAAAAAAAAAAAAAAAAGGAAGGCAGTGGGAGGGGGAAACAGATGTCCCAGCCCTTTCAAACCTAGACTAGAGGTAAACCCAGAAAGAATTTCAATTTATATGAGGCAATAGACCATTCAAATCCCTACCCCACAATCCAAAGCCTTGAGCAGGCACCATGAAATGTGCTTTCTCTCTTCTGGAAGCCATGCTCATAAATTCACCGTTTCTCAGTCGCATTCCATTGAAACAATTGCTGCCCCCACTTGATGGAATCAAGGACCTGAATCATGTTGAAACTCAGCTGAAAGTAAATTTTGGAGTTTTAGAGTGTATAATGATATCTACAGTTCCTACTCTGATTACAGGAAGTGCCACATTAGCACTTTAGGAAAGAAAAGATCCACACTCTACTTAAATTTTGCCAGTGTCATAAAGAATGCTTAAGGCTCTATAATACGGACTACTACTGTTTCACAGAAAAAATTCGCATTTGTTTTGCACTGGAAAACCACAAATGGATTCCTTTCATCGCACAGTCACGGGGGATCACTTGAGAACAGGAAGATGGCTTTATTGAGACCCAATATGGGGGACCTCACTTAAGAGTTCTTTCGACATAGGGAATAGAGATCTCTACATTCTGCCAACAGGTCTGTTAGCAGGCTGAGCCTGGAGAGGTAATCAAACAGTACCTGAGTCTAAGGTTTCCAGACAGACTCCTTATAAATTACCTGAATATATCTTCATACAGTATTAGCTCTTTTTTGCCTCCACCTCTAAATTAACAAGTCACTATCAATTTTGGGCCTTTATACCTAGGATTCCCATTAAAGACCAGATCTTTTTTCATGTAAAAAGGAACATCAGTAGACTACTCCCCTGGCTGGTGAGGTCTAGCAGCCTGGTCTTCTCCATAGTTTCAACTGTTAGATTCACTTTACTCTTTAGATGAGAATTTTCAATGCCTTTGAAAAATACTTGGGAGAAATTCAAGGTCAGGCACAGGGGCTTAAAACATTCATCTTGATGAGGTACAAAACCCTCTATTGTTATTGGCAGAGCAAGAAGATGACCCTTTTGACAAAAGTTATGTAATCAGTTTTGTCTGCCCAACAGAAAGAAAAATATCCATTTGTGTAACTATGTGGATATTCCTTGTCAGGGGAAATAATGCTTGAGTTAACTGTCCATTTTCAACTTGAAACATCTTTGTTCATCATGGTCATAGTGACCTCCCTATGGCCAGACATTTGCTTGAATTAGCTCTCATCAGTTAATATTTTTCTATTTTTTTAATCCAGATTACTTATTTCTGAATCTATTTTTTCCTTTCAATTTTAGTCTCTTTCTCCTAAAACATGACTCTTTTAGCATACCTAATTTCTTTTTTTGTCTAACATTCAATAAAACAGTCAAAAAGCATTGCAAGCAAGTGCTACAGGGCTAGGGAAAAGGACAAACAAAATTCAGGCCCTGTTCCTTACCCTTGAAAAATAATGGAGGAGCCATGAAACCCATGCATGGTAACAATGAGAAAATATTTTGATCCAGATCACAAAAGTAATTGCAAATTAAAGAAAAAAAAAGCTACAAATTGTGCCTTTTCAAGGGTCCAAATACAATAATAAATGGGACATATGTAAGAATTTTCAGAGACTGCTTCCTGGAAGAAATAAGAACTGTGTGTGTGTGTGTGTGTGTGTGTGTGTGTGTGTGTGTGTAGGAGCATCATTTCATCTGTTTTGGGTAGTAGCTTCCTTTATTTGCCAAAAGTACATTAATTTTATTTATCTTGACATTTATTCCCCTCCATTTGCAATCAGAACTCTTAATCCTAAAAGAGAAATAGAAAATGCCTTATTTTCCATCTGCTCTGTCTTTTCTATTTCCTATTATATTCATATCATTTCTTAACTATTTAATCTGATGATCTTACATTACTGTTGAATATTCATATTTTAGTCTCAGTGTGTCATTCATTACCACTCGCATTTCATCCTTTCAGAATCATTCTGTTTCTTTCCTTCAAGTTTATTCATTACCTCCCATCTTGATGTCTGTGATTCACTCATGTTGGTCTTCTGACATCCTGTCTCAAAACATGATTGAAACCCTCTTTAAAAGCTTGAATCTCAAATAATGTATTCCCTTACTCCATCAACTCCACTGATTTCTGGTTCATCTCTTCCTCACATTTAAATGGTTGACTCATTTCTCCGACTACTTTATAAACCTTTAACTAACATTATCTACTTCTTGCACAAAATTACATGTATTTTCATCTCTTTGCGAAGCCTGTTTTCTAATTGGTTTCGTTTATTTAGCTTATCTCTCCAATTTTCTTCTTTTATAGTCATTTTTCATAACTCTCCTTATTGTGCCACTTTTAATCACAGAAATGCACCTTGGTTTAAATGGCCTGAAGATAAATATTGAATATGCATATGTGAACAGTCTAAACTTGATTACCTAATGGTTTGGGTGAGGATGAAAGGAACATGAAAATAAATAGTCACCAGCCAGATTTAAATACATGACAGGATTTGGCATTTATACTCCCTTTTCCAGTACCTCCTATAGTCCCTCATCCCTGATCTCTCTCAAGGCTAGAAACGGAAAAGTAATCCGAGATGCATTTTTCTCCCTGGTCCAAATGTTACTTTTCATTTGTCCATTTATAGATCAGAAGTTGGGTTCTGAGCAAAGACAAGGGCAGTTTAAGGTTCTCCATCAATGCCTTTTCACGTTATACAATTTCCCAATCATTTCCATGATGATCACTTTATTTAATCCACTAATACTCATAAATGGTGTCGATACAACAGTGAGGCGTCATAAAACAAAAAAATAAAATTAGTTGCCTGGTGAAATTGTGCATATGATTTGTTAATATCATTTCTTAAAACCCTAAGCCACCTTTTGGTACCACTGAGCAGATCTCAATCAAGAATACACAATAGGATTCTGTCCAGAATGTGGAACCATCAGTAAGGTTGACGTCTTCTCCATTCATACTCTAGCTTACACCAAGGCAGGCACGATGAAAGTGAAAGGCTCATTTTTCTTCATTTAAACGGTTGGCAGATCTTCTCTTTATTTCTTTGGAGAAAGTTTCTCATAAGCAGGATACATCATATTCACAGAAAATGGATATTCCTACATCTGGTTCTGGGTTGTTTATAAATCAGAGATTAAGTGCCTCACTGCTTTGAAACCAAAGATGTCCCAGTATAGCCTGTAGGGCTTCTTCTTCATGTTAGTCCTTATTAACATTTATACCATTTGTTCTTTCAAGGCTCAGAGAACCCCGACTCAATCCAGCGCTCAATTATACACATTCTCTACCTGTGGGCTGCACCAGGATTTTACCGAAGGCCATAGCTGGGTATCTGACCTAGGAGGATCATTAGGAATTTGCATAAATTGTCTTAAGACCTGCATGCATTTGCTTAAATTATGACATCAAACCCAGTGCGGTTTTAGAATTAACACTGAATTCTGGTTATCTTCTGGGGACAAGTCTGTCTAAAAGTAGTCATTGACTCAAATGGCTAGCAGGAGGGTACAGATAGGTAACATAAATGAGTGGAGGAGGACAGTAGCTAAGTACAAAAGAAAGACAGGTGAAGACTTCGGTGGACGAAGAGCCAAGCTTCAGCAATAACTCCTGAGCCTAAGAACACACGTCTCTGAGCCACAGGCAGCTAGAGGACACAGGCCGACAGTACTTACTATATGGGTAGAGACTGCTCCTGAACTCCTACCACAAACACAGTGGTTCATTTGTAGGAGGAGGTTTCTCTACACATGCCTACTCCTCCCTCATGCTCACTCACCTATACTCACTTCAAGTCCCAAAAGCATTTTAAATGTCAATGGTTTGGAGAAGCAATTAGAGTTGGGTGGGTGCTTGATTCTGAGTGGTTAAGTGGTAAAGAGGAATTCACAGTGCAGGTCCTCTTCTTTGGGATCCCAGATTGGCCAAGATTGATGGAACAGATTCTCTCTTCAGTAGCACCCATGTCTCCCAAGGAAAGGATTGTAAGATAAAATAGAGGACCCCCACCTCAGTTTGAATTTCAGATTAATAGTATTTCTTTAGTTTGCTCCCAAATACTGCATGAGACATAGTAAAATACTAATTGCTGTTCAGTTGAAATTCAAATGTACCTGGTCATCCCGCATTTGACCTGCTGAATCTGGAGACCCTACCCAGGACCAGCGCTTCTTTCTCGGTGGTGCCTTCACTCCCAGGTCTTCCTAGCCTCATGTGATGCTACCGGGTAGATGGGGGCAATCACTGGCACAGTGGACTCTAGTATCAACTGTACTGCTCAGGTTCAAATCCTAGGCCCACATGGAAATTTTTTTAACTTCTATACACCTATGTTAATTTCCCAGTCTATAATAAAACAGGGATGATGGTGAAAACCTATTTTATGTATCTGTTTTTGGGAGGAAATGAGTCAATCCACACTAAAGTTTGGCACAGAGCAGACACTCGATAAATGCTGGCCACAGTGATTGCCACAGGTTGCCTCGTCCTGTACAGATGGTAATCTACCTGCTAATTAAAGTTGCATTTTAGTTAACGTTTAGAATTATTTTACTGGTGTGATAAACATGTGTTTAACATTTAGCAATGCTGGGGGAAAATATTATTTTAAATTCAAATTTGGAAAAGTGTAGTTTTAAATTTTGATACAAGGTTGAAGAAAATTCTTAAGGAAGGTTATATTAAGCTCACAGGATAGACTCTCAATTCTTCATTCGTCCCCCAGTCCTATTTATCTCTTTTTCCTCCCTATCGCTCTTCTTCAGCTTATCAGAAGGAAATGTAGGAGCAGCAAACAGTCACTTGTTTTATTCACTAGACAGAGCAGGATGCTTTCTCCATCACAAATGATTTACTTGCCCTCTAGACACTTTCCCCACCCCCCTGAAACAGACACACACACAACCACCTGTCCCACCTCAGCACCCCACCCTGGAACTCTGTGTCTTAGGGCATTATTGTTCTCTTCTCAACTTAATAAGCTGAAAACACAGACAGAGCAGTTAAGAATCTGCTCAAGGGGGCACACAGGGAGCCAGCTGGGGAACTGAAATGAGACCATCCCACATCTTGGCTCCCCGCCCAGTGCTCTGTCCAACAGACCATAGTGGACACCTGGGTCTGCTGAATAGGAGCCCTGCAGTTGCCAGGGCAAAGGATGAAGCCAAAGTTGGAAAACTCTTACGATACTCCCCATGGCGATTAATCTGTTTGAAGGTCTGGGCTCTGAACCTTGGATTCCAGGTCTGCATTCCTTCATAAAACCTCATGTTTTGAAAGCCACAGTCAATGACCCTGTGAATTTAACTAGACACATTCTTACAAAGCAGCGTCATAAAGGAAAGCTCCTAAGTGATTGGAATCTGCCAACATGCTGTCTTGTGCTCCTGGCTCCCAGTATGGGGGCCCAGGAGAGGAGAATCCCACGCCAAGTCAATTTTCACTGCTTGGGCTACCATTGTGGAATGCTGGGCTTCCTTAGAGGCATGCCTGTCATTTTGGATGCTCTTCTTAATGAAGGCTCAGGCACTAATCTAAAAGGTCAGTGCTTGCTCACACCACTGTACTGGTGGCCACGCTTAAATTGCATATCCACGGTTGGTGGGGTAGGGTCTGTTTCAGGCATGATGAAACCCACATCTCTTTAACCTGATAAAATGAAATCTATATGCTCTTTGCTTTTAAAAGCTTCAAACTCTATCCACTTCAATGAATAAGCTAAAGGAAAGCTAAGATCAAATGCCATAGCCTCCTGTAAAGGAAATTGTGATCTCCCCCCCTCCCCCCCCCCCCCGCTTTGTCTTCATCTTTCTCTCTCTCTCTCTCATATTATTGTTTTCATGAACACTAAAGACAAACCAGAACAAATGACAAATGATTCTGGTTTGGAGAGGACAATAGTCTTCATCCCATTTAAAAATCTTCAGAAATGTATCTCCCCCACCCCATTTCTTTTTACACTTACTCAAATTAAATAAGTTCCATTTGGTCCCTCAGCCTAACTTACCAATCTGCCCCACACCAGCTACCTGCTTGCTGCTGGGGGGACATCAGAGCCTGAACTGTGTGTGTTCAGGATACCATCCACCTAGTTGAGTTGTCTGCGCTGAAGCAGCCATGGGATAAATCAGACCCCTGTGAGAGGAATTCCGGCGGGTAGACTCTCACTCTTTATTTACCTAGCCTTCATTTTAGTGCCATGTGATGACAACATTCTGATGTCCTTTTAGGAACAATACTTCCTCCCCTATCTTCAGTCTGTGTGCTTGAGATGGGGCTAATCCCACCCACAATGGGGCCCATAACCGAGGTGTAGCTAGTCAGCATTTTTCTTCCCTCTTTGCCCGAACAATCAGTTCTGTATTGTGCCTGAGACTCGGGTTAGGTCAACTAAAATCTGCCCCAGGGCTTTGCTAGAACTGTGAGGAAGGTGGTACCCCCTTCCCACTGGGCGTGTGAGGCAGGCAGATCATAGGTGTGTCACCCCAAAGGGAAAGTCTGCCTGAGTGAGAATGAAGAAGAACACTGACAAGCAGTGCCCAACAGTGAGAGACTGATTTCTATTGACACTGCATGCACACCTAGGGCCAACTTTGCAGCAAGTCGGGAACACCCCTGGTGTTTTCAGTTATAAGAGCCAAGGCATCCTTCTTTTTGCTTCAGCCAATTTGGATTGGGTTTTCATTGCCTGCCATAAAAAGACTGTTGAAAATGGTACAAAAAAGGTTTTGTCAAGAACGCTAGGTTCAAACTCTTTTCATGAGAATTGTATGTCTCAGGTATGATGCATGTTCAAATGTATAAGGAACTACAAAGAGGTACATGGATTCTGTTATTAATCTCTGCTTCCTCCTCACCAAAGTACAATAACAGCCTCTATCCCCATATCCTTAACTGGAACAAGTTGGCAAATAATTCTTGTTCATTCTGTACTCTCCTCACTGCCCCCTGCATTGACTTTGTCCCACATAACTCAACTAGGTGGCTGAAATTTTTTGTTTTGTTTTGTTAGTTTTGGGGAGTTTTTTTGCTGATCTGACCTAGATCAGAAATCAGAAAACTATGGCCTGCAGGCCAAATATGGTCCACTGCCTGTTTTTTTGTAAATAAAGTTTTATTGGAATACAGTTATTCATTTATGTATATATTCTCTACAGCTGCTTTAGCACTAGGAGAGCAGAGCTAAGTAGTTGTGACAGAGACCATACAGCTCATGAAGCCTGAAATATTTACAATTTCGCCTTTTACAGAAAACATTTCTTGGCCTCTGATCTAAAGTATTAACTTGGGAATGACTGAAGCCCCTACAGCATTTGTCTTTTGTGTTTACAGTGTCTTTTGTGGCTTTATTATCTTTGCAGCTACTGTTCTTTTTGCAGGCTATGGAGATGAGAGGAAGACATTTAAATTCCTTTTGATAAGAAAAGTCACTGCCAACCTAGGATGGAAATAGAAGCTAAAAAAGGATTTTCCTCTTCCTCCCCCATGGCAATATGAAGAAATATGGATACCATCTGTGCCAGATTGTTGGCAATTTGCCACCATTCCCTCCTCTATATCATCCTCTGTACCTCATAGTCTAAAAGCCTGGAAACCACATTTCCCAGAATGCCTACTATAAGGTTTGTACCTTAAGCTAGACTGCACCAATAAAAAGAGCCTCCAGGATATACAGAAGACAGGAAAAAAAAAAAAAAAATAGAGTGATATTAGTGCTCTCCAGCAGAGGCAAGCAAATGCATGGATTTCAGTTGGTGGATAAAAGATTTTGCAGTGATCTCTGAAAAATCACCTGATTAAGTGTTTCAGGTAGTGGTGACCATTCTGTAGGTCCTGCAACTTTAGCAGGAAACTGACAGCTAGCAGAAACCCTATCTGACTCTCCAGCTTCCAGTTGTTCCCATGGTTTTGCATGCATCCAATCTCCTAGTTTAAGATCCCTCCTACTTGAAATACCTTGATCAGTTTCTGTTTTCCTATCTGACCCCTAACTGATATACCTTGACACTCCCTGGATAACACAATGAAATAGTCCCGTTAGCCCCAGAAGCAAGAGCTGACAGCGCTGCGGTTTCTTAATACCCCTGCAGAGTTAGTCAGTGTGCCGATATTCTAAGTCACTAGGTCATTGATCCTGGCGATCTCCCAATCAATTACTGCTGGTTAAGGCATCGTATGCAACCAAGAATGCTGGGCATTGCCACTGTTGTCACAATTTTTCAGATAGAGGTGTGGCAAGTGCAAGGATGCAAAAGTGGGATAGATTTGTGCAAGGGACAGAGAGAGGATTAGGGTCTTGAAGCACCAGCCCTGTGAGGCCCGGGGAGGATGATGACAATGGAAAATGTTTCATGCTAAACTAAGCTATTTAAAAAAAATAAAAATAAAAATAAACTAAGCTATTTAAAGGTCATATGACTGCCCGCATACCTCAGCCTCCTGGAAAAGTGTAAGAAAAGTAAATTAATGCATAAACTAACATGTAGTTTCAGAATAGCTCAAAGGGACATCAGACTAGAGAAAATGGGAATGGTGAGCCATTAGCAGAAATCTGCACAGGGCAGTAACAAACACCCTGACCTGATTTCGAGGAATGTGGATTTTAGTGCAGCGGCAGACACACCTGGCTGGGTGACCTTGGCGGAGTCACCCCTTACAAGGCCCTCGTCCTTTTCCTTTTCACTACAGAACAACCTCGAAGACTTTTTTTTTTTTGAGGCTGTGATCTTATTATCTATGGCTTGGAGGGAATTTGTCAGTGGAGGGCCTCAGGAGTTGCACACAGATGAAGACCACAGATGTGAAAATCTCATCCAAAAGCACCAAGTTCTTTCTACCCTTGATAAGTTATCACAGATTCGATCGCACCCAATGGACACCAGAAAATAGCCAAGGGCACTGTCAAGATTTCTCTTCCTCTTCCCCTTTGCTCCTGCTGTTCCATTTACTATCAGTGTATCTCTCTCTCTTCCCCTCCCTCCTTCCTTCTCCCCCCCCCCCCCACTTGCCCCACTTCCTTCTTTCTCATCCACTTATCTGTAAGAAGGCCTGACTTCAGGGGAAAAGGCAGAGAAAGCCAAGGGGGCAAGGAATTGCTGAAAAGAAAACAAACCAGCTTTTACTAGGTTTGGGGTTTTTTTTCCTTCCAGGTGTGCACAAACACCACCACTATCACTGTCAAGACGGCTTTTCTATAGAGGAGAAGACTAGGAGGGACAAGAAGAAAGATGACAAGAATGCTAGCATGCTTAGGAAAATTAGGAAATTTTTAAAAATTAATCTGGATCACAGTTTATTGGAGTAAGAATACCCTTTATAGAAGAACTATGTCCTCAGACGTTTTGAAATTGTGACTTATAAAAATCCAGCCACATAAGATGTTTTCTGATTTTCTACTCATTAACAATTGACTTATTCAAAGCACTGTCCCTTTTTTGCAGGAGCGTGTCAAGCTACAAACACTATGTATTTGAGATTTTAAGCTGCTATGTAATTATCAGAGGGGAGTTACTGCTTGCTAGCAAGTGTCCCTGCTCCACAAAGGCAAATGATCCTTTGGCATTTTAAGTCAGCCAACTCCTTTTAATTAAGGGGGAAAAAAGTCTTGTTATTTAGCCATTCTCAGTTCTGCACTTCTTTGTACGACTTAATAATTTATTTACAAACGTTAACTTGCAGCCATGTGTTCTGCTCCATTTGGGAAGCTTGCATGGCTGTCGTGTGTTTAGTGTCTCTCCAGAACTCATTGTTTTGATAAAATAGGATATTCTACATTTATGAGTGTCAAAAGGGACTTCAGCAAGGACTTAAACAGACTTGCCAGCTGTGTGCTCTGGGCAATGGGAACCTACGGGCCTGTCTCCCTGTCCCTTGACTCTGACAAACAGACCTTGCCTAAGCCAGGCAAGGAATTTCAATGCCTGAGTCTCTTGTTGAAATGTTTGGAAAGCAGCCCTCATGGTCATCCAAAGTAGCCAACAGTTCTAAATGGGCTCCACACTTAAGCCAAGTAGAGAAGAAATACTGAGACAGAGAATGTACTGAGAGGTTATTTTTGGAGGAAATACCAGGTTGTAGATTAGGAGGATATTGTACACATCATCATCCTGGCTACCTTTTCCCACATAGCTACTGTGTGCCAGACCCCAAGCCAGCCAGGCATTTCTTCCATGTTAATTCATTTAATCTAAGTCTTATAACCAGGTACGTATATATCCCATTTTATAGATAAAGAAAATTGGCTTCAGAGAAATAAATAACCTAGTCCATGGACACACAGCTATAAGAAAGCTAAGTCAGAACTGGAAGCTAAGTGTAAGACCAAAGCTGGGTTATTCCAAGGCTTTGTGCAATTACAGAAAGGTGTCCAAGGGCACAAGGCTTAGGAAAATAGACTAATACAATGTGTTTTTCTTGCTAGCAGCTGCAGTCCTAGCCCGGGACACATGGGTGGTGAGTAATGCACTGACTGTATAGTTCAGTGTCTACTCACTTTCTCAGCATAATGACTCTGTGAAGTATGTGGACCGGCCAATTCTCTGTGGTAGCTCTCATGCCAGGCCAGGTATGTCTAACTTCAGTGTGATGCTGAATCTTATGTAGCATCTTGGCAGGGCCATGGTGCCCAGGTTTTGGTCAGACATTATTCTGAGTGTTTCTTTGAAGATGTTTTTCGATGAGATTAACATCCAAATCTGTGAACTTTGAGTAAAGTGGACTACTTGCTATAATGTGGGTGGGCTTCATCCAATCAGTTGAAGGCATGTGTGTATAAATGTTTTAATCTGTGTATATACATGTGTGTGTATACATATTTCTGTTTCTCTGAAGAATTCTGACTAATACAACCAGAATTTAGAATCTGGGTTCTTTCCACAATTCCAAGGAAGTTTTTCTTGATACCCATGTGAGAAGATGCACAGAGAGCAAGTAAGAAAATTCTTTGTTGGCTGAAATACGTTATTGAAAGGGTGCCAATTAACAAAACTATGTCAATGTAGAAGGAAGTCTTTAGGACGTGCTTCAGGGCTCCACACTTGGTTCTCTGTCCCATTCAACACTTCTGTCAGTGGCTTGTGATACAGGATCATGCAAATCCAATATGAGGATGAAACGAAACTGGCTGCGATAACTAACATGACAGATGATAGGATCAAGATTTTGACAGGTTGGGTTACTATGCTGAAACTAACAAGAAGCATAATGGTATTACTATACATTTTAGATGTTTTTTAAAAAATCAATAATTATAGCACAGCTATAGATTCAGAAAGGTAGAATTTAAATTTCATTCTTCTGAGGCTCAATATATGTCAACAATGTGACACAGCTCCTTTAAAATGTTAATAGCATTGAAATCAAAAGATAAAAATATTAATGCATCCTGTGTATCAGTCCTTGAACATAAGCTGCATAGGTCTGAAAGCATCAGAAATATCCCATTCTAAGAGGTTCTACAGTTCAGAAGGTTGATGGTACAATAAAGTACTGAAGAGGAGGATGTTTGGACATGTTTAGAATTTTTTAAACAGAAAAATAGTGGGAAGAACTGAGGATTAATATAACAGAGGAGAAAATATCTGAAGGAAGACAGAAAAGGGGTATTCAAGTAATGGAGGGAGGAAGAACCAGTCTTCTTTTTGCAGACATTTCATGTCAAAAAAAGAGAAAAGGCTTTCTAAAAATTGGACATAGCTGAGAAATTTAGGATACTCTGTGAAAAGGGAAGTCCACTGGCCGAAACTATCTAAGCCTGCCTATATGATCACTTTACAACCTTCCCAAAAGGATAGACCATGTTAAAGACATTTCCCTTCTCCTTTCATCTCATAAAACTAATAAGGGGCCAGAAAGCTAATTTGGCATGATCTGCACTTGGTGAGCCATGGGTGACTTTTAGGAATCACCTACTTCTCTAAATCATTGCAATCGGCTAATAATTTTTCTCAGACTTCCCAGAGAATGGGCACCAATTATATCAATAATTCATTTGGAATTAAATAACCGTATCTTTCTGCATGCTTTTCCAAAAACCACAAACATGAATAAATACCACTGTTAGTTTTACTATCCTTTCTATTAAGGTGCCAGTTACTGTCATGTTTTAGATACTTAATCTCATTTAACCTTGATACAATTATCTGAAGCTCAGAGACCTTAGGTCTCTATCCCAAGACACAAGCCCGCAACTATCCAAGTTAATATTTAAGCCCAAATCCAAGTGATCTGGAAGTCTCTGCTGGGAACTGCTATATTCTGTGGGCCAGTCTCCACAAATGCCACACCTATCCTCACTTTCCACCGTGCTTCCTCTACATGGTTACCTACAGTGCTTGTCTCCCTCTATCTCTGTGCAGCCTACATGATCAAGCTCCCTCTCATCCCCGAAACAAAGCCTGCCTACCCTGAGAAGCCCAGCCCACAGTTTTTTCCTTACAGATTATTTCAGTTCAGTTAAAGAAAATCAAATGGAACTAGTTTAGGCAAAATGAAGAATTTTTTTAGCTCATGAGGGCGAAGAGCAGGAAAGAAAGGGGCAGGTAGATCCACTCTCGGAAACCAAAGAAACCAGGGATCAGAATCTGCACTTTCCCTCTCCCTGCCTCTCTTCACCTCTGCTAGAGTCACCTTCCTCTTCTCAGGCTGCCCTTCCCCAGCAGGCTGGAATTAAGGCCTCAGGCAGTTTATACTCCTAAACTCAGCCCCAGAGAACAAGTTTTTTTTTTTTTTTTTTTTTTAATTTCCTATATTGAGATATATTTTACATACAATAAATGCACCCATTTTTAGGGTAAATTTTAAGGAGTACTGACAAAGTTACATACCCACATAACTTCTACTGTAACTTTAATATGGAATCTTTCCAGTATCACAGCTCAAGTTTTAAAAAAAACTGAAGGAAGGACTCTGGAGAAGGTACCTGCCTCTAGAAATCAATCACCACGAGTTTGAGAACCAACGTGGACAGCACCCACTAAAACCAAATGGTAAGAGTGGAGGAAGAGCAAAGGGCACCCATACAGCATAATGAAAAATAATTAGGAGTTTGAAGCAGGAAAAACATACTGGGAGACCCAAATTACAGAGTAATTTTAACAGGGAATTTTTTTTAACAGGGAATTTTTAATATAAGAAAGTACTAACTATAACAAGGAGTTAGAGTAATAAGGGATCAGCATCCAGGAGAGGGGCCCTTAGGGCTGAGATCTGTGGCCACTGAATGGCAGATGACATTGTGCTGGTGGAACTTGAAGGAAATCCTCCCTCTGGAACTTTCCAGAAATCCATTGTTTCAAGTATCAGGAAAAGCTGTTCATCCACAGAGGTCTCATTGGAGGTGATCCACTGCAAAATTGCCTGAGGTACATGGCAGGAGGAGCTCCTGGTCCACTGGCGCTGCTGGTTGCTCTGAACAGAAGGAGCTGGGAACTGGAGAAGCCAGGCCCTGGAGAGCAGCTGTGGGGGCCTGCCAAGCCAGCACATCAGAACCAGGGAGCAAAACCCTTTCTTTCTGTAATGACACAGCTTAACATCATGCCCACAAGGCATGATGTTAAAGGGCCCAGATCCATTTTCACAGATTAAGCAAAAGATATTTGGAAGTGAGAAGCAATACATCTCTTATCAGCCCACACCCCAATTTGTTTCTATTAACCATCCTCTAAAGTCCTAGACTTTATCCCACCCAATCTAACATTGATTATGTGCCTCCCTAGCTATATATATATATATGCATACATACACACATATTGGTTTTCCCAACTGAGTTAGGAATTCCCAGAAGATAAGAAACATGCCCTAAGTGACTGGAGGTTTCCCTTCTCTCCATCCCCACAGTGTTTCCTACAATACTAGGCCTGCAGGAAATTCTTAGTGAATATTGTATTGACAGAGATTACAAAATAATCCCAAACCTCTACATCAGAGTCGCAAAGAAGAAGCCTTGGGCCAAATCATCCCACAGACAGGTTTGTCCTTTTTTTTTTTTTTTTTTTTTTTTTTTTAAATTTTGCACAGTGTTTTGTCTATCCAATTTTTTGAGGTTCTAAATTAGTGGCCAACACACAAAACTGGAAACTTGACATAGAAATCCAACAATCTAGGTCTTCTGGGGGGCTCAGTCAGTCTGAGCATCTGCCTTTGGCTCAGGTCATGATCCCAGGGTCCTGGCATCAAGTCCTGCATTGGACTCCCTGCTCAGCAGAAAGTCTGCTTCTACCTCTCCCTAGGCCCCTCCCCTTTGCTTGTGCTCCCCCCCCAATAAATAAATAAAATCTTAAAAAAAAAAAAAAACAAGAGAGAAATCTAACATTCTGGAAAGCTGTAAGATGGTGCCACAGTGAGCCAGCACATGCTGCTGAGGCTGACTCTCAGACCCTTGCTCCACCAGCACACACATATGCTCTGTGAGGCTGTAGTCCTCCAATGGCCTGTTCATTTTTGACCAAGGCTTTGAAATGTGTGACTGAGTCCTCAACCTCTGCTCAATAGGACAGATCCCTTTAACTTCTACAAGTCAAGGAATGTGGAAAATAAGCACTAAATAGACATAACTATGTTGCCGATGCTGATGATTTCTTAGCTCCTTCTTTTCACACACATATCAGAACTGTTGAGTGTCTTTAACATGAATGATCTGAATGAGTTCATAAGAAAATTGACGCAGTATAAACTTAGGACCACTGACAGGGGATTGGAAGAAAAACTGACAAAGGGTCTTGTTTAAGCACCATCACTGTTCTCATCTAACCAGTACCCTGGTGCAATCTTAGAGTCTCCACGACCCTCAGTTTCCTGCTCTGAAAGGAAGGAACATGCATAGTCTTGACTTTCTGTGAGTCTAGGAGGTTGTTACAGACTGAAGCTCTATTCATTAGGAACAACTGGAGGACCTGGTCTGGCTAAAGAGCACTTAATTAAGCAAGTGTTTTAATTAATCATTCCTTTTTAAAGACTTTTCTTTTTGCTGGTTTAAGAAATCAGTTTATCATCACCTGCCTCTCTTTAAGTTTGACAACTTTACTGTGGCTCTCCTATTGCCAGGAAAACACCAAGCCTCTCAGAGAGGCATCTGTATTATGATCTCATCCATGACAGTGGGAATCTCCTGGAAAAAAATAAACTTTAAAAATGCAACAGGATTTATTTAATTAGCAAATATTTACTAAATGCCCAGGGCTGCCCTAAGACCTTCTGGTATGTTGTATATACATTTGGACCACCTCCGCATTATTATAAATTACACAGCTCATCCACAACCAACACACAGGATAAACTTGGATCCATACTGTTAATTATACTTTTAAAAAATCAAAATTACATTTAATCAAGTGCATTAAAAATAGACCCTTCAGAGTATGACTATTTATTAATGAAGTCGGGTCATTTAATTACTTAATCACACATTCAGATGTGTAAAGAAAATGCAGCTTCCTCTTTCTTCTTTATTTGATACTTCATCCTCCCTCTGAGCTTCCTCCTGCTGGGCAGAACCGTTTAGTCCAACAGGTAACGCTAATCCAATGAAATTATTTCAATAGTCCCTTTAACTAAATGCCATCTTTGGCATTCTGGATCTGCTCAACAAGCCATGCTCCTTCCAGGGGGTGACTGGATAAGTGGAGTTCCGAAGGGTGCATTATGTGACCCATGGAGAGACGATAAGAGCCATGGATGCACAGAATGTGCTCTGGATGCTTGTTAGTCTCTGTTACAAAGTGGCTGGACAGTGCTGATCTCTGTTCCCTGGACCATCAGTAACATGTGACATCATTGATTACTCTCTTCTCCTTCAAACACTCTTCATTTGGCTTCTGGCCACCTGTCTCAGTCAAGCTCCAGCCGCTATAACAGACCACCCTAGACCACCCCAGACTATCCAGCCACAGCCAAACCAGCTCAGACACAAAGAACCACCTAGCCAACCCACAGACTCCAGAGAAATAATAAATGTTGTTTTAAGCCCCCATGCTTGGGTTTTTTTATGAGATGAAAAAGACACAAAAGTAATAAAACTTGTATTGATAGTTAAAAATGTATATTAATATATTAATACTATATATAGTAACATTCTAATATAAGCAACTTAATTAATAGGGGGAAAAAGTCTTTGTTTACCTTGAAGAACAGGTATGTTTGTTCCTTATAGATCATTTGTATTATGGAATTGATCCTGTTCAAATTGCTTCAAGTGAAGTGGAGGAGTGCTGGTGTGTGACTTTTTTTGTCACTGATTCATTTATTCACTTACTCACTTTATATGAGTACAATCTAAGCTACCTTGATGTTGATCCAGTTTCTTAGTTTGTTCACCTGCTATAACAAAATACCATAGACTGGGGTAGCTTAAACAACATTTATTTCTCATAGTTCTGGAGGTTGGAATTCTGAGAAGAGGGTGCCAGCAGGGTCGGGATCTGGTGAGGATCCTCTTCCTCAGGACCCATGAAAACTTCTGCATGACAAGAACATCACACTCAAGGCATGAGGCTCCAGGAACTGTGTGTTGGACTCATCAGACTACGACTCTCTGATACCACCCTAATGTTCGCGTGGGAATGGCTGTAGGTACAACTTCATCTAAGGACCTGCGATCATTCCCCCTCCCCCGACCCTGCCCTGTAGCCAAGGCAACTACGCTTAGAGTGGGTGCTCCTGGACCTAAACAGGCACTCTTAAAGATCTTTTTTATGAATAAATGAAACTTTTAAACATCCAGCAGAGCTGGGAGCTTTTTGCTCACCACCTAGTTTCTACCATTAACATTTAAAGATACTTTTTATCACATATCTATTCCTCTATCCACCTGCATACTTATTAACTAGTTATACATTACATTTTTTCTTTTGATGTAAAATGTACATGCAATGAATTATACAAATCTGAAGTATACAGTTGCAGATGTTGACAAATGCATACACATACTTACTTCTTATTACAAATATCTATCAAGATATCAGAACATGACTACCACCCCGAGAAATTCCATCAGGTCCTTTCCCACTCAATCACCACCCCTACCTCTCTGGAGGTAACCAGCATTGTTATTTTTATCTACCAAGATTAGATTTTCCTCTTTTAGATCTTCATATGGAATAATACTATATGTGCTCTTTTTCATACGGTTTCTTTCACTTAACTATGAGCAAACAGAACTACTTAATAATAAATATGTTGAAATATTCAGCAGGAAGTGTACAGGTAACTGCAATTTACTTTTAAATATATCAAAAAAATAAGATGGGGGAATCCCTGGGTGGCTCAGCGGTCTAGCACCTGCCTTCGGCCCGGGGCGTGATCCTGGGGTACTGGGATTGAGTCCCACGTCAGGGTCCCTGCATGGAGCTTGCTTCTCCCTCTGCCTGTGTCTCTGCCTCTCTCTCTCTCTCTCTCTGCGTCTCTCATGAATAAATAAATAAAATCTTAAAAAATAAATAAGATGGAGGGACGAATGGTTGTCTGGAAGTTTCACCCATGTTGTATGTATTAAGAGTCACCTCTTTTTTATCACTAAATAGTATTTCACTATATGAATATACCACATTTTATTAATTTTCCTTGAGGGAACTTGAGCTATTTCTAGTTTAGGCCTATTATGAAAAAAGCAGAACATTCTTGTGTAAATGTTTTGTATACTTACATTTTCTTTTTCTTTCTTTTCTTTTTTTTTTTTTTACTTACATTTTCATCTCTCTTGAGTAGATCCCTAGAATTGAAAGCTCTGGGTCAGAGGATATTCATATTTTTAGTTTCATTGAAAAAAAAATAACAGTGCCAGACATTTGTCAGAGTTTATGCCATTATATATGGTTACCAGTGATGCATGAAAATTCCACTTATTCTGCATTGACTGGACACCTAATTCCCCAAATATACATCCCTAGCTTTTGAACTGGGTGTGAAAGAAGAGAAACAATGAGCTCCTTTTACCTCTATTTCCCTTCTCCCCACAATCCTTCTTCCTTTTGTTCCCCTTCCCATCTCCCTGACTTGTGTATCTGTTCACCAAGTTCAGGGAAGGCAGTCTTCAGTGTTCCCATTTGCTCTACATCATGCCTAGAGTTATCTGGGCCCAATGAGGAGAAAGAAACCACATGGTAGGTTAATCAGGGGGAATTTATTATAAGAATTATTATCCCTGATTAAAAAGCAACTATAAGATAAAGGAAACTCCATGTAGTACCCTAGGGTAGCTGGAGAATAAACAAGGAAGAACAAACTTGGGAGGGATTCAGACATCACTGGAGGAAAGGTGGTTTGGCCACCAGAAAAGTTGCCTGGCTTAGTGTAGCCAGATGGAACAGATAATGGGCAACCAATGACATGGGTATGCAATGGAATTCTGGGTGTGGGACAGAGGTGGAGTCATCAGAGCATCCAGGCTGCACAGGGTGGAAAAGCTGGTGCTTGTAGACATAGTAACAGCTGAATGTGTGACTCTCTAGGGTGTTGACAGTTCCTTGCAGGCTGTACGTGGTTCTGGAGGACTACAGAAGAATGATCTAACACCGGGCAAAGATGTAAAGTCACTGAAGGACCTTGGGCCTGTGGCTGAGCCAGGCTCTATGGAGTGCCTTACACGCATGCTGCTGACCTCTAAGCCCATCCGAAACTGCAGGAAGCCTCTTCCTTTTACAAGATCCCTCCAGTGCCCTCTATGGAGAAAGCTTACCATAATAAGGAGAAAAGTTTTGAGGAATTTCATTGGTTATCATATAGCATATATATATATTTCTTCAATATATATATTAAATATATATATTTATATATTAAATATAATATATATATATTAAAGCGTGCATTCTGAGCTCAGAGGCAACAAATTGATAGCTGACACAATGTCATTCTTTTCTACTCCTGGCTTAGATTAAGCCTAAATGATCAATGGGGAGTAGTAGAAAAGAAAAGCCCTGGCTTCCCAATTGTGGTAGATTGTTTGCAAAAAGAGCCACAAGAATTCCTCTCTTATCTGCATTCAGGCCTCTTTGCAATGACACTTTGCAGCTTTCACCCTCCAGAGGGACAGTCTTTTTCTATTCCTTGAATCTGTGTTGACCATATGACTTATTTTGGCTAACAGAACATTAGCAAACTTGATATAAACAAATTCGATAAGGTCCTCGCTTATTGGAGCTTCTCTCTGTTTCTACTGGGAACCTTTCTCTCACCATATGAACAACTTGATTAGCCTTCTGGAAGATGAGGAAACACGAAGAACTCAGGCATCCCAGAATTCCTACCTCAGACCACACTACACCATCCTAGACCATCCAGCCGCACTCAAATCAGCACAGACACAAAGAACCATCTAGCCAACCCACAGAACACAGAGAAATCATGAACATTTGTTGTTTTAAGCTACCATGCTTGGGTTTTGTTATGGAGCAAAAATGACACAAAAATAATAAAAATTATTTCAAAAAATGTATACTAATATATTAATATTCATAAAGTAGCATGCTAATATAAGCAACCTAATTACCAGGGGAAAAAAAGCTTTGTTTACCCCGAGGAATGGATGTTTGTTTCATATATATCATTTGTCTTATGGAATTGATCCTGTTTCCCTTTTCATTTGGATATCAAGAAACACAGAGCCAATCTGTGGCTCATCTTTAGCAACAATGTCCTCTTTATGTTCATACTCTTCCCTAAGTTTTGACTTTCTATTCTATCGGTCTCTGTTCCTGACTTGTAATTCATTTATAATTTGCCAATTTGAGTTTATGCATTTGTATAAGCTGTCTCAAATGATTTTTTGAATGAGATTAGATATAATAATATAAAACTAATGCAACCATTTATGGATATAATGCTTGAACCATAAAATGCATAGTGTTTTCCTCTGTAATAAAGCTAGTGTGCTTCATTGGGTGAAGCCCACTTTTTGCAAAAGATCAAATTAAAATTGATAAGTTTGGATTAGAGGCAATAATTATCTTACACTGAAAAGCAAACAAACAAAAAAATTTCCATTTTTATGAAATTTCAAATTTTTATGAAATTAAGAAGGATGTCCCTGGGTTCTGTAGTTGGCATAAATTAGACTGCAATTCCAAAATAAAACAAAATTAAGTTTTATGAAGTCTTTAGACACAAAGTAAAAAAATATTCTAGTCTAGTTTTCAAATATTCTGGTGCTACTATTACTATTAACCTAAGCTTTAAAGAACTTAGCTGTTTCTGCTTTAAAATATATAAATATATAGAACATTTTTAACTAGACATTTGGATAATGTTGAACCATTTTGCCATGTTGATCCATTCCTCTCCCAATCAAACTGTTCTTGAAAGAAATATGAAAAAGTTAATAGACCAAAACAAGTTACAGATCTTGAATTAACCAGAAGTGATCTTTTTAAAATGACAAGATTGCCCTTTTATGATAACAAATGTGGATCTCCTATTTGAAAGTGGACCAGAATCCCAGATTGGGAGGGGGAGGCCAGTCAACTGTGAAATAGGTTGTCAAAAATATAAGTCTAAAATATGATTCAACCAGGAAAAAAAAATCCCAATTGTGCTGAAAAGTCTAGGATGTTCATTTACTTAGCAGAACAAAATCAGCTGAGGCTCACTGCAGATTTAGTTGAAATTCCACAGATAAAAAGTTTGCTGCAGTGACAAATCTCTCTGTAATTGGAATACTTCAAAATATTAAACATGGAATCCAAGAGTAATTGGAAGGCAGCACATGTTTCCATAATTAGTCCATCACTTTTATTTACCTCATGTATAATACATGGCAGCCCACATCATAAAATAAATTAACAGCTAAATGTCAAATCTCCCCTCTTATTTAGGCCATCTGCTTAGGTGTTCAGATTGACACTCACTGCCATGAGAAATTGTAGAGACCAGAGAATCCAACTATCAGAAAAGAGTTATTAGAAAATGCATCAAACACCAGGACTTGTTCTTTCTGGCTTCCCCCTCCACTCCCACCCCTACCACAAACTTTCAAAGTCTAAAGATTTTGTAATCTAAACTACTACTGGTGCAAGTCTTAAGCACATTTCAGGACACAGGAAACTGAATCATATATTCTACAAAAATGTGATGCTCTCAGAGCTTCAATTAAAGTCATTGAAGAAAGAAAGCCTGTGGGCTCAAGGCCCATCACTGTCTGAAGTCCATCCGTAAACTTTGCAGAAAGGAGAATCCTGGAGAATCCCAACCAAGACCACTTTCTTCATAAAAACCAGTTTTGAAAGTATTCTGTCTTTTCTGATATCAATGTTGGAATCTCTGATTTGTACCTCAAGATGAGAGTACAGTTGGGAAACCCCCATCAGCTCTGGGGAGGCACAGAAGAGAGGAGCACACTCTATGGCCCCTGCTCCTGGGTCATCCTCCCCCTGCCTTCTCTCTGCACTCTAGGATCCCTAGAGTTTATTCCAAAACTCATGTACAGCTCATGAAAGCCAAGCCAAGTCAAACCAAAGAAAAGGTTTTTACCTCACTACTTACCTATCTGCCCAAGCAAGAGTGACATCATCATTTCACCAATTAGAAAGACAGATTTTGAAAGCAAATTACCATCCAACCATACATGCCCTGTATGGGGTGTTGCCACCTGCTGCTGCCCAACCTTTTCTCTCATAAACTTGGAGTCCCTTCTGAAATATTTTCAAACTTTTCATCAGGTTCATTTCAATCAGTGTCATCATTCAAAACAGAAAGAAGGGAAGAAAGTGACTTCAAGTGTCAATAATGCTGCTCCCCAGGTGGAGTAGAAAGGGGAACCGGCTGGTTGGTTTCACTCCCATAATTCTGTCTTTGGGAGAAAGCCGGATTGGAACTGGTAACAGCACTTGTGATACACCTAAATTTATGAGATTAGACTTCAACTATAGGTTTCAACTATAATGCAAATACCTTCTGTGGTTTGGGGCAAATTGCATAACCACCTCTTCCTCCTCCAAAGAATAATAAAAAATAATTGATTGTACTCGTAACATGCCTTTCATCACCATAGCACAAATGCTTAGATTAGCTCCCTACCTACCTATCACACTGTGATGTGAAAATTAATTAGCTAATGTCTGTAAAGTGCTTTCAAGATGAAAAATGCCATATGAATGCTAAATGCCACCTATGAGTACCAATAAAGACAACCTCATAGAGAACATAATAGAGCGACAGGGGAATGAGTGAACAACCAGTTTAAAAAAGCAAGGTGACAAAAAATAAATAAATACAGTAACCATACAGAACAGACTTCCCAAGTCATAGACTTTATTGTTCAAGAAAAGAAAAAGGCATGCAAATACGGAAACATGCTTTAGGATCAGGACTAGAGCCAGTGGTGTACTCAGTGAAGTGCCATCAAATCCATAGAGTGCTCTGGAAGGATACTAGTACCATAGAATATTCTCAGAAGAGGTATAATGAAATGAGGGATACAACGGACTATTTTCCTGAAGACCATTGCCCCTGTCGGGGCAGAAGGGATAAATCAATGCCTTATATTTATTCATAGCTTCATAATTTTCAAAGTTCTTGCCCCATAGCCCACTTCCCTTCATCTGCATAATAACCCTTCTGTAAGAGCTAGCATGAATATTATTTCCATTTTACAGATGAGAACATTGAAGGTTAGAAATAGATTTGATAAAAATTAATGAGTTAGCAAGCAATGAAAGAGGAGCTCCCATCAACCTTTCTACCACAAAATCAGTGTTTTTTTTTTTTTTTCCATTACACTTAACTAGTTAATGGGCATTTTACAATTAGAAGGCATTGTCAATACATTTCAAATTATTTCCATATGTGTGTATTCTCTATCCAAATAATTTCACTTCTAGCAACTTATCCTACATAATTAAGAAAATGCTCAAAGATCTAACTACGGAGACACTTACTGAGTCATTAGTCATAAAAATGACTGAGAGATGGAAATAGCCTAAATGTTTAGCAGAAATGATGAATAAATGCTAGTATATCCACAAGATGAAATATCCAGAGGTAGCCATTTAAAATATCCTGGAAATATCTTTACTGACCTAAAAAATAAAAATGTTCATTATATAATTGTTAAATGTTGTACAAAATCTTTTTAAAAATGTGTGCATATATCATAGAATGATATCTAGATGGAGATACAACCCAATATGCATGGTGGTTACCCCTGAATGACAGGACTGTGGTGATTTTCATTCTCATCTATTGCATTGGATCATCTGTACTATCAGATTTTATTCCATTTATTTGTATTATAAAAATCACTATACAAAGCATTGCCATAGCCACCTAAGTCACTCGAAATCACCACAAAGAGGCTGGGCTGAAAAAAGGTCAACTTCATTTAAAATGGTTCCTTATAAGTGCCCTGAACAGAGGCTACTCATAGGGCATGAAGGTAGGATTGCTCTGTCCCTCTGCTTTCCCCCTCCTCATCACTCATAAGCATGTAAGAAGGTGTCATTTCCCTTTCTTACATAGCAATCCATCCAAGCACCTGTTAGGGTTGGTAAAATCACTGCTCTCCATTTCCCCACTTCAGCCTGAGATTCTGTTTACATTGCTGTTTACATTGCTGAGAAAATGCTAATACTGCACTGAGAGGAGCAACAGGTTCTAGAACTATCTCATGTCTCATAGCACTGAGATGAAACCTGATTTTAGGAGAATACAGACAGAACAGAAAGCATTGCAGTAAGAGAAACTAACATTAGACACCAGGAAAGGATTGCCAGAGGAAGAGAGAGAAGCAATGAACTTGAGAGAAAGGTATTCCTGTTGGCCTCAAAGACAGAGAATCAAAGATTTTTTAAATTAGTATGGTAGGCAGGATTACAAAGTAGTTCCCTAAAATATTCCTAATTCCTTCAACTGTAAATATGAGGAGTTATTATGTCCCTGATGATGTCACATGGCAAAAGGTATTTTGGAGATATTCTTAAGATTACTAACCAGGTGATCTGGGGTTTATCAAATGGGCAATTAACTTGGTGGCACAATGTAATCATTTGAGTCTTCTAAAAGCAGAGAGTTTTCTCAGGCTGTTAATAGGAGGAGAAGTCAGAGAAATTAGAAGCATGAGAAGGATCTGAGATGCTGCTGAAGACCATGTTGGTCATGTGATGAGGAATGTGGGTGGCTTCTGGAAGCTAAGAGTGATCCCTGATAGCCAGGAAAAAAAAAAAAAAAAAAAAGGACCCAAAACAAGTAACCATAAGGAATCTAATCCATCCAACAACTTGAATGAGCTTAGAAGTCAATTCTTCTCCAGAGTCTTCAAATAAGAGACCAGCTTAGCCATTACTTTTGACTTTGGCCTTGTGGGACCCTAGCAGAGAACCCAGGTGACCAGGATTTGTGACATACAGAATTGTGAAATAATTAATGGGTATTGATGTTTGGGTTTTAAAAAAATTTTTTTTAGTTAAGATATAATTGACTTATAACACTATATAAGTTTAAGGTGTATAATATATTGGTTTGATACATTTATATATTGCAATATGATTACCATGATAGCACTAGTTAACACCTCTATTGTTTCACATTATTATCATTTTTTTTTTTGTGGTGAGAACAATTAAGATCTATTCTCTTAGCAATTTTGAAGTTTATAATACAATATTATTGTCTATAGTCACTATGGTATGCATTAGACATCCAGAACTTATTTATCTACTAGTTGCAAGTTCGTACCCTTAAACAATACCTCTCCAATTCTCCCACTCCCTTCCCACAATCCCTCACCATTAACCACCATTCTACCCACTGTTTTTATGAGTTAGGCTTTTTTAGGTTCCACACAGAAGCGAGTTCATACAGTATTTGTCTTTCTTTATCCAACTTGTTTCACTTAGCATAATGCCCTCAAGGTCCACTCTACATTTTTGCAAATGGCAGGATTTTCTTCTTTCTCATGGCTGAATAATATTCCATCGTATATAGATAGATAGATAGATAGATAGATAGATAGATAGATACATAGATACATAGATACATAGATACATAGATACTACATCTTCTTTATCCATTCATCTCTTGATGGACATTTAGGTTGTTTCCATAAGTTGGCTATATAGACGCAATAGGCTTCAGTGTGGAGACATCTCTTAGAGATACTGATTTCAATTCCTTCAAATATATATACCCAGGAGTGGGATTACTGAGTCAATTTTTAAATTTTTTGAGCAGCTGGCATACTCTTCTCCATATGGCTACACCAATTTACATTGCCACCAGGTTCCCCTTTTCTCTGTATCTATGCTAGTGTTAGCTCTCTTCTTTTTTTTTTTTATAAACACCATCCTAAGAGGTATGATGGAATCTTTTATTGTAGCTTTGATTTGCACTTCCCTGATTATTAGTAATTTGAGTACCTTTTCATATACTGATTGATCATCTGGATGTCTTCTTTGGAAAAAAGTTTGTTCAGGTCCTTTGCCCTAAATGGGCTTTGTTTGAAACCACTAAGTTTGTGGTCATTTGTAATGCAGCAATAGGCAACTAGTTAGAAAGTGCTATAAAAACTAACTTTGTCCATTTCCTTCATTTTATCAATAAAGAAACTGAGACCCAGGGAAATTGTAGGATTTGGGAGAAAACTGTTATAAAGCTGGAACTAGAGTACAGGTTACATATAGTCCAGGGTTCTTTCCACCATCCCATTTCTGTGCTCCCACCAAGCTTCTGAAAATCACTTTTATCCAGCCTGGCTTAGAGTGAAAAGATAAGATTGCTGGCAGAGATCCCTGCCAGCATTGTGATTTTAATGTATTTCTTGATTTCTAAGAAATGAACTAAAATTGATATTGAACGCACAGACACTTCTCTAATTTAAAAACAATCAATAATATTTATAACTTTCACCCAAGATTTAATATGCTGACAATACCATACAACCCACTGCATTCTCCAATAAGTGACAATTTCAGTTTTCAATTTAGTGAAGTTCAGCAAAATTTATCGTATACAAATTCCCTAGGAGGTTACACGTGGTGAAATCTTTCAAGACAGACTTCTGCAATTTTCCCTAACTGAAATGACTTAAATTGTTTGAAAAACTAAGAAAAAAGTTAGGAAACTTTTATGGAGAAAACCCTAATACCCTTTTAAAAGTCACTCATATTTTTATGCTGTTTCTGTGACATTAGTGTCACACGTATTTAATTCTAGTCACTTTTTCTGAATGCAATACCATTGGTTGCGTTTCTAGTAATTTTCAAGAGTAAGACAGACATTAGCTCCTGCCTCTCTTGGGATTAACTGAGTATCATTAATAAATGTAGCACAGTTCATGATGATATGATGGATAAGTTAAAAAAATAAGAATGAGTAACCAGCACTGACTTTGCTCATCTTCTAAGCATGATAAATTCAGATACATTAAAGAAATTACCAAATCACATTGTATTTGAAAAGGCCACTTTTAACATAACCCATGTGGTTCCAGATTCATTTTGCCACAAATTATTTTTCTCTTGGATAATCCCATTTGGGGTTTGGGTTTAGGCTTCATTTTCCTCCCATTGCAGCCCCTTAGTACTCATGGCTCCCCCTATGAAATGCTGAGAGGTGATGCTGAATGGTTATTGGCAATGCTTGCTGTTTACCTGTACACTTCCACCAGCAATGTGAGAGTCACTCAAGAGAAGCCAAGGCCTTTAAACTGCATCTATATGGTACAATCTGTTCACCTTCAATTCCTTGTTTATTGATTTCCACAAACAGGTCTGGTACTCACTTGATTGCACAGTTTTTTTCCCCCTGTAATCTGCAGACCTGAGGTAATAAATCCCAGGTTCTTTACAGATTTTACTCTAGAGCAGTGATGCCTCATTAATGCATCATGGTGATGATGGAAATGTTCTCTGTGATGTCCAATATGGTAACCATTAGCTGCATGTGGCTACTGAGCACTTGGAATGCTCAGTCACTCTTATGACCAGGGAACTAAATTTTTTATTTTATTTTGAATTTTAATTAATTTAAATTTAAATAATCACATACTACTTGGCTGTAAAATTAAATAATCACATAGACATACTGTCAGCTACTGCAACAACCACAGAGATTTAAGTCAAGACCTATGTAAGCTACTTAAGATCCAAGCCAGGCAAGCTCTGGGAGGACTGTGCTGACTCCTAAGGTATGTGTTTCTTTAAGAATTCTCATTTACTCTAGTTGTATTGCTTCGGTCTCAATTACCTCACCATTCAACACATAAATGTACATGTAACTATACTCCTTTTTGCTTATAATAACAATAACAATAGTAATACTAATAATAATGGCTCTTACTTACAAAATGCCTATTGTGTGCCAGGTATTGTATCAAATACAATTGTATGAAATCTTCTAAGAAAGGGTTTCTGCATACATTACTTAATTCATTTTACAAGTGTAATAGTTGAAACTAAATAAATGAATCCATTATCTGAAGCATTTGATGTTTCCCTTATATCCATATATTTTACCTTGCAATATATGCTAATAATAAAAATCAGATAAAGTATCAGCATTACACTTCTTTCCATAAAGGTACAACATGCTACATATAATATTTTATCATGAAAAAGATATCTCACTGCTTTCCTACCAAGATTTGGCTCTATGACTGTCAATTTCTCTTGGTTTCTTTGTAGCAAAGCATCAAAAGCAATTGTGGGTATAAGAAAAAAATTTTCAATCTAAAAGAGAGGTGGTGCCAGATAAATTTCCCCAGATATTTTGGATCCACATGCATCCAGAAACAAACAGCTTAGTAGCTATGAGAGAGGATATATTTCTTGGCAGAAGGGCATAGGGCTGGAGTATTTGACAATTAGATGATATAGTGGCTAGGTCTAGAAAATCGGGGGTTACAGGATGGAGAAGACACCCAAGTTTTACACAAGAAGCATCTGCCTAATCATGGTCCTCCATTTTGAAAGGACCCGGAACAGAGACTTTTGAGTATGATACCATTTTCTCTCTCATGATGAAGAGCAGCACTCCCCACTAGCAATCCGCTAATACTCACTACTGAGCTGCTTTCGTATTTTGCTCCTTTATACCCAATAAAACATTAAGGTGTTTATGATCAAGTGTAATTCAACCACATTGGTAAAGTACTTCTTAAAATTGAAGACTTAATAACAACTCGATTTAGAGACTGGCTGTCACCAGCAGGCAGAGAGCTATGGTACACAAAAACACCAGTTTGTGTGATAAAAGCTTGACAGCCTTGCCTACATACAAACCAAAGAAAATAACATGCCTATGACAGCTACAACAGCAGCAATTTTAAACTTCTCACTGATGAAACACACTTTGAAGTCATAACTCTTGTATAAATCTGGATGTCACTTTTTTCATGTTATAATTTTGCGATCCAATGGATCATTGTGTAGACCCTCTACCTGCAAATGAGCTCGATAATGCAGCATGTGCACAAATCATTGAGCTATCAGTGACATCAGGGGTTTGGCTGCTGGGGTTATTAACAGATATTTTTTCACCTAGAAGCACAGACTAAAATCAATCATTCTGATAACTAGGCATGGCATGAGCTGTCTGCACTTTCATTTCAATCTGATTAATCACATATACACAGACCTTTAACTTAAAGGAGCAATTGTTCACATTTAATCACAAAGAAACATTCAAGCATACCATCAGACATTACTAAATTTAACTACAATTTATGCTTCCTGTTTTAGCAAATATGTTTAGGATAATATGGGTTTCTGGATATAAATACATTGTTTTCTTCATTTGACAAATATTAAAATCGAAGCCAAGTAAAATAATCCACGGTGGGTTTTATCATTTATCATCTGATGCTTTTGAAGTTTCCATTATACCATACATTTTATTGCACAATTTATGCTGATAATCAGAGTACAGGTAAATTATCAGCATTATGTATTTTTCAGTAAAGTAGAACAGGCTAGATATCAAATTTCATCACGTTACATGTCCTACATCTTGCCAAGATTTGGTTCTATTACCCTGTCAATTTCTCCAGGTTCTATATTGCAAGAAAATAAATACAGTTGTGGTTACATGGTTCTTTTTTGTTTTTTGTTTTGTTTTGTTTTTATTTTTGTTTTTTAGTCTGGAATAGAGTTGGGATCAAGTAAATCCCTCTTATGATCCTTACAACAGTGTTCCCAGAGAAACACAACATTCCAGAGGCACATCTGCTGTTACTATAACAACAAAAAGGCAGAGTCTAAAGAGAATCATCTGCTCTAGAGGGCAGTCCACAAACCAGGAGGATCCTTGGGTTCTTCTCCAAGAAGCCAAAGGTGACTTTTAATTAAAGGAAAGAGAACTTGAAGAGAGTTTTATGTCTAAGAGGGGCACAGGGTGGTCAGAATTTAGGAAAGATAGAAGGGTAGCTCAAGATTTATAGACCAAAGGTGCAAAGCTGCTCTCAGAGAAATCAGCTATTAGAGCTGTAGGAAAATATCCAATGGCTGGAATGTGTGCACAGAGTTAAGAACTGGTCCAGGGTGATACCCAATAGAAGAAAGAACCACTCTTCAGTAGTCTGACCCAAAGACAAATAGCAACACCATGAGAGGAAGGTGAAGTCACTAGCCCACCTCAATCATCCAGGACCCTAGAGATATATATTGAGAATGGTCTTGGACTGGCTATCCAGGGAAGTGTCAACATGCTCTGTTGAAGAGCTGAACATGGCAATGAGTCTCAAGCAGTCCATCCGAGACTTCGCTTCTTTCCCTGACTTAGCTTTCTGGTATATTGGCTTCTTCTCAGGTCATTGACCTTTTCTGTCGTCTTGGCCAGGTTCCCATGTGAGATTAATTTCTATTTTCAAGTACACCCAAGCCTGTCTTTCACCCCAAGGAAACCCTATCAGTTAATTAATCTCACTCTCTATTACTAGTCTCTTGGTTTTAATGTCTCTCTATCTAAGCTCTATCTTGGCCTCAACATGGAGTTTTCAGACTCTCCCTGGATTGAACTTTGCCCCTTTTACGGTCAAAATGGTTCATTAGCCAATTAACTTTCTGTCCAGGGAGGGAGATTAACGTCCAGCAAAAAAAATGAATAAGCAGACACATATACAATAAATGGCAATTTCTATAAACGCTTTGAATGAAATAAACTGAACTAAAGAAAATATGAAGTGGAATGATTCTGCTTTGGGAAGGTGGTCAAAAAAGACATCTCTAAGAGGGTGGTTTTTAAATGGAGACCCAAAAAAAGAGAAAGTAGCTAGTTGCAGTAACAGCAATGTGCAAATCTTTGTGGTATATGATAGAGGTGTGGCTATAAAACCACTAACCCCCAAGTGGAACTTCTCAGTAGTGACTCAAGGTTGCAGGGTCTTGAAAAGAGGGCGAGAAGTAGGTATGAGCCTGATCACAGATTTACGAGTCATGGTTAAAGAGTTTGGATTTCATTTTAAGTTTCTTACATGGCATATTGTTACAAGGCCTGAAGAGACCTTTGGGACTCATCCCATCTGTCAGGTAGAAGGTAATTCTTTTGCTTTTTAATCCATGCACCAACTTTTATAAGTCAACTTGACTAATGTTTGTTTATAATCAGTGAGTAAGCTGCTACTTTAATACTGCTACCCTGGAAGAGGCCCCTTCAAGGCATGTTAAATTAACTGATGTGAATAAAAACAATGAATAAAAATACCTCTCTCATTTAATGAGAACAGCAACTTCTGTTTCCCTGGGCTTTTTTGGTCCCATAAGACCTTTTAAAACAAAGTGAGCGTGTTATGGTTCAAATGCTAAAAACATAATCTCATCTCTTTCTTGTTGGGTTACATTTCAAGAAGCCATTTTAGATCAATCTTTTTGAGCACAGAAGCTCTCAGAAGCTGTGGCTAAAACATACCTAATACCACTGCTAGTTGCCTATTTTTCCCTGAAGTTGTTTTCACAAGGAACCAAAAGAGGTTATGATTCTTTAATCTGACACAGGGTCCCTCGAGCTTGAGGCTGTTGATAAAAGAAGCCCCAGAGTTTTTGTTCAATGTCCTGGTTATCCCCTTGGTCTCAATGTAAAAGGTGAGGCAAAATGCCACTTCCCTAACTTGCCATTGCTAGAGGGATTATAAAAAGTTTACACAAGAACTTTCTGAATCTATTCATATGTTGTGCATGTACCATCTCTCAGGTACTCGATTCCATATGTTTATTACTCACCCTTCAAAGGGGTGAGGCTGTATAATGAAAACTGGATTTTATTCCAGTTCTGTAACTAATTTGTTTCGCGACCAAGTAAAAATTTTCTCCTCTCTTAGCATTATTTTTATTTGCAAGATGACCTCTATGGCTCCTTCCAGCTCTATTATTCTATGAATTTCTATCAACATGGACTCAAAAATAATGCGGGTATTAGTTACAGTAAGCTAAACTGCTGTTACAAATAGACTCAAAAGTACAAAAGCTCAAACAAAATAGAATCCATCTCTCTTCACACAGTGGTCCAGGACAATGTTCTAGATCAGCCCCCTTTTTGACTCAGGAAACTGTTGTAACCATACGTGGTCTCCAACTCTGCAGATAACCCTTCCAGCCTATCAGAAAGGAGGCAAGTTGAAGTCCATGGCCAGAGAAACCCTGAAAGGTAAGTGGAGGAAATCTGATACATAACTCTCCCTCTTTCATTCCTCTAGCAAGAGTTTAAACATGGGGCGATAATTAGCTACAAGGGAGGCTGGAAAGTACAGCGCCAGGCAGGCTCCAGACAGAACTCCATTATAAGAAGAGAAGAATGGATTTGGGTGGACAAATAGTCTCTGCTACATACCCAACACCTGTATGGTCCTTCACGGCCTACAAAGCTTCTTATCAACTGAATTTTCACCACAACTCTGTGAAACAATTATTAAGAATTCCATTATACAGAGGTAAAAACTATGTCCCAGAGAGATTAAGTATAATATATAAAGTCTCACAAATTTGAACTAAGTTTCAATTTTAAGTCTGTTGGTCAGTGTCTCCCCTGTTATATATACTAAACTGAAATAGCTGCATAGAAAATAATAATTAGTATACAGCTGCATGAATAAGGTGGGGTTTGAAGAACAAAGATGCATTACTGAAAAAAGTAATGGGAGCATCTAAAGCACTCTGTAGACCCAGCCCAATCTCCCATGTGTTAAGAGGTCTCTAGATAACCTGGGAAGAATTTAAGAAGTGGAAATTATATATATATATATATATATATATATATATATATATATATATATAAAATTATGTGTTTTAATATTATATATATGTTATATGTATAATATATGTTTATATATACATATATACATATATATATTTTTTAAGAGGCTGATGAAGTTGGCAATTGAAACATTTACTTATTTTGCTCTCACTCTCAGCTGGTCTACAAAGCATGTCTAAGGACAAAAGAATTGCAAGAAACACTGCCTGGAAGTAAACACAAATCATACAGGAAGGCTAGAATCTAAAATTATCAAAAATAAAAAATATAGAAGGTCATCTCACAGACAGAGAAGTGGTTTTGCACTGGCCATAGACTTGCGGGCTGCTAGAGAGGACAATATATCCCTCCCCACTGTCACCCATCATACAGGCTTACAAATCATTTGCTGCTTCAACTATTTTATGCTTGCTATGAAAATCCAACCATAAACCGCCACTAAACCAACCTCATGTCTTTTAAAGGATCAGTCAAGCAATCCCTGAAGCACAACCTTGAAAAATTCTAGCTGGATTCTTCCTTAGTTTAAGCCAAATTTCTACGAAAATAAAGAATTCCTAAATAATACATTAGGTATAATTTCTTTTTTTAATTTTTTTTAATTTTTATTTATTTATGATAGTCACAGAGAGAGAGAAAGAGAGAGAGAGAGGCAGAGACACAGGCAGAGGGAGAAGCAGGCTCCATGCACTGGGAGCCCGACGTGGGACTCGATCCCGGGTCTCCAGGATCGCGCCCTGGGCCAAAGGCAGGGGCCAAACCGCTGCGCCACCCAGGGATCCCTACATTAGGTATAATTATTCTTAGTTCTAGTCTTCCAAAGGAATTGAGATAATATTTCAGGATGATTCCTCTTCCAAATTCCTCCCTACTCCCATTCATATGATTTCACGATTTAAAAGTAAAGGTCCCCTTTCTCACAAATCTGTTCAAAAGTGGTCATTTTTTAAAGGGATGGGCATTTTATGGATTACCAACTCTATATAACTAAAGTTGTGATGAGTCTCCGAGTCCAGCTGTCATTCATGAAGTACTCAAAATGAATTTTCAGAGGAGCATTGGTAAAGCCCCCCAAATCAGGGATCACGTGCTAGATGTAACAAGGCAATGCATCATTTCACACAAGTTAATTCTGTTCTATTCGTGCCCTCTCTGAGAAGTGTTGAAAAGCTTATCAATGTATATGACTCCTCACAGAGAATTTTAAGAATTATGTCACCCTACATCCTCTCATGACAAAGCTCTCCTGGACCCTTTCTTCTAATTCATTTTCATTCTAGACGCTCCAGGGGCCTCACAGAGACAGTACTGGCTTTTGTTACCATTTAAGAGAGGATAGAAATTCTACCAAATTATACCACCATGGCTTTTTAAAAAAACAATCTAACTAGACCCAACTTACTTTAGCAATTTTGAGTACTGTTTTGCTTTTGTATCCAAGCCTGTCATCATCGGGTTTTATTTATTGAGCACTTTTGTGTTTATAGTATTGAATTCAGCAGATAACAGAGCAGAAAAGAGAAGAAGCAGAGGAGGATTTTTACAATCTAGAGAAAAGAATCTAAATCTACCTCAAAAGCTAATAGCATGTTATTAATGCAGTTCGTCCTAATGCTAATTTCTCTGGTCTTTTGTTTACACAAGAAAGCTCCAGGCTGGTTTATGGTGTCACATTTATCAGCCAGGAGAATATAAGCAAATCCCATTATGCCTAATTCAACCACCCAAATGAACCAAAATGTGTATTATGGTATCTCTTGATGCTGCAATTTCTACTTAAAAACAGAAACATAATTCTAATGCTCAGCAAATACGAAAGAAAAGCAAAGTGTTTTTCTCACAATTCCTGTTTTGACTTCCTCATTATTGTCTAAGCCCTAAGGCTCATCAGCAACTATGGAGAAAGGAAGAAAAAAATTTTTTTAATGTAGTCAAGAAATCACTCAACACCAAGAATGAACAGAACTGGTGTGAAGGTGACCCATGGATGTGGTATCTCAACTACCTTTTTGGCAGCACACCTCTTCAGGTATTCAGACCATTCAGCAATTTCTCAAAACTGTGGCTTCTCAAATGTTTCCCTCACTGTGTAGCTTAGAAAATGTCCCCTCTTTATCACAAAATCCACCATTTTTCATAACACCCAGCTCCTTCATTTCTTTCCTCCTCCCAACGAAAAAGCAAAGTCTCAGCTCTAGTTGCAGGACAAACCAACTTCTAGGTGAAGGTGTCAGAAAGGAACAATGACCATATGTACCCTACTTTTCAGGGACTTTTAAGAACAGAGGTCTGATAGAGTGAGCATAACTTTCAAAAACATCCACGACCAAGGGTATGATTTTCCCACTGGGGTGGATCTGGACAAGTATGTAAAAAATATCTATAGCAACTTTGATTAAAGGAGTCATCGTTTCCAACTTAAATGCTACAGGGTGTGTCAGTGAAAATAAAATTTCACCCCTCTGAATGAAAAAATCTGACTCTATGCAACTATCCCTTCCTTGGTCTCTTTTTCTTTATCTTATGTAGTGAGCTTTGCCCACTCTTATTAAAATTGGATTACCCCTTCTGCTAGATGTTGAAGTTCCAAAAAATCTCACAGCCAATTATTCAAGCACAAACTCAACTGTCTCTCATCCATCTATTCATTCATGTACTATTCCATGGATAATGCAACACACACACACGCAATCCTGGGGGTTGAGGATTTCCAATACATAGCACTTCTCTTCCTCACCCAATTCTCTGTTAACTGAGAAGTAAGACAAAAGGAGTAATAAATGAAGATCCCCCTTTTTTTCCCCTGAGAAAACCACTAGAGAAAACTGTGTCATATACACAGACAAGAATTCTAAATACCCAATATCAGACTTAGGGAGACTTATCACCTAGCCACAGAGAGCTCCAAATGACCAGAGCCCTCCCTTGTGAGTTATAAGGTTTACTACATGACCAAGGGCAATCTAGAGCATACACTCACCAACCAGATCCTCAGAACGGGAAGGAAAGGGCAGAGTAACACATGCCCATTTCCTCCTACTCCAATCCACCAACCCCATTCATCACTCCTTTTCCCCAGGGAAGTGAAGGGCTGAAACAAGGCCAGGAGTGTCACATTTGGCAATGCCCCTTGAAGTGGACTGAAGTATAGGATTGCAGCAAAAGTGCCTCCAGGCCCACCATTATATACCTTAAAAGTTTGCTCTCTTGACCCACTGGGCTTCAGTACTAACCAGAGGTGTGGGTCTTCTCCAGAAAGAAAGAGATGCCACTGCCAGGATATGGTGTCCCTGCATGAGGACTCTCCCCATCCCAAGCATGCATTTGCTCCTTTGCAGATACTCATGGGGCCATTGATCCCAAAAGGTTCCAAACTGGACAGAGCCATGAACTAACTAAGCTCATACTTGCTGTGGCCCCAGATTTTGATGTTGGCTCACTTCTTCAACAGCTTCAAGCTTTCACTCAAATGTTGCCTTATCAGAAATGCATCTCCTGACCACCCTATTTAAAATTGAAAGTCATCATTTCCCCCAGCACTCTCTACCCTCTTTCCCTGTTTTGTTTTTCTCGAAATCATTGCTTCTTACTTGACATGTCACTTTGCAATTATTAAAAATCAAAAAGTAAATATAATTGTTTATTGACTCAGCTGTAATGTAAGCTCTATGAGGGCCAGGTGTTTTGATTGCTTTGGTTACTGAAACATTCCCAGTGCCCAGAACTACTGGCAGCTGGCAAACACTAAGAATTTGTCAGATGAACAAATGAGTAGAAATAGTCCCTCAGCTGGATATGGAGCACCATACACTGCTGAAACTCTCGAAGTTAAAATTGCCAACAAGTCCGGTCTCCTCCCCAATGCTTAAAGCAATCTATCCCAGTCATTCCTTATAGATAGTCCTCCTCCAACTTAATCTCCTGGGTTTTTTTTTCCCTTGATAGTCCTTGCCGGTACACCAGGTATTGGTATTCCTGAACTGAATTCTTTCCCCAAACTTTGAAACCTTTATTTAGAAGGAAAGAGCAGAATATATGGTCTTTGGGGATAGGACTTCCTAGAGAGAGAGAAGAGAGGAAGAGATACACCTTCTGATGTCCACTTCCTCACCCTAAATCTTCCCAGTTAAGCCATTCATCTCCCATCCCCAACTGTATTCCAAGAGATGGAGAAAGTCCAGAAGAATTATACCAATGGCTTTCTTCCCATGTGGAAGGAAACATCAGTCAGGGGGATTAAACTGACCTACACCAAAATCATGATTTAAAGTCTAGAAAATTTATGGTCTAGAGAAACAGAGACGTAAACAATTAATAGGAAAAATAAGTTATATAGTGATATTGGTATTAAGTATTATGGGAACATAAACAAGGAATTGGCTGTAGCCAATATAGTTGAGATGTATCTGTCAATGTATTTTAAACTCAGTATAGTTTTTAAAAATATATTAAATGTATAACCTCTAAAATACATTTGTCCTAGAATCATTCCTTAATTTCATTGAGTCCTTTCTCCATTGGCAAAGTAACTTCTTAGCTATCTAATTCAGTCTTCACCTCTGCCTCTTGCCACTTAGGTATGTGCACAGCTTCACACACCTGCATGGGTGTAAACACACATGGGGGTGCACACACACATGGTGCCAGTGTCTCCCAGAGACATAGTCATAGCAATCTCCACTTACCCGTGCACATGGCTACCTAGAATAAAGACTATATTTTCACATCATCCTTCCACCTAGACGTGGTCCCAGAATATAAGTATAATTAGTGTATGTAACTATAATAGGGATTGGGAACAATGATTTCTTTCCTTTGCTCCTACTTGCCATTGGGAATGTGGTTTTCCTGGTTGGAGCTGGAGCAGCTATCTTGGATGGTAAGATGATTTTGAGAACAAAGCCCCATGAACAAGATGGAAGAAACTTGTGTCCTTGACACCATGAAATGCTATGCTAGTCCTAAGCCCTATTTTCAGTTTTTATATGAGAAAGAAATGAACCTCCATCTTGTTTAAAGTTAGTTGAAGCCTCTGCTATTTTGGGTTTTTAGACATTCATAAATAAAACTAATTCTAGTCCATTCTCAATCAATTTATCTTTTCTCCACTCCTCACCTCTCCCCCAGTCTCTCTCGCTTTCCCTTCTTCCTTCTCTCTCTCTTACACACACACAGACATACATACACACTCTTAGTGCTACTCCCATTGTAGAACTTTGTGCTTTCCTTTGTTTCTTGTTGATGTGCCTTCCTTCCACTTATTTCTAATCTCCCTTACCCTTGCTTTAAATAGTTACTTCAAATGTTACTTGATCCCAAAAGCTTTCTTATTCACATCCCCAGCCACTTTCTTAAATTTGCAGAGCAACTTCTGCCAACTTCAATAGCCTAGAGTGTAATTCTTGACTGATTTATCTTCTTCTCAAAAAAGCCCTGTTTCTGAAGAGTAGGTATCAAAACTATTTTACTCTGGATCTCCAGAATCTAGCAGAGTGCCTGATGCAAAGACACAACCTGCAGCACATATTAAATAAAGTAGGTCGGGTACTTATTAATAATCTCATTTTACAGAAAGACAAACTGAGGTTAGTGATTTATATGAGGCCACATAAGTTAATATCCAAACTGTGTTTTCCTACTGTACTAGGATGTATTCCAATTAGAAAATAACTATGATTTCAGGCACTTGGAAATATCCTTCTGTTCCAGGCTGAATGAAGTATGTTCACAAATAGACCCAGACTTGTAGGAATAGCCCATGGAAGCCTGCAACATTAGTTTTCTTCACTTAATTTAGGGACTAGCACATATTCCACAATCCTAGAGAGTAGCTACAATACCCACTGAATTAGGGAAAGTGTAGTCTCAGTCTTTTTAATGTTAAACCACAGTCAGGTTTCTTCCTTTATGTTTATTCTTCTACATCTTAGTTAAGCAATTTTTGGCAAATTTTTATGGAAGTGATTGGTGAATACTAGATAACTTTTATGCAACTATAATACTTAATATAAACAAATTTTAACTTTTTCTGCACAGCTAGGAGCCAAGTGATCCAACCTCCAGATTTATTCAAATGATATGCAAATAGTTCATTACCAGATGAACTGGAAAATATGATAATATTTTATAATATGTTATGCTATCCTAACAATAAACTCAAGAAAGACACCTAAAATGTTGTATTAAAAATTGCGAAGAAAATTATAAATCTCAAGGTCCACACCACCTAGAAAGAAAGTTAGCAGATATCCTAGGAAAGGTCTACCTCCTTCTCTTTTTGCATCTGTGACTCAGAAGAACCTGACCACAGAAATATTAATGCAATCAGTCATTTAATAGCACTCCTTAGGGTCTGCTGAGCCACTCTCTGACTCTTGCTCTATATCCATCCATTCCCTTAGAAGTGGATGCTTCGCACAACCAGCATGAACCTCTACAGGTAAGTCAGACCATTTCACTCCACTTCTCAAAGCTCTCTAGAAGCTCCCATGATGTGTGTAGCCTTATGTTATCTGGTCTTTGGTTACTCCCATCCTGTTCTTCTACCTATGGTCCCCTCAGCTTATTCCAACCCAGCCTCACTACCTTTCAGGGTCATTGCATTTGCCATTGCTCTATCAGGTACAATTTTTTCCCAGGTACATTATGTCTCACTGTCACAGTTCAATTAGGTCTCTTCTGAACAATCATCTCAGACACGTCAACCCTGATCACAAACCTAAGACAGCAGCCTCTATCCCCCTCTCCCTACTTGCTCTGCATATTTTTCTTCACAGCAATCATCACCATCTGACATTACATTAAACATTTATCCATCCATCCTTCTAGTATTTGTTTGCTTGTTTAACTATCAATTTACTTGTTTATTAATAAATAAACAAGTATCTGTCTTCCTCCTGGAACAGAAGCTTCATGAGGGCTCCTTGTTTGTCTTCTTCACTGCTGAACACTGTACCCAGTCGTAACAGACTCTCAATAAATACTGATCGAGAGAAAAAAAAACAATTCTTCCAACAACTGTATCTATCTTAGGTCATGTGTAAGATGAGTGTTATCCATACTGCCTTTGGTCTCACAATATTGACAGTTTAATTGGAAAAGAAGCTGCTACAACTTATAAACATTCTGGGGGAAAAATCATTTTGCCTCTGTTGTCAAAGGCTCCCTACCAACATCAGAGGAACTATATGTCTAAGGTTTTACTTGGTCTACTGTGTGGAAGGTTAAAAGAACAAAATATCTTTTAGGAAGTTTGGTTCAGCTTTCTGTTGATTCTTTCCCCTTTATGGTTTCAGCTATCAGGCTATTAGGTAGGCAGAGAGAACTAAGTTGTCAGATGGCTTCTCTTCCATTTGAAATAAAAGAATTTAAATTTCCATTCAAAATAAAAGAATTTGATTAATTTTAGAGTTATCTTAGCTGACTAATATTATCAACCAAACAACTGATTATCTATACAATACACAGAAAGCATAAAACAATATAAATAGCAAAGAAGACTCAAGGAATCTTCTATAATAGTAAGTATAATAAAAATGATACTGAGGTCTAAGGGCTACAAAAATAAATGCATTTACTATATCACAATAATCTTAGGAGTTATAGACCAGGAAACTGAGGCATAGAGGAACTAAAAACGTTCCCGATGTCACACAGTATTTCTTATATTAAATAGAAGGGTAGGAATTGCACTGTCTGGCTTCCATTTGTTCAAGTTGATGTATTTGTAGCTCTTCTGTCAGTCTTGGCTCCTTCACCCGTGGGGGCATGCTCCCATCTTAATGTACAACCTTTGTTTCCTGCTCTTTTTCATGAGTCTTGGGACTTTTCTGCTGTTCTCAGCTCTGAAGTGCATCACTTGGCTGCTCTCCTTAGGTGACTGCTTCTGGCTCTTAGGCTCTACATGATATTGCCTTTCCCTCTGAAACACGGATATAGAGAATAATCCCTCTATGAGTCTGTTCCAATCTGATTCCAACCCCACTTTGAATTACATTTGAAAGTAAGACCTGTATAACTATTAGTCTCTCTGTTACAACAACCAAATTTTGTCATATTGGCAAGAACTGGCAGCGGTTGCAAACGTTGGGTCTTCTAAAGTATGTAGTCTCCTCATCTCTACCTTGTGCCCTAGTTCTATTCTGCTGCTTTGGGATATGGATCAACCCATAGCTCTCCACTGGCTGTTTAACACATTACACTGAGAGAAATCTTTATATCCTTTGTTTTTGGTGGAGGAGATGGAATGACTGGCCACCTTGGTTGCTTTGACAAAAATTGCTTACTGCAGTAACTAGGTATATTTTAAAGTTCAACCTAACAAGCAATTAAACTGTTATTCTTGGTAGTGTTGCTTCTCCCTACTTCTTTGAGGGGAAGACCAGAAAAGAGAAAGCAGAATTCTCCATCTTCCCCACATTCTAAGAGGACCATTTTGCCATAAATTGGGAAAACAAAATTTGCTGATTTCTGAAGTGCACAGATCAGTCACCAAAGCAAACATGTAAAGGTCTTCCTCTTTATTCTCTTATACACAAGGTGAATAAAAACCACCTTTGAAAATTTAAAAATGCATGGAAACAAATGAAGATAAAAACACAACAGTCCAAAACCTTTGGGATGCAGCAAAATCAGTTCTAAGACAGAAGTTTATAGCAATATAGGCCTACCTCAAGAAGCAAGAAAAGTCTCAAATACACAACTTAACCTTACACCTAAAGGAGCTGGAAAAACAACAACAAATGAAGTCTAAAGCCAGCAGAAGGAAGGAAACAATAAAGATTAGAGTAGAAATAAATGATATAGAAACTAAAAAAATAACAGAACAGGTCAATGAAACCAGGAGCTGGTTTTATGAAAAAATTAATTGATATCTCTCTAGCCAGACTTATGAAAAAGAAAAGAGAAAGGACCCAAATAAATAAAACCACAAATGAGAGAGGAAAAAGAACAACCAACACCACAGAAACACAAACAAGTATAAAAGAATATCATGAAAAACTATATACTAACAAATTGGACAACCTAGAAGAAATGGATAAATTTCTAGAAACATATAAATTACCAAAAACAGGTACCAAACAGGAAGAAGTAGAAAATTTGAACAGACCAATAACCAGCAAAGAAACTGACTCAGTTAATCAAAAAACTCCCAACAAACAAAAATCAAGAACCAGATGGCTTCACAGGTAAAATCTATGAAACATTTAAGAAAATAATTAATACTTATTCTTTTCAAACTATTCCAAAAAAAAATAGAAAAGTAAGGAAAACATCCAAACTCATTCTATGAGGCCAACATTATCCTGATATCAAAACCAGACAAAGACACCACACACACACAGAAAGAGAACTAGAGATTAATATCTCTGATGAATATAAATGCAAAATCTTTAACTCAATAATACTAGCAAACTGAATCCAACAATACACTAAAAAAAATCATTTACTGAGAACAGGTGGGATTTATTCCTGGGTTGCAAGGGTGGTTCAACATTCACATATCAAAGTGATATATCACATTAATAAAAGAGAGGAGGATAAGAACCATATGATCATTGCAATTAGATAACTAGGACTAGATCTAACCAAAGAGGTAAAAGACCTGCACACTGAAAACTATAAAACACTGATAAAAGAAGTTTGAAGATGACACAAAGAATTGGAAACACATTCCATGCCCATAGATTGGAAGAACAAATATTGTTAAAATATCTATATCATTCAAACCAATCTATACATTTAATGCAATCCCTATCAAAATACCAACACCATTTTCCACAGAACTATAACAAACAATTCTAAAATTTGTATTGAGCCACAAAAGACCCTAAATAGCGGGATCCCTGGGTGGCGCAGCGATTTGGCGCCTGCCTTTGGCCCAGGGCGCGATCCTGGAGACCCACGATCGAATCCCATGTCGGGCTCCCGGTGCATGGAGCCTGCTTCTCCCTCTGCCTGTGTCTCTGCCTCTCTATCTGTGTGTGTGACTATCATAAATAATAAATAAAAATTAAAAAAAAAAGACCCTAAATAGCCAAAGCAATCTTGAAAAAGAAAAGCAAAACTGGAGGCATCACAATTCCAGACTTCAAGTTATATTAACAAGTTGTAGTGATCAAAACAGCATGGTAGTGGCACAAAAATAGACACAAGATCAACAGAACAAAATAGAAAACCCAGAAATTAATCCATAGCTCTATGGTCAATTAATCCTTGACAAAGTTGGGAAGAATATAACAATAGGGAAAAGACTGTCTCTTTGACAAATGGTGTTGAGAAAACTGGACAGCAACATGTAAAAGAATGATACTGAACCACTTTCTTATACACAAAAATATATTTAAAATGGATTAAAGACCTAAATATGAGACTTGAAACCATGAAAATCCTAGAAGAGAACACAGGCAGTAATCTCTGACACTGGCCACAGGAACTTCTTTTTTGATATGCCTCCTGAGACAAGGGAAGCAAAAGCAAAAATAGACTATTGAGATTACAACAAAATAAAAAGCTTCTGCACAGCAAAGGAAACAATCCACAAAACTAAAAGGCAACCTACGGAATGGAAGAAGATATTTGCAAATGACATATCTGATAAAGAGTTTTTATCCAAAATATGTAAAGAACTTGTAAAACTCAACACTCAAAAAATGAACAAACCAATTAAAAAATGGGCAGAAGACATGAATAGACATTTTTCCAAAGGACACACACAGATGACCAGTAGTTACATGAAAAGATGCTCAACATCACTTATCATTAGGGAAATGCAAATTAAAACCATAATGAGATATCAGTTCACACTTGTCAGAATGGCTAAATCAACAACACAAGAAACAACAGGTGTTGGTGAGGATGTGGAGAAAGGGGAACCCTCCCACACTGTTGGTAGGAATACAAACTGGTACAGCCATTCTGGAAAACAGTATGGAGGTTCCTCAAAAAGTTAAAAATAAAACTACTCTATAATCCAGCAATCACATTACTAGGTATTTATTCAAAGAATATACTAATTCAAAGAGATACATGTACCCCAATGTTTATAACAGCATCATCTACAATAGCCAAATTATGGAAATTGCCCAAGTGTCCACTGACTGATAAAAGAACTTATATATTTATATATGAATTATATATATATATATATAAAATATGTAATGGAATATTACTCAGCCATAAAAAAAGAACGAAATCTTGCCATTTGCAACAGCATGGATGGAGCTAGAGGGCATAATGCTAACAAAATGAGTTAGATAAAGACAAATACCATATTCATATGTGGAATTTAAGAAACAAAATAAATGAGCAAAAGAAAAAGGAAAAAGAAAGATAGTGAAGCAAACCAAGAAGCAGACTTTTATCTATAAAGAACAATCTGATGATTACCAGGGAGGAGGTGGGTTGGGGGTGGGGGAGGCAGGGGTGAAACAAGTGATGGAGATTAAGGGATGCAATTGTCATGTTGAGCATGGGAAATGTTGAATCACTCTATTCTACACCTGAAATAAATATTATGCTACATGTTAACTAACTGGAATTTTAATAACAACTTTAAAAAAATAAAACCAAATTTTTTAGGGGCACATTGGTGGCTCAATTGGTTAAGTGTCTGCCTTCAGCTCAGGTCATGATCCTGGGGTCCTAGGATTGAGCCCCATGTCAGGCTCCCTGCTCAGTGGGAAGCCTGCTTCTCCCTTTCCCTCTGCTGCTCCCCCCACCACTTGTGTACTCTCTCCCTCAAATAAATAAATAAAATCTTAAAAAAAAAAAACAATAAAAAAAACCACATTTGAGCAACAATTAAATACACCAGAAGTGAAAAATTGCAGATAGAGTTTGGAAATATTCACAGAGAATAAAAATTACAGTGGACTACAAAATACAAGAAAGGAAATCAATATAGTGATAAACATTGATTATAGTTGGAAGAACCTCATATTTACAGTTCTTTACAAAAAATAAAACATGTTCTCAAAAGATTAGATTCTTCCAATATATATCAAAAACATGATTCAAGTAGTTATTTATTTTGTGATCGAATTATGCTATCAAGAAACTGATAGTTTACATGTTTTGAGGCTGTGACTGGTTCTATGCATCTAAATCTATTACAGAATCTTCTGGCAGAAAGGAATAGCTAGAGGTTTTCTAACCCAGGCACTTTGACTCTGGCATGAGGAATTTGTATTGAACCACCCATCCAATAGATTACCTATTGCTTATCCAATTTTGAAGTCCTCCAGGGATACAGAATTGCCAACATTTTTTAAAATAGCCTATTCAAATACTCATTACCACATTAGCTCCTGGAAAATTCTACGGAGCCACATTGAAGAGAAAAGCAAGGAGACTCAGGTGTTACTGATGTCCGTAACAACAACACAACTGGGGTGGGAGTGTCATGGGATAGAAGAAAATGACGAGAATGGTAAAGCTGCAAAAGGCTGGAAAATTTAGGGAATAAGTCTGAAAGTTTATTATCTGAGAAAGGAATAAAATATATGCTTCACCAAGGACAGGGAAAAAGAACCTGTGAAAGTAAATTTATTCTATAATTTAAGGACTCCCGAGAGCAGGGGTCCTTCTATATTTGACTTAGCTGATAATGATGCTGAGCAATCCAGCATAAGTGGGGAGAAGGAGGCTGTGTTCCAGTCATCTCCTATTATATAGCCACCCCAAAGCTTAATGGCTTACAACCACCACCATTTTATTAGCACTGCATATATTCATAAGCCAGGAATTTAGGCAGGGCTCATTTGAGTGATTCTTCTAGGTGGTATTGACAGAAGTAACCAGGCAGTATTCATTCAGCTGGCAGATAAAGTGGTCTGGAGGATCCAAGAAGGATTAATTCACAAGTTAGCCCCTAGGCAGGAATGGTTCAAAGGATGGGGCTCTACTGGTTCCCTCAGTCAGGGACCTACATGTTGACTTTCAAAAATGGTGGTCTCAGTGTTGGTGAGCATCTTACGTAACAGCTCAAGGTTCTTAGTCTTTGAAAGGGTTCAGAAGGAAGCTTCAGGCATGACTGAGCTTTAGAAACCCCAGAATACAATTTCTTCTATATCCTTTTAGTCAAAAATGCCTCAATGGCCAGCCCACATTCAAGGAGAAAAGAATTAGACTCTCCCTCTCAATGGGAGGCATGGTAAAGAACATGTGTCCTTCTTTAACTCACCATAGTCTATAAAAATTTTTCTAGACAAACTTTTTCGTGAAATAATTTGGCAAAAGCAATAAAATATGTACCCAGTTAAGACATAGAGTTCAATAACACCTGCTATAGCTATGTTGCTATCCAAGTGGAATTGCAAATAAGCTAATGCACTTGTGTAAGAAATGTCTGTTCACCTGTGATCCTGCAGGCTCACTCAGTGTATGAGAATAGACTGAGCGAGGGTGAATGGGAATATACACTCTGGTCCTTTTGCTGCTATGGAGCAATTACTGGGTGCCTCTTCATGCTGGTCCGTAGTCCGTACTGAAGATCTCTAAAAAACAAAATGGTCCTTGTCCCTAAGAGTCCTCACCCTTTGTGGTATTAGAACACGGTTGAAAATCATATAAAGGAACTTATGAAATTTTAGCAATTCAGAAGACTTACTAATTTGGGATATGATTAATCCTGAGTTAGGGTTTAGATAAAACTTCACACAGAGATAGCACCTACACAAGGTCTTCCTTGGAGGAAGAGAAGTTTGTCACATGAGCCAGAAAAAGCAAACAGAATATGCAAAGGCAGAGGAGTCCGAAAAACCATGACGTGGGTGTACACATGTCTGTGTGTGCGTGCACATGTGTCTGTGTGTCCTGAAAGTAGTTTAGCATGTTGAGAAAGGAGTGGGAAAAGAGAGGAAGGCAGAGGGTTTATATTTTAAGAATAATCTTGTGTTTCATGTACTTGATTAGAAAAATTAGGGAAAGCTATTTTAGGGTTTTAAGCAGAGGTCTAACATGATCAGTTTTCATGTTTTAGGAAGACTTCTCTGGGCCATGGTAGAGAAGCTGAGATTCTGTCCTGACCAGGTCACCTCTCATTCAAAGTAAAAAGGAAATTAAAGGCAGTTTAGCAATTATTCAGAAATCCCTTCTTACAACTAACTAAAATTCCGCTTCCTGTGTCCACCTTTTCTTCCTGGATTCCTGGAATACTTGCTGTTGATGCATCAAATTGTACTTCTGGCTTCTTTATCCTCCCTCAGATTGAGAAGCCTTTCTGTCCAATTGGCTGAGAATGTACTTTGCAGTCTTATTTCCTCTTCCAAGAAATATATGTCTGATGGGAGATGCTCCTATTACAGCTTTAAGACCCCCCTACCCAGCGAGTTTTGAAAGATCAAAACAGAAAGAAATGCTTTGGCTCTGGCACAGAGCAAGTTCAAATACTTGCTTTTTTTTTATTATTATTGTAGAATTTATTTCAGTTTGACATTCTTTATGTTGTTGTTTCCTTCTACCATGTTATAAATCCTTCTTGGACTGGAAACCGCTTTCAAACCCTTCAGTAGCTAAGCTGCTCAGCTGTAAGCCTATGAAGTCAGGCCAACATGGGCCAGTGTCACATCTGAGGTAAGTTCTTAATATTAAAAGTTACTTTCTAGGATTAGAGTGTACTTGTGTACATACAATATATAGTCTTACATGTACATATAAAAATGGTTTTATTCATAAATGTGGTTTTAAGTGAAATAACTGGAAGTTCAGTAGGCACGTATTTAAAAAATAACTAAGAGAAAAATAACTAAGAAAATATAAAGATTAAACCTATATTCAAGCAGCATCATATAATACTTTTGAAAGCATTAAATGTCTCATGAATAAGTTCTTATTTCTAATATTATGTAATCATCATAAAGATACTGTATTTATTCTTCAAATTGGCCATTTCAGGAAAAATAAGAACAACATATTCAGTGTAGACAGATCGAACAGGCAGATCTTAATCATCTGTAATGCACAATCCACCTTGATAGAATATGGGAAAACAGCAGTCAGGTGGCAGCCCGCCCCAGTGCCACAGGTTACCTGAGCCACGGGGAGAAAGCGTGGGTGTCTGATGAACTAGAATGGATTTATCATGCTGGACACTTTTCTGTCTGAAATATCCTTGCAGCTGACCCCCTTCAAGGCACCTTTTATTATACAGGGAAAAAATTGCATTTGCCTTCAAGTACAATGAAGGATGCTTGGTAGAAAATTAATTTTATTTTTAATTAGGAGCTGTTCACATCGTCTGCTTCATATCTCACCCTGTCAGCACACCATGGTCTGCATTCTTCATGAGCAGGAATTTTTACCAGAAGAGTTTCTAGCAGAGATATATTTTACATAATGCCTATTGTGCTATGCATGTGCAACACATTTCCTGAATATCATGTCCTTATATTTCATTCAAAAGAGTCCAAGGAGAACTAGAATAATATTTTGACATTTAAGCAAAAAAAAAAAAAATAGAAATAGAAAATAAAAGGAATTTCAAGGAGAACTAGAATAATATTTTGACATTTAAGCAAAATTAAAAAAAAGAAATAGAAAATAAAAGGAATTTCAACTCATTAGAACAGTGGATATCAATTTCTGGCTAAACGTTAGAATCACCTGGAGAGCTTTAAAAAAAATCATTGCCCATATTGCACCCATTGGTATTTTTCTAAAACTATCCCAGGAGATTCTAGTGTGTAACAGGATTTGACAGGTTACAGCACCAGAAGATTCTTTATAGATATAGAAGTTATAGAAATGTTTGAATAATAATATTTGAGAAATATTTTCTCCATGGCTTCTTTTATTTGAGGCTCTTAAATAACATTTACAATACTGTGTAAAATAGTTCTCCCCAAATCAACCTAAACTGAACAACTATCAGGAGCCCACTGTACATGTGACACTTTACCAGATGTTTTAAGTCTATGTGAAATGGAGAAAAGCTTATCTCAAGCACAGTAGGATTTACCAGAAAGCTGATGAGTTAAATTTCACAGACTTCGTGTGCACAGACCCCTTCCAAAGCCATGGAAGGGCTCTAGCAATGTGTTAACATGTTCACATATTTTAATAGAATGTGCAGAAATAAAAAAATCATAGTTTTACTGCTATGATCTTGTTCCCTTCTAATTTCCCATCATATTTCACCCTGCGCCTGGTGGTGTCAGTGGTGTGAGATAACTTGCAGGAAAGGGAAGTTGAGTTGAGAACACATTTCATTTGGTTTAGAAAAAAAATGTATTTATATGGTTTATTGTCATTTCTGTGTACACTTAGGTTGTTGCTAGCTGTCCTAATACAGGAATGACTTGCAGGAACTTTCCTATTGCCTATGCACTGATTCACCCAGCCTAGTGACATAAAATTTCAGGGCCAACAAAAAACTCATCATGACATTGATGAAAACCTGGCTAATGAATGCTGTCGATTCCAAGAGAATTTGTGATTAGTCACTGCACATGAAAAACTTGAAATGTCCTAAAGCCTTATAACTCATCTCTGAAAGAAACTAAATAGAAGCTTTCACAAATTCAACAATAATTCCAGTAATGTATCTGACATTACCATTAACAAACTTTTAAGATGAGAGAAGCTTTAGAAACCTTTCAATAATGAACACTAGAGGAAAGGTAAGATTATCTTTTCTTTTTCCCATAGGAAATATTTTACAAAATTGTTGTTAAATTAAAAGTTAAAGAATCCAGCCAAAAAATGTGTGGGGAAAAGTATTATAGATATATTACAGGTCAGGAAGTTAGAGGAGTTTTTTAGTGAAGTTATTTTTTTTCTGGGTCTTACAATGTTTATAGACTTTGTTTTTAACTTTAATGTGATTTATTTTCTCATTCTAAATAAATATTCATTTTCCTATCTATTTTTGTATCTGTAATTATGAATTATTTTTCTTAAATAAAGTCCCTCAGAACTTCAGCACCCACCTGGACATACCCTAGCCTCAAGAAATTGTTCAAGCGCTAGCCCATGATGACTTGTCCTAGAAAACAGCCATATGATTAAGACTCTACCCTCCTCCATAATTAAAGCATTTGGCTTCTAAGGAAAAAAGACAGAATAGGAAGTAGATACTGATCGCAGGGGGTAGATAGGTCAGTGGGAACACAGTATACAAACATTGGGACTCTTTGGGCAGACAGACTGAGGGACTACACTATTAAAACAATGTTTACCGGGATGCCTGGGCATCTGCCTTGGCCCAGGGCATGATCCCAGGATCCAGGATTGACTCTCACATCAGGCTCCCCGCAGGGAGTCTGCTTCTCCCTCTGCCTGTGTTTCTGCCTCTCTCTCTTGCTGTGTCTCTCATGAATAAATAAATAAAAATCTTAAAAATAAATAAATAAAACAATGTTTACCATCTATATACACAGTGATGAGCAGTTTCCAAAAATAAATCATATTGTAGTTGCATCATGCAACTATGTGATGCATATATTGAACCCATAGGTGAGCCACCTGTGCCAGCTAGGCAAAATGAATTATAAGGAAAGAAATTAGCAATTTGCACAGTACAAGCACCCCTGCCCTGCCTTTCCCTCCATGAGCATCAGCCTCCACAGGATCATGATGTGGGATGCCCACCCAGATCTGCTGGTCCCTCGTTTCCAGGTGTCCAAGGGCCCCAAATAGTGTTAGAGTCTTCCTCTAACATTGAGTATGAGTCTATTTAAAGGTCCATGTTTACATACAACGTGGAGCCTAAACAGAAACCAACTTCCTGGTCTTGTACTGATGATAACTCGATTCTTGCCTTTTGTGCTGAGTCTTTAACCTGAAACTCTCGGTTTATATATAAATGCTGAAAGAATATGGCAATGAAAACTCACGTATCCAGCATCTACAGTGAGTGTTCACATTATGCCACATTTGCTTCCTCATTCAATCTCTCCATTTCTACTTCCTTATTTTGATAGAATCATTACAAAGTTAAAGACATCACATCACTCATTCCTAATACTTCAAAATGCAGCTCCTGAAATAAGGACATACTCTTAATAACCATGATACCATCATCACACCTTTTGAAAGTAAGTGTAACTCCCTATATGACCCATGTGATCCATATTCACATTTCCCCAATTGTCTCTAGCATATCTTTTGGTTTTTCAAATCAAATCTAATCAAGTTTCATACACTGCATTTAATTGATATGTCTCTTTCTTCTTCTTTTTTTTTCTTCCCATGATATTGACTGTTGAAGAGACCAGGCTCAATTTCCGACAGAATATCCCACATGCTGAATTTATCTGATCGTCTCTTAACACGAACTAATTTGTTCTGTTGTCCCTTGACTTTCCTGTAACCAGGAGATTAGATCTATATACTTGATTGGCTGCAAGAATACTTCACAGGTGATTCTAAATACTGAGTTTGGAATATAATCTCATAAAATGCAACTTCACCATGTTACTATATTAGTGCATCCCCAACAGAACCCTGAAATTTCTACCCAGAAATTTTTATCTTTACAGATAAAAATACTAAGGCTGGCATGACTAAATGACTTGCCTAAGGTCGCACAGCAATGAAATAATTTAGATCACAAAGAATTGAAATAACATGACTCAAGGCTTGTTTTAATGAGTCTTAGTTAAGATGGGTATTTTCCCGAAGCTTGAAAGAGAACATATTGGAAGAAACAGATCAATATTACTTTATTAAGACATAATTCAGATGGAAATACAACTGAATTCAAAAAATAGATTCATAAGCAATAAATTTATACAATAAGGATATCACACTACTATAGGGTGATGGTGTGTCAAAGTACTTGTAGGTCAGTTGAGCTCAGTAGACACAGAGCCCTGAGAGTCATCCATGACAGCACCCTCTCTCTAATGCCGATGTGTGTGAACCAGACTAATGCCATCTTGAATAAAACTGCTATGGTGAACATTCTGTGATCTGAAGCCTTCTTGGGCCCACCCCCCTACCTCCCACATTTTTTTGGTGGTGTTGTTTAACCTTACATATACCCCCCAGGGCATAACAAATTTGATCTGCTTTGGAGATATAACTGATTCTCAAACATTTCCTCCTGGGTAGCTTCCTAGCACATACTCTGTAGCCCCTAGGACTATAAAGGCAGGTCTTATGGGAGATAGGGTTGTGGAGATCTCCTCACCTTGTGATGACTCAAGACACACTGCTCTCTCTAAGTCCCCTTAATAAACCATTTCTTGTTAAGTGGACATGGTCTTTTTCTTCTGTTTTATAGTTTCTTTGACCTTTGGGGTCGTTTTGCATATAGCTCTCTTTCATGGAATACCAGGTCTAAACCTGGATGATTCTATCTCCAAAAACAGATCTGAAGTCAATCCTCTTTTCTCCATAGCCCCTGTCACCACCCTCATCCAAACATGCATCCTCACCCGGGGATAATCAAGGCATCTCTTACATCTTTTCCTTCTACTCTCGGTTCCCTTCCACAGTTCTCCACAAGACGTACAAAAGCAATCTTTTTTCTAAGTAGTAAAAATAAACATGTTACCCTTATCCTTAAGCCTGAATACAGCTTTAAATTCCTTGACTGCCTCTCACCGATCTCACCAAAAAGTTCACAAGTGTTAATATAGCTAACAAGGCTCAGCATGGTCTGTTCTATCTCAATCAATTTTATGCCCTTTTATTGCACCATCTTTTGCTCAAATGACTGACCTTTGGGGGGAAAGTGCCTAACGCTCTTTGTTGACTTTGGACAACCGTTCAACTTGTTCTCTCTGCCTGGGATTTTTCATTCCATCAGGTCCTCCACCACAGCTCCATCTACCCAGCAATTTCCTAGGTCTTTTCAGTTCTCCGGTCAAAGGTCTCTACCTCAGGGAGGAAATCTTTCCAGACTTTGCAGACCCCTCTGAGACCTCTGTGGCCCAATCATCATACGTGTGCTCTACTTTCACAGGCCTTACCATTGTCAGTGATGTGAATTTAGCTTTTTTATTACCTTCACCAGACTGAAAGCTCCACAAAAATTGAAACTATGTGATTCAACTCACCCACTTTATTCCAAGAAGGGGCTAATAAGTTGCTGTTGAATGGATGCTGTCCTTGGAAAACCAATGGAGCTTTCACCCTAAATGCTCAAGTTTGGGTGCCGCACTGGTTTAGTGATGCCTGCAGCCTGGGGTGTGATCCTGGAGACCCGGGATCGAGTCCCATGTCGGGCTCCCTGCATGGAGCTTGCTTCTTCCTCTGCCTGTGTCTCTGCCTCTCTCTCTCTCTCTGTGTCTCTTATGAATAAATAAATAAAATATTTAAAAAATAAAAAAATAAATGCTCAAGTTTGGCCACAGAAAAACGAAACCGGTGAAGGATGCAGAGGCCATGCTTGGAAGCCTGGGCCACAGCATGGTAGGACACAGCCATCATGGAGGCCTTTACACTGCAGGACACATGCAACATGAGCAAGGAGTCTAGAACTAAGAAAATACCATAAAACCCTCAAAATCCCGAAAATATTACAATCCTTCAATAAGTATTCCAAAACTTCACCACATCTTGATGGGTAAAGATGAAATAAGTGATTAGCAGTGAGCTCCATCAATCCAGCATCCTTTCCCATCTCAAACATCTCTGCCTGAACATATTTCCTCTGATCCCAGAGGATAAGGTACCCTCACTCCTTGTTCAGGGCCAGCCTCTCATCCTGTGCTCCAAATCCTATTCTCTTCTATGTCCCTCAACTTCTCCCCAAACTGTACTCCTTTTCTTACGTCTTCGACCTCTTCTTCTCCCTTTAGTTTCCTTCCCCTCTGAGCACACTCAACCGTCTGCCTTCTGAACTATCAAATGCACCATTGACCCTGCCTCCTTCTCTAGCTGTGACCCTCTCTGCTGAAGGAGGAGTTGACACTCACTGTCTCCGCTTCCTCACCTTCCATTCTTCCCAGGGTTTTGGTGGCTGCCCCTGCTGTTTCATTAGAAACGCTTCCGTCAAGTTCACCAATGAGCTCCATGTCCTAGAAACATTAAAGGGCACTTTTTACCATCCTACTAAGCTGCTCTGCTGTACCTGGCAACAGAGACAGCTCTGTGCTGTTAGAAATTCTTTCTTTCTTCCATCCTTTTGCCATGGTCTCTCCTGGCTCCCTTGTGCCACATGCCTCAGTCTCCTAGAATGTGTCATTGTCAGATCGGGCTTATGGCACTCCCTGGGGTGCAAGTAGTGACTTTTACTCTCTTCAACAACCACCACAGATATGCTAATAGCTTCCAAGCTGGTACCTCTCCAGAAGTTTTGATGGCTCCCCTCTTAAAAGTCTCCGAGGCATTTAAAAATTAACATGCCCCAAGCTGAACTCACCTTCTGCCCCCCTCTCTGTCCTAATTCTCCTTTGAATTCCCTCACGTTGGGTCCTTGTTACCACACCACACAACTGATATAAACTACCTATTTAATAGTATTGTTCACTGAAAATTGAACTGGAGGAGGAGAGTAATACAGGGTGCAAAATGGAATGCAAATATGGAAAGCCCTAGAATTTGTTGAGGCTCTGGATGGGTAGTATTCATGGATGATCTCATTGAATCCTCACAGCTCTACAAAGGTATAATTATCCTCTATTTTCCATATGACGAAGCCAATGCTTAGAGAAGTTAAGGTGCAGGCCAAGGTCACCAGCCAGTAAGTGACAGAGTGGAATTTAAATCCAGCCCTGTCTCCTTAAACGCCCTTGAGCATTCCACTTATGTACTGGCACCTAATTATAAACTGAAACCTTGTGCCCTGCTGTCTGCATGGTGCCCACTGCCCTCTCCTTCACAATGCTGCCCACATAGTCCCAAGGCACCCATCTCTTTGTGAGTTGGGAAGAGATGCAGCATTTTCATCTTATTTGGTTTGAAGGATCAGTGTGTGGTCTGTAAAACAGAAAGTTCCTCTCAAAAGGGAAAGATTGGAAAGCTTCCTGACCTGCCCTGAGTAGCTGAGGGGAAAATTTCAATGGTCTGAATCACATCAACAAATAAGACCAGAGACAGTGTGTACTCCAGTTTTCTTCCAGGCAATTTCAAGTTCATTCTGCACGTGGGGTAAGCTAGACAGAGAGCGAGAGACAGATGAGAAACCTGAGAGAGGAGAAAGAGAACATATAAAGCTTCCATTTTAAGAATTCCACCCAGGACCTTCCACCTTTTTAAAATTAGTATTAACGATTTCTAATTTGAAAATTATCAAGCTAAAAAGCAAAGGTGGAGAGAAAAGCTGTACTGAGAATTTTGTTTTGCTTTATGTGACCTTAGGCTTATACTTGTTCAATGCAATCCAAATCCACACATGCACACTTTTTTTAATGACGTCCCTACTTTTTCTCATTTTTCAACATGAATTTAAGACATACTTATGTGAGCTATGTCTTAGCATTACTTAGCTTCCAAATAGGATTGTTTCAAAGAGGAAAGTTTCCTAAATATTTAGACTGTTTCCCTGGCATGGGCCCTGCTTCATGGATCTGACATCAACTAAAGAACAGACACAAAAATAAGGAAAAAAAGATAAGTAAGTGAAGGTTATAAACACTTTGAAAGAACAAGTATATAGAAATGGTCTCTCCAGAAAAGGCAAGGTTTATCTGAATGTGGGTTATTTGACTTCATGGAAAATGAACACATGATATTTAACATCAGGCTGAAACTCTCAGTTTGTTTTGTGTCCTAAATGTCACCCTCAATTGCTGTTAATTTGGAGAATGCTAACCCACCCATCCTCAACTCAGGGTCTTGAGCTCTTGATGATCTCCTTTCTCATAACCTCAACCTCTCTTCTCTCCTCAAGCTGCTCTTCTCTCCTTTCTCATAACCTCAACCTTGCATCGGGCCTTCTTGACAGCACTTAATCTTATATTATTCTCTCTCATCTGAAAAACAAGCAAACAAACAAGCACAGCCCATATCGATCTTGAATTATCTCCCCCTTTCTTCTTCAACCAAACATTGAACTCTGTTCACCTCTGTCTCCTTTCTCAACTCCCATTCACTTCTCAATCCATTGAAATCTGGTTACTCCAATAGCTCCCTTCAAGGTCACTGAACATTTCCTTACTCCCATGTTGCCAGATCCTTATGACACTGCCAACCAGAACACTGTTGATCCTGTCTCTTGCAGTATTAGACTTTCTGGTTTGTTTCTATCTTTTGAAACTCTCCTCTCTCTGCTTCTGCAATACCATGCTTTCCCCCCTCATCCTCCCCAGTCTATCTCCACTGCTCATTCTCAGTCACCATTTTCAGGCTATAGGCCTCTGCCTGGATTTAAACACTGCCTACTAGATTCTCTCCAAGGTTCCCATCTCTCCTCACACTACACAATTTACCTGATGGACCTTTCCACCGCCATGGCTTCAGGCACTAGATAAATGTTGCTATCTCCCCAATCTGCAGCTCTCCATCTTGAATGCCGAGTCAGGGGAAGACCTGGGGTTGGATCTGGATGTGCCGTTTCTCAGCTGTCTGGCTTGAGTATGTCACAGACTCTTAATGTTCCATCCTCTAGTCTTAAGATTAGACATAAGAAAACCTCACTTGTAAGGGGGTTATAAGATCTATCTGACTCAGTACCCCCAGCCCTTTCTCAGTCATCTCATCCATAGAGAGGAGGTCTGACCATATTATCTGCTTGGACTGTCCTCCACTTTAAATGCAGTAACTCAATGGTAAAAGAATAAAAAAATAAATACTTGATACTGCCCTCATTATTCAAGGGATCACTGGCTACTCAAATGAGGCACCAGCCATGTCAAATGTCTAAATAAATCTTATATAAATCCACTCCAGAAGTGGAAAGGATTTCCCATCTTACTGATTTGAAGAGATAAGACAGATCTATGAATTATGCCTGTATCACAACACAAGGTAAGATGAAACCCACTGCAGATGCCAGTCCTTCTCAAGGTGCTTCTAGAATAGAAAGGGCAAGCTTTCCTTTCAAACAGCGCTAAAATAAAGTATGTGCCTTAGAAAGAGATGATGTTGGAGAAGAGGCAGAATAAGAGCTATTAACTATAACCCTTGGGTGCACTTTAGTCATATTTTAGGCAGAAATATTCTGAACCAATATTGCCCCAAGAATACCACATGGCTGAGTTTCATTCTGCACTGTCCAGAAGGCATTTGGTCATTCATCTAGAAGCTCGCAGAAATTATTTTCTTGAGTGACTGCTATGTTCCAAGGACTATGATAAACGTTTGGGACAAAGGGGTAAGCAAGACACATATGATCCCCAATTCTCCAGAAGCTTCATTCTGATGGGGAGAGATACAAAGTATACAAGGTAAGACCTGAAGGCTAAGAAGGAGCTACACATGCCCAAAACTAGGAGAGGCACATTCCAGACAGATAGCCAAAGCCAGAGAAGATAAGGAACATAAAAAAGGTGGTGTGCCTGCAGCAGACTGAAAAAAAAGAGAGAGAGAAGGAGGAAATAGGAGGAGAAAAAAAAAAAAAAAAAAAGGCAGGCAGGGGCCAGGTCATAAAGTTCTTAGAACTTTATTGAACATGTACTACTTTGTCACATACTTTTCAAGGAGCAGAGAATTCTGTACTGCTTCTATCACCTTCCACCATATTTTTCAGATAGTAGGTCAACAGATTGACGGATTGATAGTGGACTGTGATCAACATTATTTAATGCCATGATAGAATAACCTAGAATACAAACATCAGAGTGCATTATACAAAGTAAGGATGGATCAGTATTATTTGTGCAAACTTCGTTTCACTTTGTGTGTGCATGCACACATGTGTCTATGTGCACTAGTTTCTCACCCCCAGGACTACTGGGCCTGACATTCTGGGCCTGATGATTCTTTGTTGTGAGGGATAGTCCTGTGCTTTATAAGACATTTCGCAGAGCACCCCTGGCCTCTACCCGCTGCTCCTAGTACCCCTACACCCAGCTGGCTCAACTCCAAAAGTCTGCAGACATTGCCAAATATCTCCTGGTGAGCAAACTCTTCCCCAGTGGAGAACTACTGTATTAGCTGTAAAATGTTCCTGACAATGGATAATGTGCTCTGAACTCTCAAAGCAAACTACAGAATGAGTCTGTATATGCTATATTCCTGCTCCTTCTCCCCTCTGACATCTCCCTTTGTACCCCTCTATTTTCTCCCTTTTAGAGCTAAGGTTTCTTCTGCCTCCCACACCTCTTCTCCACCTCACCCACCATGTCCTTCTGCTCCCACTTCAGGTTCTCCAGCTCTTATTTCTTCCCGCTTACTTCTTCTCCCCCCAAAAGGGACCAAACTCACTCCTTAAATAACATTTTGAAGATGTGTGGATCATCATCTTTGGAGACAATGCCATTGGGAGCAGCAGCATCTTGCTTAGGCAGCCTACACCTCTGAACACGCTGCGCTCACGGAATGAGTGCCAAACAGGTGTGTGCTTCTGCATCCAGGACCTCCCCCCACCCTTTTATTTTTCTCCTGGTCTTTCTTTATGTATTCTGGATGTATATTCAGAACCTACAGGATGTGGAAAGAAACCTCATCCTCTGGCAAGGGTTTGGAGGGGAAGGAGTGGGTGTAGTGATCCAGGAGACGTTTCAAAATATATGCTAAACAAAAGGACCGGAGAAACACTGGCAGGGGGTGGGGGGAAGTGGGGAGTGACCTAACAGGTCTCTTGGATTCTTAATTTCTGTACTTCTCGGCTCCGTGGAGCCTCTGTGCTCCCCGCTGTGTGCATCTGCTGTCTGCCTGCACTGGACCTCCCCTGCAGAGGACGTCTCCGGGACTGACACCCGCTCCCCTGCCTGTGAGGCTGCCACATGCCCCTGCTGTGTGCATCCACCATGCCTTTCTCTCTCCTCTCTCCTTTCCTGCTGCTCCTATGTCCCCCCCCCCCCCCCGTCTCTATTTCTCTCCTTCTCTCTCCCTCTCTGTGATTCCCCAGTTTGGCTCCCGTTATGTAAGCTGGATCCTTTATGTTTTCCAGTCTCAGTGCTGGCTTTCCAGTTCTTCCTTCTCCCTGGAATGAAGCTTTCTCCTGCTTTCCCTTTCTTCCCCATAAACACACACAAACACACCCTGACACAGGCTTCCTCACCCTAAATATTCTATAAACCTGCTAGTGGAGCAGAGACCACAATGAATAGTTATTTTTCTTCCAAGAGCTTTTGAAAAATGCAACTCTGTTCAAACTTGCTCATTCTCCCTGTGCTTGCTTGTTTCATCTCTAGCAGAACACAGGTTTCTAGAGAGGACAGCAAGTCATACTTCTGTAGTCCTGGATGCTCAAGGTGGCCAAGCAAATCTTTTTTTCAAAGGAAATATCACGAGCAATTCAGGTGGCATAGCCATCTGAGATTCCAGTTAAACTCTTGAACGTTTATACTTGCCGAGTTTTCCTTCTCTTTCCCCCACCTATTCTGACAAAAGTACCATTAGGCAGACTTCACTCTATTTCTCTTGCTCATTTGCCTGTAGGAGAATGGGCAGTCTTTCAAATGGGCCATACATACAGCCATTGAACTTCTACATTTGTCCACTAGGACCCACCAGACAATGATTAAACCACGGTGTTTGTGTGTCGATTTTGCAGAACATTTGCACCCATTATTCCCCAAGCAGCTTATAAAAAGCCCAGGAGGGGTGAGAAGAAAAAGGAAAAAACCCAAACCAACTTTAATGACTATTACAAGTGGGTACCCTTAGGGGTTTTTATATACATAATCTTATCTAACTCTCCACAGCAGCCATACAGAGTTGCTACAATGATCCATGTTCATAAAGACAAGGAAATTGGGGCTTTTCCAGCTAGTGCTCAGTGGAGTTAGGTTTATTCACTCATCCAATCGATGGTATTGATTTTGAGGCTTAATGGTGAGCCAGGCACTGTTCTAGGCTCTGAATCCCATTGGACCTCTTTGCTAAAGGAGCAAAAAGTTGCATACAGACACATCCAATCTGCGTTATAACCAATAACAAGAGGAGAGAAAACCAAGATCACCCTCATTAGTGTCCAAAGAACCCCAACCAATGATAACATGAAAAGTATAAAGAAATATGTATTGTGGTTACCAAGGATTCTGTCAGAAGTCCATGTTTTGAATTTTCAGCCTTATGCACTAGCTATAGCCTCCTTCATGAAAGAATAACTTTCTAAGTTCAATAAGTCTCAGAGAAGAGAAAGCTTCAAATAGTGACTGGGGCTCAGAGCATGAATGTAAAAGTCAATTGTCTGACCTGCTCAGCTGGGCCACTTGGCCCTCTCATGCACACGCACCTGAGGAGCCATCCTGGGTGGCATCTGGCCCCCAAAGGGCTACACACCATCTGTAATAACCCTCAGCCCTCCTCTGTGCCTTCCACTTCCCAGTGTTTATGCCCTTCTCTTCTGGTCTGCAAAGAAAAGGAACAAGATAGTTGTCTTTCTAATTTGGGCAAGGAAATGTCCCTCCAGCTAGGGGAGACAGGTGAGTGGAGGATTCCATGTTAAACCACTTCAGAAACCCAGGGGCCATGCATCTGCGCGTCCACCCACTGGGTCCCACAATCAGAAGCACTGCCAAAGGGAGTCAATAGCATTTGGATCCTATAAAGAAGCTACTTATAACTGCTAATGTGGAGCAAGATAATGAAGGGAGGCCAGGAAGTGCTCAGCAAAGTGATAATAGGGAAATTATGACATCTGTGGCCCCGTTTGGTCTCTAGTCAATAAAGCACACAGCCCAATAACTCTCCCATTTCCCCAGAACTGTAGGAAACCGAGCTGGTCCTACTAAAAGGAAAGATTTGGAAAATTACATATAAGAATCCATGTCCCAGCTCAGACTCAAGTCCACCTGCTGTCATCTCCCCTCGCCCCAAAGAGCAGAAGCTCTGACACAATTACAGACCACCGTGTCTCGGCCCTCAGGCTTCCCACATGCACCTGCTTCTGAGGTCCTATTTTGCAGCATATCTGATGCAATGCAGTATTTTTTTTTTCCTTTAAGACCTAACATAAAGGAAGAGGGTTGCTCTCTTTAAAATCATATTGCAGATGCTCATCTGAGCTTTTCAAGAGTCTAATGTTTATATCTTCCCTTTCTGACCTAGCCTAAGAATGTGGTGGCAGGAGGAGAGGAGCTTATCTCAGGAGTGAGTTAAATACAGACAACAGAGATACCGTCTTTAGAGAGTACTACAGGGAGAGCCTCATACACTGGAAACAATCTTAGTTTTTCAGTCTTTTGGAACTGAAATAAAAGACTTTTTTTTTTTTCTTTTTCTTTTTCTTTTTTTTTTTTTTTTAAGAACAGAACTCCAATACAAAGACTTGAGATGTTGGGGTGGAAGGGTGGTGAATAAGCCAATCAATTTAGCATGAACGTGGGACCAACTCTTTGTTAATAAGGATCAAAACATGAGTAATACAGAGTGAGTAGTCATTCACCGTCATGACATCCCTTCAAATGCATCCTGGGAACAAGTTTGCTGCATTAATGAGAATCAGGATTGTTGTCATATAATTTCTAATTTCAGTCATGTCTAAATATGTAGCTAATCAGCTAACAGAATCAAAATATTTCTTCAACTACAACCTGAATTTTATTTTAACCAGCCACCAAAGATGAGAGAACAATTTCATGTTAAGGTGATATGGCTTTAAAATAAAATTCAAATTTTGAATGATCTATCCCACAAATCGACAAAAGGCATCACTTGAAGAGTGACATGAGCTTCAGAAAACAAGTGCACTCACTCTCAGATTCAATATAAATGTAATTCTCCACCGAAACACCATCCAGAAAGCTAATAAGGGGACATCTAGAAATAAGACTTTATTTTATTGTGCACATGCAAACACACACACCAGGTTTATTTACAAGCTATTCTATCACAGATGCCGGGATATTTTTTATAAACCAAACAAAGAATGTATGGAGAAAGGATTTACTGAGCAGAACACATTTAAAAATATATTACTAAACTAGGAAAAGGAACACAAATATATACAATTCATGCACATCTAATAAAAGCTTGATAGCTAAGAGAATGAAGGAGAAAGCATAAGAAAGAGAGGAAGCAGGAGGATAAGGTATGAAATGTCTGAATCGTCTGAATGACAACAGCCATTTTATCTAAAGTGGCTATTAGGAACAATTTCATAACTGATACACATTTTAGTGGTGCCCTCTCACCCTGCAGAACGATTCCAGAGATTTTTGAGAGAAGCATTCCAATGATGATAAACCTATTTACCCACACAGCTTTCTATTCCAGCTATTACTTATAAAATAGTGACCTCTATGGTCCCCGAATGCTCAGCCTCAGAGGGTGATGGGAAGATGGAAAGCCGAGAGCTGAATTTAGAAGGCAAGTCCTGCATTACAGTGAGCATTGCTCTGTTCAGGGGACCAGAGCTTCAGGAACCAGAGACAATGTTAGCTTAGGAAACAAAGAGGGAAAGTTCAGTTGCAACAGGAGCAGGAGAACAAGAAAGGTGACCATAGAATAGCTCTGAAGTAATCATTTCCTAAGAAAACAGAAGAATGACAGTCAGTCTAATTAGATTCTAGCCAGGTCTACAGACAGCTTATGAAGAATATACAAGGGCAGATCATAGATAACAGATTGATAGCCTGAGGGCTGGATTCAGTCTGCAGATATGTTTTGTCTAGCCTGTATGATTTATTTAGCTCAAAATTTTGCAGATTGGCAATTTGGGCTGGGCTCAGCTGGGTGGTTCTTATGGTTCTGGTTGGGCTTTCTTCTAGTCATCTGCAGGTTGGTAGGGGGTTTTGCTGACCTTGCTGGCCTGTCACATCTCTAGACAAGGACTAACTCAAGTCTGGTCCAGATGGCCTTTCTGGTAGGTACATGGTACATCCTCTGGTAGGCTAGCCTGGGATTGTTCATATGGCAGTTGGGCAGAGTTTCAAGAGAGTGAGAGGGGTACACAAGAACTGGCACCTTGCCACTTCCACAGCATTCTATTTCCAAAGGAATGCACAAGGCCAGTCTGGGATTTAAGGATATATGGATATAGAAATAGGTATCACCTCTTGATAGGAGGGCATGCAAAGGGGAGGTGATCTTGGGAGGCTTGAACAACTGCAGCCATTTCTGCATGCACTCTCCCACATCTGGTAACTAAGCCCAGATCCAAGTTATGGTTGCACTTCCTGGATGACATCACCCACCAAGGTTCCTGGCACTCTTTTTATCCCTCTCTTGTTACAACCAGCCAACCTGACACATTACTTGCTTGTCTTTTATTATCTTCTCATTTTATTACAGCAACAGAAGGGAAGAAAGTGGGCTAATAAATCCTTCTCAGGGTATTAAGGGATCTATCTTTTCAGTAGATCTCTTGTTCTTTTTCCCCTCATAACAACATTTTTCCTTTCATGATCATGTCTCTTGACCCAACTTATTTAAAAATTGCTCATAAATTCTAACATTTAGTAAAAACTGATACCATTTCTAGGTATTGCCCACGAAGATTTATTTAAGGCATCATGGCCTAGGTATAGCATGTAAGAACCCCAAATTCAAAAAGGTATTGCTAAAAAAAAAAAAAAAAAAAAAAAAAAGGTATTGCTGATTATCCCTACAATAGCATACAGCTATCTAGTGATAAGGAGCAGAAAGGCTAAGTATATTTCAAAACACTTTTCAAAATCCTTGGACTAGAAAAAGAAATTATTCAGATCATAAGGTTCCTAACCATCCTCTCCTTCTAAGGCTAGTTGTTTCATCAGTGATTCCAGGCAAAGGAAATCATTCCTGCTGTATCTGTGGTCTGGCTGGAATTCCATCGATAATTTAACTCCTTTCTCCTTTGTGTCTCTCACTTCCAAGTGCAGTAATCTCATTCATCTTTTGAATTCAATTCCAAGGCTGTCTGAACCTCCCCAGACTTAGCTCTTTCTCCTATATCCTGTGCCTTGTATCTTCAGTAGACATGCTGCCAATATGCCTACATTTGTAGTTTCTATGTACTGACCTCTCCTCTGTTTACCACCCTGTAAATAGCAATGGTCCTTGTATCCTGCTAATGTCTACAACAATGTCTTTCATATTGTAGAGTCTGAAAGATTTGTCAGAGGAATAAGTGAATACATGATTTCTATCTTAACAACAAGGAACATCTCCAACTTTACACTAATTTACATGGTACTTTTATCAGTTTCAAAATATTGACATGTATATTATCTCATTTTGTCCCTGCCCCTCTGAAACCATGAAGCTTTGATAAGAGGATTATGATCCCATGTGTGAATTATGAAATGAAGGGCTAGGGTAGTTAAATGATTTGTTGAAGGTCATCCAAGTAATGACTGATTAGGCTAAGATAAAAATCCAGATCTCTTTGTTTTTAGTTTCAGTATTGTTTTTGTGGTCATGGACTCAATGATAGCATGCTAATTTAAAAATTAAATATAAGGAGAGCACTTAAAAAGTCAAATGTCATCAGGAGCCCAGAATGCCTCAATTATGGGATATTTCTTGGGCTGGTTCTTCAGGTATTCACATCAGTTAGCAGTGAATATAGTCAAAGACCCTCCCCACACAGCGATTCTCACTGATAGTTAATTTTAATGGACTGGAAATGGAAAGTTGTCAGTTCCCAAACTAGTTTCTTTCTGGCCTCTATTAAGATAACAAAACAATGGAAGCTTGCAAATAGCCCTTGACCTGAAGGGTGGGTTATTGTCATTTCCTTGAAGAAATCAAGGCTTAGAGGTCAAGTAACTTAGCCCAAAATCACACAGAGAACAGTAGAGTCAGTACTTGAACCCAAGTGTCATGGAGAATCCTGTGCTTACCCACCCACTGGCCTTGGGATACTTTCTTTTTTTTTTTTTTTTTTTAATTTATTTATGATAGTCACAGAGAGAGAGAGAGAGGCAGAGACACAGGCAGAGGGAGAAGCAGGCTCCATGCACTGGGAGCCTGACGTGGGATTCGATCCCGGGTCTCCAGGATCGAGCCCTGGGCCAAAGGCAGGCGCCAAACCGCTGCGCCACCCAGGGATCCCCTTGGGATACTTTCTAATGTTCATCTCCATGAAGATCTCAAGGCAATTCTAGAATCGTCTTCAGGAAATGAGATCATTCTTCTCTGCTTGTTCTCCCCTCACTGCTTCCACTGCCGTCATTGGTGGCTTGATGCCAACATTATTCCCTTGGCCAAGCAAGGCATCTACCTTCAGACAATTCAGTGAGGCAGTCAGAAACACTGTCCTTCCTTGCAATGTGAAGCTAAGTATAAGTGCTTCCTGGGGGTGGTTGTGGAGATTAAATGTGATGGTTTTCATAAATAGTTTGGTGTGATGCCTGGTACAGACCTTCTGACGACTCCTCAGAAGAGCCATCAATCACCGGCTCCCAGGCTGTGGGTGACCATGGGTAACTAAAACTGAGGAAAACAAAACTGCAGATAAAGGTGGGGAGTGGGGGCAGGGGACTTCTGTACTCTACAGTATCTCCAAGTAGGGGCTCAATAGATATATTCTGAAATAAACTAATATTTGCATTAAGAGAACTAAGTGCTTGAGCAGATGTGTCCCCGAGGTGTGAAGATGCTGTAAAGTCAGGGGGTACAGTCTCTCAGTCTTGACACTGGGAGGGGGATACCCTGATGCACAGTAAAGAAGGCATCAAAGGAAGGCCTTAGGATGTCCCAGATGATCAAGGAGGGAAAGGGCATCTCAGGGGTAATTATGGTCTGCAGAGATTCAAAGTACCCATGGATTCCAATTTGGGAAGCCTGTAACATTTTCCTTTACTTAAAAAGGGGTTAGAATTTCCCCTTCTAGAACGAAGTGTCCCTTCCATCAAAAGGAGGCAGCGGGGTGGGGGGGGGGGGGAGAGGAGAAAGCTTCCACCTGTCTCACTCGCTGTAGCTATGAGGTCCCACCATTGCTATATGCTCAATGCGTATTAATATGTGCTGAATGAATGAATAAGCCCCTTTTCCCAATTGGACAGGGGCTAGAAAGGAACTGGGAACAGAACCTCTAAATTTAGAACATGTGCCAGAAATAGCTACTTGTAGATAAACAGGGGATGGGGAAGGAGTGATAAGAAAAAAAAACTGGATTCCCTAGCAGCCAGGACCCCCTTTATGCACAATGCTCCTAGAACGTGTTTTTCTCCCAAGCACCTCTCTCAGTCCAAGGTAGCCAACTTTCTTTACCTTCCTCATTCTAACCTATTCGCTTCTAATGATTTTTTTTTTTAAATCTTATACACTGAAGGGCACAAACAGTGCGGGTGGGGGTACATTCTACATTCTCCAAAGCACACTCTACCCCCACCTAAGCCATTTGTATCAGCCCCAGGTGGACCCTTCACTTTTAAATGCAGAGGAGGAAAACAAAGGCACTCTGAAATGCTGATCCTAAATCTTTGAGCCCTCAGAGGACTGAAGAGAGACACATCTACATTTCAAAGGAAACCAGACTCGGATTCCTCGATTATCTGAGTATCTGTAGGAAGATCTCGGGGTTAAGAATGTTTGGACAGTCTGGATCACCCAGAGAACAAGTTCAGTCCACAGAAAGAATGGGAGACGGTCAAGAAAAATTGAGGAAATATGGAAAGTAGCCCAGCAGCCTCTGTGCTTATGTTTGTGGACCCCTAGTGGTTACAGAAACCAAAATGGAAACCACCTGTCTAGTGAGATTGTTTTAGGCGCCAGCCTGGGCAGGTAACGATGCCAGGGGAAATGCAGCCCGCTCTCCAGTCAATGCGTGCCATGGCTCCTAGGCCCTCAGTGAGTACACCCAGGACAGATAGACAACCAGGCTGGCTGTGAAGGTTGAGGCTTCACGGGTAGCCCCGGGCCACCCTGAGGCCTCTCTTATTATCAGGGATTAAACTTCTGCCTCCTGGAAGACAGACGGCTCCACACAGAAATTAAATTCAGTCATAGAGGAATAAACGCTGTCAGTACACTGGAAATCTTGCAGTGAGATTCCTACCTCCCTAACCCAACAGCCAGAGTCGGTTAGACTATAGGACTAGTCCTCTTTCCAACTTAATATTCTGTCGCTGAAAACTGTCACTTTTGAAATGTTTGTTTGGAGTCTCCTTAACATCTCCATTTGCTCTGCTAAATGATATTGCCCTTCAGCTCGTAATCTATGTCATTGGAGATATTTGTTTAATATGCAGGTTCCTGCCTTAGGGATCAGCTTCATCAAGCCCAAATCCAGGAGCAACCTCATGAGGCCCTGATCTCTTCTCTCTAAACTCTGCCCTCAGAGTGGGTGCTTCACAGCTCAGTTCCTAAGCCTTCTCCTATTATCTCACAGGTGATCGTTTTTGTTTTTCTAGCTGGAGTTTTACTTCCTCAAGAGCAGGAACAACGTGTAAACATTTTTAACCCAGGAAAGAGAAAAAGAAATAAGCATATTATATATCAACCACTGTGCTGGGAGGGTTCCCACATATGCTCTCATTCCAATTCTGACAAAAGCTTTTCAAGGTAATATGTCAAAGCATAATTTTCTGAATGTTAAAAACAATTTTTATACAAATATACAGTGAGAATGTGTCGAATTTTACTTAGCTCGTTATTAAGGAAAACTAGCAGGATGGCAAACCAGTTCACAAGGATGATGAGAAGCAAGAACTGTAGGAGGCAGGAGAGGGGAGAAAGGAGTAGGGGAAGAAAGAAAAACAAATAGTGAGAAAGTGTTACTTAGTTGCAAAACTAGTTAATGTCCTATAAGACAATACAACCGTCACTTTGGGGGCTATCTTCTCTATTGGACAGAGATGTAGGTCATCATATTTCACCACTTGTACAGAATTGGAAAATATCTAAACCCTCATCCACCGTGCAAATTTGTTATCCTAACTAGACAGATGTCCTTCCAGGTGTACTTTCTAGAAAATGTTCTTAACATGGCATTAAAAAATGACTTTATGTCCTTTCTTGTCCATAAAGAAGACTTTATGTCTTCTTCCTTTGATTCCCTGTTTTGGAAGTTTTTCTTAACAATAAATATAACTTATCCCCATTCTATAGATACAGAAACCAAGGTTCAATGTTAGTGAAGTTCCTTGCCTGAGACCCCAAATAAGGAGAAGAACCACGTATCAGTGCTAAAATTTGTCTAACTCCAGAGTCCAAACTTCTACTGTATTTCTATACCATTAGATACATAAAAGGTATTCAACAAACTTTCTAAATTGACTGACATAAGAGTAGCATCCAAAGGGTTAATATATCTTAGCCAAGTAATCTAGCGTAGTTGATACCTGTCCCAAAGTGCTTAAATTACCCACTGGAAAAGCTTACACACAGAGAAAGGGTAATCTCAGTGATGGTCCTTCAATTCCAAGTCAAATCCTACATTTATGTCAACGAGGCAATCAACCATCTTGATGATCTCCCTATCATAAGCAGGATTGTCTTAGATATTGCACATGTAACCTCTCTAACTTTGTGGCATTTGCCTTTAGATGGCCATTCAACAGATATTTTTTTTAAAGATTTATTTATTTATGATAGACATAGAGAGTGAGAGGCAGAGACACAGGAGGAGGGAGAAGCAGGCTCCATGCCAGGAGCCCGATGTGGAACTCGATCCCGGGACTCCAGGATTGCGCCCTGGGCCAAAGGCAGGTGCTAAACCGCTGAGCCACCCAGGGATCCCCAACAGATATTTTTTTTTATCACCTAATGGATACCAGGAACCCTAGTCCCACCAATAGCACAATTCACGTTAAGATACTTGAAAGGAGCATTTAAAAAAAAAATTATTTGATTTTACTTTGTGAGTTATAAGATTTTATTTCAGATCAGAAATAAGGACCTGATGGTAAGCAATGATGCCACGTGTTAAAGACTGAGAACCTTCTTGGTAGTTAGGAAATCACGTGGACTTTCTCTTTTAATTGTAGCAATCTCCTATTCTATTGAGGAGTGCCTTCAAAGGTGATATCTGGTAACTTGGAATGAAAGAGAAACAATATCATTTTTCTTTTCAGGACAGACACAATGCATTTTCATTTGGGAAGAGCCAAATAATAGTTGCAGTAAATCATGCCACTTTCCTTTCCTAGATAACTTCAAGAAGTCCATTATTTTCTTCTTACTGAACAAGAACTAATTCCTCTGCGGATTTGTGTGGCTGTAGTACTGCTTCTGGACAGCAGAGGTCACTATTAACAGGTACACTGGATTACCACATTTTAATAAATGCAAAAGAGCTAGAGGAAGAAGTGGTTTTACCTAAACTGTCTACTCTGTGGTCGTTGTACAAAGGACCAACAACAACAAAAACTGAAATAAAAAAATCCTCATCTTTTCCTGATAATACAGCCACCAAAATCAGAATCATATTTTCCAAGAGCCACCTACCTTGTCATTGATTTAGAAGTCCCCCATTAACCAGATAAGGTAGCCAAGAAAAGTCTGGTGTCTGAGGTTCCCCACCTTTTGTTTGACCAACGCTGGTAATAAAATGTTCAAATCATAAATAAGAGATCAACTCAAGGGTACTAAATTCTAAGCCTCTCTTAACATCTAAAGATTAAAATGTTAAGTGTCCAGGACCTAGGCTAGCTGTTCTCAAGCTTTGGTCTGCATTAAAATCACCTGGAGGTTCTCTTTAAACCGTAGATTGCATGTCCCCTCCTCAAAGTCTCTGATGCAGTAAGTCTGAAGTGGGACCCAATAATCCCAATAATTTGCAGTTTTGATTCTCAGGTGCTTCTATGGCTGCTAGTTTAAGGACCCTACTCTGAGAACCACTGGTCTCTACTCAAACTTGAATCATACAACCAACACAACAACATGGCCCCCTGTGGGTAGGGGAGGTGGGGAGAGCTTTATTTTAGAGCTCAATAAACCACATTCTGGGTAACTGGAACTTAATCTAATAATGTTATTCTGCTGATATTTTAATCACATCCCATGTCATCCCATTATTTTTCTTCTGCCCTTATCTTCCTATTATTAAATGTTTTACTGGTTATGTCACCACTTCCTATCAATCTGTCCAGCACCTCAATGTTTGTGCTGAATTCTTCATTTCAAGTTAACCAGCTTTAAAACAGAGTTAAATTTCCTGGAACACTGAATTTAGAGCAATGGACAAAAATCATAGAGACAAAGGGAGTAAGTCAAGCAGTGATCCAACGAAGAAGGGTTTCATGGAGAACAGCAAGAAAAGGCCTCATGAACTCATATTTTCTAACATGGAACAAAGATCCCTCTGCTCCGGCCTATCCTTTTGCTCAACCATTAGCAGGCAGGTCGGGTCTTGACTGGGCATTAAAGAGGATGCCATAATGTGACATAAACCTCCATGCTAATAGAGAGACCCATCAGCAGTAAAAATATAGAGTGAATATAATGCAAAAGCCATAGCAAAATATCACTGACTCATGCATTCGTCTCTCAATCTCCTGAAAATATATATTAGTGCCTTTATAGTTACATTCATCGGGTCAGACTGAGCTAGGTGAATAGCCACCATACAAGAAGAGGGTCTTTCAGCGCCCTCATGAAAGAATTCACCTCATTTCTCAGGGCTATGAGTGAATGAAAATAAGAAATTACAATGGAAATCACACTGCAATCTTCACTCGAGGCTAGGTTACAATGAAGACTCTAATAATACATAATAAATATGTAGCAAACCATGCCCGTTAAAGGAGACGCTCCTGCTACTGGCACACAGTACACATCCATCACGGCTCGTTCAATAGGCCAACTGCTCCCCGTTGCAGGAGTAAGGCTACTCGCCAGGAATGACAGGCACAAGAATTTCCTGTGCCTGCTGAAAAAGGGAAGCAAAAGCGCCTTTCATGATACAGGCCCATATACACTTGCTTTGTATGCAGAACGGTCCTGTTCTACCACTGTCACCCTTGGCTTTTTGAAATGAATATTTATAGAGAAGCTTTTGGAACAACTTCATTTTAGACCCAGGCTGCAATCAAATAGGTTAGGTTTGCAGGGCCAACGACTGCAGAATGTTAGGGTGTCCAGGGCAATGGTGACAGAGAGGCAAGACGAATTCTAACCATCTTTTCAATGCAGTACTTTAAAATAATATTTTATTAATTCAGGCCACATACAGATTTCTTGAGGCAGAGGGAATTTGCATTTTAACTAATTCACTTTGTGATAAAGATCAGAAATTGAAGAGTGTGCCTCCATTAGTGATGAAAAAGCCTAGAGAAATTCCTGTCCACTGGATTTTGGGGTGGCACAGCACCTCAGGTCTGGGATTGTCATGTACTGTCAGCAGCACACTGTGAAGCACACAACATATGGCATCCTCAAGGATGCCCTAACCATTTTTTTTTAATTTATTTTATTTATTTATGATAGTCACATATAGAGAGAGAGAGGCAGAGACATAGGCAGAGGGAGAAGCAGGCTCCATGCACCGGGAGCCTGACGTGGGATTCGATCCCGGGTCTCCAGGATCGCGCCCTGGGCCAAAGGCAGGCGCCAAACCGCTGTGCCACCCAGGGATCCCACCTAACCATTTTTTTTAACGTGTGAGTCAGTCACCCTAGTTCTTCTGTGGGATAATTCAAACAGCTGATCCCAACCAACTTGAAGGTGGGAAAAGCTCTTTGTCTTACTTTCGATTTCTATCACACCGGCCTGTGTAGGGTTGCAGCATTTTGTCTGTGGCTAATTTAATAGTACCTAGCTAATTGGCCTCACTACATCTGAAATCAAGAAGGGAACAATTTGTTCTGTCCACATCAGAACCAAACAGGCCAAGTTATACTTTTATGTAACCCTAAATTAACTTTTATTGGATGGTATCTTAAATGAAAATAAATGGCAAATTTGCTTTTATTTCACTAACATTGAGAGATATGGGGAATGTCATCAATTCAAGACCAGCTCTGTTCAGAGAAAGAGAAAAATTGAATGAGTCTTTAAACAGTTTTAGTCTTAGTCAAAATCTTGTAACCCAATTAATCTATAATATTTTCCTTCAATCTATTTTTTTTGTTTTGTTTTGACCAGAACAGGAGGATGTCTATTGTAATTTTACTAACTATGATACTCTGGACACTTAATATAGAGCAAGGTCATGAATATCAGACTTCTTTGAGTTCTTATCTTTCATGGTTCAGAGACCTCATCTCTTCTTTGATCATCAGGGTTGCTCCCAAATTGAATCTGTTTTTCTCTCCCTTCTCTCTGCAGCCAACTATTGCATTCTGGACCAAGAGATTAATGGAATCATGGTTAGAGTGAAAAAGAACCTAGTGAACCAAAGGATGATAAATGAGTAAATAAATTTCAAAGAAAAAAATTTAAAGAGAGAAAAAATTGTGCCTGAAAAGGAAGATGAATAGAAACATAGATCTGGCAATCAAATTTGAGCATCATATACACTTATGGATAATATAAAAAAGAAAAGAAAAGAAAACCTTCCAAAGAGATAGTTTAATCCCAAAGAGAATCTTTCAAACAGAAAATCTTTCACAGTATTTTATTGACACAATTTTCAAGTTTTCATTGAATTGCAATTAAAATGCTAAACAAATTTTAGGTGAGACTTAAAGGAAGTATGAGTTGAGTCAGGTATGGCAAAGACAATGGAATTCAGAAATGAGTAACATCCCTCTCTTTCTAAACAAGGGCTGCTGTTTCATTAAGGCGTCTTCATCAAATAACGAATAAATGATATGATAGAGTGACCACCAAAGAGAAAACCATGACACTCTTCTTCATTAACTAGCTGCTTCCAAAAAAGGTACGTGCTGACCACGTGTTTTCCAGATTCCAGGGGCTGTCCCAGATTATTGGATGGTCAGTAGACCCAGTGTACCAACATGACTTCTCGGGGTTTTATGTGACATTACCAACTATCCAGCCACCCTGGTCCAATTAAGGGGAAAAGACAAAAACAATGGAGTCTGTGTCTTGTTTTACTGTCTTGGCCTTATGCAGGGCAAGTTTCCCTGTGTTCCTAGCCACTATGTCCTCCACCCTATGCCTCAGCAGCCATATCCCAGCTCTCAGAAAAGCAAGAGGGAGGCATCTGCTCCAGCTGAGAAGTAAAGAGAAACTTGTAAGAGAAGAGATGGCAAGGCAGCACAGAGAAATTGTAATGACTAAGTAGAAAGAAAGGTAAGGGGGGGGGGGGAGCAAAAGGAAAGGAAAGAGAATTAAAAGGATGCCTAGCCACAGAATAATTAGCAAAAAGTGGCTCACCAGGTCCAGGCCAAAGGTTTTTGAACCTAAGAACAAAATGCAACAGTAAGTTGCCATCACTGAGATTGTCATAGACACTGGAGCCCAAACTTTCCTTAAGCAGCTAGCTTAGACCAGGAGCTTCCAGACTGAACACATCCAGAAACATCATCCTTGGGACTAAAGCTAATGGCCAAAGACTTCCACTAATGCTCCTTGTTGCGATTCATGGGAGAGTGACACTACCAACTGTGCTCAAATGTTCTACTTCATCACACTACAGGTGTAGTACTTACTAAAAGAGATAGCATTAGATGTGAAAACAGAGGGCTATTTTTCTTTAGGTTGAACGAGTGCAAGGTATTGCTATCACAATATTTAATAAGATGACTGTCATTTTCCTGAGTTGATTTATTAAGAAATATGCAATCAATATTTGAAAGCAGCTGTCACTAAAAAAATCTTGCTCTGAAGAAAAGAGTGATCTTGGCAAAATGCAAATTGTATTGAAATCCATCCCTCTCCACTTCTACTAGCAATTCCCTGCTTATCCTTCATTGGTCTTCCATCATACCTAGGAAAGAGAAAGTTCCTAAGGCTCTCCACCAGACCCCTGTCTTCTCCTACAGTCCCTTCTTGAGCCCTTTCTTAGCCAACAGGGCTGAAAGGGTAGTTGGTTCTTCACTCCTCTCTTAACTGTTGGTCAGTTAATCCTTACTCTTCCCTAAGTGTTTAGTTCCATAGCCACTTTCTCAGAAAAGCTTTCCTTGAATTCCCTAATGGAGACAATCCTACTGGTACCCTTCTCTCCCTGCTACAATCAACACAATATATTTGACATTTCAATGATGTTTGTCTCCCTCAGAAGACTCAAAGATTCAGGAGAGTAGTGATCATGTCAGTTTTATTCACCATTTGTCTCAACACCAAGAATAGTGTCTGACAGTAGATTTTCAATAATGAATGAATGAATGAATGAATGAATGAATGAATGAAAATAGATCCATTATCAGAAAGTTATCCATCATGGTTCATCTGAAAGAAAGAAAGAAACAAGCAAACAAAAACAAAACAAAACAAGTGTTTGGATTATAGCTCCTCACCAAACATTGATTCATTGATTAATTTATCCCATAGGCATTTATTGTGCTTCCTGCTAAGTAGACCAGATACAAAAATAAAGCATAATTCCTGCCCTCAGAATAGTTATTCTTTAAATCTGCAAAATGCCACATTGTAAATACTTTCTGTTTAATAATCCAGGCCATCTTGGTTGCAACTACTCAACTCTATAGTACAAAAGAACCTATCAGCATATGTAAATGAATGAATGTGGATGTGTTCCAATAAAACTTTCTTTATAAAAACAAGTTGCTGGTTGTTTTGGCTGTAGTTGGTTGGGTGACTATAATTTGCTATTCCCTGCTCTAGAGGAAGTAACAAGACATATGTGTGTGTATATGTATATTTACTTAATTATATTTAAATATAATCAATATTTTAATATTAATATTTAATAAAACAATATTTTAATTCACAATAAATATTCTGACTCTGTAGTCAAATGATGGGTCGCTACAATGGACCCTGCCCTGGGCTAGATTTTTTTTGTCACACAAGATGAAGGCTAGCCATGCTCTAGGGGAAGCTCATCGTATAATGAAAGAGACTCTCATGTCCCTTCCTTTTAATAAAACTGCTTGAAAAGGATGCAAGAGGAAATTCTCTACACAGTAAAAACAAAGTTTTTTAAAAGCTCAGAGGAGACAGGGATGCAGGTTTTGGTCTCCTGACAATTCATCACTGCTAAAAAGCACACTGAAAGCCATGCCTGAGAAAGAGAATCTGAATGTCTTAGGTTGGGTGGATGCCAGGGATAGGGGCAGGGAGTAGGGGTTATACAAGAGCCCATGAGTATAGCTAGATAGAAGGTTCTATGGTGGCTACTGAAATGGGGAGGAGAAAACAGATCCCAGGACACTGCAGAGGTTTCATCTGTGAGATCGATCTTCTAATTGGTTTATACTGCAATGATATGGCAGGACTGTCCTTTAACTTACAGAGATAGCACCACACATGTGCAGTCAGAAAATGAGTTCAGGGTTGTTTACCCACCAATGGGGATAACAGGGGCCCTGAGACATTAAAACTCCATCTACCAAGTTTTCCTATGACCTACACACATTTATCAATAAAGGACCAAGGTTAGGAACACTGGGAACAGTTGAGAAACCTAGTTTGCTTGAGTTTATGCTCTTAGGCTAACTAGCCTACCATCGCAGCACCATTGATGGATAAGGCCTCTTCTATATAAGATTCCATCTCACCTTTGATTCCCAGTCTAACAGGAACCATATCTTGGTCACTGACTTTAAAAGCCAAGTCTTCACGTAGAAGACCCAGTTCTAAGCTTACTAATAAGAACCTGATTTGCAACTTGTTTCTCCCAGGGTCAGGGAGCTCTACTCTGGGGATGTTGGATTATTGACTTGAGAGGCCTAAGAAAGAACTCATTGGTACTCCAGAATGCACCTGCTTCAAGGAAGGGATCCAACAGCTCCAGCATTCATCTCCTCTGACACCCTCTGCTGGAAGTGCTAATGAGCAATTGAAAACCTGGATGAGAAGGCAGGTAGGCAGGCCCCAGGGGAGTCAGAGAACCAAGGGGGGCTGGTGGAAAGTACCACTGACTAATCATCCCCTGACTCATCCAGATCTCTTGGACCATCTTTCACATCTCAGTTGTTTCACAGAGCTCTGTGGGAACCTTCATCAAGGCTGCTCCATCTTAGAGCCTACTTCCTGCTCCCTGGCAGGCTGTTCTTCAGAGCCTCACCATCACTGACAAAGGGGCTGGGCCCAGGGGCTCTGAGCTCCAATTCCAGCCCCACTGAGTAAGTTACAACAGGTTATTTTCTCTCTTGAAACTGCCTCTCACCCTCAGAGTCTCACAGGAGGGGGGTAGCATCATTCATCAGCCTTAAGCATAATTTTATAGGCACAATCTCTGATTAACATTAGAGAAATCACACATTAAACTGGAGGAGTATTCCTTTCTGTAATTGTGAACAAAATAAAGGGTATGGAGGTCGAATCCCTGGGTTCTGATCCCACCCTCTCGCCCCAGCTGAAGGTCCGACATGGGACAAGTCATTCAACTACAACACGGATTTGTATGTTAGCTCTGAGATAGGAATAGCATCCAGTCCTTTTTCCATATGGAAAAGGACTTTGGAAATGATAAAACTCTTCTGGCTCTTATGAGAGAAGGCATGGCTTACAGAAGATAACACAGAATACGGAGCAAGATTCAAATCCACGCTCTACTCCTAAGGGAAATACTTAAATGACTTCTTAGAAGCTTTGTTTCTTCCTCTGCATATTGTGGGGACCATCCCCTCCAGAGACAGTTAGGAAAATGCAGTGCCATAATGTACAGAGAGGGTCTTGTAAACTGTGAAGCCCTAGACCAGATGTGAGTTGCTGCTGTTCCCATGACAGTATTTGATAAATTACTAGCCAAGTTCTGCGTATCTGCGCAGTATCTGAGTTTTGAGAAAAGTACAGAAAGAACATAAAAAGGAAACAGAGACAGCAGTACTAGATGCTAGGGAGATTATGAAGATTATATTTCTCTATGCCAGTAAATTAATTCTTAATGGAGAGCTCCCAAGGAGAGAAATAGGCTAAACCTGAGAGGCCAACCATAGCGCTTTCCAAAGAGAAAGCCATTTTCCTCAGATCAGGTCTGAACTTTGCCAGGCATGGTTCGTTGGATATTTGAGCCTTGATGAGTCTCTGGTCCCAGTGTATGGCTGTAATTTGTCTCAAAACTGTCCCCCACCCCATCCCCCCAAAAACTCACTTTTTTTTTCCCTTTTTTCTGTTGGCAACATAAGGACTCTGAAACTCCAAGAGTTGTGATTGCTTTTGTACAACATTCTACAGACACTAGAACTAAGCCAGATAATGAAGAAAGAATGTAATTGTTGGGAGTTAGGTCAACTTTAATTCCAGGCCACTGAGAACTTGCACAACCATGAGCACACTGCTCAACCTCTCTGTGCTTTTCCCTCAACTATACAATAAAGACTGTGATATGTCCACTCCTCATAGGTCTGCAGTGAGGGTCATCATGTCAGCCAAACCCTCAGTAGAGTGCTAATCAGTCTTGGCAAAAAGGGGTCCCCTCAAAAGAGTTATTTACTGGATGAAATTAAGGATAGGGATCAGAAAAAAGTCTTTATGTAACTCTAAATAACAAGTATTATTAGTGGTTTATGGATTAATAATTTATAGATATGAACAGATTTTACAGCTAAATTCTTATTTGGTTTCCTTTTCCTTCTCTTTTAAGACCTCAGATACATAAAGTTTATTTAACTATACTCATCCCTCCTCACCTCTATGCTAACAGACTCAATATATATCCTTTCATTTTACCTTTCACACGTGTGCCCAAACTAGAGAGAGACTGAGATTGAGCTTTTCAATTGTTTGCCTTCATTTTACTTATTGATTCCCCTACTGACAGACACTCCAACCCCTACAGGGCTTGATAGTCCACAAACATCATTGCATTGAACCTCCATGTGGCCCTGAGCCAGCCTGTCAGAAGTCCATTCTCAAGAGCTGGATTCCAGGTTATGAGACACGCACACCCTATTTCACATTCTCATCTAGAATGGCTGTTCTAATTATGCTTCACTCTGAAGTGCCTGAAAGGTGCCTGCATCCTTACAACTTTGCCAGCACTTGATATGATTTGACTAATTTTTGCACATTTATTGGGTCTGAGGTAGTATCTCAGTGTAGTTTGCATTTCTGTTTACTAGCAAGGTTGAATACTTTGTCATTTATTTATTAGTCAATCAGATTTCTACTTTGGAAGTTACCTATTTATCCCCATTTTTCATTTTTCTAATTTTTTTTTATCACTGATTTACCATAATTTCTTGCCTAATTCTAGATAATTAACCCCCTGTTGTTTTTAGACAGCACAGATACCTCTTCAATTGTCAACTTTGTCCATATGTCCTGGGGTAAGCAGAAATGTTTGGTTTTGATAGAGTCAAATCCATCAGTATTAGGATTTTTGCTTAGGGTTCTTGTTTAAGAATCCCCTGCTTATCCTGAGATCACAAAAAATAACCCTTTACTTTCTTCCAGAACCCTGAACCAACAGTAAGTGACACTTAACTGCTGTATGAGCTGCCAGCCTCTCCTCTTAACTTTTTATGTCCTATAATGTGAATGCTTCTATTTTCCTTTTCTATTTCCTATTATTGGGCACTGCCCTATCTTTTTCCCCTACTGTTTCAATTCTTGTTCTTGACTGTTTTCACAAGACAGTGGATAAATATATTTATATATTATTGGCTGATTAGATTTAAGTTCATAACAGTTCTCAAGGATGTCTTTAGTTTGAACAGAGCACATTTTAATGAAGTACTCCAACACACAGAAGAGTGTGGTATTGAAAAAACAAAACAAAACAAAAACAAAAAGAGGGGGTGGGTGTGAGGGTATAGAGCTATTTAGGCAGACCTAAGTTTGAATCCTGGCTTTGCCTATTACTTTGTAATGTTAATCAACTCACTTAACTCTTCTGTTGGAAATAGTAATAGCTGCTATATAAAATATCTTGGTTAGAAATAATAATGGAAATAATGACTACTACGTAGGATCTACTGGCTGGAAAAGGTTAGATTATACTAAGGCTGTAAATGAATGCTGAAATATCAAAGGCTTAACAAAGCAAAGGTTTCTTTCTCTCTCATGGAGAAACATGTCCAACATGGGTTAGCTACACGTGGTTGCTCATGTTGATAGACTCTGGCCAATAGAAGCTCCTTGTCTACAATGTTATTGATCACAGAGCAGGATGTAGAAGATGCTGGGGTTCACCTCCCAGATTTTTCACTCAGGATAGAGGTGCTCACTCCCCCAGAGTAGCCTGGTATATTGACTGCTGTCAACTTAGACCTGAAAGCTTCCATAGCCCTCAGTGAAAGAGAGATGCAACTCCCAAAGCCTGGCCCTTCCCTGGGGCAGCCTGCATGGATAATGACCACCAATTTAGGTTATAAGGGCCCAGGCTCTTTTCCTCAAATGAGGGCAACTCTCAGGGCCATATGGAGCTCCATAAAGGATTGGCCAAGTCTTCTACTGCAACTTCATCTTCTCTTCTAATCCTGTTTCCCTTACTCCTTCCCTGGGATGGTCCCTGAGACCACCCACCAATAAAATGGCTGTATGCAAATCCCTGTCTCAGAGTCAGTCTCCTGGGAAATGAGACCTAAGAGTTCGGTACTGGGAGGGATCCTAGAAAGCTGACTTTGACATGGGACTTGGGAGAACGATCGCCTGCGGCAGGAAAGCCCCATCATTTCTAGACTGATAACCCTGGGCATGCTGTAGTGTATATGAAACTTTCATTGATGGTGAAACAGAATGGGATGGTAGTGGAAGAAAAATCCACTGGTAGATGCACTATCTAAGGAGTCTAAGAGGTTTGGGGAAAGACTTTGGAACTGAATGGCTCTTACTGGGTAATATCAATACAATGGAAAAAGACAATGGAAGTTGAGAATAGTTTATCTCAAATTGAAGGTGAATTGTCAAAGCCAGAGAGCTTCCTTGAAAGCACCAGAAAAGGCTCTTGTCTCCTACAGCCATAGGCAGAAAGGAGCTGAGGATCAAGCCAGGCCAGGATGATGAGATAAGAGCACTCATAAAGGTTGAATTCTCAACCCTAGCAAGTCTCTGATAACATGGTCAGGGACTTAATTGGGAAGAAGTGGGACCCAAAACCTGGGATGGAGACATTTGGATAGGTGCACTTGAAAACCTTGAGTTGTCAGATTTCCCTAAACCTCTTGAGCCTGCAGAAATGCCCAGAAATGATGTCTTCGCTAGAGCAGGTCAACAAAGCTTCGGATGCATTCTTTCCAATCCTATCAGGAAGCAAGACCTGAAACAGTCTTCAATTTACATGGGGCAAGAAAACAATATATGTTTATGATCTTATCTCCCCCACCCTCTGTTATTAAACAGTCTGAAGGGGCTTGGACCATCTAGACATTCTTTAGAATATGATATTGGTCAATTACATCAATGACATTATGTTAATTGGTTATGATGAGCAAAATATGGCAAGTTGAGGAGGTATTAGAAACTATGAGGATTCAAGGGTTCCCTCCTTAATGAAAAATTTAAGAGCCTAGGGGCCCGGAACATGCCAAGACATCCCCTTCAAAATAAAGGACAAGTTATGGCATATCATACCTTCACCCATAAGAAGGAAGCATTTTGGAGATGGATCACCTGAATGCCTACTGTCAAGGAAAACCTTAGGAAAACCTTAGGGTGTAGGGTTCTAGAGGCAACATAACCTATGCTTAGATATTCTGCTCCAACCCACTCACCAAATGACATGGAAGACTGTCCAAGCTGATCTGAGCTGCAGTGCAAGGAGTCATATAACCTGCTGCTTGGGTCATACAACCTGTCAGACCTCGTGGTAACAGAGATACCTGTGGTGGAGAAAAATGCTGTGTAGAGTGTGTAGTAAAGAAATTAACCCTGTACAAAGAGAGGTTTGGCCTTTGCCTTTGCCTCCTGGAAGGTAATCTCTGTTTGCCTGGGGGCCTTGGACCCATAGATAGTACCAACTGATTTTAAGTGAGGGCTTTGAGTCATGTGGTATCAGTTGATCTGGAGACAAATCAAGTATGTGGACAATCAATCAATCTTGTCTTTCTAATGGATCCCAATAAAAACTCAAAATACCAAGATTTAAATGACTTTCCCAATTGGCAATACTGTGTGTGTACTGTTACATATCAGTGCTGGGAAAGTAATGCATCCAGTCTCCTCAGAATGAGAACAAACTAAGTTTCACATTTGGTAGTTCCCCAAACTCTGTCCTATGTACTTTTTCCCTTGGCTGATTTTAATCTGTATTTTTCTCTATAAAAAGCCATAACTATGAGTATAATAGCTTTCAGTAAGTTCTGTAAGTCCTTCTCACAAATTATCAAAACTGAGCATGGTTTCAGAATTGCACCCCAACCCCAAAAGAGACATTAAGTTGAAGTCAAAAGTGAGGATAGTTTTGTGGGTGGGCTATTCCCTCTAACTTTGTAGTAGGCCTAAACTCCTCACAAGGAGCCATGGGACAAGGCCCAATGGGAGAACCACAATGTAGACCCTGTAGGATTCAGGAGCAAGGCTGTGAAATCTGTATCAGAGAATTAGACACTATTCAAAAATAGTTCTTGGCATGTTACTGGGTCTTAGAGATGAGTATCTAAACACAGGAATCATGTGTCTATGTATCTACAACTGCCAATCATGTCTTGTCCATACAATCATAAGTTTAAACAGCCTAATAATGATCCATCACAAGACAGAAATAGTACATTAGGGGTCAGTCATAAGAAGGGTCACAGAGCACAAGTGAGCTGTACTAGCAAGTGGTCCAGACTCCCATGTCACTACTATTGCACCATTACCTCCCGTCACACCAATAGTCCCATAGTGGGGTCTCTTATAACTAGCTGGTAGTAAAAGAAAAATGATAGAGCTCGGTTTACAAATGAGTTTTCACTTCTGTAAATACAAGCCAAAAATACACTTCCGCTGTCCTGAAAGACAATAGTGAGAGAAAAATCCTCTCATTGGACAAAACTTTGGGTGGCCTATCAGGCCATCTGCTTTGTGTGATAAAAGCATGTATAGACACTTGGACAGCTGTGAATGGTTACATTGGTTGGTTAGGGACCTGGAAGTAAAAAGATTGGAAGGTCAAGGAAAAAAAGTCTTGAAAAAAGTCTTATACATGGACCTTTGGGGACATACACAATATAAAAGGCATTTATTGAGCCACCACCTGGCAAGAGAGAGAAATAAAGAGCTAGGATGACAGAGTGGGGATAAAAATCAGAGAGGAATTTGGGGGCGCCTGGGTGGCTGAGTCGGTTAAGTGTCTGCCTCTTGATGTTGGCTCAGGTCATGATCTCAGGGTTGTGAGATCAGAGCCCTCCGTCGGGCTCCACGCTCAGCAGGGAATCTGCTTAAGATTCTTTCCCTCTCCGTCTGCTCCTCCCCCGACTCATGCACACTCTCGCACTCAAAAATAAATACATAAATTCTTTTTTTTTTTAATTTTTTAATTTTTTTTTATTTTTGATTTTTTAAATTTATTTATGATAGTCACACACACACAGAGAGAGAGAGAGAGAGGCAGAGACATAGGCAGAGGGAGAAGCAGGCTCCATGCACCGGGAGCCCAATGTGGGATTCGATCCTGGGTCTCCAGGATCGCGCCCTGGGCCAAAGGCAGGCGCCAAACTGCTGCGCCACCCAGGGATCCCTAAATACATAAATTCTAAAAAAAAAAAAAAAAGTCAGAAAGATTTGGAGATACTATACTGTTGGCTTTGAAGATGGAGGAAGGGGCCATCAGCCAAGGCATGCAGGCAGCCTCCAGATGCCGGAAAAGGCAAGGAAATCGATATTTCCTAGTGCTTAACAGAAATTTCCATCAAGGCAAATGAACTCTTCATTTGCATAGCATCACTAGCATGTAGCATGAGGCTTTGCACAAAGTAGACACTTTATAAATATTAATGGATGAGTGAATGAATCACTGAATTAACTCTTCACATTCATGATTCTCTGCAATGGTGAATTACGCATGAGCTCTACTCTGTCTTTGGAATGACTTTCCACCATCTTGATAAATCTACAAAAGTTCAACCCATCCAAAGTACAGTTATCTCTACTGCAAAATCCTCCTACTCCTCAACATGGTTATGTTCCGAATGTACCTCCTTTACTGTTTGTACATACCTCCTCTGCAGCATTTACTATAGCAAACTGTATTTATTTATATACATGTATATCTCTTAAGATTGTGAGTAGCTTAGAGAAAGAGGGTGATGAATTATTTATCCAAACATCCCCTAGAGTCTTAGTATCATGCCTAGCACATAATAAATTGTTGAACATTTGTTGAATGAATAAGTGAACGAAGAATGAAGGAGAGACAATTTCAAGTCTATGCAGAATGATTTCAAAACCCAGGGGAGGAAATCTATATAAACCAGGTAAAGAAGGGATTTCCCTGAGAACCTGGGACAAGATTTGGATTTCTGGGGCTAGCCGGAGGAAGGTCAGAGAGGCATCTTTACAGTAGCCTAAAAACCCAAGAGACTAATGTCTAAGTGTAGAAATGACAACTTGAGCCTGACTGGTCTATCTTTGGACCATGAGATTTAGAAAGGAACCATGGATTGCATCAAACCTTACAAAGTTCCCTGGCCTCAGCCTTCTGGCCTCAGACCTGAGCAGTGGTCACTCTAAAGACAGGGAAACACAGACTCTAAAACCAGGCTGCCTGCGTTAAAATCTCAGCTTTGCTACATACTAGTTGTGACCTGGTGCTCAGCATTCACATTTTCTATACCTCAATTTCCTCCCTGTATATGGAAATAATAATAGTATGTATAATATAATACTATAGTATATAATTAATTATTAACTTTATATAATTATAATATATAATATATAATTATTAATCATAACCTAAAAACACCCTACACGATTTTGTATATCCTATAATTAAAATTATACTATAAACATAAATATAAATATTCTATTATATAATACATATAGTGTAGTATGTACATTTATTATATATAATATATATTATATAGTACATATATGTAGCATATATATGTAGTGTATATATATTATATATATTTAAACTTCAAAAAATCCTACACATATATTATATATACTATAATTATATCATTATAATATAAATATAATTGTTGCATATGTATAATATATGTATAGGGTGGGTTGGGGTTTTTTTAGGTTTAAATATGTCCTGTGTTTAGAATACCATCTGGCACATTACAAGCGAACAGCCAGGATTAGTTATATATATAAAAATTTAGACTATTATTTGGAATCATCTTAGAAAGGCTCTTAGGACTTCTGAATACTATCTAAAAAACACAGAAATGCTGACTTGGACTGTTACAGAACTTGGTAAAATTTCTGCAAATTTTTAATTTTTGCTAACTTTTTTATATAGTCCCACAGAGGTCAGCAGTAAAGTCTCCAAATAATCTCTATCAGTTTTTTTTTTGGGGGGGTGGACATTAATAAAAGAGAGGGGCTAACAAGAATGATTTGGCTACCAAATCTGTTTTGGAAGAACAGCACCCTAATGTAAAGCAGATGCTGGCATTTGGAATAAGAAAGGGAACTCCCCAGGTCATGGAGACAGGCACAAAGGAAACAAGGGACACCACAGGATAGAGAAGTGGCTCCACAACTTTAATCTGCAGTCACATGGCTCCCTGAAAATGTCCAAAATTAACCTCATCTCTGCCTCCAAATGTCCCATATCTGGCAGGCAGTGTATCATGTGAATAAACTTGAAGTTGTTTTGTTATATTTTATCCTTCTCTTTTATCTCTCATATCAAGTCTGTCACCAAATGTTACCTATATTTTCTATTTCTGATTTCTTCCCATTTTATTTTTGAAATATAAAATATAAAACTGTATATGTCCAGTTTAAAGGATAACAGCAAACAAGCACCCATTTATTCCTCCATCCAGGCTAAAAAACAGAATATCGGGCAGGGCTTTTAAGGTTCTTTATGGGCTCCATCTAGGTAATTCTATCCTTTGTTGCTTCACTAGTTTCCACAGATTTACCTTCACTCCTGTAATTCCACTGTTGTCACCAGACTATCATCACCTCATGCCAAGATCAAAGTTGTAACTACTTCATTCATTCACTCAAAATATTATCAGCCCCTCCTTCTAGATGAGCAGTATGCTGGACCTTATTGAAATCAACAGTGGAGCCCTCTGCCAGGAGCTTATAGTTGACGGAATAGATAGACCAGAGATGGTCTACATACCAAATGTTATGAACACATGACAGAATTAACAGAGGTGCTTTGATGGCTGGGAGAATCCTGGTTCATCTCCCTGTCTCCTCTTTCGAACTCTCCTGCACTCCATTTTTATTATATTATATATGTAGTCTAGGATTAACAAGAATTTCCCTCTGCCTAGTTTTATAACCTTCCAAAATCTGACACAAAGGAACACACATCAGGCATAGACCTGACTCTAAGCTCTACCCCTTACAAGCTGTGTCACCTGAGAGAGTCTACTTAACTTCTCTGAGCTTCAGGATCCTCATCAGTAAAATGAGAATCTTCGTAACATTTCCTGCTGAGTTATTGTAGGTATTAATATCATGATGAACATCAGAGTATTTTGCCAGCAAAAACACTATGCAAATGTATGAGATATTCTCTTTCCCCTCCTCTTGTCCTTGTTGAAATTTATCCACCATTTAAGATTCAACAGTTATGTCTTCTACAGACCCTGAAGTTTCTAGTCAATCTCTCTGACCCTTGACTCCTCTAGTTATTCTGGTCACCACCACATATTTTGGGCTGTGATGACTTTGCAGCAGTGAGTTTAATTTCTCAAATCAGACTCTGAGCATTTTGAAGGTAAGATATGTCTCACATTTTCCTAGTGTTCTCTGAGGACCCAACACTCTGCTTGACGTCATTTAGAACATCTTCACATATTCATTGCTTATTAAGCATCATATGACTAGCACAGTGTTAGAATTCAATTATAGAAACTCTGTTTTGATGATATTTCTATATATTTCCGCCAGAAATTTGTAATGAAATTGAAATGATTGCAAATACCAATAAGATCTAAACACCTAATGTGTTGTTAAACTGATGTCAAATGAGGAATTGGGAGTTCCAGATTTTGACTTACATTCCCTATCACTGACTGCATTCCCTTAGACAAACATGGCCAGATGCTTCAGTCTTGACACATGCAAAATGAAGTCATTAACTGCTGCCCATCAATTCTGAAAAAAAACTGTCAACATATTCTATAGAAGTCTTTGGAATGCCATGATCTCCTAGAAATAAATAAAGTAAGAAAACATTGGTCTGGGAAGACTTTTTGTTGGATATGACACCAAAGCAAGGGCAACAAAAGCAAAAATAGATAGCAAAACCAGACAAGAGCGATTTCATCAAGCTAAAAAGAGTCAGCACCATAAAGGAAACCACGACCAGAGTGAAAATGCAAACTACAGGATGACAGAAAATATTTCCAAACCAAAGAGCCTCAATAAACATTTCTCAAAAGAAGACAAACAAAAGCCAACAGATACATGAAAAGATAGTCAACTCTACTTAACAGCAGGGATAAGTAGACGCATATCAAGACCTCAGTGAAATACTACCTCACACTTGTCAGAAGGGCCATCACCAAAAAGACAAAAGATACCCAGTTTTGACAAAAATGTGGAGTAAAGGCAACACCTATATACTATTTATGGAGATGTAAATTGGTACAGTTATTATGAAAAACCATATGGAGCTTCCTCAAAAAATTAAAAATAGAACTGCCATATGATCCAGTAACCCCACTTCTTGTTATAGATCAAGAGAAATGAAATTAGTATCTCAAAGAGGTATCTGCATTCCCCTGGTCATTGCAGCATTATTCACAATAGCCAAGATATGGAAACAATTCAGATGTCCACTGACAGAAGAGAATGTGTAAGAGAATCTTATTGTTGGTAATAAAAAAAGAAGAAGAAAAATGAAGTCTTGCCTTTAAGACAACATGGATGAACCTAGAGGACATTATTCTAAGGGAAGGAAGCCAGATAGGCCAATACTGCCTGACGTCATTTATGTGTGGAATCTAAAACAGTTGAACTTATAGTAACAGAGTAGAATGCTGATTACCAGGTGTTGGTGGAAAGGGAAGATGGAGAGATCTTGGTCAAAGGGTACAATGTTTCAATTATACAAGATAAATAAGTTCTGGAAGTCTAACAGACAGTAGTGTGACTATAGTTAGCAATACTGTAGCCTATACCTTAAATATGCTAAAAGGATTGATCTTAAGTGTAACCATCACCACCACAGAAAGGGTAACTATGTGTGGTGATAGATATATTAGCCTGATGATAGTTGTCACTTCACAACGTAGACAATATCAAAACATCAAGCTCTGTACCTTAAATATATACTAACATTATTTGTCAATTATACCTTGATAAAGCTAAAAAAAAGGAGTCAGATATGTTCAAGATATCCTTACAATTGTTACTGTTTCTGCATTACCCCAAATTAGCTGCAGATATCATCATAGAAATCCATCAACTCCATGGATAAGGTGAATTCTTAAATCTGTTTTTATTTAGTCTAATTCAGTCAAAACAAGAGAAAAAGTTGGGGAGACACATATGGAATTGGGAAGGGGGTAGGGAATGCCGTTAGGACTAAGAAAACTTCGTTTTTTTTTAAAGATTTTATTTTACTTATTCATGAGAGACACAGAGAGAGAGGCAGAGACACAAGCAGAGGGAGAAGCAGGCTCTATGCAGGGAGCCCGATGTGGGACTCGATCCCAGGACCCCGGGACCACACCCTGGGCTGAAGACAGATGTTCAACCACTGAGCCATGCAGGTTCCCCAGGACAGAGAAACCTTTTAAATCTCCCATAGAAGGCCTCATTTTCTCCAATCCAAATTCCTCCTTCTGTCCCCTCAATAGTCAAGCTTCAAAGTGAGAAAGAACAAATCTCCAAATGCCAGGAAAATTACAATTCCTTTCTCATCATTTTCCTTTGATTTTGTGATAGGCAGTTGATAACGTAAACTAGAACCTATAAATCAGAGTCAGAATACTGACTTTTCATATTTTTCAGCTGTTCTTCTTTTAGTATCCAGAGTTTGTCTATATTTTGAGCAGTTCACCTTGACTCCTGGTGTAAGTCCAACAATGCACGAATTATTGTTAAAGGTAAATAAATAAAACACTGTCATTAATTAATGGGACTTACCATTTCTTAAAGGGAAGGTGCAGAGTGGAGCAGGAAAAGGATAAGATTTAGAACCAGAAAGACCCAATTTGAAATCCATTTACTTATCATCTAGATCATGGGCAAGTTACCTTCTCCAGGACTCAATGTTTCCATCTATAAAATTTACCTTACAAGACAGATGTAAGACTTAAGAGTGAATGTCAGTAAAAAAAATCCATCACAGTATTTTCTCTAAATAGTTACACAATCGATGTTAAACACCTAGAATGCAATGCTAGCAGTTTACATTACACTATCTTTAATCCAGTTTTCTATACTTCTATTTTAAGTGGTACCAGTGACTGAGGGGATGGAGAGGTGATCAGAATATTCCCCCTCCTGGGAAAGGAGGAAAACAGTAGTGCTTAAAAAATCATATTCAATATTACCATTATTTTGAATTGGATTATGCGGATTATTAGGGACATGTTTCCAGGTTTCTCTGCAGGAGCCAGGGAATAACGTCCTAGTAGTTTAGATTTTGGTTCAAGTGGGTTGTGGGTTTTGTTGTTTTTGTCACTGTTGTTTTAATGAATGCTAGCGCTGATCATTGTCACCACAGAATAACTTCCAAGCAGACATACTTTTAACAACCAGCATTAACCGTGGGTATAGATTTCCTGGTTGTGTCTGTGCTGCTGCTGCTTGTAACGCTGGAGTTCATAAAGGTGAAGAGCATCTGACAGCATACTTCTGGCATTTGAAGATTTCATTTGACAGTATCGACTGCAGTGAACTCAACACCCACCAAACAACATTGATAAGAGTATCTCATGTGGTTTTTGAGAGGCAGTCTGATACAATGAAAAGAGATTTGGGCTCAAAATTCACAACAGCTGGTCCCACCCCTGATTCTACATTGGATTTGCTCTGTGACCTTGAGTATTTTATTAAAGCTCTTTGGCACTGGGCAGCATCTGTAAAATTGGGGCAGTATCATTGTAATACAGCTTCAACTCACAGTTCGGTGGCATGGCATTTCTATTACAATCTAGTGCGCACCAACAATGGGATAGAAGCTCTACTGAATGCAGAATAAATCTCTGGCTGACAAACTGAGCTGGGAAGGCAGGTCACACACCCAGAGGACCGATGGGGAAATAAACTCAGTGGAATCGCAATGAATTACAAAGAATTTTATAAATATAGTTTTAGATAGACTTGTATAATGATAATAATTAAGAGACAGGAGGATGTCGTACTCAAATCAGAATAGAAGGACAAGGAGATTGGGTACTATTGCTAGCCTCCATTTTAACATTTAAAGCTACAATTATGTTGCTTTTGCTGGACATCACAGCCAGGTCATTTGTATTTTCCTGTCTGATTGGCTGAACCCAGGCTCTGCCACATGGCTTTTGGCTGTAATGGTAGGTGCATCCCATGCTATCAAGACAAGTCACATATGCAAATAACCCTCAGATTCTGGCTCTTATCAGCTACAAACATAGTGGGGGGTGGGAGGAAGAGTGGTGGAGTGTCTGTTTATGAATTCAATGGCTTCGAGCCCAGGGAAATATGAGGATGGTTTATTGCCACAGTTACCACCTCCTGACAAATAGAAGAGAGGTTGTGACCATGACAAAGACAGCAAAGTTACTGCAATAAGCAAGGGTAGCTCCTAGAAATGACACTCAGTAGGAGCATGTGCTTGGAGAAGCACCTGGACAGGACCAGAGCATGGATGAGAATCTTGTCACTGTCTCTGTGAAATAAGAGAATAAAACGCCAAAATGCAAGCAAGGTGCAATGAGAGGATCCGATGTGAAAGTAAAGTATAGAACATGGTATCACTCCTCGCAATGGTGAATAGTCCAGATCAGTGCTGCTCAAAGTGTGCTCTTTACACTGTGTCACTACCAATATAGCAAGACGTGTACAAAAATTAAGGGTATTTAGAAACTCTCACAGCAGTTTCATAGAGTCATTATGTCTACTGAATCCAATACTAAAAAATCTAGGCTCAGATTTTGTTTTGTTTTGTTTTTTAATTTTATGTTTCTAGTACTTCATTTTTATTATACTTCACGGAAGAATTGGTTTAGGACAGATTTTGAAATTGTTAAAAACGGTTCTCTACCACATATAGCACATTGAGAAGAAACAGTCTACTTCACAGCCCACACTAGTCTGTTTTGGTTAAAGGGTTCTGCAAACACACATTCATCCAGGTATATGAGATCTCATTAAGCACCCCTTAAGCACCCAAGTATATGTTGGTAGCAGATACAGATATATGTCGGTAGGAAAGGAAGCAGATGCAGTGTCAGAGTACATACATCCAGAGAAGAGCCTGTAAGCAGAATGTCTGAGTTATTAAGCAGTAGATTTAGACGCAAGGTATGTATCAGTCTGGGTTTCATCAGGAAACAGAAATCACACAGCAATTTAAACAGGAGCAGTTTAATGTAGGGAATTATTGAACTATTAGAGGGTAGTAAATAAAGAGATGTGAAGAGCACTCTACAAGTACCCAAAGGCTAAGTGAGAGTACCTACACCTGAGGATCAGACCTCACTGGAGCAAATGGATAAGTGAGAAGTGTGCTGGGTTGGCTGAGCCCGAGCTGGACCACAGTGGCAGAGCACGCAGAAACCAGCCCACCGGGTACAGCTGAGTTAATGCTGGGGGAGGACACACAGAGGGATAGGCACAGGCCTCAAGTAGGCAGTGTCTGCATCTTGACGGGGTGGTCACCTGGGTCACCTGCACCACATCTGCAAGGTGGTCACCAAGCCGAGGCCAGGTCAGCGTGTTGGCCCAGAGATTGCACACTCTGAGCACATAGCTGACACAGAGCAGCACCAGAGTATGCACACACACACACACACACACACACACACAGACACCACCACCATCACCACCACCATGCACATTCCCTTAGCCCTCGTGGACCAGGCAGGTCATAGGAACAGGAAGGAAAAGCCAGGAAGAGAAGCCCCCTCCTCCTCCCGCCATGCTCCTCTAGCATTCTCTATTGGTAATGGTTAGCACCATGCTCTCTATAAAAGACAAATGCTCAGTGTCCACTGTTGCAGGATTGGACTGAAGACTGAATTTGGAGCTGAGAGCTATACACTGATAACTAGCGCAAGGTTAGAAAGAACAATGCCACACCAGAGCTGAGAAAAAGTGACCCAGGAGGCAATTTCTCACAATAACTCAGTGAGTCTTATTATCCCCATGTTACAGATAAGGAAAATAAGGCACAGAGGGTTTAGTAACTTTCCTGAAGTCACATGGCTAGAAAGTGGGAAAGTAGAGGTTTTAACCCTGGAAATTAGGCTCTAGAATCTTTGATTTGTAACCACTATGTTATGATGCTCAAGGTTGTGGGATAATTAAGTAATGATAGCTAATGTTTATGGAGAATTTACTATATGTCCTACATTATGTTGAGTACTTTATATCCCTATTCTCTCTCTCTCTTTTTAAAGTTTTTATTTATTCATTCATAAGAGGCACACAGAGAGAGGCAGTGACACAGGCAGAGGGAGAAGCAGGTTCCCCACAAGGAGCCTGATATGAGACTTGATCCCAGGACCCCGGGATCATGACCTGAGCCAAAGGCAGATGCTCAACCACTGAGCCACCCAGGCGTCCCTATCTCTGTTCTCTTTAATCTCTCTCACATGCCTATGACACACTATGGCTAACCCCTCTCTTTTAGAGACAAGGAAATTAGAGCTTTTAGGGGTTTTATTACCTTGCCCAATGCTGCACAGCTTGTAAGTAGTTTTGTCTCCAGGTCTTCGGCTTCTAGCCTGAATACATACGTAACTATCTGGGTCTCTTTGTAGAAGGAGCCAGAGAGGAAAGAACACAGCAACCCAAATCATCAAAGGCAGCTTCAGGAGAGAGAGGCGGCCTATGCTGGACTTTAAGGTTTGGTAGGATTTGAATAAACAAAAGGTACAGAGGAGGTTTGCTTATTTGATGCACGCACAATTTTTAATAAATTTTTAGTGTACTTCCACACCTTTAAAAGTCTGGAGCTTTCACACAAAATCTGAATTTCGAGCTTCTAAAAATGTAGAGGATATGTCAACACTGAGTTACACAGCACCCATTCACTAGGGTCTAGTAGCAATAGGGCCCCTCAGATCTGCTGTGTCCTCACCAGTTTGCCACGCTCCCCGCCCCCCAACCATCCGCTGTCTCACACCCATCTGCTTCACTCATTTACATCACAGGGCTCCTGTGGGAAACTGAGACCACACGCAGAGGCAGAGATTCTTAGGCTGGGGAGAAAGCATGACGAAAGATAGGAAAGGAGAGATTATCATGTCACAGGCATGTGGGCACATATGTACATGTGTGTGTAGTCCAGCTAAAGAGGAGAAGAAGTAGAGGAGTAAGAAGTAAGTGACAGCACTGTCTGGAGCAGAATGGGGAGATGAGATGGGAGCTGAGCAGAGGAATAAAGGAATGGCAGTGAAGGATTTCAGCAGGGAGATGCTATGGAAGACTCCTCTCAGAGCTGTGGGCCTGGGGATGTAACATTTCAAATGCTGAGTTGGGGAGACGTCTGGGTGGCTCAGTGGTTGAGTGTCTGCCTTCAGCTCAGGGTGATCCCGGGGTCCAGGATTGAGTCCTGCATTGGGCTCCCTGCATGGAGCCTGCTTCTCCCTCTGCCTGTGTCTCTCTGCCTCTCTCTCTCTCTCTCTCTCTCTCTCTCTCTCTCTCTGTGTGTGTGTGTCTCATAAATAAATAAATACTTTTTAAAAAATGAAATCTGAGTTGGGAGGAGAGATCATACAGGGGAGAAACAAGTGGGATAAGACTTGAGGGGACACTGTCCTGAACCACATGAAACACAATTAAGAGTCTTAGACCAGGAAGTATCCCCTTTCCTGCCTGGATTAGCCAGGAAATATTTAGCACCTTATCTGGCTTTATTTATGTAAGTAGTCCTAGGTATTGTAAATGGAGCAGGAAAAGGTTATGTTTGGGCTAGAGGGTGATGTGGGGAAAGAGATGATTTTTCGCTCCTAAATAGATGGGGAAGACTGAACAAGAGAGTGTTGGCAAATAGAGAAATGTCACAAAAAGAGTCTGCAACAACAGCCTTGAGCCATAAGTGTCTCTTTTCTCTTTTCCTTCTACACAATCTACACCTACTCCTTGTAAATGCCTATACACTTAATAAAAATAGTTTATGGTGAGAGCAGTTTGCATAGAGCAGGGCACCTAGCAGGTGCTCAATAAATACAAGTCTGAATCAAGACCAACATTTCAGTTTGCCAATCTGCATTTCTTTCAGGCCCGCAAAGACCAACTTCAGCAGTAATAGATTCAGTACTTTGAGGGCATTACTGCAGCTCAAGAGGAAGGAAACCACTAATGAGGAGAAACTGCAGTGAGAGGAATAGGATGAAAGAGTAACACATATTTTTATTCCTACAGGAAATAATTGCCTAGAAATCGCATAAACTTTCCCAAGTTGAAAAAGAATACTGTACTTTAAATTCCTTCTAAATCCCACGATCTAGTGACCACATTTTTTACCCTGAGCTGAGACATGTGGCACAGTAAATACAATTACAACCAAAGTCAATATACTCTTCTTTCCATTGTGTATTTCCTCCCATCAGTGGGTTTCCAATGGTTAACGTCAGCATAGCATTGTAGTCCTTCAGCCCAAAGCATTTCAGTTATGAAGTCATGAATGATTTCTTCCAAGTTAAGAAAGAAGAGTATGATATAGTAGAATGAGTATTCATATAGCATACCAAGGATTCTAATACTAACCTTGCCAGGTATTGAGACTTTGGGCAAGTCACTTTACCTCTCTGGGCCTCAACATCTCCCTGTAAGAGATGAGATCCAAGAGCAACGGTGCCTAAATCGAGCTAAATAATGGAATCGCATGGGGCGTCTGGGGAGGGGAGGTGGGGGAGCAGTGGGGGGCAGAATTTTAGAAACATGCATTTGGGGTCCCCAGCCTGTTACTCAGAATATCTGGAGATAAAGCCAAAATCAGGCCCTTAGCAAAGAACTACAATATCTCAGTGGCTTATGTCAATAATACTTAGGTCACAAGTCTACAGGTGAGTAACCGGTCTTGGCAGGGCTCAGCTGCATGGCCCTGCTGATCTGGGCTGGCTCAGTCACATCTCGGGGTCAGCCAAGAGTTGCCTGATGAGGGCTGGCATCTGCTGGGGCAGTCCAGCTCTGCTGGGCATGCGTGCATGTTATCCTACTCCAGAGACCAATGTCCTACATCATGCATGTCTTCTCATGGCAACACCAGAGGTGCCAAGGAGCCAGCTTAACTTCACAACCTCATCTCAAGCCTTTCCTACCTCATGTCTGTGGAATATCCAACTGACCACAACAAAGTCTAGGCTAACATCGAAGGGGAAAATTATGTTTTTCCCATGGAAATTAGGAGGAAAGATGGAGCCTTGTGAAGAATAATCCAGTTGCCACAGGATTCCAGGAAACTGTATTATTATTATTTTTAATCCCCAGGTGACTTGGATGCACAGTCAGGAATAAATGATCCAAGGTATTTTCTGGTTCTATCATTCTAAGATGCTATAAATTGATAAAGAGAAAGTAAAATTGGGTTGAGAATAAGGTGATGGGGGGTGCAGAGAGAAACGAATACTTACCACCATCAAGCAAAAGCCATTACTGGTGGCACAGCAAGATGAGGGCCAGTGACTTGTGGAACATATGAGAGACTATCCTTCATGAGCATCTGTTTTCTTCCAAGCACTTCATATGAGCTTCCTCATTTTGTTCCTGACAAACTCCTACCAGTAAGCTGTTATGAGTTTCATCCTTTTTTTTCATCTTCTTTTAGACAAAGAAAATGGCCCAGAAAGATAAATTCTCTTGCTTCAGGTGACATAGCTCAAACATGGCAGCACTAGGATTCTAACCCTACTTGGGCTCCAGAGTCTCAACTCCTTTCACAGCAGCTATACTGCCTTTGCACAGGGTTACAGCAAGGACCTAGGTAAGCACTATCAAGTCTAGAGACTGAAAAACTCACTGAGAAGCTACTCCTCTGTAAAGTGGGTGTAACAGAACCTGCTTCGTAGGGCCTCCGTAGGAGTAAATGAGTCAAGGGTTGTAATGCTATGCATTGTGTATATACACAAAGTCTGGCACATGGTAAAGGCTAGTTAGGTGTTTGTTAAATAACTGTCTCATTTGGACATTGTCTTGAATATAGGATAGAGAATAGTGATTCTCAAAGTAGGTTCCACAGACCATATCCCACACTGACTGGGGTGGGGCCCAGCAACTTGCATGTCGACAAGTCCTCCAAAGGATTCTGATGCCTGCTGAAGTGTCCTAAGAATCTTGCTGTCCTCTGGCTCTTATTAGAAAGCCTAGTAAGTAAATATCAAAATAATGGTATTTGCCATTTATTGAATCCTCCAACATAGTAGGCACTACACTAGGCACTTTTAATCCTCCCAACAAATCGGGCAAATCACTATTATTACTCCCAGTTTGTAGATAAGAATATTGAGGTGTAGAGCTAGTAGATATAAATAGCAAACTGGCTGATCTAGAATTTGAACCCATTCTGTCTAAGCCAAGATTTCCACTCTTTAATCTCATACCACATGACTGAAAAAAGGCTGTTGGATACATCAGGAGTAGTTGTTAGACATAAAGCTCTGGTTTTGGGCACAAACCTGCCACCCATGAACACCCATCCTCCAGGGGCACTTGAGAAAGATAAACAGCAGTTGCTCTTTTCTGGGATTGGAAATCACACAGTGTCTCAATCTCGGCCTTGCTGGATGCTAGACTCTACCTGCCATAATCTCCTCAGATGAGCTTGACCCTTCCTGCCTCGGCTGCCTTCCCTAGACTCACTCTCTGTTTTCAGCCCTCAGATGTTCTGGATTCTCCCAGACATGCTGGTTTCTTTGGTGTCCAACTAGACCTGAGTTTCCTACAAACCCCTCCCACATCTCTGATCTCTTGCCTAGCCAGCCCTGCACATGCCCAGCAGAACACACCTGAATGGTTTCCTGACCTCTCAGGAAACACACACATTCCTACACATATTAAGAGTTTTGTAAGAGATTCATAGGGCCAGCTCATTTAGCAAATTTTAACACTGCACCATCTACACTGTTTGGGCCTTATCTTAAAACAGAAAATGAAATATCCTGGTTTTTAGTGAAGAGACCATCTCTTAAGGGTAGCTGCCAAATCCCTGAATGTGCTCTTCTTCGGGGACAGTGACATGAGATTAACTGTTTCTTGATTTCCTGCCATTTGCATCTGAGCTATTTCAGCTCTCACCTGGAGTGCCTTGATGCAGCTGTCTGGAGCACATAGTTATTTGCAAAGCGCCACTGCCAAATTCATGTGCCGGTGGAGAGGAATAAAGGAAACTTTGATCTCACCTGGGACAGAGGCCAGCTATGCTAGCCAAAGAAGCAGAAAACAGAAAAAGCAGGGCTCAATAGGGGCACCACCCACCCTCCAAAAGAGGCCATAGACAGAGGGAGAGAGACAGACAGAGAAAGCCTGTGCACATACGTCCTTGTCAGGAAGGGCTGGCAGTTCCGAGAAAGCCCCAGAGGAGAGAGCAGCTGCTTTTGTTTCCTTGGAGGCAGAGTCCAGTAGGGAGTGGGTAAGACAGGAGTCCGGGAGACAATTACTGGAAAGGCATTCCCTGGTGCTCTAATGAGGCAATTAAAGCCACTGAGGTTTCCACAGTCAGGGCAGGACAAGGCTCCGAAGACCCCCAGCCCAACCCTCTCGTTTTACAGAAGAGACAACTGAGGCCCAGAGGAGGAAAGCGACTTGCCCAAAGTCACAGTGCCAATTAGGGCTGGGACCAGAACCAGGTGTTCCAACACCACGGAGCACTTCCTCTGCTGGAATCAAAACCCCACTGGTGGGAGGGCTGCATCTGAGGGCAAGTGGAAGGGAAAATGCTCCTGGCAGCAGTAGGGTCTTCACTCTCTGCAGCCTGGGTGGGTTTCTTTCAGGGGGCACAGTCCCGGTTGAGGAGGAGGCCCACTGCTGAAAAGAAGCCCGGATCAGGGTGGGGAGGGACAGAGGACCGAGTCAGGGCTGGGGGTGACATGGGGGGCTATGACGGCCTCCAGGAGGCTGTGACTTTTACCTGCCTGCCTGAGCCAGATCCTGTGTCATATTCCTGCCACCCTGAACAAAAATATGATGCATCTCTGCATCTCTAGGAAGCCCATTCCCAGGGCTCTCAGGGAGTCCTAAAAGGCAGACAGCCCTGAGATGCCATGAGTTTCCAATTCTGAAGGGCCCCCTAAGCCCAGAGGCCACCAAGCCTCCCAGTGTTTCCTTCGTTCTTAACAAGCCCAATAAATCCTCTAACAAAAGGCAGAAGAAAGAACCTGAAGAATGCGCCCTGCCTTTGCCTCCCTCCTCTGCCCCCCTCTTTCCCCACACACTTGTCCTCCTGAATTGCCTCTTTGTATGCCCATCTCCCAGAGCAGGCTCAGCAATTTGCATCTTTGCTGTTCTCCTTTTTGAAAATGACAGAAAAACATTCAGCAGCATGGAGCCTGCCCTAGCAGGGCTTCTGCCCACAGAAACAGAGGCTCGGAAGTCAACTTGACATTTAGCCAAATGGATCCCTCTCATCCCCTCACACATACCCAAAAGTAGACTGTAATAAAGAAGATTCTGAGAACCGAGAGTAGGGGACTAAAGGAGAAAAGGCATTTCCTCTCAGGATGCACAATTTGGTAAGTGTATCTGTGCACAAATTCTTGTGTGTGAGTCACTGGAGATGGTGGGGTTCAGGACATGCTACCCCCAAATATGGCACCTTGGCATGCTGAGTATTATAAACTGAGGATGGTTCTGACCTCCTCCCCTGCCTCACCCCTTTTCCCTGAAACAGGTCACAAAACCCTCACTGAGAGGTGCCCTCCCTATACCTGGGAGAATGGAAGAATCTGAGCAAACAGGTCCTTGCTAAGTTCCCTACAGGTTACTAGTTTACTAGACTTACTCAGTAGTCCTTAACCTATCACAGTCCTCCACGATTGCCCACCTATCATCAAATCTAGCACAAAAATACCCAGGTTTAACTGTTTCCTTGTTCTTCATTTCCTTATGAAGTCTCCCGTGTCATACAAAACAAATCTGTATGCTTTCCTTCTGCTAATCTTTGTCAGTTTAATTTTCAGACCCAGCCAGGAACCTTAAGAGGTCAAAGAAAACCTATTCCTCCCCTACAGAGACCAATGGCAAGCCCTCAGTTGTGGGTTTTATGCCCCTTTCCCTAGCCTTTAAAAGGGAAAGAAGGGGAGCACCTAGGTGGCTCAGTGGTTGAGCATCTGCCTTTGGCTCAGGTCGTGACCCTGGTGTCCTGGGATCGAGTTCAGCATCAGACTACTCTCAAGGAGTCTGCTTCTCCCTCTGCTTGTGTCTCTGCCTCTCTCTGAATGTATATCATGAAAAAATAAAATCTTTTAATAAATAATAAAGGGGAAATAAGGAAGAGAACCATGTATCTCATGAACTGTGTGCTTTCTCACAGTTCCTTCTACAAGAGCCCAGCCTTCTCATGTTATAAACACAGCTGCTGTACACCAGAGGTTAAATACCCCACCCAGGAACACCTGTGATTCAACACCCATTCACTTTCCATATACCTGGTGACCCTATTTCTTGTTTTTTTTTGTGTGTTGTTTTTTTTTTAAGTGCTGGATTTAGGGAAATGTAGCAAATACTGTCACCAAAGGCCTACATTTTCTTCCAATTAAAAATATATGCCAAAAGGGCCTCTGCTATTTGTCTTTTTTATCTAACATAGCCTCTAGCACTTTCTACTGTCAGTTATTTTGCTCACTATCCATTCACAGACAGAAGGGAGGAATTCACTAGAAGGGAGAAGCACTCCACTGCTGCACCAGGAGGCCCCCTCTGGTGGAACTGCAGCCTTTGTCCATGCTAATTAGGCAGGCAGGCAGGAAGAGGCAAGAGTATTGGGAGTGCGGCTGAAAGAACCGTGGCTCTTCACTTGGAGCTGTGTGGGAAATGCGGACAGATGTCAGTCCTGTGGGTACATTGGATGTTTTTTTAAAATGATAGTTTGTTCTTCAGGGTTCTCGAGCCCACCAGTGTCATGTTACATATAAAAAGGATGGCTCCCCAGAGGTTCAGGTGGAATCAGGCTTCCTCCTGTTTACAAATAGCAGTGAGCCCCACTGTCCAGTTCCTACCACCCGTCAGGCTTTGTCCTTACCCACCTCCTTCTGCTAAGCAAATCTGTATTTGTACTTGGGAGCAAGAACCCAGGGCATTATGGTGGCTGACACTAACAATCTAAGGATGGACCCTGGTATTGGGGTGTCACCTGGCCTGCTTTTCAAGATCTGTGGGAGATACTGGGAGCAAGATTGAGAGGAAGGTTAGAGAGATTTCCCACACAACCCTTCCCCGCCTTGCACACTCTCCCCCATCTGTACATCAATTGCAACAAAGGCACTATTCTAGTGGGGAATGTTAATGTGGATAACTGGGGAAGCTTTCTAGATTTTTAATTCTGGCAAGTGGGAGATGGTAGGGCCTGAGCCAGTGCTAAATTCTGATAGGACTTGACATTTCCAGATGCAAAATATTTTACATTTATATATTTTATATATGTGCATATATACATATATATGTGTGTGTTGTATATATATGTGCATATACATATATGCAAGCTAATTGTGTGTGTGTGTATCGGTATCTCTCTATATATACACAAGCTGATCGCTGTAGGACAGGGTAGACCTTCCACTGTCATATCATAAGGTTGAGCAGAATTCTATTCCTAGGCAATACTCCTGGACAAGGACAAGTTTCTTCTCACACAGATGATCACCCAGAAGGATGCTCACAGCTTCAAGTGAGGTAAATCTTGTCCTAAAATCTTAGTCTTTGATGGAGGGAGTATAACCAGGAAAACCTTTATTTTAAAACTTCCTTTGTTTTGTAAGCTATCGGGGCTATTTTGAAGAGAGTTTTAAGAATGTGGGGGCATGAAACAAGCTGCTTTAAAGTGGCCAGCAGGTGCTAGCTAGTGGGGACAGGGCATCTTACCTCTCCCTGTAGGGAGATAATAACTAGTTCTATTGTTGTAACTTTACAGAGATAAACATTTATTTAAGTGTATGGAGGTATCAGTATGGACAAAGATATTGGATTTTTATGAACTTCTAACATAGCACTTGGCACATGTACGTACTCAACTCATGTTTGTTTTAAGAATAAATGGTTGGGATTCTCAGCAACAGCAACTGGAAGCATTTATTCCAGGCAGAGGCAAGTAAGTTTGAAAACAGAGAGGAAAATGGATAGACCATGATGAATGCTACTGACGGGCAAGAGTGTAAGTCTATGTGAGGCATTCCTTTATGGGCCTGCAGAAACAATGGGGGCACATTTTAAGGGAGTAATCTTCTGCTCAGCTGAGGGAAAGAAGCTCAAATATTGGTGACTGTGGCCAGGTAAAATACAAGCCCAAACGTACATGCAAGCACATTTACACACACACACACACACACATCTATCTTTTTCAGGCTTCAAAGAGTGATTGTCCCTGAGTCCTACCTTTTCAAGGTAAAAAAAAAAAAAAAAAGTACAAGTTCAACCTTGCCACAAATATATTTCAAATACATTAGGACAGCAATTTTGTTTCTTCAGGAATACTAAAGCTTCAGGATATCAAATTAGAAAAACCGTTAAATTATTTTAAATTATTCTAGCACCGATTATGAAGGACTAATTGAAACTAAAGAGTCTAAAATGTCAAACCCGAAAGTGAGATGATGATGATGATGATAATAATAATAATAATAATAATAAAGTGAAAGTAAAAAGTGATTTTCAACTACTCTATAAATTATTTTCTTTCATCTCTAGACTGATGGGAACGTCTTTAAAAAGCCAAGAACCAGAATATCACCCCAAGACATCTGGTCCTCTCATCCTTTAGTGAAGTGCAGATGGAGACTCCTATGTGGTCTTGGTAAGAGGAATTGGTCACGCTCATTAGCCTGGGCAGATTTAGCTTTCAAATAATAAGCTAAATTGAGAACTACCAAGAGACCAACTCTTGCAAAAGCTGCACTGTAGCCTGAAGGGGGACATGCCAATTTTGGATTAATTAAAAAGGTTATTAAATTGTTCAGATGGCATGTTAATGAGCAATCTGCAGGGCACTCAGTCAAAAACACGCCTCCTAGCCTTAATTACAGGACCCTTATATTGAAAAGAATCTGGGCGAGCCCGCAAAGGAACTCAAAGTGCATCAGTCTTGAATATAATACGAGTATAGTCAAGCCAGGACAAATCCAATGAAGAAAGATGGTAGTTCAGCTGATACTATAAACTGTTTCAGAAGAGAGCTGGTGCTGATTCCAGCCAGCTCAGAGACCTGGAATTAATTAGAGATATAATAGATAATGTGCCTTCATAATACATTTTGGACCCAAGAGGTCCAAGTGCTTGGTATATTTTATTAACTCACATTTTCCCCAATTCTTGCTCATAAAATTAGAAGCCTGAAAGTATTGTTTCTATTTCATAAAGTTTAACTGAAGGTATAGATTTAGACATTGTAATGTCTACCATATACTTTAGAGTTTGAATGCTGGTACTTCTGCCCAGGTCAGTACTTCTCAAAGTATGGGCCACAAGGGAGCACTGAATAACACTCAGCCTGAGCTATGATTCCAGGTCTCCGCTTCAGTCCTTCTGGGTAAATCACCCATAATTCTGTAGGCTTTCATTTACATAAACCACCAAGGTTAATTTTCTAGTAAATTCCTAAGTCAGTTAGCAGTCACTATAATTTGGCATCATAAACTAAAAGTAGGCAGCTTCTAGAATTGACTGAAGAATATAATTAAATATTCTTCAAAGATAGCTGGCTGCCACACAGTGTTTGACAGGGACAAAAACCTCTTATGGTGTATGATCACTTGCAGATTACTGGAAATTCCACAAAATTCAGGAAGGGTAACTTGTTTTCATGGCATCAAGAATTTTCTTGAGTTGATGATTTAAATAACTGTCATGATCTTTTTTGAATTTAAAATTTCTATTTGTTGGGGACACCTGGGTGGCTCAGTGGTTGAGCATCTGCCTTTGGCTCAGGTCTTGATCTCAGGGTCCTGGGATTGAGTCCCGCATCGGGCTCCCCACAGAGAGCCTGCTTCTCCCTCTGTCTGTGTCTCTCATGAATAAATAAATAAAATCTTTAAAAAATAAAAAATAAAATTTCTATTTGTTTTTATCTTTCTCAAGTTGGTGTGTCGTGGGTTAACCCTATAGCACTCTTCCTATGCAGTAATGTTATCTTCTTTTTTTAATTATAAAGTGGACATGGGTGGAGTAAATGAACTATGGGTTTTTTGCACTCCCTTGTGTACAGTAAAGAATGATGGAGAACCACTAGTCAAACGAAAGAATAATGGGAAAGCAGCTGAATAATAGCTTCAGAACTTTTTGATTATTTGTTATAACTAATACATGAAAAAAATTAAGGTAAGTCAGAAACCAATACTTTCTGCACTATTCTAAAGTTATACCTTTAGAACTAACTAACAACTTGGATAAATAAACATTTATTAAACCTTTATTATGAGCAGGTACTATGCTGTGGGCTTTTTCAATTTAGGCTATTTCAATTAATCCCCTCAAATGAGGATTGCCAGATTTGTGTAAGTAACCAGTAAAATATTAATTTCACCTAGATGAGAAATAATTTTTTAGTATAAATATGTCTCAAATATTGCATGGGACATGCTAACACTAAAAGATTGTGTATTTGAAAATCAAATGTAACTTAGTGTCCTGCATTTTGTCCAGCAACCTTATCCCAAACAATTTTGTATTTTTACTAAGTAAAGCAAAAGAATTTGGTAAAATAGGGTCTGTCTTAAGTGCCAAATAACACTGATTAGTATTGGCTGTCTGAATGTTCTGAGACTATAAAGTCTGGGTTTCGTCAGGGACAATAATTGCCATGATGCCTGCCCTGGGTAAGGCACAAAGATTTACTGATACAGATGCTGAACTTCTGCTATCTTTGCCTGAGGGGCTTAAGTAGAACCTCTATCTTGCAAAGTCCTGCTACAAATGATCTATTGATTAGGTTACTCCCTTGTGTAAAATTTTGAATTCCTTTAATGCTTCCATTGCTCTTAAGATAAAGATAAAATAGAGTTCTTAATGTAGTTTTCAAGGTACTAGCTCTTGCCAGCTGCTACAGCATTGTCTTTGCCATGTACCCCCTCACTTTCTATGTTCCAGCCTCCCTGGTTTTGGTCAAGCTCCTCAAGCAGGTTTTTACCATTGCCTAGAAATCTCTTCCTCCTTTTCTTTTTTCTTTTTAGATTTTATTTATTTATTCATGAGAGAACAGAGAGGGAGGCAGAGACACAGGCAGAGGAAGAAGCAGGCTCCTTGCAGGGAGTCCGATGTGGGACTTGATCTCAGGACTCCAGGATCACACCCTGAGCCAAAGACAGACACTCAACCACTGAACCATCCCCTCTTCTTCCTTTTCTTTACCCAAATAATTTCTGCCCATTCTTTAGATCCCAGCTTACACATCTGTCATCAGATAAACTTTCTGGCATCCCAGAGAAGGTCAGGAGCTGTAGACTCATAGAAACTATCACAGTTTGTGAGAATTATTTGTGTCAATATTTGATTAATATATATCTTTATTCCCTGACCACTACAGAATTCTTGAAGGCAGGGTCAGCATTTGTTTTATTCACCGTTTTATCCACAGAATTAGTGTCTGCCATACACTGTGTTCGCATTATATATGTGTTGAATGAATGAATTTATTGGCTTAATGAGTTGTATATTATGAATAATCTTAGTGGTCCATTTAAAAAAGAAATTAATACCATTTTTTTTCTTTCTCAGGCCATCATAACAAATTTAGGTGGAACTCTGGAATGCAATGAAAACAATAAGCATTGTTTTGCCAGTACAAAGCACAATTGCTCTTTAATTTATGTATTTGCCATCAGTATTTTTAAATGCTTCCTTAGAAAAACACTTCAGGGGGCACCTGGGTGGCTCAGTCGGTTGACTGTCTCACTCTCGGTTTCATTTCAAGTCATGATTTCAGGGTTGTGAGATCTAGCCTCGTGTCAGGCTCCATGCTCAGTGGGGTGTCTGCTTGAGATTCTCCCTCTCTGTCTCTCCCCCTGCTCCTCCCCACTGTTTGCCAGCAAGCTCTCTATCTCTCTCAAATAAATAAATGAATAAATAAAATATTTAAAAAGGAAAAAGAAAAAACCCTTTGGTGAAGAGTTTAATATAAATCAGAGATTTCTAAGGTATGTATGTTTCCTTTTTTTGTCATAATTTAACTATTAAAAATTTTGTTAAAATGCATTCTAACCACCATCCCTTGGGAAACATTTTATCTGGTTTATTCATCTGTAATGACTTTTTTTTAATATGGCAACTAGTATAGGTTGCAGTCCTCAGTTACTCCATCAAACAGTAATTTAGGTGTTTCTGTGAAGGTACTTTGTAGATATAATTAAAACTCCTGACCAACTGATGTCACATAAAATCTAAAAATATTGAAGATTTAATCCTGAATAATATGGGTAAAACTATTCAATTTTTTTTTTTTAAATCAGGGCTGAAGCTTCTCCCAAAAAGAGAAGAAATTCTGTCTGTGAACAGTCCCTTCAGCCCTTGCCAAGAGTTTCAGCCTGCCCATGTCCTTCCTATTCTATAGAGTATGGATGTGCTTAGCCAGCCTCCACATTTATGTAAGCCAATTCCTTGTAATAAACCCTTTATTTATAATATACATACACATGCACACATACATGCACTCTACTTATCTGGCTGAACCTTGGCCAATACACTATTCATTGGTCCTCACAACCAGTTGTGTTCAAGCATATTAAATAACTAAATAGATACTAAACTGAATAGGACAGAGCTAAAAACATTGCTAATTGCAGAACTTTCATAGTGCAGGTCACTCTCTACCTCTGCCCATCTCAAACCAAGTACTATTGCAACAAAATAAAGAATATATACAATTTAATATATCTTTAAACAAAACTCACACTAACTAGTTTTTTAAATATTTAGTAGTAACAATACAGGAAAAAAATGTAGTGGCTGGATCTAGAGCTCATTTCAAGAAAAGCCTTATCTTCATTGGGGAGATATTTTGATATGCCAACTTAGAGTAGATATTGAGCTCTGAATGTAGATAGAACTTTCCTGTATGTGGGAAATGGAAAAACCATTATACTGGAGGATATAATAGAAGAAGAGGAGCTATGGGGAATGCAACAGGAAGGCTAACTTTCACATCCTCTATGACCAAACTTTATTTCATCCCCTACTGCATTTCCTACTCATTAACAAAGTCACTAAACTCAGGTTCAAGTGAATTTTTTAAGAAACCAAGGAAGGAGCTGGGCTTCATATAAATTGATAAGGCAGCATGGTAGTTCAGCAGAAGGAAAAGGAAGGTGGGGTAGGGGAGAGACAGAGAGAAGGGAGAGAGAAAAAGAGGTGGTAGAGAAGAAAGGGAGAGGGAGAAGGAGAGGAAGGGAGTAGGAAGAAGACAGAGGGAAGGAGGAAGAATATGCAGGAAGAAGTAAGCCCACTCCCTTCAACCCCACCACTACCCCACTCCCCGACCCCACACAACCACTCCCAGCCACATGTGGAGGGCTACGAATGCTCCCTGGCCACAGAAGTGTGATTCTTGGGAAGTTTATCCAGATCTCCTAGGGGGAATGAGGAGAATACCGTTAAACCAAAGTTACCTAAATATGATGTCATCATTTCCTTCTATTACATACTTACGCATTTTCAGGAAGCTGAAAATTTTACCTAATTGGCCTAGTGTTAAATTGTTAATAGGTCATTGTAAATTCCCCTAAGGCAGCAGCCAAAGATCAAATTGGCTAATTAGCAATAAAATATTTCAAATATTGTTAAAATTCATAGCAGGTTGTCAGAAGGGCAAATTCTGCATTTCTCCAGCATACACATTCAGATTTCACAACTTGTGTCTTCATATGCTTAAAAAATAAATATTTACAAACCATTAAATACACTGAAAATTTCCTACTTTGGTGCAAACTCTTGGAAACTGTTGCCTGTTAAGTTTTCCTGGTTAATATTTATCAAAAGAAGCAAAAAAGAGTCTTCTTTCTTCTAACAGTTGTGGCTACATTCACTGGAATTTTCCAAATGAGTTTTCTCTTACCTGGTTCCCTTCCCAGCTTTGTATATGGTGTGGCTTGGAGACAAGGTAAAGAATAGACAAATACATTCCTATCTGTGATTCCTGGCAGCGTTTCGTTGTTGTTTTGTTTTGTTTGGGTGTCTATTCAGTCCAATTCAAGTAATATTTATGATTCAGACTCTATGCTATGTGATAGCAACACAGAGATGAATATATAGCTCCTGTGCTCTGTGAATTCGACATCTAAATAATTAAATGCCAGTCATGCAAAGCAGTATAATAGAGGCAGAGAATGGTGGAAAGAGTAGTTGCTCAATCTAGGGTGGGTTGGAGGTCAGGGAAAGTTTCATAGAGGTAGCCTCATAAGATGATAGAATTTGAACTCAATAAATTAGAAACTTAAAAGTACAGGTGCATTTCAACTAATACTAAAAGGCCAGGGATGGGAAACACAAGGAAACCTTAAACTGGAGAATATTAACAGAAAACTAACTGCTATTTAAGCTCAATAACAGTCATGAGGAATGGGAAATAGAATGAATAAACAAGAAATGGATAAAGCACCTTAGTCTTTCAGGTGGCTAATAATTTTAAAACTTCTATTATGAAAAGACATAGCACTGTACAATCAACTGTAGGTCTCAGGGACAGCTAGAGGGCTTGAAAGTCAGTGTAGGAAAAATGAGTGAGAACCTAGTATGTGTGCCTTGAGAGAACAGCAATTCTGTGCTATTCTTAGACCTAAACCAGTGTTGTCGCACCTAGCACTGCTGTTCTCTGCTGCATTCCCACACATAGAAGGTGCTCAATAAATAATAATAATAAGAGCTATTATTTACTGGATTCAGCTTTCTATGTGTCAGGACTGATTTCTCTTGATATTATAAAATCTGGCTAGGTAAAAAAAAAAAAAAAAAAAAAAAAAAGTCTTGAACTAGAAGTCTTATAGAGAATTTACATTCCTAGAACTTATATTCAACATGCAAGTACACAGTCTCTGTGGGCCGCTTCCTCCACTGTCATGGTTTTAACTATAACATAGTTGAAATAATCTTCAAATGATGATATCCCAAGCTAACAGGAATATCACTTATTAGCTCTGTTTTTCAACAATTTATGCAAGACCAAGATGATGAAAATAAAATTGATTTCATTGACAATGGCAACCCGTATTATGTGGGCTTTGAATGGAGGATTTTGTAGGTCTTGTTATAGAGCATCAAGTTTTCATTTAGTACATAGAAATCAAATCATAAACATTTTAGTATCCTATCAGTAACTGTTTCTTTCCCTTTCTCCTCATGCCACCCTCTGAAACTAGACATATACAAAAAACTAAGTGACCTAAATCATGTTAGAAACCTTGCAAATGGAAGTAAACATGACAGGACATGGACATATAAAACATTTTCTACTTTGACACTGACCTTGCAAAGAAAACAGCACATTTTGAATGATAAAAGCAGGTGAGAATATGTTTACTAAAGTAAGTCAGTTGAACATACCTCTCGCCAACACCTATCTATTTACAAACCACCATCTCTTATAATTGCTTTCCTTAGCACCCTAGAGCCCATAATCTGGAATCCAAATTTAGGAAAATAGCTCAAAGGAGGTATTTTTTTTTTTTAAATAACAACAAAAATAAATAAAACCAAAAAACCCCTAAACTTTTAACTCAAATTATGAGTTAAAAAGGGTTACTTGCTCTTCCTATGGAAGCTCCTAAGAAACAAATTTCACAAAATATAAATTAATGGAGAGGAGAAAACAAGAGAAAGAAATGGAGGGAGTGGAGGGGCTTATCCAAAGCCCCACAGCAAGAGAATGATGCGGGAAGGATTTAAACTCAGGTGTGCCTGTTGAATAAGGGTAGAGAAAAAAAAGCAAAGGATTTTATTTATTTATTTATTTATTTATTTATTTATTTATTTATTTATTTGACAGAGAGAAAGAGAGCACAAGCAGGCAGAGATGCAGGCAGAGGGAGACAGAGAAACAGGCTCTCTGCTGAGCAGAGAGCCCAATTCAGGGCTTGATCCCAGGACCCTGAGATCATGACCTGAGCCAAAGGCAGACACTTAACTGGCTGAGCCACCCACACATCCCACAAAGGACTTTTGAAAACTGAGCAACTTGACATCTCAGTTAGGTAGCAACCTCAGTTTGAATCATTTCTCTTCTCAGGCCTTTTTCTCAAAACACTTGTAAGAAACACCAAGCAAAGAGTTACTTTTGCCTCCTCCCTCCCTCCCCCCTTTCTCCCTCCTTATCTTTCTTTTCTTTCTTTCCTGTTCTTTTCTTTTCCTTTGTTTTCCAATTTCTGACATAGGTACTGTTGGGAAAGAAATAGCTTTAAAATGAAGCTATATAAAATACCAAAGGAAGTAACAAAAGAAACCTAATGACCTATAAGCCAAAAAAATAATTTCTAAAAAGCTGCTGACTTCACTAAAACTTGTTGCTTGACATCTATTCAAGTGTATTCAGCAGAACACTAGTCCTATAGATGATGTGCATGAACGCTACACACAAGGACATACACGCACGATTCTGTTGGCAAAGAAGTTTGGGAAACACTTTTGATTATAGCTCTTCCCACATTCCTATTGGTGGTTTGTTAACATTGGACCTTTTGAACTTTTTGAACTTTAACTCAGGGTTTCCCAAACTTACTTGACCATGGGCCTTTCCAGAACATATATATGGTTTTGGCTATTTTTTGTTTTCAGAAAACCTATTAAGCTATGGAAACTATGGGTTTGCAGAACACCTTAAAAAGCACTGTTACAGCTTGCATGTCATCACATATACAGTCTGATTTGATGAGCATATAAAGGTCCCTACTGACCCCTGTTATCATGCCTAAAATGACAATCGTTCTTTATTTTTTTTTTTTAATTTATTTATGATAGTCACACAGAGAGAGAGAGAGAGAGAGGCAGAGACACAGGCAGAGGGAGAAGCAGGCTCCATGCACCGGGAGCCCGACGTGGGATTCGATCCCAGGTCTCCAGGATCCCGCCCTGGGCCAAAGGCAGGCGCCAAACCGCTGCGCCACCCAGGGATCCCGACAATCGTTCTTTAGAGGCTGTTGGCCTTTAATAGACAAATGTCCAAGGAATCAGAGCCAAGAGATACCAACTGGTTAGTGCAACCAACTGATCAACAGGAATCCTAATTAGGCCTAGAGCTGCCTAAATGCTGTCTGTTTCAAATGAAGAGAAGGGGATGGCTGAGGGCAGAGGTGAACACAGACTCTGCTGCTATTAGTTCATCTGCAAACTATGGATTTTCTTACCATAAATATTGCTGTAATTTATCCTTTCCACTGCTCCCAATCTAGCTCAGATTTTTGTTACCCCACACCTCTCTTCCAGGCTCTTTACATTATCCATCATGTACATACCCACCAAATAGACTCCCCTAAATACCGCCCTTATCCTCTCTTGAAGAATCTTGAATGATTCCTTTGCCTGTCAAGTCACTATCTATACTCCGGCCTTCAACATCCTTCAAAGCAAAACTATCCATTAGTTTTCATTGGTCCCTGTTCCTTTCACTGCAGTTTCTTCAGTCTGCTCTGTGAGTTCTAGGCTCTTGCTACCTTCTTTTTTCTCTTTATTTTCTTCTTTCTTTCTTTTACCTACTATCCACATTGCATTCACTTTCAAGTTCTACTTCCCCCAGAAGGCTTTTAGTAACTTCACCCAAAACTGATATGTTTCCTGTACCCAGAATTGAGGGTGTTATTAAACGTATTTAGCACTAGCTTGTATAATTTTATTTTGTTCTCCATTATAATTGTGTGTGCTTGGTTCCCTCTTACCACCATTTGCTTCTAAATACAAGTCTCTTAAGAGAGTAAACCTTGTCATAATCTTAATTTGTATTCCCTACCACATTTATCATGAATAAAGAACACAGGAAACACTTCCTCAATTATTGACTGGAATGGAAACAAAATGATAATCACAAATGAATACCATGCAGGTATTAAAGACTGCCAGATAGGAAATTTTCTTGATAATACTTTATTTGCATTAATTTTAATATATTCTGTACCATAAGTAGCAAAATTACATGCCATTATATGATTTTACAATTCAGACCTTTCAGACTAACTTCTCCCAAATGAACTCAAATATCTCTTTTCACTAAGAAGGTAAGAAAAAAAAAAAAAAAGAATGAAGTATGGCTCATAGGTTTCATCCCTCCAAATTCCAGGGATGTGTGGCAGACAGACTAGGATGGCCCCCAATCATCCATGACTCTTGATATTCATATCCCTGTGTAATCCTTTTCCCTTGAGTACAGGTGGGACCTGTGACTTTTTAAAAAATAAACTATAGCACAGCAATGGGATGCCACTTTCATGATTCTGTTATGAAGATGGTAACTTTTGTCCTGTTAGTTGACTTTTTTTTTTTTTTTTCCTTCTCAGCTTGCATGCTTTGATGAAGCAAGTAGCCATTTGGGTGACACTCACATTGAAAATAACAGTAAGCTAGGAACTGAAGGGTTATTTCCAATAACCCTTCAGAAACAGAATTCTGCCAACAATGTGAGTCTTTAAATGAGACCCAGCTCTGACCAACACCTTGATGGCTGCCCATGAAAGACCCTGATTCACCTGAGCTGTGACCAGGTCCCTGACACACGGAAACTCTGAAATGACAAATTTGTGTTGTTTTTAGTCACTAAGTTTGTTATAACTTGTTATGCAGCAATGGATGAACATGATCAAATTTTAAATTATATCTGTGTGACTCTTTAAGATGTATCTGTCAAAAGACTTTAAAGATATATCTGTAAAAAAAACCAGCTTTGTGATTCAAATATTGAGTATGGAATCCTACACATCATGGAAGCTTATGCTGGGCAGATTAAAAATGTCTTCCATATCTAGTCATAAATTTAACCAAGGAGGGTGCCTGGGTAGCTTAGTCAGTTGAGTGTATGATTCTTGATTTTAGCTCAGGTCATGATCTCAGAGCTGTGAGACTGAGCCCTGTGTCAGGCTCTGCACTGGGTGTGGAGCCTGCTTTAGATTCTCTCTCCCTGTTCTTCCCTTCTTCCCCCCTCTAAAATAAATACATAAATAAAAATAAATAAAATAAAATAAATTTAACCAAGGAATCAAAAGATTTATATACTAAAAACTTCAAGACATTAAGGAAAGAAACTGAAGAAAAGACAAATAAATGGAAAGATATTCCATGCTCATAGATTGAAATAATTAATATCATTAAAATGGCCATACTGCCCAATGCAATCTACAGACGTAATGCAAATCCTATCAAAATTCCAATAGCATCCTTCACAGAAATAGAATAAATAATACTGAAATGTATATAGAAATTCAAGATCCCAAATAGCTGAAGCAATCTTGAGAAGAAAGAACAAAGTTGGAGGCATCCCCTTCCCTGATTTCAACCTCTACTACAAAGCAATAGTAGTTAAAACAGTATGGTATTGGCTTCAAAACAGACACACAGATCAATGGGACAGAATTAAGGTTCCAGAAATAAACCCACACATATTGGTCAATTAATTTATGACAAAGGAATGAAGAATATATAATAGGAAAAGAACAGTATCTTCAATCAATGGTGATGGGAAAAATTGTACAGCCACATGTAAGACAATGAAACTAGACCATTATCTTACACCATACACAAAAATTAATTCAAATGGATTTAAGACTTGAACTTAAGACCTGGAACCATAAAACCTCTAGAAGAACATATGGGTGGTAAGCTCCTTGACATACATCTTGGTGATGATTTTTTAAATCTGACACCAAAAGTAAAAGCAATGAAAGCAAAAATAAATAAGTAGGATAGCATCAAACTAAAAGATTCTGCAGAGCAAAGGAAAACATTAAATAAAAAGACAATCTACAGGGACGCCTGGGTGGCTCAGTGGTTGAGCCTCTGCCTTTGGCTCAGAGTGTGATCCTGGAGTCCTGGGATTGAGTCCTACATCAGGCTCCCTGCATGGAGCCTGCTTCTCTCTCTGCCTGTGTCTCTACCTCTCTCTTTCTCTTGGTATCTCTCATGAATAAATAAATAAAATTTTTTAAAAAAAGACAATCTACTGAACGGGAAAAATATTTACAAATCACACATCTGGTAAGAGATTAATATCTAAAACACATAGAAAACTCAAGAGGAAAAAAAACAAAAACAAAAACAAAACAAAAACCCACAAGCAATCTAATTTAAAAAATGGCCAGAAAATCAGAACAGAATTTTTTCCAAAAAAGACATACAGATGGACAAGAGGTACATAAAAAGGTCTTCAACATCATTAATTATCAGGGAAATGCAAATAAAAACCACAATGAGATATCACTTCATATCTGTTAGAACGGCTAGCATCAAAAAGACAAGAAATAAAAAATGTTGGCAAGGATATGGAGAAAAAAGAACACTGATGCACTACTGGTAGGACAGTATGGAGATCCCTCACAAAATTAATAATGGAACTATACAATCCAGCAACTTTACTTCTGGGTGTTTATGTGAAGAAAATGAAAATACTACTCAAAAATATATATGTACCTCCATGTTCATTGCAGCTTTATCTATAACAGCCAAGGTATGGAAACAATCTAAGTGTCCATTAATGGATGAATGGATAAAGAAATTATGATACACACATAAACAGAGGATATTCAGTCCTAAAAAAGAATGAAATCTTGCTACAACATGGAGGGACCTTGAGGGCATTATGCTATGTGAAATAAGTCAGGGAAATACTGTATGATCTCTCTCTTATATTTGGAATATTAAAAACAATGACAACAACAACAAAGATCATAGATACAAAGAAAGGATTGGTGGTTGTCAGAAGTGGGGGATGGAGAAATGGGTGAAGGGGTAAAAAGTAATAATAATCATTAATGTCTTATGTAATACTGGGTAGAAGCTTGAAAGTATAGACACCATCATTAAGAAATCACATTGTTTAAAACCTTGGCCACAGTGTTCAGAAAGTAAGGTCTAAAATAGGCTAGGGACTTGGTCACTTTAAGAGTGTGTTAGATGATTCTGTCAAAGTCCACACGTTTTTGTTTTTGTTTTTGTTTTTAAGTTCACACGTTTTTAAAGGGGCTAAAGCTACATATAACACAAAGGCAAGCATTTAATGACTAAGTTAAAGAACTGTATTTCATGTACATTAATTAGTAAACATCTACTAGCTGGATATTTGATGGGCAAGACAACAGCAGGGATAGAGAAGCTACTGAGTAGAAAATTGCTAATTAGAAAAAAAAAAACAATGTGACTTTTTTACAGATTCACATTTTGTATCACTACAAAATTGGCTCTTTGGGTTGGTTTAGTTTGTTACCATTTGGCAGTTGGAAGAACCCACAGAATCTTTGAATCTTTTTTTTAGAAATTTTCAATTCATTTGGTAAAACAGTGGTTCCTAGACTTCTGGATTTCAAGAACCAGAAAAAAAATTTTTTTTTTTTTTAATTTAGTTGGCTGAGTAGATGGACTAAGTATACTGTCCCAGAGTGTAAACTTCATTTTGCCAAGTTAGAACATTTAAAAAAATAAATCACCATGGGTTGCCATCATCATTTCATAAAGGACAATTCAACTATAAGTGGTCACTTTGTAATCTCAAAATAAAGAACAGAACTTTAGTTTTAATAAATCTACCTTTAAGAAAAATTTACTCTATTGATCACATTTCTCTTTTCCTTGTAGATTATCACAGTATTTGGGAACCCTCGGCTAAAGAGATGTCTTTACAAAGCGAGAGCTAAGAGACTTTTAACTAAGACTGCCTTGAATACCTCCAAGGAGGTTCAACTCATTTAGGAAATTCAAGGTGATTTTTTTTTTTAATAAGTTTCTGATATATAAGTGACAATACCTGAAGATAAGCAAGATGTTTACCAAAGTACGTATGCTTCTTTAAGTCTTATTTTGAAGTACATTCAGACCTTTTAAAATGCAATGATTAGGGGGCGCCTGGGTGGCTCAGAGGTTGAGTATCTGTCTTTGGCTCAGGGCACGATTCCCAGGTCCTGGCGGGTCTGGGATTGAGTCCCATATCGGGCTCCCCACAGGGATCCTGCTTCTCCCTCTGCCTATCTCTGCCTCTCTCTGTGTGTCTCTCATGAATAAATAAATACAATCTTTAAAAAAAAAATAAAATGCAGTGATTATCAGACTCAAATATTTTAATAAAATTTCTCCCCATTCCCCCAATGACAGAGGGGATAGAAATGTTGGTTGTATAGAAATTTTCACTGACTTTGTTATCTTCCTCAAGGAAGACAGGTTCTGTGACCCAGAAGCGCCAACCCAGCCACCACTGTGCCCAGGTAGCAGCCCTTTTGAATCAAGGTATGGAAGCTCAAAGGAAATAACTTCTGGAGGCCTCCACATCCAAGTGTAAAATGTTGAGTGAGGGCAAACAACACATCCACATTTGACACCCCTCCCCAAGGCACAAATTTAGGCCCTCAGAGAACCTACAAGTCCCCAAAGGACAAGAGACTCTGGGGTGAACTCTGATGGCAGAAGTTCCTTATGGCTGGATGGGTATCTCAGCACATGATCCCCAGATATGTCAGTGAATGTGCAGACTGCTCAGCCACCAATGTTGACGGGACTTCGAATTATATCACAGAACTTAATTGGAAAAAGCTCAACCATCCCATGGATTTAGCTCCTTCCTGTTTCTTTGGAGGTGACCTCTCACAGTGCCTACCTGCTCTCTCAGAAACCTTCGGGAACTGAAATGAAAGGAAGCACGCAGACATCTGTTGTGGAAAAGAGCAGTACCTGAGACGAATGTCAGGGCCAGAATTAAGCTGATTGGCACACATTAAAATGCAACATAATGGTGTATTTGTCGAGGTGGCCCTCTCCTGCAGTTGGCACACGAGGAATAATGATGGCTTACTGACAGAAGCAGGGACTCAGCCGCTTGATAACATTGTCAAGCTGATGGTTTGAAGTGGCCCCAACATCGCCTGCATTTGGCTGGAAACAGCAGCCATTCACTGTCTCAGGCAGGGTGCTGAAAAACAGACCCACAGCCCTAAACAACGCTGTCCATTTTGAAAGGCTTGAGTAAAAGCAGTCTCTGCCATAATTTCCATTGTCATTCTTCCCCCACTGTTTATATAATATGGTCAGGAGTGGGACTGTAAACTAATATTACATTCAGGAGCCTCAAACAACAAACACCAGCGCTGGGTTTTCCGGGGAGAGGATTACCAAGCTTCCTACAGTGGCAGGCTCGCCATGGCACACACAGCCACCTGCCTTATTAAAGCCGTCCTTTCCTGGGAAAAGAACATTGCCACAGAAATAATGCATTAATTTGGCATTTCCTTCGGTCTCACTCAGCACGCAGTGTGCTTCTCTAAGCATGAAAACAGCACATCTTCACAGAAACATTTCTAAAATGATGTGCCTACTCATAGAAAAGATCAATTTGAATAGATTGAGTCCCCAAGAGGGCAATTCAATACAAAAAGTTCTCAAGTAAAGTTAAGACAGATTGTCCAACCAGTTTTCGAGCCCAGCACAGACCTTTACCCTTGCCCGTATTTTAGCTTATAGACCCCCTCTTTCTCTTTCCCTCTCTTGCAATGTATATATACACACACAGACACACTTATTTTAGCTCTCTGTATACTGAGAACAAAGCTCTTGCTATGTCAGCATAAAAGCTGTTGCTGTTGAAGTGAGAAAAAAAAAAGTGTGCTCTAATATAGGGAATGGAAACATAAAGTTATTGAATGTGACTTTTGCCTGAGAGGCTGTATTTGGGTTGTTGAAAGTTAGAAAAAGAGAGATGAAATAGGATTATAAGGGGAGGGTGTAGGGATTGGGAGAGAAAGGGAGTGACAAAGATTGGCTGATTAAAATGCTAGCTAGTGGGTACTGTGTTGAAAACTCAGATTTGAGAGGTGAAAGGCCAGACCCGGTGCAGAACAGCCAAAATGGAATTAGAGCTTTAACGTACAATTAGCAGACTGAGGGCCAGAAGCTACACGTTGCAACAAGGAAGTGACAATTATAAACAGCTCAGGAAAGGATGGAAATCCAGAAGTGATAATGTGCTGCTGAGAAGGGAGAATGGAACTCCCTGGATCAAGTACAAGAGGACAAACACACAACCCACCAAAACTAGGGCACATTAAGTGAAAAATCTGATAGCTGTGTGTGGCTTTTTTTCCCCCCTTCTTCTTTTGTTTTCATTCTTAGGGCAAGTATTGTTGCCACTGAATTTACCAGGTTGGTTTTTGCCTGGCAGCCGCCTCAGATACGTAACCGGTAAGAAAGCAGAGAGCCAAAATTCCTCTAAGACATAATTCGTGTATTCTCTGCATGTGTGTAAATTATGATACCACAGACACTGCACTTACTATTGCCGTCCTCCATCTTCTGAGACAGGCCTGAGAACAGTTTATCCCATGTAACTTTGATGCTTTCAACAACTGGACCCATGGCTGGGTAACTCAATAAGTAAGAGTCCCATATTAACAAGCAAAGAATAGGAAACAGTTGTTTCCAAACATGGCTGCCTAGTAGAACCACCTGGACAGGTTGTTAAAATTCCCTACTCCAGTGTTGTAGATCTTGATCTTGGTAATCATTCTACAATGTATATGTATATCAAGTCATCTTGGTGTATGCTTTAAATATATTCGATTATATTTGCCAATTGTTCCTCATTAAATTAAAAAAAAGATTTAAAAAATCAGCAACAACAACACACACAGACACAAACACACAAAATTTCCCATTCCAAGACTGTATGCCAGACCAATTAAATGAGAATTTCTGGGGTGAGATATAAGCATTCTTTTTAAGTATGAGAAGTACCAGAACTGAGAAAAATCTCTGCAGCCCAGTGGACTTTGATGAGTTCCACACCCCTAAGACATAAATGGCACTCCAACCCTATCCTGTCCAATCTCTCAAATATTGGCCAATAGATCTTGAAAGCTCAAGTGTTAATGTGGACAGCTCAGCCTCAATCCATTCCCCCCTCTGGCAGAGCCACTCCTAAATACCGAGAGAGTTAAGGCTTGATGACAGAGAAGGCCAATGGCGGTGGCTCCAAGATGTTAAGAAGCAGATTCAGCTTGCAGAAGAAATTTCATCCCTGCAACAGACATGAGCTCTAGGCCCTCCCACTTCACCCCCTATACATATCCCCTCAATACTATGACAAGTATCATTTTAGGGCCCAAAACCATCTTAGGGCTCAATTTTATGGGTTGACAAACCGAAATGGGACCATTACCAATGGTTTTATGCCCTCTGGGATTTTGCTGTAGGTTTAACATTGCCAGTTAGTGAAAGTAACCTAACATTCAAGGTTTGCTCTGACCCCACCGGCTTGTTCTTTATTCTTAGGGACCAAAATCAGAATGTTTTAGTTTTAGACTCATTATCCTTTACAGCTCAGCACTCAAGGACTCTATTAACTCTGAGCAGAAAGCAATTTCCAAAATTCCCTTCTTGTTTTTTTTTTTTTTTTTGTAAATATCAATTGAAGCCATAAAGGCTGACTGAGCTCTTTGTTAATCCAATCACACAAACGATACTAGGTATATAATACCTTCTATATTGTTACATATTTGCCACATCATGCACTATAAAATCCTTTTCTACAGTAAATTTTTATGCCTCCATTCTTTATCAGGTGATTTTGTTAGTCCTGACTTTAAATCTGATTTCTGACTCAAAACTCCACAACCTTAAAAAGCTCCTTAACATAATTCCCTCTACACCATTCTCCTTGTTTCTTAATTCTTGTAATTCTCCTAAATTATTTCTGCATTTGTGCTTGTTACACTAGTTAAAAACAAAACAAAACAAAAAAACAAGAACAACTTGCAATGGTTCCCCAGGGCCTACTGAACGAAGTTCAAGCGCCACAGGCGGTCTTTAAAAATATTCCATAATCTGACTCCAACCTTGATTCCTAGTCTTTCAGTTAACTGATCTCTCACTCCCCCTGGAATATGCCATGCATTGTCTCACCAATGTTTTTGAGTGTGTGCAGTTCCTTTTACAGTAAGACTCGTCCCCCATCTTCTCTATACTAAACCGACTGGGTAAAAGGGTTCTCTTTCTTGATCCTATGTCATGAATTCTTAACCTGGAGTCTATCTAGTCCTTGGGGTCTTTACATGGGTTTATGGGATGTGCATACTGCTTGAAGTTATTATACAAAATTTACTATATTAAATAATATACAAAATTATTATTCAAAATTGTGTGCACACAGAGTAGGCTATAAATTTGGTGGCTTCAAATGAGCTATGCCTCCCAACATTCATGCCCTTGTGTAGTTTCCTCTCATGAATCTGGGCAAGCTCTGTGATCTGTTTTAACAAACAGAATTTAGAGAAAGTAACAGTGTCAGTTCTGAGACCAAGTTTTAAGATTTTAGGTTTTTAGGGAAGTCAGCTCTCACGTAAAAATTCCAGCTACCAAAAAAAAAAAAAAAAAAAAAAAAAATTCCAGCTACCCTGAGACCACCAGACGATTGAAGTCCAAGCAGGTAAATGGAGAGGCCTATGAGGAAGAGCCCTGAAGGCCCTGGCCAAAAGCCAGTAGCCGGCACCAACTGCCAGCAGCGTGAGTGAGGCTATTTTGGAATTTCCAGCTGCCTCAGTGTCTCAGATAACACCAGGTAAAACAAAAGAATCACCTGTCAATGCATACACTCCTGAGGAGTTAAAAAAAAAAAACACTATTGTTGTTTTGGGAGGATAGTTTGTTTCTCATTAATAGATAACAAAGCACAGGGTATGTGGGTGCTCCTGACTATAAACTTTTCTGAAAAAAAAAAAAAAAGATCCAGATTCTCAAAGGAATTAGTGATACAAGACAAGTTAAGTATCTTTAATGCATATATTTAGCCATTCTGTGGTCAGTTTCCTCCCTTAGAGACTGAGGATGGCTATTTGGAGGATTGTATAGCTACCGTGCATGTAAAGCACTTCGCAAACGTTAGCCACTACTACTAGTAGTAGTAGTAGCAGCAGGAGTAGTAATAGTAGCAATGTAGCTTTATAAAACAATGATAAGTTTTCTTTTTCTTTTGGAGACTCAAGTCCCATTCTTTGGGACAGCTTGTGAATTTTACAATGTTCCATTATTATACATACCTGAAGACTGTTCCTTTAAAATGAAAATATACATCTCAATGCTTACATATTCATACTGTAGTTTCGACAGACACCACCTTCCAAAGCTAATGGAATCTGTTGTCAGAAAGTTATGTCCTAACCTACACGTTTATTATTATGCTTTCCATATACATCAAAAAAAGCTACATTCTCATATTGATTTCTTTACTCAGTCAGTGATGTTTCCCTTTCCTTTGGGGATAAAGTAATCATGCACACACACACACACACACACACATCCTTTTAGATCTTATGTAAGAGAATTTAAATAGTGGAAAAGTCAATAAATATAAAATCTCACCAACCTAGTTGTGATAGTTAATGTTATATCTCATCTTGGCTAGGCCATAGAGTCCAGCTATTTGGGAGAACATTATTCTAGACCTTTCTGTGAAGGGGTTTATAGATGAGATTTACATTTAAATTGATGGACTTTGAGTAAAGTAGATTGCCTTCCTTAATATGGATGAGCCTCATCCACTCAGCTGAAGGCCCGAGGGCATTCTGCCAACAGACAACCTTCAGGCTTCACCTGCAACGTCCACTCCTGAGTATAAAGCCTGCCAGCCCATTCTGCAGAGTTTGGACTTGCCAGTCTTCATTGTCACCTGAGCCAATTCCTTAAACTAAATCTCTACGTATATACACACATCCTATTGGTTTGGTTTCTCTGGAAAAATCTATTATTTCTGATGTTCTCCTGATGGGCCACTTGAGGGCCTAAGATGATTGAAGCTTATTTAATTGAGACCTAATAGGTAACAACGTATAGCATAACCTCAGCCCCAAATTCTTTTTTTATTATGAATCTATAGAAATATTCCCAAGGAAAGCACTAGATTACAAAAGGTGTTAGATCAAGCCTGATGTCCTTTGAATTTGTGATGTTCAATCCTCTGTGGTGGACCCACTCTGCCTGTCAGATCACAGGATGCTTCCCCTATAGAATGACAGTCTCAGGTTCTTGTGATATCTACATTTTGCCCAAGGCTTTTTATAAGCATAGCAAAATCTGCTGTCTCCGAGATAATATTCTTCCCACATCACCCATATCTGAGGGCTTTTGGGTTCCATGCTAGCTAGCATTTTTCCCGTATTTCAGGCAACACTACTCTCTGTATTATTTGTCAGAAAGACTTTGTCATACATATTCAGGAAACATTTGCTTGGGAGACAAACGCAGTGAACACTATGCTGTAGGTAGAAGGGACTCCTATCCATTCTTTCTGTTCCATTTCAGATAATGACTTTCTGTCTATCCTTTAAATGAATATTTCTCGATCACTGAAATGTTAAAGAAAAAATTACTAGAAACCAAACATATTATTAATCTAATTCTAATTTCCCATCTTGCCTTGGTTTAATGACAGACTTCTTTTTTACTGAATTCGCTCATTATTTTTCACTTTCTTCTGTCCTTCCCTGTCTATCCCCTGTTATTGTTCTATGTGGGTCCCTGTTTCTAAGCTTGCTCTTACTTTCTCCTTCCTTCTCTCAGACCTCTTTTCTGCTGAACTACAAATAGCGTTCCACTGGCTTTTAATTCAGCTTTTGCCCACTGAAGCTCTTTTCCCTTTGCTGTGAACCTTTCCAAATTCATATTCTACCCAAATAATTTTATTCCCCATCCCTACTGCAATGCAATGGTTTCTTATTATCTCCTCTTTTCATAGTTCTAAGTAGTTGAGAAAATTAGGAAAATAAAATGATAATTTCTGGCCGTTCATTACCATTCCTCATAATTATTAACCATAGGAGATGTGAATACTGGGTAATATGGTACATTTCTACTTGTAGGATCTTCAAGTCTTTTTTTTTTTTTAAGACTTTTTTATTTATTTATTTATGAGAGACAGAGAGAGAGAGAGAGAGAGGCAGAGACACAGGCAGAGGGAGAAGCAGGCTTCATGCAGAGAGCCTGATGTAATCCTGGGACTTCAGGATCACGCTCTGGGCCCAAGGCAGGTGCTAAACTGCCAAGCTATCCAGGGCTCCCAGGATCTTCAAGTCTTACTCTAATTTCTCTACCTTCAGTTTGTTCATCTGTAAAGGGAGTTTTATAACAATAATAACACGTGCCTCAGAGGACTGGTGCTAGGATTACATAAGATTAGCTATTAAAGCATGTTATAAACTATGAGTGATCCTACGAAGGTTAGTACTCAGTCATCCAGGTGTATACTCACCCGAGATTTCCTGTGGATTAAAAATTAAATTAAAAACTCTTCCATAACAAGTAAATAAAGAAACTAAACAGCACACAATTAACAAACTTAGTCTCAATTGTGCTACATTCTTTCTGTCACCTAGAAACTAATTAGTACGACATAATCACATACTTCCTGCCCAGTAAACATACAAGTCCCAGAGGAACAAATGATTTGTATCATGAATCACTGGCCACTGCTTACTGGTAATTATCATATAAATGAGGTGCTTCATATTGACCTCTGATTCCCTAGTCCTTTTCTGAGACAGCAAAGATATACCAGTTATGCAAAAACTTGATAAATTTTAAATTACTTTTCTAGCCTTGCCTTCTGGATATTCTTTGTTTTGAAAAAAAAAAAAAAAAAAGATCACCACCCCAACAAAAAAACTATCTAAATACTAAAATATTAGTTTATGTTTAGAAATGCCTTTCACGATTAAAAAAGAAAATTCAAGAAAATTTCCAAAACTCTAAGAATAATCATTCCTACTAGCCATATGGAAGTGACTGTACTCACGCCTTTCTTAAGGAATCAACCAGTCTATTAAAGGATGACACCCAGCCCTGTCCCTGACTAACTATATGAATTTAGTCAGCAACTTTCCTTATCTTACCCACAGTTTCTTCCTTTGTATAATTAAACAGTTAGATTAGGTAATTTTAGGGTTCCTTTCTGCCCTAACATTCCTTCATTCTGAGTCTTAAAAAAAAGGAATATACATGCCATACACTTTAAATTATTACTTAATATGGTGGTTCTCAACATTAGCTGCACACTAGAGTCAGCCTAGGAGCTTCAAAAAATACTGATGCTGAGGCTCCACCCCCAGGGCATGGGAATTAATTGGTCTGGATGTAGCCTGGACACCAAGGATTATAAAAGTGATAATGTGCCCCTAAGATCAAGAAGCATTCATTAATTAATACATATGTTTTAAATGTGGGAAGAAGTTCCTCTTCTTTTCCTTCTTCATTTGAAGAAGTTAAATTACCTCTCTGAGGCTACCTAGCCAACTGAAATATGGAGAATCCAACCAACCCTGCATGACTGTGGGAACCCCAAGCAAGATAGCAGCAGTGGTGGCACTGGCAGGGCACTGGCTCAAGGGAGGGACACAAGAAAAGAGTCATTTCTTTCTTTCTCCCCACTGCCTGATCCCCCAACACCTGCAAATGCCAAACTTTCATCCACTACTAGTCAAATATTGGAATATCACTGGAAGAACTAAATGAATTTCCTAAAGTAGAATTTTCAAAACTATTCCATCAACTCCGTGAAAACACAATGAAGGCAGGGACTCTATCACCATTATTTCCGAAATACTCAGAACAAATATTGATTCAATGAAAAGATGAATTGGTAACTGTTTCCATGGGCCTTTGATCTCTGTCCCTCCTGTTCATCCCTAATATGCATACACATATACACTTTGCCATCTTTCTAGGACTCTGCTTTTCACTGATGTAAAGGATCTAAGTCTTGAGGGCCACACCTTTTTTTTCCCCTTCATTATAATATCACTACTACTTATCACTGGAGATATTATCCCATAGATAGGGTCATACAGATACTGTCCTATAGGAATTCTCAATAAAATACTGGTTGGAACATATGAATAAATGGACTCATTTTTCCTCATTCATGGTTTTAGAATATGATGAGAGAAATGTCAAGAAATGATGGAATTATAGGAAACATATATAAGAGTTGACTTTGTGCGTATGTAAAGCCACCTGGGTTTGGTTTTTGTAGCCCCTAGTGAGAGCCTCCGGCCAACTCCAGGAGGGCTCCCAAATCAATGAAAAGATGAAGGCAAAAATTTTTTTATCACATGGAGCCTCCACCAGTGGGATCGCAGCTTATAGTGTTTGCCAGCCCAGTCCTTGATTTCAGAGATCATTATGTGACAGGCAGGCAGGGCCAGAAATAGAAGAGAACAATATTCTATCAGCCAATGTTCTAGTCAATCAGAATAATTCATGTGTTTTCTCTTTCAAGAGGAGAATATGGAATGGAGTATGGTTGAAGCCTGGACTTATCAGTGAACAGGGAAAAAAATAAAAAAGACAAATTGCTCATGTACCAGTCTTTCCATCCATCAGCTCCAATATAATAACAGTCTCTACTTCATCATTTTGTTCACACAGTCAAATATTCACTGAGGATTCTGACCAGGCATCTTCAACTACCTGCCTGATTACTGAACAAGTCAGGCTGTCTTCGGCATTTTGTGCCTAGTGCTCACTGATGACTTGAGGAATAAGGAGGTTATAAAATACTTAACGGTGGGTAATATCTTTGAACTATCTTGCATGCCACTCTTACGTGCCCTTACAATCAATTCAGCACAAAATAGTGTTTATCCTGACTAATCATATCTGAAAATTACAGAGTGAATAATCACTCACGATTATGAAACATCAAGGGGGTTCATCTTAATGTAGCTTTGTGTGGGTCGTCTTCTAAACCTCCCATGTTCACAAGTCTTCAATGAACTAGAAGAAAATAATCAGAATAAACCAGATGGCTTTACAGAAGCAAAGCTTTTTTTTTTTTTTTTTTAAAGTAGGCTCCATGCACAGCAGGAGGCCCAATATGGAGCTTGAACTCACAACCCCAAGATGGAGACCTGGGCTGATATTAAAAGTTAGATGCTTAACTGACTGAGACACCCAGTTGCCCCTAAGCTCTTTTTAAAGATTGGGTAAATAGGTCAATGTTCTTTAGAAAGAAACCAAACTATTAGTCCTGGGCACTTCTGGAGAAGGAGTGAGGTGGAAGAAAGGCAAAGCTCTTTCCCAGAAAAATAGGGGTGACTCATTCACCTTGAGGAGGGCCGTGTGCCCATTAAGCCCGCCAGGGAAACATTTAGCAGGCTTGAGCAACAATTTTCTAAATGAGTAGTAATTTCCTTAATGAATCTTCCCCCTTAAACCTTTGTGAAGATAATTATGTATATAATTTCAGAGGCAAAAAACAGACCCTTAAGTGCCGGAAATGACTTGCCCACAGTCACACTATGAACTTCAGAGCTTCGCATCTGCTTCTTATGCCATGAGACCACACTCCTGACTCTGAGATGAACAACTTGGGGCCTAAAGCCTAAATAAATCATCAGAGCAACTGCCACATGCTTGCTTCTAGAATCATCCAAGTCATTAATAGGAACCTGGCTGATACAGTCACATTTTTCTCTCTGCCCTTTACATACCACTGTTGGTTATTCAGAAGTGTTGAATAGTCAAGAGAAATTTCACTTTTTAACTTCTCAAAATGAAAGACTAAATTAATCACATTCTCCTCAGAAAGGAATTTGCTGAATATGTAGATTTCAAATGAAAGACAGAAAGGCTTCATTTTCCTTGTCCCTCACATATTTTTAAATAGCATACTGGTTAAAAAGCAGTACAAACCATTTCCTTGGCAGGATTGTTTGTTTCTCTATGGAACAGGGTCTGATTTTTTCCTACTCCTTCATCTTTTCACATCACTTCTCAAGATCCATTGGAGGTGTACGGCAATGCTGATAATAGGGGTTAAGAGAGTCTTAATAAGCGTGGAAAATGGAATTGCACAGAAGGAAGTGGACAGGTGTTAGAATTACAAATCTGGGTTCAAATCTCAGCTCTGCTACCAGCCTTGACTAGGTTCTTTCACAATATATTTCTTCATCTCTTCACAAAATGGGAAGAAGGACACCCACATGGCTGGCATGCACATCAGAAATAATAAGGACTGCACGCAGTGCCCAGATCATCAATGCTTCTCTAAGTCACGAGCCCTATCTTTCCCTTAAAATGCTGATCAGTCCAAATCCTGGAACAGTCCCAGGTGGTTTTCATCTTTTGGGGATGTTAGAAGACTCTGCCAGCCATACTACAAATGCGTCATGAACAAGAATGCCAGACAAAGTAAGATTCAAAAGGCAGCTGGGGACAGGGATAACGAACGAGTGAGGATCCATCCTCACCTGGTCACTTCCATGGACCCTCAGGCAAGTTCTGTTCTGTGTCAGTTTCTTCACCTGTGAAACACAGTAAAAACAGTACTTGCTATTCTGACTTCACACATTTATGGAGAGAATGAAATGATGCGCTTAGTGATGAAAGTGGAAAGTGTAATTCTTAAGCACAATATAACAACAAGAGCATGGCAATTTTGTCTCACTTTCTTTCAATTAACTATATGCATTCCAAACTTATTTGTATAACAATGTTATATTTCATTTTCTAATACTCTCTTGAACAAAATCTATATGATCTTGAACTGTAATACACCAAAAAAAATGTGTATGTAGGTGTGTATGCACATACACACATATATATGAAGATCATGGGATGATAAGAGATGCCTTTGAGGCAGAAAACATTTCAAGTCTACTTTAGAATTCTGTTTTTTTAAGGGTTGGAAACCACTGAATAAGGAATTTTAAAACTCTACAGCTGGATGGAAGGCCAATTAATCACTGGGAGCCTTTCCCCTAAGATCAGGAACAAGACAGGGATGTCCACTCTCACCACTGCTGTTCAACATAGTACTGGAAGTCCTAGCCTCAGCAATCAGATAACAAAAAGACATTAAAGGCATTCAAATTGGCAAAGAGGAAGTCAAACTCTCCCTCTTTGCCGATGACATGATACTCTACATAGAAAACCCAAAAGTCTCCACCCCAAGATTGATAGAACTCATACAGCAATTCGGTAGCGTGGCAGGATACAAAATCAATGCCCAGAAATCAGTGGCATTTCTATACACTAACAATGAGACTGAAGAAAGAGAAATTAAGGAGTCAATCCCATTTACAATTGCACCCAAAAGCATAAGATACCTAGGAATAAACCTAACCAAAGATGTAAAGGATCTATACCCTCAAAACTATAGAACACTTCTGAAAGAAATTGAGGAAGACACAAAGAGATGGAAAAATATTCCATGCTCATGGATTGGCAGAATTAATATTGCGAAAATGTCAATGTTACCCAGGGCAATATACACGTTTAATGCAATCCCTATCAAAATACCATGGACTTTCTTCAGAGAGTTAGAACAAATTATTTTAAGATTTGTGTGGAATTAGAAAAGACCCCGAATAGCCAGGGGAATTTTAAAAAAGAAAACCAAATCTGGGGGCATCACAATGCCAGATTTCAGGTTGTACTACAAAGCTGTGGTCATCAAGACAGTGTGGTACTGGCACAAAAACAGACGCATAGATCAGTGGAACAGAATAGAGAATCCAGAAGTGGACCCTGAACTTTATGGTCAACTAATATTCGATAAAGGAGGAAAGACTATCCACTGGAAGAAAGACAGTCTCTTCAATAAATGGTGCTGGGAAAAGTGGACATCCACATGCAGAAGAATGAAACTAGACCACTCTCTTGCACCATACACAAAGATAAACTCAAAATGGATGAAAGATCTAAATGTGAGACAAGATTCCATCAAAATCCTAGAGAAGAACACAGGCAACACCCTTTTTGAACTCGGCCATAGTAACTTCTTGCAAGATACATCCACGAAGGCAAAAGAAACAAAAGCAAAAATGAACTATTGGGACTTCATCAAGATAAGAAGCTTTTGCACAGCAAAGGATACAGTCAACAAAACTCAAAGACAACCTACAGAATGGGAGAAGATATTTGCAAATGACATATCAGATAAAGGGCTAGTTTCCAAGATGTATAAAGATCTTATTAAACTCAACACCAAAGAAACAAACAATCCAATCATGAAATGGGCAAAAGACATGAACAGAAATCTCACAGAGGAAGACATAGACATGGCCAACATGCATATGAGAAAATGCTCTGCATCACTTGCCATCAGGGAAATACAAATCAAAACCACAATGAGATACCACCTCACACCAGTGAGAATGGGGAAAATTAACAAGGCAGGAAACAACAAATGTTGGAGAGGATGCGGAGAAAAGGGAACCCTCTTACACTGTTGGTGGGAATGTGAACTGGTGCAGCCACTCTGGAAACTGTGTGGAGGTTCCTCAAACAGTTAAAAATATACCTGCCCTACGACCCAGCAATTGCACCGTTGGGGATTTACCCCAAAGATACAAATGCAATGAAACGCCAGGACACCTGCACCCCGATGTTTATAGCAGCAATGGCCACGATAGCCAAACTGTGGAAGGAGCCTCGGTGTCCAAAGAAAGATGAATGGATAAAGAAGATGTGGTTTATGTATACAATGGAATATTACTCAGCTATTAGAAATGACAAATACCCACCATTTGCTTCAACGTGGATGGAACTGGAGGGTATTATGCTGAGTGAAGTAAGTCAGTCGGTGAAGGACAAACATTATATGTTCTCATTCATTTGGGGAATATAAATAATAGTGAAAGGGAATATAAGGGAAGGGAGAAGAAATGTGTGGGAAATATCAGAAAGGGAGACAGAACGTAAAGACTGCTAACTCTGGGAAACGAACTAGGGGTGGTGGAAGGGGAGAAGGGCGGGGGGTGGGAGTGAATGGGTGACGGGCACTGGGGGTTATTCTGTATGTTAGTAAATTGAACACCAATAAAAAATAAATTAAAAATTAAAATTAAAATTAAAAAAAATAAATGGAAGGCCAATTAATGAAATTAATCACAGATTAATAACTATAGCTAATGTTTATTGAACTGCCACGTATCAGGTAGTGATCTAAACTCTCTCTTTCTTTCTCTTATAACTTTTTGATCCTCGTGATGTCCTTCTGATAAAGTACTAAAATTACTCCCATTTTATAGGTGAGGAAACAGGTTCAGAGAGGCTAAATAGTTAAAAAATTAAAAAGGAAAAAAAAAAAAAAGAGAGGCTAAATAATCTGCCTTACGTCACAGAGCCAATGGGTGGCAGGGCCAGGGTCTGAACTCATAGTATCTACTTCCAGAGTCTGCCCTCTTAACCACTACACACTTTTGTTTACATTTTGCATTTCAAGTGATCACCCTGTTACTGAATTGAGCTCAAAACTTTACCAGATATGGAAGGAAAGGAGAATACAGGATAAATACAAGACAAAGTTTCCCATCTCAAGGATGTTTCAGTAAATCTGTAACAATTAAGATAATTTACAAGACAACATATAAGAACATCTTAATATGGTGACAATGCCATATAAAAGATGAGAAGAAAAGAATAATTACAGATAGGGTATGCAAGCCCACTCTAAGAGGTAATTAGTGGAAAAGGCCAGTGAATGGGTTGTTAAGAAGATGGGAGTGTGTTGCGGGTGGGGGACGTTTTCAGGAGAGAATACAAATTCTGAAGCATGGAACTCTGTCCTTTGGAGGAAAGCTGCTCATTTTTAAGAGGAAAAAAATGCATAGATGAAATAAGTGGGTGGCAGTTAGTAGAAGACTCTTTTTTCTTGACCAACTCAAATGCAAACTGTAAAATTAACACAGAGAAGTGGGTCACATTTTGGGGTGAGGATTCTTCATCAAGAGCTGTCAGCAACCAATTAGTCATCAACCCATGTGCTCTCTATTAAATCAGTTGTGGACAGGAAAAAAAGGAAATTATGTCTTCATGTAGGGAAATCTCAGTATCTAAAAAGTTTTATAATCATGGATAGACACATAAAGTGGCTGAAGAACTCTGGTGAGCAATATTATCAGCAAGGGCAAGAGAATAAAATATATTTCCAAATGATTTAAGTATGGAAGAAATACCCTACTAGTTTGTTCCTATCTTTAGATTAGAAGCAAGAGATAATTACAGTTTCAGGTGTAGCTTGATGGAGGGGCCAAATCATTGGCCCCATGACACTTGCTTTTTGTTTCTTTGTTCAGCTCTGTACTTCTTCATGTATTGGCTCTGTTCTTAGATCAGTCGTGTGATAGGTGTGGCAGCTCTAGACCTTTCCTGAGTTCAAGAAAACTGGAAAAGAAGATTAGCTTTTTTATTATCTCAGAAAAAAAATTTAAAAAAAATAAAGAACAGGATTGAGTATCATAGGCTCTTAATGGCTTGGCTCTTTGATATGTATCCCCAAACCAATTGTTGACAGGGAGATCTTAGGTCAAATATTCCACCCTGGAGTTATGATGCCAGAGTTAGTTCCACATGAGCTAGTAATGGGATGGGTTCACCACTCTACATAAAAAAAAGTGAACTGCTGGCCCAAGAAGGGAGACAGCTGCTATATGGTAAAAATAAACAAACAAACAAAGGACCACTACAGTATATCAAGCCCTTCACCCAGCAACATGACTAACATGGTACTGACATACAGCACCTTGTGTTAATATCTGTAAAAGCAACAAAATTCAGACTATATGGTTTTTAAAGCATGTGTAGCAGCTGCATCAGCATCACTTGGAGGTTTGTTAGAAATTCAGATACTTGGGCCCACCAAAGACCAGTTCTGGTGATGTGTATGGAGCACACCATTTCAAACCTAGATCTGTGGTGTTCTGGTCCTGGTTCTTTTCCCCCTAACAATAAGAGGTAGAAAGCACACTTTTTTTTAACCGTGAAAAGTGCTAATGTTTTGTTATCTAGCCAATTCCCTATATATTGACCCCAAATGTAAACATTTTATCATATCTATATTTCAGAGTGGAAGTGCTAACATACCAGGATACAGATCCCATCTACTGTGACCCTGAGCAAGTCAGCTAAGTTCTCCATGCCTCAGTTTTCTCAGTTGTCTTATAGCACAATTGTGAAGATTAAACAAAATCTTGATTATAATGTTTCTAATCCATACCTTATGGGATGCTCAAAATGGTTGCTTTTACAGTGCTACCCTAGAGCAGTTATTTAACTCAGACTGCTCTTCACAACTCTAGACCTCCATGGATTTGCTTTAAGAATTCTCCAAACTGTGAGGTAATGCCTCCCACAGATGAGGATATAAACTGCTCTAGGAACATGTTCACCTTTGCATTTGTTTTATAACTTGGGGTTCCAGGCAAGGTTTTTTTTTTAAGAAAAGAGTCTTGTCTTATTAAAAATATTCTAAATTTTCTCTAAATATATATAAATGTATACACACACACACACACACACACACACACACACACCAAAGAGGCCCCATATATTCTCCTCCTGCCTGACGCTCTTAACATGTTAGGAGGTCAGGAGAAAATCTGAACTAGTAAAGAGTTGTGGATTTGGTCTTCATCTGGCCAATTAGCTTTATTCTTTGCTGGAATGCACAGAATTAATCTTGGTCTGCCATCTTGAAATCTGCAATTAACCAAGTACACCCAAAAGATGAAACAGGATGGATCAACCCAAATGTCATTTGATTTTTGATAAGTACCACAAGGCACAAGACCTAAGTTGTGTTAGCAGTCATCATTATATCTAAATGTCTACATTATAGTCTATCTACTTGTGAAATAATATTTTTTGTTTAATTCTCAAAGAAAATAGCAGCTATGTTCCTTTAATACTACATAAGATTTGTAAGTTGCAAGATTTTCTTTCTTACTTCAGGGAACAAAAATATACATACTTAGCTAAATACACAAGCACATATATATCTATCTCACTGTTCAAGCAATTTCAGATCACTTACAACTGTTAGACCCCTTGTAGTTTTGAAGCTCAATATTGAGTATAAGATTATTTTTTAATAAGAATAAACATTATGGGTTTCGTTGTTTACCCCCAAACTAGCATGAGGTTGATTTGTCATTACAATGATTTAAAATTCTTGAATAAATCTGATAATTCTATGAAATGTTACATATTTAATGAAATTAAAATGTCCTTTCTGATTTAAAAAAAAAAAAAAAAAAAGTAAAATGACCCTCGGGTGAAATAGGAGAATCATTCATTGAAAATTGGACTCACTTTCATTAGTATCCTAGGGCTGCTCTATCAGAATAGCACAAACTTAGATGACTTAAGACAATAGATATTTTTTCTCACAGTAAAGCCAATGTTGATTCCTTCTTGGGGGCTTAGAGAGAGTATCTGTCCCATGCCTCTCCCTAGCTTCTGGTGGCTCTAGCAATTCTTGGTCTTCCTTGGCTACTTTTCTTCAGACTCTGTCTCTTTCATCACATGGTCATTTTCCCTCTCTGTGTGTCTTCACATGATGTCTTCCTCTCTGTGCAGATCTATCTTTGTGTCTCTTCCTCTCTCTTATAAGGACTTTAGGCATATTGGATTAAGGGCCCACCCTATTCCCATATGACCTTATCTTAATTTATATCTTAATCACATATGTATGGACCCTATTTCCAAATAGGGTCACATTCACAGATTTGCAAAAACCCAAGAGTATCAACCTATTTTTTTCAGGGGACACAATTCAATCCACAGGAGTTTCTCACCAGTACATTGAAAACAGGGTATTGGACTATTGGACATCAGATTCAGAAAGTGACAGCTATTTTCCAGAAGGCTTATTTTCAACTCTTAGCTTTGTTCTTTGCTTAGCTGACACTGAATATAATAGAACAATTTTCGTTATTTTATGTAATTATTACATAATAATAACCCATCCTGCCTTTTCAATCTCTTTTTCTCTACATATATGAATATACTCAGTGCCCCACCTAAGGTAAATTATTCATTGTTCCCAATGCTTACATTGAGTTTTCTCACCTCTGTGCCTTCCCTCTTATGCTCAGCCTGGAATGCTATGCTGTTTTGTGATAATTTAGATTACTGTTCAGCAAAGTCCTCCTACCACTGTGGGCAGAGGATCCGTCCCCACATATTCAATGCTTGGTTCAGACATGGAAATTGCTTTGGCTAATGGGAAATAAGTGAATATGACATTAGAGAAAGTTCAAATGTGCTTGCATGGTAGGACTTGTGATTTGTTCTCTGTTATCACTATGAAAAATGTGTGCTTCTGGGTGGCCTGCTTATTTATATAAGATGGCAGATACATGCAGTAGATTTGAACTAGATCAAGGCTAGATCCCCAATCCCTAGCCAACACACAGAGTGAGAATCAATGAACTCTGTTCTGAGGTAGTCTATTACACAGCACTTTTATGGCATTTGCTGACTGTTACATCCTGTTTACTCATGTTCAATCTTACCTTCTTTCAAAAACTCAGTTTAAGCTCTTTCTCTTTGTTACTTTCTTTGATTTCCTCCTCTTGAAAGCATTTCCTCTGTCCTCTAAACTCTCCTATTGTTTTATCTATACTTCTCTTAAAGAACTCATCTCCTTCCCCACCTCCTCCATTTTATTTTATATTTGTACTTTACTTCTCCAATTAGACTATCCACCACTTGAAGACAAACATATATTTAATTTATGTGTGACCCCATCATAATGTTTTGAATGGAATATTCAAAAACTTCTGCTTATGCTTTTTTAAAAAATTGGTCCTGGGTCCTACAAGATAGAGGAAATTGCCTTTAATTCAAATATTTGCAAAAATCAATATAAGAAGAAAACTGAAAGCAGGAACCTATCACAGATGCATTAGAGTAATGAAAGTGAATAGTCTCTGCTCAAAAGTGGATTAATTAAGAGCAGGGATTTTATGAACCTCCAGATCTGGAAGGCCCCCTCCCCCAACCACCACTAGCCTTGGCCAAGCCCCCATCATCTCTTCTTGGACCACTACATTAGGTTTCTGCTTAATGTCCCTACTTTCACCCTGGGCAGTCTGCAATCTCTTCTCCATGTAGTGGTCAGAGGAATATTTCCAAAATATAAAGCAGGTGCTTTCACAATCGTGCTTAAAACTCTTTCTTGTACAGAGAAGAAAATCTAAACTCTCTAATTGGTTTCCATAGTCTGGCCTCTGCTTGCACCTCTGATCTCATTTTCTACAGTCTCAAATAACTATGGCCTTATTTCTGTTTTTTCAACATGTCAAGTCTGTTCATACCTTATAGATATCACTCTTGCTGCTCACCCACCTGGTATGCTCTTCATTCAAGCCTCTATAGGGCTGGCTTCTTCCAGTCACTCAGGTCTCAATTCAAATGTCAACTCCTCAAAGAAGTCTCCCCTGAACACACAAGCTAATATTGTCCCTGCTTTCCCAGCAAGGGACTCTCTTAAAATTAGTGTATTCATTTATTTGTTCACCCTAGAACAAGCTGGAACATGACCTACAATCTTTCAGGTTACATTCTTGTAAGCAGTAAGGTTCTGTGCTTAAGGATTGGGTTTTGAAGTCAGACTGTTCAGATTTGACCCTGGGTAAGTTACTTACATGAGGCAATTTCATATCTGAATTTTCTTATTTGCTAAATGGAGACAATACAATACAGGAAACAACCTCATAGGTTTGTTGTAAACTAATATGCACAAAGAAATTAGAATATTCCCAGGCAGGCACATAGGAAATGCTATAAATGTTCACCCTTAGTATTATCATTGTATTATTCACTGTTGTATCCTAATGCCTAGGGCACTCTTGGCCATGTGGTCAACACCCAATAAATGTTTGTTGAGTGACTGACTGAACAAATAAATGAATAAATAATGGAGCTCCATATCTGACCAAATAATCTGATTTCGAGGTGAAAAATACATCTGATTCTCTTTCCCATGACCTAGAACCATACTATTGACTTAGAACCAAAAAAGAAACCACTGTATAAATGAATTACATAAAGGCAAGTCTGATTATTTCCTAAAATTTATTCAGGAAGCCAAATTTTGCCCCAAAGTGAAAATGCAGAAGAAACCCAATTTTAGAGAATGGAAGAAAAACTGTGGAACTTTCAGGTCCCAAGAGCTAACTGGAGCTAGCCTAGTGAGGCAAACTCAAATCAGAATATCTCCCCAAAGTAGCCCAACAATGTCTGGAAGATTGACCTGGCATTTCGAGGGATGGCTTGACTCTGTAATGACCTCAGGGCATCAGTATCCTGGCCCCCTGCACTGGTTTATGTTGAGAATGATGGTGAGGAAGGTGAGATGAATAATCAAGTCTATACTTACTTTTGCTTGTTGTCCTCAAGAGTAAGCCTCCTTGACTTGTACTGCTTCTTTGTCTCTTAACTCCCATTCATCATTTTGAATACATTCCCATTAATACCAGACACAAAAACAACCTAACCAGAAATAAACACCAACATGATTCATATTCCTCTGCAAGCAAGGTCCTGGTGGCAAACTCCAGCCCGACTCCCCTCATGCTAGCTCCTCCAATGGCAGCAAACAGAATTCAACATCATCTCAAAGTTTAAATGGTGACAGATATGTGTCAATTACCATAAGGACAGAAAAAAAAGCTAAAATATAAATTGTAAATAATATTACACCATCTCCCTTCATATTAGGCCTTCTCAATTTTTTTTTCTATTAAAAAAAATAGATTTGGCCCTGGGCCCTGGAATTAAGGGAAAAGGTACTTACTTCAAATATTTGTAAAAATAAACAGAAAAAAACAAGAGCAGGATCCTATCACACAATAAACTGATTTCAGTTTTAAATATCCTGGAGAGGAAGCAATATTAAAATCGAAATAACCTCAGGTTTATACCCATTTTAATGTTCAGCTACTGCAGAAATCGTATTAAGTTATACAGTCGACCTTGCACAATGTTGAGGGTGGGAGTGCTAGCCCCTCAGGGCAGTGAAAAATCCGTGGGTAACTTCTGACTCTCTCAAAACTTAACTACGAACAGCCTGTTGTTGATCAGAAGCCTTACTGATAACATAAATGGTCAATTAACACACATTTTGTATGTTATGTATTACATATACTGTATTCTTACAAGAGATTAAGCTAGAGGGAAGAAAATGTTATTAAGAAAATTACAAGGAAGAGAAACTAAGTTTACCGTACTGTTCAGAATTCACTGAAAAAAAAAATATGTGGAAAAAAAAAATCCACATATAAGTGGGCCAATGTAGTTAAACCCGTGTTGTTCAAGGGTCAACTGTTCTTCAAAGTTTTTTCCAGTGTTTATTTGGAATAATTTTTTTTTTTTTTTTTTTTAACTTACTGCTAGTGCTTACAATCAGGAACCAGGTAACAATTCACCGCTACTGGAACAGCACTGAGTGCAGCCTGGCCTCACAATACCTCAGAGTTATAGTACTTTTAACAAAGAATGGAATCCTTCGCTAAGCAGGGTAGCTGCATTTCTAGTACATAACAAAGACGGCAGGGACAGGATGGCACAGTTCACCTCCAGCCCCACCAGATGATTACAAGCACACTGTCACCTCCACAGTTTCATTATATGGATTAAGGGGAAGAGACTTCAACTGCGGCATGACCTGACTGCACTGAGCCAACAAAAATCACAGGCTCGCCGCTCCTTGCCTTGGTGGCTTGTTTCATAACTGCAAGCAAATCACTCACGTTCTCTGCTCCTGCCCTAGCTTCTCCTCACGGCTATTGCCCACCCTGACTTAAATCTTTATAAACAATGCTCCATACATAACCTAATTAACAGGCAAAAAGAAGCAGCATTTTAAAGACTCCTTTTTGTGTATATTTAAAGAATTTTATAAGAATGGTCACTGTTTGAATTCTAGCTCTGCCACTAACTAGTAGAAACTAAGGTGAGTACCTGAACCTATCTGAGGCTTGGTTTGCTCCTCTCTGAAAAAAAAAATTTTTTTTAATTCCTATCCTTTCTTGCAGAGCTTTTGTGATAATTATGAAAATGTATGAGCAGTAACAGAAGTCCAACCAAAACTCCTAAGTCCACCTTGATCACTCTCTTGCTTGTCATGTTATAAGAACTCAACTTCTCTTTCCTGAATCACAAAATACCAAGACAAGAAAAAGGATTCTGCCCTTTAGAACTGCTTCTTCAAGTTTGTAACCAAGAATATGTGTTTTCTTTTGCCTACCACAAAACGCATAATAATAAAATAAAATAAAATAGTTGAGCTTCCAGAGAATATGCAGTTATCAAAAATCAAAATGAAAACTCAAAGGAAAATAGAAGAAATAGCAAAACTTCCCATAGGCAGGTAAATAAGTCTTCCATAGATCAGAACTGGGCACAACTGTCTGAAGGAGGAACATTTTAGCAGGCATTGTTCTCAGTAAACAAGAAAGCAGATGCCACCCCCACATTTTGTGAAATATTTATGACTCCACCACACACCCTTTTGGGGGAGCAAATTGATGACTCTTCTACCCAACACAATCACCTGGGGTGTGCCAGGCACAGCCTCTATCAATCATACTGACATGATTTGTTTCTCTTTATTCAGGGGCTGCCTCCCCTTCAATCCAATGTCCAAGATGGAGAGGGTGAAAAAGATGGAGTAGCCAAGGCTTCTCTTGTCAGGTTTTTTTAGATGTCAAGAGTTATAGTGTTTGGGGGTATTACTGCTGGATACAAAAAGTGTTTTGTCTCCTCCAAATTGGCCAAACAAATGGGGGACTGTGTTAATCCCATTTTAGTCAAGTGCCTTGTATTCCATATTTACAGCTATGTGCATAATGCTGTGTCACAAAGTAATGTTCCATTCTGCATAAGATTTAAAAATCAGAACACATACTGCCTAAAACTGGATTAATGGTGGAAATTCACCTTGACAGTGGATGGAAGTGACTATTGCCAAGGTAAACTTGAGCACAAACTAGATGGGCGCTAACTCTTTCTGCCACAGAGAAGTAGATGTTTACTCAGAAACACGTATTGGGAATCTGTGGAGTGCTAAGTAGTGCACATTGTAAGGAACATGTTTCCCTACCTTAAAGGCACCTCAGATGCAAACTATCAAAATGTACCAAGTTTTCCATGACTGGACCCCAAGTTTATATCTGCAACAGGCTCTTTGATTTTCTCCATTCCAACCATTCGAAAGTAGTCACTTTGCAACACATGCATTATCCTGACTTTACTCAAGTTGTGCCATCTCATGCATCCCACTGTTTCTTCTGGTCAAAACCTAAACATTTTTAAAGGTCCTGTTCGCATACCACCTCTCCCATTGCCTATCCCTGGGTGTGAACAATCCTCCCCTTCTTCCTCTCAGTTTCACATAACTTGAATACTTACTAACAGCTCGTACACTGATCTAACTTATTCTAGACTTAACTCTGGCATGCTCGCTTCCACAATCAATTGACTTTGTATTCCTGGAGAGCAAGAGTCATGTCTTGTTCCACTTTGTTCACTCTCTATGTCTAGTTGGTAAGAGATCATTATGACAAAAAAAGGGAAGTACACTGGTTCAATAGGATAAAATTTTCCCAAAGATACCACTCTCATTTAAAGAGATCCCATGGCGTATTAATTAATATGGTTGTTTTGATTCTTGCTCATGCTAGTTACATTATTTTATTTCTAGAGAAGTACTAAGAAAGACTAGTAGATACTACCCATGCCCCCACTGTCCTCTATCATGCTAGGTGCCATCATGAAGAAATATCCTTTAGGGGGCTTGACCTCACAGCTGTCTGCCCTGTCACTACCATCTCTAGGAATAAAAGACTCCACCACCTTCCCCCTCACTTATTCCCAGCTCCGAGAGCCCCACTGTCAGAAATCTTCTTGCTTGAAGATCTTCACACTTAAATATTTTTTCACCTTGTCAATACAAATGTTTGTTCATCAGAAACAGTAGATAAGTTGTTACAGTTTTTCATGTTTTGAATTCTCTCTTCCCTGGGGCAAAAAAAGGGGGGGTGCCTCAACATCCTAAAAATGGACTTTATGCTCAGCATTTTCACTTTAGGATGTGTGGTTTATGTGCTATGTGAAAAATCTATGCAATAAAAGGAGAAGGGAAAAATATCCACTAATGACAAGAAAAGTTAGATACAAAATTGACCCCCCAAAGCCAGTCATCGAGTGGCACCCTTTATCAAGGCTGAAGAATTGTATAGAAACATGGAAACCATAAAAAGGAGGGGGCACAGATACTGAGGGCTAGAATTACAAAGGCAGAAAGATCGGTAAAATGTGTCCTTCTCAATGTAACACTCCCAGCAGAGAGAGAATTAAACTTCAAATGTGAGAAAGCACTCCCAAACTATTTATTTTTATTCACCTAATAACCTACATTCTGTGAGGCACTGGTGTCATAATTCAGTCGAACATATACATGAGATATTAAATGATAATAGAACTGCATTCATTATAACCACAGACACAAGATTGCCAGGCCAGAAAACCTGGATCATGGTCCAAACAGTTTAAACTTTCAGTACTTTTATTTATAGGAGATTGTGTTGCATACAAACTGATCTCCAAGGCAATTACAGGAATAGATGCATACATACATACTCAACCTAAAGAAGAGAACACCTTGAAGGAAGTTTAATCAGTTATTTATTCACTGAGCCAAAATAAACACCATGATTCAAAACTGTGAGCAGTTCCTAGCAAAATGCCAAATACTAACATCCACAGTAAGTGGTATCGATTCTCAACCTATAATGGTACTCTTTACCAAATTATCGATTACCTAAGCTAAGAGTTTGTTGACTTATTATGTGCTGGATTTTTTTTTAAATCCTTCTCAGAAGAAAATAATTAAGATGCTTTCCTCAGTCCTGAATTTCCACCACACTCTCACTGCCCCTGAGATCATCCTTCCTTAGCCAGAATTTTGGCTCTGTCACGTAGAAGCTGTGTGACTTTGGGCAAGTTTTGTCTGAGCTTTCTGTATCTGTTGTCCTATGTATAAGATGAAGATAAAAATACTACAGGTCTCATTAGGTTTTCATGAAGATTAAAATAGTTAATACATATGAACTGATTAGACATGGACAAAACATAACAGGTACTTCCCAAGGCTGGCAGGTTTTGTGGGAGAGAGTGGGTACAAAGTAACAGGGTCAGTTAGATACTTTTTCTATTGTAGTTTCAGTATCTATTATAATTAATGTCTGAGAAGGGTGTTGACCCTTACATTTTTTTTTCACTATTCTTTTCATTTCTGGATGGTAGCCAATGCCATATTTTAACCATAATTTATATATCAAAGTGTTCACATGTAATTTTCAAGAAAAGAAAGTGATTCACCACTATTCTCAAAATGTAACACAATCCAGTTACATATGCCTTCAACAACTTCTGTGACTGAGACACTAAAACTATCCATAATGTAGAGATAATAAAAGATTCAGGAAAGGTTCCTGACCTTTGAGGTTGCCATCAAGGGAAACAATGGTGCCCTTTCTTCAACAGGTCCCTGGGCAGCTCCAAATGCCTAGCCCCTGGGTCTAAGCCAAGGAGCAGCTCTGCAGTTCCCAATTGCTTCACTTCATTATAAACTATCGTTACATGATATCATGCTAATATTTTCTTTTTTTTACATTAAGATTTTAATACAGACAATTTGTCACATGGAATCTATAACATATTACAAATGACAATAAAATATTTGCCATGTATACAAAAATCGTAAATACTCATTTTCTAACACCTTAAATTTCAGCATTATTCGCTGACCAAAACAACACCATCACCACCACACACACAAAAAAAAAACAAAAGCAAAACCCAGTATTCATTTTTGTAATTACACCTGCTGTGGTATAAATTTACATAAAGTTCGCAAGACAATGATACTAATCAGTAAATAGTTACAGAAGAGTGATAGGAACTTTTCTTAAGGTTTTCTCTGTTACATGGTTTGTAAATTACAAAAGTAGCATTAAAATTTAAAGTGGATAACTAGTGGCAACTAGAAAAAGTGAAAAGTTAAGAACCTCCAGTCATCTTCATTTTTTTCTCCTCCAATGAAATAACCAAGTTTAAGAGCTGCTAAATAGTCTTTTACATGCTCACTAAAAATATACAAATGCAGAGGAAGTGTCTGCTGTTTTGGTGGGGTTTTTTGTTTTTGTTTTTTTATAAAATGAGCTCAGACTAGGCATGTGACTATAAAACTGATTTTTCTTACCTAATAAAATATCATGGATATCCTTCTTGATCATTACATATAAATCTAGCATATTATTTTTTAATAAGTGCATAATACTCAATATTATAGATGTCTCACAAAGCATTTCCCTACTTATTAATATTCAGGCTTTTTTTCCAGTACTTTTTAACCAAAACAAAAAGGTTGGATTTTTGTATATTGATATTATCAAATGAGGGATTGCAGAATGAAAGGAAAATTGAAACTTTATGGTTAACAGATACTGCCAGATTACTCCCACCAGCAGTGGATCAATGTACTTGCTTCCCCTCATGTTTGCCAGAACTGAGTGTCATCATTTCCTTTGATTTTTGCTATGCAGTTGGGTGAAAAAAAATCATTATTTTAATTTGTATTTCCTAATGTGGAACTTTAATGTTGAGCCAGTCTTACCATTAAACAACGTTGCATCATATTTCTCTAAATTAGGATTTCTCAAGCCTGCACTATTAATTTTGGGCCAGGTAATTCTTTGTTGTAGGTGGGGGGCTGCCTTAGGCTTTGTAGGATGTTTAATAGGACCTTTGGCCTTAACCCTCATCTCTAACAACCAAAGTATTTCCAGACATTGACAGAATCATTCACAGTTGAGAGCGTCTATTCTAACTGGTTAAATTAGAAAGATTTTTATTTTAAAATTTACTTATTAAATTGCATAAACAAGATTCCAGATATCACCTCCAAGATATTTTTTTCAGGGCTGAGAAATTCAAAACCTGCTCAAATTTTAAGAACATGAGTGAATACATAGCATCAACACAGCATAATGAACAGCTCTGAGGAACGCAACTAATTTAACCCCAAGTCTGAAAGCAGAACCTTTTGATAGACAGAAGGGAAGTTATTCAAAACTTGGGCATAATAGCTACTTTAATTTCAAAGTTAATAGGCAGCTTTTTTTATTTCATTCCAACTCCCTGTTTATAACTTGTGAACAGGTAAAGATAAAAAGAGTTGTTAAATATTTAAATATCTATTCACTGTGGCAAAATCTCAAGTGAGGCTGTTTCTTTTGATTATTTCTTTTGATTATTACAGTATTTTGATTCACTTTGATTTCCTAATCCAAAATAGACAAATGCTTTTCCTAGAACTTCCTATAATTGTAGAAAGACTTTATCTTTTGTTAAGAAATCGGGCTCCAAAGTATTTTTGCCTTTTTAATTCTCTTAGACCAAAATATATACATATTACCTTTTGCAAGAAAAAAATGGAACTTTCTAATTGCATTTAGTACAGAGCCATTTTCCCCACTCTTAGAAGAGAAACATCAAGAACAGAAAAAGCATTAGAAAAATTTAAACTCAATACCAAAACCAATAACTAATATAACAATTAGTCATCTCCACCTATTTTTACAAATAGGTTGAATGCTGCCCTATTTATAATAGTGATAACACAAGGCACAAGAGACACACAGCGAGCTCTTTGCAAAGAAACTGACCTTTAGCAATTTATTCCAGGAGTAATTTTCTGCCTTTAATTAGAGGCCAATATTCTTTTCTGATGAATTCATAAATAATAATAAAAAGGCAACCAGCCATTCCCAACAGGTTTCATGGTTCCTGTTCTCTATAACAGCAAAGGGGTGGTTTTAAAAAGGCAAAATGCCAGTCATGAGATCTACGCGACTATTGATAAAATACTGACAACAGCACTACAGTGACTCAATCAACAATGCAAAGAGCTGACGGAAACAGAAACATGGAAACCTGCCCTCCTTTGCAGGACATGGGCTTTTGTGATAAAATCGCATGACCTGACAAAATCTCCCTGCATTGTTACAATATAGGCTTCCAGCACATGCCACCCTTATCGAAATCCATTTTTGAATTTTAAATTTTTTGAACATAAAACTATTCACAAAGTTTATGTTGAAAAAGAAAATTAAAGTTGCTTACCCATGGCTATGACCACCCTTTACCCTCTGCCTCCAAAGAGAACTTTTTTCAAATTTCTAAAAATATGTTAACTGAACAGTTTATGAGTTGATGAGTCAATTAATAGCTTATATTTTCATCATGTTGCAGCTCATTACCAGCTATTTCAGGTAGCTGTGTTTAATTATTAGAGTCCAAAAATGAATTGAGAAATGAAACTTCTAACTAGTGCTAATTGGTTTCCTATTATATGCACTTAAAAAATCTGTATAAATCGCTAGATTAAATAACAAGCAATTGGTGGTGTTCTTCCAATTACGACACCTCTAGCAAAAATTCCACGACACAGAAGCGAGTTGAATTATGGTTAATTTATTAATGGATTTGATATAGCACATAATGAGGTTGTCGATATTGAATCCATTTAAATTCATTTAAATAATCAGAGTTCAGAGACTTTAAAAAATTAAGCTAACTTTTAGCTAAGAGAACTCAAAATCAAAATCGTGGAGAAGTAAGTAATCAGACAAGTTGTGGGCAGCCAGCCCACTGAAGTACTCAAGATAATCACGCAGCCTTGGGAAATAGCCTATCCCACCACAGCTACCTTCTGTCGTCTACATTTAGGAGTGCTTATCTCTGACTAACACAATTGGAGATCTGATGCAATCATTCTAAAGTGGTACACCAAAATGAGGAATTCAGAGAGACTCCCGGAGATTTAGACATTTTCTTAAGTAGGGAGGACTGACTTTTTGTGGCCAACTCTGCTTTTATCCATCTCTAATATCTATAATCCAGTTCTAAGTGAAATACAAAGTGCCTCTTCTTGTGATAAAATTGAGTACTAAACAGGTTAATATTATTTTTTTCTAAGAAAAGTTATCATTATTGGCATATCTTTTGTGGTCTATTTCTGAACATTTAAATGGCTTCTTAATATATTTTATTCATAAAGAGAAAGAGTGACATGTTGAAAAATTATATGTAAGTTGCACATTAAGTAAAGCTATAGAGAGATGAACATTTACACTATTATTTTTTTGTCAGCTTCAGACTTAAATAATTAATAAGGCTTAAAGTCTGATTTTAATCTCAAGCAGCCATTCTGAGTCTCATTCCCTTACATATTATCTTTTGTAGGATTTATACAAGTGAGAGAAATTCATTGTTCAATCATATTTTAATATCTGTATATGTCAAAGAACATATAAATTCCTTGACATCATAGACTATCTTATTTATAGGTTTATTGCCAGGGCCAAAGCCAGTGGCTGCACAGTAGGAACTTTGTGAGTTCCTACTATCCAATCAATGGCAGAGATTGGCAGAATGAATAAAAGCACATTATCCAACCATATGCTGTCTACAGGAGAGTAACTTGAGATGTAAGGTCACAAACAGGTTGAAAGTGAAGGCATGTAAAAAAAAAAAAGTTCACACAAATAGAAACCTAAGGACAGCATGGGTGGCAATACTAAGATGAGATAAAACAGACTTTAAATTAAAAAAAAAGATTACATAAGACAAAGAAGAACATTGTATATTAACACAAATTTCAATATGCAGGAAGATATAATAATTATAAACATTTATACACCTAATGACAGAGTAGAAATATATGAAGTAAAAAGAAAAAAAAGAAATATATGAAGTAAAAACTGACATAATTTAAGGAGGAAACAGGCAGTTCCATCATAATAGTTGGAGACTTCAATACCCCCCTCACAAGAATAGACAGAAAACCAGACAGAAGGTAAATAAGAAAACAGAGGACCTATAACAACACAACAAACCAACCAAGTCTAATAGATAGGCACAGGCTACAATACCCAACAACAAAAGATTATACATTCTTCTCAAATATACATGGAACACTTTTCAGGGTAAAACATATGATAGCCCACAAATTAAGTATCAAGATAGAAAGAAAGAGAAGAAAGAAAGAAAGAAGAAAGAAAGAGAGAAAGAGAAAGAAAGAGAGACCAATCTCACACTAAGTATCTTCTCTGATCACAGAGGATGAAGTGAGAAATCAGTAACAAAGGAAAAACTGGAAAATTCACAAAACCCTGGAAATTATACAACACACTTTTAAGCAACTAACGAGTCAAAGAAGAAATCATCAGGGGAATTGAAAAATATTTACAGACAAAAAGAAGACAACATAGCAAAATGCATGGCATGCAATGAAACCAGTGCTAAGGGAATAATTTATGGCTATAAATGCTTACATCAAAAAACAAGATCTCAAAGCAATAAACTAACTTTACAACCTAAAAAAAATTAGAGAAATAAGAACAAACTAAACACAAAGCAAGCAGTAGGGAGAAAATAATGAAGATTAGAGCAAAGACAAATGAAAAAGAGAATAGAAAACAGAAAAGATCAATGAAACCAAAAGTTGCTTCTTCAAAAAGTTCAAAAACATTGACAAACCTTCAGCTAGATGGACTAAGAAAAAAAAGAGAGAAGACTCAAATTACTAAAACCATAATTGAAAGGGGGGATGTTATTACTGATTCTATAAAAATAAAAAGGATTATAAGAGAACTATGAATAATCATACACCAACAAATTGGATAACCTGGGCAAATTCATAGAAACATAAAACCAACAAAGACCAATTCACAAAGAAATAGAAAATCTGAATAGACCTATAACTAGTAAGGAGATTGAATCAGTAATCAATAAATTCCCAAAAAGAAAAGCTCTGAACCCGTTGGTTTTACTGGTGAATCTTGCCAAACATTCAAAGAAGAACTAAGACCAATCCTTCTCAAATTTCTCCAAAAAACTGAAAAGGAAGGAATACTTCCTAACTCATTCTGGGAGGACAGCATTACACTGATACCAAAGCCAGATAGACATTCATTACAAGAAAAGAAAACTATAGACCAATATCCCTATTGAACATTGATGCAAGAATACTCAATGAAATATTAGCAAACTGGGGAATCCCTGGATGGCTCAGTGGTTTAGTGCCTGCCTTCAGCCCAGGGCAAGATCCTGGAGTCCTGGGATCGAGTCCTGCATCAGGCTCCCTGCATGGAGCCTGCCTCTCCTTCTACCTATGTCTCTGTCTCTGTCTCTCTCTCTCTCTGTCTCTCATGAATAAATAAAAATAAAATCTTAAAAAAAAGAAATATTAGCAAACTGAATTTAGCAGCATATTAAAGTGATTATAGACTATGACCAAGTGGAATTCCTGGAATGCAAGGCTGGTTCAACATAAAAAACTTCAATCAATGTAATAAACCACATCAACAAAATTAAGGGAAAAACAAAACAAAACAGGATCATCTCAATGATACAGAAAAGGCATTTGAACAAATTCAAAGCCATTTTATGGTAAAACGCTCAACAAATTAGGAACAGAAAAAATTACCTCAACATAAGAAGTGCCATTTATTAAAAACCAACACTGAATATCATACTTAATGGTAAAATCACTGAAAGAAAACTTTTTTTTAAGTTTTTATTTATTTATTTTTGAGAGAGAGATTGATAGAGAGATCATGAGCGGGTGGAGGGGCAGAAGAAGAGGGAGAAGCAGACTCCCCGTGGAGCAGGGAGCCTGACACAGGACTTGATCCCAGGACCCTGAGATCCCAGGACCTGAGCTAAAAGGCAGATATTTCACCAACTGAGCCACCCAGGTGCCTAGAAGTGAAATCTTTTCCTTTAAGATGAAAAACAAGGCAAGGATGCCCGCCTCCATCACTTCTATTCAAAATAGTATTGGAAGTTCTAGTCAGAGCAAGTAGGCAACAAAAACAAAGAAAAGGCTAAAGTGGGGCACCTGAGTGGTTCAGTGGTTGACCATATGCTCAGGTCATGATCCTGGGGTCCTGGGATTGAGTTGTGCATCAGGCTCCCTGCAGGGAGCCTGCTTCTCCCTCAGCCTATGTCTCTGCCTCTCTCTGTGTGTCTCTCATGAATAAATAAATAAAATCTTTAAAAAACAGGGTTCCAAAGTAAAAAAGAAGTAAAATTATCTGTTTGTAAATAATATGATCTGATGTGTATAAAACCCTAAAGATTTTTTTGTTTGTTTAGTTTCAGATGTAGAATTTAGTGATTCATCACTTACATTCAACACTCAGTGCTCATCACAAGTGCCCTCCTTAATGCCCATCAACTATTTAACCCATTCCCCTACCATGCTCCCCTTCAGTAACATCAATTTTTTTCTCTATAGTAAAGAGTTTGTTTCCTGGTTTGCCTCTTTCCCCCCCACCCCCCCTTCACCAGTTTTGCTTCTTAACTTCTACATATGAGTGAAATTACATGGTATTTGTCTTTCTTTGACTGACTTATTTCACTTCACATAATACTTGCTAGCTTCATCCACATCATTATAAATGACAAGATTTCATTCATTTTTTACAGCTGAGTAATATTCCAGTGTGTATATATATATAATAAATACACACACACATATATATATATATACACACATATGACATCTTCTTCAACCAGTCATCACTCAAGGGACATTTGGGCTCTTTCCATAACTTGGCTATTGTTGATAATGCTGCTATAAACATCTGGGTGCATGTATCCCTTCGAATTGGTATTTTTGTATCCTTTGGGTAAATAGCTAGTAGTCCAATTGCAGGATCATAGGTAGTTCTATTTTTAACTTCTTGAGGAAGTTAAAATACTGTTTTATTTAAATACTGTATAAAATACTCCATACTGTTTCCCACAGAGGCTACACCAGCTTGCACCCCTACTAACAGTGTAAGAGGGCTACCCTTTCTCCACATCCTTGCCAATATCTGTTTTTATTGTGCTACTAATTTTAGCCATTCTGACTGGTGTGAGGTGATATCTCATTGTCATTTTGATTTGTATTTCTCTGGTGATGAGTGATGTTGAGCATCATTTCATCTGTCTGTTGGCCATCTTTATGTCATTAGAAAAGTGTCTACTCATGTCCTTTGCCCATTCTTAAACTGGATTATTTGGGTTTTGTGTGTTCAGTTTTATAAATTCTTTATATATTTTGGATACTAACCCTTTATCAGATATGTCATTTGCAAATATCTTCTTCCATTTGGAAGGTTGCCTTTTAGTTTTGTTGATTGCTTCCTTTGCTGTGCAGAAGGCTTTTTGTCTTGATGAAGTCCCAATAGTTTATTTTTGCTTTTGTTTTCCTTGTCTCAGGAGGCATATCTAGTAAGAAGTTCCCATGGCCAATGTCAAAGAAGTTACTGCCTATGCTCTCTTCTAGGATTTTGATAGTTTCCTGTCTCACATTTAGGTCTTTAATCCATTTTGAATTTATTTTTGTGTGTGATGAAAGTACGTGGTTCAGTTTCATTCTTTAGCATGTAGTTGTCCAGTTTTCCCAACACCATTTGTTGATGAGACCTTTTTTCCATTGGATGTTCTTTCTTTCCCACTTTGTTGAAGATTGGTTGACCATAGATTTGTGGGTTCTTTTCTGGATTTTCTCTTTTGTTCCATTGATCTATGTGTCTATTTTTGTGCCAGTACCATACTGTTTTGATCACTGACAACTTTGTCATATAACTTGTAGTCTGGAATTGTGATGCCTCTAGCTTTGCTTTTCTTTTTTCAAGATTGCTTTGACTATTCAGGGTCATTTATGGTTCAATACAAATTTTAGATTTGTCTGTTCTATTTCTGTGAAAAATGCTGTTGGTATTTAGATAAGGATCGCACAGAATGTGCAGATTGTTTTGGATGGTATAGACATTTTAACAATATTTGTTCTTCTAATCCATGAGCATGAACATGTTTACATTTCTTTGTGTATTCCTTTAGTTTTTTTAATCAGTGTTTTATAGTTTCCAGAATATGGGATTTGGGTTATGTTTATTCCTAGGTATCTTATGGATTTAGGGCAATTGTAAATGGAATTGATTTCTTGATTTCTCTTTCTGCTGCTTCATTATCAATGTACAAAAATGCACAGATTTCTGTTATGTTGATTTTGTATCCTGTGACTTTACTGAATTCATGCACCAGTTCTAGCAATATTTTGGTGGAATCTTTTATGTTTTCTATATTGAGTAGCATGTCATCTGCAAATAGTGGATGTTTTACTTCTTCCTTGACAGTTTGGGTGCCTTTCATTTCTTTTTTGTTGTCTGATTGCTGAGGCTAGGACTTCTAGCACTATGTTAAGTAATAGTGGTGAGAGTGGACATCCCTGTCGTGTTCCTGACCTTAGAGGAAAGCTCTCAGTTTTTCCCCATTGAGGATGATATTAGCTGTGGGGCTTTTTGTATATGACTTTTATGATGTCGAGGTAGGTTCCCTCAACATGTAGTAGTATTCCTACTTTGTTGAGTGTTTTTCTCATGCATGGATGTTCTACTTTGTCAATGCTTTTTTTTCATCTATTGAGAGGATCATATGGTTTTTATTCTTTCTTTTATTAATGAAGTGTATCATGTTAGTTGATTTGCAAATATGGAACCATCTTCGCAGGCCAGGAATAAATCCCACGTGATCACGTGAATGATTCTTTTAATGTACTGTTGGATTAGATTTGCTAGTATTTTGTTGAAAAGTTTTGTATCCATGTTCATCAGGGATATTGATCTATTGTTCTCTCTCTCTCTCTCTCTCTCTCTTTTTTTCTAGTGAAGTCTTTGTCTAGCTTTGGAATTGGGTAATGCTGGCCTCATAGAATGAGTTTGGAGGTTTCCCTTCCACTTCTATTTTTTTTAATAGTTTGAGAAGAATATGTATTAACTCTTTAAATGTTTGATAGAATTCCCCTGGGAAGCCATCTGGCCCTGAACTTTTGCTTGTTGGGAGATTTTTGATTACTGATTCAATTTTTTGCTGTTATTAGTCTGTTCAAGTTTTTTTATTTCTCTCTGCTTCAGTTTTGGTCATTTATATGTTTCTAGGAATTTATCCATTTCTTCTAGATTGCCTAATTTGTTGGCATATAATTTTTCATAATATTCTCTTATAACTATTTGTATTTCTGTGGTGTTCGTTGTTATTTATCTCTTTTCTTTTTTTAAGATTTTATTTCTTTATTTCACAGAGAGAGAGAGAGAGGGAGCATGAGCAGGGGGAGTGGCAGACAGAGCAAGAGGGAGAAGCAAGCTCCCCACAGAGCAGCCCCCCCCACCCCACCCCCAGTGTGGGACTCAATCCCAAGACCCTGGGATTATGACCTGAACCAAAGGCAGATGCTTACCCAAATGAGCCACCCATGTGTCCTATTATTCCTCTCTCATTTGTGACTTAATTTTTTTGGTCCTCTCTCTTTACTGTTTTCTATGTCTGGCTAGGAGTTTATCAATTTTATTAATTTTTTTCAAAGAACCAGCTCCTGGTTTCATTGATCTGTTCTACTCTTGTTGTTGTTGTTGTTGTTTTTACTTTCTATACCATGTATTTCTGCTCTACTCTTCATTAGTTCCCTTCTTCTGTTAGCTTTAGGCTTAGTTTGTTGTTCTTTTCCTAGATACTTTAGGTGAAAGGTTAGGTTGTTTGAGATTCTTTTTGCTTCTTGAAGTAGAACTGTATTGCTATGTATTTCCCTCTTAGGACTGCTTTTGTTGCATTCCAAAAATTTTGTATTGTGTTTTCATTTGTTTCCATGTATTTTTTATTTGTTCTTTAACTTCCCAGTTGACCATTCATTCTTTAATAGCATGTTGTTTATGTTTGTGGTCTTTCCAAATTTTTACTTGGGGTTGACTTCAAGTTACACGGTGTGTGGTCAGAAAATATGCATGGTATGATCTCACACTTTTTGTATTTGTTGAGGCCTGATTTGTGACCTAGTATGTGTTCTATTCTGGAGAATGTTCCATGAGCACTTGAAAACAATGTGTATTCTGCTACTCTGGGGTGACATGTTCTGAACCCATCTATTAAGTCCATCTGGTCCAGTGTGTCATTCAAAGCCATTGTGTAAGGGCATGTGGGTGGCCCAGTCCATTAAGCATCTGACTTTGGCTCAGGTCATGATCTCAGCATCCTGGGATAGAGCCCCACATTGGGCTCCTGTGCTCAGCATGGAGTCTGCTTGTCCCTCTCCCTCTGCCTCTCCTCCTGCTCATTCTCTCTCAAATGAATAAATAAAATCTTTTACTTTTTAAAACCATTGTTTCCTTATTGATTTTCTGCTTAGATGATCTGTCCATTGATGTAAGCGGGGGTATTAAAGTCCCCTACAATTATTTTCTTATTATCAATGACTTCCTTTATGTTTGCTATTATTTTATATATTTGGGTGCTCCCAAGTTACAATTGTTAGATCTTCTTTTTGGATAGTTCCTTCTGTTATGATATAGTGCCGTTCTTCATCTCTTGTTATAGTCTGTGGTTTAAAATCTAGTTTGTCAAGCAGCCCGGGTGGCTCAGTGGTTTAGTGCCGCCTTCGGCCCAGGGCGTGATCCTGGAGACCTGGGATCGAGGCCCACATTGGGCTCCCTGCATGGAGCCTGCTTCTCCCTCTGCCTGTGTCTCTGCTTCTCTCTCTGTGTGTGTCTCTCATGAATAAATAAATAAAATCTTAAAAAAAATTTAAAAAACAAAATCTAGTTTGTTTGATATATGTATTGCTACTCCAAATTTCTTTTGCTGTCCATTTGCATAATAGATGCTTCTCCATCTTCTTACTTTCAATCTGCAAGTGTCTTTACATCTAAAATGAGCCTCTTGTAGGCAGCATATAGATGGTTGTTGTTTTTTAATCCATTCTGTCACCCTATGTCTTTTGACTGGAACATTTAATCCAGTTACATTCGGAGTAATTATTGATAGATACGTATTTAGTGCCATTTTATTACTTGTTATCTCCTTGTTTCTAGAGATTTTATCTGTTCCTTTCTAGTCTTTATCACTTTTGGTCTTTCCTACCCACTTAAAGCATTCCCTTCAATATTTCTTGTAGGGCTGGTTTACTGGTCACAAACTACTCTAATTTTTGTCTGGGAAATTCTTTATCTCTCCTTCTAGTCTGAATGATAGTTTTGCTATAAAGAGAATTCTCACTGCAGATTTTTTCAATTCAGCATGTCATATATATCATGCCACTTTCTTCTGGCTCACAAAGTTTCTGAGGAGAGATCTGCAGACACTGGTGACTTACCCTGCTTTGCTACAAATCCTATGCCGCTGCACTCTGGCATGACTGCCCTTCTGGGACAAACCTGCATCAATCTCAGGACAGTGAGACTCTGCCCCAGAAGACCAGTACAGGCTCCCAACAGAGTATGTCCCTGAAGTTTGGGGTTTTAAAAATCGATAGGTTTGGCTAGGGTAGAGCCCAAAGTACACTGTGCTACTCCAGGCAGTCAGGCAACTCAGAGATAGTGTGACACCAGTGATCTGAAAAATGCCTAGGATGCACAAGGGGAAATTATTCACTCTTCTGGGAATACTTCCCTGAGAGCAGCAAGCACAGCTCCCCTTCTGGGGAGATTTTCCCTCTCCCACCCCTCACCATAAACCAACTTCAGCAAACAGGCAGCTGTTTTGAAATTTTGTGCATCAAACAATATGATTAACAGAGTAAAAAGCCACAGAATGAGAGGAAATATTTTCAAATAATCTGTGTGACAAAGAATTAATATCCAGAAAACACAGACATCTCCCAAAACCCAACAACAAAAAACAACCTGATTCAAAAATAGAAAATAATTTGAGCGTTTTTCCAAATAAGATATAGGAATAACCAATAAGCACATGAAAAGATGCTCAACATTACTAATCATTAGGGAAATGCAAATGAAAACTACAATGAGATTCTGCTTCATACCCAAAGATGGCTACTATCTAAAAAAAAAAAAAAAAAGTAAGCAATAAGTACTGGCAAGGATGTGGAGAAATTGGAACCTCCATGCATTGTTGGTGGGAATGTAAAACTGGACAGCCTCTGTGAAAAATAGTATGGAATTTCCTTGAAAATTTTTCCTTGAAAAACAATTACTAGCCACAGTAATCAGATAAGAGGAAGAAATAAAAGGCATCTAAATTGGTAAAGAAGAAGTAAAACGTTCACTGTTTGCAGTTGTCATGATACTCTAGATAGAAAACCTTAAAGACTCCACCAAAAAACTACTAGAACTGATTAATAAATTCAGTAAGGTTACAGGCCAAAAAATCAACATATAGAAATCCATGGCATTTTTACATACTAGTAATAAAACAACAGAAAGAAAAGTTAAGAAAGCAATCCTATTTACAGTTGCTCTGAAGATAATAAAATACCTAGGAATTAACTTAACCAAGGAGGTGAAAGGACTGTACTCTGAAATCTGTAAAACACTGATGAAACATATTGAAGATGACACAAACAAGTGGAAAGATATTTACGTTCATAGATTGGAAGAACAAATATTGTTAAAATGTCCATACCATCTAATGCAATCGATAGATTTAATGCAATCCTCATCAAAATACCAACAACATTTTTCATAGAAGTAGAACAATCGCAAAATGTATATGATACCACAGAAGACCCTGAAGGGCCAAAACAATCTTGAAAAAGAAAAACAAAGCTGGAGGCATCACAATTCCAGATTTCAAGTTGTGCTACAAAGCTGTAGTATTCAAAAACAGTAATGTCACTGGCACAAAAACTGACATATAGATCAATGCAATAGAACAGAAAGCCCATAAACAAACCCACATTTATATGGTCAATTAACCTTTGACAAAGGAGGAAAGAATATGCAATGGGAAAAAAAGACAGTCTCTTCAAGAAACAGTATTGGGAAAACTGGACAGCAACATGCAGAAGAATGAAAGACTGCTGGTTTACACCATACACAAAGATAAATTCAAAATGGATTAAGGATCTAAAAGTGAGATCTGAAGCTATACAAGTCCTAGAAGAGAGCACAAGCAGTCACTTCTCCAAGAGCAGATGTAACAACTTTTTTCTAGATATGTCTCCTGAGGCAAGGGAAGTAAAAGCAAAAATAAATTATTGGGACTACCTCAAAATAAAAAGGTTTTACACAGTAAAGAAAACGATCAACAAAACTAAAAGACAACCTACTGAAATGAAGAAGATATTTGCAAATGACATATCTGATAAAGGATTAATATCCAAAACATATAAAGAACTTATAAAACTGAACACACAAAAAACAAATAATCCAGTTAAAAAACAGGCAGAAGAAATGAACAGATATTTCTCCAAAGAAGACAGCCAGATGGCCATCAGACACATGTAAAGATGCTCAACATCACTCATCACCAGGGAAATATAAATCAAAACTACAATGAGATATCACCTCACACCTGTCAGAATAGCTAAAAATCAACAACACAAGAAACAACTGGTGTTGAGTAGGATGTGGATAAATAGGAACCCTCATGCACTGTTGGTGGGAGGGCAAACTGGTGCAGCCACTGTGGAAAATGGTACAGTGGTTTCTCAAAAGCTTAAATTATAATCTAGTAATCACACTACTGGGCATTTACCAAAAAAAAAAAAATACCAAAAGTCCCTAGTTCAAAGGGATACATGCACCCCTATGTTTACTGCAGCATTATTTACAATAGCCAAATTATGGAAGTAGCCCAACTGTCCACTGAGGGATGAATGGATAAAGAAGCTGTGGTATACATATATAATGGAATATTATTCAGCCATAAAAAAAGAATGAAATTTTGCCACTTGCAATAGCACGGAGGTAGAGAGTATAATGCTAATAAGCAAAATGAGCCAGTCAGAGAAAGACAAATGCCATATGATTTTGCTTAAGTGTGGAATTTAAGAAACAATATAAAACAAAGAAAATAAAGGAGAGAGAGACAAACCAAGAAACAGACTCTTCATGTGGAGAACAAACTGAAGGTTACCAGAGGGCAGCCAGGTAGGGGAATGAGTGAAATAGGTGATGGGGATTAAAGGGCACACTTACCATGATAAGCACTGACTAATGAATAGGATTGTCAGATACTATATTGTTGGATACTATATACTATATTGTATACCTGAAACTAATATAACACTGCACATTAACTATGCTGAAATTTAAAAAAGTAATAAAAATTAATGAATAGAATTACCAAATAATCTAGCAATTCTACTTCCAGGTATATACCCAAAAAAATTGAAAGCAGGGTCTTGAGATGATATTTCTATACCCATTTTCATAGCACTTTTCACAGTAACTAAAATGTGGATGTAACCCAACAGATACATGGACAAGCAGAATGTGATATATTCATACAATGGAATAGTATTCAGCCTTATAAAAGAAGGAAATTCTGACATATGCTATAATATGGATGAACCCTGAGGGCATTACACTGCATAAAATAATCTAGTCACAAAAATACATAGACTATATGATTCTACTTATATAAAATACTTTGAGTAATCAAAATCATAAAGATTAAATATAACAGCAGTTGCCAGGATCCTGGGGTAAGGAAGAAAAGGGAGCTATTTTTAAATGAGCATAGCTTCAATTTTCCAAGATGAAAGGAGCGATAGTGATACATGGTAATGATAGTTGTACAAGAATGTGAATGTATTTAGTACTACTGAGCTATACACTCAGAAATGATTAAGATGGTATTTATGTTATATCTATCTTACCACAATAAGAAAGTAAAATCTAAGCCTAGATGGATCTAAGAAAGAAATAATAACAATTTCTCAAAAATTGTTCAAAAAATAGAAAAAAGGGAACCTATCCCAACTCATCCTATGAGGCCTGTATTCACTGAGTCACAATTCAAAGACATTGTAAGAAAAGAATTTTACAAACCAATTTCCCTCATGAACATAGAAGCAAAAATCATTAATAAAATATTAGCAAATTGATCCCAGCAATATTTTAAAAGGATGTACCCCGGGGGATTTATTACTAGAAAGCAAGATTGGCTTAATACTTGAAAATTAATCAATGTAATTCACCACATTAACAGAATAAAAGAAAAAATCATACAATCATGTAAGTAACTGTAGAAAAACACTGGATAAAATTCAGTACCTATTCATGATAAAACTTTTCAATATGCAAGAAACAGAAGGAAACTTTCTCAATCCAAAAAAGATAATATACAGAAAGCCTACAGTTGAGATCATGTTGAATGGTAAGGGACTGAAACATTTTCACCTATTATGAAAAATAAAGTAAGCCTCACTACTACCAAGCAATATTGTATTGACAATAAGACTAAAAACATAAAATCATTTGAAGAATAGTAACAAATAAATTTTTTGTTTATAGATGGCATGACTATGTACAAAATCTCAAGGAATCCACAAAAGCATACACTATTAGAATTAACTGAATTTAATAAGATTTCAGAATATAAGGTCAATCTAAAAAATATATATACTGTAACTAACAATTAAAAATTAAAATTTCAGAATATGATTTATGATAGCATCAAAAACATAAAACACTTAGAAAAAATTTAACAAAATCAGTTCAAGCAAGATATTAAAAATGTTGCTGGAAAAAAAATAAATCCAAAATAAAAAATTTACCATGTTCATGATTGAAGATTCAATATTGTTACATGACACTTAAATTAACACAATCCAAATAAAAATCCCAGCAGACCTTTCCACAGATACTGACAACTGACTGAAAAATCTTTATGGAATTCAGAGGACTTAGAACAACCAAAACAATATTTAACAAAAACAAAGTTGAAAGCCTTGCACTCTCTGATTTCCAGATTAACTAGAAAGCTATGATAATCTGGGCAATAAGATTTGGGTGTACGGATGGTTAAACAGATCAATAGAACAAAACATAGAATCCAGAAATAGAACCACATTTATGTGTTCAACTGATTTTCAACGAAGGCAATAAAGGAGCTTAATGGAAAAAAGTCTTCAACAAATGGTATTGGGAAAAATGGCTGTCTTTTTGGAAAAAAAAATAAATCCTGACCCATGCCTCATATCATCTTCAAATATAGATTTGAGTGAATATAAAAGCTAAAATCATAAAGTTTCTTTAAAAAGATAGGAGAATATTTTTGTGACATTAAGAAAGGTTAAGATTTCTTAGACAAAAACCTGAAAGCACTAAGTATAAAAAAGTATATAATAGACATCATTAAAACTAAAGCCTTCTCATCAAAAGATACATTATGAAAATTAATAAGCAAATTACAGGTCTACAGTTACTGATGTCAAAACTGGACAAAAACATTAAATTAAAGAAGATTATAGACCACCTTCCCTATGACCATTGAAGCAAAAATCATTAATAAATACTGACAACATAACCCAATGAAAATGGGCAAAAGTCTTAAACAGAAACCTTATAAAGGAAAACATATGAATGGGCAATGAGCACAGGAAAAAGCATCAAAAGCCTGAGCCATCAAGAAAATGCAAACTAAAATCACAATGAAATCGTATTTAAATGTGTAACAGATACTTCAAGTCTAATATCCATAATGGACCAATTTCTACCATAATTCAGTGAGTAGCTCTCGTTCCTGGTTGCTCAAACCTCCCAGTTACTCAAGTCAAAAAATTTAGGGTTTATCCTTGAATTCTCCTGATCCTTCTATCATTTCTCCACTCTCTACTAATCCTTTAGCAAGTCTCCAAAACAGAATCCCATCCTTCCACACCTTTTCCTTTCTAGGTCTTGGTCCAAGCCAAGTAATTTCTCTTGCTGAAATTACTACTATAACCTCCTAATTTAAATCCTTGCTATATATGTGCCCTACTTCAATTCAGTAATAGGAGTCTAATCATGGGTCTTACTCTTCTTAAAACTCTTCAATGGCTTCCCGTGACACATAGCATAAATCCAACTTTCATTGCAATGCTTACAGGGCACCACATAACCTGTCTCTTGCCTGCTCTTTCATGGATCAAAAGTCATCTCTATCCCCTCGGTCACCCCTACAAACTTCAGCCATTCTCTTTTTCTGCTCCTTGTGTCTACCACACTTATTTCCCCTACTCTGGGCTTCTGCCTTTGACTTTCCTCTCTCTGGAGCACCCCTCCCTCTTACTCTTCCACTCATTCTTCCTGTTTCAACTCTAATATCAATTCCCCACTAAACCTAGATTCTTGACTATTTACTCCCCTTTTCTATCTCCTCTACTAGAATATAAAATCCATCAGGCAGGGGCCTTGATTGTCTTATTCACTTTAATAACCCCAGGACAGAGAACTGCCCAGGCACATCATAGGCCCTCAGTAAATGCTGCTAAATGAATAAAATTCACAGGTCATTTAAAATCAACAAGCAGTACTCTCGGTTTCTAAGACATTTAAAATTTGCTTGGCTAGATTCTCTACTTTGTATTTTTCTGGTTGCATTATCCCTGTTTGTTTCATATTTTGAACTTCTCTAAGTACATTTCTGCTATAGCAGTACTCTCACTGGTGTTTTCAGCATCTGCTAATTTAACATCATCTGCAAATTTCATTAATTTATTGTTTACTGCCTGTTGAAAATCATTAATGAAGATGTTAAATAAGAAAAAGCAACATCATTCCCAATGTACTGCAGCAGAATTACTAATCATTTAGCAAATGCTGAAAAAAAAAAAAAAAACATTTAAAAAAATGCTTCCCCACATATATAGAGCCGGTACTGAAAATATTAAGCAAAATGTATTTCATTCAATTGCTTCCTATCGTTCTTCCTTCAAACAAATATTTAAATTTTCATTTAAGCTTTAAGACCATGAAGATAGGAAGAAGAAAACATATTAGCTAGTTCACAAGGACCTAGCTGTCCATTTTGTTAATTCTGTTATGGAAATAAGATAATCCTCTTTACTCACCAATTTTGTAGTTGTGAATTCCCCTATTCACTAAAATGTAAGTGTAACTCCAAAATCAATACTCATGGTGCTTCTATGATCTTCACAGATATGTGCAGAGCTATGAAAAATCTGAGTTGCCAATGTGCACATTTATAGCTAGAGCTCTCTGTCTTCTTGCTTCCACTCAAACTGCAATTAATTGTCCTTTTTTGTGGTCAATTTAGTGCCACATTTTTCATATTTTTGTGCTTTTGTTGGTGATTCTGATGTTTAAAATGTCCCTAAAGTGTAGTGTTATAGTGCTATCTAGTGTTCCTAAGTGTAAGAAGGCTGTGATGTCCCTTACAGAAAAAATAAGTGTGTCAGATAAGCTTCATTTAGGCATGAGTTATACTGCTGTTGGCCATGAGTTCAATGTTAATGAACCAACATTATATATTAAATAAGGGGTCTTTAGACAGAAACACCAATAAAACAAACTTATATGTTGACTGGTTGGTGAATATGTTGAGAACACAGGCTTGCAGGAACCTAACTCTGTATTTTCCTTAGGAGCAATGGCTTAGAATTCTTTATTGGAGGCAACTTTATAGATTATAATGGCCATGCATGATGAGTATCAACTGTATGCATAACATGCTCTAGGAGTGAGCATCATTCAAAGATGGCTTCATATAGGAAGAACGCTTAAGTAAACATTTAAAAAATTAGAAGTTTAAAATGGCCAGCCAGTAAAGGTATAGACAATGAGGTGTACAATGAGAATAAAAGACAGTCCAGACAGAAGGAACAACAAATATTAAGGCACAGAGCAGAAGTCAATAAATTACAGTCCCTGGGTCAAATCCAGTACCTGCCTACTTTTATAAATAAAGTTTTATTGGAGCACATTCATGCCCATTTGTTTAATTATGGTCTCTGTCTGTTTCTAGCCCTGGCATGGAGGTAACAGAGGCAGAGTGTATTAGGGAAAGGAAAGTGGATTGTTGTAAATCGTTCATGTGGGAGATGGACAGCAAATGAAGACAGACAGTTGGCAGAAGTTGGATGATAAACAGTCTCATAGGCCAGACAAAAGGTTTAGATAGCGGAGGGTATGTTAGATAACTGGATGCACTACAGACTGGAGAGGAAAAAGACTAGAAGCTGGAGGCCAGTTAAAAGGCTTTGGGAAAAAAAAAAAAGGCTTTGGAAATAGTGTATCTGAAGGAAGATGGGCATTTGGTTCCTACTGTGATTTAAAAGGAAAGGGGACAATCTGAAAAACTTTTAAGGAGATGGAAGTCATTATAACCTTGTGAACATTTTGGCTTGGAAAAGCATGAGAAAAAGGCAGGAACAGATAATGACTCCTGGGCCTGAATTTAATGAATCAGTGAATGATGGTGCCATCTTCTAAGACTTCTAAGAACCCAGAGGAAGAGTTTTGAGAAAGGGAAGAATAGGATTTTAGTCTTGGACAATTTGAACTTGAGATATACTAAGATATCCAAATAGAGATGTTGTGTGAGAATTTTGATATACAGATCTGCAGAAATAGGGAGAAAGGCCTGGATTGAATAAGAGCTTTGGAAATCATCAGATGATAAACCCATGATTGTGTTTAGTTTAATAAGAGAAGGAACAAATGATGAAAGACATAGGGAAGAAATGGCTTCCTAGGACAAAGGATGAAATAATTGACCCATTACACCCAACAGCCGGGCATGGGTAGTATAAGAAGATTTTGTCAATAGTTTGTAATGGTGGTTAAACAAGAAAAGAACCATTGGTATTTCAGGTATTATATGGCTTTGAATTCTTGTCTTATATGTGTGCATCAAACGCTTTACCTTTATATCTTCTGATTCCTCCTTAATTTGAATGAAAGGCAGCTAGATTCATTCCACAACTTCAAGCCAGAATTAAGGGAGCTCTGCAAGCTCATACTTTATGCAGGTGCCCAAATTCAAAAGTCAACTGAATCAACTTGGAGTGTTACCATACTGCAGGTGCCGGTAGAAAGGAGGTACCAAAACATGGCTCATGCTACTGCTGCTCAAATTAAATGACCAAGGAGGAATTCATCTCTCTCTTTCAAAGATATAGGGAAATTGAAGCATTTACTGAATGCTTCCTGTGTATCATGCACAGTGCTTGGTATAATTAGAGAACATTTAAGCTGAAGCAGTTCTTGAGGTACACCTTGCTTCAGAGGCTACAAATTGTGTTCTTCAAAGTCCTGAGCAAGCCTTCCTGGGTGCCAAACCTCATTCCTTGTGGCAGAGTCCAGCTACCTGCTTAACAAACCCATCTCTTACCGTTCGTCCTGGGTACAGAAGAAGACCACATTTCCCAGACTGCCTTGTCATTAGGTATGATGGAATTGAAGTGCCCACTTCCAGGTGGGGACCATGAAAAGCCTCCTAAGGGTAATCTTCTCTCTCTGTTTCAATTTCTGTTTGGAGTCAAAAACTCAAGTAGCCTTGGAGTCCTCATGTTGAAAGTGACAAAGACGCTATCTACTGGGGTCTCTAAGTGATCATTTAGAAAGAGGCTTAACCGTTCAACCCTCACTCTTGGTTATAGATTGACTTTATGTGAATGAGGAAATAAATTATTTTGTTACATTACTGAGATTCAGGGCCATTTGCTACAACTAATGATAATTAACTAATACACTCTTCCTTAAATCTAAACAGCCCTGTATTTACCATTTTCACATAAAGGGTTCCATATAAGTTTAAAAATAGAAAAGATTTCATCACTATTAATAATATCTATTCCTCCATGAAATCAATGGTACATATGGTATCATTTGATCTAACACTAAGGGATAGTAAATTGAAATAAGATAATTATGTTTAACTGATTTCCTATATCCCTGCTAGAAATAGAAGTGAGAAAAAGCTGACCTAATAAGCAAATGTTCCAGCATGCTTCTCTTGGTTTAACATGCTCTAGATACTTGAGGTTCTCCTAGCTTCTTCTCTAAGCTTCACCACAGACTTTGCAGAATGATTTTCGTTTTTAGGACATTATTTCAAAAAATGTAGTAGTTATTTGAAAGCAGTCGAACTCATTTAATATTCAAGAGACATTCAATCACATCCAACTAAAAAGGCACTCCAATCACATTTAACTAAAAAGGCACTAAGCACTGTATTATGTCTGAGGAATGTAAAGAATTCATGACTTAGGAGGTGAGAAAGACATATGATCCACCAAAAAATGCAAAATAGTGAGATAAATGTTAATAAGTATATGAAAAAAACAGAGAAGTACCAAAAATAAAACCACAACTAGCTGACATTCCATAGGTTTAATATAATTTAATATCCTAGAGGATCTTATATAATCTCAAAGTTTATTCATCAGCAGCTAAGAATAAGACCCAAGAGAATAGTAATACATCTATAATGTCCCATCACCACTCAGTACCTTCAAATCAATTGTAACCACTACTATTGATGAATTTCTCTTTTTGAATCATAAGAAATTAAGGTTGTATAAGGTGCTTCACCAGCAAAATATAAAAGAAATACCAAAACTTTGTGGTAAAAATACTTGTGGATTCTACTAGCTTCTATTTTACCAGAGAGATGTGATGAATTTCTGTACTTTGTCTATCATTGGGATAGAAAAGAATAATAGAATTTTAGAGATGGAAAGGACCTTAGAGATCACATAATCCAACAAGATGAATAAACTTTTCTTTTCCATTGTCAATAAGCTGGCAAAATCTGATGAATACAACTCTTCTGAGTTATAGGTGGCCTGATGAATTGAGATGGCCATAGTTCAGCCTAAGACACTAGAGTTTCTCCACACCACAAAAAATAAACTTTCTTTATGAACAAAGTCAATTTAAGTTAGGTAGCTTTCATCACTTCTATAAATATACTAATACTATGAATGTGGGAACAAAAAATGTACCCTGAAAGAAAAATAGATAAACTTTTGCTTGGTTTCCCCTTTGAGACTTGGACAGAAAATGTTGCAATTCCCTACTTACTCTTTTTTTTTAAAGAAATTCTTTTTGAAGATGACTGTAGCATAATTTCAAGAAGCTGCTATGAAATGCATTTAAGAATAAGGGTTTTTCAATGGTTGATGATCATTATCTGATAATAATCAGACACAATCAGATATTTTATTTATTTATTTATTTATTTATTTTTTCAGATATTTTAAAAAATATTTCTACCTTCATCAATGACTTTGAGGCCATGTTAAAAGAGAAGGTTCCAGGTGTCTTTCCCCTTGGCACTTACTGTCACTCCCCAGGGTTCTGGTTCTCCTTAAACTGGGAATTTTTCCCAGTCACCATCATTCTTTCATTAAAGATATTTTTAAAAACATCTAGTTCATGAAGAAAGCGGTTGTCTAAAAGCTCAGTGGAGTTCATCAGAAGTTCTCAAACCTGGCTGCACATCACAACCACCAGATGGGGTTTTGAAAATAAAGAGATTACCAAATCTTACCCCAAACTACTGATTAAGTAGGTCATGTATGGGACCTGGCAACATGGAATGTTTTTAAGCTTCCTAGGTGATTCCTGTATACAGTTGAATCTGGGATCTGGTAATGCAAATTATCAAATCTTTTAATAACAAAAAAAATTATTTGCATCCTTATCTACTGCATACAGTGCTTAGGATGATATAATTTATAAAAGAAAATGTCTTTGGCCTTACTATAATTAAGAGAACTCAGACTCCAATTGACTCCTAAGAAACAGTATCTCCAGGATAAATGATGCAAAAGCAAATACGTCATTACCCCCAAAACAGTCTCTGATATAGTACTATAATCTAGTAGTTCATTGTGTTCAGCAAAACTAACTTCAAAGGGCTCATCTATGTTATATTTTGGTGTGTCAGTAATCATTTTCTTTTTCTTTGCTTTTAAGTTTAAGGGTGACCTTTAGCTTTCCACAGCAGGCATTATGGTTTGCTTTTCTTCTTCCAGTGGATACTACCACTTATTTTATTTTTGGTGCATTGCACTATTTTTCCAGCCACAGGTACAATTACAAATCACCCTGTAAGTTGCTTTCATAACTAGAGCTCCAACGGGGATTCAGCAAGATTCTCTGTATGTAATTACCAAACTGGAAGTTAGCCAGATTCCCAGGACTGCAGCCCTCACACTTGTGAACAGGATGCTTTGATTGTTAATAATCATGCCCAGTCAGCAACCCGGTATTTAGAAATCCTTGGAAAGCAACTTAATGCTCTATGGAAAACATGGGAAAGATCACAAGAGAAGTAGTGTTTTCACGGAGTTGTCTATTGCAGCTATTGGATAGGTCCAACCAGGTGACAACGTAGCCAACTGATATTCAAGTCATCTGTTTTTGCATTCAATGTGTTTAATAATTGAATGTTGGAACAGATGTGTTTGATTTTTTTCCAGATTCATTTTTCTGAGAAATTCAACACCTTTCACATGGTTTTATTTTTACCTGTTCAGCGTGTCATTTTTCTTCCTTTTCAATGACAATGTTGTTAACAATATAGCTATTTGTGAGCACAAGAATGGTCAAAGATGTCAAAATGTACTCTAACGATTTTTCACATCGAATGCATTTGATTAGTTGCAAGGGGCATCTATTGACACTGCTTGCTGTCATTTGCCACTCCATTTTTTCCCCCATAGAATCAGTCTCTCCTTTTTTTACTCTGGTCATGTTATCAGAATTGGGCTTCAGTGAGATCTGGTGCTGTTTCCTCTGAGTACATTGCGGTTCAGTTGGTTTATAGCACAGGTAGTAAATGTGTAGTGCTGGTTTTAAATGTTATCATAACCTTCATCCTTTCCTCTAATTAAAAGTAAAGGTCTTTCAGCAAAACTCTTCTCAATGTTGCCCCCCAAAAGTCCTGAACATTTCTCATCTGGTGGGCCTTCTTTCCTCTTCTTTCTTTATCTAGAAGCTTCCCAAGAGACTTGGGCAGGTAAGAATTTGAACTCCAGAGTCTTACTTATAATATTCAAATCCTGGAGTAGCTGCTTACAAGCTGTGTGTCCTTGGGCAACTTGCTTAGCCTCTCAATATCCTCCACTATCTTATCTGAAACATGAATAAATCCTAAAAACTCACTGTGTTGTAGGAAGCAATTAAGTGGATATATAATGTTATATATACTCCATTATTATCCTTCAAGTCCCTCCTGTTCTATGAAGCTTCTCCTACTGCTCCAGCTCACATCTATTCTCCCCCCAGCCATCCTGCACCTCTTCATGAATAAACATACATTTGACACTTAATCTGTATGCCGGTATATGCTGCCATACATATCTCCTTTAAGAGACTGAGGGACCAGATCCATAGACTTCTGTACTGAACATAGTGCTTGACCCATGATACGTATCTATTCCTTTTTGGGTTTTTTTTTTTTTTTTGGCTGGTGATGCTGTGACTATAAATTGCTAAAAAAAAAAAAAGCAGATTACTCAAGAAAATTAAGAAGTTTTCGCAAAAAAAAAAAAAAAAAGTAATTCTGACATACAATTGCAAATAAATCCCATCAGGAAGAAAAGAAGTACCTAAAGAAACCAATTCTCTGAGACACTCAGGTTTTAAAATAGAAATATTCAAAAGATGGTAAGAAGGGCTCTTAACCAGATGAAAGAGGCATGGGCTTATAAGAACTATGTCAGAAAGGCGAAAGCTCCAAGTGAACTGAGGCTTGATGAGAAAAATGTGAGGGACAACAAAGGGAGCTTTTACAGTTTTATTCAGAACATGAAGTTGACAGGGATAAGCAGCTTTCTGCCTTGGGCTGGTGGTCTAATTCGATGGATCACCAAGAGGAAGAACACAGCAGCTATGTAAAAGTGAGGGATTTCCAAACTGAAAGGGGTGGGGCATAGATCAGTTAAAAAAGAACAGTAGGAGGGAGTGAAAGAGCTCTGAGATCAAAGGCAAAGAAGGGGTAGTGCAAGATAGTGCAGTGGTGAAAGGATATGAGCCTTGGGTTTGAACTTGGCTCTGATAGTCACTGGATGTGTAACCTCGGGCAAATTACTTAACCCCTTGCTGTCATAGCTTCTTCCATAAAGCAGAAGTAAAATGCTTCCTTCATAGGGGAAATTTGTGAGGATTAAAGAAAGATAATATTTGTTAGCCATTTAGCTCAGTGGAATTGCTAAATAAATTACAGCCATGATTGTTGTCTTTAAAATAACACTTATATTAGTGCTATAATGAAGGGCATCCAGATGCTCTTAAGGGGTTTGGGTCTCCTGACTTGTATCAATTATACCTCAAAGGACCAAGAGAAATTCCCAAGGGGATTGACCAACCTCCACAGAATCTGAAAAATCAGAGACACACTCTAAGACAGGAGGCCAACAAATGTGCTTCAAATTTTCAAACAAGAGAAGGAAAAGGCTGGAATCCAGAATAGATCAGCTAACTGGGATGTTTGAAACACAAAAGGCATAGTGATGGCTAGAATGGACTATAAGAAATCATGACTCGCTGACTTCATTTCCAGTCTCCCTCATCCAGTACACACACACACACACACACACACATACAGTTTTTATTCTAAATCAAATTAGTAAACCAGGAGATAAGTGACAATGAGCTACATTAAAATAGGGATAGTGTCTCTTTTTGTTCCTTGCCAAACCCTCAATGCCTGGCACCTACTAGGCACTCAAAGAGTCCTAATTGAATAAGTGGGTGAATAAATCAGCAAATAAATAAATGGAATGGAATAGGTCAGCTATCTTTATATTCCTATAAGCCATTGAAGGAGATTCATAATTGGACAATGTCCTAAACCCAAAAAGTACTGATTAGCCAATTCATGTCAATCTAGACGAGCAATCTGCTTTCAGACCTCAGGGCTCTCTCCATGGCTCTGTTCCTTTTAATATGTCTCTTAAATCAATAACTGAGATGAATATAGAGAAGACATATTTAGCAATTTTACTAATGACTTGGGAGTTAGGAAGGCCAATGAATACCCTGAAAAGTAGAATTAGTATTTAAACATATTTCAATAGACTGGGACACTAGATCAGATCTGAGAGGATGAAATATTTTAACATAATGACTCACTTCAGAATACTACATTAAATTGTACAAAGAGCTTCCATAAAACATATTTATATAGTCCTGATAACAGTGCTGTAGTGGATTGAATGGTGGCTCCCAAAAAGATATGTCCATCCAGAAGTTGTTAATGGGATTTTATTTGGAAAAGAGGGTCTTTGAGATGTAATTAAGTTAAAAATTTTGAGATAAGATCATGTTGGAGTAAGATGAATCCTAAATCCAATGATGAAAGCATCCTTAGAAGAGAAGGGGATAAGTCTCAGAGAAGGTGATGTGAAGATGGAGACAAAGATTGGAGTGATGATGCATCTATAAGCCAAGTAACACCAAGGGTTGTCAGCAGCCACTAGAAGCCAGTGAAACATGGAAAGGATTCTCCCTCAGAACCTCCAGAAGGAATCAACCATCCTGACACCTTGGTTTTTCGACTTCTGGCCTCAAGATCTATAAGAGAATAAATTCCTATTGTTTTAAGCCACCAAGTTTGTGGTACTTTGTTACCATAGCCCTAGGAAATTAATATAAACACCATTTTTTTAAACAAAGGAGGAAACCAGAGTCAGAAAGGTGACAATATTCCTAAAACTCTTTCATTTGACAGATACTTATTTTGTGCCTCTTATGAACCAAGCATTATACAAGGTGTGGGGCTTCCACGGCAAACAAAATAGACTTGGCCACAAGAAGCTTCTGTTGTAATTGACAAAGACAGACAATAAGTCATGAAAACAAGCTAATATGTTATTAAATTAGTTTAAAAAGCCATTGGACTGAGGTGGCTGTAATGCCAGGGCCACTGATATAAATAACCCAAAAGCTAAGCCTGTAAGTGCCTCAAAGTTAAGATATCAATACCTGAGGACTACCAGTCAAGAACAGCCAGCTAGACTTTAAGCTATAGCAAATCAAAAGCATTCTTCTTTGCATTCACACCTTCTCTATAGGTCTTTCCCTTGGCACCTATCAGTAAAGCACCCTCTACCCACTTTTGGTTAGGCGCTGCCCCAAGCAAATTAAATTTTGCTCAAATAAGCTCTTAAATTTTTTTTAATATGCCTCCGTTTATCTTTTAACAATGCAAGATGTCAGGCAGTGAGTTGCAAGTGCTACAGAGGAGAATAAAGCAGGCTATGGAGGACTGGGGGTGCTGTTCTACACAGTGAGGTCTGGGAAGGGTCCTCTGGGAAGAGGGCATCTGAACGGAGATAAGAAAGCAGATACCTGGGAGAAGAGGGTTTTGTGTAGTAGCAACAAGCAGACAGGCCCTGAAGAAGAACTAGGCTTAGTGAGTTTGAGGAGGACAAGGAGGCCAGGGCCAGATGGAGTGACCAAGGCAGAGAGTAGTTCAGGACAAAGAAGAAAGCACGGCAGTGGGAGGCACAAGACAGATTCTGTGGGACCCTTGTAGGCAGGGTAAATATTCTACCTTTTGCTCTGAATTAAATGAGAAGATGCTGAAGAATTTTCAGGAGAGGAATAATATGTTCTGACATGATTTAAAAGACTCCCTCTGGCTGTTGTATAGAAAACAGGCTGTGGAAGGGCAAAGGCACAAGTGACCCCTCACTCCAGTTAGGAGGCCATTCTGGCAATCTAGATGGGAACTGCTGGTGGTGAGAGCTGGGAGGTTCTGGTGACAGTAGGGAGAAATTACTGGCTTCCAGGAATGTCTGAAGATGAGACTGGTAGTAATTTTGAGAGGGGAGTCCAGTCTGATTTCAAGGTTCTGGGTCTAAGCAACTTGAAAGATGAGACTGCCACTTACTGAGATAGAAAGACAGCTAATTAGTCTCACTTTAACTCAGGTTATACCTGCCCTTGACCAGTAAGGTCAGTGTGTTCACCCCAGATCCCACAGCACCAAGGTGGCACTGTTCTAGAATTAAAGCCAAAAGAAAAAAACTAAAAAACCTTCACAAGTACAGGATGGGAAAAAAGAGACTTAGCAGCCACATGATTAAAACTCTTAAGAAAGTCCTAGTTTGAGATCAAGCCCAGATCGAGCCTCCACAGGATGGCACTGCCAAAAACACAGGTCATGTTGTCTTAGAGAATGGTCTCTGACCCAGCAGGTAAAAGCACTGCTCATGACCACTGAGCCTAAAGCAGGACAGTCAGTTCTCAGAGTTACCCTGTTAAACAAAGTAAACCAGCAGAGAGAGAAAGAATTCGGAGGGCAGCAGCTGGAACAGAAGGGCATTCAAGGACTCGAAGTGAGACAGGTTCGGAGGAAGGTAAAGGTGAGACAGCAAAACGAGAGAGACGTTCAGCCCAATGGAGGCTAACAATGCTTATGTTGCAGGGCCACGGAGATGATGACATGTGGTGGTGTATGTGAGGCCACTTTGTCCACCAGCAAACGCTTTACAAATGTTAGGTGTCTTTAGTAAAGTTGAAGGCCTATTATGTAGAAGAGGTTTTGGATGTGTTCTGTGTGGCCCCAAAAGGTGAGCTAGGACCAAGAGCCAGAAGCATTTCTCTTCAGAGAAAAGGACGCCCCCTGACGGGAGGGGCTATTTCAGTCAGTTGACTTCCTCAAGTCTGGAGATGTTCAAAGGCAGACCAGCTAGACACAGGACAGGGATATTAAAGTGGAATTCTCCCCTTTAATAGTCTGTAAGTTTTGCAAGTTGGGTTCTTTTTTTCTTTTCTTTCCTTTTTTTTTTCTTTTCTTTTTTTTTTTTTTTTTTTAACAATTCTGAGGCTAAGGTAGTAGCTTGACATTTTCTTCTTATTGTTTCTGTATTAGGCCCTCGGTCACGTTCATTCCACGAAAAGATAATTCAATTCTCCCAATTAATGAAGAAAGCCACAGGTGGCCTTCCCACAGCAGCCCAGTTATGCCATTTAAACTAGTCTCTTGATAGAACTTATTATAGAAGAGTTTAGAGAAATTGGTTCTAACTCACCAAAGGCCTAAAATCAAATAAAAGCCAATAATAGTAATTCTTTATCTCACCAAATCGTGGTAGTGTGTTTAAACCAGTGAAACTTTTCTTTTAAAAAAGTGGAAACAATATAAATTATTATTAGATTACTGATAAACACCACAATGATGAAATGTTCTTGTGAGGGTAAAATAATTGAGATGATAATTAGGCATAATTAGCATTATTATGAGTCAATCATATTTCAGTGAAAAGAAAACATATTTGGCTAAAAGGATATAATTTTGTTGTTGGTACTTTTCAAATTCTTTCTGGTTCAGCTAGGTCACTCATTGTATTTGCCAATCAATTATTTCAGAGATGACTGGAGATTTCCATTTTAACAAAAGCCTTTTTTAGCAAGCCGCAGAGCTTTTAGAAGCCCCTCTCCTTGATGCACCCTGAATCTTTTTCACTGGCTCTTGTCACTCTCTCTCTAATCCACATATCTCATAATGACTACTGCCAGTGTTGGAGTCAAACCTACAACCTAAAATGGCAATAACAAGATGACGGTGTTGGGATAAAAGGACTACTTTATTCCTCCTGTTTTATTATACCACTCTCATATATTTGGCAGGGAAGGGGTTGGGCGGGGGTAGGGGGGTGAGTTTTTATCACAGGAAACAATCTTTTTCATTTTCCCATGTCATGCATAATTTTTAAAGTTGAATTTACTGATTAGGTGAATTCCTGTCTACTTAATCTCCAGAGGGTTTTATTATTCCTCATGTATTTAGGAGAATTCTTTGGATCTTGGTTAAAAAAAAAAGGGGGGGGGGGGGAGGGAATCTTTAAAAGTAAGGGAAGGTGGCTCCATAAAAAAAGAAGACATAGAAATAAATGCACTACTGAACAATTTAGGCAACTGCTTAGAGGTGGTAAAGAAAGGAAATGAGAATAAATAAGGAGACACACAGATCTGTGATTTTAATCTCCAGAACCCGGAAAGTTATGGTGGTAAAGCCCCCATATAGGGGATGAAGATGGTGAGTCCAACTGTGGAAAAGAATATGGTTTTCCACAAGGAAATGGGGGAGGTTCTTTAAAAAGAGTCACAAAATGTGCTTAGGAGAAAAAAGGAGGTTCTAGAAGGGAAGCTTGGTCACTCTTATAACAATAACTAGGATATATGTATAACTGACATAGCTGACAGAATAATCATGATCCCAGGATTTCAACTATCAAAATGGAAAGCTACATTTTAAAATCTCTTGATATATTGGGTCTCCTGGGTGGCTTAGTGGTTGAGCATCTGCCTTTGGCTCAGGGCTTCATCCCAGGGTCTGGGATCGAGTCCCACATCAGGCTCCTTGTGGGGAGCACGCTTCTCCCTCTGCTTGTGTCTCTGCCTCTCTCTCTCTCTCTCTCTGTCTCTCATGAATGAATGAATGAATGAATGAATAAATAAATAAATAAATAAATAAATAAATAAATAAATAAATAAATCTTAAAAAAATAAAATCTCTTGATATAATCCTTACTCTGGGGGATACGAATTCTAATGAACATAAAGAATTCTCATGGTTTAAATGATCTAAAGGAAGACGATAATAGTGGACTTTAAAAAATGAACTACAGGTTGCTTCAAGTTTGATAACAGCAGTGACATAGCGCTTTACGTCTCTCAAAGCACTTATCAATAATTTATTAGGAAAATGTCAGAATGTCCTTATCATGAAGGTACATGGGATAATGGCACTTGCTTTTAAAGACAGTTCATGCAAGAAGCTTCAAAATGATAGTCAGGTGTTTGAGGCAAGCTTCCAACTCTTCCATTTAGCCACCTACTTAAATATTATGGAACATAAATCAAAGGCAACAGGAGCGAAAAATGAGTCCTTTGAAAATGCAGTTTTCACAGTGAAATGCAGATGAGGCCCAGTCTTGTAATTGACTTATTTTATCACTAACCTGTAGCTAAAGACTCTAAGAAATATTCTGAAACTTTTGTTTGGCCCTCACATCCCCCAGCTGATCACCATATTATCTCATTCGTTCAATAAGTTAATATTTTTACCTGTGTCATTTCTTGTTTTTCTACATGTCTTCTTTTGACCTTAACGAATTATGAGCATGTGGCTACAAAATAACACAAATGACTTTTAACAAGCATGCCCAAATGTATGTCTGAGAGAGTAATGTCTCCTTCAAGGAAAATGAAAAAAATGTCGTAAACACAGACAGCAAAGTAGGACAAAATAAGGAGCCTGCCTTCTCATGTTTGAAACACAACACACAATTGAGAGTATAATTTGTGGTATAAGTGCTTGAAAACACACTTTGCCTTGTATTTTTAGTAATTGCTTTTATGACTGTGTTTACTAATTTCCATGAGAAAAATAAGTGTTTCAGTTGCCATTCCTGATCATATTAAGATTATGAAATCTGGAAATAAACTGTGTTTGAATCCCAAATCTGTCATTTGCCAGGTATCTGACTCTGTATCTCAGATTCCCTGTCTATACAGTAAGGATAATAATAGGTTGTTGTGAGATTACATGACATCACTTATGTAGAGCACTTTAGGATAGTGCCTAGCCCATAATAGGCACTATTAGAAGCATTAGCTATAATTATTATTATTGTTGTTGTTACTGTTGTTAGTATTACAGTCATAATCTCAACAGAGTATCCCATCATAAACTGGATATGAGGAAAGTGGAAAGTCCTAGGCTTTCAATACCTGTGCGTTTTCCCCAGTAAAACAATAAAACATGTGCATACAAAAGGTACACCATTAGCTCTATAAATATACAAAAGTGTCATTAAAAAAATGGTTGGTTTTTACAATCATCAAATCAATAGTATATGCAGGGAAAATAAATATTTTAAATCTAGAGTATCATCAACTCACATGTGAACAGAGATCAACTTATATAGAAACCAACACATAACTGAAATTAAATTGGCTTTTTCACCGAAAGCAAAATCACCACAAATATGGGTATAGATTACCTAACCTAAGGCAGGTTTCAAATAGTTGCCACATCTGGCATAACAACTTTCTATATAGTTCTACAACCTCTTTTTCTAGCCATTTTGAGCTATCAAGAGGGCAATAAATGTTAGTGCCTGGATCATGTATCAGTGTGGCAGACTGCAATGCAGTTCCTAAGTTTTCACCTCTCTCTCTTTCCCCACCGTTTACCATGTGACTTTGCACTTCCTCCCCAAAGGTCAAGTCTACTTTCTCTGCTCTTGACATTGGGGTTCATCATGTGATTTGCTTTGGCCAATAGAGTGAGGCAGAAATGAGCAGCAGCCAAGCATGTTTCTGCCTCTACCATACAAAAAATAATAATAATAGAAAAAAATAAATACATACATAATTCATAAATAAAAATCATGCCTATGCTAGTTTTTTAGTCTCAAGAGAATGAGAGATCCAGGAAATGGAGTAGTACTAGTAAGTGGCCTCAACCAAGCTCACACTCAAACACAGCTCTGGTTTATCCTCAGAAGAATGAACAGGCTAGCTGACTCCCAGTAGGCTCTTGAACAAGTCCAGGAGGTATCAACAGAGTAGCCCCAGCAAAGCTAAGTCTGATCAACTGACCTTAACTGACCCTCAGGCAGTTGTGTTATATTTACAAATTATTTAACTTATTTTTAATAAGCTGTTGAATTTGGGGATGTTTTGTTATGTAGCAAAAGCTGACTGACATAGGCAGAATGTTTTCCATTTTCAGTGACATAAAATTCGACCTCTAGTTTAAGCATTTAAAAAAATGTATGGTTTCACCAAACTGAGAAAGCCAGTGATGATAGCTCTGGCTTCAGGTACCGTTTGACCCAGAGACTCAGCACGTCCTCAGAAAATCTCTGCAAATGTCTCTGCAGGCTCTGGTCTCTGGACTTTTCCATGTATGTCCTCAGACAAGGCTACTCTCTTGGTGCAAACTGGGTGGACATTCTGAGCCTACTATCTGCATACTTAACCTTGCACGTTTCATCTTGAAGAAAAGAGAGATGAAGAGTGCCTTTATCCCAGCACTCCAAACAAAAGCGCCGAGATTTGCTCTGATAGAACCATCTTGGATCAATGTTTGTTTCTGAACCGTTCAGTGTGGCTGGGGGAAGAAATGATCTGATTGACTCTTCCTACGTCATGGGTTCCAAGCCTAAAGTCAAATTTACCAGATTCCATGATTTTTTTCCCGTTGGGATGGGGAAAAGGAAAATAAATATGGGAGAAGCAAATAGTAGTACACACAGCACACTTCCTGTTTTGTAGCATTAGCACATCTTTCTCACATCGGGTCTCAGATATCCAAAGCCTCAGATTGTTACCCCGGCCAAATACTCTTTTATTAACAGCAATAAATGCTACTTATTTGAATTAACCATATATCCTGAGAGGCATAAAGATTTTTTTAGATAAATACAAATGTTAAAAGACAAGAAAACAAAAGAAGTTATAATGCCACCATTGATCCCCCAGTAACTAGAAACAGCTTCTCTTTGAAATCTCAGTACCACCTGCTTTGCATCTGCTCGACCAACTGAGAAATGCAGGTCTGGCAAAGAGAGAAAATCCATTTTAAGTAGATCTGTGACAATGCAGGGCGAGAAGGTCTTGAAATCCACCAAGGGTTTTAATCAATAAGACTGACAGCACAGAGCATGCCAGAAGCCAGGAAAAGAAGAATTTGCAAAAAAGCATTCAAGAAACAGCCCAGACTCTAAGGTTCTGGTGACAAACCAGGGCCAGCGAGGCAGAGGCACATACCACCATCTTTCTCTTCTGATCTAAGGGAAAGGCAAGAGAGGAAAGGGCTGATTAGCTCAGGGAGGGAGGGTTTTTGTTCTGTTCCTTTAGATTCCAACTTTCCAAATCAGGGGAGAATTCTAAAACCCATTGTCTAATTTCAAAAGTTGGGTTTGAAAAACATGACAAGCTCTTTTTTTTGTTGTTACCTAATTCTCAGCTGTAAACCGAAGCTTCTCGAGTGTGCATGCTTCATAAAAGGCAAAGGGACTTAATTGAATTTTGCATGCCGCTTCTAAGTGGATTGCTAGGGTATACCAGGATTAATTAGTTTCGTGTTGTTAATTCAATTCAAAGGTTGCTGATAAACTAAGACCATCAAACTCCATTAGGAGATACAAAAGTCCTTAATTATGACAGCATCTTTGAGGTTGTGGATAAGTTTTATCAGTATGCTAAAGTTCCAGCCTGGGTTTTTAGGATTTGTGATGAATCCACTACAGTGGACCAGAGAGACCTCAATGATTAAAGCATTTTTCACCTAATTTTTTAACTTCTCAAATTTGGTAACTTTAAAAATAAATTAATCCCTGATTTCAATGGCTGTCTCTCCTCTTTTGTATGTAAAATTCCATTTTTGGAAAAATAACCTTAAGAGAATTACTCTAGCCTTTTTGCATGCCTGCATGTAAAACGTACAAGGATTTGGATTTTCCACTATCTCCCTACCCCAAACCTCTTCTGTGCTTTTCATGACCCCTTCCTTATGTGTGAAAAAAGTCTTTTATCACCTACATATTTTATTCTGTGTAGGGAATGTTGAAAATACCATTAGCTACAGTCTTGCAAATTGCTTTCTCTCAGCCTTACTCCTAACTAAACCCCATCTTCCTATGAAAGCACCTAGGTGAGCATGCTTGCACAAAGGAGCATACACTCACTGCCTTACCATTTGGTTTAAATGCACATGCATATTGCAGTTCAGGCTCTAGTCAACTTTCTTCACAGCTTGCTATACTGGATCCCTTTAACATCTTTCCACATTTAGGGCAAGGCACTTCTCTGCTTCTGGAACACTCTCCCAGTACGTACAGGTACATGCACACACACACATAGACAAAGAGACACACAAAGGCACACTCACACATGCACACACTTCTACTAATTCCTCCTCACCCCCACAGATCTCAGTGTATCCCCTTCATCTCACCTAGGATATTTTCCTTCATCTCCAAGGTTCAATATCACTCCTAGGGGCCACTTCAGCACCAACACTTAGCACCAATGTTGCAGCTGACACATCGTAATAGGCTGTAAATGTATCAGTGACTCTTACCTAGAAGTTGGGCTCCTGAATGACAGGGACTGTACCTTATTCATGGTGGTATCACTGAATAGTGCAACGCATGCCACACTGGAGAAATTCTACCAGCATTTTTTTGAATAAATGAATTAAGGCCAGAATGTCACAAAATTAGCTTCAGAATCCCTTTTATATATTATTCCATTCTAGGTCATTTCATTAATGACCCCCTTACACTTCTACCCAGCAGTCTACCATCTCTGTAGATTGATTAACACCTAGTAACTACTCTAGCAGAGGCTTGTTGCTGCCTCTTGACATTCATTCTTCCCTCTTCTTTTGGAAAAGTACATTAGAGTTTTAGCAGAGAACACTGAAATAAGGTAGGGAGTGGGGAGACATTTCCCATTCTCCAGCTAAACTGACCAACTGAATAATTATGGTCATTAAAATGTAAAGATAAATACTATATGGGACTTCTGGAGAGTCTTCTTAAAAGGAAAAATACATGTACCCCTTCAATCCTTCCTCCTTCTTGCTGCTTCAGATGTGAAAGTGATGGCTGGTTCCCTAGTAGCCATACTGGACTATGAGGAGATATGTTAAGCAAGAAGTCTATGCTCCTAAGTTTTCTGGAGTCCTCATCTCAGCCATGTCGCACTACAACTTACTGCCAGACTTCTTTTGTATGAGAAAAAAAGTATCTGTAAAGTAAGCATTATTTCAGCTGTTTTTTATAGCTAGACCTAATCCTAAATACTACAAATAGTACAGCAAGAGACTTTCTGTATCTAAATCCTAGGAACCATTCCTTGTCCTCGCCCTGAGTCAGCCATAGAACAGGAGAGAAATCCATATCCAGTCTGGCTAGGAATTTTTTCCATAAAGCTGTAGACTGACCTCTCCCCCAGGCTATGTATCCTCTCATCCTCAGTAAAACTCTAAATTAACCAAAATTTATTCTCCACCCTTCTACTTTTTTTTTCCCCAGCAAATATGGTTGCAGATGTCTCAAAGACTTTTCCAAGATGATATACTTCTAGTTTTTCCTGAGTCTTAAAATTTTAAACCAGTGTTTCTCAAAGGGTAATACCAGAACTGCATCAGAATCTTCTGGATTATTATTTTTAACAGGGATCTGTGGCCTTAAACTAGACACACTCAGTCATGACCTCTGGACACAGTGTCTATATTTTATAAGCTCCCTGCATGACTATGAGAGATAAAACAGTCTGACAACCACTGACTTCCAAGAGACACTACAGAGAATTCTTGCTACCCCTCAAATCACAATTCAGAGGGCTCTTCTTCCTCTACAGAGACCTAAGCTACTTCCCACCCATCTTGCCAAAATTAGAGCTTCAGAAATTCTACTGTTTTGCTGCCCCAAGTGTGGACAGTGGACCAGTGGTATCTGCATACCTTGCTAACAATGCCCACTGTGGACCTTACCCCAGGCCTACCAAATCAGAATCTGTGTCTAAAAAGATGTCCAGGCACCCAGCAATTGCACTACTGGGTATTTACCCCAAAGATACTGATGTAGTGAAATGCTGGGAGAGCTGCACCCCAGTGTTCATAGCAGCAATGTCCATAATAGCCAAACTGTGGAAGGAGCCATGATGACCTTCGACAGATGAATGGATAACGAAAATGTGATCTATATATACAATGGAATATTACTCAGACATAAGAAAGGATGAATATCCACCATTTGCTTTGACATGGATGGAACTGGAGGGTGTTGTGCTGAGTGAAATAAGTCAATCAGAGAAGGACAATCATCATATAGTTTCACTCATATGTGGAAGAAATAGCAAAAGGGACCATAAGAGAAAGGAGAGAAACTGAGTAGAGCAAAATTAGATAGGGTGACAAACCATGAGAGATTCCTAACTCTGGGAAACAAAGCATTGGGGAAGGGGAGGTGGGTGGGGCGATGGGGTAACTGGGGGACAGGCACTGAGGAAGGCATTTGATGGGATGAGCACTGGGTGTTATACTATATGTTGGCAAATTGAATTTAACTTTTTAAAAAAGTAAAATTAAATTAAAATTAAAAACAAACAAACAAAACCAATATGCTCAGGTGCTTCCTAAGCAAATTAGTGATTGGGAAGTACTGAGCTCTAGGACAGTGCCCTCTCTTGAAATGTATCACAGCCTTCTTCCATTCCCATCATTTGGCTACAGGCTGCCATGTACATTATCCACAAACCTGCTGCTTGCTGAGGCCAATGGTACAACTGTTTGTTGAGCATCTACTGAGCACCATAGACAAAAGGGTAGGAAGATATCTGATGGTGAATATCACGTGACAACTTGGCTGGCCTTCATTACCTGGATAATTTGGTCAATTACTAATCTAGATGTTATTGTGAAGGCCCATTTTGGGTGAGATTAACATTTAAACCAAGACTTAAAGTAAAGCAGGTTATCCTCCATAACGTGTGAGCCTCATTCAATCAGTTGAAGACCTTAAGAGAAAAAAGACTGACCTCCCATAAGGAAGACAGAATTATACCAGAAGATATCCTCTATGATACTCTATCATAGCTACTCTATCCTGAAGATTCTGGACTTCTCTGCTTCCACGCTTGCATGAGCCAATTTCTTAAAATAAATAGATCTCTCTCCCCCTCACTCTCTCTTTCTCTATGGGTATATAAGTATATGCATATACATACATATGTATATATGTATACACATATACCACATATATATTAATATGAAATACATTGTGTATAGTTTCTTATATGTATAATATATATCCCCATATATAATATATATTTATAATATACTTTTTAAATATATCTAATATCTATAAATATTAATACAATTACATTTTATATTAAATGTATACATATAAATGTATAAACATTTATGATACACACATATTTTATTGGTTCTGTGTCTCTGGAGAACCCTAATATATTTGTAATATATCTCCAATATACTAATCAATATGTCGACTAATACAATATATTTGTTTTAAATTCTTTGCAAATCTTCTTTACATTGATTCATTCATCTCATCAGATTCTTCCATTTTTCCCCATTGCCTATGAAATAAATCCCAAACTCCTTAGCATGCTCTTTAATGCCTCCTGGATCTTGTCCCCACAATAGCACATTTCTGCCTCATCAGTCTACTCTCTGGTTTTTAGACTAGCTTTCCTGTCTTTCTGCTCATTCTTTCTCTCCTTGGCCTCCTTCTCATCTCTGATACTAAGTTCATATGACTCATTTTCACTTACTGAATACGAATATATAAACATTTGTTGAATATTATTGAATAAAACCTTCCCCTTCCCGGTGTCTCTTGCCAGCTGTAATTAACCATTGTTCCCCGAAGGACCTTTGAAAAATTATTTCATTATGAAATATGTTGCAGTTGGTTAAGTGTATAGGAATGTATAAATGTATAGGAATCTCTCACTAGACATTCAACTCCTTGAGGGCAGGAAATATATTTTTATTACACATCTGATTTGTTTGCATGTATCCCTTTCAGTGTATATCCAGTAAAACTTGTTGAATGAATGTAAAATTATTGTATGCTTGATAAATATTTTGTTATTGATATTATCAGTATATTATGAATATTAAGTGGAGAAGGGGGATATGTTTGCTTTTTGGTTTTTTGACTTTGCAATATAGAAAACTTTAAACGACAAATTCCCCACTCTCAGAGATTATTGTTTTATGGGATACCTGAAGTAGCACTCTCCTTCCTTACTCTGTCCTTTTTCCTCTGTCGCCTTCTTTGTAGCTCATTTTACCACCAGACATTTCATTTTATGTATGCTTTTGTTTATCACTTGTCTTCCTCCTCTAGAACATTGGCTTTATAGACTTTGTGAATGCTTAATAAATATGCATTGAATGAATTCGTTTATCTGTGAGCATGAATGTGTGGTCAAGGCACGAGTGCTTATCCACTAAAATTAACAAAAATATTTACATACCCAAGACGGAAGATGCTGAATGAATGCACTGCCTTGCTGTAGAATCGTGAGAAGTCAGTCCTATTGGTTTTGGCTTTGTCTTGGATAAGGTAAGGAGCTGGCCTAGGTTAAAGATTTTCTAATTTTTAGCAGCAGAGCACCTTTCTGGAAATCAAATGTTATACAAACCATGGTCACCCTGTTGTGCCCAAAGGAAGGGTGACTTTTTCTAACTTGCACAAAAGCTCCATATGGACTCGGGGTGACCCTGCACGGAACACTGATTCATAAGGCAGATGAAAACTGTATTGCTTTGATTAAAGCAAGGATAGAACCCTCTCCTCTGGCCTCTTGCCTTGTCATTCCCCTGTGGTCCCTAAGGCATTTTTGGAGAAACAAGAGTTCCTGAAAAGCACTTTGAAAACCACATTATTTGATGTATCTGGGGAGACTTCCAGTGCCAAGCATCATTAATCAGGTGGGACTTTCAGTCTAAACACAACTGAGGCTTAAGGAGGTGTGAAGTTTTGATAGAAGCTGATCTGGCACTGATTTCATAGAGCTGCAAGAGGAGGGAGCCTGACAGTTAGCATCTGTAAGCATTTAGATTATAATGGAACCAGGGGCAATAAGCAGCCTGGATTTTAAGATTGAATCAAGCTGGGCAAACCTAATTGCTTAAAAAAAAAAAAAAAATGAAAGGGAGTGGGAATTGCATGATTAATAAAAGAGAGAGAAAATAGATATTAGATTGGTAAAGCACTTAATATAGTATCTAATAAAGTCTTACTTGCAAAATGAATTCAAATTGGATTGGATTTGAACTCCAGCATTCTATACTGGCTAAAAGCTGAGAGCTGGTGACATAGAAACTAAAGATAAAGGCAATGTGTGACATTACAGAAGTGTCTGGTAGCCCTGCCCCAGGAATCAATGAAGCTCTAGTGTTAGTTAACAGCTTCATTAATGATCTGCATGATGAGACAAAAGAGTATCTTAATGAATGTTATTGAAGAAACTGTGGGGAGATGCTGTGAATTCCAGTCTCAACTGAGAGGTTTGCAATAAGAAAATAAATATGCAGAAACAATTGGAAAGAAACATCTTAGAAGCTGATATTTTGGGGAAAGTGGTTTGCAAGATTTTGATGAAATGCATTTCCTTAGCTTTATAAAATAGCATTCTTAGAGATTTGCGTAAAACAAACATTTAACCCAACCATGAAATTAAATGCTAGTCTAGATGCCTAGGACAATCTGTTCCCCCAACAAAACTAATATATAAATAAATAACCACAGGGCATTAAGAAGTAGCAGCTAGATAAAAGTCATTTTTTTTTCTTCTTCAAGTTTTCTTTTTCTCTTGGAGTGTTAGTGGGAGAATGAATACAAGGAACAATAGAAAGGGATCAGATATTTTTTTTTTTTTTGGATCAGATATTTTTTAAAGGGGAGGAGGAGATGACATCAGCAGATGGAGGCAGGATTTATAAACCCCACACCCTACCCCAAGAAAGAAGGATTTCAGTGGCCTCCCAAGTTTTTTTAAAACTAAGATTTAAAAAAAGATAGAATCTAATAATTCACATGATCTCAAAAGCCAGTACTTCTCTTCCACTCTTCCTCCACCTTCCCTGCCCCAAACTATACATAGAGAAAGCCAAAATATATTCCATGATTAAAGTCATTCATTTGACTTTCTTGGTCATTTCTATATAACAGGACGAAAAGCAGAATCTTAACGTTAGAAAGCATACATTATTATAGTAGCAAGATAGCCAAAAACATTAATATTGAAAAAAACAAGGGCTCAAATTAAATGTGGAATAAGGAACATGGGTAAATTCAAGGAAATCATGGAGAAGGAAGCATTTATAACTTAGACTCAATAAGCATTTACCAGGAAGTCGATCAGATCCGAGAATGGTGGAGGGGTAGCAGCTTTAGCAAGCAATGGGTCAAAAAAGTAGAAGGCACCAAATCATGGGCAACCTTAGAAAGCTATTCAAAGAAGTTGCAGCTTTATCCCATCTGTACTGGGAAAACAAGAGAGGGAGACCAACACAGGGAGAATTCTGAGTCGGAGGATGGCATGGTTGGATGTATATGTTAATGAGATCATTCTGGCGTCCAGAGTATTGTAATGGTTTCCTCCTAACAATTTCCCTCTCTGTCCTTCTCTTTCTACAGTCTAGTCTCAACAGTGCAGCCAGACTCATCCTAGTAAAATGTAACTCTGACCATAACATCTGCTCAAAATAGCCAAATACTTCCTATCCCAGAGAAATAGAAGCCCAATCCTTGCTGTGACCTTCGAGATTCTACATGATCTGGCCCCTGAGAGCTCTTACCTCTTCTGCTACTGCTCTCCCTTCTTGTCTTCTCTACTCCATTCCAACCACAGGAAAACACCAGACATAGGTCTACCTTGCGCCTACTCTTTCCTACTAATCACACCTGTCCCCCAGATACCTGCACTGATCAGCATTTAGTCCTCTCAAGACCCTGCCCCTACGCCACATTGGCAGTAAGACCATCCCTAACCACTGTATCTAAAACTTCATCTCCCTCCCCCCAATACTCATATATCCCCTTTCCTTGTTTTATCCACACTTAAACCACACAGAGCACCAGACAGGAGGTCTAAGGGCTAAAGGGCAGTGAAAGCCGGGGAGAAGGCAAAGTGCCTGAGTAACAGGTGCAAAGATACCTGGCCGACCTTTATATACTCATGCAATAAGCTTGGAGGGAGGTGCAGTGCAGAAGAGGCTCTTCTGTAGACTTAGATAGCCAGGGGAGCAACCTGGAGGATTGAGACTTAGTGCCTTCTCTGGGAACACATAGTCTAGTCATAAAACCATAAAAAAGGGCTCTGTGGGTTTCACTCATGTTTACACACACTAAGGTAGAGGAAACCTGGTCCTTAGGATTGAAATAAATTTCTACATAGAGATACTTCTAAAACTATAGTTTTGATCTTATGGGGGAACTAATAAGTGCTACATTATCCCAAGTGAACTAAAAATGAGTTGAATGAATTTTAGAAAGACATTGTCACCAACAGTGCCATGCATACACATACATAGGTTTACATAACAGCCACTGAGTTGGTAAGGAGTTCCATCGAGAAGGCACATGAAAAACCATACAACTTCTGAACAACTTGCTTTCTCCTGATATATCAAATCCTCATCAAAAAACACTACATATATATGCTAGAAGAAAGGCTATCTTGACACTATAGTTCCAGGCAAAGATATACCTGCAAATTGACTTGGTGGTTTCCAGTCAGAGAATATCATATGGAATAAGTTTGTACTATGTGCCATATTTGGATAAAACCATTTTTCTTTTTGTTCATATACCAAAGTGAGACGGATAGATAGGCAGCACTTCTTTGCCTTCTACTGTGTTTTGCATGTGCATTCTATGTATGTTGTAGCACTCTCATGTTTGGCTTGAGTTTGCCCTACAGTTTTATATGTGCTATAACTTTATTTTCACATGCAACTTGAGAGCAAGACAACCCATAGTCCTAAAAATCTACCTTCCTGGAAGCTGACCACCTGACCCTTCACACCTTCCACAGGATGATTTCCTGGCACCCCAATCCATCTGCTCTCTTCCTTGGTAAGTAACCTTCATTACAATAAAATTTCAGGACATTTCATGTTTTAAGTGACATTTATTTATTTTCAAATTGCCATTAGTTATAGAAATTTACTTATGTTGTTCAATTGATAATATTTTTCTCCCTATGAATAACGTTTGGGTATTTGGGATTGGGTGGAATGTATCACTTTTTCCAACTAAAATTAACAGAAAAAAATGTTTGTAGTTAATGACTTTTCACTTACTGGCAAGGTTTTCAAAACAAATTAAAGTCATTAAATGGAGAGCAGGAGTTTCCTTTTTGTCTTTCTAGTATTCCTTTTTTGCAAATAATGACTTCTAATTAAATGAAATAATATTAACAACCTGGTCCTGGTTCTCAGTTTGGTTTGGTTTTTGTTTGTTTTAATGAAATTACCACTTGATTCTTCCTCAAGATGCCTCCTTTTGCAGGTAGTTACATCTCACTTGAAAACTCCTATTTATCTGACCCAGAGGTTCCACCTATGAATTCTTCTTCCCTTGCTGGGGGGGATCAAAGCAGCAGGAAGGCAATAACAGGGCTAACTGTGCCCTTCTGGATTATCTGCAGATTCAATTTTCTCCAAGAAATCCAGTCCCCAGCTATGCTGAGTGACAGGAAAGCTTTACCAAGATGGGAGCCCAGACTCACAGGAATGCTTGAGCATATAATGACTGACAGTGGGAGGCCAGCTATAGGAGAAGAAGTAGGATGGGAGGAGGGAGGAGAGGCAGTGAGTTGAGTTGTGCTGCACTAGGGTGGGGGTGGAGGACAAAGAGCGACATCTGGAAAGGAATATATATGGATCACACACATGTGTGCCTGCACACACACATGCAGACCATGCACAAGAAAGCACTAAAGGAATCACACAGATGAAAAAACATGACATCCTCCATTTAGATTCTTCTGCCCTAGTTAATGCATGGTGTTCATAAATGTTTGCCAGGGCAGAATCTTAGGTTAACACTGAGGCCCCTGAGATGGTATGAAAATTAGTCGTGATCTGTGTTATTTCTGGAATTAATTTTCATAGGTTTTTTTCATCTTGGATCCTTAAACCAAATCACTTGAATACTAAGCCCATTAAAAAAGTGGGGGGGGGAGTGCAGTAAGCTCCCTCAAATTACAAAATGGTACATAATACCTCTAATGTATGAGTTTTGCAAACAAGCTTTCTTTTCCATGGAATCTAACTCTTATTTAAATGGCTCTGAGAAAAGAAATATGACATTCTCTCAAACTTGATCAGTGGTGACATGAGGGCTAAACAGGTTTTCTTTTGGATTCTGACATGACAGTCACAGAAAGACAAAATATAAGCCAGTGTTACGTTACTAAAGGATGGATCTCCTCACAGCTCTTGCGTGGAAATTACTATTAATAACAAAGAAATAAATTCTATAATAGAGAAATCTACACTGTTAGTGGTGGCATTAATGAGGTCTATGCTTGACTATAATCTAATAGAAGAACTTGCCAATAATATAGACATTTAAAAATCATTAAAATCACTAAAAACAGCTAAGAGCCCCAATTTTTTCCAACTTTAAATTATGAAAAATTTCAAACATATAGAATAATTTTAAGACTTAGGACCAATGAATATCAATTTAACTACCACCTAGATTCAACATCAATTTAACTACCACCTAATACTCTTCATATTTGCTTTATCTATAAATAAATATATATACACATATATTTTGGTTTTTTCCTTAATCAGTCAAGTTAATTGCAGATGACATAACACTTTACCCATGAATACTTCAGTATGTGGCTCCTAAAAAATACATCCTTCTACATAAACATAATTCTATCATCACACCTAAGAAAGATCACAGTAATTCCATAAGATCTTCTATTGTCCAATGCATATTTAATTTTCCTATCATGCCCAATATGGCTTTTAAAGATTTTTTTTTACATGGATTATCAAGGTTCTCACATTGCACTTCCTCTTTGGTTCCTTAATTCTACAACAGTTCACCTATCTTAATGTTTTCCTCATGACATTGTTTAAAGAGACACTAGCATCTCTTTGGTAGATAGTTTTATATTCTAGATTTGACTTAACGTTTCCTCATAGGATTGTTTAATTTGTTCCTCCATTCCCTTCACTTATTATAAACTGGCATTTGAATCTAAAGACTGATTAGGCTCAGGTTCAATATTTTGGGCAAGAGTACTTCTTGGAAATGCTGTACCTTCAGACTGCATCATGATAGAGATACATAAGGTTAGGTTGTCCTAGTATTAGTGAGAGTATGTGTATCACCTCTGCCACTTCTCCTGACAATAAAGTTATATTCTCTCTTTGCAATCAGCAATCTGTGGGCTGCTCCCTTAGCATCATGTGAATATCCCATGTGCCAACAATATCTCACTAATGATTTTCTCATCCATTTGTCATCCAGGTCCAAATCAAGACTTTCCCTGGGGACTACAGAATGGTGACTTTCTAATCCCACCATTCTTCTACATTTAGTTGTGAGATTTTAAAAAAAATTTTGGTAAAGAAGAGCTTTTCCTCAACAACCAGGGATAAACTATAAAACCAGGGATAGTTCTTCCTAAAAAACATAAAGTAAATCCTTTATTTTTATTTTTTATTTTTAATCACTATATTTCAGAATAAAGAGCTTACATAATAACCACCTCCAATATCATCAAAGGACTCTGTCTTAGTCTGGATTCATGGTTTTTATTTATTGTATGCTTTAAATGTAATTATAATTATTATTCTTTTGATGCTCAAACTGCCACAAACATGGGCCAGTAGAAGCCCCATGGACTTGGCTCCTGAATTCTCTGATGTACTCCTGTTAGTCTTTGAGTGTTTCTTTGTCTTCTAAAACAACATGCTCCTTGCTTATACTCTTCCCTTCCCCAGATGTGGAATTAGCCATTTCTCTGATGAGCTTTGGTTACTTTGAGTGGGGAATGATATTTAGAAAACAAGATCCAAGTATTAGATGTGCTAATTGCTTCTGGGGTATTACTGTTTCTAAATAATAATTTTAAAAAGGGGTAGTATTAACTATAGTTTAATTTTAACCATAATTATAGCTTAGCAGAGGCTTCCTTCACACCTACCAAATAATTTAGACTTCACTATAGTAGATATTGCTACAAAGAGGCTCAAATGAAACAGACCCTTATCCAACTAGAAATCAGGGAAACAAAAAAATAAAAAGAAATCAGGGAAACACGGTTACTTTCTGGAGCTACAACTTTAATTTTTTAAAAAGATTTTATGTATTTATTCATGAGAGACACAGAGAGAGAGGCAGAGACAAACGCAGATAGAGAAGCAGGCTCCCCCAGAGAAGCCTGATGCAGGACTCAATCCCAGGATGGCAGGATTATGCGTTGAGCCAAAGGCAGACACTCAACCACTGAGCCACCCAAGCATCGCAAGGAATTTTAAAATATAGAAGAGATAGGTGAATTCACTTAAAGTATTTCTAATCAAAGAAAAAAAAAAAAGACTAGGTTGATCAGAAGAGGAGTAAATAAGCCATAGCAACAAAGGAAAAGAAAGCTAATCATGCTCATTTAGAAGAGAAGATAATCAGATCCAAAGACTCATCCCATCTGGACCAGGTGATAGATATGCTCCCATGGAGGAGATAAATTAGTCTGAGACATTGAAGCATCTATCCCATCTCTTACTTAAATAGTATCCTTCTTTCTTTCTTTTTAATTTAAATTTTGTTAGTTAACATATAGTGCAATATTGGTTTCTGGAATAGAATTCAGTGATTCTTCACTTACATACAACACCCCGTGCTCATCACAAGAAGTGCCCTGTTTAATACCCATCACGCATCTAGCCCATCCCCACCACCTCCCTCCATCAACTCCCAGTTTGTTCTCTATCTTTAATGGTCACTTATAGCTTGTTTCCCTCTCTCTTTTTTTCCTCTCCTCCCTTTCCATATTTTCATCTATCTTCTTTCTTAAATTTCACATGTGACTGAGATCATATGGTATTTGTATTTCTCCGACTTATTTCACTTACCATAATACATTCTAACTCCATCCACATCATTGCAAATGGCAAGATTTTATTCTTTTTGATGGCTAAATAATATTCCATGTTACACACACACACACACACACACACACACACACACACCATGTCTTTATCCATTCATCAGTTGGTGGACACTTGGGTTCTCCCCATAGTTTGGCTATTGTTGATAATGCTGCTATAAACATTGGGGTGCATCAAGCAGTATCTTTGTGATTATGATGTGGCATCTGTATTGGTCAGCTATTGTTGCACAATGCTCAGAACAAGGTAAAAACTTCAGCAGCTATCAATAACAAACATTTGTTTCTTGTTCATAGAACTTTGGGTTGGCTGTGGTTGCTCTATTTTAGATTTCAGGTTGGGTTCAGATCTAGTCCACGTGTCTCTCCTTCTAGGATTCAGGTTCAAGGAACATAGTTACTTGGGCATACTCTTTCATTATTCAGGGCAGGAGTACAAATGCAAGCCAAACTATGCAAGTGCACTTAAAGCTGGATGTTTTGTACAGCATCCCCCTAATATTATACTGGCCAAGTCAGGAAACAGAGCTAAGCCCAAAATCCGTGGGAGCAGATAAATATATTTTGCTCTCAAATCAATCATGACAAAGGCCGGAAAAGAAGGAAGAACTGTGAACAGGTTCTTCCTACACACGACGCCAAAAAAATCATTCCATGCAGCACATACACAGAAAGAGATCAGGCCATCCTATCCTTCCCAATGTTATATTTCTTACAGTAAACTAATAATGTGGCATCCTGGTCTTTGCAAACTTAATACCAATCTTTTCCAGAAATAAATGCATTTTTGTATGGACTGACTAGTCAGGTTGCAAGTTTCAGGGTATTTGCCAAGAACTGCACAGAGATGACCCATGCAACTAAACCTATACTCCACAGATAACAGTGTTCAGAGTTGGCCAGATTTCTTTCAGGGCACAGCATTCAGTGTTCATAGAGAGTTCATCTACCTTTCACCCCCTCCTCCACATGCCCCATTACTTCATCCATGATCTTTAAGGGGTGAAGCCATATGCCCTCCGTATGTCCAGCCAGAGACCAAGGGTACTCCTTGGTGGAGGAGTAAGAGAACAGTGGACTTTGATTTAGACAGTCTTGATTGGTATCCTAATTCTACTAGTTGTCATCACTGTGATTCTGAACCAGTCATTCATTTGCATCGTTCTCAGTTTCTTTAGTGGTAACATGAATACTTCCTTACCGCCACACTGTGAGAGTCTAAGACAAAATCAATCAGCTATCATGTGCGAGAACTTATAATAAAAGAAATGGTTATGAAAGGCATTCCCTTTAGTGCCCATCTTGCTCTATCACCTCATTTGGCACTCTCTCCTAGCCACCTGTATCCCCCACCCCCAGACACACACTGTTCAACTGTAAGAGTTGTCCAGACCAAACAGGAGGGCCCTCCGTATGTTTCAGCCACAGGATCTGTCCATGAATCATCTTTGTATGCACAGCTTCTTCCTGGCTGATGGCAGCTGTGCACCACTAATGGCCTCCCAAGCATCAGAGCTACTCTCGTGCAGCAATTATTTGCATTAATCAAAGGCTTCAAGCAAATCTCCCATTTTTGGCTGAATAGTAAAAGTATATTCATGCTGTGCCCAAATGAGAGCTTTCACAAGAAAAGAGATGCTTTGGGCACATGTTGCTATTATGGTATTCAGCTTCCAACCAACCTCTCACTCACAGAGGGTCAACCTAGCTGGAGAATATTATCTGCATACAAGATTACTTAACACATAGAATGTATGCTATAAGTCCATAGACATATTTGCTAATTAATGGATATTTGAACTGGTTAAATAACACTATTGTATCCATTTCAATTCCAGAGGGCTCTCTGAGTGTGGAAATAAGAGCTGATTAGCATGGACAGACACCTGTTTGAATAGTTCCAGGTGGGGTTTTAAATGGCTCCTTCTCAGCCTTGCATTTGAATACAGTACAGTTGAAAATCTCTTTGGCTTGGTCAAAGAATAGTAACATGGACCCCAGCAGGCATATGAAGCCACTTTCATCCCAAAGACATGGACAGGGTCCATTTCCCATCAGTTCCCAAACGAAGCACCTCAGATAACATCACCCTGTCGCCAGAAGTCCTTCTTCTCATCCTCAGCACCAAAAGAAAAAAAGGACTTTGAAATACCAAGCTTCAGAGGTTACACCCCACCAAATCAGACCAGACTGGGGAGATCTAAAAGATACTAGAAGAAAACAAGATTCCTGTCAAGCCTACTAGATTCTTCTGAGGTCAAACTAAATCTAAACTTCTTTTACCTATTCAACCAGACAGAAAAGAAAAGAGAGGCTAAAAATTTCTCAATCAGTGCATGATGACTTGTTCTCTGTATGCTGGAGTGGTGTTAGAATAATAAGGAGATTCTGCATAGTTGAATGCTAAGAAGCCCAGTACACTGCAGCAATAGTCATTGAGGGGTACATTGTGAGCTGTGGGGGGAGTGGGTCAGCAGAGCTTGACGAAATTCCCCCCCTCCAGAGACCTCTGTCTGTGCGCTCTGAGTTCTACAGCCTATTGGTGGTCAATTCAAGTTACTGCTTTAAAATTTCACTATGCATTTTTTTCTAAAATAATAACTTACATTTTAATGAAAGGATCATTATCATATTCAAGCATACTCTTTCCCACAGGACTTTAACTCTTCTTTGCATATTTATGATTCTGCTGGGCTAAAGCCGACAGAAATTTACAAATGAACAAAGAGAAGGAAGATGTTGACTTCTGAAAAAACTGTCATAAAATACCATTTGTCATGATTATTTCTTGTTTGTTCTGTCCACTTCCACTCAACCTTCCTGAAGGAAATATACCCCAGACTTCCTCTAGAGAATCATCTCCCTCACTTTCAATGCTTCTATTTGAATTGATGACGTTCTTGGCTCCATGGGAGGGTAAGTGACTCAGACCTGTCCATGGCAAGCATCTCATCTCCCTGGATCATAACGACAAGTTTGGAAGTAGGTATTAGTTCAAACTGCTGGATAAGAAAGGAGTTCTCTTTTGCCTTGGATTTATTTGAACCTGGGAGAATATAGCCCTGGCACTGAGGACAGCCATTAGCCACTGCAGGGAGCCTATAGTAAAACCACACCATGGAGATCAGAAATTGAGAGACCTCGGGGCCATGTTAAGCCCTAGAGTTTGAGGTTGGATGAGCTACTAAGTTCTGTTTCTTCCCTTAAGCACATTTGAGCTGGGCTTTTTGTGCATCCTTATTTAAAGAAGCCAAACCAAAGAGATTTCCAACTGTACTGTATGTTTCACCCTTGGAAGAAGGAAATACCACTACCCTTTCCATGACTGACTTGCCACTGTAAAGCAATGGGAAAGGGTCCTGGTGATGAATGACTTTCTGGTTCCAGAGGTACCCCTATATGAGTAGGTGGTCAAGCTACTGAGTCAGTGTAGATATCTTATCTAGGACATGGGGGCTCCAAACTAGAGAATTTCTTTTTTTTTTTTTTTTAAGATTTATTTATTTATTTATTTATTTATTCATAGAGACACAGAGAGAGAGAGAGAGAGGCAGAGACACAGGCAGAGGGAGAAGCAGGCTCCATGCAGAGAGCCTGACATGGGACTCTATCCTGGGTCTCCAGGATCAGGCCCCGGGCTGCAGGTGTCACTAAACCGCTGCACCACCAGGGCTGCCCCAAAACTGGAGAATTTCTAAGGGCTCTCTAGCCCCATACTTCCTCTCTAACACTTGCCTAACAATCCTGAGAGGTAGGACGTTTGAGTACTCAGTAGGACATTGACTCAAATGGCCAAATATTTTGTGTCCTTTAAACATCTTTATCATAAACCTTAAGTGTGACCCATGGCAAAGGGCATTGGTCAAAAAAAAAAAAAAATCAAAGAAACATACACCTTAATACATGTACTTCTTCACCTGCTAGAAAAGTCTTCTGTGTGAATCAGATTAAGCTATTTTCCAATTTTCAAACCAGGCCAGCTGGGCAAAGCAACACCATCTTTGATAAATGAGAGGGAAAACCTCATTAAAGAGAACATCCACACTTTCGTTTTCTTTCTTTTTTCTTTTTTTGTCAAGAATCTCTCCAAGCAGTAGTTAACGATTGGAACAGTCTGCAGGCTGCAGTTAACGATCCACGTGATGTTTGTGTCTGCCGAACTTATTTATTTGCATTTAAAAGAGATTTGGGGGGTAGATGTAAACACTTTGATGGGATTTATGGCAGAGACAAAGGTCGGTTAACATTTTGATCCAGTGGGTAGAAAACTGAAAAGCCATCATTAAATTGGTAACCAATGGTATTGAAGTAATCTTTTGAAGCCACTGAAAGGAAATCTGAGGCATGAGGGATCAAAACAGAAGATATAATTGCAAGGAAAGAGGGAAGAAACATGAATCTTATTTTTAGGATTCAAATACATTAATTTTATAATCACAAAATGAGAAGAAAAGGCACTTATTGGATCCATCCATTAATATATACCTGAAGGTAAAAAAAAAAATGAAATTGTATTGGCCATTATGTGAACAATTTAGAGATATAAGAATGCTATACCTATCAGATTGCCTGCCTTCAGGAGGACCACCTGAAACAAAGGAGAATAAGCCTGGAAGCATTCAACCAGTTCAAGGACTAACACAAAACCTCTTCCAACTCAAGTGATTAGGATGCTTACAGAGCTCCTGGTCACATCCCTAGGGACCTGTGGACTTCTGGGGAAGGGACATGGCCAAGTTGAGGGGGGAAAGGTCTGGATACAGACACACAAGTTCAAGACCCAGATTCAGTACTTTCTGACTGTGAGATCCTTGAGTCTTCAAAATATGGCACCTCATTTCTCTTGCCTACACAAGTGAATAAAATAGTACTTATCTCACAGTTTTTATAAAGATTTAATACTTTCTTCCTGATTTCATCAAGCTAGCATCAATTCCTCTCCTTTTAAGCTTCCTTAAAATTGAACATTTATTCCATATTTATTTCCATTTATTCTATAGCCCAGAACCCACAGCCATGAATGTTGTCTGTGGTTTTCTGTCTCTGTCAGGATGCTGCAGGCTCATTAGATGTATACTTGCATTCACTGATTGCTATTGATTGAATATGTACTAGGTGACAGGCAGCCTTTGGGGTATTCAGAGTTTATCAATGAATATGAAATACATACTGCCTGCCTTCAGGGGGCTTATAGTTTGGTAATAGCAAAAAAGGCTCCGGTAGGAAACAACTACAACACAATCTCACTTTGTGAGATAAGGAGCAGGGTACTTTTAGAAATAAAAGGCATCAGAGAGCCCCAATTATTTGTTGAAGGATGGTTAAATGAGCAAGTTAGTAAATGAATGAATTAATCACTGTTTATTCCACTTCCTTTAGAAGCATCAAGAACTCCTTAATTATATGAGTGAAGTACTGGAGAACTAGGGAAGTTAAGTGACTTGCTTAAATTTTATATGTGGCTGATGACTGCTTTGTATGATATTTTCTACTAGTAACTTTTAAGAAAATATTTAGAATCATGACAATGCCCCTATTTGAAATTCAGCCTCAGTTGAGAGAAAGAGAGAAAGAGAAAGGGAGAAAACAACTCTACTTTTCAAATTTATTGGTGTATAGGGTATGAACATAGAACCCTTGATCTATAAAAAACAATGTTCCTCCTAGGAATCACATGGCACATAGGGTAGACTGCCTACTGCACAATATTAGTTTCTTCTTTTGATTTTTATTTAAACTTTCTTCAAAGCTTCAAATTCTTCAGTAACTTCTAGGAGTGATAATTGTATCTCTCAGGAGGTATGTCTAATGTTTAAAAAGAAGAGTTGACTTCTAAGACAATGAAGGAGCTATTTACACTTGCCACAGCAGCCAAATCTATTTATCAATAGCCTGTCTCTCCTAAATGAGTTAATGTAAGTACTCATAGGCCTAGACTATTGATATTTAGTATATCTCAGGCCTTTTGAATTAATTTTCCCACTGCTGAGTGGCAATGAAAGACAATGAAAGGGATCCCTGGGTGGTGCAACAGTTTGGCGCCTGCCATTGGCCCAGGGTGCGATCCTGGAGACCTGGGATCGAATCCCACGTCGGGCTCCCGGTGCATGGAGCCTGCTTCTCCCTCTGCCTGTGTCTCTGCCTCTCTCTCTCTCTCTCTCTCTCTCTGTGTGTGTGTGTGTGACTATCATAAATAAATAAAAAAAAATTAAAAAAAAAAAGAAAGACAATGAAAGACTATTGTCTTTTAACATTGGAGTAAGTAGAGCTGTAATGGAAATTACATTCATCTAGTCTGGGTGCCCCCAAAATGGATCAACTCTCATAACTGTGTTTTTTCATTTTTCTCTCACAAATCATTTAGTCTCTCTGGACCGCAGTTTTCTCATTTATAAAATGAGAGAATAAAACTGGAAAATCTAGAATTCTAATATTTTCATTTTATCAATATGTTAGATGCAAAAAGTCCAGTGTTTCAGACTCAGAGCACTATTTTTCTGGGGGCTGAAGTCAAATTCCTAATGGGTACACCATGGCATGGTTTGGAGGGGCAATGAATACCCTCTCCTGAAATCTATATCAGCTCTCCACAGATAGCCAAAAAAAGAACAGACAACCTAAACAGAGTATGCTTGCTATGTAAATGCCACTTTAAGAACAAAACTCTTTGGCACTCCCCAACATGTGTAGATATGTACATACCTCCTCCCCCAGTATACATACAGCTACAAAAACACAGACTAGATTTCTAGTCCTCAAACCCCTCCAATGTAAAATTCTGCAGCTACTAATGCAAATGCTTGAGCTTCAAGTGTAAACAGGAAAGAAATAAAACAACTGATTAGTGTGACATACATATGAAAAATTCTTTTGATATGATCTAGAATCTGAATCACATACATTTTGAGAATTAATTTTTAAGTTCTTATTTTGCCCTTTCAACAGAAACACATGGTAAATAAAGGAGAAGAAAAGAAGTGTCTATGACACCAGAAATGCATTTTCTGTGGGTCACTGAAATCACAAATGCAAATGGTACAATGTCCAGAAGTAAAGTAGAGAGGGTGACAGGTCTTACTTGAAAATAGGTATATCATTAAGTTGATAACTACTCTCGGCACATAGTCGCAAGGAGGATCTATTTGGCATAAGTTTGTTCTTATAGCATTATTGTAATTAATAAAGTTGAAGATGAAACATTGGGTTATAAGATTGGACTGGATGACTGTCCTGGTCTCCTTCAAAGAACCTTTTAAGACATAGGCAGACTCTGTGAAAAAAGATGCATACGTAAAAAGCAGATAAATAAGTCATGCCATAAAAAGGATATCACAAGTCAGTTAAAAACCAATCCAGAATCAAGTGAAATTTCAGAGTATAGGATAATGGCACTCAATAAGAGAACTCTTCAACTAAATTGACCCAGATAGTTGATTGTCATGCGATTTGAAGAAGAGCGAGCTGAAAATCAGTTTCTTTATTACATAAATCTCCCTAGACCACTCTTCAGAATTATTATCTGCACTGGTTCTGGTGCAAAGGGAGGCTCTGTCCCTTATAAAAGCTTTGCAACCCCTGTCCTTACCAACAAGAAGGCACAAAGAGCCTAAAGACTGAAAGTTCTCAATCTTTCATTCACGTATCAAATTTATGTTGAGTTCTTAATAAACAAAAATACTGATTCAGATATTGGGTGTGTGCGCAGACAAGGTCTCTGCCTTCAAAATTTTGCAACCCAGGTAGTGGGTGGGTAGGTGGGCATTCATAATCACTAGCAATCATTGAAAGACTGTAAACGCTCTCCAGAAGAGAATGGGGGAATGGTAGTGGAAGCAAAGTGCCAGGTTATTGCCACAAGGATCAGTGATCATGGTATATGACTGTGAGCCTTAAGTCTTGAGTTGGATTGCATGACATGGAATAACCTTGCATTGGCACTCTCAATCTTCATTTCACCTTATATCTATTTGGATACTCTTAGGAAATGAAAAAGGACACTTCTTAGACTCCCTTGCAGCTAGGATTTTCAGTGTGAAGTGTGTTTTGCTGGCTAGAAATACTTTCAAGAGATTAAGACTTCAGTAGCATAGTAGTGTAGTGGTCATTTTTCTTTCTTTCTTTTTATTTATTTATTTATTTATTTATTTATTTATTTATGATAGTCACACAGAGAGAGAGAGGCAGAGACACAGGCAGGGGGAGAAGCAGGCTCCATGCACCGGGAGCCCGATGTGGGATTCGATCCTGGGTCTCCAGGATCGCGCCCTGGGCCAAAGGCAGGCACCAAACCGCTGCGCCACCGAGGGATCCCAGTGGTCATCTTTCTGTGGGTATGGCTGGCTGCTAAAAGCACCTCAAAAATGGCATTTGCAATGGTAGACTTCATTCTATGTAGACCCACTCCATGGGTATAAGGCAGTTGTCACAGCAGTTGTTTGGTGCCTGGATTATAGCTACAGTGCTGAATATTCACCCGGCAGTCTGGAAGAGCCCTCCTGACTTCTACTTTTCCAGCTTATCTCTTATGTATTAGAGTTTTCCAGAGAAACAGGAAATATTTATGTACTTTTCCTAGTAATTCTCTACGTTAATTCGACTACCCCTACCTTCTCTCTCCAACCCTTTCTTCCTTTGTTCTCAAATCATATACACGAGATTGTAGAGACTGAGAAGTCCCATGATTTGCCACCAATGGTGTTAAGTCTTGGTCTTAGTCTGAAGGCCTGAGAAGCAGGAGCAATGTCTAGATTTCTAGTCCTCAAAACCCTCCAATGTAAAATTCTGCAGCTACTAATGCAAATACTTGAGCTTCAAGTATAAACAGGAAAGAAATAAAACAACTGATTCATGTGACATACATATGAAAATTTCTTTTGATATGATCTAGAATCTGAATCACATACATTTTGAGAATAAATTTTTAAGTTCTTGTAATTAAGTGTCACCCTTCTTACAAATGGAAATTTCCTTTACAAATGTCAGTTTTTCAAGGGTGCCTGGGTGGCTCAGCTGATTAAGCATCTGCCTGCTGTTCAAGTCATGATTCCGGGGTCCTGGGATCAAGCCCTACATTGGGCTCCTTGCTCAGTGGGGAGCCTGCTTCTCCTTCTCCCTCTGCCTCTCCCTGCCACTCCCCCTGCTTGTGCTTTCTCTCTTTGTGTCAAATAAATGAATAAAATCTTTAAAAAACAAACAAACAAACAAAAAACAAATGTCAATTTCTCTTGCAAAAGGGGTACTATTTATTCTCTGTGTTCAGACCTTCTCCTGTGTTTTCTGTGTCTCAAAATAATCCTTATGCCAAAGAGACATATTTTGAGATAGCATATTCGGGTCTTTCACACTAGTCATAATTTGCGAGCAGATATGCTAGCCCCAGTCAAGACTTCAGAAGCTGCAGAACTGGCCAACATCCTGACAGCAACTTCAGGCAAGAGTCTTGTTATGAGTTGAATTTTATCCCCCCCCAAAAAAGATATGTTGAAGTCCCAATACTCAGGACCTGTGAATGTGACTTCATTTGGAAATAGGGTCTTTTAGATCTAATCAGGTTTCCATGATGTCATTAAGGTGGGTCCTAATCCAGCATAACTGGTGTCCTTATAAAAAGAGACAATCTGAACACAGAGACAGATGCAGACTGAGGGAAGATGATGTAGACACCTACCAGAAGACAGCAATGTGACAATGGAGACACAGACTAGAATGATGCATCTACAAATTGAGGAATGCTGAAGATTGCAGGCATACACCAGAAGTTTTCCCCTATGAATTTTAGAGGGAACACAGCCTTGCCAACAACTTGATCCTGGACTTCTAGCCTCCAGAACTGTGAGATGGTGCCTATTATTTTAAGCCTCTCAGTCTGTGGTATTTTGTTAAAACAACTCTAGAAAAATGAATACAAATCAAAACCATTCAGATAAGCCACTCCTGAATTTCTGACCTGCAGAGATTATGTAAAATTATAAATGTTATTTTGTTTGTTTTGTTTTAAGCCACCGAGTTTTGGTACAATGTTATGCAGCAATAGTTAACCAAAACTCAGAGTTAGACTAGAACTTAAGTTTTTGACTCCAACTTAGGAATCTTTCTACTATATCAAGTTGCAGTTCATTGTCTTTCAGGATAAGAGAAAGACCACGAATATTTAGCTTAAATTGTAAATAACATTTTTGGAGACATTGATAAAACTTTCCACTACGAGGCAGCAAAATCATCTTCATGGAAGACAGAACCCATCTGACAATAGAACTGAACTCTACTGGGTTTGCACTGCCTGTAAGATCTTCTACATCCTACAGAAAAGCCATCAAATAGACAGTGGTCACTGATAAACTGCACTCAGCTAGACATTACATTACAAAGAATGTTATCTGTAACTATTCAACTATTCTCCAAATAGAGATGATAGCTGGATAAACGGATGGATAGATGAATGGATGGATGGATGGATGGATGGATGGATGGATGGATGGATAGATGGATAGATGGATGGACAAATGGAAGGAAAGAAGAAGGAAGGAAGGAAGGAAGGAAGGAAGGAAGGAAGGAAGGAAGGAAGGAAGGAAGGAAGGAAGGAAGGAAGGAGTAAAGGAAGGAAGGAATAAAGGAGGGAGAATGAACATAGAGAGTTACAAGGAGAAAAAACACAAAAATAAATATATTTCCACGTGCCAGAAAACTGAAATTATGCCTTATTATTTTCTAGGTTTTAAACCAAACTATTGCAATGTTCTTTGACAGTTGTTTCTCTCTCTGGCTTATAAATAGATCTTTGTTTTCTCCCTCTACCCCTCCTATTTTTTTTCAATTTAAAACACCCTTTTTCTGATTCTGATGGAGGAAAGAGAGGTATGTATTTACATTATAATAATTTATAATCTCAAAAACGTAATTTTGGAGGTCTTTTGCTTAATGTCATCAATTTATTAATTGCAACTTGATCTAGGTAAGATCATCTCAGAATATCTGAGCTTGAAGAGGAAAAGGAAAAATAGATGTGATGTTTTTCTCCTAAAAGTCTCTCTTCTCAGAAAATAACAAATAGAGTCATGTAGCTCTGCACAGGGTCCCAATGTGAGGGGAGCTGGGGGACCAGCATAGCATATCTATCACTTGGGCAATTACAGGAGTATGATCTTACATAAAACTATTTGGGATCTCAAATTCAGTACCACCAAACATCACCATTTGATTGCTCATTATATTATAGTAGTTCCCCCCTTCTCTGTGGGGGATACATTTTAAGACCCCAGTGGATGCCTGAAACTGCTGATAGTACCAAACTCTATATATACTGTTTTTTCCCATACATACATACCTACAACAAAGTTTAATTTATAAATTATGCACATTAAGAGAGTAATAATAGTAATAATAAAATAGAACAATTACAACTTATGACAATATGCTGTAATGAAAGTTATGAGAACATGGTCTCTTTCACTTTCTCTCATTTTCTTATGTCCTGTATTCACTCTCCTTTTTCTTGTGATGATGTGAGATGATAAAATGCCTATGTGGTTAAATGAAGTAAGGGGAATGATATAGGCTTTACTGACTTTGTGACAATTCGTCAGAAGGAGGATTATCTGCTTCCAGACCATAGTTGATCACAGGTAACAAGTGAAACTGGGGATAAGGAGGGAACAGTATATTTTCCCTCTGGTTAGTATAACAAAAGCCAACTACTACTTTCAAAACAGGAAAAATTTGGGCAGCCCGGGTGGCTTAGCGGTTTAGTGCTGCCTTCAGCCCAGGGTGTGATCATGTCAGGCTCCCTGCACGGAGCCTGCCTTTCCCTCTGCCTCTCTCTCTCTCTCTCTCTCTCTTTCTCTCTCCCTCTCTGTCTCTCATGAATAAATAAATAAGATCTTAAAAAAAAAAAACAGTAAAAACTACTTTCAAACTCCCTTTTCAAATAATATTAACTATGGAAATTCTTAGCACTTTCTTCAAACATCCAACATCAACTTCATGGGCACTGAGTAGTTAGAAAATGTTATTTTGATTTCATTCTTTTAAGGTTGTAGGTACCTTCCAAAGAAGTTACAGATAAACAGATCATGCCAAGCTTATGCATTCGTGCAAATCAACGTATCCATAAGGACACCAATTGCAGGAATCCATTCTATTCCAACACTGTTGAAGTTAATATTTTTTCTTGAAAGTTTGTTTGTTTTTTTTAATCAAAGCACAGCAAACAGCAAATGAAAATGATAATTTACTTTGGACCCACCATATTTTCTACAAAGCAACTATTGGCTGTGATTAAGTGAAGACAAAACTACATGCTGTGGCAGTTGAAATACTTCTGGAATTTATTAACTTCAGTATACATGCTAAGGCCAAATGAGCTTCTTTAATTTCCATAATGAAATTGTTTTTGTAAAGTTAAAAATACTGTAATGAGGCCAAAACGGTGTGCTTTCAGGGGGCTCCCATGGTGAAACAAATGAGATTTTAGCTTCTCTAATTGGGCATACTGCAAGCTGGCTTGATGCTGTCCTCAACACAGGATGTTTGTTATCCTAACAAAAAAGAGGTCTACAGCTGTCAGCATAATGCTATATGGCTTTTCAGAGGCCTAGCTATGGGAGGAAGACTGTGCTCTTGGGCTGGGACCACCCAAAGGGAAAGATCAAGTAGAGAACTGTGCTTCTTTTCCCTGATTAAGAAGTTATTCGTAAGGTAATTTGTTTACAGCTATCAAAGGAAAGCTTTGGAAGCAACTGGGGAGAATTCCCAGAATCCTCTGAAAGAATTTTATTTGATGAAGCAATGAATATGGATATTTTCTCTCCTCTTTTTTTTTTTTTTGGTCCTCTTATGAATTAAATCTCATTACCTGTCAACACAGGCCTTTGGAGTCTAACTGTTCCTGTAGAAAACAAAAGTTAGGCCCATTTTGTTGAGGCGGCTACTGCCAAACTCTGTTGGTGAGCTGCCACACTGGGTACCATGGAAACAGCCTATAAACCTCTTTGAGCTTTGGAATGGTTTTGATGTAATATTGTCTTCATTTATTTTTAACCATTACTTTCAACTACAAAGGAAAGTAAAACAGAGGGCTAGTCAAATTAATTTTTAGCCACCAGAAGTAAGTCAGTAACTGCATTTTTCTAGTTTGTAATGGGTATTTCATTTTGGGTATAAATATTTAAAATCCAGAAAGATGAATAATTTTGCTGTGAAGTTCTACACTATTCAGTAACATTTACTAGATGCTAGATGAGTGAACGATTGGTATACTATCAAAATATATGAAAAATTAATGGCATATTCACCAAATGAATTCAAATCTCCTAAATCCAATTATTCAAAGGGATAAATATTTAAAAGATAATGTAAGCTGCTATATTAGGCTATAATTATACATTACAGTGGTAAAATGTGCATTTCCAACAGCATGGTTCCAAAATGCTCTTTTTGTATTATTCTAGAGGAGAACATTATAAATCATCACACAGGAGTTAGATGAAATAGATTTTATTATAGTAAAACTTCCTCCCTTGCCCCCAACACTAATAGCTTCTACTTTACGTTAATTTGATTGTTCTTTCCAATTTGTTCAAAACATAAAGCAAGTCCACTGTAATAAAACAAAATGATGTTACTTACTATTCTACCTTTCCATTACGTTACTTTTCATTTTTTTTTAATATACTTTCATATGTCCATCATTTCGAGGACTCCAACCAAACCTATATTTTCAAGGTAAGTTTAAAGATGAAAGAGGCTTTTTGTAGAAAATCATCATTATAAATTTTGTAAATAGAGAATCTAAATAAAAGTGAATTGATAAGTTACATGCATGCATATGTTTTGCAAATAAAAGAAAGAAAATACAATTGTAGCTCCAGAATGATGGTAACACCAAAAAACACATATGGACTAAGTATATAGGATGGCATTTAATGATAGAGAATCCACATTCTGAAATTCTAAGACAACAACAAAGTTTAGTTATTAGCAGCATAGACTTTGGAGACCAGGAGATATGGGCTGGAATCTCAAGTCACTGGTATAGTGTGGCCTTGGGCACCTTAACCCTTTAAACCTTGGATTCCTGATACCAAGGATCATAAAATTATCCACCTCTCTGGGCTGCTGATTCAAATGTGATCATACATACTGATGCAGTGCATGCATATGACAAGGTATCAGTTAATTTATGTGAAAAGGATAAAGTCATGAAAACAGTGATAGAGATAACAGTGATGACACTGAGGATTCGTGCCCTGTAAAATACTATGTTTGAATATACCTGAAATGATCTTCTTGATGCCTGGAAACCTGAGTTTAAGGTGCCCAGAAGTGCACACACATATAGAATATATTTTGTCATTCTATTATTTATGAAGGGTAGGAGAATATGTCACCCCATGACATCCCACTTTGGCATTTTGATTTTTTGAGCTGAAGGGCACTAAGAAAAAGCAGATATCGGACAAGCTTTCTGCCTTCCTCCAATCTACCTGAAAACAGAACATAAATTTCTTCTGTGAGGGTGTTTTCCTAACCCTTTCCTTCCCCATGTCCCGTATCAGGAAGGGGATAGCCTTAACACAGGGACAAGATGGCACCAAGAAAGTGTCTGCACACACAAATCTTACTTCTTCTTCTTTTTTTTTTTTTATTTTTTATTTTATTTATTTATTTATTTATTTATTTATTTATTTTATTTATTTTTTTACAAATCTTACTTCTTAACTAGCCTTTGTCTACTGTTAGATTCCCTACATATACTTACCTTCCCACAATTTGCTGCCTCTAGAAGCTCAAAGTTCTTTTCCATTTTCTGATCACTTCTCTACAATGTTATTGTTCTTCTACTAGATGCTATATAACCCCAAGTTCTAACTACTCCTATGAGTTATTCCGAGTGTGTAATAAACTTCTGTTTCTCTCCTGTTGATCTGTCTTTTCTCAGTTCAATTTGCAATGCCCCTGCCAATGAATCTACAATGAGTAGAGAGGCAAAAAGATTTTTTTTCCTCTCCTACATTTACTATAAAATACAGTGTTTTAGGCAGGAGATACATAAAATGCCTTCGTGTTCTCTAAGAGTCAAAAGTGACTGAAGAAAGAGGAGTCAGAAGACACATTTAGTTAAAAGGAAGAGATGAGATGAGGATAGAGGTAGAGCCACAGATGCCTTACACAGTTCCACAAGGAAGTCTGACAGAAGAATTCTTCTACCGACTGACAACAATCATTCAACAGAAAACTTCAAAGAGTAGAGGCAAGCTTCATATCATTGTAACTTTCCAGACTGGAGCCATATGCACCAATATTTCTTGGAGAAAACAGATCCTAGAAAAGAAGATTGTAGTATGCTTTGCTAATAGAAGTCTATCAAACAAACTGTGAGTCTTCCCTCCAAACATGCTAAAAAATTATGGTTTCTCAATGAGAGGCTCCATGAATCCCTGCTAGAGGAATTATCTCATTTCTCTCCAGTAGCAAAAGTAATCGCATGTCCTCTCAATCTTTTGCTTTTCATAACATTTGTCTAAGTCTACTTCATGAAGAATGTATCACATAATAGCAAAAAGTGCTGTATGTGAAGACAAAAACAAGAAAAATGTGGTGAGATAAAATTGAATTACTTAGTTTAAATATGTTACTAATAATCAATAGCAATACTTATTAATAATGTTGATCCACATAATGTCTCATGCTGAAAGTCACTAATTGGTAGTAGATGAGAATAACCATTTTATGGCCACTGAAATGGTTTTCTAAACTATTTACACAGGGGATCCCTGGGTGGCTCAGTGGTTTAGTGCCGCCTTCAGCCCAGGGTGTGATCCTGGAGACCCGGGATCGAGTCCCACGTTGGACTCCATGCATGGAGCCTGCTTCTGCCTGTGTCTCTGCCTCTCTCTCTGTGTCTCATGAATAAATAAATAAAATCTTTTAAAAATAAATAAATAAATTATTTACACAAATAGGCAATAATAATAAACTCATTTTATAGTCTCAAATCCTCTACATTGTGGGTACACCTCAATTCACTAACTGACCATTTTCTTTTAAAGTGAAAAATTTGTGCATGCGTGCATATGTGTATGTGTGTGTAAGTATACACACACACACACACTCTTAAAGAACATTTACTCATTTATATTTTCAGAATGAATTTTCAATTGTGCAAAGCCTTTTGCAACATCTCCACTCATCTCAGACATGAATACTATAACATGTATGGGCATAGCTGAGGCAAATGTATCATGACAGCAACCAAATAATAAATCTGTATCTCTATAACCAGTTCCATTTCCGAATAATTTCTCTGTCGCACATTATTTTAGTCTGGCAGATTGCTCCATTCTTTTTTTTCCTCTTTACTTTAGGGTTAAACTGCACTTTCGAATTCACATTATTTTGCAGATAGCATGTCACCTTCACTTAAGTTGCTATAGCTGGCATCTCTCTTCTATCAGCTGAAGCAGTTAATTTACTTGCATTGACCAGCCAACAGTGTAATCTACCACCTGATAATTGTGTTCTCAGTCCACCAAAGTCTTAAAAGACAAAGAAGAAGACTTAATTTTTGCAATTTTATCCTTTGAATTCTTATGATTTGATCTTAAATTCTTTGATTTGCTGAGGAACTCCATGACAGGTAGGGTGGGATTTTTTTTTCTCTCTCTCTCAAATCACATTTATCCATCTGTGCTGTGTTTAAAATAGGAGGGCCCTTTCAGGTTGTATTGTAACTGATGCAGTAATATTGAAATTTCAAACACAGCGAGATGTAAAACAGGGATAAATGTAAGCGTTGCTGGATAGGCTATTTCTTTAAAAATAGGCTATTTATTTATTTATTATTCCAAATAAAATAATTGCTTCATTGCTATTATTAAAAGAATGGAGAACACTATAGGAGGAGCAGAGGAATAAATATTATGTAATACCAACATGGATGTGCTCTACAACGTCCACATGCCAGCAATTTAATATTGTAAAGCTGGAATGGAAATATTTTGGAAACCTACTAAATCATACCAAAAGTAAATACTTCTGTTAATCCAAAAATGTTAGACAATTTAAACCTGCTAAAGTTGAATTTCACAGCTATTTTAGTCTTCTGTAAATAATTACTATTTCTACTTTTCTCTAGACAATTATAATACCAGAAAATGCTAATTCATACTTATCAAGATAAGATTGAGCTAGAAACCAGAAACATCCTCTCTTCAGTCTGTTACTTTATTTTGGGCTAACAGATGCAGTTTTGACAGTGGGGCCATCTGCTACTAACTTTTTTCCTCCTCATCATGCCAGTCCAGTCAAAAGCAATTAAACCTGTTTTGCCATTATAATATGTAGATAATGATGATAAATTATAGCTTTAAAATGAGCCTCAAATTATGCATACACTAGGTATTTTCCTTACAGCTACTGATATAAAAGATATTCCTGTACTTGTGAAAATTTTCAGCTATTTTATTAATGATGTTAGCTCTATAATGAGCTACCTACCAAGATATTTTGCAGGCACATAGCCTAGCAGTCATTATAAATCTATTTATATCCCAGCAAGATGTTTCTCCAAGTGGAGAGCAGAGCCCTAACATTCTGTATCGCTGTTGAACAAAATATATAGCACATACGGCTCTGACTTGCTATGTTTTATTATGTCACATAATCAATAAAACGCATAAATACCACAAATAAAAAGTAGCAGGATGAAAATTCCATGGCTCTGGCACAACATGTGCTATAGAAGAGAGAAGATGAGGCTTAATGATTTCTAGGAACAGATACAAAGCTATCATTCTTGAGGCAAGTCACACATTACCTCTGATTTCCATCAAAAATTGGACTTTTTTCAATGTAGAAAGTATGAACAAGCCAATATTTCAAAATAGTATCTAATATCAATTTTTTTTAGGAATGTCAATGGGAATTGCCATATTAGAAACAACTGTACTGTTTGTTTGCTTTAGCTTTTCAAATCTGCAGCTGCTGGGGTAATTACTTTTTCATAAAATTCGTTACAATTCTGCCTCTACCTTTTAATTAGGTCAAAAAATAAAAATAAAAAACAAGACGTGCAGTAAATGCTTTGAGTTTCCCAGGAAACTCCACTTAAGTAAACTCAGTTGTGGTATATCCTACTTCAAACCATTGCTGTTTAAGACATCACCCCTCTACAGTAGGTACTTCATGTGGCTTTGCTAGCTGAGAGTCCCAGAACTGAAGCCCTTTCTTTTACCGTTTCCTGCCAGTGTTCTCTTAGCAAGAAACCATTTGGCATGGTAAACATGTATTAATTATGGATATCCAACTTTCTAATTCTGTTTTTTTTTTTCATCAAAACAGAGATCATGGGGAGAGAGAAATGAATTTTCCCGAAAAGAAAAGAAACTTAGCAACTGTAGAAAAATGTTCCACGTAGCAGTCTTTCATCACAGTGTATCTTTTCATTACTGCGTAGCACTCATAAATAAGTCAGAGGGAGGAGCAACATGGAAAAATGAGAAACTCACCAATTATATTCGCGACAGCGCTATATAAATGGAAGCAACTTACTGATATTGTGATAAGTCTTCTCCTGAACTATATGAAAACAGGAGTCTCAACTGCAACTAATCATCCATTTACAGATGAAGGCATTAATCGTCATGACTCACACAAGGACCCACTTCTATTACACATCATTCTTCAAATCATCATTTTAGGGGATAGCCTTAGCATCTCAGTGTGCTTCCCTAAACAAATGCAAATAGCAGGCACTAACCGGGGGTGTGCAGATTGCCAACTATAGAAACCAACGGTGTGGGAGGAGTTTGGTCTTTCACTTTTTCTCCTTCATTTATAGCATGGAGCCTTTTGGCAATTGCAAACTTTTACAATACGGTAGATGTATGGGCAAACTCTTACAGTGGGGAAAATATTTCACATCTTAGGGAAACAATGAGATTGCTTCCCTTCAGTTCCCCATTTGTGTAATGAAATGTGTGTTGTGAGTGAATGTATGGAAATAATGTTAAAAATATATATATATATATGTATTCAATGTGCCAGAAAACAGTTTCTGCAATGCACAATTTCAATATTCTAATATTGGCCTTAGCAGGGAAAGCAAAAAGAGCAGGAATATGATATGATAGGAAAATAAAATAGAAGGGAGGAGGGACTAACAGGGAGGAAAACAGGCAATTTCAAATAATATGAAGAATACAGAATGGCACCGGTATCTTTCCAGCTCTGGAGGATGTCTATATAGAGGAAGCTGAGGGATGCACACCTTCTCTCTCAAGAGAGGCTGTGGGAAGAAGAGTAAGTATGATGGAAGCAGCTCTGGAATCCCTCATCTCCAGATGTTGGCTCCAGCTTCACCAGCTGTGAAATTTTAACTTATTTTTCCCTGAGTCTCTATTTCTTTATCTGTCAAGTGGATAAATCCAGCTACTTTATGGGGCTGGTTATGAGAACTCAAAGAAACATTACATGAAAGTACCTGCTCATGTCCCTGGGACAAAGTTAGGTGCTAACAAGTGGCATTTGTCATGATTACCTCTTATGTCCAGAATTTAGATCCATTTAAAAATATTTTCCTGATTAACAAAGTTGTACACCACCATGTGCATGGGAAATACTTTCTTCTGATTCCCACTCACATAATATATACTTTATCCCCATAATTAATGGATGCTCTACGCATTGAAGATCTCCATCCATCCTGCCCCTTTTGGGTGGCCAGGAGAGTATGATCCCCAAACCCATGGTTCTCAACCTTGGTTGCACATTAGAAGCATCTTGGACTTTTTTTTTTTTTTTTAATAAGAGTGCTAGCGACTCTAATTTGATGTGGGCTTTAAGATTTCTGAAAGCTATCCAAGCAATTCTGATAAGCAGCCAGGGTTGAGCCCAGCACTTCAACCCATTCGGTGTGTAGGCGAGACAGGGTAAGCAAGAGAGATACTGTGAGTCATGGGGTAAATGTAAGCCCACTGGTGAGCATAGATCCTTTTGCTCTAGTTCCTATTTTTAAAGGAAAGAAAACACTTTCTATTCTGGGAGGGTAAGTGATATTTGGTACACAGTATCTTGTAAAGCCAGTCCAAAACCAGCTAAATAAATATAATACATTACATTTTTCCCATTTGGCCTATTTGTTCTCATTAGTGGCTGCCAACGTGTGGCCATATTTTTATTTCCCATGCCAGGGAGAAGGCAAATTGCTCCCTGGCGAGTATGTGCCAATCAAGAGGATGGCAGAGATGGTATGTTGGATCATCACATCCATCCTTCTGACCCCACAAGAGCATAAATTATCCTCCATGTGATCTTGGGGTCCAGTTTTCAGGTCATGTATCTATCCCCACGTTTTTTCAACTCTGATATCAGGCCATGCTGTCTTTCCACTTTTTTTTTTTTTTTTTTTTTTTTCAAAATCCTGGGAATATAGAGAGCTACTACCTTAACTGCAAATGTATGTTTTTAAAGCAAAAATGACCTCAACAAATCTTTTACTTAAATCTCTTTCTAAAAATTAATAGTTAACTTGTCTGAAATTAGATTCAAGCCTGATTTACCTGAAAGTTAACTGTGTTCCAGAAAGTCTGTTAATTCCTCTAATTCTCCATTCAGGAAAAATAAAACCACCCACCTACTCCTTTTATCAAGTTCATGAAAACACTGCATTGTGTTGCCTCCTCTGTATAATTCAGCAGCAGTTAACTGATAAACACTAACCCACCTCTGCTGACGTTAGCCAATTAACGCTAGTGCCAAACAATAGTTAACAATGAAAACATGCTTTATGAATTGTTATTGTCTCAAAATAGCCATATTTATATCAACTCCATTTAACTCAGACAAAGGTTTTCCAAGCAGAAGAAAGCAAGAGTGAATAAAGCAACAGAAATTTTCCTGCTTTTTTGTTTTTGGGGTTTTTAAACATTTTTGCATTGTAATGAAGGGGAATAAAATATGCTACCCCAAAATATGCTATTTTGGCATATTGATTATTCCAAATTAAAGCTACTTAAGAAACAGGCGCAAGAAGTACACTCTGACTCACCTCCTTCCCCGCACCCCCAAAAGCAGGAAATAAATCTCCCCTGCGAAATGTATCCTCTCTCTGATCCAGGAGGTAGAGAGACATCCTCATCACCAGAGATAGGAAATTCAGGGCCAAGGAAACTGTATAAATAAACCTTGCTACTACTTCACTAATTAGCTACCCCAAGCCCAAACCTATCCGTTTTGTCCTTCGCAAGTTTATTTTTTCTTTGTCCAGAACGTATAAAAGCTGCCTGCTCTGGTCACTTCTCTGTGCCTCATATCTCAGAGGCTCCCATGTGTACAAAATTATGTTTGTTTTTTTCCTGTTAATCTGTCTTATGTCAATTTATTTATTAGACTGACCAAAGAACCTAGAAGGGAAGAAAAGTTTTCCTCCCCCATAGAAGCATACTACTTTAGAAGGGATGGTTGGATTTTATCCTCCTCTCAATATAGTTCTTTCTTTCTTTCTTTCTTTCTTTCTTTCTTTCTTTCTTTCTTTCTTTCTTTCTTTCTTTCTTTCTTTCTTTTTCTTCTTTCTTTCTTTCTTTCTTTCTTTCTTTCTTTCTTTCTTTCTTTCTTTCTTTCCTTCCTTCCTTCCTTCCTTCCTTCCTTCCTTCCGTCTTTTTTTGAAAAGGTTTAGAACCTACTTAAAAAGGTTAGGAAGGTCTGTTGGTCTGTTACTGTGGCAACAGTCATCCCCAAGACACAGCATAACTAATAAGTTAACTAGATGCACCTAGCTCCAGCCATCCAGCATAAGCCGTAAAACTAAACTGCTGAGAATCACTGGCAACTCTACTGAGGGAGGAATGGTGTACACTGGTACACTAGGGAAGCCAATAATCCAATTTAGAAGTGCAGATTCTCATTTCAGTTTCATTGGCATGTTCATTTTGAACTAAAGGGATCTGAGCAGTAATTCTATAAACAACCAGCACTTAGAAATCAGAGGCAACAAGATTCTCTAGAGGTATAATTGCTTTTAAACCAGGCAACCTGAAATTGTGTCTGCCTGGTGCAACAGGGAGAAGGGGAGAAAACTCTCTCAGGTGGGAACCGGTAACTGGCCAAAGAGCACGGCAAGCCAGGCAGGGCTTGGTTATCTCAATACCCAATAATGTAATTCAGCTCAATAAAATGCAACAAGGGTTTCTGTAGCACTTACAATTTTATTAGGTACCATCCATTTTACATAAACTAAATTTCGTAATTCAAATTTTATAGTATCAGGAGAACTAATTATATAAAGAAGACCTGTTTCAAATCACAGGTCTGCCATCTTATCATCCAAAGCAGGGAGACTCTGCCAGGTAATATAATCTCTCTAATCCTAGCTACACTGTCTCTAAAATGGTGACAACAGTGGCATCTACTTCATGGATGTACCATGAAGTACAAGTACAAATGGAATAAAACAGTTCTCGATGAATGTTAGCCCTCAATGTTAGTGATTTTTCATGTATCTATCCTTTCTGTTCACATTTTGAATCTGAAAGAAAGATTCTACTGCCCACAGCAATATGGACAAGCTTCTCCAACAGAAGGAAAGTATTCCAACAGAAATGGGGAGGCAGGGAGGAATTGATATGTAGAGGTGCCATTCCTGATTATTTTGGGATAGAGAGCTATACACAGCAACATTCAAAGACCTGAGTAAATAAGTTAGGAGCCTTAAAAGTTGTTTGTGTGAGGCAAATAATAAATAATGAAACCTCTCTAATTAGGATTTTGCCCCTTCTATTACACTTTGTCAAGGTCACCAAAGACCGCTGCATGGTGGCATGTGGCACTTCATGATTCCCTCCTCCATGCTACCTTTTCTGCTCTTGGCTCCAGAGCACCACATTCTCTAAAGGTTTTCTCTTGGTCACTAGTCACAACCTGGTTCCTCCTCTCCTCCCCCAACCTTATAAATAGAAAGTGCTTCAAGGCTCAGTCCTTGGTCCCCTTCTTCATTCACTCCTGCTTCCTCCATGCTCCCACCAAGTCTCGTGGATTTATGTGTCATATATGTGCAGACATGTCTCCCATGGATATCTCTAGCTTTGAGTTCCCTGAGCAATGAGCTGCCTACTTAGGGCTCCAACTTCGGCATCTAAAAGACATCTCACAATCAACATGTCTCAAAGGTACTGAGCCTCTCCTAGGCCTTCAAAGCCTATTTCACCTAAGTCTTCTTCATTATAGTTCATGGCAATTCCATCCTTACAATTAAGACACACCCCTGTGGGCAGCCCGGGTGGCTCAGCGGTTCAGCGCCACCTTCAGCCCAGGGTGTGATCCTGGAGACCTGGGATCGAGTCCCATGTTGGGCTCCCTGCATGGAGCCTACCTCTCCCTCTGCCTCTGCCATTCTCTCTCTCTGTGTCTCTCATGAAAAAATAAATAAAATCTTAAAAAAAAAAAAAAGACACACCCCTGACCATTCCTTCTTTCACATTCTACATCCAATCTTTTCAGAAATTCTGTTGGTTCTGCATTCAAAATATATGTGGCTTCTCACAACTTCCACTGTTACCACCTTTGTGTCACCAATTCCTCTTCTCTAGATAACTGTATTAGTCTCTCAATAAGTCTCTCTGCTTTTACCTTTGTCCCCCCCCGCCAACACAGTCTATTTCTATCACAATAGTCAAAGGAATCTTTTTATTTTTTTTGTTTTTTTTTTTATTGGAGTTCAATTTGCCAACATATAGCCTAACACCCAGTGCTCATCCTGCCAAGTGCCCCCAAATCTTTTTAAAATATAAGTGAGCTCATGCCATTCTTTCAAACCTGCAATCGCTTCCCATTTCATTAGATGACAGGGTCCTATACTGTTCGTCCCTTTCACCCTCTAACCTCATTCCCCACAACTCAACCCCCAATTCATTTCTTTCTAGCTACTCTAGACTGCCTGTCATTTCTAGAACATTCCAGGTATGCTCTTTAGGACCTTTGCTTTAACTGTTCCCACCACCTGCCACATACAAGAGTCAGAGGACAGTGACTCCATCCCCAGAAGCAGGGATGGATCCTGACTAATAAAGCCATTTGGCATGGTGGCAGCCATTGGTCCTGGGTTAGGTGCTCCAGTAAGACTAATGAGGACTTTCACCCCACTTGCAGGATGAGTTTCCCTCTCAATTGACCAAGAAAGCATGAAGCCCAGATTGCCATTGGCAGCCATCTTGTAACAACTAGGAAAAACTGACCAAACAGGGAGATGATGTTAAGGATTAGAGAAACAGAAATAATATGGGTCTTTGATGACATCTTTGATCCTCAATCATACCATGACTGTAACTCACTTCATTTCTGGATTTGCAGTTATGTAACATTAGCAATGTCTTTAATATTTAAGCTAATCTGAGTCAGGTTTCTATTACCTGCAACCAAAGGCATTCTAAAGATACAAGGTTAATAGAATAAAGATGTCATACATGAAAACTAAGACATAGGGTTGAGCCAATCACGCCTGCTACATTTCACTAATACTTAGACCTTGACGCCTGGCATTATGTCACATTTATAAAATGAGAGTATTAATTCATACGCCATGTTGTATCTCAACAATAAAATTTTGTTAATCATAAAACATAAAAGTCCAAATAAGTGCTAATTACATTTGATCTTTGAGAGTTTCCTCCTGAAACACCAAGTAAATATTTTATGATTTAACGGTTATTGGGCAATTCAGACTGAGCAACAATTTACCTTAGCAAAGTCATCCTTTACTCCTTCCTTTCTTTCTTCACATTCCACATTTATTCCATCTGATAATCCTGCAGCTCTACTTTTGAGACTAATATAGACTGAGACTGTGGAGGCCAAGAAAATTAAGGCCATTCCACTTTAAGTTCAGCGTTATCACAAGTACAGCCATCCCAGGCCACTGTGAATAAGAACTGAACTTTACCTTACTTCAGTTACAGGAAGAAAACAGCTTACAGCTTAACGTCCTAGAAAGCCCCATATTAGAGTAAAAACAGAGCCCAAGCCAGTGGTAGGAAGCCTCATATTAGAATGAGAACAGAGCTCAATGCCCTTGAAGGCCCCATATCATATATTTACCATATATGTAAACAGAACTTGAGGAATTGCTCCACCCCTTCTGGAGGTCCCCTAGACCAGTCCTTAAAACTAAGCTGAAACCCACCTCGGGGTCCAAGTCCCTGCTCCCCTGTGTCGGGTATACTTGGACCCAAGCTCAAGCTTGTAAATAAACCCTCATGTGTTTGCATCAGTGTCGGCTCCTCGGTGGTTTCTCGGATTCGCAATCTTGGGCACAACAGAGACTACACCTAACCATCCTACTGCAGCTACTAGAAGCCCAGTCTAAGCCACCACCATATTGCATTAGCCACACACAGACACCCTACCCTCTGAATCTCATTTCTGTTTTCATCCTTGCCCTCTAAAGTCTATCTTCCAAACAGGAACAAGAGAGATCCTTTGGAAACAAATGCAGACCATGTCACTCCTCTTCTCAACACCTTCCCAAGTCAGATATCCTATCACTCCTGGGATCACCAGCTAGGCCCTAACCTCTGTGTAATCCATCTCCTTCTCACTCTGCCTCCTCCCTCTGCTTCCATTTCACTGGCTTCCTTGTTCTTCCTTGAACACCAAACAAGCTCCTACCTCTGGCCTTTATACTCGCTGTTCCTCTACCTGGAATTTTTTTTTTTTTTTTTACCTGGAATATTCTTTAACAAGAAGTCCACTTGGTTCCCTCCCTTACTTCCCTCAAGTTTCTGCTCCAAATATCATCTTATCTGTGGAATCTGCTCTCAATACCCCACGTAAAACACCAACCTCAGTATCCTCATCTCCCACTGCCCCCTTACACCTTGCTTTAATTGTTTTCATAAGATGTGATGTATAATATATTTATTAATATATCTGCCTATGGTCTACCTCCTCCAGCTAGCATTGGAAGCTCCATGAGAGCTGGCGTGATGTTTAGAACACTGCTTTATCCCCATTAATTACAGCAGTCATGGGCACAGACACTCCAATTGTTGAAGAAAAAGAAATGAAACTAGATCAATGTAACAGAATATGGTACTGGCCCTGTTCTTGTACTCATATTTGTTTGTATAGCCAGACTTTCAGGCTCTTGGGAGAAAGAGCTCTATCCCCAGTGTGCAGTAATGGGTTAATTCAGCAGGCTTGGGGTGTCAACCCCTGCACATTCCAAAATAAGCACCAGCTTTCGGGGAGATAACCTCTAAAGCTTTGCAATATCCTGTCTGATAAAGTGTCTTTATATGCCTAGAGCCTTGGGCCACACAAGATAGTTTATGCTAATGATATGATTTATGATGAATGCTTGTTTTTGTTTGCCTTAGGCCCTGCATTCTATGGTATCAATTTGACCTCTGTGGGGGCTGGAGACTGGGTAGCTAAGATCAATCAAGTGGCTTTTCCATACCTATGAGACTGACCCCCAATAAAAGCCTTGGACACCAGAGCTCAGTTGAGCCTCCCCTGGTTGGTAATACTCCACACATGTTGTCAAGCATCACTGCTGGGAGGTCAAAATGCCATGATTCCACTGAGATGGGACAACTGGAAGTTTGAGCTGAGCTGTCCTGGACTCTACCTCACATGCTTTTATCCTTTACTGATTTCAGTATGTATCTTTTTGCTATAATAAGCCATAAACATAAATGTAACTGCTTTTCTGAGTTCTGTGAGTTCTTCTAGTGAATCATCAAATTTGAGGGTAGCTTTGGGGACCACTGACACATTCGGCATTTAGCATAGTGTCTGGCACATAAGGGTGTTCAATAAAGGTTGACTGAGTAAGTAAATGATGAATTAACTTAGACGATGGAGCCATGCCATGTTAACCACCCCTCCAAATTTCTCCTTTCTCTCCACTCTCTTGTGGAGGCCAAGAAAATTAAGGCCATTTCACCTTAAGTTCAGCGTTAGCACAAGTACAGCCATCTCAGGCCCCTGTGAATAAGAGCTGAAATTTACATTACTTCAGTTACAGGAAAAAAACAGCTTAACGTCCTAAAAAGCCCCATATTAGAATGAGAACAGAGCTCCAGCCAGTGGTAGGAAGCCCCATAATAGAATGAGAACAGAGCTCAATGCCCATGGCAGAAAGTCCTAAATCAAAATGAGAACAGAGCTTAATGCCCTTGAAAGCCCCATATCAGAATGTAAACAGAACTTGAGAAATTCCTCCCCCCCTTCCTGGAGGTCCCCTAGACCAGCCCATAAAACTAAGCTGGAACCCACCTCAGGGTCCAAGTCCCTGCTCCGCTGTGTTGGGTACACTTGGACCCAAGCTCAAGCTTATAAATAAACCATCGTGTGTTTGCATCAGTGTCGGCACCTTGGTGGTTTCTCGGATAGGTAATCTTGGGCACCACACTCTCATTCCACCTCTCGCAATATATGTTTCCTTTTTTCTCCCACTCTAATTTAAAATACAAGATAGAACCACTATCTAGTGAAATAGCAGCCCTTAAAACTGTCACTAAACATAAGAACAGCTGACAGAAAGGTAAGATTTAGAGGTCAACACCATTTGGGTAAACAGAGTTCTGCCTCTGCAGATCACCTTTCAAGCCAGCGTTCTGCATGGGATAATTTGCTTTGCTTCCTGACTCCTGCCCTTCTGACCTGGCTTGAACCCAGCTCAGGAATGCATCCACCAAGATCTGACTCTAGCTCTTCCTCGCTGCTCCTCATGGAATCAATAATAAGGGAATCTTCTTTGTTTGCATGGGATTTGACAGCCCAGTGATGGACAGGACAAGGAAGCAGCCATGGCCTTAGCTTGGCTGCACTTACACTGCTCATGTAAGATGACACATGTATATGTGAGATTTAACGATGGATGGTAACATTCAAGGTCTTGAGTGGGTTTCCTCTAGCCTACTCCACTGGTATCTATCATTTTAATAGCCACCATGGAAGAAAAAATATGGTTCTCATTAATATCCTGAGTTTGACCTTCCACTTGTCTTGAATTGAAACTCACTTACAGTCTGGAATGCAACTGTGCCTATTAAGAGAATGGAGTAGTCTTCTTTCCTGCTGTTACTTCATTTTTTCCATGGAGTACAAAACAAGGAGGGAGAAAGTCAGAGCTGAAGTCCACAAGGTTATGATGGGGTAAGCTATTTCCTGTTGAGGTTCTCCAATTAAGGAGAGTGCAAGATATTCTGCTAGACTTGAAATTAAGGTAAGTTTCTTGTGAAATCATCTATCTAAAGAAGAAAGAAACGTGAAAATAACCTATAATCAGAATTGTCCAGACTTCAAAAGATAAGTCTATTGATTCTATGAGCTATATGACAATCTAATAAAAATTGGGCAGAGTCCATTTCTGTTTCTTATAACCAAAAAAATCCTAAAAAAATAGACATTATATATTACTTTAAGATGGATCCACCAAAATCTGTCATAGAGGGGGGTACCAGAGATATGAATCTCCAGTGTAGTAGTAATAATCATAGCAAAGCAATCATATCCCAATGATATTTGCCTTTGATCCATATGTGGGTAGAAGATGGGGCAAAGTATTCATTGCTAAGCAAATGAACAATGCAAGCAAAGATGAAATTTGGTCTTCTTAAGCACAAAAGCCAGCAAACTTTTAAGCACTTGTAAAACAATTATATGTAGTATGGATGGGCTGTTTAAAAAGCACTGTTGCTTCATGTACTTGAGTGTGACAAATAGAGCATTTCCTTACAAAACCTGTAATTCTGGTTTTATACCTTAAAAAAAGAAATTGGACTATATTAAAGATAATAAGCTCAGTCTAATGGGTTAGAATAAATTTATTTTAAAGAGGACACAGCCCATCGCTGGTCTTACACAGCATCTTCATTATTCTTTTCCAAAGACTCTGATGCAATCATTCAGACACCTTTAAAGATAATTATATAACATGTAGTCTAGGTTTACCAGAGTATGATGTCTTATGAGCTATACCATCTCTACCCTAGTGAGTTTCCAACTTAATTGGAAGCTAAGGCATTGACAGGCCCATGAAAAATTAAGTTTAAAAAGCAAAGTAGCAGTAAGATACAAAAGCTTACTCAAGGAGAGACCCAAATCTGGTCCCTATCTTTGACTGTTCATAACAGCTGGAGAGACAGACAGATAAAAATAGATCTGTATTAAAAGAGAGCCCATGCTATATCAGTGACATAAGAAAAAGTGATGTGAGAAGACAAAGGAAGCCATTAATTCTGTCTCATACATCTGTGAAAGCTTCATACAGGAGGTTACAACTAATATGGAACTTGCAGGATAAGCATGATTTAATATGGCTGGAATGAGGAGAAAAACATCCTAGCCTGAGGGAATTGTAAGAATAAAATTTGAACAAACTCGGCTATCCAAGGCAGTGGTGAGTAGGCCAACGTTCCTGGAACATGAGATACATGGGTGGATGAAGACTCAGGAAAGACCATGCTAGTCGGTTTGTATTTTAACCTAATGATAATGAATGAGGAGGCAAGTGCTGGTGTTTAAGTAGGAACAACAAGACCCGATTTGGATTTTATAAAGGTCATTCTGTCAACTACATAGAAGACAGATTGAAGAAATTGGAAGCAGAAAGACTAATACTTCATTCATCTATATGCCCATCCACCTATTCTGTTGAGGGGTATTAAGTAGTGGCTGCCCAAGTTTGATTCTTTGAACAAAGGTTGCAAACTCACGAGCCATGGACAGATCTGAATTCCAGCTATGTTTGGCACAGCTTATTCTATTTGTTTCTTTTAATCTGACCCAAACTTAAAGATTAAAAGATTCCATATAAAAATCTAGATTTTCATCTTATCTGAAAAATCAGATCTAGCAAAACTAGACCGTTTCCAGCCAGAGTTGAGTTAGTAGATGAACCCCTGAAAAAGAGGCATCAATAGCCAATTGCCCCAAGTTCTTACCATTTACATTTTGTCCCTGGCATTGAAACTAATTGTTAGTGGCCACAATCATTGCTAACTAACCTTGCTAATTAACTTCCCATAGAGAACACTGTCTTTGTACTGACAAAACTACCAAAAATAAGAAAGTAAGAGATAGATGGAAAAAGCAGCTCACTTCAAGAAAAACAGGAGAGAGCATATTTCTTTGTGGAAATGATGAACTAGTCCATGTTTTAATGCAGATACAGTGTCTGTGTTGAAAGACTACACCTTAAGATGCCCTTCTGTTTATATCATCTCATCACGCTCATTTGTGATAACTGTTTTGCATTTTAATGCAAAGAAAAGGAAGTTTGATGTAGGCTTCTCAAGAAAGTGGCATTTGAGCTGAGACCTAAAACATGGGTAAAAGTAGAAGTTAACTTTATAAAGCTTTCTGCAACTTCTGTATAGTAATCCCAGATATTCACCACAATCACCTGGATTTCAGTGAATCAATCAGTGTTTGCTTCCTTTAAGTTGATTCTAATGTCCTAGGGAGTATGGTTACTAATGAGATAAGGCCTAGTACAAGTCACATATTCATTTAACAAATATTTATTAATCACTTACCTACAGGTTCCTGTAGTCACACAAAGACAGTGTTCTCTACTAGAAGGTCGCCAGCAGTGCAAAAAATGATGTGACCACTGACACTTGGTTTCATTGTCAGGAACAAAATATAAAGTGTGAGGACTATGGGACAATGACTCTTAATGTCTCTTGTTCAGAGGTTCATTTACTCCTCAACTTCAGCTGAAAATGTGGGATCAGTTTTGCTAGATTTATCCCGGCACCCTGGTTTTTAGCATTCTGCTAGGTTTGGGAGGTACAGCAGCAACCAAGACAGATATGTACTAAAGTTTACACTCTAGCTAAGGAGACAATTAGATAACAAATTAAAATATAAATGATATGAGATGAGATGAGATTAATGTACAAAATAGAACACATAGCAGGGGCACTAAGTCAATTAGGAATGCTTTCAGGGCAGCCCAGGTGGCTCAGGGGTTTAGCACTGCCTTCAGCCCAGGGTGTGATCGCGGAAACCCGGGATTGAGTCCCATGTCGGGCTCCCTGCCTCTCTCTCTCTGTGTCTCTCATGAATGAATAAATATAATCTAAAAAAAAAAAAAAAAAAAGAATGCTTTCAGCTGCAAGGAAAAGAAAATGCAATCAATGGTGGCTTAAACAAATAGGGATTATTTTTCTTACATAACAAGAAATCAGGCTGATTATGTAGTTCCAAGATGACAAGATTAGGTAGTTCCAAGATGACTGTACTGGTGTTCTGTGATCTTCTAGGCCTCTTCTTCATGGTTACATGAGATATTTATTATGTATGATGGACAAGATTTGGTGTTTGATATAGAGAGAAAGGGGAGCAAGAACCAAGGATGATACACATCTTGTCAAGTACACAGAAGGGAAAAATTTCCCAAGATAATAGTTAAGGGAGAAAGAGCATCTTTGTCTAAGAAAGAAAAGTTGTCAACTAGGCAGCTGACTAATCAGCAGTCCTGTGTGGCAGAGAGATCTAAACTGAAATCCTAGACTTGGGAGTTGTTTTGAACACTAATGGCTTTACCCATTCAATATCTCCTTTTTTCTCTTTCAGTAACAGAACCCTTTTTCCCACGGAGAATTTATTTTGCACAGTTCAAATGGGGCTAACTCCATACCCTTGCTCCTGCTGCCACAGGAGCAGACATGTGACCTAGATCTGGCCAATGAGAATACTGATCACTCTAGCCATAGGGATGGGTGCAAGGGTGAACCAATTGAAGTCCTTCCCAGGGATGGAGGAGAAAAATATCATTCTCAACTGGGATTCCTAAATGGGCATAAGGAAACCTTGTGCCAGAGATAGAAAAAATGGACCTCAGGTAGCACTCTATAAAGACACAGATAGTCAGGCCTGAAGTAGGTCAAACACTGTATATTTCCAGGATTCTCTCTTTATTTTTTTTTAACTTAAGCCACTTTGTACTGGGGCTCTGTCTATTGAAACCCAGGGAGAATTGGCTACCACAGGATCATCAATATTTTGATGATGATTAAAGCCACTGAAGTTGATAAGGGACAATGTGTAGAGTAAGAAGGAAAGTATACCTGGGATAGAGTCATGATGATCCCAGACATTAAAACCCACAAAGGAAACTGAGAAAGATGACCAGAGTGATATGAAAACACCCAGGAGAAATAGAGTGAGTTTGGAGATGGAGAAAATAGTCTTTGGTGTCAAACTGAGAGAGTAAATAAGGGTGGCAGTCTTAAGAGCTGTTGATAAAGAGAGTCTGGGATCCTGGGGAAGGCAATGTCAATAGGCTTGGGGAACAGAATGGACAAAAGACAGAGTGTAGTCAGTTGCATAATCTGGAAGTAAGGACACTGTGAAAACTATGGTAAGCCACTCCTTTTTAAGAGTTGTAGCCATAAAGAAGATGAGAGAAAAGGACAGCAGCTGAAGGAGAGACACAGGATCAAGGAAAGATTTTTCACTAGAATTGGATATATTTAAATGCTGATAGGCTCTGTATTGTTAGGACTCTGGCTTGCATGTGACAGAAACCAAACTCAAATCAACTGAAGGAAAGAAAAGACTGTGATGGCTCAGTAACTCCAGAGGCTGATGTGGCAGGATCCAGGCACCCCACCATGTCTCCAGGAATCCCCTCTCACCCTCCACAGCTCTGCTCTCAGATAAGCTCTTATCAAGTACAGGAAAAATGGTCCAAAGTAGCTCCAATTAGCACCCCCAATGGAAAAGAAGTGCCGCTGAGTGAAGTAAATCAGTCGGAGAAGGACAAACATTATATGTTCTCATTCATTTGGGGAATATAAATAATAGTGGAAGGGAATATAAGTGAAGGGAGAAGAAATGTGTGGGAAATATCAGAAAGGGAGACAGAACGTAAAGACTGCTAACTCTGGGAAACGAACTAGGGGTGGTAGAAGGGGAGGAGGGCGGGGGGTGGGAGTGAATGGGTGACGGGCACTGGGGGTTATTCTGTATGTTGGTAAATTGAACACCAATAAAAAATAAATTAAAAAAAATAAAAGGAAAAGAAGTGCCTTTTCTCAAGGGTCTTACAAAGCCTATGGAGTAACAATGACCAGCCTAAAGACTGAGAGATAAGTTGTGTGAGCCCCATCTGAACAGGGATGTGGAATTAGAGTGGTCTGCTTCCCCACCGGAACTGGAGAAACAGGTAGGGGGCAGGGACTGACAGATGCTACGGCCATGCAATGGCCATGCAATGGCCAGAACTTCACATCAACTGGTTTGGGACTGGTAGAGGGCTGACAGAGTAGGCTGAGAAAAAAGTCTCAGGTGACTCTGAACTTTATAGATTGGCCAAGTAGGTGATTAGGTGATGATGAAGCAACATACTGAGAAGTTGGAAGAAGGAATAGAGTGAATGCTAGTAACTTAAATATTCGGTGATTAGATACCCTTTTAGGATATTTTCAACTTAGCATCCTATGGGTACTAAGGGGAACTTACTGAAGCCTTGAACAAATAGGAGTGTGACAGCATTCAAGTAGGTAGACATAAAAATTAAGGTGCAGGAATAAGGTGGAGACATTCTGGGCACCAGTAACACCCAGTGAACACTGCCACAGCTGAATTAAAATACTCATGATTTATGGTCTCTACTTAAATGGTCACTGAGCCCTTGGAATAGTAATTCAAAATTGAAAGGAAGGCCCAAACCATCAGGAATTAATACAGAATTCTGTCTAAAGAACATGAGAAGCTGCACCCTGTTCAGTAACTAAAGAGAGCCATGGCCTTCATGAGTGTATGAGAAAGTGGGCTATGAGGGCCCAAGGCTAGCATAACTTAGGCAACCTTTCATTAAATTTGGTCCCCATTTACAAAGGAGGAAAGAGCATCAAGAGAAGTAAAAGCACAATTCTGTCTGCTTTCCTTTCATGTTATTCAAGAAATGATTTAATACAAGAATATACCAATATGAATGGAAAGGAGTTCTGTGGAAGGTCTAATATCAAGTGTATTAAAAATGTATGACACACTGTATATTCTCACAGGATTCCTAACCAGGGCCTCTACAGCTGATAAAATAACATAAAAATGTGATTAATAATATTGTAAATCCTGTTGATTGGAAAACTCAGGGACATATGACAGATTGACCTGACTCTTTGATTTAAGCCAATATCACTGAAATAACCTTTCATATCTGGAGAAAGAATAATGTCTTGCCTGCAGGATAGAACACAGCATCAGAAAACACAGTCATCTTTTGAAGTTTGCTTTCTTACATTAAAAGCTCCTGAAACATTTTCTATCTGAATTCCTCTTTAAAAAAAAAATATTTATTTATTCATGAGAGACACACAAAGAGAGAGAGAGGCAGAGACACAGGCAGAGGGAGAAGCAGGTTCCATGCAGGGAGCCTGACATGGGGCTTGATCCTGGGTCTCCAGGATCAGGCCCTGGGCTGAAGGTGGCGCTAAACCACTGAGCCACCCGGGCTGCCCTCTATCTGAATTCCTATATCTAGATACCAAGCTACTACCCTGGAATTGTCGTTATTTCATTAAATCCTTCCAAACCATAAATATAATTTCTGATGCAAAATAAAGGAATAGGAAAAAAAAAGAAATATGCCAAGATGCTAACAGTGAAAATATTTAGGGTGATAGGTCTGAGTGAATTTTGTTCACTTCTTTATAGTTTATGGGATTTTTCCAAGTTTTCTATAACAGGATGGACAGAGCAAGGGCAGTGGGGAGTGAGGTAGGGTGGAAAAGCAAATGTTTACACTAAAAAATAAAAAAGTTAAAAGGAAAATCATTTTAAAAACAAAAAACACTGTAAGTGCTTTCCATCAGATCTAGACAAAAAGGTCACTACGGTTTAAGGGAATCTAATGAACAACCAATGCATAACAGAACAACGTACATAACCAGGGTCATCACTGCACACTCCCAAGGTGTCCCAAGCTGCTGCTCAATGTTCATCTGGAAATGTAGACTATCCACCCTCTTTTTGTTAGACTCCACCACCTTAGGAGTGGGTAACTTTTTCTTTTTACTTCCCTGTGTCTTTTCTTCTGTCACCATATCCCAACAGTCCTCTGTGTAACCTTGCCCTTCCTCCAGTCCTAGACCATGAGTTTACAGAAAAGATGACTTCACTCAGGGCATGTGATACATTCTTGGTCATCCAGATCATCTTCTCAGACTATATAGATTTAGGAAAGGGAGGGCACACGGTGAATCTTACAGAGGTTCAGTAAAGACTGAGGAAGAAGAGCTTTTTATGGTTGTTTTGCTGGCATATAAAGCCTGAGAATGAACCTCACCTGGTGAAAGGTTATGTTCTCACTACATTGTTTGAGCCTCTGGATCAAGTCAGTCCTGAAGCCTTCACTGCTTCTGGGCTATTGGCTGGTAGGAGCCAATAAATTCCCTGTTGTGCTTAGGCCTGTTCAAGTTAAGTTTTTAACACCCCTTACAATTGAGATTCCCAATTGATATAACCTTTTAACTACTTAATATCCTATTCAGGGACCTTGTACCAGAGCATTTAATTGTTGTACCTGCATAAGACTCACAGAATTATGCAATGCAGACTCTTGGAGTTGTACTCCTTTTAATGTATAAAATTTAGGTATTTATGTAGCACTTTGTCTTTTAGATCCTGAGTACCAAAGTTTGCCCACTGAAGGCATAAGCACAACTATCTATGCTTATATTACAAATAAGTCAACCTTAAAGGTAAATAACATATACAAACAGTAGTACACACCAACACATTAAAATAACATGCATTAGAATTTCTAAGCAGTGCTCCAAAAACAGGTCTTATGTTTCAACAAATATACCAAATGATAAACTCAAGCAAAGGTTCTCAATCCTGTTGAATTTCCCTGTCATTAAAAGTCAACAATAATTTGAAGGTAGAGGATTTTGCATCTGAAGGTACAAAAGTTTCATCTACTTTAAATTCAGTCATATCTTATTTAAGAACACTCTGATATAAGCAAGGACTACAGGAGAACTTCTATCTTGTTTTACAGAAAAGGACAATGAACCCATCCACTAATTCTGAAGGTACCTTGTTTTTTTTTTTTTTTTTTAATCAGTGTTATTTATTTTATAAATTTATTTTTCATTGGCGTTCAATTTGCCAACATATAGAATAACACCCAGTGCTCATCCCATCAAGTGCCCACCTCAGTGCCCATCACCCATTCACCCCCACCCCCCGCCCACCTCCCCTTCCACCACCCCTAGTTCGTTTCCCAGAGTTAGGAGTCTTTCATGTTCTGTCTCCCTTTCTGATATTTCCCACTCATTTTTTTTCTCCTTTCCCCTTTATTCCCTTTCACCATTTGAAGGTACCTTGTTTGAGAAGGAAAGGGCTCAGAGAAGAATATGGTATAAGCCATCCTCTGTTTTCCTCTCCTACAGCAGAGGGAATCAGTGGCATAAGACAGTACAACTAAGAAGGTGAATGGAAGTCAGAGAAGAGCAGATCATCATTGTTGGAGATGATCACTCTGGCAATGGGTCATAATAGGCCTGCTGTATAGCACCCACATGCTTTACTTCCATCTGCTATAAAATTGTCCTAATATCATAATTTTGACTGAACAGAATACTTTTTTATCTTCCACGTAAAGGTAGTGATAAACAAACCAATTTACTATGTCTGTTATATGAACATATCCCTTACATGTAACACTTTTATTCAATGCACATCCTACACTGCTGCACATGGCAGCCCTGTTAGTGAAGACTATGATAAAGAATACTCACATACACTGGCCCACATTGAAACAGTTCAAATCTTTTTTGATCCTTCTCTCATATTTTTGCCAGGGAGAAATACTTTTCTCAGTACTGGACATGTTACACCTACTCAGTCTCTCCTGTCCAGATAACAGTCAAAAAATGCCAGTTACAGGTGGAGAAAGGAAATAATCATTTTTAAATACTTGTCATATGCTGGGAAATATATTTTCTCATTTTTGAAATGAGATTTCATTTTCTCATTTTGTCATTCCTTTTGATGGCTACGCCTTTATTTTTAAAATTTTTATTATAAAGTAAATTTTTAAAAATCAAAGCAAAACATTTAGGGGATAAGGTAAAAAATAAATGTCTTCTTCCTAACAACCATTCTTTTTTTTAGATTTTGTTTTATTTATTTAGAGAGAGAGAGAGAGAGTGAGCGTATGAGTAGGGGGAGTGGCAAAGGGCGAAGGAGACAGAGATCCTAAGCAGACCCCTTGCTGAGCCCAGAGCCTGACACAGGACTTGATCTCAGGACACTGAGACCATGAATTGAGCTGAAATGAAGTTGGAAGCTTAACTGATTGAATCACCCAGATGACCCCTAACAACCATTGTTATTCTTCATATATAAGTAGCATTGACAATTTCGTGAGTGTTCTTCCAGAAAGTTTCTATACATATGCATCATCGACAAAAAAAAAACAAACAAAATGTGTGTGTGTAAGATACATAAATATTCAGGTACCTGGAATGCATAGTAAGGCAAGGATAAGTGCCCATATCCCCCAAGTTGTTACCTATTCGAAAAGGAAGATCCAAGAAGTGACCTTGAAAGAGATGTCTTCATTCCAGAAAAAAAAAAAAGAAGAAGAAGAAGTTGTTGCTGGTACTTACTCAAATGCAGGGCCAGGAGATACCCAGTCCCCAGGATAAGAGTGCAAGGAGACAATTCAGACCTGCGTAATTAAGCAAAAGTCACTCCTACACTTGGTATGCAGAGAGTGGAGAGGAAATGGACCAATATGAAAAAGAGCCCTAACCTCATTGTCTTCTGGGAAAGAGGAAATGTAGAGTTCACCTTCTGCTTGAAGTTAGGGAAACCAGTTGGGTGGAAAGGATACTGAGGCCTCCCAGGGGTTGGTAAAGGGAAAGCGGTTCATCACCAGGGCCAAGGGCTTCCATTGAAGGGGAACAAGGCTCAGATTAGCCTTTGTTGGTGGTGGTTTTGTTTTGCTTTGTTTTGTCTTTTAAAGATTTTATTTATTTATTTATTCATGAGAGACACAGAGAGAGGGGCAGACACATAGGCAAAGGGAGAAGCAAGCTCCCTGCAGGGAGCCCCATGCGGGGACTCAATCCCAAGACCCCAGGATCACAACCTGAGCCAAAGAAAGACACTCAACCACTGAGCCATTCAGGCACCCCTAAGACTAGCCTTTGATTTGGAGAATAATGATACAGTCTGAGGGTGCAAGTTAAAGCAGCTATCCCTCCACATCATAGACATGGGCCATCACAGCTTCTCAGGATCCTGGAGGAAGCATTCCAACAGTGTGGGCAAGTGCCACCTGGCAGCTGGTGCTGGGACCAGTGAGTGCAACTTAGACCGGAAATGAGAAGCTAGGCCAGAAGAGGGCTGAGCAGAGTCTGCTGTACTGGCTCCCCCTGATGTCGGGAGCTGGACTGACATTATGGAAGGTGGACACAAGCAATTAGTGGGAAAAATACAAGAGATGTATTTATCTGTATACCAACTTAGTGAAGCATATTAAGCTTCACTAAGCTGCCTTGCATTTAACATTGCATTTATTTATTTTTTTTTTAATTTTTTTTTATTTATGATAGTCACAGAGAGAGAGAGAGAGGTAGAGACACAGGCAGAGGGAGAAGCAGGCTCCATGCACCGGGAGCCTGACGTGGGATTCGATCCCGGGTCTCCAGGATTGCGCCCTGGGCCAAAGGCAGGCACTAAACCGCTGCGCCACCCAGGGATCCCTTAACATTGCATTTAAATGCAAGATGCTACATGTTCTTATGTCTATATATACTTAGTATACTTGTATGCATGGTGCCTATCACTATTCTTCAACTAGCTATTTAATATAATAATAATTTTTTGATATCTTTCCATATCTATGTATCTATGTCATTCCTTTTGATGGCTACACACAATTCCACTGTATAGATTTATTATCACTTATTATTTACTATTCCAAACAGGTGCAATAAGTATCCTTGCACATATTTTTTTATTTATCCATAGGATAAACTTCTAGAAGTAAAACTCCTGGTTATGTGCATTTAAAAGGGTAGGAGATGTTGCCAAATTGTCCTTCAAAATAGTTGTACCAATTTACGTTTCCACTGATAGAATATGAACCACTTTCCTATATTTTTCCAAAAGCACAGAGAATTAAGTGTATAGATTTTCCACTCCAATGGTGAAAAATATCATTTCATTTGATGTTGCACAACAACTCTACAAGATAGAAATGGTTTCTATCTTTCTAATCTTTCAGATGAGAAAACCAAAGCTCAGAAAGGTTATATGACTCATCATATGGTTAGCAATTAGAAGAACAAAGAAAGATTCAAATCCTGATATATTTGATTCCAAAGCCCATACATTCATTCACTTAATAGAACTATGTCTCAGGCACTGCTCTAAATATGCTACATATATTTCCCCTTATTTTTAAAATTTAGACAGACACATAGGCAAAGGGAGAAGTAGGCTCCCTGCAGTGAGCCCAATGTGGGACTTGATCCCAGGACCCCAGAATTATAACCTGAGATGAAGTCAGATGCTCAACCAGTGGGCCACTCAGGTACCCCCCTATATTTGCTCTTTAAATCTTTATATTAAGACTTTAATGTAGATACAATTAATATCCCCATTTTACAGATGAAGTAACTGTGCCAAAGAGAAATTAATCTACTTCTCAGATAGCTAGTAAGTGGCAAAGATGGGGTCAAAACCCTTGCTGTTTGGCTTCTGTTTGTTTTATCTTAACAGCAACATCTTAAAATATTTTTGTTTTGCAAAGAAAAAAATTCACCACTGCAAAAGCACTGGCTCTACGTGTCAATTTTTATGAAGAACATTATGAGGAAATAAAAATGGACTGCAGAAAACTGATACAATGGGCTTCAAATGGCTACATATATTGAAATCCATCCAGTAGCATCCCTTTCTCTCTCATTTTCAAATTATAAATGCAACACTACCTCTCAGGTTTTCCAATGGTTGTTGATAAGGTTGTGGGTCTTTTCTATGCACAAGCCCATTGCTGTTACACATTTTGCAATATGAACTTAATCACCTTGGTGCAGGGGACAGATGTATAATAGCCATTATATCCTAACTTTCAAAATATTATGGGCAAGTGTACACCTGTCCAGAATTAGTTGTGATGGAATGGAAAACTTAAAAAAAAAAGGTCATTCTTTTAATATCTGTTTTTACATAGATTTTTAAAAATCATTATAGATTAACCCAGCAAATTTAGCATTATTTTAAATAAAGGGTAATGGTAGATTGCCATTGTATAGTCACTATAAATTAGTGTATTATAAAGGAAATTAAAATAGACTCCCCAAAATACTGTGTATCCAGACAATAATCTTTTAAGTTTAATAAGATAAAAAATATCTGTGATTCCACTGACTGTAGTTCACCTGATAACACTTCTATACCAGATATAGCATTTTACTAGATTTATCATCTTTGAATATATTCCAATATCCATATAAGCACAAATATATAGAAATGTACTTATATAATGAGTTAAAGGGAAAAAGGAAGTCAATTCACAGAAATAATTAATTTTACTAAGGCAGTTTCAGCTATAAAACTCAAGCGATTTCAAAGTTTCTTGAGCTAAGTAACAGGGGCAAGTGGTGTCCATTTTTATTTTTCACATCTCACTGTTCTTTGTGTATTCTGTTGTTACAAAGCCAAAGACCATGTCAAAGAGTTGAGTCATTAATATTGAAATAGGATGCCATTAATTAGGCTTACTAATGGACTTTGGAATGCAGTCAGTATTTTAATGGGCTTTCAAGAGCAGTCAACTCCTTAAAGGGTCTATGTTTCTGTGGTCACTTCTGTTTAGGAGAAATACTGTTACAGCTTTCTCTGGTCAGCTAGTAATGCCAACAAATGTTTGGGAAAGACTTTATGCGGTCTTTTTCATAATAATTTCACCTCTTACATATAATGCTTTAACTGATACCTTCCAGGGTTTGCCTATTACAATAATTTTCAAAAGCTGAATGTTCCTTACATATAATAAATGATCAATTACACCTGATTTTCTCCACCAGTGTGAATAGTACCATAGTCATTTTTTTCTACCACTTTGCTAACCTCTTGCACTTTTTTTTCTCCCCGATAGCCAGGCAACATGACTGTTCCTCTAGACTTCTAAGTATGAGGGATCAGAGTAGAGCGGCTCAGAGAAGTAATGAAGTACCAGTGATGTTTTTAGGCAATTTGATAAGGAAGTATGCAATGCAATTCTAGATCAATAAGTTTGATTCCCATGGAATTTAAAGTAATTACACACATAGCTACATTCATTTGAGGAGCACAGACCTCGTAGAGTTTCTTTCATCTACTTTTAAATACACATTAATTTATATTATTAAGCTATGCCCTATATATGTATATATAAAAGCTATATGTATGTATCAGGTACACCATACATATGTGATATATGTGTTTATATATATAAATATAAATATATATAAATCAGTGTACTTGGCTTGTTAAAAGGGAGTTAATAGAGTGGCACTTGGGTGGCTCAGTCAGTTAAACATCTGACCTGGCTTTGGCAGAGGTCATGATCTCAGGGTCATGAGATCCAGCCCAACCTTGGAGTCTGCTGGATATTCTCTCCTTCTCCTTCTTCCCCTCCTCCTGCTCTCTCACACACTCTCTCTCTCTCTAAAATTAAAAAAAAAAAAAAAGAAAAGGTAAGTTGGTAGAGATAAACATTGCAACTTGTTCAAAACAGCGTTCATTAATACATTTAATAACATTTTTTAAGATTGATTTATTTGAGAGAGAGTGTGTGTGCCTGCACAAGGTTGGGAAAGAGCAGAGTTGGGGGGGGAGGTGCAGAGAATCTCAAGTAGATTCCCTGCTAAGCTGGGAGCCCAACACAGGGCTAGATCCCAGGACCCATGAGATCATGACCTGAGCTGAAGGCAGATGCTTAACTGATTGAGCCACCCAGGCACCCCTCATTTAATAAATATTTAATGGGTCAGATCCCTGCTGAGTTCCAGAGATACAGCAGGGAACAGGGCAGACAAAGCCTTTAGGTCTTAAGGAGTTCATGTTCTAGGGAGAGAGACCCACAATTAATAGTAAATAAAATACAAGTCACATGGTGAAAAGTGATAACAAGGAAAAATAAAGTAGGGATTGAAATGTCAGGAATTTATAGCCACTGTAAATAGAGTGATTAGAAAAGGACTTTTGGAGAAGGGAACAATGGAGTAAATACCTGAAGGCAGTCTGGGAACCAGTCATGGTAATATGTGTGGGAAAAGCATCCCAGTGGAAGGAATGGTGAGGGGAGGGTAGGACAGCACACTCATGGCTCTGTAAGGACAAGTGTGGTCAGCAGGCAGAAGCATGGGAGGGAGAGGAGATCCAATATAAAGTCCAAGAAATGACTTGCACCAGATCTGAGGCCACTATAAGGATTTGGGGGTTTACTCTGAGATGAACAGCCATACATGTTTTCAAACAGAGGAACTTTTATCTGATGGGTAAAGGGTCTTAAAGAATCACTATGGCTACTATGCTTTAAAGAAAAATCTAATGGAGACCTCTCAGGAGGCCGCTGTGACCATCCAGATATAAGACAGTGGTGGTTTGAACCCTGGATCACGAGAGCAGGTCATATTCTTGATATTTTGAAGGTAGAGACAATAGGATATGTTGATTCATTGGACATGGGAGTAAGAGGGAAGAAAAAAAATATAGGATGATTCCAAGGTCTCTGGTGTAAGAAACTGGTAGGAGAGAAGAACCCTTAAAGGTAAAAAGGAAAGCCTGAAAAAGAATATAGCACTAGACAGTATTGACAGTGTCACTGACCAGATCAACAGAGAAAATTATCCTCGCTGCTTATAACAACCCACAAGAAACATGGAGTGAACAGAGAGGCTCCCCATATTGGAAAGTATAGCTTTCCCTGGCTTAGATGCTTATTACAAACATATTACAAATATCTTTTCCACCTAAAATTCAGAAGCATCCAATTTAAAAAAACTGATTCTGGGAACTTGGGTCTTATTATTAACTTTGATCATTGGTGCTCTCACCCATAGATGAAATTATTCCATTGGGAAAATACATATTTAGTATCCAATATATGCCAGGCAAGGTACTGGGCAAACCTACACAGGAACATTAAGCTTTAGGACCATAATTATGAATAGCACACACCTTCTTTTCTCACCTTCTCATTTTTCTAGCATTCTTGGTAATGTATATCTCTGTTATAACTACACTGTTACAATGTAAACAATACTGTGCCATCACCAACGAGGGAATAGATTTGGCTGGAAAGGACTGGAAAGAATCCTGATGTGAAAGTCCGAAATAGAGAGAACAGAAAGGAAGGCCGGCTTATGAAATTGATGTTAAATATGAAATGTGACCGAGGAGAGAATGGGGTCATTCATGTTTACTATGTAAAAGGTTTTCTATTACAGACAGATGTGCTTCAGCTCTGCCTTCCTCGGTATGAGGGAAGAAGGATGCATGCGCCACATTAGGGCTCTCTGTGGGATTCTGAGGTTCAGAAGCACAGGGTAACTGTACATCAAAAAGAGTCAGCGATGCTGACTTCAGACCCAAAGAGGAGCAAAATGCAGGAGATGGATTTAAAATGTCACTAAATCAAAATGACTCTGGCAGTACACGAACTTGGCAGAATTAATCAAAGGGCTAACTTGGAAGGAGTTCACAATAGTGAAGAGGAAAGCATCTCATTGTAATCAGGGCTCCCAGAGACACAGAAACATCATGTACCACATCTTGCCACATACATGCCTGTTTAGAGCACTCAAGTCACCCTTAGCAGATTATTTCCTGGCATCCCGATCTACCCAAATTAGTTTGGTCTTTCTCTGTCTCTCTCTGTTTTCCCTTTTAGATATCTGGATTTCATTGTGTGGATCCAACATGATAGTAAAGCCCTGACTACCCCTTCTCCTTTATTAAAAAAAATTCTTATGGTAACAACCATAACTTACTACTGTACACAATTTCCTGTCTTATTTTGCTTCTTATTTATGGTAACAGGTCCTACAGGGTATAGGTCAAAATGATAGTAACAACATTCATTTTTACTAACTTCTTTGAGAAGTACTTAGCATATTTACCTTTTTACCTTTTTATTTGTATTATTTCTAAGAAATTATTTCCTTTGTCTTTTCTTGCTTTCTTCTTCTTCATTTTTTTAAATATTTCCTCCATTTTTATGGATGAAGTACTGAGTCTTGGAGGTAAAGTACTAGGAAGTCACCCAGAACTGGAAATTAAACCTATAATGCTTTCTCCTGCCCCTCCTGACCTTTCAGATCAATGGAATTTTACTTTTGAATGCTTTAAATCTTCAGAGACAAATCCAATAAGGGCAGTGGAATGCACCCCACCACTTCAGTCCAATGTGGAGCAGGAGAGACAAAAGAGTTGGCTTCTCAGTGTGCATTCTAATCAAATCTCTCATGAATCCCCCCAGCTAAATACAGGAAATCTCAAGTTTTCAGCCAGTCTTCAATTTCCTAATCACAGACTTCAATTCCCTTCAGTCTTTATGCTTGAGCTACCACTCATTGCCTCACAGGCTTCGTCCAGGAGCCCAGGCAGCATATTCTGTGTTAAGTGTTCACATTGTTTGAGGTGAAGTTGAAGTGGGCCATGCTGTTCTGGCTCTGGAAAGGTTGTACTGCCCTGAAAAACATTTCTCTTGCAGGCCCTCATTCCCACAGCATTATGGAAGCTGGGTCCTGTCCCTTCCATTATTTCTGTTCCCTTGATCATGGCTTTTTTAGCCAGTAAACTGATAAGTTTGGGAAAAGTTAATTTAACCAGACTTAACGGTGAGCCTTGCTCTGATTGACTCTTAAAAAGAATTTCCATTTGACTTTCACATCAGCTACAACATAAAAGTGATTTGTTGGGTGTCACTAATGACCTTTCTCCAGAAGGCTTGAGTCAGATCTCCAACAACAGTAAACAGCATCTATCAAAATCTTCCTACAGCACTGCAGAGCCAACAGCAATCCTTCTGTTTCCTCTCAATAGCCTTCCAAGTTAACCACCCTCAACACACATAACCACACTCACATACACATGTTCGATAAAATTACATGTGTATTTTTGGCACTTCTAGTCAATGCAGATGAAAACTGAGACATTCTACAGGAAAGGAAAACTTGAATTATCTAAAGTTCTGAGAGGCAATCACTGATCCTCATTTTTTCCACTGGAATTTGTTTCCACATTTACAGTGTAAGTTTGTGTGTGTATGTCTAAAAGAGAAAAAGTCACCTTCCTGTGACAAGGAAGAATGATCATCCCTTACCCTGCATTTCTCTAAAACTAATGGAGGTAAATATAGTCATAGATCAGTAAACAGTCAAAGAGTCTTTCTAGACAGAACAAGAACAGAAGAGTCTTACACCATCTATTGGAGAATAATTTGTTCATGAAAAGAAATCTGTAGGGCTGTTTTTGAAAGTATCATTACAATCAATTTCAATGGGAAAAAGTTTTGTGTTTCCATCATCCAAATTGATAGGCACTTATGTTAAAACAACATCAAATCCCATTACAATGGGCTTAATTACCTCAATAGTTAACATTCATTATCATAACATAACCTAACACAGTGTTTTCTCTTCATTAATTATTCTACAATATGGTTGTTCCCCTGATCCTTCTGAGGTCTTTTATGAAGCTATTTTCCATCTTATGATTAAGACAATGCTCACAAAAATGTATACAAGTGGTATTCTGTTAAGTAATTCAACCTTTAATATAGAAAAAAATTATAGTAATAACAACCAATGACAATGATATAATTAATCTCACACGGAGAAAGTTGACAGCAGAAGGGCCATGCCATATCAAATATCCCTGACAAAAATTGACCACTCTGAAAGGAGAAGTCTGTACAACTGACAAAACAGAGACAACTGCAAAGATGACCACGTGCTGATCCCTCTCGAGACACTCGGGTATTCACAAAGTCCAAAATCTACACTGATAAAAGTTTATTTGTATGTTGGGACCCACAAAATGGAGGCCCCACATCACAAATCTATATCTAAGTCTGCCTACACTAAAAAATACCTCACTATTAAGGAAATCTAACACTAATCACCATCTTCCTATTCAACTTTTAGCCAATTTACCTTACTCTCGAAAACAGGACCTACTCACCTTATAAGGAAATAAATCCCTGTTCTCCTAGTCAATCATGCCTGGCTTCAACGTTGCCTCTTCTAACTTTGGACAAAACTCACTCTTGCCCAAAATCCCTCAGGAAGAGTGTTCCACTGCTGGTGAGACACTGTATTCTCCAGTCCATGGACTGTTTTCCCTTCAATAAAGGCATTAAATTGGTTACTAAATTGTTTTAGTTTACTCATTTGACAATATTAAAGAAAATGTGTTTAAAGAAACTTGGTATAAAGTCAAGTTCTCATAATCCAAATAAGCAAATGTTGAGTAGGATGAAGGAGGGGAAGTAAAGAGAGTGCTGAGAGTTTGGGTACCTAGTTGGCTTGTCCCAGGTATATCTGATATGCAAGATTTTGATACAAACCAAGGAGGTTGACAGAACTTCCTGAAGCTCATCCATGGGGACTAAGGAGTGGCTTTTTAGCATGATATTATGGATCCCTCTGAAAAAGCTGTTCAGAGCTCTGGTCCTCTCCAAAAAAGCATGTGCACGTGCATGTACACATGCACATGTGTGCACACACATGCACACACATACACACCACTTGGTTTACACTTTCCGGTGTTTGAGAACTCCCTAAGACTCACTCATGATTTGAGAAACCCATCAAAAAACCCTTGCTCTAGAGACAGAATCCATCTAAATTTCAAGATCTCCTTTCTCTTGGTTTAAAACCTCTTTTTGTAGTGACTCATTACTCATAAATAAAGCCATATATAAGTAAAAATGGAGATGAGACACCTCCCCTGCAAGGGCAACTTAATTGATGAATATGAGTGCTTAATTAGCTCTCGGACATATTCTGTTAAGTTTTCTACAAAAACTTAAATTCACATCACTTCTGGGGAATGAATTAAGCTTACTGGGGAGTTTCATTAACTCATGAAACTCCAGGCTATTTTGGAGAGTAATTACAGATTTGCCTCATTTTTATTCAATGGCTATCTGTCTTGAAATTCTATACAAACAAAACCAAAACCATTATGTAAATAAAATCATGTTTAAAATCTATTTAGCCAGTAAGATTTGCTCCTTAGAAGAAATATTATGGTAAGTCTTTGGGGGAAAATAATCATGACCTGAAATGTTTTATAAATCCTGTGTTTTTAAAAAAATAAATAAATCCTGTTTTATATACATTGATTCTACTAAAAGTGGGAAGCTCCTGAACTAATTTATACATAGTAGCTGGAACAGGTTCATAAACTTCTAAGAGAAATCTGCTTCAAGGATGAAAGGATTTGGTCAATTCTGTGTGTGTATTGATTTAGTACTATAATTGGTCATATGACTATCACTTCTGGATACCTGTGAAGCAATTATGATTTTTACTCCAGAATTTAAAAGTATTGGGGAGTTTTCTCTATTGTGTATTGTCTCCTCAATTAACTTTTCAATAGCAAGATCCTTTCCTCTGGCTTCACTTTTATCTCTCATGGTGCCAGGCTGGAGGAGGAGGAACCATGGGATTTAAAATGGTCAGTGTTACAGATGGGCCATAAAAGATGGAGAGGATATGAGTATACAGACAAGAAAAAGGAGGCCATCCAAACAGCAACTAGTAGAAGCAAAGTCTCAGTGGTGGGAATGCAAACCCACAGGCAGGGAGTAAAGTGGAGGTCACAGGCAGAGGATCCCAAAGCAGAGCTGGTAATGAGGTGGCACATGGTGAGCCAAAGACAGTGCCCAGTGCATAAAAAGAGCTTAATAAATACTTGTTGTTATTCTAAACACTTCTTATACCAAGTAATATTTTAATAACTAAACAGGAGTGTGTGTGCATGTGTGGGTTTGGATTAAGGGGGATCGCTAGCATTTTTTTTTTTATACTCTGGCACTTTCCCCATTCAAGCCAAACAGTAAAGTTTCAAATGGAGGTGATGTTGTAAGAACAAAAAAAGAAGATAGGAGGCTTTTATGAAGTTCAAAGTCTGGCATTTTAGGTTTCAGTAACTTAGAGGGGAAACAGGCAGGAAGGTTTGTTGAAATAAAGCCAGGTTTCCCACCTGTCCCCTTCCAAGAGCAGGTAAGAGTTCCTGGGATAAAGGGTCTGGGTGGATGGTAAATAGAAGGAAGAGGAAGAAGGCCAGGGAGAGTTCAGTGTCTCCACAGGAGATAACTAGGCCCAAGGCACCATATAGGCAAGAGCAGAGGCATTCATACTGGCTGATATATTATAATAATGATAATCATAATGATGTCTGTAAATGTTTGTTGAGTGCTTAATATATGCCTGACACTATTCAAAGCATCTTACATGTATTAAATTTCATCACATCTTCACCAACAGCCTTAGAGGTAGATGCTGTGTACTAGCTCCATTTCATCAGATTCTCACAGAGAAGTTAACTAAGCTTGCAAGGTCACACAGTTAGTAAGTACTGGAACAAGGATTCATGATTTGTGAAACAGATATTTCAGAAATTTGTTTTCTGGTTGGAGTGTGGATAAAGGGATGAAAGACTGGCTTTAGGGTGAATGATTTAGAAGATTTACAACAATCAAGACATAGGTATACCCTGGGTGTCAGGGACCTGGAAACTAAAATACACATTTTGGACTGTCAAAGATGACACTTCCATTCTGTGTGTCTGGAAGACCAGAAATTCAAAGCATCAGCTATTTGGGGATGGTGGTCTAGGAATGTTAAGTCACATTAGAAACACATTTGGATCTGATCTTTTCTTAAAATCACTACAAAGACCTGCAATAAAACAAAGACAATTATGTCACAGTCATATATAACCAATAAGCAATTCACCAGCAATAGCTTCTAATCTCATGCAATAGTTGGTTGACAATCAATGCTGTATCTAATTGCTTAAATTGCAAAATTGAGAATATTGTGAAGTCATACTTAAGTGGGACCAGTGAAGACTCTGGGAATGTCTGAACTTAAATATTCTTTCTTAATTATCTGACAGATAAAAACCCATAATCAGATGCAGGTCCTGGTATTACCAAAATCAGATTTTTTTAAAAGACAAAAAAAAAAAAAAAAAAAAAAACACTTCCTAATTCCTCTAGTAGGTAGACTAATGCCCCTTGGCCCCCAAAAAATGTCCACAGCCTAATCTCCAGAACCTATGAAAGTATTAGGTTACTTAGCAAAGGGGAATTAAGGATGCAGATGGAGTTAAAGTTGCTAATCAGCTGACCTTAATTAAGGAGAGTGCCTTAGTTTATCCAGGTAGAGCAATGTAATCTTAAGATTCCTTAAAAAGGAAAACCAAGGAGCACCAGGGAGATGACAGTGCAAGAAAGACTGAGCCCAGTGTTGCTGACTTTGCAGATGGAGGAAAAGACATGAACCAAGGAATGTAGACGGTCTCTAGAAGCTAGAAAAGGCAAGCAAACTGATTTTCCTACAGCTTCCAGAAAGAAATGCATTCCACCAGCACCTTCCTTTTAGTCCAGTGAGACCCATCTTGGACTTCTGATATCCAGGCTATAAGATAATACATTTGTGTTGTTTTAAGCCACTTAATTTGCAGTAATTTGTTACAACAGTCATAGGGAACTCATATAGTAAGTCAGAAAATAAACTCTCTCTCTGAGTATTTTAGATTTTTATTTTAACAAAACACTTATACACTGACTCTTGCTTACATGAAAAATGCAATACTGGCAAAGAATCATAGACTTCCATTTGTGTGCTTGACAATGGGAACAGTCTTAACTATGAATTGAGCATAAAAACTTTTAACTGGGTCATAGTCTACATAGTCCCCTATTCACACTGCAAAAAACATGCTGGCAACAGGGATTCCCACATTCTGGGAGGCAATTGCTTCCTTTTATCAGGACATATCCCTAATTTAAAAGCGAGGGAGGACAAAAATGCAGTGATCTGTGTGAACATATAGGAAACATTCCTTTGTCTCAGCAGCAAAATAAAGTAAGGGCAAAATGCCTTGCTCAAGGAAGAGACTCTTAACTTATATCAATAATTGGTTGGCATAAAAAGGAAAACGGTGGAGGTTGTAACCTTATTTTCTTCCTGCCAGCTTCCGCCTTTCGAGGGTTGTACTATAAGCCCATTCTCTTAGTTAAGAAGCACAGCTCTTTCTGCCAAAGCTCCAGTCTTATTCTCAGCAGGTTGCTAGGTTTGGAGCCCTGTGGTCACTTTAAGATCAATGCAGCCCTTAACCCTATTAAGTAACAAGACAAGAGAATTCCAGGCAGTATGAGAGGCTCTAGTCCAATAAGAGTTCCTTTAACCAAGTCCCGAGTGTGATAACACAAGTGATATAGTCTTGGAATATAAGATGAAATCTGCCCTGTTCAGGGGTCAGAAAGTAGGGGAGAGCTTAACTTGGTTAAAAGAGTCCAATAGCTTAATTTAGACAAGTTAGTGCTCTGAGGTGGAGCCCGCACTGTGCTAGCTCAGCACTATTACCTGCGTTAGAGACTGTATTACTCACCAGTTTAGCTTTAGTCGATTACAGAAAACAGTACCTCTGACTTCAGTCTAATACTTTGAATTTCATGGGTGAACATAGATTCTTTAATAGAATAAATTAACCTCTGACCACATCATAAAGCAATCTCAAAAACTTGACTGTCTTCCTAAGTGGAAAAATAGGAAAAAGTTGGAGCCAAGTAAGAAATTAATGCCAACCTCAGAGAGCTCCTTCTGCCAAGAAGTCCTTAAACCCTAGAATTTCTTCTCAAATCCAGATGGTCAGATAATTAATAATCAACCAAGAGTGACTGAGAGTTCAACCAAGCATGGTAGAAGGACCCAACCAGTATAAGATGTGCCTAATGCCTTCAAAGAAACTCAAAATAGGTTGGGGAAATCAACCATGGGAAAGTTATAGCAAGTAATTATACCCTTCTTTGTGTACGTATTTTTTCTGCCTTTACTCTATGCAGAGAGGGACCATGTATGTGCATTTTACTTGCTGCTATGCCCACAGTAAGCGGCATAAGGTATGTACTCAAACTACTTGCTAAAGGTAAGGGTAAATCTCCATGTGTGAACAGTGACACTAGCATTTCTACACAGAAGTAGTTCAGGAACCACAGTCTGTTGAGAAGGGAGTTAGAAGCCATGATGTCTAGCACTATACGTAGGATTGAGGACATGCCAACTGCACATAATAAAGAGGTACATGTGTGTGTTGTGTGTATGGTAGCAAGGCTAATGGATGTTACCGGATTATGCGATTATGGAAAAATTAATCTCCACAATTCCTCCTTGTTGCAGTGTAATCCAAGTGCAATGACGGTTCAGAGCAAGGAAAGATCAGTTTTAGCTAGTGACTCAGACTGTGTCCTCCAAAATTCATCATATTGAAACCTAATGCTCATTGTGATAGTATTATAAGTTGGGGCCTTTAGGAGATAATTAGATCGTGAGTGTGAAGTCTGTATGAATAGGACTAGTTTCTTTATAAAGAATGCCCTCACTCCTTCTGCTATCTGAGGACATGGTGAGAAGGCCACTCTCTATGAAGCAAGAAGCGAACTCTTACGACATACTGGAATTGCTGGCACCAAGACTGGAAGAAATAAATGTTTGTTGTTTAAGCCACCCAGTCTGTGGTATTCTGATGCAGCAGTCTGAACAGTCTAAGCTAGTTAAGAAAGATTTCACAAAGAGTAATCTATTCTGTTCATTTTCCAAAAAAAAATTGAAAGACATGTTTCACTCAACAGTTCTTGATGTCTTACTGTGGGAAGCTGAAGGATTAAGAAATCCCCACTATATGGGGGACCGGGGAAAGGGTACTAAGAAGACCAAAATCCATACCAAATTGACTACTCTTCCCTCTACGTATGATATATAGCACAGTGCTTATAAATGCAGATTTCCTGGGTTTCATTCCTGACTCTGACAGCTCACTAACTATGTGACCTTGAGCAAATTACTTCTTTTCTATGCTTAAAATGTACCCATCACTTTAATGGAGATAGTAACAGGCTCAGGTGGAGTGCCAGAGACAATAGTTGCTTATGAAAATATGCTATGTATTCCCAATTTCCCAATTTGCCTTGTAGTGAGGTGAATCACGTGACTAGTTCTGGCTAATGGGCTATGAGCAAAAGTAATTGTGTCACTTCCAGGGCACCAAAAAATTTTAGGAGCTGGCACATAATATTCTATGCTCTCTTCTCCTCTGCCATAGTGAATGCTGATGACCTTGCAGCCTCCATCATCTTGAGTACATGAGTGAACATAAAGAGAAGAGTATACCCCATTGCTATCCACAATAGATATCACATGAAAAATAAACTTTTATTAAAATCTCTGAGATTTCAGGGTAAATTTATTATTGCTGTATAACCAGTCTATCTTGAGTAATCTAGTTGTCACTGTGCCTGAAAGAAATAACTAGGGAGAAAAAAAGCAATCTTCCAAAAACATGACTCAAGAATATAGCTAATAAGTAAATGCTACAATTTTCAGTAAATGAACACATGAATAACCCATATGTCACAACTCTTGGGTTCAAGGTAAAATTTCTTAAAGTTAATCCTTCTGACTTTCACTAAAGACAAATTCTAGAGACAGCAGAATATCAAAATTCTCCCCAAGATTTCTGTGAATGCCTGGGTCCTAGAAAGTTCCAAGGTTCTTCTCCCCTCTGACACTCATTTATGTAAACTTGGTTTTGTCCCACAATTACCTAGACATTGCTCTCAAACTCTTTTCTGGGTGCTTCAAGAAATCTAATTCCATCAGTTACCATTTTAAGGCTGTATCAAGGATTTAGAACATCAGAAATATTATTGACAAGACAAAGCATTGTGTAAAGCCACTATTTCTAACTTGCTGTCTCTCCACCTCCCTGTCTCCCCTTCCCTTCTCTCACAGAAGTTCCTAATTCTTCTCTCTTATTCAGAGTAGTTTCTCTGACTTCTGAAGATAAGAGACCTAGATTTGTTTCCTGGAGCTGCTAGAGGCTAGAAGTAAAAAATTCAAGTGTCAGCAAGTCACTTCCCTCTGAAATCTGTAGGGAAGAATCTTTCCTTAACTTTTCCTGGCTTCCAATGTTGGCTGTCATTCACTGGCATTCCTTGACTTATATGTGCATCACTCCGATTTGTGCCTCCATCTTCACATGGCATTCTCCTGTGTCTCTGTGTCTTCACATGTCTGTCTTCTTATAAGAACAGCAGTTATATTGGGTTAGGAGCCTACTTTACTCCAATATAAGCTCATAATAACTAGTTATGCCTGCAATGACCCTATTTCCAAATGAGGTCACATTCTGAGGTAATGGGAGTTAGGATTTCAACATATTTTTTTGAGGTGTATACAGTTCAACCCATAACAGGGCCCTATTCCTTTACAAAATAGAATCTACCCCAAGAATTTATCAGTTCCACTTGTCTTTATACTCCTCACACCTCAAATAGTATCTGATGCATCTCAGATGCTGACACAAACACTTCTTTCCTGAAAAAGAAATCCAGTATTCTCAGAATATTCTCAGCAGGTCAATATTACTCAGAATAACTTAAAATTTAGAACTAAACAAACAAACAAAAGACTGTTTAAAGGATTTGCAAGTTGCTGAAACAACCAGAACTAAAAGGGACAAGATTCTGGAAAGGAGAGAACTAGGAAAAAAGAAAAAAAAAAAACTGACATTGTGCAACTGTTTTGATGATTCTGGATTCAGAGCAAAAGAATGCAAATCTGGGTTTTGTCCAGGCAGAAAGCCACCACTTGGGACATATAAACGAGTAGAGATTTTCACTGTCTTGTGAAACAAGAGAGACAAAATTTGAAATCCCAAGTTACTAGTAATAAGGGAGGAATAGAGAACAAAGCCTGATACATAGCCAGCTTTTCCCTTAACACATAGGCCAATTTCTAAAGTGAGGCCAGAAGGCTTAGAAGCTAAGCAGATAGACTGAAAAGCAGAGCAGAGTTTTTGGGAATCTCAGTTATTAAGGAGAAAAGATTAGAGTTGAGGCCCTGTCTGGGTGAGGGGGGCCCAGTGAACTCCTCAAACTCTCAGGCTTTGGGGTGGGGATGCACCAGGAATAGACTCAGACTGAAACTGAAACATAGTCTTTAGTTGGATTAACAATCAGCTCTGGGGCTCCTCGTGGCTCAGTTGGTTAAGCGTCTGCCTTTGTCTCAGGTCATGGTCCCAGGGTCCTGGGATTGAGCTCCACGTCGTCAGGCTCCCTGCTTAGTGGAGAGTCTACTTCTCCATCTCCTTCTGTTCCTCCCCCTGCTGCTGTTGTTGCTGCTGCTTTCTCTCTCTCTCCCTCTCTCTCACAAATTAATAAACACTAAAAAAAAAATCAGTTCCAAGTTGCCCTGGGACAATAAAAAGTAAACTCTGGTTGGAGGAAGATAACATCTGGAGCCATCACAATTTTTTTAATATAAAATGACTGGCACTTAACTACAAAATTACTAGGCATGCTAAGATACAAAACAATATGCCTAAAAACCCAAAGAAAAATGATATGGAAATATGTCCATATGGATCCAGATATAGAACAGGAAAAGAACCTTTAGTATAACTATGAGTTATAGCTTCAAGAAAATAAATAAGAAAAAATTTTGAATAGAGGAAAGATGGAGAATTTCAACAAAGAATTGAAATGTGTAAGAAAGAGTCAAATGCAAATTCTAGAACTGAAAAATACAGTTACTGAAATTAAGAATTTATTGAATGGATTTAATATGGAAGAAGACAAAATTATTGAATTGGAAGACAGGTTCATAAAAATATCTAAACAGAGAACAGAGAGGAAAAGAATAAAAATTCAAAAAAGAGCATAAACACATGTACAACATCAATAAATCTAACAGATATGTAATAGATATCCTAGGTAGAAAGGAGCAACAGGAAAATAGTCCAATAACCATCAGAAATTTCTCAAACTCATGAAGACCATACCCACAGTTTCAAGCATTCTTAGAATCCTAAATAAAGTCAAAGAAAAATATATTGAGCTATGTCATATAAAACTCCTGAAAACCAAGGAAAATTAAAAAATAAAAAATCCTATAAGTAGACAGAGGGGGAGAAGAGACACATTACCTTTAAGAGAGCAACAGTTAGAAAATCTGCTAACTTCTCATGAGAGATGATGAAACCCAGAAGACAATGGAATGACTTCTTTGAAGAGTTGGGAGAAAATAATGAAGACTTCAATACTCAAACATAAAAGGAAAATTAAGATGTTTTAAGACAAATTCCAAAAATGGAAAGAATACATTTCTAGCCAACCTGAACCAAAAAAAAATAAAATCACTGAAAGGATTTTTTTCAGGTAGGAGGAAAATATCTAAAATAGCCACACTGAAATGTACGGAGTAATGAAAAGCCTACATTTTCAAAAACCTGTCGGTAATCTCCAGAACAGCAGGGAGTGTAACAACTTATGGACAGTTCGTAGCACAATGACTACTTCTTAGTAAGTACTTAACTGTTAAAATAATAACATTATGTCCACCTTGCTCCAAATGTATACTTCCCTTACTCCCATTTTCACTTAAGTCAGAGAAATTTTATATCCTAAAGTATCCATTAACCTTAGAAAAGGAAGAAAAGGAGAATCCAAATGTCTGTTCCTGGGTCTGAAAATGATTCTATATCATTTCTCATTTCAGCTCCCTAAATAAAAACTAAATCTTAAGAGAATAGGTGCCCTCAAACCTCTCCCCCCACTTAATACTTTCTCTCATTTCAAAAGAGAGATTACCTCAAGGAACCCTCATTGCTGAGGATTAATGTTTTAAGGAATAGAGTGCCACAGATCAGGCAATTCTTTCCCTTGTCACCAGTAATGATCCTAAATCTTTTTCCTATATTTAGTTTAATCTGCACAATAGAAATCTGTAAAGAAGACAGTATGGGAGAAATCTTTTGGACTCCTTAGATGCCTTCCATAACATTCCACCAAAGTTTTCAATAACGAACTGTTTTAAAGGTTTCAATGCTACATCGATGTTTAACAGACCATATTAAGTCTCTTCCCAACCCCTTAAAGAATATTTGAAATCAGATAACAGGAAGAGGGAAAAACTAGCCCTAACTGGTAGAACAATAGTGTCACCAAGCCTTCTTAGAGGCTTAGAAAAGCAGTCACCTTTCTTGGCTGCTACCTTTTTGTGCTCAGAGCACATTATGCAGCTTTCTTCATAGCACAGAGCTCCCTGCAGTGAAAGCCGCTTCCTGAATGGGGTTTCTGAGCACAGATATTTTCTTGCGTCTTATTTGCAGCTTTGTACAATAAGCCCTCTCCCACACAAATACATATTTTCATTATCTTATTTTTAGAAATGCAATGTGAAAATGGGAAGTGTGATTTGACATTCTAATTGTGGTAGATTTTTCTGTTTTAGTCTCTCTAGGATCTGGCTGCAAGTACAACTCTAACACGAGATTTCTACATACTAGGCTTCAGTTCCACTTAGCCATATTAAAAGCCATGTGCATTGCAGTCACAGGGGTGCCTTCCCACACATTCATTAGTCAAAATATATCATGCAATATGATTACTTTCCATTACAACAGATTAGGTGTCTGATCCAGACTGTTGAGTGTAGGAAATAATTTTAGGGTTCTGTGGTTCAATGAGTAGAATTCTCAGGTCTGATGTTAGTTTCTGCTATTTGTAGTCACATGAGTACTAGTCTATGTATTCCACCAGTCTTCAAACTAGCAGGACTCTCCAAGTATTTAATTTATCAGCTGAAAGAAACTTTGTTACCTTAAAGAATCTGACAGAACCAAATGCTAGAGAGAGGAGGTTGTCTTAAAACTTGGGATGTGTGTCTTTAGTTAACTCCATATTTCTTTCCCTCTTTCATTCTTTCCTTTTCCCATCCTTTCTGCCTTACTTCCCTCCCTCCTTCCACCCATTCTTTTATGAAAAATTATCTTAGTATCTAAGAAGCTCTACATTTGATTTGAGGTACTGAGAAGGCAAAGATATCTAAGTCAGGGCTCCATACTTTTGGGGGAGACAGATCAGTGGGAAAAATAATTAAAATGCAAAATGAGACAGATGAGCTGGATTCTCTGTGACCAAAATATGTGAGAAAGCAGCAGGTGGAAGATGAATTCTAGCCAGAAAAGAAAAGGACTGCATAGTTCTACTCCTGCAGTTAAAGCCTAAACTGGCACTTGGATTTGATCTGAGCATACTGGTTGTAGGCAGGACTAGAACAAGTTGATTTGCATTTGGGTTGTTGGATCTAGAGAAAATGACCAGTAGAGGGGAGAGCAGGAAGTGTCAGTCTCAATGTACCAATCCACACACATTTATTTAGTACCTATTACACTGCATCAACTATTTCATTACAACTCCCCAAATAATAACTTTTTTAAAATTTTTATTATTTATTTATTTTTGAGAGAAAGAGAGAGAGCCACAGAGAGCATATACAGGAGCAAAGGGAGAGGAAGAAGGAAGAAGCAGACTTCCGGATCAGCGGGAAGCCCAATCCTGGGCTCAAACCCTCAACCCTGAAATCGTGACCTGAGCCAAAACCAAGAGTCCCACACTTAACCGACTGACCCACCCAGGCAATCCCAATTAAAATCTAATCCTTAAAGTTTAAATACTACACTAGGGGCTGGGGACACATGGGCAAACGTGGCAGATGTGGTCTCAGCCCTGCATACAGCTACAGGCCAGAATATTCACCCTCTATTTTTCTAGAACATGTAACTGAGTGGTATGGAGTGATGAACTACAGGTAGATACTTGATAGGGAGTATTCATGTAGGTTTCAGGGAATGTGAGAGACAGGAAGGCACAGATAGAGTCACTTTGGGCCCTAGTGACAATCTGCCCATTGGTTCCCATCTTTGGAACCTCAAAAACTGAGAATCCTCAGAGTACCCTTGGTATAGACACCCGTATCAGTTGGTGTTCCCCCAGAGAAACAGAACCAGTGGAAGGGACAGATAGATGGATACATATTTTCATGAACTGGCTCATGTGATGGTGGTTGGACCTGCAAGTTTGAAATTCATAGGGTAGGACAGCAGGTAGAAATTTAGGAAACTCAGGATTTCACTGTTACAGTCTTAAGGCAGAATTTCTTCATCTCTGAGAAACTTGTTTTTGCTCTTTAGGCCTTCAACTGATTGAGGGAAGCCCTCCCACATTATGGAGGATGATCTGCCTTAATTGAAATCAACTATTTGTAAATGTTAATTTATACAATACTTCCACAGCAACATAGAATAGTTTTTCACCACACAACTGGGCATCACAACCTGGCAAAGTTGACCTACAGTTAACCAGCACAGCACTGAATCAGGAATTAAGGGTACCTTCTGTACAGATGTCAGTATTCTCAGCAAAAATGTAAGACACCAGCAAGAGGAGCAGTGGTGGCTGGTTGTGGGTACCAGTCCAACAGAAGACTAAGAGGACTCCTATAAGCACATGTGAAACACCCTCTAGGTCCCTCAGAAATACGCTAGGCTGGAAAGGACTATGTGGGTAAAGGCAAGAACCATACAATTTTGGTTACTGTCTCCAGCATCTCAATAACCTGGTGAAAGACTCTGAAAACTGAAGGATGAATTTTGGAAGTGATAAAACTTTGGATCTATAAGGGACCCAAGGGTGGCCAAGAGCACAGGATATGCTGATCCATTATTGCAGGACATCTGTGAGGACAAACGAGAGAGAAGCAGAAATGTGTGAGCCTCTCCCAAGCTGTGAGGGGGTTCTGTGTAATGAGGTTGAAAGGACAAAGACCCTGAATGGGGCAAATGGGAGGGAACCTTCCCTTTATATCCAGTGGTTTGACTGCTGCTGAGTGTAGCTTGGTTGCTGTACCACCAGCCCAACTCTCCAAGAGGCCAGGCCACAGAAACATTGTTTTGATTCCCCAGGTTTGTAAGGCCTAAGCCTGAAGAAGAATGAATCTCACATCATTTTAAGATGGGAAATGTCTCTGCTTTCAAGCTCCTATGGTCTTGGAATGATTCACAAGAAAATTAGTAGTGACAATCTTAACAGGGACTGCTGGACTGCATCAGCCAAAGCTGAGAACTGAAACACCTGATACACATATATGAGGAAAGCTAGGGCTGAAAAACTAACCCAGTATATACATCTTGTCAGCTTCCAGGGATAGACACATGTGTATTCTTTTCCTCCAAGAATGTGTATTTTCCTCTACATGTGTATTCCTTTCCTGCATCCTTTTTCTTAGAAACCAATGCCACCACTTACCCAACTTCCCCTCCTGGGGGAAATCCTTACCCCCTTGCACCCAAGGTAACTCACCAAGTTCTATCAATTTTTACCTCCTAAAATATCTCATAGATCCAACCCCATCCTCTTCATTCTGCTACCACTCTTTGAAGCTGGTCTTCCTTCCTCTAGTTCCCAGCTACCTCCAATTCATCCTTCCATCAGAATGATGATTCAAAAATGAAAATCCAACACTGTCTCTTTCTTACTTCCCTTCTCATTTATCGTGAAGGTTTTAGAAGAGGGAAGCAAGGCATTTGTAATGTGGTCCTTGCTTACTTCTCTCACTCACCCCATACATGGTTACATCAACCACTCAGTTTCTTCCTCTCTTTTTAAATCTCTATACATGCAATCCTCCCTAGAATGCTCTCCCCAACTTCTCTGCTGAGCTGACTCCTACTTCTTTAAGACCTAGATCAGAGGTCATTTCTTCCAACTCACCCTGGCCAGAACCAGATGTTTCTCTCCTAGCCTCAGATTCTTTGAGAAGCCACATACCTAGAGACTTTCTCTTTCTTTCATTTTATGCAGTGATGGGTATGGATTTGGTTCACCTAACACCATCCTTGGCCACTGTCCTGCCTGCCTCAGCTGGGTCTCTTCCTGAACACTGGATCCAGCAGAGGAGTCAGGTGAACTTTGACTCTAAGACTGAGGATCTTTTTGAAACCCTACTCAGGAGTCTGCTTGGTTCTTGCTGTCCCAGGCTAGAACCCAGTGTTTATCACAGACCTTTGTTTTGTCCAAGTACAAATGAAACTGAGGGCAAAAAGATATGATAAATAGTTGCTTTCAGGATCTGCTGGTTTGAAAGACACAGCAGCATCTTTGAAACATCCCAGCAGGGTTACTTCAATCTGTGATTCACCCAGGAATTGGTTTATTGGCATTCTTTTTCTGTCACTTAAAAACAAGTAGCTCTTCCAAAAATAGGTAAATAAACACAAATAAAAAAAGAGCAATAATTTCTATTCATCTCTAGCAAAGTACAGGAACAGGAAATGGGACAGGTCCTGTTTGTTATACGTGCCTTGGGATTCAGTTTCCTAAAATTAAGGCCAAAACAAAGTTCATAGTCTCCTCTGGCAATATATCTGGATAGTCAGGTAAGGTCATTCACTTGCCAGACAACATTTGGTGTTATCAAGACAGTCACTAAAGAACCACAGTGGAGGGCAGCCCTGGTAGCGCAGCCGTTTGTCGCCGCCTGCAGCCTGGGGTGTGATCCTGGAGACCTAGGATGGAGTCCCGCATTGGGCTCCCTGCATGGAGCCTGCTTCTCTTCCTCTGCCTGTGTCTCTGCCTCTCTCTCTGTGTGTCTATGAATAAATAAATAAAATCTTTTTTTTTTAAAAGAACCACAGTGGATTAAATAAATCCTTCAGAAAAGAAAGGCATCTGACAGTGCAAGGACAACTGAGGAATTAACTTTAAGGAGAGTCACCTCCATCCTGGAGAAAAAGCAAGCAAAGGAAAGAGAATCAGAAAGACAATACAAATGAAGCAGCCCCATCTCCTCTGTTGGTTATTGATGTGTTTTTCTGAAGCACTATCTACGATGGCCAAATAGATCATTATTCTTCTGAAGTTAAGCAAATCTCAGTGATCCAAACTTGTAAAATCATAAGAAACCACATTAACCAAATCCTTGGAAAAAAGCTGAACTCTGAGAAGCAGAATGTAGAGTGATGGTTACTAGAGGCTGGGGAGTGGAAGAAATGGGGAGAAGGACCAAGGTATAGATACACACTTATAAGATTAACAAGTTTTAGGGATTTAAATACACAATATGGTGATATAGCTAGTAATACTGTAGTATATATAAAAATTGCTCAGAGAGTAAATCTCAAATGTTCTCAAACAAAAAAAAATGGTAATTATGTGAAGGATGGAGGTATTAACTAAAACTGTGGTAGTCATCATTTTGCACTACATAAGTGTATCAAGTCAACATGTTATGTATCATGAATTCACAGTGTTTTATGGAAATTATATCTCAATAAAGCTAAAAGAAATAAAGCAAAAAAAAGTGCAACAAGCTTTGTAGAGCATAGAGTAGTCTTTTAAGTATAAATTGTCATCATGATTATGTCTTAGCTAAAATTAAAAATAAATTTAAATTTTTGTGTTCCAAAGTATGGTGGTAGGGAGCAGGGTTGAAAGAAGCCAGCTGTAGAATCTACTATTCACTCATTCATTTTTTTCTACAAATATTTATGAAGAAACCATATGTAGGCACTATATCAATAAAAATAACCAACAACTATCTTGGGACTACAAAAATGGAGCCAAATGCCTGAGTTTAGTTCCTGACCATGCTACTTGGAGGGACTTGGAGAAGTTCTTTTATACTTTTTTAAGGGTTTTATTTATTTATTTATTTGACAGAGAAAGAGAGAGAGCACAAGTAGGCAGAACAGCAGGCAGAGGGAGAGGGAGAAGGAGAGTGAGCAGGATCCCTGCTGTGCAGAAAGCCTGATGGGGGCTCAATCCTAGGACCCTGGGATCATGACCTAAGCCGAAAGCAGACGCTTAAACCACTGAGCCACTCAGCCACCTGAGTGGATGAGCCCCATGTCGGCTCCCTGCTCAGAGGGGGATCTACTTCTCCCTTTCTCTCTGCTCCTCTCCCTACTCATATTCTCTCTCTCTCTCTCTCAAATAAATAAATAAAATCTTCAAAAAAAATGACTATGCCCATGGTCAAGGAGAGAGCTTATCTTTTTGTACCTTATTTGACAAAGCAAAGCAAGAGGATGGGCCTAGGTCAGAATAGCAAATCAGAAAAAAATTAGTAATGTTAGTAAGCTTTCTAAGTTAATCAGATATGAGGTTATGTACAGAAAATTCAGCTAAAGCAAGGAATGAAGGCAGTTCTGAGTCCAGGCATGCTAGAAGGAAGGTGCCATCAGTAAGGTACTTCAAGAGACTGAGAAACAAAAAAGATTCAGTTCAGAAGATGAGAAACTCCAGCCATGGGTAACCAGTGCAGGAATCAAGTTTGTCTAGGGACATCTGATGGTCCTCCATCTAATTTTCACTGGCCAGGAACTATGAGGGTCTAACAAATTGTAGGCACTCAAATACTGGTTGTCTGACTGATGCTGGTCTTACTCTGTGGACTAATGCTTGGAGATAGGCCTGGGATATCATGCTTATGCTTGCATGTCTCTTACCCTTATTGGATTTTAAGTCCCCTAAAAGCATCAACTGCTTCCCCAGCTTGACATTCACAGAGAGACTTTCATAATATAGATATTCAATAAACATTTTCTGAATGAATGAATAACTACCATGAACAAATTATCAGACACCGAGGGAGTCTGATCCTAAGCCAACTGCATTCTGAGAGAAATGTTCCTTACATCTTCCCTATCCAAAGCAAAAATGGTTTCAGAGTGTGGGGACATCTGTTGGTGTTGTCTGCCAAGAAAACACAGTGCCATCTTCCAAGAAGAGCAAATCAATTTTCCTCTGGGGAAGTACCCCACCCCATCCTATCCTGGCTAAGGGTAGGGCTAAGAGTTCAGCTGATCCTCTTTCTCTCCCTGGAATTTGAATCTTAAGCAGACCTTTAAGGACAGAAAATGGTTGGGGCTGATACATCCAAGCAGTGCCTAAAGAGGTCATCCGTTAGTTCATGCTGCTTCCATTGCCATAGTTGTCTTGGTTTCTGTCCTGAGACCTGATAACATAGCTTTTCCTTTTGAGTCGGTGAGCTTCCCTTTATCTTTTAACAAATTCCTTTTGTACATAAGTTAGCAAGAGTCCATTCCAATAGCTATAAACTGAGAATCCAACTGATGTGCTAAGAAATCCTTGCTCTAGAACAGTGGTTCTCAACTTTGGCAGCACAAGAGAATTACTAGGGTGTTTTTTAAATCCAGCACTAAAGTCACACCCCAAGCCAATTAAATGAGACTCCGTGAGGGTGTGACCAATACCTGTTAAAGTGCCCCCAATGATTCTAATGTGCAGCCAAGGCTGAGAATCACAGCTCTATAATTAAAACAAATATGCCCACCTGCCTACTCTAAGAAAATGAGGGCACAAGGAATATTTTATAGGTGGTACATTTTAAAAGAATTTACCCTACAGAACTAACTAAGCCCCCACTTGGAGTTTGTTTTTTTTTCTCCAAGAATTAAAAAAATAAAAGAGTTTTCATCTTTAATTGCTTTTTTTCTTTTACCACCAAGTAAATTTATTTATTTATTTTTGTATATTTTTTTAATTGGAGTTCAATTTGCCAACATATGGCATAACACCCAGTGCTCATCCTGTCAAGTGCACCAAATAAATATAAAGAACTTCACAACTGTAAGCACTTTTTAATTTTATTAACAACGCAAGTAAAAAACAGTGTCAGGGAAGAAAAGATCCCTGTCGGCTTATATTTAATAGATTGTGATAATCTATTCCAAGCTTGGAAAAATTTCCACCTAAGGAACCCTAGAATTGTGTGGAAAGTGAGGCCATATTTGGTGGTACTTGTTGACTAGAAAGTGATCATGAGAGGAGAGAAAACAGATACATTTTGCCTCCTCCACTCCATCTTGTGAATGACCATTTTCTTTTGAAGGTGTATGAAATGTATGAGTAAAAGCTAGCTAAGGAGCAAAGCAATTACATTCCACAGAAAACAACAAACGTGTCTACTATGAGAGAAAGATATGTTGAAATATTTTAGTTTCCTAAAAGAAGAGTTGCCTTTTCACAAGAATCATTTCAATAGAGAGACTAAGACAATGTGGTGACATTCCAGAAGAAATCCCAGGTCTGCATGCACCATGCACAGGAACTCAAACAGTCACACCAGGAATGAAAGGAGGCGCCTCGGTGATGGTGCATCCCAATGGCTGCCCTGGCTGCTGCACTGCTGTCTCTTGACTGTGACTCATACTCACGGCACACAGATTTGAGGCACACAGGCTATTTTGAGCTCTGTCAGGTCTCACCAAGTGATGCTGCACCTAGAGGACTGGCTCTGCTTCCCACAGCCCAAGCGTGGGACCCAATGTCCCTAGAAATCAACTGGGTCCATCCTCTACCTACTAGCCTCACAGCGTGACTTCTATTTCTGTTTTTAACTTCGGTGAGACTGAGTCAGTGGAGAATAGGTTTATGTATGATGAACTACTTGCATAAGTTTAACAACGGGGCTTAGACACTTCATGGAAAGTACTGTCATTGGATACAGAAAGGAAATAGGGCTCAGTTCAAAGGAACATGTAAAAGGGGAATATTAATGCATCTTGCACATATGCAAGATGTCCTTTTTATTTTTACTTCACCCACTTATAAACTCAAGTATCGTGTAAGAATGCATTTTAAAACATTTAAAAGACAGTCAAATACATTTAAATTAGATGGTACTCTTTTGTTGTCATCTTTCATTTCCATTTGATAAATCTATCAGGAAACAACTCCTGAGAACAAGTCAATCACTAGTAAACAATTCAGATACGGGTTTTCCCATAGGTCAAATACATTTGTTACAAATGTGAATTGAATTCAAGATATCTAATTGAGATGCTACCATAGGCTAAGCATATAAAGTAAAAAACAAAATTCATACCTTCATGATTTATAATACAATAAACGACCTCTTGTGTTGTGCTGTCAATTCATTTTGTCATCATCTCAACATCATTTTTAAGCAACCATTTGGCACAATCTTTGGCAAGACACTATCATCCTAAACTGAGTGATACTAATTCACTCTTTATCATAGAGTGGCTAAGAATGGCTCACTGTGGGAGCATAAGCAGTAGAAATGTAATGGAATTGTCCCCATGCATTACTTATTGACCACAGGGCAACACAACTCATAGAAACAGAGGAAGTATAGGATAATGGAAAGAGAGGTGGACTGGGAATCTGAATTTTAAGTCTGAATCCTGCCCTCTCAAGATGCAAACTGAGAAAGCACACAGTGGTCACCTCCTGTCACTGTTTCTTCCCCTGTAAGATGAGGTTAACACTTACAGCTGCCTCCCCAAAGGTTAATGAAAAACAAATTAATAGCATAGGTTCAAACACCACCTACCACCCACAAATTTTTGCGGAACCTGACCCTCAATTCTACTAGCATCAGGTCATGAACATCTCAACTGGCTACCATTAATGCCTTTTTACTTTACCACAAATGAGCACTGATCACCTGTGATCTTTACCTTCTTCTTTATACTTTCTATATTTTCTGTTTTTTCTACAGTGGTCATGTATACATTTTGTAATCATGTTTTATGAATAAAAAGATGTGGATATACTTTAGAGGTTAAACTGAAAGCACTGAATTCAATGAATACATGAGTTAAGAGTATTTTGATATTTGTGTGAACTGACCAAAGGACAGAATGTCAGCAAATCAGAACACTAAAATTATTAAGGTGAGAAGCATGCTCCATTCTTACTATCTTTGTATGCTTTTAAAAATAAAGAAAACTTTCCTTAACATGTTCATTGTATTCTTATATAGTCAAAATATTAATTTATTGTCTATGTATAATAATGGCCATTAATTGAGCATTTATTATATCTTAGGTGTTTTGAAAATAATTGGACCAATGCTATAAGAAACGTACTTTTATCCCCATTTTTATCTATAGGAAAATTCAAACAGTACTTTACCCAAGGTTGTGACCAGTAAATGGTTGTTTACCATTAACCCACTCTATTCTCTTCGATTGTATCTTTCTATACCATTGAAGCTAGAGAGCTAGTTTTCAGACTCTCTTGTCGCTCTGGCTCTATATACAACCTAGGTTTGAAAGTAGATACATCCACGTAAGACAAGGAAGGTAGATATGAGTATCAAGCAGAGAGATAGGATTCTTTGGCAAGCACAGGGCACAGCCTTTTGTTCTTTAGGGTAGTGGTTGAAGACGTTATGTGTTTAAGTCATAAGAATGATGAGCAGCAGCAGGCAGAGTTGGTAGTGGGGTCTTCTCTAAAGACGTACCTTGTTATTTTTTACTGTTTCAGTTGGTTGCATTATTTCTGGCTGCACAGCAAGCAAATTTGTTTCCCAAGCCTGGAAAGTGTGCAGATTTCCCAATACCCTGTAATAAAGCCATTTCAGTTAAACAACCTTGGGTGAATTCTGTTGTCTACAAAAAAAGGATTGAGGCTGCACCGATGAATCTTTTAGACTCCATGCTTTATCTACCATGTCTATGCTTTTCCCAGTATCTGAAACTGACTTTTTATAGAAATTGGCGAGATAGAAAAAGACAAACAACTCTGGATCCAGGCTTCCTAAAATGAAAGAGATGACTTTAAGGCAGCATAGCTATGACTGGAAAGGGTATAGAGAACCAAAGTAGTTAAATAGAAGAACATACTTAAGGCAAGAACTCTGGAAAGGATTAAAACAACAGAGATCTGAAAAAGCAGGAAAAAGTAGAACCCAGTGGAAAGTTTCAACTAGGGTGTAAAAGAAGTTTAAAAGTATCTGAGCACACATTCCAGAAGAGTTCAGGCAGGGGTAACAATGCTAACAAAACACAACAGTTTGGACTGGACCTGATCACAAAATTACACTGGGAATCCCATTCACTGGTTCAAAGATTTCAGGCTAAAAAACATACAGTTCAGTCCAGAGGTTAACAAACTATGGTCCAAAAAAAAAAAAAAAAAACTATGGTCCACAAACAAAATCCTGCTTACAGCTTTTGTTTATAAATAAAGTTTTATTGGAACACAACCACACTCATTCATTTACACATGGCCTATGACTGCCTTCACAGCATAATGCTGAGTAGTTGTCACGGAGACTGTATAGCCCACAAAGCCTGAAATATTTACTATCTGGCTCTTTACAAAGCAATGTGCTGACCATTGTACTGGGAGGCTGGGAGGGCAAAGTCATTTGGAATTGGTTGGTTGGCTTTATGTATGTCAACAGAACAGAGAACTATGTGACCAGAAAAAGGGACCAGGGTTGCTGTCTGAAGGGAAGAAAACTTTGTAAGATTTTATTTATTTGAAAGAGAGAGAGAGTGTGTGTGTGTATGTGTGTGCATGTGTAAACAGGGAGGGGTAGGGGGGAGAGGGAGAAAGAATCTGAAGCAGACTCTGCACTGAGCATGGAGCCTGATGAGGGGCTTGATCTCAGTACAGAAAGATTGTGAGGCTCAATCTCACAATCATGAGATCATGATCTGAACTGAAATCAGATGCTTAACTGACTGAGCCACCCAGGCACCCCCTGAAAGGAAGTTAACTTAAAATACCTTTGGTGGATACAATCTGCAAGAGGACTTAGTCTTTGAGTATGTGTGGGTTGGGGATGAGGAACAGCACAGGTGCTCAAGTGAAGAACTGTAGAAGTTGAAAGAGGTGAAAGTATAGTCAGAGGATGTCAGTGAAAAATCGAGAGAGACAGAGAGAGAGAGAGAACACAAATAGAGATGGAAAGCTTAGATGCTCAGGCTCAAGCTCCAGAGGTATTTGAGGGAGAAAGAGAAGGTACAGAGGGGTTGTTAGAGAAGTAACATGCAGCCTGTTTGAGGCCACTCCTCAGAGGCCCAGTCATTATGGGCAACTTCTGTGTGTTCCTATTCCATCTCAGTTGCTGCATGGGGTCCTCACAGGGCTTGCAAATTAGTGAAGGATAAAGGTGCAGCTCATAGTACCAGAAGCAGTCCTGTGGCTAAGCAGCCACCTTGGAATCTGACCATTCAGGGGGGCCTTCAGCAATCGTCATAGAGAGAGGTGGGCTCCGTGTGGCACTACATAATTTGGAGAAGTAAGCACTATCCTGAAAGGGGTCTCTGGGAATTTCACATATTGAGACAGAGTAGTGCTCCAGAAGTGATTAAAATGAAAGGAAGGAGATGAAATGAGAGCCGGAAGGCATCAATGGGTCTCATGTTGCTTTCTGAAAGATGGGTGCTGTAGCCAAAAACCCTTTTCATCACACGGAGATGATGGTGCGGCTCTAGCAGCACTCTTTGTAAGTGGACTTAACCCACAGTGAGCAGCTTCCATTCTCTCCAACTACCAGGAGATTTTTCTTAGCTGCATTTTGGATAAACAGAAAGGAATGCCAAGTCTACTGAAAACCACTGTAAATGCTACCTACATGGTGCCTGTGGCTACTTTATGCAAGGGTTATGAGAGAATGACCAGAATAAAAATACTCTGTGGCCTTTCTCAGCAGCAAACATGCAGTGTGATTGAGTAAGCACAGAAGAAAAAGCAAGAGCCCTTCCTGAGTGGAAAGAGCACAACAAAAGATAGTTATTAAATCAATCAACTAACTTGGGCTCACAGGAGAACCTGTTGCTGCAACTGCATGAGCTCTCCCAGAAAAAAATGAGAGGTCAGGTCAGACACTTAGTGTAGTATTATATAAGCTGAAGAAGCAAAAAGAATCCTATAAGCCCCAAACTTAGAGGAACGTTGAGATTTCTTTATCTTCTGGCTACATTTTCATCACCCCTGAAGACTTGCAACTCAAACCTGGAGAAGTGATTTTGATTTTGGGGGGGGGGGGTCCCTTTTTCCATCTATAAAAATGGGGATGATAAATATTATGAGTTGCTCCTCAAAGAGCTCAGCCTACTGCTATCAAAATATCACTCTTGTGGAAACTCAACACATAGAAACAGAGTTTTAGCAATTTTCTCCATCTCTAAGGAGCACTTTGGGAACCACAGAGAAGCAAGACTTGGATGCTCAAGATCCTGCAGAGTGACATCTCTGTAGGCTTCGTTACTCTATGTAGCACTTCCTAGCAAAGCAAGATGTATGTGGGGAAGGCTGGTGGCCACAGAGAGAGTAATACTTACAGGGTACTGGTTAAGAGCATGGACTCTGGAGCCAGACCACCTAGATCAGGACCCCAGCTCCTTCACTGTCTATTGGGTGATTTTTTATAAATCTGTCAACCTCTCTGATTTCAGTTTCCTCACTTGTACAGATAATAACTGTACACATTTTAGGAGGTTATAGTAAAAACTAAAACAATGAATATAAAGTACTTAGTACAGTGCCTGAAACACAGGAAGCAATCTAAAATGTTAGCTTTGATGTTATTACAGTTTGATATTAATGAAGGCTCAAGGAACATGCCATGGGAAGGAAATTTATAGAAGCACTGGCCTTATTTGAAATCAGAAAGTCAACTAAAATATTTCTGGAAAAATGCCAAAATTATCTCACAACTATTAATTGCTTATTACTGCCATGAAGCAGGTATGCTAAAGATAACTGAAGCTCATACACTATTGTTTAATTCCATTTCACCTGCCATTTCCAGGCTCTCCCCTATATTCCAACAAGCTTTGTGGGAAATACAAATATGCAGGCCTATGCTTCTCCCTTGGTTTCTAATCTTCTTAAGGCTATGAAGCAAAACAAAAAGAGGAAACAACAAATACTTAATGGTCTGAGTAATGGTATATCTACACCCAGGAGTGGGGGATTAGATTAAAAGATCCCCCACCCATAGAAATATCTGGGCTTGAATCACCTGGGATAGGAAGCCTGGAACCCAGAAAGAGCTGTGAGGACAGAGGGGTTCAGAAAGAACATGCCAAGGACAGTGTCAAGTTTTCTGAGCATCAGGGACCAGCTCCGGGTTGAAGACCAAAGTTCATCAGCCATTGGAGGTTCAGAGATTATATGAGGCCATAAAATGGAATCACGAAACTCACTGAGTAAGGAATAGAGGGGAGAAAAGAAAGGAACACACTGGCAAAGATCATCCTCAAAAACACATCTCAGCCGAGAAACGAACGTAAGGAACTCTGTTCCAAGCAAGGGATCCAACACCCCTTTGGCTTCAAGATGCTACCAAGAAGTAAACCAGTAAAGAAACAGAAGCCCCAGCTTATGTTGTTTAACAACACCTCCCAAGTACTATTCAAACACAGCCTTTGTTTTCTGTTGCAGTTATTTGACAAAGTTAAATACCATTTTCAAGACAATGAAAAAATAAAAATATTAGAAACCTTCCAAAAACAAAATTATATGGCCCATTCTCTAGATTTAGCAAACATCTTTCTTCCTACCATGTTGTCCTTTATTAAAATCTAATACTAATGTGGGGTTAATGTGACAGCCCTGAGTACACAGATGAAGTTATAAAGGAAATAAGCTTTTATTACTTTTCCAAAGACAAAGCAATAACTTAGAATAACAGAATGATGTTAAACTTTCTACCGCTTTCCACCCTCAAATTTTCCCCTTTTTTTCCATATCACAGGGAAATTTTCTTTAAAAAAAAAAAACATTAAAACTCCATTTATGAGTCTACAATAGAGCAATAAGTAAGAATAATATCATATGTTTCTAACAACATCTTCTAGGGGCAGGGCAAACTGTCTTTGAAATTAGCCCTCAAATTTAACTCTGTTTCTTATTTTCAAGTATACTAGGCTAACTGCCACTGTATTGTTACACAGTACTTCTCCCTTACACCGATTCCCCATAGCCAATTAACCACCAGATTCTTTTTTTTTTTTTTAACTTCCTGAAAATTTATCAACTTTGTCATTTTCTTTCAGTACTCCTCATACTTCAGATGCTGTCAATCTTCTCAAATGAATAATCCTAGCTCAGGGGACTGGGATCCTTATAAACTGTATGTCTAATTTCTTCCTTTCCGTGCTCAAAAAAGTCAACAACTTCCCATCACCTACAGAATCACGTCCCCACTCTTTGGCATGCCCCACTTATATGTCCATCTAACTCTGTCTTCCATCTCCCCACCCATCTCCTCCTTCCCTACTTCCCATGTGTGCACACATGCACACAAACACACACACACACATCTCTAGCATAGCCACCACCCACCACCATCATTTAACTCTTACAGTTCTAGAAGACCTGTGGTTCTCTAATACCCCTCCCCATGCTATTGTAAGCTCACTTTTCACATTCCATGTCTCAATTATGCTTCCTTCTTGCTTGTTGCATTTAACAACCCACTAATATAGCTCTTATCATACCAGATCTTATTCCATAAGCTTTATGAGTATTAACTCATTCAATCATTACAACCCTGTGAGGCAGATACTATTATTCTCCTCATTTTACAGATGATGAAACCCTGGCACAGACCAGTTAAAAGACTTGCCCAAAGCCACACAGCAAGTATATAGGTAGAGGAAGGAAAGAAGCAAGGTCCAAACTCAGGCAGTCCAGCTCCATGGATGTGCCCTTCATCACACATGCACTGCCTCCTTCTGCTTCTTTAGTTCCTTGCTCTGTATCATCTCCTCTGCAAAGCCCTGACTACCGATCACAATTTCACATCAGCCCCTCCATGAGTCTCATGAAGAGTCTTATTATATGATAACTATCACAACTTTTCTTCTCATTTTCGACCATAAGTTGCCAGAAGGCAGATGCTATCATTCATCATGGCATTTCAGCACAGGTGCTCAATACCTGTTTGACGAATGACCCAATAAGGATGACAGATAGCCTTATTACCTGTTCCACAGTTGGTATAAGGAGAAATTCAAAGAAAGTGGAAGCTAAGGATTATGTGGTTCTTTCAACATTTCACGTTTGCAGCTAACATTATATCTAAGCCATAAATTGTAGGAAACACTTGCATGCATGCCTCTACCCCAATTCTCAGTTACACAGATCAGCCAGGTCTGATAGAATGTTCTCAGACACTAGCTATGCTCTATGTCTGTACTGTCCCACATGTTGAGCACTTGGCTAGAGAGACTGAGAAACTGAATTTTTTATTTTACTTTATTTTAAATTTAAGTAGTCACATGTAGCTGGTAGCTAACATATTGTATAGTGTATGTCTGGACCATTTGCAAATCATCAAGTGGCAGGGAACAGAGCAGTGAGAGGAATAGAAAGTGAGAAGCAGGAAGAAATGCAAAGAACACATGGTGCTGGTATAACGAACCTGTCTGGTGTGACTGGGATTGTGGAGTTTCGTGGGACTTTCAAGACCAAAAATGTGACAGTCCCAGGCAAACTAGAACCACTGATCGGCCTACTCAGTGCCTAGAAGGACCTAAAAGTAGATTCCATGCAGGAACTTAAGAAACTGAAGCAGGAAATGGAGTAGGAGAAACATTAAGCTTGGGACAAGGTGAAGATAAAAACATATGATGGGCTGGAAGAAGGTCATTGTCTTGGAAGCCATACCCTCTTCAGATTTCCATGTATCTACATTAGTCTAACATCCAGGTTCTAGTGTAGAGATTTCAAACAAATGTGTATAGTTGGCTTTTGCTTTTTTATACCTGCTGTTTTTCAAATATATGTGCTTTATTTTATTCATCTGTCTCTTACTGGGGAAATCAAGACAGCAACTATTCAACTGTCTTTGATCTGTCATTTACATTTCCATTCTCATCCCATAATCTGTTAATCTTTCCAGTATCTCAGTGCAGGGCTGAATTAAATTCCCATATTGAATCCCAACATGTAAGGCATTTCTTTGTGAGCAGCTCAATATGATGTTCTTCTAAATGACATTTAAAATGTTCGGCTTGGTAATGGGATGATAAAGAAGAGCACCCGATGATAGTACACATCGGTAAAAAGAACATTTTTTTTTATTAGTCAGAAACCAAAAAGATAGAACAAGATAATTAAAAAAGAAAAAGTTTATTCCTGCCTGAGTGCCACAAGAGTATTATGACTCAAAATGTAATAGTTACTGAATTCCTGCAGGAATCTAACTTCTTAAAAAGACATCAGACATCAAAGTCTGAGTCATGCCACATTAACCACCAATGGCCAAAGAAAAGTTTGAATGCCACTGGAAAAGTTAAATATTAGACTTCCCTGAAACATTTAAAGTCAGAGAAGTAGGTATTGCAGTTGTCATACCAACTTGTGTGCATTCTTTATAGGCTTCCAGGCAGATCTTTGCACCCCCTTCCGTTGCCATGGTGACCCAAATAAATTCTCTCCTGAGATTCATTTCTCTCAGATGCCAATGCATCAGGTCAAGCAGGCAGGCAGGCTAGCAAATAACGCACTGGCCCTAAACATTCTCACACTCTCCAGGCAGCCATAAAGAGCTTTCCTCTACACTGCACACCCTATCTCAACATTTTCAAGACTATAATTCCATTACATTGAGAAAAAAATTATCCCAAGCTTTGGTACTTCTTTTATTTGTCTAACTAACAAGATGAATCCCTGCACAAGGCAAAGAGTAAGAAGCTGAACATCAGAAATTCTCCTAACATCCACTTCATCACCCTTATGTTCCCCCAGTAAGACTTGAATGATGGTTCTCAGTAAAATAAAGATAAATCCAAGGACTTTTACTGTCTGACCTCCGTATAATACTAGTAGATATGGTATTTAGTACTTAGAATTAGGGACTGGGGAGACTGAGATATTACTCAAAAAAAAAAATTCACGAAGAAAGGCATTTGGTGCATAGAAAACATGCAGACATAATTCTGGAGGAGAAAGCCTTAAATCCTTTTTGTCATTAGAGATGTTACAGTTGAAGCCTCTAGTGTTTGTCCTCTTGTACCCCCCCACACACGTTAAATATGTATTGTCTATAGTGCAAATACTTCTATAGAGCAGCCTAACAAGCAGCATTTCACAGTGACAATATGTATGTAACAGGAAGCAAAGAGATGCTACCTACATTCCCTAAAAATCCAAGTCGATTAATTTTACCCAAAGGTGTATAACATTTTGTCCCCAAAACTAATACAAGGCACATAATAAGAAAGGGTGAGTTGGGCATTCTTCTCTGGGGCTGCTTGTAATAATAGCTCATCTGTATTAATACTTTCCCTCTGACCTTTAGTAATATCACCACAACCCTATAATAGTTGTTACCCCACTCTGAGCAACAGAGGGATAAATTAACTTGTCAAAAGTCACACAGCCAAGATATGGGAGTTTAAATCTTAGCTCAAGTGTCTGGGCTTGTTACCCCCTTGCTGTACTGCCCTGAGGGTCCCCAATGCACTTGGATGAATCAAACTTTGACTAGAGACTTTCTACCTCCAAATGCCTCCATCTCACTATCTGTTCTCCACCTCTCAACATACATGTGCTCACTCTCTCTTTCTCTGTCTCTCCCCACCTTCTGTCTCTCTTCTTTTCACAATGCTCCTAGATCAGAGTATCATTGTCCAGATATATTTTCTGGGAAGCTTAGTACTGCTAGAACAGGGTGTTACTCCTCTACCAACTTTGTGGTCCAGGACAGAGATGAAACTCTCAGGAGCCAGAGACTAGAGGCCAGAGGAAGTTTACACTGAGCCTGCGGAGCAGCCAAAGTTGGAAGATAGAGGTGATGAGACCAGAAAGGAAGCACATTACTTTCCATTTCTATGTCATGGTTTCCCCTGTAGAAAAAAAAAAAAAAAAAGAGCGGATTGGCTGCTCCCATACTTGTATATAGAGGCTAGCCAGACTATGAGGAGCAGATGATTCAACCAGAGGGCTGGGTAAACGAGAATGGAAAGCTTTGAGCAAATAACAAGTGCAATGGGTTAGAGATTCAAAGAAAAAGAATGGGAATGAAGAGGAGAGAGGGAGCAGGCTAAAATATAACTGGGCCCTTTTATGTCTGCCCCACACATGCTCTGAGCCCCTGTGGTGAACTCCACCAGGGTCTCCTGTCCTCCCTTGCTCATCCAGCTCCTGAGCACTTGCCTCTCTCCTTCCTCTCCACTACAGGTTGAAACCAAGGTTGGTATTTTGAGGGTCAGCATGGGTATTTCTCAGTGACTTCTGAATACTATTAACCTTTTCTTATAAACCAGTGTCTTTCTCTTATTAGGAACTCAAAACTATATATACTGGAGATTCTTTGGCCTTGAAATGCCAGTTGGATTTCTTAATGGCCATCAGTGCAAACGGGACTAACATGAAGAAATCTGCCTTAAAGGCAGCTAACTTTTGGAGGGGAATACATCCACTCTACATATCAAGGGATACCTGTTTTTGACATCAAAAGAGTTATGAACATTCATATTTCTCTCCAAAGGACAGCTAGGAATCTTATAAGCAGAGTCCTAGCATGACTCACTTGTTAGCGTTTGCTGCCCAGGGGCACAAAATGTCTCATCAACAAGACTTGGGGTTTTGGATAACTGCCTCTTAAGTGGATTCAGCTCTTAACCTGGATTGCATATTTTCCTCCTTCATTACAAATGATTTAATTTCTCAAGAATTAAATTATCTTTAAAGTTCTTCTAAATTAAATGAAGAGTAAATAAAAAGATCTTTGACAAAAAAAAAAACTGAGTAATTTTATTAGGAATATGATAAATGTGATGGGTTGCAGTAGCCTGAAAATCCCATTATATGCAATTAAGGAGCTACATTAATGTAATTGCAGACTTCCTAGCATTTTAGCCCAGCACATACAGTATTTACAGATAATTGCATAGTAAGGGGGAAAATGCAAGCTGTGAGTCTAGCATGCACGTGACTCATGTTGTCAAATTAAAACCTGGTTGGGTTTCTCCTTGAGTTATTATCTCTAAAAAGCTTAATTTTTATCTTTTCAAGATGGGAAAATGCACAGGCATGCAAATGAAATGTTTCCTGTTAAAAACCACACAAAGTGCAGTGAAATTACAGACACTATTAAAATAAAGTAATAATCACTTGGATAATACTCCAAATTTGTAATTCTTTGACTAGACCTTCACTGAACAAAGAATTCTAAGGCAAATTAATATTGCAAACAGTGTGCAAGGATAGGTAACTTACTTTTATGCTTATGGGACCTCCTATGCACATAAAATGATGCTAAAGTTACAAAAGAGCCAATGAGTGACAAGAAAATACCATAGAAAAAGTGCTCACCTAGGCTGGAAGAAATCTGAGTTCATATCCTACGCTGTTGACAATAAATTACATAGTCTTGAAAAAAATTAAACATCTGTTTCTTCAATTATAAAACTCAATGATTGAAATAGATAAACCACAGAAGTCTCCTCAGTCCAGAAATTAAGAGGTTATCTAACTACTGAAGCAGGCCCAGCAGGACAAATACTTTCCAGCTATCAGGTTGAATTATAAATCTCAACTTGAAAACAATTCTACATGTATTTTTAAATAACTAAAGTTTTCATTATTTTAAGTTCACCTACCTTCAGATATGATAGGGGAATAGCATGGGCCAGATACTTGTGACAAGTCAGGAACTACAATAGCCATTTCCATGTATACCAAATAGGTCTACAATATCAGTATACTCTGTTGGGAAAAAAATACAAAATTTATTTTGTGCAGTGCCAATTTTACATTAAAAGAGGTTACAATCATTTTAACCTCATTTAAATGAAATATGTGCCTAAGACCATAGCTGCAATCACAGCAGTCATCATCCTAAAACCTCTGTTGAGTACTGTGTATACCACTGAGTGTGGTGGGCCCTTAATCCTCCAAAACACCTTACACTGAGAAGGTACAATGACCATCTCCATTCTACAGATGCACAAAATAAGCCTCGGAGAGGCTGGGCTACTTGCCCAAGCCACCCAGCCATCATATGCAGGAGCCAGGACTTGAACTCCCGTCAGACATGAAATCTAAAGCCATGCACAAACCGGTTTGCACAAACTCAAGAATGAAGTCACTCCCTTTTTCCCACTGCCCTCTAATCATTAAAGAGGTCAGAGGGAAGTGGATATATAATAAACACCCTCTATTTAATTTCCCCTGTCAAATTCATGAAGAATAAGTAACCAATCCAGCATCTTCCCCACTCCTGTTCCTGTATGATAGAAAACAAATATTCTTGCTAAAGGGCTTGGATGGAAGCTAGCAACAGGAATGAAATCTCAAATGATAGCTGCCCAGAACCACACAGCAATACATTATCACTCATATAGTTCATGGAACATTCATTCATTTTCTTTAACATCAAGTTTAACTTTGCAGAAGGCGAGTTATGTTATAAAACTGCAAGAAAAAAAAAGTCCAAAAATGTTGATATGATTGTCTATCTAGTGGAAGGGAGACAATTTGCAGCGAAATAATTGGTACATTTTCCCACTGCATTATGTTTCTCAAAACATGTTACTGTGGGAGGAGATTAGCTTCCCCTTTCTTCAGAAAGAAAATGACTTGTCTCCTATAGTGAATAGAACTGTCATTCTGAGAGCTGACAAATGCTAACAACCTTTGGAGGTGCAGTGTGCCAGCATCTAAAAAACAAATAAAATAAAATGAAGATTCCAGTAACCAAAGAAAAAAGGGTCATAAGAGGAAACAATAGGGTAGGACCCTTACATGCTAAAAAAAAAAAAAAAAAAAAGATGGGAAATCTGCGTAATGCTAGAAATAACAGTCATACACTAAAATGAATCATTCTAAATTAAAATCATTTCAATTAGCTTACATTTTTATGTTAGGTTCCATAGCACCAAATTAAATATAATGAATTCTATTCTGTTTTGCTAAAAATATAGTTGTACTAGGAAGACAATTAATAGTTCTGGCCACAGATGTTCCAAATGGTAATGATAAGAGCCAGAGTTGGGATCTTCACAGCTGAGGTTGCACTGAGCCCTCACGCACCTCTTGCACCCTTGGTCCCATGAGCCTGGTGGAATTAAGATTGGTGACAAAAAAAAACCCGACATGAGACCATAAGATGCTGCTGGATGGAAAAGGGGTCCTGAGAGGCCATTACAACAGAGCTGACTGAGATTGTGGCAGATGATGCAGCCAAAAGCAGCTTCTGGTCAATCTTGGTCTCACTTTTTCCTGTCAGAAAAGGCTCTGAAATAATGACATTTTAATGGCAGCATTTTCTTTTTGCAGTTTATTTCCATCAGATAAAAATCTGTAACTGACAAAACTCAGATTTTTGTCTGTCAAGACAGAGTATTTATATTCTTATTACCCTAAGTAAATTTCCAAATACTTAATCATCATAGAATTGGCGGTGGGCGGAGGCGGGGGTTGCTAAAAATCAAAGTTTACCTTAGAGAAGGAGTCTTTAAACCATATTAAGCACTGTTCTGTACTTCACGAACATGCAGAAATTAGAGGTGTAAGGGTCTTCAGCAGATATCCGAGGGTCTGTGTAAGAAATGTAGTTCTTCCCAAATAATCATAACAGTAATGTGATTATTATATAGAGAACACTTTGTAATATGCCATGATCTACACTAAACACTTGACGTCTATGAAGTTATTTGCCCTACACAATTCTGTGAAATGTATTATGACCATCTTTACTTTGAAGAAAAAGAAACAGAGGATTAAAGAATCTGCATTATTTACTCAAGGTGCCACTGATAAGTGGTCAAGTTTAGACCTGGTAATTTTTTTTTTAAGATTTTATATATTTATTCATGAGAGACAGAGAGAGAGAGGGGCAGAGACACAGGCAGAGGGAGAAGCAGGCTTCCCACAAGGAGCCCATATGGGACTCAATCCCAGATCCTGGGATCATGCCCTGAGCCGAAGGCAGATGCTCAACCGCTGAGCCGCTCAGGCATCTCTAGATCTGGTAATTTTTTATGGAAAGTTAGTCACTGTGAATTTTATATTGTTGGATATTGGATATTTTTGTATTCCTTTCTTGAGCTGTATTCTGCAATGTTAGAAAGTTACTTGGGAGGAATTCAATCCTCTTGGGTCTTGGTTTTAAGCTTTGTAGGCAGGACCAAAGTAGTGTTTAGTGAATCACTAAGTATTCTTCACAACTAAGGCAAAATTTTTCAGAATATGCTACCTGAGGCCCCATGAATTACGAGGTTTTATACTGTGGCTAGTGGAAATAGGAACTTGTCCTAGGCCTGTATAAGCTCCTAGTATTATCCCTTTAAACCTTGCAGTTGGTTCTCTCCTATCTTTGGTATTTTCCTCTCCTTAATGAGCTGGTTTGGGCAGCCTGGGTGGCTCAGTGGTTTAGCGCTGCCTTCAGCCCAGGGCCTGATCCTGGAGACCCAGGATCAAGTCCCACATCAGGTTCCCTGCATGGAGCCTCCTTCTGTCTCTGCCTCTCTCTCTCCTTTCTCTCTTTCTCTCTCTCTCTCTCTCTTTCTTTCTCTCTCATGAATAAATAAAATCTTTTTTAAAAAAATGAGCTGGTTATCACTTAGCTAAAGACTCAAGCTGGTTATCACTTAGCTAAAGACTCAGATTTCTGGAGCTCTCTCTCCATGGCTGTCTTCTCTACAACACTCTACCCTGCAAATTCTGCCTTTGGCCTCCCAGGAATTTTAGCTGTCTTCTCAATTCAGGGGAATTGCCCTGATCTACCTGGGTTCCCCTTGTCTACACCTTAGTCTGGAAACTCTCTAGGCAGTAAGCAAGGACAATTATAGGACTCACCTTATTTGTTTCCCATATCCCAAGGATCACTGTCCTTCATGACATGATGTCTAGTGTCTTAAAAGCTGTCCCATGTCATAAATGTTGCTTGACTTTCTAGCCATTTCAGGAAGAAAGGTAAATCTACTTCTTTTTACTCCATGTTAGACAGAAGCAGACATCCTCACTCAGATTTGAAGCCAAGCAAGTCAGTTTTCAGGAACTGAGACCATAATTACTATCCTAATTTTTATGTAGTTCAGACCAGAGAGGTTAAATAAATAACTATAGAACATACTGGAGAAAAAAAAAAGACAACTAAATCTCCTTCCTTTTAATACATTTTTCCCTAAAATACCATTATTTGTACAGTGGTATTACAAAGGAGTAGGTAAAATAGATTCAGATCCTCTGTGAGTTTAATATTTTCCACTAAGTTCAAGTATCAGATTTTCCTCTGAGGGAATGCTTACATCTTCTGGGAGCACTAGTCCAGGAAGCTCATCCATACCATTTTTTTTAAGATTTTTATTTATTTATTCATGAAAAACACACAGAGAGAAGCAGAGACATAGGCAGAAGGAGAAGCAGGCTCCATGCAGCGAGCCCGACATGGGACTTGATCCTGGTACTCTAGGATCATGCCCTGGGTCAAAGGCAGGCGCTCAACCGCTGAGCCACCCAGGCTTCCCTACAATTATTTTTTAAAGATTTTATTTACTTATTCATGAGAGACACAGAGAGAGAGAGAGAGAGAGAGAGAAAGAGGCAGAGACACAGGCAGAGGGAGAAGAGGGTCCATGAAGGGAGCCTGATGTGGGACTTGATCCCAGGTCTCCAGGATCAGGCCCTGGGCTGAAGGAGGCACTAAACCTCTGTGTCACCCAGGCTGCCCCCAATTTTTTTTAACTGCATGTTTATACTCAGGGTACCTGGGTGGCTCAGCCAGTTATGCATCCCAGTCTTTTTTTTTTAATAAATTTATTTTTTATTGGTGTTCAATTTACCAACATACAGAATAACACCCAGTGCTCATCCCATCAAGTGCCCCCCTCAGTGCCCGCCAAACACTCACCCCCATCCCCCACACTCCTCCCCTTCCACCACCCCTAGTTCATTTCCCAGAGTTAGGAGTCTTTATGTTCTGTCTCCCTTTCTGATATTTCCTACCCATTTCTTCTCCCTTCCCTTATATTCCCTTTCACTATTATTTATATTCCCCAAATCAATGAGAACATATAATGTTTGTCCTTCTCCAATTGACTCACTTCACTCAGCATAATACCCTCCAGTTCCATCCACGTCAAAGCAAACGGTGGGTATTTGTCATTTCTAATGGCTGAGTAATATTCCATTGTATACATAGACCACATCTTCTTTATCCATTCATCTTTCGATGGACACTGAGGCTCCTTCCACAGTTTGGCTATCGTGGCCATTGCTGCTATAAACATCAGGGTGCAGGTGTCCCGGCGTCTCATTGCATCTGAATATTTGGGGTAAATCCCCAACAGTGCAATTGCTGGGTATTAGGACAGGTCTATTTTTAACTCTTTGAGGAACCTCCACACAGTTTTCCAGAGTGGCTGCACCAGTTCACATTCCCACCAACAGTGCAAGAGGGTTCCCTTTTCTCCGCATCTTCTCCAACATTTGTGGTTTCCTACCTTGTTAATTTTCCCCATTCTCACTGGTGTGAGGTGGTATCTCATTGTGGTTTTGATTTCTATTTCCCTGATGGCAAGTGATGCGGAGCATTTTCTCATGTGCATGTTGGCCATGTCTGTATCTTCCTCTATGAGATTTCTCTTCATGTCCTTTGCCCATTTCATGATTGGATTGTTTGTTTCTTTGGTGTTGAGTTTAATAAGTTCTTTATAGATCTTGGAAACTAGCCCTTTATCTGATACGTCATTTGCAAATATCTTCTCCCATTCTGTAGGTTGTCTTTGAGTTTTGTTGACTGTATCCTTTGCTGTGCAAAAGCTTCTTATCTTGATGAAGTCCCAATAGTTCATTTTTGCTTTTGTTTCTTTTGCCTTCATGGATTTATCTTGCAAGAAGTTACTGTGGCCGAGTTCAAAAAGGGTGTTGCCTGTGTTCTTCTCTAGGATTTTGATGGAATCTTGTCTCACATTTAGATCTTTCATCCATTTTGAGTTTAGTTTTGTGTATGGTGAAAGAGAGTGGTCTAGTTTCATTCTTCTGCATGTGGATGTCCAATTTTCCCAGCACCATTTATTGAAGAGAATGTCTTTCTTCCAGTGGATAGTCTTTCCTCCTTTATCGAATATTAGTTGACCATAAAGTTCAGGGTCCACTTCTGGGTTCTCTATTCTGTTCCATTGATCTATGTGTCTGTTTTTGCGCCAGTACCACACTGTCTTGATGACCACAGCTTTGTAGTACAACCTGAAATCTGGCATTGTGATGCCCCCAGATATGGTTTTCTTTTTTAAAATTCCCCTGGCTATTCGGAGTGTTTTCTGATTCCACACAAATCTTAAAATAATTTGTTCTAACTCTCTGAAGAAAGTCCTTGGTATTTTGAGAGGGATTGCATTAAACGTGTAAATTGCCCTGGGTAACATTGACATTTTCGCAATATTAATTCTGCCAATCCATGAGCATGGAATATTTTTCCATCTCTTGTGACTTCCTCAATTTCTTTCAGAAGTGTTCTATAGTTTTTAGGGTATAGATCCTTTACCTATTTGGTTAGGTTTATTCCTAGGTATCTTATGCTTTTGGGTGCAACTGTAAATGGGATTCACTCCTTAATTTCTCTTTCTTCAGTCTCATTGTTAGTGTATAGAAATGCCATTGATTTCTGGGCATTGATTTTGTATCCTGCCATGCTGCCAAATTGCTGTATGAGTTCTAGCAATCTTGGGGTGGAGGCTTTTGGGTTTTCTATGTAGAGTATCATGTCATTGGCGAAGAGGGAGAGTTTGACTTCTTCTTTGCCAATTTGAATGCCTTTAATGTCTTTTTGTTGTCTGATTGCTGAGGCTAGGACTTCCAGTACTATGTTGAATAGCAGTGGTGAGAGTGGACATCCTTGTCTTGTTCCTTATCTTAGGGGAAAGGCTCCCAGTGCTTCCCCATTGAGAATATTTGCTGTGGGCTTTTCGTAGATGGCTTTTAAGATGTTGAGGAATGTTCCCTCTATCCCTACACTCTGAAGAGTTTTGATCAGGAATGGATGCTGTATTTTGTCAAATGCTTTCTCTGCATCTAATGAGAGGATCATATGGTACTTGGTTTTTCTCTTGCTGATATGATGAATCGCATTGATTGTTTTACGAGTGTTGAACCAGCATTGTGTCCCGGGGATAAATCCTACTTGGTCATGGTGAATAATTTTCTTAATGTACTGTTGGATCCAATTGGCTAGTATCTTGTTGAGAATTTTTGCATCCATGTTCATTAGGGATATCGTTCTGTAATTCTCCTTTTTGGTGGGGTCTTTGTCTGGTTTTGGAATTAAGGTGATGCTGGCCTCATAGAATGAATTTGGAAGTACTCAATCTCTTTCTATCTTTCCAAACAGCTTTAGTAGAATAGGTATGGTTTCTTCTTTAAACATTTGATAGAATTCCCCTGGGAAGCCATCTGGCCCTGGACTTTTGTGTCTTGGGAGGTTTTTGATCACTACTTCAATTTCCTCCCTGGTCATTGGCCTGTTCAGGTTTTCTATTTCTTCCTTCCAGTTTTGGTAGTTTGTGGCTTTCCAGGAATGCGTCCATTTCTTCTAGATTGCCTGATTTATTGGCATATAGCTGTTCATAATATGTTTTTAAAATCGTTTGTATTTCCTTGGTGTTGGTAGTGATCTCTCCTTTCTCAGTCATGATTTTATTAATTTGAGTCTTCCCTCTCTTCTTTTTAATAAGGCTGGCTAATGGTTTATCTATCTTATTCTTTCAAAGAACCAACTCCTGGTTCTGTTGATCTGTTCCACAGTTCTTCTGGTCTCGATTTCGTTGAGTCTGCTCGAATCTTTATTAACTCTCTTCTTCTGCTGGGTGTATCTGTCTGCTGTTTTTTCTCTAGCTCCTTTAGGTGTAAGGTTAGCTTTTGTATTTGAGTTCTTTCCAGTTTTTGGATGGATGCTTGTATTGCGATGTATTTCCCCCTTAGGACTGCTTTTGCTGCATCCCAAAGATTTTGAATGGTTGTATCTTCATTCTCATTAGTTTCCATGAATCTTTTTAATTCTTCCTTAATTTCCTGTTGACCCTTTCATCTTTTAGCAGGATGGTCCTTAACCTCCACGTGTTTGAGGTCCTTCCAAAATTCTTGTTGTGATTTAGTTCTAATTTCAAGGCATTATGGTCTGAGAATATGCAGGGGATGATCCCAATCTTTTGGTATCGGTTCAGAGCCGATTTGTGACCCAATATGTGGTCTATTCTGGAGAAAGTTCCATGTGCGCTTGAGAAGAAGTATTCAGTTGAGTTTGGATGTGAAGTTCTGTAGATATCTGTGAAATCCATCTGGTCCAGTGTATCATTTAAAGCTCTCGTTTCTTTGGAGATGTTGTGCTTAGAAGACCTATCGAGTATAGAAAGAGCTAGATTGAAGTCACCAAGTATAAGTGTATTATTATCTAAGTATTTCTTCATTTTGGTTATTAATTGATTTAAATATTTGGCAGCTCCCACATTCGGGGCATATATATTGAGGATTGTTAAGTCCTCTTGTTGGATAGATCCTTTAAGTATGATATAGTGTCCCTCTTCATCTCTCACTACAGTCTTCGGGGAAATTTTAGTTTATCTGATATGAGGATGGCTACCCCTGTTTCTTTTGAGGGCCATTTGAATGGTAAATGGTTCTCCAACTTTTTATTTTATTGATTTTAGGGGGGGATCTATTTCCTGGATCTGAATGCCTGTTTCCCTTCCCAGATTAGGAAAGTTTTCAGCTATGATTTGTTCAAAAACGTATTGTGGACCTCTGTCCCTTATGGCGCCCTCGGGAACCCCAATTAAACGTAGGCTTTTTTTCCTCAGGCTGTCATTTATTTCCCTTAACCTATCCTCGTGGTCTTTTAATTGTTTGTCTCTTTTTTTCCTCAGTTTCCCTCTTTGCCATCAACTTGTCTTCTATGTCACTCACTTGTTCTTTCACCTCGTTAACCCTCGTCATTAGGACTTCTACTTTGGATTGCATCTCATTCAATTGATTTTTAATTTCTGCCTGATTAGGTCTAAATTCTGCAGTCATGAAGTCTCTTGACTCCTTTATGCTTTTTTCTAGAGCCACCAGTAGCTGTATAATAGTGCTTCTGAATTGGCTTTCTGACATTGAATTGTAATCCAGATTTTGTAACTCTGTGGAAGAGAGGACTGTTTCTGATTCTTTCTTTTGAGGTGAGGTTTTCCTTCTAGTCATTTTGCTCAGTGCAGATTGGCCAAAAACAAGTTGTATTGGGAAAAGGAGAAAGAGAGGAGAGAAAGAAGGAAGGAAAAGAAAAAGAAATAAAAGGAAGAGAAAAGAAAAAAGAGAAGAAAAAGAAAAAGAAAAAAAAAGAAAGGGAAAAGAAAAGAGTGGGTAAGCAAACAAAAAGCAAAAAGCAAAAAAAAGAAAGAAAGAAAGAAAGAAAGAAAGAAAGAAAGAAAGAAAGAAAGAAAGAAAGAAAAAAAGAAAACACGGGGGAGTATCTTCTGATTCTGTATACTTTAAGTCCCTTGACTTCCCCTGGAACTTGTCCTTGTAGCTGGTCTTCTGGGGGAGGGGCCTGTTGTGCTGATTTTCTAGTGTCAGCACTTGGGGGAGCTGCTCTGCCCCCTGCCTGGTGCAGGGCTCAGTGACTAATGTTTATCCTGTTTATCAGGTGAGGCCACTGTGAGGGTCAGTGGGGGTTGTTTACACCGTGAGGCCCCAGGAGGAACAACCGCAGTGGCGGCGGCCAGCTCTGGAGTCCTAGAGTCAGCTCCCGCAGTAACCACAGAGCTCTCGGTCTGCAGGGCCTGCCGGCTCCCGGGGACGGGGCCGCTGATCTGCTCAGCTCCAGGAAGGAGCATCCTTGCTGTCCTGGGCCCTCCCGGCCTCTACCTGTCCCAGGGGGAGGCCGGATCCTGGGTTGTGTCCCCGGCGCCCTGTGCTCCCGGGCCTGCGCTGTTGGATTTGCACTCCCGGCCGCGCAGCCGCCTCTCCGCAGCTGCCGCCGGAGCCCCTCCGAGCTGCTCCGGGTCCCGCCGTGCGCGCTGCAGCCCTTAGGGAGCTCGGGGCACTCTCCCCGGGGCATAGGTGTCTGTTAGTGTCCCAGGGAGCCTGAGGGCATCCCTGCCCTCCTGGGGTCCTGCTCCAACTCCCTGCGAGTGCCTTTCTGCCCGGGAAGATTGTTGCAGCTCCTGCTTCTCCGGAACGGGGCTCTCCTGTCCTGGGGACACTCGCCCCGGCCTTAGCCCGGCTCCTCACGGGGCCCCTCCCCCTTGGAGGCCTTTTGTTTCTTTATTTCTTTTCCCCAGTCTTCCTACCTTGATAGAAGCACGAACTCTTCTCACTGTAGCATTCCAGCTGTTCTCTCTTTAAATCTCAGGCCGAATTCGTAGATTTTCAGGATGATTTGAAGGTTATCTAAGTAATTTGGTGGGGACAGGTGATTTGGGGACCCTACTCTTCCGCCATCTTGCCCCTCCCCCGCATCCCAGTCTTGATTTCAGCTCTGGCTGGGATCTCAGGGTTGTAAGCAGCAGGCTCCATGCTCAGTGTGGAGTCTGAGATTATCTCTCTGCCTCTCCTTCTGCCCCTCCCCCTGCTTGCATGCTCCCTCTCTCTGTAAAATAAATATATCCTTTTAAAAAATTGCAAATTTATGTTCATGAATCTTACATAATTATCCATATAGAGTATGACTGAGGTGGGGTTTACTTTAGTCTCTGACCATTAGGGGAAATCTAAGCACTGTAGACCTGTTGCTCACTTTAAACAACAGATCTGTTCCTTTAAAAAGCTATGCCTATAATAAATAAAAAATAAAAAAATAAAAAGCTATGCCTAAATCACTATATTGTATACCTGGAACTAATATATAACACTGTTAACTATACTGGAATTAAAATTAAAAATTTAATAAAATTTAAAAAACATGTATTTAAATCAAATTTGAGTAAAATGAATGATTTCTAAAGCAACAGTAAAGTTTACTGTTTAAAACAGTAATAATCTCTTTTGTGAATTGAATCAAAGCCCCTATTGTCTTCATGAAGTCCTGCACAGCATTTCTGATTAAAAGCTCAGGTTTAACACAAAAAAACCCAAATAATCCAGTTAAAAAATAGGTGGAAGACATGAATAGACATTTTTCCAAGGAAGACATTCAGATGGCTAACACACACATTAAAGATGCTCAAAATCGCTCATCATTGGAAAAATACAAATCAAAACTACAAAGAGCTATCACCTCACACCTGTCAGAATGGCTAAAATTAACAACACAAGAAACAATTTTATGATCTGTTGGTGTTGGTGAGGATATGGAGAAAGAGGAACTCTTTTACACTGTTGTTGGGAATGCGAACTGGTCAGCCATTCTGGGAAACAGTATGGGGTTCCTCAAGAAGTTAAATAGAACTACCCTATGATCCAGCAATTGCACTGCTAGGTATTTACCAAAGGATGCAAAAATACTAATTCGAAGGGATACATGCACCCTGATGTTTACAACAGTATTATCAACAGTAGCCAAATTATGGAAAGAGCTCAAATGTCCCCTGACTGATGAATTAATAAAGAAGAAGTGGTATATACACAATGGAATATTACTCAGCCATAAAAAAGAATGAAATCTTGCCATTTGCAACAACATGGATAGAGCTAGAGAGTATTATATTAAGCAAAATAAGTCATTCAGAGAAAGACAGATACCATATGATTTCACTCATATGTAGAATTTAAAAAATAAAACAAATGAACATGGTAGGGGCATAGCAACAGGAAGAGAGGCAAACCAAGAAACAGATTCTTAACTATAGAGTACAAACTGATGGTTAATGGAGGAGAGGTGGGGAGGGGGATGGGTTAAGTGGGTGATAGGTCTTGAGGGGGGGCACTCGTGTGAACACTAGATGTTGTATGTAAGTGATGAATCACAAAATTCTACGTCTGAAACGAATAGTGCACTGTATGTTAACTAGCTAGAATTTAATCAAAAACTTGGAAAAATAAAGCATAGCAGAGAGGAGGTGGGTAGGGGGATGGGTGAAACAGGTAAGGTAATTAAAAGTACACTTCCCATGGTGAGCATTGAGTAATGTAGAGAATTGCTGATATACTGTATACCCAACATATTGTATATTGTACACCTGAAACTAATATAATACTACATGTTAATTATACTGGAATTAAAATGTAAAACTTCATAAAAATAAATAAATAAAAGCACAGGTTTAGGAATCAGGCAAGCCTAGATTTAAATCCCAGCTTCCAAGTTACGCAACCTTGGTCAAGTCATTTAACTCATCAAAGCCTCAGATTCTTATATAAAATGAGGACAGTAAGAATACCTACCCCTTGGATTGTTGGGAAGATTCATAAAATCCCTGTAAAAAGGCTAACCCCCACAACTGTGCTTAGTGAAAGTATTATGCTTAATACTGAATTAAAGCTAACTATCATTCACTCACTTATATAGAAAAATACAAAATTAATACAATTAGAGAAAAGAAGAAGTTATTATCTCTAGTTAAAAGTCATTCTGCATATATGCTGGGTTTTAGTCTCATTTTAAATATATTAAAGTACATAAATATATACTACAGTATATATATTTAACATACTTAAATACCCAACAATTTCTTAGAAGAGTTTTGTAATTAAAATAATTCACCTTGGCATCATTCTCTTTAAGTTTTCATTTACTTAATGTCATTCATTAATACTTATGTACCATGGTAGCTAATTCTGCAATGTTCATATTCTTTGGATATTATTAGATATCTTCCTCAACCCACCACATCACTTTAGTTACCATTTTCATCAACTATAAATAGTCATTTATTTATTGCCATCTTTCTGACATGCATGAATCAAATCCTTTAGCACTAAATAGTCTCATCATTTTCCACAATTTTTAAAATTCAGATAACATTTCCCTCAGAATTATAGAAAATTGAAAATTACAATGTCCTTTTCAATCTCTTATTTCTCATTCACACCCAAACAAAGCTACTTGGACAGCCATATCATACTTCAGACCAGACCCTTGAATCAGTCTATAAAAGCAGGTTAACCTTAAAAGAATTAACCCAGTATTCCTAGATGAAGAAGTACTATTATCTTTTTTTACAAATTTTTCTTAGGATTTCTTAATATATCTCTGTTTGAAAATATATTCTAAGTATATTTAGTACTTTAATTTTATAAATCTGGCAACCCTTAATATGTTTGAAATAGACATATGCTTGTATATTCACAGCCTAGAAAAGGCTATATGTGAACATAACTGTGTGAGTTGGTAGAATGTTTAAAAGCCTGGAGGTTGTCAATGATATAAAATATGAATATTTATGATATTTTAACACATCTTAGTATAATTTCTCTTTCCCTAGTTATTCCAGCAAGTTTTAATGCAACACAAATGTAAAATGTCACCGACTTATTTAAATACAGCTTCCAAATCAAACACTAAGATGGCAATTGAAGGCAAACTTAGTTTTCATTTCTGAAATAGCTCATCATAAGATGCATCATGATTTTGTGTTAGTAGACTTTTGTAGCATCTAGCAGACAACAAGAGGTTCACACCAAAGCCAATTTCAATTAATTCAAGATGGAAAATTTCATGTGACACTATCAAACACTTTACCAAAATTGAGACAGATTACATCTACAATTTCACATTACTTTTATCTACTGATCTTGTAGCTCTATCAAAAAAAGCAATCGAGGTTTTCTGGTACAATTTGTCCTTTTTAAATTCCTATTTTATAATGTCCATTATCATTATCCTTCTATGTTTCATCAATGCTTGCAAATTTTCTATTAATGCTCATTCTATTTTTTCAATGTAGATTTACCTGCTTTTGCTAGATAATTATGTCAGTGTTGTTCATTGTTTTAAAGAACAACAATAATCATTATCATTAAGATAATGCTCAAGAAATTACTCCTCATATTTGGGTTGATAAAAGAATTCAAATCAATTCTACAAATACTTACTGCACATTTACTAATTGCTTATTACTCTGCCAGGCAATGTAGAGAAGACAGATTAGCAGAAGAAAACTTCCCTCTGGAAGCCACTGATCTCATTGAGGAGATAAAATACAGACTAATGGGAATTCTGCATTCACTGGTACCCAATGTTTTGCAAATCCTAGTAGGTTAAAAAAAATCTTATTATTAAAATTCAAGCATTTGTGTGTTATTTCCAGAGGTTCTGATTCAGCATTTGTGTTTTTAACAAGCACTCCCGAGGTGATTCCAGCATAAGCATTTTTTAAACCACACTTGAGAAAAAATGTTATGGACAGTTAAAGTATGAGAAGACCAGAATAGAGTTCAGCCATTATAGACAATATCATAAAAAGACTTCCCAGGAGAATCAGAACCTTTGGAATATCAGACTAACAGAGCTATTATATTACCCATAATAACATATTATTAATATTATTAATAATTTTACTCATATTAGTTATATTACCCTTACTAGCAGTGCTGGAACTGTTTTGAAATATACTTGATTTACTGATACAATCGTGATCTGCTGTTCTTTGGCCAAATCAATTAAACAATGGAGAAAACATTACAATAACTTCTCTATGCAAAAATGAGCATGTATCCATGTCAAAAGAGCTAAAATAAATTTAACACTGAGAAGCATTTATCTGGGTTGCTTTCACATTATATATGTTGGATACATCCCAGAATTTGGGAATGTATCAATATTTTAGTGACAATCTAAAAAGCAATACTTAGAAGATAATTTCAGAGCCACCAGGAGACTTTTTACCCCATGAGTAAGCTTTGTAATACTTTCGGGAAAGCCTGTAGTGTTAAATATGATTACTCTAGATTCATGAGGTATCACATAAAATTATTATTTGAACATGTATAACTAAATGCCTTTCTCCAAAAATCTCAGGACTGAAACACTGTACTATTTCATTCTTTATATTACATGTATGAAACCAGTGTAGCAGTCAGGGTCCAACCAGAAAAACAGTATTTAAAACAGAGAGAATTTAACAGAGGGGATTTTGTTGAACAGATGACAAAAGAGATGAGTAATCAAAGGGAACAGTGAAGCAATCGAGAGATCAGCAACACTGCAAGTCTCTTCCTCCAAGACCAGTAGAGCAGTGTGTTTCTAGAACCCAGGGGCAGGGTCATCTAACTAAAGCCTGAACAATGGGGCTAGTCTGGAATGATGCGATTAATGGAGAAGCAGCAGCCAAGGCAGAGAGAGGGATGGAGAAGTACCCTGCTTTCTCCCTTCCTCTCACCCTCCAATCCCAGCACCTTCTGACACCTCAACACAGCAAAATGTCAGCCGACCCATCACCTTTGGAAACACAGTCAGGCCCCCTGCTCCTCAGAGTGGGGCAGGAAAAGTGTAAGAACGGTGTTTGAGAGCAGATAAGCCAAAATCTCGGAAAGGTGGTGGTGATGGTGGTGGTAGTTATTAATATTTTTGTAGTTCCCCTTTAAAACAGAGAAATTGAGTTTGCACAGGGAATTTGAAATTGTTACAGGAGGCCTCCATTCAGGCCTTCACTTATTCAACAATGAATGCTGCCTCCAAATACATTGCATTTTATTCTTATTCTTTATCACTCTAGTTTGCTATGATTTAAAATTCAGTGATTGAATAAGTTTCATTATTCTTTTTATAATATTACTAAATGCAAATCCTTTCTTCTTACTCTTCTCTCTTACCTATACATCAGGAGATACTCTTTATTTCATTCCTGATATGTTTTTAATTACCCAAACATCTTTACTCCATATTTTTTAAATGTACACTTCTAAAGAACAATCTGGTATTTAAACCATTTAGTTACCATAATTTTGTTCTCACTGCATTCATTAATGGAATTTTTATATCTAGTAATGTCTATTCCCCACGCAGAAGGCCATATATTAGCCTCTGTAGTCCATTTATCTGGTAAGAAGGATGTGCTCAGAACAAAAGTTTGCTATCTTCCCTTCCCCACCCAGAAAAATTGATCATATTAACTAAGCATTGCATGGAGCTTTATGCTTAGCAAAGTGCTTTGCATACTGGATGTGTGTGTGTGTGTGTGTGTGTATGCATCTGTGTGATGTCTCAACACAATGGCTTCAAGGATGAGAAACAAAGAAACACAATTATAGGATCTGGCGTTCCCTTCCACATATTTATGCATAAATACATAAATGCAGCATATAAATGATTTAACAATTATATAATCATGTTCTCAGAACATATAATTCTCTTTGTCTCAAAATCTAATCTAATCTAATCTCTTTGCCTAAAATCCATAGAGCATACCTCAGCTGATCCTCACTTTTTCTTAATAATGAATTTCTGGTCTTATCAGGTCAGTCTTCTCACTAGCCACTCAACACTTCCATGTTCAGTTTGGGCTCTGTGATTTTTTTAGTCTACTTTCCCCCACACTCCACTTTCCATGACTTCTCTGTTCTCCAATGCACTAAGTGCCATCTCCTTCGAGTAATTTACTGTAATGGGCCAGCCCAGAAGATCCCTCTTTCTTCTTATGAGCTCCTGTTAAACAAATGTCTATGGATTAAATTTTTATTCATTACTTCATGTATGTGCTTTGTAACCTCAAAAGTCCTTTAAATTCTTGAGGACAGGACCTTTAGCTTAAATCCTACAATACTGTTAAGTAAAAAGCAAGTACTCAAAACATACTGAATGCCACTGAAGTTCCATAATCAGGCCTGGAGAGGTGTTTCTGAAGTCATCATAAGATGATGGAGAAAAGGCAAAAAGGAATGATGTTAATAGTGCAAAATGTAAAAGAACAGATGAGAGACTAGTAACCTAAAAGGAAGCAGAAATAAATCGATTTGAGGTATGCAGAAGTAGATCTCTTTTAAAGAAACTTAGATATTTAGGTAAAGTTCCCAAGACATTTTTTTCCTAAAAAGAAAAAAATCATATTTTTATCTTCACTGATTAAATTTCTTTTGTTTTAGCCAGCAATATATTTTTGCTGCCTCTCGCATTTTGAAAAATACCTCTCTGGAATTTCATCTCATAGTCACTCTTGATTATCTGTCTTCTATCCTGTCTTAATTCAGTTTCATCAGGTGGATCAAATCTGAAGTCCATCTGTAACTCTGATTAGGAGTTCACTAAATGTGATTGTAAGACCCAAGTCTCAGGATATCATCCTTCTCAGAGCCTCCTGAAGGTCAACAAGGATGGCACCAGCGGCAATTAACCAACATGGCCCCCCTCAGGGCGCCCCTCCCCTACTGACGGGGCTTTTCTGATTCTGCCCTATCTCCTCATTTAAACCTTGCCACATCAATGTGTCTTCAACTTAAAAATCAATTTTCTCCCTGTTTCAGTTTCTTTTTCACAGTTGCTTCTTCATTTAATCTTCAGGGTCATCTCAATCCCATAAATCTAAACACAGCAATCAAATGCCTCCTCTCTTTAAAATGTCTCACCACAGGTGGGGCACAAATCCCCCCTCTGATGGATTGGGCAATTTAAAAGAAAGATGGTGAACATGGGAAATTATATCCCTGGAGAATTATAAATTCCTTCCACCGGAAACCTGGGCTGAAGGGGCAGCTATTGTTTTTATTATTGAAAGTATTTATGCTTTGATCTCTGCTTTAAGAATGTTTTTTTTCCTTGAAAAAACAACCTTAACCATTTATGAATGAGATCTGAAAATCAAGGTTTCCATAACCCACTGCAAGTGGTTTGTTTACTAAAATGAGAAGACTCCTACTAAACCTGAAGTGGGCTCTGTCTCCCCCTCGCCCCATACAGATAGCTACTCAAAATGTCTGCAGTAGGCTTCAGGCTAGGGTTCTCTGTTTGTGTGCTCACTCATTTTTTACTACACAAATACTTAACAAGCACTTATGATCAACAAGGCACTGAGCTAGGTGCTGTAGGGCCAAATAGGATTAATATGACATGGCCCTTGTTCTCAGTGACACAGATGTGACAGGCATGGATACAAATAGCTATATGGAAAGGCAGTATGTGGCAAGTGGTAGACTTTATTGATTCAACAAGCATTTACTGAGTGCTTTCTCTGCCAGCCACTGAGGACACAGTAGAGCGAAAAACAGGCATTCTTCCTCCCCTAGAAGAGCTTCCACTCCTGTGAGTGGGTGATGAAAACTACTGGAATGATCAGACTAATGACCTATGGCATCAAGAACCAAGATAAGTGTTCTGAATGCAGAGCCTATCTAAGGAGACTGATCTAAGGAGACCCAGCAACCAGAGACAGGATTCATGGTGGAGACCTCAGAATGAACAGGAGGTGACAAGGCTGGAAGAACATTCTAGACATGGCCAAATAAAGAAAAAAAATGCTATGGGAACTTTCAGGGGGAGAAATCCTTTCTGGGTGGGAGGAAGAGATGGTACATCCTAGAATACAGAGAGCACTGGCACTGATCTTCACGGATGCTAGGACTCATTGAGTAGAGACAGTGAAGAGGAGATTCTGAGTAGAGATAGTGAAGAGGAGATTCTAAGCCAGAAGAGGCAAAGAAGCAGATCAGAATGAGCAGTGCTCATAGAGAAAGGATCTGACTAGGGTGTGTAGGGAACTCAGTGAAGAGACTGAAAAGGGAAGGGGAAGATTCAACATGGAAGGCTCCACCTCTCTGAGCTATCAGAGGTTTTGGATTTTTCTAGGTATGCAGTGCAAAAGCACTGAAGGCTTCGGAGCTGGTCTCTCTGTTCTTATGACTGGAATTATATGCTAAGGATATTGATCTGAACCTGGGATATCAATCGGCCCTTCCTAGCAACAGGAATGGAGGGGAGGGATCCCTGGGTGGCACAGCAGTTTGGCGCCTGCCTTTGGCCCAGGGCGCGATCCTGGAAACCCGGGATCGAATCCCACATCAGGCTCCCGGTGCATGGAGCCTGCTTCTCCCTCTGCCTATGTCTCTGCCTCTCTCTCTCTCTCTGTGACTATCATAAATTAAAAAAAAAAGTCTTTTAAAAAAAAAAAAAGGAATGGAGGGGAAGATACAGATGCAAGAGAGTCACAGAAGTAGATATAACAGAACAAATCTTAAACGGAGGTTTTTATGTGTTCAGGAGCTATAAAGACATTTTATTTTACTTTGAGAAAGAAGGACAAAGAAACTTCTATATATTGAGAGTTATATCCTCTAGACCCTATGCTGGGAGCTTCTCATGAAATTTTATTTAATCCCAGGAATCTCTGAAATGTGTATTATTATTATTATTATTATTATTATTATCCTTTTTGTAAAGGTAAGAAACTGAGGCTCAGAGAAGTTAAGTAACTTGCCAAAGAGCAAGATAATAATTTATGGAGCTGCAATCTGACTTCAAAATTGTTTTGTTTTACTTCAAGGCAAAAATAACACTCAAAGGTTTTTATCCTTTCATAGCACTCAATTCTTACTCTGTTCATCACTCTTTAGACTTCATCAACATTCAAAATGGATTCTCAGTGCTCTGCAAACCTCTGATTGAATATGGGAAATTTCCAAAGGGTTGTTCAGCCAACGCCAGACATATTTATCTCTGGAAGAAGAGAGAGACTGTTGCCAATAAGACACACAGCTGGAAGAATAAAGGGAAAATAATTCATGTTTGAAGAGCCTGGTCCATCACTCCCTGAAATTTCAATGGCAGGGCATTTGTAGGACTTGAAAACCAGTGAGTGGAATCAGTATATTAACTTTAATTTTGTTGTCTTTATTTTCCCTGTAGGGATCAAAAGATGAAGAACTCTTGTCAAAGCTCGTAACTCTCTAATTACTTAATTATTAACAGTGAAAATCTGATTTTCGAAGTTGTTTAATGGTCATGCAATAAACCAACGTGAGATAACTGCTAATGCCACAGCTCAGGTCTCCAAAGACTTGAGTGATGTTGTAGCTATTGTTATTTCCAAATGAAAATGGAAAAGTCATGACTACAATACTGCCTAGGATTCCCAGTCACCCACTGAACAGGTGAAATATCTTTCACATTTGGATGGGATCAAGGAGGAGACTGTTACATAATAAGATTTTTCCTCAACCAGTCTTTGTCATAGCAGTTAAAAATAAAGTTGATTACTAGGCAGAGGGGAAAAAATGAACCAATTATTAAGCACGTTGCATTGTTCTTAAGAGTTGTTTTCTGACTCTTGTTACCACTGCTGGCTGTGAATTTCAGCATTAATTATCTAGGGGCATCAAAAGTGTACTGATATTATAATATGAAACCATTATACCAAATATCTCCATTCTAGCTTATGCCTGGCAACAAACAGGAAGGTAAAATGCAAAGTAGCCATAAAAAAGAAAAGAGAACAAAAGAATAATAAGTAAACAACTTTGTATTAGTCATGGAAATGATGAGAGCCAGTCCACAAATGTACTACTCTGGCCACAATTCTCTGAAGGTCTATCCAGAGTGGTAGTGCCACTAAGAGAGGGAAGTTCAGCAAATGCATTATTTCCAGACTATCACTGAAGGGTAGTATTTCAAGAGGACTTGGCTATACAGAATATTTTTAGAGTAGGCCATACCAAGGAGGAGTAGACCCTAAAGTGGGTGGTCCTGGAACAGACATCTTTTTTCCTTCACAAAGAAAATGGAACTCATTAGACGAAGGTCTTGCAATTTTGACCAAATCTACTAATCAGTCAACAGTGTACACGATCTCTCCTCCTTTCTGTTAGAACATAGTTTGTATAGGTTCCCTCCTCCAGTGGAAAGCTACTCCTACTTGTACCTTGGTCTCTATCTCCTCCCATGTTTTGGTTCTCCTGGCTATTACCTCTCCTCAATTTATTGCTCTGTGTTATCTTCTTTCTCCCCTTCCCGCTCCCTCTGTCCTTTCCCTCTCCCACCACCCCAGACTTGCTCTCTCTTCCTGGACAGCATTTAACATGCTTAAGTCTCTTTCACATTAAAAAAAAAAAAAATCCATCAACCTTCTGTCCATCCTCCAGTTGACAATGTTTCTTCCTTGTTCCTTTTCTGTTCTAAACAAATTCTATGCCATCTTCCTTAACGCCCTTACTCCTTGTATCCCTTAAATCTGGACCTTTTCTTTGTACTCCACTGAAACTACTTTTCAAGATCATCACTGTCTCCCATGTTGCTAAATCCAATGGTCACTTTTCAGTTATAATTTTCTGACCTCTCAGCAGCATGTGACACTATTGTCCAGTTCCCCTTGAAATTCTCTTTCTTTCTTGACAGCACATACTCTTAAGTATTTTTCCTACCACTCTGGCTACTTCTGGTCTACTGATTCCATAATGTCAATGTTTCTCTGACTTATTCTTCTCACTTAAAGGAGCTTAGATACTCCTATGACTTCAAGTACCATCCTTAGGCTAATGAGTTTGCAATGGGTATCTCTAGATCAGAACTGATTCCTAAGCTCTAGTCCTATACATCCAAAGGCCAATTGGACATTTCTACTTGGTGTCTTGTAAGAATCTTAAACTCAGCATGTCAAGAAAGGAACTTAATGTCTTTCCTCCAAACTTGCTCTGGTCTTGGTAAAGAGCATAACCAAGTAAACCACTTACTCAAATCAGAAATCTGGGAATGATTTTTGGCACCTTTTTCTCCTTTGTCTTTTACCACTCACATTAAATCAACAATAAGACCATCATTCATTCATTTCACAAATATGTATTGAATCTATCATCTGTATTAGGTGCCATGGTGAGCAAAACAGCTGAGTTTCCTGGCCTCATGAAACTTACAGCTTAGTGTGGAGAACAGTAGTCACTAAACAAGTAAATAGACACATAAGAAAGCAAGAAATACAAGGAAAAATAAAACCAGTTTCTTGGGACAACAAAGAAATTAAGAAGCTCAGAGATATCCCGGGAGGTAGAACTGGAAGGTTTTCCTGATTCACTTGATATAGACATCAAGAGAAAGAGAAATAAAGGAATGTTTCCAGCTTCTTCATTGAATATCTAAGTGCCAGATGGTAGTGCTATTATCTGAGGTGGGGAAAAGATAGAGAATCAACAAGTAACTTTTAGATGTGTTGAATTTGAAATGTCTGCTAGCTTCCAAATGGGTTTGGCAAGTAGTAGTTGGGGTAATAAGCTTATAAGTTCAAGGAAAAGTCTAGGCCTAAGACATAAACTTGTGAGTCAACAGCATAGGGACAATAAAATCACTTGGAAAACAGTGCAGACACTAAACTATAGAGAGAGAAGGAAAGCAATCCCAGGATTAACCCCAAGAGTTCGATTGTGGGTGGTTAAAAGGTAGAAAAATAGTTAAAAAGAGATTGAAAAGGTAAGTCACAAAGAAGAAAAACAGGTAAAATTAAACTAAAAAGGAGAAAAGTCGATAAAAGAAAAAAATGGGATCTAAAAGGCAAGAGGCCAACTATCTAGAATACTGTCAACTAAGAATGGTAAAGTAAGAAACTACGGCAATGACAAAGGCATTGTGAAAGAATGAGGAGGACATACACCAGAAATCCTATGGCTCCGCTGTCTAAATATTTCCTAAACATGTCTCAATTATCCCATCTCAACTTAAGTTTAAGCTGCTACCATCATTTATGCACAACACTCTTATATCTCCTTCAATTTATTCCACATTCCACATCCAGAATACTCTTGCGAATAACCAGTTCTGACCACATCATCACACAGCTCCACTTAGGATACAGACCAAATTCTTCAGGATACTTTCAACGCCCCCCACCATGTGAGCCTTGCCTTCCTTATCTCATTTCATTCCACTCTCTCTTTAAAGTTCAGAGCATCAGCTATATTGGACATCGCAAATTCCAGGCAGGCCTTAATGTGATGGCATCCAAGGATCGATTCTGAGTCACAGCAAAAGTAAACTGAGAAAAGTACATGGACTTAAGCTTGAGGGAAATGTCTTAGGTGTGAACGAGATAAGCGTTGTATAACTGAACTGACTCATCTTTCCCATTCTTGCTTTTTGTCTTTAAGCTGGCTCTTGTTCCCGCTTAAGTATTATACTTACACCTCTGTTGATATCTTGCATGATCAGGAACAAACCCTGATGCTATTTGTTTTTTGCAGATCTTACAATGCTGAGCCTTCTCCAGAAGAGCTATGTGACCTTGTGTCCCCAACTACACAACTTTAAAGTCATTAAAGTTGGGGAATATCAAGAGGCCAAGAGTATGGACACCTGTGTCTAAATCCTGGTTTTTCTGGAATCCATGGGCCACTTTTTAAATTCCTCTAGGCCTCTGTTTTTCTGTCAGTAAAATTTATAGAGTAACAGGTACCTACTTCAAAAGGTTGTTTTAAGGATTCCATGCCTGACACATAGCACACAACAAATTCCATTACTATCATTTTGACTATTATTGTTTTCTAGACCCTAGAATGCTTCTTTACACAGTCCTGGGCAGAGTCAGTGGTAACAAATACTGGTTGGTTATCTGATAAATGCTATGGCACCAACCACTTTCCCATGACTGTTATGGTATATTATTCAAGGACAAGAGTGGTGCACCCATCCTTAAGATTAATTCCTTCTTCCGTTTTCATGTTTAGTTATGTAAATCACGCTTGCACATTTCACCCTTCAGACAGAAATGGAGTGGTTCTAATTTGATCTAACCTAAGGTGGGAGCAGGGGGATACAGAAAACTGTAGAAGTTAAAACTTTCTAGTATAAATGAAACAGCAGGCTGCCTTATGTTTTCAGCATTAGCATTTAAGTTCACTGCAGCTGAACTCAATTCGTATCAGTGGAGACTTATATCAAACAGTGGGAAGGCAAGTCATATCCTACTGCTGTCTTGCAGAATTATCATCAGGAATGTAGCCAATTTTAGCACAAATAAATGGTAGTTAGGGAAGTAGCTCATATGATCGAGTCCTAGAATGGTCATTCTTTGATTTAGAAATATGTTCTAAACCTGTCACTTCGCATGAGCTTGATTTTCAAAGGAAAAAGGAAAAAAATCACTACACTTTCTCCTGTGGGAATAGCACATTTACAATACACAATAACAAAATAGAGTAAGTTAAAGAAAATTCTTCTCACTATTTTATCATTTTATGTGTATAGAAAATAACTTTAAGTGGTGTATGCACGCCTAAGGATTAAATTATATACAACACAGCTCACTATCATTACTGTTACACATCACTAAACCAAGACACTCCTAAAACTGTCATCTTGTTGGCAGTCAACAGACAGCCGAAATGCTGATTTGAATTTTCTCTCTTATCTTCTTTATGAAGTAGGAGAAGCACTTTATAAAAGTCACATACTAATGGAGAAAAATAAAACTGATTTGGGGAATGAAATGAAGGTATGTTAAGAGCAAGAAGGGATCTTAAGAGATCATTATTTCAACCCCCTCAGTTTAATAATGAGGGAAAAAATGCAAAGAATAAAAATAGCCAGCTCAAGGTCACATGATTGCAGACTACATCTATAACTCTCCCCACCATTAAGGAATTCCCATACCTGGCTAAACATTAGTCACCTGAGAGTAAACAGAGGTTCCTAGACACACAAACTTGCAGAAACAGACTCTTTGGGGAGTGGAATCCAAAATCTTATGGATTTCAGAAGCTCCACAAATTATTCACATGCCAAACTTCCAGAGGTTAATGTTCATGAAGCACAGAGCTATACTGCCTATGGCTATTGGCTAGATATTCAACTTGGGGATGAGGGCAAATATACCTGTTCATTTTTTATATTTAAATAGCTGGATTACTACTTTAAATAGCTAGTAATTACAAAACAACAAATGTCATTTTAAATCAATTCTTCTCTATTTACTCTACATCCACCATAAAAGCAGTCAGGCTTACGATAGTTCTTCTCTAGCTTATAAAATCATTGTATGCATTATTGTATTCCTAAAAAAAATCACAGGACACTTTTCAAAATATTCATTTTGTTTTTCCTCAGATGGAAATTTGATGTCTTAATTACCTCATAAGGCTACTAATATACCAACAGTGTGATACAAATGAACAACAAATGCACAACCCACCCCAAAATAATCTTACACAAGGTATTGATTTGCTTGCCATTCCCCCTATTGTTTACTAATATATCCTGAGTGCTTGCCATGGGACAGCCTTGCATCCACAAAAGGAGAACTTCAAAAAGAAATAAACTCTTTCCAAACCACAAACGCAGATGGATTTAAACCTGTTTCTCAGGCTTTTATCTTTCTCCTATGTTCCAGACTCATGTATCCTTATGTCTACCAGACAGCTCCATTTACTTGGCCATGAGTAATCCAGACTTGACATGTTCCAAACCAGTCAACACACTCTTCCAAACCTGCATCTCCTATATGTTTCATACATTGGTTAATCCGTCAAGTCACCCGAGGCAAAAATCTGGAAATCATCTGTATCTGCTAGAATTTCAAATTCGGTTTCAAGTGAAAGAAATTCAACTGAAGCTGATTTGACTAGAAGACATAATTTATTGAATTATTTAACTATAAAGTCTAAAAAGGAGATTCTATCTCTAAGTCTCAGTGGACCCAGCTAAGTGACACCATAAAATTGCTCTCCTGGTTGGCTCCATCCTGGGTTGTGTATGCTGATCTTACATCTATCTGGTTTTAATTTAAAAAAAAAAAAAAAGAGGCTCTGCTTCCTAATAATTTTAGCAAGAGTCCTGGTATTACTGGACCAACTTAGTTTACTGATGCACTCTTGAGTAGTTACTTAGTGGCCAGGAATATGGAACTGTTGGGTCATCTTCACACATCATGGATAAAGGGGATTGGGAAATGGACTATGTGTGAGGGGAAAAAGGAATTGCCCAGAGGAAAACTGAGATGCTATTTCAAGGGAAAAAAAAAAAAAGGAAAGGAAAGGAAAGGAAAGGAAAGGAAAGGAAAGGAAAGGAAAGGAAAGGAAAGGGAAGGGAAGGGAAGGGAAGGGAAGGGAAGGGAAGGGAAGGGAAGGAAAGGAAAGGAAAGGAAAGGAAAGGAAAGGAAAGGAAAGGAAAGGAAAGGAAAGGAAAGGAAAGGAAAGGGACAGGACACTGTGTAGACAAAGACATCAGATACTTTTTCCATATCATCCTGGACTCCTTTTCCCTTTACCCTTTGATCCAAAGAATTGCTTAGTTCCAGTGATTTTCTATCCTTAACTGTCTTACCTGTCTCCCTTCAGATACTGCTATCACTGACTTACCTCAAGCTCTCATTGTGTCTTACCTGCAACTGTAATGGCCCTACCTACAGACCTTCATCCCTACTGCAATTCCAACCTGATCATAGTACTGCCTAGTTTACAAATATATCAGTCCTACATATGATGTAAAGACCAAGCTCCCTAGCAGGACACCTAAGGCTCTCTAGAATTTGCCCTGCTTTGCCTCTCGATATTCCCCAACACACACCCTAAGGTGGCTGATATCAATACTAACACTAGTAAAGAAAAATAATATTTCTTGAGTTCTAACAAGGCATCAGGTTCTATACAAAAAGCCCTCTATGCCGTCACAACAACTTTACTGCAATCCTCATTCTACAGATGAGAAAATTCAGCCTTAAAGAAATCAAGTAAGGTGCCCAAATTCACACAGCTGAGAAGTGCTAATGCCAGTACTGGAACTCAAATGCATGTGTTTGGAAACAAACTCTGATCTCTTAACTATTATACTATGTTGCCACACTGAACTACATTTAGTTCACCAGATTTGCCATGGTTTTTTTCTTCCACTGGGTATATTTTTCTGTTACATGTCTGACTGATCAACCCCCAGGCAACTTCAAGATCTAGCTCAAGTGTCTGTTTTTCAATGAGGCCTTCCTTGACAGGGCTTATCACCCTCCCCTTTGTGAGGGATACATAACAACTTGGGAGCAGTGGAAATATAAAGATTTAAAATAATGATATAATTAAATAAATGATGGTCTATGATAGAATATTAAGCAATGTTAAAAGTCATCAAAAAAATTCTTTTAAACCACTAATGACTTGAAACTCTGCTCCCAATACAAGGTGATTGGGGAAGGCATGGCAGGGTACAAAGTGCTAAACAATGCATGTTTCTACTTTCATAAAATAATATGTTTCAAAAAATGGCATACTCAAATATAGAATAATGATTAAGAGAAAGGGATGTTAGTGTCAGAAATGGATCTGAGCACCATCTTTGCCACTTACTGGCTCTGAAACCATGGGAAAGATATATAACCCATGTGAATCTCTGATTCACATATTCAGGTATGTGAAGTATGTGTGTAAATACATGTGTGCATCTGTATCTATCTACACCTATATTTCTGTCTATAACATATCTGTATCTATATCTCCACTTATAGGGAGAATGAGAATAAGAGACTAAAAGGAAATACACACCAAAAGGTAACAATGATGGTAATTTGGTGTTGACTTCATATTTTTATTTATTTTTATACTTTTTCCAAATATTCCACGATGTATAGGTGTTTCCCTTATCTATATTCTGATCCATTCCCTGCACTAATATGCTGTGTCTAATTTAAAATTTGGGCCCCAAGAGCAGAAACCACATCTAATCATCTAATTACGCATCCTGCATCACACCCTACATGGCATCAGTGTGAAATGACCCAGGGGTTAGCATTATCACAGCTATGGCAGATCTATTTGGCACACCTGGGAGGTCTTCTTTGGAAAATAGTCAATTTTTGGCAATTTAAGGGTTGATTATCCAGTTTTAAATTATCTATATCCTTATACTCTACGACATTTCCCTCCTGCTGACCAAATTTGAAGGTTTCATGGCTCCTTAATATCTCCACCATGACAAGAAGAAACAAAAGTGATGATATTGTAATCAATCAAACTGCTTACTCTGTGGAACCGCTGATCATTATGTTCACTTCAGAAGCTCCAACATGAGAAATTTCTTTTTTAAATGTAATGATAGGGTGAAAAAACTTTTCTTTCTCCTGAGAAAATATTGTTTTCTTTTTTATTGGTAAAACTATGAAGTTTGTGTTCTACCTTTGGCCTTGGGTATTAGAAGGCTTTACCATTATTTGTTGCTCTGTCTTCCTCCTTTGCTTAAATCTGGTTTACCAGACCTTATTTTTATGACCTTTTTTTTTTTTTTTTCTTTTTTGGTAGCTTGTCTCAACTTATTTTTTGAAGGAGCTGCAGTAGAAATAAATTCACTAAGAATCAATTTTGAAAATTTGTGCTAATAAATAGTAATATTTTATCTTTTGTTTTGCCTTAAGTAGTTTCATATTTATGACCTTACCTATTTCTCCTTACCCTATAAATAGGGTGGCCATCATTCCCATTTTACAGATATAAAAAAATGACAAAAAACCTCTAGTAGAATAAGAAAGAAAAGCTATAGGTTCTGGAGCCAGACTGTCTGAGTCTGAATTATAGTTCTGTTGCATTTCTCCCTAGAGTTGTACCTTTGGATAAGTTGCCCAACTTCACTGTCCTTTGGTATTGTAAAACAACACCTACCTACCTAGTTGATAACAACTACCACAGAGGAGTGTTAAGAGGTCTAGTCAAGCAAGTTATACAGTTACGGCACACAGACCAGTGCCCAGTACACAGTAGAACACATAAATGCTTGATGTTGTTATACCTATATCCTTGTCATTTAACACCCTGCATTGACTATTCCTTTCATTCCCACTTATTTGTAGTCTATTGGTGCCTTTGTTAGCTGCAGTTGCCACAACAAAATACTGTGTGGATTAAGCAACTGGAATTTATTCCTCACAGTTCTGGAGGCTGGGAAGTCCAAGATTATGGATTATTGGTTCCCCAATGAGGGCTCTGTTCCTGGTTTGTAGACAGTCAACTTCTTGCTGGGTCCTCACATGGTAGGAAGACAGAGGGAGCCCTGGTATCTTTTCCCCTTCTTATAAGGTCATTAACCCTGTCATGGAGATCTATCCTTATAACCTCAGTTATGTGTTCTGGGGATATGGTAGAAAGTTCTAAAGGTATTTTTTTTTTCTGTTTTAATGTAATAGGTTATTACATGCCAAAGGCCCCACCTCTAAATACCATCACATTGAATGTTAGTGCTTCAACATATGAATTTGGGGGGAATGCCATCCCTCAAGTTAGGGGATTCAGTCCATAGCAGTCAGCATTCAAAGCATACTAGACATAAATATGCTTTTGCCATAGATAAGAAGATACGGTTTCCTGAGAACAGTGAAAACATGATCATGCACTCATATTAAACTTGATTTCAGATGGACAAAACAAACAAACAAGAAAACACTTTTAGAACTTTCTACCATACAACAAAAAACATAGCTTTCATCATATAGTGCAATGGTTTACAGGTGCTTTAGTACCAGACAGGTACTCACTCTTGGGCATGACTCACTCTTGCCATTTGCTAACTGTGAAGCCTTGGGGCAAGCTCTATAATGTCCAGAGCCATATTGTCCTCTGTTATAAAATGAAGACAATAATGGCTCCTACTTGGTATGTTTTGTTTTGTTTTTTTAAGTTTTTTTTGGTTTTTTGGTGTTTTTTTTTGTTTTTGTTTTTGTTTTTGTTTTTTTATTCTTGAGAGACAGAGAGAGAGAGAAAGAGAGGCAGAGATACAGGCAGAGGGAGAAGCAGGCTCCATGCAGGGAGCCTGATGTGGACACGATCCCGGAACTCCAGGATCACACCCTGAGTTGAAGGCAGGCACCAAACTGCTGAGCCACCCAAGCTGCCCAGTATGGTTTTTATGTAAACCACACAGCGCAGTGCCAAGACAATTGCAGGCAGCCAATAAATATTACAGGGATCACGTTGTGTTGTTATCATTATATAGTAGACCAAGTATATCAAATGCCATAAAATTCTATTTCTTTTATAATATTCTGCAATTCAGATTTTTAAGAAATAATTCATAATTTTCTCTGAGTTAAAATTACAGAGGATTTACATTAGTTGAGGAAAAACAAATTTGTGCCCTCCAATATACACAGTTTTATTGTTATTCCCACCCCTCCCCCTCCCCCCAGGATTTCTGGCTGACTGCTGGGTTCATTACATCAATACTCTAAAAAAATAATTTAATATAGAATGAATCCCTTTTGTTATATAGAATTATATGATGGATTTTATGATAAGTATAGACCTTAAAGTCATTTAGACCCTCACCCTGATTCTGATAAATATTGGTAAAATGTTAAGGCCTAGATTTTATAGTTGGATGTGTTTGTTTCATTTTGTTTTGGGGTTTTGGTCAAGGGAAGGGTTATGTGTTTGAGTATTGGGAAGAATGTAGTCTAACTGTCTTCAATAATGAAAATAAACTTAATTAAATTTGTGCTTAATTAAATTCATACAACAGACTTTATTAAAGGATAGTATCCATCGCATTCCTATAGCTATTAGCTTAAAAATAAAATCACATCAAGAACATAGGTAGGCCCTCGTTTAAGAAAAATCTAACATGCAAAGCCTTCAACCTATAAATGGAGAGAGGGCATTTGCTTTTCAAAACAGACTATGTTTCATGAAAATGTAGCTCTCTTTCAAAATCAAGCTTTGTATGGTATTTTAAATGATTCAATGGCAAGAAATTTGATTTTCACAGACCACAAATATTGAATAAAATGAAATATGCTTGTGTCTGGAGTAAATAAAAAGCTCACTTTTTTCATTTTGATGCCATTATTTTCATGTATCTTCTAGCACATTCCTATAGTTTAAAAATAATAATCAGTTTGGATGAATCTGGCCCTAATGATTTTAAAACGGGTCTGGTGATCATGTGTACCTCACCACCACTGATGTGAAAAATGCAGTGCCCTGACAGCTTGCATTAAGCATCATGCAGAAAAAGTATAATTAGCATTTCTGTGCTAATTAAAAGTGATGCTGGGTTAGTTCCAATATCATGCTTTTAAATGGCTGATGTCTCAAGAGAACAAAGTTGGGGGAGAGATGCATTTAAAATGGAAAAACCCTGTGCAAACTTTCGTAAGTGATTCGGATTTGTGGCTGTTGTTATTTACATCTTATTATATGGCAGACTTCAAGATGACTTCTGTTAATCAGTTTACTATTTTCACTTTCTCCACTTTGCCAGCAGTAGGGAATTCAAGATGTTTTTCTGCTTCTTTAAATCCTTTGACCGTCTGCTTTCACCAAAATTAATTAAGGATTTTCTAAATAGAGAACATACCATACAAGAAAGAAGCAATTCAGGATTTTCAGTTTTTCTTTTGCACAGTGCAAAGCACATAGTGTACTCGGCCACTTCAGCTTTTCCTACAAGTGAAAATTTTAAAGACAAATACCACCTCCCCCACCCAATGGTTTTTCAAATAAACAGATGATTGCCATTGATTAAATACTTTTTTTTTTTCAAACTTAGTCCAATTATTTAAAATCACAAAGGTTCTACATGGTGTTAAACCTGATTTTCTTTTCAGGCGAAATGTTGGAGGATCACCAAGATGTGGGGAGAGAGGGAAGCTATTGTTCCAGCACATTCCATTCCTGTTAAATCAACTTGATATACGCGATAGATTAAGTCTGCACTGCAGGTCAGTGAATTTCTATTAACTACTTATTATGGAAGAAAGGAAAGCAGCCCAGTCAAGAACTCTTACACATTAGCCAAAGCAAGCTGTCACTCTGTTTAACTTTTACAATAAATGTCCCTCTGTCTCACACATGTGAAAGAAAAAACATCATTTGGCATTTAAGCTCTCATTGCCAATGTGCATTAAGGCAAAGAATCAGCCTAGATTGAATACTTCTCCTGATTAAAAAGGCTAGGAAACTCTGGATTTTTGCTAGGATTTTGCTGATTTATAAAGTAACTATTTTAAAATAGGCCTCTAGGGATTCTGAAAATAAGAAGACCTTGCTAAGGTCTGTTACAGCTATACCCCCAACTCCAGTCTATCTGCTTCTCTTAGGTCCAACAATTGGTGGATGGAAATGAGGCCTTCCCTCAGGGTGAGTCCCCAAAGATGGAAATGGTTTACGTTTTTCCCAAAGGGACAAAATAAGCAAAAGACTACAGGAAACCAATGTGAGATCCTAGCATGAGAAGCATAACTCCAAAGATCCTGGAAAGAGTATAGTTCACAGAACTGGGTGGGTTCTAAGCCCCATGAGCATGCCTGGGATCCTTAGACAAGAAGTGTTAGATAAATGGATAAGAAATAACTAAGCACATGGTCCTGGTCTTCCCTGTCCCCAGCCCTTCAGAATCTCAAAAAAAAAAAAAGGGGGGGGGGGAGGGGGACAGGAGGCTTCTTTTCATGCTTCTGTGAGAGGCTAGAGGTACACTAACCACTCAGAATGTAGACACCACATTGCTTTCTATCACCCACTTCCTGAACTGGTACCACTTCAGAACTCCAACAACCAGCCCTGAGTCCCACTGAGGATGCTAGTAAGATATATGAATAAATAAAACATATTTTTCACAATTATATTAAAGCCATCAAGTAAGATCATGAAGAGTAAACAAAATACATGTCTAAGAAAATAGAATTGCTCGGGAAAATAAATGATGATGGTGTAACATACATATTTTTGTAAAAAAAATGTAACAGCAATCACAAAGTAAAAAATAAAAAAGCCTTCTGGAAGAAAATCAAAACAGAGACCATGATTTTTCCAAGTAAACAACTTAATAGATGAATTTGAAGACTGAATGTTTATCATTAAGATCCAAATTAGTGACTTGGAAATCAAGTATAAGAAGTATTTCAAAATAGAAAGCCAAAGTATAAAGAGACGAAAAAAATGTAAAGAGATAAAAATGAAGAGATGCAAAAATTATAGAAGGTTTTAGAAATATTGAGAGAAAAGACAAAAGCTCTGGAGGACAAAGTCAAGAACTTAGGTTCTTGGTGGTTTGTTTTTTGTTGGTTTGTTTTTGTTTTGTTTTGTTCTTTGCCCCCAGAAGAAGACAGAGATACAATGCCTAAACAAATAACAGAGAACATTTTCTCTGAACTAAAAAAAAAAACACTTGAGTCTGCAGAAGGAAAGGACATGATTCAAATATAGATTAACAAGAAAATACAGGTTTACAACTATTCTAATAAAATACATGGATTCTCAGAATTAAGAGAAAATTTAACAAACTTCTAGACAGAAGCGAAACAAAACAAGTTACCACCAAGGAGAAAGAATTAGGCACCGGACTACTTTTCTGCAATACTGAAGTAGAGAGGATAATGAAGTAATGCCCAAAGACCATAGGGAAGGAAGAACTATAAGGATCTGGACAGGGGAGAGGTCAAATAAAAGGTAGAAAGAAGTGTAAGTGGCATTGTTCAAAAATTCACTTCACTAGGATGGAGTAAAATGGAAGGGAACAGTGCCTCCTGGTAAGAAAATAAACAGTATCTTATTTTCAAAATAATATTAGAGAAATATATTTAAGATAATAAGTACAGAGAAAGGACCCAAAATAGTATAGTAGATCTTCCAAATAAATAACAAATGAACAAATCAATTAAAATTAGGATAAGGGGAAAAAGGTGGAACAACAACATAAAGCATAAAGGAAAAAGACAGGAATAAAATCAAGTCACTACACTAAAACCCAGTAGATTAAATTTTCCCATTGCAAGAGACTGTCAAACTGGACTAAAAGGGAACACATAGGGGATCCCTGGGTGGCGCAGCGGTTTGGCGCCTGCCTTTGGCCCAGGGCTCGATCCTGGAGGCCTGGGATAGAATCCCACGTTGGGCTCCCGGTGCATGGAGCCTGCTTCCCCCTCTGCCTGTGTCTCTGCCTCTCTCTCTCTCACTGTGTGCCTATCATAAATAAAATAAAATAAATAAAGTAAAATAAAATAAAATAAAATAAAAAATGGAACACATGGATTTATACAATCTAAAAGAAACAATTGTACAACAAAGTGACTCAGAAAGGCTGAAAACAAACGTATGGACAAAGACAAATGCAAAGAGGCTGTTAGTATTAGACAAACGGAATTTAATGTTAAAAGCCCTAAACAGGAATTAGAGGGTCATCAGGTTTTCATACAAGGTATAAAGAAGATAAAATAACTATAATTTTATATATAGTAGGTTGCTAAGCATAAAAAGCAAAAATTATTAGAAATGTGAGACCTTGATAAAAATATAATTTTGGCTTTAAATATCAGTATGTCTTTTGAGCATTATACAATTATAGTTTACAAAAAATAAAATGAAAAAAATGAATAGTGCAATTTATAAGCTTTACTTAATAAATCCATGTTTGGGGGCTGAATTGTGTACCCCCTCTCCCCCCACCAAAAAAAAAATCAGATGGAAGTCTTAATTCCAAAACTCAGAATGTAACTGTATAGAGAGATAGGACTTTGAAGTGGTAATTAAAATTAAATGAAGTCATATGGGTGGGTCCTAATCCAGCCTGTCTGGTGTCCTTATTAGAAAATTTGGACACAGAAAGTGCAATGAGTGATACATGCTCACAGAGGAAAGAACGCAAGAAGACACAGTGAGAAGGTGGCCCTCTATAGGCCACAAAAAAGGAGGCCTCACAAGAAACCAAACTGGGTGGCACCATGATTGATCTTGGACTTCTAGCCCCCAGAACTGTTGCTTACGCCCACATCATGTGTGGTACTTTGTTATGGCAGCCTTGCAAACTAATACAACCCAGGCTGAATCTCTTAATTCCCAAATAGAAAGTATCTCCTCAAATAGAGAGAAAGAGAGAGAGAGAGAGAGAGAGAGTGTGTGTGTGTGTGTGTGTGTGTGTGTGTTTGAAGAAAGAATGATCCATGGATCATCTATAAAAATATATATAAACCACAAAGAATACCTCTAATATATTTTTAAAAGAAACATGCTACATTCTCCAGCTACAAAATGATGTATTAGAAATAAAAAGTTTCCTCCAATAAAGTTATAACTACTAGGAAATTAAGGCACATACTTTTAGAAAATTCTTGGACCAAAGAGGAATCAAAAGAAAAATGACAAACTACTTTGAAAGCAAATTAAAAGAAGAATATTTCATACCAGAATCTATTGGAACGTACTTTTGAACCTAAGGGAAACAGATCCATTAGCACAGAGTTTTGAAAGGTTAAAAAAAATTTTAAGCTATTATTAGAAAGAAGCATTGAAATCAGATGGATTCTTAGCTGAGTTTTTCAAACCCAGTGTTTTTTTACTGGGGAACTATTGGCATTTTCAATGGAATAATAATTTGTTGCATAGGACTCTTTTGTGCATTGCTTGGCATTAACCCATTCCTAGCTCCTAAAGTACACAATAACATTAGCATCCCACCATCACTGAGATAACCAAAACACCTATACAACTGAAAATGTTCTGATGAACACATAATTCCAGTGTTATTTAAACTCTTCTAGGGCATGGAAAATGAAGAAAATCTCATTAGAGAATCTAGTTTAATGCAATACTAAATTGTGGTAAGAAAATAGTAGGGAAAAAAATCCTACTAATACAATGTCACTTAAATATTGGTCCATGCTATTAATTAGGAAGACTTAATGCCAAAAAAGTCTAAATAAACATCTATCAATATATCTATGTAATTTTAATGTAACTTCAATTAGATTTCCAATATGACATTCTTAAAAATTTTGGCTATAATGATCACACATTTTATATGAAAGGATAAATATCTAGGAAGAGTAAAGAATAAAAAAGAATAAAGTAAGACTTGGTTTACCAAATATTAGAACATAGTACAAAGAGAATATGGTATTAACCTAGAAATAGAAAACAGAAAAAAAAAAGAAATAGAAAACTGATCACTGGAACATAACAGAAAATCACGAATCAGATGCTAGCATATGGGGATGTAATATACAGCAAGGATAGCATTTCATTTCACTGGGTGAAAAATGAATTACTTAATAAATTATCCTGGTTATCCATCTGGAAAAAAATCATTTGAACTACCATCCTACACTATATACCAAAGCAAACTTGAGATGCATTAAACATATAAACATAAAAATATTAAACAAAACTATTTTTTTAAATCTAAGAGACTATGTGTATTATTGAGGGGCAGGTGAGTCCTTCCTCATCCAAACTGAAAACTCATATTGTAAAATGTAAAACATATTTGGCAAAGTAAAAACTAGACATTTTCCATTGCAAAAGTTACCCTAAGCCCAACAGACAACGCATTTGGGAAAAAATACTACAAAACAGAAGAAAAACACAGTTAATACACGATTTGTACACAAAAAGCTTCTACAAATCAACAGGAAGGCAAACAATTTTTCCCTATAGGAAAGGAATAGGAGGAGAAAACTCACAGAAGCTGATATAAATGGCCAGAAAGTATTTAAAAATGTTCAATTTCCCTACTGATGCAGGAAGTGTAAATAAAAGTGAATGAAATATCCATGATGCCAGTAAGATTGACAAAGTAAAAAAGAAAAATAATTATTATTGTTGAACTTTTAAAACATATCCATTTTATATTTCTGAAAGAAGACAAAAACGGGTATAAGGATAAACATGTTTTAAAAAATGTAAACTATAAAAGCCTTTTTGATAAAGAATCTGCCCATATTAATTAAAAATATATGTATCTTTGACTGAAGACTTGCCCCCCCCCCCCCGCCCCCCGGGAATCCAGCCAAAGAAATAAAAGCTCAAATATACAAGAATATGATACAGGATATTTAATGTATCACTGTTGATAAAAGCTACCAATAACAACTGACAACAATGACAACAAAATGGAAGCAAAGTAAATGTCCATTAATCAGATTCATTGTGGAATATTCTATGGCCATAAAAAAGAATGAATTACAGCTCTGCCAACTGGGATAGAAGGGGTATTTTGAGTGACAAAACCTAAATGTAGAGAAAATGCTTTCTAAAATATCACAGTATTATAAAACAATGATCAAACTTCCTGAAAGAATACATTTATGTATGTGGGTGTATGTATAGGCTTACACATGATTGTATGATCATGTGGACAAATATGGATTACATATAATACACACCTTTATAATATTATATAATTCAATTCAGTTATATGAGATGGATGGATGGATGGATGGATGGATGGATGGATGGATGGATGGATATAGCAGCAATAGTGAGGGAAAGGGGGATAAATAATTTGCACTAAAGTATTATAGTTCTGTAAAATTAAATGCATGTATGTAATGATTAAAAAATCAAATATATACACCTTATTTCACTGAATCCAAGACAATCCTTTTTTGCCTTTTAATATCTCAGGAATCAGAATGCATCTTATAATTGAGAGCGTCTGGTATTTCACAATTAACTGGCAGGGTTTTCTTTCTTTTCTTAATGGTACATTAGATGACGGTGCCTTAAGTGGATAAGATATGGTATTATACTAACATCATACCCTTCAAAAAGTGCTTTTAGCCCAAGCTGAAAACAATGCATCCAACTGAAGAGTAGTCATCTTTCTTCACATTTCTTTAAGTGGGTTAAAAAAAAATAAAAAGTGTGCAAGGGTAAAAATGGATCCATTAGGACAGAATCATCCAGTAAACAAATAATCTAACAGTGTTATAATTCTGACAAGTGGAGTGACAGAAAAAAGGCCATGTCCTGGGATCCACCTTGGAGGACAACTGAAATTAAGAGTATTTTGTTGGAGCTTCTACAACCCTCAGGCAGGCAACCAGGGCAAGACAACAAAGGATTTCTCCTGCCTCAACTGCATTCTCACTGGCAACCTCAAGATTTGATCAAACCAGTCTTCCTTCCACTCCTAGAGGGAAGAGCAGGCCCGGGAAGGCAGTGTTTCTTTGGTGTTATGAAATAATTGAATACCTAGAGGAAACTGAAATTTGGCCATAGAGCTCACTCAAGTAGAACCTGTAAGTTGACTCCCGGTGGGTCCATTTAAAATAGGTCTTTCTGATCTCACGTGGGATTTTCCAAAAGTCAGCATCTAGGAACATGAGTAGCCATCTGCACAAAGTTTTCATTTGCTTTAAAAAGTTCTTTACAAAAAATAAATAAATAAATAAATAAATAAATAGAAGTTCCTTATAATTTATATCTAATGAATAGAATATATTTATCTTATGACCTTTCAATGACCAAAATACTTCCACTCTTAGAATGTGACTATTCAGATCACTCTCAAACAATATAAAACCAGTCCAATGGCTCCTAAAGTCATTTTTTCTTTTCCTTAATGTCTCCCACCACACAGATCAAGAACCCCTAAGCTAAAAAGGAAAGTGAAGAAGATCCACCAAAGAATAAAGACGAACACTCTGGCTGCAAAGGCCGATGGTTAGAAAGCATTGTTGAATTTTACTCCATATTTTAATGATCTTATCATAGGCCTGTTGTTGGCACTGGATGCCAGGATATATAAAATAAGTATATGACCCAATTCCAGACCTTGGATGACTTATAATCAGGAGATAAATCAGAGAATAATTTACAGAATGTGGTACTGCTAGTCAATCCCTCAGTGTACGCTATTTGCAAATATGCTACTTCTATGACTGTCCTTTTTTCCCCCCTAGAGGAGGCCTCCATTGTTCTCCCTGACTTCCACCTCCAATCATGCAATATCCAAGCTGTCCATGCCTAACAGGGTCAGCTAGAGACTGCTACAAGGTGGTGGTCAGCTCCAAATTCTCTTCATCACCATCCCATCTCCTCTTCAGTAGGATCATGAATATGCTATCCTAGCCCATGTTCTCATTCTTCAGTTATTATAGCTCAATTAATTTTATCTCAGTAACCATTTCTCACCAGTACACATTATCTTTAACTCATTCCCTTAACCACTTTCACTTAATGCCAATTGCTTCAGGAAAGATCTAGAGAAGGGTTCTAACATATTATAATGTGTGATTTAATTTAAAAAAAAAAACTTTTTTTAACTCCTCTGACTTAATAAAAATTTAAAACTTAGAAGTTTTTGAGAGAAAAGAGGATTCGCACTTTAAAAATTATTTGCCCCCAGGGAGCCTGAGTGACTCAGTTGGTTAAGCGGCTGTCTTTTGGTTTCCATTCAGGTCACTATCTGATCTCCGGATCCTGGAATCAAGTCCCACGTCAGGCTCTGCACTCAGAGGGGAGTCTGTTTCAGGATTCTTTCTCTTGCCCCTTCCCTGCTCACTCACTCTCTCTCTTTCTCTATAAAATAAATAAATCTTAAAAAAATAATAATAATAATTAAAAATAAAAAAAAAATATTTGCCCCCCACCCCCTCCCAAAAGGATGCAAGATAGAAAACTCAAATCACTACGGCTGGGTCTTTTAAAAGGCAAAACCTATTATTTGTATTGTTTGTAGTACGTTCTAAAAAGGCATGAGACAGGGGTGGGAATCAAGTAGTAAACAAGAGAATATTCAGTGACAGTCCATATAAACACTTTTTTAAATCACCAATCCAAGAAAACTCAGGATCAGCATAAGCCACGTGACAAAAAAAATAATATTAATTAAACAGAATCACAAGGGGGGAAAGTAGATGTAGGGAGCAAGGTTGAAAGTTGAATGGAGAAAGGTAGTTTCCATTTTGATTTTGAAGAGTGGGAAAGAGGAACTGAGTACATAAGATTCACTGAGCCCACGGACTCTATGTATGGTTGTGCAGGTGGTGAACTGCGCAAAGGCTCCCAGTGAAGGTGTCAAATGGAACTACATCCATCCTGTGTTCCCTGGCATGAGGCAATATTTGTTTGGAGAAAGAAGTTGTTTTTTTCTTGCCTGAAGGGCTATGTCCTGATTAACCTGTGGCCTTTTAAAAATGACTTCCAAATTCTTTGATTCTCCTCCTAACAAGAAGTGTGATCTACGGTCCAACCCCTTTGTTGTTGTTAAGATTTTATTTATTTATTCATGAGAGACACACACACACAGAGGCAGAGACACAGACAGAGGGAGAAGCAGGCTTCATGCAGAAGCCCATGTGGAACTCGATCCCAGGACCCCAGGATCATGTCCTGGGCCGAAGGCAGACACTCAACTGCTGAACCCCCCCAGGCATTCCTATGGTCCATTCCCTTTGAATCTGTTGTTTTATTGTTTTTTGTTTTGTTTTGTTTTTTTCTTTTTCTTTTTACTGCTGGATTAATAGAAAATTGAAAGTAACAAAGTGACAGCTTCCTTTTCCTGCCTTTTGGGACATGCACTCTTGGAACCTAGGTACCATTCCTTGACGGCTACATGGAGATGCTGTGCAGAAGTTCCAGCTGACAGTCTCAGCTAAGGGCCTAGCAAACAGCCAGCATTCACCAGCAAATACATATGTAAAGAGACCTCTAGGTGATTCTCACTGTTGGGTCACACCCAGCCTTCTGCTCTCTCCCTGATAGCCCAGAGGTAAAGCAGAGGCAAGCCAGAGCTGGTGGGCCCTGTCCAAATTCCTGACCCACGGAGTCCATGAGCACTCAAATGGTTGTTTTATGCTACTCTGCTTTGAAGCCGCTGGTTATGCAGCAATTGATAACTGGGGCATCATCCACTGGGACCTACTTCTCACTTGGGCAGAGGCTCTGAACAGGCTAGCAGCAGCTCTGATGTAAGCCATTTCAGAAATACTGTGTCGGGCTGTGCTCACCAAATTGGATCCTCAGGTGCACACCCCATCACTCCTGTTTCACAGAGCCAGCCGGTATACAGGGCTCTTGGCTTATCTCTCCTGACTCCTCCCTCTCCACTGCCTCAAATCTCACACCATGTTTTATCTACACTCCTACTTCTCAAACACAGCTCTCTTGTCTCTGGGTCTTTACCAGTGCTGACACCTCTACCTGAAATATCTTTCTTCTTTTCACACCCTCCATCTGCACTGCTGTCTTCTCACCTTCTAACTTGGCTCTCCAAAACTGTCAGTAATGCAGAGGATTTCCGTATTCTTTCATTCTGAACTGACCATAACACTGAAAGTTCAGTGGCTTCCCCAGGAACTTCCAGCTATCCCTTGCAGATATAGTAGACATGCCCTTCGACAGAAACAAGGGGAGAAACATGGCTGCCAGCCAGATTCTAGAATCACCACCTTAATATTTGTCATCCTGCAATGGACTCAGATGAAAAGTTTGAAAACTCATTCCCACAAAAGAATGATGCAAATTCAAGAAGTCTTAAAGTCAAGTTTACCTGTTAAAGCAATGGCATGCAGCAGAAACTCTTCAGGATGCTTTAATCTCTTACTGACTAGAACCTCAGAGTAAGCAGAAGTGAAAAATAGCCTAGAAATCACATTTAGCTTTCATTTCATTTGGCGCCAGGAAAGCTGTGATGAGGTAGTGTTGGACCAGCCATAACATGACAACCCACGGCCTAAGCCGGCTGCAACGGCAGGCATCTGAGATGCCTGAGCTCAAAACTAAAACTCTGGAGGTTTAACAGAACATTTTAAGAGCTATGATCAGGAGCAATTCCTTTCTTTCTGATGATTTTCTGCACTTCTACTTTTGATTTGTTTTTCTCCCTATAATTCCTACCATGAAACAATTAAAACAAAAAGTGACTGGACTTGAAAATGATCGCTTTGGTTTAAAAAAAAAAGTCCACACTATGAAATAGATGCTGCTCTCAAATAAAATCTTCTACATGTTATGAAATGAGACAGCCCTAATCTCTCAAATAACAAAGATTAGGCAAAAATGATAGAATGTGAATGTCAAAGAGACTCACAGGAATAAATGGAAAATTGATAGATGCTCTGGAGTCTCCAAAATGCTTTTTAAAAATCTTAGCACATTCTGTGATATAATACAAAATCTGTGGCATTCCATGGGAAAATAAATGTTTATTTCCAATATAAGCTTTGAAATGTGTAAATAAAAGCAGACAGGCTCTTTTCTCCAATGTTGAAGGTGCTGATATGCTAATAAACATTTCAATGAAAAGGAGATATTATCTCTGAATTAAAGAAAGCGATGTCTGCCTATCTCACTCCTCCCTGTCTACCTGTCTTTCCTTTTTTTTCCTTCTGTCATCTCAATTTTTTGCCTGCTCTATCTCTTTTTTATTTTATTATTACTTGCCCTTTCATTCTCCTTCTCCCTATAACTCTCTCTTCAATCAAAGTGACCTATTTCTTGTGGTCCTACTTTGTGCAGGTCAATTTGCTGCACCTCAGGACTACGTGAATGCAACATGGGGTCCTTGTGAGACTGAAAAGTACAATCAAGCCAAAATACAGGCGAAGAACCCAGAGAGTCACAATCGGGCAGTGTCAGACTACAAGTGCTGGACTGCTTAAGAGCTGGGCCTTAGGAGACAAGCAGACACTGGCATCCTGGGAAAGTATTCAGCCAAGGGATACTGGGAGCAACAAAACAGGGGAAGGAGAGTGCTGTATTTGCTGACAAGTACAGTCAAGTAGACTGTTTAGTCTTTGGTGCAGGATTCACATAGCAAAGTGGTAAGAGGCAGGGTTACAAAAGCAGATGGGATCCAAATGATAGGGGCTTTGAACGCTGGGCAAAGGGATTTAGACCAGACTGTCTACCATGAAGAGCCAGTGGCATTTTTCTGGTGTTTTTTTTTTTTTTTTTTGTGGGATTTTTAAAAAACTATTTCTGAGAATCTACCCTTCCCTATCCTTTCATTCAGGCCAACTGTTCTCTAGTTATAGTTATAGAACATAATGTTGCATTCTTCATTCTATTCTCTATCATGAGAGTAGGTGAGCTAAAATTTCATGTGTATCTTTTTAAGTCACCTACATTGCTTGGGTTTCTGTGAATGAGTAACCAAAAAATAATAATAATAATACTCATGTCTCATTGTTTAGAAATAAAAGATTTTGAAGATCATCTTTTAGGTAAAAAGGAAAAAGATAAGATAAATCCAAGTCCACTATAAAATCTAAGAAATAAGTCATTTGGGATATCCAACCTATTCCACAGAGATCTCCAAGAATATAGCTAAGTACTTCTGATTTAAATGGAGTCTGGCTTGCAATCCTTGATATGGCCTTTCTTGATTCCTCATTAAAACACTGATAAAATCAAAGAAAACTATAAAACCACACCCCCATAAAACATAATAGTGATAGACAACTTATTACTAGATTCTAAGAAGTACTTCAAATAAATCCGTGGTTCACAAACATAAATGAAAATGTATGCTTGTAGGGGTGCCTGGGTGGCTCAGTGGTTGAGTGTCTGCCTTCAGCTCAGGTCATTATCCTAGGGTCCTGGGATCGAGTACCACATCAGGCTCCCTGAAGGGAGCCTACTTCTCCCTCTGCCTGTATCTCTGCCTCTCTGTGTGTGTCTCTCATGAATAAATAAAATCCTTAAAAAAATAAAATAAAATGTATGCTTGTAGGGCCTCAGAGACCCTGGTCTGAAGGACCTCAAGCCTGAGGAGTCAGATGTTGTTTACTCTCCCACCTCCCTCAACTCACTGATCTTTCTCCATCACTTTCCTCAGACTGAAACTCCCAGAAAATACTAAGGCAAGAACTAGACAGTGAATGTTGCATTATTACTCCCTTTTCAGTTGCTGCACACTGAGAAGACCTTTTTTCTTCCCCAAGAGAGCTTTGAAAAACCATGGAAAAAGGTGAGAAAATATCCAGGGTCTCAGAGGAAGTGCACCCTCTTGAAAATGCTTTCCTTACAGGAATCAGAAGAAATTCTGAGAATTTGTTCGGCAGCCCCAACTGGATACTGTCCAAGAAGCTCTGCCTTCTAAGGTACCCAGAGAAGAGCCCATTAAGGAGAGAAAGAGTCAAGAATAAAAGACAATAAGATGAGTTTTGAAAACAGTGAATTGAGTGCAAGAGAAGCTGTGTGGCCCAAGGAAGATTTCCACAAAAACTAAAATTGCACTAACAAAAATAAAACTCATAGAGAATCTAGTAAAGAGTGGAATTCACACTCTAGAAAATCAAATCAGAAAAGAGGATGAGGAAAACATCGGCACTGCCTTCTCTATTTGCATGCATTTCCTGTAAATGAATCAAGAGTTCAACGTGCAACGAAGAAACTGGGAAGGAAATTAGCTATAATCTTACTAGGAGTATTACAAAATAAAGGCATAACCTGAAATTACGAGAGGCCATTCCTCTCTAACAAGGTGGACACAAGGTCTCATTTGGTCTTAGCTACAACAGAGAAATAGATGGCATCTCATAGCAAGTTCATAGTGCAAAGGCACTGCCAGGGTTGAAATCCTGGATTCATTACTAAGTGACCTTGGCCAAGTTACTTTCTTTTTGCCTAAAAAAACAAAATTATAAGTAAATTTACCATGGGAAATCATAGCTCTCTCTTTAAGGGATGGCTGTGAGGACTGAAAATGCTTATGCCATGCAAAGCACTTAATCTGTTATACACACAGCAAATGCCCAATAAGTCAGTTGCTGTTGTGTTAGTGCTGTTATTCAAATCAGAGGAAAGAATTATATACATAGCCCTAGAGATGGAGAGAAAAACATTAAAATAATTAAAGAAGCCAAAAAGAAAAAAAAAGCAAACTTCTAAGTTTGCTTTTGGAAGTTTTGGAATTAGTTGTAATTCTTGCAACAGGGGCATGGGGAGGGACGGTATGGAATCCCATATACTCAAATCAAAAGGAAGAACTGCATAATTTAAACCAGAAGGAGCCAACTTCACCTACAGGCAATGCACTGGGAGTCCCCTGTTACCATAACAACAATACTATGCTATCGCTACCACACTAGACCCTATGCATTCTGGTCAAAAATCTCTAGTCAATAAGCATCCTCAGCATCCAGTTCTCCCCAGACAGTAACACCAACTTGTTTGGAATGGCAACCTCCATTTATTTTAGATAATTCAATCTAGTGGGTGTCTTTTCCCTCCAGGAAGTTTTGCGTTGAATGCAGAAATGATAAAGTGAATCAAACCCACAGAATTAATATTTTTGTGGTAAATGTAGGAATAAGTTTCTAATCTTTGGACAATATTTGTATGTGTAGTATATAAAAAGGTTTAATGTTTAAGAAAATGCACCATATTGGTGAATATGGCAGATTAGACTTGGGATTTCAATTTAAAAGGTGTAATTGAGTAATGGATTTTAGACTTTTACCTTTAAGTGGGAAGATTTAGAGAATTTAATCAAGTTTAAAAGTATTGGAATGGTTAGGAGAACGTGTGATTTGTTATTTAAGGTTAGCTTATTAGATTTATTGGAGTTGTTAAGGTTTGGCTAGTAGGGCAGGCATTTGAAAAACTTAACAAGAAAACTGAATGTATCAAATGTATAAATGGATTTTAAATAATTATGGGGATTTTATTAACTAAGTTGTAAAGGGACATGCTTGGGAGTTGAATGAGTTCAACTTAAATTGATCAAACATTACTCAAAGGCTCCCTTGAAAGCAATTGTTAAAATTTACTAGATTCATAAATCAAATAATAATGTAAGGTGAACTTAAAGGTTTGAGAAAAGCTAGATTAAAAAAAAAACCTGTATCTTTAATAAGGTGAATATTAAATTAAAACCTTGAATAACAGCATAGCCTTTCTCCCTACACAAAATCAGCCCTCAGGCATAAAAAAAAAAATCACAATTGACATGGAGATCCCATCTAAGAGTTATAAGAGTTTCTGAAAAAGAAACCCATATAAGCGAAACAAGAGCAACAATTCTATGTGACTGAAAATTACCTCCCAAAGCTAGAAAAAATGACTTGTATATACAGGTATACCTTGTTTTATTGCACTTCAATTTATTTTGCTGTGCAGACTTTGTGCTTTTTATAAATTAAAGGTTTGTGATGACCCTGTATCAAGCAAGTCTACCAGTGCCACTTTTCCAACAGCATTTGCTCACTTTGTGTCTCTGTGTCACATTTAAGTAATTCTCATAATATTTCAAACTTTTGCATTATTATTATATTTGTGAGGGTGATCTGTGATCATGTGATCCTTGATGTTACTACTGTAATTGTTTTTGGGGGGGTGCCACAAATCATACACATTTAAGACAATAAATTCAATTGATAAATGTTATGTGTGTGTTCTGACCGCTCCACCAACTGGCTGTTCCTCCATCTCCCATCTCCCTCCCTCTCCTAGGGCTTCCATGTTCCCTGAGACACAACAATACTGAAATTAGGCCAATTAATCACCTTGCAATGGCCTGTTAATTGTTCAAGTGAAAGGAAGAGTCATACATTTCTGAGTTTAAATCAAAAGCTAGAAATGATTTAAGCATAGTCGGGAAGGCATGTCAAAAGCCAACACAGGCTGAAAGCTAGGCCTATTGCTCCAGTCAGCCAAGCTGTGAATGCAAAGGAGCAGTTCTTGGAGAAGAGTTTCTCCAGTGAACACATACATGATAAGGAGGTAAAATAGCCTCATTGCTGATATGGAGAAAGTTTTAGTGTTCTGTGTAGAAGATCAAATCAGCCACAACATTCCCTTGAGATGAAGCCAAAACCAGAGCAAAGCCCTATCTCTCTTTAATTCTATGAAGGCTAAGGACCCTACAGAAGAAAAGTCTGAAGCCCTCAGAGGTTGGTTCATGAAGTTTAAGGAGAGAAGCTGTCTCTGTAAGATAAAAGTGCAACATAAGGCAGCAAGTGCTGATGTAGAAGCTTCAACAAGTTCTCCAGAAGACCTGGCTAAGATAATTAAAGTGGTTTTACTAAACACTAGATTTTAATGCAGACAAACTGCCTTCTATTGGAAGAAAATCCCATCAAGGACTCTTTCATAGCTAGAGAGGAAAAGTCAATGCCTGGCTTCAAAGTTTCAAAGGATGGGCTAACTCCCTTGTTAGAAGCCAAAGCAGCTGGTGACTCTAAGTTGAAGCCAGGGCTCATTTACCATCCTGAAAATCCCAGGGCCTTTAAGAATTATGCTGAGTCTACTCATTCTGTGCTCTATCAACAAAACAACAAAGCCTAGACAATGGTATATTTATTTACAACATGGCCTACTGAATATTTTAAGCCCACTGTTGAGAATACTGCTCAGAAAAAGAGATTTTTTTCAAAATATTGCTACTTACTGAAAATGCACCTGATCACCCAAAAACTCTGATGGAGATGGACAAGAATATGAATGTTTTCATGCCTACTAACACAACATTCATGCTGCAGCCCATCAATCATGGAGTAATTTCAACTTTCAAGTCTTATCCTTTAAAAAACACATCTCGTAAGGCAATAGCTGCCATAGATAGTGATTCTTCTGATGGATGTGGGCAAAATACGGGCGCTGAGGAGGGCACTTGACGGGATGAGCACTGGGTGTTATTCTGTATGTTGGCAAATTGAACACCAATAAAAAATAAATTTATTATTAAAAAAAAAGAAAATCTTCTGGAAAGGATTTATCATTTGAGATGCCATTAAGAACATGTGTGATTCTGGGAAGAGGCCAAAATATCAACATTAACAGGATTTTGGAAGAAGTTGATTCCAACTTTCATAGATGACTTTCAGGAGTTCAAGACTTCAGTGAAAGAAGTCACTGCAAATATGGTGGAAACAGCAAGATAACTAGATTTAAAAGCAAAACCTGAAGATGTAACTGAACTGCTTCAATCTCATGGTAAAACTTCAATGGATAATGAATTGTTCCTTATGGATGAGCAAAGAACATGGTTTCTTGAGATGGAATCTACTCCTGGTGAAGATGCCATGAAGACTGTTGACATTACAACAAAAGATTTAGAATATATCACATGAACTTAGTTGATAAAGCAATGGCAGAGTTTGAGAAGACTGACTCCAATTCTGGAAGAAGTTCTACTGAGGGTAAAATGCTATCAAACAGCATTACATGATATAGAGAAATCATTCATGAAAGGAAGAGTCAATCATTGTGACAGACTTCACTGCTGTCTGATTTTAAGAAATTGCCACAGCCACCCCAAACTTCAGCAACCACCACCCTCATCAGTCAGCAGCCATCCACATTGAGAGAAGACCCTCTGCCAGAAAAAATATCATGACTCACTGAAAGTTCAGATGATTCTTAGCATTTTTAACAACAAAGTATTTTCTAATTAAGGTATGTACTTTTTTTTAGACATAATGCTCCCGAACACTTCATAGACTACAGTATAATATAAAAATAACTTTTATATGCACTGGGAAACCAAAAAACTCATTTGACTTACTTTATTGAGATATTCACTTTACTGCAGAGGTTTGGAACTAAACCCACAGTATCTCCAATATATGCCTAAACAGACCAGTAAGCAGGGGCTTACTGCATTCTAGGAAAAATTAAGAACTGATTTTACATTTTAGAAAAAAATTTAATTACAAAGATAAATTTAAAAAATTACATTAGGCTCCTGATAGAAAAAAAAAGGAAAAGGTGATACACAAGGGAGAAAAAAAATCAGGCTGGCCAGTCTTCTCTTTATAACAAAAGCTGGAGGGTTACAGATCAACATCTACAGAGTTTGAACAGAAACAGTTACTATCTAAATATTTCTATTTCACCAACTTGTTATCCACTTGTTATGAAGCAAAGATAAAAACATTCCTAGATATATAAGAACTCTAAATACATTACAATGAACAAAGATAAATTAAAAACAGGAGCTTAGAAATCAGGCAGTCATGTATAAGAGGATTGTGATGAACATTATATGAGTTAAGGAGTAAAGCTTAAATAATTACAAATATTTTTTCAGGTCAAATGGCATTAAGCACAGTCATTTAACTTCTTCCTCCCCACTTTCCCAATAAAATCAGGGGAAATCCTTTATCTGCAAGCCTGAAAGAGAAGAACAGCATTCACATGGCAAAATTTTAAAAACACTCTCATCCAATGAAGATAATGATATTGAGAGAAGGTCCAGAATGTGTTCCATTCATATTGCCCCCTCCTAAAAAAGAGCGGCAAACCCAGGATTTAAGTGAAAGAAGCCCTGGCTGAATCATACTAACATTCCTAAGCTGGAGGCCTGGGCTGGACTTTTAGACAAACAGGAACCAATTGCACTCCACTCCATCCCTCATGAGCATTAACACTAGAAAGGATGTGGCCCAGGATCCATTCGACAAAAGAAAGCAGAAAGCTGGCACAGTATCAGAGATCTCGTAGGCTATGTTGCAGAAAGAGACTGGATGCTGGTTATAAGGACCAAGCCACAGCTTGATCCAGACATGGTGCATGCAGAAAACTGAATCTCTGTTTCAGAAGTTTCACTAAGTCTAGAGAACAAAGACCATCCACTGATATTTACTTATTTATTCATTCAACAAATATTTATTGTCAACCAACTAGGAAATTAAATAGCATGATCCTTGTGATCCAAAGCTTACAGTCAATAGAGGATTGAGACAAATAGATAGGCGATGGTGATGATAGATAAATAGGTGAAGAATGTAGAGCCAGCAGATAAATCCACAGAGGCATCCAGATCAGACTTTAACAATTGGGAAAGTCTTGCTAAAGGAAATTGTTTGTATTCGAAAAATGAGGTGTGGTAGGTGAAAGATTTGGAATCCAGGCAAGTGGAGAAGTATGTCAGAGAGCACTCTGGGCAGAGAAAGAGCAAGAGTTAAGCCAAGAACCAAGAGAACTTGATGCATTTAGGATATGAAAGAGGCAAGAAGGGTCCAAGACATAGAGAACCTTGTGACTCATGCTTAAAACTGAATCTCAACCCAAGAACAGTGTAAGACTGCTGAAGGATTTTTAAGCAGTGGAATACAATCTAATTTCCATTGTGAAGGATGATTTTGCTAAGAAAAAATTAGAATGGAGACCATAAGACTAATGACAGGGTGAGAAGACTGTAATAATTGAGGGGATTTATGATCATGACTGACCTAGACAGCTGGTTGTGAGAACATCAGATCTGAGAGATCTGATGTACAGATCTGAGTATATCAGATCTGAGAGAGATACTGAAACAATAGGATGTGGGGGTTAATTTTACGTTAGTTACCTATTGCTGCAAAATAATTACCACTAATCCCGCATAAACACATTTTTTATCTCATAATTTTGATAGATTAGGAGTCAGGGCATGTCTTCTGCTTCTTGGTCCCATACAAGTCTACCATCAAAGTGTTGGCCAGGGCTACAGTCTCATCTGATGGTTTCATGGAGAAGGAACTACTTTAAGCCTCATGGTTTTTGACAGGATTTGCAGCATGTGGACGGAGGGTTTTTGTTCCTTCCTATATGGAACATTCCTCTGCAACATGGTAGCTCGCTTCAGCAAAGCCAGGAAATGATAGAATGTGCTGGCATGGAAGAAGTCATAATCTTTTTTACCTAATCATGGAAATGACATGCCATCTATTATATACAAGCAAGTTGCTAGGCCAGCCCATAGTTAAGGGGAGGGAATTATACAAAAACATGAATTACACAAAGACAAAGTAGGGATCACTGGAACTATTTTTGAGTCTGACTGGCTATGTGGATTGAGGTGAATAAGAGGGTAGATGGTTGAATTAGTTATTGGGATTTCTGAAGTAATAACCAATTTTTGCCATTAAGTAATGAGATGAGTTTTGGGTATTTTGAGTTTGGGGAACCTGTAGCACATCCATGTTGAGTTGGGTAATACTTGTTGGGACATAGGGTTTTCATCCTTGGTATAGCCATTTGGCCTAAGGGTAGGAATGGTCACTTCTCAATAGATTATCAAAGTGTTGACAGTTGATGAAATGACCCAAGGAAAGTGAATAAATAAAAACCTATGACATGTGACAATTAAACATAATGCTAGAAAGTGTTTTAAGAAAGTACCTCCTGAAGATGAATCTCCAGAGACAAGATCTAGTCATCCATATTTTTTAAAAGCAATATAGGTGATTGTGTTGTGCAACCAGGCTTGAAAGCCACTGTAATGTGTTCGTTAAAAAACAGACTAAACATATTCAGTTGACCTTTGAACAAAGCAGACTTGAATAGCACAGGTCCACTTGTATGCAGATTTTTTTCAATAAATACAGTCAAGTACTATAAATGCATTTTCCTTTCCTCATGATTTTCTTAATTACATTTCCTTTGTGGAGGAGAGGCAAGATGGCAGAAGAGTAGGGTCCCCAAATCACCTGTCTCCACCAAATTACCTAGATAACCTTCAAATCATCCTGAAAATCTACAAATTCGGCCTGAGATTTAAAGAGAGACCAGCTGGAATGCTACAGTGAGAAGAGTTCACGCTTCTATGAAGGTAGGAAGACAAGGGGAAAATAAATAAAGAAACAAAAGGCATCCAAGGGAGAGGGACCCAGCGAGGAGCCGGGTTAAGGCCGGAGCGAGTGTCCTCAGGACAGGAGAGCCCCGACCTGAAGAAGCAGGAGCTGCACCAATCTTCCCGGAGGGAAAGGCCTCGCAGGGAGTTGGAGCAGAACCCAGGAGGGTGGGGATGCCCTCGGGCTCCCTGGGACAGTAAGAGACACCTGCGTGCCCAGGAGAGTGCGCCATACCCTGCAGTCAAACTCCCTAAAAGACTGCAGCGGGCACGGCTGCACCCGGAGAAGCTCGGAGGGGCTCAGGCGGCGGCTCTGTGCAGAGGGGGCTGCGCGGCCGGGAGCAGCTCGGAGGGGCTCGGGCGGCGGTTCCGCGAAGGGGGTTGCGGCCAGGAGCGCGAATCCAACAGCGCAAGCTCTGGAGCACTGGGCGCCGGGACACAGCCCAGGATCCTGCCACCCCCCGGGACAGGCAGAGGCCGGGAGGCCCAGGACAGCAAGGACGCTCCTGCCCCGAGCTGAGCAGATCAGCAGCCCCGCCCCGGAGCCTCCAGGCCCTGCAGACGGAGAGCTCTGTAGTTACTGCGGGAGCTGACTCCAGGGCTCCAGAGCTGGCCGCCACCACTGCAGTTGTTCCTCCTGGGGCCTCACGGGATAAACAACCCCCACTGAGCCCTGCACCAGGCAGGGGGCAGAGCAGCTCCCCCAAGTGCTAACACCTGAAAATCAGCACAACAGGTCCCTCCCCTAGAAGACCAGCTAAAAGGACAAGTTCCAGGGGAAGTCAAGGGACTTAAAGTATACAGAATCAGAAGATACTCCCCCGTGGTTTTTGTTTTGTTTTGTTTTGGTTTTGTATTTGTTTTTGTTTTTGTTTGCTTTTTGATTTCTGTTTGCTTCACCCACCCTTTTTTCCCTTTCTTTTTCTTTCTCTTTTTCTTCTCTTTTTTCTTTTTTTCTTCCTTTTTTTTTTTTTCTTTTCTCTTTTCTTTCCTTCTTTCTCTCTCTTTTTCTCCTTTTCCCAATACAACTTGTTTTTGGCCATTCTGCACTGAGCAAAATGATTAGAAGGAAAACCTCACCTCAAAAGAAAGAATCAGAAACAGTCCTCTCTCCCACAGAGTTACAAAATCTGGATTAAAATTCAATGTCAGAAAGCCAATTCAGAAGCACTATTATACAGCTACTGGTGGCTCTAAAAAAAAGCATAAAGGACTCAAGAGACTTCATGACTGCAGAATTTAGATCCAATCAGGCAGAAATTAAAAAGCAATTGAATGAAATGCAATCCAAACTAGAAGTCCTAACGACGAGGGTTAACAAGGTGGAAGAATGAGTGAGTGACATAGAATACAAGTTGATGGCAAAGAGAGAAACTGAGGGAAAAAGAGACAAACAATTAAAAGACCATGAAGATAGATTAAGGGAAATAAACGACAGCCTGAGGAAGAAAAACTTACATTTAATTGGGGTTCCCGAGGGCGCCGAAAGGGCCAGAGGGCCAGAATATGTATTTGAACAAATCATAGCTGAAAACTTTTGTAATCTGGGAAGGGAAACAGGCATTCAGATCGAGGAAATAGAGAGATACCCCCCCCTAAAATCAATAAAAACCGTTCAACACCTCGACATCTAATACTTAAGCTTGCAAATTCCAAAGATAAAGAGAAGATCCTTAAAGCAGCAAGAGACAAGAAATCCCTGACTTTTATGGGGAGGAGTATTAGGGTAACAGCAGACCTCTCCACAGAGACCTGGCAGGCCAGAAAGGGCTGGCAGGATATATTCAGGGTCCTAAATGAGAAGAACATGCAACCAAAAACACTTTATCCAGCAAGGCTCTCATTCAAAATGGAAGGAGAGATAAAGGGCTTCTAAGACAGGCAGGAACTGAAAGAATATGTGACCTCCAAACCAGCTCTGCAAGAAATTTTAAGGGGGACTCTTAAAATTCCCCTTTAAGAAGAAGTTCAGTGGAACAATCCACAAAAACAAGGACTGAATAGATATCATGATGACAATAAACTCATATCTCTCAATAGTAACTCTCAACGTGAATGGGCTTAATGACCCCATCAAAAGGTGCAGGGTTTCAGATTGGATAAAAAAGCAGGACCCATCTATTTGCTGTCTACAAGAGACTCATTTTAGACAGAAGGACACCTACAGCCTGAAAATAAAAGGTTGGAGAACCATTTACCATTCAAATGGCCCTCAAAAGAAACAGGGGTAGCCATCCTCATATCAGTTAAACTAAAATTTACCCCGAAGACTGTAGTGAGAGATGAAGAGGGACACTATATCATACTTAAAGGATCTATCCAACAAGAGGACTTAACAATCCTCAATATATATGCCCCGAATGTGGGAGCTGCCAAATATTTAAATCAATTAATAACCAAAATGAAGAAATACTTAGATAATAATACACTTATACTTGGTGACTTCAATCTAGCTCTTTCTATACTCGATAGGTCTTCTAAGCACAACATCTCCAAAGAAACGAGAGCTTTAAATGATACACTGGACCAGATGGATTTCACAGATATCTACAGAACTTCACATCCAAACTCAACTGAATACACATTCTTCTCAAGTGCACATGGAACTTTCTCCAGAATAGACCACATACTGGGTCACAAATTGGCTCTGAACCGATACCAAAAGATTGGGACCATCCCCTGAATATTCTCAGACCTTAATGCCTTGAAATTAGAACTAAATCACAAGAAGTTTGGAAGGACCTCAAACACATGAAGGTTAAGGACCATCCTGCTAAAAGATAAAAGGGTCAACCAGGAAATTAAGGAAGAATTAAAAAGATACCTGGAAACTAATGAGAATGAACATACAAGCATTCAAAATCTTTGGGACACAGCAAAAGCAGTCCTGAGGGGGAAATACATCTCAATACAAGCATCCATTCAAAAACTGGAAAGAACTCAAATACAAAAGCTAACCTTACACCTAAAGGAGCTAGAGAAAAAACAGCAGACAGATCCTACACCCAGCAGAAGAAGAGAGTTAATTAAGATTCAAGCAGAACTCAACGAAATCGAGACCAGAAGAACTGTGGAACAGATAAACAGAACCAGGAGTTGGTTCTTTGAAAGAATTAATAAGAGAGATAAACCATTAGCCAACCTTATTAAAAAGAAGAGAGGGAAGACTCAAATTAATAAAATCATGAATGAGAAAGGATAGATCACTACCAACACCAAGGAAATACAAACGATTTTAAAAACATATTATGAACAGGTATACGCCAATAAATTAGGCAATCTAGAAGAAATGGACGCATTCCTGGAAAGCCACAAACTACCAAAACTGGAACAGGAAGAAATTGAAAACCTGAACAGGCCAATAACCAGGGAGGAAATTGAAGCAGTCATCAAAAACCTCCCAAGACACAGAAGTCCAGGGCGAGATTGCTTCCCAGGGGGAATTCTATCAAACGTTTAAAGAAGAAACCATACCTATTCTACTAAAGCTGTTTGGAAAGATAGAAAGAGATGGAGTACTTCCAAATTCGTTCTATGAGGCCAGCATCACCTTAATTCCAAAACCAGACAAAGACCCCACCAAAAAGGAGAATTACAGACCGATATCCCTGATGAACATGGATGCAAAAATTCTCAACAAGATACTAGCCAATCGGATCCAACAATACATTAAGAAAATTATTCACCATGACCAAGTAGGATTTATCCCCAGCACACAAGGCTGGTTCAACACTCGTAAAACAATCAATGTGATTCATCATTATCAGCAAGAGAAAAACCAAGAACCATATGATCCTCTCATTAGATGCAGAGAAAGCATTTGACAAAATACAGCATCCATTCCTGATCAAAACTCTTCAGAGTGTAGGGATAGAGGGAACATTCCTCGACATCTTAAAAGCCATCTACGAAAAGCCCACAGCAAATATCATTCTCAATGGGGAAGCACTGGGAGCCTTTCCCCTAAGATCAGGAACAAGACAGGGATGTCCACTCTCACCACTGCTATTCAACATAGTACTGGAAGTCCTAGCCTCAGCCATCAGACAACAAAAAGACATTAAAGGCATTCAAATTGGCAAAGAAGAAGTCAAATTCTCCCTCTTCGCCGATGACATGATACTCTACATAGAAAACCCAAAAGCCTCCACCCCAAGATTGCTAGAACTCATACAGCAATTTGGCAACGTGGCAGGATACAAAATCAATGCCCAGAAATCAATGCCATTTCTATACACTAACAATGAGACTGAAGAAAGAGAAATTAAGGAGTCAATCCCATTTACAATTGCACCCAAAAGCATAAGATACCTAGGAATAAACCTAACCAAAGAGGTAAAGGATCTATACCCTAAAAACTATAGAACACTTCTGAAAGAAATTGAGGAAGTCACAAGAGATGGAAAAATATTCCATGCTCATGGATTGGCAGAATTAATATTGTGAAAATGTCAACGTTACCCAGGGCAATTTACACGTTTAATGTAATCCCTATCAAAACACCATGGACTTTCTTCAGAGAGTTAGAACAAATTATTTTAAGATTTGTGTGGAATCAGAAAAGACTCCGAATAGCCAGGGGAATTTTAAAAAAGAAAACCATAGCTGGGGGCATCACAATGCCAGATTTCAGGTTGTACTACAAAGCTGTGGTCATCAAGACAGTGTGGTACTGGCACAAAAACAGACACATAGATCAATGGAACAGAATAGAGAACCCAGAAGTGGACCCTGAACTTTATGGTCAACTAATATTCGATAAAGGAGGAAAGACTATCCATTGGGAGAAAGTCTCTTCAATAAATGGTGCTGGGAAAATTGGACAGCCACATGCAGAAGAATGAAACTAGACCACTCTCTTTCACCATACACAAAGATAAACTCAAAATGGATGAAAGATCTAAATGTGAGACAAGATTCCATCAAAATCCTAGAGGAGAACACAGGCAACACCCTTTTTGAACTCGGCCACAGTAACTTCTTGCAAGATACATCCACGAAGGCAAAAGAAACAAAAGCAAAAATGAACTATTGGGACTTCATCAGGATAAGAAGCTTTTGCACAGCAAAGGATACAGTCAACAAAACTCAAAGACAACCTACAGAATGAGAGGAGATTTTTGCAAATGATGTATCAGGTAAAGGGCTAGTTTCCAAGATCTATAAAGGACTTATTAAACTCAACACCAAAGAAACAAACAATCCAATCATGAAATGGGCAAAAGACATGAACAGAAATCTCACAGAGGAAGACTTAGACATGGCCAACATGCACATGAGAAAATGCTCTGCATCACTTGCCATCAGGGAAATAGAAATCAAAACCACAATGAGATACCACCTCACACCAGTGAGAATGGGGAAAATTAACAAGGCTGGAAACCACAAATGTTGGAGAGGATGCGGAGAAAAGGGAACCCTCTTGCACTGTTGGTGGGAATGTGAACTGGTGCAGCCACTCTGGAAAACTGTGTGGAGGTTCCTCAAAGAGTTAAAAATAGACCTGCCCTACGACCCAGCAATTGCACTGTTGGGGATTTACCCCAAAGATACAGATGCAATGAAACGCCGGGACACCTGCACCCGGATGTTTATAGCAGCAATGTCCACAATAGCCAAACTGTGGAAGGATCCTCGGTGTCCATCGAAAGATGAATGGATAAAGAAGATGTGGTTTATGTATACAATGGAATATTACTCAGCCATTAGAAACGACAAATACCCACCATTTGCTTCGACGTGGATGGAACTGGAGGGTATTATGCTGAGTGAAGTAAGTCAATCGGAGAAGGACAAACATTATATGTTCTCATATACTCCCCATTTGGGGAATTTAAATAATAGTGAAAGGGAATATAAGGGAAGGGAGAGAAATGTGTGGGAAATATCAGACAAGGAGACAGAACATGGAGACTCCTGACTCTGCAAAACGAACTAGGGGTGGTGGAAGGGGAGGAGGACGGGGGTTGGGGGTGAATGGGTGACGGGCACTTAGGGGGGCACTTGATGGGATGAGCACTGGGTGTTATTCTGTATGTTGGTAAATTGAACACCAATAAAAAATAAATTTAGTATAAAAAAATAAATAAATAACATTTCCTTTTCTTAGCTTATCTTTGTAAGAATACAGTATATAATAGCTATTACATACAAAACATGTATTAAATGTTTATGTTGCCAGTAAGGTTTCCAGTCAACACTAAGGTAACAATAGTTAAGTTTCTGTGGATTCAAAAGTTAAATGCATATTTTCAACTGTGTAGGGGATCAGTAACCCCAAGCCCTGCATTGTTCAAGAATCTACTGTATATATCTAAACTTTAATAATGGTTATTTCCAGGAGGCAGGATTATAGTTGATCTTTATTTTCTCTTTTCTGCTTTCCTACCTTCTATCCTAAACATATTTCTTTCATAAAAAGGAAATCAAGTTGTTCTTTTTAAAAATAATTCTACCAAAAACAAGTAGCATTTATCTAAGTACTATAAAGGAAATTTTATTAATATAATACATCATATTGAAGGGGTTCAGAACAAGCCTTCCCAAAATGTGCTGCTTTGCTATGTGGATTATGTTGAGCTGAAGTCAATCAAGGCTCAAACACTCAGGAAGAGCTTTACCTCACCTAAAAGAATTTAGGGGGTCACCTGGATAGCTCAGTCGGTTAAGTGTCTGCTTTCAGCTCCAGGTCATGATCTTGGGATCCAGCCCTTTGTGTCGTGGGTCAGGCTCCCTGTTCAGAGGGGAGCCTGCTTCTCCCTCTCCCTCTGCTCCTCCTCCCCCACTTCTGAGTGCACTATCTCTGTCAAATAAATAAATGAAATCTTTTAAAAGGGAAAATAATTTAGATAGAGGGCTTGTTCCAGAAAGAGAATTATGACCACAGATAACTACAAAGAATATGTGCTAGATGTGGTAAACTGTAGGGAGTTTGGCAGGGCTTGAAGATCAAACTTCTCTCTGGTTCCCACTGAGTCTGTAGTACGACAAACATTTGTTACCAAACATCTGCTCTTCTCATCTTCCTATAAATTGTCTCCATCCCCTTTGAAACCTCAGACTCCTACCCCCTTCTTCAGCTCATAATGGCATATAAACCTCAATTGCCTGACCACATGTGAGTCTCATACTTCCGTGAGGTTCCCATACATACATAATCACAAGATTCCATCAAAATCCTAGAGGAGAACACAGGCAACACCCTTTTGGAACTCAGCCACAGTAACTTCTTGCAAGATACATCCACGAAGGCAAAAGAAACAAAAGCAAAAATGAACTATTGGGACTTCATCAGGATAAGAAGCTTTTGCACAGCAAAGGATACAGTCAACAAAACTCAAAGACAACCTACAGAATGGGAGAAGATATTTGCAAATGACGTATCAGATAAAGGGCTAGTTTCCAAGATCTATAAAGGACTTATTAAACTCAACACCAAAGAAACAAACAATCCAATCATGAAATGGGCAAAAGACATGAACAGAAATCTCACAGAGGAAGACATAGACATGGCCAACATGCACATGAGAAAATGCTCTGCATCACTTGCCATCAGGGAAATAGAAATCAAAACCACAATGAGATACCACCTCACACCAGTGAGAATGGGGAAAATTAACAAGGCAGGAAACCACAAATGTTGGAGAGGATGCGGAGAAAAGGGAACCCTCTTGCACTGTTGGTGGGAATGTGAACTGGTGCAGCCACTCTGGAAAACTGTGTGGAGGTTCCTCAAAGAGTTAAACATAATCAAAGTTGTTTTTCTCTTGTTAATCTGTCTTATGTCAACTTAATAGGCCAGCCAAAAGAAACTAGAAGGGTAGAGGAAGTATTTTATCTCTACAGCATTAATACAGCAAAAAGCGAACAGTAAACTCAAAACATACCCATTTTTCACTTGTGCAAAGATTTGCATTTTCATGATAACATTCAAGGCTCATAATGTTATCACTGAAATAGAAACTGTCATATACTATGAGCTGGTATGTACATTAGTACACCCTTCCTAAAGAGCAATTTGGCAGTAGGTATCAAAGACCCTTAAAATTATTTATACTCCTGGATTTAACTTTACTTCCAGGAACTTATCCTAAGCAAATAATCAGAGGTATGGACAGAGATTTACTCATACAATGAATCAATAGCCATATTATTGATGACAGTGAAAAATTGCAAACTGATGGATAATTGGAAATAGTTAACCTGCCACTCTAACATCCTAACTTCATCCAAGTGAATACAAATGTGTTGTGTTTTCTGTAATACTTTATACATTTACTATAATATGATAACACTATTTACTATAATGCTACATAGTATTTTATACTTACTGTAACACTGTATAAGCAATATACCTATCTCATGTTTACCACATTACCAGCCTATAAGGCCCCACTGGCTTGATTATTACTAGGTCTAGACTTTTCCAGGAATCACTTCCCCAATTATTCCCCCCCTTGATTCTGGGGTGGACAGAAAAGGAGACCTAGGAGGAAGATGGCTATGGAAATGAACCCCATAACCCTTCTGCTCTTCATCTCACTTTCCCTAATTCTATCCAAAGCCTTCCTGCAGCTATTCTCACCTATGCTGGCCTCTTCAGAAAGGCCAACTTCTGACATTCATCTCTGGCCAAGAAAATAGTTCCTTCTACTTCCTATAAAAAGTCACCTTAAGGGTTTTCCCTTAGGAAAAAAAAAAGAGTTCATAGGCCCCAGAGATACAATTCTTCCCCAGAAACTACAATGGGCCAGTCCAAGCAACTCGGGTTAGGGATCATCAAAGTATTGTACCTGGAGCTACTCTCTCTGATACTCCACCCACTATACTCTGGGCAGCCTCCAGATGTTTTCCCTCAGGGGGACTTCACTTGAGTGCCCCCCGTGCCTCCCTTCACTATGGCTTTCTCTGGCAATCCAGTCCATTCCACAGCCTGACTTTATTAATGAGCCTCATTCTGTTATCCTCCCAGAAGCAACTCAAGCATGTGGCTGGGAATCTTTTTCACTGTCTCTAATGGCCCATGACAATTAAGAAGTTCCCTCTGTCATTCTGTCACTCATTATGGAGGCTGGTCTTCTCAGAGCATACAGAGAACGTAGATGGACAAAATTCTCTTTCTCCATAAGCCAGGCACAGCTTTCCACTGCCTTTCAAATCAGATTTTCAAAAATGAATTTTTCTATGTTGTATTATATACACCACATGCATATGTGTACATCCCTAAGTAATAAAAAAAATTATTATAAGTTGCTTTTTTGGGATAAAACAACCCAAACCTCTATTATATTCCAATAAGAACAAATAACTGAGAGAATATTTATTCATCCATTTAATAATATTATTTTTGACTTACAATGTATGTATTACAAGCATTACTAAAATGAGTAAAAGAATGATCTCTACTAACAAGTACAGGAAAAAGAGGTGAGCAAAATAATTGTGATATAATATGATATAAATTGTGATTAGAGTAGTATAAATAATGAAATATGATCGTTCCCTGAATTAAAAAAGAATTTCAAAAAAATCTTCCTGGAAGTGGGCCAACATTAAAATATATGTAAACAGAAATGTTTCAAGAGTAGGCTGAGGCAAGGTTGGGCTTTATTTTTTTTTCTTTTTCTTTTTGTTTTAAAGCAACCAAAAGGCTTATACAAATATTTCATAAAAATTTAATTCTGAGTTGGGATTCTTTTGGTTGCAAATTTTAGAAACCCAACTTAAACTTTTTGATTTATGGTAAAATAGGAACTTACTGGTTTTTGGAGGAATACTGGAGACATCTCAGGTGATCACAGAAAGGGTTAAGGACAGAGCTCTATTATGATTGGTCCAGTTTTTAATTAAGTAACATCCCTCGACCAATCCACAGAAGCTGACTCTGCAGACATGTTTTACAAAGATGGCAGCTCATAGAAACAACATTGAAATAAAGGAAATACCGTTTACAAAAGACAAATAAAATCATTAAGCCCTGTATGATCAACTATGTAAACTTTTAGTTCTTTATGTTATAAGTAAGGCTCCTTTTAGAGAATTATTCAACATCACATGCAGATGGCTGGTGTCCCTGTTTCTATTTCAGATTTACATACACTACAAAAATCAACATGGGCTATATAAGGAGGAAAAAAGAAACACCTCTAGACATTGCTGAAAGTACAGAGAAATCTCGATTGCAAATTTCTCAAGGATCACCAAAAATATAGGCTTTGATGTGACCTATTTCTTGCAACAACATTTAAAACCAATAGATATTCACACCTCCTTTAATTTCTCCAGTTCTATAACCAGGTCATGAAAGATGCAAGTTTCACACTGGCCTCTTCACTAGATGTCTGAACAAGCTAAATAAAATTTTATTCAGTATCCACTTCACCCAGCTAAATCTAAAGACAACTGCCCTGTCCCCTAGTATTTCACAGTTCCCAGATGAGTACCTCACATAACTAAGATGTTCAGTGAAAAAGACTGATTAGCCTGGGATCTTCTGACCCCCAGAAAATGCTATGCCCCAGAAAATGCTATGCCCCAGAAAATGCTATTCACTTTTATAAAATTAGGAGAGACATTAAAAAGTAAGTCTATTAGGTAACAGCAGGTTTTGCTCTGATGAATATCATCAGCACATAGTATAGGAATATTCATGGACATTACTAGCACTCCCTTGAGTTTTCCTGAGATAATTATAGGGCTGGAGGCTCAGCACACAGGACCACAAACAACTCTCAGATTGTTCTGTCAGCCATCCAAGCAGAGTTGCCAGATTTAGCAAATAAAATAACAAGATGTCCGGTTAAAGTTGAATTTCAGATAAAAGAATAATATTTTTAGTGGAATAATGCCCCATGCAATATTTGAGATATATTTCTACTAAAAATGTAATCGTTATCTGAAATTCAACTTTAGGCTGGAAATCCTATATTTTATCCAGTAACCCTATCCTCCAAGATCTCTTTTTTTTTCTTTTTTTTTTTTTTCAAGGTCTCTTTGATACTGACTTTAGTCTTGTTCTCTAAAAGGTTTTAGCACACACAGCTTCCAAAAATTAAATTTCATGAAGCTTTTTTATCCAAACACCATAAGCTATTTTTGAGGAGGAAGAGGAAGAGGAGGGGAGGGGGAGGGGGAGAGAGCATCTTAAGCAGGCTCCACGCCTAGCTCAGAGCCCAACGCTGGGCTCAATCTCACAACCCTGAGATCATGGCCTGAGCCAAAATCAAGAGTCAGACACTTAACTGACTAAGCCACCCAGGTGCCCCCAAACCATAAGCTTTTTACTTTCAGCATTCTACAGTCATCAAACTGAATTCAGAGGCCCAAGGGATGACTTAAAAAAAAGAGGGAAATACATGCATACATACATACATATATATACATTTATTTTATCTTTCAAATAATTCCTTCTCCCTCTGTGCCACTTGATCTCCAAAATAAAGTACTAATCAAGTTAGTACATTGCCCACTGTTAGTACAGCTAATGATTCCTTGGGTTAGACCTATTTACAGTACAGTCTACAGTAAAGTAGAAATCTTCCATAGAAGCATGCTATTGTTACTTCCTAAAATGCCTGACAGAGCATGCTGGCCATACCAATTACATCCTTTCCAGGATACATGGAGCCCAACATACAACAATGCCACTTCCACAGGAGTTTCCTGTCCATATATCATAAGCATGTGCACGTCCTTACAATACAGCTGCCACAAGGAAAAGAGGAGACCATACATCACCGCTCAACATCTAGAATTTATATTTAAACCTACCCTTGCAATGTCAGGTCTGGGAGGTCCTTGCATTAAACTCAAATCAAATTCTTGAAGAAAGAACATGAAAACCATAACTCTTCCTTCAACTCAACACCTCTACTGTCACTTCTGTTTGAGAATTTTTACTAGTTTTTGTTGAAGGCAGTGTTATGTGTGGGAGGTAGGAAGGTTACAGTTGACCAAGAAAAATAATATAATTCTAGAATGAGGAGACAAAAGCATCTCATCAATGACCTTAGCAAATGGAATTTAAACACAAACCCACAGGTCCCATTTGTTAAGTGGCCACAAATCTAATTATTGGGGCTCCAACAAGTGATTCTAAAAGCTAAAAAATAAAAGAAATGAATGAGTTATTTATTCTGCCCTTCCTATACCTAATGGGGTACTTTATGTATTTCAGGGTAATCAAATAGTCAATGAAAGGAATTCCTTTTTTGGAAAATTTCTGCAAATAAATGCAGAAGGAATGATAGAATCAGAAAATCAACCTTTTTCAAGCCCTTAAATAAAGAACAGTGGATCTAGATAACAATCACCAAAAACCAGAAACTTTATAATGGAGGGATGAGGGTAACATATTTGTCCCCACTCATGGATCTCAGTCTCACTTCAAGTGGGACAACCAGACGCTATGGCTTCATTTCAACAAAAAGCATAGAACACCACCCAGGAAAAAGTCTTGCCTAAAAACTGGACTCGAATCTAATTGAACCTTAGGATCATTATATCATCCTCTCACTTTTGTGTGTTAAATTTTATTTTTTTACTCATTAAACTTTTGTTTTAAGGATTCTCAAAATTCTGTGACAGATTTTTTGGTCATTTCCATTAAAAAGTACTGATTTTAAAAACTAATAACTTAAAACTGCCACACACACACACACACACACACACACAAACAAATGGTCCACAAAACATTCTCTTTTCTTCTGAAGGTTTTACGATGCATTGTTATCATTAACCAGTCTTTTACTATTAAACTTAAATGTCCAATTGACACAAACAGTTCTGAGATGGTTCTTCCACCACTGATTAAGACTGGGGTGACAGGTATTGGGGATAATACTCATTTAGCTTTCTGAGCTTTCTGGGCAGACTTGGTGACTTTGCCAGCTCCGGCTGCCTTCTTGTCCACTGCTTTGATGACACCCACAGCAACCATCTGTCTCATGTCACAAACAGCAAAATGGCCCAGAAGAGGATAGTCAGAGAAGCTCTCAACACACATAGGTTTGCCAGGAACCATATCAACAATGGCAGCATCCCTAGATTTCAAGAACTTGGGACCATCTTCCAGCTGTTTTCCAGAACGACCGTCCGTCTTCTCCTTCAGCTCAGCAAACTTGCAAGCAATGTGAGCTGTGACAATACAGCACAGGTGCATATCCAGCACTGATTTGGCCTGGATGGTTCAGGATAATCACCTGAGCCATGAAGCCAGATGCTTCCATTGGTGGGTCATTTTTGCTATCACCAGCCACATTGCCACGACAAACATCTTTGACAGATATGTTCTTGACATTGAAGCCCACATTGTCCCCAGGAAGAGCCTCACTCAAAGCTTCATGGTGCATTTCAACAGACTTTATTTCAGTTGTAACACTGACTGGAGCAAAGGTGACCACCATGCCAGGCTTAAGAACACCAGTCTCTACTCAGCCCACTGGGACAGTACCAATACCACCAATTTTGTAGACATCCTAGAGGAGCAGACACAAGGCCTTATCAGTTGGACGAGTTGGTGGCAGATGCAATCCAGAGCTTCAAGCAGTGTGGTTCCACTGGCATTCCTATCTTTATGGGTGAATTTCCATCCCTTGAACCAAGGCATGTTAGCACTTGGCTCCAGCATGTTGTCACCATTCCAACCAGAAATTGGCACAAATGCTACTGTGTCAGGGTTGTAGCCAATTTTCTTAATGTAGGTATTGACTTCCTTAATGATTTCCTCGTATCTCTTCTGGCTGTAGGGTGGGTCAATGGAATCCATTTTTTTTTAACACCAACAATTAGTTGTTTTACACCCAGTATGTAAGCCAGAAGTGCATGCTCATGGGTCTGCCCATTCTTGGAGATTCCTGCTTCAAATTCACCAACACCAGCAGCAACAATCAGGACAACACAGTCAGCCTGAGATGTGCCTATAATTATGTTTCTGATAAAGTCTCTGTGTCCTGGGGCATCAATGATGGTCACATAATACTTGCTGATCTCGAATTTCCACAGGGAGATATCAATGGTGATACCATGTTCACGTTCAGCTTTCAGTTTATCCAAGACCCAGACATACTTGAAGGAGACTTTTCTTATCTCAGCAGCCTCCTCCTCACATTTTTTGATAGTTCTTTCATCGATCCCACCACATTTGTAGATCAGATGGCCAGTAGTGATAGACTTGCCCGAATCTACATGTCCAACAATGATGATGTTGATGTGAGTCTTTTCCTTTCCCATTTTGGTTTAGGTTTAGTGGTGGTTTTCATGACACCTGTGTTCTGGTGGCAAACCCATTGTGAAAAAGCTAAATTTTACATTAAAAAAAAGTATTCAGATTGTTCTTGGAACCTTTGCTTTTGACCTTTGTTTTAAACCCTTCGAAGATGCATTATTAGTTCTCTTCACCATCCTGAACACAGCTGAGTCTTTCTTTGATGACAGAGGTCAGCATTTTATGCTTATTATAAAAAACTTCAAGTAGGAGTTTCCATAGCTACTGATTTAAATCATGTAAAGGAGATTGAGCTGAATCTATATGAATCTCACGTTATTTATTCATTGATTGTAAATAGCTTTCAAGATTTTTCATGTACTCCATATTGCTACCATATAGTTTCTTGATATTTGCCCTTTTTCTGATAAGATTTTTAAAAATATTCAAAACCACAGCAAGTGTTGTGAGAGAATTGGGACTACAGAAACATTCTGGTTAATCAGATTCTGGTTATAGGAGGTTTACCTTACAAAAGAACTTAGGGCAGAAATAGGGGAGTTTGGTCATGACAACATTCTGTAAGACTGATGCTTACCCACTCTTCCCATTCTGCATGCCTGACTCATGGCTGAAACAGGCTCAGTTGTCTGGGTGTAATAAAAGCAGGTGACGTTACCCTCAGACTTCATGAAGATAACAAGCATATTGAGAATAACTGAACTTCATTCACATACAAATACAAAGGAAAGAGGGTAGGGTTCCAAAAGAAACACCTTATTCTTTCTTATGGAAAAAAAAAAATTGCTAAAACTCTTAGCCATTGAAGGTAGGGGACTGTGTTTCTGACATAATCTGAATTGCACTTTTCCTCCTTTCCTCCCTTTCCAAACTATTCTTATTCCACCCTGGTCCACAGTGGAGTAACTGCAATTCTCATCAGTGTCCTTTTGTTAAGTCTTTCAACACACTTCAGAGTTCACTTTATGCATTCTCATGATCAATCATTTTGCTGAGGATACTTTTCTTCCTGCCAATACTCTCTGTAACATGCTGGCTGCCTACATTCTGTGTAAACCCTTGGAATACACTGTTTGTCTCTCAGTTTATGATGTGTAATGACTTACTGCCTGTCTAATCTCTGAGCTGCTGGTGGGACTGTCTGTATTTTTTGTCTGCCTGTGGCAAAGGAAAGAGAAGGATTTCTATTGCTTATTTCTATTTTTGTTTTTGTTTAATATTTGTGGGAAGGACAATTTCCTAATTGTGAAGTTCCTGCTGAAAACTTTTTTCTTCCTTAGTTTGTTGCTGATCTAATGTCGCTAGTCTTGAACACACCTACCTACCTCCCCTTGGACTGCCGCTATGGGTAGGTGTATGTTTCTTAGCTTGTCATGTCTAATACTGAATAGACTCCAACAGTAATCTTCATGGGGTTGGTGCTCCTTTTTCAAACTCCACAAATTACTGAAACTTTGCTTATGGGTAGAAGTACAGATCAAGGCTTTAAGAAAGAGAAGGAAATTCTACAAAACCCAGAGCTGAGTTTAATAGAAAGGAATCCCTGTCACTGTGATCCTTGTCCTTTTCTGATAAGACTGAAATGAAGATCTCTTGCCTTTTTCTTCCTTAAATACTCCCTTTCTACCCCCCCCCACATCCAACTCCATTTCCAGACACAATAAAATCCAAAGATTAAGACCACGAAGCATCTGCTACTCAAGAGGTACAATAGGTGCAAGACTCAAGTAATGGCCTATAAAAAATGCCATCACCTAGAAAGGATATGGTAAATTGATAGGAAAGATACAGAAGTGCTAATGGGTACCTACAGAGAAATGAGGGCAGAGAATAAGAGTTCAGGAGAATTACTGAAAACTTCATGAAATAAAAATAATTATGTTGCAGATAGAAGTGGACCAGAATCTATAATAAAAATGGAAAAGCCAGGGAACAAGAAAATGTGTCCAAAACCAAGAACCATCAACAGCCAACTGACTATATTGAGAAAAAGGTGGGAATGCAGAAGCTGCATAAGTGAATGGAAAATCACCTGAATACAGACCCTGAGAAAGTTATTTCTCCCTAATGATCCATGTCTCTGGACAGAGGAAGAAAGGACATTCAGAAGAAACTAGATAGACCACTCTCCTCCAGATGATAAAGGGAAGCTAAAGATAGAAACAGCTCAACTTGCTGTTTGAGAATAGAAACAGGGTGAACTAACCAGCATTCATAATTGGAGGGGACAGAACCTACAGAAGAGGTTGTGGCCCAAAGAGGAGATAAACCTATGCCATTACTAGCACAGCAGGGATGGGATCTGAGGCTCTGATCCCATCAAAACCTTAAGTGAGGTGAATTAAGGCAGCTGTATTGGTGAGAAAGCCTTCTCACTCCTGGGCTCTTCAGTTCTGCACCCAGTTTTGAGGGTATGCTGATCTATAGTGGGTGGAGTAGGGGGCAGGAAGGTCCCAATGGCCTGGAGGGGGAAAGTAGGAACAAAGTGACCCAGATCAATTTTGAAGGGAAAAAATCTCTTCCTAACTTCCTAAAGAAAATGAATCTAAGGTTATCCAGTGCTACATAGACTGTAGCCAGCATTCATTGAATAGTTACTGATCACCTACTATATCCAAGGCACCAGTAGTCAAAGCAGATATCAAAAGAAAGTCACCAAGAAGGTGACACTGAAAAAAAGTGGACTAAAAGGATAATTAATTTCCAAGCCAAAATATTAGAAGCCTTGGAATATGAACAATATTGATCTCTATCATCTGATATAAACACTGACTCTATTATCCATGCATCTCGCCAAGTATCCAACAAACAAATACATTTAACATCTACTATATTCTAAGATTAACACCAGTTGGCACAAATAGAAAGATGTCAGACATGATGCCTGACATGAATAGCTCTTCCCAGGGTGGGGAACAAGGGAAAAAATTTAAAAATCAACATTACAATACCACATCAGCATATATTACACAGGAGCTCAAGGGATGGTATGAGAGCCCAGGTAAAGTGATAACACTTTACCTCCAGATGGTAAAGGAGGAGGGAGGCATTCCAGTCTGAGGGAACAGCATGTGCAAAGAGCAGGACAAAAGAGACACCACATGGCACAGTCATGGAGGAGTAAGTAGTTCCCTGTGGTTAGAGTACCGGAAGCATAGAAGAAATGAGCAAATTAGACACCAGGAGGGTTTGTCAACCTCAGCACTATAGACAGTTTAGACTTCAGACTTTAGACTTTAGCCTTTTGTTGTAGAGGCTGTCCTGTGCATTGTAAGACATTCAGCAGCATCCCTGGCCTCTATCCACTAGATACCAGTTACGCGTGCGCGCGCGCACACACACACACACACACACACACACACACACAAAACCATAATAACAATAAAAATGTACACAGACATTGTCAAATGTCCACTGGGAGGTAAAATTGAGCATGGTTGAGAATCACTAGATTAGAGAGATAGAAATGGGTCAATTTAAGGGATTCCCAGGTGGCACAGGAGTTTAGCGCTGTCTTCGGCTAGGGGTGTGATCCTGGAGACCCGGGATCGAGTCCCACGTTGGGCTCCCTGCATGGAGCCTGCTTCTCTCTCTGCCTGTGTCTCTGCCTCTCTCTCTCTCTCTCTCTCTCTCTCTCTCTCTCTCTCTCTCTGCGTGTGTGTGTGTGTGTGTGTGTGTGACTATCATAAATAAATAAAAATTTAAAAAATAATAATAATTTTAAAAAATGGGTCAATTTATGAATGGCTTTGCTCGGGGTTTGGATATTCTATCATTCTAAACCCTGAAAACCATGGAAGGAATTCACCTGATCATATAGGTCCTTGAGACCCATCACTTTTATATGGAGGATCTGCAGAAAGACAAAGCTGGAGAAAGGAACCTAGTTAGGAAGAGGCTACTGCCGCAGTCCAGGCAAGAGAGGATGCACACCTCAACTGAGGCAATGACATGGTGACCAGAGAAAGAAGGGCAGAAGGTAAGAGATGGTAACATGATGTCATGTTTCCCTGACTTCTCAGTCAAAATAATCACCCAAGAGCATACAAACTAAATCTTCAAATGATTATAACTGGTAAACAAATTTACAGTGTAGTGATAGAAAAATGAATACTTCATGAGCTTTCCTGAGAAAACACTATTGCTTTTTCAAAAATCATTTCACATTAAAATTAATACATTCATTTATTTAACAACAACACTATTAACTTCTGGGCTAGCAGAAAATAGGAGAAACTATGTGTAAACATATGTAGAGTTCGTGTAGGAAACAAAACCATGAGACCTGTTGGTGGCCTGTGAAATCTACAGAGACCTCAATCTTCTCTCTCTCAGGGCCGTTTCAGAATTTTATCCATCCCAAGAACAAGAAGAGAAAAAAAAAAAAAAACACTTCGAGCAAACAACACTGCCTTTTTTCAAAAAAAAAAAAAAAAACACTCTTTCTTGTACATAATCAAGCACATTCTGTTTGTGAACTTATACAGTGTCATCTGTCCAATGATCTTGAAGTGTCAATGCATTTCAGAAGCCAATTAACTGTGTTTCCTATGAGAGCACCTTTACATGAGAAAATTAAAATGCTTTTGTAGGGACGACTGTCAGATTGTGACATACAGATATACCACTTACCATTGCCTTGATTCCTACTGAGATCCACAAAAGCAACAGTAGGAAAGGGGTAGCTCATGGCAACAGCACCATATTCCACATGCTGGGTTGTCCAATCAGACAGCACACCTGGTGGTCTTCCTAATGCCATTTCCAAACTTCTCCAGTACCAAACCTAAATCATATGTCCACTGTCTTCTCCATGTCAGCTCCACATGACCAAAACAAAAAGCCCTGCATTCACGGAGGCTGTCATACAAATTGAAATTAGAGCAAAACCACAGAGAGTACGTTAGCCAGCTTTGAATATCACTCTAGTAAGAGAAGCACTGAATTGGCTAAATTAACATTTTTCTCTTTCAAAGTCTTTTTTATTTCCCTACCTCTTCTATTTCATTTTCAACACCCAGGTAACTGACTTATTAACCAATCTCTCTGGAGACTGCTGGTCCTTCCAATGAGACTGCTACAGAAAAAGCTTATTCTGCCCAAACTTACTATTACTGGAACACCTCAGGAGACATAACATTTATAAACTTCCTGTCACCCAATGTGCCGTTCAGAAGCCATTCATTTTAACTTAATTTGCAGGACTGAAAGTCTCAGGCTCACTTGCTATATAAAAAGTGACTTTTTTAGCTATTACCCATTATCATTTTGCCTCCTGCCAATGGTACAAAGTTAAAGAGCACCACAGAGCTGAAAACCCTTTGTTTGTAGTTAAACAAGGAACTCCAAGACAGTTCTTACCTGGAAGGCAAACTTTTCCCCCTTTCAAAATATAATAATAATATCAATATCCAGCTGCTGCTTTTCTTAGGAAGCTGCTACTGGTGAAGTACTACTTTAGGGCCAATAAATACTTCACGTAAATCTTTGAAAAATGTAGTTTAAAGATCATTTTTCCTGCTACCTAATCTTTATTTCCTTCTTCCAATATCTATCTGTGGATTTATTTTATTTTATTTTATTTTATTTTATTTTATTTTATTTTATTTTATTTTATTTTATTTTATTTTATTTATGTGTGGAAAACCACAATGCTTACTGCCAGAAACATCTCAAACTGCTTATATAGGAAGTTATATGCCAGAGGCACCGGCGGGGGGGGGGGGGGGGGGGGGGGGGGAGGGTAGTCAGTTAAGTGTCCTATTCTTGATTTCAGCTCAGGTCATGATCTCAGGATTGTGAGATCAAGCCCCGAGCTGGACTGCAAGCTGGGCATGGAGCCAGCTTAAGATTCTCTCTCCCTCTACCCTCTGCACCTTGCCCGCTACCCCCCTCCCCCCGCACACACACAACAGTTATGTACCACTTTGTGATATGGTAATGGATACTAATTACATGACCCACGTGTCCTTCTCTTAGTAGAAATAGCCAATTTGCAACTAAATACTATCAATATCATTAAGATCCTTAATGGTATATAACCTAGAGTCCTGAAAAATTAATTAACAATCTAGACAAATTTGGCCCTGCTTATTTCTGGCCTGAGATCACTGCTACCCACCTGGAACCAAAAGTGACAAACCATCCAGTAGGTAGTTTTGGGTAAGAACTCAAGACCATCCATTGAACTATATAGATGAGTTAGGATCATATATTTGGGATGAGATACGGATTCTTTTCCACTAAGTTTGAAGCACTGCACCAGTCTTAAGCCAGACAGACAAAATCACATCATTTAGACGCTGATGTTGTATTCACTCTATTGCTCCCCTAAAACTATTTCTGGCAAGATCACCAGTGGCCTCCTTTTTTGCTAAATCTATCCACTGGACACTTTTCAGTCTTCGCCTTAATTAACCTTTATCCTTTCTCTCCTTGTAGCCTCTCTTGTTGTGCTACCTTTTATATTTCCTCAACTTTTTCCTCCCAATTATTGTGAATGTTTTATTTGAGCAATCATCTCTAATTTCCAAGTGTTTTTCTTTGTTCTTTGTATTTTTCACTTTCATGGCATCTTGGTCTCCTTTTATGAAGGCAATAGATTCTTTAAATCTCTCTGAGGACAACAGAGTTGTTATTGTTGTTTTTAAATTCTTTTCAGTTTCCTGGATTCTCTTTCTGTAGGGGTCAGTTTTCTATGATTATCTTTCACTCTTTCTTTTCCATGTTTGTGAACTTCCTCAAATATAAGGCTGGATGGGAGCAGGATTTCCCAACTCACAGGCTTCCCTTAAGGTGAAGAGGTGAGAAGAACCAGTTGTATTTATGGGCCTCAAAATGACAGAATGTGAAGGGCTCTCCTCCGGGGTGATAATACCCACACTAACAGCTCAAGTTCTCTTAAAATATTTGTTCAATTTCTTTAGAAAAGAATACTCTGGGTTTTTAGTGTATTGCTGTCATTGTTTTTGCCTAGAGGAAAATGTTTGGTTGCTAGACCTTCCGAAGGAAAAAAAGAGTCTATATGTCCTTATTTAAACAGGCCTTTAAGTATACACCTTCAATTCCCTGCTTTTTGCACTCTCATTTCCACTCTCTCAGTTACCCACTATCTCTGAGCTTCCAATCTAGATTCTTTCTGGAACATTCTAGTCAGGCTGGGCTGCAACCTCCTTTGCAGATATTATGGCTGAAGTTTTCTCCACTTTGCTCAACCAATCTTTAATTAGCTTTGGAGCAGTAGAGTCAGTATCTTTGTCATTTCTCCCTTTGTAAATTAAGAATATCAGCATTGTCTCTCTCATGACTACTTGTCAGTCTTTGCTAATCCAAGATGAGATATGAAATCTGAAATCCACATAATCAGTGTCTTATATGCATATTTTCTCATTCCAGCCATCAACAGATAATATCCTTAATTTTTCAGAAATCATATATCTGTGGTTACTTTCTGAAACTGTGTACAGTTGAAAATGCTTTTCTGCTGCTATCACACATTGATAAAAATTTGGATGAACACTTTGATCAAAACATTTTTTCCTCATAGTACTATTATTACCTAGTGCTTCATATTACAAAGGTTATTCTATCATGTGGTGTTTAGTATTATAGAGTTGAAATCTAAATTCAGCTTGATTTTTATTCCTCTGTATGAAAACTTTTGGGAATTCAGGGTTTTGCATCAATGTTTTGTCTTATTAAATTTGAACATTTTTGTAAGGACATGTTGGAAACCAGTCTTACTCTGCTTGTTTTCTCTGGGAATTATTGAGTGCTATCAAATGCTGACTCAATCTTTCTTCTATTTGGGTAAGCTTTCTTCTTCATATCTATTATTATTACTTTGATACCATTGATATTCTTGATACTTGGGGTGTCACTATCTATTCTCTGCCTTCCATATTGATCAGCTTTGCTATCATCATGTTCATCTCTTGGATGATTTCCTCTGTGTTCTAAAGTGACTCTCAACTCTCTCTTCATGGTAACAGACACATTTTTTTTGCAGTCTCAGTTATGTTCTTCCTTCCTTCCAAAAAAGATTTCAAAAATGTTCTTTTATTTTAATAGGTCATTTTTCAAAGTATACTTTCCATCTGTATCTTCAAGGCAACAGTCCTTTGTTTCTCAAGTTGCAGAAACTTTCCAAAGGCCCCAGGTTGGTTTTATTTGTTTGCCTGTTTGCTCATCCTTTACTGAAGAAAGTTTTATCTAAAGGATAAGTTGCAAATATTGCTCTTAATCCTCTGACCTCTTCCCACCCTCAATAAACACATCCTGCATTCCCTGTCTCCTGGATGCCAAAAGAATTCCCCTCTCAGATCTTAACATGGGGGAAAAAGATTATCATTTACACACACACACACACACACACACACACACGCATGCATACAACACACATCCTTATGGTAGACTATATTTCATTTTTCAAGATTTCCATGAAAATATCTACCCTCCAACACATTCTTTGCCAATGTTACCTTACCACCACCCCCCACCAAAAGGAGGAGTCTAATACCCCTCTCTTGAATATGGACTGGCCTCAGTGATTTATTTATGCCAACAAATGCAACAAAAGTAAATCACTTCATGATTTCTGAAACTAGATTGTGTCAGAAAGGCCACATAGCTTCCATATGATAGCTTCCATATCTCCAGATTCCCCCATTGGGAACCCAGCTGCTGTGCTGTGAGAGGCTAAGCCACACCAAGAGGTCATATACAGGTGCTCTGGTTGACATTTTCAGCTGAGCCCAACATTTAAGTCCTCCTAACCCAGGTGTCAAACATGTGAGTGAAAAAGCCTCAAGATCATTCTGCCCCCAGCCATTTGGAGGTCTCATTTATTGTAGAGAAGGGATTAACCACCTAAATTACTAATTCACCGGACCCATGAGCATAATTCAATGGTTGTTGCTTTAAGCCACTAAGTGTTGGGATAGTTTGTTACACAGCAATTTCCTTACATGACTCAGCCATTTTTACAGTATAATTTTGATAGGGTGGGAAGGAATCAACTCTTGGTCCTGCCATTTGGTGTAATATTACTAGAATAATTTATTCATGGATATGTTTTATCAGAATCTGAGAAAGAGTAAGGAAGGTTAAAACTCCTACTTTACTATCTCTTCTGATCTCCACCTTTCCTATGGCTAACTTCACATCCCAGTATATAATGTTTCCCTGTCTGTCAGCCTCAACAGTCAGCCTTTTGCATGACTGAAAAGGCAGAAAGGTCATTTTGCCTCAGAAAGGAATTCCCATGTGTGGTGCTGAGAGGTATTCACATGGCTTTCTCACTGGTATGGGCCTCATGGTACATCAGTGGCATCAGTGGAGGCCTCTTCCTGTCTTTTCCCTCTCCGGCCTTGCCAATCTGTTTAGAGGTTAAACATGAAAAATGAAAAAACAATGCAAATATTCATCATTATAGTTGTTTCATTTCCATCCCACCTTTCACTGTTAGTGAAAACAGGCCTCATCAACTAATAAGCTATAAGGTTTCAAGATGGGTAAAAGGTTTTCTTAAAGCAAGATCCTACACAGTAAGGAAATTATTTCCATTATTTAAAATTTTGAAGGCATCTGACTGAATAAAGTGTTAACCCCAGAAGGACATAAATTTTGTCATATTAGATTATCTGCAGAGTAAACACAGCCAAGCACTCTGTCTCAAACATGGCACCAACCCAAATATAAAATGTCAAAGAGGTACCACAGAACAGTATAATACACTCTCAAAAAAAACAGTGTCTCTATGCCTTATAAATATATTACACGTTTTGTGAACCTTTATTATTTTTAACCCAGACCATATCTTGGGAAAGACTTGTTTCAAAAGTTTATGACTTGCTGTGTAAAGTAATGTTTTCTTCTATTTGTCCTAAATTTCTCCTCTTTCAGGCTTCAAAGAGTCTTCCTGCTCATCCTAGTGCTTTGGAATTTGGTGAACACAAACATTGATGCCCTTCCTGGCTTCATCGACTTTGATCATCTCCCCATGCAGCCTTCATCTCTGTGGGCTGAAAGTCTTAATCTTCTTAGTTTGACCTCATGTTTCAGCCCACGTATTCCCTTAATTCTTTCATCTGCCCTTTACTGGCCCTTCTAAGAATCATATTTCTTTGTTAGGGGGTACTAACCACAGACATTATTTCAAGAGCAGGTGTTCCCAGCCTTATCTTTAACTCTCTCCAGTGGGCTATTCAATCAAGCATGCTTATATGCTTTCAGGAGGGTGGCAGCAAACAGGAAGGGGAAAATATTTCAAAATCAATGTCAGAGCACAGTTTGGAAATATTTTGTCGCCCAAACGATGCAAGGGAAAACTACCCCCTGGGCTCCTTTAGTATCTATTCAAACTTGAATGGCATGATTTCCAAAGCATGTGGGAGCTACAGCGGTAGGCACTGTAGAAAAACAAAGAGCCTATTTTTATACACAATGTTCCAAGAGGAGGGGAGACACAAAAAACAGAAAAACAATCCTAAATTTTGCACATGGGAAAAAAATAAAAATTGGATGGCAGCTTCATTTTGATATTTTGGTTCTTAGAAGCTGTTGTTTTTGCAAAAATGGTGAAAAAATAAACAAATGGAACAGAAGGTGTTACACACAGGAGGAATATAAACACAGGCTCATGGTATGCTAGTGCTTTAGAGGAGAACTCCAAAGTTCCAGCACATCAGGGGGTTTCCAAAACCAGCCTATGGTCAGAGAGGGGCTGCCGCTGTGAGATGCACCTAGAAGGCTTGTTACAAAGGTGTCTGCGGACCCTCCTCCTGAAAATACTGACTCAATAAATCAAGGGTAAGGTCTGGAGGGAATCTGCATTTTTTAAATTAATCTGAATAATTTAATACATAGATCGATCTGTGAGATACTAATCTAGACCACTGGTCTCCAAATTGTTACTTGTTTGAGCTTTCACTGCTTTTTGTTTTAACAACAGAACTCTCCTCTGAAATGAAGTCACACACGGAACGGAAACACAACATCCATCAGATTGGCTCCTGATTGAACCAGGGGTAGCATGACTGAAAACTACTTTTCAACTATATAGACTCCTCTAAGTGACCCAACAGTATCACCAGGGATTTCTGAAGGTGACAACATGAAGACAATTGCTCTTGTCTCACCCCTTAATTATACTGATGAGGAGCCTGGAGCTCAGAGAGCTAACATCTACCAAGTTCACACAGTACATTAGACAGCAGGTCAACTAGAATCCAAAACAAAATCCCAGACTGTGTATACAGTCCCTTCCCAGGTGTCCACCATCAGTCACTGAGAGCATTGGGATGGGCATAAAGTCCACAGTCTGCTCCCTCACCAGTATGGGACTAAGGTCCCCTCGCCTTCATGGCTATTCCAGGCCATTCTCTCTCCCAGAAGTTGGGGCTGGTCCCTCACCTCATGGCTGCCATTCAGGGAGTAAGAGGGGCCTGCATGCATTCATATTCTTAAGGAAAGCTACCTCAGTGATGACTCCAGGGGCTTCCTGCGGCCTCCCATAGCTGGAGCTCCTGCTAAACCAGAAATAAAGCAACGCCCACACTTTTAATTCCTGCTACATGGTCCCTTCTGTTGGTTATCTTCCTCCTTTTGGTCAAGTATCATCTGTTCTCTCTTTTTTCTTTTTAACAGAGTATTTGTATAGCTAATGACTATATGTAATGTGTATATAAATTACGAATGAAGCACAATAAAACACATTCCCCCAAACTTCCACCCAACTTAAGAAACAGCACATTGCCAAGCAAATTTTCTATGTGTTCCTCCCCAAAGCCATTTTGGGGTTCCTACCCCTTTGTGGCTGCAACTATAATCCTGAACTTTGGTTCTTTAACCTCCTTTTAATATTCTCATAGACATTTACCACAAATAGCTGTACAACTAAACACTCTATTATTTGGCTTTGCTTGATTTTGAACTTTAAAAAGTGTCATCATACTGTGGTGATTCTTTTGTCTCACCTTTTGCATTCACATTTCTGACATACACCCACGTTGATACATGCAGCAGTAATTCATTCATTATTCACTGCTGTCAGGTGTCTCACATAGTGGGATTATACAAATATAGTTGACCCTTGAACAACATGGGTTTGAACTGCATGAGTATATTTGTAGGAGGCTATTTTTTTTTATAAATATAGTACACTACTATAAATGTATTTTCTCTTCCTTATGATTTTCTTAATAATATTTTCCTTTCTCTAGCTTCTTTTATTGTAAGAATACAATATATAATACATAAAATATATAGAGTATGCATTAACTGACTGCGTATGTTATCAGTAAGGCTTCTAGTCAACAGTAGGGTGCTAGTAAAGTTTTGGGAGAGTCAAAAGCTATATATGGATTTTTGACTCTGGGATCAGTGCCCCCAACTCCGAAGTTGTTTAAGGGTCAACTGTAAACACCCACAAGATGACCAGTCTCCACTGCTACTACTACTCCAAACTACCTTCACTCCCCTCCTGCGTTGCTACAACAATCTCAGGACTCTCTTATTCAAAGTTAGCCTCTACAATGACCTTAATGGGTCTATACAATATGGCCCTTCATCACCTCTCTAATATCGTCTCCTATTATTCTCCCCCTTGCTTACTCTGCTTATACTTCAATAGCCTCCTTGCTTCTCGTCAAACTCACCAGATACCTTCCTGTGTTTGCACCAGCTATTCCCTTTACTTGTAATGCTCTTCTCCTGGGACACCATATGGCTTAGTCACCTCCTAAAATCTTTATTCCAATACCACCTTCTCAATAAGGCCCACCTTGACACCACCATCCCTTCCTTCCCAGGAACTCCTACTCTCCTTTACCTTGATGTATTTTCTTATCTATGACACCTTTTTTAACACAGTATATAACTTACTTATTGTTTATTATCTGGTTTTCCTAATAAAATGTAAAATCTACAGAGACAGATAAATGCTTATCCATAGTCTTGCTATTCATCTCATGCATGTCTGTTTGCTTTGCCCAAGAATATCTCATTTTTTAATATAAGGAATTTCTCTTTTCTTTTTTTTAAAAGTATGTTTGTATGTATGTATTTATTTATGAGAGGTACAGAGAGAGAGATAGAGGCAGAGACACAGGCAGAGGGAGAAGCAGGCTCCATGCAGGGAGCCCGATGTGGGACTCGATCCTGGAACCCGGATCATGCCCTGAGCTGAAGGCAGGCACGCTCAACCACTGAGCCACCCAGGCGTCCCAGGAATTTCTCTTTTCTTCAAATAATCAAACTGTCTTTCTTCCTCTATCTTTGGTTTTCATTCCTCCACTGCTCCTATTCTACTAGCAAGACTGAAGCGAATTTTCCAGACTACTCCAGGTATTGCCTGATGTTCTAAGTAAACCTGATACCTAAAGACAGTGTCCCAGATGTAGGCTTTCTGAAATGCCTTTCTGGATTTTCAGTCTACAAAGATTTTGTGGAATAGTTTCCCCACTGCAACTCAGGAATACAGCATATGCTCTTTATATTAAGGGTCCCTAAAAAAAAAAAAAAAAAAAAAAAAAAAGGGTCCCTTCTTTCTTTCCTTCTGTCGCTCCTTCTTTCTTTCTTTTTAAATAAAATCTTATACTTCTTCATGGGTGAGGCCACCACTGGAGCCCTGAAAGTCTAAGCCCATGCCCAGAGTTTATATAGTTAACAGTGCAGAGCCAAAGTAAGACCATAGAGTGGTCATGATCTTAAGGAGCCCAAGGCCAAGAAAATAAAATCTAAGAGGTTAGTTCCTGTCTTGGCCTGAAGATCAACATTATTTGGTGCCATCCATCTCTGCCATCTGGCACTCATCACTGAAAGCCAGTGCTCAAAAGGGCATAGGGAACTCAGCCATCTTCCAGCAGTTTGAAATCATCCCTGAAGATCTTGCCAAGGAACAGGGTAGATTCTTCCCCAGGAAGGGGAAGACGGCAAGTCAGATGTGCCCAGGTCCTCTCCCAACTAGGCTCACTAGGTGAGCCTCTTCTCTTTCCATGGGAAGAAGGGAACAAGAGAGCATTAAGGGCTGAGTAGGATGTCTAATGAGTGTCCCTCCACATGGAGGAAATTTCAGGAATGGTAAATCAGTGTTTTTACCTACACCAGAGAAGAGTAAAGGGATAAACAGAATTGATTCGTCTAGCTCTACATTCCTGCCTGTTGAATGTCACTATGCCCCACTGTGTTTCCCTTTCATTCTTTACCTATTCAATTATTTTTTAACATAGTCTTGATACATGAAACCATTAATGACATTGAGCCAGGGAACTTGTCCATCTGAGTCACCACACCACAACTCCAGAGCCTTAGGACAGTGCCTGGCACATAAAAGCCGTTTCATTAATATTTGTTGAATCAACAGTTCAGATCATATATATTTCATTCTGATAAGAAGAAAACTGCTTTTACATGACATATCCAGATTACTAAGACTCAGTACACAGTTTGATCATTATTTTATTATTTGGAGGCTTAAATTAGCCCAATATTTGTTGTGGGACCCCCTTCCCTTTGTATCTGGAGATGGAGTCACAGGCTGTGAAACGGCAGGTGTTATGGTTAATAAAAAGAAACCACTGAACGCAATGAGGCATCTGAGTGTTTTCTCGCTGATAATTGTATTGTTTCAGAATATTCCTAACTAACAATCTAATATTCACTCGTGCAAGGAAAAACTATATTTACAATTATCCCACATATACCTCCTGCAGTGTTCCTACTGTTTCTCAAAAGTAAAAGCTCCCTCCCTTTTGCCCATGAAGCATGTATCCTTCTGAATCATAAGAATGGATTTTGTCACTGTTCAGCACCTGATGGTTTTAAGTTTCTGACTTGTGCTGTAGGATAAACTGTGTACTTTCATATCAAATTTAAAAGAGTGTTTCAAAAGAAGTTTATGGCATAGAGCATACACAGCCATGCAATGAGATAAGGTTCCTGGGGGCTACTTAACTTATGTGGAATAAAACACATTTCAGAAAATATGACTCAAACTTCGATGAAAACATCATTTAAATATAGGGCTTCTTCACTTACCACCCCAACTTATGTGAGTTTTTCAGATAGTTACACTGGTGATTTTTTAAAACTTGTTTTGGAGAAAGAGTTCTAAAAATATCACATATGTCCCTCCCTGCCTTCTAAGTGTGCACATATGCACGTGTGTGTGTATGTGTGTGTGTGTGCACGTGTAAGTCCTCAAATGTTCTCTCTGCTGAGAACTTCTCCATGGGCTATTTCATAAATTTTTACAAACTGGATGGCTAGGAGTAGAATACTATTTGACCCTGCATTGCCCTCTGGCTTCCATGCTCATTTTTACTTCATATCTAAGTTTCTTCAAAGTGTGGTTCACACTTAACTTTCACCACATCCCTGCTTCTTGATCCTTTCTGGACTTGGTAAAAGATGGACTTTCTTTCCATCAGCCTACCAACATGCACTGGCAAAAAGTTCTGTTCCCAAACTCTCTGAATTTAATCATGAACTTTTCTGGAAACTCCTTTCCCAGCTCCCTGGCAATTGCCTCTCCATTATCTTTGTATTGGTCTCACCATTTCTTCTCAGTGATCCTCACCAAAGCTTCTGGCCTTTCCAAGTTCTATTCTGACTCTATTGCCTTGCCTTAAGCAGTTCCACACCCTCTGTAACCACGTCCACCCTAATGATTCCCAAACCCAATTTTGGCCCAATTTTTATCCCTCCACTCAAAATAGGCACCTCAAGCTCACAGAACCCAAGGTGAAGTCACTGTCATCCCCCAGTCTGTTCTTTTTCTTGGCTTGCCCATATCCAAAGCCAGAAGCCTGACTTCCCTGATATCCAAGATCACATCTGAGATTTCTAGATGTGTCTCAGCTCCACTGTTTCTTCTTTATCCTTGTTGTCCATATCTTTATCCTGGCCCCTAGTCTTCCTCCTCAGGATTGTTGCAACAGACTTTTAACTGATCACTTTTTCTCTCTCACCTCAATAATTTTACATCTACGCTCCTGTCATCAATAAAGTTACTAAAGATCTAAATCCGTTTACGTTACCTCTGCTTAAAAATCCTTTCCCCAGCATGTAGAGAATAAGGCGAAGGTCACTGAAGGGCATTTGAAGTCCATCTTGATCTGATCCCTGCCCATTTTTTCATGACTTGCCACTTCAGAATCTATCTTTCAGCAATTTATAACTGCCTATAGTTCCCTAAGCACACATAACCACTAAGAATTTGCTTCATGATACACTTGAGGAACATCACATTTCTTTATTTTTCTAGATAAAATTAAAACTGGCTCAGGCTTTCTTCACCAGTGTTGATGAGAAAGCCATTCCCTAGGATTGAGGTGCTGAACTCAGTCCCCTCCTTCCAGGGAGGTCCATTAGGATTGCAGGGCTCCCACAAGGAAGAGGTCCTGACCCAGGTTCACAGGGTGGCCCTTACTGTGACTGAACTTACCACCTCTGTCCAGGTCATCTGCAGGCCATGAGCACTGCTCATCCCACAGGACAGTAATAAGAAGGGCACCTACTGGGATCCCTGGGTGGCGCAGCGGTTTTGCGCCTGCCTTTGGCCCAGGGCGCGATCCTGGAGACCCGGGATCGAATCCCACGTCGGGCTCCCAGTGCATGGAGCCTGCTTCTCCCTCTGCCTATGTCTCTGCCTCTCTCTCTCTCACTGTGTGGCTATCATAAATAAATAAAATAAAATAAAAATTAAAAAAAAAAGAAGGGCACCTACTAATAGTGCACTTACTATATGTTTATTCAGTGCCACTGTTCCAAGCAATTTGCATACATTCACCTACTTATTCCTCATAGCAGCCTTATAAGGTAGGCATAGACAAGTCAGGAGCCAGTCCCATTTTGCAGGTGGGGAAGTCAAGGTCCAAAGGTCAAGTGACCTACCCAGGGTAAGTGATGGGGCTGGGATCTGACTCATTAGCCTGACTCTTGCTCCTAATTACTATACTCCACACCTCTCCCACTACAGTTCTCTGAAGCTTCTAGGACTGGCCACGGAGAAACTTCATCATTGCTCCCAAGAACTCATTGACCAGCCCCATACAAGCAGACTTGTACCCCTTTCCCACCACGAGTTACCTTCATATCATGTAGCAGAAGTAGGGTTGGGGAGTCTTGTTTCAACACTTTAAATCTATTGCTTTACCAAGAATAAAAGAGAATGAACAAGGTAACAGCTTACACTATTCCACAACTCTGGCTGTTCCTTCTACCTGAAGTGTCTCCCTCCACCTAGGAAGGGAACTCTATAAAGCTCTTGTTCCTTTTTTTAAAATACAGCTCCTCCAAGAAGCCTTCCTTGCCTGCCATTCCTTTTCATTTTGGGTCTGCACCCATACCTTGCACATGTTTCTATTGTCGTGCTTGCCACAAAACATTGTAATGTTTTTAATATTTTTCATAGTAGCCTCTTTTATAAACTTAGGCTTCTCAGGGACAGGAGCTAGATCTTACATAACTCTGTATTCCAGTCCCTAACAAGATGCTTAGAAAACTAATAAATACTGCAAGCTGTTTGATAATTGAAGTAAGCTGACCCAAAGTCAACACTGTACCTATCATTATTTTACCACCTCTCCACTGCTCCCCCACTGGCCCCACACCACCATCATTCCTCTCCTGGTTTAGTGCAATGACCTCCCTGCTGGCCGCAGCACTTCCATGTAATAGCCAGGATAATCTTTAAAATAAAAAACGGAGAATGCTGCTCAAAATCTCCCGATGGTTTCCCACCACAATCAGGAAACACTATGATGACCTACAAGACTTCTATATGATCTGCACCCTTTCTCCCTACTGACCTGATCTCCTTCCCCTACTGAGCTACTTCATCTCTCCAGCCTCCCTGGCCTCCTGTTGTTCCTCAAACACACTAGGCATACTCCCACCTCAGAGCCTTTGTACTTCTGGTGCCCTCTGCCCAGAAGGTTCTCCCCATATAATCCTCAGAGCTCACTCCCTCACTTCCGTCAAGTCTTTGTGCAAATACCACCTTCTCATTGAGGTCTTCCCTGATCACTCTATTGAACACCTTGCTTTATTTGTCTTCATAGACTTTTTCACATTCTGCATAATACAATATAATGTGTATGCAATACACTGCATACTTTACTTATTTATCTTATTTATTACCTATCTCCTCCACATAGAATGTAAGCTCCATGAAGACCTGGCACATTTCAGGAACTCAATACATCTGTGCTGTATGACTGACTCTTAGACCAAGGAACCCAAATCCAGTCTCTTCATTGCCTTTAACTGGACAAGGCCTTCAATCTATCCTCAGCTGCTTCAGCTCTCAAACAAGGGAGGACTGCAAGATCTCATAGAAGGAGGTTTATACTGGAATAAGAAGAGAAAATCTAAGATTTTTCCCACCCACTTTTTGTCTTTTGCACTCTTTAAGGGAAAATTGGCAATCCATATTACAATCTCAAAATATTTTTGGTCCAAAACAATTGCATAAACATTTGTATGTGTGGGTGTGATGGAGAAAATATGAACTCCGTGTTTTCACAGACTTCCTTTTAAGGAGAAGGAGAGCATGGAGTCTTTATAAGTTGATCCAGTAATGAAGGAAGAAAAACTGAGAGAAGGAAGAAAGAATTCATTAATTTACACTAGAAAGGAAGGATCTGGAACTGCTCTTGGAAAAAGAGGACTGATCCAGAGATCTCAGAAAGTAGCCCAGTGTGGGAGGAGGTAAAGATGGGCATTTAAAAATAAAATTTGGTATAAAGAGAAGGGTATCACAAATCTTTGAAATCTAGAAAAAGCCTTGTACTTCCACAGAAAATCCTGCCTTGTCTACAGCACACCCTTCTGGATTATCAGATTCTGGCCTTCCACTGCTAATAAGTGCTATTCTAGAGTACTCTTCTAGAACTCTGTAAACTGTAGATAACTGATAGCTATTGAAAATAGTTCTTGTTGATAGACATGTAAATTCTTTTTTTAAAAAAAAAGATTTTATTTATCTATTCATGAGAGACACAGAGAGAGACAGAGACATAGGCAGAGGGAGAAGCAGGCTCCTTGCGAGGACTCTGATGTGGGACTCCATCCCAGGACACGGGATCATGACTTGAGTCAAAGGCAGACACTCAACCACTGAGCGTCCCAGGTCCCCGACATGGAAATTCTTTCTCACAGAAGTAGAATGGACTTCCCTTTCCTACTGTGGAAACAGTCCAGTCTCACCTCCATCTATACATCCATTTCTATATTCCTAATCCATCAGAGCATCCGTTCTGGGGATTCTTCTTTGAACTGTGACACCTTACAAGTTCCTTCATTAATGAGTTAAATAAAATCTTTAACAAATGTTCACTGTATATCAGTATGAGAGTCATAATCATCTTTCTAAAAAATTATATTCTTTAATTAAATGTGTGAAGAGAATTTTAAAGATGTTTTATATTGTATTATGCAATATGATCAAGAAAATGTAAACAAAATTGAGTTGTTTTTATTTTTTATATGTTGATAATAAGAATGACCTTAAAGTGACCAAATTATTTTTGGACAAATGGAGATCATACACAGTTCCAGAGTTTTAGGAAATGGACACTCCCAGACTGGTTTCACTGCCTTCAGATTCTTCTCCTTCAATCCAGTCTCCATAATTTTGCTAAAGTAATCTTCTACAAGACAAGTTTGATCATGTCAGTCCCTTGGTAAAACACTGTGAACAGTTCTCCATTGCCTATTGGGTGAAGCTCAGAGATCCTCACCTGATAGACAGTTCAGGCCCAAACTATAGTCTTGAGTACATTCCACCTTTCCCTGCCTTAACTCTCCAACTGAACACTCACTCAAAACCTGTGAGTTTGTACCCTAGAGTCTAAATGTGACATCTATTCCCCACTCATGGGAATGACATCCATTCATCCCTCAAGGTCCAGATCATGTCTCACATCTTCAAAAACTCTCCCAGAGTGATCTTCTTTTTTGAATACACTGAACAACTTACCTATTTTCTCATGTATCATATACTGTTCTAAAGCTTATATCTAATTAGACTGTAAACTACTAATGAGCATACCATATTTTATATTTTATTTGTATTCCCCAGGACTTAACTCGGAATTAGGCACATGGTAATAAGGATCTATTGATCCCTATAACATAAGAATTAGCCTCTGAGAGAGAACTCCAATCCTTTCCTCCAGCAGTGGCCTAATATTTGATGAGGAGTCACATGCATCATACACACTCATGTACATACCCCCCCAACACACGCACTACACAAACTCCAGGCATCATATACTACACACCATCCCATACACACACACTCCTCACACCACACACATATTACACACACCCCATGTATACTCCCCACACACACCACATACACACACAAACACACGCACATACATTCTACACACAGCCCACACATACATATATACCAGACACACACCACAGTGCGAAAGCATCACAAATACCCCTAACCAGAACTCCTATCCCTCTGCTTTGGAATCTTTCCCAAGTTCCCACAAATGCTATTTACCCAAATCCTCCAGATGATTCCAACCTGAAACGTACTCCAGGAATTATAGCACATCCAGAAGTCCCCTGATTGGGTCCCCTCTAGACTCCCAGGCTTTCTAAGAAGGGCTCCTCTGCTGTGCCCTTATTTCCAGACTTCATCCCAGGGGCCTCTGAGAAGTTGCAGTCCATTCTGTCTGCCCAGCACTCACTAAGCTCTTGCCCCAACCTTTGCTCATTTTCTTCTAGGCTCCACACTGGCTGGTGGCAAAGCTGCTCCATTTATGCAAATTCCTGCTCCCCTTAATATATGCAGGGCCTCAGCTAGACCTAGATGAGATATAATAATGAATAAGACATTATCCTTGCCCTCCAGACGCTTACAGGCTAATAATACCTGTAGAACTAATTAACTTCTAAGGGAAAAAGAGATAATATCTTCAGTTGTGTCATTTTTGCTCACATTCAGGTTAGACAAAGTCACATGAATTGCTTGTTGGTCTTTGTGAACAAGTACTAAGGAGAAACCACTGCCAAATCAATACATTTTAATTGGATGTGTTTATGAAACCCAGGAGAGTTTCCTAAATGTATTAATTGCTTCCCAAGGAAATATAAATTGCACAATTACTTAAACCATGAAAATTAATACAATGACAGCTCTAAAATATTGCTTTGTAAACTGTTGCTAAATACATAAAAATAAACCAACTGACCTTTTTAAAAGTTTTAAAAAAATATCTCTAAATGATCAGCATACAAGAATCGTTTGCCTTGAAACTAACCAACTTACTTAGGGCAGTATATTAACGCATCGCAATTCATTTACAAGAGATTTCTTCAACTGTATCATTAGTTTTAGAAAAGTTATTTCAACAAAGAAGGTAGCTAAAAGGTTAGATGTGAACTATTTTCCAAAAAAACAAAAGGTTTATCTCTTAATCTGAACTTAGAATTTAAAAAGTAGTTTGCAGTGAAGATAGTAATTATCTGTATTCTAAGATTCTTTCTAATTTGAATTTTCCAATGACTTGCATTAGAAAATATGCTGAGGTCTGGTTCTCTGAGATGGGAGAGATGGAAGAAATGCCATTCATGCAGAGCTTTCAAAACTTGAAATTACTTCCTCTAGAAAAGAGCCTTCTCGTTCCCATGATCACCCTTTCAACAAACACTTCTGAGTAGTTTCCATATAGGCCTCCCACCGCGTCAGGTACTAGGAGATAAAGGGAGAACAACCCAGTCCCCAGCCTCGGGAAGTACAGTCCTAAGGGAATGGGCATATTTGCTTTCCTAAGCTGGGAAGGGGGAGCGCAAGAGGCTGAACACTGAAGTCTCTTCACAGAGGACAAAGCACTTCAACTGAGAACTGAACAATAAATGTGACGTTGCCAGGAAATCAAGGCAGGCAAGGCCATTCCAACAGAAGAACCAGCATGGGCGAAAGACATAAAGACCTGAGAAAGCATGGCAGGGCCATAGAAGAGCAAGAGCTAAGACCAGACCTTAACAATATGAGGCAATCAGTAGGACACACACAGCTAGAGGAGCAAGCAGAGGCCAAATAAAAATAATGACTAATTTTGAGCACTACTTATGTGCCAGGCACAGTGATAGGTGTTCGAGTAAAGCACTTATATTACTATCATAAAACAATTTCCCCTTGAGATAAGTACTATCATGAAACCAATTTCATAGATGAGGAAAGTAAAGCACAAAAAGGTTACTTGTTCAACATCTCACAGCTAGTCAGTAGCTTTGATACCAGGCATTCTTTCTTTAGAGTCCGTAAGCTTAACCACCTTTTAACTATGAAGGATCCTATATACCAGTCATAGGAATTGAGAAAGTACAGATCTTGCAGGCAATTTGGTTTTGCTCGTTTGTATAATGGGAGTGGGGAAGGGGGCAGGGCACAGAGGTCAGAATCCCAGTCATGAAGAGAATACAACTCTTAGTAAAAGAGAAAACAAAGGCCTGCCCTAGGCAGGAGCGGTGGAGACAGAAGGGAAAGGTTGATGCCCATGATGTTTAGGCGGTAGAGTAAAAGACAACATGGCAACCCTGATGGGGATTGGGAAGAGGACAGAGGTAGACAAGTATTAGGAAGGGAACACCTCTTTCCCACTCCTCATGTTTCTTGAAACATGAACAAAGAACATCAATTAATATAAAACTCCAGGCCTCTCTGCCCTCATACTCCCTGCCCCCTTGAGCTATAGCAATTTATCTGATGATAAATCTGGTAGAGAAATGGGGCATGTGTAGTCCACCCTTTCCTCTTCCCTCCATCTTAAGGGCAATAGGTCCTTGGGAAGTATACATTCTATTCTGCATTTCCATAAAGCAGGGAGGCTCACAGTTTTCCTCACAGTAGGAAATAAACTTGACCCCCAACATCTGGTGCAGGAACCGAGAACTTTGAGAAATAAGACAAAATGGTGGCAATTGAGGTACAGTCCTCTGGTGGAATCTGTGATTTGGGGTCGTTTGCTAGTGTTTAGCATGTTAAATGGTCCATGAAGTTGGATTTTGTTGTTGTTGTTGTTTTCAATAAAACCTTTATTAATATTTTGAACAGCCACTGAGAAAACCAGCTATTCAGGCATTACCGAAACTAATTTCTAAATTTAAATTGGGGGAAATAGCTAGAGTGAAGAACAATACCATCATTGGGCACTGTGAATGCCAGACAGAAGAATTAACAGCCACCCTTCAGATGGAGAACTAGGTGTAGGGTTGATGTTTTCTAGACATTGCAGTCAGAAAGAGTGGGGCCCTCTTCTAGCTGCCTGCTTGCAAAGATGAGCCTCTGCTGGTCAGGGGAGATGATGTCTTTATCCTGGATCTCAGCTTTCACATTTTCAGTAGTGTGTCACTGGGGTCTTCAAGGAGATTCGCATTTTGGCCTGTGAGCAAATGCAAAGATACTGCAAGTCCAATCATACTCAGTTGCCTCAACACCAGCACACTGCCACTGGATCATGCCAGCTGCCTCTCCTATGAAGCTGATTTTGACAGGCAGTTGACTTTGAACTGCTAGGCCTGGACAAAGGACCAAGGATGGTTTTCCCTCTGGCAGATTCCCCCGCTTACAGACTGTGGTGGCTCTGTCTACAAGCAAGTAACTTTCTCCAGAGGCAGAGAGGCACATACAGGACTCTACCAAAGGCCAGCACTTCACCAAAGGGGAGAGCTTCAGTGCTGTAAAAGGCTGTGGAGGGATAGGATAGGTGCAGGACTGCAAAAAAATAATGTACTCCTTTAAAACTGCAAAGTAGCTGAGCTCTGCTGTATACAGAGGAGCTCTAGTTGAGTCCTGGGTTCAAATGGTTAGTGCTGTGTAAGCAGGCAGTATAAACCGCGAAAAAAATAGAGGTTTCAAATACACATGATAAGAAAGGGGGGGCGGAATAGCTCTAATAAGATCCTCAAACAACTGCCTCCGTTTCAAGCTTTTACTCTTTGTCAGAGAGCCGCAATGCCTCAGATGGCATGTAAAGGGAGGAGACATGAACGTAGGTGGTGTTTTCCCCAGGTTGACTCAATTCCCCATGCCCAAACTAGCCAACTTCTTGCTGATACGTCTCCCATTGCGTTTAAGGTCACATATTGTGTGTTTCAGAAAGCTGAAAATAGCCAACCGGCTTCCTGATAAAATCAAACTTTCTCCTCTGGTCCTCACACTTACCCATGCATTTCTGCTTCAGCCTTTGGCCACTCTAAGAACAAGGTTCTGGAACACTATTTTGCCCAGGATAGGGGTTGACAGTTTAAAGGTGAAGGGTTGGCTTATTTTCTAACCAATGACCTTGAGTATCCTCTTAAATCTTTAGTTTCTTGACATGTGATGTTCGGGGACACCTAGAATTATATTAATACAACTTCCAAGGCACAGAGACACCTGCCCAGTTTCACGAGATTTTACCTGGACTACACTTCCTGGAAAATTCCCCAAATCTATCCAGAATCAGGAACACCTCTCACTAAGACTGATCAAAATAGCAAACTGAGGAGAATGGATTACTGATTTCAATTTCCATGGACTTTCACATCACAGTGGCAATAAAACATGATTTTGGACTTCCAATTCCTCTGGATTTTATTGATCCTTTAGACTTTAATTTCTCATTAGACATTATATAGGGGATTGATATTAACTTTGGAGGCATCTTAATGATGTTGGCATTTTGATTTCTTGTGGAATTGTAATGTTGTCATTTAATCTCACAGCAAGACATGGGCAGTGTGCCATCATATATCTGATGGAAAACAGAACAAGCTATTGATAGTCAGCTACAGAACAGAGTAGCCTACAAGTTCATTCAGCTGAGAGACTTGTTCAAGTAAACTCTTCACTGCCCCCCTGTGGCTCCAGGTTGAGGCCCACAGGAGTAAGGTAGTCATGGGAGGACAGGTCTGAAGAAGTGAGAGTAGGTTGCTCCAACAAGCTGCTCCTCCTTCCCCTGAGCAGAAGAGTCCCCACTCTGGCTAACCAAATGGTAAAGCCAATAAAAAGACAAAAATATGGTAATTAGCCAAAAGGGAATACATCTTCTTCACTCCCAATGTTTCCCTCTAAGTGAAGAGCCATCAATTACCATAACATACCTGGCCTTGGTCCACCTATATACCATTTTGGCTTGAATCACTGGGTAGGCCCAGGCACCAGTATGTTTTAAAAGCTCTCCAGATGATTCTAATGTGTAGGCAGGGCTGAGAACCAAAGAACTAAATGATCTCTAAAGGTACCTTCCAACTCTTAAGGAAAAAATAAAAAATAAATTGCTGCGATCTTGCCAGAAGTGAGAGGAAATGACTTTGAGGCCCTTGGGACATCCTTTCTAGTAGCCCTAAGACTCAAATGCATAGTGTGCAATCAACCTTCTAATGGGAAAAAAATACATGAGCTTCATGTTGGTCCCAAAGCTTGCCTCTTAGGGCTCCCCTACCGGGTCACTGCCACACAATCAATGGTAGCACTATTCTGAATTGTAACTTGAGAGAGAAATAATCAGGAACAATCCAGCTACGCCACAGCCTAATCACAGTGACTGATATTTCTAGGGCTGTGTTAATCAAGCCTTCATGTAGACAGACCCTTATGGTCAAACTGATTCTGGAATGATTTTGCCTCCACGGCTGGAATCTTTTATAAACTAAAATTCTCCATTCACTCTTCCCTCTCACCTAAGTGCAAAATCCCTCCTAATGGTAGCATCTGTTGTCTGCAGCAAACAGAGTTGATTATAGATGCTCTGAAAGGATTTTAGGTCCTTTCTCATGCTATTCAGGGGGTGATAGTGTGATGAGAAGCAGGGACTCTTATGATTAAAAAAAAAATCTTTGGCTAAACAGTAAGTGCAGTAATAAAGATATGCTGTTGTATAAAATATTAATATTTGTTGGATTTTTATCTCTTTCTTCAGTACTAAATACAGCCAATAACCATACGCGCACTATCTCTTATAGCTACAGAGCAGGTGTGCAGGTAACTGGTTACCAAGCAACGTATTGGCTAGGGATTAGAGCACACAGTTGCATGGGCATAACTCTGAATAATGCAGACCTTGTTAAGTGATACATTTTTCATTATCCTAGTATCACATCAAGTTCTATACCACCTTTTTTTTCTCCTTCTTTAATCTGGGGAACATATTCCTATTAAGAACCTTAAAGAAATCTTACCATCAGATATTTCTTTTTTATTAAAAACAATGAAAAGAACAGATTCATTATATCTTATCCATCAAACTTGTTATCTACCTAAACATCTGTTCAGTTTTTGTTGTCGTGTTTAGAAAGAATAATTATCCAACAGACCTTATAAGAAATGAATTCCGGTGGAGCGAATGAACTTTACTAATGACTTGCATTTATAGCTCCTCGAGGAAAAAGTTACCTATTCTCATAATCCTGTTTATTCTTTCAAAATGAAAAGGTCTTTGGTGGTTATTTTAGATCTTAAAGGGTTTTTAAAAACTAGCTCTCAACAGCTTTCTGATCCTTAATAAATATGATCAAAATATATTTAAAATGTTTGTAGCTCCTCAGTCCCCAAGTATGGATAAATGCCTCTGCTCTTTACCTTTACTTTCCTAATTTAAATATCAGCCTGCGTTAAGGACTCAAAGTAGCAACTATAAAATATTTTGTTTATAGGGAAGATCTCTGATACTTGTGATGACATCATTTGTCCTTTCTTTTGTCATAATTAAAAGAGGAGGCAGTTAGCAGCTGAAAGGAAGACAGTGGGAAGGAGGAAGGAATTCAAAAGGGGTCCCTAATTCCCCCATTCTTTGGAAATATTAAACAAGGAGGAAATCTAGTTATATATATATAGTAATCACCCTTCTGTATATTCCACAGAACACCTCTCTGGAGTTATTTAAATGATCTTGCCTACTTTAGAGAAGGTACTTCCATGTGGAAATGATATATGAAGTGATTTTAGTGCAAGGGAACAAAATAAATATTATTTTCCTTAATTTTAAGATTATATATCCACGACAAATACATTTTTTTAAACATGGAAATAAGACAATGGGGTTTAGTCTTGATTATGAGTACAGAGGAAAAAAACAACTTAGCCTAGTTCTTGGGTTTCATGTCATAGTTATGAATTTAGAGAAAAATAAATTTTGCACAGCCCTTTGGAGTTCATGCAAGGCTGTACACAACCACTTGCCTCAGACAATGGAGCAGTGGGAACTTGCTTCTGACCTGGCGGCTTATTGAAGCTCAAACCGACAATTTTATAAAATTTCCAGCAGCTTTGTAACTGTGTCCATTATTTATGATTCAGCATCTTCAAATTCATCTAAAGTATACTTAACATGAGCAGAACACCAAAAAATGGCAAAGTAGGCAACTTCAAATTTTTTAGGGGAAAGAGCTATGAAAGCTATGCCCTCTCTCCCTATGTGCTTCTTTCCTTTTAGGAAAGAAATATAATATTCTCCATACTGAAGGTAGGATTAGGAGTCAACACACTGAAAATGAAATGGATATTTCTTTTCCTTACATTTGAAATCTATATTTTGGAAAACAAATTTTTTAAATAAAAAAATAAAATTTGTATGCTTGATACCAACCTTATATCTAAAATAAGTATCTGGAATCCATACCTTTCCAAAATTGCAAAATGACATAGCTGCTTTTAGTTTCAAGATTCTGCAGTAAGATACATGTACGGCGGTCTCCCTCTTATCCATGGGGGTTGCATCCCAAGACCCACAGTGGATGCCTGAAAGTGCAGGTAGTACGAACTCTACATGTGCTAGGTTTTCTCCTACACACATATACAAACCTATGATAAAGTTTAATTTATGAATTAGGCACAGTAAGAGATTTACAACAATAACTGAAGATAAAATAGAACAATTATCACAATATACTGGAATAAAAGTTATGTGGATGTGGTCTCTCTCTTACACATACAAAATGCTTTATTGTGCCGTAGTTACCCTTCTTCTTGTGATGTTGTGAGATGATAAAATGCCTGCATGATGACATGAAGTGAAGGGAATGATGCAGGCACTGTGACACAGCACAAAGAAGGCTACTACTGACTTTCTGACAGTTCGTCAAAAGGAGGATCATCTGCTTCTAGACCAGGGTGACTATGGGTAACCGACACTTACTTTGTCCCAGTCTACCTGGTTCTTTCCTTTTATTTTATTTTTTTTAAGATTTTATTTCTTTATTCATAAGAGACACACAGAGAGAGGCAGAGACACAGGCAGAGAGAGAAGCAGGTTCTCCACAGGAAGTCTGATGTGGGACTTGATCCCAGGACCCAGGGATCACGACCTGAGCTGAAGGCAGATGCTCAACCACTGAGCTACCCAGGCATCCCTACCTAGTTCTTTCCTGATAAGACTGTTGCTATGCTGTCTGGATGTGAAACGGTCTTTCGACTAGTAACTCATCAGAGTGGTTTAAACACACACACACATATACACACACACATAACGAGATCTGTTCAAGCTTTACCTTTGTTCTATGAACTTTTTGTTAAACCAAAAAGATATTCTTGTCAACCTCACCTTACTATTTCAGGCTGGAGATTCAAGATCATATCTATGTACAAAGTCTTATAACTTTAAACTAGTTTCATGGTAATTTCCTCATAAATGTCATTTCTACCAAAATCACACTTGAAAGATACTCATTACCAGAAATCATACCTTATCAAAGAAATTTGCATTGACTCAAAACAGATAAATTTATACACATACATTCCTGCTCTACCCCCACTCATGTAATTACTTAATAATTATGTAACAAAGACATACACAAACTAGGTAAAATTTCTTAAGTTAAATTCTTCCAAAAGTATTTATTGTGTGTCCAGTATGCCTTGACTGGTTATTTTCTTTATTCCAATAAGGACTCTTTCTAAAAGTGTTTGCCTAAAGTTGTCTCCATTTCTCAGTATCAGTTAAGGTAATAAATGAAAGGGAGAAAAGACGGTCTATAAGCCTATCTTCTTTTGTGATCTTTCATGCAGAAATCAACTGGGTTACACTTCAGAATTGAATCTTTAGACTTACAAATTAGCAAACACTGCCTAGCCTGTTGCTAATAAAAGGGCTGTATACATACTTGCTTTTTTCTTTACAATGAAAATTTTAAATTTGCAATACATACAAATCAGTAATAAATTCATATTTCATGTCAATTCCAAAACAAAAAATACCTTTGCGAGACCCAAAATGAATACCACCTTCCATTAGTCCATTTGATGTTATGAGTCACCTTTCTTCTTCTTTCTGTTCCCCTACAGCTGTCAGAGAGTCACGGCCAAGTTAGTCTGTTTGCTTTGTTCAGCAAAGAAAATGTTCAGTTTCACCTTGAAGTCTGAATTTATTAAAAGGTATAGAACCTTCTACTCCGAACATCATTACAACTCTTTTCCCCCAAAAAGTGTGAATGTGATCTAAATGCTATTCTCAGAGTGACCACCTAAATAATCATATTTTCAGTTTATTGCATTTCTTATGATGCTTGAATCTTTTCAGAAATAAGACAGGACCAAAAATTATATTATCGAGAGAAAATTTATTACAATGTCTACTATTCCCATATTTAAAATGTCGGCCTCATGATTCATTACCTTTTGTCAATTCTCCTGTGCACTTGAACACGGTTAATTAGCAAAGTCTTTCTTAAAATCTGCCAGGGTCTTGAGGGAAAAAGGCAGGGGGCAGGCAGGAAAAACAGGCCTGCGGTTAGGAGTGAAGGGATAAACTAGATTAGGTCACAGGACTGAAGAACCCCTGAGATAAGACAGGACTGTTGCTCCCCACCCTCTAAACCTGGAGGGCCTCGATACTGTCCTCCTTTGTGACCAGTGAGGCAAAACTCCCCTGAGAAACAGGTAAATGTGTCAGCACCCTGAATCATACCTTTGCACTGCCAGGACTATTTTGTCATCTAGTAGACATATATGTTTTTGTCTCTGGACTATCAGAATATGTCCTTGTCATTATCAACTCAAGTTCAGTTTTCTACGGGAGTATCTATGGACCGTATAAATGAGAATCAACATTTCTCAAGTACATGCTTATACCCAGTGCTTTCTTTGAGAGAGAGAGAGAGAGAGCACATGTGCACTAGGAGGTAGGGAGGGGCAGAGGGGGAGAGAGAATCTTAAGCAGGCTCCATGCCCAGCACAGATGGAGCCCAATGCAGGTCTTGATCTTAGGACTCTGAGATCATGACCTGAGCTGAAATTAAGAGTCAGATGCTTAGCCAACTGATCCATCCAGGAGCTTGTATGCCTGATGCTTTCTGTGCATCTTCTTATTTAATCCCCTCTATACTACTGCATGGTTGTACTCTCATCCATCTATTGTATATGAAATACACAAAACACAGGACTCAAAAAGGCCAAGTAAGATCCTTGTACAAGGGATCGCATTTGTAAAACAAAACAAAACAAAACAAAAAAAACACGGATCTGAGATTCAAATTTAGGTTGGATTCCAAAGGCCCTGTTCTTTCTACAATGCCATGGGGGCTGGTGAGATACAGATTTCCTCACAAGCTGAGGGAATTGATTTTGGCATTAAACAGCATCATGAAACTCTTACCTCTGAAAATAGTTTTGGCAGTTCCTCAAGTAACTGATCTGTATTTTGTTGTATAACATTCATTTTTGTTTGATAACATTTCCAACATTTAAGTACACTGAAGATTTGTTGCTCTGCTGACATTTAAATTAGTTTTTGCATGTCTTTTCTCCCAACAATGTTAGGTCATTGAATTTTGAACAGAGTGGTTTTTCTAAAGAGTTTCCTCCATATGTAAAAAGACTACCACATCATATTCAGAAAAAAATAGTCGAAGAGGAAAGTCCTGAAACTATATACATCTCAAAGTAGGGTCCAAAAAACTTCTCTATAAGAGTTACCTTGGGAGGTTGTTAACATGCAGGTTCCTGAATCCCATCCCAGAAATAATGATCCCAGATATGGAACCCTGTTACCTACATTTTAAGCACAAAAGTTCAGGAATCACTACTACAGGCAATACACTGTCAAAGAAGTATTGTAAAGATGCAACCCATAGAAGTTTTCATGCTCCAAGAGTCACAAAGAGGGCCACTTCTAATTACTGAAGTCTTAAATTTGAAACAGACATAAATGAAATTGACAAGACTCTCTGTGCAAATACACAGATTTTTGTTTATGGAAAGAAATTAGCTTCAGGTATGCCACTCTTGATATGAAGCATGGTAAACTAGCTTAACCCACTTACATCTTCACCACAAACCATTAAACTAAACACATGTACAAAAACCAAGAAGGGCCTTGGGGTCTATGGCAATTGACCCACTGTCCTTCTCCTTCTCCCTCTCTTCTTACATAGGCTTAATTCTTCCATTATTAGATGATTACAGGCCTTCTTTCCTCCCAACTCTTCATGCTTCATAGTGATTACACTTAAAACCTAACATGCCAACATAAAAGAATTCCTGTGTCATGTACACGACATGGAAGGCCATCGATCATGGGTCCCCTGGCAACCCTGCACTTCTCCTTTCACCCACCTCATCATTCTTAACCCTGGAACAATTCCCAACTAGAGCCCCCCTAGCACCCAATTGCCGACCCACACTGTATCCTTTCCTTTTGATAAAATGGCCTTTAACTCATCATCTTCTTTACCTGATTGATATCAATTTACCTCTCAAGGACTGCCTCCTGCTGGAGCCTTCTCTGATGCTCTGTAGCCCCATGGTAGGTGAAGTGAGGGGTTCTAATTTCTGACTGCACATCAGAATTATCTTGTTAACTTTTGATATAAATATAGCCCCTCCAGCTCTTTATGGTTGCTGTGTGCATGCTACATCTTTTCCTGTGCTCCTACTACTTTTAACCTATTTGTGTCTTTGAATCTAAATTATGTTTCTGGAAGACAATGTATAGTTGAGTCTTGCTATTTTATCAAATATAACGTTTGTCTTTGATACGAGTGTTCCTCTATTCACATTTAATGAAATTATTGTTATGGGTGGATTTATTTTTTCCATCTGATGTGATGGATTTCTTGGCTAGTAGATTTCATATTTTAAAATTTCCATGTAACTATTAATTTGATTGGATTTATTTATTTTCAATATGACTATCTGTGTTCCATTTTCTTCATGTATTGCCTCCATTTGCATTAATTACTTGTTAGGATACCATTACAATTTTTCTGGTGACTTTTAAGTCATTTTTAAAAGTTATTTTCTTAGTAATTGCTTCAGGATTGATATGTATCTCTACTTGTCATTGTCCACTTCAGGTTAATATTGACGGAATTCTGGTAAAATATATCAATTTTGTTTCAATGTAGCTTCATTTCTTCCCCTATTTTCCCCCAATAGAACTTCCCCAATAGAACTCTGTGCTATTATTATTAGATATATTACACCTGTCTATGTAATAAACCCCACAATATAGTATTATAACCATTGATTTAAACAATCTTATAGTTTTAAAGAAATTAAGAGAACAAGACAAAAAAGATATTGCTCTAGATATATCCTATTTCACCTACATATTTACCATTTCCAGTGCTCTTCTGTAGTGTAAGTGCCTGACATTAAACTTTCTGATTGTAGCATAAGTGCCTGACATTAAGCTTTTGATTGCTGAGGCATCCATTTCAAAAGACATCCATCTTGAATAAACACATTGCCAGATGTATGACACAGTTACTAGCAAAACAACCAGATGAGGAACTAGGATCCCCTACCCAGGAAGCTCCCTTTTTCCGACAGCCCTGAGTAATCTGGATAACTGACCACTTGAGTGACCCCACTACCCCTTTCCCAAGCCCTAATTCCTGCTCTCATACTTTAAGACAGCTGATAAAAGGGTGAACACACAAAACCCTAGACACTCCTCCCTGGAACATAATAAAGGCAGAGCACCAGGTTGTGCTTCCCCTCCTTGTACTGCCCAACACATTGCTGTGTGGCCCTCTGGCATACCTTGTACCCTCTAGCATCCGTGAGTAATAAATCTTGTTCCTCAAAGTTTCTTGATGATTTTGCTGAATGTAGCTTGCCATTATAGTAAGAACCAGATGGGCCAAGCCAATCACAATATTTATTTATTTATTTATTTATTTATTTATTTATTTAAACCCTAAACTTAGTCCACAGCTTGATATTTTTTCATTTGGTAATGTCTAACATATAGATCTCCAAAGAATTTCCAGTAATAACAAATATAAACAGAAAGAAAATTCCTTGGTACTGCATAAAGGAAATAGAACAAAATTTTAAGAGATTTTTTAACTGCCTCTTATGCTGACAATTATAGGATGATCCTATGACTCAGAAATGTTAAAAGAATCAGTGATACAAAGGTTTTCCTTTCTTTCTAATCTTTTCTTGGTAACAATGATCTATGCTTAACCCCATGCCTGTTGCCTTCTAATTCTGCTCCAAAGATGAATTAGCTTTCCCAAGAAATTCTTCTTCAAGAATTTCCAGACCAACTGAATTGGGTCTCATTTCATTCTCATGAGACAATGAGATTATCAATGCAAATTGAGCAATGGAAAAAACAAAGAAACATCCATTCCCATGAATTACATACCCATCTAAATGAAACACACGGTATGTACATACATGCTAAAACTTATTTTTCATAATGAAGACAGACTCAGCCTTTGACAATATTCTCTGGCTGACCATTTTTAATCTTCTTAGATTTCTGGAATAATTGTGTGCTCTGACCTCTGATCTTCACCCAGCTCAACAGGACTACTATCCTCTCTGGAGCCTACATGGCATACTTTCATAGAAAAAAAAAAAAAAAAACAACCCTTAGAGCTACATTTAAAATGCACATTTTAATCAAAGGCCAAGATTTGAAAAGGGCAGTATTATGCTCATTTTGCCTCCACCTCTAGAAAAAAGGATGGGCAAGATTTACATACTGCTTAACTCCATTGTGAAGAATTTTTATGGAATAATTTAGTTTTGTTCAGCTCCAAATCTTAACAAGGTCAGATTCTCAAATAATTGGCTATAAGGTTATGTACGACATATCACATTCAGTTTATTCCCTACACTCCAGCCCCATAATCTGTGTCTGTGTCACAAGAATAATTGGGAATCAACACAAGTCTGATGATTGTACATGCCATCATGCCCCACATAAACAGACTTGCAGCTGGTAGGTTCCAAAGGATTGCTTTTATGTTCTCTTCTCCCTCTGCTCCAACATAGGTTTTAAGAGATTGGAAATCAAAGTTGCCTGGTTTGACTTCACTTAGTGATTGCAAAGTTTGTTTAATTACTGCCTTATTCCCAAAGCATGACAGAGGGTGAATCGCTGGTGAGGGTTGGGGAGGGAGAAGGACAAGATATCACTAAGAGAATATTATTATGTACCCACTGTTCTCACTTTCCCTTTCCTCCATAAACAGCTCTTGGGCCCATGAGGACCTTCTGACCTACAGGTAAGGCATCCAGAATCCCTTTACTGTGATAGTTAATGAGCCTCATCTCCAGAAAACATACATAGCAGGCTGTTCCAGATTAAAAATGTGCTTAACCTCTTGCAAATGCAGAACAGCGCAGCTTTCATGAAAAATGGCACTAAGGAAAATAATCTTCTGACAATACAAAGTCAGGGGATGTCCAGCAACCTAGAGCCAACACTCAAAAAAGCCCACCTGCTACCCCTTCGATGGCCAGAATCTGTGCTAAAGAACACAAAGCATCTGAAGTTGATCTTTCCCACCCATCCATTTTCATTTGCATTCGCAACTGTGTGTGTGGCAGCATCCTACTCTCCCTGACTGACCAAGATCCCCATTTCAGTGCCCATGTTTTCCCATTCTCCTCTTGGCAGCAACAAATTATTTGTCCTTCTTGCCCTATAGAGCCATTCCATCCAGGCCCTGAATGACAGGTTCACTCACTAAGCCAGGACACTGATGGCTGTCCCATGTGCACCCCCCACTTCCCAAGATACATGATTATTTTTTTTAAAGGGCCTCTAATATCTTTACCCAAAGATATAGCAACGTTGAAATTCCAGATGACCTGCATGATGTCCCTGCAGGGAAAGGAGAAGAGTGTCTACTGATGTCTGTCAAATGATCCCTCATACACTTGTATTGTGTAAGGGAGGCCCAGAATGGGGTCTCACTATCCTCTTCATATACACCAAGGCCAAACCCATTTCCTCACCCACTGCTGAGATGCTATAAGGCTAAGGCCTAAAACAACAGAATGTGAACTAGTCAGAAGCGCTAACAAATGGAGCAGTGACTGCTGATGTATTATCCACCCTGTATGTACCTTATTAAATTCAATTGAGTGGCACAACTTTTGCCAGATTTTCTTAGAAACTGTCATATAGTACAAATATCATGCATACTACAGTAGAAAATATGATTCTGCTGATGACTCCCTATGTTACCTCTCCCAGGCAAGCACCCATTCTGGACCTCAGGTTCTCCATATGTTAACCAGAAATGACAATATCTGCCATCCAGGGCTGTGTGAGGAATAAATGACACAGTGCCCATGAAAGCAGTGAGCCTGGGGCCTGGCACCCAACAAATGCCCTTCTTCATCCTCATTCCAACTTCAAGATTTGTTTCTTATCTAAAATACTTTTTATAAGAACTTGGATATCCATAAAATCCCCTATTTTTTTCTTCTCCATAACCACTCACTTTCCTCCTTGCACTATTTGCCCTGCCTCTTGAGAAGACCAATGCAATCTATCTCCCTGGGTTCTTTGCACACTGGCCATGGCAAGAGATATGAAAGGCTGTGCATGAGTTCACACTACAAGAAGAACCTTCTGAGAACAACCTCTGAGCTCTGCACTTGGTACTGTAATGGCTCCACCAGAACAAGGACAGAACCTGGTCCACCCAAAACCTCCAGCCCAATTAAGAGAAGCACTAAATATGTGAAGCTATTTTAAGACCATGTGAGACTGTATATCTTTACTGTGTATTGTGTTATAAAAGCTAAGAAATTATAATAATGACAGCTAAAGTAATAGGTGCTCACCATGAGCAGCCACCGTTTTAAGTACCATGTATACTGTTGTTATTCCCATTTTATAGATAAAAAACTTGACGCTGTTAAAGTTTAGGTAGTTTGCTCAAGGTCATGCAGTGGAGGAACCGCTGTTGTTATTCAGTCTGTAAAAACTACAAAATACTCTTCTGAGCACAAGGTTTAGAGTATTAGATTAGTGTGAGATTCTTAAGGGAAGAAATCACATCTTCCTGATTTTTTATTTCCATGGTTGACAGTCCATTAATGTGTGTTGGTTAAGTGACTAAAGGAATTAGAGAAGTCTTGCTGACCGATATGAAGCTGATAAGTAAATTACAAAAGAGTAAAGTAAAGGCTATTCATTGCAGGCAGAGTAGCAGGCCCACATGCTCAGAGGATAACATAACTATCAACAGGAGCTGAGAGGAAGACTGACCAATGAAGCCCCAGGCTTATTTTGACGCTAATGATGGATGATAGATGAGATAGACTGGGATATCAAGGATGCCTTAAAAGCTTAAGCAGAAAAATACAGAGTTGATACTATGGGAAATAGGGAATACCAATAAATCCTCGAACAAGGAAACAATTTGAGAAAAGTGGCATTTTAGAAAGACTGATCTGGAAGAATGCAGAATAATCCAAGTGTGAGATCAGGAAGGAGTGAATCTGAGTTTGCCAAACAGCTGAACTAGAAGAAAGAGATACAAGAGCCAAAGCATGGAGAGAAGTAACAATTTAACAATGACTGAGCATCCTTTATGCACCTGGAATAGTGCCAGGGATTGGGGGGAAGGGGAGAGAATAAAGGAGATATAACCCTGGGAGACTAATCACCAAGAAGACGAAAATGAAGTTGAGAGAGCTCTGCCATTGGTGTATAGGTATTAGACCAGAAGTGTACCATCACAGACCTCAGGTCAGAAGGGCAGGATACTAATTTCAGATGTGAAAGTTGATGGGGAGACAATTCTCATCTTTCTCTCATCCCTTCATTAGTATTTCTTTCTGGTAACATTTTAAGCTTCTCCAGGAAAGGAGCCATATCATTCATATATTTCAAGATGACTAGGATAGTGTTAGAAATAGAGAAATAATATGATGAGTATCTAGGATCAATTAAATGTCATGAAATCCAACTGGAATTTCTTTTTAAAATTATTACAATAACCTATTCTCTCTCTATTCCCTCATTATCATTTTATAGTCCCTCCTACCTTTTCTCCATTCCTTCACAATTACCTCTCTACTCCTGACGGGATGTGTTTCCTGCTGCTCCAGCCATCTGGCATTCTGTTTTTGAATCTCAGAAACTCTATCAATTTAGAAATATCATTGTTTGCATACTCCCCCAAAAAATTAACATGAAGAAAAGAAAGCACTGTATATTAATGCTGAGAAGTATTTTAGGAAATACCGTGTGATAAGTGTTAGGAAGGTATATACCATCTTGGTAATGAACTTCTAGAAGTCCAAGGACTAAAATTCCACTACTGACTTTCTGTCTTACACCTCTGTATTTCCTTCCTTGGTACCTCAATTGTTCTAGCCCTAAGTGAAAAATACTCTGATCTGACAAACTCTCACAAAGAAGAAACCAGAACCCAGCACGGGCCTTTGCACAGAAATGGATTAATGGGAAAAACCCACAACAAGTAGGAGGTAACACTCTAGCACATCATCTCATCCATGATTAGAAATGCAGCTCAGGAAAGGCAGGTGCTATTACAACAATGGACTGCCCAGTCAATAATCATCCATAGACAAAAGAAATGGGGGCTAAAGCAACTTCTAGAGGGTTTCAACTCTCCATCAAACTTCAGTTGATTGACACTAACTGTCCAGAGCCCTATGTTAAGCACTTTGGGCTGTTCCTGGGCTTGTAGGAATATGGCGCTGGATTGATTGCTGATACCTAGCATAGGGAAGGCAGAGGTAATGACATGTGTGCTGGTAGGCCATGTCTGGTCATGTCCAAACTCCACCTGGATGATCAGCATGAACAGTCTAAAGGATTGAGTGAAATTCAGCAGTAAAGATTCTAGAGAATGCCAGTGAATCTAATCTGTGTTTCCTGAGTCATTCCTAGGTGTAGGGCACTGCACATTACTAAGGAAAGACTTGTAGTAAGGGAGGAAGAGTACAAAAGAGAAAAATCAAATGACATGCAAGTCTACTAGAAGCTAGCTCTACAACCCTACTCCCTTGGACTTCCATATGTTCATCTAGAAATGAGAGAAGGACATACACTTTCTCATACAAAACTCAATGTTTCTTTTAATTGCTATTTTTACTACTTCTCGTTCACCAGCCCCCCACCTCCCCCCCAAACACACACACACAAAAGGTGATTCTTGTCAAAACACTTCAATCATTTCAGGGGACACTAGTTTACCTTGAAGACAGAACATGGGAGTGATCACAGTTTAACCTAAATACCATCTATATTCTGAGCATTTTAGATCCAAATTTTTTTCACTTTCCCCTTTTTATAAATCATGCTGTACTTATATTCCCCAAATGTCAATCTTGAGAAATATGATGTTGGCACCACCTAGTAAGTGACTGACTACCATGTAGATACTGAGTACTGATGGAGAAAGGGATTATCATGGGTTCCCAGATTTCAAATTTCATAGATGGGAGGATGCTAGGGAGAAGAAAGATTTGGAGGAGAAAAGACTCATTATCTTATCTTGATGTGATTAGAAGGTATCTGAATAAAGCCATCCAGTGGAAATGTAAGCCTGAAGCTTGGAAGAAGAATCTAGGGCAGAGATAAAATTCAGGACTCACTGATATATCAATGATAACTGATATAATAAGAATGGATTAGATGAACCAGCCAGGAGAGTATGTAGAAAAATAGTCTACTTCAGATGAAAAAAAATGCCAGAATTTAACAAGTAAGCAGTAAGGGAAGAGAACCAAGAAGAGACAGTCTATGAGGTGTCACAACAACCAGGAGAGTGAGATTTCATAGAAGCCAGCATAACAGATTTAGATGAAGTAGCGTCAAACAGCAGAAAAAATCAGAAAGGGACTAAAAAAAAAAGTCCAAATGATCTTGTGATAAGAAACCAGGGCTGTTAGCAAGAACTACTCCAGAAGAATAGAGTAAGCAGATGCAAACTCAAATGAGGAAAACAGTAATTTACTTTTATTTTTGAGGAATATGAAGGATTGTGCACAAAAAGGTGGAAAGTGAAAAGCTAATAGTGTGATAAGTTCTGAGCACTTGCTTTTCCCATTGCCTGCAACTGGATAAAAGCAGGCTATTTTTTATTTACTGGCATGAGTCTATCAATGGTTGATTTCGACGGACTCATTTCTGGGAGAACTGACAGACCATACTAAGTAGAAAATAACTTAGCATCTCAGAAAGGAGGAGCCTTCTAAATCCCATTCCCTTGTCTGCTGTGTTACATCTGTCAGGTTTTAAAACAGCCATTCAGTCTCTTTGTTGATCCATTTCCTTAGCTGTGGAATGGGAAAATAATTCCCTTTTAATTGGATCCTGAAGGACTAAGGGCTTTTCAGACTGTCCAAGACTCGGCAGTGTTTAGAGACAATATCCTGGCTCAGAAATTTCCCAGCTACTCTGTCCTGACACCGAGAAAGCCACTTTCTCTCTTCACAGGAAATCCTTAACCAGAATGAATGCTCAAGATATAAATTTTTCCTCGCAGGTTTGTTAGGCACTGAACCCTAAACTATCACCTTGTGTCTACAATATGCAAAGTAAAGTGAAGAACTGAAGAAATGATCCAGAAAATTCAGCCCCAGCTTGAAGTTTGCCTCAGAGTATTCATTTGTTTGGCCAGAAAACTTTCTAAAACCGAATTCCTACAGCATAGGCTAGGGCCTCCAGTTTATTGGGTCTGTGCAAGTTCATTTGAATTCTCTGTTTCTTTCCTCTTGAATTTCAGCCTCTACCAATTTTGCATCCCCCAGGAGCTGTCGTTAGCAGCCATATATCCTCTTGTAAATAAACCCCAACTGTCTGCTGGAAATTTCCACTTGCATAGCCAGTCATCGCACCAAATGCCACGCACCTAAAATCAAATTCATCAATCTCTCCCCCAAAACTGGCTTCTTCCCAGACTCTCCTATTTCTGTCAATTGACATCATTCTCCCCATCAACCTGGCTTATGTCCTCAGCATCATCCCTGTGCCCTCACTCTCCCTCGTCTTCCATACCCACTCCCCCAGTCCTAAAATTTTTCCACTGAAATGCCTGGCCTACCTGTCTCTTCTAGTTTCCGGCGTCTGAAGACTTTCCATGTATCAGACACCATGCTGAATATTTGACAAACTTCACCTTACTTAATTCTCATGACAAGTTTATGGAGAAAGAGGCTGATAGAATTTTCCCCATTTTGCAGATGAGAAACCTGTGGCTCAGAACTTGTGACTGCTAGGGACTGGACTATGTGCATCCCCCAAAACTCCTATGTTGAAGCCCCGACCTCCCATGTGACCATATGGAAAAAAAGTCTCTGAGGAGTGATAAAGGCTAACCGAGGTCATGGGATGGGGCCTTCATCCAATAGGGCTGGTGCCCTGGTAAGAACAGGAAGAGACACCATGGCTCACTTACTCATACTCTCTTTCTCTCTCTCTCTCTACCATGTGAGGACACAACAATAAGGTGTCCATCTACAAGCCAAGAAGAGTCTTCACCAGAAATCAAATTTGCCAGCACCTTGATTTTGCACTTCCCGGGCTCCAAAATGGTGAGAAAATAAATTTTGTTGTCTAAGCTACTATGGTATTTTGTTATGACCGGCTGTACTATGATAGGGACCATGCCCAACCCACTACGAGGGCACAGAGGTCAGATCCAAAGCCAGGACCCCTTTTCTCTGCAAAGCATGCCCCGAGCAACCACGCTGGATGGCTCTGGCCAGCGCCCTGGCTCAGGCTCTCCCCACCGCAGAGGGAGGCTCTGTAACAACTTCTTGGCAACCACCTTGCTTCAAGTCCTCCTTACCTTCCTCCAATCAACCTGTGTAGGTCAGGTTTGCTTTCCCCAAACACCGCCCACCCAGATCAGATCATTCCTTGGATCAAAAAGCTTTCAGTGGCTCCCCACTAACTACAAAGTCAATTTAATCTCTTTAAACAGGCTTCTAAGTACTATCCAAGTTGGCTCTTGCCTTCTTACCCAGATCTGGGTCCCCTCACTGCCTATCCCCAAGGCACCCACGTATCAAAGTGGCATGAATTATTATTATTATTATTATTATTATTATTATTATTATTATTATAATTATTTGTCTGTGAGTTCCAATGAGGACAGGGACTATGGGCACCTCTCTGAGCAACTAGTGTCTGGCACACAGCAAATGCTCAAGAAATAGCTGTTGAGTGCCTGACTGAATTGCACACTAGTCACCTGGCCTGGCTACACTCCCTGTCCTCCCATCTGCCATGTACCCATCCACCAGAACCACAGCCACCTCAGCCCACCATAATCTCACACTTCACCAAGCCCCTCCTCAAAGGGCTCTTCCTGTGACCCGCTCAACACATACTACTTACTAGGATGAATTAACATGATTATCCACATTCAAGAATGTTCAGTTTTGCCCTGTTTGCAATAGCAAACAACACTACAAACTTGTGGCATTGACTGCCAGTGCCTCCTAAAATCCAGTCCACCCTTCTATGTTATAAAAATTCTGATCATTAGCTGGGTCTACTGCTGCTCCACCTAAAAAATATAAAAATTGAAAAACAGCAACAACAACACACTCAGTCTCCTTTGCAGCTAATTATGGCCACTGGACTAAATGTTGGTCAATCAGGAAAAGGCAGACCTTCCTGATCCATAGCCTCAGTCCCACCACATGAAATGTAGACGTGACTCTGGAACTCTAGCAGCCACACTGGACCATAAGGATAAGGACTAACCCAGGTAGTAAGCTGGCAAGAGCCTGGGTATTACCAGTAGCATGGAGCAGTAAGAACATACATACACTGCCTGCCTTGGGCCTTCTTTTTCATGAGTGGAAAATGAAAGTCTACCTTATTTGAACACTATTATTTAGGATTTTCTACTTCATGCAGCCAAGCTGGAACACACTGAAAATACCTATCATTAGAGAAATGAATATATAAAAATATGTTCATGGGCAACTGGCTGGCTCAGTTGGGTAAGTGTCTGACTCTTGTTTTCTGCTCAGGTCATGATTTCAGGGTTGTGGAGTCAAACTCTGCATCATGGTCTGTGCTCAGCACAGAGTCTGCTTGAGATTCTCTCTCTCCTTCTCCCTTTGCCCCTCCCTCTGCTCTCTCCCTGTAAAATAAATAATCTTTTTTTTTAAACATTGATATAAAGGTAGTTAAAAGAAAAGATCTACCTATCTACTCACCTACCTCTATGTTTATCTACTTGAGAGAAAAATAAATGATATATGCATTATACTTTCAAGCAATTGATGGATTTATGTATTATTTGTATAACAAATAACAAAAAAATTTTTAATTATAAAAATGCTAATTTTTTCTACCCTGTATATATTTTGCTTCCTAGATAAACCTTTTAAGCTTCCCAGAAGCAGGGATAAGAACTTTTATTTTGTGTTTGCCACTCTCTGTAGGATATAATATGCCCTAATATTTGATTGGTCAAAATCTGTCAGAATTTGTCAAACACTGACTATCTGTACAGGAACACTGAGGGTAAATGGTGAGGTGGGGGAGGGGGCCTAAAAAATGAAATCCTTCATCCTAAATAACTTTATATTTTATAGGCTGAAAGGTTGTTTACTTCTCTTAGCCCTATATCAGCTTTTATGCTCCATTAAAAATTAATACGTTTGACTAATCTTTATAGCCCCTTCCTCCCCACCTCTCACCAAATTTAATTCACTTATCAGCTAAAAAAATTAACTATTTTGAATTCTAAAATGAAAGGGAAATGTTGATTGTGAAGATTACCAGTAAGAGAAGCTGAAAGGAGCAAAATAAAGACAAAAATGGTATAAAATGGAATTTCTTTACAACATATAGTTTAAAAGATGACACTGATATTCATCCATCTATTTACCAAGTTCAAACATATCTTAAGTGCTTAGTAGTTACGGTCCAGAAGATGAGATTTCCAACTATCAGCAGTGGAAATCCAACCATATTTTGTGCTCTTCACTAGAAGACTTTGTTTGAGGCCTATCAAGAGGTAATAGGGCATGGCACAGAAGTTTATTGGAAAAACAGCTCTTGTTTATTTCATAATTATATACTTGACATTTGGAAACTCCTGCTTGTTACTCATCGCTTAATTAGGCGCTCCAAAGTTCATAAAAAATCATAGGTTTAACTTCAACTTAAAAGATCCTTTAGCTCCTCTTGCTCTGAAATTCGATATCACCCACTGTACATGCAATTACAGCCCTGACAAATGATTGCTGACAATAATAGACCTCATTTAAAGGAGAGAAATCTAAACATAGCAATGATCTGATTTTTTTAAATCTATGTCCAGGGAAAGAAGGTGTGGGACAGATAAATCAATAATGGGGGGTAAAAACCCTAATTGTTGACTTTACATTCAGCAAATCATTAAATGAAGCTTGAATTAATGGAGATTTACATAAATAGTCTAAACAGTGAGTGACCTTCAAGAAAATTACTATTAAGACAAAGGCGTTTGCATATCTCTTCAGAGATGTTTGACAAGGGAATGATGTCAGCTGCATGTCTTCATTATTGCAGGTTTTATTTAGATCACCAGGGTTTTTCTGAAATTATATATATATATATATATATATATATATATATATATGCTAAAGTAAATGGTATATTTGATTAATTTTGACAGTTATAATCACACATACACACAACACCCAAACTAGTTATGTCTAGGAGTGCAAACTATTTTTTGTTTTCTTACCAGCAGTAGTTTGAGAAAATGAGGGTGACTAATGGTGAAAATACTATTGATAACAAAGGGTTCTATAAAAATGCAGAATATTACTTCGAGTCAGTATTTCCCAGGATGGTTTACTAAAAATCCTGGTTCATCAATATGCTTCACAAAAGAGAGCTCTGTGGTCAAAAGAAATGAAATATGATACCTACTACATTCTCTCCTTGATATTCACATTAGTATATTACACTCTATGAAGCATATTAAAGGCTCTGAGAAGTCATGTAATAAAGTAACCTACATAAATGTAATCAAATATTTTTTCCCAAAGTAACTTATATCACTATTCCACTGGGGAAACTATGCTCAAAATCAATAGTCTCAGGTTGGGTTTCCACTGTGCATTATAATCCTCAATGGAATGCTGTTTATTATGAAGGTTATTTACCAAATTCTCACTATGGTTAAAGCACTATAAGGAATAAGAGATGAATAAAGTAGGATCTTCGATCTCCAGGAGCTGCCACTCCAGTAGAAAATCTAACATGTATCCCACACTGAATGTATCATGGTATCTGGCATATGCAGGCAACTATTGCCATAGTTAACTTGAACAGGAAAGATTTCAGAGTCTGTGGCATTTCAAACTGAATTTTAAAGAATGTATTGAATTTCATTTGGGGGATACGGAGTTTGGAAATAACGAGGTGCAAAGATAAAGGGGCAGGAAACTCAAGATGTTCTGTAGGATGACTAATTGGCTAGTGTAGAGATTTTGGGTAAGGGACCTACAGGCTAAATGGCTGGAAAGCTCTCTAGCAGTTTTAAACAGAGTTCAGATTATGGGAGTGGTTAAATGTAAAGCTAAGGAAGGTGGGAGTTATTAGGTAGGCAAGATGGAATAACTATGAAGATGATGTGATTAAAACTCTGTACAGAATGGTTTGCAAGGCCACCTCTGGTATGGAAGTGCAGCAGCCTGAGGCCTCTCATCCTCTGCTTGGATCACAGCAATATATAATTTAAGATCTTTTTTTTAAAAAAAAAGATTTTATTTATTGATTTGAGAGAGAGAGCACACAAGCAGGGGGAGGAGGAGGGAAGAGAGGAGGCAGAGGAAGAGGCAGAGGGAGAAACAGACTCCTTGCTGAGCAGGGAGCCTGATGCAGGGCTCCATCCCAGGATCCTGGGATCATGACTATGACCTGAGCTGAAGACAGATGCTTAACCCACTGAGCCACCCAGGTGCCCCTATAATTTAAGATCTTAAACAAATCCATATGACAAAGGTTCAGAGTGGTATACATTTTATCAGAAATGTTCACAAGCAAACAAGAGACTAGAAAATTATGGTTTTGGAATAACAGGGAAAGGTGATAAATTTCCCCTATCTTTCATAAATCCAACCTGATGGCAATACAAACACGTAAACCTGAAATATCACCCTGTGCACTCCCACTGTCACTTGGGTAGTAACCATGGAACAGCCCTGCAAAACTGATGAGACCAATTTCAACACTGCGACTTTTATTGGTTACAAGAGGTTACCTTTATCTCTCAAAAGCCACACACTATTAAAAATTTACATGAAGCAGAAGTATTTCATGTGAGGAATCTGTGGCTTAAAAACAAATAAACAAACAAACAAACAAAAACTGGCAACTTCATATACTTAAGGACCAAAACAGAAAACACACAATTTGATGTTTAAAAACCAATGGCTGTTTGCTTTAGAAAACAGTTTTACACCCTAAGAGACTCTCAACTATACAGGAAACTGAAGGTTGCTGGAGGGGAGGTGGATTGGGGGGAATGGGCTAAATGGGTGATTAAGGAGGGCACTTGTTGGGATGAACACTGGGTGTTGTATGTGGGTGATGAGTCACTGAATTCTGCTCCCGAAACCATTGCTGCACTGTATGTTAACTAACTTGAATTTAAATTTAAAAAAAGAAAAGAAAAAGAGAAACAGTTTTACTACAGAAACTGCCTTCACATCTACTGCCATAGTTTAGGTAACTAGGAATCTATAATGGTGCTTGCTAGGGGGATGGAAAAGATTGAAATGAGACATGGAGAATTTATTATTTATAATTATAACAAAACACAGTTAGCCAGTTTCCACACAATCCAGAATGGCTCTCCTCACATACAAGGTGTTTCATTGGGAAATGAAGTAGTTTAATCTATGGAGCACTCTTGGGAAGTTCAAAACCACTGACCACAGATAGGTTTGAAGTCTGACTAATTAGAATGGCTGATATAAATAAGGAGCTGAGTTCATATACATTACGAAGTAACTAAAGATCTCTTGTTTTTCTTTTAGTCCTATTTGCTAAAAATCTTCCTGAAATGAATGAATCCATATCCCTTATCTAATCTGCTTATCTAGCGCATTATCTAGATCAGTCATTTGCAAACACCAAAATGGCACCGGACTGGCTATCTCCAAATCACCTGGAGAGCTTCTGAAAAATGTAGATTCCTGGCCTGCTTCTACCGCTACCCCACTACCATTCTGATTCTGTATGAGTCTAAATGAAGTTCCAGAAACATTTTTTTTAATGACCCAGATTGGTGAAGCCAGTAATCTAGATGATAATCAGATGTTTCTTAGATGTTTCACAATATCAGAAGGGCCGTAAGATCTCAAGATTCTATGTCACTGTAGTGACAGGGATCATGTTAGGTTAGATACCAAGCCTTTTCCTGGGTACGGAGCTGGACTACATTTTCCAGCCTCCCTTGCAGTTGAGGGGTGTCATGTAACTGAGTCAACCCATTGGAAGTAGATAGATGGAGTGTGTACCACTTCCAATCCTGGCCCTCAAAAAAACTTCCCAGAGAATCTTCTCGGGTGGCTGCCTTCCTTTGCTTGCCAGTCAGGATCCTTAGTGTCAGCAGAAAACTGAAATTCTAAAGGACTATCAGAGCCATAAGATAGAGTCCGAGTATCTGAATGAGCGTATAGAGCAGAACAACCACCCGTCACCCCACCACAACTAACTCCCATTGCATTGTCAGATGGATGAGACATCAGGTTTCATTACAATAAGCTATTAAAATGCAGGGACCCTTGGTCCCAGCCATTAGCTTACCTTTACTAGTACAACTCCCTTAACATTTTCAGCAGCCTTAGCTGTTGGTTAAGCATTGCAAAATCATAAAGAAATATACTTACATTCTAACATCTAACTAGGCATACTTAGATGTTAGGCATAACATCTAAAAGACACAGGACCATAGGACATATTTAACCTTTAAAAGAAATTCCGATATGAGCTTATTTTTCTGTGGTTTTTCTCCTTCCTTCTAAAAGTAGAGTACAAAAAAAAAAAAAAAAAAAAAAAAGTCTGGCTAATTGAGAGTTCCAGGTAATAAGATTTCAATTTAATAAGGTTTTATAACAGTTACAGGAATAAAAACAAAATACAGCAACTAATAAATCTGAATTTTCAAAGACCAAATGAATACAAAATAAAAGGCTGTGAAATTTTAAGACTTAATAGAATCACACAACCAGAAGAGTATTCAAAAGGTCATGATATTTATTTACTTTTGAAAAAATCTGTAGGAAGAAATTCTACCACTGAGCTCATCATTGTCATCGCTTTGGAGGTGGTTTTACAATATAATGTTGAGGACAAGGTTAGGAGCTAGACAGAGGTGGGTCTAAATCCCAGCTCTTCTGCTTAGTATTTGGGAAATCCTGAAAAAGCTAAGGCTCACTCTCCCCGTCTACACCATGGTGATGGTATTACCTATTTCACAGGTTGTTATGAAATTGAAATGGGCAATGTATGGCACACTGTAAATATTTAACACTTGCTTATATTAATATAGTATCAGCATCATACTATATTGTAGTCATCCCCATTACTACTATTGTGCCTCCCTCTAGCCACCTCTCCTGCAACAGATCTTAGTTACTTGCAAGGTATCTTCTTTATTTAGGACAACCAGTTCTTATCTACACACATAAGGAAGATCTTAAGAAAACTAAGGAGCCATAGACTGCTAATTTTTATCCCAAGAGAAAGATGAGGCTGATAGTAACTATGCCTGGAATTCTATATAGGTAAACATTGTTCTTGTAATGCTACAACTAGTATACTAATACCTATGCTTCTTTTTTTAAAGATTTTATTTATTTATTCTTGAGAGACACAGATAGAGAGAGAGAGGCAGAGACACAGGCAGAGGGAGAAGCAGGCTCCATGTGAGGAACCCGATGTGGGACTCGATCCCGGGACTCCAGGATCACACCCTGAGCCAAAGGCAGATGTTCAACCACTGAGCCACTCAGCCATCCCTAATACCTATGCTTCTTAATCCTTTCTCTGCCAACCATGAAGACCAATAAGTCCTGGGCACGGCTCACTCGTGCTTGACACCCCTCTAAAAATGGTAAAACTCTCCCCATTCTTGGAGAGAAGAGCTGGGCTGCCTGTCATGGTCACCTGATCTCAGCAAGCCTGAGCTGCGGGGGCCCTTCCTATCCTAGCCCACCTCAAAAATGCATGTCTACAATAGGGAGTGGAAATCATATGAAGAAGGTGTGCTCTCCTCCCTCCACCTGGACTGCCCAAGGCATCAGGGAGAGCCTGCCCCTGGAACTTCTTTTGATAAGCTACTGAGGAGACCCTCAGTTTTCTAAGTTTTAGTTTGAAAATTGAATTCAGGAACTTGTCAACTCTGACAGCAAAGCTTTAACATTCAGTTCAAAAACAATCTGCTTGTACTTTACAAAAATCCATCTTCTGACTTCAGAGCAGGAGGATTTTTCAAAATCTTCACATTGCAGGGAATGAAAACTTCAGTTTTTCTTCTTTCCAATTAAACTTGGGTTCTTTATAAAAGCCATTTCATGTTCCCTTCTCTTCCTACCCTAACTCTTTCCCCCCCCAAACCACCTTTTTCAGCACACAGAACTCAAGTCTTACATTTCAAAAAGCAAGGCTGAGACTTTTAGGTAATGCGAGGCCCTCCTCATCAGCAGACTGAGGACCAGAATAGATAACACACATAGGATTAGTCGCCAATCAACACTGTTCAACTGACAGAATTTATGACACTCAAGGTTTTTAAAATAATACAAAGCAGAGCCTCTGAAAGAAATCGCCCCATACCTTGAAGTTATAAAAGTCACACCTGGCAGCAGAGACCTCCACTGAAGGCTCTATTGAGAGGTAAAATTACCAGGATTCAAAGGGGTAGGTCAAAACCCTACACATGGCAGGAAACCAAAGGTAAAAACCACGATCCAATGACAGATGGCAAAGGCCCATCAATGGCGGGGAAATTACACGGTGAAATTCATTTCTGACATTTCATTCACACAAGAATAACAGGACCCTGAAGTTACAATGACATTCCAAAAGGGAACGCCTCCACAGATGACGCTCCTTGCATAGCTCAGCCTCCAGGGCATACACCCAAACCAGAATTTCATACAGTTCAGGTGTGGGTGGGAGGAGGTAGGGGGTGGAAATGCAAAGAGAGCAGAGAAATGAGCAAAGAGGGGGAAGAGAGCCAATATCTAAGCAAAGGGAGGATACGGTGACAGTTCATTTCTGCTCCTTCCCAAAGGACTTGAACCTTCACTTCATGGATTTTTTTTTAAGTGACATTTGAAAGGTGCTGCAATCATCCATTCATTTGTGTTCTGTTTGCCCTTTAAATGTAATATTTCAACTCAGAGTTCAAGCTGCTGGGGGTTTGAGATGTTTTCATGAAAAGTAACCAAGCCAGACAGTTCCTATTGTCAAGGAGACCCTGTTGAAAGAGAGAAGCAACTAAAATTAGCCACACCGGCTAATTTTATCACTTGGGCCCAGGGGCACAAGGCTTCCAGACTACTCCATTCTTCCTAGCAGGAAGGTATTGAAGGGAAGCAATCTTTCGATTCTGGAGAAATCCAGTTGTGTGTGCATGTTCAAGCTGTGGGGTGGAAGTGTTCTGGACGGGGGTGGGGGGGTGGCGGGGGTGCTCGTATCTCAGAGCCGTTTCCATTTACCATCATAGGAAACAAAGTTAAATGCTTTTCAGTGATGGGCAACTCAAGAAAAACAGAGCCCCTTTATTTTTCTTAAGTTTTTATTTAAAATCCAAAGGCAAGCTCTATAGTTCCAGTTACTAATTTCTGCCTCATTGGCCTTCCATTTGAATGGTGACCATTATTTCTTTATTAAGATTTTGAATTTGTTTTCAAATGGCTTCAACAAGACTTAATTAAATATTACTACATATACATACATACTAATACATATACTAATTTCTACTACATAGTATATTAAAAATCAATTCTCAAAGTATAAAAAACAATGGAAAGGATTTCTCATCTTACAGTATCACACACCACACACACACACATACACACACATCCCTCCAAAAAATTCACTTTTGCTTTCTTCTGCTTTAGAGAACAATCACAACTGCTTGCGATGCCAGTGACACTGAGTAGCCCGTGCACCCTCTCCTCATGCCAGCACACGCATAACTATTTAAAAAAGGTGATTACGCACACACCTTTCTTCCCACTGAAGCATCAGACTGGGGAGATGGAGTTTCCCTAGCAAGCCTCAGAAACACAAAACAGGACATTTAATTTGTTTAAGTTTCCAAAGCAATTTGCCGGAGACAAAAATAAAATACCATGGCATTTTGCTGGCATCTTAAAAAAGGAAACCCTCTCTGAGAGGTACAATGAACCCCATGAGATTTCCAACACGAGTCTTCTATTTGTGTGCGTACATATTTTTATAATTTTGTTCACTGAAGAGTTTTAACATATTCCAACCCATGCACGTAGTGAAAGAGGAGCTTCCAGCAAAACAGGTCTCTTATGAAGTAGCCCTCAAGGTTACCAACAGCTAAACAAGCTCAGGCTGCCACCCACACTTGCCTGGCCCAGCCTTGGTAATCAAGAGACTCTGTTCCCTGGAAGAAAAACATTTCTTCGTATTCAATAGAGTATACAGCACCACACTCGCGCCCGCCCACAGTTTTTAAATCTTTAAAGAAAACTTATATGCCCATGAGTAAGGTATGGCCATCTATGCTTTCATTATATTAAAGTGAAGCTTGAAATGAGAATGACTTTTTAAAAAAGAAATTACTCATCTGCAGCTCATGGCTTCGACATTGTACACAGTGCCCAAAGAGGTCAAAGGCATGCATAGTTTAAAAAATTCTAGGCTTCTGCTCTTCGATGTTTGTACTTGACCAGCTGCCACTGATGCCCTATTGTCCTGAAAAACTTTATTTCCCTGCTTGGGAGTGAGTTGTCAAGCCTTTGTTGGTCTGCTAGTTCTCCTTTACCACTGTAATGACTGGTCAGCACAAAACCCCCCAGTGTATGGGGTTCTCTGCTCCACTGCTTCTGTTTGCTCTAACTTGATGCTCAACCACCAGACAGTTATGTAATAGCCATAGATGGGATTTTTAAGGTACCATCTGTTTATGAGGTATCGTTTGACAACACATATATCTAACAAACATCCAGCTCTTTCACCTCAGATTAGAGTTATTTAATTACAAACAACAGAAAAGGACTCTGGCTAATGCACAAGCAGAAAGAGACCTATATCCAAAGATACATACTCTATATCCAAAGAGCAGATAGCAGAGTTCTTGGGATAGATTAAAAAAAAAAAAAAAAAAAAGCCTGGAGATCTGGCACAGAAAAAAAGGTAGAAACCTAGAAAGGGCTGAGTTCTAGCTAACAAGGACAACTTGACAGTCTTAACTAGGAATTGCTGCTGGAATGTATAAGTTCCAATCATTTGGGGGAGAGGGGTATCACTTATAGCACATCACAGATTTTTCACAGTCCCAAGGTGAAGTCCAGTTGCCTTAGGTCAGGACTTCTCAACCTCTGCATTAGTGACATCTTGGACTGGATGATTCTTTGTTATGGGGCGGGAAGGTTAATGCCAGTAGCATTCTCTCTAGTTGTGACAGCCAGAAATGTCTTGACATTGCCAAGTGTCCCCCAGGAGGCAAAATCACCCCAGTTGAGAACCGACTTAGACTGACTCTCAAAACTACCCATCTGATGGCTTGGGAGAGGCCAGGGCCCTTGAGGTGTAATCCCATAAGACAAAGAGAAGATGGGTAAATCTCCCAAAAGGAAGTCGGGCTACTGATCCCAAAAGATACGAGAATTAATGCTTATAGTCCATGTCAACGTTGGTAAGCAGAAAGCTGAAGATTACATTTTCTAGCCCATGTAATCGGAGAACAAGTTTTTTTTTTTTTTTTTTTTTTTTTAAAGTGGAACCTACTAACCTTCTGAAAACAGACTGTTAGAAAAAGTCGTCCATCAGAACAGTGTACTCATCCCTCCCCATGCTGTGCCACTTAGCATCCACATCCTGGAAAAGCACAATCCTAGTAAAGCGGGTGCACTTTCCCATTTTTATTGAAACTTTCCCTGTTTCCCTATCTGTTTTTAAATCCTGCCAGATCTTTTTCCAACTCCTAGTATCTACGGACTTGTGGTAATTGACGTGGCTAATTTAAGGGAAACTAATTCCAAATCCCAGAAAACACCCAATGCATCTCTGTATTAATTAGTCAGCTAACTATGGTGGTTCCAACATGGTGCTAATGAGACCAAAGACACGAATCCAATCCTCGTGCCATATGGGCTTGTTCAACAGCCAACCCGGAGCCCCACTCCAACCAGCCAATTGATAGATAGATGTATACGGCTGCTCGTGGGGAGAGGGGAAGCAGAGAGGATGGATGTGTCCAGACAAATGCACCTCCACTGCTAGCACAGCCCGTGTGGCACAATCTCTCAGGACAGGGGAGCTAATCCTCACAGAATACAGCACGCAGCACACCCATCACGGTGCCTCGTCCCTAACACTCCCACAAAAGACTTGTCTTTCCCTCTCCCCTTTCCAGCTCATACCTACTCAACGTTAGGTTCCTTTGCTGCTTCCTTTCCCTTCTGTTCATTACCATTTCTTTAAAATTGGAGTGCAGAACTTCATCTCCAAGCTGCACTGACTCTAAATTCCCTGATCCTACCATCAGCAGCAAGCCTGGGCTTGTCTCTTCTTCCATTATTATTTCTGACAGCCCCAAAGAAATCACTTAATATTCATTTCAGTCTCCTTTTTCAGACAGTCTTAAAAATCAATTTCAAAATTTTTCTTCTTGATCCTGTCATTTAGCACCGAAATGGCCCAAACTGATTACTTGGGAGCATTAGCGTTTCTCCCTTCTCCTCCCAGGATGTCAGACTTTGAGTCTGTTCTGGTATGATTTTGGTTGGCTTCCATTTCAGGGAGGTTGTTTTTCACTGAGAAATATGATTCTTTTTTTTTAAAGCTATATTTGTAGAACAATTATCCTTACAAAAACAGAAAAAACAGAAAACAAAACCAGCATTAAAAGAATAGGCCAAACACTTGGCTACAAGAAAAATCAGATTCAATGGGTAAGAAAAAGAAAAGTCTTGAAATTCAGTCACCCTAAAACCTCCAAGAGTGCCGTGTGAAAGCCCCTATTTTTCAAACAGTAAATTCGCAACAGTAACATCATCTTATTTATTAATAAAAAGGAGAAGTTAAAATAGCCATTCATGATAAGACGCTGAATGCTGCAAGGAAGCCAAGAACGGGAAGAAAAAGGTCTGAAAGGAAAAAAAAAAAAAGGGAAGGGCAGCTTTTATAAAGAAGCAAAAAGTTCTTTGTCTTTGCTGCCATTCTGTGAACAGTCTGGAGAATTCCGTTCATTGTTATTGTTGCTGCCCTTCTTCCTTGCCATTGTTTTGCTTTTTCAGGTTGTCTTTAATTCTCCAAGTAACATTATTAGAGAGTTGGAGAGGTTGCAAACCACCAGGAGGACCAGGCTGCGGGGGTGGGGGGTGGGGGGGCCGCAACTCAGTGAAACGTATCCAGAGCATTTGATGCCTTAGCCTGTGTTTTCTCTTCTCGGGGAGCCGAGAATGATTTTCAAAGTAAGGAATGCTGCAGACATGACATTAAAAAAAGCTCTGGACCATGCAAAACAGTCCTCCAGCTTGATAACCGTAACCAGTTTCTGCTCTAACCTCTTAAGAATCACTCTATCTTTGTAATTCCACCAGCTTGTTATTTTTATTATTACAATATCTTCACAGACTTTTCCCCCTGCCATAACTCTAGCCTGAGAAAGAAAATCTCTGCTAAAATGACCAGGCAACAAAAGCCATGGGCATGAGCTACAAGAGAGCAAACAACTGGATTTTTCTTATAGGGTCAAAGAGTCAAAGATTGTTCTCTCTGGAACTGGGGACACACCAGACATTGGGACTTAAAAAGTGTCACCTCAGGTGTTAACAAACAAGAGAATGTGTATGCAGCCCCAAACCACTTTCTGAGACTGAGGATAAACTACAGGAGCCCGTGCACCTCACAGCAAATGTGATCTTGCAGACCTTGAAAAGGCATCATGTGGCCTGTGGCAAGAGGACTCTCTCTCTTTTCTGCCTGCCAAAAGTGTGACCCTTCTATGGATAGCAGGTTTCCTTCTAGTGCCACCAGGAGGCCACTTACTTTGCACCACAGCACTGTCCTGGTTTTTAGGCCCTAACTACGGAAAGTCAGCCGGTGACCACAGCGAACTGAAAGTCAACTAACCTAACCAAGGGATGGTGATACTACTGCTGCTTCAGCGTGTACCGAGCATCTGTGATGCACCTCACTCTGCCTGCAACACTGCCTCTGACTAGGAATTCACTCCTCTAGCATGAGGGGTGCCTGGACAAGGAGCAGGAAATTAGAGCTCTTTAGATCACTGACCTTTGTTTTTTTGTTTTTGTTGTTCTTGTTGTTTTTGTTTTTGTTTTTAAATAAATGACTCATCTCTGAAGACTGTGGTGATGGTAGCTGGGAGAAGAAAAATTTTAATATAGATCCTGAAGTAAGTCATACAGTAAGAACAAATGAATTGTGCAACTACACCCAGAATTCTCCTGAAAGTTCTGCCAGACTTCAAGTGAAGCCAACAGAAGAACATCCATACTTTCGAAATCAGGTTATGATTCACCTGACTGAGGGTCCATATATGTCGCTGATGGATTTCACATCTAAATTCTTACAAATAGGGATCCCTGGGTGGCACAGTGGTTTAGCGCCTGCCTTTGGCCCAGGGCGCGATCCTGGAGACCCGGGATCGAATCCCATATCGGGCTCCCGGTGCCTGGAGCCTGCTTCTCCCTCTGCCTATGTCTCTGCCTCTCTCTCTCTCTGTGTGACTATCATAAATTAAAAAATAAATAAATAAATTGTTTAAAAAAATAAAAAATAAATAAATACATTCTTACAAATAATAAATAAATAAATAAATAAATAAATAAATAAATAAATAAATAAATAAAAATAAATTCTTACAAATAGCATTAGCTCTTTGAATGCATTTCTAACTGGCTTGGAACTATAAATATTTCAAACTAGACTGAACTTTATGAGAGACAGAACATCTGAACCACTCATGTAACAAACACATTAGCCTACTCCTTGGCTAATAAGACTAGAAGCAGGTCCTCCCGTGAGGATGACACACCCTTAATCTAACAATGCCACACTGTTACCTTGGTGGTCTTCCTCTCACATTTCCTTACGATGCTTCAGCATTGTCAAAACTATCATTGACTCTAACAAAATGAGTATGCTAACCCAATGCAGAGCCACACAGCATTTTCACTGGCAGGTGACCATTAAAGGTCACCTAACAAAACCTTCCTCTAAGTTCCAAGGCCTCAGAAGCACAATATGCCTGGTAGCCTCACATAAACACATCTGCTCATGGGAGATGACTACTTTTCAAGGCTCTTACATGTCCCTCAACTTCAGGAGTACGGGATCTCACAGAGAGCAGTTAACGTTTACAGATGAATATGTGATGTTCTGTGATACATGAATGAGGGGAACACTTAAGAGGAGAGCATATTTTTATTATAGTCCTCTCCATTCTGCTGAGATGGTTTCCTGATCCTTCCATGTCAAATTTTCTATGTAACTTCACCTCCCTTTGAATCCTTTCCACCATGCTAGCCTCAGATTTATTATCTAATTCTTAAGAATGGCACCACCCAAAATACCAAAGACTGATTTCTTGCAAATCACCTATCAGATGACAGTGTCACACCCATTCACCTAGGAAATGCTGAGAGTGCCAGGAGCCTCATGGAGACACAAAGGAGAAAGAGCATTTCACAAGGGCTCAAAACCTTCAAGTCTGGCATTCCCTAACCAGGGAGTGAAATCCTGGTCAACAATTCTGTGGGCTAACAATTCATTGACAACTATTTGTGGAAGGCCTTTGTGGTCTAGTTACCATGATGGATCAGGAAAAAAAAAAAAAAAAATCTATCAGATGTGGTTCTTCCCCATCAAGCATCTTCCACTGTCTCACTAGGGAGACAAAACTAATACCCAAGGCCAAGGAATAAATCTTTAAACTAACCTTAAGTTTTTAAAATTGAAATAGAAGAGGGATAATTCATGGATTTGCTAATTATACTTCTGTGCTGTACACATTAGCCTTGAATGGCTCATCCATGGCTTAACCTGACTTCAGGGACATTTCATCAAGGCCTCTCTTGACTCTTGCACACGACCAGCTGCTACCACTTCCTAAGCATGGTTTCTTACTAAACACACTCCATTTTGGTGGCTGCTCTAGCTCTTTCCCATTTTATACAAAGCAAACATGAAAGTTAAACACTTTCAACACCTAGCCTGTATTAGTTTCCAAAATTTTCCACGCTAACATGGAAATAAGCTTCCAAAAACCTAAAAAGCATTTTCACACAAATAGATGTCAAGCAATTTTAAATACTCACAAACAGTCCTTTTCACACCCTGTTGCCAGTTTATTTATGTGTAATGTTAAAAAAAAAAAAAAAAAAAAAACAGGAAAAGAAACGGCCCAAAGTGAGCAGCAAGTGAAAGCTTGAAAGAAAACACAAGGAAGAAATATACAGTAGTCCCTCCTTATCTGCAGGACAAACGTTCCAATCCCCCATGGATGCCTGAAAGTACAGGTAGTACCTTAACCATTTATACACACACACACACACACACACACACACACTGTTTTCTCCTATACATACTTATCTACAATAAAGTTCAATTTATAAATTAGGCACAGTAAGGTATCAACCACCATAACAATAAAATAGAACAATATCACAATATAGTGTAATAAAAGTTATATGGACGCAGTGTCTCTCTCTCACACGTGCAAAATACTCTATTTTTCTGCACTCACCCTTCTGGTGATGATGAGATGAAGTGAGGGGAATGACATAGGCACAGTGATGCAGCATGAGGCTACTGTTAACTTTCTGACAGGTCGTCAGAAGGAGGATCATCTGCTTTAAAACACAGTTGACCTGGTAACTGAAATTGCAGAAGGCAAAACCGGGGGATTACTGTATGGCAACCATTTCCATGAACCCTTAGTTCTCCCTGTCAGATTTTAGTTTTACAGGATCCAATTCCACACTACACACAGCAGAGATGGTTGAGACAAAGGAGGGAAAGAGTGAATCACTTAACATACAATTTAGGATATAACCCTATTCTTTTCTGAGAAAATTCATGTCAACTTCCCTTACTCTGCAGATGAATAAAAGCATTTTTAAATAAAAAGCCACCATAAATTTTGATGTTGCAAATAAATCCCCAGATGTTTTGTGTGGCTTCAGAAGTAAAAAGCTTCCAAAGCATTTACTCTGAACGTAATAGTGGACTCTACAGAAACACATTGGGCACTAAATCCACAATGATATTATATGAAAGATACAGTGTATTATACGCTTCTTTTTAGGAGACTTGGGACATTGAGTGCAATCTCTTGGGAATACAAAGTTAGGCTGTAACAAACTTTTAAATGCATTCTTAAAATTTAAATGCTTAAGTGCCTGGATCTGTCTGGAGTTATTACTTAAAATCAGAAAAAAGTAAGACAGATTTTTAAGTCAGGGAAGAAATTAATGTGACTTTTAATTCTTCACTTATAAACACCTACTTGCTGAAAATAAAAGAATACCATAATATCTAAATGAACATTAAAATGTATTAGGTAAAAATAGTTCACATTTGGGTTCTAGGAATCACAATTACAGACTAAAGACTCCCTCGCTTGGCATTAGAGAAGGAACTTAAAAAAAAAGAAGAAGAAAAGAAGAAAAAGAAAAAAATTTTTGAGACAGCTGTGCCCTCTGGAGGTGGCACTTGGGAATTGAATGAATCTTCCCTAAACCAGCAACAATGACTTTCCTAAGGAACTGAACGTACTTGGAAAAGCAAAGGCTTAGGTTTCATTCATGTTCCTTTCATTGTGTCAAACCAGTTTTCAATGCATAATAATTCAGAATTTCAATTTAGAAACATTCAAATGGACACAAAACATTTTGGTAGGAGAGATTAAAAGCTCGTGTTCAATATCTAGCATACAGTGATCAGGAACACTCAATATTATGAAAAGAAAGAATGGCAGTTCCAAATCAAATATCCTCGAGCCTCTTTTTGGTGAGCTGCCTGAGAGCCAATGGACTACGTTCTTCAAACTATCTTTTCCAACACTCTGGCAAGAGAACCAAATCATTTAGATTAGCCAAAGCCTATCCTATCTTCTCAGAATAATTCACTGCCTCTCCTGTACTTTTCTTTTGACCTGTCTTTTTATAGCTCACTCTTAATAAATGGAGCTATCTTTCCCCTTGCGGGGAATATGGATGGGGAAGGCGTTAGAAATAAGTATTTATTGCAGGAGTTTTAGAAATAGAAATTTTAAAAGTTGGCTCTATGTGTTTGGAATTTCGGCAAAAAAAAAATATGGAAATAATGAAGAATGTGATTATGGGTAGGGGAGAATCAAAGACAAAGCCACCCACCCCACTGGTACGTGGTAGATGTGAAAACCAGAAAACAGCCACTGATTCTAAAGGGAGAACGAACACATCGTCTTCCTTGTAAAACCTGCTTGGATGGGGGCAAACGTGTTTCCTCTGAGAGACGTGGGGAAGAGATGGGAGAGCAACTGGGTAGGCCTCACGGCGCCGGCGTCCTTACGGTCGGTGTTGGGCAGAGGGAACACCGGCTATCAGCGCCGGCGGCGGGGGGGCGCCCGCGGTCCCTCCTCGGCGCCGGGGGCGGGGGGCGCCCGCCGGGTCCCAACCTCAGCGCCAGGGGGCGGGGGGCGCCCCGCGTCCCTCCTCGGCGCCGGCGGCGGGGGGCCGCGGCCCCTCCTCACGCCGGGGGGCGGGGGGCCCCCCGCAGGCCCTCATCGCGCCGGCGCGGGGGGGCGCCCGCGGTCCCTCCTCGGCGCCGGCGGCGGGGGGCGCCCGCGGTCCCTCCTCAGCGCCCCGGGGGGGGGGCGGGGGGGCGCCCGCGGTTCCCCTCCTCAGCCCGGGGGGTCGGGGGGCGGCCCGCGTCCCACCTCAGCGCCGGGGGGCGGGGGCGCCGCGGTCCCTCCTCGGCGCCGGGGGGCTGGGGGGGAGCCCGCGGTCCCTCCCTAAGGACCGGGGGGTCGGGGGCGCCCGCGTCCCACCCTCACGCGCGGGGGCGGGGGGGGCCCCGCGGTCCCTCCTCGGCGCCGGGGGGCGGGGGGCGCCCGCGGTCCCTCCTCAGCACCGGGGGGGTCGGGGGGCGGCCCGCGGTCCCACCTCAGCGCCGGGGGGGCGGGGGGCGCCCGCGGTCCCTCCTCGGCGCCGGCGGCGGGGGGGCGCCCGCGGTCCCTCCTCAGCGCCGGGGGGCGGGGGGCGCCCGCGGTCCCTCCTCGGCGCCGGCGGCGGGGGGCGCCCGCGGTCCCACCTCGGCGCCGGGGGCGGGGGGGCGCCCGCGGTCCCACCTCAGCGCCGGGGGCGGGGGGCGCCCGCGGTCCCTCCTCAGCACCGGGGGGGGGCGGGGGGCGCCCGCGGTCCCTCCTCAGCTCCGGGGGGCGGAGGGCGCCCGCGGTCCCACCTCAGTGCCGGCGGCGGGGGGTGCCCGCGGTCCCTCCTCAGCGCGGGGGGGCGGGGGACGTCCACGGTCCCACCTCAGCGCCGGTGCCCGCCGCCAGGCTCGCCGCCCGAGGCCAAGGCCAGGCGCTGCCACCACGGTGGAGCCGAGGAGACAGGAGATGGCCGTGGCGGCTGACAAGCAAGGGCAGCTGGGCTCTAGCACCGGGCATGAGTTTCCTCACTTACCGGAACGTCATCTAAGAAGACGGCAGCAACACCAACAATCTCAACAGGGTTGTCAGGTAGGACCATACACGCCTTCATCCGTTCGTTCTTTCACAGCAAATACGCCCTGAGGACGCTGCTCCTTTGCAAGTGCTGGACGTGCACCAGGGACACCCTGCCGGTCAGACTGGACCCAGGCTCCCACAGTGAATACTCAAGAGGGATGAACCCGGGGTAGCATGAGTGAGGTCCTGCGTGCAGACCTCGTAGCGCAGCTCCCCACTAATGCTCGGTCTTCTCAAAAGGCTGCTGCTTAGGATTATTAGGCGCCCGGGTCTACATCAGCTCCATCCTCCTCCTAGAGAGGAGAGGGTCAGTGCATTCCTGGGTGGCCCGGGCGGGACACCAACTTCTTCACATTAACAACAGGATGAGAGTTTGATGAATGAATGAATGAATGAATGAATGAATGAATGAATGAATGAATGAATAAAGTGACTGAATGAACCCTGCCGTGGATCCTTGCAGGAGGGTGGAAGTAATGAAAGGGACAGAGTGCCATCCTTATATCAGATAAACTAAAATTTACCCCGTAGACGGTAGTGAGAGATGAAGAGGGACACTATATCATACTTAAAGGATCTATTCAACAAGAGGACTTAACAATCCTCAATATATATGCCCCGAATGTGGGAGCTGCCAAATATATAAATCAATTATTAACCAAAGTGAAGAAATACTTAGATAATAATACACTTATACTTGGTGACTTCAATCTAGCTCTTTCTATACTCGATAGGTCTTCTAAGCACAACATCTCCAAAGAAATGAGAGCTTTAAATGATACACTGGACCAGATGGATTTCACAGATATCTACAGAACTTTACATCCAAACTCAACTGAATACACATTCTTCTCCAGTGCACATGGAACTTTCTCCAGAATAGACCACATATTGGGTCACAATTCGGGTCTGAACCGATACCAAAAGATTGGGATCGTCCCCTGCATATTCTCAGACCATAATGCCTTGAAATTAGAACTAAATCACAGAAAGAAGTTTGGAAGGACTTCAAACACGTGGAGGTTAAGGACCATCCTGCTAAAAGATGAAAGGGTCAACAGGAAATTAAGGAAGAATTAAAAAGATTCGTGGAAACTAATGAGAATGAAGATACAACCGTTCAAAATCTTTGGGATGCAGCAAAAGCAGTCCTAAGGGGGAAATACATCGCAATACAAGCATCCATTCAAAAACTGGAAATAACTCAAATACAAAAGCTAACCTTACACATAAAGGAGCTAGAGAAAAAACAGCAAATAGATCCTACACCCAAGAGAAGAAGGGAGTTAATAAAGATTCGAGCAGAACTCAACGAAATCTGTGGAATAGATCAACAGAACCAGGAGTTGGTTCTTTGAAAGAATTAGTAAGAGAGATAAACCAATAGCCAGCCTTATTAAAAAGAAGAGAGAGAAGACTCAAATTAATAAAATCATGAATGAGAAAGGAGAGATCACTACCAACACCAAGGAAATACAAACGATTTTAAAAACATATTATGAACAGCTATACACCAATAAATTAGGCAATCTAGAAGAAATGGACGCATTCCTGGAAAGCCACAAACTACCAAAACTGGAACAGGAAGAAATAGAAAACCTGAACAGGCCAATAACCAGGGAGGAAATTGAAGCAGTCATCAAAAACCTCCCACGACACAAGAGTCCAGGGCCAGATGGCTTCCCAGGGGAATTCTATCAAACGTTTAAAAAAGAAACCATACCTATTCTACTAAAGCTGTTTGGAAAGATAGAAAGAGATGGAGTACTTCCAAATTCGTTCTATGAGGCCAGCATCACCTTAATTCCAAAACCAGACAAAGACCCCACCAAAAAGGAGAATTACAGACCAATATCCCTGATGAACATGGATGCAAAAATTCTCAACAAGATACTAGCCAATAGGATCCAACAATACATTAAGAAAATTATTCACCATGACCAAGTAGGATTTATCCCCAGGACACAAGGCTGGTTCAACACTCGTAAAACAATCAATGTGATTCATCATATCAGCAAGAGAAAAACCGAGAACCATATGATCCTCTCATTAGATGCAGAGAAAGCATTGGACAAAATACAGCATCCATTTCTGATCAAAACTCTTTAGAGTGTGGGGATAGAGGGAACATTCCTCAACATCTTAAAAGCCATCTACGAAAAGCCCACAGCAAATATCATTCTCAATGGGGAAGGACTGGGAGCCTTTCCCCTAAGATCAGGAGGAACAAGACTGGGATGTCCACTCTCACCACTGCTATTCAACATAGTACTGGAAGTCCTAGCCTCAGCAATCAAACAACAAAAAGACATTAAAGGCATTCAAATTGGCAAAGAAGAAGTCAAATTCTCCCTCTTCGCCGATGACATGATACTCTACATAGAAAACCCAAAGTCTCCACCCCAAGATTGATAGAACTCATACAGCAATTTGGTAGCGTGGCAGGATACAAAATCAATGCCCAGAAATCAGTGGCATTTCTATACACTAACAATGAGACTGAAGAAAGAGAAATTAAGGAGTCAATCCCATTTACAATTGCACCCAAAAGCATAAGATACCTAGGAATAAACCTAACCAAAGATGTAAAGGGTCTATACCCTCAAAACTATAGAACACTTCTGAAAGAAATTGAGGAAGACACAAAGAGATGGAAAAATATTCCATGCTCATGGATTGGCAGAATTAATATTGTGAAAATGTCAACGTTACCCAGGGCAATATACACGTTTAATGCAATCCCTATCAAAATACCATGGACTTTCTTCAGAGAGTTAGAACAAATTATTTTAAGATTTGTGTGGAATCAGAAAAGACCCCGAATAGCCAGGGGAATTTTAAAAAAGAAAACCATATCTGGGGGCATCACAATGCCAGATTTCAGGTTGTACTACAAAGCTGTGGTCATCAAGACAGTGTGGTACTGGCACAAAAACAGACACATAGATCAATGGAACAGAATAGAGAACCCAGAAGTGGACCCTGAACTTTATGGTCAACTAATATTCGATAAAGGAGGAAAGACTATCCACTGGAAGAAAGACAGTCTCTTCAATAAATGGTGCTGGGAAAATTGGACAGCCACATGCAGAAGAATGAAACTAGACCACTCTCTTTCACCATACACAAAGATAAACTCAAAATGGATGAAAGATCTAAATGTGAGACAAGATTCCATCAAAATCCTAGAGAAGAACACAGGCAACACCCTTTTTGAACTCGGCCACAGTAACTTCTTGCAAGATACATCCACGAAGGCAAAAGAAACAAAAGCAAAAATGAACTATTGGGACTTTATCAAGATAAGAAGCTTTTGCACAGCAAAGGATACAGTCAACAAAACTAAAAGACAACCTACAGAATGGGAGAAGATATTTGCAAATGACATATCAGATAAAGGGCTAGTTTCCAAGATCTATAAAGAACTTATTAAACTCAACACCAAAGAAACACAATCCAATCATGAAATGGGCAAAAGACATGAACAGAAATCTCACAGAGGAAGACATAGACATGGCCAACATGCATATGAGAATATGCTCTGCATCACTTGCCATCAGGGAAATACAAATCAAAACCACAATGAGATACCACCTCACACCAGTGAGAATGGGGAAAATTAACAAGGCAGGAAACAACAAATGTTGGAGAGGATGCGGAGAAAAGGGAACCCTCTTGCACTGTTGGTGGGAATGTGAACTGGTGCAGCCACTCTGGAAAACTGTGTGGAGGTTCCTCAAAGAGTTAAAAATAGACCTGCCCTACGACCCAGCAATTGCACTGTTGGGGATTTACCCCAAAGATACAGATGCAATGAAACACCGGGACACCTGCACCCCGATGTTTATAGCAGCAATGGCCACGATAGCCAAACTGTGGAAGGAGCCTCGGTGTCCATCGAAAGATGAGTGGATAAAGAAGATGTGGTTTATGTATACAATGGAATATTACTCAGCTATTAGAAATGACAAATACCCACCATTTGTTTCAATGTGGATGGAACTGGAGGGTATTATGCTGAGTGAAGTAAGTCAATCGGAGAAGGACAAACATTATATGTTCTCATTCATTTGGGGAATATAAATAATAGTGAAAGGGAATAGAAGGGAAGGGAGAAGAAATGTGTGGGAAATATCAGAAAGAGAGACAGAACGTAAAGACTGCTAACTCTGGGAAACGAACTAGGGGTGGTAGAAGGGGAGGAGGGCGGGGGGGGGTGGGAGTGAATGGGTGACGGGCACTGGGGGTTATTCTGTATGTTATTAAATTGAACACCAATAAAAAATAAATTTAAAAAAATAAATAAAAATAAAAAAATAAAAAAATAAAAAGAAAGAAAGGGAGAGAGCTGCCACTCATGAGGTAAATAGTAGCTGGGGTTGATGTGGAACCTACAGAATAATAATCTCCTGAGGAGAAGCCTTGTGTCTTTGAAGGACTGACCCCTTTCCCAAGAAAAAAAGTGAGTCTCTTCCATTGAAAGAGTGGTGAGCCTCCCTCCAGCTCATACCCTCGTTAAAAGCTTCCGAAGGCATTTGGGTTATTACCTATCTTCTGCCCCTTTGGTAGGTGTACCTAGAGGCTCCCAGTGGCTTCAGGGGCCAGAAAAGCTTTCTCCCTGAGTTCCCCCTGGAAGGAACTGATCAGAGATGATAACTTATGTCACTAAAGGGAGTCACATAGTTGTAACAACAAATCCCGGACAAATGAAAATGCTCTTCTCAACTTTTTTTTTTAAAGGTGTTTTAAGGTTTCTAATTCTCCAAACAGTATCTAAACATAGGCAGCGTCTTTTTCCTCCCTAGAGCCACCTAAAATGATTTTTCCTTTAAAATAAATTTCAGGAAGATGTATTAGTCTTCCACTGCTGCATAACAAATTAGCACACGCTTAGCAGCCAAAAACCACACTCATTTATTATCTCATAGTTTCTGTGGATTGGGCATCTGGGTACAGGGTTCTCTTTTCAAGTTCTCACGTGGCTGAACTAAAGGTATTGGCTAGCACAGCGATGAGACAAGAAAAAGAAATGAAAGGCATCCCAATTGGTAAGGAAGAAATAAAACTTTCAGTATTCACAATGACATGACAGTATATATATAAAACCCTAAAGACTCTACCAAAAAACTACTAGAACTGATAAATGAATTCAATAAGGTCATAGGATACAAAATCAATATACAGAAATTCATTGCATTTCTATATACTGACAATGAAGTAGCAGAAAGGGAAATTAAGAAAGCAGTTCCATTTACAATTGCATCAAAATAGTAAAATATGTAGGAATAAGTTTAACCAAGGAGGCAAAAGACCTATACACTGAAAGTTATAAAACATTGTTGAAAGAAACTGAAGATGACATAAACAAGTAGAAAGATATTCCCTGTTCAAGGATTGAAAGAACAAATATTGTTAAAATGTCCATACTACCCAAAGCAATCTACAGATTTAATGCAATTCCTACCAAAATACCAACATCATTTTTCACAGAACTAAAGCAAATAATCCTAAAAAATCCTAAAATCTGTCTGGAATCACAAAAGAGCTCAAATAGCCAAAGAAATCTTGAAAAAGACAAAACATGAGCTATCACAATTCCAGATTTCAAGATATACTAAAAAGCTATAATAATCAAAAACAGTACAGTACTGGCACAAAAATAGACAAGTAGATCAATGGGAAAAAATAGAGACACCAAAAATATATTTTTATATAGTCAAGTAATTGTCAACAAAGGAGGCAAGAATGTGGAATGGGAGAAAGGCTGTCTTTTCAACAAATGGTTTTGGAAAACCTGGACAGCCACATGCAAAAAAATGAAACTAGACCACTTTCTTGCACAGTACACAAAAATAAACTCAAAATGAATTAAGGACCTAAATGTGAGACCTGAAACCATAAAAATCCTAGGAGAGAACACAGGCAATAACTTCTCTGACATCAGCCATAGCAGCATTTTTCTAGATATGTCTCCTAAGGCAAGGGAAACAAAAACAAAAATAAATTATTGGGACTACATCAAAATAAAAAGTTTCTACACAACTGAGGAAACAATCAACAAAACTATAAAACAACACTTAACTCAATAAAAAAAAAAACCTAAGTAATCCAATTAAAAATGAGCAGAAGGCACGAACAAACATCTCTCCAAAGAAGACATATGGATGGCCAACAGACACGTGAAAAGGTGCTCAACATCACTTGTCATCAGGGAAATGCAAATCAAAACCACAATGAGATGCGATCCAACACCCATCAGAATGGCTAAAATCAAAAACTCAAGAAACAACAGGTGTTGGTGAAGATGTGAGGAAAGGGGGGCCCTCATGCACTATTGGTGGGAATACAAACTGGTGCAACCACTGTGGAAACAGTATGGCATTTCCTCAAAAGATTAAACATAGGATTACAATATGATCTAATAAGTGCATTACTGGGTGTTGGAAAAGAGGAAAATAAACCAAGAAAACATAAAGCTATAGGAATGTGCTAATTTATAGTCATCCAATCCCTATCCAATGTCAACAGTGACTAAAGGCCCAAGGGATCCCTCCTCCTGTCTGGCCTCAAGCTCTCAGCCCTCTCCAGCCTTTCCCTTCTGCTCTTCCACCCCCCTGTTTGAGGAGGATTAAGGGTCAACATTGGAGCTCAGAGGGTCAAGGGCATTTACTGAGGGCCATAGGCAAGAAAGGCCACTGACAGTCAGTGCGTGGGGCCTCTGACCAGCAGCAAGGCAGCAATGAGAAGGGTCACAGAGGCATACCTGGGCTCTGAGCTCAGCTCAGCCACCTGCTCACTTTGTGACCTTCAGGTCTAGTTCCTGAATCTCTGTTTCCTCATCTGTACAATGAACGTCTAAGATTTCCTTCAGAGCGCTGGTAAGCCCTGGGGAGACAATATACATCAAGCGCCTAACACAGCATCCACATGGGAAGAGAAGACAACATAAAACCCACCTGAGGAGCAGTTACTCCCCCAGTTACTGTTTCCCAAAGATCTACCATTATCCAGAAAGGCGCTTGGAACCATGGGATTTGCAGGCCACCCAGAAATCACGACGTTGAACTTTGACACATCTACAGTCTAGCTGAAGGATGAGGCCACTCAGCCAGCAAACAGGTGCACTGTCACGGACAGACGGTGAGTGCAAGTGTTCTCTTGCTCAAGAATGTTTCCCCCAGAACTGGTGAGCCCTTGGCCTCTCCAGGGGTTCGAGCCGAGGCTTCACTTCAGCAGCTGGCCTTGCCATGACTGGCACCTTCCTGATGGCTGGACATGAGGGCCCTGAGGTACCTCCTAGGGAGACACCTACTTCTGGTACCCTCAGGTAGGTACATCCAGATGCCCAGCCAACGGTCATCAATGGCTGCGTTCACTTCTGCAATGTAAAGGTAAATATCAAGTGCCTTAGAGGGCCTGGTGCCACCAGAGCCTGCCATCGGTGCTGGGTTATCTTCCTAGGGCGGCTGTAACAAATCACACAGACTTCGTGGCTTAGGACAATATACATTTATCCTCCTATAGTCCCAGAGGTCAGAAGTCTGAAGCCAATTCCGCTGAGCTAAAAATCACGGCGTCAGCAGGACAGCCTTTATTCTGTGAGCTCTGGGAAGGAATCTCTTTCTTCACTTTTGCCAGCATCTAAAGGCCGTCTGCACTGTTTGGCTCCTGGGTCCTCATCACTCCGACCCCTGCTTCCACCGATCACGTCTCCTTCTTGGACTCTGGCATTCCTGTCTCCCTCTCATAACGTTCTTTGCAATTACACTCGTCTCACCTGGATAATCCAGGACACTCCTCCTTTCTCATGATCCTTAATCACACTTGCAAAAAATCCCTTTTGCCAGGTGAGTGAACATGGTCGCAGATTTGGGGGGGATTGAGACGTGGAGATTTTGAAGTGTCATTGCATTGCTCACCACAGGTACCTCTTTTGCTGAGACGGATGCCTGTAAACACTTTCTACCTATCCCATCCCCCAAATGACTCTGAAAAAATGACTCCTCTCTAGACATTTACTTGATCCAGCCTGCAAACAACTTGGGGATCGAAGCACATTTTCATAGAAGTAAGTTTGTTGAAGTTCAGTAAGAAAAAGATGCTATGCTTTCAACATCACAGGAGAATAATTTATTAAAATCTGCTTTTAAATGTAATTGATAGGACACATTTAGTAAGACATGAAAACAGAACCTATGTTTTAGTAGCACACCAGCACTTTTCACTTCCATTTTTGCCAACTGTGATGATCACTAACACCTATGTGCCTCCTACCCTGTTACTAACTATTCTTTAAATCGGCTTGATACTGCTTTTTTTTTTTTTTTTGACAGTTCCGTGACAGGCACAAATTATGTGACTGTTACCATGGTAACAAAGGGACAACACCCCCCCACCCCCCCACCCCCCACCCCCGCCAAAGAGAAAACATTAAGATTAAAATAAAAGGGGGAAGGGATAGTCCAAATTGGCACTAATGAGTCATTGTCCAAGTGTAACTGGGTGTCAACTGGTCAAACTTTGGGAGTTTTTCCAGGACAGACCCCAGAATCAGTCAACCAACAGGGGAAATTGCCTGTAAGAACAAGAATGCTAGTCTCCTGCGAGAAGCAATGGTTCAAAGTTTATAGAACCTTCTACTCTCCCTTACATATGCATCTCTTTTATTTGGATCATCTCCTTTGTTCTTCATCTCCTCCTGCTTTTCCCCCTTCTGAACACATTAGTTACTATGGAAACATTGGTGTGAATGTCAGAAAGCTCAGCTCAGAAATGCTTCATAAAGTCAATTTATAGAATGGTCTGACATTTATCTCATGTTTGGGAAATTTAAAGAATTTGTGATATTCATGACCAGAGATGGGGGTGGGTGGTAAACACTGCGCTATGTATGGATTTTAAAATTTGTTTTATATACACTGGGAAAGCATCAGGTTTTGTCTTTTTAGGGAAGAAGAGCAACAAAAACAGGAGACTGTTTTGGGATTTGAAATTGGATTCATTTTCCATCAGTTCAGGAAGGATTTCTACTCTCTAAGTTTGTAAGGCTGACTGGAATCTCTTGTGTCAAAATAAATGCTTTTCGAAAAAATTACGGTTGGCTTATTTTTTTTAACTTAACAATAAGACAAATGGTATTATCTATAATAATGTTCACATGGCAGCAGCAATATTAGTTAAAGGCACAGAAATGTTACACCCATGCTGTAAAAATTCTTACTTCACTATGGGGAATTTCAGAGTTAGTGCTACCCTGTGGAATAACAATGATAGCAGGTAACGTTTAAAGCACATTTACTATGTGTCAGGACCCAATCTAAGTACTTTCCATGTATTAATTCATGTGATCCTCATTTATTATACTTTTTTACACACAAGAAAACTGAGGCATGGGAGGTTAAAGTAACTCATCCAAGTTAAGTGGTAGAAGTAGATTCACACCAAGGCAATTGGGCCCCAGAGTCTAGATTTTTAACTGTCATGCAAAACTGCTTCTGTATGAAAAAGTAAAACAATACTTAACAACATATCCAGATAGAGAGCTTGGAGTTATCAGTTCTAGACTAAAAAGGTGATCTCGGCATCCACTCGCAGTCTATCCTCTCTGGGGTTATTGCCCAAGGCCTTAAGGTTCACCATGCTGTCATTGAAGATGCAGTGAGTTCCTAATGATTAAGTTTGACAAGGAATTCAGTTTAGAGTTAAATCAGATTTCCGATTTGCAGGCTCTTACAAATTTTGTTACATAAAAAAGAGTAATAATGTGTCACTATGTGATTAGCAATAAAGCTATAAACAGCTGACATTAACTCTACTGCATTCCATCAGAAGAATTACAACAAAAACCCAACCCATCAGCCTGTAGGGCGATGTTTGTTTCTTGCCATCCAATGTTTTCCATACCCTCTAGAAACAACTCCCAGTTTTTGTTTTACAAATTTGTACCTGCTTCATTAATGCACTTGACCCTCCTGTGGCCAAAATGGATCATATGCCCTAGACCCAAGCCAATCAGCACATCTTAGCTACATGACCTCCGTGATTAGTTTGAAGATCCACATGTGACCATATCAGAGGCAAAGAAATGCCAGGAAGATTTTTGCTGGGAATGCTCCAGCAAGAAGGAAGACCTCTTTTCCTTGCCTGGAAGACGTGAGTGTGGCATGAGCTGCTCTAACCATCTTTGCCACCACAAAGTGTTGGCCTAGAGCATACAGAGGCCCTGTAGGCAGAGACACTGAAAACTTTGGAACAAACACCATGTGAAAGATTAAGAAAATTCAGCCAAGTGGCATCATTTGATCTTGTGAATATGGTACTGTTCAAATATGTTGCTAGGCTTTTCAAGGCACTCCTGCCCCTCTACCTGTTGTTTTTTTGTTTGTTTGTTTGTTTGTTTGTTTTTGTTTTTGTTTTTAAAGATCTAAACATATTTGAGCTGGCTTACAACAGAAAAAAGCCTAATAAACAAAACATGAAGCATCCATGTCTTTTGAGGGCACTTTACCTTGTTCGTCAACAAGCAGACACTCCCTATCTGAGATTCCAAAATCCACAACCCTCTGGAAATCCAAAAGTCCTTTTGTAGCTCATTTGGTGACAAAAAAGACATGACCTGCATGGACACGAGGCTACTCGTAGTCCTTACTTATCTCACGTAATGTGAATATTCCTATGTCTTGCTAATCTGAACTGCTAATATGTGTGATTACAAGATGCTGTTGCAGAACCTGCCAGAAGCATCAAACTATCTAAGGTATATAAACCCTTATCTTTACTCAATTTTTTAAAAATTATAAGTTCTTAAACCCAAAGGTTTCAAAGGAAAGACCATGGTATTCTAGTAACAGGGTAAATTGAATGAATAATAGTGCTTAATTTCTGACTAGGTTGGGATCTGAGTTAGCCAAAGATACTGTTGAGAACCACAAGATGAAAGCATCCATCATTCCAAAGTTGTATTGAAAATATGCTTGCCTGACACACGATAGACAGGCCTCAAATCAAATATCAGATTGATAAACATCAGGACAAAGTAAACGTTTCTAAGTTCAGAACAAAAGCAAAAGGAGCCAGGCATCTCAAGGAACAGTATCAACAGCTCTGAGAAGAGTATTTGCAAGAATAGAACCTGTTGCCTGACTCCACACCAAGTCAGGCTATACTGTATGTATTATGAACAGTAATTCCAAAGATGTAAAAGGATTATAATGCTAAATGCATGTGGTTATGACCTTGACTAAATACTGAAGTGCTTATTCTATGTTCACAGGGGCTTTGTTTTAAACCCTTCTTCCTGAGTCACACAGACACACATATCATTGTCCAAAATCTGTCTGCTAGACTTTTCAATTATTCAATCAATAAGGCACTTCTATCCTGCCCCTTCTATTTTTAATCTAAACACATTTGAACTGGCTTACAACAAAAAGAAAATGGTCTAATGGACAAAACAAGAAGCATTTGTGTCCTTTGAGGGTGGATACACATCTTGTTCACTTTGTTCATATGCAAGCAAATATTTCCTTACCTAAGATTCCAACACTCACAAACCTTTGAGTTTTATGTTTTATATATACATATAAAATGTTTACTGGGGGTGCCTGGGTGGCTCAGTGGTTGAGCAGAAGTCTGCCTTTGGCTCAGGTCATGATCCTGGGGTCCTGAGATTGAGTCCTGCATCGGGCTTATCCCTCAGCCTATGTCTCTGCCTCTCTCTCTGTGTCTCTCATGAATAAATAAATAAAATCTTTTTTAAAGTGTTTTTTACTTTTCATTTGACTGCAGCCAGAAAACTATCATGCTATGTGATATCAAAAAGAATACTAGCAACTAATTAAACATAATCTTCAAAGTAGAAAACTCTGAGGTCATGACTCATCTGTTTGCTTCTTTATATCCAGGATCTAAAATAGTGATTAGTACACAGTAGGTGCTTAAGATGTACTTTATTAATAAATGAAATACACACTACCTTCTGACACCTCTGTCATCTGACAACACTGACAACTGGTTGGTGGGACAGCTGACAGGAGGAGGGGAAATCAAGAGAAGAAAAGCCCACAAGGGTGGTGACATCACTAATATAGGGAGAAATACTGTCCATGGGCCTCACATCCATTGTAGAAAAGCCAATGGAGATCAATGATCTGTAAGGTGCCTGCTGGCCCTATGATTACCTAGTTTTGCTGCAAGAAAGGAAAATCTAAAAGGGTACAAATAGAAGTCTAGATAACTTGAAATACAAACTAATAAAGCATAGAGTCATCTCTAAATATGGAGGAGACTCTTGAAATTTTAAACTTCATAGATGTGAAAAAATTCTGCATCAAGCATTTTATTACACCTAAAAGATGGTACAGTTGTGAAAAATAGTCCAGCTCAAGATGACCCACACCCTGCTCTGAGAAATATTAAACTTCTACCTTCCTGTTAATAATACTGCTAACATCCAAACCACCAAGGTGTAAGAGTCCACCCAAACCCAGCACGTTGTCAAATTTTACTACGTCTAGGACCTAGTGCTAATCCAACCTATCTTTCCCATGAGAATAGATAACTCCCCCGCCCCTTCATTCCAGGTTCTCCTCCAACCTTCCTTGCATCCAACTGCCAGATGAATTCTCCTAACAAAAAAACTTGGATCCCATCACTGTTTTAAAGCCTCCAACAGCTCCTGGTTAGTTTCAACAGCATGTCACTAACCTTCATGATCAAACCACATGGTCTGAGTTTCTAAGTCTAGCTCCTGCTTTCCGATCTCCAGTCCAGCACTCTCCTCTACCTGTCCTTCAAAATGTTACAGCTCATCTTGATCCATATCATTTTCATTACCTAAAATTGTGCAATTCAATGGCATGGAGTACATTCACAATGTTAGCACAACCCTCGCCCTCGCATCTAGTTCCAGAAATTCATCATCATCTCCAGAAACCCCAGACCTGTTTTCCCCCACTCCCTGGCCCCTGGCAACCACTAATCTGCTTTCCATCTCTATGGGCTTGTCTATTTTGGATATTCCATGGAAATGGAATCTTACAACATGCGGTCCTTTGTGTCTGGCTTCTTTCACTCAGCATAATGTCTTCAAGATTCATCCATGCTGTAGTATGTGTCAGTTCTTCATTCCTTTGTGCGGCTGTAAAATATTCCACTGTATAGTTATACCACATTTTATTTACCTATTACCGATAGACATTTCGATTATTTTCATCTTTTAGCTATTATGAGTAAATGTTGTTATGAATATTAGTGTACAAGTTTTTGCTTGAATACTTTCTTTTTTCATTTCTTTTGTATACATACCTAGGAGTGGAATTGTTAGGTCATATGGTATTACTTGTGTCACTAACTGAGGAACGTCTAAAATGCTCTCCATAACAGCTGCACCATTTCATATTCTTACCAGCAGTGTACGAGGATTCTAATTTCTTTACATCCTGTCAACATTTATTTTTGTTTTGTTTTGTTTTGTTTTGTTTTTTATTATGGCCATCCGGGGCACCTGGGTGGTTCAGTGATTGAGCATCTGCCTTCAGGTCAGGTCCTGATCCTGGGGTGCTAGGATCAATTTCCACATCAGGCTCCCCGCAAGGAGCCTGCTTCTCCCTCTGCCTGTGTCTCTGCCTCTATGTATCTCTCATGAATAAATAAATAAAATATTTTTAAATAAATAAATAAACAAACAAAATCATGGCCATCCTCTTTGTGGTATTGATTTGCATTTGCCTAATGACTAATGATGTTGAGCACCTTTTTGTGTATTTTTTAACTGTTTACATATCTTGTTTGGGAAAAAAAAAGTCTACTCCAGTCCTTTTCCCACTTTTAAATGGGAAAAAGTGGTCTTTTTTGTTGTAAGAGTTCTTGATATATTCTAAATACTAGACCCTTAATAGCTATATAATTTGCGAATGTTTTCTCCCATTCTGTAGGTTGACTTTTTACTCTCTTGATACTGTTCTTTGATATACAAACATTTTTAACTTTGATGAAGTCCACATTATTCTTTTCTGTTGTTGCTTTTGTTCTGGTGTTATGTTTAAGACATCATTTTTTTAAAAAAATTATTGCCAAATCCAAAGCTATGAAGATTTGTCCCTGCATTTTCTTTTAGAGTTTTATTTTATTTTATTTTATTTATTTATTTATTTATGATAGTCACAGAGAGAGAGAGGCAGAGAGAGAAGCAGGCTCCATGCACGGGGAGCCCGATGTGGGACTCGATCCTGGGTCTCCAGGATTGTGCCCTGGGCCAAAGGCAGGCGCCAAACCGCTGCGCCACCCAGGGATCCCCTCTTTTAGAGTTTTAAAGTTTAGCTCTTAAATTTAGGTCTTTTGAATTTTCTTTTTTTTTTTTTTTGTTTCATAGTAACTATTATCACTTTATTTAAAGGATCTAATATAAATAATCAAGGTTTATGTATTATATTTATTTGATTATATGTTTCTTTTTTTTTATTGGTGTTTAATTTTTTTTTTAATTTATTTTTTATTGGTGTTCAATTTACTAACATACAGAATAACACCCAGTGCCCGTCACCCATTCACTCCCACCCCCCGCCCTCCTCCCCTTCTACCACCCCTAGTTCATTTCCCAGAGTTAGCAGTCTTTACGTTCTGTCTCCCTTTCTGATATTTCCCACACATTTCTTCCCCCTTCCCTTATATTCCCTTTCACTATTATTTATATTCCCCAAATGAATGAGAACATATAATGTTTGTCCTTCTCCGACTGACTTACTTCACTCAGCATAATACCCTCCAGTTCCATCCACGTTGAAGCAAATGGTGGGTATTTGTCATTTCTAATAGCTGAGTAATATTCCATTGTATACATAAACCACATCTTCTTTATCCATTCATCTTTCGTTGGACACCGAGGCTCCTTCCACAGTTTGGCTATCGTGGCCATTGCTGCTATAAACATCGGGGTGCAGGTGTCCCGGCGTTTCATTGCATCTGTATCTTTGGGGTAAATCCCCAACAGTGCAATTGCTGGGTCGTAGGGCAGGTATATTTTTAACTGTTTGAGGAACCTCCACACAGTTTTCCAGAGTGGCTGCACCAGTTCACATTCCCACCAACAGTGTAAGAGGGTTCCCTTTTCTCCGCATCCTCTCCAACATTTGTTGTTTCCTGCCTTGTTAATTTTCCCCATTCTCACTGGTGTGAGGTGGTATCTCATTGTAGTTTTGATTTGTATTTCCCTGCTGGCAAGTGATGCAGAACATTTTCTCATGTGTGTGTTGGCCATGTCTATGTCTTCCTCTGTGAGATTTCTGTTCATGTCTTTTGCCCATTTCATGATTGGATTGTTTGTTTCTTTGGTGTTGAGTTTAATAAGTTCTTTATAGATCTTGGAAACTAGCCCTTTATCTGATATGTCATTTGCAAATATCTTCTCCCATTCTGTAGGTTGTCTTTTAGTTTTGTTGACTGTATCCTTTGCTGTGCAAAAGCTTCTTATCTTGATGAAGTCCCAATAGTTCATTTTTGCTTTTGTTTCTTTTGCCTTCGTGGATGTATCTTGCAAGAAGTTACTATGGCCAAGTTCAAAAAGGGTGTTGCCTGTGTTCTTCTCTAGGATTTTGATGGAATCTTGTCTCACATTTAGATCTTTCATCCATTTTGAGTTTATCTTTGTGTATGGTGAAAGAGAGTGGTCTAGTTTCATTCTTCTGCATGTGGCTGTCCAATTTTCCCAGCACCATTTATTGAAGAGACTGTCTTTCTTCCAATGGATAGTCTTTCCTCCTTTATCGAATATTAGTTGCCCATAAAGTTCAGGGTCCACTTCTGGATTCTCTATTCTGTTCCACTGATCTATGTGTCTGTTTTTGTGCCAGTACCACACTGTCTTGATGACCACAGCTTTGTAGTACAACCTGAAATCTGGCATTGTGATGCCCCCAGATATGGTTTTCTTTTTTAAAATTCCCCTGGCTATTCGGGGTCTTTTCTGATTCCACGCAAATCTTAAAATTATTTGTTCTAACTCTCTGAAGAAAGTCCATGGTATTTTGATAGGGATTGCATTAAACGTGTATATTGCCCTGGATAACATTGACATTTTCACAATATTAATTCTGCCAATCCATGAGCATGGAATATTTTTCCATCTCTTTGTGTCTTCCTCAATTTCTTTCAGAAGTGTTCTATAGTTTTAAGGGTATAGATCCTTTACATCTTTGGTTAGGTTTATTCCTAGGTATCTTATGCTTTTGGGTGCAATTGTAAATGGGATTGACTCCTTAATTTCTCTTTCTTCAGTCTCATTGTCAGTGTATAGAAATGCCACTGACTTCTGGGCATTGATTTTGTATCCTGCCACGCTACCGAATTGCTGTATGAGTTCTAGCAATCTTGGGGTGGAGACTTTTGGGTTTTCTATGTAGAGTATCATGTCATCGGCGAAGAGGGAGAGTTTGACTTCTTCTTTGCCAATTTGAATGCCTTTAATGTCTTTTTGTTGTCTGATTGCTGAGGCTAGGACTTCCAGTACTATGTTGAACAGCAGTGGTGAGAGTGGACATCCCTGTCTTGTTCCTGATCTTAGGGGAAAGGCTCCCAGTGCTTCCCCATTGAGAATGATATTTGCTGTGGGCTTTTCATAGATGGCTTTTAAGATGTCGAGGAATGTTCCCTCTATCCCTACACTCTGAAGAGTTTTGATCAGGAATGGATGCTGTATTTTGTCAAATGCTTTCTCTGTATCTATGGAGAGGATCATATGGTTCTCGGTTTTTCTCTTGCTGATATGATGAATCACATTGATTGTTTTACGAGTGTTGAACCAGCCTTGTGTCCTGGGGATAAATCCTACTTGGTCATGGTGAATAATTTTCTTAATGTATTGTTGGATCCTATTGGCTAGTATCTTGTTAAGAATTTTTGCATCCATGTTCATCAGGGATATTGGTCTGTAATTCTCCTTTTTGGTGGGTCTTTGTCTGGTTTTGGAATTAAGGTGATGCTGGCCTCATAGAACGAATTTGGAAGTACTCCATCTCTTTCTATCTTTCCAAACAGCTTTAGGAGAATAGGTATGATTTCTTCTTTAAACGTTTGATAAAATTCCCCTGGGAAGCCATCTGGCCCTGGACTCTTGTGTCTTGGGAGGTTTTTGATGACTGCTTCAGTTTCCTCCCTGGTTATTGGCCTGTTCAGGTTTTCTATTTCTTCCTGTTCCAGTTTTGGTAGTTTGTGGCTTTCCAGGAATGCGTCCATTTCTTCTAGATTGCCTAATTTATTGGTGTATAGCTGTTCATAATATGTTTTTAAAATCGTTTGTATTTCCTTGGTGTTGGTAGTGATCTCTCCTTTCTCATTCATGATTTTATTAATTTGAGTCTTCTCTCTCTTCTTTTTAATAAGGCTGGCTAATGGTTTATCTATCTTATTAATTCTTTCAAAGAACCAACTCCTGGTTCTGTTGATCTGTTCCACAGTTCTTCTGGTCTCGATTTCGTTGAGTTCTGCTCGAATCTTTATTAACTCCCTTCTTCTCTTGGGTGTAGGATCTATTTGCTGTTTTTTCTCTAGCTCCTTTATGTGTAAGGTTAGCTTTTGTATTTGAGTTCTTCCCAGTTTTTGAATGGATGCTTGTATTGCGATGTATTTCCCCCTCAGGACTGCTTTTGCTGCATCCCAAAGATTTTGAACGGTTGTATCTTCATTCTCATTAGTTTCCATGAATCTTTTTAATTCTTCCTTAATTTCCTGGTTGACCCTTTTATCTTTTAGCAGGATGGTCCTTAACCTCCACGTGTTTGAGGTCCTTCCAAACTTCTTGTTGTGATTTAGTTCTAATTTCAAGGCATTATGGTCCGAGAATATGCAGGGGACAATCCCAATCTTTTGGTATCGGTTCAGACCCGATTTGTGTCCCAATATGTGGTCTATTCTGGAGAAAGTTCCATGTGCGCTTGAGAAGAATGTGTATTCAGTTGAGTTTGGATGTAAAGTTCTGTAGATATCTGTGAAATCCATCTGGTCCAGTGTATCATTTAAAGCTCTCGTTTCTTTGGAGATGTTGTGCTTAGAAGACCTATCGAGTATAGAAAGAGCTAGATTGAAGTCACCAAGTATAAGCGTATTATTATCTAAGTATTTCTTCACTTTGGTTAATAATTGATTTATATATTTGGCAGCTCCCACATTCGGAGCATATATATTGAGGATTGTTAAGTCCTCTTGTTGAATAGATCCTTTAAGTATGATATAGTGTCCCTCTTCATCTCTCACTACAGTCTTTGGGGTAAATTTTAGTTTATCTGATATAAGGATGGCTACCCCTGCTTTCTTTTGAGGACCATTCGAATGGTAAATGGTTCTCCAACCTTTTATTTTCAGGCTGTAGGTGTCCTTCTGTCTAAAATGAGTCTCTTGTAGACAGCAAATAGATGGGTCCTGCTTTTTTATCCAGTCTGAAACCCTGCGCCTTTTGATGAGGTCATTAAGCCCGTTCACATTCAGAGTTACTATTGAGAGATATGAGTTTAGTGTCATCATGATATCTATTCAGTCTTTGTTTTTGTGGACTGTTCCACTGAACTTCTTCTTAAAGGGGAATTTTAAGAGTCCCCCTTAAAATTTCTTGCAGAGCTGGTTTGGAGGTCACATATTCTTTTAGTTGCTGCCTGTCTTGGAAGCTCTTTATCTTTCCTTCCATTTGGAATGAGAGCCTTGCTGGATAAAGTATTCTTGGTTGCATGTTCTTCTCATTTAGGACCCTGAATATATCCTGCCAGCCCTTTCTGGCCTGCCAGGTCTCTGTGGAGAGGTCTGCTGTTACCCTAATACTCCTCCCCATAAAAGTCAGGGATTTCTTGTCTCTTGCTGCTTTAAAGATCTTCTCCTTATCTTTGGAATTTGCAAGCTTCACAATTAAATGTCGAGGTGTTGAATGGTTTTTATTGATTTTAGGGGGGGGATCTCTCTATTTCCTGGATTTGAATGCCTGTTTCCCTTCCCAGATTAGGAAAGTTTTCAGCTAGAATTTGTTCAAATACATATTCTGGCCCTCTGTCCCTTTCGGCGCCCTCGGGAACCCCAATTAAACGTAGGTTTTTCTTCCTCAGGCTGTCGTTTATTTCCCTTAATCTATCTTCATGGTCTTTTAATTGTTTGTCTCTTTTTTCCTCAGTTTCCCTCTTTGCTATCAACTTGTCTTCTAGGTCACTCACTCGTTCTTCCACCTCGTTAACCCTCGTCGTTAGGACTTCTAGTTTGGATTGCATCTCATTCAATTGATTTTTAATTTCTGCCTGATTAGCTCTAAATTCTGCAGTCATGAAGTCTCTTGAGTCCTTTATACTTTTTTCTAGAGCCCCCAGTAGCTGTATAATAGTGCTTCTGAATTGGCTTTCTGACATTGAATTGTAATCCAGATTTTGTAACTCTGTGGGAGAGAGGACTGTTTCTGATTCTTTCTTTTGAGGTGAGGTTTTCCTTCTAGTCATTTTGCTCAGTGCAGAGTGGCCAAAAGCAAGTTGTATTGGGAAAAAGAGAAAAAGAGAGGAGAGAAAGAAGGAAAGAAAAGAGAAAGAGAAAAAAAGGGAAGAGAAAAAAAAAACGAAAGAAAAAAAAAAGAAGAAAAAGAGAAAGAAAAAGAAAGGAGAAAAAAAGGGGGGTGGGGGAGGGAAACAAATCAAAAAGCAAAACAAAACAAAACAAAAAAAAACAAACAAACAAAAAAAAACAAAACAAACCCCCCCCCCCAAAAAAAAAAAGAACCACAGGGGAGTATCTTCTGATTCTGTGTTCTTTAAGTCCCTTGGCTTCTCCTGGAAGTTGTCAGTCTAGCTGGTGTTCTGGGGGAGGGGCCTGTTGTGCTGATTTTCAGGCGTTAGCAGTTGGGGGAGCTGCTGTGCCCCTGCCTGGTGCAGGGCTCAGTGGGGGTTGTTTACCCCGTGAGGCCGCAGGAGGAACAGCCCCAGTGGCGGGGCAGCTCTGGAAACCTGGATTCAGCTCCGGCAGGAACTCCGTCTGCAGGGCCTGGAGGCTCCGGGCGGGGCCGCTGATCTGCTCAGCTCGGGGCAGGAGCGTCCTCGCTGTCCTGGGCCCTCCCGGCCTCTGCCTGTCCCGGGGGAGGCGGGATCCTGGGCTGTGTCCCGGCGCCCTGTGCTCCGGAGCCTGCGCTGTTGGATTCGCGCTCCCGGGCCGCGCAGCCCCCTCCGCGGAGCTGCCGCCCGAGCCCCTCCGAGCTGCTCCTGGAACCGCGCAGCCCCCTCTGCACGGAGCCTCTTCCTCTGCCCGAGCCCCTCCGAGCTGCTCCCGGGGCCGCGCAGCCCCCTCCGCGGAGCCGCCGCCCGAGCCCCCCGAGCTGCTCCGGGTCCCGCCGTGCGCGCTGCAGCCCTTAGGGAGCTCGGCGCACTCTCCTGGGCGCGCAGTTGCTCTGTTACTGTCCCGGGGATCCCGAGGGCATCCCTGCCCTCCTGGGTCTTGCTCCACCTCCCTGCGAGGCCCTTTCCGCCCGGGAAGGTCGGTGCAGCTCCTGCGTCTCCGGGACGGGGCTCTCCTGTCCTGGGGACACTCGGCCCGGCCTCAGCCCGGCTCCTCGCGGGCCCCTCCCCCTTGGAGGCCTTTGTGTCTTTATTTCTTTTTCCCCGTCTTCCTACCTTGATAGAAGCGCGAACTCTTCTCACTGTTGCATTCCAGCTGGTCTCTCTTTAAATCCCAGGCCGAATTCATAGATTTTCAGGATAATTTGAAGGTTTTCTAGGTAGTTTAGTGGAGACAGGTGATTTGGGGACCCTACTCTTCCGCCATCTTGCTCCTCCTCCTCCTTTTGAATTTTCATTTTGAGTTACTTCGGTAAATGATGTGAGGTAAGGGTTCAAAATCATCTTTTGCGTAGATAACCAGTTGTCCCAGCACCATTTGTTGAAGAGTTTGTTCTTTCCTCCATTGACTGGTCTTGGCATCTTTGTCAAAAATAAGCTAACCATAGACACACAGGAACTCTTATTATCTTTTACACAGATTTATCCTCTGAGCTCAGGACCCATACGTATCCATAAGGCCATTCAACATATCAACCCTTACATTCCCAAAGCAGACTTCATGGTCTCCTACCTCTCCATGACTGCTCATGTTCCACTGTTCTTTCTGGGTACCACCATTCATCTAGCCATGGAAGTTAGAAACATTTCCTTCTCCTTCAGTCTCCATATCCAATTCCCATCAACTGAGTCTTTATAATAAATCTAGAATCTGCCCAGTTCTTTCAAGCTCCTCTGTCATTCCCTAGATCAAGTTACTAGGGCCTAATCCCTGTACCATTAAAGGTCTCCTAACTAGACTCAGATCTCTGCATTCATTTTTATACTCTTTTGGTCTACTATTCAGGGATTTAAAAAAAAAAAAGACAAATCAAATCATGTCTCTCTCTCTCTCACTCTCCTATCCCTACTCCAAGCCCACCTTATTTAAAGTTTTTCAATTTCCTCCCATTATTCATAGGATAAAGACCAAAATGGCATATACGATTTAGCAAGACCTGATTCTGAATTTCCTCTCCAGCCTGATTATGTACCATTCTTGAACCTTCAAATAAGTCACTCTACTCAAACTTCAGGTCTCCCTTCAAATGTCACATACGTAAGTGCCCTTTGCTAAATCAGACCTCCTTGCTAATTGTTACTATAGTGTACTATACATTTCCTTCATAGAGCTCTTCACAATTTGAAATTATGCATATGTGAAATTATTTAGGTCTCTTCCAATGCTAGATTTAAAGCTCCATGAAGTCTACTTTATCTAGCCTGGAAATGTCAAAATCTTCCATCATCTGTTCCTAGTAGACTTATTCACAACTATTCTTCACATTCTCATCCTCATATTCTAACAAAATCCTATAAAAATTCTGTCACTGTATTCTGTTCACACTGTGGTTTCCTATTTCCTCTTAATTTTTTTCCCACAATTGTTTTGTTATTAGTGTAGCACATTTTCATTCTTCACTCATTCTTCTAAGTTTAATTTATGAAGTATCTATTATATATCAAGGCCTGCACTGGAAATGTAGGACTAAAGATACAAAACAGAGAAAGTCATGGTTTCTGACTCAGAGAAAGCAAGAAGACAGGCCTGTAAACAAAGAGCTACCACACCCCCAGATAAAAGTTGATAGGAAAGGGACTTCTGAAAATTATCATGAGAACAGAGATTTTTCTTCCTGAGAAAAATTGTCAGAGCTCCACAATAGGATGTATAATTATAGCTGGTCTTGAAAGATGAGTAAGGGCAGAAAGAAGTTTTTAGGGATAAGCATTTATACAATGATAAGTCATGATGAAGGGAGGTGGCATGTTTGCAAGTAGCAAGTGGCCCAAGTTGTCTGGCGCATAGGGTTTACAAAAGCTAAGGTGTCCAAACCAAAAGTCTTGCCTTTATATTTCAGATGCAGCTGACAAACACAGTCATAAACAACTGTCCCTTTCCCCTACTTCATTAAAAAGTGTAACTTTCTAATAAAACATTAGAATGAGAAATATTTTGTAAGATAAAACTCTGGTGGAAAGATTCTATGGTGGCTGCAATGAATCCTGTCCCCTGATATATAATCTTGTAAAATCCCTTGCCCTTGAGTGTGAATGGAACTTGTGACTTTGAGCAGAAACAATACAGTGAAGGTGAATAAATTTTGCCAATGAAATTAAGGTCCTTAATCTGTTTATTTTGACTAATTAAAAGATTATTCAGGTTGGGGGTGGGGGGCTGACTCATTCAAGTGAAATCCCACAAAAGAAAGACTGCATCCTCCCTAAAGCAAGAAACTCCACTTGTAAGGAGATGAAGTAACCAGCCATGTTGGAAAAGCCAACAAAGAACTCCTGGCAGCCTATAGTGGACAGCCAGCAAAAAACTAGGTAGGGCCTGTCATGCAACCACAAGGAAATGAATTCTACCAACAACCTTAATGACTTTGGAAGTAATGCAGCCCTAGCCAACACCTTGACAACAGCCCTATGGACAAGAGTAGAGAATCCAGTTGTGTCACACCAGACTCTGGACCTAGAAAAACTGTGTGATAATGAATGTGATTGTTCAAAGCTGCTAAACTGTGGAACTCTGTTACACAGAAATAGAAACCTAACAAGCTTTTAACTTAGCAAGATGTTTTGTTGTTGTCGTATTTTTACACTTTTGTCAAAATAGCTTAAATATCTAAAGGGACAATCAAAACAATAGACTGGTTAGAACAAAATTGAATGGATTTCTAACCAGCTCCCCAGTAAAGGGAAGTGATGAGTGAAGCTTCAATCTGACTTGCTCTACTTTACAATAGGATATGTAACTTGCTTGCTCAGACTTTCATTCTTCTGGTTTCTTTAGCTTCGAGGAACCAGTTGCTCTCAGATGAAGGAAAAAACAAAATGCAGAAACATAGCAGCCTTGAGAATCAAAGCACAACCATAAAGAAATAAATGGAGGGATCTCTGGGTGGCTCAGTGATTGAGCATCTGCCTTTGGCTCAGGTCATAATCCTGGGGTCCTGGGATCGAGTCCCACATCAAGCTCTTTGCAGGGAGCTTACTTCTCACTCTGCCTGTGTCTCTGCCTTTCTGTGTGTCTCTCATGAACAAATGAATAAAGCCTTTAAAAAAGGAAAGAAACAAATGGAAAAGAACCCTTACTACATAATACACAGCAGCACATAAATAGTCCACAGACTGTTCTGCCCCAGTGGCTCCCTTGCTTCTGCTGTTTGAGTCAGTATCTTCCCCTAGGAATAATTGTATAATAGGGAGTGGATGACCCAGCATCAGATGAGTCATTACTATGACTTATATGGTCAGTTTTTATAAAATAAAAGCAAAGAAGGGATCCAGAGCATCTATAATAATTTAAAATGAAAACATTATACTTCAAGTTGTAGAAGATGGCATAAAATGCTGTTCATCTTATAAATTCACAAGTAACATAATAAACATTATGATATAAAATATAACTTTATAGCATCACCGTAAAAATATAACTAATACACTAGACCTGAGAAATATAATAGCACTTCATTTTACATAATTTTGTTAAGAAAAACCTAGAAAGGATAATTAGAAACCTATATCATTTGTGAAAATAGAACTAAAATTCTGAAATAAAATACCAGGAAAAAAGATGCAACAGTAAGCATACAAAGAAAGCAATCCTTCCTAACCATGTAGAACATACCCCCAAATATAGGTTAGTATTCAAAAGTAAATCATTGCAACTTGCATCTACAGGTTAAAAAGGGGGATAAAACTCAATAGATGCTGGAAACTAGTGAATTTATGCTCATACCTTTAATGTTTAAAACTCTTTGAAAACTAGGGCTAATGGGATAATTATTAAGCATAAAAAGCCTTTTCAAACCACCAAATGTTTAACAGGAACTTCTATATGCATTCCAGTTTAAATCCACTATTTTTGGTCAAGCTTTGATTATTTCACCTTCTAAATAGTCCTCAAATCTTTCAATGGGTCAGGCTTTCAGTATTTACCTGAATGACTAAGCAGTTCTCCTAAATGACATCTGCTATGGTCTGAATGTTCGTGTCCTCCCAAAATTCATATGTTGAAATCCGAAACCCCCAAAGTAATAATATTATAAAGTAGGGCCTTTGAAGGTAATTTGGTATTGAGGGCAGAGCCCTCATGAACAGGATCAGTGTGCTTATTTAAAAAAAAAAAAAAAAAGCCCCAAAAGAAATCCCTCAACCCTCTGGCAATGGCCATGTGAAACAGAGTCCTCATAGTCATCTATGAGAAAGAGGGCCCCCATCAGATATCAAATCTGCCAGCACCTTTAGCCAAGACTTCCCAACTTCCAGACTGTGAAAATATATTTCAGTTGTTGCTAAGCCACCCAGTCATGGCATTCTGTTACAGTAGCCAGAACAGAGTAAGACAACATCACTGTCCTTGGCCTGATTCCTCTCAAAATATTCCCCTCATTGCGGTCAGAATTATCTTTCTAAGTTTGATCATGTCATATCCTTGATTAAAACCCTTTATTCCAGGGTATCTCGGTGGCTCAGTTGGCTAGGCATCTGCCTTTGGCTCAGGTGATCCTGGGATCAAGTTCCATGTAGGGCTCCTCTCCCCCTCCTAACCCCCCCCCCCCCCAATAATAAATAAATAAAATCTTTAAAAGTAAATAAGTAAGCAAATAAGTAAATAAATAAATCCCTTTATTGGTTCATCTTCATCCTCAAAAGAAAAATCTAGTGCCTGGGCATGCACCCAAGGCTCTTGGTGATCTGATTGCACTAATGTTTGCAACCTACCTCCTGCCTCCCTGTCTGGTCCTTGTAGGTCCTGTGCATGTTCTTTCCAGCCTCCTGCCTGAGGCACTACCCCCTCCCTCTTCTCTAGAGGTATTTCAACTCGTTTTTAATCCCCAGATCAGGTCTTTTACCTCCCAATTTACCTCCTATGAACTTCCTTCCTCCAGGAAGCTTTCCCAGGTACCACACTACCTCTTAGATTACAGCCAATGCCCCTGTCAGCTGCTCCTCCACAGTGCCATGCAGATATCCATTCCCTACTCCTGCCACGTGATTATCCCATTTAGATACGTCTGTTCTACTTGATGACTGTGTTCCTCAGTGATGCTCAGTGCTTAGCACACAGAAGGTACCGACTGCTCACTGAAAGGAAGAATGATTTAAAAATTGAGACAAAGGAGCAAAGGTGACCTGTATTGGTTGGAATACCTCTACAGAAACACAGGCTAGAATGGAATCTTCTGTGGGAGTTAATTGCCCAGACCAGATGAAAATGCCTGCTTCTCCCTCTGCCTGTGTCTCTGCCTCTATCTCTGTGTCTCTCATGAATAAAATCTTTATTTTAAAAATGCCTGGAAGCATGATCTACCACCAATCCTAAAAGAAACTGCCACAGTCAACCTTCCAGATCTGAAATATCCTATAGACCTGCTTATTATCACCTTACACCCACACTCAGAGGATGTGCTGTTTCCCCTTTAAACGAAAAAAAAAAAAAAAAAAAACAAGCCTTATGTACAAAATGAAATGCTAACAAAGCTAAAAATGGTGGTGTCTGCATACAGTCTAACAAGAAGGGGACGGACAGAGAAAGTCTCCCCTCACTCCATAATCTTTAGGAGAGTGTCTCTGTTTCTTGGATGAGTTCTACACTCTTAGCCTTGTCTTATAAGCCTTTCCTGATCTGCCCCACCTAACTCTTCAATCTTCACTTTGCACAGCCTTGGTGTGGTTCAGGTTCCAGCAGTTCCTCCTATTAGACAACTTTTTTCTTTGCCAAGGTCAGTAACTTTGTTATTTAAAGAGAGTTCAATAACTATGGCAATATTTAGACATCCAGATATTTTTCAGCTTCATTTTGGCAGATAAAGATTTACTGTGATGATCATTATAAAAATGAAAAATAAAATGTTTTCTCATTTCACTAGTATTCAAATAATAGAGTAGGTGTCTTTTGACATAAGATGTGCTTCAAATAAATTCTGGCAAGTTCAATTTGTCTGAATGGAAAATGAAGCATCATTGATTTTTGACATTTTAATTTTAAGTGAGCTGGTTGTCAGATTTCACTTGAAAATGACCCACAATATCTGCATCAAGGGCATATCAACTATCTTCACCCATTCTTGTCATTGTTCTATGTTCATAAATTTATCCTACTATGTAAGTGCTATTATTTGACATGTGTGAGGAAGAATCATCGTTACTCACATTTCCAGTTTATTGCAAATATAACAAAAACACCACACAGAAATTAATATAACAATCCCTACACGGGTTCCATTGTTCAACAATAAGATTAGAAATGATATTGAATCTCTACAGAGGTCATAGCATCATACTAGATGTTGCATCCACAGAGAGGAATAAGAAATGGCCTCTCTCCCACTGGGGAGAGAAACCTGGAGATAAAATGATCCTCATTCTGTGTAAGATGTATAATAATAGGAAATGAATTTTCAGGTGCACAGAGGAGAATATGATTGCTTTTAAGGGGCTTAAAAATATCACAAAGAGGTGACACATGAGAAGTGTCCTGAAGGATCTGTAGGAGCTTGTCAGGCAGAAGGAACTGTGAAGGTAATTGCCCAGAGTTATGAAATGGCCTGGCACTTGCTGGGACCTGAGACTGAAGTATCAGGGGCAGGGTGTGTGGAGTAGTAAGAGACAAGTCTTCAAGGAAGGCCTCAGAATGCCACGCCAAAGACCATGGCTTTCTCCTATGGGTGGTTAGACTTGCCTTTTGGGTAGAGGTAGTAGTAGTAGAGGTGAATACAATAGACAGGAAGGAATAGAGGACCACAGAATGCCTCGTTAGGAGGCTCTTACAAAATATCTCAGCAAAGCATGCTGAAGCTCTAATCATAGCAGCTGGAATAGAGATGAGTCAAGAAGTTTATCAGTTATCTGCGGCTGCATACTAACACAAAAAACTTAGTGCACATAATAGTGCTTGTGCTCACAGACCCAGTGATCAGTCGGGCTGGACTAAGCTGGGTTTGGCTGAGCAGCGAGGAGGCTGAGATAACCCTCCTTTTTGTGTCTCATCTTTTGCTTGGGACCAGCAGCTTGCCCAGGCAGCGCATGCTTTCCTGTGTGTGTGTGTGTGTGTGCATACGCGCACGTGGTGTCCACCTTGCAAGTGCAAGAGTTGTAGTTCAAGAAGTACAAGGTAGTAAGATGTCACAGGTCTTAAACCTTAAGCTTGCAACCGGCGTACCATCACTTTTGCTTTGTTGGCCACCAGCCAAACCCAAAGTCACAAGATGGGAAAAAATACTCTGACTCTTTACTAGTAGGAACTGCAAAATAAAATGGCAAAGGGCAGGAAAACAGGTAGTGGGGACTGGTGTCAATAATGCAACAGATCACACTCTGCCCTCTGGGCTGCAGTTACTCCCTGTGCCTCCCAAATACAATATATACTTATCCCCAACAATGGGTTTCTCAAAGCCACAGCCAATCACAGCATCGCATTCCAAGTTTCAGAGCTGGTAGTCAAGATTAGATCCAGATGAGTCTCATGTTTGAAAAGAACAATTGTTCTTCGTTCAGAGAGTATCAAACAAAAGAATGAGCTGTCTGCCCTCATCTGCTCACACGTGCACACAGAGCTTATAAATGTGGTGAAGTTGGGGCAGGATACCTGCAAACACACTCCCTTTTAAGGAGAACGGCAAGCTCCTAGCTGTCACTGGCCCACAGCAATTCCGAAATCCCACTGGAAAAATGTCGCTCTGTGGATGGGGAATGTGTCTTGATTAGGCCAGGATTCTGTTTCCTGGGAGCACCTCCCTGCCATCCCTTGTTCTCTACTGGTTCTGACTCTGCTCTTGGAGATTGCATCCTCCTCCTCAACCACTTCTGAAAAGGGTTTTGGGAGATACGCCATTTTACCAATGGAGCAACTTTCTCAGGAATTGAAAAAATATTTTTGAGAAACCTCAATTTTTTTTAGTCCTAGATGGCAGTGCTTTTGTTAATTCAATGGTCTGAAATGATTTGTGAATTTCTATGCATTTGATTCCACAGTCTACTCTAGGTGCCAAATGCCAGAAGTCACACCCATAATTCTTTTCTTGACATTCTTTTCTCTCACTCTTGACTTAATTACCACTACTAAGCACATTTGACCAATGGGGACCCATGGCCTTAATCTTCATAAATGTCCCTTTTTCAGCTGAAAAGGTATCCTTCAAGCTCTCAATTTTCTCAGTCTATGTCTTTTATACAAAAATTGAAGACTCCAAAGAGTTCACCTTAAAAAATTCCAGAAAGTATAAGAATGGGTACAAGTACCCATTCCATTAAATATCAGGGCAATGGTATTGACTTGTCATGTAACCTCTGGCAAACTCCACTGTGCTCATGAGAAAACACGAGAGAAAAAGACAATATCTTAGTATTATGAAATAACCTGATCTCCCCAGGCCCCAAAAGGACTTTGGAAAGTCCCAGGGATCACCAAGCTACACTTTAAGAACCCTTGGTCTGGATACCCATTTTCTTCTCAGAGTTTCAGAACAGTTTCTATAGCCGCACCCTTGATTTTCATGCAAATAATATGTAGATTAGATCTCTACGCATATTATTTCTTTATCTTTGTAGTTCTGTAGTCTTTAAGAGGCCCATTTCATCTAAGAATGTGGAACTTGATAATTTGATACATAAAATAAGTCTGTACTAGAAATATTTTAGATAAAAAAGTTGACTATCCATGGTACTAACTTGTCATTCTGTTAACTTCAACTGCAAAATAGTGTATCTAAACCTCAATAAGGAAAGAAGCAGAACTTTGAAAATCTTTACAGAGCTGGGGAGACAAAAATTAGTAGCTCATGACTCGATTAGTAAGATAGGATTTGATGAAACCCTAGTGGTTTGGGTTAAACTCTGAAGGACTGGGGCACCTGTGTGGCTCAGTTGGTTAAGAGTCTGACTCTTGATTTTGGTTCAGGTCATGATCTCCAGGTTGTGGGATTGAGCCCCAAGTCAGGCCTGTGCTCAGCACAAGAATCTGCTTGAGTTTTCTCCCTCTGCTCCTCCATCCACTCGCACACATTCTCTCAAATAAATACATAACCTTAAAAAAAAAAAACAAAAAAAGAAAAGAAACTGAAGGATTAAACCCCCAAATAAGAAAAACCAGGGACTTAAACTCAACTTAGAACCACCTCATCCCTAGCTTCCTGGCAGTGAAAAGTAAATCTCTGGGAGAAGATATCAGCATTCAAAGACTCAGAGTATTTCTACAATTTTTCATAACAATGTCAATCACTCAAAAGAAATATCTAAATAGACTAGAAGGCACAATGTGACCAAAAACTGAGAGAAATAATATAAAATAGAAACAAATCCATAGGATATCCTGATATTAGTTATCAGATACGGGCTTTAAAATGGCAAAGATGAATGCATGTTAAGCAATTAAATGATAAGATTTCAATAGAGAATTAAAAACTATAAAAAAAGAACCAAGTGGAAACTCTAAGTTAAAAAATGAAACATGATATTAAATATTTACTAGATTAAACAGTGAATTAGACATAGCTGAAGAGAAAAACAGTTTCTCCTAAAAATTTTTTGGAGATAATACTGAATCTGTAAGTCAATATGGGAAGACCTGACATTTCACAACAGAGCCTTCCAATCTATGAACATTGTGTCTCTCCATTTATTTAGGTTTACTTCCTCCCAGGAAAGTTTGTAGAGTTCAGTGTACACAGGTCTTGCATAACTTTTATCGAATTTATACCTAAGTACATCACATTTCTGATGCTAGTATAAATAGTATTGATTTTTCAATTTTGGTCATATATAGAAATGCAACTGATTTGCGTGTGTGTACACACACCTGCAAAATGGTGGTTTTATTAAAGCATAGGGACAGAACCCTTGGGCACTAGGGTTGTGAAGAATGGTTGAGTATATACTTTGAAGTTGGGGAGGGGGAGCAACTGATTTTTGTATACTGACCATGTATACAATAACCTTGGTCCCTTATCAACTTAAGAATTTTTATATATTCCATAGGTTTTCTGTAGAGTCCAGTATGTCATGTGTGAGGAGACTTTTAACTCTACCTTTAGAATTTGAAGGGTTTTTCTTTTTCTTGCCTAGAAACTCCAATACAATGTTTAATAGAAGAGGACGGTAGACATCTTTGCTTTGTCTCTGATCTTAAGGGAAAAACATTTAGTCTTTCACCATTAAGTATGAGGTTAGCTGCAGGTTTTCTTAAGATGCCCTTTATTAAGTTAAGGGTGTTTTCTTTTTTTTTCTTTCCTGAGAGTTTTTATCAGAAATGAATGTTGGATTTTGTCAAATGCCCTTTCTCTACTTACTGAGTTGATCTTATGGTTTTCTTATGTTAGTAGGTCAATAGAGTGAATTGCAATAATTTTCTAATGTTAGCCCAAACTTGCACTAACATAAACCTTATTAGGTCACATATCATTTTTACACATTGTTCAATTCAAATTGCTAAACTTTGTTTAGAACTTTGGCATCTGTGTTTGCGATAAATCTTTGTCATTTTCTTGTGATTTTGGTATCAGAGTAATTCTGGCCTCAAAGGAGTTGGGAATTACCCCCTCTTCTATTTCATGGGTGTATTTGGGGGGAAGTGGATATTTTCCTCCTTCAATATTTGAAAGAATTCACCAGAAAGTCGAGTTTGGCATTTTCTGTCAGGAATATATGTAGGGGCACCTGGGTGGCTCAGTTGGTTAAGTGCCTGACTCATGATTTCAGCTCAGGTCATGATCTCAGGGTTCTGAGATTGAGCTCTGCCTGAGGCTCTGCACTCAGCACAGAATTGGCTTGAGATTTTTCTCTCCCCCTCAACCCCTCCCCTGACTTGCATGTGCTCTCTCTCGAATAAATAAATCTTAAAAAAATATATATCTATAGAATCTGTAGTCACATCATTTCTCTCATTCCTAATATCAGCAATTTATGTCTTTTTTTCTCATCAGTCTAAAGATTTATCAATTATATTGATCTCAGAGTTAACTTTCAGCTTCACTGACTTTCTCATTGGATTTTATTTTCTTTGCATTGATTTCTTCTCTAATCCTTTTTCATTTGTTTGAGTTTCACTTGCTATTATTTTTCTAGCTTAAGGTGGAAGCTAAAGTCCTTGATTTGAATTCTTTTCTTTTCTAATATAGACATTCAATGATATAATTTTCCCTGTAAGTACTGCTTTACCCGATTCCCAGAAATTTTTGTTTTCATTTATATTAAGTTCAATATACTTTCTTTTTATTTCTTCTTTTTACATTTAAACCATTTTGTCTTTAAATAGATTTCATGGATTCAGTATATGGTTGGATTAAAAAACTGAATCTGATCAGGGTAACTGACAATTTATAATGAGTGTAATTATCAATATTGTGGTTTAAATCTACCATCCTATTGTTTTGTTTTGTTTTTTTCTATTTGTCCCGTTTATTCTTTGTCTCTTTGCTTCCTTCTTTTGGATAATTTTTGTGGCTACATTTTATCATCTTTGTTGTTTTATCAGTTATGATCTTTCCTTTTTATGGTTGCTATAGGGTTACAGTATACATTCTTATCAGTCTACTTTCAACTAATCTACACTATCTCACAGTGTAGTATTACATTAGAACTTTAGAGTAGTATGCTTACATTTCCCTCCTTCTATCTTGATACGGTTATCAGACATTTTGCTTTACTTTTATTAACCACACAATACCTTGTCATTATTTTTGCTTTAAATCATTAATTACCCTTTAAGGATAATTTAAAATGAAAAAAAGCCTTATATTTGTTCACATATTTACCATTTTTGGTGCCCTGGTTACTTTTCATAGAAACATATTTCTATCTGGTACCATTTTCCTTCTGTCTAAAGGCATTCTTTAACATTTCCTGTAGGGCAAGTCTGCTTGTGATGAATTCTTTCAGGCTTTCAAGGTCCGAAAAAGTTTTTATTTCATTTTTGTTTTTGAAAGATATTTTTGCTGGGTATAGAATTCAAAGTTAAGTATTTTTCTTTCAGTACTTTAAAGATGCTAGTTACTCCACTGTCTCTGAATACTATTGTCTTTCGTCTTCTTTTAACTTTAGCTGCTTTAAGACCTTTCCTCAGCCACAGGTTTTAAGGAATTTGATTATGATGTGTTTTGGTATAGTTTTATTTCTTATACTTAGAGGTTCACTGAGTTTCTTGGGTCTCATTTGTTTCCCTTTCTCTGGAGACACTGTCCTGTGCTGTCTAATATCTAATATTTGAAAAGAGTCTCATATTTTGTGTTTTTAGAATTTCAAATGGGTAAATCCAATCCCTATTATTCCATTGGCCAGAGGCAGAAGTTCATTTCAGGTATCTCATTTTTACCATATACAATTTTTATTTTTTGTATTTACTTAACTTTTAAATTCCATGACAAAAATGTTTCATCTATAAAGTTACTAAAATTGTTTTATTATCCCACCTCTTTAAATACACATTATGTGCATTTACAGAAAAAGGCAATTGGAAAACATTAATGGACTTAAATACAGCATGTAGGCAAAACACACTTACGTTTTCTAAACCTGTTTGATGATGATATACAAGGAAACTTGTTACAAATCATAATGCTTCCAATAATCTGTCAGGAAAAAAGATCACATTAATACCCCTTTACACTTCAACACATATTCTCTGAGCCACCCTGGGAAAAAGTAATATTTGTTTTTATTCCCTGAAGTAATTATTAGTAGGTTTACACTTATTAAATATATCCTTAAAATTTTCGCCACTTTGGAAAATCATAAAGTTAGTAAGCTAGCTAGATTTCTTTTTTATTGGGTCAAATAGGGTACAAATGTTGTATATAAGGTACATAGTTTAAATCTTTGGGACAAGAGACTACGAGAAGATAAACAAGCCAGTAGACCTTCTATTCTTATACCACTAAAACTGTAGATCATAGCAGGTAGATGTATATAGCCACCCCATTACCAGAGAGATGTAAATTCTTCTGACAATTAATCTTTCTAAATTTTGTAGTAAGGTCAAAAATATAAAAACATTACACACAGCACACAAAGAATTACAGAAAGTTAATGATATGAACCCTGAAACAAAATAATCCACACTTTCATTTGGAAGGTAAGAAATGAAACTAATACTATAATGCTTAGGATCTAATATAAAATTTTCACTGATTTAAGTTGAATTATATTGATTGAAACTTTACAGAGTAACTTTGCATGGTATTAATTCATGAGATAATCAGTAGATACACAGCTCTAGTCAAGTCTTATAAACCCCTAAACGTTTTCATAGGTTAAGTGAAATCAGCTAAAAAATACCAAACAGGAGTAGAGATTTGTGAGAAGTACAAAACACATAAATGCAATAGATATATAATGTAATCTGTGCAATTCAAAATCCCCCAAAATTCCTTATGAAATGTACAAGTAATAAATAATAGTCATACTTGACTTAATATCAAGTTAACAAAATAATGACTAATCAACCTTGTGTTTTACTAGTCAATTGCTTAGAAACACCAACTGCCACTTTAAAATTACCTTTACCATAAAAATAGAAGGCATATCAAACTCTTTAATCATCAAACATCCAAAAAAATTTGGAAGGCAATGGTCAATCAAAAATATTATCTGTTAAAAAAAGGTGATTAAAAAACATACATAACCTATTTTTTTTTTGCACAATTTTCTTTTCTTATGAAAAAGGGCACTTAGTGTATAGCTAAAGCTTTCAGAAAATAAAGATCCTGTTGACTTTTCTATTAGGCAGATTACATGTTGTACAGTTTTTTAATATAAAAATATAAATATTTTTGAGTCGGTGAAGGTGAAATAAGTGGTTGGTGTAAAAATCCCATCACCATTTTACTTGAAAAAAAAACTTTTTTTCCCCCAAAGACCATGAAAACAATACTGATTCCAGGCAGTTCTGTGTTGCCAGAAGCTTCCCAAATTATAAAACACTGCAGTATTCAATGAAATTTCAAAAGTGGGCCCGTAGTCTTTTGTTTTCTTCTCGTAGTCTTTCAATTTCAGCCACTAAACCTTCATTCACTGAGTATCTTTCCAGCAAAGAGTGCATTTCATTCTAGAAAAGGGGAAAAATGCTTTTGAAATCATTGGTATTTCACATTTGGCAAGCAAGCTGTTTTACATACATTCAGCTATCATTTCTGTCATGTTCAATTAACTAGCTGAATGGTATTTCTTGTACTTAACCATCCTTACTACTTTGTTAATATAAATGAAAGATCACTGGTAAAAGTTATATATTTGGAAGGCTTATATTTGCAAATGTGGGAAATTTTTAGCTTACTTATTAAAATAAATAAATAAACAAACAAACAAGCAAGCAAGCCGTGGAAAAGTAGCCTTAACCAGAATAAGTTAAAAAGAAGGGTGACTAGTTAAAATCTCTTTTACTTATTAAATTTCTAAAACTCCCTCTTTATTTATCCTAACAACTAGATATAATAAAGCAAAAACATATGACTTTTTAATGGACTTTTTAGATCCACAACTCTAAACTCATTTAAATAAAATATGTCATACTTACCAGCTGCATGTGAAACTGTTTAATCATCTCCACTTGCAAATTCACAATGTCCCTATGGCATGCTTCTCTAAGGAAGAACGTAAAATACTTGGTAAAATTATAATGGTTTCACCAATTCTAGATCATTCAAAAACTGGCTAAACTTTTCTCATTGTTTCAAATTATTGGATGTTAGTAATAATAATACTAATAATAAAAAATACCAATGCACCTAGAATTTATTTACTATGTACTAGGCATTGTTCCTTGTACTTTAAATGGAAGAACTTATTTAATCTTTACAATTAGGTGCAATTATTACCTCCACTTTACCAATGAAGGAATTGAGCCATAGAGCAGTTAAAACTTATCTAAACAAGCAGCGAATGTTGGAGCTAGTATACAAATCCCAACTGTATACCTATACAGTTTTCATACTACACATTCCTTAATGTAGAAACTGACATCAAGGAAAGACACAGGTTTATATTATAATAATTATATTATTATATTATAATAATATAGGTAATTTACTAGGTTACAATGTTTTAACTATTATCAATGTTTTGGCTATTAAAAAAAAAATACTTCCAGTAGAATGCCAAAGGGTTATTTGGGTGGTTATACTATAGGTTACACTATAAAATTAATTCATTCATGCCTACAAAAGAATACATGAAAATTATGAAGTATAATAATAAAAGAATCAGTTACCCACCACACAATTTATGAGCTAGAACATTACCAAAATTACAGAAGCTTCCTCTGTGCTCCTTTCTGACTCTATCACTTAACATAGAAGAAGCCCAGGAAAGAAGTCACTATTCTGATGAATTTTGTTTAAAAAATGTTTTTAGGGGCAGCCCGGGTAGCTCAGCAGTTTAGCACTGCCTTTAGCCCAGGGCCTGATCCTGGGGACCCAGGATCAAGTCCCAAATCAGGCTCCTTGTATGGAGCCTGCTTCTCCCTCTGCTTGTGTTTCTGCTCTTCTCTCTGCATCTCTCTGTGTCTCATGGATAAATAAATAAAATCTTAAAAAAAAATGTTTTTAAAAAACTGTGTAACATAGAAGCTGCAATCAATATATTTTCACTATGCTTGGTTTTGAGCATTACAAAAATACCACATCCTATTTAGTACTGAGTAGTGTACATTTAAGAAATTAACTCAATATCATGTTTTCAATATTCATATTTTATATATTTGTAAGCCACTGATTTGTATCAGTGTACAGATTCTCCTGTCAATTGACATTAGGATTTTAGGATTGTTTGCACGATCTTACTATTACAATGTTGTTATAAACAATCAAATATATAATTTCCCAATCCACATGCACCCATATCTGTAGATGATATACCAAAGAGTAGATATGCTGAGTTAAAGGTATGATCCAGATGTATCCTTACTTAGTTTTACAAAATAATGCGAACTATTTGCGAAGTGGTAGTATCAGTGAACATGCTTGTCAGTAGTATAACACAATTCCTCTTGCTCTGTATCCACACCAAGACTTGGTCTTGCCAGATTTTTTACATTTTCCCATCTAATGGGTGTGAAAAATCTGTTGCATTTTCAGTTCTCTGATTAACTACAGGATTGAACATCTTTCCTGATGTTCATAGACCATTCCTCTTCTGTGAAATGCTTGTCCATGTCTTTTAACCTTGCTTTTCTACTGAATGTCCTTTTTTAAAAAATATTTTATGGGGATCCCTGAGTGGCTCAGTAGTTGAGTGCCTGTCTTTGGCTCAGGGTGTGATCCTGGAGTCCCGGGATCGAGCCCCACACAGGGCTCCCTGCATGGAGCCTGCTTCTACCTCTACCTGTGTCTCTCATGAATAAATAAATAAAATCTTAAAAAACATTTATTTATTTATTTGTTTGTTTGTTTGTTTATTTATTTATTTGAGAGAAAGAGCACAAGGAGGGGGAAGGGCAGAGACAAGCAGACTCCCCACTGAGCAGGAAGCCCGACACGGGGCTCAATCCCAGGACCCTGAGATCATGACCTGAGCTGAAGGCAAACATTTAACTGACTGAGCCAACCAGGTGCCCCTTGAATGTCTTTTTTTCTTTTTCGTTTCTGAGAGTTCTTTACATTATCTGATCCTTTGTTGGATATATGAGACCAGCAGATAGATTTTTGTCCTTTCACTTTGTTAATGGTGTCTTGTAATGAGTAGTCCTTATCAACGTTCTCTAATGACTGACCTAACAACACAATCAAATTTGCCAATCTGTTTTTATTGGTAGTGTATCCTCTTATGTTTTAATAACTTTTCTACCCTAAAGTCACATATAAACTCTCTTACAATGCCTAAAATTTCACCCTTTAAACTTTTATGCTGGGTAGAATTGATTTTTTTAATATCAGGGAATAGGGATCTATAGTTTTCTCTATCATATATCAGATTTCTATATATGCCCAGGTTTTGCTCTCATCCATTTGATTCCTCTGGGCAATTTGTCCATCCTGTGCTAATGCTACACTATTGTAATTATAGCTTAAAGATTAAGCTTACCCATCTGACAAACAAGTCCCCTTCAACCTTGTTCTTCTCTAGAGTGTCTTGGTTATTCCTGGATCTTTTCTTCTTTCACATAAATTTTGAAGTTATCCTATCATCATCTTCCAAAAAACACAGTTGGGATTTGATTGAAATTGTACTCAATCTACAGACCAATTTAGAAGAACTGACATCTTCATATCTTTCCATTTATTTAAGTGTTAATGCTTACTGATAAATTATTAACTGCTTTTCTACAAACATCTTTACCATCTTTGGTCAGATTCATTCCTAAGTATCTTACTTTTTCTGCTACAACTATAAGTTTGTTTTTTTTTTTTAATTCTCTTCTGCTTTCAAGTATGACAAAAGCTGGATTTAAAACAAATAAACTGGGGGCACCTGGGCGGCTGAGTCGTTTAAGTGGCTGCTTTCAGCTCAGGTCATAATCTCAGGGTCCTGGGATCGAGCCCTGAGTTGGGCTCCCTCCTGAGCAGGGAGTCTACTTTTCCCTCTCCCTCTGCCCCTCCCCATAGCTTGTGCTATCTCAGTCTCTCAAATAAATAAATAAAATCTTAAAAAAAAATAAAACAAATTGAAAGCATCAAAGAACCACTAAGGTGGTCAGGATCTGAGGGGCTATGGTCTTGCAAAGAAGGGAAGTTGGGTAGGTAAGCCCCACATTTACCTCTGCTTTTCCCTCTGTGGGAATGTGTCTATTATACAGTTTTCCCTCTGGGGAAAAGAGGCTGAAGTGAAAACAGAAGCCTGGAGTCTGAGAGAGTCTCACTGGTTTGGGGAGTGCTAGGGTTTGCGACAGCAAAGCAGCCAAGGCTTCAAGGTACCAAGAAGGTACCTGCAGAAAAGTAAACCTAAAACTGCAATCTCCCCCTCAAGATATCTGTTGACTCCTCAGCAATGCCTATACTGGGTTAGACGGCAGAAAAACAAACATAAAGCAGCAGCTGGGGTAGACAAAGATTTTGGCAGCCTTGTGATGCTGGGGAAATAGAGGCCAAAGTTCAGGACCCACCAAGGTAAAAAGACCGGTGAATGCTCCAGATATTCAGTTGACATTCTAGAAGGGCAGAGACTAAACGCTAGGAATAAAGGCAAATCAGAAATAAACTAGCCCCAAGAAAACCTGAAAGCCAGCAAGTATAGGAACAGAGTAATCTGCCTGCCAGAGGAAACTGGAATCTTCTTGAAAGATAATAAAAGTAGACCCACAGACTTCTGCTTAGGAAGTAATCTCTCCAGCTCTCAGAGTGAGGACAAGGCAGATAACCTATAAAATCATACATTTTTAAATTCAACTTGAGAGTGCAAAGAAATCTAAATGAATGAAAGTCCAGAAAATGATGAGTCCCTCCTAGAAGAGAGAGCCATGGCTTTTCATCCTCAATAGAGCAGGGGGTGGAGGGTGGGACAGTGGCTGTTGATAGGGTCGGGAGAACTAACTGCAATTTTTATAGGTTTCTGAAGGCCAAATAGGATTGGCACAACAGTTTATAATCAAACAATTTAGAATCAAACAGTTTAGAATCAAACAGTTTAGAATCCAAGGAGTCCTAGCCACAAAGACAGTCTCCGTCCACTCACCAACTGTTTGCCACAGGCCTTTGCTGAGTGCTGAGGTAAAAAACTAGGGGAAGGGCAGGGAGCTGAGAGAGACACAGTAGGGCAGAAATGCACAGGGCCTGTGAAGTCCACGGGCTGTGGAAACTGAGAGTAACCTGCCTGAAGCACTCCAGACCCTTGTGCAGATAGCAGCCTCTACAGCTGAGAAAGGACAGCTGATAGAGCCCCTCCACACCTCCTCCATTCCTCTACTGTACGGTATAGCTATGCAAGACTTACTGTAGGTTGAAATCAGAGTGAGTGAATTTATAGAAACCCTTTGAGCCACTCCGGGTCTGCACTGAGTCCCAAGCACGGGCTGCCTATGGTTCATGGAGGGGCAGAATAGTTGAGAGCAGCCCTACTCATCCCTACTCCCCAGGTGCAGGTAGGTATGCAAGACATGCTGAAAGCTGAAGGCAGGGCAGCACTGTCTTTCCCAATCTGCCCCAGCACAAGAGCTGTCTCCCTTTCCAACACTGCTTTACTCACACTATATTAAGGTCAGCTGTACCCAGACAATTCTCTTTTGCCACATTTATACATTCCTGAAAAACCTCATATTCTTTAAAATTATATATTGAAAACAGCAGGACTAGATTTTTAAAAATGTACCGTGTGTGTAACAGAATATTATCAGCCATAAAAAAAGAAAATTGTGGGATCCCTGGGTGGCGCAGCGGTTTGGCGCCTGCCTTTGGCCCAGGGCGCGATCCTGGAGACCCGGGATCGAATCCCACATCAGGCTCCCGGTGCATGGAGCCTGCTTCTCCCTCTGCCTGTGTCTCTGCCTCTCTCTCTCTCCCTGTGTGCCTATCATAAATAAATTAAAAAAAAAAAATTAAAAAAAAAAAAAGAAAGAAAATCGTGTACTATGCAATATGCAACATGGACAAACCTAGAGGACATTACACTAAATGAAATAAGCCAGTCACAGAAGGACAAATACTGAATGATTCTACTTATATGAGATCTCTAAAACAGTCACACTCATGGAAGCAAAGAATAGAATAGTAGGTATCAGGAGTTGAGGAGAACAGGAAATAGGAAGTAGCCAAATGGCAAATACAAAATTTCAGTTAGACAAAATGAGTAATTTTTAGGGATCTGCTGTACAATATTGTGTCTAAGGTTAGCAATACTGCATTGTAGAGCTAAAATTTATTAAGAGGGTAGATCTCATTGTAAATGTTTTCACCACAATAAAACTAATAGAAGAAAGAAAGAAAGAGAAAGAGAGAGAGAAAGAGAGAAAGAGAAAGAAAGAAAAAGAAAGAAAGAAAGAAAGAAAACAGAAGAAAGAAAAGCCAGAAAAAATACAAAAGAAAGAAGGACGGAAGGAAGGACTGAAGAGAAGTACCTTCTTCCTTCCCTTCCTTCCTTCCTTCCTTCCCTCCCCCCTCCCTCCCTCCTCCCTCCCCCTCCCTCCCTCCCTCCCTCAATCCCTCCCCCCTCCTCATCTCCCACACGTTTCTCCATAACAGACTTAAAGAAAAAGGATAGGAGCAGACTAACTAAAATTTATGCAACTTTGTAACCAGAGAGAGCATTAATAAAAACAATTAAACCCTAGTAAAAATACTAGCATAGTTTAAATAATGAATAATCAATGACTATTTGACCAATAATCAATAATGAATTAATCAATAAACAAACCCTAGTAAAAATACTAGCATTGTTTAAATGGTGAGGTAATCAAGAGGTAAGAAAAAAGAAGAAAGGATTGGGGCTGTCAAGGATGGAGGCAAGGATAAAATATCCAAAGGTGGGGAACAATCACAAAATAAGTCCTTCCAAACATTTTGTGTTTTTTGGCACAAAGCCAAAGCAGGTTAAAAGGAAGGGAACAGGAAGAGATGGGCACTGACAGGGGGTTTGCTGCCTTCAGCTATGTTCATATACTTTGTCTTAGCAACTGTTATATGAACCGACACAACTCCTCACCATCGTTGTCATCACTGTCCTATTTCCCAGTCACAAATGAATTAATCCACATTAAAGAATATATACCTTAACCGGACACATTGTACCTACCATAATTCAACTATAAGGCCTTTGTGGGCAGATTACTTATAATTGTATCTCTAGTATGCAGTACATATACTAGGCATGTTGTAAATGTCAAAAATGACCAAAAATGATTATCTTACTTTAAAAATACACTGTTAACATGCAAAAATATTTTTTCAAAACACTTCTTTAAAACAGGCTCTCATATGGAGCCCAATGTGGGGCTTGAACTCACGAATCCTGAGGTGAGCTGAGATTAAGAGTCAGACATTCAACTGACTGTGCCCGTGCAGGTGCCCCAAAAACACTTTTAACATTTAAAAGAAACATGCACCAGGGCACCCAGGTGGTGCAGTCAGTTGAGCATCTGACTCTTGATCTCAGCTCCTGTCTTGATCTCAGGGTTATAAAATTGAGCCCCATGTCACGCTCCACACTTAGTCCCCACCAAGTCTGCTTGAGAGTCTCTCTCTCTCTCCCTCCCTCTACCCCTCCTGCTTGTGCTCTCTCTCTAAAATCAATCAATTAATCTTAAAAAAAAATGAAAAAAGGAACCTGCACCAACAAAAGCTGTACATCTTAACTAGCATTGTTGCTCAAATATATTCCAAATCAGAGCAAGAATACTAAGTAACTACACGTCAGAAAAGGAAAAAACACACACAAAAGATTCTAATAATTGAAAATAGCTTCCAATATATATTGAGATGATAGGTAAAAGGAAGCAACAGTGTTGAACACATTCTTAGCAAAAAATTTTTTATTCACTATTATATTCTGATGCATTGCTTCAAAATATTCAGAATTCCTTTAAAAAATTCCTTCTCTACTACATTATTACACATATCATACTTAACAGGTGATCTATAAATATTTCAGGTAAGAATATCATTGGGAATTACCAGAATCTGTTCAAATTTTGATGATAAAAAAAAATACATGATGGCAGCCTGCCTGCTACACTGCCCTGCCAAGCTATCTAATAATTGCCCTAGGTAAATGTACTTTTTCCTGGCTGATATTCAATAAATTCAGTACAACAAGATCAACAGAACTCATCATGTTTTCTATTGTTTTTATGAACCCCAAAACCTAGGCAAAAGTAGCAACTGTCAATATTACTTATGGTTCTGGTTTTACATCTAATAAAAAAAGCCAGGTAATGTCTAGATAGAAAGAGCAATTTCTCAATTACTAACTACCTGAAGTCATCCAATGTCTCCTGTATCATGTTCTGAATAAAACGGATTTGAACAGATGTCAATGGTGCATTTGGCCGATTATTTCCAATGGTATCAGCTATTTTTTCTGAGAGTGAACTGGCAACTCCAGCAGTGACAGAGGATGCTATCTTTGGATCTAAAATAAGTAATGGAGAAAATATTAATAGTCAGCTTAAACTAAGAGACATTAAACATTTGTAAATAAGATTTGGCATGAGAAGACTTGAAAAACTGGTAAAGAGGGATCCCTGGGTGGCGCAGCGGTTTGGCGCCTGCCTTTGGCCCAGGGCGCGATCCTGGAGACCCCGGATCGAATCCCACATCGGGCTCCCTGCATGGAGCCTGCTTCTCCCTCTGCCTATGTCTCTGCCTCTCTCTCTCTCTGTTTGACTATCATGAATAAATAAATAAAATCTTTAAAAAAAAAAAAAAAAAAACTGGTAAAGAACAGTGTTCCTGTGACATTTAGAAAAACTCACTGTCTGGAATACAAATATTAGAAACTTTCTATGACATTATTTCTAATAGTCATTCATCTATCTATCTATCTATCTATCTATCTATCTATCTATCAACTGCCAAATGTCTAATATAATAACATACGACAGAGGGATTAATCTTGAAGAATCTTAGAACCATTTACTCTTATAAAAAATGAATGTGACATGCTACATCACAAACTAGATAAACCAAGACTATTAAAAATAAACAGAAGGAATATAGGAGTAAAGTACCGCTACAAGCAAAGCCCCAGTGTTTATACTAATGCAATATATCCACAGAAACCTTAAAATATAAATATCTATATAAAAGAGTTACTTCTATACAAAGAGTTTCTATAGATAACTTGTATAACTGAACCTAATATCCCATTAAATGTGATCAAGTTTTTAGGATCTATGGCATGAACTCTACACAGGACTTCAGTATGGATGGGGGGGAGGGACAATTTCAAGTAGTTAATGACTCATTTTCAAAGGGTCCTACATTATATTCCTATTTGTATCATATTAGATTAAGACCCTTATACATTGGATTGAAAATCAAATTCACACCAAGAGTATCAAATCAATGCCAAGTTTAACCATTCATATACATGTCATTGTCCTTTAGTAAGAGAGTCACAGTAGACAAGCCTCGTCAAGTTTAAACTCTTATTTCCTTAGCCTATGATCACTGTTTATTTATCCCTTCAAGTTAAATGGTGGGAGTTTTCAACTTAACACTTTCAAATATCAGGAGGTTTTATGTACTTACTTGGAGTTGAAGATCCAATGAGGTGGGGTTCATATATGAATTGGGCTTCAATTTCTTTCTCTGGCTTTTCAAATTTCTCAGGACTTCTTGTTTGGTTAGATGACGGAGAGGTATTCAGATTTCCAGTTTCAGTACAAGAAATCAACTTTGCAAACTTTTTAAAATAAACAATATATCAATTCTGGTGTTATCATTATTATATACATAACTTGTATCTACTTTTCTTTTTTCTAGCAGAGTCAAAAAGCGAAGAATAAGAAGGAATATAGAAGGAAAAGAAACTGCTAGAAAAGGGGCAAAACATAACAAGTTTACTAATCAAAAATAATTTCAATGATAACATGATAAGGAAATGCTCATTTGCTAAGCATCTGCTTTTGTGTCACTGAAAATGACATACACACACATCAAAAAAAAAAAAAAATCCCTAAACTCATGTGATAACCAGACAGAAATATTAAAAAAATACGTCAGAAGACATTTTTGTACTTCTTAAATATCTTTTCAATATCATTCTAAAAAATCAATATGAAAATGTGACAGACGTGGCCTTGCTGGTAACAGCTGGTAACATCTGTCCATTCTAAGCCCTTACTTGGCTATTTTGGATACTGTATTATAGCAGAAGGTAATGAAGATGTATACATTCTTAGCACCACCAATTAGCTCTAAGACTTAGAGTAAATGACTTGACCAGTAACTTGTGCTTTCTGCTGCAATGGAAATAAATTCTAAAAAAACTCAGGTATGAACTAGGTCAGGTACCTTGTCAAGAAAAAAAAAACAGTGTAAGTTTGTACCTGCTGTTACCACCAACATTTCCATAGACAGATTTTCAAAAAGTATTTAGTTTTTAACATGTGACTTCATGATTTAAGAGTATTTTTCTCCCTGATAGGTGTACAGCACTGTCAATAATTAGGACATATCCCCCGACAGTTGCCTGCTTTCTCTCTCATGATGAGCTTCATCATATGCTTGCTACTAACAAAGGCACACAGTGAGCTCAAGTACTATTTTTAGGCAGATACCTGTTTGAGGGAGTCCTTAGGTTCCTGTTTTCCCAGATACACTTTCTTAGATTCAGCTGTCAGATCATGATTTTCATTTTCTTCCTTCCCTGGAGATCCCATAAAGACATTAAGAGGACTAGAATGCAATACTGAAGTGCTTGAAGCTACTGGATTTTTTCTTGGAGGAAGGATTGAATTCAATTGTGGTAGAAAATCAATGGCTGAAAAAGAGGAGAAAAAAACTATTCGCATATGGTGGTTTTCCTCAATGTTGGATATTTAAGAAAAGCACTTAACATGACCGACAGGTTGATATGGTAGAAAGACATGCAATCTGGATTCAGGAGGCAAGTTCATTTGTCAGCTCTACTCCTTACTTGATGTGTACAAAATCTTGGGCAAAAATCAAAAACTCTTGTTTCCTGATCAGTAAATGTCAATAATGATATCCATCACCCTGAGTCGTGAAACTAAAGAGAGATACTATGTAAAACCACTTTGAAAACTGCAAAGCCTAATGAATGTTTTAGTTAATATCATTAGTTTTTGATAACTGAAAATTGTTAATTTGGTATGTATCTGTAGTTTATATAGGTAGTCAGCCTCTAAGATGACTCTGAATGATCCCTGCCTGCTGGCATGGATCCATGCTCTCATGTAATTCCCTCCCTTTGAATGTGGGCAGGACTTAGTAACTTGCTTCTAACAAAGAGAATACAGCAAAAGCGGTGGGATGTCACTTCCAAGATTAGGTTACAAACGCGCAGTGGCTTCCATTTTTAGTGCTGTCTCTGACTATCTCAATTGAGGGAAGCCAGCTGCCATGTTGCTAACTGCCCTGTAAGAGAGGTCCACATGGGAAAGAACTGGTATCTTCTGCTAACAGCCACATGTATGTGCTTCGAAGAAGATCCTTGCCCAGTCGAGCCTTGAGATGACTGCAGCCCTGTTGACATCCTGATTAAAGCATCAGAAGAGACCTGAAGCGAAAGGCACCCAGCTTAGCTGTGCTCAGACTCTTAACCCAGAATTATGAGATGATAAATGTTCTTTTCAGTTTCAAAATGTTGGGAGTAATTTGGGGGCATCTGGGTGGGGCATTCAGTTAAGAATTGACCCTTGTTTTTGGCTCAGGTCGTGATTTCAGAGTTGTAAGATCAAGCCCTATGTCCAGCTCTGTGCTCAATGCAGAGTCTGCTTGAGATTCTCTTTCCCACTCTCTCTAATCCTCCCACTCATGCTCTCTCTCTCTCTCTCTCCAAAATTAATAAACCTTTTTTTAAAATGTTGGGGTAATTTGTTACATATCAATAGACAACATAATATCACTTTTAATTTTCATAAAAATACTTCTCAATAGTTCTTACCATCTTTGCCTATGGACTCATCACCTCCCTTGTTAACCACAGCATCTATAATAAAATTAGAAAATCAAATTTTTAAAATTGTGAAAAAGAAGCCATAGCAACTTAAGCTTCCTATTCATTCCCCAGAGAGTTAGATTTTAAGAAGGGAAATCTGAGTGAAGTTACAGCTGAGACTCATAAACTTCATTTTTCTTTCTTTCAGCTTTATGCATAGCAACAAATATGAAAAGTAATTCTATGGTATAGCGTCATTTAATGAGACAGCAAGGTATACTAGAAAAGCACTGCAGAAGGCTCCAGAAATCTATAATACAATTCTGGCTATACCACTTAATAGTTTTATAACCTTAGACAAGTCTTTAATATAATTAAACTTCAGTTTCTGCATCTATATAATGAGAATAACATCCTGATGATCTCATAAGATTGTTTTGAGGAGCAACTGAAACAACATAAAAATAGTTTGTAAGCATTACAATGATATAAAAAACAAGAGTTTATTAATATTTATTTTAATAGCAGAATATGTATAAGAATATTCCAATACTATAATACTATTTATTTACCAACTAACAACCAAAAATTGCTTCACTCCATTTTAGCAAATAAAAAAACAGGCAAAAGCCATAAAAAAAATCCACCAGAAATTCAAATGGTCAATAAATTATCATACATTATTACCATAGTAGTAGGAGTATCATCCACTCCTCTATCTGCATGTGTGGGCATTTTATACACATACACACACACACACACACACACACACCTAGTAATCACACAACATATATACACTTAGAAGTTATTAGTTTTCTCCAAACAAAAACAGAAGATGAAGAAATTGAGGGACAGACTAATAAGCCTTTTACCTAGGAGAGTTGCATTCATAAACCTCTTGACAATGAAAACCAGTACTATATTTAGTATCCATGCTTATTAACAATATGAAATACTAATAAATGAAGGGCATATAGCTCAAAATTCTAATCATATTTTTAAAAAGTAAAGAGGAATTTCTATCTTTTACTCATTTCTCTTAAAAACTACTAACGAGGTGATCCCTGGGTGGCTCAGCAGTTTGGCGCCTGCCTTTGGCCCAGGGCACTATCCTGGAGTCCCGGGATCTAGTCCCATGTCGGGCTCCCGGCATGGAGCCTGCTTCTCCCTCCTCCTGTGTCTCTGCCTCTCTCTCTATCATAAATAAATAAATAAATCTTAAAAAAAAAAAAAAACTACTAACGAGGAATTCATTTATAGCTCAAACACTTTTAAAAAGCCCCTTCCTACATTCTTCAATTCAGAGAACCCCAGGGGTTCTCATAAGCCAAAGCTCACAGATGGTTACTAACCTCCAAAACCTTTCTCAACTCCAGCCCAGGCCACTTTTCCCTCCTTTGCCCATGTCTTTCCTCTCTTTATTCTTTAACTATGTAGTCTGACCCCTCTTCATCCCAAAAGAAAGGAATCCTCTCTCTTTCATTAAGTGGAAGATAGGGGAATCTGACCTGGCAATGAGAGTAGTCATTTTTAGGCCAGGGTAAGGCAGAAGAAGCTAAATAATTCTGTGCCATCACATATATATTTATTCTCTCTGATTATGAAATCAACTGTAGAAAATTTGGAAAACAGATGACTTTAAAGGAAAAAGTGAAATTTTATAAGATCATGAGTGGATATAACAATTTATACATCCTGCTTACTGTTGACATTTAGATATGTTTCAGAGTTCCATCCATTATTATAAAAAAAAAAAAACAATGCATACAAATCTTTGTGGGATTCTCTGAATATGTTCTACATAAATTTATAGAAATGGAATTAACAGGCCAAAGAGTATGAATACTTAACCTACCAAATTATGCCCTAGAAATTTACTCATATTGTTAGTAATACTGCTATTAGCAGTCAGACTACCCAATTAATGGAAATAGTATGACCATCAGTTTCAAAAAGACACAGCCAAACAATGTACCTAGTTCATACAGTATTAACAAAGATAGGTAATGTTTCTATTTATCAAAATGGTAAAGTTTTTTATGTTTTTGTTTTCCTTCTAATGGCAACATATCCTAGCAATGGGGGGAGAGGGGGGAGAGAGGGAGGGAGAGAGAGAGAGAGAGAGAGAGAAGGATAGAGTATGTGTGTGTGTGGTTAGTGTAAAAGATGAGGCAATCTATCACCTAGCCAAATTTCTTCATGAAAACAATGAATAAATATCAATTAGATACTAATAATCAAAAAACAAATTTTTTAGATTAGAAAGATATTTTTTGCCTAACAAAATACCCAAGATTTTAAGATTTACTTAGAAGTAGGATACAACTAAAAAATTGCCTAAAGAGACAAAACTTCCTTTAAGAAACTTCTGTGGAGGGATCCCTGGGTGGCGCAGCGGTTTGACGCCTGCCTTTGGCCCAGGGCGCGATCCTGGAGATCCGGGATCGAATCCCACATCGGGCTCCCGGTGCATGGAGCCTGCTTCTCCCTCTGCCTGTGTCTCTGCCTCTCTCTCTCTCTCTCTCTGTGACTATCATAAATAAATAAAAAAAAAAAAAAAAAATTAAAAAAAAAAAAAAAAAAAAAAAAAAAAAAAAAGAAACTTCTGTGGAAATTAAAATGCTAACTTGAGAGCTATTTGCATAGTTCCCATGTGAAAATGACAAGCATATACTTCAGAATGGTAACATCTGAAATATCAGGGCAAAGGAAAAGATACCACCCCAGGGACTAAGAAAATTAGCAACTGTCATGAACAGAATCAGACTGAAGCTATTACCCAAATCTTTCAGCTAGAATAAAAATGTAATGAATGCCAGCAAGAGAACATGATCCTCTGATCTGAACAGACTTACCATCTCTGATAGGTGAGAACATATCACCTAAACTACTTTTCCTGGTATCATCAAAGCTGAAGAAATCCTGATTTTTCCCACTGTCCGTTTCCTTAGATATAATATCAGTGTTTATGCTTCGTGGCAAACCTTACAGGAAAATTAGATATGAAAATAATTGTTACTACATCAAAATGAATTTATCATCAGAAGCTAGGCTCTATAAACTAATGCATTATCCAAATTATTGGTAATAATTGGTATTATTATTACAACTGTCAGCACCATGAAAAGAAAACAAGGTAATAACAGCTTAGTTAACCATGATTTTCATGGAATGAAGGGCTCCTCAAAAGCAAATAATCTATTTATTTGTATGATACCACCTTATTTTGACCATTTTGGTGAAAATTTCCTAAAATAAGTATTATATAAGCATATAATACTTTGCTACTCTCTTTAACAAAGTATACTGAACACAACCAACTTCTGTCATAATGGGTTTGCTCTTATGAGCATCTACAAATGATTTCAAAAGTATTTAAGGCATATAGCACGATGCCTAACATAAAGCAGGATTCAAGTAATCTTAGTTCCTTTCCACAACTGCAGTAAATCGAAGTTTTTTTCCCTCTTCTGTCTTTTCACTCACAATGGAAGCTTAACACAAAAAAAAAAAAAAAAAAAAAAAAAAAGGAAGCTTAACACTGCTCTCAGTATTAAGGACCTCAAATGACTTTACTAGCCTCAGGACAGATTTAACCAAGAGGAAAGAAACCAGAATACTAAACCCATAAAGAATACCATAGTAGACAACAATGAATAGGCATGCAGCAGTTTATTTTCCCTGCCAGTTATAATGCAAGGAATCAGGGCAAGGACTTTGTAAGAGAAAATCCATGAGCTCAACAGCTTCTTGCTCATTTTTGGGTTGAGGATTAAGTTCTAGAGACTCAAAAGCTATGATGAAAGTCTGGTATTTTAAATGGTAGCATGTGACTGTATTACTTTTTTTTTAGATTTTTTTTTTTTGAGAAAGATTTTTTTTTTTTTTTTTTTTTTTTTTTTGAGAAAGAGAGGGGGAGAGGCAGAAGGAGAGGGAGAGAGTCTTAAGTGGATGCCCCACTGAGCAAGGAGCTGACTCAGGGTTCAAACTCTGTGAACTCGTGATCCCGAGATCACAACCTAAGCCATATACGTGCTCCCAATAATACCTTTTAAGTAGTGTTTTAGTTGCCATCTTGGTCCAAAATGAAAACTGAAAAGCTAGGATAAAAGCAAAGAACCACCAGAATATCCAAAAATGTCCAAACCTGGCAAATAAAATAAACTTTTCTAATAACACCTGATAATAAGTTAAAATGTGGGCAGCCCGGGGGGCTCAGCGGTTTAGCGCCGCCTTCAGTCCAGGGCATGATCCTGGAGACCCGGGATCGAGTTCCACATTGGGCTCCCTGCATGGAGCCTGCTTCTCCCTCTGCCTGTGTCTCTGCCTCTCTCTCTCTCTCTCTCTCTCTCTCTCTCTCTCTCCCCGTGCATCTCTCATGAATAAATAAATAAAATATTTTAAAAAAAAAGTTAAAATGTTAATGAACATTTGTACATCAGTGTCATTGAAGTGTTTATACCAAGAGTTAATTAAACTGTTACAAAGAAATTTTCTCTCCTTCTTCTAGGTCTTTAAACATGTACGAATACCTAACTCTAGCCTCTGGAACTTCAGGAGAAAGAAAGTTTGGTATCATTTGAAAGTAGTGCTAAAGACGTTTTTTTTTTTTTTACTTCTTAAACAGCTGTTTCCTACCGAAAAAGCACTAGCAACAAGTCTCCAGGAGTTCTCTAAGTTTTTATTTAAATTCCAGTTGGTTAACATAAAGGTTAGGTGTACAATATAATGATTCAACACTTCCATACAACACCAAGTGCTCATCACAAGTGCATTCCTTCATCCCCATCATCTGTTTCACCCATCCCCCCCACCCCTCTCCCCTCTAGTAACCACCAGGTTGTTCTCTAGAGCTAAGAAAAAGCACAGGAGGCATCACAATTCTGGACTTCAAGCTGTACTACAAAGTGATCAAATGGTATGGTACCGGCACAAACATAGACACACAGAACAATGAAACAGAAAACCCAAAAAGGAACCTACCATTAATATGGTCAATTAATTTTTGACAAAGCAGGAAAGACTATCCAGTGGGAAAAAGATCATCTCTTCAACAAATGGTGTTGGGAAAACCGGACAAGAACATGCAAAAGAATAAACAAGTAGACCACTGTCTTACATCATACACAAAAATAAAATTCAAAATTAATTAAGGACCTAAATGTGAGACCTAAAACCATTAAAATCTTACAGAAGAACATAAGCAGTAACCTCTTTGACATCAGCCATAGCAAATTCTTTCTAGATATGTCTCCTGAGGCAAGGGAAACAAAAACAAAAATAAACTATTGGGACTTCATCAAGATAAAAAGCTTCCACACAGCAAAGGAAACAATCAACAAAACTAAAACGCAGCCTACAGAATGGGACAAGAGATTTGCAAATGATGTATCTGATAAAGGATTAGTAAACAAAACATATAAAGAACTTGTCAACTTAACACCCCAAAAATGAATAATCTAATTTAAAAATGGGCAGAAAACATGAACAGACATTTCTCCAAACAAGGCATCCTGATGGCCAGCCGACGCATGAAAAGATGCTCAACATCACTCTTCATCAGAGATATGCAAATCAAAACCATGAGATATCACCTCACACTTGTCAGAATGGCTAAAACCAACAACACAAGAAACAAATGGTGTTGGTGAGGATGTGGAGAAAGGAGAACCCTCCCGCACTGTTGGTGGAAATGTAGTGCTTGGTGCCTTTAGAAGAAGCAACGTGAACTTTTTTCAAACTTCCAATTTATTTTATAGAAAGTTTAAAATATAGTAATAGAAATGATGATAATTGTGATGACAACATTAGCAAAGCCATAATTTACTGAGTGCCTATCATGTGCCAGGCACTTCTGATACATTTTCTCTGGTTTTCACAATAACCCTAAAAGTTAAATATTATCTACAGAAGAGAAAATAAGACTCAGAGTAGTTAAGAAAAATGCCCAAAGTCATGCTGGTACGCTGTCACAGACCCAAGACTTAAGCCTAACATACTCTCAATGTTTCAGAGGGGGTAAAATGTATGTACACGTGTGTGTGAGAAAGAGAGCAAATGATGAAGCAAATGTGGCAAAATTTATAAAACAGTGAATCTACTAAAGGATATACTACAGCTCAGGAGTTCTTTGTACTTTTTCTGAAATTCTTTTATAAGTTTGCAATTATTTCAAAATAAAACTAATAAACAAAAGTTTCTAACTCAGTGGGTACAGAGCAAACATTCATTTTGTCAGAAACACTGCTAATCAGCCAAGAGTTATCATTAATCAATGACCCTGAAGACCCAAGTCTTGCATTTCCTAATTAATGCTGTCATCATTACACGAATTTCCTTATTAAAAACTAAATGAATAATGGTGAAACTTCAGAAAGCTGAAAGTAAATGAGAAAAACTTTATTTTGTTTAATTTTGGGAATTATGAATAGAGTCAACAATAATAAAATAATCTTTGAAAATAATGACAATTTTCATAATATAGTTAATTCAACATCTTGGCAAATATTACTTATTCATTTCAAAATGAATTCCTTCTAAGAAATAATATTTGTTTCTGGGAGTTCTTAAATAAGAAACTAATTATTTTTCTAAATAATATGTAAATGACTTATATAAGGATGATGTAGATATTAACAGAAAATTTATAACAAAGATATCTACTTAGTATTTTTTTTAAATACCATTATATACTATCAAGGCTAACAAAGTTTCAATTCTACTTGAAAATTGTAAACTTATGTTGAGAAGGTACAATGAATATTTTTGTTCAAGTTAAATACTTGTCCTGAAACCTTAAAAAGACATGGATACATCCATTTCTAATGAAACTAGTTGGGAAACACAGTGGTATACCATGTAGACTTTAAAAAATTTTTTTTAATTTTTTTTAAAGATTTATTTATGTATTTGAGACAAAGAGAAAGAGAAGCAAGTGAACACAGGAGGGAAGGGAGAAGGAGAGAGAGAATCCCAGAGAGACTCCCCACTGAGCGCAGAGCCCAACACCTGGAGCTTGATTTCACACCCCTCAAGATCACTATCCCAAGCCAAAACCAAGAGTCTGACAATCAACCAACTGAGCCGCCAGGTGGCCCTACCATACAGACTTTTAAAAAATATGTTGCAAGTTGACAGTATAGAATAACTTCTTAAAATAAAAATAAAAAAATTAAAAAAAAGTTTTCAGGAATTTAGAGAAAAAGAATATCAACAACAAATACAGCAAATACAGGGAAGCTAATCATCACAAAGTCTAAATGAATTCTTTAAGAACCATTTCATCAACATGATTATCCGAGGAGGAAAAATTATTTTAAAATTACAACATTTTTATTTTTATTTATTTTTTTAAAGATTTTATTTATTTGTTCATGAGAGACACGGAGAGATCGAGAGAGGCAGAGACATAGACAGAGGGAGAAGCAGTCTCACTGCCGCAGGGAGTCTGATGCAGGACTTGATCCCAGATCCCAAGATCACACCCTGAGCCAAAGGCAAACACTCAACCACTGAGCCATCCTGGCATTCCTGTTTATTTTTCTTTAATAAACTACTACTATCCTGCTTAATATGTGCCAGGCACTATTTGGCACTTAAATACATTCACTTCATCACCTGACTTGTTTTACATTATGAAATATGAAATAAAAGAAGCCATTAAAAGCTTTTTTTTGTGACTCAGATCAAATCAAAATGACAGCATCAAAGAATCATATTCTCTACTGAATAATCTGAAGACACAGTGGAGGTCATCCAGTCTGGAATGATATTCAGGTAGTTTCTGGGGATGCCTGGGTGGTTCAGCAGCTGAGTGTCAGTCTGCCTTTGGCTCAGATCATGATCCTGGGGTTCTGGGTCTGGGGATCGAGTTCCGCATCGGGCTCCCCATAGGGAGCCTGCTTCTCCCTCTGCCTATGTCTCTGCCTCTCTCTGTGTGCCTTTCATGAATAAATAATTAAAATCTTTTAAAAAAGGGTAAAAACATTATGCTGTTTTTAAAATAACCAATATTTCTTACAACAAAAGTTCAGCTAAATAGACTAAGTACCTTTCAGTAATTTTCAAGAATTTACAACTCGAGTTAAAACGGTCACCTCTTCCACTTTCACAACCTACTTCCATTTTATCTACATACACAAGTGAATTTGAGTTCTCGGTTCTTAAAGAAAGCACTATTGATATACATTGGGGTGGGGTGCCAGGTAGTAACACCACATACTATACATAATGAGTATTTACCTGCTTTGTCCTGAACAGCAACAGCTCCTTTCCCTCCGGCAGTTGTCATGGACTGTGGTAGAGGTGTGCCAACAGAAGTGGTGGCTGCTTCTCTGATGACTCCAGAATTCTGAACTCCTCCACTGCTAGCGCTCACATTAATGGCTCGTTTGTTCACAGCTGTGGGCTTATTTGAACAGCCTTTATTTAAACTTGACTGAAAAGTAATGGAATATTTAAAATCTCAGGTTTCTAATGCTCCATAATATACATTAATATTTTATCAATTCCCTGTTAGGTTAAAAATATATAATTTCCCTTACGAATCTTAAGTTTGCCGGTAGATCGGAGAGTTTCCCTCTGAACCAAAAACCCTTTTAAAATATTTTTGAAGAGAGAAACACGAGAATTAAGTACAAACAGTAGTTTTAAAATTAAGTATCAAATGGCTTTGTACTAAAATCATTTAAATGCCTTCATATAAAAATGATTATAATGTAAAAGTACCTGTGTTTAATGGATAAAACATGACTTCGATATTCTGAGCTAGACTTATTTAGTAAAAGCAGAAATAATGAAAAGAAAGAAAATACCTTACCTTAGAAAGAGCAGTGGAGTACTGAAATGCTATACATCGCACAGATGTCTTATGAGCACTGATGGTTTTAACTGGTGACTTCAACATCCTTAAGTCATATTGATATATTTTCCCACGGGAAGATCCAATAGCCAAAGTGGCTCCATCAGGCATGAAATCTACTGCAGTTAGAGGGGTGTCAGCCACTAAAGTTTTCACTAGCCTTTGGAAAGAGTAACAAAATATATATACATAGATATGTGAGCATACGCAAGTATATAAGCATATGTGACATCAAGATAGCTATCTACCAAAACCAGTTACTTAGAATTTGGCAAAGTTACCTAGAATATGCATCCCCAATATTTGTGTAAAGCAGAAATTCAGAATTAGACTGAGAGACATTTCTAATAGAATGGCATATAAAGGCACTGAACACTCCATCCTATTTTTCTATTCACTTGCAATGGGTACGGTCTACATCATCTAGAAGCAGCACTTACTTCTCTAAGTAATTACTACTTTGACAGTGAACGTGACAGGCCTCCCGGGTCTTACTCCACAAACAAGGGCTCTCGTCTCAGGGTTAAGGAGGCCCTAACTGTCCCCTTTCCATTTATTGACTTGCTCACGTCTCAAGAGGACTATGACCTTTTGCAGGGAAGCAGCTGCTACTTTGCTCTTAGCTGAGCATTTCTTGACCAAAAAACTAACAGAATCCACATGGCTTGATCCTTATGAAGCTAATACAGAAATATGGATATTGAACTGCTGAAGCTGAGTATCTTTGCCACAGTATCTTTCACAGTGTAAGAAAGAAATGCTTACTGACTCTTAAGGTTCAGTCAATTAGTTCAAAAAGAAAGAATAAAAAAAGAAAAGTTTTTTAAAAAGAAGAAAGCGAAACAAGTTAACAGCAAACTTTTAACAAGGGCTGACAGAAAGTCCTACCCTAGTCATAACATTGCCATTTTCTCCCACAGAGTCTTTGGATATTGTTATGTGTCTTCAATATACCTGTAGCATTCTTGTACCATTTTTGTTTTTTTTATAGCGAACCAAGCACACCTATAACTATAAGAAGGACAGAAGGCACAATGGACCCAGATACTTAGGAGATGATGTACCCTCCAGTTCTAGGTCAGTGATTCTCAACTGGGGACAATTTTGCTACTTTTGCTAATTTGGGGAGTGTCACTAGCCTCTGGTGGCTGCTGAATATTCTACAATGCCCAGAACAGCCCCTCATAACCAAGAATTATCGAGCCCAAAATGTTAATAGTTTAGAAATCCTGCTCTTGATAATTAATTTTAAAGCACATTAATCATATAGCTTTTAAAATGTACATATTTATATTTCTAAAAAAGAATACTATGCCTATATGCTAAAATAAAGATGTGCAATCATTAACAGGCTATCCTCAACATTTACCATCTGGATGCACTCTAAAGAATATTGGTACCTCATATATTTTTTTCTGCATGGAAAGAAAAAGAAAAAATTCTATCCTCTTAGATATCAAGCACACAAACTTTAGATCCCCCAAACATTAATCAGAGGTCTATGCAAATCACAAATATGTCTGCTAATGAGATAATAGTTACTTATTACTTAATTAAGAAATGATCGTGTCACACTTACTTCTTACTTGAAGTATCATAGAGGATGATTCTTTTATCCAAGCCTATAGTTACAAATAACAATTCATTGACAGGAGAAAAACAGATGCCTGAAGCTGGAGCTTTATGCGTACTGTCAAAGTTATGGTATGGACTCTGACTATTTACATCCCAGAGAGTTACTATTCCATTATCCGAAACACTGCCAAGTAGTGATTTCTTAAATAATGAGTACTTCAAGTGTCGAACAGACTATAAAAATAAGAATAAATTTTATGTAATTGTAAGCATTCATAAGAACATCTTATATAAACTACATAAATAACAGCCAACAATCAACCACACCATTCACAGGGGATTTAGGACTTCTCTGGATTATAGAGTAACAGGTTTCAAGTATTTCACAACCATAAAATCACTTAGTGGGCTATAAGATGAACCTAATACATACCAATATTCTAATCAAATATTTGTCATGGTTTTATTATCTTTGACTAGAGCTACCTCGATTTCCCCTTTTGTAGAGGAAAAATACAATACCAAGTTGAGATTAACTACGTTAATTCATCAGGGTTAGGAACATCTACCACAATAAAAGGCCCAGTAGCTAATCACAGCCAAATCACAAGTAAGTATAAGAGGGCATGATCCCGGGGTCCTGGGATCGAGTCCCGCATCAGGCTCCCTGCATGGAGCCTGCTTCTCCCTCTGTCTGTGTCTCTGCCTCTCTCTCTGTGTGTCTCTCATGAATAAATAAATATAATCTTTAAAAAAAAATAAGTATAAGAGAAGACTGGCAGAGAATAAGTAGTATTTCAAATTTATTTTCTATATATATTTTAGGTATTTGGATATATTTGCTTGAATCTGAGTGAGCATCTGATGTACTGGCAATTTAACACATGAAGCATAATAAAAAATTAATTAAACCACAAGGAAAGAACTGACAACACTCTAGACTGGGGACGGACTATATCCTTCTTTTAAAAGCATCAGCCTGAGGGCAATATTGGCCTTTCTCTAAACACTCATCCCTGAAGGCAGTGGAGATAGTCTCTCTTTCTAGCTTCTGCTGGACCAGAATAAACAAAGATTCAGTTTGAGTAAACAGATCTTGAATTAAAACTGGATAAATTTTATCTTTTACTAAAATGTTGCTTTCAAACTTGTACTGATACTGTAATTTACTGAGCTGAGGGATTAAGTATTTTACATTTAAGATAATTTTTCCTGCACAGAAACAGTAATATAACTATAGAAATTAATAGTAGATAGAACCTGCAGACTGGGAAACTGGTTATAAGACATCTTCAAAGAGTTAAGTTATAGTACCAGATAAAATTATGAATCAGGCTCTAGTAGGCATATAGTAGCTAGACATATAGGTACCAGACAGACCTGGCACAGAATAAAAGTCAAATCTGAAAGGTTTTTTTGTTTTTGTTTTTTCTATCTAGTTTTATCTATTATAGTCCAAAAGCTTCTCTATACCACTAGAAACCACATAGAAACCACTAGCTTCTATAGATTAAAAACTCATATACTACCTATTTCTAAGATGTTTCAAAATAATACCTGTCAGCCTTTAACAACAAAAATATTTAGGAGTAATACAAAACGAATTCTCCCTGAGGAAACAAAAGGACTATTTGTTACCAGACACCTAAGGTAAGATAATTACTATGGGCATGCATAAATTTGGCTCCTCATTTTCATATGGTTAGAGTACAAGGAGAAAACATTGGTTTATATTTTGCATTTCTGTTAAGCAAAAGTATATCTACTCCAAAAGACAAATCTTTCCTCTGGTCTATACTCAAGGAAAATAAACTACTGAGACCTTGACTATATAAAAGACATAGAAGGCATGTGGGTGGCTCAGTTGGTTAAGCATCTGACTCTTATTTTTTAATTTTACTCATTTTTTTTAAAGATTTTATTTATTTATTCATGAGAGACACAGGCAGAGGGAGAAGTAGGCTCCTCACAGGGAGCCCGATGTGGGACTCGATCCCGGGTCTCCAGGGTCACGCCCTGGCTGAAAACAGCGCGAAACTGCTGAGCCACTTAGGATGCCCAAGCATCTGACTCTTAATTTACGCTCAGATCATGATCTCAGGGTCATGAGATCAAGCCTTGCATCAGGGGCTCCATATTAAAAGTGGAGAGATTCTCTCCCTCTCTCTACCTCTGCCCCTCCCTCCACCCCCAAGCGCTCTCTCTCTTTCTCTCTCTCTCTCTCTCTCTCTCTCTCTCTCTCGGAAAAAAAAAAGAAGAAAGAAAAGAAGAAAGGAAAGGAGAGAAGAGGAGAGGAGAGGAGAGGAGAGAAAGAGAGAGAGAGAGAGAGAGAGAGAGAAAGAAAGAAAGAGAGAAAGAAAGAAAGAAAGAAAGAAAGAAAGAAAGAAAGAAAGAAAGAGATCCTTAGTAAATTGCAATGTCTATAGAGTCATGTGTCAACCTATCAAAACATTAATTTTTAAAAAAAACTTTGCAGCACACTAGAGTTCATATATTTATGGTCCTTCATATAATCTAAATCTGGATTAAATACACAAGCAGAATTTACTTAAAAGAAAAAAAACCCTAACACCATAAAACAGATCTCATAGATTCTCTAAGTACATAATATTCAACCTCTTATCCACAGGATTCCTACTGGAATATGATAATCCAGAATCTATTAGAATATAGCAAGGAACTGGGAGCCTATTACTTCATATAACAAAACCTTATAAATAGCTAAAAATGCATTTCTCGATTAAGTCAAAACCTAAATTCCAAATATTGCCTCATATTTTGTGGATCTATATGGCAACGCTTTAAGAAAAGAAAAAAAAGGCTAATGACAACCATAAACCTTCCTCTCAGATAACCTAGGTTCAAGCAGGGTCTTGGCCAAACTCTGTAGGGTCTTGGGTAAATTACTTAAACTCTCCAAACCTCAGTGTTCTCATCTACAAAACAGAAAATGCTCTTGTTTTCCAATCAAAGTTGTTCTAAGGATTAAGCAATCTATGCACAGGGCCATGTACATAGTAGTAATTGCCACTCTTCTCACAGGTTCATGACTCAATCATCATTGTTTATGTACCCATTTGACCATACTTCATACATATTTTTAATAAGACCCTTAAGTAGCAAACTAATTTCTTTAAATGGCTCCCCTCTCTCTGATATATTTCTGACCTTTCTACAGCGATTAAATCATCATGTCTTTAGATTAGCATTAAGAGAGTATCCAATGACCTGGATAAATGAAGTATTAATCTACTAAATTATATTTAAAATAAGTACTAATACATGTTAGTATCAGCAGCACTTATTAGGCCCCTACCTAGTTTCAAATTCAAGCTATTTCTAAGAAAAAAAATACTTACAAGAACATTATCTTAAAAAATCCCTATAAGCGCAATGCCATTTTTTCTTACGATACATTATTATTATGTAAGAATGGCATGTGCTTGTGAAGAAATACATGTTTCTAAATATAAAAAATACATCACTCACTATAGATCAAGGGTTGACAAACTTTTTCTTGAGGGACCAGGTAGTAAATATTTTATGCTGTTGTATGCAAAAGCAGTATAAATGAGTTTGGCTGTGTTCCAATAAAACTTTATTTATAATTATAATGGTCAGCTATTGGGTCATAGTTTGTCAGCCCCTGCTATAAATGTGTGAAATAAAAAAACAAAATACATAAACAAAAAAGAGAGAGAAAACTATCCATAATCCTACCACCTATAAAAAACTAGTTAACATTTAATTTTGTTGTAAGTCTTCATTTTATTGTTTAAATACTCTTCTGCATGAATGTATGTTTGTGTGTATCCAGTAAGTATAAACAGAAAACCTGGAATCACACTTTATTATTATAAAGTTAGCATTGTCACTAATATTTTCTACATGATTTTAACAGCTGGATAGTAATGAATGTATGAGCATATCAACTTATCTAAATAATCCAACATTGGACATATAGGTTATTTCCAATTTCCAAGTACCCTAACTGCTAATTTATGAAGGAATTTGTATTTCACTGTTGTTCATGATTTAAAGGTTCTTGGTTGAAAAATGCTAAGTGACCATCTGTCTTCCTTCTTTTGTGAATTGCATATTAATCTACTTAGTTTATTTTCTATTGGGCTATTACGATTTTTTTAAACCCTAATTTGCAATTGATCTTACTATAATAAGGATACTAATGCTCTCATAAGTATATCTATTTCCCCATTTTTCTTTCAATTTTGTTAATTTTTTTTATATATTGCTTTTTTGCCAGATTTTTGGTTTTTATGTACTTAAATTTATCAAATCTGCCCCCCTAACTTATGACTTTGTTCTTATACTTAGAAAAGCCTTACCTTCACAGAGATAAGACTGTACATTCATATTTTATTATAGCTTTATATTCTGTAATATATGTGTGTATGCATATACACATGTATATATACATATATATGCTAGACACTATACATGCAACTACGTACATACAATAGATACTACACATGTACACACAGACATATGTGCATAAATATATAGTTTCCCCTCAACTCCATCCTTTCCCTCTTAATTTGCAGTGTCTTACTTCAAGCACTAATCAACTGTCACCAGATGTATGCCCCACTTCCATTCTCAGTGGCTTACTATCCATCCTTCACATTAATGCAGCAGTAACCTCTTCAAAACTAGAAATCTGAACATATTTGTCTTACTTAAAATCCTTTTCACTTGAAGACTGAAAAGTTGTTTTTCTTTTTTTTTTAAGATTTACTTATTTATTTATGAGAGACACAGAGAGAGGCAGAGACACAGGCAGAGGGAGAAAAAGGCTCTCTGCAGGACCCTGATTTGGGACTCGATCCCAGAATTCCAGGATCACCGCCCTGAGTCAAAGGCAGACGCTCAACCTCTGAGCCACCCAGGTGTCCCTGAAAAGTTAGTTGTTATGGTGGTGGCAGAGTTTCTGAATATGTCTCTGAATTCCCCTACATATATTTGTGTTTGTATGAACACGCACACAGAAAAGACAACAAGTAAGCCTGAACTGCCTATCCTTACAAAGTCCTATTTTTCAAGGTTGGCCCTTGGCTGGTGTCTGGGAACTTAGGATTTGGGGAGAATTCCCACTACCCTAAGTGGTAAGAGCCACTCACTGATAAAAGTGGCTCACTGTGCCTACACTGTTTGTGTAAAATATATGGCTTATGGCTGAACCATGCCTGAATACCTGCTCTCCTTCTGGGAGTCTGGAATTTCGATAGAGGGTGCCTATGTAACTAACTAGCCTCCAATAAAAACCCTGGGCAATGAGTCTCTAATGAGCTTCCTTGGTAGAAGCGTTTCATACATGTTGTCACAATTTGATGCTGGGGAAATTAAGTACATCCTCTCCACTGAGAGAGGATGCTTCGAATTCTATACTGGGTTTCCTTGGGGCTTCACCCCAGGCACCTTTTCTCTTTACTGATTCTGCTTTTACCCTTTCACTGTAATAAATCATAGCCACGTGTATGATTATATGCTGAGTTGTAGTAGTCCCAATGAATCACTAAACTTGGTGTTGGGAATCCCTAGTGCAATGAGTGTAAATGTCTGAGTGTGTGTGTGAGTGTGAGTGTGTGAGTGTTACAGACAGCAAAACTAAAATCCCATGAACATTTACAACAAAATCAGATGATCAGATATCCCCCTGAGTCATGTTAGTAAGTCATGTTAGTAAGTCAAACAATTAGCAGCCACAAGTCCTTCACAGTGTTAGTATCTATGCTAAAGGAAACAGCAGGAAGTAACAGGGAGCCTGGACAGATATGAGAACAGGAAAAGCCCCAAGTAGCCAATAGATATATTAAAAAAAAAAAAAAAAAAAAAAAAAAAGCATGGTGGCCAATTTGACAACATCAGCTGAAACCAGGATTATTTGCTGCATTGGTGGAACTATACAGAGGTCTGCAGAAAGGTATGAAGAGCTAGAGAAGTTTAGCTGCAATAAACTCCCCAAACTGAGCAGTCGAGACGCCTTCCTCCCAAGTCAGGGCACCACACTAAGGAGACACTGGTAGGAGTGGGAGCAAACCTGAGTAGGATGGAGTCAACAAAGCTGAGGAGAGCAGAAGTTCACCTGCAAGTGAGTGAGTGGAACAAAGTTGGGCAACCTCAGGAAATGAGTCACCATTAAAACAAAAACAAAACTAAATCAAAACAAGAGGGAGCTCTTGTAAGGCTAGAAAAGATACCCTGAGCCCCATCTCTGTGTAGAAATTCAGGGAAACTAGCTACGAAGTTATTATGAGAAGGACAAAGAGAACAAGAAGAAAGGCATTCTCAAGAGATGACCAAAAAGAAAATAAAATGATACAAGACACTACCAAACAATATAAATCAGAATTAGAAAACTTAGAAATGTCAGAACTCAGCAAAGAATTAGAAATTTTAAAAGCCTCTTCAAAAATGAAGGTCAATTTAAAAAGAATATAAGAATTAATAAACACAATAGATAAGATCTTAGAGACAGGCAAAAAGGAGAGAATTTTTGAAAATCGAAAATAAGGAAAAAGTTAAAATGATTTCAAAGTAATAAATCAGTGAAGATCTAGTAAAGAAAAAACAAACATAAGGAAAATAACAAATATGAAAAGGAATTTGAAAAAACTTCCTTGAAAGAAAAGATCTGAAACTATGTATAAAATGAGAACCCCAAGTCCTCATGAATGATAATACAGAATGACCAATACCAAGACACAGTCTAATAAAATTACTGGACTTTATAGAAGAAAAAAAAATATCCTTTGGACACCTAGGGAAAAAAAAAACAAGTGACTTCTGAGGAAAAAATACTTAAATTACCATCAGACATTGGAGACCAAAAATGATGGGAGTAACAACACTGAAGTTCCTCAAGGGGAAAAAAAAGTGACCCTGCTACTGAGTTACATCAAAAGAGAATTTATCTCAGAGAAAAATCAAAAAGCAGAAAACACATACTTATGGAAACAATATTAATGTATGGTACTCTTTGTGATTATAAAATTTTGGAAAATACCTAAAACACAGAAATGTTTAAACTGTGGCATTTGAACAATGGAATATTATAGAGCCATTAAAAAATTATGGTTATGGGGGCACCTGGGTGGCTCAGTAGGTTGAGCATCTGACTCTTGATTTCAGCTCAGGTCACGATCTCAGGGTCGTGGGATCAAGCCCACGTTGGGCTCCACACTGGGTGTGGCATCCGCTTAAGATTCTCCCATTCTCCCTCTCCCCCTTACTTGTGTGCACTAAGATAAATATGTAAATCTTTAAAAAAAATTATGGTTATGAATACTAATAAAATGGGATTCTCACCTAATAAAATGGGATGGAACCCTCCTGTAAAAAAGGCAGAAAACAAGACTAGATCGACAGAATGGTTATTAACTGCATGGAGGGAAGATAGAACTATAGAAACATTGCAAGAAAACATTCTTCCCATTACAGAAAATTTGGAAGACAGATATAGAATGAAAAAAAAAAAAAAAAGCTTTTAAAAAGTATCTACATTAAAGATATAGAAGTTTATTTTATGCCAACATGTCAATTATAAAACTGTTCAAAAAACATACTATATAGACTAGACAAATATACACAAATACTAAAAAAATACATGGAGGACATATTATTATGCAAACAAATAAATGTTCCTGTGTAACATCAAGGAGACCACCATTCTAGAAATAAAGCTTTGTAGTCAGCCAAACCCTCTGAGTGGTAAAATTATATGGGTAAAGATATAACCAGACAAACAAGCTAACCCAATTAAAATTAAACTCATTCTTGATAAGATAATAATTATTTTTAAGTGTAACTACTAATTATTTACACTCACCAGACTCTATACCAAACATGCTTACTAATACTTACAAAATCTATACCTAAAATGTCAAAAAATTACATTGAATAAAATAAACTCATTTAACACATACTGAAATACATTGTATTTCTTTTTTAAAATAGACTATTATTTAAAATCTCACAAATAACCTGCTGCATTTAGGATCATTTTTAAGTCTAAGGAATCCATAAAATAGATCCACTCTGTAACTGCTTTGAAAGGGCTGCAGTTTGGGAAAGGCAGCACAGGTTAACCTATTTGTGAGCCCACACTGCTGAACCTGCCAAAGGGCAACATACAATTGTAATCTAGGAAGTCTGTCGGCCCCCGCAGTTCTGCAGAGGCAGTAAGGCTCTTTTCCCCCCTTCAGTGTTCCACATAAAACTAACAGCTTCAATTCAGTTCAGACACTCCAAAGTTAAGATCTAAATATATTCAGGGAATTTCACTTCCAATATGAAATTCAGTATTATAATGCTGATTCAATGACACTCCAGGTTTTTGTCACTTTTGCTAAGAAATCAATTTGGTGATTTTTAAATATTTCAAATTCTTGATTGTTCATAGAAACAAAAATTAAAATGTTTAATCATTCGATGTGCCCTATCTACTATTTTTCCCAACACCTAGACCCTACCTATAGTAACTGACCAACATAAAAATTATGTCCATTTTCTGGCAGACTTAAATTTTTATGAACATTGATTAAATTTAAGAAATGAATATTTAATATATTTAAAATCGTAAATGAATTTTGAGAAATCTAAATGAACACTCAAGTAGCAATTCTACGTTTCTAGTAACCAATAGATAAAATACTGCATAACAAAATAATTTATAGGAAAAAACAAAACAATCACTCCAATAATTTCAATTATAATACTCATAAAAGGGAAATAATAAGTATGGAGAATTATGAAAACTATGACTTTCCTCACAAAAAAAAAGCTAAGGAAAATGAAATAATATAGTATACAAAAAATAATACAGTACACAAAAAAATATACAAATATATGTTCCGAGGAAAGCGGAAAAATTAAAATACTCCAGTTCAATTTCTTCACTTTCTTTAATGCTCTCCTTCTCCTAAGTCAGTCTAACACATGCAACATGATTACTGAGGTCAAGTTATACCTGGCAAACAGCAGGGATTTGGAGGGAATACACTAAATATACTCAAAGCAGTTTGGGAAAGTGAATCACAGAAGTTACTTTAATGATTTAACATGATTACTCATTAAAAGCCCACACTGAAGTTCCCTGATCTCTTACCAAATGTTAGCACCGATGCTAAATACTCTCAGCATCTCGTTTAGCCCTCATAACAAACAAAAACAGGACTCTACTGAAAGTATATTCTCATTCTCATTCGACAGATAAAGAAAAGGAGGCTCAAGAGTTTAGTAACTCGCCCAAGTTTGCACAGCTAGCTCTCCAAATAAATGTGGGACCTGGGATACAGAATGATACCAAAGACCCTATAGAGACTCTGACCTGTGCTAGCAGGGGCAGCAGACACAGGAAAATCTCAGGTAACCTTGCACAAGAGAAAGCCTAGAGCATTACTGTTTTCCTCAACCAGAAGATAATTTAAATTCAGTTTTGCTATGCAAATAATCAATGAAAATCCTTTGAAAGCCAACAATACAGTGACCTATCTGTCACACAGGATTTCAAAATATGCTGAAAGTAACAAGAGAATACTGCAAAGTTCCCAGAAGCTTTGGATTCTCAAATCTTTATACATTCAGCTGTTCCTGAGCTAGAAAGAGATCCCAATAAAAACAGTGGTACTACTCTTACAGAACAGATCTTCAAAATAGTCAAAAGTCTTGCAATCTAAAAGTCCTCATGTGTAAAATGAAAATAACATACATATCACAAGTGAGTAGCAAAGATTAAATTAGAAAATGTAACGTAAAGCAATATTCATAGTGCTTGAAACACAAGAAATGGTAGTAAGAATTCTACAAAGGTGGTAGTGGTACCTTTGCTGAAATGCTCTCCAAACCTCTCATTACCTATAGTCACCCAGTGGCAACAAGATGGTCTTTTGCAATACATAATACTGACATAATTACATACCTGTATGGAAAACTGAAACCTCTATCTCACACCATACACAAAAATTAATTTGAAATGGATTATAATAGACATAAATGGGAATGGTAAAACAATAAAGTTTTACCTAAAAGGAAAAAAAAGGGCACTATTTTTAAGACCTTGGGGCAAGCAAGATTTTTTCAAGACGCAAAAAGCAGCATCCATAAACGAAAGCGATATACGAGACTAGATTTCATTAAATCTAAGAACTTCTGTTCATTCTTTTAAAAAGGCATTAGAGTTAAAAGGCCAGTTGTAGGCTAAAAGAAGATATATACAACATGCATATACAAAAAATTACTCCATCCAGAATATATAATAAAGTATAAATCTATCAGAAGAAACACAAGTATTTTGTCACAAGAACAGACTTTATCAGTCATTTCACAAAAGAAGTCATATGAGAAAACACCCAACTTATCCAACATGCAGAAATGTAAAAATTAAAACCATAAGATACCACTACACAACCATCAAAATTGTTATAATTAACAAGATAAGCAATACTTGGTATTAGCAAAAATGTGACCCAAGTGAATCTCACAAACATTGCTGGTAGAAGTGTAAAATGGCACAAGCACTTTAGAGAACTTTTTGGCTTTTTTTTAGTAAAGCATGATGCCTACACTAAGATCTAAGCAAAATCCATTTTTGAATATTTAGTCAAGACAAGTGAAAATATATGTCCACAAAAAGACATTCATAAGAATATTCACAGCAGCTTTATTGTAACAGCTAAAAACTAGAAACAAAATACATGTCCATCAACAAACTGTGACATATACACACAATGGAAAACTACACAGTAGTAAAACAATATGAACCACTACTTCATGCATCAAAGCAAACATAATGAAGACTAAAAGAAACCAGACATATCCTATTCTAAGAAATAGATGTAGTGCCTAGAAAGGGTTAAGAGGGAGTCCTCTGATGTGCCAAAAATGTTCTATACCTTGATCCTGGTAGTTATGCAGGTATATGTAGATATAAAAATTCATTAAGCTGTATAATTAAGATGTATGCGCCTTTTTATGCAAGTTATATCTCAATTTTAGAAATCTAAATACTTTACACATAATAAAGCCAAGAGCAATAACTTAACCTAATGTTTTCAAAACTATTCCTTCATATCTGGTTTTAACTAAAAAACAAACAAACAAAAAAACAACAACAAAACTCTCTCACAAGATACAATAAAAACTGAAATGTAAGAATATACATGGTAGGTATCTGGCCTAACTTTTATATTACTAAAAAGTCAGCCCAGGACCTCTAAATCTAAATGTGTCATGCTTCTAATATATCAAAAATCTTTAAAAAAAAAAAAAAAAAAAGGAAAGAAAGAAAATTAATTTCCTTAAAAAGCAAGATATGTGAACAGTAAGATTTTTTCACATTAGTTCCAATGTCTATGGGCTTAAGGTTTTATGTCTCATTATCAAAATACAAATAACCAAACAAAGAATGACAAAAAATATTACCTCCTTTGTTTAGGACTATATTAATACATTCTCTACGGCAAATCACTTTCCACATCCATAAAATACAGAAAGTGAAATTACCTGTAAAGGCGTTCTTTCAGTTCAAGGTTCTAGGGTTTCTGACATTCAACTAATCAAAAACTCTGATTAGCTCCTCAACTGCCTTCCAAAATAAAAGCTGAATCTTTGGTCTGGCATTCAGAGTTCCACATCAACACTATGTCCATACTTTCCTTTCCAATCTTTTTTCACATTGGCCCTATATAAAAACCTTCCTTAGTCCTTGTTTTTCTTCATGTGATTTCCTACATATAAAATATCCTTTTCCCAAAGTTCTGTACTAGCCTATTAAGATCTTTGTCCTCTCTAAATCCATTCACATATTTATTAGATCTTTTCCATATAATGGTTGAGGACAAAGAAATAAGACATGGTTCCAGCTATAAAGTGGGAATGTAAAGAGCTAACCTGAATATAAATTAGAATCAAGTAATTAGCAAAGAAGTCAATTTATACTGTAGTAAAAATAAAACAAAATAAAAATCATTTAAGCATTAGACAAAGATGAAATCCTCCCTTTCAATTTTCCCTATTTTATTCCCAGATAATTCTCTCACTGTTCTGAATCACCATAAGATTGTTTTTATATCAATTACCAATATCATTTTTATATTTTTTATTCCCCCAATACATGAAACTTGAGAAGACTTTTTTCTGTATCATTTAATATCCATTAAATTTTCCTTAAATACTACATACTATTCAAATAATGATTCCGAAAACTGCTTTTCAAAAGTGAAGAGCTCCCATATTTTATCTAATAATAGTTATGGCCAAAGTGATTACAATAAAAAGTAAGGATTAAAAGAGATTGCACCTCACTGGAAATTTCTGTAGATAATTTCATGGAAAGCTGGCCAAGAGTTACATATCTTGAGTAACTGCATTTATTCTTTAACAAATTCTACAGAGTAATGTTTTATAAAGAAAAAAGTTACTTGAATAATTTTCCCTCATAAAGTTTCCCTATTTCTATATTAACCTGAAAGTACATCATAAATAAGCTTTGGCTCTTTGACTATCATATACTTACACAAAAATCAAAGCTCAATTTATCCTGTGCTTAAACACACTCAACTATCCATGTCCACCAAACAGAATTTATGAACTGAAGTATCTGTCTTGTAGCTGACATAGTTTGAGCTATGATAACTGTGATGTCATAGAAAGATTAATATCCACATTTCAGATTCACCCTACCAACAACTGTTTGTGTTTTGTTATATACAGTTATATTCTAGGAGCATATGACTTTTCAATGGCATAACTGAACTCATATAAACAACATAATCTAGTATGAATTAGCTTGTTATTTGAACATTTTTAAATAATATCATTAAAAAATAGCTAGCTCTAAGTTTTTCAAGCAAGCCAAATGCAAATTTAAAGTACTTAATTTTGAAAACTAAAAATTCATTTACTTATGTAAGGTAATCCAAAATCTACCTTATCAATTCTGATTTGAATAAATACATACTGTACCTGGTTACTGCCGTGACCAAAAGGAGTACTAGATAAATTAGTGGTTACACTGTGCAAAATAATTTCGCCACTGAGAGATCCAGAAGCAATGTAGCAATCATTCCAATTATATGTGACACAAGTTACTTCATCTTTATGATCCTGAAAGAAATGAAAGTAAGTACACTGCCACATAACCTTCACACCTTACATTTATTTACATGTTTGTAAATTTCATTTATTGTAAAATATTATGTATTTGTAAATCTAATATCTGCTTTAACATTTTCCTCAAATAACCTTAAAAAAAATTACTCAAATGAGTAGGAAACTATTTGTTCAACACCAAGCCTTCTCAGGGAACAGAGACTTGGTGTTATCATCGTAATAATGATCAGGTACTCTGAAACAAGAGACAAAAAGGAAAGGTAATTTTCTAGACGGCATTACGTCTACCTTCCACTGACAAGTAACCTTTACTGCAAGTTAACTATTAGGAGAGCCCCTGGCCTCGAGGGTATCACTGTTCAATGAGGAAGACTAGGAAGACCGGACATTTAAATTAACATGAAATTGGCAGAAGGAATGCTAGATGAGTAGGGGAGGGGAAGTGTCCTAGGAAAGAGGCATCACGGTGACCTGAGTTGACAGAAGAAGCAGTGGGGAAGACATAAAACTTGAGTTCAACCTTAAAAGAAAAAATGAGTGATAAGTAGGGGAAGAGGAAAGAAACTAGACACGCAAAACCAGAGAGAGAGAAAAAAAAAAGCCCCAAAGCCAGAACAAGCAAGGCATGACTTAGAGATAAGGTAGCTGTTTCCACTTTCTGAATACCTACTGATTCTGGGAACATTAGGAATTCTTATTAGTCCTCAGAAGAATCTTGAGAGGCAAGGTCACTTTTCTCTTTTTATGGATTAGTTAACTACTTGAGGCACAGAAAGGCTAAGAAATCTGTGCAAGCTCACATCACTACTAAGAAGCAGATCTAGGATTCAATTCCAGGCCAAACTCCAAAGCCTATTTCCCTCTCAGGGTACTAGGCTGTCTCCCAATACAAAGGGGAATTCACTTTGAGGAAACAAAACCGGTTTTAAACAAACTGTATTTTCCAACATCAAACTAGAGATACCTAGCAGGAGCATAGAAAAGTGATCAGGGCTAGGAGTATAGTTTTTAACAGTCTGTTGTTTTATCTTTTCTTTTTTTTTTCTTAAAGATTTTATTTATTTATTCATGAGAGACCCACAAGGAGAGGCAGAGACACAGGCAGAGAAAGAAGTAGGCTCCCTGCGGAGAACCACATGGAGAACCCCATGCGGGACTTGATCCCAGGACCTTGGGATCATGCCCTGAGCCGAAGGCAGGTGTTCAACCACTTAGCCACCCAGATGCCCCTCTGCTGTTGTATAAACAAACTAACTTGTGTATCTAATAATTAGATTAATGTAGTATCAAAAACAGTAGCTATAATATTCCCCTTGTAATCATAATTTTTTATGATTACTAGTATGTCTGGAGGTATCTTTACACTTTATTCCCTTCCTAAGTCAATGAAATAACTGCTATCCTGAGGAAAAAAAACGTCTGATGAGAAGAAAAAAAAAAGACAGTGGACATTTAGTGCATTGTTCCCATTTGGAAAATTAAGAACACGGGGTCCAATACAATTTGTATGACTTTATAAAGAGGCAAGCATCGTCCTTATTTTGACTGTGGAAAAATAAGTCATCCAGTAAATATGCAATAAGCACCTACCAAGTGCCAGAAACTGTTCCCAGGAAGAGGACCGCAGAGAAGAGACCCAAAGGTGAAAGATTAGATTTCCCACTATCACAATCAGTCAATCAAATACTTACTAACTGAATGAATAAAGAAATGAAGTACTCTAGGAGTTGCAACCAGTAAGAAAGAAGATAAAACGATCTGGAGTAATTGGGAAAACTGAGGATGGAAAAATAAGAGAATTTTGCCATGCCGTAAAAGTACAGGGGTAAGTGATGCTCCTAAAGTGAGAACATGCGACAAAAGTGGCCACAGACTTCTAATCTCTTCTCAATTTCTGTATTCTCTGTTCATAGTAGGTATACCCCTCTAAATAGCTTTAATTTTCATAATTTAAAAGCTTAAACATGGATAATATCTGAGTTTGCATCTCATCTTTGTCATTACTAGTTGTTTTACATAGAACAAGTTTTTTAACATCCCTGAACCAGAGTTCCTCCACAGGTATAACGAGTTCCTCCACAGGTATATTCTGCTTTGCAGAATTCTTGTGGCACACAGAATAAACATATGTTAAGCACAGTGGCTGGTATACCAAAGAACTCAATAAAAGCTAACTATTCTCATTATTGGCAACTCTTCAATTTTCCTTAAGACTCTTCAAAGTTTAGCTAATATCTGAAATAATGAACTTCCAAAGGTAAGAGTTTAAACAGCAATTACAGGATTACACTTCTGTTTAACTAAAAGAAATTCTCTTTTATATACAATTTCCCTAGTAAGAATTAACTCCACGACATTTGACATTAACAAAATGATAATGATGTCTAGTATTTGCTTCAAACTAATCTAAGGGTGAGATTATATAATAATCTGATTAGAGAGTAGATAAGAGCACATATAAAATAATCTTGGTCATGAGCTAATCATCAAAGTCAGACAATGAATATGTGTACGTAGGTATATATATCAATGTTTAGAATTTTTCATATTAAAATTTTTTTAAAAAGACCTATGAAAATGAAAAATAAACTTAAAGATCAGTGTCCAAATATTAAATATACATAATAGTAGAAGCAGAATTCCAAAAAGATCATAATGCAGAAGCTTTCATGTGATGACTATTTTTATTTTCTAAAACTGTAAAAACGCTAAGTATTTAAAGAAACACTAATTGTAAATAGTAAATTATTTTAGAAAATATTTCATGACCAAAATGAAAACATATACACACAAAAATAACAGAAATAGCAGCAACCAAATACATTAGAGAACTAAGAAGTCAATGCCCAACTTTGATTAGTAGGTCTATTACATCCATCCCAAAACCACTCTCATTATTTTCAAAGAGATTTCAAAAAAAGATCTCTGACAATTCACACTTAAGAAAAAATTAAGGAAGTGATTAACTCAAAAAGAATGGAACTAAGTGAAAAAATTAGGGAAAAGTTTTAAACACAAACAATATGCATTAGTGACATACATGGAGGCAAAAATAGACCAAAAAAAAAAAAATTCTGACTAAATAGCATCTTTATTTTCCCTAACAAATCTCACTTCAATTCTGAAACATCTTATTTTTATCATAAAAGCTCAAAATTAAAAGTCTGGTAACTAAACATCCTCAGATACTTTTTTACTTATAAGGATTTAAGAAAAAACAAGTTGCTTACCTTAAGAGATCGATGAACTCTTTTTGATTTTAAATCCCAAATATTAACAGTGTGATTTAGGCCTCCACTTACCAAATACATAGATGTAGAATTTAAACTGACACATGTCTGTTTTTGCTATTAGAGAAAGAAAAAAAAGTTTTAATTTAATAGAGCTCAGAGCTGACTTTCCAGTCCCATTCAACACTTAGTAAGCACTTTATATGTTGAATTAAATGCTATAAACATGATAAGACTTAGATTCACCTCTCATCATTTTCTACATGCATCTAACAGCTTAAAAGGAGTTCAAAAAGGCTTCAAGGAACTCAACCAGAATGGTGTTCTCCTCCAGAGAACAGAGGGGACAGAGGAAGCTTAGGAACACCAGCAAGTCTTGGCCTCCCGTCATGGCTTACTTGCCCTTACTATTGCCCCTTAATAAAACCTACTCTTGCACTTTCACAGAATATCTTTAATTAGAATCAACCCATAGCTCAGAAAACACTAAATGCAGAAGAGACATTATAAAGGATGTCTAAACCTCTTCTCTCATAGATGGGGAACGTTCATAAAACGCACAAAATAATTTGCCCAAAGTCTCACAACAAAGTCTCCCCAAAAGGAGTCCAGGTCTCAAACAGCAGGTCATCCGAACCTGACTCGACACTCTTCCTCACATCTGTAAAGGCATCATCCACTCAGTTTCTCAAGATAAAAATCCAGAATCATCCTTGATTTCTTTTCTCCCTCCCTGCCATCTACCATAAGTTCTTTCAACTCCAAGCCTAACATAAACATCAGAGGGGATCCCCTTTATCTACCACTGCTACCAGCACACTAATCCAAACCCTACAGAACCACGATTAACAGCAGCCTCCTAACTGGTTGTCCCATTTCCAACCCTACTCCCCTACATTCAATGCTTCACATGTAGGATGACCTTTACAAAAGGCAAATCAGATCATGACTCTCTCATTTAAAATTTTTTGATGGCTTCCAATCATCCCTAGAATAAACTGCAAACTCCTTAACCTGCCTTTCAAATCTCTTCCTACCTGGTCTCTCCCCATTTTCCTCCTCACACTCTAATTTTCCAGCCTCACTGACCTTCTTCCATTCCTTAAATGTATCAGCCCTGTATTTGCCTCAAGGCTTCCACACAAATATTCTTGCCTGGAAACCTAAAGTCCCTGAACTCTGGCTAATGACTTCTTCTGGCCGACAGACAGCAACTTCAATGCCACCCCTTCAGGAGACCTCCCTTGGCCACCTAATGTTGCCCCGCTCAGTATCTTCTTTCAGTTCTCTGTGTAACACCTTACTCACTATCTGGGTATTCTGTTTAGTAGTTCACTCTCTACCACCAGAATGTCAGCTTCGTTAGAGCAAAGACCATATTGATACTCAATAAATATTTATGGAATAAATGGCTAAAAATACAGAGGTTTTCAAGTTTTTCTTACAATGAGTATCTGTGAGTGTGACTAAGATGCTGTACCTGCTCTTGAAGAGCACGGTTTGCCTTTTATCAACCAGAGATGCTCTCTTCCTCAGTTTTACGTAACTGAGGCAGTAGGTCTCAAATTCCTTATCTACCCATAGCAGACATTCTCCGCTCCAGCCTCTAGCATATCTGGGCTAGAACTGATGCTTGCATCAATCCCACCTACCTTCAGGAAAGGATGGATAGAAATCAAAAGTCCTTTTTTTTTTTTTTTATAAATTTTTATTTATTTATGATAGTCACACACAGATAGAGAGAGAGAGGCAGAGACACAGGCAGAGGGAGAGGGAGAAGCAGGCTCCATGCACCGGGAGCCCGACGTGGGATTCGATCCCGGGTCTCCAGGATCGCGCCCTGGGCCAAAGGCAGGCGCCAAACCGCTGCGCCACCCAGGGATCCCCTCAAAAGTCCTTTTTAAATTAGATGAGAGGTCATATTTCATTGTCCTTCTGTGTTCCAAGTGAGCTACCTTACCTATTCCAGTGTATAAAATTATGACAATTCATAATGCTTTAGGGCCTGCTATGAAAACTTTGAACCTTAAATTGAGAAAAAGCTAACTACTTGTACCTTTTTAGTTAAACCTTATTCTTAAAAAAAAAAAAAAAAAAAAGAAAGAAAAATAAAAAGAAAATTAGCTTCCAAGGAATATATGTGACTGAAAATGGGGCCACTATCATTATCCCAAATCAGAGGGATTAACGTGTAAAAACTAAAGGATGAGAAAACAGTATGCAGGGAGAACTTCATACAAATGCTCTGGGACCAAAGCTCAGTTTGACAAAGCCACCTGTTCCAGGAGAGCTTGGGGAGACTCAGGCACGCCCCTCAGTAACCAGAAGGACAGAAGCTAAAGCAGAAGTTACCATCACCCAGGGGTCTTAGCTGATGGTCCTGTAAGGACAGGGCTACATCATTAGGACTCTTAAGGTCAAATAAACCTGGTGACCTAGGTAGGACTTGGGCTTTAAGAAGGCAGCAATACCAGGGAATCTTAATTTCCCACAGAGAGATGGAGAAAGCAAGTGACAAGAAGACAGAATCTAAGTCCTTAATTGCTCCCCTAGGATCCACTATTATTTTACCTAAAGATGTTTTAGTACTCATCTCCTCAAACCTTATTTAAATGTTACTGTATTTTTTTGAGTTTAGGTTAAGAATAATACTTTTAAACACCTTTATATTTAGCTGCAAGCATTATAAGAAGCAGTTACCATCCAAGTAGAACTAAGATTTAATTTTAAAAGTTGTTTTGTTTTGTTTTTTTTAAATCACTTACCCCTTCGCCAAGCTCGAAAAGTAGAAAAGGTTTATTTTTGTAATGTGAAACAACAATCTTGTCACCACTGGAAGATGCTGTCACTAGAAAGTTATCTAAATGAAGAGTTATGGAGCATCAAACAATCCATGAGCATCTCTAGCACTAGACTATTATTGCAAGAATTGTGATGATAAAAGCACTGCACTAACCTAAGAAGACAAAGAAATGAATATAGCTTATATATCAGCTTTCACAAATGGCTCAGGTTACTAATTACTAAGAGTAATTCTCTTTACTACTACCGCAGGGAAGACCTATCCTCTCCGGCTTTGCTATTACTTGAAAGCTATTTTACCCAAGTGAAATACTACTCCATTTTCAAAGAATAGGCCAGAAGGTCTAATTTTATCCTTAAAGAATGAGATCATGATAAAAGCAACATCAGCAAATATCAATCAGCCTTTTCATCTATAAACACTGCTCAAGATAGTTATTTATTAACACAGTACTTGGTACCAATTTAAGTTAGGAAACAAATAAAAAATTAGACCAGTTTCCAAAAATCATACCACACTACCTCACAATCACATCAGTTTTGTTGATAGACCATTAAGTGGTTTATCAGCAAATGCCAACTCTAATAAAACTCCTTGGAATAAAAATAAACCCAAACTAATAAATCTTATCAAGAACTGCTTTTCTCTTATACAGTAACAGGGAAATTAAGCTCTACACATAATAAAAACCTAATAATAGACAGAAGCAACCTCACATATCCGTCACTCTCTTTAAAACATTTTCCCCCCACTACCCATCTGAAGAGTCCTTCAAAAATGTACTCCCTTCACCAGTTTGATTAATAGAGCACCAAAGTAATTTACTTTGCTACTTTAATACAAAATCAAGGAATGATAAAGAGGTATATTTAATTCAGTAAGAAAATTAATCATTTTTATTGCAAATTTGCAAGAATAATTAGGTTGGGTGTGAAAACTTGTTTTTTGTTCATAAATCAGTCATATTTTAAAGCTTTGATACTTTTACTTTCATCAGGAAACAATATTAATTTGATATTTATAAGGTCAGGCGTATGTTAAAAATTTGTCGTTTAAGAAACAGTCTGTATGTTTAAGTTATACAAAAGAATGATAATTTCTAGCATACCAAGTTTATATAACATTTTCATAGCATTTTGTTTACAGCAGTGGTTCTACTGAGGGCGATTGGCTTCTGGTGGGTAAAGGCCAGGAAGGTTTCTAAATATCCTAAAATGCACACAGCAATCCTCATAACAAAGAATCATCTAGCCCAAAATGCCAATAGTGCAAAGTTGAGAAATTCTGATTTCTAAGCTTCTTTCACTCGTTTATTTTATCCACATTTAGAAGCTTACTAAGACAGGGAGGGTGGAAATCAGAAACACAAAAAGCTTGGAAAATTAAATCTAGACAATTTCTGTTTCAGAAATCATACTTTTCATCATACACAGAAAGAGAAATACAGAATACATGAGTAAGATGAGAATGTTGCACAACTTTATTTTTTATCTCCTCCCCCAACTTCGCTTCTGCCTTTGAGTTCTGTCTTTAATTTTAATACAGACCAGATCCATAAATAGCCAAATGTAGATGCGAAAACTCATTCCAAAATCTTTCAGAAGTTTTCTCACCATTACCTACCTTATGTCATTAGGGTTCAATGATGAACTGTTGATAACAAAACTAATTATATGGTCTGTATCTAGTTATAATAGTTATACATATATAAAATATATATATTTTTAGGATGCACCTATAATAAACAATAAAGTGAAACCTCTATTTCACTTTATCTATCTAGCTTTCATAGCTATGCAAAATGTATTTTTTATTAGGCACATGTAAAAGTTTCATTGATACCAGTTATTTAACCTAACAAAAAGTGGTTATTAAATTAAAAAAAAAAAAGGATACTATTGCTGCTCCAACACATTGAGCTGATTCCATGTGGTGATGTGTGTGGGCTGAATTTATCCACCAATGTCAGAGATGAAGCATCCCATATTTTAATATCATCTCCAGATGAAGCAAATCTGAGGTTTTCCTGCATGACTGCACCTACAAATAGTTCAAAACAATATATTTTAAAAAAAAGTAATCAAGGACAGGCCAAAATGAAGGATCTAATCTAAATCAAGAGGCTCTACTGGTTCACTTTTGTTCCAGAAGGGATGCTCACCACAGAGTAGCTGGAATGATCCTTCTAAAATCACATTCTCTCATTTGACCCTCCCAATGGCTCTCCACAGCAATTATAGCTAAATCCAACTTCCTTGGCATGCCTAACATGACCTGGCTCCGGTGAAACTGTCCTACTCCTCTTCCCCAGGGCCACCAGACTCACAGGCCTTCTTGCCTTAGTCTTTCCATCTGCTGCCCCCTCTGCCTGGAATGTCCTTTCCCCAGATTTCCTCTGGTCATCTCCTTCACCTCACTTCAGTCTCAGCTCAAATGTCTCCTCAGAAAAGCCTTCCCTGACCGCCATGGCTAACACAGCCCATACCAGTTACCCTTTATGCAGTTTCATTCTTTTTTTTTCATGGCATCTTCTGTTATTTGCAACTCTTATTTGTTCTCCTAACAATGTCTGCCTCTCCTGACTTGAACAAAACAAAGATCCTGAAAATGGATTTTGTCTTTTGTTTACGATCAGTCTTGAAATGTTCCTGGCACACAAGTAATCAAATAACTGTTGGCTAGAAAACTTCTTATGTCTTTTAAAAATGTATGATAAACTGTAACATCCCTGCGGGTCAGAATCCAATGACTCCAGTTTTTCCCAATAACTCCAAAATTAGCAAATATAGCCAAAAGAGATGTCACTAAGTCCCTATACCAATATTTGTTCTACAATGCCCTCATGCATATTATTTGTTCACAGTAAATAATTCAAATACACAAGAACAGCAAGTAGAAGCAATGCCAGACCAGTCAGTAAAAAATGCTTGGGACGCCTGGGTGGCTCAGGTCTTGATCCCGGAGTCCTGGGATCAAGTCTCACATTGGGGTCCCCAAGGGGGGCCTGCTTCTCCTTCTGCCTAGGTCTCTGCCTCTCTCTCTCTCTCTCTCTCTCTCTCTCTGTGTGTGTATCTCCCATGAATAAATAAAATCTTAAAAAAAAATTGCTCAAAAATATACGGAAAAAAGGAAGGGAACAGGGCCTAGAACTATATACCCTCCACACCTTCCTGGTGTGGAGTGTTAAGACTACAACACAATACTAGTGATGTCACAGAGTCCCAAGTCACCAACAAAGCATCACATTTATGTCCAGTATATCTTATTTCAGAGGCCAAGTTAAAAGGTGTAATAAATTATGGGGCCCACTTGATTCTCAAGAGACAAAAAAGAATTTTTTTTAATGTGCTTATGAAAAGACTAAAACTTTTGTTAACCAGGACAGTCACGTATGGGGTTCATTATGCTTCACGCATCTGCTAAGTTCAATGTTTCCAAACGCCGACAGTCATCTGTTGAAATGCAGACCGGCCGTGTTTGGATTTGGGGCCTCGACACGTGGTAACGTGCGGCTGGTTCCCTGCTCAAGGTGCAAGTGCATGCTGCCAAGGGGGTCTCTTAAACCCAGTACACACAACTTGGGGAAAAAATGTCTTCACTACAATCGTACACCCTCCTGCTGAGCCGTGTGGTGTAAGCGCGGAAAGGTGACATTTAAGTGAAGGCTGAGAAAAAGTGGGTTCACAGGATCGGCCCCCAAGTCAGGGGCCAGGGGCCGCGGCAGTCACTGGATGTCCGCTCCCTTCTCTTCGAGTGGACGGGGGGGGGCACCTGCCCCACCTGCGCCTTCGGGGAGCCGAGCACCTCCTAACGGAGACGCACTGATTACATCAGCGTCTCCAACAAGGTCCCATCAAAGTGAGCGGTCAGGACGCGAGGCGGCAGGCGACAGCCCACCCGAATTTAGGGGCAGCGCCTACAGGGCGGAAACCCACAATCCACCACAGCCCTTCGCTGCAACAGAAGTTCTTCAACTTTCCTCCGCCCGAAGTGCACTTTCCTCGCAGGAGAACTGCTCAGCCGGGGTTACCTTCTGAGGTGCATGCGAGCCCGAGGTGCATGCGAGCTACAAGGGGGAGGCGGCCGGCGGAGAGGCGGCCAACTTTCCGGGGGACAGCACCCCACTCCCGTCACCGCTCGCCCCCCCCCCCGCGACCCCGCCCACCTCTCAGGGCCGAGCCGGGGACCGTGGCCCACCGAGGTGCGCGCCCCCGGCCCGCGGCTCCCGGGCACTTCCGCGCCAACCCCGCGGCCCCGGCCCCTGCCCGACAACTGTCCGGAGCACCGGACGGGCCGGGGCGCGCGGGGCCTGGGGGCCTCCGACCCTTCCCCGGGGTGGCCGGAAGGCTGGCGGGGTTCGCGAGCGAGCAAGGACGCGGCGGGCGGCAGCGCGCGGAGCCCCCCGGAACCTCACCTCTCCACCGCGGCACCCCGGGGGCCACGGCGCGGCCCGCTCCGGCGCTGGGCTTCCGGCTCCCGCCCGGACGGTTAAACTTGGGCGGCCGGAAGTCCCGCCCGCGAGTGGCGTCAGGGGGAAGGGCTGCTCGGGGCGGGGCGGGGGTCGCGGTCCCCGCGGGCGGTGGGAACGGCCTCCCGGCGGCTCCCCCCGCCCCAGCCTCGGTGGTGGTGTGCATTTGTTCGCCGCCCTCCCGCCGAGCCCCCGGCGCTAGGCGGGACTGGGCGCGGCGACGGGTTAGCCTGGGAGGCCGTGCGCGGCTTACCCCGCCGGCCCTGGCCTCGGGGAGCTTACGCTCGCTCGCTACGAGGCCGACTTAGAGAGTCAAGACCCGAAGAGCGGGACTGCCCGTTGCTTCAAAGGAAAGCTAACCCGGGAAGAAAAATAGATGAAAGGGAAATGAGCACGGATATGGGTTTAGGAAAGATTTCATCGCAGAGGAAACCATGGAGAGCAGATAATACCCCGTGCAATTTACAAACCAGAGGGCAGGCTCGGAAAAGCGAAAAAAAATACCCAAATGTGTAAGTGCCCGAGGTATCTGACTTCAAAACCCATGGTCTTGCTTCCTGATCATTGATCTTTCTTAAAAATGCTGCAGGGTCAGGAACATCAAACACCACCTGGTTGGGAAGGCTTTTGAAAGGGAGGTTTCCCAGAGTGGAAAAGAGAAGAGCTGAACTGAGTCTTAAATACCAAGGCCTTTTCTTTTTCTTTTTTCTTTTTCTTTTTCTTTTTTTTTTTTTTTTTTTTTTTTTTGTAGCTCTGATAACTTTTGCTGAGAATACGGACAGTAGGGCATTTCTTCTGCAAACAGGATTATTCTTTCATCACAAGTGTGGGGAAGGAGTAGGAGTGGGTTTCTGAACTAGGTACATAAGCCCCAGTTATTTGTACCCATGTTGCAAATAAACCCAAAAACTCTGAGTGCCGTTTCTTCAGATCAGAAGTTGCAATTCTAACCAAGTTGTAAAGATTGGTGGGGAGCCTCAAAAGGAGAAAGATAGCAAGCAGCAACTGCCTTAAGTGTATAGTTTACGGTTCTTGAGTTTATTAAACCCAATTTTGACAGGAATAGGAGCCAAAAAAAGTTGGAAAATGAGGAAATAGGGTAAGGGAATAAGGGCAGGGAGAATTGGGGCAAATGAGAAAGAAAGGACTATTAACTAAATCTCTGAAAAGTTAGAGCCAGAAAGAAAATTGAAAGTAGAATTTATGTGAAACGAAATATAAAAATATATGTCATATAATACGCGTTATATACTCTGATATAACAAATGTATACAATAGATGTTGAAAAAAAAAAATAGATGTTGAATGCATACTTTACTAAACATATGTATGCATGTATAGATATAATGTGTATATGTATACTATATATACATGTATAGGTCATCCTTCTAAAATACTATTATATGTCCCCCACTTTACATATGAAGAAACAGAAGTTAAGTAACTTGCCTAAGGTCACACAGTTAAATGATATGGACAGGAATTAAACCCAGAAGCATAAGTCTACAAAGACTGCTATTCAGTCCTTTTGCTATCTAGTCAAGAGCTAAAACAGAGCATAAAGAGCCAAATGTTAACCTCCACTGCCCCTCGTTGCTGGTGCCACAGCCTCATCAAAACTTATATGGTCTTTAGACAATTCTGTCATTCCTGTTCCTACCCTTGTGTCTATGTGCATACTTTCCTCAGATCTATAAAATATAAGTAATAGAAGCCAAATGATGGAAACCTCACTAATATGAATTATATAAACATATATACCTTTCCAAAAGTAGACATCATAACAAGAAATATTTCCAGAGACAATGAGGGATATTTCATAACAATAAAACTGTCAGTAAAACCAGAAGTAACATAAATTATAAACATATATGTGACTACAGAATCTCAAAGTATGTGAAGAATAAATACCAACAATTAAACAGGGAAAAGGCATATCCAGAATCATTGTTGGAGACTTTAACAGAATTCTCTCAGTAATTGATAGACTATCCAAATAAGAAAAACAATAAGTATAGATGTGGAAGATCTGAAAACTATTAACTACTCTGTATGAAAGGAAGGAAGAAGAAAGCTCTAAAGTCAATGATCTATGATTATCTTAGGGAACCTGGAAAAGAGGAGCAAATTACATGACGTAAAGATTAGAGTGGAAAACAGTGAAAGTGAAAACAAATGAACAGTAGAAAAAAGTCAATAAAATCAGAAGGTGGATCTTTGTAATTATTAATAAAATTGATAAATCTCTACCTAGACTTATCAAGAAGGAAGAGAAAACGTAAGTTACCAATATGAGAGGTGAAAGACTGTCAATACAAAACCAAAAGATACTTCAAAAGATAGTAAGGGAATAATATGAACAACTTTATAACAATAAATTTGGTGACTTTAAATAAAATGGACAAATATTTTGGAAGACATAAACATTAAAAGAGACAAAAAGAAATAATACAAGGAGTCATGTGCTACAGAATTTGCATTCATAATTAAGGAAAATCTTGCACAAAGAAAATCCCAGGATCAAATGGCTTCGCTGTTGAATTCTATCAAATACATAAGAAAGAAATAATATGAATCCAATATAAACTTTTTCTGAAAACAGAAGAGGGGGATATATCTCTTAAACTTATTTTTTTAAGGATAGCATTACTCTGATATGAATACCAAAGATATTATAAGAAATAACTAGACTCATGTTCCTCATACAAAAATTATACATGTATGCAAATTAAATATATATGCAAATTAATTCCAGTAACATATAGAAAGGATCATACATATGACCAAGTGGAGTTTATTCCAGAAATGGAAGGTTAGCTTAACATCCCCAAAATCAGTTTAACAAAATAAAAAATACCCATATAATTATGGGTCAACAGGTGAAACAAAAGCACTTGAAAAAAATCAGCATTCATTCATGATTAATAAGTCTCCACAAGCTAGGAAAAAAACAGGGAGGAGGGATGCCTGGGTGACTCAGTGGTTGAGCATCTGCCTTTGGCTCAGGTCGTGATCCTGGGATGCTGGGATCAGGTCCCACATTGGGCTCCCCACGAGGAGCCTGCTTCTCCCTCTGCCTATGTCTCTGCCTCTCTCTGTGTGTCTCTTATGAATAAATAAATAAATAAAATCTTTATTTAAAAAAAAAAAAACAGGGAGGAAATACCTCAACTGGGTCAAGAACACATATGAAAAGCTCACAGGCTGTACCATACTTCATGATTAAAGGACCCAATGCTTTTCTTCTAAGATCAAGAACAAGACAAGGGTGCCCAGTCTCACAACTACTATTCAAATTCTACTGGAGGTGCTCTCTGGTGCAATAACAGACAGACAGAAAGAAAGAAAGAAAAGAAAGAAAAGCATACAGAATGGACAGGAAAAAACAAAACTCTATTTGCAGACAACATGATTGGGTAGGAAGATCATAAGAAATACATTTAAAAGCTCCTAAAATCAATAAGTAAATTTAGCAAGGCCTATGCAAAATCAATACACAAAAATAGAGTAGCACTTCTAAATACTAGCAATAAGCAATTGGAAAATGAAATAAAAATTACAATTCCATTTCCAATGGCATCCAAAAGCATAAATACTTACAGTTAAGTTAATAAAATATATTCAATAACTACACATTGAAAACTATAAAACATTGCTGAAAGAAGCTAAGACTTAGATAGAGAGCTATATCACATAAATGAGATGCAAAATATTGCTGGAATGTCAATTTTTTTAAAAAAGACAAATTCAAAGGACCTATAGCTGCTATCGATCTACATTTAATACACATTAGTCCAAAGTGACAGAAAGCAGTGTAGCATTGCCTGGGCAGTGGAAGGGATGAACTCTAAAGAAGTCAAGGAAGCAATTGGTGGTGATGGAAATGTTCTTTACTTTGATTTTTTTTTTCCCAAAATGAAAAAAAAAAAAGCTACTACACAAGTTATAAAGATTAGAATGGCTTTCACGTTCTTAATAGTAATATGAGAATTCATAAGACAATGGAACTGTTCCTTTATATTTTTGAAGAAAAAAAGATTATTAACCAAAAATTAATCTAGTCATAATGCTATTCAAGTGTGAGGGAGGAATAAAAACATTTTCAGTCATGTAACATCTCACCAAATTTCCCTCCCATACACTTTATGAGGAAGCTACCTGATGGGTACTCCACCAGAGCATCAAACCTGGGTACCCCTCTGAGAAAGGGAAAGGGGATCCCCAGGATGTCACTGGGGATAACAACCAGGCACCGGGCTTAAAGAGCAATCAGTCCAGACGCAGGTGAAAAGGCTCCTGGAGTGCTATTATCAAAACTAAAAATACACAAACACACACACTCCCACACACCCATATCTGACATGCTAAATGGTGCTAAGAAGAGATTTGCAGAACTGGGAGAGAGCAGGTAAGGGCTTAATTCATGACTGAATACATTTAAAAAAAAAATGGAAAACCAACCAACCAGCCAGACAATAAGAGAAAACTAATGCTAGGGAAACAAAAAGTTGTGCAAGAAAGGAAAAATGTACATAGCAACCACAATTTACCATATAATTCTGTGATGAGTAATGTTAATGTAATTGTAAAAGGTGGACATGATATGTTAACTTAACCAAAATTGTGATACAGCTACCTTGAGGTGCTAGGGAGGTGGGAAGGATGCATATGTGTGTAGTTGAGTCCTGTAGAACTGATTCCTTCTCTTCCATGGTAAAAATTAATAGGTAAATCCTAAAATTGAAAAACTATTTATCATGAATTAGCTTATTATTCAGAGACAGAGATGAAAAACAAAAGACAGAGCAAAAAAAGTTGCCTCAGGGAGAGTAGTAAGTGGGTGATAATGGGTACGGGCAAGGGACTGCATTTTTTTTTTAATTTTTTTAGCTTTGTGGTTTTATGTTCATCTTTATAACTTATTCCAATATGTCTGATTATTTTAAGTAAAGTAAACCTAAAAAGAAAAAAAAAAAGAGTAAGTACAATATACTGACCCATTCATATTTTAAAGCATCAAGATTTAGAAAGGCTAGAGCAGCTAGATAGTATGTTTTATAGTGGATTTCAGGAATATGCCAAAAGCCACATTGTTATTATTGTAACATCAATGAACATTTGTGAGTCCTCCAACTTCCCAGAAAGCTGTGCCGGTTATTTTGGTCACCAAGGTGAACACGATATCCCTACCTTGGATGAGCTCAGATATACCAAGGTAACACCTACTAGTGATACAAAGTGATAAATGCTATAATATTTATTAGGTGCTGGGGAGTGGAATTAGTACCACCTAAGGAGCTAGGACTGGTTTCAAAAGGAAGCAAGATGACATATATTTAACAACATACAGTTTTCGGATACCCACAGGGCCCTATCACGTGGAGGTCTACACCCCTTCCCTCTCTACTCCTTCCCAACTGTCGCCACCTGTTCCCTTGGACCCTGCTGCCCCACGTGGTTCTTCTTTGCACACTCTTCCCTGGGACTTTCCTGTGGCTCATTCGGCACTTTAATCAGGTTTGTACCCAAACTTTACCTCTTCTTTTCTCCTGACTACCTTTTCTGAAATATCCCCACACCTCATCATGCTCTGTCTTCTTACCTGAATTTGTCTTCAAGGCACATACCTACCTGACATTTTATGATATTATACATTTATTTACTTTGGTTTGGTTTGTTTAGTTTCTTTATTGGAATGAAAGTGCTACAAGAATAAGAATTTTGACCCCTTTTCCCTTACTACTGTACTCCCAGGGCTTAGAATACTGCCTGGCATATTGTCGGCCAGCACTTGTTGTTTGTTGAATGTGTGAATGGATGAAGACGGAATATCTGCAATCTAGATCTCTCACCTGAGTGCAGAACCATGTACCCCATCGCTACTGTTCCTATCAAATCATACAACTGCCCAAACATCCCCTCTTCCATAGCCCCTCCTATCATCCCAAGGGTTCAAATCAGACATCTGCAAGTCAATACTGACTTTCTCCTGTTCCTACCCTCCTTCCCATAAACATCCAGATAGGTCATCACTAACCTGAGATTATTCTGTTGATGATTAACTCTCAAATCTGTCCAGTTCTCCCCATCCCCACTGCTACTAACTCAATTTAAAGCATCCGTGACCCCTGGCTGGATTGTTAAGAGTATCCTCCTAATTTGTTCTCTTAACTTCAGGCTCTTATCCCTCCGACTATCCTCCAAACTCCTACCATATTGCTTTTCATAAAAGGCAAATCTGATCACATGACTGCTCTGCTTAAAACCCAGGTCCTTAGAATAAAATCTAACTCCTTTGCACAGCTTCCTAGGCCCATCACCATGGCCTCATGCTGACATCCTCAGTGTTTCTCTGGCCATCTGTTCAGCCTTACTGACCAGATATGCCATGTACCAGCTTGTCCAGCCTTTGCCCTTGCTGCTTCCTCTGTTTGGAACGTGTCCCTCCTCTTTCCAATTTGATCATATGGCAGAGACCGACAAACTGTCCTCCCTGCTGGGTGTGGCCACAGCATCCTTTGCCGACTCCAGTAAATCGTGCATCTACTCATTGGCCCCCTGCCCTAGACCCGAAGCTCAGGAGCACAGTGCCTGCCTATGAAAACTATGGCTTTGCATCTGCAGGACGTAGCATGATGCCTGACACAAAGGAGACACTTAATAAATGATTGAAGAATGAATGAATGAATGAATGAATGAATGAATCTGTTTTTCAAAAGCTGTTCTTAGAATTTAGCAGTAAAGTGGAAAATGGATTGCTGGTGGGGAGTCTGAAAGCATGCAGACTAGTTAAGAGCTAATTGACATATTCTGGACAAGATGAAGAGAGCCTGGACTCAGGCAGAGGCAAGAGGAATGGAAATAAGGAATCAGAATCAAGAGACTTTTGTTCAAAAAAAAACAAAAGATATTTTATCAGCAAATGCAATTGAGCTCTGTGTATTTTCTGAAGGATGGGTCCAGTGTTTTAAATTTAGACAAAGGGCTGGAAAGCCAGACGTACCCCGTGAGAAGCAATCAATCAACAAACTTGAAAGTTTGTTGAAAGTGAGAGGAGGCGATTGAAGTAGACAAAGAGGTTAGCAAGGCACACAGAGTTTTTTATACAGAAATAAAAGAAAGTGTTTTAACTGCCGAAGAATCTAGAGGCTGACAAGGAGAGTGAAGATTTTAGTGCAGAGGATGTAATAACTGGAAAAGTTTGCTTCTGCCCTTAATATAGTAATAAAATTTGCAGATAGTCTACAACACTATACTGACTGCAAGGTTATACATTATATAAGCTGCCTTCCGTTTTGATGAGAGACATAAAAAAGTAAGCAAGTAAGATTCTGGGGTTTATTGGGGGAAAATAACTAACTTCCAGGGCATGCCATAGTAAATATGCCTTATCCCATTTACAAATAATTGACCTCTCCAGAGTCATAATGTGATGTAATATTGAAGGTATCCCCAAAACATGGAAAGATTCTGTTACGACATCTGTGCTATTCGCCTAAGCATGGGGAAAGGAAAGGAATGGATATTTCTTAGGAGCCTACTATGGGGAGGACACCATGGTTTACAGGTGTCTCTCACCCATCTTTTCTCTTTAAAAATGAACATGAGTCATTATATGTCATAACTGATTTGGGGAACTACTTTTTGGGAAATCTTCAAAAACAATGAAGACTTGCAAATACTACTTTTTCTGAATAGATAATGAATATATATTATGACACATTTAATCAGTACAAAAGGTAGAATTAAAAATAAATCTTCTCCCACCCCAGATACTGAGCCACATTTTTCCCTCTAGGACAATAACTAAAAATAATTTTTATGCACCTTTCTATACATAATGTACACTTTTACATACATCCTTCAAAAATCCATTCAGTATTCACTGAACAGGAACATTAGCTTACTAGACATCTGTCCTGTGCTCTTCTTTTTTCACTTAACAATTTGGCTTGGAGAATTCCCCATCTTAGTACATATTGGTCTCATTCCTTTCTCTCATCACATAATATTCCACTGTGTGGATGTATCATGCCTTATTTAACAAAGCGTCTGTTAGTGAATATTATAGATGTTTCCAGATATTCTTTACACATGCATAATTTCTCATACACATAATTAGAACTGTATTTGCTAGCACTGCTCAATAGTAATATGATGTGAACAACTTATGTGAGTTTAAATGTTTTAATAGCCACATTAAAAGAAAAAGTAAAAGAGGGGCACCTGGGTGGCTCAGTCAGTTAAGCATCTGCCTTCAGCTCAGGTTGTGATCTTAGGGTCCTGAGATCCAGCCTCATGTCAAGTCCCATGTCGAGCCCCATGTCAGGCTCCCTGCTCAATGGGGAGTTGCTTCTCCCTTTACCCCTCTCCCCACTTGTGCATGCTATCTTTCTCTCTCATATAGATAAATAATTTTTTTAAACAATAGAAAAAGTAAAATTAATTTTAAAATATATTTAACCCATTATATCCCAAATATTTCCATTTGTAAATCAAAGTAAAAAATCAGCAATGAGAGGGGCGTCTGAGTGGCTCAGTTGGTTAAGCATCCCACTCTTGCTTTCTGCTCAGATCATGACCTCAGGGTCATGTGATGACCCCTGTGTCAGGCTCTGTGCTCAGTGCAGAAATTGTTTGTCCCTCTCTGTTCCTCCCCACTCTCACACATGCGCTCTCTCTCTCTCCCTCACTTTCATTCTAAAATAGATAAATAAATAACATCTTTAAAACAAAATCATCAATGAGAATTTTGATTCTTTTACTTGGACTGAATCTTTGAAATCCAGTGGTTGGGCTGAGCCTTTGAAATCCAGTGTATATTTTATAGTGTGCAACCCAATTCAGACAAGCCACATTCCAGGTGCTTACCAACCAGTTATGGTCACAGCTACCATATTAGACAAGATAAGTATATACATTCCTAGAAGAGGAATTGCTCAGAAGAGTGAGGAGAGTTGCCTTTCAAAGAAGTTGTACCTATTTAAATTCCCCTCAGTTCAGTTAAAAATAGCATATCACGGGGATCCCTAGGTGGCTCAGCAGTTTGGTGCCTGCCTTTGGCCCAGAGCGTGATCCTGGGGTCCCGGGATCAAGTCCTGCATCGGGCTCCCTGCGGGGACCCTGCTTCTCCTTCTGCCTGTGTCTCTGCCTCTCTCTCTCTCTCTCTCTGTGTCTCTCATGAATAAATGAATGGAATCTTTAAAAAAAAATAGCATATCACTGAGTTTTGATTTGCATTTTCTTAATTACATGTGAGTTGAACATCTTCTGATATGTTGAAAAGTTATTTGTATTTTCTTTTCTGTGGACTATTTTTGTGTCTCTTTCTTTCTTTCCTTCTTTCTTTCTTTCTTTCTTTCTTTCTTTCTTTCTTTCTTTCTTTCTTTCTTTTTTTACTGGATTAGTTTTCTTCCTCATTGATGGATCAGAGAATGAAAATAGTCCCTTTATCTGTCATAAATGTTGCAACTTTTTTTTTCTAGTTTACCCTCTTTTGGCTTTGGTTATGGTATTATTTTGCCATGCAAAGATGTTTATATTTTAAGTAGTCAGAATATAAGCCTTTTATTGTCTCTTGGTTTTATCATACTTGTAGAGGTTTTCATCTAAAATTATTTAAAAAATCTTTTCCATGACTCTTCTAATCCTCACAATAAAGTTAAGAAACTGATGTCATCATTTCCATTTTACAAATTAAAGAATAGGTGCTTAGAGAAACATTAAATAAATTGCTTAAAAACACCCAGCTGATAAGTGGAAGCACTAGGATTCAAACCCAATCTGTCTAGTAATGCTAAAAACTATGCAGCTTTTTTGACTAGAGTGTAATGATCAATAAGATCTGTGTTAGATGTCTTACTATTGTCCATTTCTTTTAAATCTTAGTACTGTATTAAATATATCATCATTACTGATAGCTAAAACATTACATCAATGATAGCACCATATTCCCATAAAATTCCAGATAAATAGAATAAGAACTCTGGGTATTCCATGGTATAAGGATGACCTGTCTACCCCAGGTGGTGGAAACCAAGGATAATCAACTGGAGTACAACAGTTAGGGAAGGCTAACACATGGGAAAGATGGGACATTTGATTGGTGTCATAAAGGAGATACAGAAATTAGATGTACAGAACAACAATACAAAAAGTCACAGAGAATGAACATAAAATATTCAAGAGTTCAGTTCATTGAGTGAAAGAGAACAAGTAAGTTTCCATGAGACTATAAAGACTTCTAAACCAAAGGTTTGGACATATTAATGTGAGAAGCCAGAAGTCAATGATAGATCTTGAAAAAGGCAGTGATACGATTGGAATTACACATCAGCGGATTAATCTGGCTGGTGTTTGTAAGAGCTACTGGAGAGAGAAGAGTGAGGGAGAGAAAGAGAGATGGAGAGAACGGATTAAGGGAGAGAAAGGGGGAAAGGGAGCAGATCATTAAGGATCCTGGAGAGGAAAATTAATCTATCTCATTATTGTACTACATGATTGTATTGTATTCCTATTACTCACCTTTTCCACCAAATTTTACTCCAAATAACAACTTATATTATTTTAAAAGCTCAAATCTGTCCTTTAAAGAAATATATTTGTGCCCCTCCAAACTCTGAGACAAATTCAAGAGAAGTTTCAGAAATATCTTGTGCAGTGATTTCACTGCTAGAATAAATGTACAGCTTCTTAAAGTGAATACCTTGGAAAATGTTCTAGTTTTTTTACCTAATGTTTAAAAAGAAAATCACTTTATAATCTTTTCTCATACCCCAAACAAATTTCAACCACCATAAAGGAGAAGAAAGCCTGCCTTTCCTGTGTGCGATTTTCAGAGAGTATAGACATCTTAATTCCTATGTTTAGTTAACAGGCCATCTTCCTCAAAATGAAGACTCATCTATGGGGGGTTGGTTTTGTTTTTAAATCAGTATCTATCAGAGCTAAGTCTAAAAGTTTGACTAGATTTCAGCTGCAAACTAGATTCCACCATCATCATTCAACAGACTGTAGACATCTGTTGTTTTTGGTTGCCCTCCATTTTTCCCACATATTCTGGAAACAGCACCTCTTCCTCCTCTTTCCTTTAGATTTATTCCTCCCCTCTCAAACCATGTGATTTTGATCATGTTACCATTCAGAGTACCTACTCCCTGGCCTAGGAATGGGCCTATGACCCTGGTCTGACTAATCAGAGTTCTTCCAACCATGTGATATATTTTAAAGTGGTGAAAGAGTTGTTCCCTTTTTTCTCTGGAGTTATATGGCTGAGGAAATGTAAGCCTGGGGCTGCCCACAGTCTTCTGTCCCTGCATGGACAGGAATTCTGTTTTTAGTAGGAGAGAATAAGACCAAAACATAGAAGGACAGGGATGTGTGGAAAAGGGGTTAGGGCAAGAAATGGAGAGAAAATGGTAATATAATTTAAAACCTGCTTCCTCCCTTCTCATTCTCATCAGTGGGAACCAATAAATTCCTTAAGCTGGTTTGACATGAGCTTCCCGTAATTGCAACAAAAAAGAGACCTAATTGCTTCACTTACAAATTAGTTCCAATGTACCCAATATGACCTTACACAAGCCTTTAGCTCATCCAATCTTTTTGATGTCCGCATCTCCATTAGCTATCTTCTCTTTCTTATTCTGTTCTCTTAGCTCTTATCCCAATTCTCTGGCCACTCTATCTTGGCCTCCTTCTGGCACTTTGCCCCAGAAATTTTCATGCTGTGCTTTTCTTCCTGTGAAATAGTATCAAAACCCAAATTCAACAGAGTAGACTCTAAATCAGACATCCCACAGGCCCCTCTAGACCAAGGGGCTGTAATAAACTTGTCTTTGACACCAAACCTGCTCCTTCTACCTACTATATTCTGTATCTCAACTGATTGACCCCATCACCCAACCCCATCACACAACCATAGGCTCAATCCAGAATCCCAAGAATCACTTTTAGAGTTGCTTCTCCTGTCTTCTCTCTTCCTCCATTCTGTCAATCATTAGATCAGACACATGTTATTTTCTAAGTATCCTTCAAATCAGCCCCTACTTTTTACCTTAACATGCCTTACCCTACTTCCAACTATCCAGTCTGGAATACTACCATTACCTCTTAGCAACTCATCCTACCTCTAGGTCAGTCCCTTGATTGTATATGTTTCATCCTATTGACAGAAGGACCTTCCTACAAAACAAATATGACCATTTCACTCCTCTCCTGAATGTTCTTCAAAAGATGGCTCCCCATCACTTTCAGGATAAATTCTAACTCCTTAGCTAGGTACCTATAGCTAGTCTTGAATCACCAAACGTGTATTAAATACTCACCATGTCCCATGTTCTGTAGTAGATGTTATAGCAGCAGAAAATAAAACAAAAATATGGCTTCTGCCTAAAAGAGCTCCTTGTTAAAAAAAAAAAAAAAAAAAAAAAAAAAAAAAAAAAAAAAAAGAGCTCCTTGTTTTGGAGAAAAGTCACTAAACAACAGCAGCTTGGTTGAAATGTACAACACAAATGCTGCAATTCATGCCATTTCTAATTCCATGAAAAAACAACATCAAATATATGATCCAAGAGAGCTCAACCTGAGTTATTTGCCTTCTCTAGTCCCACTCTTACTTCTAGTGATTTTGTTTGAACTGTTGTGAGGCTGTCCTAGAAAAGCTTAAAGGAGGATTCATCCCAAAGAGTGACTTTTTGCATTTCTTGTAGCTACTGATAGATATAGTACTCAAGGAGATTTGAACACTGCAGCCCTGCACTCCTATACCTTGATGAAGAATGTGTTGTCTGCCTATAGCCACATAGGTTCACCTTTGGGTCAGGTAGCTAGCTGTCCTGTACCTTCTAAACACAAAATAAAGAATGCTCTATATCACTTGGTTTTTAATAACATGCCATAGACTTTAATGTAGCATTATGGGGTTATAGTATTTAATTGGCTTGGTGCTTGCTTCCTGTCTACTTTTATAATAAAGGGTACATTAGGTGTGCTTTATGTGTGTGGCTTGACTTTGAATAAAACAGCTGCTCTCATTTTAAACTAGAGAAAAAACTAGGAATTATATCAGAGGGAACAATCCTTCACCTGATGACCTAATGGATTTTTTTCCCCTTCTAATTTCCATGAGTCTAGATGCATCTTTTGTTAGGAAAAAATGCTTTCTGGCTGTTAATTTGACAGCTGGAAATTTTTTGCTCTTTTTCACCTGGACTTTCATCACTGATTTCAGCTTCTGGGGGATGGGGGAGTTATCTCAGAGAAACTATTTTTGAAAGCTGACTAGAAATGGTCTAAGGGTGACTTGTGACGCAGGAAGGTAAGCATTAAGCAGATTGTTGAATAGGAAAAAAAAAGGTTGTTTGATATATTTCTTTCCTTCTGCTGAAGTATTGACCAGAAAAGGGCTTCTTGGGTGCTAGTGAAATTCTATTTCTTTATTCCCTGTAGTCACTAGGTATGTTCAATTTGAATAAATTCATTGAGCTATATTCTTTGGATTCATGTAATTTCTGTATATATATTATACTTCAACAAGAAAAGAAAGAAGAAAGAAAGAAGAAGAAAGAAAGAAAGAAAGAAAGAAAGAAAGAAAGAAAGAAAGAAAGAAAAGAAAGAAAGAAAAAAACAAAACAAAACCCTGCAATATCCCCTCTCCATCTGGAGGATTGGAGAGTAAATACACACACACACACACACACACACACACACACACACACAATTCCTCTTCATGCAAAGGGATTATTTTCTAAAATAACTTTTTCTGTTTTTTAGACTATTTTTTAGCCTTTTTTAAAGACTCTTTCTTCTTTATTAGACTTTAAATTCCTTTAGAGGAGAGCAAATGTCTTATGTAGTGTATGCTCTCTCCTGGAGCTAGCACATAGGAGATACTTAGTTAAATGCTAAACAAATAACTAAGTGAAGGAATGAATAAATGACCAAAGTAAAGATATTAGAAACAGGTTTTAATGACTCAGAATAGGAATATAGTAAATTAGTATTCTCTACCACTGCAAAAGATAATTATGTTCATGATGATCTTGGATATTGGCCAGGTTCTTCAGGTAGCTTGAATCTCATAATTGTGGTAAATATTAAATATAATGTTTGACCAATCAAATAAGTATTACCAGGTAAGCATCAGGAAGACTAAGGTCTCTGTGACTTAGTGATTGTCCTTAAAGAGTGTTGCGACTACAGTACTGCAGGGTGCGATGGGCTTAGTGTTGGAGCAGGGGACACAGCACCGTCTTCATCCTCCATGTGGTAACATCTTCATTCATTGATATTATAGATACCTGACTTAACATGTATGTTTTATTTTGTTATTGTTTTCTTTAGTCTTCCTCTTGAAAACAATTTCGTGCTTAGACTGTGGAAGAACAAATAGAATAGAACAAGTAGAACTATTTTAAAATATTTTTAGTCAATGACCTTTACCATTGTTTTTGTATATAGGCTTTTAGAAAGTCGTTCTGGAATATGGATATCATACCATGATTTGAGGAACAGGAGTGGAGTTCATAATATATTATTTACATATTTCTCTGTAACAAATTACTCAAGAATGTAATGGCTTAAGACAATTAACACAATAGCTCTCATAGTTTCGGTGAGTCAGGAATTTGGGAGCAGCTATGCTGGGTAAATCAAGGCTTAAAAAAAAAGGTTAACTCACTTGGCCAAAGTTACAAAGCTAGTAAGTAGCAGTGTCAAGATTTGACCAGGTTCTCTGACTTTTAATGACTGAGGGTGAGATAGTGGCCAAGATAGTGGCCAAGATACAGTTAGGAAGCTATTGCAATAGTCCAAGCATGAAATAACTTGAGAGGGTTACAATTTATAGTACAAGTCTAAGTGAAACTATTTTGATAGCTGACTGCAGAACTATGCTGAGAGTCAGGCAAGAGGGCCTCCTGCCCAGGACATTTCTTTGAAAAGCTGTATTCTGGACACTTCTCTGACCCAGAGCCAAGACACTGGCCTGCCTGGACCCACACTCCTCCCTTTAAGTTCAGATGCCCAGAACCCTAGAATTACCTGCTTACACTGACCTTAGCCCATATCCAGAAACTTTATTCTTTCCCAGGTCCTTCCTGTTGAGGACAAAACTTGCTATTTGTATACATAACTCTTATACCTGAGAAATATCCTCAGTTGGCTGTTTGCCAAGGGTTTGTACAGAACTTCCCAGTCAGGTAGGGGGGTAGGGGGTACTGTGCATGTATATGAAGCCTCTCACAGTGCTGGGTGCAGTGGAGGGGGTTGTTGAAAAGAGAAAAGAGGGCACCTCTGAAGGCATCTTTCCTTGTGTAACCAAGTTCCTGTGCAGTACCCCAAAGAATTTGAGAATCTTACATTAAAAACGTTTTCCAGGTCACTATAGAAGTATATTTGTCATTAGGATGACAGAACACACTTTAGGTTTAAAAAAAAATGTAGTGGGCAGCCCGGGTGGCTCAGAGGTTTAGCACCACCTTCAATCCCGGCGTGATCCTGGAGACCCGGGTCAAGTCCCACATCAGGCAACCTGCATGGAGCCTGCTTCTCTCTCTGTCTGTGTCTCTGCCTCTCTATCTCTCTCCTCTCTGTGTATTCTCATGAATAAATAAATAAAATCATAAATAAATAAATAAATAAATTTTTTAAAAATGTAGCTTGGGGTGCTTCTGAGTGGCTCAGGGATTAAGCATCCAACTCTTTTTTTTTTAGCATCCAACTCTTGATTTTGGCTCAGGTCATGATGTCAGGGTCGTTGAGCCCACATTGGGCTCAACTTTGGGCATAATGCTTGCTTGAGATTCTCTCTCTACCCTTCCCCCGCTACTTGCTCATGCATGTTCTCCCTCTAATAAAAAAAAATAAAAATAAAGGAAATTTTCAAAAATTATTACTTGACGCATAACTTTTAAGTGTTTGAATACTACTTCATGTGCCTCTATTTGTACCCTGGCTGATCAAATATGGTCATATTGGAGATTTATTTTTCTGGAAATATTTTAGGCTAGAAAGTCTCCAGATTCTAATACTATGAAAGTGTTGAGTAGCATTCTAAAAATCTCTAGAAATGCTGGTTAAATGTAACAAAAATTTCTTTAAATTGTGTATGAGCTTTAGAAAAGAATAAGCAATCCTCAATGTGTGGAGGCCGAGAAAAATCAAGGCCATTCCACCTCAAGTTTAGCATTAGCACAAGTACAGCCATCTTAGGCCCCTGTGAATAAGAGCTGAACTTTATAGGAAAAACTGCAGAATGTCCTCAACGTCCTCACAGGGAATCCCATATCAGAAAGACAACAGAGCCCACACCTGTGGTAGAAAGTCCCATATTAGAATGAGAACAGAGCTCAATGCCCTCGAAAGCCCCATATCAAAGGTAAACAGAACTCGAGAAATTCCTCCACCCCTTCTGAAAATCCCCTAGACCAGCCTATAAAAAAACCCAACTGTAATGCACTTTGGGGTCCAAGTCCCTGCTCCACTCTGTCGGGTATACTTGGACCCAAGCTCGAGCTTGCAAATAAACCCTCGTGCACTTGCATTGGTGTCGGCTCCTTGGTGGTTTCTTGGATTCACAATCTTGGGCACAACAAATGAAGGAAATGAAGAAATGAAATCTAAGGTAGAAAGACTATGAGCTGATACTATAGCCCCACTGAATGAAGCTTTTAGCTTTGATAACATAAGGGTGTATGTAGGTTTTAAGGGCCTGGGACTGCACAGAATGGCATGTTATAACTAAGATCCTTTTATGAAGCTGAGATCTTCAAAACATCATGTGGCCAGCAGATAAATGGCTCCCTCAAAATATCCATATCCTAATAAAGGAACCTGTGAATGTTACCATACATGGCAAAGGAGAATTAAGGTTGTGAATGAACTGATCTTATAATAACAGGATTATCCTGAGTTATCTGCGTGGTTTCAATGTCATCATAAGAATCCCTAAAAGTGGAAGAGAAAGACAGAAGAGGTCAAAGCCATGCAGTGTGGGAAAGACCTGACTCACCATTGTTGGCTTTGAAAATGGAAGGGAGACCACCAGTTGAGGAATGGATGCAGCTTTTGGAAGCTTCAAAAGAGAAAGAAATGGAGATTCTCTAGAGCCTCCAGAAGGAGCTAGGTCTCCTGACACCTTGATTTTAGCTTAGTAAGATACATCTTGGACTTCTGACCTACAAATTTACAGATAGTTTGTGATAATTTACTATAGCAGCAATAGGAAACTAATGCAGACTTCATCTTCCATAAATATCAGACTAGAAAAAAATCTGCTCATTAACACAAGTAAAAAACAAGGAAATGTATCTAATATACTGGTGCTTTAGCTTAAAAAGTAAGATTTTATTACCATGGCCTTGCCCTTCACTAGGCGTAGGATCTTGGACTTCTAAACTGAGAAATCATCAAATTAACTGTTCTCAGGGAGTGGCTTCTGGAAAAATCCTCTTAGAAAGACCCAACCTTAGCCCAGGGCACACACGATTTACACAGATAAAGTTCTGAGACTACTCTACTTAAAATGATAATCCAAATTTAAAAAGAGAGAGGGAGAGAGAAAATAATTTAGCATAAACCAAGTTAAGCAGTTACAGCCGAAAGCAAAATCAGTATCACAGAAGATTCATAGAACAGAAAAATCTGACAGAGAAAGAAAAATGAGTATGTTTTAAATGACTGACAACAGAAAAGAATCAGAATAACAAAACAAGACATTATAAAAAATATCAGAGATTTAATAGAGAACAAAGTGGAAATTCTAAAACTGAAGAAGATAGCCTTTGCAATTAAAACTTTCATGAAGAGATTAAACAGCAGGTTTGATAGAATCGAAAAGAGAATTCACAAACTGAAAGGCAAATGTAGAGACGCCATCTAGAACAATGCCTGGATGAAAAGTAGATAAGAGAGTAGAAAGAAAAGATCCAAAACATGTGGGGTAAGAGTTCCTGAAGAGAATCAAGTGGATGAGAGAGAAGCAATATTTAGAAAATGTATTATAAATATAACTTAAAACTAATGTCAAGTAGGTACCGATGAACAACATAAAATAGTTAAGTACCTTTCTCCTGACTCGTCTCTGGCATAAAGTAAATAATAACACTCCATGTTGCATAATTAGCCATTCTTTCCTACATTGTATATGATAAGTTTCTCCTCTGTCAAAATATAATCTGCAAAAGTTAAAAACATTGTAGTCATAAAAATATAAAATGAATATAAGATGAAGACTTCAACTCATTAATTGGGGAGGAAAGCCTTTAAATGGTAAGACTTATTTGAAGAGCACCTTTAAAATATGAGAATGAGATTGCTAGTTTAGACACAAAACTGGGTTTGTCCTACAGGACAAATAAGGGATCAACCTTTGGGTTATCTTCCCATCACTGGTATCCCTTTGCAACAAGATTCATTTACATTTTTACTATCAGTTTCTTACAAGTCAACCTCCACTCTTACAGAGATGCAGAATGTCCTAATCAGTAATAAATCAAATGCCAAACAAAAGTTTACAGCGCTAGATAATCAGATATGTACCTTAGGCACATTAGACAATGCGCAGCTCTCCACTGACAGGAAACCTAGTGATCCTTTCTGCCTATTTCCAAATTGTACATAGTTTTTCTTAATATCCCATAGATTTGGAAAGGTTTCATAGATTTAAAAATCAATTAACATCAAAATTGGCCCTTCATTGTGCTTCAGGGATTTTTCTCAGAATAACTTTATTTTTTAAAGGTTTTATTTATTTCAGAGACAGTGAGCACACAAGCAGACAGGGAGAAGCAGGATCCCCACTGAGCAGGGAGCCTGATGCGAGGCTTGATCCCAGGACCCGGGGATCATGATCTAAGCCAAAAGCAGACTTTTAACCAACTGAGCCACCTAGGCACCCCTCAGCATAACTTTAAAAGAGAACTCTACTTCAGTTGGTGGTAGGGAATGCTACACTTGGACGGGTCGAATACATTTGGAAGAGCTATTGTAGGGCAGGCTACTTTGATTTTATCATTAAAAAACCCAATGCCACAACCCTGGTGAGGGCTTACAAAGATAACTACATCTTGCCCGCTTGTTTTCAATTCATTCTCCCTCTTGCAGCCAGAATGACCTGCAGTGCAAATCTGACCTCATCTTTTCCTGGCTGCAAATCCTTCAGGAGCTTTCACAACCTCACCGTGGCCCCTGGAGCATTTAGTGAGCACTCATAGCCCTCTAGGCCCTTCTTCTCACCGTCCCTGCACCACCACTGTAGGCTTAGGATCCAGCTTAATTGAACTTCTTTCCAGTTCTTGAAAAGCCACACTCCAGTTTGCCTTCAGGGGTCCCAAAATGCTATTCTCTGAGTCTGGACTATTTCCCTCCATCTTCAGAAACTATTTCGTACTTACGAATCTAAACCCAGTATTAGTTTAAAATCTGTCTTAGCCCAGATTTCCTAGATGACAGAGCCTAAAGCAAGAAACTAATGCTGGTGCTTTGTGGGGAGGGCAGGGATGTGTAATTCTAGGGCAAGCAAGTGTGAAAAAAATGGGTGAAGCAAGACAGGAGGTGCAGCAACTGGAAATGTGTTAGCACACTGGCCACCGCTGCAAGACAAGCCTTAAGAATATAGCAGTATGCTCAGCAGACATGATTTTTGATTATTCAAGATTTCTCAAGGTTAGGGGCGCCTGGGCGGCTCAGTTGAGTAAGCGTCTGCCTTTGGCTCAGGTCATGATCTCAGGGTCCTGGGATTGAGCCCCACATTGGACTACCTGCCCAGTAGGAAGTCTGCTTCTCCTCTCTCTGCTCATGCTCACTCTCTCTTTCTCTGTGTCTCTCTCAAACAAAATCTTAAAAAAAAAAAAAAATTCTCAAGGTGATGGTACAGAGAAACGATGCCTCAAAATGGAAGGAGGTAAGCAGAGGAATCTGTTTGCCCCAATGTCCTGTGTCTTTTGTTTCCCACTAGACTGGCCTTTTGAGGATCTCAGCTCTATGCCAAGATCTTAGTTCTGACTTCCCACACTGTGCATTCCCAGACCTCACAGACATTAAAACCCCAAGTAGAGTTAGCCATCTCATTCTTCTAGGTCATGACATCTGGCCCTTTCTGCAGCCTCTCAGAAAACCAGATTGCCCATCCAACAATGTCATGTGCAGTGAGTCAATATATGGCACTTCTATGTGCCAATATATGCCACTTGGAATGAGAATTATTTTGAGCTGAAAGCATTTGGGATTCAAGAGATACAGAAAGCAGCCTTTCTGGAGCTTCCCTTCTTTGTTGAAAAGCAAAAGCTTCTGAAAAATGAATACTACTGGAAATCTCCTCTCCCAGGGAAGGTTTATGGCCACAGAGAAGATGGAAATTCAGCACCAAGTGGATCTGCACAAAGAAAATATACTCACTGGTTTCTCCCATATATTTACCTTCTCATAGTTTCCCCTCCTTGTCTTATATTTCTCTACAGATTTACTATTCTTTGTTAAGATGATATATAAGCCCAAGTTTTTTGTTTGTTTTGGGAGAGAGAAATGCAGAGGGGCAAATGGAGAGAGAGAATCCTAAGCAGGCTCCACACCTAGCACAGAGCCCAACTTGGGGCTCAGTCTCACAACCCTAAGATCGTGACCTGAGCCAAAAGCAAAAGTCAGACACTTAACGGATTGAGCCACCCAGGAGCCCCTACACCAAGTTCTAACCACCCTTTGAGTTACTCATCATTGAATTTCTTCCATTTGTGTGCATGTTACACACATCAATAAACTGTTTATCTTGTGCTAATCAGCCTTTCGTTGGTCTACTTCTTCACAGGACCCCGTCAGCAAACCTAGAAAAGTAGAGGAAAAGTCTTTTTTCCAACATGTGCTCATTTGGATCCTCTTGAGAAGCAGATGTCAAAACTGAGTTAAATGTCCAAAATATTGATTGTTCAAAATAACTATGAGGACGTTGAGGGAGTGGGAAAAGGTGGAAAACGCAGAGAGTAATGTCAAAGCATGATGGAGTCAGGGAAGGAGGTTCTTACTAAGAAAATTTCAGTCAGGATGATGGGGAATCCTAGACCCAAAGCTGCCTGTCACAGGAGTCCTGTGTCTCACAGGAATGGGCCTGCTTTGCGCTCCCTCTGTCACTTAGTCACTGGCAGAGAGCAACCTGAGGAAGAGGAACATCGGCACCAACACAGTAGTGGAGTCAGAGCACAGAAGCTGGAGTCATCCATCGCTTGTGTTCCTCTCAGCAGATCTGAGTGGTGCACAAGGAGTGAGAATCTCTAGCTGAGTGTGGAGACCAAGATGGGAGCCAGGACCCCTGGGTGCTGAGTCCCTGGCATTGGCAGCACAGCCCAGCATAGAGGGCAGATAAGATCTGTGTTTGACACTGGAGTCAAGGCAATTCTGGAAGCTTGTCTTCAAAGCATCTAATCTTTCATCCTACATTAGGGCTCCTAGTCCTTGCTCTGTGATCCCTTTATCAAAGCATGATTATACTTTACTGCAATTGCATATTTTTTAGTAATCTTTCCTGATAGTGTAAGCTCTGAGGAGGCAGGGACCATATCTGTCTTGTTTGTGGTCCTCAGAAGGGGCACAATGAAGAGAGTTGAACAGAGGAGAGACAGAATCCCTGTTGTCTGTCACTGATCCTTTCAAGGAAGGCTCTGAAAGAATCCATGGACTTTTTTACACCTAAGAGTTTCTATCTTTAAAACAAGTCTCAATTAAAAACATACAGATACATGCATACATAAGTAAAGCCTCTTTTAGTGGTTGTGAAGGATAACCTCATAAAAAAGATGTGGAGTGAAAAAAATTTTAAGTTTAAATTAAAAAAAAAAAGATGTGGAATGGAACTTTTCTTATATTCTTAGACTTTTCCTAAGCCCTAGAGATGAGATCAGTGGTTAATAAGTCAATTCACATTCTAAAGATTGCTGAGGAAGCTTCTAGCTACCCACTTCCAGGACTTGTCAAGAGATGGCAAAACAGGCCCCTTGCATCCCCCCTCCCTCCCGCCTCCCGCCACGCCACGCATACACTTGCCCTACCTGGGTTATCTTACATGAGTAAATGAGAGTTCGTTCACTCAGGGGATGTCTGGGAGAGGAAGAGTGCTGTGGCTTTCCCCCTCTCTCCTCTCTCCATGCTCCATCACGAAAATGATGGGGGTACTGAAAAGAGTGTTCTTTGTTGCAAAAATGGAGTTGGGGTGGGTGGTTCTAGAGAGAAGCATGGTAGAGATCTACACATCCGCAAGAGAGGACCGCAGTCATCTGGCAGCTTAATCTGGGGCCCCCAGGAACAGACAGAGCCTTTAGGAGGAAGGATTAATGTCCCTTGAGTTTGAGGCTATCCTTGTGCTTCTCGCCCGCAGAATTCTGAAGATGGGAGGCTGTGACTGCACCTGTGGCACACACAGCTTCGGCCCACGCTGTGGAAGTTGCTTCCTGTAAGCTCTGTATAATTCTGCCTTTCTGGGGTTGGAGTGTGGTTTACATTTTTATGTCACCCTTGACTCTGAATTTCCACATCTCTGAGTTAGTTCAGTTTGCGGATCACCTTCCCTCATGCACCCTAGACACGGAGCAGGCTTTTCTGATTTCCCCTTTAATGTCTGTCTCTCGTAGGAGGCATCTGCACATGGAACAGAGGAAAGGGCTTTACCCTGTTGCTTCTCACCTTTTTCCCCTCAGACCTCTTCCTTTCCTCACTTCTCTCTTCTATTGGGGTCCCTAGCAAATTAATTTCCCTTTACTTTTTCCTGTAAAATAACTCAGACCACTGCATCCCCCTTGCTTAGGGTTTCCAGTTACCTTATACTTACCATGCCCTGTAAGCAATGGACCATGTTCTCCAAAGCTTCCACCTTGAGCAGCACTAAGCTCTGCTACCTGTCTCTGAAATTATACAGCTGAAGTAAGAGATCTGATTCAGAAGTCACTGAAAAATAATTGATAAGCCACCACTCTCCACCTAGTTCCCTAGAGAGTTGGTGAGAGGACAGGGTGCCCTCCGTCCTGCTTGGGATGGGTCTCAAGGCAATTCCGGAGGTGGAAGAGAACAACATGTTTCCCTGCTAGATAAACTATGACTCCCCCTACTTTTAAAAGCAGATGCCGTGAAAGTCAATTTTGGTTTTAAATAACACATTTTTGTCCTCTTCATTTCACCTCTGTCGCATGAACGATGCCAGAATACATTTAATAAAGAAGTCCGTGCTAATCATTATGACACAATATACCGGTTGTATTGTGTTCTAATGTAACTCACACTTGTGGATTTCAAAAAGCTTCCCAGATTTAATTAATCCTCAGCTTCGCTAATGAAAAGCACGGCTTCTACCGGGCGTGAGTTTGGGTTTCTAATCTGTTCCTTAAGGTCACCTCATTTTTCTTGAAAATGTACATTTATAGTTTAACACTGCAGATCTTTCACATTCCCTATTAAGCAATTATTTTGATTACTTCATTATCTTTCTTTTTTTTTCCTAGACTATTTAGGTTGGTTTCTGCCTACCGCTAGCCAAGTGTAATTCCGACATTCTCTCTCACTCCCTTTATTAGCATGATTTGCATTAGCAAGGGATTCATTTTCATTCTGAAGACTGAAAACAATTTCATTATCTGATAAAAATTATCTCCTCATATGCTGTAAGAAGCAATTCTCCTCATTTATGGTCTCATTAGGCATTTCATATACCTAATACATCTTCTCAATTCTTCCTCTTTCCGGAAGTAATCATTCTTGTGGCTCAACTAACAATATCTTGGGCTCAGGATTCTCATTTTTGCCTTCCTTCCCTCTTTTGTTCTTTCTTTTCCTAACGTAGTAACTGCATCATCTCTGTGAACACTGGCTATTTCCTTCTCTTCCTACACACTTTGTTCAGGTTTTGTTCCAACACCGATGCTGTTGTATCGTGAGTTGTAAGTTTACATTCTGTTGTCCTTAATGGACTATGAGCATCTGAAGGGTGGGCCACAGCTTCTTGATCTTTATATTTTCAGGGTCTGGAACTGTGTCCAGCATATAGCAATAATCAAAAGATGTGTATTGAGTAGATGAAGGACTAAGTAGACAGACAATCATTTGTCAATCATTTGTCTAAAAATGACAGACAATCATTTTTATCCCAAAACTTAGTACTTTTCAAGACACAAGAGAAAGTGGAGAAGCCAAAGTAACTTGATAAGGAAATAAATCAGTTGGACAAACCAAGGTGAGTTGAAGAAATACTACACAGATCTATAAGTAATAGGAAAGAAGGGCTTTAACTGCCCCAATGGGAGCTAAAACACTCTTGAGGCTGCAAGAGGCCAGTTGAGCAAGAGCAAAATTTCAAAGCAAGATCTGGAGAATATGAATACATCACAAAGGATCACATGGGGCAACTTCCAAGTCACACCCAGTGCCTTCTATACAAATAAGATACTGAATCATGACTACTTCTTCTCACCAAATCTCCAAAAGGTGACAGATATTGCTGAAACATTCCTCAGTCTGATGTCACACTCTTGATTTATTTCTCACTTTTATTCATCCCTCAAGGAGGAAAAAAGTAATCAGAATACTTCCTTTTCACCATTAGCATGTTAGAAATATAAGAAATGCTGAAGAATCATCCTGTGGCATTGGGGTCAGTTCCATGGAAATGCCAAGGTGCCTGCCTTGTGTGTCTGCCACTTGGAGCAGAGTGTATTTTTAAGAAGCAGAGTTCCCTAGCAGGTTTACACTACATTAAATTTAAAATGCTATTAAACATTTAAATGGAGAGGTCAAGCAGACAGGTGGCCGTAGGATTTTGGAGTTAGGGGAGCAATCTAGGTTGAAGATGAAAATTTGGAAGACTTTAACACATAAATGGAACAGATATTGTCATCCTGAGTGAGAGTATGGAGAAGAGAAAAAGGAGCACATGCGAGGAAGGAGAGATTTTGCTTAAATCTTTTAAGTAAAGAGTCAGCAGACTATGATCTGTGGGTAAAAGGCCCTCTGCCTATTTTTGTTCAGTCTTGAGCTAAGAATGGTTTTACATTTTTAAATGGTTAGGAAAAACTGATCCAAAGGAGAAGAGTATTTCATAACACATGAAGATTATATGAAATTCAAATTGATAATTAAAGTTCTATTGGAACACAGCCAAGCACATTTGTTTTCATATTGTCTATGATTGCCTTTGCACTACAATAGCAGAGTTGACTGGTTGCAACAGAGACACACAACCTAAAATATTTACTATCTTGCTCTTTACAGACCAAGTTTGCTGGCTTGTGATGTCCTACGAGAACATGAGTCCTGGAACTGCTATGCCATTGCTGCCACTCTGAGGAAAATGAGTCTGAACATGAAAGGTGCAGGGAGGAGGTTGCTAAGATACTTGCTGAGAAAGGGAACCAGAGCGCAGAAGGACTGTGAAACCCCCAGATTGAATCAAACCTGAAGCCCACATTGCCATTGCACTTTTTAGTTAACAAATGAATAAACACCCTTTATTGTCTAATCATAGTTGGATAGATTTTCTGTTATGTAAAACCAAAAACATTTTAACTAACATAGTTATGAGATCCAGATGTAAATCATAGATCTTTTTGCTCTTAATATACCAGCTTGACCCAAATCTCCCATTTCAGAGCCTATAAAAGCCCAAGGTCATCTTCATGATTTCTACAAATTCCTGAAGATTTATTGCCTTAGTTCAGGCTGCTAAAGAGACTACCATAGATTGGGTGCCTTAAACAACAAGTAATTATTTCTCACAGTTCTGGAGATGGGGAAGTCCAAAATCAAGGTGCTGGCCAATTCAGTGACTGGTGAGAGTCCTCTTCCTGGTTTAAAGATGGCTGCCTTCCTTCTGTACTGGCACGCAGCAGAGAGAGTTAGTTTTCTGGTATCTTCTTCTAAGGGTATCAATTCATCATGAGGACTGCATCCTCAAGACCTCATCTAAACCTAATTACATGTCAGAGACCTCACTTCCAAATACCATCAAATTGGGGTCAGGATTTCAAAATATGATTTTGGAGGGGGACACAAAAATTCAGTCCATAGCATTCATGGTCATTGCTCCATGAATTCCATGTCCATGACACATGCTGTCTATTTTTCACCCATTCCACCTCATCACAATTTCCCAAACCTACACACATACTCAGAGCCTATCATTTTGTGAGTTGAGTAATTTTACTTAGGGCTTGTGGGATTATTAAAAGGGGTCACTTTAACTACCATACAATCTCCTCCTACTATCTCCTGGCTATTCATTCTGTTCTCCTCTCTTTACTCTCTTATTCCTCCATTTACAAAAAATAAAAAAAAATTAAAAAGAAATTAATTCCTCTCTTTGTAGGATGAGCTTGCCTAGGACTATCTTAATTTGGGGACCATCCTGCTTTTTATACTGAAAGTTTTGTGTCCCAAAAAGCATCTTAGTCCTGGGCTAAGTGGCAAGATTGGTGACTCTATTTCCATGTCTCAAGTAAAGTCCTTTTATCTGCTTCTCTGAAGCATCCAAGCCAGCTCACATCTGTGACTCACAGAAACCACCTGCTCCAAAAGACAGAAACATCTTCCTAATCAAGGCAAGTCTCCTTAAAGAGAATAAGTAACTGTACCAGATGTTTTGAAAATAATCATTTCTTATCATTAGATGCATGTATACTTAGGATTGTTATGTCATCTTAATCAATTGATGCTTTTAACATTATGAAATGCTTCATTTTACCTCTGGCAGCAATTCCTATCTTGAAATCTATCTTGATATTAATATACTTACACAGGATCTCTTATGTTCACTGTTTATATCCTTTTAGTTTCAATCTGTCAGTGTTTTTATTTAAAATGCACACAATATTTGACTTTTAACCAGAATTATGGGTCCATTTACAATTAGTGTAATTAATGATATGATTGAATGTAAGTCAAATACAAGTCATTGAGACTTTTAGGACAGTCCATTATCTTTTGCCTACCATGTTTCTTTTTTTTTAATAATAAATTTATTTTTTATTGTTGTTCAATTTGCCAACATACAGAATAACACCCAGTGCTCATCCTGTCAACTGCCCCCCCCAGTGCCCGTCACCCATTCACTCCCACCCCCCGCCCTCCTCCCCTTCCACCACCCCTAGTTCGTTTCCCAGAGTTAGGACTCTTTATGTTCTGTCTCCCTTTCTGATATTTCTTACCCATTTCTTCTCTCTTCCCTTCTATTCCCATTCACTATTATTTATATTCCCCAAATGAACGAGACCATATAATGTTTGTCCTTCTCCAATTGACTTACTTCACTCAGCATAATACCCTCCAGTTCCATCCACGTTGAAGCAAATGGTGGGTATTTGTCATTTCTAATGGCTGAGTAATATTCCATTGTATACATAAACCACATCTTCTTTATCCATTCATCTTTCGTTGGACACTGAGGCTCCTTCCACAGTTTGGCTATTGTGGACATTGCTGCTTTAATAAACATTGGGGTGCAGGTGTCCTGGCGTTTCATTGCATCTGCATCTTTGGGGTAAATCCCTAGCAGTGCAATTGCTGGGTCGTAGGGCAGGTCTATTTTTAACTCTTTCAGGAACCTCCACACAGTTTTCCAGAGTGGCTGCACCAGTTCACATTCCCACCAACAGTGTAAGAGGGTTCCCTTTTCTCCGCATCCTCTCCAACATTTGTGGTTTCCTGCCTTGTTAATTTTCCCCATTCTCACTGGTGTGAGGTGGTATCTCATTGTGGTTTTGATTTGTATTTCCCTGATGGCAAGTGATGCAGAGCATTTTCTCATGTGTGTGTTGGCCATGTCTATGTCTTTCTCTGTGAGATTTCTGTTCATGTCTTTTGCCCATTTCATGATTGGATTGTTTGTTTCTTTGGTGTTGAGTTTAATAAGTTCTTTATAGATCTTGGAAACTAGCCCTTTATCTGATACGTCATTTGCAAATATCTTCTCCCATTCTGTAGGTTGTCTTTTAGTTTTGTTGACTGTATCCTTTGCTGTGCAAAAGCTTCTTATCTTGATGAAGTCCCAATAGTTCATTTTTGCTTTTGTTTCTTTTGCCTTCGTGGATTTATCTTGCAAGAAGTTACTGTGGCTGAGTTCAAAAAGGGTGTTGCCTGTGTTCTCCTCTAGATTTTGATGGAATCTTGTCTCACATTTAGATCTTTCATCCATTTTGAGTTTATCTTTGTGTATGGTGAGAGTGGTCTAGTTTCATTCTTCTGCATGTGGATGTCCAATTGTCCCAGCACCATTTATTGAAGAGACTGTCTTTCTTCCAGTGGATAGTCTTTCCTCCTTTATCGAATATTAGTTGACCATAAAGTTCAGGGTCCACTTCTGGGTTCTCTATTCTGTTCCATTGATCTATGTGTCTGTTTTTGTGCCAGTACCACACTGTCTTGATGACCACAGCTTTGTACTACAACCTGAAATCCGGCATTGTGATGCCTCCAGCTATGGTTCTCTTTTTTAAAATTCCCCTGGCTATTCGGGGTCTTTTCTGATTCCACACAAATCTTAAAATAATTTGTTCTAACTCTCTGAAGAAAGTCCATGGTGTTTTGATAGGGATTGCATTAAACGTGTAAATTGCCCTGGGTAACATTGACATTTTCGCAATATTAATTCTGCCAATCCATGAGCATGGAATATTTTTCCATCTCTTTGTGTCTTCCTCAATTTCTTTCAGAAGTGTTCTATAGTTTTTAGGGTATAGATCCTTTACCTCTTTGGTTAGGTTTATTCCTAGGTATCTTATGCTTTTGGGTGCAATTGTAAAAGGGATTGACTCCTTAATTTCTCTTTCTTCAGTCTCATTGTTAGTGTATAGAAATGCCACTGACTTCTGGGCATTGATTTTGTATCCTGCCACGCTGCCAAATTGCTGTATGAGTTCTAGCAATCTTGGGGTGGAGGCTTTTGGGTTTTCTATGTAGAGTATCATGTCATCTGCGAAGAAGGAGAGTTTGACTTCTTCTTTGCTGATTTGAATGCCTTTAATGTCTTTTTGTTGTCTGATGGCTGAGGCTAGGACTTCCAGTACTATGTTGAATAGCAGTGGTGAGAGTGGACATCCCTGTCTTGTTCCTCCTGATCTTAGGGGAAAGGCTCCCAGTGCTTCCCCATTGAGAATGATATTTGCTGTGGGCTTTTCGTAGATGGCTTTTAAGATGTTGAGGAATGTTCCCTCTATCCCTACACTCTGAAGAGTTTTGATCCGGAATGGATGCTGTATTTTGTCAAATGCTTTCTCTGCATCTAATGAGAGGATCATATGGTTCTTGGTTTTTCTCTTGCTGATATGATGAATCACATTGATTGTTTTATGAGTGTTGAACCAGCCTTGTGTCCTGGGGATAAATCCTACTTGGTCATGGTGAATAATTTTCTTAATGTACTGTTGGATCCTATTGGCTAGTATCTTGTTGAGAATTTTTGCATCCATGTTCATCAGGGATATTGGTCTGTAATTCTCCTTTTTGGTGGGGTCTTTGTCTGGTTTTGGAATTAAGGTGATGCTGGCCTCATAGAACGAATTTGGAAGTACTCCATCTCTTTCTATCTTTCCAAACAGCTTTAGTAGAATAGGTATGGTTTCTTCTTTAAACGTTTGATAGAATTCCCCAGGGAAGCCATCTGGCCCTGGACTTTTGAGTCTTGAGAGGTTTTTGATGACTGCTTCAATTTCCTCCCTGGTTATTGGCCTGTTCAGGTTTTCTATTTCTTCCTGTTCCAGTTTTGGAAGTTTGTGGCTTTCCAGAAATGTGTCCATTTCTTCTAGATTGCCTAATTTATTGGTGTATAGCTGTTCATAATATGTTTTTAAAATCGTTTGTATTTCCTTGGTGTTGGTAGTGATCTCTCCTTTCTCAGTCATGATTTTATTAATTTGAGTCTTCTCTCCCTTCTTTTTAATAAGGCTGGCTAATGGTTTATCTATCTTATTAATTCTTTCAAAGAACCAACTCCTGGTTCTGTTGATCTGTTCCACAGTTCTTCTGGTCTCAATTTCGTTGAATTCTTCTCAAATCTTTATTAACTCTCTTCTTCTGCTGGGTGTAGGATCTATTTGCTGTTTTTTCTCTAGCTCCTTTAGGTGTAAGGTTAGCTTTTGTATTTGAGTTCTTTCCAGTTTTTGGATGGATGCTTGTATTGCGATGTATTTCCCCCTCAGGACTGCTTTTGCTGCATCCCAAATATTTTGAACAGTTGTATGTTCATTCTCATTAGTTTCCATGAATCTTTTTAATTCTTCCTTAATTTCCTGGTTGACCCTTTCATGTTTTAGCAGGATGGTCCTTAACCTCCACGTGTTTGAGGTCTTTCCAAAATTCTTGTTGTGATTTAGTTCTAATTTCAAGGCATTATGGTCTGAGAATATGCAGGGGACGATCCCAATCTTTTGGTATCGGTTCAGACCCGATTTGTGACCCAATATGTGGTCTATTCTGGAGAAAGTTCCATGTGCACTGGAGAAGAATGTGTATTCAGTTGAGTTTGGATGTGAAGTTCTGTAGATATCTGTGAAATCCATCTGCTCCAGTGTATCATTTAAAGCTCTCATTTCTTTGGAGATGTTGTGTTTAGAAGGCCTATTGAGTGTATAAAGCGCTAGATTGAAGTCACCAAATATAAGTGTATTATTATCTAAGTATGTCTTAACATACTAAGATTAATTGGTTATTAATTGATTAATATATTTGGCAACTCCCACATTCAGGGCATATATACTGAGGCTTGTTAAGTCCTCTTGTTGAATAGATCCTTTAAGTATGATATAGTGTCCCTCTTCATCTCTCACTACAGTCTTCGGGGTAAATTTTAGTTTATCTGATATGAGGATGGCTACCCCTGCTTTCTTTTGAGGACCATTTGAATGGTAAATGGTTCTCCAACCTTTTATTTTCAGGCTGTAGGTGTCCTTCTGTATAAAATGAGTCTCTTGTAGGCAGCAAATAGATGGGTCCTGCTTTTTTATCCAGTCTGAAACCCTGCGCCTTTCAGTGGGGTCATTAAGCCCATTCACATTCAGAATTACTATTGAAAGATATGAGTTTAGTGTCATCATGATATCTATTCAGTCCTTCTTTTTGTGGATTGTTCCACTGAACTTCTTCTTAAAGGGGAATTTTAAGAGTCCCCCTTAAAATTTCTTGCAGAGCTGGTTTGGAGGTCACATATTCTTTCAGTTCCTGCCTGTCTTGGAAGCTCTTTATCTCTCCTTCCATTTGGAATGAGAGCCTTGCTGGATAAAGTATTCTTGGTTGCATGTTCTTCTCATTTAGGACCCTGAATATATCCTGCCAGCCCTTTCTGGCCTGCCAGGTCTCTGTGGAGAGGTCTGCTGTTACCCTAATACTTCTCCCCATAAAAGTCAGGGATTTCTTGTCTCTTGCTGCTTTAAGGATCTTCTCTTTATCTTTGGAATTTGCAAGCTTCACTATTAAATGTCGAGGTGTTGAACGGTTTTTATTGATTTTAGGGGGGGATCTCTCTATTTCCTGGATCTGAATGCCTTTCCCTTCCCAGATTAGGAAAGTTTTCAGCTATGATTTGTTCAAATACGTATTGTGGACCTCTGTCCCTTACGGTGCCCTCGGGAACCCCAATTAAACAGGTTTTTCTTCCTCAGGCTGTCATTTATTTCCCTTAATCTATCCTCATGGTCTTTTAATTGTTTGTCTCTTTTTTCCTCAGTTTCCCTCTTTGCCATCAACTTGTCTTCTATGTCACTCACTTGTTCTTCCACCTCGTTAACCCTCGTCGTTAGGACTTCTAGTTTGGATTGCATCTCATTCAATTGATTTTTAATTTCTGCCTGATTCGGTCTAAATTCTGCAGTCATGAAGTGTCTTGCGTCCTTTATGCTTTTTTTTAGAGCCACCTGTAGCTGTATAATAGTGCTTCTGAATTGGCTTTCTGACATTGAATTGTAATCCAAATTTTGTAACTCTGTGGGAGAGAGGATTGTTTCTGATTCCTTCTTTTGAGGTGAGGTTTTCCTTCTAGTCATTTTGTTCAGTGCAGAATGGCCAAAAACAAGTTGTATTGGGAAAAGAAGAAAAAGAGAGGAGAGAAAAAAGGAAAGAAAAGAAAAAAAAAAAGGAAGAAAAAAGAAAAAAAGAGAAGAAAAAGAGAAAGAAAAAGAAAGAAAGGAAAAAGAAAAGAGTGGGTAAGCAAACAAAAATCAAAAAAGCAAAAAAAAAAATAAAAAAAAATAAAAAAAGAAAGAAAGAAAAAAAGAAAACACGGGGGAGTATCTTCTGATTCTGTATACTTTAAGTCCCTTGACTTCCCCTGGAACTTGTCCTTGTAGCTGGTCTTCTGGGGGAGGGGCCTGTTGTGCTGATTTTCCGGTGTCAGCACTTGGGGGAGCTGCTCTGCCCCCTGCCTGGTGCAGGGCTCAGTGACTAATGTTTATCCTGTTTATCCGGTGAGGCCACTGTGAGGGTCAGTGGGGGTTGTTTACACCGTGAGGCCCCAGGAGGAACAAACGCAGTGGCGGGGCCAGCTCTGGAGCCCTGGAGTCAGCTCCTGCAGTAACTCCAGAGCTCTCCACCTGCAGGGCTTGGAGGCTCCGGGGCGGGGCGCTGATCTGCTCAGCTCGGGCAGGAGCGTCCTTGCTGTCCTGGGCCCTCCGGGCCTCTGCCTGTCCCGGGGGGAGGCCGGATCCTGGGTTGTGTCCCGGCGCCCTGTGCTCCCGGGCCTGCGCTGTTGGATTCGCTCTCCGGCCCTGCAGCCCCCTCCGCGGAGCCGCCGACCGAGCCCCTACGAGCTGCTCCCGGAGCCGTGCAGCCCCCTCCACACGGAGCCTCTTCCTCTGCCCGAGCCCCTCCGAGCTGCTCCAGGTCCCGCCGTGCGCTGCAGCCCTTAGGGAGCTCGGCGCACTCTCCTGGGGCGCAGGTCCCTGTTACTGTCCCAGGGAGCCTGAGGGCATCCCCGCCCTCCTGGGTCCTGCTCCACCTCCCTGCGAGCCCCTTTCCGCCCGGGAATGTTGGTGCAGCTCCTGCTTCTCCGGGACGGGGCTCTCCTGTCCTGGGGACACTCGCCCCGGCCTCAGCCCGACTCCTCGCGGGGCCCCTCCCCCTTGGAGGCCTTTTGTTTCTTTATTTCTACACACCCCTCCCTCTTCCTACCTTGATGGAAGCGCGAACTCTTCTCACTGTAGCGTTCCAGCTGTTCTCTCTTTAAATCTCAGGCCGAATTCGTAGATTTTCAGGATGATTTGAAGGTTATCTAGGTAATTTGGTGGGGACAGGTGACCTGGGGACCCTACTCTTCCGCCTTCTTGCCCTTCCTCCACCTTCCATGTTTCTGATGAGACATTCGTCTACTCTTACCATTGTTCTATTCCTTAATATGCTACACCTTTTTTCTTCTAGGTGGCTTTATATTTTTTTCCTGTCTTTGGTTTTCAGAAGTTTGAATATGATTTGCTTGGGTATGGGTTCTTATTTAAAAGGCAGAAATCATTTCTGTGAGCCAAAGATGTGGACTGGCTTTGATGCTTGCCATTTCACAAATTTAGTCTATTTTTTCTTCCATGGTACCTGATTTGATATTAAGTTGATCTGACAGGGCAGCCCAGGTGGCTCAGCGGTTTAGCGCCGCCTTTGGCCCAGGGCCTGATCCTGGAGACCTGGGATCAAGTCGGTCGTCGGGCTTCCTGCGTGGGGCCTGCTTCTCCCTCTGCCTGTGTCTCTGCCTCTGTGTGTGTCTCTCTCATGAAAAAATAAAATCTTAAAAAAAAAAAGTTCATGTTATGAATTTTTTTTTATTTCAGAGATTATAGTTTTAAGTTCTGGGATTCCCATTTGATTCTTTTCTATACTTTATATATCTTTCTTGATATTCCTCATCTCTTTACCTATTATATCAATCTTCCTAATAGATTCCTTTACATGTGTAACATAGTTATTTTAAAGTCTTCATCTTCAATTTCTAACATCTGGGACTTTAATAGATCTGTTTTGCTATCTTTCTCCTTGATTGTGGGCACATTTTCCTGCTTCTTTGTATAAATACAGTAATTTTAAAATTATATACTGCACATTGTGGACAATATATTGTAGATGACACATTATCTTCCTTTGAAGAATATTGAGTTTTGTTCTAGGAGACCATTAAACTACTGACAAATCACTTTCATCTTGTGGAGGATTGGATGAAATTGTTGTTTTGCCCTGAGGCCTGAGTTGTCATTCTTAGTCCTGGGATTCACATTCTTAAGGCATGGCCCTCTTAGGGTTTCAATGAAAAGTACAAAGAATTTAAGTCTCTTTTACTTAGCTGGTCTTGAATTCCAAAACTTGTCTCTCTAGCACCAGGCACCCACTGAAATCTCTGCTCAGCTCTTCAAACCTTCCAGGTCTTACTTTCCACTGAATTCTTTGGGATACGATTATATGCAAGTGCAGCCAACAATTTGAGGGGAATTTGTGCAGATTTTGGGGCTTCCCACTCTGTCGCCCAACTTTTTGAAATATCTTTCCTTAACTTCTAACTATTCTGACAACGCCACACTCTGCCTTGCAAATCCTCAGTCCCATCCATCTGCTTCTTCCTGACTGAGCTCTATCCCTCATCTACTTTACAAGATGAGGAGTGCCCTCCAGGAAAAAGCTATTCAAATGTGGCTCTTGGGGTGCCTGGGTGGTTCAGTCAGTTAAGCATCTAACTCTTAATCTGGCTCTTATCATGATCTTAGGGTGGTGAGATTGAGCCCTGCATAGGGCTCAGCATTCAGCAGGGAGTCTGAGATTCCCTCTCTCCCTCTGTCCCTCCTCCCTGCACTCTACTATGCTCTCTTCTTCTAAAACAAATAAATAAATCTTTTAATAAATAAATAAATGTCTATCTTACATAGCTTTTTTCCCCTTTATTTTAAGGATCACATCCCCCTCAATTTCTGTATATTTTCTCCAGGGCTTCAAATAGTTATTTGAATTCTGATTTTTTTTTAATTCTTTTTAATTTTTATTTATTTATGATAGTCATAGAGAGAGAAAGGGAGAGGCAGAGACATAGGCAGAGGGAGAAGCAGGCTCCATGCAGGGAGCCTGATGTGGGACTCGATCCTGGGTCTCCAGGATCACGCCCCGGGCCAAAGGCAGGCGCCAAACCGCTGCGCCACCCAGGGATCCCTGAATTCTGATTTTATAATTATTTACACTTCTTTTTAGTCCAAAGTTCAAAATTGTTATGACTAAATGATAGCTCAATGAATGCTACTCTGCTAATAACTAGAAGTTAATACCTCCTGTTATAAATAAATAAATAAATAAATAAATAAATAAATAAATAAATAAATTTATTCTCTTGTCTTTCTAGGCAAAATTGAACTTTCCTGATAGGTGCATGTAATGATATAAGATATAATTAAAGTGAGAGCTAACTGCACTGTGGGCCTGCTAGCCACTGTTACAAGTGCTTTATCCGTTCCTGACTTATAGATGAGAAAGCTGAAGTGCAGAGAGGTGAAGAAACTTACTCTAGTTTATGTGGCTGGTCAGTAGGAAAGCCAGGACTCCAGTCCACATGGCCCATTGTCATCATTGGCTATCTTAGCCACTGCATGGTGTTGCTATTTAAGTGTGGGTTGCCTTTCCTTGATGGAGACAGTTTAGAGGGGATTTAAGCTTGCAGCAGAGAAGGACTGAACTGAATAAACTTTATGTTTCTTTAAAATCAATGAATCTGTTTACTATAAAAATTATAATCTTCAATCAACCAAAAATATTTTCACATTAGAAAAATTATTTTCCTTCAGTCAGAAATCCAGAAAATGTACACACAAAATGGTATTTCCATGTATACTCAGCTCCCACAGAATTGTTTCTCTTTTCTCTACTTTAGAATCTGACTTACAGCACCTCGAGCAAACTATATATTGTGGTTTTTGCCTGAACTTCCTGCCGCAGTGCTGGTTATATATTGCGTTCATTTCTGAATGTGGTGTTGAGTTTGATAAACCAACTTACTTCAAGCAATTCAAATCAACAACCTTTCAAGTTTTGAAAAAACAGCCATTTTGGTGTGTTTTTCCATGCCACCCCAAACACATTTGGAAAGTAATTTTAACCAGTAAAATTTCTCTAAGAGTAAAAGCCACATTTAGGTTTTTTTTCTGAAACTGTTTCTAAAATCAATAAAAATATCCCTTTTCCTGATACCTGTCCCATGCTACATGCCTCCCACATTGTTTTAAGCTGATTTATCGGAAGTGGATATTGTTTTGCAAAAAAACAAACAAGCAAAATAAATGAAAAATTCTTGAAAAAAATTCTGCAAAATACAACCCCTTGGAAGTCTATGATCTTAAAGATGATCTATGAAATGGGCTGCATTTCACTTCAGGCTGCCCTTGAAGAAACAGTTCATTTAGAATATATTCTCATAAGGCCCCCGAGGAAAAAACTGTTCTCCAGAATTAGTACTGGGAGTACCAGTGCTTCTACATACATGGTCTGTTTTCACCTCACAACACCGTTGATCTTGTAGTGTGCTGCACTTGCTTGTCAACACACACTGCCGGAGAGCATGCCGCCCCATCTGTGGCTGGCCCCTAGTGACTGTAAAGGTTGTAATACCATCTTTTTTTTTTTTTTTTTCAAGAAATTAATTCAACTCCTGTCTCCAGCATAAGGGAGATGACAGTTGGGTCCTACCTTTGTTTCCTTTGCCTCATTTTTCTTAGCTGGCTTTAACTAATATTAGCTTTGTATTGAATGCACACTTGTAAGCTCTCTTCCATCCTTTTTGAGCAGGTCTGACTATAACTGACTAAATTATCAGGATTTGATGACCATAGTTTTAAAAACAAGAACCACTGAACTGTAAATGAAAGTCGAGAGAGGCAGATGAAAACCTGAAAACAATGTCATGAGTTATATGAAAAGAGTTAATAGCCTGGACATCGAAAGATCTTGGAAATCAACAATAACAACAGCAACAAAATAGATGGACATACAGGTAAAGGTCTTGAAGAGGCATGAAAATAGTAAAACATGTGATGAGCCCATGACAAATATAAGAACCATTCAACTTCAGTTGTGGTCAAAGAAACATGAATCAAAATTTAATGAGAAACTTCCATTAAAAATGGGGAAATAAATTCATTGGTTCCTTGAAATCCACCTACCTTGCTCCCTGACCTTGCTTGAGATAGGCAAATTTGCCTATCTGCCCAGTAAAATAGAGTGGGTCTGGTGTGAGCAAGGGCATGGTACGTGAAGGCACGAGGGGGCAGCACTAAAGACAGGTCCAAGGCAGAGGAGACACCAAGGCTGAATCTAGAATGAAGAGCTGGTATCATTAGATGTTATTCTTTTTTGAAGGAAGGGAATCGTGGCATTTTTTGTGGCTGCTCTCTGGCACATAGTGGGCACTTGATAAATGTTTTCTAACTGAAAAGAGTGAGAAAGGACATTCTTGCCAAAAAGCAAAGGCACAAAGTAATGAATAAAATCCATCAAATGAACAATGTGTGCTTGAACAAATGAGCTAAGTTTTTCAGGGAAATACTAGTCTATCTACGAAGGAAATTTAAATGACCAGCCTCCAAAGGACAAAATGAAGATTTGATATATTTTTTCCTTCCTATGGATCATTACCAAATACTTCACTATGAGGAAGTAGAGCTCTAGACAATACTTTTGGATCTAATGACATCCTGATTTTTCTAACCATCTCATCCAGACCACCAGGTCTAAACACTCCCAATTCAGGCATTTTCCCAACCAGTATGCTCTGGAAAGGTGTCTGTGCTGCACCTTAGGAAATATGGATAGTTGCCTCAAATCTCAATACTTTAAACTCTAAGATTGTGTTTTTCTGGCTACTAAGGAAGACAATTAGATATGCTGTAGGACATGTATTTAAATGTTAACATTGTTGAACAGCAGTGGATTTCTGGGTAACTTTTATTTTCTACTTTGTACCTTTTAATATTTCAAAAATTCTCAATATTAGTTCTGAAATGTTTTTGTAATGATGAGAAGTCAGTTCAAGTTATTCTTGTGACTCTTGCAGGGAATAATTAAATTAGGACAGTTGTGAAACTCATGGAAAATCTTCAAATTATTTAGAAATGTCCTGAGTTTTCTTTCACATTGTGGACAGTTTCAAGGGAGGGTTCAAGGTGATTTGCACTTTGGCAGAATGTGTTTTTTAGACCTGTTCTATTCTGTTATTAAATACAAAATGTATAAATGTTATTAAAAATACCAAACAGGACCAAAGGCAATTTATTAGCAATTAATTTTGTGTTATTTCCAAGGCTCCAGTTGAAAATGTCCTTGTTGTAATAAAATTCCTATGCCTCTTAACCCAGCATTTTAACTAATGAATTTAATTGTGAAGAAAACTGCTGTCACTAAAGCTTTCCTCTTAATCATGCCTCTATTTATGACCAAAAAAATATGTTGCTATGGAAATTTTAGTGTCAGACTTGCATCTCATAAAGCTCTACTGAAGTGTAAAGCAAAAATAGGAAACGAGTCTCAGTAAAGAAAAACTTCTTAATATATTTTTAAAAGCATTGAAATTATGGATAGTAGATGGATTTTACAAATGAACCTCATTTTGCATAACAAGTCATGTATAAAGTTCTGCATATATTCCAATTTTAGGAAAATCAAATAATTTAAAGTGTAACTAGGGAACTTACCGTTGACAGACACTGCTCAAGGAATCTGCCTCAATTTAATTAAGCATATATTGAGGCCCTACTATCTTAAGAAACAATATTTTCATAGATTGAATTTTCCAAAATGAGCATGTATATAACTTGACATTAGTTTCAAAATGATTTTTAGTTGTCATTAAAACCCTAAATTATAGAACCAGATGTGAACTACAGCTATATAATGAGACCAGAGTCACAACTCACATTTAATAGCTATTTACCCATAGGTGAGTCAATAACCACATAAAGCACGCTGGCCAACAAGATAAAGAAGGTAGACGATGTACTGGCTTTTAGCTTATGAAATACCTCGCATGTGCAAAAAGTGGAGACCAATATAACAAGACCCCAACTTAAAAAAGACAATTTTACAAGTACAAATGAAACTTCTTGCCTTCTTACTAGATCTCATTCCCCCTTCTTTATCCAAGAGGTGACTCCAAACCTAAATGTTGGGTTGCCCGTGAACCTGCACTGAGAAACATAGTACTTACTTACACAACTACAAATACTCTGTATTATGTCATTTTGCCTTTTATTTTTTTAAATTTTTTTTTCCTTCTTTTGCCTCAAAAAGTGACATTTATTCAAAGAAAAAAATAGGAAAAAAAGTGACAAGATGTCCATCCCTTGGCTCCTTTTCCTCCCCCCTCCTGCTCTTCTTCTGCCCCCCAGACCGAGGCCCGGGTCAGGCTCGGTGGACCACCCTTCAGATGAGGTCAGCAACATTGAGGGGCATTTCCTCAATGGAGGTGTTGTAGAAGGTCTCGATGTCTCAAAGAGTCCTCTTGTCTTCTTCTGTCACCGTGTTAATAGCCACACCCTTAGAGCTGAATCGTCCACCACGACCGATTCTGTGGATATAGTTTTCCTTGTTGGTAGGAAGGTCATAGTTGATGACTAGAGACACCTGCTGCACCTCGATGCCTCTGACCAGCAAGTCAGTGGTAATCAGTGCTCTGCTAGAGCCCGAGCAGAACTCCCTCATGATAACATCTCGCTCCTTCTGGTCCATGTCTCCGTGTATGACAGACACGGTGAAGTCTTGGGCGTGCATCTTCTCGGTGAGCCAATCCACCTTCCTTTGGGTGTTGATGAAGATGACTGCCTGCGTGATGGTCAGAGTCTCGTACAAGTCGCACAGCGTGTCCAGCTTCCACTCCTCTCGCTCCACGTTGATGTAGAACTGGCGGATGCCCTCGAGGGTCAACTCCTCTTTCTTGACCAGAATCCGAATGGGGTCCTTCATGAACTTCTCAGTCACCTCAAGCACATCAGAAGGCATCGTGGCAGACAGCAAAACCACCTGGGTGTTGCTGTTGAGTTTTTGGAATGTGTCATAGATCTGCTCCTTGAATCCATGGCTTAACATCTCATCAGCTTCATCCAGTACAAACATCTTGATGTATTTGGGAGACAGGTATCTCCGGTTCAGCATGTCAAACACACGACCCGGGGTGCCCACGATGATATGGGGAGACTCCATCTGAAGCTTCTGCACCTCAGCATGTACGTTGGTCCCCCCAATGCAGGCATGGCAGGAAGCACCCATGTAATCTCCTAATGACTACCTTCTGTATCTGCTGAGCCAACTCCCTAGTGGGTGCCAGGACGAAGGCCTGTGTAGCCTTTAGATCCAATTCAATTTGTTGCAGAATTGATATGGCAAAGTGGCTGTTTTCCCAGTCCCAGATTGGGCTTGAGCGATCACATCATAACCCTTGATACAAGGAAGACTGGCTCGCTGCTGGATGGCAGAAGGCTTCTTGAAACCATAGGCATAGATGCCAAAGAGAAGGGACTCAGAGAGGTTCATGTCATCAAAGCTGTCAACAATCTCATTCAGTTACTATCGATGACGCCTTTGAGCTCCATCCCATCAGGGCCATTGTCTCTGGATCGGGAATCCTGACTCGCAGACATGATCCTTAGAAAACTCTTTTGCCTGTTTTAAAAACTTTTATATGAATGATGTGTTCATATGTTTTCTGCAACACTTCACTTTTCTCTTTTGCTCAACCTACTTTTGAAGTGCATCCAGATACATATGTCTCTTTAATTCATTTACAACTATTGTGCAGTAGTGTGTTACACATTCATTTCTTTTCTTTTCTTTCTTTCTTTCTTTCTTTCTTTCTTTCTTTCTTTCTTTCTTTCTTTCTTTCTTTCTTTCTTTCTTTCTTTCTTTCTTTCTTTCTTTCTTTCTTTCTTTCTTTCTTTCTTTCTTTCTTTCTTTCTTTCTTTCTTTCTTTCTTTCTTTCTTTCTTCTTTCCTTTCTTTTTTTAAAGAGACACAGAGAGAAGGAGAGAGAGAGAGACATAGGCAGAGGGAGAAGCAGGCTCCACACAGGGAGCCTGATGTGGGATTCAATCCCGGGACTCCAGGATTACACCCTGGGCCAAAGGCAGGGGCTAAACCGCTGAGCCCCCCAGGGATCCCTACACATTCATTTCTAATTCCTGTGTACTGTTGTGCTGTATGACTACACCGCTATTGATCTATTCTCCACCTGAGGAATACCAGGTAGATTTGGTTTTCTGTGTTTTTGTTTTTTTGCTATTGTAATCAAGGCATCAGTGAACATTTTTGCACGAATTTCCTTGGGTGTGTGGGCAAAGCTTCTTTGGGGGGATATACTGCCAATGTCTCAAGTGTGGGAAAACAAGAAAAGGCGGTTAAACAGTGGACTTCCTGGTCCACTGTATTCTTCCCTAATCCACAGTTAAGGGCTTGTCCAATCCTGTGCACACATAGGTAATTTTCAACTACTAAAATTTATGTTTCCATAGGTGGAAGATACCCTGGACGACATTATACATATTTCACCGTGGTTTCCAGACTTCATGGACAGCTTGTCCATTCCAAGATATGTTAACAAACAGTGAGGTACTCAGTCTCAAGCTAAATAAAACCCAAAGGAAGGGGGGCAGACTCACACACTTATGACACTTTACAGCTAAGGCTATCAGACTGCTTGTGAAAATACAACAACGCAAAACTCTGTGCTGAAGGGCACTATTAAGAGCCAAATGAGCAGGGCACCAGCAAGCACCCAAGGAGCCCTGGGACCTGGCTGCTCTGCCATTTGAATTAGGATGGAGAGATTTCATTTAAATGTGCAGAAGGAGAAGGAAGAGCAATACAGACTAGAGACAGAAACCAAGTTTCTAGCACTCTCCAGAAATGTGCCATTTTCCCCCTGCAATTCAATGAAGGAGAACAAGTCTGCTGGGATGGGCAATGTGTAAAGCGCCTACACGGGAAGTGAACCGAGACTACTGCATTTAAGCCTCTGAATAGCTGGCAGGTGGTCAATTTCTAAAGCAATTTCTTGGAGATTGATATGGAGAAAGATCTGGGAAGCTCTGGGATTTTATTACCCATCACTTAGCTGCTGGCACTGGCTCCTGTTCTCCGGCTCCTTGCTCGCCTCCCCTCTCTTTCGGCTTCCCTTTTCCCCCTTTCGGTTTGCGTCCTGTCACTCTCTGTTATAATTAAAATGGAAAACATTGCAGGTGTCTGCTATAAAGCATTTGCAGATATTGTATAGTACATGAAGAAATAAGCAGCTGCAAATTGTGTAATTTGGTCTTAAAAAAAAAAACAAAAAAACAAAAAAAACAAAAAAAAAACACCCTGAAAGACATTCTGGAAATAAACACATCTTTCATCCTGGTAGGTTTGAATTTTCTTTTTGTTTGTACTTCAGCCCATTTGCTCATTATTTCCTCACCGCCTTGTATGGAAAGTAAAGTTTCAGCTTTAACTAGTGAGTGCTCCTCTTTTAGAGGAGATGGGGGAATTTCTGGAATCATGGCTTAAAATGGGGCAAGTGTGTCTGTAGGGTGTGGTGCAGCCTTAGGCAGTGTTTCTCTCAGTCAAAACAATGCCTAAGAATAACAGCAGCTGTAAGTTACTAAAAGTGGAGAAAAAAATAAACGTGTTGAAATATTTATTATCTGTGATAGTTGGAAGGGATCCACCATCCCCAAAGGAAACCAGTATACTGGCATGGATGACAATGGGGACACCCCAGTCCCCACTCCCACAGCCTTGTTTCCTTGGGGGCATCCGTTCAGGTCTGCAAGTCATTTAAAAAAAAAAAATCTGCTCCTAGGGTAGACAATAGGTGTTCCAGTTTTAGCTTGAGGCTCAGCTATGTCTTCCTTCTCCTTGACTTTCAAATTTCCTGGAGCAATGGAGTGGGTGTAAGAGCTGTGGAAGCCAGTGTAGCAATGAAGAGTTAAAATGCTCCAGTCAGATTTAAGTCTTGGCTCTACCTCTAGCTGTGATCATTGGGCAAATTATCTAATTGCCTTATGCTTTTGTTTCCTCATCAGTATTATGGGGTCAGTCATCCTATGGGAATCATGGTCAGGATTCTCATGAGGACAGGAGGAGATAACGCATAGGAGGCATATAATATCGTGTCTAGCATGGCAAATGCTCCAGAAAGGTTAGGCAGTAATGGTAGTGGTAGCAGTGGTGGAGGTGGTGGTGATACCTTCACTTCCCCTCCTTTTGGAGCCCCATAGTGCCATCTTGCCTGGGTCACATCCATCCATCCATCCATCCATCCATCCATCCATCCATCCATCCATCCAAGAAATGTTACAGACATGTGCCAGGCATTATTCTAGGGTCCTATAAATAGTGCATGCCTTTATATCCACTAATGTTTAAAATAAAGAAAAATGAAAAGCACCCATTTAGTAAAAATTTATTAGTGGAAGACATGAATATGCACTCCTTGGAAATTAACGTTAGGTTGAAGTGAATGGCCGTGGCTACTAGTGATGCTACACTTTCACTCCAGTATTAAATGTGTAGGTAATTTCTCGTGCCTTTTTTGCCCCGGTGGCTAAACTTGCCATAAGTTAAACTTTCCCTGTGAGAAACACAAAACCCCTGAAAGCATCCTCTCTCCCACGAGAGAAATTTATAAACTCTAGTGTCTGGCTGAAGGATTAGGAAGCCCTCACCACATAAGAGCCGCCACTATCCTAACGGCTTTTCTGCAAGACCTAAATTTTATTTCCTATGAAGGTATAGCCATCAGGCAATTTCCTTTTCTGAACTCAATGGAAAATATTTTGTTCTTTTTTCTTTCTCTGCAGCATAGTTTCCTACTGGCTTTGTCTCTATTTCTTCCTTTTCCATTGTATACTGCATACTTATCTTCTCTGAAAGTCATTCCATTATTTTTTTCATACATTCATTCATTTTCACTTAACATTTATTGAATGTCCACTAGTGTCAGGAGTTTGCCACTCCTCTCCTTAATCACCGGTAAAAGTACCCCATGATATGCTAAATCAAGCCTGAAGTCTTTTTTTTTTAAGATTTTTTTTTCATTTTCCCTTAACTATTCATGGGCCCGCATACATGAAGCATTTAGGTACAGCATTCTTTGATGCTAAATTAAATGGGTCAGAAATGCGTGATCCTCTTCCAACTTGGCAGGGAAATGATAACTCCTAGCAAAGGGCTATTACTACCTCAGGTATTGTGCTAAGCACCTTGTTACATCATCTCACCCTAATTCACACAACAATCCTATTAATAGCCTCATTCTACAGGTGAGGAAATGAAGGCTTAAAGAATCTGTTTCTTTCTTACAGTTGCAGAACTCTGCAGTAGTGAAGTTACTGTTCAAACTCAGGTCTGCATAATTCCATTGTCTATGCTCTAAAATTTTATGCCATGTTGCCTCTCAGCAGCATAAAATATAAAAGGTCTTAAATTGCTACAGATTTCTTTCCAAGCCACATAGACAAACTCCCAACGTTGAACTGATCACATGTTGACGTTTAATCCAGAGTTCTTCACCCGTGGCACTACTGACACTTTGGGCCAGATAATCCCTGGTTGTTGGGGGCTCTTCTGGGCATTGTAGGATAGGGAGTGGCATCCCTGGCTTCTACCCACTGGAGGCCACTAGCACCCTCCTCCCAGGCATAGCAATCAAAAGTGCCTTCAGACATTGCCACTTGTCCCCTGGAGGCAAAATTATCCCCAGTTGAGAACCACTGTTTTAATCCATTCTTGATCTATGGACACATCTAAAGACAACCTCACATGTGAACTATACAAACATGGAAATAGTTGCACCTGCACACACATATTTTCTACGAACAATTCTGTAAGATGGTATTACAAAGCATTATCATTTAATTCAGATACAATGTAAGACATCACTCAAAGCTACAATTTTTGAGGAAATTTAGCTTCTGTAAGAAACAATTATATTTTGCTTGTTTTATAAGACAGTTCCAAAAATGTATTCAAACCAAGAAAAACAGTATCAATTAAATCCTTTATAAGGTTAATTAACACATAAAGAATGTTTAGGGAATAATTGACACCATCCAGTTGAAAAGGCTTCCTCCTGACACGATACAACCATTAGCAAGATCGAAAAGTCTCTCAAGATTGAATATAGATGGCAGCGAGATATCAAATGGAACCTGAGAAAAAGCAGAAAGTGTTCATGAAATGCATCATTTCAAACTGTTGGCTGAAGTGAAGTTCTCAAACCTACAAATACCAATTCCATATAACGATTTTATGTGAAAGATATTTAACTCTTGCCTAAGGTAAAATGCAAAGTTTCATTTCTCTGCGCTGCTGAAATGTCACACACTATCATTTTAGATCCTATTAAGATTCATAGATTAGCCTATAAAATAGCAGATATTTTAGAAATAGAGACTATTTGCATCTCTATAATCACTGTAGATGATTCTAAAGGTAGGACTTTGGCCCTCTTCCTAACAAAACGCTTTCCTCCATTAACAGGCTGCCCAGTTGACAAATGTCCCTGTCTTACTGGAGCTTAAGTCCTGCCACAGTGAAGCAAATTATGTTTGGCGCCTACTCTCTCTGAAAGAGGCGCGAGGTTACCTGGTGCAGCCGAAGACACCTGAACAGATATAAAAGACGGAAAATAAGAGCACTGGTTATTTCATTGAGAGAGAGGTGGGAAGGTGAGAATAATAAACAGGAAGGAACATTAACATTTCCTGGGGACCTATTCTATGCAGATCTAGATACTTTCGAAGATGAATGAGCAAATGTCTTGTAGAATGACCACAGCGGATTAGATCCTTGTGGGCCTAAATTCTGGCAAGAGATTAGAAGACAAGTTTTATTAATTTCTTGTCAAATTGTTAAACGAACTTTTTCTTCCTAAGGAAACACAGTGAAACTAAAAGTGGAGGCTGATTTTTATTTCCTTTTCTTCATTTCGTTGGATTAAAACACGACCAAAGCATTCCAGTGCCTTCTAAAACTTAAAATAATAAAGAGGCGAAACAATTAATAGTGTCTTCCTTCCTCACTTGATCCTGAGGTACTAGGTATTACCAGTTTGAGGAGTATCTTCCCAAAACTTTTAAAGTCCTTTCACAAATGTATTATTCATGTGGGTTTTTCTTTTCCCTTTTTGCTTTCCTTCGTTTCTTGAAATAGGATAACTGGATTTCCATTATTTGCTTTTTCAACTACCAATATGTAAGAGAAATCCCTCCTTAATCAATTCAGGGAGACAGAATAAACTACATGGAGTTTAAGAGTGTGCATTTTGGGGTAAGACTGTTTTGTTCAAATTCAGACTTCACCACATACCAGCTATGTGAGCTTGAGTAAAATACTTGATCTGTTTGAATTTTAATTCCGTCATCCATAAAATTAGAATATTGTTATTACAATTGCTATCACAATATATTGTTGTTACAAGATGGAATGAATTTAAATATATACTCAGATCGGTGCCTAGCATACAATGAACACACAACAAAGGCTACATGTTACTATCCTTGTCGAACACACTCTTTTTTATGGCTACAAAACAATACATGGGATGGTCGTATCCTATAAATCAACCACTCGCCAGAGAGGTCGTCTCTAGTTTTTGTACATTTGTTTATTCATATACATCCTTGGACATCGATGTTCCTATTTCTGGACCACTGATTCCCCACGATGGTTTAGTTTAGTCAAAGGGTGTTCACATTTCACATTTTAACATTTCTTGTCAGATTACTTTTCCGATACGATTATGGCAGTTAACACTTCAATCATAAATACAGAGGTATAGATAACCAATAAACCCAGATCTTTTTGTTGAAAAGATTGTTCTTTCCTCCCTGCACTGCAAAGTCACCTTTGACATAAACCATGGGACCCAATATGCCTGGATCTCTTTCTGGACACTATTTTGTTCCATCGGTCTATATCTATACCCTCTCCAATCCCCCACTGTTATTACAGCTCTTTCGTAAGACTTGACAACTAGAAATGTAATTCTATTTTTGTTCTTTTGTTCTTTTTTGTTTGTTTGTTCTTTTTTTAGATGGTTTTGGCTATTGCAGGTCCTTTGCATTTCTGTGTTAATTCCCTGATGCTACTGTAAATGATAGCTTTTCAAATATTTCATTCATAAATTTTTCCCGATATATAGAAATAAAGTTTACATTTACATTCGAAAGCATATAGCAAATTTGCTAAATTCACTTATTCATTCTAAGAGTTTATTTGAAGACTATTTTGGATTTTCTATGTCTATAAATAATAAGAATTTTACTCCTTCCTTTCTCATACTTCCACCTTTCTATGTTCTCCCTTTACTTCACTGGCTGAGAATCTTCAAGCTGTGTTAATTAGAAATGGTGAAGGAAGTCATAAACATATGATTAACTTTTAATTCAGGGAAAAGGGAAAGGTTTATTTAATGAATGGCATTGTAAAAGTGCCTACTACTAAAATTCATTATTTTCTTTACTTATGTCCTGTACTATCTTTGTTTAATTTATTCCTAGGCATTTTGTTATTATTGTGAATGTTTTAAAGTTTTACAATTTTTGTTTAAAATGATTATTCTTGAGGTGCCTGGCTGGCTCAGATGGTGGAGAATGTGAATCTTGATCTCAAGGTTGTGAGTTTGAACCCACGTTGGATGTAGAGATTACTTAAAAATAAAATCTTTTTAAAAATGGTTATTCTTAGTAGAAACAAAGTTATTGATTTTTATATCAGCCACTTTATCAGATTCTCTTAATCAAAGAAGACATAGACATGGCCAACAAACACATGAAAAAATGCTCCGCATCACTGGCCATCAGGGAAATACAAATCAAAACCACAATGAGATACCACCTCACACCAGTGAGAATGGTGAAAATTAACAAGACAACAACAAATGTTGGAGAGGATGCAGAGAAAGGGGAACCCTCTTGCACTGTTGGTGGGAATGTGAACTGGTACAGCCACTCTGGAAAATTGTGTGGAGGTTCCTCAAAGAGTTAAAAATAGAATTGCCCTACAACCCAGCAGTTGCACTGCTGGGGATTTACCCCAAAGATACAGGTGCAGTGAAACGCCGGGACACCTGCACCCCAATGTTTATAGCAGTAATGTCCACAATAGCCAAACTGTGGAAGAAGCCTCAATGTCCATCAAAAGATGAAAGGATAAGGAAGGTGTGGTCTATGTATACAATGGAATATTACTCAGCCATTAGAAATGAGGAATACCCACCATTTGCTTCAACATGGATGGAACTGGAGGGTATTATGCTGAGTGAAATAAGTCAATTGGAAAAGAACAAACATTATATGGTCTCATTCATTTGGGGAATATAAAAATAGTGAAAGGGAATAAAGGGGAAAGGAGAGAAAATGAGTGAAAATACCAGTGAGGCTGACAGAACATGAGAGACTCCTAAATCTTGGAAACGAACAAGGGGTAGTGGAAGGGGAGGTGGGCGGGGGGTTGGGGTGATGGGGTGATGGGCACTGAGGGGGGGCACTTGATGGGATGAGCACTGGGTGATATGCTATATGTTGGCAAATAGAACTCCAATAAAAAAAATAAATAAATAAAATAGAAATCTAAGAAGAAAAAAAAGATTCTCTTAATCATTTTTAAACCCTTACATTTTCGTTTTCCAGTTATATCATTTACAAATAAATATAACTTCATTATTTGTTAGTATTTATGTTACATATGATTTTGTTCCCTTCCCTGATTGCAGTAGCTAAAAATCTGAAAGTAATATGGATTCCTAGAAGTGCTATGGAGTCCTGTTACTCCTAAAACTTCTACTTAAATTAGGAATAGGAGGAAACCACCTAAACATGTTCTGGGTAATTTATGAAATTTTATTTTATTAAACAGTAAAATTAAAAAGCCACTATCATCAAAAACATGGAGTTCAGTTTTTAAAAATGTTGAGTTAGGTGAAAATGAGAAATTTATCTCATAGTCAGAGTACACCAATGCTATAAACATTAAGAGAATCTGAATGTGCTTTAGGAAGTCAGAGTTATATCTTTTCCCCAGAGAGTTCAAGATTTTAAAACTTAGAATTTATAAGATCTCAAATAAAATGATACAGTTAAAAGGTAAAACATTTCCTGAGACATGTTTCTTGACTTGTATTTACTCAATCTTGATACCTGAACATTTAAAGTAAGCTCATATAATGTTTTATAATGTGAACACACCCATGAGGCTCAGAGACTTTTTTTAAAGATTTACTTATTTATTTGAGGGTGGGAAGAGGCAGAGGGAGAAGGAGAGAATCTCAAGCAGACTCTCCTTTGAGCAGAACCTGACAGGGGGCTTAATCTCACAACCCTGAGATCACGACCTGACCCAATATAGAGTTGGATGCTTAACCCATTGGGCTACCCAGGTGCCCCAGAGGTTCAGAGACTTTCAGTGACTCACCCAAACTCCCTAGGCTAGTACATATCATAGCCAGGATCTATACTCCTGGCTCCTCAGAACACGTTCCTAACCACTCTGCTGTACCGCCTCTCCGCCCCGCTGCCCAACTGTCCTTTGAGCTCCCTCCCACCGTGTGTGGCATTCGTGAAATACCCCTGTTCCCTGCAGCCTCTCCTTCTACTCCTACCTGACTGCAATCTCCTGCTCCTCCTGTGGGCTCCGTGGTGCTATTGACCCTTTTCCAGTTTTGGTATTTGGAAATTTTATGGAAGTTTCTAAGGCTTCCACAGGGAATTTCTCAAGTAAAGTCAAGCTTATGTGAAATTACTGAATTTCTTTTTTTTTCCTTTTGCCATTCAATAGAGACAGGATTGGTGATCATATAATTGTGGGGGAGCCTTTTATGTCTTTTGTAAGCAGCCTTGAATCTGAATTGTCTTGGATAAGGTACCAAGGAGTCCCGGTTCCTTTCCATGGATCAAGAAAGGCTTTGTGGAGAGAAAGGAAGAAAACCACCTGGCAGGTAAGCAGACTGTAAATTAGTTCAAACAGGCTATGCTTTAAAGGGCAATAGTAAAGAAATGGTGATAGTTCTGCCTGTCTGGAAAGGATAGAAGTTGGAAATAATAGGAGGAAGGGAAAAGAGGTAATCAAGTTGGGGCACGCTGAAGGGGTTCATTGCCAGGACTTGAGCTTGTCTGGGGGAGCTCTGAAAGTCACTGGACAGTTAAGGCTACTTGCCAATGCTATATTCTATAGGAGCTTCTGCATGAAAACTAGATTCTGTCCTAATGAAAGATTTTTGTTACTTCTGTTCTTTTGTTGCAATAACTTTCCTTGACTGAAAGAGAAGTCCTATAGTCTTCAAAGTATCTCTGGTTTTTCTCAATCCAGTGAGTTTTTGTTGAGCACCTACGTTGAGAACTCCCCTTGCTTCTCTCTCAGCACATTGCCAGTTGCCTTTTCAGTGATTCTAAGTGTTAATGACCAAGAAGAAAGGGAGAACACCAAATCCACTCCTAGTAATTGGTAAGTGGGTTATGAAAACCTGTGGGCATAGTGATATGGGTGGATTTAACTTTGTCTCCTTTCAAGAACTTTCAAACACAGAGAGTCAGAGCCATCAGGGGAAAAAAAGGTTTAAAAGCTTCAAGATAAGAAAACAAATGCTTTTTTCATCCAGCATTCTCACATATAAGTTTCTGTACCATGTTAGAGTTCTATCTCAATATATCCCCCGAGTTTTCGAAGTTAATAATTTATTGGATTTTTTTTTCAGACTGGGGAAAAACATTCATTCCAAAGTAGGAAGGATAATATGATACCAGCTTACTTAAGAATCAATATCATGAATGACTGGTGACCCATCCGATAAAAGTTCCAGATGAGAGGGAACTAGAGATCTTTGGTTTCACTTTACTTTATATGATTAAGAGAATCCCTTCACCAACAGTAACACATATTATCTCCCCAATATAACAAAAATAGCACCCAATACTTAAGAAGGTGAGAAGGGCTTGTATACAACCCTGCCAGGCCACAGGAAATTTCACATTTTGCTGAGAACAAGATTTTTTTTTTTAGATTTTTATTTATTTATGATAGTCACACAGAGAGAGAGAGAGAGAGGCAGAGACACAGGCAGAGGGAGAAGCAGGCTCCATGCACCGGGAGCCCGATGTGGGACTCGATCCCAGGTCTCCAGGATCACGCCCTGGGCCAAAGGCAGGCGCCAAACCGCTGAGCCACCCAGGGATCCCTGCTGAGAACAAGATTATCTTTCTCATTCTAGTTTTGTGTTAATAAAACTTTAAATACGGGATCCCTGGGCGGCTCAGTGGTTTGGTTCCTGCCTTCGGCCCATGGCGTGATCCTGGAGTCCCAGGATTGGGTCCCACATCGGGCTCTCTGCATGGAGCCTGCTTCTCCCTCTGCCTGTGTCTCTGCCTCTCTCTCTCTCTCTGTTTCTCATGAATAAATAAATAAAATCTTTTAAAAAAATAAAAAAAGAAAACTTTAAATATGACAGAAAAAAAGGCTCTTTTTAAAACATAATACGACATCAAAGGGTCATTTTGGTAAGAGTAGAAATCTTTTTAAATTAAATTTTAAAGAAATAACAGGATTATAAAGACATCTTGCAGGGAACAGGAAACTGAGAAACTAAAGATGGGATATGGGAGAGAAAGAATTTATACAGAGAATTGGTTCAAATCTTATACTATCTAAAAATAGGATTGATTTCTTCTTAAATCATCATTACCACCACTACTATTGTCACTGTCACTGTCCCGGCACTGAGCCTTGGCTGTGCATGGCATTTCCTTGAGCTCCTGAGCAGAGTTCACCTTTTAATAAAGGACACTTCTTGTTCAGACATGTTGTCCCACATGTGCAGGAAACCAAATGTTTCAGTCAGGCCAGAAACTGTTCGGCCTTGTCTCTCCTCTTGTATCTAAGCAGATGCCAAAAATGTTTTGAACAATAGCCTCTTTGCCTCTTATTGAAATACATGAAGAATGCCTCCAAAAGGGAAGATCGATTGAAGGAGACTACATCCACTGGGTGTATGTTTAAAAGTCAATTTTAGGATATGTTCATAGTTTCCAGTTGTGGTATGATAAAAAATAAGTAATTGATCTTTGTCCCAGCTTCCTGGCATAGAGCTCCTAAAAGAGTTTTCCTTTGTTTTTTTGTTTTTTTTCTTTTGTATGCTAACAAGATGACTACGGCAGGGAAGGGGCCTAATAGCTTCAAGATGGAGCTGGTCACCGGGAAAGCCAGCCATGTGATTGGAGAGATAGAGTTTTCAGCCCTAGGCCCTGATCTCTGGGGAAAGAAAGGAGACTGGAGATTGAGTTTGACCACAGTGGCCAACCATTTAATAAATTGGACCCATGTAATAGAACCTTCACGGAAACCCCATAACCACAGAACTTCTTGGTTGGTGAACACAATGAAGTGCTGGGAGGGTGGAGCTCCCAGAGAGGGCATGGAAGCTCTGCCCCTCTCTCCAGCCCCCGTATCTTGCTTTCTGCATACATCTCTTCTATTTGACTGTTCCTTGGTTGTATCCTTTATAATAAAATAATTGCAAACAAAGCACTTTCCTGAGTTCTGTGATTTAGTCTAGTGAATTATCAGATCTGAAAGGATATCATGGGAACTCTCAAATCTGTAGTCTGCTGAGCAAAAGTGTGGATGGATTGCCTGGGTACTTCATTTGTAACTGGCACCTGAAGTGGATTACAGCTTTAATTCGTGTAGTCTGTGCTAACTCTAGGTAGTAGTGTTAGAATTGAATTGAATGGTTAGACACCCAGTTGGTGTCAGCAAATTGCAGAACTGGTTGGTGTCAGGAAAAACCACCTAACAGTCATATCTGGTATTATGTAAATTAGGGCCATGTTCAGCTGGTGAGTGTCTTTGGACCTTTGGGGCCTTCTCCTACACTCCCCTCCTCTGTGGCAGCTAGTCTGTGCACATTGCCCTTCGTTCTCCTCCCCAGGCCAAGTGGAGGCACTCCTCGATGAGAAATGATAGGGCCGGCAGTGATATCTCCATTATGGGAATATGCACTTTTTATAGGGAGTTATTTAAGAAAACAATCTTGTAATGCCAAAAGAGATCCTTGAGAAAAAAAAATAAAAGTTTAGGCTGTCCATATCAGGCTTGTTCTAACTGCTTAAGAGTCTAAGGCACACCAAAAAAGAATCTTTGAAATGTGACACCCTATGGTGCAGGAAGAGCAGCTGCTCTCTCCCTCTCTCTCCAGGAAAGTATTTTTCACCATACAGAGAACTAATAAAGGGTCTCAAACAGGGCAAATCCCTTTTAAAATATCAAAAGCTCTAATCAGAACAGAAGGATGAGTTATGCAACCAACAAGGAAGTACATGAGGCATAAAGGCAAGATGCAAGTTCATGGCCAGTGGTTCGGTGCTTCTAATCAGGGCTCTGGGGGAAGAGTTAAAGTTCCTTGGATAGAGGATTTCACGGAAATGCCTGTGTTCAATGTGTTATAAAACTGAACGCCTATTTCTCACTCTCTGTGCAGATGCAAAGTATAAATTCTGATACAGTATTTATATATGATTACATCATTTTACATCATTGCCTTTATTTGCAGAAGATAGTTTGAAAGCTTTACCAAGTCCTTGTTTTCCTACTCTGAAAAAAATATGTTTTCTAAGAGAGGAAGCCTGCATTTATGGATGATTGCAAATGGGCTGGAGTCTTTGTTTTACAGAGTTTATTTCATCTGTAAATTGACCGTTTACAAATGAAATGGAGGTCAAGAGAAAATGTGATTGAGCTATGAGGTCACATTGTAGAATGTAGTTTTAATCATGATTGGATGACATGCATATGATGTTTTCTCCTTACTTCTCTGTTGGAAAGTAAACTTCAAGCCAGAGTATGCTTCCGTTTTCCTTTGGCACTCTTCTAATTCCCATAAACAAGGATTAATTAAGCATCCATGTATTCATCACCAGTTAGGGATTTTATCTTTATTCTTTACCTCACTGCTGAGGTTCCGGTTCCTGGGAGACAGACTCTGAGATGAGACTTTGCTTCCAGGAAGCTTATTAGGAAATACTCTTGGGATCAACATTCATGAGAAAAGGAGAAGACAGCAGGATTAGCAGAGAGAAGATGGGCTGCAGGGCAGTCCTGAGGAAGGGCTCAGCCAACACCATGGAGTTCTGAAGCTGGGCTGACCCTTCAGAGATGCACTGATTTGTGGTAGGGAGGGGTCAGGTCTTTGCACCCCATATCAACCAGTATTTGGATGCAGACCTCCCCTGAGGAAGAGGCCATCTCTTTTCCCTGTGGGCAATTCCTGGAGAGGATTGAGAACTGAAAGCATCAGTCAGCACATTTCCCAGGGCTGGGAAAATGAGCTCTTCAGTCCTGAAGGGGAGATCTGGGTGGCTCAGTGAAGGGGCTGTGACAGGCACAAATATTTAATTCAATGGTCAACTGTAAAACCATTAAACAACTAGCAATATGACAAAATGCATACTAGTATATAACCAATATAAGCCAAAGGGAGATTTAAAGTAATAACTAAGTAGGTATTCTTATGCCAGATTTCCAAATGCTGCTTTTCTGGGTCATGGCAAAACAAGCTTAATATATTTTCAGTACAACTCCTATTAATCACTTTATTTGATTACCCCAAGGAACAGTCCCCATTTTGTAGTACAAGGAGAAGAACTGGGAAACAAAGAATAGGAGGAAGATTCAGAAACAGTCTTTTTTCCCTCAAATAATACCTTTCCATAAACTTAAATACAAAGAAGTTCAATAATTTCACCTAAGCTTGACTCTACTTGAGAAATTCCATATGGAAGCCCTAGAACCTTCCATAAAATTTCCAAAGTCAAAGCTGGAAAAGGGTTCCAAGTCCCACAGAGCCGGGGGGTGAGGGGTAGGAGACTGCAGTCAGGTGGGAGTAGGGGGAGAGGCTGCAGGGAGCAGGGGCTTTCTGTGGTTGCCACACATGGTGGGAGGGAGCTCGGAGGACAGTCAGGCAGTTGGGGGGGGGGGAAGGGCAGCACAGCAGTGGTTAGGAACGTGTTCTGAGGTGTAGGTACTCTGACACTCCTTAGCTGAGGAAAGAACCTGGGCAAGTCACTTAAATTTCTCACATGCCATAAACAGATAATAACAGTATCCACCTTAACTAGAAACAGAAATCTAAAGTCACATGCTGACCTTTAGAATATATGTGTATATTAATGTCTGATTGCTGCTAACAAATTTATGACAAACTTAGTACCTTACTATAGATCTCCTCTCTTACAGTCCTGGACATAAGAAATCTGAACCCAGTGTCACTGTGCTAATATCAAGGTGTCAGCAGGGCTGGTTCTTTCTAGGCGTGGTAAGGGGGGAATCTGGTTGTTGTTTTTGTTTTTTGTTTTTTGTTTTTTTACTTTGGTAGCTTCTAGAGGCCACCTGTTTTCCTTGATTTGTAGCCTGCTCTGCTTCCATCATCATGTGCCTTCTCCTATTGTCAAATCTCCCTCAGCTTCCCTTTTATAAGATTGACTATATTTAGGGCCCACCTGGATAGGCCAGAATAATCTCCCCATCTCAACAACCTTAACTTAATCATATCTGCAAAGCCCTTTTTGTCATACAAGGTAAACGGTTCTGGGGATTAGGATGTGGATATATCTCTGCGGGAGCCATGATTCAGCCTACCACATGGGTGGTTAAATGATACGGTTGAGTTCACAAGAACATCATATTTATATCCTATCTCCTCAACAAAGTGCTGGTAGCTGGAGTTACTGAATTGTTTCTATTTAAAAATTCGTAGCATTATTTGCAACAACATGGATGGAGCTGGAGAGTACAATGCCAAGTGAAGTCAGAGAAAGACAAATACTGTATAATTTCACTCATATGTGGAATTTAAGAAACAAAACACATGAACAAAAGGGAAAAAAGAGAAAGAGACAAACCAAGTAACAGACTCAACAACAGAGAACTGGTGGTCACCTGGGGGTCCTGAAGGGGAGGATGGATGAAATAGGTGATGGGGATTAAAAGTAAATTTATCATGATTAGCAGTGAGTAATGTATAGAATTGTTCAATCACTGTATTGTAAACATGTTATCTATACTGGGATTAAAATTTAAAAGTAAATAAATAAATATTCATGGCATTGCTGTAAAATGCCTATTGTACCAGAAAGTATTAGTGTCCCCTAAAGTACATACTTGTTCCTCTACAATTCTCTATGTTCTTGCATATCAGGTTGAAGCCAATATGATATGAACAGAAATTATGACGGTCATTCCATGCTTGCTCTTGGAAATGGTCGCCCTAATTTATGGCCTAAGTGGAGACACTTTTTGAGACTAAAAGGGAAGTATATTAAGCATCTCTCTGAATCAACGGGTATACATTATGAGTGCTGCAGGCAAACTCAGATGTGTGGTCGCCCTACTTGGAAACATCCAGTGCAGTCCTTCAGCTCTCCTCTTCTGCACTGGTGAGGCTGGAGGCCACAGCACAGCTACAAGGAGAAGGAGAGTTGTTCCACCTGTACTGGACTTTGCACAGGAAAGAAATGAACCTTTATTGCCCTGATATTTGGGGTCTGTGGTTGCAGCATAACCCAGCCCATCCTGTCTAAGGCACACAGGTGCTGGCACACTTGTCCTCTCCTATCATGGGGTGTGATGCCATCAAAGTGAGGGCTTAACTTCACTGAAAGGTAGAGCCTTTGGATCTCAGCAGCAAACTTGTAGGAAGAGATGCTTTAAGTGGGTACAGGATGCTGGGCTCCCTCCTGACTGGCTGTGTCCAGGCTGCCTGTGTGCTTTTGACCTGGGACATAGTCATAAAAACCCCAGAGTCTAAGTAATACTTGGCATTTCTTTTTTTTTTAAATACTACATTTATTTTTTATTGGTGTTCAATTTGCCAACATTAGGAATAACACCCAGTGAACACCCAGTGCTCATCCCATCAAGTGCCCTCCTCAGTGCTCATCACCCATTTACTCCCACCCCTCACCCTCCTCCCTTTCCACCACCCCTAGTTTGTTTCCCAGAGTTAGGAGTCTTCATGTTCTGTCTCCCTTTCTGATATTTCCTACCCATTTCTTCTCCCTTCCCTTCTATTCCCTTTCACTATTATTTATATTCCCCAAATGAATGAGAACATATAATGTTTGTCCTTCTCCAATTGACTTATTTCACTCAGCATAATACCCTCCAGTTCCATCCACGTTGAGAAAATGGTGGGTATTTGTCATTTCTAATGGCTGAGGAATATTCCATTGTATACATAAACCACATCTTTTTATCCATTCATCTTTCGATGGACACTGAGGCTCCTTTCAGTTTGGCTATTGTGGACATTGCTGCTGTAAACATTGGGGTGCAGGTGTCCCGGCGTTTCATTGCATCTGCATCTTTGGGGTAAATCCCCAGCAGTGCAATTGCTGGGTCGTAGGGCAGGTCTAAGAACAGGCCAATAACCAGGGAGGGAATTGAAGCAGTCATCAAAAACCTCCCAAGACACAAAAGTCCAGGGCCAGATGGCTTCCCAGGGGAATTCTATCAAATGTTTAAAGAAGAAACCATACCTATTTTACTAAAGCTGTTTGGAAAGATAGAAAGAGATGGAGTACTTCCAAATTCGTTCTATGAGGCCAGCATCACCTTAATTCCAAAACCAGACAAAGACCCACCAAAAAGGAGAATTACAGACCAATATCCCTGATGAACATGGATGCAAAAATTCTTAACAAGATACTAGCCAATAGGATCCAACAATACATTAAGAAAATTATTCACCATGACCAAGTAGGATTTATCCCCAGGACACAAGGCTGGTTCAACACTCGTAAAACAATCAATGTGATTCATCATATCAGCAAGAGAAAAACCGAGAACCATATGATCCTCTCCATAGATACAGAGAAAGCATTTGACAAAATACAGCATCCATTCCTGATCAAAACTCTTCAGAGTGTAGGGATAGAGGGAACATTCCTCAACATCTTAAAAGCCATCTATGAAAAGCCCACAGCAAATATCATTCTCAATGGGGAAGCACTGGGAGCCTTTCCCCTAAGATCAGGAACAAGACAGGGATGTCCACTCTCACCACGCTATTCAACATAGTACTGGAAGTCCTAGCCTCAGCAATCAGACAACAAAAAGACATTAAAGGCATTTAAATTGGCAAAGAAGAAGTCAAACTCTCCCTCTTCGCAGATGACATGATACTCTACATAGAAAACCCAAAAGCCTCCACCCCAAGATTGCTAGAACTCATACAGCAATTTGGCAGCGTGGCAGGATACAAAATCAATGCCCAGAAGTCAGTGGCATTTCTATACACTGACAATGAGACGGAAGTAAGAGAAATTAAGGAGTCAATCCCATTTACAATTGCACCCAAAAGCATAAGATACCTAGGAATAAACCCAACCAAAGAGGTAAAGGATCTATACCCTAAAAACTATAGAACACTTCTGAAAGAAATTGAGGAAGACACAAAGAGATGGAAAAATATTCCATGCTCATGGATTGGCAGAATTAATATTGTGAAAATGTCAATGTTACCCAGGGCAATTTACACGTTTAATGCAATCCCTATCAAAATACCATGGACTTTCTTCAGAGAGTTAGAACAAATTACTTTAAGATTTGTGTGGAATCAGAAAAGATCCCAAATAGCCAGAGGAATTTTAAAAAGAAAACCATAGCTGGGGGCATCACAATGCCAGATTTCAGGTTGTACTACAAAGCTGTGGTCATCAAGACAGTGTGGCATTTCTTGATAGTGTTTTATGAAGGAGATCACTGGGCTTATAGTCTGGCACCCAAAAACAGGAGAGTCTTAGAACAAAGGCCTGAATAAAGAACAAGGACTGAAGTCTGCATTTTGTTTGTGGGACTTTGTGGCTCAGAAGCAAAGCATGACAGGCTTTGTCAGGAGCTTCCACCGGCAGTGGCCAACTGGAAGCCAGACCTTCCGTGTGTGGAGTGGGAGGAAAAACTGAAACACGGGCTTCTTCATTCGTCTGGGTGGACCCTGAGCTGTGGCAAAGCATTCTTACCACGTGGCCAACACTGACTGGCAATTTCCAATAGACAGTCTAACGGAGCTTGCAATTCACGAAAGAATTACACAGAAATCATTTTACAGGTTGCTTTTTAGAATTTCTAACGTGAGCAGTGAACCTCTGTCAATATTAATGAAAGGATGTGCAGAATGGGGGGGGCAAGGACAGACGGGGGAAGAGGAAGGATGGAAGGAAGCGGAGTGGACACTCACCACTGGGCTTCCCAGAATGTCTGTGAGGTGCCAGCTGACTCCACTAGGCACTGTTGGCTAAGGATAATCCTGCAGCCAAATAAAATGTGCCGACATTCATGAGAATTTTTTGGTTCATCAGAAGTGTGGTCTAATAGCTCTAATAGGGAATTACACTGAGTGAAAAAAAAAATGATAACCCCCAAAGGGTTACATACAGAATGGTTCCTTTTACAGAATGTAATAAAATGACAAAATTATATAACATACCAAATTATAGAAATGGAGAATAGATTAGTAATTGTCAGAAATTAAGGATATCAGTGGAGTGGGTGGTGAAGGGTCTAAAAAGGACAATGAAAGGGGTCCCTGTAGTGACAAAATTGTTCTGTACCCTGACAACTAAAGTCAGCATCCTGGTTGTGATGTCGTAATATTTTTTTGCAAGATGTTACCACTAGGGAGAGCTGAATAAAAGGTACACAGGATCTCTCTAGGTTATTTCATATAATTGCAAGAGAATCTATAATGGTCTCAAAAAAATGTTTAATTAAAAAGAGGATGGCTAAAGAAAGAATATTAATAATACATCTATTAGCTGCCTCTTTACTCTTTTTGAAAATGGAGCAAATATTTAGGCTGAAAGCCACTAATGAAGGAAGTTTCTAATAGTCAAATGAACAAAGACTCATTTCATATTATTTAAAGCTGGAGGGGATCCCTGGGTGGTTCAGTGGCTTAGCGCCTGCCTTTGGCCCAAGGTGTGATCCTAGAGTCCTGGGATTGAGTCCCACCTTGGGGTCCCGGCATGAAGCCTGCTTCTCCCTCTGCCTGTGTTTCTGCCTCTCTCTCTCTCTGTGTGTCTCTCATGAATAAATAAATAAAATCTTAAAAAAAATAAAGCTGGAAAAAAATAAAGATGACCACAATGTACCGAATGCTTACCACTGGCGTTATATTGGCACCATGTGGAAAGTGTTGCATGCTTTTTCTAATGTAGTTCTCCATGAAGAGAACATAAAGACAAGGAACTGAAGTATAGAGAAGCAAAGTGACTTGCTCACGGTCACACAATCAATAGATGGTGGAATAGAGAATTAAATCATGTTTTTATCCAGTAAGTTATGTTGCTTCCGAGAATTTCAACAGAATCTAATAGACCTGAGGTCTTTAAGGGCAAAACTGGACAAGAACCCGTGCCCAGCGCTCTTCCTACCATACTGTGCTCTCACAGATGGTTGAGTAAAGAACATAATGGCATTAGCTGCCTGAGACAGAGGCAGAATCAGAGCAAAAATCTCGAATGGCTAGTGTCCAAAGTATTAACAATAAAAATGGGTAAATTTAAACCTGTGCCTTCTTTGTGTATTTATTTTAATATAAGAATATTTGTGCAGAGACCTTCCAAAGCTTGCCAATTGATTCAGCTATATGAGGCAAAAGCCAATATCCTCCTAAAATGAAAATATGATCCCACTGTAAGGGTACAGTTTTTTTAATCAAGACAAAATCGTTTAGCAAAATGAATGAAGTAAATGAAACTAGATGTTTACCTCTGTTTTTGGCAAAATGGAAAGCAGTAAACAAATTTGCTAATGATACCCCTGCCTTTCACCTCCTTTAAAGTGACCCAAAGCGACTAAACTTCAGGAAGTCGTCCCTTTGGTTCAGAAATGCAGTTTTATCCTGAATGAAGCCAGGCTTGCCTAATCCAGCCGTACACACTCTTCTTGCCACTTAGACAGTAAATACACAATATCAGGTTCATGATTATATTTTGGTTTAAATTACATCCAAGTATCATTATACCAGCAAATTGCACATCTCACAAAAGTAGGACCCATACTTTGAGCACAGAGAGCACAAAGGCTCTTGGTTCCATGATGAGCGAGAGCGTATTTCACCTTGACACTATTGCTGGCAAATCTCTGGGAGACGAGCATTTTGAAAACGCTATAAACAGCTTAGCCTTTTCTTAGCATTTTGAAGAGCACATTAATAGCCTGGCCTTTTCTTAAGGGCCTTCTTTTTCCCTTAGCCAAATTTGACAGTTAGAAGTGAACAGTGAGAGGATGGAATCAAAGTCAGGGCTATGTTTTAAAAGCAGTGTGGAACTGATGTCATCCGGCTTTGTCTTCAAAAGAATATAAGAATATTAAGTGGATGTCTCATGAACTTACACACAAAGGATACTCTTCACTTGAGGACAGAATGATAATGTCTCACAGAAGAAAGATGTAATTCTAGATGCCCATAAAATCTATTCAGACAGCTCTTGGCTGGTACAAAAAAAGAAAAAAAAATAGCAGAATAAGAGGAAGAAAAAGAAAAGAAAATCTGCAACATTCAATCAAAAGAAGTTATAGTTGTAAGTCAAATTAATTTTAAAATACTTAGTACACACCTAACATAGACCATGCGAAACCTTAAGCCCAATGCTGTAAGTGACAGTTTAAAGACAGTATGGTTATGGCCACCATTTGGAAAGTTTTTTTTAAAAAAAGAAACCAAGAAGCATATGGTAATGTAATAAGACTAGCGAAAATAAATTAAATAGTTTAGCATCACCCTCTAGGATTTAACAGCCTATATATAAAAAAAAAAAAAGTGAGGTGGAAGCTTTCCTACATAAATAGGGACACATGCAACCCCGTCCAGCACCCAGAAAAACCACATCGGTCATTTCAAAGGGTGCTTTGAGAACCCACCTAGTTTATCTTCTACCCTTTCCATATGACACACTCAGCAACTTCAGGATAGTTACCGAGCATATTTGGGGAGAGTTGAGGACTAATTTTAAAAATTGCCTAAGCAGGTTGGCCAGGAGTGGCCTCTGCTGGAGCAGGAAGGTGCCAACCAATTGGGAGTGCTTCGCTGGATGCTGCAGCAGATTGCATTTTCCCAAAAATGGCTGCAATGATAGCTCCTAACCCACATGCCCTTCTTACAATTTGACACTGACACTCTGCCCATCAAGAGGTGGAGTCTATATTCAACCCTGAATCTGGGTGGACTGGGGGCTAGCCGGGAGAAGTCATCATGTAACTTAAAAAGCTGGGGGCATACACAGTTGCTGCCTGGTTCTCTTGGGAGGCTCATTCTTGAAACCCAGACGCTACACTGTACTGAGGCCCAACCGGCCACACAGGGGTCACGTGTCTTGGCCCACAGCCCACTCTACGTGGCCAACTCCACTGTGGCCCAGAGCCCACTCTACGTTCCCAGCCCTCAGCCCCTCGCCAAGCATCAAGCACCAAACCAAACTAGCCTTTGAGCCTTCAGGGATCCCAGCCTTAAACACCTGAATCATCCCCAAACATGGAGTCCTCCCAACTCATGGTCCAGGTACCCCAGAACAGAGATAAGCTGCCCTGCTGGGTCCTTTCCAAATATTCATTAAAATGTGGGTCATTTAGGGGCACCGGGGTGGCTCAGTTGGTTGGGGGTCTCGGGAATGAGCCCTGCTCAAGGAGGAATGTGTTTCTCCTTCTCCTTGCCCCCACTCTGCTCTCCCTCACTCTCTGTCTCTCTCTGTGTTTCAAATAAATAAATAAAATCTTTAAAAAAAATTGGGTCATTTCATAGCACTAAGTTTGGGGTGCTTTGTTATATGATAATAGTAACTGGAACAGATGAAAATGGGAACTACATGTGGCTAAAAGTGATGTGGGCAGTCATTCCAAGCACTAGAATTACTGCAGCCTCTCTTTCAGGAATGAACTCCGAAGCTTTATCTTACATGTGTTGTTTTTCTACTATAGCCACTCCTCTGCCTACAAGGGTTTAACTCCAAGTGAACTCACATAGCTCTTAGATCATAATGTTTTCTTAGGATGGTGCCAGGCACTATTCTGAGAGTTTATGTGGATTAATTAATCTACACAACAAACTCATGAAGTAAGTACTATTGTTTTTTTTAAGTAGACTCTATGCCCAGCACAGAGCCCAATGCAGGACCTGAACTCACAACCCTGAGATCAAGACCTGAGCTGAGGCCAAGAGTGGAGAACTCAACCAACTGAGCCACCCAGGCACCCCGAGGTAAGTACCATTTTTATTCCCATTTTACAAATAGGGAAACTGAAGCATTGAGGTTAAACAACTTGCTCTGGGTTACACAACTAGCAATCTCAGAGCTAAGCTGGGATTTTGAGCCAGGCAGTTTTTTGGCTCACTAGCCTGTCCACTAACAGCCACATGCACCACTTCCCAAACTCTGACTCTACCTCCCCCTTGGCACATATGGCTCAGTCCAGCCCCACCCCCTGATGGCCATGAGTGTCCAAAGTGCAAATGGGGGACACTCCTGGTGTCGCGGTAATGACAATGGTTAGAGTGCAGGCTCTGGCCGGGGCTGTTGGCAGCTGTGTGACTTTGGGTAGGTCTTTTAACCTCTGTTAACCTTTCTTCTCACTTTATGCAAAACAGCCAACCATTTTAAAAGCACAACTCTCCTTTTCATGAAGCATTAGCCCCATTCCTCCTTCCTAGACTGTCAGCCTCATCAGGGCAGGGACTTTGTCTTTCTCACTTCTCATTCCTTTGGGACCAGCATAGTGCCATGTACTCAACTACAGCCAGTAACTGAGCTGACTTTGGCTTTTCTTTTCTTTTCTTTTCTTTTTTTGAACTTGTCTTTTTTTTTTTAATTTTTAATTTTTATTTATTTATGATAGTCACAGAGAGAGAGAGAGAGAGAGAGAGAGAGAGGCAGAGACAAAGGCAGAGGGAGAAGCAGGCTCCATGCACCGGGAGCCCGACATGGGATTCGATCCCGGGGCTCCAGGATCACGCCCTGGGCCAAAGGCAGGCGCCAAACCACTGCGCCACCCAGGGATCCCTGAACTTGTCTTTCTTTTTGTATCCAGGGCTTTGGGGATTTGTTCTGTTCTTTCTATCCCCATGAACAAAGTCTTAAATCATGCCTTTACCACTGAGCGGGCTGCCAAAACTGGGACTTGGGTTTTCTGCCTCGACTTTCAAAGTTCTTCCTAATCAGAGAAAAAGGCTTTCACAGGTACCCTTGATCATGTTTATATCCACCCAAGGATTCTCTACTGTCTTCCAATCGCTTTCCAAAATAATTAAAACTCCTAACCACGGGCCACAGGAGCTTCTACTAATTTGATTTCCTATAGGGAACTATTGGACTCTTCTTAAAAGATATCATAGGGAATTTCTCACCTTTAGAATTATGTCAAGATGATACCAGAATATTAACTGAAATTATTATTGAGGAGGGTTGTCTGGCCACCAGGCCCCTGTTTTACCCCATACTGTAATGACTTTTGTATTTGTCTCCCCCACTAAACTGAAGGCAGGGACTCTGGCTTTTACTTCTGTACCCCAATGTCCAGCCTAATGGCTGGCAAAGGGGACACATTTGCCAAGTGTTTACTATTCAAATGCATGTAGCTGGTGAGCCCAAAGTCACTGATAATGTCCGGACTAGAACTGCAGCCCTTGAGGGACCCCCAGAGGATGTATCAAGTGCATTTGTTCACTTCACAAACATTTATTAAACACCTCTGTGGGATTCAGCATTAGGCCAGGTGGTGAGCATAAAAATGGAGTAAGATCCAATCTTATTATATAAGACTGAATCTGCTCTGGCAGGGGAGACTGATATGGAAGCACATCACTAGAACACATTTGGGTAAGAACTCTGCACAGAGATCTAAACCACGGTCTTGAGAGGCAGTGATAACAAGAAGGAAGTCTGGGTCTGGTTAACAGACTCTGCGTTATTTCCCATTTTTACATGATAAGCTAGCAAAAGATAAGACGCTAGCATGGTAGAGCGATCCTCCAGCTGACAGCCAGGGTCCTAAGGCCATAAGGGGTCGTGGTTATAGGCGGTCACACGATAGAATCAATACATCAGATATAAAATTAAAGATGTTAATGACTAAACTAAGACAGGTTAATATATCTGTGACTACATCTGCTTCTACCTGTTCTTGTGCCCTCTACTCTTCCTCCCCAAGCCTTCTTAAAGATAATAATGATTTTAGTGGTGAGTCTCAATATCTGATCATAAATACATCAAAAAAACTGATTACTTTAAGAATCGGACATAAGAGAACATGTGTACACTAAATTCAACCATGTTAAAAGGACTACACATGGTGATATACACATGAATAAGATGGAGGTCATTAGAACTTAACTGTCATTAAGGATTTTTATGTTAAATTCAAGTTATTTTTAAGAACATATACTATATAATTAAACTATTTTATGTGTGACCAGGGCTTGAGAAACAATGGCAGACATCAGGCCATCCTGGCGCTTTCTCTGAGTGGAAGGGATGAGTTTTGGGATCTGTTATGAGGTAAATCCACAGCTCAGGAAACCCACTCAAGCCTCTCGCACGCTGTTGGCTGCCTTGCTAGTAGTCCTCTCCTCTCGCATTGGCCTCCCTATTGGCATTTTCCTCTCTCATGTCCAGGAAGGCAAGGGGGCTGGAGGAAACACACAAGCCAGGGTGCCTGGTGCCCCAACAATGTATGATTTCTAAATCTCTAGTGTGGTCTTCAGTCCTCTTATTTGTCGTTGCTCAGCTGTGATGAGTTGCGTCATACTCAATGACCATGAATACTCAAGACCTTTGTCTTTCTCTTGGAAGACCATGCCCTTGACCCTCTACCCTGCTCCACCGCAGGTAGACTTGCCTCTACTTCCTGGGGTAAGTGAAAACCTCTGGGTGTGAACTGCCCCAGCTTTTTCCAACCTTTTCTTAAGCACTCACTCACACTCCCCCACCTTAATCTGCATCTTTCCTCTGTTCCTGGTCAGCTCTCTTGCTTGGGCTGTCCATGTCTTTCTGTTCCCACCCTCTCTCTGAAGGCCCTCCTCCATCATTTGTCCTTCTCTCTTCTAGATGGCAAACTCCATCCCTCCTAGCTCTTTCCCCTCATCCCAATTCCCAACCTAGTGCCGTCCTCAGCCATTCCTTTCCCCCTCCAGACTTCTCACCGAAACCTTCCTGAAGATTCTTCTACACGTGCAACTTTCACTCTCTCACTCCTTGGTTCCGTGCTCCCTATTTTCATGAGACATTCGCTGGGTGTAATTTAGTTAAAGGTGCAGATCCAGGATTGAAGCAGACCTGTATTTGACTCCTGCTTCCTTCACTTACAAGGCACAAGATCCTGAACATGCCACTTAATTTCTTCATTTCCAATGAGGGGATAATAACAGCAATCACCTTCACGGAGTTCTTGTAATATTCAATGGGATACCATATGTAAAACAGTGAATAGTGTCTGCACATGCCATATGCTCAATAAAAATTATTACTAGTAGCAGCATTTGCATTTTAATGATTATTATCATTATTATTTGTCAGGCACTACACTAGGTCTAGTTAGAAATCCTGAACTAAAAGAAATCCTACCAAATTCATGCAGCCAAGGGAAACTAGTTTGCAATCTTCTATTACAGCGTGGCTTATCTCTTGGCTTAGGATCACCTTTCCCACCTTCAAATCAGGGTTGCTCCTAGGAGTTTCTTCCCATGCTGATTCTGTATGACTCTGGTCCGTTCACTTCCCACAGACACACATACAGTAAATTTATTTGTATCATGTGAGCCAATAGGAAAATACTTAATTTAGCTGAACACAGGACCTTTAACCTATGCTGCTTTTGCAGCAACAAAAGTCTGTTCTGTGTGCAGTTGGAAGTCAATAATTACTGATGAGCAGACAGTTGTATATTATGACTTTGTCCTCCCTACCGTCAGTTATCGCAAGAATAGGAAGTATATTTTTAGCATCATGTTTGAATCCTACCTGACAACCCAGAAACTGCAATAATTTCAACCTATGTAAGCAAGGAAAGGATTACTTTGTTGTTGGTACACCAGAAATGAAACCTAACGGTCATTTATAGCCTGTGATTACTCACTAAGAAGGTTAGCAGGGAGCGCTCATTTCCTTCCTCCATCTTCTTGGTATTCTCAATTCTTTTTGGTCACAGGCTGTGCATGGCACTATTTGTTTTAATTAGGAAGACAAAGTACAGGCAACAGCGATTGTAATAGGTATGTTCAGTAAGGAAACAAATTACACAGTGAGATCTCATCTCAGTGACAAAAAGAGCTTCACTAAGGCATGTAATTTTGTCTAACAATTTGCTTTTTGGAACAGGCTCAGAAATTCCTATGCACTGCCCCAGCACTACTAGGTAAGGCTTGCTCTCTGTGGAGGTATTAGTATGGGGTTCATGGGGTTCAACCAGGGAGCCCCTTCTCTTGGACTGGTGGACCCTTTCACTGCAGGGATCTCAAGTCAGGATCCCGCACACTGACCTAATGCCTCTAGGATTCAACAGTGATTTATATCACAAAGAAAATGGTTCCTGATTCATTCTCTACCTTTTTTTTTTTTTTTAAGATTTTTAAAAAAGGACTCTCTATACCCAATGTGGGGCTCGAACTCACGACCCCAAGATCAAGAGTCACATACTCCACCAACTGAGCCAGCCAGGCACCCCATCTTTCTCTAACACTGTTCCTCTCCTTTTCTATCAGTATTTCAAAACAAATTTGGATCCTAAAAATCTCTTTGGAATTAGTTGACTAGGGGATGAAGAATTCACACACGGCAGGGCCACAGTAGAGGTGATGATGATGCCTAAACAGCTAACAATTACAAAACATTTATTTGTGCAAGGCCCTATTCTAAATACTTACTTAACCTGTATTATTTCCTTTTGTCCTCACACCTGTGAAGGCTTGGCATTACTACCTCCTCTTTACATATGAGAAGTTAAATAATTTGCCTGTGGTTCTACAACTAGTAAGATTCAAGGCTGGGATTCTAATCCAGGTTTGTCAGATGCCCAAACCCATTAGTGCTATAAATCATGTGTCTTAAAAAAGCAACTCCTTCTCTGACCTATTTTTATTTTTAACCATAGTTTGTACAAAATTAGATTAAACTTGATTTTTATTATAGTGTCTCCCATGGTAAATCTATAAATTTCCATAATGCAAAATTAGAGTCCCCACTTAAAAAATGGGAAAAGGACATGAATGGCCAAATGAAAAAATTAAGTCAAATATTGAATTTCAGATATTTAAAACTAAAGGGAATTTAATTCCATTCAAGAAAGAGTAACCAAGTGACACACTGTACTAGGCACTCTAAGTATTAAAAAATAAAGATAGTAATTTTTCAACCTCCAAGAAGCTAATGATCTGGTGGGAGGAACACAGTGTAATATTTCAGTTCTTACTTCAAATGTCATCTCCTAAGAGAGGTCTTCCCAGACCACCCTATCTAAACTGTTGCCCCATTCCCTATAACCTTTTATCACAAGGGTTAGTAAACTTGTTTTCTGTAAGGGGCCAGAAAATAAATAATTTAGCCTTTGTGGGCTGTATGGTCTCTGCCAAAACTACCAAACTCTGCTAGCAGCTATAGATCACAAACAAACAAGCATGCCGTATTCCAATAAAACTTTATTTACAACACAGGCAGTGGGCCTGTTAGTTTGTTATAGTTTGCTGTAGTTTGCTAACCCTACTCTAACATATCACTCTGTTTTTTCTTTCATAGCATTCAACAAAATCTGAAAATTATCCCACTTAGTGATTTATTACTATTATTTACTATTTCCCTCCACAAAAATGGCAGCTCCAAGACAGCAAGGTCCTTGCTGCTTGCTCATAGCTAGTTCTCTGGGGTGTAGAAAAGGGTTCCTGACACAGGACGGTTCACTCTAAATATTTATGGATTAACTAAATGAATGAGTATTATTCCACAAAAAGAGAAACACTGATTGCCAATAAACATATAAACTATATTTGGCTATATTATTAATAAATATGAAATAACTGAAAATGTCATTTTTTTTCACTTATCATACCTAGAATGGTTAGAAAAAGGGAATAAGGAAGACAAAGAAGAGAGGGAAAATAAGGGGAAGGGAAAAAGAGAGGGAAGATAGGGGAGGAGAGCCTGTGTAGACAAATATGTGGGTAAGCTGGCCCTCTCATCTACTGCCGATGAGACAGTGTGTGTGTGTGTGTGTGTGTGTGTGTGTGTATGTGTATATATATATATATACATATATATAAATACATACATACACATATATATGTGTGTGTGTGTATGTATACATACACACACACACACACACACACATATAAAGTACTGACACATACTATAAGGATAAACTTTGAAAACAATGTGCTAAATGGAACACGCCAGCCACCAAGGATCAGGATTGTATGATTCCCCCTCTGCACAGGTATCTAGAATAGGCAATAGTACAATAGTACAATAGAAGTAGAAAGTAGAATAGAAGTTACCAGGAGCTGGGGGAAGAGGGAATGGGGAGTTATTATTTAATGAGTACAAAGTTTCTGTTTAGAATGATAAAAAAATTCTGGAGATGGATGGTGGAGATGGTTGCACAGCATTGTGAATGTACTTAATGCCACTGAAGGGTATATTTAGAAATGGTTAAAAGTGTAAATTTTAAATTATGTATATCTTACCGTAATAAAAAAGTATATATGCTTTTTTATTCCAAAATTGTACTCCTAAGAAATAACTCTGAGGAGATAAGACAGACGGGTGAAATATGTATATGCTAGAATCCATCAACCTCAAGATCTATGAATAAAAATCTAGTTGTATAAATAGAGCCTGATAATAAATATACAAAAGAGACCACTATGCAAGCATTAAGCATGACAAAGTAGGCTTTTCACATAAAAATATCTCCATAATACTATTGTTAAATTAATAAAAAAAAAAACAAGCTACGGAATGCATGTGCAGTAAAATTCCATTGATGTAAAAATTCTAAAGTTTACTTATACATGGAAAAAATGTGAAATATTTTCCAAAATGCCCACTATTCTCTGAATAGTAGATTTGAGATGATTTAAAAATTATCCTCTTTATAATTCTCTGTACTTAATTTTTAACAAAGAATATTTTTAATCAAAATAACATGCTATTATAAACTCCTGTTTATCACTCTTTCACATTAATTAAGGAGGGTTAGGCCCTTGATACTTTCATAATAGATGTTTTCTGTATTTCTGTTTCCATAGCAGCGATAATACTTATAAAAGAATCAGATACATTTTTAAAAAGATACGTACCTCAGACAATGGTGTTATAGCTCTATCAGTCAAAAATAGACTTATTATTTCAGAGCAACATTCAATAATCATGTTCTAGAAATAAGAAGACAATATAGTGAGGTTGAACTTACTGGTTAACTACTAGATATTTTAGTTATAAACTATTTCTTTTTTTTTTCCCATCATCACCTACCTCTAATTCCCAGGAGGCAACTTAGAGGGGCTCATAAATCACAATCCCTCAAATAATTGAGGTTATTTGAAAAGACACAGGATGGCCACAACAGATAAGATTTACTTATGAATAAATACATTATTTTACTGTTAAAATACATATGTTACAGAATTCACACCAGAATAAATTTTTGGAAAATCATTTTTTTCTGAGAAGAGAACCCTGGGATAAATAGATTCAGAACCCAGAAAGGGATTTAAGCAGAGACGAATGGCTGAGAATTGAGAAATAAATGGAAAGAGAAATGAAAAGGAACCGAGAGTCAATGTCATATATTCTCCATTGTTGATGACATTGCCACAGCCTCTACTGTGTGGACACAGCCGTGTTTATATGTAGATATCTGAACCCAGAGGGATCTACCCATGGGCAGGGGTGAATCAATTCAGTTCTCTATTATTATAATTTCATATAAGGAAGGGCGAGAGAAGAGAGCTATAGTGAGTACTGACTATAGGAGCTCAAGATCCTGATACAAACATGGAAAAGGCAGCCTTTGAGCCAGAGGTAAGATGAATAAGATAAGGAAACAGATGAGTGAGAACTTACACCCCCTGTAATAAGTAAGCACAGTCTTGGCTCCTGACTCACCAGTTCCATTTTCTGTGAGGCCCATTGCGTTAGTTTTCCAGTCCTTATGTATGAGCTTACTCATTATACCCTGCCACATACTGCCTCCTGCCACACCTACTCTACTTGAACAGTGTAAGTAGCCCTTCTTTACTTATAGCTAAAGGACTCATGACTATCTCTGACTGGCAGCTTGGTGATGTTGCCAGCATCCAGCAATAATTCATTTTTATGGTTATTTAATACATACATGTACCAGCATTCAGAAATATGAAAATGACAGTTCCATTAATTTTTTAAATAATTTTTTAATTTAAATTCAATTTGCTAATATACAGTATAACACCCAATGCTCATCCCATCAAGTGCCCTCCTTAGTGCCCATCACCCAATCACCCCATCCCCTCATCTACCTCCCCTTCTGCTACCCTTTGTTTGTTTGCCAGAGTTAGGAGTCTCTCATGGTTTGTCTCCCTCTCTATTTTTTCCCCAATCAGTTCCCCTCCTTTCCCTTATAGTCTCTTTCACTATTTCTTATATTGCACATATGAGTGAAACCATAAGTTCCATTGATTTTTAAATTATGACTCCCCAATGCTGATTAAAATCTGAAAGAAGCAAACCACTCAATTCACAGCCCCAAACAATACTATATTTGAGTTTTGATAAATGCAGGAACATAGAAAAAGACCACATTTTAGAGTTCCAAAACTATTTCTAATTCAATTCAATTTAACAAATATCTTTGAGATGCTGTGGAACACAAAGGTGAAGAAATAGACCCTATCCTCACAGTGTACAATGGCTGAGAAGAATAGATTCATACACATCTAAATAAAATGTCAAGCAGAATGTGGTCAGAACATGGATAGGAATATATTATAGGAACCTAGAGGTGGGAAAGAGGAATTGCAAAGAACAGGGAAGACTTCCTGGAGGAAGGTTCATGTGAACTGAGTCTTGAATGAATAGTAGGATTTCACTGGCAGACACTGGGGACAAGGGCTTTCCAGATGGAGGGAGCCAAGTTAGCAACAGAACAGTGGATATGCAAGGAGCAAAAAGCATCTGATATGGTCTTTACTGTGGGTGTGTATAGGAAGCATGTCAGTAAGAATGATGAGAAATAAGGCTAGAGAAGTGAACTTATAACAGGACAAATGAAAGTAAGGAAATTGAGAGGCACTGGACTGAGGAAATAATGATCCAGCTGCTTTGAAAAGGTACTTCTGGCCATAGTTTAAAGGTGAACTGGACTCAGAAAGAGACAAAAGAAAGAGAAATTAACCAGGAGGCTAATTTCAAAATGTTTGGGTGTGAAGTGATCATGGCTAGAAGGGGGCCTGGTTCAGTGGGACCAAAAAAGGTGGAGGGCAAGCAGGGTATCCAGCACTGCTCAGGTGACACCACTTTCCTATGATGAACCTCACAGGCTCTTGGCCCACAGAGAGGATACCCCTGTCTGCACTCTGATTCTCTTATTTATCTCTATTTCTATTTCTAATTCGGTTCCTAGGACTGGTTAAAATATGTTTCCTTCCTATATGAAAGGTTTCAATAACAGCCATGATGCAGTAATGTCATGATTTCATCAAGTACTATCAAGCAAAGTCAGACTGTCTACATGATTAATCATTTCACGTAACAGATGAAGACAGCAATGTTACCTGATAAATAAACGCTTTCCACTACCTGTCTCAACATTTATCAAGCAGAAATTTCACCTCAGCAACATCCTATTTCTATGGCATTATTTGTAGTAAGCCATTACAAACATCCAAAGTTGGCTGATTGGATGCTGGGCTACCGCTGAAACATAGCCTTGAGCTCATCACACCAGGCAGAAAGCTGCCAGAGGTGTACTGTGCGTGGTTGGCAAGGGGCTGGGCAGGCACAGAATGACCCTTGTTCAATCTTTGCCATTGCTCCCTTAAAAAGGAGCATCTGTTAATTCTACAAGGATAGTTTTCTGAGTTACTTCAAAAATAATCATGCTGACTCTTTGACTTAGTTTAAATCCTCATCTCTTTCACCTATGGAAAAAGCTTCCTAAATTGTTTTCCATCCTCCAAACTCTTGCTTCCTCATCTCTCCTTCACATGCCACCAGGCTTATCTCAGCAAATCATAAGGTAGATCATGAAAAGCCCTTCCAGGTGCTGCCCCCTTTCTCTCCTACCACTTGTACTCAGCCCTGCCTTTTCATGGTTCTTCCCTACAGAACCAAGTTCACTCACCATTTTGTCATTCAATGCCTACTGTATGCATCCTAAGTGCCATAAGATGGTAATGAACAAGACCGAAAGAGAGTTCTTAAGGAGCTGATTGGTGGTCTAGTGGAGAGAAAAGGAGAGATAAGAGTCTTACAGCACCATGTGGTGAATCAGAGGAGGAAAAGCTTAATTCCACCCACCTCTTCAAGCCTCATCTCCCACTACATACCCCCGTTCTCCTGCCACAACAGATAGCTCATTGTTCCAAATATAACATTCAGTCCCTGACTTCACATTCCTTCTCTTGCTATATCCTCAGTCTGCTATGCATGCCCTCCAACTAAAAGCTTCCCAAGCAAGTACTAGAGAGACACTATGTGTTAGGCACTGGGCTAAACATTGGAGATAAGATGATGAATAAGACCTCCAGCAAAAGAATTTGTGGTCAAGAGAGAGAAAGAGACACAGAAACACATAACTGCCAAAACAATACAGTAAGGGTACAGGGTATTTTGTTGGAAGGCCACATGTGGATGTCACAGAGATTCTAAAGAACATGACAGTTGGGGAAAAGATTTAAAAGAAGTTTTGCTAAATAAATAAATAAATAAATAAATAAATAAATAAATAAATAAATAAAAGTTTTGCTATGTATTTTAAAAGGATTCCCTCTTGAATGTTCTTATGAGACACTCCATTAAGATTTAGATTATTTTCAATGGTTTTGAACATCAGATTGATGCTTCTTTGAATGCCACATTTTGCTAAAAGAGGACCACCAGGTGGCTGGGCTCATTATGAATGACATCTGGGTACTTACAGCCATACTCATACAATGATTAAGCTCCTCCATGACAAAGGTTTAATTGTACTAATTTCTGTATGTCCTTATCTCCTCCCCAAGCCTGGAAAATTTTTGCTTATAATAGTACCTCAAAAAGAATTTGTTAATTGATGCTAATGTCCAATTTTATTTTTTTCTGTTTTCATGGTACTTTGATATTTGGGATACGTTGACATATATTAAGTTTTGTTTAAGATTTTATTTTGGGGGGTGGGGCACAGGAAAATAGAGAGAATCTCAAGTAGGCTCCACACCGAGCACAGAGCCCAAAGTGGAGGTTGATCTCACTATCCTGAGATCATGACCTCAGCCGAAATCAAGAGTCAAATGCTTAACTTATGGAGCTACACAGGTGCCCTGACAATATACAAATTTCAATTGCCTTTTACAATCCAGGCATCTCATAACTTTGTTCAACTAACCTTAGGTGAATTGGTGAACATATTTTAGGCTTCTCATATCAGTATGCTATTTTTCCAAATAATGTGTTTGTCTCTTAAAGTCAGTCTGGTTTACATCTTTCATAATGCTTTAAAGTCGTTGGTAAGCTCTGAAGATATCCCTAAAGCTATGAATGACAGGTTAAAATAACTCAGTAATTCTGAGCCAGTGTTGTTCATTTTAGAAAGATACGCATAGTTTTCAAGCCAGAAGTGATGAGAACACCTGTTCTCTACCCTTTCGTTACATCTTAAACTAATATCTGTATTCTGAACTTCTTAGCTTATTCCAGACCATAGGCTTTGGGTGGGGAGGGGGAAACCAAAGGAAGAGAGAATAAGAAAGAGTTTAAGATTCATTATCCCCCATATCAACCAAAGGCACATTTTCTGGGCCTTTCTGTTTAATAACCCACCAAAAATCTATAGTGTGATAGAAATAAATAGAATAGATTATAGAGGTTATGAAATCCTGTCCAATTCCAGACTAGAATCGATCTCTTCAAGTGTCCTAGTTAACTTCTAATTAGCGTCAAGTGAAGGTTGGCATGACAACCAACTGGCAGATTTAGTCAATGGGATTTGTTAAAACACAGAATAAAGTTGCCTTTTCTTAAAAAGTTCCAGTTAGCATACTGGAAAAAAGAAAGAAAACTTTATACGTTCCTTCTATTTCCCAACTTTTCAAATGTTCTGAACTAATCTGTTTGCCAATTCACCTAAACAAATATTGGTTTGTCTTCCATTTGATGAGATTCCCTCATACATGGAACCAACAGAACTAAAACACATCTAAAAATGCCCTACTTAAAGCTGAAGAAACATTTTCTAAGTTGAAGAATAATTCAAAGATACAGGGGAGAATATCAGGTTTGAAAGCAGTTTTACTCAAAGACTGATTGATCCACTCGCATAGACCATTCCAGTTAGGACATGAAAGCAAGCCACATACCTTAGTTAAGGCAAGGTAGGGCCTCTGGATTCCTCTCTCTGCTTACATTCAACTGCTGCCTGTACTCCCATTTACTTGGTATTTATTTATACTCATAGTCAACCTCTTGACTGAGACGTTGGGCTCATTGTGATAAATTTGATACGTACATTGGACCCCAGGGAAATTCTAATGACTCACATTCCAACCAACAGGCACAGCTCTCCTGCTCAGAGCACTATTTTAGTTAAATGATCATTTTTAGAGATAAGAAGAAAATTAGTCCCAGAAAAAGTTAAGTGAGTGACCCTTCGTAGTAAAACCGAGTGGCAGAGCACAACCTAGACTTCCTGTTTGTATGGATGCTCACTCTCCTGCCTCAGACAATCTCAGCTGAAAAGACAAATGGGTTCAGGAGAAAATAATCCTTTTTCATAGATGAAGTGGATTCAGGGATAATCTTAGCAAAGAATATTCTGGATTATAGCTCAAAGACATTAATGTGATATGTTTGGTCTACAACTAAAAAACTGTGATTATGAAGTGATCTACAAAAGAAGTGCAAAAATGACACGAGAACTGAGTTTTTCTTGAAAACAGATATAAAAGGGAAACCAGGTACTTTATTAAAATATGTATGTTATTTTATTATGTTATATATAATCTCATGGGTTTAAGATATCTCATCTTATAGATTTATTATAAGTACTCTGTATATATCAGTAATTATCACGAAATACCTGGTAATTCATATGGTAACATACAAAGAGACTCAAAAGATTTTGGGATGTATAACCCAAAACCTAAGACATCAATTCTATGATAAATCCAAGCACACAGCAGAGGAGATGTAGGTATGGGAAAGCAGCATTTTGCAAAAACTAACTGTTCTTGCCTGATGAATCCTTTTATACCTAGGCTTGTTGCTTTCACAATAAAGAAAAATGCAGTCACTCACTCTACTGGAAATTCTGATTCAAAATGCCAACAAGTATATTCTGAAAATCAGGAGAGCTGCCAACTTTTATGTTTTCACATGAGTACATAGATGAGGAAAACAACAACAAAAAAGAGCTAAACCTACACCTGAAACTAATGTAACATTGTGTGTCAACTATACCTCAATAAAAAGAAACGTTTAAAATGGCAAAAAAAAAAATTAGAAAAAAGACAAAAAAAGAGCTATACCAATACTATTCTTTAAGAATTAAAAATGATTTGTTATTGGTAATTGAATATTAACCTAGCAAAAAATGATTTAAGGAAAAAGAGCAGACCAAAAAAGAAGGGAAGATCCTAAAATCTTAAAGGAGGCGGGGGGGGGGGGGGGAAGAGCCAGGCCCCAACTGGCTGGAAATTCAACCAGGAAAGCAGCAAAAGGCAGTCCCAGAATTAGACTGTGAGGCAGGCACTGGGGGAAAGAAGTCCCCAAATAGACAAGAAATAAAGGAAATGAGATATTATACGACAAGCATCAACACTTGGGTAAAAATCTATGGATGAACATGTGAAAATGTAATGATCAGAAGAAAGTTAAGGAAAAAAGACAAGTCAAGAAGAATCAAAGCTCATATATGAAAGGAAAATAACCATAGTATACTATTTGACTTGGCTGCAATAGTGTAAACACCAAATATCGATTTAACCAAATTCTGTGATATAATACTCAAGAAAGGGGAAAGGATAAGTTGGGGAGAAGTATAAATGAATTAAAACCTTATATACTATAATAAAACCAACAGATATTATCTCAAATTGATACATCAAAGAAAAAAAGAACAATTAGTTCTAGATATTAGCACTATTCTGGCTTTCCTCCTTCCAAGTCAGTAGAATGTGACATATTTGGCCAATGAAATATTAGTGGAAGTGACATGACAGAAACTGTAAGAGCCAGTGTGTGATTCACCCCCTTTCTTTGTCTCCTGTTGCTGTGACTGGTGTTTTTTTTTTTTTTTTTTTTGAGGTTTTATTCATTTATTCATGAGAGACAGCGAGACTGAGAGGCAGAGACACAGGCAGAGGGAGAAGCAGGCCCTCTGCTGGGAGCCCCATGTGATATTTGATCCCAGGACCCCGGGATCACAACCGGAGCTGAAGGCAGATGCCAACTGCTGAGCCACTCAGGTGCCCTGTGACTGGTAATATTTCATATGATGGATGTGCTACCAGCCTGGATGCTGGCCTGAGGAGATATGGAGCAGAGCCTCACTCAGCCCACTTGGATTTGAAGGCTGTTTCTTACGGAATTTTTCATGACTGATACTACTTATTATTATAGACATGGAAGTAAATAACAAGTGAAACAGCTGAAAGAGTTGAAAATGGTTGCCTCTGCAGAACAGGACTATGTAATGAGGAGAGGTTGGCTAGGAGGAGCTTGTCCCTTTTCAGGAAGTCTTGTAGAGCAATTTGATTTTGAAAATGGCCACAATAACTACAGAATCTATACCTCAAGAAATTAGATTTATGCGCAAATGGAAATTCAAAGAGCAAATGAATACGGGACAACAAATATCTCTCTGCTCCTTTCATTTCCACAGACGGTAAGGAATTGCTACTTCACTCCTGAAGGAGGAGACATCCAGCTTCAGACTTGTAACTAATCTGCTTGGTAAGTTTGGAAAAAGCAAAAGAACATGCTAGTTCAGCCCCTTCTGGGAAATCTTTGCTTTTATTTCTGGAGGCACCCTGCCTGCAGGACTGTTGGTCTTGGCTCCTGTGTGCAGTAAGCCCAGTGGGGGCAGAAGGGCAGTGGAGAATCCTATGGTTACACATGTGTGATGAGATGGGCAAGTCTAGCTCATTCAGGGGTGAGATATTAGTAAGCTCATTTGGTCACAGACCTAAAGCCACGTTTGCTAACCAGTCAGCTTTACCAGCAATGATGCTGATATTTTGATCTCCACTACTCATCTCCTATATCCCATTCCTCAACTGGGTTCAGAACTCAGGAAGGGTAAAAGAGATTTGACCCTCTTCTCCAAACACATTATACCAATCACCACAGAAACCACTCAACTGGGTGATCAAATGAATAATGCATCATTAAGATGTGTAAACTTTTTTTTTGTTGTTCAAAAAATATACATGCAAAGAAAAAGTCTGAGAGATATACGCTTATCTATATTTTCTAGTTTTCCTTCACACATTTCTTGAGTAACAAAAATGTTCAAACAATAGACTTAAGAATAAAGAGTAAAAGGCGATGCCTGGGTGGCTCAGTCAGTTAAGCAGCTGACTTCAGCTCAGGTAATGATCCCAAGGCCCTGAGGTCAAGCCCCATGTTGTCATGCTCCTCGCTTGGCAGGATGCCTGCTTCTCCCTCTCCCTCTGCCCCTCCTCCTGCTCATGTTCTCTCTCTCTCTCAAATTAAAAAGAAAAAAAAAAACAAAAAAAAAGGGTAAATGAATAATATAAAGTTACAAAGCATTGTTTTTTGGGATTCATAGTGATATCTGAATGATTTCTCTAGATTGCCTTTGTTTTCATTCATCATCAGATTCTTATAATTGGTAGGCTTAGAAGAGCTTTGAAGGAAACACTACCTATGTGTCCAAAAAACATTGGATCGTACCTGATACTCCAAAGAGAGAAAACAATAGAACCACAAAGTTCAAATTTAGTTACATAGCTTTGATGAAGTAAAAAAAAAATCACATCAATAATTATGTAAAATGACATCCATGCTGCAATAGTAATGCAATTTTCTATTATTTAATAACTTACTTCCATTTCCTTATCAATTGATTTCTCTTCCATTTCTTTCATTTCAGATACATTTTCATCTGAAGTAATTTCAGGAGTTGTTGGCAATGATATTTCAGCTATTTGCTTAAGATTAGATAGTTTCTCATGAATTGAAATAACTCTAAAAATAATAAATACATATTTTACTTGAAGAAATAAGAAAGGCATTCATTTATTCCCAGAATCAATAATATGTGTAAAGTAAGTCCTCAGTTATTTAACACTTGGATTTCTGACATTCCCAAACATCATTCATTCAATCATTTATTCATTCAAGAAACATGAGCAAAGAGACACAATTCTAAGCTCCATAATCTTTATGATCTAGTTATACACTCAAATAGATATAAAATGACTGGCAAAGGCACAATGGCAGAAAGGTACACATCCAAAATACTGCTTAAGATAAAAATAAAGGAAATAAAACCCATGTGGGCAAAGAAAGTCCAGGAAATGACAGTTTGCTCCTGTATAAATCTTGATGCCATGATATGATTGCCTTGCTGACCTGAAGTAAGAATTACAGCAAGTTAGGCATGGTTCAAAAAGGCCAATCAGGGCAGCCCAGGTGGCTCAGCAGTTTAGCGCCGCCTTCAGCCCAGGGCCTGATCCTGGAGATCTGGGATCGAGTCCCACATCAGGCTCCCTGTATGGAGCCTGCTTCTCCCTCTGCCTGTGTCTCTGTATCTCTCTCTCTCTCTCTCTCTCTCTTTCTCTATGTCTCTCATGAATGAAAAAATAAAATCTTTAAAAAAAAAGGCCAATAAATGAGGCCACAGGAATGCACAGTACATTGTTGGGAGAGAGGTGGAAGGGTAGGTAGAAGAATCAAGACAGAAGGAAAAGCAAAAGCCAAGAAGGAAGGCAGAGGACACAGGGGCAATTATATCAAAGACGGAAAGCTTCTGGAGCCACAGGCCAGGGAACAGTGGATCCTCTGAAGGCAGAGGTAAATGGATAGATGAGGGAGTCAGGAGATGGAAAAGCGTTTGAAGCTGCTAAAGGAGGCAAACAGCCACCTGCATGGCCTTCAGTGATTCCATGCTACAGGCACAGCACATGTGTGCACACGTATGCATGTGTACACCACTGTGGGTGTCCCCACCGATGGAGAGAGGAAAACTTTTATAAGACATAACTGATCCATAAAAGCAAACTGCCATCAGGAATAGAGTCAGGAATGTCAATTCTCTTGTCCCACAGGGCCCTCACCTGCAGCATGGGATAATGCTTGATTATCATAATGATGGTTCTCGGCAATATGAGATGAAAAAGAACCTTTAATTAAATAAGAGGATTTAAAATTGCATGTTTAAAAAACTCTACTATAAAAAAGGTAATGGATAAAATGTAAAAATCTGTTATTAAAAGTTTACTTGGAATACATCGATTAAAAAAAAAAGGGGGTCATCTCCAATAGTGCTAGAAAAACTGCCTGGTGCATTGGAGAGAGAATAGGACTCAAAGGACCTGGGTGGGTCACGCTTGGTTCCATCACACACCAGCATGGGACCCTGGACAAATCACCTAACTTCTCTGGTCCTGACATTCCTCCTACTGCAAGACTGGAACTATAAAACCCACTTCATTTACTTCACAGCATTTTGTAAGAAATGACATAACTACATTCATTCTTAAACATAAGAAACCACGTGAAAGAAAGATGATACTCTAACACACCATTCTTCATGCTAATAATACCTGGAGAAAGAATTCTTATTTCTCTTTCAAAAATAACATAGCTTTCCTTTCTAATATATGGTATTGCAGGATGGATCAACTATCCTTTGATGTTTGGGTTTCAGCTTGTCAATGAATGTCCAGAGCTGCACTATCTGCTTCAAAAATAAATGGCCTGGTCCAACTCTGTAAAAAGCAGGCTGAGACCAAGCAGAGCAGGCTGGGCCCCTTGTGCAAGATGCAACATCAGAGGATCTAGCTTCTCAGCTTCAGGCCCCAAGCCTTCTGACCCCATTTGCCCCAACGTCTTGCCCACATACATCTTCACCTCTCTGTCCACATCAAAGCTGGGTCCAGCTTTTGAACTCCCACATTGGCCCATGAACAAATATCCATCATCCCATTTGGGTTGGACCAGCTGCCTACAGCCTCTGCTCTCATTTCCTGACTCATGAGCACTCACTCTACCTGGCTGCTGGGGCCGAGAGGCAGGACCCAGCCAGGAGTAGAAATGTGGGTGGTGGGAAACCTGAAGGCAGAGACAGTAGGTAGGGAGCTGGATCTTGGTTAGAAGAGTTTAATTAGATAGAATAACACAAATCTTTAGGCATGTTTATTGAGAACAGTATCTTTTCCTTTGTTGTGGTAAAAAAAATGCAAATAATTAAAATAGGTTTTTCTTGGTGAGTACTTAATTTGGAGATTAGGAAATGAAATGAAGGAGGGCTGCCCAATTTGAAGGCTATTCAGGTCTCTTCTCTAGCCTATTTTTTCTGATCTGTTGTACTCTTACTTTGCCTCCTGAATGATGGTCAACAGGAGCAAGTTCCCACATACTGATCCCATCTTGACCCTCCTAGGAGCACAAGGAATGCCGGCCTCAGCGAGAGACAGACGCCACTTTGCCCCATGCCACCGAGGGACAGCTTAGCTGAGAAACTGTCAGGCACGCTCCCGTGTGTTTACCTCGGTGACTGCTGCATGTCCCTAATCTTAGGAAACCTACCATGGCTCATAAACACTCCAAGTTAAGAACTTGTTGGAACAAAAGAGAATTCTGTCAGTTTGATTACATTCTACTCTGCAGAAATTATAATCATTTACATATGATTCTGAAAAAAAAAATCCTGCCATTTTTCTGGCTACAAAGCAAGTGTTTAATTTCCTAACTTTGTTGCTTAGCTGGGCTAGTATATGTCCCATGTCTAGAATTTCTGCCTCACTGAGAAAAAAAAAAAAAAAAAGGAAATTTGAATAATTGAAAATATGCCAGCTCTTGAAACATCTCTTGTTTTATTCTCTTTTATGGCGAGGCCAAGAAGTCCTTCAAAATGAAAACCATGGAGCATGAACAAAGCTCATCAGGGAAGAACAGAGAAGCACCCAGTCTCTGTTCACTAAGCACTTACGAGGTGCCCAGCAGTGCACAGAGTTGACACTGACAGACACAGAGGTTAATAATGAGACCTGACCTGACATTTGCCCAGTGCTTTTGGCCTTTCAGGGTATGTGCACACACTGTCCTGCTTGATCTTAACAACAACCTCGAAAGGCAGGCAGAGTAGATATTATTTCCATTTTACAACTGAGGAAGTGGAGGCTGAGGTCACAAGGGCAAGGAACAATGGAATCAATACTAAATTAACTAAGCAATGAAAAATTTAAAAACAGACTAGGAATTTGGTAAATTCTTGGGAAAAGAGAGAAACCAGGCATGAGCAAAATTAGGGATATGCCCTGTTTGATGGAGAGGAAGGAAGACAACCTAGATGAGGCAGAGACTACTGATGTGGGGAACAATATAAATTAGGATCTGACACAGGGCAAGGGAGGTGGTGGACTTTGTCCTTAATGTTGCAACCCAAAACAGAGCCACATGTTATTTTTTAAACACATCTCAAATTTCAGAAAAATATAATACAGACAGTATCCTTGTACTCTTTATCATCTTTATGATGCATTAGGAACTGTTTCTCCAAATCTAAGTACTCTTATTATTATACCCACTTCATTGATAGGGGTAGGTTAAGCACAAAGAGGTTAAGTAACGTGCTCAAGGTTGCAAGGTGCACCACTGGCATTTGAACCAAAGTGGGCTGGATTCAGAGTCCATGCTCTTAACCACTACAATATCATACTCCTCTAAATAAAAGGAAGATTCTTCTAAAAAAGGCTTCTAAAAGTTCTGTGATTTACCTTGTACATTACTAAAACAGCCTATCCCAATGAAAAAATCAGCAGAGTTGTAGAAAATTCACCATTACTTGCCTGTTCAGTGGAACCCACAAAGAGCCAATACAGACATTGCTAGAAGTGCTATTAGGTGCAGCATCTGAAATATTCTGAGGCTTCATATTATATGCATACAACAATAAAACCTATAAGAAAATTAAAGGACATAAAATATGGCATCAAAATTACATTTTGCTTCAAAATAATATCATTAAATTTTAAAGTTTTCCTTTGAAAGAGAAAACAATATTTTTTTCAATTCACTTTAAACAACTTTTTCTCAGTAGGTTCTATGCCCAATGTGGTGCTTCAACTTACAACCCTGAGACCAAAGAGTCTCATGCTCTATAGACTGAGCCAGCCAGGTGCCCCCTCAATTCACTTTCAAGAAGAATAATATGAACGAGAATTGTATGAAGTTTATGATGTAAAATAAATGCCATTTGATAATAATATTATTTTTGAAGGGTATCATTTGTTATTGCAATTAAGTTTAAATCTCAGTCTTCGAAGGCCCTCTGTATATTGGAAATATGTACCTGGTGACTATCCAACCTTGTTTCTTATTACTTCTCAATATGCACTTTCCCCACCAGTGGTCATAGCTGCTCTGTGCATCATTTACACTTCTCCTTTCCTCTTTCCATTATTCAACCTACACACAGCATTTTGGTCCCCACTTCTAATGTAGAACTTCTACTAATGACTCATGCTCTGGTAATTTCCCTGTTGTTTGCATTTTGACAATCTTTAAAGGCAATTCCATATATTCTAGTACCTATTTATGGCCATCTTCACAGAATTTGAGATTCACAGAACCTTAGAGAGGATCTTGTCTAAGGCCCTCACTTCAGATATAAAAAAACTCAGGCCCAGAGCTGCCAGTCAAAATTGACTAATTAAGCACATGCATTTATCTCTGCTTCCTTGATAGTCAAACTAAAATAAGAGTAAAGTATGCATTTAAAAAGGCATAAATCTACAAAGACAGACAAGAAGAGACAAGGTAAAGGAGACAGGAGGTGTTAGCAACATGCTGAACGACAGAATGTACTCAGAAGAGCACTGGGTGACTCAGAAAAAAGGAAAGGCTGTGTCCTGACTGCCTTGGGAGGGGTTGCCAACAATGAGCATGACGGAGAGCCCTGGAAAGGCTTAGGAACTGGAGACGTCAGGTATCTTAATCTCTCTCCTATCCCTTCGACAAGCCCATGCAACCAGATTTCCCCATTTCACTTAACTCCTCTCTGGCCAAATGTCTTCCATTTTCCTCTCTGCCGAGGCTAAATCAGAGACTTATCCTCAGGGGAGTTAGGTACAGGAATGAGATGCTGAACTGAAGACACTAGAGGGGCACCTGGGTGGTTCAATTGGTTAAGCGTCCAACTCTTGGTTCAGCTCAGATCATCATCTCAGGGTTGTAGGATAAAGCTCCACATCAGGCTGTATGCTCAGCACAGAGTCTGCTTAAGACTCTCCCACCACTAGCACACACTTCGTAAAATAAATAAATAAATCTTAAAAAAAAAAAAAAAAAAGAAAAGAAAAGAAAACATTGGAATTAAGTCAAAGCCTGTGTTCTCAACAAGAGACATCCCCTACCCCACTGCGGGCCCTGCCCGTGATGTAGGAAACCAGACAGAAATTGAAAAGCATCCTCTTTAAGGAAACTGACCAAACAAAGAGAAAAGACCTATGGGCACTGACATTTCAGCATCCTACAATGAAACTGCTGGCTCCTGCAGTTACCTTACAATGAGGTCTATAAATCAATAAGTCTGACCTGATACACTTTTTAGCACCTTCAAATATGAATGAATAGCCAAGGGTCACTAGACATGAAATGAAAGGTAGAGACCAAAACTAATAAAAAAAAGGAACTTGAAGAATCAGGTATAAGATGGAGAGCAGAAAAAAACTTCAATGAAACCATAATTGAGAACTTCAAAGAGAATAAAGACAATATTTCCTCTGTGAATCCAGAACACAGTGCTGTTAAAATGAACAGAGAACAAGAAAAAGCTCTTAAAAACTAAAAAAAAAAAAAAAAATATGATCACAACAACTGAGTAATCAACAAAAGATATGAAATATAAGGTTGAATATATATCTCCCCAGAAGTAAACCTAAACTTAAAACACAGGTAACAGGGGGAAAAAAGAGGAGGAAAAAATTGATAAATTCAATATTTGAATAATAATTCTAGAAGGTATAGAGATAATCAGAGGGAGGAAATTATCAAAGAAAAATATTCTTCTTGAACTAAAGGCTATACTTTCCAGATTGAAAGGGGCACAATGGATGAAAGTGGTACACCAAGGCTCATCATGGAATTTCAGAATAAGGGGGACAAAAGAAAGATCCCCAGAGCTTCCAGAGGAAAAAAAAATCAAAAGAAAGAACTAGGAATCAGAATAGGAGCAGACTTAACAGCAATGCAGGATTGCCAGAGACAGTGGAGCAATGTCTCCCATGTTTTTAGGGAAAATAATTTTCAACTTAGAATTATGCCTAAAGAATAATGAAGTCAGCATTAAAATGATGACTTTCTGTCGGACACTCAAGGTCTTTTCTATTCTGTGTAAGCATAGGGTCAATCTCGGTCAATCTGTTGCAACCTGTTCACACCTCAGGGGACTGTAGTCATGGTATTGGCCCTTGGCCAAACCTGAATGAAATGTACTACTGCAGTCCTGTCCTTGATTCTGAAGCACCAGGAGGCAGCCTGTGCCATCCTGTCAGCATTTTGGTAGAAAATATACATATTGATGATTTGCATCTGCATTCTATTGTTCTCTTCATTTCTATCACTAAATCTGATCCTATGCATGGTTTTGACCACATGAACAGAGTTATGAAAGACTTTTCCTCAGATGAGACATCAGCCCTCTTGAGACCAAGATATCTTACCATATTTTGGTGCTTATGATCTGTAGATGAAGTGTGTCCTGTGCAACTGAGCAAGGACCCTGGCAACTGCTCCTGGGCATCTTGGATCTTTCTAATGGTTATCTTTGCTTACTTTATCCTGCCACACCTTATCCTTTACCAAAATCTTCCATGAATATACTTTGTGGAATATATTATATGGTATATCCTTTGAATAATCAGAACCTCCAACACACCGTTTTTGGGGAAGCTGGAAGATGTATTCATTCCACACAAGAGAGCAAGTCAAGATAGAGAGAAACACGGGACCCAGGGAACCCATCTCAGAAAGAGATGAAGGAATTCTCAGAAGGAAGGCAAATGGGCTCTTATGTTGGTATCTGAGCCAGGAGAGCAATCAATCCAGTTTGGAGAATATCTCTGAAAACAAAGACAATAAAATAATGAGAGACAAGTTGATGAGTGTGACCATACAGAGAAGAACTGTATGTTCTCTGAAAGTTTAGGAAGAATGAGAGATTTTAGAATACAGAGAACACTAAGTTAAACAACAACAACAAAACAACAACAACAACAAAAAAAAAAAGCAGGTTTTTTTTTTTTTTCTTTAGAAGATGGAAAGGAAGGAAATAGTACCTTATCTGGTTCAGCTGTGAGTGATATTTACATAGTTGTAAACATTGGCTATTGGTTTAAGAATTGTGATAGAATTCATTTAAGAGAATGTGTGGAAGAGAGAATGTATGTGAGGGGGAAAAGAGGTTGATATTAGCCTTCATCTTCCACAGTAGTATGTGAGTTTGATAACTCAAGGAATTATCATGTGAGCATGTAATGTAGATATATGGCGGGGGGGGGGGGGAACCTAAACAAACAGAGACAGCTGAGAGTTAAAAGTAGTTGTATCTAATGGTGGAATTCAGAGATGTGGACAGCTAGACAAAGAAATATACTTTTTATTCGTTAAAAGTCTTTTAAATTTGGTTTTTCAAACTATGGTAAATTTGATGAAACATTTCTGAAATGAAAATGTAATGAGTCCCAGAGAGATTAGTCTGTCTTATGGTGTTGCTGTTGTTTTGTATTTGTTAGCCTTGACTCCCAAACTAGCATATGAAATCCCTGTGACAGAAGTGACATCTTGGACTTTTTAGTAGTGCTTGCAGCACCTGCTTCATGTTAATTAATATCTTTATATTTCTGAAATTTTCATTCCATCTTTTAAGAGCTAATGAAGTTCCCCAAAGCACATTAGTGGAAAAATTTAAATAGACAACATACTTAAATTTAACCCCTGATAATGAAAATGACTTTCTCCCTCCTCAGGCTGACACTTGTCAATGGCTTTGAAATGCAACTTTAAAGCCTTTTCTATCTGAGTATATCACAACTGAATTCAAAGTTTAACAGTCTGAAATCAAAATGGACTTGGATAAAATAGGGCAGTGGTTGAACAACAGAACACTAAGCTCACTTGCATATTTGTTGTGAGCCTGGGCTTTGGGGCCAGAATGCCTGAATTTGCTCCCACCACTGTGTGATCTGGGCAAATTATGAAAGTGTTGTGCCTTTAATTCCTCATTTGTAAATGGAAGTGTGGTAATGCCCATCCCTTGGATCGTGTGAGGATTCAATGGGTCAATGTGAAGTGCTTAGAGCATCACTACTGTAGTTGCGACCATCATGCCCACTCCTGGCTCCTCACCCCCCCTTGCTTGGTACCTCTATGGAGAATTCTCCATAGTCTTTAAGACCCACTACTAAACCCAAGCTAGTTTCCTGTATGACTTCCCAGGCTGTCCTCATTGAATCCATGTGCTTAGTTCTATTCCCAAATTGTCCTCACTCCTCAGGGATAAGTGTCACCCTGTAACACTTTACATACTCAGGATTGAATTCTGCAGGACACAATACACCAATGACGACATTTCCAATGCTCCTTAGTCACTTCTGCAAAGACTTGTTTTTCAATGGCAAAGAAGTGATGTGATCTTGACAAACATTGAGGAATACTGTATTTAAAATTGGCTTGAATGCAGAATCCCTTACAGCCCTGCAATGGGTGAAAAAAGAGCCCCTCCTCTACTAGATGGAGTTGATTCATTACTTCCCCACCTTGGTATCTTAGTCACCTAACAAAGTGCCTGCCATATGTACATGTATTGAGTATGTACTCAATCAATGTTTTATTAATTAGTTAGTAAGCAGCTAAGTTATATGCATGTTATAAAGAAATCCATATGAAGAACTAGAAGACTATGGTCCCCATGTCCATTTTTGTCATTAATAAGTTGTGGCATTGGTCAAGTCACTTTACCTACATGGGGCTTGGCTCCCTCATGTGTAAAATGAGGGCATCAAATAGACAGTCTCTTAGTTTCTCTTCATTTCTGAAATTTTATTTGGGTGGTACTAAGAGAAGTCAGAGAAGTTTTCCAGTGGGAGCTGTGTAAGCCTCAATGCAGTAGCTTCTTGGAGTGGGGTGTTTTGGTAGCCCTGGCCTAGCCCAGTGCTTCTCAAAGTTAAATGTGTATATATTATTTGGGAGATATTAATAAAATGCATATACTGATTCAGTGGATCTGGAGTAAGACCTAAGATTCTGCATTTCTAATGAGTTTCCAGGAGCTGCCAGTGCTTCTGGTCTTTGATTCTCAGATGCCAGTCCCTGTCTCCTCTATGCAGTTTTGGTCTTCCCCAGCTCCAGAAGCAGGGTGTAATTTTGGGCCTCATCTGCAGCACCAGGCTCTCATTAGTCACTTGGCCAACAAGACCTAGAATCCAGAGCCCCTCAGAGGGAAGCCCTGTGCATCTGTATGATCTCTGAGTTTCAGCACTCCTGACATCTGCACTGACAACACTGAGCTTCTGAATTTACTATGACTTGATAGTTTTCCTAGGAATCCCAATTCTTCCTTCAGTACATAGGACTGAACTTGTCTTGAATGCACAGCCTGCTTATGAAATACAGTCTAGCTCTAACCAGGGTCATAAAAATCTCCAGAAAAGAGCATTAGCTCCATATTTCTTGTTCCCAGACTGGCTGGATTTCTGCATTGAATAGACCTATCTACAAGAACCTTTCTGGTTCTATCCAACTCTGTGTTTTCACTTGACACTTGGAGTCCTAATTTTCAGTGCTTTGCTTGATCAGACACCTTGCACTTGATCATGCTTGACTGCCTAAATCTTCTGTGGCCTCTAAATACCGTATCTTGGACTGTCTAGCTGCACTTAACGCAATAGCCTAGCAACAGTCTGATTCCCTCCAAATGAGGTCTCATAGACCAAAAGAAAGGCCCCATTACTGCTTCTTTATTGCCCCTCCTCCCTGCTAGCTCCCAATTGCATCCCTTTGAGTCTCATCAAGTAATAAACATAATTCAAGTCTCATTTTAAAACCTGGGCTGGCTTGTAATCCCAACATACTGGGAACTCTGGATGCTAAAAATAACAAGAAGATGAGTTACAATAAAGCTGAAGGTCCTAAGATATATTCTTAAGACAAATCTGGGCCATCAAACCTCTGGCTGTAGTTACACCTTTTTAAGCTGAGCTGTAGTTATGCATCTCTGAGCCATTCTTCACAACTAATTTTAAAGCTTGTGTCCAGGAGGTTCATTAAAATGATTGCTCCTTGAAACCTCTGTAGTTTCTGTCTCTAGAAGATACTGGAATTTTTCAAAAGATGTTTAGTTTATAACAAAATTCCAGTGAAGAGCTTATATGTGGTTCTACTATATTCTTCTAAAGATTATCTTGTTAAATAGGATAATACAATTTCTACCCCCATACTTAAAGTTAAACTTTCCCATATTATAAACTTAACCCTCAAAAGTATTGTGGCATGGAAATATTTAGCCCTTGAAAATTCTAAAAATTTTATGTCAAAATCCCTAGTTCCAGGATTTCTGCTTTGCTGCCACCAGCATCCTTAGCTCCTACCAGCATTTCTGCTTCAGATACTAGATTAACTGAAGAGGACTTAGTAGGTGAATCAAGGGATATTAACTTGCATTGTTAACCCTCTAAGTCCCTGGAAACTCCAACATCTTAGGTCAGATATTAATTTTCATCATCATCCCGCCCAGAGGCTAGATGTGCCTGCAGCCAGGACCATTGTCTGAGGACTCAACAAAGCACCATGCTTAGGAGTGCAGACTTGGAATCAGATTTCTCTAATCCTGATTCCTTGTCAGCTAGCTTTCCTCTGTCCTGTGTCTTAATTTCCTCTTCTGTAAATTGGGGCTGATGATAGTACCCACTTCACAGAGTTGTTGTGAAGTTAATATAAGCAAAGTATCTAGAATATACTAAGTTTTACATTCACTATTGCTATTATCTTGTAGTTTTATGAGCTGTAGCCAGTTATTCAATACAAAACTCAACACTAAACACCTAAGATAATGAGCAGATAAATGTTCAAATACACCAATACTTAAATCATCAAACAAATTTCAGTGTTATCTTCTGAAAAGATAGAATCTCAGCTCTGAGGATATCTAGTCCATCCAAGTCACCATTTCCCATTTTTTTGACTAAAATTTATGTCAGCAACTACATCTTTTATCATGACCCAATACATACAGATTTATTACCAAAGAGGGGAAATAAGAAACGGGAAAACCGTGTGTTCTTGTGTCTTTGCTTGTGGCATAAGAAAACCACTCTAGCAATCTGTTTAAATCATAATTTGTTAGCTGGTGCTCTCTTTTTAATCTCTGACACCAGTTCATGCTTCCATGTTAACTGTCAGACACAATCTTTGATGCATAAAACCCTATTACTCTATCAGCCACAGATATAGTCATAGCATTAACTTCTCAGATCACTGTCTCAGACTGATATGGATATGATACTTGTATGAGCTTGCAAAATGAACTTCATACTTTTCTTCCTTATTATTTAAAATTAGCTGCTTAGGTAAACATTCTATTTCCCAAGTATGTAATCCTTCTGTACCCATACCCTCCCTGCATGGATATACTCTTTTATCACTTGGTTGTTTCTCTTGCCAGCAAGTAAATAAATTCTGACATACACTGAAAATCAATTAATCTGAGAAATTTTCTTTTTGACAACATCGTGAAACAAAAACTTCAGTAAACATTTTTTTTCTTGTTTTAATTTCTTTAAAAAAAAATACTACTCAAGACCCACACAATATTGATTCCATGGTCCATTAGTATTTTTGGATCCACAAATTGAAAACTACATTACTAAATTCCCCAAAAGAGACTATGCAGATTTATTATTTTTAAATGTATATAGAATATCTGGCAAAAGTTTGATGTGGAAAGTGTGGGAAGGAGAGTACTTTCAAAATGTAAGAAATAGCTTTAAATATTCCTGGGGAGTGATATGTTAAAGTTCCTCTTTTTGTATGAGTAAAAAGAGATATAATTGACCAAGAGTTAGCAGCAGGTTACCAGCCTAAAGAGGCTGAATGAAGAGACCAATGGGAGAAGTGTGCTTGAGAGCAAAGAGAGGTAAGCCCAGGAGGCTTCACAATCTGACAGGGTCACATGGGTCAAGGAGCAACAGAAGCTACCAGAGGCGCGGCTAGAGGGGACAGCACTCAAGAGCTGGAAAATTCAAGAGTAGACCAATGCAGAAGGCTAAAAGCAAAGAAAATGCTGAATAGGGCAAAACTATATGGCAATTGTTTTATGGGGAAAAGCCTGAGGCTCTTCTTAGAGAGAGCAGCAATCAAAGGAATGCTATGGTGGGAGGTCCCTCTGCAAATGGCTGTGGTGACCAACTGTTCCATTTTTTAAAGCTTGACCTCTCATAGAGATTCTCCTAGAATGCGAATCACTGTTCTTTCTCCAATTGTTTGGGGATTGATATTAAACTGCTTCTAAATACTTGCCTCCATTTCCTCCTGCTCCCCAATTAGCGCTAGTGCAAAGGTCTTTCCATGCATATGGATATAGATACGGATAAAGACACAGAGTTAGAAAAAGATAATAATAAACATTAAAACAAGGAGTGATATATGTGATATGAATTTATGAAGGGCACTTAGAAGCAAACTAAGGTTTTTTTCCGTATATGCTATGCATTTAAATTTTGCTGGTAAGGCACAGTTTACTCTCTTTTCTATACAATGTTGGCAGCTAAAGTATCTATAAGAAGATACTGTTGCTAAACTTTATTTTTTTATTTTTGTTGCTAAACTTTAAAAGAAGACTTTAAATAATGTTTAACAGGTGTATTACATGTATATTTGAAGTTATTAAACTTTAAAACAGTATAATAATTTTAAAATAATTTCAGATAATAATAAATGCCAACTATTATTTATTGAGGCTAGACATTTACCCAATTGTCTCTCTTTCTCTCTTTTTTTCTTAAGATTTTATTCATTTATTTGTGTGAGAGAGAAAACATGAGTTGGGGAGAGAGGCAGAGGGAGAGAGAGAGAGAAGCAGACTCCCTACTGAGCAGAGAGCCCGCTGACAACAATGTGAGGCTGACTTTGGGATCATGACTTGAGCCAAAGGCAGATGCTTAACCAAGTAAGCCACCTAGAAGCCCCTACCCAAAATATCTCTAATTACAGAGGAGGGTAACTATGATACAAGAAAGTTAACTAATCTACTGAAGAACACAAAATTATTAAGTGACAGAGCTGGGATTCCAACCCATGTAATTTGGCTCTAGAGTCTGTGTTCTTAACCGCTACACTAATATAAGCAAAATAAATAAAAACAAAGCCATTCCCAGTAAAATTTTACAAAGTCAAAGAGAAAATTTCAAAAGCTGCTAGTGAAAGAATTCAATACTTTAAAGCAATAAAAGTTAGTCTCCCAACAGCAACAATGGAAATGAGATGATATTTTCAATGAAATAAAATAACTTCCAATCTTAAATTATTTACTCCATAAAAATTTATTTCACAAATAAATGTAAAATAATGACACTTGTCAGACAAACAGAAATTGAGTGTTTGCCTCTAGAAGATCCTCACCAAAGGAAATCCCAAAGTATATACTTCAACAGAAATAAGTGATCCTGGATAAAATGTCAAAAATGCAAGATGGGGTAAAAAAACAACAAAACAAAAACTACAGTAAAAACAGAGAAAATTCTAAATGAAATAACTCTTGTATAAAGCAATTAAAACTATTATTTTGAGTTAATAAAGAAAATGTACAGTAATATCATAGAAGTCATTAAAGGTAAAAAGATATTCATTAACTTTAGGCTTTGATAAGTATGTAGGTTGTCCTGAAGGTAACCACTAAAAGCACTGAAAAAAGTGTATAATTTCAAAACTCATAGATGAAAAACAGATGATAAAAATAATCCAAAAGAAGGGAAAAGAGAAAAACGGAAGAGCTGAGACAAGTAAAAACACAAAATAACATGACAGATTTAAAACCAAATCTATTAGCATTTACATTAAATGTAAATGTATTAAATTCCCCAGTCAACATATAATGTCAGACTATATTTGAAAATATTCAAGTGCATGTCTTTGGTAAAAACAATTAAAATGCAAGAACACAAAAGGGTTGAAAGCAAAAGGTTGGAAAAAGATATAGTGTGAAAATAACCACAAGAAAGTCATTTTCCTATAGTAATATAGTAATATCAAACAAGGCAGACTTTATGAGGGTAAAACATTATTACAAAAAGGCCACGAGTCATATCAAAATGATAAAATGCTCAGTTCACCAAGAAGATACAGAGTTAAACTGACTGCACAGTCAGAACACAGTTGCAAATTATGTAAAACTAAATTATGTAAAACAAAATTTGACAGAAGTAAAGGAAAGACTAAACAATGAGAATCACTACAAGAGATTTAAATATACTTCTTTTAATAACTGATTTTTAAAAATTAAAGGTAAACAAGAAAAGGGGTTTGAACAAGACTAACCAACTGACCTATTGGATATATATTATATATATATATAAATATATAATATATATATTCATATATATATATGAACACTGCCCCGGTGACCGAGGACTGCACATTCTTTTTAAGAGCAATGGAATATTTATATAATAAATCTTTCCCTGGAGAAAAAAAGCAGGTTTGAACAATATCAATCATGTAGAGCATTTTTTTATTATCACAGAACAACATAATCTAAGAATAAAAAATAAAAGATAACTTTCTAATATAATATATAGAATATATATAAGAATATATACAAGTTCTGTGTAATTTGGAATGTAAAAAACACATGTTGAAATGGCCCATGAGTCAAAGAATATATCATAACTAAAATTTTAAAACTATTTTAACTGAACAATACTGATAATACTATAATAAAGACTTGTGGGATGAAACCAAAGTAATGTTTAGAAAAACTCAGTCTTAAAATGCATACATTAGGGAAGAAAGGACTGAATATTAAGCCAAACATCTATCTCAAGAAGTCAGCAGTTAGAAAAAGAATACAAAACAAAACAAAAACAAAATAGAAGAAAGATATATAGATCAGTGAAATAAGATTAATTAATGAGAAAGCTCTGGTGACAATGACCAAGAAAAAAATACATAAACCACCAATGTAAGAAATAAAAAGTGACACTTCAATATAAATACACTGGAGAGATTAAAAGTATGATAAAATTTTTAAATAAAATGAAAAAATTCCTAGATAAAGCAATTTAAACAAACCTGACTCAAGGAGAAACAGAAAACTCCAATGTTCTATAAATAGGGGTGATAGTCAAAATATTTAATACTTGGTTTGACATGGACACTAACCATTAGAACAGATATTGACCCAATCAGAATTAATACCAAGTCTGGTATCTAGTAAATGAATACTAGTGCTTAACAACTGCCCCTACCTATTGAGAATTATATTACTAGTTTTCTATTTTCTCACAAATTAAACAGGTCAGATTGCTTTACTGATGAGTTCCTATCAAATATCTGAGGAGAAAAGTTTACTCCAAACTTACAGAAATGTCACCAGAGTACCAGAGAATAGAAAAACATGATTATATTTATCATGAATTTATAAGTCTAACAAAATCTTGATACAAAATATATCTGGCAAAGATAGTATGAATATGAAAATTTGTAACCCAATATTACTCTTAAACAGTGGCAAAAACCCAATACAAAACATTAGTAAACTGAATCTAGTAAAATTAATACATGACCAATTGGACTTTATCTCAAGAATACAAGATTGGGGATCCCTGGGTGGTGCAGCGGTTTGGCGCCTGCCTTTGGCCCAGGGCGCGATCCTGGAGATCCAGGATCGAATCCCACATCGGGTTCCTGGTGCGTGGAGCCTGCTTCTCCCTCTGCCTATGTCTCTGCCCCCCTCTCTCTCTCTCTCTCTGTGACTATCATAAATAAATAAAAATTAAAAAAAAAAGAATACAAGATTGATTTAACATTTAAACTGAGATCAATTAGTATATTTAAAAATTCTAAAATCATCTTAAAGACACAGCAAAAGATTCTGATAAAATTTCTTAGCAAGTGGACAATAGAAAATAACTTCCTTAATGTGAAAAAGAATGGCTGCAAAACAAAAGTTAAAGATCATATATTATGGTGACACATTAGAAAGTTTCCCTTAAAGATTAGGAAAAAGGAAAAATGATCAACTCAAGTTAGACTTTTCCTGATTTCTTAGTTATTTTCAGATTTATTCTACTAGACAATATAGGCTCTAAATTGCTGTATATTCTCACCTATATGACAAGGGGGGGTATTCTCTATTTTCAAGTTATAATGGTCAAGTTAAACTTTATATTTAAATATAGGATTTAGCTTTGTGATTATATTACATACCAGAGGTTCTGTGTCCTTTGGAGGTCTTTCTAGAGGGGGAATGTACCACTGAAAGCAAAGTTCTTTGTTTAAATCTTGTATCTTCATATCTGATGGCACATCTGCAGAAGATGGGCCGGTAGAGAGCTTTAATGATAAATCGGAGTGTAGAGAACTGCCATGACATAACTAGGGAAAAATAAAAAACAATTTAATTGCTGGTAATAAATAAATCCATTCAATATCTAAAACATTCACTCAATATCCATTCAGTATTGGCTACATTATAATACTCTGGGAACTGTCTTTGTTTTATGGGTGTAGCTTATAAAACTGTCCCCAGTTATCAGAGAAGATTCTCCTACAAAAAATATGCTTCCAAACCCATGGGACTCAGGGTGCCTGGGTGGTGCAGTTAGTTAAGTGTCCACCTCTGGGTTTCAGTTCAGGTTCTGATCTCAGGGTTGTGAGATCAAGCTCCACAATAAGCTCTGCACTATGTGCAGAGTCTGCTTGAGATTCTCTCTCTCTCTCTCAAATAAATAAACAGATTTTTTTAAAAAGCAAAACAAAAAAACAAAAACAAAAACAAAAAACCAAAAAACAAACGACAACTATGGGACTCAACAAATGTCATCCAGTTTGGTGACTCTCCCAAAGTAAAGATCTAGAGAGGAAAATGTCAATGGTATCCTTTCAGTCTTAAGACCACCTCAGGTCACTGGAAACATCTACTTTTTTTCTTGTTTATTCTATGGTAAATGAACTGAAGATACGATTTTAAATAATATCTACTTTCCACCAGCATTTTTGTCAGTGTCATATTCAAAATAAGACACAGTTTTTGCTGAAAATATTAAAATCAATTGCTCTCATTCCCTCTTTACATGAACATGGCTGATTTGTAAATTCAATCTTGGTGAATCTGGGCCTAGCTTTGATGCAACCAGGTCCCTGAATCAGAAATTTTCAGGGAACATAAAGTGTAGAATGCAACTGGAAATTTCATAAATTATTTAGTTTTTTAAAAGTAGCTGAGAAAGCAAAGCATGGTTGCTGCCCAAAAAATAACAGTCTAGCCAGAGAGATAATAATAGTGATAATAATACCTCAAATCTGAAAAGAACCTTCTTTAATGGAGTGCAAACTATTTTCAAAATTAACTTGTTGTAATTCCCAAGATTATAGCATGGTATCTGGGAAGCAATTCTTCCATGGAACTTTTGACATCTAAGGTTATCTTAAGGTTTGATGAAGGGGAACATTGAAGTAGCCAGTAAAAAATGCCTGGCATTTCTGTAAGGCTTTGTACCTTCCACTATTTCTGAGCTTATTCAAGATATAATATAACACTGTCAATGAGAGTCTTCAAAATAAAATAAAAAGAGAAATAAAGACACTGACCTTTCAAGTTGTCTACTGATTAAAGAAAAAATATGTCATGACTGAAAGGTAATATTAAAGAAGAAAACTTTCCAAAAATATCTAGAGACTATCATTATAAAAGTATATAAGCCAGAATCCTCATTTATTAGCACTATGATATAAAAAGCATGAGCAAAATAAACAATGAACAAGATCATTAGGTTTAAATAATCATTTAAAGTGCTCAACAAAGATTAATTCTGTCAGGCAGTTCACCAAAAAATCAGGTAAATAAAAAAAAAATCAGGTAAATAATCAATTCAAAAAATAATTTCTCATATTTTTTCATATCTGAGTGCCTTTCAGAGGTTCTGACAACTATTTTAGCAAAGAACTCATGTTTAATAACTAAGAAGAAAAAAATAAGGAAAAGATTTACTATTTCAATGTATACAGCATTTACTAACATGACGGTCTAAGAATGCTAAATTGTAACAAGTCAGTATCAAAATAGACATTAATTTCCATTATCTTTAAAAAAACATAAACTCCAATCACTAATGAAATTAAGTATATATGCTAATTGATGGACTATACACTGAATATTTTCGATATGTTTGATTTATTCTTTGAAATAAATGAAATAACAGTCCTACCAGGAGAAGTCTTGTTTGCCACAGTCCTATAAACAACAAATCACTTTATACTAGTCAATTATTTGACCTTACAACACAGTCTAAACATGAATAACCCAGCATTGTGCATAATTTTAATCATATCTTTTTTTCTTGGAATTTTTAATGTAATTTGTTTGGCACCTTTGTTTTTCCATGACAGAGCTTCAATAGACCTAACAATATGCAGACGCACACACTGATGAGCCTGGCACCTAGCAATGACCGCTCTGGAAAGACATCTACTTCTTTGTGGAGGAAAAGCAGGATTAAGTATCAAATTATAGAAAGAATTTGATTGAAATAGCCTCCTGAGTGATTAAAAGCTCAAAAACGTTATTATAAAAATCAGCCAAGCTTGCAGTTTATTTAAAAAAAAAATCCAAAAGGCTCTATGCTCATTAGCTGTCTACCCCAGTGAAACGAACACATGATGAGGTGGCTTGCACCTGTCAGACAAGTGACAGTGATCTCTAGAGCTGATTATTCTGGGAGAGTGTTACACTAATTATTTTTTTTTTTTAAAGAGCAAACAGAGTACAACAATCTTTGATAACGCTGCTGCCATTAGAAATGTCACATATATTTACAATGCATTCAAGGTTCTACATTTGGAACATCATGCTTAGGAAATGGGTAATGCTAGGCTGCCCTTAATCCTAAAATACTCAAGTAGAGTTCTTGTCAGAACAGTATTTAAGAAATCACACCTATTAGTTTCCAGACTCATACAAAATAATCACAAGAATACATTCACTAAAACTATAATTCTCCACCTTCTCATTCTCTGCCTCCTAGGCCAGAATTTCTGAGGCATCTGCAACACATGGCAGTTATCCCCAAAAGTAGTCAGAATTTCTGGAGGGGTGAATCGGGATCTGGTGTTAGATGGAAATGATTTTACCCCATTCCTGCTGCTTACTACCCTACAGAGTGCCAGACATTCATAGTACATTACTGGCCTTTCTGCTTCCTTTCACTCCCTTCCCCTGGAGAGCTACTTGATTGGTGAATTTGGGGGGAAAAATGTTGGATATGTATAGCTATGCTGTTTCTTCTTGGAAAAGAAAGAGAATGGTTTGTAGGGAGTGAGTGTTCTCTTTGTAGGGAGTGACTATCCTCTACTTCTTCATGAGACAGATTTTAAAGGGGTCTGTATCCATACAGATTTTAAGGGGGCCTGTAATGACCAAACCAAACAAACAAAAAAACAAACACAACCGGATTGGTAAAATCTGTCCATTTGCTGTTTGCTTTCAGGAAGACCATTTACCAGTAAATATAAATAATATCCTGCAAGGTCAACATTATGACTCATAAGGGTGGGTAATTTTTTAATCCCAAACTCTTAAACTCTTTATTTCTCAAATGACTTATAATGTGGGCAAGAAAGAGGGATGTTGAATATTGGGTGTGCTCATCCCTAGTATCTGGGAACTAATTCAAAAATCCTCCCATGTGGGTTCTAATACACTGCCCTGAGAACAACTCCATAACCCTAAGAATCACATTTAAATGAATTCTTAAATATCTTAAATATCTTAAATAGATCTTCCACTGCTTTTTAAAATCACAATTTATTAAGTTACCTCACTCTTTTGCTCAAAAGAATGATTTTTTAAAAAATATTATTATCTACCCAACAATCTAGCAGGATAAGATAACCAAAATTTCTCAATTTGGAAGAAGTCACATTTTCAGGTCACTTCTCTAGGATATGAAATATGGCCAAGTCTGGTATGGACAAGTCTATAATCATAACAATGAAAGCACTATATGATGGATTCCAAAATCAAGATAATTGAAAATAAAGGACTGATTTTTTGTTTGTTTGTTTGTTTGTTTGGAAAGAATTCAATGGAAATGACTTGATTTTTTCATTTCATAAATACATATTGGAAATTTATAATATACTATGTCCACTTGAGTTTTCTCAAATGTGCTTCCTTCAGAAATATACTGGTTATAAGAAGTTTTATAAAAATATATAATGTTTGGAAACAGTACCTTGACTGAGTCATATAAGATTTTTTCTGAAAAACCAGAGTTTTCCAATCCTTGACATAGTTCTTTTGGAAATTCATCAATACAGGAGGAAGAATACAGCTGTAAAAATCTTTTAAGGAAAAAATGCATTTCTTTTTGGCGTAAAATCAGCCCAGAGTTGAAAAGGGATGTGAGAAGTGTGTCATCTGGCAAAGAAATTCCAGATCCTGGCTTTGGAGATGCTTAGGGAAGAAAAATACCTTAATTTAGAATCATGTTAGGTAACAGAACAGTCTCAGTATTGTTGATATTTGCTCATTAACTGCTATCGCTGTAATTCACACCACTTCAGCTAGTGTCTGTCAGTGTAATTCCTCCATTTTTTAAGCTTATACACTCATGGAATTGCTTCTTGCCCCAGGAATGAAAGAAAATTTCAGAAGGATATGAGAATATTGCTTTAAGCTTTAAGTCTTGACAATGCAAAATATTCTATGTAGTCATCTTATCTGGGACTCATCCCAACAAAGATCTTAAAGCAAGAATTTAGATGCAGGTAATTTATTTGAAAAGTGATCTTTAGGAGCGTAAGTGAGAGAAGGAACAAAGTGTGATGGAGAAAAGAGCCAATGAAAGTGAGTTAATGGGTGGGCTGCAGCTTTGGACAAGAAAGGCTCAGTCCTGCTGAGGACCTTCTGGAAAATCACCTGTAGAATCATCTGGGACCGGGAAGGTGGAATGTTTTCTACGGTTCCCTACCTCATTAGTATGTGTGGAATCCCTGGCACTTTGGGCTGTCCTGACAGTGGGCTGAGTAAGTCTCAGTAGTTTCAGGAAGAGCCCAGAGCAGAAAAGGAGTAAAATGTGGGTGTGTGACATGTCAAGTGCCAGCAGGTGAATTCAAAGGTGAGCTGAGTTGCTGTGGGGCAGGCACTGCCAGAGTGTGCTGTACTGGCTCATGTCCACATCCTTTGCCATTGAACTTCTTTTATTCTTGCCTTTTTCATAATGTACCTTTTACACCTGACACCTTTCTGAGGCTTGTCTATCCCACTGCTAACACCTCGTAGCTGTGCTTAGTCGCTCTGGCTGGTTTCTCCACTGGGCCCTGACATGGGTCAAACTGTCTTTTCCGACTATTTGCAGTAATGAATAACATGAAATCACCAATTTTATGTGCACAGATAAAACACAACATACATTGGCACAAATACAAGAAGGACTGATGTGAGGCAGACTATATCAGTTTTTCTGAATGTTCTTCAGACAACATTAATAATACAACAAAAAACTAAACAAAACAAAACAACTCAATGGAGTGGCTGTCTTGGGAAGCCTCTGGATAAATCTATACAATAATATTTTTAAATACATGAAATAAAATATATAGAATGCCAAAGGAAGTCAGTTATGTTGCAATACTATTCTACCCAAAGATCTGTGTATCTCAAGAACCCCTGAAATTTCCACATTCTCATAAGAATTCATTCCAAAAGATGTCAAAAGCATTTTACAATTCTAAATAAGAAGCTTGACTTAAACAAGAAATGGAAAAGAATGTGTTCTTAACATATCAAAAATCTACCTAGAAGTTTGCTCATATTATTAATCCTTTGCAGATGAATATAGTAGCGCAGTAGAAGAATCCATGTAATATCCACTTTAGTCTGAGTTTTTTTTCTAGCATCTGTGCTGTCACACACGCCTTCACTTTGACAAGAGACTGTATAGGCAGTCTGGAAGACCACTTGGTAGTTATCTGAAAGTGAAAAATAATAATAACAGTAAGCAAAAAAAGTTTGTAAGATAAATACTATGCTTCCCCTGAAAAATAACCATGTATAAAACAAACAAACAAACAAACAAACAAACAAAACCAAAAAACCACAGTCCATAAAGGAAAGACTGACACATTGGACCACATGGGATTTAATGATTTAAAAACATTTTTGTAACACAAAAAGACACCAAAGTTAAAAGACAAACCATTGACTGAGAAAAAATATTTAGAACATGTATGAATTATTTTTCTCAAATATATATAATACCTTGCACCAATCAATAAAGAAAAAGTCGGAGTCCAACAGAAAAGTGGACAAAGAATTTCAACAGTCAACTCATAGAAAAGGAGACCCAAATAGCCAAAATGTTAGCATCACTTAAAATCAGAAAAATGCAAATTAAAAAGGAAATACCATTTCCCAACCATCAGTAATTGATAGATACTAAAATCTGAAAATAAGAAAAATTGATAATAATGTGAAGAAACTGGTTCAAACTTCTTGGGAAAGCAGTTTGGCAGGATCTAATGCAATTAAAAATGCAGATACTCATGTAAGTGATAAAAGTGTATGAGGACTCTGGTAGAAGACATTCATGACACCATTGTAATATCAAAAAAAAAAGGAAAAATAAACAGAAGTCTATTTATTTGATGGCATGTAAAATGAATTAATTAGATCTAAGACAGAAAGTATACAGTGTAGTGTCACAGTTCAAATTATTGATGTACTTCTCACCAGTGCGTGAACCTCTCTGTACTGTAGGTCTCTCTAGACTTTTGACTTCCTGGGTTTTAATGTTCTTGTCTTTAAAATGGGCATGGAAAGATCCTGGATAGATCTTGACAACATACACCAAACTAACAAGTAGGCTCCAGATGATACCTAGAGTATACTACCATTTGTCTAAATTTGAAAAAAAAAAACTCAATGCAATATTTTGTACTATTTATGTGTACACATGCACACAATATATAGCATTTTATTAGGATAGTGGTTGCCTCTGGGAAGGAAAGGAGGAAAGATGAATAGAATCTTTTATGGTTAATGGCCTATGTATGTTTTCTTGAGTAATAAGTTGAATCCCCATGTACTTACCACCCAGTTTAGCAAATAGAATATTCCCAGTACTTCTGGAATATTGTGCAAACCCCTCCCTAATTCTATATTCTTCCTTCTTTCCTTCCTTTTCTTTTTTCTTTTTTTTTTCCTATCTCACATACTTGTTTCTTTTTTGTAATATTTATGTACTGAGGTACATTTTCTAGTAACTTATTTTAAAAAGTTCACATACACAAAACACAAAACACACCATTTGAGTCCTTACAGGGACTTCATGCTTGATTGATTATTTAGCTAAATATATGATTTGGGTTGAAATTCATTTTTCATTAAAACTTGGAAGGCCTTCTATTGTTTTCTAGTATCCATCATTGCTGGGGAGAAGCTGATACTAGTCAAATGCTCATTCCTCTGTGTTTGACCATCTTCTCTATTCTGTGATTTTTTTTACTTTTTTTTTTTAATTTTTATTTATTTATGATAGTCACAGAGAGAGAGAGAGAGGCAGAGACACAGGCAGAGGGAGAAGCAGGTTCCATGCACCGGGAGCCTGATGTGGGATTCGATCCCGGGTCTCCGGGATCGCGCCCTGGGCCAAATGCAGGCGCCAAACCGCTGCGCCACCCAGGGATCCCTATTCTGTGATGTTTTTAATGAACTCCTTGTCATTTGTGGTAATTTAAAATATCATTTTTCATCTAAGCCTTCTCAATTTGGAAAGTAGTAGGCCTTTTCAATGTGAACACTTATCTTTCCTTATGGTCTTGCAAAATATTCTTATATTTATTTCTGCAATGAAATAAATATAAGAACATAAAGATTCTCTCTCTCTTGCTCTCTTTCTGCCTTTCCCTCTCCCTTTCTCTCTCACTCCACATATTTAGCCACTTGATTTATAACAGATGTGACACTGCAATGTTATGAAGAAAGTAGGTCTTTGGTCTTTTTAATACATGGCTCTGGGTTAATTGTATATCATATGGAAAAAATCTTGACTTCAGCCTCACACCATATACAAGAATAAATTCTAGGTGGATTGTAGATCTAAATGTGAAAAATTAAAAAAAAAAAAGGAAGGTAAAGATAGGAGGGTACCTTTGTGACTTTTGAATAGAAAAAGATTTCTAACTGGATACAAAAAGCATAAGCCATAAAAGACAAGGTTTATAAACTGGACAACATTAAAATTATGAACTTTGTATAATCAAAAGATATCACTAGCAGAATGAAAAGGCAAAGCACAGAGGGTATAAAATTAATTGCAATACATATAATCTACAAAATGGTCATATCCAGAATACTTAAAGAATTTCTCCAGATTTCTAAGAAAAAGACAGAAAACTCCCAAGAAAACTGGGCATGATTCTTGAATAAGGAGTTCCCAAAAAAGACTAAGCAAAAGCCAATACTATATATAATAGTTCCCACCTTTCTAGTTACCAAGGTAAAATTTAAATTCAAACTCCTTTGGAGAACTTCTTGATAGTGCTAAGTTGAAACTATATATACTTATGACCCAGTAATTTTACTCCTTGGTATATACATAAAAATGTGTACATCTGTGCATAAAAATGTAACATACAAGTGTATTCACAGAAGCATCATCCCTGATGACCCCCAAATATTTATCAATAGTAGAATGGATAATAAATTGTTATTATGTCCATCAAAGAGTGAACTCCACACACATAACGTTGAACAAAAGAAGACAGATACAAAATAGTATAGACTGTATAATTTCACTTACACAAAAATCAAAAGCTGGCAAAACTAATCCATCTGTTAGAAATCAGAAAGCAGGGAGGTTAGGATGTACTGACTAACCCTATTGTGATAATAATCCCACAATGTATACATATATAAATCATCACACTGTACTTAAATGTACACAATGTCTTATGTCAATTATATCTCAATAAAGCTGGGGAAAAGGGGGGTTGAGAGGGGGCATGATGTAGACCTCTAGGGTTCTGGATTTGTTCCATTTTTGACCCATGATGGTTATATGGGTATTACATTTATGATATAGAATGAAGCTGTATCTTCAGGAATTTGTGTGATTTATCCTATTTATAATACAATAAAATATTTTTGTGGTGATTTCCAGCAAAGGTGTTCATATGGTATTGGCATGTCCCCTTCTCCTGGAAATCATCCCAAAACAACACAAAAAGCAAGTAACAAAAACACAAATTCTTTTTTCAGTAAATTGGGAAAAAGCTCAAACCCCAAAGCACAAGATGCATGGAATTGTGCCCAAAATAGTTGTCAGCAGGTATAGGATACAAAGGAAGCAGAAAGAAATAGCAATGTATACTTCTTGACTGTGAGTTGAATATTTTTAAAACAGTATTATGGTGCCAGTTAAGTTCAGCCATCTTAAGACCAATTGTTCAGAGTTTAAAGAAAAATAAATACATATACATTTTGCACATGGATGTGATGAGCTCTTTAAAGTAAAAAAAAAAAATTATTTGTTACAGCTTTTCAAACTACAAATGATAAAGTCAGCAAAGCATCATATAGAGTAGGTTATCAGCACACAAAAGCCTAGAAACTAGCAAGTTGACATTGCTGAATATATACCCTGAAGTCTAAGAGCTAAAGGTCCTGTTTGCAATAGCTTCCCCTGGTTGAAAAATCAGTAAACAAAATTGTAGCACTTTCCAATAATAAAATAACTTGTTGAATTAAAGATGTAGTTGCAAACATGAAGACTCAGTTAATAATTCATCTGCAGAGTTGTACTTTTTCCTTACAAATGCTCAAATCTACAGACATTGTTGGACATACTGTTTTGCTTGTATTTATCTAGTAGTATCAGTACCAACTACTGAAAGAAGATCTTGTATGTGAATGATTAGCAATAATTCAAGTGAAATATGAAAAATATTAAATAGTCTTTCTGAATCCCATCGTTTATCCTGGAATAATCATGTTGATGTGTGCATTGATGGCGAAAAGAAATGGTAAATAAAAGTATGGTGCCTTAGCATGAACCTAGGCAGGCACTTACATCAAACTGCACTAGTAGTTAGTTTTTGTTTTTGCATTCTCCATTGCCGTGCACTTGCAGTAAAATGAATAAATTAATTAAAATGCCAGTTTCACTTAAGAATGTCCCTGATGAAGCAGTAAAGTTAAAGTTATTAACTACTGACCCTCAAGTATACATCTTTTTTCATATTCTTTGATAAAATGGGAAGAACACATAAAATGTTTCTACTCAGCTATCAAAAAGAATGTAATCTTGCCATTTACAACAATGTGGATGGAACTAGTGTGAATTATACTAAGCAAAGTAAGTCAGAGAAAGTAAAATATTATACGGTTTGACTCATGTGAAATTTAAGAAAGAAGGAAAAATAAAATAAGATAAAAACAGAGAGTGAGGCAAACCATAAGAGACTCTTAACTATAGAGAAAAAACAGAGGGTTGCTGATGAGGAGGGGGGTTGGGTAAGGAGATGAGCTAGATGGGTGATGGGCATTAAGAAGGGCACTTGTTATGATGAGCACTGCAGTTACACATAGGTGATGAATCACTAAATTCTACTCCTGAAACCAATCCTACACTATTATGTTAACTAACTTGAATTTAACTTTAAAAAATAAGGAAATACATGATGGCTGTCTTAAAGAAAAGCACTTCTGTGATGAAGTTGCAAATGGAATACACTGCTCCCCATACCTCTCCCTACCTCATACCACGGAACACCATTTTTTACATAAAAGGACAACTGAGAAGACAAACTAAGTGTTTTCAGGCTTAGGTCTATGGCAAACATTTTCCATAAAGTAACAGGCCTTCAAGGAAAATAACTGACAGTATATACTGCCATTGATAAACTCCAGATTTTTCAGTAAAAATTTAGACTTTTGGAAAATTTGTGTATGCCACCATTGGCTTCCAATACTGAGACTTTTCTGATAAGAATGGTGGTGGTATTTTAAAATTTTGATATTTTAAAAATTGTCCAGTGAATTGTACCAACATCCAGAAGTCCTGCATAATCCAGGGAGTCACTATTTTCCAAATATCTGATGCATGATATTACAAAATCATGCATGAGTAAAAGATCCATTCAGACTGAAAGACCAATGTATTTTAATGTATTTTTATTTTAACAGAGTACAAGTTCAATGATATTGTTTCATGGTCTACAATGGAACTAACCTTCAAGAAACTACCACTGTTGGTTTGGTACCAAAGAAAACTATCTACAATTATCTGAAAAGGCTCTTAAAATAGCTTTCCATTTTCTATCTCATATCTTTGTGAACTGGATTTTCTTCACATATTTCAACCAAAACATTATGCTATAATAGACTGCAGAAGTGGGTGTGAGAGTCCAATTATCTTTCATTAAGCCAGACATTAAAGAGATTTTTAATGTTATTTATGATAACTTGTAATGGATTTATTACTATTCTTTTAAAATTAATAAACTTTAATTTTAATTTCTAATGTAACATTATTTCTTCTATAATAATAGATTTCCCTAATTTTATATATAATTTATTTTGAAGTAAATTATATTTTTCTCCAAAGAGAAAACTCATTTTACAAAGAGTTTAAAATTCATTTGCTTCAAGGGGCATCTGGGTGGCTCAGTCAGTTAAGCATCTGCCTTCAGCTCAGATCATGATCCTGAGGTCCTGCTCCCTGCTCCATAGGGGCCTGCTTCTCTCTCTCTGTCTGCCTGCCACTCCCCCTGCTTGTGCACTCTTTCTCTCTCTGTCAAATGAATGAATAAAATCTTAAAAAATACATTTGCTTTGAGTTAAAAAAAATCAGCTCAATTTCTAAATATCAGTGACTACTTTGTTCTTATCATTTAGCCTTTTTTAAAAAAGATTTCATTTATTTATTCACGAAAGACAAAGAGAGAGAGAGGCAGAGACACAGGCAGAGGGAGAAGCAGGCTCCTTGCGGGGAGCCCAATGCAGGACCCTGGGATCATGCCCTAAGCCAAAGGTAGATGCTCAAGCACTGAGCCACCCAGGCGTCCCATCATTTATCTTTTTTTTACTGTAATTAATTTTCCTAAATAAGTTGGCTAATGGTTTGTTTATTCCCCTGAAATTACATTATTTTAATGTTTTTGTTTCCTAGTTTATTATATACATATTGTAAAATGATACAAAATAATGCCAAACGTAACTGCTCATGTCAATTAATTTAAGTTGGCTAAAGTTGCCCATTACCAAAAAAACTACTATAAGTTTTAAAACAAAGAAAGCCCAACTCTGTGTTCTATTTAAGAGGCATATTTAAAATAAGATTATTTAGAAAGGTTGAAAGTAAAAGAATGGGCAAATGTGTACTAAGACAATGTAAATCAAAAAAGAAAAAAGCAATATTTGTGAATCTACTATCAAATAGGCAGGCATTCTAGCCAAAACAGATTCTCCCCTAAAGCCTCCAGAGGGACATAGCTCTGTCCACACCTTAATTTTAATACGGTGAGACCTATTTTAGACTTCTGAATTCCTGAATTGGAAGATACACTTTCTGTTGTTTGAAGCCACTAAATTGTGGTTGTTTCTTACAGCAGGAATAGGACGTCAGTACAATAACAGCACCAACAGCACTCGGTTACTTGCAGAGAAGATAGAAGGGATACTTTCTCTCCATGCCCTTTGATGTCTTTTGAATATTTATTTATTTTTATTTTTTTAAACATTTTACTTATTTATTTGAGAGAGAGAGAGAGAGAGAGAGAGAATGTGGGAAGGAGAAGGAGAGAGAATCTGAAGCAAACTCCACACTGAGCACAGAGCCCGATGTGGGGCTCAATCCCACCACCCTGAGATCATGACCTGAGCTGAAACCAAGAGTCGGATGCTTAACCAACAGAGCCACCCAGGTGCTCCTCTGGAGTTTTGATTCTTAAGAATAAATTACTTATGTAAAAAAATGAACTTAATTAAAAGAAGAAAAATGAAGCCAATGCTATCTGGTCTTTAATGTCACAGAAGAAAAGTAATGCCAGCTCAACTTTTCTCTATATATAGAAAGGCTACTTTTTCTGATTGAAAGCTTACAATTATATTTTTTGTCTTTATAATCTGAAAGTGATGCCAGAATTTGTCCTGGTACAATCTACACTATACGTTTATCTTCAGGACTTTTGTGGAAGGTATATCCCATTGCAATGGTTCCCCTTCAGCCACAGCCAGAGTTGCATGGATGGGTTGCACTGGTTTTGGGCCAGTATTTACGCTAATTTCCCTGCATTTTTCAGGTGGTGAGAATTCGAACCTTATAGTCTCAGGTAGGGTTCTGACTTCTCTCAAATGGCTCATTTTGGGTCCTGACTGGGCACTTGGCTGGTTCCTTGGCATCTACTCAAGCCAGTGGGCAATGTGTTTCTAGTCCCAATGTGTTCGTAGGCAAATCCACTCTGAACCTCCATTCTATGTAGTTCACTGGGTTCCAACCTTCCTACCTACAGTGCCCTCCTTCCAGATGCCCTTTTTGTCCAGGCATTCAGAGTCCCCACCCCAGCTCTTCAGCCCTTGCTTATTTTGACTTTGGTAACTTGAGATTTTCTTTTCCTGATTTCATGCTCAGCGATAAATTAAAACAATTTTGGTTCTGTTTTGCCCAATATTGTTACAGGTTTGGATTGGGGAGGTGAAAGCATTTTTCATCTCAGCTCAGTCCAAAAAAGGGTGATGCATTAATTCTGCACTTTGATTTCCTGGCCCTCTTATCACACCCAGCAGTGATCAAGGGCACAGCTCTTAGAACTGGATAGATCAGGGTTTGTATCAGCAGTAGAAAATTATCCTAGTTACATAACCTCCCTGAGGACCTTTCTTCATTTACCATATGTGCATAATGACACTCTCATGGAATTTTCCTAAAGGATAAATGAAATCACATAAGAAAGCACTAACGCATAGCACCAGAAGCCACTGGTCCGACTATTAACTAGTACTTGCTGCATATGACTTTCTGTTTTTGTGTCAATTTTTTACTGTCTGGGCCCTGCTAAGGGTTCCAAACAACTTTGTTACATTTACTTTGCTTCCCACAAGTGTCAGTCTTCCTCTGAGTCTTCAAGGTAGCATTCCATTGCATCTGTTGCTTATTTTTCATTGTTGATTCTGTCCTAATTGTCTCTCCATACCTAGTGTCTGAAAATAGAGGGTGGAGAATGCATGTTCTGCTCTTGGTCATGGGACTATTCCTTCTCAGATTTAAGTCATCAAAGGAAGAGATCTCAGTGAAATTTCTAGAATCTTGTATGTGTTAGATCAGGACAGCTCTACTCCACTGAGGATGGTTCTTATCATCCCCCGACTGTCTCAGGTGCTTATACTATGAACCAATACAGATCATATGCACACACACACACACACACACACAACTGCTGTTAGCATAAATGATTTATCTCCATTCTCATCTGTAAATTGTATACTAGTTTGAGATTGGGGAATGTAATGTGCCTCCCTAATTCCCTACCTATGGACAATTGTGTCTCAGAGAAATAGAACAAATCAATATAGTAGTAAAGAAATGGCATCCCAGTTTGTAGTTGGTATTGACCCCATGTCTCTGAACAAGGGGCAAGGCAGTAAGAAAAGAATAAATCATATTTTTTCAGGCTGGAAGGTTTTCTCTGTTTCAAGAGGCAGAGCATATTATTAAAGGTCAGTTGTGATGCTTAGTTCTGCTCTTTATATTCTTTTTTATTTTATTTTTGTATTTAAAATCTATTTTGTTGAGGAGTACATAAAACAAGAATATAAAGCCCAATGAAATACTATGAAGTGCAAAGTGAACAACCAGGAAATTGTGTCTATAACCAATTACCAAAACCTGGGTCACCATCCCTGCCACCAAAGTAAACTCTACTTGACTTTCATAATATATGCTTCCTTTTACCTGTCACTTTTTCCCTTGGAGAACAAATCTCTAATCATTAAACTATAGTTTTGCCCATTCTTGAACCTTATATAAATCAAGTCATGCAATAAATGTCTCATTTTTTTTTCTGGCTTCTTTTTTTTATTGGAGTTCGATTTGCCAACATATAGCATAAGACCCAGTGCTCATCCTGTCCAGTGCCCCCTCAGTGCCCATCACCCAGTTACCCCAACCCCCCACCCACCTTCCCTTCTACTACCCCTTGTTCGTTTCCCAGAGTTAGGAGGCTCTCATGTTCTGTTACCCTCTCTGATATTTCCCACTCATTTTCTTTCCTTTCCCCTTTATTCCCTTTCACTATTTTTTATATTCCCCAAATGAATGAGAGCATATAATGTTTGTCCTTCTCCGATTGACTCACTTCACTCAGCATAATACCCTTCAGTTTCATCTACGTCGAAGCAAATGGTGGGTATTCGTCGTTTCTAATGGCTGAGTAATATTCCACTGTATACATAGACCACATCTTCTTTATCCATTCATCTTTTGATGGACACCAAGGCTCCTTCCACAGTTTGGCTATTGTGGACATTGCTGCTGTAAACATACGGGTGCAGGTGTCCCGTGTTTCACTGCATCTGTATCTTTGGGGTAAATCCCCAGCAGTGCAATTGCTGGGTCGTACGGTAGTTCTATTTTTAACTCTTTGAGGAACCTCCACACAGTTTTCCAGAGTGGCTGTACCAGTTCACATTTCCACCAACAGTGCCAGAGGGTTCCCCTTTCTCCACATCCTCTCCAACATTTGTTGTTTCCTGTCTTGTTAATTTTCCCCATTCTCACTGGGGTGAGGTGGTATCTCATTGTGGTTTTGATTGGTATTTCCCTGATGGCCAGTGATGCAGAGCATTTTCTCATGTGCTTGTTGGCCATGTCTATGTCTTCCTCTGTGAAATTTCTGTTCATGTCTTTTGCCCATTTCAGGATTGGATTGTTTGTTTCTTTGCTGTTGAGTTTAATAAGTTCTTTATAGATCTTAGATACTAGCCCTTTACCTGATATGTCATTTGCAAATATCTTCTCCCATTCTGTAGGTTGTCAATTAGTTTTGTTGACTGTTTCTTCTGCCGTGCAGAAGCTTTTTATCTTGATTAAGTCCCAATAATTCATTTTTGCTTTTGTTTTCCTGGTCTTCATGGATGTATCTTGCAAGAAGTTGCTGTGGCCAAGTTCAAAATGGGTGTTGCCTGTGTTTTCCTCTAGGATTTTGATGGATTCTTATCTCACATTAGATCTTTCATCCATTTTGAGTTTATCTTGTGTATGGTGTAAGAGAATGGTCTAGTTTCATTCTTCTGCATTGGCTGTCCAATTTTCCCAGCACCATTTATTGGTGCTGTTCTTTTTAGATATTGGACTGTTCCAGATAGATATTGGACTGTTCTTTTTCCAGTGGATAGTCTTTCCTGCTTTGTCAAATATTAGTTGACCATAGAGTTGAGGGCCCATTTCTGGGTTCTCTATTCTGTTCCATTGGTATATGTGTCTATTTTTGTGCCAGTACCACACTGTCTTGATGATCACAGCTTTGTAGTACAACTTGAAAGCCGGCATTGTGATGCTCCCAGCTCCGGTTTTCTGCTCTTTATATTCTGACAATAGGTTCACCAATGTTAGTTTTGAGTATGACACACATTTATGTTTTTCTTTATACCAAGTGTATTTAGTTCTGAGAGGCTGCATCCAGGACCACTAATCCTAAATATTTCTTTTAATCCAAAGTGTCTTATAGAATTTAACAATTTTTCTCCTAGCTGAATTTTTATATTAAGGCCCCAAGAAAATCAAGACAAAAAGATCAGTATATTTTAAGACAAATAGGCTGAAAGTAGCCATCTAAAACATGTTTTTTGCACTGAAGCTAAATATGTTCCTATATTGACAGTACCATCATTTCAAGGTCTCTATTTCCATAAGACCATGTAAAAGAAACCTCAATAAATCAGACCAGCTGAATCACTCAATTACCTTATTGTCCAACAGATATCATACAGTAGCTCTCTGGTATACACACTAATCTCTTCTGGCACACATACACATGACTAGTCTATTTGTCATCATCTTTCTCTGATCAGCAGTTACTCTGCCTAGAAAATGTGCTTTCTCTCCACTCTCCTACCCAGGTCTCTGGTCCATTTACACCTGCCTTACAGTATACTTCTAGAAGAAAATGTTCCTAATTAACTCACATGCCCATCTTGCCTGTGTCTTGTTTTAGTTTAATCTGTCTCCAATAATGTGGTCCTCTTAAAAGATGCATTTATATAATTTCAATGTGTAAGTCTGTTCTGATTGTAAATGACTGGAAGCTCATGGAAGGCAATGCTCACTTTCTTGATGTGTTCCATGACTACTCCTTCCCTTTGGACATAAATATCTGACACAGTGCTCTGCACAATGATTACTGATCACTACCTTGTGTACATATCAATGCTAGTGAAGGTGAGATTACTGAGGAGGTTTTCTTCTGGATGCCAATGTATGCTAATGTAAGGAAAATTAAACAGGTTTTATTTGTTGCTGTTGCCCTTTAGCAATTCCTTATAATATGAACTTCATTATCATCTGGGTATTTGTAGCAGTCAGGAGGGGATTCAGTACCTCCTTCCAACCCAAATAACTGAAGTAAGGGAAATCATCAAAATGAATTAATTATCAGTCTGCTAGGAAAAATACTGGAGGGCAAAACTATTATCCTTAAGGCAAGGAAAAATGCAAAATAGATTGGACCTCAAAATTCAGTCATTTCAAATTAGTATTTCAATACAATAGTAAAGGAGTGCTAATGGCACAAAACAGAAATTGAAAATTGGAATATGCTATGAAAACCACTAATATAGGCAAAGAAAGCATACACTATAGCATTAAGCACAGCTAAGATGAAGACTGCCTGCTCAATTGGATCAACTAAGATCATCTGCACAGGGGATGCTGTTCCTTACTGCTTGTGCCCATGGGTGACAATATTAGTTGATCATTGTAACACCTTTTCCTGTCTTTCCATACAGCAGTTCAGAATTCTTCTCAGGTAGCTACCAGCCATAGATTTAACTTGTCATGTATGACAGTCTGGATTATCATTCAGCAAACATTCATGCCCCTCTCCCCTCTTCTACAGGCAGAGATGTCCATTCCTCACTGATGTTGGACTTGATCTTATGATTTGCTATGACCAATGGGATATGGTGTGGAGAGATGCCCAGAGTGTGCTTCTGTGATTTAGCTTGGCCCCTTTGCTCTGATGTATACCATGAGAAGAGCATGCACCAAATAGGTATGGCCTCTTTAGCCTGGGCTTCATAACAAATGCACATGGGCTATACCCGAACTCAATCTATAGACCAAAGCAGACTACATGAGACAAGTCAAAGAATGAATTCTTGTTGTAAGCTACTAAGTTTTAGGGTTGCTCAGTATATAGCATAATTTTGGTAATAACTGATCAATACAGTGTTTTAGATGAAATTGATGAAGCAAAATCCCACCAGGCATTAAAGCAATAAAATAAGAAAATTACACCTCAGTGTAAAAAAGTCCATCTAATGGTTTAACCCCAGGCAAAACATTTTTAGGTTGGAAAGGAAGAAAGACAAGGTAGGGGATGATTTCAGACACTAGCCCTTTGGCTAAAGTTGACTTAACACTTCAGGAGAGTAAGCTACAGATAGGTTTTCAGAGGCTTTAGGAAGACGACTCCCACCTCCACCAGGTTCAAGTAACACTCTTCATTCATCCCCTTTGGCTCAATGCTTCACCTACTGCCAAGGAAAATTTTAATTATTGTTGTTACTGAAATGTCAGCCTGGAACCTTACTTCTTAGAACCCATCCAAGTACTCAGTACATAAAAAGCACTCAATAAATATTTTTCAAATGAATGTTAAATATGTTACTGCTGATCTCACTTAGAGGTTTATTTTATAGTTTACTAACTAACAAAGGAGTCCTAAATGAGAAAAAGTAATAGTAGTGAGGTCAAGTTTAAATTCTAACCTCTCATTCATTAATCCATTTAACAAATATGAATGTCTGTAATGCGCAAGTAATGTGTGATTTTCTGTGGTTAGGGAAGCAAATCAAGGTCCCTCCTCTCAGGAAACTGATGATAGTTCAATGAGAGAAAGAGCTCAAATATGTACAGCCAGGTACACACTCATACATGCACACATACACACACATTTAAAATAAGTAAGAAAAAGAACAAAGAGCTACATGAGAGTATGAGAGCAAGTACACATTTTAAAGGATCAGGAAAAGACTTACAAGTAAATATTTTCAAAAGGCCTCATTTGACATGTGTGAACTAGAAAAGAAGCAGACAGAAGGGCATACCACTTGTCCAGAGCCCTGCATCTGAAATGCAGGAGCTGACTGAATAACATGTATATGTATGCAATGAAATGACTCCCCTTTGTTTTGTAAGGTAGGCCCTAGGAAGCCTATCCTCTCTCTCCCTGAGGTTCCTAACACCACTATCCTTGCTAAGCTAAAACTCAACAAACCACAATTAAATCTTTGCAACTTGATCACACATTATATATATCAGGATTTCATAAAATGTCTAGGCATTTCAAACATACCAAGCAAATAGTCTGTGTATGAAGACAAAAGATCCACGGTGGCAAATTCTGGGATATTTGGTAATGTCCCTTGGCTTACTTTATCAGTTCTAGCATTCTTCTTTCCAATAAGTAGATTTATTGTCAGCACAGCTTCACTGACCTAAAATTAATGCATAATTAAAGTCCAAAAAAGCAAGCTTTCTGATTCATAGATTACCCATTAAGTAAACAATGTGAAAAAGTGAATTCATAAAATAATATTAAATATACATTGGAAGAAAAAATAAAGATAATCTGGAAAACAACATGTGATCTCCAACAGGTAGTATATATCATTGTCAAACAAATCATTACTGTTGACAATTTAATTAATGTATGAGCCACTGTAAATAGGCTCTCTCACCTAGCTACAACAGATATTTGCCAAAATGTCAAAATGTGCTCATATGTATCTGCCAATACTTTCATTAAAGAAAAGCTGAAACAAACAAAGCCAGGTCTGCTAACTAAGATTAAAATCACTACATATGTAAGGAGCATTTCTAATCTTCCCAAAGAAACATCACTGGCATAAATTATAAAGAATGTGAATTTTCCTTTCTCTCATAGAGATACATTGTGCTGCCCTAACTGCTGGCAGATAGAGGATACAGATAGGACAGTAAAGAAAAAGATTAAATAAAAATCACACCAACCTGGGCAGCAGCTCTTATCACAATCCAGGCCAGTGAAGTGTACATTTCAAATTTATTTACTATTGGTTCTTTAATAGAACTATGCCTTCTGGTAGGAGCCTAAAAAACATAGCACATACATTATGATAAAGATAAAGACATCATGAAGTTTCTCAAATAATCTTCAGAGTCATCCTCTGAAGATGACATTTCAGTGGAGCACTAGGGAGCCATTAAGAATAATAATGTAAAAAAAAGAACAATAATGTATATGTATCTATTGACATGAAAAGGAATTCAAAATATATTAGAGAAGGAAAAGTAGGAGCTACAAAACAGTTTGAAAAGTGTTATCCTATTTCTAAAAAGACATGTACACACATATACTCCCTGTATATAGAAGCAGAGAAAATTAATAACAGTGGTTACCCTGGGTTTTAAGGGTGATTATTTTTATCGTATTTTCTAATTTTTTATAATGAGCTTATATTATTTGAGTAACAATAAAATAAACACAAAAATATTAAGGAAATGCTTCCTTAAAATGATATTTGCCATTTTAATAGAGGATTTATACATTGACTATATCATATATAAGGATGTCAGAAATAAGAATGTTAAAGATTTTTTTATCTACTTAAAGATTTTTGATACATATTTTCTATCATCTTTTTTAAAGATTTTATTTATTTATTCATGAGAGACACAGAGAGAGAGAGAGAGAGACAGAGAGGCAGAGACACAGGGAGAGGGAGGAGCAGGCTCCATGCAGGGAGCCCAACGTGGGACTTGATCCCGGGTCTCCAGGATCAGGCCCTGGGCTGAAGCAGCGCTAAACCGCTGAGCTACCTGGGCTGCCCTGCTATCATCTTTTTAACTGGGAAACTATTTTTTTTAAATTTTTATTTATTTATGATAGTCACACAGAGAGAGAGAGAGAGAAGCAGAGACATAGGCAGAGGGAGAAGCAGGCTCCATGCACCGGGAGCCCGACGTGGGATTCAATCCCGGGTCTCCAGGATCGCGCCCTGGGCCAAAGGCAGGCGCTAAACCGCTGCGCCACCCAGGGATCCCTAACTGGGAAACTATTAAAGGGATAATGTAATCATAAAATTCTATAGAATAGCAAAAGTAACATTAAATGGGGATATTTTTTACTGTGTGTTGTGTGTTAAGTTTTTCTGTATGTGTGTGTTCAGTTTTTTAAACATAAGAAAGTGCATGCTATGAAAGTTGACAGAAACTCCACTAGTAACATAGTATCTGCCTGTTTCACATTTTTAATGTCACCTTTAAAATAAACAGTTCTTAAGATTTAACTAATCTGGATAACTATTCAATTAGAATGCTTGGTTCCAATTTTTTGATGTTCATATTTTGGCTAATGCTTTAATCTTCAACAAGACTGCAGAATAAAACAAACAATAACAAAAGATATCTTTCTTTTACTCCTGCCTACAAGATTCCCAAGGAAAAAGTCAATGAATAATGCTGATGCCAGAACAACATGCAAATATGGCCTGGTCTAGATCAAGGGCTAAGATTTGTAGGAGGTAGATGATACCTGGAGAAATCTGCCTGAGGAGATCTAAGCAATACAGCCCTGTCCCAAGATATGAAGACCCTAGTCATTAGCTGTAATGAAACTACTTAGGTTCTGGGGTAGCCCTTGCCAGCTTACTGGCTCTGTAAGTTTGGGTAATTTACCTAAATTCTGGAAACAAGACTAATAGACATTAAATGAAGAATACATAATAACATTAATAATTATAATGTAAGAACAAGTAGTGACAGATATTTAAAAAAGAAATCAAATCTCATTTTGAATTGAGAGGGAGGCTTTATTAAGATGGTTGGGCTAGAGTTCAAAATAGAATAATGTGGACAGGAAAAGAATATAATGGGTATCTTTTTTAGATGGAGAAAGTGTTTAACACTGTGTATAAGATTCTAGCTTATGCAAACAAACAAAAAGAAGAAAATGTATCTAGACTGGAAATGAAGAAGTAAAGTGGTATTTGCTTGCAGAAGACAAATGTAGGAAATCCCCCCCACACACACACATACATCTCTAGAATTAATAAATGTGCATAACAAGGTCATAGGACACAAAACTCAATACTCATAAATCATTTGTATTTCTATGTATCATCAGTGAACAATCTGAAAATGAAATGAAGAAAACATTCCACTCACAATAGAAATAAACTTAACAAAAATGTACAAAATTTATACACTGAAAAGTAAAGATCATTACTGAAACAAATTAATATCTAAATAAATGAAGAGACAGTTCATATTCATGAATTGGAAGATTCAATATTAAGATGCCTGTTGTCCCTAAATTGATTTACAGATTTAACACAATCCCTGACAAAATTTTGTTAGTTTTTTGCAAAAAATTGACAAGCAGCCTTTACAATATGTATATGAAAATGCAAAAGACTCAAAGTAGCCAAAACTATTTTGGAAAGGAAGAACATAGCTGGAGGGCATGTACTTTCCAATTTTAAAACTTACTGAAAGCCACAATAACCAAGAGGGTGGATACTCTTATAAAGGTAGACTTATAGCTCAGTGTAATAGGACTGGGAGTCTAGGAATAAACATTTACATTTATGATCAATTAATTTTTGAAAATGGTGTGCCACGGCAATTCAATGTCAAAAAGATAGTCACTTGAACAACAGATACCAGGACAACTGGATATCTATGTGCAAAAGAATTTAGATCTTTGCACTTTACATAAATATTAATTCAAAATGGATCATACTTAAACATAAAAGCTACAACTATGAAACTTCTAAAAGAAAACATAGAAGAAAATCTTCAGCATCTGGGGTTAGGCAATTAATTCTTAGATATGCAGGTGCCTGAGTAGCTTAGTTGGAAAGTGTCTGCCTTTGGCTCAGGTCATTATCCCATGGTCCTGGGATCAAGTCCCATGCTCTGTAGGGAATCTGCTTCTCCCTCTGCCCCTCCTCCCATTTGTTCTCTCTCTCTCTCTCTCTCTCTCTCTCTCTCAAATAAATACATAAAAAATCTTTTAAAAGAATTCTTAGATATGCAACTAAAAGCACAATATATAAAAGAAGAAAAATGATAAATTGGACTTCACTAAAATTTACAACTTTGTCTAAAGACATTATTAACAAGGTGAAAAGACAAGCCATCAACTGGAGGAAATAGGTGATAAGGGACTTGAATCTAGAATATACATTTTGGGGGAGGAGCAAGATGGCGGAAGAGTAGGGTCTCCAAATCACCTGTCTCCACCAAACTACCTAGAAAACCTTCAAATCATCCTGAAAATCTATGAATTCGGCCTGAGATTTAAAGAGAGACCAGCTGGAATGCTACAGTGAGAAGAGTTTGCGCATCTATCAAGGTAGGAAGACGGGGAAAAAGAAATAAAGGAACAAAGGCCTCCAAGGGGGAGGGGCCCGCGAGGAGCCGGGCTGAGGCCGGGGCGAGTGTCCCCAGGACAGGAGAGCCCCGTCCCGGAGACGCAGGAGCTGCACCGACCTTCCCGGGCGGAAAGGGGCTCGCGGGGAGGTGGAGCAGGACCCAGGAGGGCGGGGATGCCCTCGGGCTCCCGGGGACAGTAACAGAGCAACTGCGCCCCGGGAGAGTGCGCCGAGCTCCCTAAGGGCTGCAGCGCGCACGGCGGGACCCGGAGCAGCTCGGGGGGGCTCGGGGGCGGCTCCGCGGAGGGGGCTGCGCGGCCCCGGGAGCAGCTCGGGGGGCTCGGGCGGAGGAAGAGGCTCCGTGCGGAGGGGGCTGCGCGGTTCCAGGAGCAGCTCGGAGGGGCTCGGGGGCGGCTCCGCGGGGCTCGGGGGCGGCTCCGCGGAGGGGGCTGCGCGGCCCGGGAGCGCGAATCCAACAGCGCAGGCTCCGGAGCACAGGGCGCCGGGACACAGCCCAGGATCCCGCCTCCCCCGGGACAGGCAGAGGCCGGGAGGGCCCAGGACAGCGAGGACGCTCCTGCCCCAGCTGAGCAGATCAGCGGCCCCGCCCCGGAGCCTCCAGGCCCTGCAGACGGAGTTCCTGCCGGAGCTGAATCCAGGTTTCCAGAGCTGCCCCGCCACTGGGGCTGTTCCTCCTGCGGCCTCACGGGGTAAACAACCCCCACTGAGCCCTGCACCAGGCAGGGGCACAGCAGCTCCCCCAACTGCTAACACCTGAAAACCAGCACAACAGGCCCCTCCCCCAGAACACCAGCTAGACTGACAACTTCCAGGAGAAGCCAAGGGACTTAAAGAACACAGAATCCGAAGATACTCCCCGGTGGTTCTTTTTTTGTTTGTTTGTTTTTGTTTTTGTTTTTGTTTTGTTTTGCTTTTTGATTTGTTTCCTTCCCCCACCCCCTTTTTTTCTCCTTTCTTTTTCTTTCTGTTTCTTCTTTTTTTTTTTTTTTCGTTTTTTTTTTCTTTTTCTTCCCTTTTTTTTTTTCTCTTTCTCTTTTCTTTCCTTCTTTCTCTCCTCTCTTTTTCTCTTTTTCCCAATACAACTTGCTTTTGGCCACTCTGCACTGAGCAAAATGACTAGAAGGAAAACCTCACCTCAAAAGAAAGAATCAGAAACAGTCCTCTCTCCCACAGAGTTACAAAATCTGGATTACAATTCAATGTCAGAAAGCCAATTCAGAAGCACTATTATACAGCTACTGGTGGCTCTAGAAAAAAGTATAAAGGACTCAAGAGACTTCATGACTGCAGAATTTAGAGCTAATCAGGCAGAAATTAAAAATCAATTGAATGAGATGCAATCCAAACTAGAAGTCCTAACGTCGAGGGTTAACGAGGTGGAAGAACGAGTGAGTGACCTAGAAGACAAGTTGATAGCAAAGAGGGAAACTGAGGAAAAAAGAGACAAACAATTAAAAGACCATGAAGATAGATTAAGGGAAATAAACGACAGCCTGAGGAAGAAAAACCTACGTTTAATTGGGGTTCCCGAGGGCGCCGAAAGGGACAGAGGGCCAGAATATGTATTTGAACAAATTCTAGCTGAAAACTTTCCTAATCTGGGAAGGGAAACAGGCATTCAGATCCAGGAAATAGAGAGATCCCCCCCTAAAATCAATAAAAACCGTTCAACACCTCGACATTTAATTGTGAAGCTTGCAAATTCCAAAGATAAAGAGAAGATCCTTAAAGCAGCAAGAGACAAGAAATCCCTGACTTTTATGGGGAGGAGTATTAGGGTAACAGCAGACCTCTCCACAGAGACCTGGCAGGCCAGAAAGGGCTGGCAGGATATATTCAGGGTCCTAAATGAGAAGAACATGCAACCAAGAATACTTTATCCAGCAAGGCTCTCATTCAAAATGGAAGGAGAGATAAAGAGCTTCCAAGACAGGCAGCAACTAAAAGAATATGTGACCTCCAAACCAGCTCTGCAAGAAATTTTAAGGGGGCCTCTTAAAATTCCCCTTTAAGAAGAAGTTCAGTGGAACAGTCCACAAAAACAAAGACTGAATAGATATCATGATGACACTAAACTCATATCTCTCAATAGTAACTCTGAATGTGAACGGGCTTAATGACCCCATCAAAAGGCGCAGGGTTTCAGACTGGATAAAAAAGCAGGACCCATCTATTTGCTGTCTACAAGAGACTCATTTTAGACAGAAGGACACCTACAGCCTGAAAATAAAAGGTTGGAGAACCATTTACCATTCGAATGGTCCTCAAAAGAAAGCAGGGGTAGCCATCCTTATATCAGATAAACTAAAATTTACCCCAAAGACTGTAGTGAGAGATGAAGAGGGACACTATATCATACTTAAAGGATCTATTCAACAAGAGGACTTAACAATCCTCAATATATATGCTCCGAATGTGGGAGCTGCCAAATATATAAATCAATTATTAACCAAAGTGAAGAAATACTTAGATAATAATACACTTATACTTGGTGACTTCAATCTAGCTCTTTCTATACTCGATAGGTCTTCTAAGCAAAACATCTCCAAAGAAACGAGAGCTTTAAATGATACACTGGACCAGATGGATTTCACAGATATCTACAGAACTTTACATCCAAACTCAACTGAATACACATTCTTCTCAAGCGCACATGGAACTTTCTCCAGAATAGACCACATATTGGGTCACAAATCGGGTCTGAACCGATACCAAAAGATTGGGATTGTCCCCTGCATATTCTCGGACCATAATGCCTTGAAATTAGAACTAAATCACAACAAGAAGTTTGGAAGGACCTCAAACACATGGAGGTTAAGGACCATCCTGCTAAAAGATAAAAGGGTCAACCAGGAAATTAAGGAAGAATTAAAAAGATTCATGGAAACTAATGAGAATGAAGATACAACCGTTCAAAATCTTTGGGATGCAGCAAAAGCAGTCCTAAGGGGGAAATACATCGCAATACAAGCATCCATTCAAAAACTGGAAAGAACTCAAATACAAAAGCTAACCTTACACATAAAGGAGCTAGAGAAAAAACAGCAAATAGATCCTACACCCAAGAGAAGAAGGGAGTTAATAAAGATTCGAGCAGAACTCAACGAAATCGAGACCAGAAGAACTGTGGAACAGATCAACAGAACCAGGAGTTGGTTCTTTGAAAGAATTAATAAGATAGATAAACCATTAGCCAGCCTTATTAAAAAGAAGAGAGAGAAGACTCAAATTAATAAAATCATGAATGAGAAAGGAGAGATCACTACCAACACCAAGGAAATACAAACGATTTTAAAAACATATTATGAACAGCTATACGCCAATAAATTAGGCAATCTAGAAGAAATGGACGCATTCCTGGAAAGCCACAAACTACCAAAACTGAAACAGGAAGAAATAGAAAACCTGAACAGGCCAATAACCAGGGAGGAAATTGAAGCAGTCATCAAAAACCTCCCAAGACACAAGAGTCCAGGGCCAGATGGCTTCCCAGGAGAATTTTATCAAACGTTTAAAGAAGAAATCATACCTATTCTCCTAAAGCTGTTTGGAAAGATAGAAAGAGATGGAGTACTTCCAAATTCGTTCTATGAGGCCAGCATCACCTTAATTCCAAAGCCAGACAAAGACCCCGCCAAAAAGGAGAATTACAGACCAATATCCCTGATGAACATGGATGCAAAAATTCTCAACAAGATACTGGCCAATAGGATCCAACAGTACATTAAGAAAATTATTCACCATGACCAAGTAGGATTTATCCCTGGGACACAAGGCTGGTTCAACACCCGTAAAACAATCAGTGTGATTCATCATATCAGCAAGAGAAAAACCAAGAACCATATGATCCTCTCATTGGATGCAGAGAAAGCATTTGACAAAATACAGCATCCATTCCTGATCAAAACTCTTCAGAGTGTAGGGATAGAGGGAACATTCCTCGACATCTTAAAAGCCATCTATGAAAAGCCCACAGCAAATATCATTCTCAATGGGGAAGCACTGGGAGCCTTTCCCCTAAGATCAGGAACAAGACAGGGATGTCCACTCTCACCACTGCTATTCAACATAGTACTGGAAGTCCTAGCCTCAGCAATCAGACAACAAAAAGACATTAAAGGCATTCAAATTGGCAAAGAAGAAGTCAAACTCTCCCTCTTCGCCGATGACATGATACTCTACATAGAAAACCCAAAAGTCTCCACCCCAAGATTGCTAGAACTCATACAGCAATTCGGTAGCGTGGCAGGATACAAAATCAATGCCCAGAAGTCAGTGGCATTTCTATACACTAACAATGAGACTGAAGAAAGAGAAATTAAGGAGTCAATCCCATTTACAATTGCACCCAAAAGCATAAGATACCTAGGAATAAACCTCACCAAAGATGTAAAGGATCTATACCCTCAAAACTATAGAACACTTCTGAAAGAAATTGAGGAAGACACAAAGAGATGGAAAAATATTCCATGCTCATGGATTGGCAGAATTAATATTGCGAAAATGTCAATGTTACCCAGGGCAATATACACGTTTAATGCAATCCCTATCAAAATACCATGGACTTTCTTCAGAGAGTTAGAACAAATTATTTTAAGATTTGTGTGGAATCAGAAAAGACCCCGAATAGCCAGGGGAATTTTAAAAAAGAAAACCATATCTGGGGGCATCACAATGCCAGATTTCAGGTTGTACTACAAAGCTGTGGTCATCAAGACAGTGTGGTACTGGCACAAAAACAGACACATAGATCAGTGGAACAGAATAGAGAATCCAGAAGTGGACCCTGAACTTTATGGGCAACTAATATTCGATAAAGGAGGAAAGACTATCCATTGGAAGAAAGACAGTCTCTTCCATAAATGGTGCTGGGAAAATTGGACATCCACATGCAGAAGAATGAAACTAGACCACTCTCTTTCACCATACACAAAGATAAACTCAAAATGGATGAAAGATCTAAATGTGAGACAAGATTCCATCAAAATCCTAGAGAAGAACACAGGCAACACCCTTTTTGAACTTGGCCATAGTAACTTCTTGCAAGATACATCCACGAAGGCAAAAGAAACAAAAGCAAAAATGAACTATTGGGACTTCATCAAGATAAGAAGCTTTTGCACAGCAAAGGATACAGTCAACAAAACTAAAAGACAACCTACAGAATGGGAGAAGATATTTGCAAATGACATATCAGATAAAGGGCTAGTTTCCAAGATCTATAAAGAACTTATTAAACTCAACACCAAAGAAACAAACAATCCAATCATGAAATGGGCAAAAGACATGAACAGAAATCTCACAGAGGAAGACATAGACATGGCCAACATGCATATGAGAAAATGTTCTGCATCACTTGCCATCAGGGAAATACAAATCAAAACTACAATGAGATACCACCTCACACCAGTGAGAATGGGGAAAATTAACAAGGCAGGAAACAACAAATGTTGGAGAGGATGCGGAGAAAAGGGAACCCTCTTACACTGTTGGTGGGAATGTGAACTGGTGCAGCCACTCTGGAAAACTGTGTGGAGGTTCCTCAAACAGTTAAAAATATACCTGCCCTACGACCCAGCAATTGCACTGTTGGGGATTTACCCCAAAGATACAGATGCAATGAAACGCCGGGACACCTGCACCCCGATGTTTCTAGCAGCAATGGCCACGATAGCCAAACTGTGGAAGGAGCCTCGGTGTCCAACGAAAGATGAATGGATAAAGAAGATGTGGTTTATGTATACAATGGAATATTACTCAGCTATTAGAAATGACAAATACCCACCATTTGCTTCAACGTGGATGGAACTGGAGGGTATTATGCTGAGTGAAGTAAGTCAGTCGGAGAAGGACAAACATTATATGTTCTCATTCATTTGGGGAATATAAATAATAGTGAAAGGGAAAATAAGGGAAGGGAGAAGAAATGTGTGGGAAATATCAGAAAGGGAGACAGAACGTAAAGACTGCTAACTCTGGGAAACGAACTAGGGGTGGTAGAAGGGGAGGAGGGCGGGGGGTGGGAGTGAAGGGGTGACGGGCACGGGGTGTTATTCTGTATGTTAGTAAATTGAACACCAATAAAAAAAAATAGAATATACATTTTGAAGACTCTTGTGATTAAAAAAAAAAAGAGATATATCTCAGTTTAGGTTATGGGCAAAAGATTTGAATAAACAGTTCCCCAAAGAAGATACAGAAATGATCAGGAAACATAAGAAAAGATCTCAACATTATTAGCCAGCTGGGAAATGCACACCAAAGCCACAAGGAGATATACTTCATCCCCACCAGGATGGCTACAATCAATAATACATATAATAACAAGTTTTGGCCAGACTGTGATGAAATTGGAACCCCTATTCACTGCTCATAGGAATACAAAATGGTACAGGTACTTTGGAAAACAATCTGACAGATCACCAAAAGGCTAAACTTAGAGCTAGCATATGATCTAGGAATTCAATTCTTAGATATACACCCAAGAGATCTGAAAACAGGTTCACTTAAAAACTTGTATACAGACATTCAAAGCAGCATTAATCAAAACAGCCAAAAAAGTAGGAACAATTCATATATCCATCAACTGTAGAATGGACAAAGAAAATACTGTAGATCCAAAAGATGGAATACTATTCAGCAATAAAAAGGGACAAACTACTGTTACATGCTACAACATGGGTGAACCTCAAAAATGTAACACTAAGTGAAAAAAAGCAGGCGCAAAAGATACATATTGTATGGTTCCATTTATATGAAATTCCATTATATGAAATATACAGAAAAGGCCAATCTTGGAAATAGAAAACAAATTAGTGGTTGTTTGGGGCTGGGGGTAGAAATAACGGGAATGCTCTAAAACTGGATGGTGATGCTAGCTCCACAGCTCTGTAAAGCTACTAAACATTTGTGAACTATACTCTTAAAATAGGTTAATTTCATGAATTATATCTCAATAAATCTGTTTTTAATATGTGTGCTTGCTAATCTCTTTCTTTGAACTATTTTCCTCCTGCTTAACTATTTGGAAAACTTCCAGTCATTCTTCAAAATTCATCGCATCTGTGAAGCTTTCTCCAGTATTCCCCCAAAGCTGAATTAGTTCTCACTTTGTTCCACTTCTCTACTTGGACATATCTTGATTATGGTCCTCATTAGATTTTGATAGTTATTTCTCTGCCTTGTTCCTCTGTGCTTCTTAGGAAAAAAGAATAACATGCCTGGCATACATTAGGCACTCAATAAGTATTTGGTTAATGAATGAATACATGTTTGTGAAATAGTCAATTCCATTTAATTAAAAAATAATTATTGAATAACTACTATATACAAAATACTCTAGAAAGATAAAATGTGAATGTTTAGTCACATATTGACAGAGAATAGTGCACCACTCTTTTTTGAGTACTTATTACATGCTAGGCCCATTATCTTGTTTATTTCCCCCACCTACTCTAAGAGGTCAGTATCCTCACCTCTATCTCACAGATGAGAAAACTAGGTTTAGACAGGTCCCAGTCACAGTGCTGGTATGTCACAAAGCTAAGATTCACACCCAAACCAGTCTCTTGGTCATTCTGCTTGTAGACTCTCCATAAGGTGAAGCATTAGTGCTTTCTTTTAAGGCATTATAAAGCATTGTCTTTATTAGGACAAATTTCTAATGTGATATTTCAATGGTTGAATGTGTCTGGATAAATTTATGCTTGTCTTTGGCTGTTTTCTGTGCTTCTAGTAATTATATAACTTGCTAAAATATTTGTATTATGTCACATAGAAAATGTGATGCCATATGGAATTATGCTATTTTTTCATTCAAATTCTACTTTGTTCAAGCTCTTAATTATAAACACTTCTCTAGTAAAGGCCAAAAAGGTGATACATTACTATCCTAGATCCTATTAATTTGCATTGCTACTTGCCATGGAAGTAAAGATTTTTGTTTTCTCTTATTAGAAATAAACATGTTTATCACATCATAAAAAGTAAGTTTTCTATGCAATAATTTTGATTAAAATAAAATAAATTCTGCTTTATCCACCTCAGCAGCCACCATATGAATAATTCAACTGGCTGAAAAGTCTGTTTGCCTAAAGGTATAAATCATGCCCATGCTGTCTCAAAAGTTGGAGATTTGACACCAAAATTTTCTGAAAAAAATCTCTTGGTGGGTCAAAGGATTACTTAACTGAGATGAATTATAAAAAGTCTACTGAAATTTAAAAAGTAAAAACTAGAAGTTATGGATTCACATATCTCCAATGCACCCACATCCTGCTCACAGGATCTCCCTCAGTCTAGATTCCTGGAATTCAAGTGTGGCCCCCAGGCCAGCAGCAACAGCATTAACCTGGAGCCCCTTAGAAATGCCAAACCTTAGACCCCATCCCCAACTTAGCAAATCAGATTCTGCATTTTCACAGGATCGATGCTTCTGCCCCTTAGTTTGGAAGCACTGCTTTAACATAGTATATATCTCTGCAACTCTTTGCATGGCTCCCTCCTTATCTGGTAAATCCCACCTTGAACCTCATGTCTTCCCAACACAGTCATTCATAGTTCCACCAAGGCAACTTCTTTCCTAATCCCCAATTTCACCACCTAAACCATGCCCCTTCCTGCTCTTCCCTCCCTCTTTTCCTTCCTTCCTCCTACCTTGCTTCTTCTTTTACTTGTTTATTGTCTGTCTCCCTCTACTGAAAAGTAAGCTCCATGAGGACAAGGACGAAGTTTGTCTTAATCACTGCTTGATAACCTTCCAGAATATTGTCTAGGTCATAGTAAATAGGTATGTGATGAATAAATGAATGACTCTATCAAAAGGTGATCTGTTTGTATACCATATCCATGATGAAAATCTTATATCTGCTTCAGAAACATATCATTTCTTGCAATTTCCTGATTAATATAAAGATCTTAGAGTATTTACACATACCCACATCTCATGTATAACATTTTAACAGGTAAAAATGTCCCCATGATCTCTATTTTCAGAACCCTATATAAAATATCCAAAGAGGCATCTAAACATGAGTGTGACTATAAAGTAATTAATTAATTTCTCCAAGTCATACAGGAAAATCAGTCTCATTAAGTCAATAGCAAGTCACCTAAATAGCAGGTTCAAAGACAACTGACTTACGATTTCTAACAAAATAGTTTATTACCTTAAGTGTTAATGGTGATGTTGAAAGTTTGTTTTTTGGCTTCCTCATGTGTAAAAATAATAGGGCCATTTCTAAGTAGGAGTCTCTTATCAACCTAAAATGATATAACATTGTACTTATTAAATAGCTTCACCATTCATAATCATTTTACATCATTTTCCACAATTTCTGAGCTAATTAAAGGTAAAAACAGACAAAACCAGTATCTATCCCATACTCACACCCTCTTTTCATAGCACTGTTGGCATTGACACCAGCACCTTCCTCCCTACTGAAATTGGAAGCTCTTGAGCAATCTACCTTGTCCTGTTCTGACAACACTCTATGACATGACTGCTCTGAAGCCCAGCATCAAGACCATTCTAGAACAGTTCAGCACACAAGGCACAAAAGAAGTGAAAAATCAGAACTGAAGGAACCTGCCTTGAAAACCAGACCTCTTTTTCTATTCTCCTACACTAATTAAAATGGAAAGAGACACACAGAGTTATGCAGAAAGCAGTGATTCAGTATGGGTTAGGTCTGTGCATTCGCTATCAAACCTGTCAGTTGGAGCCATTTAACTTCGTATAGATGGGATGAGCACTGGATGTTATACTATATGTTGGCAAATTGAATTTAAATTTTTAAAAATCAGTGTAGATGTAATAACTGTGGCTTATTCTCGATCTTAAGTTGATTTTTATATAGAATTAAGTTGGCCAGTCCTGGTCCTCCTGACCAGAGTGAACATCCAGATAAATCTTATCTAGATACAATATCACATCGATAGGTGGCTGCTAGAATCCTGGGACAGACAGGAGATCGATGTGAGTAAAGACTAGAAGCAAAATCACAGTCTAATATGCCACCACAATAACTGCCATAATCAACCATCACTATAAACAAGGCCTTGGGTCAGAGCCAAGGGCAATAGTCCTGAAAAGGAAGTAAACTTGTTGGACAATAGACCACAGGGAAGAGGGTCTCCCAATCATCCCAGCCTGGAATGTTCAATGTATTACCAAAACATGGGGCTTATACCAAAACATATATTGTTATAATAATGGAAAGATTATTTTTTACCCTGAGTTTTTTTTTTGTTTTTTGTTTTTTTTTTAATTTTTATTTATTCATGATAGGCACACAGTGAGAGAGAGAGAGGCAGAGACACAGGCAGAGGGAGAAGCAGGCTCCATGCACCGGGAGCCTGACGTGGGATTTGATCCCGGATCTCCAGGATCACGCCCTGGGCCAAAGGCAGGCGCCAAACCGCTGCGCCACCCAAGGATCCCTTACCCTGAGTTTTGATCATTTCTCAAGCTTAGCTGTATAGCTTCAAATAAACTCTCAAGTTGCGAACTTGGAGATTTCTCTTCCATCAATATTTGACGTTCTATTTTGCCTGAAAGAATAAAAAATATATATATACAAAAATGGTTTTTCCTTTTTCTATCTTTTAGAACTTCAGAATAAATATTTCACACTGGAACTTCAGAAAACTGGATGTGCTGTCCTTTTTGCCCATTTGTCTGTTGTTTTTGCTGTAAGGTCAGCTAATAGTGAAAGAAAGATCTTTTGCTTCCTTCCCCAGGAGTCTCCAGGCTCACCTTGCCTTTAGTCATCAACATTGAGTCAAAGCCTCCTTTGGCTTTCCGGACACAAATGTTCTTACCATCTTATTTTTCTCTCTATTTCCTTACTTTGTACCCTCCTTTCTTCCGGTAGGGCTCATTCCCTTTATCTATATCCATGTCCTCTTTCCTTTGTCTAGTATTGCAGATGTCATAGAAAACATTTCCCTTAAAACAAGTTCTAGAAAGTCAAGGAACATTTGAAAACAATCACAAATTATGCAAATGCATTAGTGCTCACACAGCTCTCAGACCTCAGGGTAAGCTGCAGCCTTCACTGGAATGGCACTTCTGTAGCCAAATGGGCAAGAAAGGGAAAACTTTTATCACTATAAAAGGATTTGCAATTTTCATGCAGCATGTGAATAGGGCACAGAGCCTCCCATTGTGAAGTTCACATCTGGGCACTATCATTAAGTAGCTGCTGATCTGGAGAAATTTACATAACCAGATTACATCATTTTCTTCCCCTGTCAATGAGGATTGGCCATGTCTACCCTGTAGAGCTGTTGTAAGAATTAGCAACATGAGACGTTAAAACACAGATTTCTACAGAGCCTTGCATCTAGTAGATGATCAATAAACGACAGCAATCATCATCATCACTCTTTTCATGGCTAAAATAGCCACAATAAAATGTATGAATGTATTATGCAAATATGTATTGTATATAAGTTATAAATATAGATGTGGGGATCCCTGGGTGGCGCAGCGGTTTGGCGCCTGCCTTTGGCCCAGGGCGCGATCCTGGAGACCCGGGATCGAATCCCACGTCGGGCTCCCGGTGCATGGAGCCTGCTTCTCCCTCTGCCTATGTCTCTGCCTCTCTCTCTCTCTCTGTGACTATCATAAATAAATAAAAATTAAAAAAATAAAATAAATAAATAAATAAATAAATAAATATAGATGTGCTATGGCTATTTAATTTAAATGAATATGTATCTTTTATAGAAATTAACTAAAATGCCTAGCTAAGGAATGAAATCATACATAAAAAATGTCTTCCAAGCATTAAGAAATATTATTCATAACTAAATGGCTGATGATGACATTTTTGAGCCAAACATGAAATTTTGCAAAAGGAGGGTCAGTTGTAATTATAAAATAAACTAAGAAGCAGTACTCCCCCCCCCCCACTTTCTTGGTATAAACTTAAAATAAGCAGTGTTCTCTTTATTCCAAACTGAGTCTGGCAGAGGTACCAATGTCTTTGTCATCAGTAAGCCCTATGTAAAATTGACACTTTTTATAGTCACTGACCAGATTTTCAAGAAGCCTTTTGTTAATAGGAAAAAAAAATCCATAAACTTTATCATAGTTCTGACCCCAAGTACATCTTACCTTTCTGAAAAAGAATTTCGGCTTCCACCTCATGTTCTTCTGTTGCTGATATCTTACAGAGCTTCAGTGCTATTTCAAAAAGACGAAGGGCAGGAAACCACTTCGAGGGATCCTTCTTTTTACTGGCATAATATACTTGTTTGGCCAGTGTATGTCCTACAGGGAATAAGTTGTTCATAACAAGCCTCCAAGTTATCAGAACTCTCACACAGTGAGTTCTATTAAGAACTCTGGTAGTCTTTTTAGCATCTAAGAAATATTTTCTTAAAACTCAATACCCAAATATCTCAACAAACTATAACAGTGGCCCTTTGAAACTTTATCTTTGAAAAATTTCAACATTTTCTCATTTTTAAAATGAAGGATAATTTCTCAAGTCTCAGTTCTAAAATTTCATTATGTTCTACAAAACAACTGTGTTCCTAAGATGAGGTTGTTAGCAGGGTAACATCTGGAAGTTTTTGAGGTTTTATATTGTTCCCAATAAAAATTTGCATATATTAATAGGCAGTAATTTTGTTTCTATTCAGCTCTCTTAGTGGTTGCTTGCTATGCATATTTTGTCATTGCAACTAGATGGCAAAAGCCATTTGGATAAGGGCCATGTGCTATACTTCTTGTGTGGTCCCATCAGCACTTAACATAATGAAGATCTGTTGTATTATTAAAGAGGCATTAAATTTAATCTGTGTGCCCTCACAGACAGACAGACAGACAGACAGACAGACATATCTATTCAGCAAACATTTTCTGAGTTCTGGGTAAAATGAGAGGCACTGGGAAAAAAAATGAGAAAAGAGAAAAATAAGAGGTCAGGTTTATTAAGTGCTTCCTACAATTCAGTTCCATCCCAAAGACTTAAGCATTATCTCATGTAATCCTCCCAATTCTGACCAGATTTCATTAGTACACTCACTTTACAGAGGAGAAAGCAGTGGCAGTGAGGTTTAAGTATTTTGCTCAAAGTCATGTGACTAGAAGTAGCAGGGCTGTGATCAGAACCAAGGCAAGTCTGGCTCCAAGGCCCACACTCTTAAAATATGACAAGAGTCAGATTATGGAGCTTAGTGTTTAATGGGGAATGAGAATGGCCTGAGAGGCATTTAAAATACTGTGTTGTCAACTGAGTGGCAGGGAAAGCACAGGGCGATGTGGTAGCAGGTTACACTCAAGGGGCCTTTCTCTAGACCCAAGAGAGGTTAGGGAAGCCTTCCCAGAGAATGTGGCCATTGGAACTGGCAGCTGAAGATTGCCTTATCTTATGGTAATTTTAAACAAGGAAAATGTTAGGATAAAGAGTAGAAAGTAGGGATCCCTGGGTGGCGCAGCGGTTTAGCGCCTGCCTTTGGCCCAGGGTGCGATCCTGGAGACCTGGGATCGAATTCCACATTGGGCTCCCAGTGCATGGAGCCTGCTTCTCCCTCTGCCTGTGTCTCTGCCTCTCTCTCTCTCTCTCTCTCTCTCTGTGTGTGACTATCATAAATAAATAAAAATTAAAAAAAAAGAGTAGAGGGATCCCTGGGTGGCGCAGTGGTTTGGCGCCTGCCTTTGGCCCAGGGCGCGATCCTGGAGACCCGGGATCGAATCCCACGTCAGGCTCCCGGTGCATGGAGCCTGCTTCTCCCTCTGCCTGTGTCTCTGCCTCTCTCTCTCTCTCTCTCTCTGTGACTATCATAAATAAAAAAAAAAAAAAAAAAAAAAAAATTAAAAAAAAAAAAAAGAGTAGAAGGCAATGGGGAAAAATACTTATCAATAGGAAAGTTTAACCTGCACAGTAGAGAAATACAGATAGGTAGTGTAGGACTGCAGAATGATACAGATGCTGGGTTCCAGCTGAAGTAAGTGCTGGGTCCATGCCATGTCATTTGAGGCCTTGAACAAATCCCAACATGCCTCTGGGTCTTGAATGTCTTCGTCTGAAAAATGAGGCAGTAGAAGCAGAAAATATCTAGGGTCCCTTTGGGTTCAGAAATTTTTCAATTCCAAAATGCTATGCCCTACAAAGAGTTCTCAAGAAACCTAGAACTTTTTGTAAGTTTTTAGTTGAGGAATGAACAGACGGATGGTGGAAACAGTGCCTCTCTCTCTCTCTCTCTCACTCTCTTTCCTCCAGGAAGAAGTCAAGAAGTCAAGGAGCCTTTACTCTGAACCTACTCTGCAGGTTAACAGCACACTGGTGAGAAAAAATGGAGATGAAGAAACTGAGCCTTGCTTCAAGGGTGCTCCCAAGAGAGCAAGGAAGCCAGGCACGGAACAGTGAGACTCACTAGTGTCTATACAGCTATCAAGTAGGTACCCTTCTAACAAGGCACACATTTGCATCACCTCACAACAAGCCAGTAAGATTGCTACTTTTCTTATTCACCTTTTACAAGAGAGGAAACTGAAGCACAGAGGAGTTAAAATGCTCTGCTCAAGGAAACCAGACCAGAAATCTTTCTCCAGAGTCCCTGCTCTTCATCCCAACAATGGCCAATTATGAATAGATCCCAGGCAAGCATATGCTAACATCATTTGTCCAATACAATCTCATATTCCAACACATCTCCCATTTTTATGCGTCTCACTGTTTCAAATTATACTATAGCTGTTTATTAATATAAGATAATAAGATCAAGTATCTTCATGTAATTTAGGCACATGTATATATATATATGTACCATATATGGAATATATACATGCATAATAAAGTATCAATAAAAGCACTTGAATTGTCTTCTAGATTTTTGTTAAAATTAGAAACAGACTTGTTTCAGAAATCACCAAGACTTTTCTTTCTCTCTCCCCCTAACTGGATAACAGGCTTTCTGAGGGTAGAGATCGTGACTGGCTTCCTCATATCCTTACTCCCTAGCATCATTCTTGCAACTTTCTTCACTCCTATTATACAATCAATCAGTAATCTACTTTTCCATCTTATCATAAAGCTTAAGGTATAGTGATTAATGGGAAAAATAATCCCGAACAACCATGATGTTTATCTTTGGTCTTACAAAAACAATCTCAAAATGCCTTTTTCTGTCAGAGGCTCTCACAAAGAAAAAACAATTATTTAAGGGGCTCTATTCTTGTGATGCAATCTGTATGCCCACTATAAAAGAAAACTGTCGAGAAAGCATCAAATCAGATGATTTTATGCTTCATAATATTGAAGTGCTCCTGTTTCCAATAAACATAAACTCTGTGAAAAAGAAGTTGTGAAACTGATGTTGTTTTGACAGAAAAGCTGCTTTTGGTTTTGTTTTTTAAGTCTGTATTTAATATAATATAACAGAAAACAAGCTGTTCTGCCTCAAGTGAGTCTAAAAAACAGTGGCACCATTGTCACTGAGTAGTGACACATCTTCAAGAGTAGGAAGTCATGAAAGTAGAGAATATATTTGATTTAACACAATCCATACAATTTAACACAGTCTGTACTTAAAGTTCTTGTAGAAATCAAATATACTGATAAAGCAACAAATTGTGGACTAAAAATGCACAAAAATAGCTCTCATGGGATCAGATTGCTAGAGGGAACGCCAGAGGTCAGTCAGCCCAGCCGAATTTCATAAATAAGGAAACTCAATAATGTAGAGGTGATGCAATTTACTCCCCCTAATAGCAAAATTCATATCGATGATGATGATAAATTACAAAATAATAATAATCAATAATTATGAGAGGGAGGAGCAGAGGAACATTAAGGAGAGGATTCTGGACAGATGATGGTTTGACCACACCTCTGTTGCCCTCCCTTCTCCATTCTAGTCTCTCCTGAGCTGAGCAGCTGCTGGTACCAGAGGCACATGGGGCTCAGGAGATAAAGGGTAATGTTTTAAAATGTAGGTTTTATTACTATTCAGGTGTGATGAGGTCAACAGGCCAGGTGACAAGTACCACTGAAAAGATAGTTTATTACTCACACTTGTGGGTAAGGGCAGGGGAGAGGATGGGGAACACCACAGCCATAGAGAAAAGCACAAAAGTCAGTCAGGAGATTGAGGGAGCAAGAAGAAAATGTGGATAAAAACCTTTACTCTGGATTTTGTAGGAGGGGGTGATTATGTTGTAAGCAGGCTAAGAGGTTTAGGATTGGCTAGTCTAAATAATTTCAGTGGGCTCTGCCAGTAGTCTGATACCTGTCCCCAGGGTGATCACGGCAGAAAAATAGTGGCTCAGCATTATCAGAGCCCAGCAATGGATAATAAAGGAGCTCAATAAAGGTTCAGAGAATGGCCTCTGGAATAGTTTGTATTTAAGAAGCATGTTTACAGGACAGTGGCTTGCTAAGCTCTAGGAGCTGGCCATCTTATCTATGGAAATCTCTTAAACATGTCTTTCATAAAACTGACCACAATTTATAATTACATACCTATACAAAATTCATTACCGTACATAAGCTTTCTATATCCTCATTGATTTTTTGTCTGGTAGTTATCAAATATACATTCTATTTTATAGAATATTTATCTTATTAAATTTTATAAATGTTTATAAAACTTTAGAAATATTTTATAAGTGTTAAAAGATTTTATACAATATTTATATATAATATGTATTTCATGGTTTGTTTACTTGCTTATTTCTGTCTCCCACACTAAGATCAGGGACTATATCCATTTAATCTCTAGTAACTTTCCAGAACCTCACAGAGAGTCTGGCACATGGTAAATAATCAAAAACTATTTGTTAAAATAAATGGAGCCTGGGTATTCATAAATATTGCTCCATTTGAGTGCATTCCTATGATAACCCTCCTAAAAATAAAAATTTTTCTTCAGTGACTTGAGTGTAATATACGTTTAAGTGTTCTTACCAATTCTCATTTTTGTTTTGGCCAATAACATGACATGAGGAAGATAAATATTTTTCAAAGGCTGTAATGGGCTTGCATAGTCCATATTTGATAAGGGAAATTCCATGGTTTCTCCAAAAGTTAGCATCTGTAAAAGGAACATTATAGTTAGTAACTAGCTAACGTGGTTTGGAATAAGAAGACAGAAAGGTAAGTTGCTAAGTCTTGAGGACACAAAATCATGCTCACCTGTTCAATAAGAATGTTGTGAGACTGAGTCAACAAATTTAATTTTTCTGTTTTTAAAGGAGTTTCCTTGAATTTCTCGGCTTTTGTTAAGTCATCCAGCAAAAGCATGCTTCTCACCAGAGTTAAATGAGATCGAGGAGAAATAAATTCACTTTCTTCAAGCAAATGTATTATAGCCTATTAAAATAAAATTATTCCTTTTGATAGTCCCATTTCCAATTCACTGAAGCAAGAGCTGGCCAAACTATCATGCATTCAGCACCTAATGGAATTTAAAATTCTCTCCTTTTGTTCTAACCAGAATCAGTAGGTAAATATCAACGTGAATGAAGTTTCCTTCCTACCTCAAGGTTTGTTATGATGTCTGCCTTTAAATGCTTTTCTTGTAAGCCAATGATGATAGCTTGCATTAAGAATTCAGCCTGTAGCTCCGTGTCACCTGCACTTTTTGCCTCCTCGCACACTTCTTTGATGAGGCTGACGTAATCTATCATATCGTTTTCTAAAGTAAATAATGCAGTTATTTAAAATACACTGGGAAAGTAGGAAATTACATATACATAACTCTCCCAAAATCCATCACAAGAATATTGCATAATATAGAAAAACAGGAAGATATAAATTTGGAAAACAGACTCTACATGAAACATTAAAAATAAATGTGTTGCAATTTGGGAGAAAGTACTTTTGGTTATTGCAGTGCTGTAAAAGTAATGACACTACATGGAAAAATTTAATGTAGACGATAGATACAGATGGGTGGACAGATTTACAAATAGATAATTATTATAATCACTATAAGAACTAACATGTATATGTGGGCAGGCTATGATCTTAAACTTTATAAATTTAACACATTTAAGACTGACAATAACCCTATGAAGTAGGTACAATTTTTTTCCATTTTAACTGAAGAGGAAACTGAGGCATAGGGGATTAAGAGACTTGGCCAAGATCACACAGGGAGAAAGTAGTGGACCGAACATTTGAATCCAAATCAAGTACCTGGAGCCAGAACCTATGCTGGGGACCCCTATGCTATGCTGCCTTCCTAAATGACAGGAAGACCTGCACATTAGTATTTTGAAGTCTCCTTGCCTGTTTTGCATACATCAGAAACACATAAGCCATTTTCAGTAATACAAGGAATTACTGAAATGATTAGTCTTATTTAATGACATGAATTTCTTATTCTGGAAACAGATCAAGCTATAAAGTTAGAAAATATTAATGTTATAATAATAAAATGTATCTCATTAAAACCTCCATTACCTAAGTAAAATTAATTTTTCTGAAAACTTTAAGAAAATAGGATATTTGTACCTGTCACCATCCCAATGCCATGAACCTGTGCAACAAATGCAGTCACCAATGCTAAGCGGCACCTCAACCACAGATGAATGTTGAAATATTCTCGAGAACTTAGGGAAACAGGATCTAAAAATTCATTATCATCTTTATTTTCAGTAGCCTAAACGACATGAGAATGACGGTTATCTTGCCGTTTAATAACGTTAAAGTTCTAGCCTAATGCTAAATGTAAGAGAAGCATGTGATATCATTTAATACTATTAAATTTTTAATTTTGGAAATCTGTCTTGCACATTCTATAAAATATAAAAACTACACACACAAAACAAAATCATTCACAATCCCACTATTCTCTATTAATATTTGGTATACTGGTTTTCAGCTTTTTTTTTTTAAGATTTTATTTATTTATTCACAAGAGACACAGAGAGAGAGAGAGAGAGAGGCAGAGACACAGGCAGAGGGAGAAGCAGGCTCCATGCGTGGAGCCTGACGTGGGACTGGATCCCGGGTCTCCAGGATCACACCCTGGACTGAAGGTGGCGCTAAACCACTGAGCCACCTAGGCTGCCCTCAGCTTTTCTTTCTCTTTCTATACCCATTGTAGAAAATACTTTTGCAGTTCATCGTAAATTATATTATCAGTGGTGTTTGTGTCTTCAAAAATTTTGTAAATATTTTAACAGCTGAAAAATAATAAATAATATGAGCTAATATTTTTTTAGTACTTATTACATTCTGTGTTGAATGCTTTATACATGTTATTTTATTCAATCCTCCCAAAGAGCCAAAGAGGAATTACTCTTATTTCTGTTTTACAGATGCGAGAAAGGAGATCTAGGAAGACCTAGGAAGGTTAAATATTTGCTTAAATTCCATTACATTTTGGCAGAGGTGGGATTCAAACTTGTGTTCTTCTGAATTTAGAGCCCCCAGTCTTAATCTAATGTGCCGCATGCTGCTCAGGTTCCGAACATGTATTATAACTGATTTCCCATCTTCATTACTGCACTTTACAAAGGGGTGGCCAATGTCCAGAGCTCCTGAGAGTGAAGGACAAAGGGAGGTTTTTTTTCAAGGGGGGGAGCAGATCCCATTTTAGACATCTGGGAACTTTAAAATCATCTAGAACAATGCCCATTTGTTCTAGGAATTTCCTGCTATGCATCTCTGACAGCTCAACCAATTAGCAGCATCTAATCTCAAGGAGTGGCCATTAGGATTTGTGGGAGGCTGGAATGTGGATAGAAGGTGGGAAGCACAGAAGAGGGTGAGCCAGCCCTAGGGAACAGAGTAAGAAGTGAACAGAGGCCTTGAGGCAACATGATAACTAGTATGAGCATGCCAAGTACTCAAGGAGCCTAGGATTTAGATTAGCAATACAGGAAAAAATGCCTATCCACATACCTTAATCTCTCAGCGCCTACATTTCCTGTTACTATTGAAAAGCCACATCACACTTAATCTAAATCAGGATTTTTCAACCTCAGCACTACTGATAGTTGTGGAGGACTGTCCTGTGTATTGTATGTTTAGCAGCATCCCTGATCTCTAAGCACTAGATGCCAGTAGCACCCTGTCCAGTTTTAACAACTAAAATGTCTCCACATGTTGCCAAATAATCTCTGGGAGGCAAAATAGCCCCCAATTGACAACAATTCCTCCAAGTCAATTTTTGAAATAGACTGCTTTTTAGCATTTTTATTGCTTTTAATATAGTAGGAAATGAGTTTCTATTTAGGATAATTAGTTTTGCTTATTTGTAATGACACTAGATATTAGTAATTTTATTAGTCTTTTATTAAAATAATGAACAAGGATTCTATGTGATGAATCTTTATCTTTTAATCCTAAACAATTCTTTATTATTAAATTACTTGGTCTTATCAAACTCCAATAAAATTTCAAAAAATTTGTGACACCAGTTAAACAGATTTCAGAGCTTAAATGTGGAAGAATCTAACTATGAGAAATCCAAGGTAGGAAATACTGTCATACTGGTGATGCTACTGAAGGAATAAATTCAAAAGTGAAATGAAGAACAGAATAAAGCAAAACAATTTTACTTGCTAAAGAAATCAGATCTAGAATATTGGAATGATGTATCTGGAGGGACCTTCGTGATTATTACATTCAATTCTATCAGTTCACAAATGAGATTTAAATTAAAAATTAAAATTTTTAATTAAAAATTTTTTTAAGTTTCAGGGACTTGCATAAATGGGGCTTCAACATTTACCTTTTTACTCTGAATTCAATGTTTTTTCTACTTTACCCCTTTGTTTTATACAAATAGACAATTTCCTAGCATGCCAATAGTTTTTACATAGTAAACACTGTAAAGATAAATATTAAATTTATACATACAGAAGCTCCTGGAGAGACGGAATTCTCTGTGTCATCTTGTACTACCTTCTTTTTAAAAAGTTTTGAGTCCTGGAGAAGTCTAAGTGTAGAAAATACTATTGCAGCACTAAAATAGAAAATATATTTTAAATCTTATTAGTCCTGACAATCTCATTAATAAAATGAGCACATATGCATTTCATATGTATCAGAATGTGGTTTTTGAGGTTATAGAATTTTGTTACTTAAAGCTATACACTTGGAGACTCTTAAGCTAAATTATTGCTTAATCGGTGTCTAGCAATACCAGAAGGCAAATGTACGAAATTATGAAAACAGAAGCGAGGATACAGGAATTCTCCTGACTTACTGTTGGTCTGTACATAAGTTTGTCCTCACTTTAAACCTTCATATGCTTCTCAACTCTGTAGAATGATAAATCTGTAACTGCTGTCACACTTCTTCAAAATATCTTAATAATATATATCGAGAGACAACTTCTTTTGAATATCTACTACAAAATGAAATTCAAAATGCAGAACAATCTATCTTCCTGAAGATATTTTGTAGCATTATTTTATAACATGTGAAGACTGGATGAAAGCCAGATAGACAATACACCCATCTAACTAAGTCCCCACTTGAATAGCTTAATAAACAATCACTTTGAACATGTGTTATCGGGTGAATTGTGTCCTCTCAAAAAAAAGTGGGGGTGCCTGGGTGGCACAATTGGTTAAATGTCTAACTCTTGATTTGGACTCAGGTCATGAACCCAGGGACATGAGATTGAGCCCCACTTCAGGATCCCCACTCAGCGCAGAGTTTGCTTAAGATTATCTCTCTCTCTTTTCTCCTCTGACCCTTGCCTACCCCCTGTTCCTGCTCTCTCTCAAATAAATTAATTAAATCTTAAAAAAAAAAAAAAAAGTATGTTGATGTCCTAACCCTCAGTACCTCAGAATGGTAGTAATCTGAAATAATTAAGTTTAAATAAGTCATTAGTGTGGACAGTATTCTAATAGGACTGCTGTTCCTATAAAAAGGGAAGATTTGGACAGAGAGACAGATATACACAGAGGGAAGATGACGTGAGGACACACAGGGAGAAGACAGCCACATGATTGGAATGGTGCCTCTACAAGTCAAGGAATGCCAAGGATTATGGGCAAATGCCAGAAGCTACAAGAAGCAAGAAAGGCTTCTCCTCTAGAGCCCTTCAGATAGAACATGGCCCTGTTGACACTTGGATTTTGGAGCATTGACTCCAGAACCACAAGACAATAAAACTCTGTTGCTTTAAGCCACCCAGTTTTTGGTGCTTGGTTATGGCAGCTGTGGGAAACTAATAAAATATATTAATAGCAGATCCCCCGGCTTTTGCCTCCTACACCAAACCCACTCCACTTCCCTCGTCTTCCATCCCAGAGGCAGAGTCCAGAATCACCATTGCTACTCATACTCTATGTTCAATCCATCAACAAGTTCTGTCAGCTTCACCTTCAAAATATGGTACCATTCAGCAGCCCCTCACCTCCTCCAGTGCTAGCACCTTCGTCCAAGCCACTATCATTTCCAAGCAGCATAAATGGGAGTTTCTTGACTGCCCTCTCACCTTGGCTCTTTTTTTCTCCACATAGCAGCCACAGCAATCTCTTCAAGAGGTAAATCAGATTCTACCACTTCCCTCCACATATGTTCCAGAGGCCTCCCATGTCCCTGGACTGTGCGCAGTACATTTCTTCCTGTGGGTCAGTTACTGAGGTTTTAAGCCTAGTATATGATCAGCTTTACACATGTCCATGGATGCTTGTGAGAAGGTATGGTCTGTTTGTAGGCTCCCAGAGTGTGTACATATGCTCAACTTTTAAATTATATTTTTAAATTCCCTTCTTTTTTGTCTACATGCTGTATTACAAGCTGATAACATGGGGTACCTGGGTGGCTCAGTAGGTTAAGCGTCGGCCTTCAGCTTGGGTCATGATCCCAGGGTCCTGGGATGGAGCTCCAAGTCAGGCTCTCTGCAGAGTCAGATCATGATCCTAGAGTCCCAGGATTGAGCCCTACATCAGGCTCCCTGCTCATTTGGGAGTCTGCCTCTCCCTCTCCTTCTGCCACTCACCCTGCTCATGCTCTCTCTCTCTCTCTCAATTAAATGAAATCTTGAATGAATGAATGAATGAATGCTGGAAACATGGTGCTAACACACAGAGGTCCACAGAGGTTTCTCTGTCCACAGAGGTTTTCTCTTTTTTTTTTCCTCCACAATCCTTTAAAAGAAGAATTAACTGGTATTTACTGAGTGTTTACCACCTGTCAGGTTCTCTGTTACCTGCTTTGTGGGACTTAATTTACTTAATCTCCACCACAAACCTACAAGTAGATTCTATTATCATCATTATTTTATAGATTAGGAAATAGAAATGTTAAGTGACTTGCCTAAGATGACACAGCTAGAAAGAAGAGGCAGGATTAGAACTCAGTAGCCTAATCTAACCCACTTAACTGCTGCCTATGGCATAGCCTCCGTCTTTCGTTTATTTTGGTACAGTGTTCCTCAGTGCCGTGTTTGTGACCACTATACAGTCTTTCTTGACCACACCTTTTATCAACATAAAGGTCCTCTCTGCCTTGCATTCTACTTTGCAGACTTCATGAAATTGAATCATTCTAAGGATAAAATGTATTTATTCTTTCACTTGCTCAAAAATACATACTGAGTACTTTCTACGGGCAAGGAACAAATCTAGAGGCTGTGGATACAGTCGCTGTCCTCATGGAGTTGACATTCTGGTAAGAGTGGGGTGTGACTTAGCACGTAGGAGTGCTTAGCAGATAGATGACGCTCGGTGCACACTAGCTGCTCTCATCTCATGTATTGAGTAGGCCAGGGTATATGGGAGGAGCTAAACTGATTTTTTTTTCCAAATTAGTAACCAGAATAGAAAGCTTCCTGCTAATTATTGAATTTTAAATTCCCAAGATACTGCTGAGTCATTAAAATGGTTTAGATACTGGTAGAATAATTTCTAAGGTATGATTTGTGTTGTATGATCTTACGGGTTTTTATTAAAATAAAACTAAAAAACAAACAAGCAAGAAAACAACAAAAATTGTAATGCAGATTGAGTATGTATATGGGAATGCAATTTCCTCTCCCTGACACCCTTCCCCACTCCAGGGTACACACCCGTTTCTAAAGGCCCCTTATTTCCTGCGCAGCTTCAGAGGCTAGCAGAGGATGGCTCCGGGAGGGCCTGGGAAGAAGGAAGTGGTACCCACCCCATCCTCCTGATTCTGAAGGCTAAATTCTGACTGCAAGAGAAATGAGGTCTGAGGTTTAGAATCTTGCTAACCCAAAAACTTAATGAATAAAATATAAACATGCTAGTATGTCCTAATCCACCCGGTACTGCGTAGGTGCACAATGGAAAATTCTAGTTTCTGCACTTCATCACAGAGACAGAAAGTGCAGGAGGATTACTCACTCTAAACACTCTAAAATCCCCAAGGAAGGAAGTTTCATTCCGACACAAAATTAAAAGGCTCAAATGTTATCCCATTTAGACAATAAATTAAATATAAAGGAGAACAGAAAGGAACTTAATAACAACAACAAAAAAGAGAGATAGGACTCTGAGAGAGGCAGCCCTAAAAGAAGGAGAAATACAGTTTGAATAACTTTGATCCCATTTATTTCTTATTAACATTCATGACAAAAATGGTCAGTTTGTTCTCATAAAATCCATGCGGCTCACTCTACCTGTCACCCTAGGGAATGTGCCTTTCAATTTCCTTGACACATAATTTTATTAGAAGTATCATAAAATGTCAAGCTAACCATCATTTGGGAAAGGGACTGTCCAAAACTCTCAGCCGCGCCCAAACAGAAGCTCATGGGGGGTAAAGTTCACATAAGAAAAACTCATTCATCTTGACAGTAGGCGTCCCTACATGACAACTCTGCTGCAAAAAGGCAATAACATCAAAGTTTCTGCAGGTTTTGTCCCAAGGGTCGGATTCATGTATTTAAAATAGGAGTGATTCTGATACAGTTGCACATTATTTGCATATGTCTATCTGGTTTTCAAGTTAAAATTCTATGATGACACTCCTTTCTGAAGCAATTTTCTAATTTCTAGTTTCTTGTTTCCTTTTTTCCTCTCAGAAAAAAAAAATCACTCATGTTTTCCATGAGTGTAAGACATGTAGAGGGCTGGGAAAAGAAGGAAGGTAAAAGACAAGAAATATATTCTAGGGCTGCTGTTGCTCTCTGAAATAGCATGGAGAAAAGAGTTCCATATTCTTCTACAGGAAATCATATAGCCATATATTTTAAACAAAGAGAAGGAGACAATGTATTTCTATATATACATATATTTTCTATTAAGAAATCACATAGTAAAAGTTCCTTCTCCTCAAACTTCAAAAGGGAAAATGTTACATTGATGCTAAGCCTATTTACCATCAATCAACTTCCACTGTATTCTTAAAGATAGCTACAAATGTAACAATACTCTAAATCAGTGTGTCCCAACCTTTTTTTTCTCTCAGCACTCACATTTAAGGCATACCCTTAAAAAAATTAAGAATCCTCAAAGTTCCATTAACACTTATCATATTAGGACTTTAACTTCATTACTATTTATTAATTGATTTTAGAATAAAAACAATAAACCCATTACATGTTCACATCAATAATGCATTTTTATGAAAACATCTGTATTTCCTAAAACAAAAAAAAAATAGTGAGAAGAATGCCATTATTTTGCATTTTTTGCAAATCTCTTTAATGTCTGGCTTAATAAGAGAAAATCTATTTAACAGAAGACTTTCATATCTGCTTCTACAGTCTGTTGTGACATATTGTTTTGACTGAAGTATATGAAGAAGACTAGGCCTCACAGAGATAGCTGCTGGAGATGGAGTATTTTTAATATCCTTTTAAAATAATTATGACTATTTTTCCCTAATACTATACCAAAATGTGACAAGTGATAGTTTCTTAAAAGTTTCTTGCAATGTGAAAGCTAATACTACACACTGACGAAATTTCCTTTTCTGTTACATTATTACCTATTTTGCTAACAGGATTTTGGAACATTATCTACTGGTGATTTGGAAAATATTAATTCCCTGAGTTATGCAAATCCCTTTAATGCTGAAACATTTCTTTACACAATTTAAAAAATGATGCTTGTTAATATTAATTACCACCAACATCATCAGAATGATATAAGCATTAGAAAACTGTCACACTCATGGTGACAAAATAGAAATTTTCCAAAATTCTCATTTCCCTACAAAAGTTCAAATTTTATCTTTAGCAACAAATACTATTTGTTGTTTTCTTAGAAGTGGCATGTTCATTTTGTTCATTTTCAATAAAATGCCTGTCAAATACCCAAGTCTGAAAAATCAGTTTTTCAGTGCTTTTTCAAATAAAAACAGTATTCCATGAAAAAAAACTGCTTGATCAGTTTGCATTTCAATCATGTATGTGTTCCTCCCCAAGACAACCAAACACCAGACTTTGATATACAGCAAAGATGCTTTAGGTGTATTTCCCACTTAATATTTCCACAGAATATTAAAGATATATCCAAGGATATGGATTTATAAATGTAACAGATTCTACTGGTTCATCAAAGGTGTTCTTAAGTGAAATTGGCTTTTGTTTTTTTAAGTAGGCTCCATACCCAGTGTGGAGACCAGTGCAGGGCTTGAACTGATGACCCTGAGCTCAAGACCTGAGGTGAGATCAAGAGTTGGATGCTTAACCGCCTGTGTCATCCAGGTACCCCCAGCTTTTTTTTTTTTTTTTTTTTTTTTTATTGCAAGTGTGAGGCAGTAAAGAACGCAATAACCACTAGTACGGTTTGGTGCCACTGTGATTCACAGTGAGATGCCAGAAGTTTTACTACTGTTGCTCTTGCAGCATCAGTGCAAATAATAACACACCAAAGATGGTGAATGACATATTAGTTTTGTTATAAAAATAGTTCTGACCTTACAGTCCCTCTGAAAGGGTCTTGGAGATAACCCTAGAAATCTGCAGACCACATTTTGAGAGTCACTGCTCCAAAATGGACTATATGGATTTTCACCTCAGTTTAAAAACCACAAAAATTATAAATTTCCAAAAATCTATACTGCTCTAGCATAGAATCAAATTTAGATGTGGTTATTCATGGGGAGCCTTTGGTCAAGGCTCACACTGATGAGATGGCTGTGTGTTTCTAATCAAAGCAAAGCAAGATTTCTGCCACATTGATTTTCCCTTTGCAAAAGCTACAGGTGGGCTTCACCTTTTTCTCCCAAAGAAAGCAGCTGGGCTTGCTTATCTGCCTGCCCAGATGTGGAACAGAAGGGGGAATGGGGGGCCTAACAGTTGTCAGCCATTGAATATCAAATTGGAGTCATACTCTTTACTACAACTGCACAATTTAAAGTGATAGTTCCTCCTCCTCACCCTGTCTCTACTCCTGATTTCTCCGTATCATGTATCATTTTTGGCCACACTATATAATTTACTTACTTGTTGATAGTTTAATGTCAGCCTTCATTATCTCATAAACTCCATGAGAGTAGAATTGTTTTTAATATTGTTAAATATTTTGTCTATATAGTACATATCAGTATTAGGATATTGATATATCTCAAGAACTTAAAACAGTGGCTAGCATATTGTAGGTACCCCAAAATTACTTTTTGAATGAATGAAATAATAGTAAAATAATAAATTTGTGCATTATTCAAAGAATCATTACTGAGAGGGCTGCATGATAGAGGTATTTACCACAAATGATATGAGAAGTTCTGGAAAATATAGGTTTTCTATAAAAAACCTATATTTTTCTATATTGTTTTCTATTATCCCACTTAATTGTTTAAATATCTTTCAGTATTTGGACACAGAAACTATATTCTATTCATCTCTGTATCCTCAGTGTCTAGATCAGAGCCTAACAATGAAGTAGTTAATGGATACTGGTTGGGCAAATGAATGACTCAATGAACAAGTCAAATGATAGATCTGACACTAACAATTGCATAACATTTAAATAAACATCCACCTAAAACTGTTTCTTAAATGGCTCCGTAAAACATAGTTCAGAAAATGTTACTTTTTCATAATAGAGCTTGTTTTTAAATATTAACTATACTGGAGTTAAAATTTAAAAATAAAAAATAAATACATAAATTAAAAAGCAAAGCTCTTTAATTTTTTCATTCTTTATATATATTTTTTCTTTATATATATTTTTATAGAAAAATTTTCTTTATATATATATAAAGAATGGATGTATAGAAAAAATCCTTGCTATATGCTTTAATAAAGCAATCATTTTGTTTAGAACTGTAGTTTTAAGTGTAATAGTATATGAAAACTCCTCTGAAAAATAAAACACAAATAAGCTCTATTAATATTGGAATTTATACAACTCACATAAAATTTAGGTATATTTGACAAATTAGGGTGAGGAAGAAATTCTCTTCCATGTGAAAAGAGACTAACCTGTACGCTGCCTGGTGTCTCTGCAGGGCAATTGCAGCCAGCTGAAGCCTGGCCTCCACCACAATCTCCAACTCACCAGCAGAACACTGAGAGAGGTTCTTATGGTCCGGATGCACCACCTCTGACACAAGGAAGTTTAGCTTGTCCTCAGCTTCTATCAGTAAAATTGACTAAGGAAAGAACACCATATAATCACATAAGTCCAAAAACAATACAAGTAATATCTCATCCTTATTCATCAGGTGTTTTTCATGTACTGGGGAAAGTAATAATGAATGGAAGACCAGATAGGAAACTTGAACATAATCATCAGAGAAGAGTACTCAGCAAACAGGCAAAAGGTAACAGGAAATTAAAAGGAGATAAATGGCAAGAATAAGCATGGATGACAGCTACCCTTTATTGTATGCACAGCCAATGCTCATTATTCACAGTTTTTAAACTCTTCTGTAACGTAGCCGCAAATACTGAATTAGTAAATACAGAAGCATTGTTCCCAGAGGAAATACAGGGATAGGTTCCTGAGGGCCCCTAGTCATGACATTTTTGCCAATGACCCATACATAATTTTGTTTAGTGTGTGTTTATATTTAAGGACACATTATTTAATATATGCTGTAAATTCACTAACTTTGAACTCACAGCTAATAGTTCAAAAACTCATGCCTGACTGAAGCTTACCTAATACATTTATTTATTTGTAATTTTATTTCTTCATTCATGAGAGACATAGAGACAGAGAGAGGCAGAGACACAGGCAGAGGGAGAAGCGGGCTCCATGCAGGGAGCCCAACATGGGACTCAATCCCGGGTCTCCAGGATCATACACTGGGCTGAAGGCGGCGCTACACCGCTGAGCCACCCAGGCTGCCCCACATTTATTTTTTCCATAAAGCACATCACAGCCTTTTTATACTTAGGAATACTAAATAGCATTTCAGTACTACACTTTGGGGCCATTTCAAATAATGAAATCACCAACAAAGCACAAAAATGAAAAAAAAAGATGGCAATAAATAGATCATGGAAAGAACACTTGTTTACAGTATGAGGGTAGAAACAAAAAGAGCATTGCCTTGTCCAATTCAGCTGGGAATTGAGTGTGTTAGGCAACTCAAATTTTTCTGTGCTCTGTGATGTTCACAAATGACCATAAATGAGTATCAATTTTGGAGTTGCAAGTAAATTTTAGCAGATAAGCAAATTAGCAAATACTGAATCTGTGAATGAGGATTGACTGTATTTCCAGGTAAACTATGATCACCTAACTGGTAATGTGAAGATAATGAGGTTTACAATTAGCAACTTAGCATGGCAGAGGAGAAAGGGACCAGCCAATCATTCAAGAAACATGTATCTAAAAACTTGTTTGTACAGAGCAGTAGATATTATATAAGTACTAGGGCAGCTTAGCATAATGGTTAAGAACACCATCCATATTTTATTAGTTGCATGGCATTACTGAATTTTTTCCTAAGCATCTATTTTCTCACAGCTCAAGCACATAATAGTTCAAAAATGATTAATACCTACATCACAGAGTTGTAAAAATTAATCATGCAAAGTGCCTGTCATGTAGTAAGCACTGAATAAATGGTAGTGTTGTGTTGCTGTTGTCATCACTATTATTATTAGGAAATGAGAAACAGGGCATGGAATACTCAAATCCCATCAAATAATGAATCATATTTCCCACAGTGCCTTAATCAGGTTGTAAAGTCAAAGTCTGACAACCTCTGGGCATCTAATTTTCTCGTAAGGAGTTGATGCCACCTCTGGCCTCAATCCAGGTTTACTCAAGAAAAGCCACTTGGTCTCCCAAAAGCAAATACAGACCTCAAAGTGAGCCTGTCCAGGGCCTAATAGTGGAGATTTCAGTAACTAATTTAGTATGATGTGAAAAAATTTCCAAACTTACCTTCAGTGTGCTAAAAGTGAAGTCATCTTTCATTTTTACAAACTGACCACCTGAGCTTCCATCATCCTTTAAACACAGCTCTATAAGACACAAAATTTTGGAAGAACCAAGGAGATCTGTGGTTAATTTAACTATTAATTCTAGTTCATAAAACTCATCATTAGTTGGGAAATCGATAAATTTCACATTTTAAGAAACCCACATTGATAATTAGAAACATTTTATTCTATCAAATGATCCCTAGATATATTCAAGACTGAGGATGATTTCTACAACAAGTCAGATAATTCTGAAAAGATCTTTAGGATGCTTGGTGATGTTCTTTAAATTATTGGCTACTGATATAGAGCAGTGGTTCCTCCCCTGGGATCACAGGACCTTCTAAGTTCCCCAAAGTATTTTGAGTCTTTCAGGTATTTATATTTCTATAAGATCTCCTTGGAAATGTCAGTTCCAGTGATTTGCATAAGCCCTTCATACAAAGAGCAGAGAGTGAGACCATCTGGAATAGCACAATCCACAATTCCCAAGTATCTCAAAATAGCCACCCACAACCTGAAAGTTGTCCTTATTCTGAGCCAGGGAGAAATGAGATAATCTGGATCACAGACTCTGCCTGCTTTAGTAAACCTGACTTCTAGAATACAGGAGAGAGAGAGAAAAAAAAAAACATGACTGAGAAGTGCTACAAAAAATATACCTACTTAAAGAGACTAAGTTCGTCAGAGGAGCAGAGGAAGTATAAAACAACGCAGAATTGAACACACTGGCCTTCCCTTCTTCTTCTAATTCCTACCTACTGGCTCTTCTCCTAGATTAGGGGGATCTGGAGTGAGAGGTCAGCTGAGTATGAAAGAGGGCTTAAGGGGATCCCTGGGTGGCGCAGCGGTTTAGCGCCTGCCTTTGGCCCAGGGCGCGATCCTGGAGACCCGGGATCGAATCCCACGTCGGGCTCCCGGTGCATGGAGCCTGCTTCTCCCTCTGCCTATGTCTCTGCCTCTCTCTCTCTCTCTCACTGTGTGCCTATAATAAATAAATAAAATTTAAAAAAAAAAAAAAAAAAAAAAAAAAAAAAAAAAAAAAAAGAAAGAGGGCTTAAGAACTGGGAAAGGCCCAGCAGAAAGATCCGGGGCTGGGTTTTCTCCCGTTAGGAGAAAGTGAGGGAGAGATAGAAAAAGATAGAAATAAATGCCTGGAGATTGGTAATGGAAGAACCCTGGGATATGTATCAGAACAGGAGAGAAGCTAGGAAGACTTGGATCCACATTTTCCTCCTGCTCTCTCTGCCTCTGAGTGACCCTGGTGCTTCTGTGTGTGACCCTCACAGGCAGTTTCCTGCCCCACGTCTTGGAGGGTTAAATGGCAAACTGTTTTAGTGGCCATCTCCTCATTTGTTGGCCTCACCATACCTGAATAATAATAACGATTACATTTTAAAACAGAGTCAATATTACTCTGATATCCAAACTGGACAAAGATACCACAAGAAATGAAAACTACAGACCAATATCTATCATGAATAGGGATGTAAAAATCTTCAGCGAAATACTAGCAAACAGAACTCAGCAATGTATAGAAAGAATACACTATGACTAAATGGTAGAATTAGCCTAAGAATGCAAAATTAGTTTAAACACTCAAAAATCAATTACTTTACTACACCATAACAGAATAAAAACAAAACAAAACAAAACACACACAACCCCTCCCCCCCCCCATAGAATCATCTTAATAGATGCAGGAAAAGTACTTAACAAAATCCAGCTCCCTTTTATAATAAAATCATTTGAAAAACTAGGAATAAAAAAGAAATTTCCCTACCTGATAAAGAGTATTTTTTTAAAAACCCACAGTTAACACCATACTGAATGGTGAAAAACAATTATTCTTAGGGCAACAGCCAATACTATTCTTGGGGCAACATCCAAATATGGAAGAATATATACTAGACTATTCATATGGATTATTGGGAGTGGAGTGAGAATAGTTGGAGAAAGAGGAGAAAGAAAAACAAGTAAAAAATAAAACAAAAAATTACCTTTCAAGTTTGGAAGGTTTGCTTTACTCCTCTCAGAAATAAGTCCATGGTAGATTGTTTTCACTGAATTTTCTGGGACACAATTTATTGTTGCAGCCACACTTACTAAAAAGTAGGCTTTAACGTAAGAAAACTTACTTAAGAGATGTTGTTGGCCAACTGTAACCAGAATTAGAGGCAATCCTTTACTTATTAATTCATCAAGTGCCTTAAAAAAATGAAGAAAACAAAGCAAATCCGTGAAATACTGTTTCTGGATAATATTAGTTTTCATCCTCCTTTGCATTCCTCATTTGGTGTTGGGTGAAGAAATGCAGGATAGACGCAAGGTACCATAAATGGCAGGTCTGCTGCAAGAGATGTGCAATGTCAGAATTACCGCATCAGTTCTAAGTACTCCTGTCACTCCCCACCAGTTTGTGACCTGTGCCTCATGAGCCCAGACCTGCCACATAATAAGTAAACCTGACTCTGAGAGCAAGGGAGGGGACATCTTACCAAAATAGAGAACCCACGAAAGTTCATCGGCCATGCCTGCCTGCTGGCTCTGCTTTGCCATGAATAAATTAGAGGTACTAAGACTGCAGCAGGGTTAAGACTGTGTAGATGAGCATGCTCCCTACCCAGCTTCAAGTCCATGCTCAGTCGTCAGAACTCCACCTTATGTACACCCTATGGACTCCCTGGTCCCCTCCTGTGCAGATCCACTTCCTTGGTAAAATCCAACACCAACACCAGGACTTCTCTAGGTGTGTGCCCTGCAGCTGAAGATGGCTGAGGAGCATGCTGTCCGACTAAGGTGTCCCATTTCAAGATCCTGACCAAACCTTTGCACTACCTGGTCATCCATCATCTTACATCTCAGTCCATTCACTCTCCTGCTCTCTAAATCCTCACCCTTTCTTCCTGGTGCTCCTCCCAGCTAATGACCTTGCTTCTTCTACTTAGGAGAGAAAATCAAAGTGGTCAGAGTAGTGTCCATAGACCCTATAGCTTCATCTCTCCTACCTAACCAAGCATCGGTCCCACCACTCTGCCTCCCTTCCTGACACTTAGGCCACTGATCCTGTCCCCACTGGTCTACTCAGACATCGTCTCCTTGCTGCAGACATTCTCATCAGCACATAGCCATGCTGTTCTCTTCTACCTTAAAAAACAAAAACCATCTCTACCCTGACTCCCTTCTCCAGCTACTACCCAAATTCTTACTCCCCTTCATAGCAATGATCTACAGAGTTGCCAATATTCCCATTTTTCTCCTTTCATTTGCTTTTAAACCCATTCTTTTCCTACACTGAAACCCTCTCATCAAGGTCATCAATGGCCTATACTGGCCTTAACCAGTGTTCAATTCTTAGTTCTTAAATGCCATGTTACTTTTAATCTAAGACATCATCATCTCATATGTCAATTAAACTATCACGTCTTCAACTATAAAATGCACTCTAATTTCAAAGCTATTAAATGTGAAAAAAAGATCCATGTGTAAGACTCAGTGAGTTATGGTGCTTAATTCATCTGCAAAATATGGCACTATTAATCAATTCCTCTTTTGAAATGTTTCTTTCAGCTTTCAAGTCACCACATTCTCTTGGTTTCTTTCCTATCTTGTCAGTCATTCCTTTTCAGTCTTTGTTGCTTCCTCCTCTTCTCCTGTATTTTTAATATCAGAATGTTCCAAGGCTTGGTCTTTGTTCCTTTCCTTACTACCTTCACCCTTAGGTGATCTCGCTCCCCTCCGCCCTTAGATGATCTTCAGCAGACTCATGGTTTTAATTTCATCTAAATGCTGATGAAATCCTGAGTTTTTCTTTCCAGCTCCAATCTCTCTTCTGAAGTCAAATTGACTTCTGGCTCAAATAGTCCACTTGGATATCTAAGAGAGATCTCAAACTCAATACATCCAAAACCATATTCCTAGTCTCCCCAAAACCACACACACACACACTCATTACATCCAAAACCGTATTCCTAGTCTCCCCAAAACCACACACACACACACACACACACACACACACACACACACACAGTTTTACAAGGGCTGGGTATTTATCTCCATTGTTGATTGATGTGTTTGATTGAGAGCACTAGAACAGTACCTAGCACAAGGGCACACTAGATCAACTAGAGTTATCCCTTTAAATGGGTAGATCAGACCACACCTCTGCTCTAAACCTTCCACTTGCTTCCCACTTTGTTCAGAGGAAAAACCTAAGTTACAATAAGACCCTACAAGGCTCTTCTCAAACTGAACCTGTTATCTCTCCAACCCCAGTTCCTACTGCTTTCGCATCCCTCACACAGCTCTTCACCATGCTGAGATGCCCTCACCAAGCTAGGCAATTCTGCCTCAAGGCCTTTGCACTCACTGCACCATCTTCCTAGATGGTTCTTTTCCAGATTTCCTAAACTTGGACCTTTACCTGTTCACAGATGTCAGGTCAGTGAAGACTAGCCTGATTACCCCATTTAAAATTACAAACTCCAACCTAGCCCCATGCTCCTCCCAATCCCCTTTATGTGCTGCTGGGTTTATTTTCTCCCTTAGTGTGGTTCACTTTTCAACTTATTATACAATTTACTTAATTATAATGTTTACTTATATATCATGCTTATTATTAGTTTTTCCCACTAAAATGTAAGCGCCCTGAGGGCTTGGAGTTTGTCTGTTGCTGACTGACTGATGTATCTCTTTAACAACACCAGAAGAGTGCCTTGCATACACTAGGCTCTTACTAAATATTTGTTGAATTAACAATATTTGTTCATTAATATTTTTGGCTGCTGGGGCTATCTATTCTAGAAGAGAGGGAAACTTTGCCCTATGTGAATTAAAAAAGAAAAGTCTCATTGTTTGGGGGAGTTTGAGGCAACACTGGCAGTGGAGAGGTCTATTGCTGTTGTTCATTCTCTTGACTCTTCTACATGCAGAAGAACCAGACGTGGAGCAGCACTGAGCCTGAGCAGGCAACAAACTACGTACTAGGAAAACGGTTGACATTCTACATCCAGGGAGGAAACTTCAGATTGGTTGGTGGTGTAAGGGGAGGGGAGAAGGTTTCTCTTCTCTTTTTCTCCATAGAAAACAGTGTCTTAATGAGCCTTGACAATTACATACAAACACTCGAGGATCAAAAAAGATTAATTAGTAATGCTATTTAACACTCCTTTCTCTCCTTCTATAAAGAAAATATAAAAGTGTAATATGAAGAGTCTTAAGGAGACCAACAGTTCTGTTTTAATTAATTAGGTAATAGAAATCGGTTTTCCATTATACTGTCAGTCTCTTTTTGTTTAAAAAGAAATTATCAGACCGACATTCCTTTTACATCCAAAAACACTCCTTTAAAAAGTGTTTTTAGGATGCCTTGGAATTTATGACGGAAAAAAAATATTCTTAAACATCCAAAGGTCTTAGAACACTGAAACAAAATATGAATATGGGGATCCCTGGGTGGCACAGCGGTTTGGTGCCTGCCTTTGGTTCAGGGCACGATCCTGGAGACCGGGGATCGAGTCCCACGTTGGACTCCCGGTGCATGGAGCCTGCTTCTCCCTCTGCCTGTGTCTCTGCCTCTCTCTCTCTCTCTCTCTCTCTCTCCCTCTCTCTCTTTGTGTGTGTGACTATCGTAAATAAATAAAAATTTTTAAAAAATGAATATGTATGTGTATCTCCCTAATACCGATTCTTTCATTTCAGGCAACTTGCTTATAAATCAAAACAAATCTTAAGGCCAAACAATGAATCATCTGAAGCATAATTAAAAGTGAAGTTTGTGGAATAGCATGAACAATAATGGAAAAGTAGTAAGATTACATTTAATAAAAGGTAGACATAATGCCTATCAAAATTATGGAAGATAAAACTAAAGCAATATTGAGAAATGTTTCTCAAAATTATTTAATAAAAATAGCTTACTTCATGAAACAGAATGCTGTTTCCTAGCATTTAAAAAAAAATAAAACTATATGCACCTGTCTCTCTACATTGATAAACAGCTAGTTGTGTGGACACCTTACCTGGCTGTAACCTCTTAACAAGACTGCATGACCACTCTTCTGCTCTAATGCTTTCTAGTGGACAGACTGACGACACTCCTTAGGTTTTAAAAAATTGTTTTTAAGATATTTAAATGTTATGCAATGTGGATGGAGCTAGAGCATATTATGCTAAGCAAAATAAGTCAGTCAGAGAAAGACAAATACTGTATGATTTCACTCATATGTGGGATTTAAGAAACAAAACAGATGAACTTGGGGGGGGAGGCAAACCATAAAACAGACTCTTAACTCTAGAGAACTGAAGGTTGCTGGAGAGGAGGTGCGAGGGGGAATGGGCTAAATGAGTGACAGGTATGAGGGAGGGCATTTGTTGTGATGAGCACTGGGTGTTGTATATAACTGATGAATCACTAAATTCTACTCCTGAAACTAATATTACACTACATATTAACTAACTAGAATTTATATAAAAATGTGAAACAAACCAAAAAGATATTTAAATGCTACTAGGTTATCTAAAGTTTAAATCCCAATCATTCAATTACTGACAAGAACAAACGTATGGAGATGCGCAGTCTAGTCCTCTCTTTGTAAAGAACACTGGGATGTTAGAAGACTTTTTTATGAAAATGTCATATGAAAACCTTCCATTAGCTAGCACTACAGTGGTAATCATAGTGCAGTATAAAAAATGTATCAAATCAATTAAACACCTTAAATTTATACAATGTTATGTCTCAATTTATTGTGTCTCAATAAAAAAACATTTTAATTTTTTTTTATTTTTAAAGACTTTATTTGAGAGAGAGAGTGTGTGAGAGAGCACGAGTGGTAGGGAGGGGCAGAGGGAGAAGCAGACTCCCCACTGAACAGGGAGCCCCTACGTAGGGCTCAATCCCTGGACCCCGAGATCTTGACCTGAGCCAAAGGCAGATGCTTAACTAATTGATCCACCCAAGTGCCCCCCAAATTTTTTAATTTTATAAATTTTTTTTTAATTTTTAATAAATGAGAGAACAATTGGCTGAGAGGCAGTCTTAGACTGGGGAAAGGATGTCAGTAAAAGCAGTATTAAACAAGTGGACTAATAGCAAAATACACAAAATCCTTTTCTTATAATCAAAGTCAGCCATTCTTGTCTAGATAATCAAGATAAATATTAAAATTAGATACTTAACATGTCCATACACAAAATTAATACACATTCATAATTGAAACATTTACAAGTAATAATTGATATTTGCTCAATTTGAAAACCAGATCATTTTGGGTCCAAACCTACCCTGACCCTCAGCCTTTGGAGATAAAACCCCATTATTAGGAATAGAAGAGTATTATGTAGCAGATTTTCAAAAACAAGAGTTACTCCTACCAAATAGATTGAAATGACTCAAAATTAGCCTTGCTAAATATCCAACATTTATAAAATATTGTTATCCTTACCTGAATATTTTCTTTACTGGTAAGAGGTTTTCCTGAGTCAAATGATTGAAATATCTGCCAATATACAAAACATTAACTTCAGAAACAAAAATATTGTTTATATGAAACCACTAGTGTGTTCTAAAAGTATACAATTTTTATTGTAAAAGTATACATGCTTTAGTCAGAAAAGACAAGAATTACACATAAATCAACTTCTTTAGGTTGTCAATGTTAATATTTTGATGCATTTAAAAATTTTACATATGTGTGTTTGTATTCCTTTTCATGAAATGTTATATCAGAATTATTTTTCCATGCCATTAAGTCATTCGTAAGCCTCAGGTTTATAGCTAGGTGATATTCTATCCTATGAACGCACCATAATAACTTCTTTCCTTTTGTTACACATGGAGGGGGACTAATTCCCAGTTCCATCCCATCATTCACCATAGTTTAAATAACAGGGGTGGCTATTTTGTTTATTTCCAAATATCCCCTTTGGATAGATTCCTACTAGCAGAATTGCTGGGTCATAAGAGTATTAGCACTGAGTATTAGCATTTAGAAGAATCTTTGCCAGTTTGAGGTTATTTAGAAGAATCTTTGCCAGTTTGATGTTAAATCATTTTACTCTTCATAATAACTCTTTTTGTGGTTCTTTTCCTTTGTGGTGAATCGACCTGTTATAGGTTTGGCTCTAAATACAATGTTGTATTTGGAAACATTCCATTTATTTGCCAGAGAAGATGGTTGTACCATCATGTAGGGTGCATTCCTTTCGGTACAGAAGGCCCTTTTTTGAATATGTCAATACTGATACCCCACCCACATCTCCTCAGTCACCTAGAAGTTACCAGCAGCTTCTGTGGGTAGTTATTCACATAAGGACGGTATCCTACTTCAAGTACCTTTGCTTGCGGGCCTTCTGTGGCCACAGGAGTGTTCAGAAAAGGCTAGAATTACAAGGAACAATCCATTCCAATAAGCACAAGATTGTTCTTCTGGTCTTGCCCATGTAGGGAACCTCGTTAATTTTCTCTGTGATGGTTCTCCTCCTTCCCTATTTGACTCCCATGGACTTGCCAATCTCCTTGAAATCACCTCCCAAATATACTACTTGTTCCCAATTCCTTGTCTTAGAATCTGAGGGATTTGGAAGACCCCTAAACCAAGATATCACATACAGATCTTACTAGAATACAGTATTTATAAGTGTTAATTTTTTCCCTTTTTGAAGATATTCTTTGTCTTCTCTAATCCACTAAAAATAATATTTACTAAATATTTACTAAAAAGTAAATAACTGAATCCAGGGGAAGACCTTGGGTGATATAATTGGGAGAGTTGATGATGGAACTCTATATTTAGTGATAAGAGCAGAAATCCAGTATGAGTATCATGTTAAAAGACAGAGTTTCTTAAAAAGCCTATGGAAAGTCCAATAGTAATCTGTAAGACTTTTTCAGTTACTTCTTTTACAACTAAAATCTAATTAATTAATCCTTTCTTTAAATAACTAGCCTGCAGCCTAATAACATTGGCACCTATTTTAATCATAAACCCTGAACGCATTTCCTCTTTTAATTACACTTTTTAAATTCCCAATTGAAGTTGAAAAGCTTCATATTAACTTTGAGAATACAAAATTTAGAGTCACAATCCACTGAAAGACAATTCACCCACACTTTGCTCTTATGAAAACTAGTTAATAAAAATGAAGTTTGGAAAAATTAGTTTCAGACTCTTTGCTTTAGTGAAAGTAATGAATATTAAAAACTCTCTTGTAAAAAAAAAAAAACAAAAAAACAAAAAGACAACTCTATCTTGTTTCTCATTCTACCCAACTGGATTCTCTTTTCTTCTCATCTTCCTGGACTCTAAATGTGGATGACCCTAAGTTCAGTCCTCTTGACTTCTATTTTTCTCTCTCTACTTCAGCTGATTTCATCCAGTCCCATGATTTTAAACCTCTATGCTAATGCTCTGAAATTTACTTGGATCTCCACCAGTGAGACCTCTTTTCACTCCTTCCCCATTATTACCCTAACCACTATTAACCCAATCATGGTCATGACTCACTCACTCTATTTGTAAAGATCTTCAACTAATTTCCCTATTTATTCCTATGTTCTATTCTCCAAACAGCAAGCAAAGTGGTCCTTTGAAAAGTAATTCCTACCCTGTCACTCCTGTGCTCAAAACTCCATAAGGTTTCCCATCTAATCTACAGTAAACACCGGTTCCTCACCAAGCCTTATGAGGTCCTATGTGACTGCAGCTCTTGAATCCCTAACATCTGCTCCTCCTATTTTATCAGTCTCACTTGGACACTTTGGTTTTCCTCAACCACTTTTTTCAGGCATCCCCCTCAGAACCTTTGCCCTTGCACTTCACTTCCTCCTAGTTGTATGGTTGTTCCCTCAAATCTTTCACCCTCAAAACTCTGTTATTAGAGAGATTTCCCAAACCATTTTTAATAAAATAGCCATCTACTGCCCTGATCACTCTCTGTCCCCTCAGCTCAGCTTGACTGTCTCTCAAGGTACATCATCACCTGACATATATTTATTTATCTGCTTAATATGTTTGTTTGTCTTCTTCACTGGACTGTCCAATAGTAACATGCTTCCAAAAAGTCAATAACTCCACTTATCTTTTTACTGGTGTATCCCCATAGCTAAAATAGTGCCTGTATTCAGTAAGCACTCAATAAAATATTTAAATGATTAAAATATAAATTTAGTTACATAAATCCAGGTAAGAAGATGAGTTAGCTAGCTCATGCCAAGAAAATGAACAAAAAACTAAGTGACTCCTCCTGTGTCTAGATAGATTGATATAGAAAGAGACAGAGATGTATATACATACACACACAGACGTCCCTCTTAGGCTTATCTGTAGATAATCTCATGCTTACCCAAGTACAACAGTTATAATGCTGTAGCAGTCACGCTGAGAAAGGAGTGACATTTTAGGGGAATATACTGAAGTAATGAATGCATTGTATGCATATTTAATGTCAGCTTATACAAGTAATTTTCAAGACTGAGAGCCTATTCCCCAGCTTCTTCTAGGTCTTCTAAATTTGTTTTTTTTTTTTTATTTTATTTATTTATGATAGTCACACAGAGAGAGAGAGAGAGGCAGAGACACAGGCAGAGGGAGAAGCAGGCTCCATGCACCGGGAGCCCGACGTGAGATTCGATCCCGGGTCTCCAGGATCGCGCCCTAGGCCAAAGGCAGGCGCTAAACCGCTGCGCCACCCAGGGATCCCAGGTCTTCTAAATTTGAATCCCACCAGTATGTACTGTGTTTGTCGGTCTCACTCCTTATGTATACTGTCTTCCCCAGGAAACTGACTTATTACCTCCTTTACTGCTGGATCACAAGGGTCCAAGCACCTGCAAGATCACTCAGAGATTCCCATGAAACCCCAAACAGGAAAATAAGAGCTCACTCTGATTTAAATAGAAGCACCAGTATTCATTTTCAAGAATGTTTCAGTTATCTAATTTACAAATACAATTTGAACAATACATGTTTAACATTTTGGTATAAAGAATATAAATCAAAATATCCAACTAAAACATGAGAAGGGACTGTTTTGACTAAAAACATTAGCCAGAAATTGTAAAATTAGATGCCAAAAAGTCTAAGAGGTGGCGTCCCGATGCATCCACTGAGACCATCTGTAACATAAAGACAGAATTCCACTGTAAAAATTGACTCCAATGCCATACTCCTCCATATGACATCCTTCCCTTCTAGAAGAATGAAACCTTGTAAAAGCCTGCTGTTAGCTATAAGCAGGCTTAACAAAGAGGCTTGCAGTACTAGAGACTTTTAAATACATTTTTGTGGAAGCATTCCCCAAATTTGAGGAATGTAGCCTTCAAAAGGTAAAGAAATGACTTTGAATCAAATCAGCAGATTTACCTTCACTTTTCCAGTAGCCTTACAGCCAGCGGGTATTGAGGAAGGCATGTTTTTTCCATAAAAAATCTGGGATATCTCATAAAAGGCTTCAGAAAAAAATCCTAAATCTGTAAGGACTTCAATCTTTAAAAGAAAGAAAAAAATGAGATTTTAAATTAAATAATTTGTTTTACTTAAAAATAAAAATTTTAGAGAAAAATCATCAACTTGCTGAGACCCAAAATTTCTGCTTGATGTAATTGGTAATGCCTTATAAACTAATGCTTGGTAAACACAGTGGATGGAGATGTATGTGTTTGTGTGTAAGCTAGTTTGCATGTGCAATGGACCAAGAAGCTCATAAACAACAGCAGGCAACTGTTCAAAACAATGGACATTTGTCAGATGTGGCTTACTTCATCAGAACAAACACAAAAATATGACAGGCATGGAAGAGTTAAAAACAATAATTGAATTTGTTTTTTGTTCCCATGGTGAACTATGACTTAAATGAAAAATAAAACAAAAACACCCCTGATGTTCTGTAATACTCTGAGGAAAGTCAAACCAGGAGATGAACTCTATAATGTATCAACTTAGAAACAACTATTCATTTTGTCACCCATAATTAATGCACACTGTCAGTTTTAAAGACATATCCTTAAAACTAATCAGTTGGTAACTATAAATTGTACATTATTTTGAATATTATCCAGCAGGACTTTCAATCAGTAAATTATGGGGAAGAAAAGTTCCTGAACAAAAGTTGACTATTCATTCGTTTAACATGTTTATTGAGCACCTCTTATGCACCAAACCCTCTTGGATGTTACATTCCTTCCATGTGTATATTTACTTAATTTAAGTGATACATGAAGATATATACACTGTATTATCAAGGTAGAAGATATTGACAAAATGAAACTTTCAAAGCTCCAGTCAAGAAGGACTTCTCTGAGAAGATACTCAAGAGAAAAATCTGGGAATGACATGAGAAAAGGATATGTGAAAATTTGCTGAGAGGACTCAAGTACAAAGGTCATGTGGCATCACGAGCAACCTGGGGATGTTGGGGTCCTCAAGGAAGGTGGGAGGAGTGTGGAGAGAGAGAGAGCAAAAGGGGGTAAGAAGGCAGGTATGAAGGTGGCCTGTAGACCAGAATGAAAACCTGGAATTTTATTCCTTGTGTGATAAGAAGTTATTGGAGAGTTTGAGCAGGACAGGGCCCTAACCTGACCAATGTTTTTGAAAACTCCAGTGACTGTGAGAACAGAGAAAGTTGTGCAAGCAAGGAATGAAATACAAAATAGGATGAAGATTATATATATATATTACACACACATACACATTTATTATCTCTTTTCCTTTAAGCACTGCCTTAGGAATCTTACGAGTATATAAATTTTAAAGAAATAAAGTTAGGAGGAAGTTGAATGTGACAATAATATGAAAATAAAGCATAAAAGGTTAGGAGAATATTTTCAATGCAGAAGAGAAAACCACTTGTCTATTGAATTCCACACTTTGATTTTTGCCTATAATACCTTGGGCTCTAATCTCCCAGTGCTGAATAATAACCAAGTACACATTAGGGAATCCTAGGAGTTCTTTTAGACTTCTAGATGAACATTTTCTCATTACCCCTTGGAGGAAATGCTGTGTGAGGTTTGTCTCCTCTGATCTCGGCTGTGAGGCGGCTGTACATGAACAACCTGTAACCTCTAGGGCTACCACTGTTTTGGTTTATCATACCAATTTGGCCATTTGAAAAAGCAATGGTGATAACAATGAACATGTATTTTCAGAAATGACCAACAGTGTGAACATAAACAAGCCAGATAGAAAAAAAATACCTTTAAATCAACTCTTCACTCACACAAATACAGAAGCATCAGTACCCTTCCCAGGAATGCTGGATATGTTGAGACTAATAAATCTTTCAAGATGTTGGCAGTTCTAAAGTGAAGCCAGACTGACTGATCATAAAGAGGTCTTAAAGCTTTCCCTGAAAGACACTAGGGCACAACAGAAACTTAGCAGCGTGATCTACTGCTGTTTGACTTGTCAGAAAGCATTGTTTGCTGTTTCCTGACTATGACTTTTCTCTCTTCCCACTCACTGACCTCAGTTTACTTCCTAAAGGTCAGGCAAACTCTACTCAAACAGGCTGTCATTTCTTCCTCTGTATGATGCATCACTTGCCCTTTTTCATTGCTTCTGTCAAAACCCTAGTTGGGTGTTCCCGTTCATGTGCCAATATGATGCCACTTCCAACTCACTTTGCTCCTGACACTGTTGCCATGATACATCTGATCATGTTCTTCTTCTGACCAAGATTCTGCAATTCATTCCACCTCTCAACCCAAGGCTGCAGACTAGAGTCCACAGTTGTTCACTGGCTTTTAAGCTAGCCCTAGTATGAAGAGTCGCCAAGTGCTAACAGTCCAATAAAACATAGCCATTTAATCAAAAGCTTCATTCCAGATAATATCTTTCAGTGCTTCCCTGGATCTCCTTCTGACATGCTACCAGTGGTCACTGTAGCCATTCCCTGCTTCTCTTGCCTCTAAATGACAGACCAGAATAAAACTGCCACCCAATTCTTATTTCATAATCTCATTTCTCTCACAGCTCCTCTTCCACACTATGCCTTAGTTTGGAATTCAGGACTGGGCCCCATTCCCAGTCACGGACATCATGGATCACAACATGGATCTCTGGTATTCTCATATGACCTCCCTCCTCAAAGTCTCCTCTCTGGCTTCACTGAACCACTCCTGCCCCCTTAACAAGCCAATACTGTCTCACCTCCAGATGTTTTGCACTATTGTCTGTGAAGAATGTTCCCTTCTTCCTCTCCCCTGCTCAGTTAGTTCTGCTTTCTTCACTAAATCTTACCTACTTAGTAAAACCAAGAGACCCAAAGTCATTTTCTCTTTTCCAAACTCTAGAAGACAGTGCTCATCATACTTATTTGGAACTGATCAAGTGGTAAATGCACCGGTTATTGTCTTGTGTGTACATCCTGTCTCTCTTCCCTATTTTCACTTTATTGAAAGCAATGACTACGGGTTACATTTCTTTCATTAGAGTTACTAACATGGTGCTTTTATATAGGAGATACTCAAGAAATGTTATTTTAGCAGTAAAGCAATAAATGTTTACCAAGTATCTTCTAGGTGAGTTCCTACTAAACATTAAGGAAGGGGTGGACAGTAGGCACTTGATAAATGTCTATAGATTTTAAATGCAATTCAATAATTAATTATGGAATGTCAGTATATGAATTTATTGCTCAAGATACAAGAGAGAATTAAAAGATGAATAAGATTTAGGCTCTAACTTCAGGAACTTTGCAATCTTGGACAGAGCACTGCTTTTTGGGGTTTTAAGGATTTTATTATTTATTCATGAGAGACAGAGAGAGAGAGAGAGGCAGAGACATAGGAAGATGGAGAAGCAGGCTCCCTGCAGGAAACCCGATGTGGGACTTGATCCCAGGACCCCAGGATCATGCCCTGAGCCAAAGGCAGACGCTCAACCATTTAATCACCCAGGTGCCCAAGTACTGTTTTTAAAAGAGAGAGAGAGAGAAGTTATATGCAGCTTTTAAAAAGTATTATTGGCAATCAAAAGCAGGATAACTCTTAAAGAGTTCAGTAAGTCAGAAAGAATGAGGCAGAAATTTTCATGGCTGATAAAAAATTACTTATTCCTGAGTTCAAATATATTCTCTTAATAATTAGCACCAGAATTCTTCTTAGGAAAAGTATTGTCTTTATTTAGAAATAGAATGTGATGGACTATTTGGGTCTGAAATCACAGGCCCAAGGGCAGGGTCCAGATGAAGAGAGGAGTTCAAAGGGAAGTCTAATTTTCCCTCATTAGAAAATAGGAAAGATATGGGGTAGAAGGGTATACAGAGGATTCCCAAAAAGGGAGAAGGAAGGTTAAGTCAGTACAATGATGGAACCACTTACTCCCAATTGCAAAAGGAGACTATATCTTGTCCCAATTCTACATTCCATAATGCTCAGTTGGTAGGCTGAAGTTGGCTATAGTGTGAATATTTGCACCATGGAAACTGAAAATGCTACAAATCAGAGCTTTTTGTTTAGAGTGACATCTGAAACATTTACCAGCACACAGCTGATTAAGCCATAGGATGGGAGGAAAAGAATGAGGTATCGGCTAAGAATATTTTAAACTCAGAGATGTTAAATATTCTAAATATTCTATTTTAAATAGAATCCTAAATATTCTATTTATAGATTCTAAATATTCTATTTTAAATTGTTTGTTTTGCCTCAACTTAAATTTTCCTGTGCTCCAAATTTTCACTAAGTCCAGTATAAAATAAAGACCTTGGGTGACTATGCTGTGTATGTTTATGTGTAAATGAGTGAGTGCGTATGTGTGTGTGTGTGTGTGTGTGTGTGTATGCATAGAATGTGGATTAGGACTGAATTGCACATTCAAGATGAGGAGGTACAGAACAGGGAGTAATCTGCTGGATATTGAGATGATTCACGCACAGAATGAACTCAACAGAAATGAGTGACTCTGACCATAGCTCACTAGGAAAAAGGCAGAGAAAATGAGGTGCTTGAGCTTCCCCCTCCACATGGGGTTCAAGCCAACTTCACATGGATCATGAAGGCAGAGAGCCTCACCTTACTCTTAGGTGACAGAATTAGTTATAATTTAGCATTTGCCTGTTTTGTCATTTCAATTGCCTGTATAATGAAAACTTCTCACGTATTATGATATACATGAAGATCCTTAGCAAAAAAAGTTCACAGAAACTTCAGAAAATGGACCATTATTGTTTCCACCTCAGGAAACCAATATTCCAGAAGTGGTGATTTCCAACCTGTCTGATGCTGGGCAAGCCTTGTCCCTAGGTGTAGCTGTTCCTCATTTTTCTGTGGCTTAAGGATAAAATGAGATTCTAACCAGTTCTATCTCATACTTTATTATAATAATGGGCACATTTTTTTATATCAACACAACACCATGTTATTACCAGCGTATTATTATGAGTATTAGAACCAAGTTAGTTTATAACAGTATCTTTACAATTCAAGAATATCAAACATCTTAAAAGTTTGTGACTTACCTTGAGGATTCTTGCTTCTATATTTCTGACTAGGTCTTGGCAAATTCCAGAAACAAAATATTGGTACAGTGCAAGGAGAGGTAGAACCTACCAATGGTAAAAACATTGTTTTGATTTAAAACATGTTTTATTGAGTTAATAACCTAATAATAAAATGTAGCCAAATATTAATGTAGGGGAGGTTATGTAAAACAGCAATTGATTTTGCCATACTAGGAGACTATACTGTTTGCTGTAAGTGAAATGATCTGCCTAGCATAGATTTCATAATCTTATAAGAACTCAAAAGTGCTATCAGGGGGACTTGTAGATGCCACCTGGTACCCCCAAACCTAGGTTTCAAACCTAGGTTTTAAGCATGGAAAAGTGAAAATCGAATCAATTATCTTCCTTGGAAAAAATTAATTTAACATATATGCATGAATCACTGAGGCCTATGGAAACACTGTAGCAAATGAGCTATCAAATAACTGCAAAATTTAAAGCAAAGGAACTCATAATCATGTCCCCTACTCATTCATCTCAATGGAAGCTGCTATTTGTCTTCAACTGGAATATATCAGTTTAAAAAAATTTATAATACGCCCATTATGTGTCAGGCACTGTTGAATGACAACAAAATCTAAGTTCCTGCTTTCACAGAGCATATCTTCTACTGACTATCCAAGCTTACTCTTCACATAATATTTTTATTTTCCTAGGATTAACCCCAAAGTTCCACTCCTCTTGAAATCTCATGGATATGGGTGAAGGCTTACAAACTATCAATATTTCAGTTGATCCAGTCATTATCTAGCCAGAGTCAGGTGTTGAGGGGACAGGTGTTTGCCTAGACTTCTGATCAGTTTCTGATCTCAGCTGAAAACCTAAGCTTGGTTCACACAACTGGGCCCTTCCCCACTAAAGGGAGATAGAACAAGGAAGAATATTGGGATCCCCATTATTTAGCAAACTATTTCCCATTATTCCACAGCAATGGGTCTGCTAGCAAATTTTGTATGTGACAGCAATCTCCTTATCCATTGGGCTTCTTCTGGAGGGTAGTGTAGTACAAAATAGAAACTGTTTACATCTTGCAGGTTCAGCTAAGGAACCTCTAATTGTCAGTCAACTGGCAGCTGCTAATGGCAACAGCTTTTGAAATGGTCTTAAATGATTTCAAACATAATACATTTTCTTACAATTATGCACTACAAACATAACACAGTATCTTTTTCTACAATTAATGCAGCACAAAACAATAAGAGTTGGCTATTATCTTTAAGATTGTTTCTTTTCTTTAGTGAGAAATAAAAACACACCACTTTATTGCTGCCAATTGCTCAATTATTCAGAAAAATGTTCTCAATTTCTTAAGCTTCAGAGAAAAAAAGTCTCATTTCTTTTCCAGTGCAGTGATATGTATTATATATGAATATAACTAGGCAGCTAAAGGTTACCCAGGGGATATAACTATTTTCTAAATCCAAAAATGAATCCCCTTAACAATGAGAGGAGCACCATTTTGTTATCTTTTCATAGTAAATAATTTCTTGCCAAATATGCCAAGTGTTAAAAGCATTTATCAATCTCTTTAACATACGGCCTTATAATTTAACAACTCATATCAAAGGACAACAAATATTTTCAATATAAGGAGAGAGAGTGAATTTAGAAAAAGAAAATAGAAAACAATATATGAGGGGGTGGAAGAAAGTAGGTATGAAAATTATAGAAGAAAAGGAAAGAACCAGAAAAAGAAAGAAAAGGTATTAAGAAGCAAACGTGGTGGGGGAAAGATACAAAAGTAGAGGAAATAGTATATGGGAAGAAAATAGGAGAAATAAAATAAAAGAGAAAAATACAAAATGACCAACAGGTAGAACATACTAATCTATTTTTTTAAAGCAACCAACTTCAAATTTATGATATATACTGTGCTTTCTTCCCCCAAAGGAAGAGAATTGTATGAGGGTTTTGAATGTCCTACGATATTAGGAAGTATTTGTTTTTTATTTCACACTTTGAATCTGTTGTTCACTTAGATGTACCCTTAACAGAGAGAAGACCAGAGACACAAAGATCAATTTATCTCAACAAAGAAATATTCTTTTTTTTTTTTTTAATTTTATTTATTTATTTATTTATGATAGGCACACAGCGAGAGAGAGAGAGAGAGGCAGAGACACAGGCAGAGGGAGAAGCAGGCTCCATGCTCCGGGAGCCCGACGTGGGATTCGATCCTGGATATCCAGGACCGCGCCCTGGGCCAAAGGCAGGCGCCAAACCGCTGCGCCACCCAGGGATCCCAAAGAAATATTCTTTCTTTCTCTTCCTTCCTTTCTTTCTTTGCTTGCATTTATTTATTTATTTATTTATTTATTTATTTATTTATTTATTTATTATTCATACACACAGAGAGAGGCAGAGACACAGGAAGAGGGAGAAGCAGGCTCCCTGCAGGAAGCCCAATTCAGGATTCGATCTCAGGACCCCGGGATCACGTCCTGAGCTGAAGGCAGGAGCTCAACTGCTGAGCCACCCAGGCATCCCTTTTTTTTCTTAAACAAAGAAATAGTCTAATAGTTTTGGTACTGATGTGAGCTCCATGACTTAACACAGTGAGTTACATGTGCACTAGATTCCTTTGTTTGAGACCAGTGAAATAGTCTAATCAATTTCCCCAACTGTCTCAAGAAGGAAGAAAAAAGGATAAAGTAACAGAGTAAGAAAAGAACAAAATCAAACACACATTAACTTTGTATCCAAAATGTAGTGCAACCAGTGATGTCAAAGATGGAATATTAATTAATATATTTTATCTTGAAGTACAGGTTAAGAATCCTGAATATAGAGTTTAAGAGTTAAACAAGACCAACCAAGAACACATTAGCAAAATTTGAACGCTGGAAGGTATAAGGCAGAAATACCAAAGTGAATTAAGATTTATTGATTTTTCAAGTTACTTACTATTAAATTTTGCTTCGTATAGTGCAGTTCACGTATAATGTAATACAGACTGGCAACTACAGAGCAAATGTCCGCCCTGTATCTGTCTGAGAAGAGCTCAACACCTGGGAGAAGCTGAGTGATTTCATACTGAGCATAGCAACGTTCAGCTTTGGGGTGTGGAAGTGTGGTTCTAAGCAAACCCTGAAAAATGAAAACAGGTGAAATGAAGAGCTATGAGTTGCATTCCCAACACTGAAACAAAGATAAGTATACATATTACTTCCTAAAATGCTTTGTATATGCCTAGAACATCGTATCAATGGTACTTATCATTAATGTTCTCATTATGGTTCCCAATGCTTTCATCACTCAAGATGGGCTTTTTAAATTCCATGGTGGTTGAATACTCTTTATTTTTAGAAGAAATTATCACTATACTATCATTTGTTGGGGTCAATTTTGTGTTGGACACTATTTGTAAATTCTTTATAAACACTACCTCATTTAATCCTCATTTAACCTAACCCTAGAAGGAAGGATTATTACCTCACAAATTACATAACTAGGCTTAAACAATTAATTTATTTGAGGTCACATAGCAAATGGTGGCAGAAAGAAGATTCAAAGTCACATCTATTTAAATGAAAAAAACAAAAAACAAAAACCTGTGTTCTTTCCACTATACCAAACAATAAGCAGAGGAGATCTATTATTTCAGAAGTCTAAATCAAGCAGAGTTAATTCTGAATTTTTAACTGAATTAAGTAAAAAGATGAGTTGTTTAATTTCACCAATATTTCTTAGGTAATTTATATGACCAACATTGTATCTGATGTTGGGAAACAAGATTGATACACAAAACTAAATTTTACATTTAGGAGTGCTTCTGATGTTATCCTAAATAATTAAGTGCATTATAACATTTTTTTAATGTATATATCTGAAAAGAATTTTAATCAGATTGTTCTCAAAGTTTTAAGGTACCTACTCTAAAATACTCTGCAATTGTTTACATTTTGAATTTTACAAATCTGCTTTAAAAATCACAAAAAAAAATTTTTAAATAAACCTCAGCAGCTTTTATTTTAGGTGTAGTATTACTAAAAACTACATTCCCATAGTAAGCAAAAATTTAATTTTTAAATTACTTCTTTTCTAAAACATAAACAGCATTATCTTCAAGAGCAAGCAGTATCTGACAGTAAAGAATGCAATATAAGGAGTCAGGTTCAGATTGTCATTCCCTTTACACTCTTGCCTCTTCTACCTCCACTCTTTTAAAGCACAGGCAAGAGGTGCATAGAACATAATAAAACTGAAAAGTCTGGCCTTACATCCAGAAAAGGCTTTTCAGAGAGTTTATCTAACCAGATTTAATAAGCTATCAGATACCTCTGATACACAGAACATGAGTGTCCACCCTTCAAAGTAAACAGAACCTTTAGTAGATTGCAAAGGCCACGGCTACATCCCTGTATCTCAAAATGTGTTGTATTTCAGATAAAAGCTCCTTTCTTCAATGAAGTCAAACCAAAATTCTATAAGCTGCCAACAATCTAGTTCTGTAGTCTTCAACTTATTTCTTGCTTTCATTATATGGTATACTTCACATTGTACAATCAAACAAAACTTTATTTAGAGATGAGGTAACCTGAGGCCACCATATGGAGTCAAACAAACTGGCTTCACATCTCATTAACAACACAGTCCTACTAATGATGAAAGACTCAGTTTCCTTATCTGCAAAACTCCTTCCAGAGTCTGAAGGAGAAAGAGATTCTGCTAAATATTCAAGGTGAAAAAACCACAGGGGTTTAGCCAGTGAAGGAAAGGTGGACTCATGATTTCTCATCAAGGTCTGTGCTATCTTCCTACCTGTGAGATTTATGACTATGATAAACCACTGCACTTCTTTTTCCCCAACTGAATGGTCGCTACTGTAAGAAGATATACATAAAATGTTACCTGAAAGAGTAATGCAGACAAAATGCAACAGTTGGTTCTCTTGTCAACCTCCGAGATCTTGGTAAATCTAAATAAGTATCACAAAAATAAATGGATTCATGGACAATTTTCCAATAATACTTTTATATAAATACATCGCTAGTACAGCTTTTCCAAAATTAAAAGACTTTGTGATTCTAAAAGTGCTATACTCTTATATAAGATCTAGAACATAAAAAAACATAAAAAACAAAATGAAATATCACTGATAATCCTACCACCCAAACATGACTGCTGGTAACATTTTAGCTAATTTCCTTCTAGATTTTTTTCCACTTATAGAATTTTTTAAATTTTCTCTATAGATCATGATACTATGCATGCCTTTGTCCACCATACCCTATAGATAAGCTAAAAATGTACCTGGAGAGGTGAAAGAAACCTGTACCTCTACTCCTTCTACTCCTTCCATACTTTTTAAATTTCTCACATTATTCAAGTCTTTAAAATATCTGTCAGTGCTAAATAGGTATAAGACACTGTGGCAGACTTTCACATATGTCACGTGTTATAGGTTACATGTAGTAGGCTGAATAATGCTTCCCACCTCCTGCCAAAGATATCCATGACCTACTAATCCCTCAAACCTATGAATATATTGCTTTACATGGCAAAAAAAAAAAAAAAAAAAGAGAGACGGCAGATGTGATTAAAATTAAGGTTAGTTTCAATGTAATCTCAATGGTCCTTATGACAGAAAGGTAGGGGAGTCAGCCAGAAAAAGAGAGCTGAACACAGAAGCAGAGGTCAGGGAGAGAGGAAATGGGAGAGAGAAAGAGGAAGGTAATCCAGACTGTTGATCCTGAAGACAGAAGATGCAGTCATGAGCCAGGAGTACAGGAGGCCTCCAGAAGCTGGAAAACACCAGGAAAGTGATTCTTCCCTAGAGCCTTCAGAGGATACCACAGCCCTGTCAATACACTAATTTTAGGACTTCTGACCCCAATAACTGTAAGATAATAAATCTGTGTGTTTTAAGCCACTAATTTTGTGGTAATTAGTTACAGAACTAGGAAACTAATACAGGATATATTATGAGCTAAATTATGCCCGCCCCAATTCATATGTTGGAGTCCTAACCCTCAGTAACCTCAGGATGTGTCTGGACTTGGAGATAGGTCCTTAAAGAAGTAAACAGGTTATAATGAGGTCACTAGGGTGGGCTTTTGTCCAATATGACATATATCCTTATAAGAAGAAGAGATTAGGACATAGACATGCATACAGGGAAGACCACAGAAGGACACAGCAAGGAGACAGCCATCTACAAGCAGGGAAAGGCCTCAAAAGAAACTAACCCTGCCAACACACTGATCTAAGTATTTGAGCCTCCAGAACTATGAGACAATAAATTCCCCCACAAACTGGTCCTTTGTTATGGCAACCCTAGCAAACTAATAGAGTATGTCATGCAATTCTTGCCACCACAGTTTACCAATGAGAACACTGAGGCTCAGAGACAATGAGTAGCGAGCCAAGGGTCCCAGAGTTAGTAGGAGACTCTTGAATTAGGCTCAAGCTGGCCTGCCTCCATACCGATCCCATATCAACTGTTCACTCACTCATTTGTTCATTCCACAAGTAGTTATTAAGTGCCAACTCCATGCCAGACACTTAGGATACACTGGTGAACAAGCAGAGATCTGTGCCCATGTGAGGTCCACACTCTGGGGAATAGGGCTGGGGTGGGGGGTTTTGGGGGCTCTTTTGTCTTTTAGTACATCAAAGCATATTTCTTTTAATAAAAAATCGACAGTACGTACATTATTTAAAAAAAAAAAAAGAAAAACCAAGTTAAAATTGTGTGTGTGTGAGAGAGAGAGAGAGAGTGTGTGAGAGAGAGTAAAATTGATGGATGCCACCAGGGTAGACTAATAAAGCAGTAGGTACAAAACAGTTCCATGGGAGCTAAAAATGATGACGGATTTGAACTTGCTGAGGTTGAGAACCAGAGGATAGAGTAAAGGGTGGGCAGTGAGGGATTCGTCAGGAAAAACCCATAAGAGGGAGAGGAGATGATCATAGATAATAAGCATCACAAATAAGTAAACTGTCTACTTTTGTATGATATGGACACAGCTAAGAATCCCATGTGTCTGAGGCACGGCACTCTATATGGCACAGGGGGGCACTCCACAAAGGGAAGCTCACTCCATTGCCACACTCACTGTGCTATCTTTGCTGATATGACCGCTCCTTGCAAACATCCCCAAATGCCAACTTTTGACAGAAATTCCTCACTATAATCTTTGGAACCTGGAATTGAATAGCTGCTGGCATTGGTGAACGAGGTACCAAACTCTTTCCACTTATGTAGCACATCTTCTGATTTGAATATTTCATCAAGAGCTTGACACCAACATTTAAAAGCAGCCCTAAAAGAGAAACAGAGCATCAAGCAGCATGTTTTTCAAGATCTATGTCATTAAATCTATCTTCCAAAAGAGAAAACAAGTGCATTAAAGAAGTATTTTAATTAAAATGTGAGAGAATGAATCTATACCATTTGCTGCTTATAACTGTTTCAGGTAACATTTGATGAATAAAATGTAGCAATGGAATATTATCAAAGAACTAAAGTTTACGAAAGACAATATTTTTTTCATAATAATTAAAAATATTTTCAAACAAACTACCCAAAAAAGTTCTCCCTTGTTCTACTGACTTCCACTAAAAATTTACCTTTTCTTTTCAGCAAAGATGAAAAGGCTTCCAAGTTCATGTAATGCCTGAACTTTAAGACTTCTCTGATGGCTGGCTTGGAGAACATCTGTATTTTTAACCAAGTAAAAGAACAAATGTCAGTTCTTAGAAAATATCTTCCTCGTATTCTCAGGAATATTTAAATGGCATCATTCCTTAAATGTGCCAATAAGCAAATTGCAAGTGAATACTGCCTTCACAGTTCTCCTGATAATATACAGAAAGAAAACAAATGATACTCCACCTGAACACGGTGGAGAAAGTGATTGGATCTAAGAGATAGGAAACATGGAGAGAGTGGAATAAGAGTCAGGCAGGTGGAGGTGGAGTAGAAGAGAAATTCAGAAGAAGCACACTATAGAGAAAGGGTGGGGTGTATGTGGAAATGACGTGGGTGGCTGGACTATGGTTTTCTTGGGAGTGTAAAGGAGATAGAAGGAGATAGTGAATTTCTGGTGGAGAAGTGTGTACATTATTCTATAACGGATAGGAAGACTTGAAGTGCTTGTTTTTAAGCAGGAATGTGACAAGATCACAGTGTATCAAATTTTTCCTTTACCCAAATGCAAAAACAAGGGGGGGGCAGCCCAGGTGGCTCAACAGTTTAGTGCCTCCTTCAGCCAGGGCCTGATCCTGGAGACCCAGGACTGAGTCCCACATCAGGCACCCTGCACAGAGCCTGCTTCTCCCTCTGCCTATATCTCTGCCTCTCTCTCTCTCTCTCTCTCTCTCTGTCTCTCATGAATAAATAAATAAAATCTTAAAAAAAAGCACACCTTTAATAGCATCTAAATTTTGTTTTGTTTTCTGATAAGTGCATAAATTCAGAGATATATAGCAAAAACCAAACCAAACCTAACAGTGGTTTCTAATGAGAACAGTACTGACTCCTACAGGGTATTTTAGAAATCTGAGGAAAGTTTTGTTAGTTGTCACAAGAGGACATCTCCTGGCATTTTGTCGGTGAAGACCAGAGACACTGGATAGCCTGTAACACACAGAATCTCCCCCTACAGTGAAGAAAACAGTGAGAAACCTGTTTACAATTGCCTAAGTCTAATCTCTAACTTCATTTTTTACATATAAATAGGGCATTTTTGTATGTGTTCAAAATTCTCTGAATTTTTCAGAAATGCAACCATTCACTGTAGTGCTTTGTTTTGTACTGCACCTAGATTTATTAGCCATTTTAGAAAAACACCATCACTAAAATTAACAGTGCTGATAGCACTTGCAGCACCGATACAATAAAGCTGTTTCAGGCTGTATTTGTAGCTATGACATTCATGGTGATTCAACACACAGGATATGAGCCTCTAACTGCATCATTATACTTTCTAGTGCCTGAGCATTTAACTGCCACAAATAGATTATTTTATTATAAAACAATATTATTTATCCTTTATGTTATATTTAGGACATTATCTATTGTTTTAAAGAACATGTGTAGAGAGACTATATTAAATATACATTTTTTTCAGGGGGTAAAGGGGATATTACTAAATGTCTGTCACAAAAAAAGGGGCATGTTGGGTCTACAATGCAGATTGAGTATATACTGCTGAATTTGTAGAAGAGCCACATCAAACAGAAGGACAAAGAAAGTGAGATTAGCTAGGGCAGAGCAAAAGAACACAACAGTGACCACTTTCCAACAATTGGTTCACAGATGCACTTAAAGGGTGATGAGCAGAAGAGTGGAAACCTCAGCATGCTGACAGCCCAAGTTGGGAACGTGGAGACTGGGAGAGACTGAAAGTGTTATCCCAACACTGTTCTGGCACTGCCTACAAGATTTTATGCTCAATCTCTTTCATCTGACATTTAAAGGTGGCATTTCAGGCTCAAATGTAAACTCAACATTAATGTCCAAGATGCTACTGAAAATGAATATATAATGAAATGAATCTTACCAATAGTTTTATAATAAGAGGAAATTACAAGTCCCAGTTGAGAATAGGGAAGTTTACTTTTCTCCACTGAACTAAAAACTCTGAAGTGTTCCTGAGAGAGGTTGGGGGGTGTTGGCATATGCATCTCTTCTGTCCCCAGGCAAAATTCCACCTTTCCGGTAGTAAATTTTGAATTGCTTATTCCTCCTCTATCTCCTAAATTCACGGAAAAAAAAAAAAAAAGAAATTTATTTATTTATTTACTTACTTTTTTTTTAGAGAGAGAGCATGAGAGCAAGTGAGGGGAGTGGCTTGACAGAAGGAAGAGAGAATCTCGAGCAGGCTCCAAGACCAGCATGGAATCTGATGCAGGGCTCCATCACTTAACCCTGAGATCATGACCTGAGCTGAAATCAAGAATTTGACATTTAACCAACTGAGCCACCTAGGCACTCAAAAAAGAAATTTAAAAAGGAGATAGAGGGGAAGCTGATGAGGAGGGGAAAGGTAAAAGAAATGGACAGGAAGAAAAAAGGAAAAATTCTGTGCATAGCTGAGATTTCTTTGCAGTTTGACAGACATTATTTCCTTAAATTTGGTATCTAGTATGATTTCTGAGGAACTCAGGTACATGTGCACGGGCTCTATACCTGTTATTGTGCCAGAAAGTAATGTTGAGGGCAGCCCCAGTGGCGCAGTGGTTTAGCGCCGCCTGCAGCCCGGGGTGTGATCCTGGGGGCCAGGGATCGAGTCCCACATTGGGCTCCCTGCATGGAGCCTGCTTCTCCATCTGCCTGTGACTCTGCCTCTCTCTCTCTCTCTCTCTGAATAAATAAAATCTTTAAAAAAAAAAAAAAAGAAAGAAAGTAATGTTGAAATAATGCTTTGCTTCTCATGGGGAATTGCTGGACGTTAACATGGTTTGGGTTTGCCTTTTTTTAAGGGCTTCCAACAGTAAGATGTTAGTCTGCCTCTGGGGCAGAGACCTCTGGGATAGAAGCAACACATAGTTAGTTCTGACCTAAGGAGGGAAATGGGAAAGAATTGGTCTCTTCATAAGATCAGAGAACACACAAGAAAAAAAGTAAAACTATTCTAGGGGAAGCACTCAAAAGCTGCAGAGGAAGAGAAGCTAATGTAGAGTTTGAAGTCTGTAGCCTGAGGACTGGGGATAAATTGCTGAGAATATTTTAATACCAGGTGAGATTCAGGGTGAACCAGTGTAATCCACTCTTAGGAATTATATTTGCTTTTTTTGTTCATGCCCTTAACCATTATTTTTTTAACCATTATTAATATATACCATAATTGAAAGAAGTTTATACATAACATAGAAAGCTAATTTAATGTAATGTGGGCCTATAGACAATACAACCAAAAACTATGGGCACAGGCCATAGTAAGTGCTTTTTTTGGGGTGAGTAGGGGCAGCAACAAAAACAAATATAAATATATATATGTATACATACATAAAATTTGTCAGTGATTGTAAAAACAAGATTTGGTCAAATTTCTGAAATACGAGTTCACTGAATACTAGCATCTTAAGTTTACATTTAAATCTGTTTTTAGTAACTATAATTATTTTAAGTCTGTTAATTTAAGTTTATGCTTTAAGCTTATTTTTATTATTCCAATAAATTTGAACAGCAAGAATCACAAACATATATTAGGATTTTAAACAAATTTTTAATAACCCAAACATAAATAAGACAGGATTTTCCCCACCTAAATTTGAGTATATTCTTCCTCTCTGGGGTTACCACTTAACCAACTCAAAAACCTACTTTGATTGAGTTCACAAATCAATAACTGTTGAGAAGGAAAAAAACAAACTAATGTGATGTAACCAATGATAGTGAATATCTTGTTTTAAGCTAAAAGAAATCTCTAAGATCAAAATCTACAGTATTAATAAGAAGTCTTGTTGATGCTTATATTAAAATGCATCTATTTCCTCAACACTGATAAAGTAGGGCTTTGTTAATTGTTAATTAACAATTGTTAATTAACAATTGTTAATTTGTTAATTGTTAATTGTTAATTTGTTAATAGGTTCTAGTTAATTCAGTGAATCAAGTCATCTACTCATGAAAAAATTTTTTAAAAGACTATAGCACATACTTGTGAAGAGATGGGTAAGAATGTAGATGTACAGAGTCCAAAAAAATAACAAATGTTGTTTTTGTGTCTACTCAAGGGAGTATGCTAGTTTCACAGGAAACATAAAAGCAGATGAGTGAGACAGTCCTTGGTTGGAATGAAGTGTGTGAGAGAGGTCATGATCCACTAGACAAGAAGCAGCAAGTGAAGGGCAGCAGGACAGGGAGGTGGGGAAAGGAGGGACCTATGGCAGAATATGGTAGATCCACAGAATAGTGTTCCCCCCATAAATAAAGAGCAAGAGATATAGAGCAAGTATTTTACCTTGTGTCTGGGCAAGTAATAACAAAAGCAATTTTCTGCTGTGTCGGATTGATCTGTTATGATATCTGGATTTTTCCAAGGTCTCTCTAAAACATCTCAAAGTGTCTGTCACGTCCACAGGCACACAGACAAGCTCTTTGGCGTGGCTGTATTCTGAAAGGAAAAAGAAGAGTACTGGAGGATGAAATGCTGCAGTAAGCCAACTAGTAGCAAAAGATTTTCTAATTCAGATAATTCCTTGGTTCCAAACTAAAGCTGCTAAATTCAAAGCCCCCAGGTCTGCAGCAGGTGTTTCAACGTTCAGATCAAATTTTTGTGGTATATTTGAAAGTTCTTTAAAAAAAGAAAAAAAAATTTAGAAAACTTTTGATTCCTATGAAATGCAAATAACTTTAGATCTTGCCAATTTTCCTCATGAAGCCTCCTACTTTTTCTTTTGCTGATCATAAAAGATGAAATAATCTACCCCTTTTCAGCAGCCTCTTCAAAGCAGAGGTGCCTTGGGAAAGAAACGAAAGTAGGAAACAAAGAAGCTTGGATGGATAAGTGCTCTCTTAAGAGAAGGGAAAGACAGGTTTCTAATATTGGATGATGCAAAGGAAAGGAAGATGAGGCCATAAAAGGGAGCAGAACTAAAAACAGTCCTGAGAAATGGCAGGAAAGAAGAGTTATTGGCAGCGAGTGGCCTCAAGGTTCCCTGGAGAGGAAGTGATGGTCCCTAGCACCAGGCTACAGATTTTCGGCCATAGACCGTGAAACAGTCCCGTAAGAAGGAAGAAATACAAGCTTCAGATAATTCAGAAAAAAAAAAAAGCAGGAAAAAATCACAAAGGAATTTCCTTCTTCAACAGGTTGAACAGGTGGATGGCCCCCTACTTGAGAGTAGCATGGCAACCTGCAAGGGAATGGGGGTACAGAGGTTAACAGGCATGCCCCTCTGCCCTCAAGAGGTATGGTCTAGCTAAAGAGATGAAGCATTCAGACCCTGGAGTATTAAACTCACATTAACAGAGAGTTCCTGGTGCCAAAATGAGGGCAAGAGAAATGAGAGATCAGCAACAGGGAGGAAAGGATGCTCAAGAAAGAGAGAAGATATGCTAGCTGTGTCTTGGAGGATAGGGAAGATTTGCTTGGGAAGAAGGAGGCAAGAAGTTTTAGAATAAGAACAGCTGAAACTCAGTGAGTACTTATACTACTTATACTACACCAGGAACTATTCTATATAATTTACTGTAACAAACTCATCAAATCCTAAAAACAATATAAAAGGTATGTACTGTTCGTTATATCCTCGTTTTACAGATGAGGAGAAGAAGGCATAGAGAAGTCTGGTAGTTTCTCTGAAGTCACAGAACCAGTTTTGTACAAGGAGAGGCATAGAAGCAGGAGTCAGGGTGGTGACTCGGGGTGCAGTGAGATGACATGGCCACCCCCACTGAACAAAGAGGGCTTCCCAGAGACCTGAAGCCCCTCACCCCTTAGAAAGTTGCCTTCATCCTTTCTAAGAGGAAGCACAGGAAGAGGAAGGGTTTTGAGCAGGTAGACACAATGCAAGCAGTATTTTAGGAAGAGCTAGCAGACTGCAACAGACAGAGGGTGGTGGCTGAGAGGCCACAAGACTGATACTGTGATTTGAACTCAACTAGGATGATAGAAATGGGAATAAGAAAAGGATGCAGGGAATGTTCCAATGTTGGAAGAGACAAAAAAAAAAAAAAAGTGGTTATTTGGCTATGTGGCAAAGAATTACCTCTTCCCTGTCCTTTCTAGGCCAATGATCTTGCTTCCCATCTCACTGGGAAAAAAATCCAAGCAATCCAAAGGATCTTCTACAAACCCCCACCAGTGGTTCATGTTGTTCTAGAACATTCTTCCCTCAGATATTCTTATGTCTCACTCACTCAGCTCCTTAGGTTATTGCTTAACCTTAGGCACTTAACCTATTCCTAAGATTATTGCTTAACAGTTAATTTCTCAGGAGGCCTTCCTTGATCACTGTATTTAAATCAGTGATCCTGATTTCCCTATTTCTCTTTTCTCCATTGCACTCATTATCTTCTGACATATTATGTGTTGTTTGTTTATTGATTGTCTCCTGCCACTAGACTGCAAGTTCCACGAGGGCAGGGATTTTGGTCCATTTTGTCTGCTGCTATCAACCCAGACCTATAATAGTGCCTATTAAGTGGTATGTGCTCAATAAATATTTGTTAAATGAATGAATGACAAGTTTTCAAAGCTAAATGGCTGGGATAAACATCATTAATAATCACTTACATAGATCTTAATCTCAGTTAATTCTCACAGCACCTCCCCAACTAGTAGAGGTGAATATTACTCACATTTTAAAAGGGAGGAAAAGTGAACTTGGGCACATTAACTCACTTTAAACCCTTATAAGACACAAAAGACAACCAGTGTTCAAGTCCAGTACTTTTCCCTAATAGTTTGCCAGAGGGCATCAAATCTTGGGTAACTGGCAGTGATCTAGATTCAGGCCTGCTAATTTAAGTACAGAAACCTTTGAGAATAGGACAGAAATAAGCCTAAGAAAAGATAATTAGAGAAGAAGCCTGGGGTCCTTATGAGCTGAGGGACATCCCGATGGAATAAATGGCACAGTTACATTCTATGGCCATAGAGAAAACATCTTTCAATCTACCTCAAAGCAAACTGAAATGTCTAGAAATACTGGAGGCTCTAGTCAAACCAGATACATGGCCACATTGAGAACCATTTGCCCCCCTGGCAAGCTCACTCTTGACACACTTGCCTATCACACATTTAAGATAATCAAATATTTAGCTGACAGAAGCTCTTACTAACTTCCCAGGGGCTCTCTTCTACCCTACCAATTTCATTGTCCTGTCCACTATCTTGCTCCCTCAATTCCCCTCTTATCTCCTCTACCCATGCACAGTCCTGCATGATCCAGACAAAGAGACAAGGCATGCTCCGACTCCTCCCACCACTACCCTTATGCATAATGCCCTAGAGATGATATGGATTCTGCTCTGTTTTTGTTTTTCCTACAAGAATTCATGAGCTTGGATTTTTATCTTTTTCTCCTTAAATAGTGAGATCCGGGAAAGAAGCAAAGAAAGAAAAGGAAAAGGCAGAAGCTGGAGCCCCTCACCTATCAATATTTTAAAGATAATCGGTTACCTTCTCTAGTCCCTAACTTTCCAATCTCTGCTAAAATTGGGATGATAATATTTATCTCCAAGGGTTATTGTTTTAACCTGTGTGTGAAGTGTCAGGCATAGTGCCTATCAGGGAGTAAACATCCAATAGATATAACATATTGGCTGTTAGTCATGTATTTAAAAAAAAAAAAAAATATATATATATATATATTAAGCACTTAACAGTATTAGGTGCTATGCTAGACACTGAAGAGATAACAAAACAGTTACACACCTTGCTCTCATGGAGATTTCACTCTGGAATAAAAATTCACAAAGGCAAGCTTGTATTTGGGGGTAATCAGAAGGATAGGAGGGACAGAAGATGTTTGTAGTCTTTAAAATGTGAGGTCTGAATACAATCAACCTGCTACTTTGTATCAAATATCCCCTTATAAATTATTCCTCCTTGTTTTTTTCATAAACTGTATTTCACTTTGTTGTTTTTTGTTGTTGTTGTTCTTTCCTTTTTTTCAAACTCTAGAAAACCTTTTTTTCTTGTAATCCAACTAGGGTTCTGCCAGTGATTTTGTGACTATCACACGAGGCAGAGGCCCGTCCTTACTTCTCTGTCTCAAGAGGGAGCTTCTCTCTGAAATTGCTGCTATCTATACAATTGGTCACATCAATCCAAAAGCCCATGAGATTCAGTAAGAAAACACACCTGCCAAAGGTTGAAAATTTGAAAATTCCAATATACTGGAAGACTGAAGAACCCTATCAGAGATAACTTAAATACTGATAAGGTCAAAACTCGAGACACAGATTCTAGACAGAATGCAAAAGTAGCTACAATAAAAGACATATTCATAGTTCTCTCCCCTGTGAAGCTTATCAAGCAGGCAAGTTACTCATCCATACAAAAAATAATCTGTAAAGTGAGGTATTCTCACTTCTCTACATCCTACAGAGACTATACCAAAATACATATGCATTATTAAATAGTTAGAGGGAGAATAGAATGTTGTTAAATAATGAGAACATCAAGTGTTCATAGGCACTGGAGCATTACAATATCTGTTCTGAAGAATTAAACGTATCAAGCATTACCGCCCAATGCTGTTATGCCAAAAGAAAATCTATGATGTTCTAAAGAAGCAATCTGGTGTGGAAACCAGCAAGAGTTCACTTGGTCTTTCAAAAGTATTGTAAACATGTCATGATAATACACATAAGACCCATCATGCTTATAAACATGTTAATGATCTGAGTTCAGTACACTGAAAAAAATTCACCATCCTAAAAGTTTGCCAAATAAGCCCAAAAGCATGGGCCAAAAGATGCTCCTAGTCACAGAGGTCCTAGAGTCTAATAAAGAGCTGTAAATCAGATGCCAAGATTTTAATGATACTGGCTTAAAACTTATAATTAGAATGCAGGATATCTAAAAACTACCATACTTATCACAGTAAGTCAAGAATAAAGTATCTGTCTCCCCATGACCACTGATGTATAGCAAAATTTTTCTGATTGCTATCAGTTTAAAGGAAAGACTAACTTGCAAGAGGACAAATGGTGAACGGGTCAGGTAGTTTAGTGGAGCACATACAGGCCAAGCAATCAGACAGACTAGAGTTTGAATCATGGTTTTACTACTTACTAGTAACATTTAATTTTCTCATCTGTAATGTAAGCATAATAATTCTACCTCCTAAAATTGTAAGAATTTAAAAAGCTAATGGTTATAATGTGCTAAATATAGGGCCTGGCCCAATTCATTATTACTGTCATTACAATATTTTTTAGATTTTATCCATTCAAATATTCCTGCTATAGTCATTGCTCAAACTGACTATAACTCCACCACCATGAGAATCAACCCAAATAATCATGGTAGCCTGACCCTACGTACCTTCCTTTCTGTCCCACCACCAACCATCTTGCCTTTCCAAATGTAGCTTTAACAACAACCTGCCGAAGTGCTTTTCTGACATGTTACATCCACTATCTATAAGACCAGTGGTCACACAGGTCTAGGATTTTGCTAGGCATGTTTTTCTTATCCCTTAGGTGCTAGTCAACATTTTTGATAATAAGCATTTGTGACGTTTTCTCACATTTGTTGCCCATCATTTTTAGGATGGAAGGGATAATACAAATCACATTCTGAGCTAGAGATCCCAAATCGAGAGATCTCCAGAGGTTTGACAGATATGATCAAGAAAAGAAGAACATAACCAGGATGAATCACACTCTTATTAGAACTCCACTGTTTAACGAATAAGAGAGGATAATTTATCACTAATGGAGAACTCACAAGCTCATGGTCACCAACTCCCTCAAATGGAGCCTCTACCACTGCTCTGAAGCCCTTCTATCTTCCCTCTATTTCCCTCAGGGGCCAGGCGACTCTTTCACATTCCTTCTGAAATCTTCTACTTTAGTAACCTTGGCTAGGCTCTTAAACCCTTGCTTTATTAAGAAAATCTTTAGTACCCAATGAGAATACCTTCAACTTCTGCCCTATAAAATTCCTGTGTTTGGGTCCATTCTCCCCTTCCCTTCTGCCCTCACCTCTCAGTATGGCCCCTCTAGAGGATAAATTCATGTTCTCCTTTCTACCTTGGTAACAATCATGGAAGCTTGTGTCAAGATGGAGGTTCCATCAACCTATGATGAGCAGCAGCTCAATATTCAACCTCATCAAACACAGTAGCGTGAGCAAAAAACCAGACTTTCCCTTGTGTGGAAGCGATGAGATTTGGGGATTGTTTATTACTACTGTATAGCATAGCCCATTTTGAATGATACAGCTTCCAAAGTGAGCCTGTCCTCAGGTCTATACTCCATATAACTCTCCTGAGCGACCTCATGCAAGAAAACCCCCTGATTTCAACCACCACCAATGTACTGATGATGAAAATGTAAATCTCTGAATGCCTGACTGGTCTATCTAGCCATATACTGAATAGTTCTACTCAGTAATCACCCTGGCACCTCAAACTCACTAATTCCAAAGTAACTTTCTCTGATCTGCTCCTCCCTTCAGTTTTCCTGTGGAGTGAAGACATCACATCCATCTGGCCACCCAAGTCAGGAACGAAGGCAACCTGGACTCCTCCCATCCTCGTCTAAGCAGTATAGAACACAATCCTCTGGACTTCTTCAGGCTTTCTCTCATGTCGGTCTCCTCCCATGTTATCCTCACCTAAGTCCAGAGCCTTATCACATCCTCCTCCTCCTCAGGAGGAGCCACCCTTCTGCTTCCATGAGCTATGCTTTCAGTTGGTTCCCAACACAGCTGCATAAGGTTCTTTCCAGAGCGCAAATATGATCATTTCACTTTCCTTCTTTAAATCCTTGTATCTAGCTCTTTTTAGCCCTCCAGATAAATTTGCTTTTCTATATCCCACCTTCTAAGGCCCACCTGCCAATCTTTCTAACCTCAGCTTTGTCTTTTCCTTTTTAATGAGCTCCACCAAATTGCACAGTCTTCTCAGCAGCAATGCTGTTAACTACCACTGCTTACAGTGGAAGCAGCAGGGGTAGTCCTAACATGACAGTTCTTATTCTATACTATCATCTCTGGTTTACTTACCAGTCTCTTTCAATGGGTTGTAAATTCTAGGATAACAAATCTTTAGTCTCACTAAATCTTTAGTGTCTTTGTGGTCTCAGTATCCAGTACAGCACTTAACACTCAGTAGACACTCCATAAATGTTTGCCAAATGACTGAGTGGCCGCCTGTCTCAATAAATGAATAAATGATTACACACATACATACATAAAATCAAGAGATAAATGAAAGAATCCTAAGGAAAAATTTGCATTCCTTCCCTATGCCAGAAACAGAGGCACATGGCAAGTGCAACTAAGAGAAAGCATTATTTCCATTTTCATTTGATTCTATTGCTTCATTCCCACAAACTGCACTGCCAAAAGTCTCCAACAGGGCTTCTTGGCTAAAAGCAAAGGAGTCATGACATTCCCTCATCTTCTCCTGTGCTCTGGTGAAAAGACCTACAACGCAATCATGATAGAGCCAATAGGAGAACAATCTACACTGATTATGGAAATGGGAGTTTGTTTGTTTGGATTTTTTTTGAAGATTTTATTTATTTATTCATGAGAGACAGAAAAAGAAAAGCAGAGACATAGGCCAAGGGAGATGCAGACTCCCTGCAGGGAGCCTGATGCAGCACTCAATCTCAGGACCTGAGGGTCACGACCTGCCCCGAAGGCAGATGCTCAACCAATGAGCCACCCAGGTGCCCCAGGAATGGGAGTTTTTATGGGAGTCAAGACAGAGCTCCAAAAAGAATAGCAACAGATCAATTTGATGACTTCCCAAGTGAGATAAAAACAGGGAGAAATGTACAAGATAGTCTATTCCATGCTTATTTTTCAAATAATTTTCTTTTCTCCTTTTCTTTCTCTAATTTACAGATTAAACTAATAAGCACATGTGTTTTAATTCCTCTTATGCGACATTTATAGCAAAATAAGATGATAAATATCAAATGGATTAGTTTCAGTCCAATAAGCCTGCAAAAGAGATTTTGCAAACATTTTAATTATGGAAGAGCTGACATGCAGAACACAACGGCAAACCTTGCTTTAAAAAAGCTGCATGCTAAAATGGTTCCAACCTGAATAGATCAACTTTTTCAGGAAGTCTGTGCAGTTTTCTGTATCTGTCACTTCACTGGTTGAAGGATTAATCTTGAGCTGCTTCCCAATGAAATTTCGGCAGGTTATCTTAAAAAGGAAAAGGAAAACAAATATTACTTAATAAGGTATTTATGCCTGAAAATTTGGTTTACTTAAAATGTTTATCTTATTTTCACTTGTCAAAAAAAAAAAAAGAAATACAAAAGGACGCTACAAATAAAAGCTAGCAGAATAACACTTGATCATGATAAGTTTCAGGGAAAAAAGGAGCCACATAACTTTTTATATTTCTTTTGTTCAGCACAGCTGGAAGAGCATTAGGCAAATTATGTAGAGCAATTAGAATATGATTTTCTGATATTCTGTAAATCCACTAGTCTAAATATATCTTCCATTATGCAAGCTGAAACATATCTAAAATATAGGCTTCTTTTCCAGTGGCTGATTTTTCTACCCTACTCATAATGAATGCAATTTAAACTTCCCTGGTGAAGTTTGTCAAAACTAACTTCCTCTGTAGTATTTTAAAACTTTATTTTCTAACAGACACTTTGGTCCTAAAATTGTAAAATATCTGAAATCAGAAAAATTTTAGACAAAAGGAAATTCTTTTAAAAGGCCCAAGAACCAGGACACCTGGGTGGCTCAGTCAGTTAGGCAACGGACTCTTGATTTCAGCTTGGGCATGATCTCAGGGTTCTGAGATCAAGTCCCACATCAGGCTCTGTGCTGAGCATGGAACCTACATGAGATTCTCTCTCCCTCTCCCTCTGCCCCTCCTCTGCTCACAGGCACACCTGCTCACTCTCTCTCTCCCAAAAAAAAAAAGAAAGTCTAAGAACCTTTTTTGTCTCTCCATTCCTACTCCTTGAACTAACCTATTTCTCAAAATACAACCTCTTTGAATCTATGTCTGATGTAGATGCTGCTTCTTTATTGTCCCTTGTAGGTACTTGCACAATTAGATGTAAGCAATCTAATAAACTGCAAATTCCTTCCTTTCTATGGCCTAACAAGGCCCTAATTGACCTAGTCCTTCCCATCTCCCAGTTTCATTAAATAAATCTTAATTGAACACCTATTATGTGTCAGTCACTACTCCAAGCTCAAGGATAATATAGTGAACAAAGTAAAGTTCCTATTCTTATGGAACTTATTCTAGAGAAAGTAGAAATACAATGAACAAAATAGAGGAGTACATTAGAGAGTATACTGAAGAGCTGTAAGTGCTGTAGAGAGAAATGGAGCAAACAGGTACATAATTTTATGTAGGCTAGTGAGACCAGTGACAGAAAGTGACATTTAGCAAAGACTAGAAAAAAGTGAGGAAAAATCAGCGTGGATATTTGGTGGGGAGGAGCGTCCTAAGCAGGGGAGCAGCAAATGGAGGATCCCAAGGCAGGAACATCTTAAAGAACAGAGCAGCTGAAACCTGCAGGGCATTAACAGGAGATGAGTCACCGGAGATCATGGGGAATGTGTGGTGCATTAAGGCCTTGATAAAGATGTTCACTTTATCTCTGAAGCAGGTGGGAAGCTGCTGTAGGCTTTAAAGAGGAGGAATGACATGATCTGACTTAGGGTTTTCAAGGGTCATCCTACCTGCTGTATAAGGAACAGATTATAGGCTGGAGGCAGGGATTCAGGGAGATTGGAAGCAAGAAGACTAATTAGGAAGTCACTGCATGAATCTCAGCAAATATAACAGGGGCTGGGATCAGAGTAGATGTGGTGGAGGTAGTGTTAAGTGGACGGGTTCCGAATACATTTTTTTTTAAGATTTTTATGTATTTATTAAGACACAGAAAGAGAGAGAGAGGGAGGCAGAGGCAGAAGGGGCTCCACACTGGGAGCCCAACGTGGGACTTGATCTCGGTCTCCAGGATCACACCCCTGGCTGTAGGCAGCACTAAACCGCTGTGCCACCGGGACTGCCCCCGAATACATTTTGAAGGTAGAAGCTTTGATAACCAATTTGAAGTGGAGTAATGAAAGCACAAGAGGAGTCTGGGATGTCTCCAAGGTGTCTGGCCTGAGCAATCTGGAGAACAGTATTGTCATCAGTTGAAGTGGGGAAGACTTGTCAGAACAGATCTGAGATATACTAAATTTCAGAAGTGTATTAAACATCTAAGAGATCATGTTGATTAGGCAGTATGATGGGTTTTTGAGGGGTCAACTTGGTTAGGCTGACCTATGAGGACAAAAAGAAGGGAAGTATCCATTTTGAATGCACACAGCTATTCAAACCCTAATCTAGCTGTGGCTATGAAGGGATTTTGCAGATAATAATTAAAGTCCCTAATAAATATGCCTTAAGCTAGAGATTATTTTCAGTGGGCCTGACCTAAGCAGGTGAGTCCCCAATGTGCTGGAGGAGTTCAGACTCCAAACAGCATCCAGGTCTACTGACTGAATCATCCCTCACTGACCGCCTAAGGGTAATAGCTTCTGGCCATACCTGTAAGGTTCATTCCTGCTCATGATCCTGACTGACCACCTTATGATTTTGGACTTGCCTGGCCAGCCTCCATAATCACATAAGCCAATTCTTTGCAATTAATCTTGATGGATGAGAGAGATAATAGATCTTACTAGTTCTGCTTCTCTGAACCCTGACTGATACAGGGAATATGTCAACACAGAATTCAGGAGAAAGGTCTAGACTGGAGCTAGAATTTCAAGAGTCATTATCATAAAGATGATACTTAGAACCACAGACTAAAAGAGCTCACCAAGGGAGAGTATGTGGATAAAGAAGACAGGAAGATTTAACATTATGACATTGGGGAGAAGAGGAAGAAGCAAAGCCCCCTCTTTTCACACTCTCCCCTGTCTGTGACATTCCAGACACACAGGCCTTCTCCTTGTCTCCGGGCCTTTGCCCTTGTTCTTCCCTTGGGCTAGAAGGCTCTTTCTTATGAATGGCTGGCCATTTCTCATCAAAGGTTACTGTTTTCAAGAGTCATTCCAGATTTTCACCTTCCATCCCACCTATCTCTAACCCACTGACCCAGTTTATTCTCTTCAGAGAACTCATGATGATCATAAATCTTTTTATGCATCTGTTTACAGGTTTATTTTCTGGCCCTACCTCTACCCCTGCAAAATTAAACTCCAGAAAGCAAGAACTCACACTGTATTCTCATTGCGTGGAAAATGCAGGAGGCTAGACTATGCAAGGGCTATAAGGAACCTCTGTGAGAAGATAAATGGAGCCCTCACCGTGTGGCCACAACTCCACAAGCACACAGACTGGTGTGGGAGGCAGGACTAGATTTCAGGCCTCACCTACACTGGGAGCCCTAGGGAAGGACACAAATGTGTAACAGTATGCTATGACTCTGGGATTACACAGTCAGGTAGTCGATACACATTTATTAAATTAACAAATGAAAGAATTTACTTCTCTTTCCACCACCTAACTCAAAGCTGTATCATGACTTTTGGGTCCTTAGACATTTACTTTCATGAACCCACACATCCATAAAAAATATTAAAAATTATATCATAGGATGATGTTGGCATAAATACAAATATAGTTAATTTTAACATAAAAATTCAAATATTTTCTTTGACCTAAAAGTTAATTTTTTTCTTCACATTAAAAAAAATGAAACATTCAGTGGGCCTCTGAAAGTACTGTGGCTCTAGACTATGTCTAATGAATACATCAGTGCTGGTCTGAAGGTAAGTTTCCTATGTACAAGGGCTTAATTTTCGTTAACCCTGTATCTGGAAAATATTGGCACATATCAGGTTTTCAGGAATGTTTGTTGATTTGAATGATAAATGTCTAAGTGAAAATAATATTTCTCTGATCTCTACATCTTTGTATTTTATATATCCACTCATCAGAAATTACATCTGCATAGGTAATACAGCCAAACTCACCTTCTCTTTGTATTCAGCCTCATATCTTGCACAAGGTTGTTGGGTAATATCTGGGCCATTGAACTTGGATATTCTTAGAAGCAGCTGACGCTGGGCATACACCAGGAGTGGTGTCACTTGCTCTGTGTATCTCTCACTAGAGAGGGGTAGAAATACATTAAAAAACAGACATTAGTGAAAACACATTTTTTAAACGAGAGCTCGTCACCTTTAATTGCCCTTACAGCAATACTTACTGTGAAATTGTGTTGAATTGGATGGCAAGTGATACCAGTGTTTCCCATTTTTCCACTTGATATAAAAGTTCCAGAGATTTCAACACAAAGTCATGGATCCATTTCAAACCAACCACATTTACATCATCCAAATGGTACTCAAAATTAAGGCTAGAACCACCATTATCATTTTTAATATTTCCATAGCAGCTTGGAACACTGAACTCTCCGTTTTCGTCAATAACCTACAAGTAGCACACGGGGAAAAAATGTGCATTTTCAGATTTTACTACACGTTTTTTCTGAAAACTGAAGGTGATTATTTTTAACAGGAAAAGAACTGAAGATAAGAAAATTATATGTTTTTATTATGCAAAGCAAAGCCTGAATATTGCAATTCAACAGAACTTTCTATGATGATGGAAATGTGCTATGTGTGTGTTGCTTGATATAGTAGCCACTAAGCATGTGTGGATACTAGAGCTAATTTCATTTAATTTTAATTTAGCTTAACTTCAAATAGCCACATATGACTAGTCATTACCATGTTAGCACAAACTGAGGTCTATACTTCTGGTACACAGTCACTATCTGTATTAAACCAATAAGATAAAGTTTTGAAGAACAGGTTTAGTATACACAAATAATTACAATTCCATAATATATTGGTTACATTCATCAGGTTGCAAAGGTTAAACCTATGGAGAAGGTTAATAAGTTAATAAGATATTAAACCAATAAGATAAAGTTTTGAAGAACAGGTTTAGTATATACAAATAATTACAATTCCATAATATATTGGTTACATTCATCAGGTTGCAAAGGTTAAACCTATGGAGAAGGAAATCTCCTGGAAAACTCTGTTTTTCCCTAAGTTAAAGAGGTACCATGTAACTAATGTATTCATTTCCCATGAGTCCCTGATGCACTTGTGTGTACCCTTAGAAATTCTTGAGGCAAATAAAACTCCTTAAATCCACCTATAAGCCAGGTTGCAGCCCAGGAAATAGTTGGGTAACTCAAGACCAGCCTCTCTTAAGCTGATGTTACTAGTAAGGGTAATCCACACATAGGGGAGGGAAGATATCAACAAAAGTAGAAGGCATATATCCCTAACAAGATTCATGGTCCTTAAGGTTGGAAGAAATCTAGGAAGTCATCTGTCTGTGCAATGTAAAATGCATGCCTCAAGTCAGTCTTGGGTAGGTGTGAATAACAGGTGTGCCATATGTGACCTATGTGAATTAGCCTCCTTAGCACGGTTGCTGGCACATGGGACATACTCAGTAAAGGGTAGTTTCCATTTTATTGATGTTATGAGCTCCATCCCACTACCCACTGATTTTATAGTAAGATTTCCAGCAGCACAAAGCTGCATAAGGGGTTATCTCCATTTCCTTGACCTCAGGATTCCAAGTGGAGGCACTCTTGACCATTACTCTTGGTGAGTGTGGAAAAAGTAAAGCCACTCAGCTTTTCCCAGGTGACTGCTATGCCAGAGCCTGCCTGCCAACAGGATGACATTCTTTTTTTTTTTTAATTTTATTTATTTATGATAGTCACAGAGAGAGAGAGAGAGAGAGAGGCAGAGACACAGGCAGAGGGAGAAGCAGGCTCCATGCACCGGGAGCCCGACGTGGGATTCGATCCCGGGTCTCCAGGATCGCGCCCTGGGCCAAAGGCAGGTGCCAAACCGCTGTGCCACCCAGGGATCCTGACACATTCTTTTTTCATTCAGATATGAGTACATTTCCTGAGTACAGCTGAAATAACTTTCCTGGGCCATCCATGAAGAAGAAGGGTATCTACTATCAGTTTTTTTTCCCCCAATTTTTTGTTAAAGAAACCAGGTTGTTTATCTTGTAGAGTTTTGAAATTAGGAAGTTCCTATAGGCTGTGTTTTTATTGATGCATCATCCCCATAGTTTCATTCCAAATGTTTCTGTCCCTTGGATTTTCTGTAAATTGTTGGTTAGATTTAAACACTTGCTCTGATTCCAGGTTGATTTATTTTTTTCCAACAAGTACATATACTTCACTGGTGCTGTTCATCCTCCCATGAATTCATAAAGAATTACAAAATCCTCATATTCTAATTTTAACATCATTTCTTCATTTATTACCTGGAAATTCTATAAAGAAAAATTTTTCATCACGGGCTGTTAACTGTTTGGGTCTCCTCAAATATAGTTCACATAGAAAAACATAATCAGCCTTTTTTTTTTTTTTTTTTAACACCAAGGAGTCCTACTTCTTCCAGTGGGAAATGGTTTTTAAAGAACACATCTGGGTGCTAAGGATTGTCATTTCTTTGAATTCTCTGAATTGTTTTGATACCTTTGTAACATATTGACCATACATAGGAGTATATTTTAAGATTATTTATTTTACTGATATATTTCTCTCTTTATGCCAATATCATAGTCTTCCAATTACTACAGCATTGATAAGCCCTGAGTTCTCCGAATTTGTACTTTTTAAAGATTTTTCTTGGCCACTCACATTTCTTTGCATTTGCTTATAAGTTTTAAAATGAACTGTCAATTTACACCGAAAAAAATGTCTTTTGGAATTTTCATTAGGATTTCATTGAATCAACAGACCAAATTAGAAATGATATCCTAGCAATATAAAGTCTTTTCATTCATGAACATGATCTTTGTGTCTATTTAGATCTTCTTTAATTTTTCCTGCAATGTGTTATAATATTCAATATAAAAATCCTACACAGATTTCATTAGCTATATTCCTAGAAATTTGATGTTTTGAATGATATTTTTAAAATTTCATTTCCTAGTTGTTTTCTGTTAGTACAAAGAAATACAATTTATTTTTTTAATTGACTTTATGTGCTGCTATTTTGTTTATTAATTCTAGTAGTTGTTTTATAGAGTACTAAAGAGTTAGAATTTTCTATGTAAAAACTCATATTATTCCTTTTCAATCTGCATGCCTTTGGTTTCTTTGTCTGCCTTACTGCACTTGTCAGGATCTCTGGCATGATATTGAGCAAAAGTGGTATGAGCAGACATCTTTGCTTTGTTCCCAATCTTAGAGGGAAGCTCACAATATTTCACCATTAAGTATGATGTTAACAGTAGATACTACTTTTTATCAGGTATTCCTAGTTTGCTGAGAGTCTTTAATATCAATGGCATTGTTTTTGTTTTGCTTCCAACTGTATTAGTCTCTTTTTATTCTTTTAATAATCTCTTCCAGAGTCAACTATTTCTGTTTATAGGTGATGAAATGTATAATGATCCACTTCACATTTGGCACTCTATGAATATGGTATTTTCCTTTACTTCAACTTAGAATTAAGACTTGCCATTCTTATTCTTTTTGCTTATACACCAGTTCCAAAAGTAGTTTTCCCTGTAGAAGTTACCTGAAGCTCGTCTCATTCTTTCTACTTGTGGTCTACAAGCAGGCTTTATCCTCTCCAGTAACACTACAAGACAGACTTAGTTTGAACATATATTAAAGTAAGAGGTATTCTCTCAAATAAGTTTAAATGCATTTTATTTTTAGGTAATCTACATGATACGTTTTTTTCTCTTTAAAAAAATGAGTCCACTCCAAATAAATCAACATTAAAATAAGAGATTAAGACGACATCATCCAACTGTCCAAGTCCTGATATTGTATGGATGCATGAAAAGCAGCAGCCAGTTATGATGACAGGTAACAGATCTAAAGTAATTGCCATTCTGTTAACATTTTTTCCATTTTGCTAACATTTCTTCATTTCTAAACCATTCTTGAAGAAAATTATATATAGGGTCAGACCATCCTCATGGTAGTCCAGCAGAGCAACTATGCCATCTGGTTTCATATTTTCACCAATAAAGAACTGGTAGTTTTTGAAATTAGGAAAGACATGCTTGATTTGTCTGCAGCCTCTGTTATAAAAGGTTTATACTTTCTGGTCTCTGTTCTTCAAGTTTGCCTTAGACTGATTTCCTACAATCTACAATGAACTTTTTGTAGGCTTCGTTTGTGAAGTTTGTTTTCTGTAAGTAATGGTTTTTGACAATATCAACACCAATGATTACTGTGCTTTCACTACTTTTGCCTTGGGGGCCTTCAGCAAAGTACATTTCCATCAATGGTACCTTCTGTCCTGCTGACTATCTTCCCCTTCACCTCCAGGCACAGCTCACTCACAACCTCCAAAATCTTGTAGATGCCAGAAAACATTTCATCATGGCTGATGAGGTCCAGATAGATAATCATGATGGCAGCCCTGGCTTAGCAAGAACCCAGAATTCAGAGCAAGAGCAGTGCAGCTGAAGCAAACTCGAAGGGAGAGAAGGCAGGTGGAAAAAGTGATATCAAGTTTTGTAAATACTTTTGTTCTATCTATTTCAATGGCCATATAATTTGTCTCCTTTATTCTGTTAAAATAGTCAATTACCTTGATTGATCTTTATTTTACTTTTTAAAAGATTTTTATTTTTTTATTTGAGAGAGAGTGTGCAAGCAAATAGGAGGTGAAGCAGAGGGAGGGAGAGATGGAAGAGGAAAGGATTTCAAGCAGACACCACTCTGTGCACAGAGCCTGACACAGTGCTTGATCTCACTACCCTGAGATCATGACCTGAGCCAAAACCAAGAGTTGGATATTTAACCAGCTGAGCGACCCAAGTGCCTCTTGATTGATCTTTAAATGTTAACCTTATATTTCTGGAATAAGCCCACTTGATCATCATTTGTATAACTGTAGATATTATAGACCTCATTTGCCTATTTTATGTATTGCTGGGTTTAATCTGCTAATATTTCATTAAGGAGTTTTGTGTCTATGTTCATGAGGGATATTGGTTCATTACTTTCTTTTTGATACATCTTTTGGATTTAAGCCGCCTTTGCTTCTAAAAAATGTTTGTATATAATTTATTATTTTGTCTCTATATGTTTGCTAGAATTCCGCAGGGAAATATTCTGGGTCTGGAGTATTCTTTATCTCAGAGTTCCTAATTATAAACTAATTTTCTTTAATATATTTAGGACAATTCATTTTTTCTATTGCTTCTTGTGTCATTTTTTCTATTGCTTCTTGTTAAGCTGTGCTTTGTGATAAACATGACCATTCCATCTAAAGATATCAAATTCATTAGTAAAAATTGATTGTAATATTCTCTTATTTTTCTTTTAATATCTATAGGATCTATAGTTATATCCCTCTTTCATCACTAATGTCAATTATTTATGCCTTCTTTTGTGCTTTATCAGTATTCCTAGGATTCTGCCAATTTTAATAACCTTTTCAAAGGATTCATTTTAACTTTATTAGTTTTGTTTTGTTTTATATCTATTTCTGCTTATTATTTCCTTTGTTCTTTTTACTTACTTTGGATTTAATTTGCTCTTCTTTTCTCAGCTCCTATAGGTGTACACTTAGATAACTGATGTTATATCTTTCTTCTTTTCTATTAAACATTTAAAACTAGTAGGTTCCCTCTAAGCACTGGTTTATTTGCATCCCACAAATTTTAATATGTTGTCATCATTTTGAAATATTTCTCTTGTGTTATCTTCTTTGACCCACGGATTATTTAGAATTGCGTTAATTTCCATATATTTGGAGATTTTTCTTCCTAATTTTTATTAGTCTATCCATATGGTAGGAGTCAGAGGACATACCCTTCAAGATTTCAGTCTTTAAAATTGTATTAAGACTTATTTTTTGATCCTGCATATAATCCATCTTGATGAGCACACACACTTGTGCTCTGTTTCTAATCCACCTATGTGTCCTGCACCTCAATTCTGTCATAACTACCTATCCAGAATTAAGGTCAGACTCCAAAAGTTTAATGATTTAGTCCTCCGCAAGACTGCTCTTACTTTAGATGTCAGCCACAAGTCTCAGGTCACCTGCACTTCTGAATGAACAGTAAATTTAGGGGTTTCCATAACCCCCTCAGGTTCAATAACTGACTGACTGACACTCACTTAAAACATTATACTTAGGATTACAGTTTTACTATGAAGGATACTCGGGGATCCCTGGGTGGCTCAGTGGTTTGGCGCCTGCCTTTGGCCCAGGACGCGATCCTGGAGTCCCGGGATCAAGTCCTACATCGGGCTTCCGGTATGGAGCCTGCTTCTCCCTCCTCCTGTGTCTCTGCCTCTCTCTCTCTCTCTATCATAAATAAGTAAGTAAGTAAGTAAGTAAGTAAATAAATAAATAAATAAATAAATAAATAAATCTATCTTAAAAAAACTATATTATTATAAAGGATACAACTCAGAGAAAGCTAAATGAAAGAGGTACATAGTCTGGAAGGGTCCTTGACAACGGGCTTCCATGCCCCCTCCCCATGGAGTCAGGCCACAACAACTGTTCAACACATCAATGCTTTCACCATCTGGAAGCTCTTCATGCTTTGGGTGTCCAAATATACTTTGAGTCTCTGTTATTAGGAGCATACATATTTATGACTGGTTAATTGAGCCTCTTCTCATTATGAAATGTTTTTATCTCTATCTTTATCTTTTTCTATCTAAATACTAAATATCTAAATACTCCCTAATTTAAAGGTTATTTGGGATCCCTGGGTGGCGCAGCGGTTTGGCGCCTGCCTTTGGCCCAGGGCGCGATCCTGGAGACCCATGATCGAATCCCACGTCGGGCTCCCTGCATGGAGCCTGCTTCTCCCTCTGCCTGTGTCTCTGCCTCTCTGTCTCTCTCTCTGTGTGTGACTATCATGAATAAATAAATAAAATCTTTAAAAAAAAATAAAATAAAAAAATAAAGGTTATTTTATCTAATACTAATACTAATAAAGTCTCTCCAGTTTTTTTAATGCTTACTGTAATCATGGTATATCTCTTTCCACTGATTTATTATCAATCACTTTCTTTATATTCAGAATACTTCTCATGTGGCCAACTATCCATGTCTTTCTTTATATCCAACAATTTCTGCCTTTTGATTAGGGTGTTTAAGCACTTATATTTAATATAATAATTGATATGATTGGGTTAGATTTATTATTTGCTACTTAATTTCTGTTTGGCCCATATGTTTCTGTTCCTCTGTTTCTTTTTTCCTGCCTTCTTTAATTAATTGACCACTATTTAGTTTCCACTTCACTGCAATGGCTTTTTAGCTATATCTCTTCCTTTGGTATTACTCTAAGGATTATTAAATGGATACTTACCACATTCTACTTAGAGTTAATAGTGTACCACTTTGCATTTATATGAAGTGGAAAAAACTTATTACTCTGTCTTTTGTGCTATTGTTTTCATGTATTTTACATCTGGAAATGTAAATATAAACTCCATTACTCAATGTGTTTATGTGTTCATTAATTTTCAATGTGTTTAAGTTATAACATGTTTGCATTTTTTCCGTTTTATTTTCTACCACAGTGTGGTAGATTTTAAATGGCTGCAAAGTCTACCAGATCTGGAATAATAGAACAAGGACAGATAAAGCAGTAAAGTACAGAGCAACTGACAAGTTATATGATCTTTCTTTGAGTCTGTTTCTTGGTCAAAAATTTGCTATGAGGATTAAATGCATTACAGGTACTTTATACAGAAGCTGGAGCTCAGGGCAGCCTGGGTGGCCCAGCGGTTGAGTGTCTGCCTTGAGCCTAGGGCGTGATCCTGGAGACCTGGGATCGAGTCCCACATCGGGCTCCCTGCATGGAGCCTGCTTCTCCCTCTGCCTGTGTTGTGTCTCTGCCTCTCTCTCTCTCTCTCTCTCTCTCTTTCTCATGAATAAATAAATAAAATCTTTAAAAAAAAAAAAGCTGGAGTTCAATAAATGTTACTTTCTGTTTCCTTTAAAAAGTTGAATTTTCAGGCTAAGGTATTTATAATTAATATCAATGTGAGCTGTGTATTCTGAACCAAATAATAATGAGAAGCAAATGAAATATATACAAACCAAGTAAGACTCAATGAAAATATTAATTTCTGTTTATCCCAAGGTGCAAAAAGTCTTTGTTAATTGACTACGATAAAAATAATTACTAAAATGCCCTTACCTTAATAGAATTGATATTTTGTAGTTCTATTAACATGTCAATAAGTAATTCTGCTCCCAAATAGAATGGCATAACACAGATACAGAGGAAACCATCCTGGCTAATAGGAAATGTTTTATACAGATCCACTGCTTGTTTAAGAAGTATCTGTAGCTCATGAGTAAAGTTCCAAAGGGCCCGACAGCAGTTCTGAAGCAGAGTCCAATAGCCACCACGATGAGCAAGAACCTAACACAAACACAACATTCAAAACAAACCCCAAGGCTTCAAAAGTTAAAGATCTCTGAACATTGTTCTGCAAAAATTATGTCAATAAAAAAAAATAACACCATTTATTATGTGTACTTATATCATTATCTCAGTTAATTCTAACAATAGCTCCTACGAAATGAGTGTGTACTATAGTATTCTACTTAATTTACAGATAAGGAAACACAGACATGGAGCTAACTTGCCCAGGGTCATGATCTACTAAGCGGTCAGCTAAAATTTGTACACCAGCAGTCTGACTCCAACATTTCCATTGATCTATGATCTGGGAATGTGGCAATGAGCAAGGGTAACTGGGTCTGCCTTCATGGTGCTTCAGTTTATTAGGGGAGACTGACACTAGATAAGCAGACAAATGAAAATATTTCAGGGATTAATAAATATTGTAAAGAAAAATAAAACAGAAATGGGTCAGAATCTAACAAACATGAGAGGATATGCCCTTTTAAATGAGGCGGTCAGGAAAAATGTCCTCTCTGTGGAGGTGACATAAGCAAAGACTTGAATGTTGAGTTGAACATGTCATGTGAAGGTGGGAGTTGGGGTGTTGGGGGGAGGACAGCATTTGAAACTGAAGGAGGAGCAAAGGATGGAGGGTGAACTTGAGGGATGAGAAAAGAACAAGCACTGTGCTTTCAAGATCACACAAAGGACAATGGACTGAATGAGAGCAAGATGAACTGAGTTCTAAGAAGTGAGCCGGACCCAGACCTTCTAAGGACCTGAAGCTTGTGGAAAGGATAGGAAGCAATGCTCATGGTCAAAAGGGATGATTTGGGTTTCCTTCATATTTTTTAAGAAATCACCTTCTCTACAGAGAAAATGGGAACTCAAGTGTTCTAGAAAGGATAGATTTCCTCTCAACTCTTGAGAGGTTTGAAGTATATGCCATTCATGCTATGAGAAAAAGGAAAATTAATTTATTTGTACCTCATGATTCCAATTTTAATAATGTATCATATAATATTTAAGGAAAAAAAAGAGAAAAGCATTTTAGAGAAGACACAATTGGCCTATAGAAGCAGGGGGTCAGGAATCAGGAGCAGGGCTTTCCTCTGGCCCAGAAAGAGTGTGCCCTATGCTAGAGGGAATAAAGGGGCATATGGTACCCTAAACAGGAGCAAAACTCCAGAGAGGAACCACTGGTTTCACCACCATAGAAGGCCATATCCCAAATGTGGAAACAAAGTGGCAGGGGGGTGTCTGAATATTAACAGGGATTGTGTAGGCAAGGACAAAGGCCACCTCCACTCTGCACCAATGGATGACTGATGACTAAAGCAGCTTACCCCTCTCCCTGACAACTTGACAGTGTGTAAATCTTCAGCACTATGGCAGACAAACCTCAAAAATGACTGATGTGAAACACAGCAAGTTTAGTTTCAAAGTTGAAATCAAAACTATGGATGGTAAGTGAATAAATACAATATATCTTACATGTCCAAACTAATGGCCTAAGATTTATGTCTACTAATTTAGCAAATTAGAAGGACCACCTTACCATTGCTCTCCTGCAATATAAAAAGATTTTCATAAAATGATCCAATAGACCTAAATTTGTTGCTCGATCCTTTTCTTTAGCATTAAGACCTGATTCAGAGTCTGAGTCATAAACTGGTTGTGCCTTGGATACATTTTCATCATTCATTCTGGAATTAACAAATGTGGAAAATTCTTCAGCATCTACAGTCCAAAAATAAAGCATAATATTATTAAAAAAAGAAAGTTCCAGAAGACATAGGTGATAAGCATCAAATGAGTAATTAAGATAAGAAAGGCTATATAAATTTGGAGGAAGGACAGGATTATCATGAACACAACGAACCAAGGAAAGTTTCTAGAGAAGGAGGCATCTATACTAAGTTTAAAGGGTGAACATGGCTTAGCTATGCAGAAAGACTATGGAGAACATCATTCTCAGCAAGAGTGATGGCCAAAGGAACAATGAAGAGGCAGGAATGTCATGTTTTCTGAGGGACCAATCACAGAATCCCACTTAATTTCCTTAATTACTCCCTAAATAGTCTATTCCCAGGACATGTACACTAGAGGGTGAGTAGCATCCCCTAGAGTTAAGCAGGGTAGCAACCATATCTATTCATTATCCTGTTGGTGTGGTGTAAAAATATAGATTTCTCCTACTGCAAGCCTTTTCTTAGAATTCTGCATTAAATAATACATCTCAATAGCACAGTATTGTATTGTGGATTTCATGGGAGGTCTTAGGCAGCTAGTTTAAAAAAAAAAAAAAAACCTTAAGAAGCTATATACCACAGCCTATGTACAAAATTCTGACTCTGGGTCTAGGGAATTTATTTTCAAATACTTCAGTACTCATAGTATAACATGAAGGTACCAGCTAAATCTAATCTACACCCTCAAGAAATCAAAAAACATGTCAAGTACTTCAAATATGAATGAACTCCTGATGCAGTTGCCCAGTATATGAAGTATCTTGATAGCAATAAGTTACATAATACTTAAAATATTATTACTAAAAGTCTACATAAGAGGGTTTGTAATTATATGAAAATATTAGAAGTGATTATTTGTGAAATGAATGGTATAGGTGATTGCTTTGGAATAGTGTCATCAGTTGTAGCACCCAGATTGAAAGCCCTGTTCATCTGTATTTCTCCACTTCCCAGAGTGAGTCTCCTGTCACCTGAGCAGACAAAAATACTGGTTGGTCCTGCCATTCAAAAATATTATGGCATTCACTTTGAGTAAGGTTTCACGGAAGGTGCTAGTTGGAGATCCTAAGGCAAGAGTAAACTTCCTTGAGCATAAAATGTGTAGTGGAATTTGTTCTGAAACTTACTCCCACTAAAATATAACACCTGATATCAAGTCTTCACCTATCCTGACAAGAGGAGGCTACCATTATTTTAAAAAGAGCATTAGGGGTGCCTGGGTGGCTCAAATGGTTAAGGGTCTGACTTTTGATTCCGGCACAGGTCATGATCTCAATGTTGTGAGATGGAGCCCCATGTTGGGCACCATACTGGGCATGGAGTCTGCTTAAGATTTTCTCTCCTTCTCCCTCTGCCCCTCCCCACTCCTCTCTCCCTTTCAAATAAATAAATAAATAAATAAATAAATAAATAAATAAATAAATAGAACATTATATTTGGTGAACAGGCAAATTGGTTTGGAGTAGAACAAACATATATATTTCTAAATACATATGGTGATATCATAAAAATACAGAAATTTTTTTTAAAAACTGGTCAAATAAGAATCTCCTACAAAATACCACAACTCATTTAAACTCCTGAGTCATTTAAAAATGATGTGTATACTTCTGTGTGTCTGTGGGGTGTGTGTGTGTGTGTGTGTGTGTGTGTGTGTGTGTATGTTGCATCACTGAATAAAAATATAGAGGGCAATTTGATAATACAGATCATAATTTTTTATTTTACCTGATGGTAAGTTGGCCTTTCTTTTTTTAGCTGTATGAAGGAAATCAAGTATCGCTTTATAGTTTTCTAGAGTTAATTTCGCTGTTGGTAACACTGTTCCTGAATTATATAGTGAGAACATATTAGGATCACATGATCGGAAACTGCAGGGAGAGGGAATATCATTAAAAAAAAACCATAAACAAAATTGAATTGAATCTGGCAAATATAATTCACTTTAATTTTTAAAATATCTGTGAGTTAGTGCTCCCAAAATTTGGATCATATTAAATTTTAAAATTATACAATGTAACTTTGCTCTTAGGAATTTTAACATCAAAATCTATTTCCCTGAAAGGGCCCTTGAAAATCCAAACTCATTCTAAGGGCTCTGAAACAATAATTTATGTCAATTTAACCTGATTCAAATACAACTTAATGAAGATATATACATATATATGTGATATATATGCATATATCTGCATATATCTACTATATATGCATATGTCTACTATATAAAGCAATGTGTCTAAGATCAATGTTATTCCTTTTTTAAAAATAAGGCCTAAGCAGTAAACAGACCTCCACCAAAAATAGATCAATAAATAAATGTAAAAATATATTCACACATAAATATTATGTCTTAATGGTTTTAGTAAAGTTGAATTTAGCACCAAGTTCTCTGATACAAATTTGGTCATTGTCTAATTGCTGTGCTATGAAGTCATCATGTCTGAATGGTCACATATGATTGGAACTTCAGAGAATTCTTCTCAGTGTTCAGAGGAAAGTTAGGAAGCCCATCTGGTCTGAACCATTCTCTTTTCATGGCCTCATGGATGGGTTAGTCTACCAAAAGCCTTCCCTGTTGGTCAGGCAATCTAATTATTTCTTAAATGCAAATCTGGTTTAGCCTACATAGGAAATGGAACCATTTGGAGATGTTTTTATGAAAGTTCAGTCTGATAATGATTTTAACCAAAATTCTAAAGAAACAGAAACTGGAACCAAGTTCGCTTTGGATTTCTCCTGGATATTTTATCATTGGATATTGAAATAAAAACACTTTTAATTCATACTCCTATCACAGTCTCTCCTTCCTCCAATCCATTTGGTATGTTGCTGCCAGAGAAATCTTTTATCATTGTCCTGGTCAAAAACCCTTATTCTAAAAAAAAAAAAAAATTTAAATAAACCCTTAATAATCTCCCACTGTATATAAATTAAAGTTCAGATTAAGTTAAGACTCTCTAAGATCTGGTACTGATCTACTTTTTAAATTATTTCACACCATTCCCTTTCATTTCCTCTAGATTCTGGTCAGACCATTTGGGATTCTCATCTTATGCTTCCTACCTGGTCTCTGTGTCATATGCTTCCATCCACCTGGAATACCTCTTTCCTCATCTGCACATTTCTAAATCTGGCATGTCCCTCAAGAATCAGGCCAAGTGGCCCCTCCCTACAAAACCTTTCCTGTGAATTTCTGCCAGAGGAAAGCCTTTTTCTCAGGAACAAAGACTTTGTGTATACTTCACTTTACACTATGATTTACAATTGTCTGTTAACACTTGTGATCCACCCTGCAACACTCTAAGTGGCACATCCTGCTCATCTTTTCATGCCTATTGGGTCTACCTCAGTCAGTACCTTGTATCTAACAGGTACTCAGCTATATTTTTTGGATGAAAGATTCTATTCACCTTTTCAATGATTATATAGTATTTTATATTTGTACTTATCTTCTATTTTTATCTTCCAAAACACTTTAGCCAAAGACCCTCAAGAGCTCAAAAATGTCTTCTGAATTAATGACATATTACATCATATGAGAATATATGATCTGTATTCATAGAGGCTTAATATACCTCAAAATGAAACAGATTTGCCTAATACCTACTAATAGCTATAGGTATTACACAATTATATTAAATTTCTCTTGAAATTACACTTTCTTCTTTACTGAAAGCTATATTAACAAACCTATTTAAGATAAATGCAGATTGGTATTTCATTAGTGCTTATATCCAGCATTGGTTTAGGAAAGATTCTGAGACAAGAAATTAAGTAATATACCAATGATCAGTAGAGAAGCACTCTGGAAACCTCTTTAAGTTATTTATCAACATTGGAGCCCTGAACATATAAATAAAATCCATGCTCATACTAAAAAAGTATCATTCACTGATAATATTCTATACCTGACCACTGCACTTGAAGTGCCAAATTTCATCTTCATATGTTCCCCTAGCTTCGTTAAAAGCAGGTTGAAATGTGCATTTGCCAGATACAGGTTCATCTGAGCTCTCCAGGGCATCTCCTCAAGAAATATTTGATGGAACCGCTTCTTTTTCACAAAATTTAATATTATAGGATTCAAGTTATCCACGAGGAATCGATAGGCCAGTTTTCTAACATCAGTTCTCTTATTTCTGCCAAGAAGAAGCAAGTCTTAAAATTACACAAGCTTCCAGATATTTAATAACGAAGAATGATTCCAATTTGTATCAAATACATCAAGAAGTCATTTGACTGCCCTTATACAAATTATTCTGACTTATTTATCATTTCCTTAGTGCTAAGAATGTGAAAGGGCAGTAGACGAGGCATGAGGATAAACTGTAAGGGTAAACACACTACATATTGCCTTCCATTCTCTCTGATGTCTGTGTCTTAAACTCAAACCAAACAGCTTTTCTTTTCATTAACCAAAAAGCCACTGAGATTAGATGACTAAATTATAACATAATGCTCACATTCATCCCCTAATATCAATATTAAATAAGAAAATAATTCCTCTGTATTGTTCCTTAAGGAAAAAAACAATGGAGCAAATTTTTTTCCAATATTAGCTAGACTACAGCAGAAATAAAACATCAATCAACTATAAATGAAATAACTTTATAATCCATATTCAATATGCTCTGGAAAAAACTAATATTTCAAAATTTAGCTAATAGGTCATATTTTAAGTATACCATATATTCAATTTGTTTAAAATTATTCCTAGCAAAATCTCAGTCATCCAACTATTTTTATAGTTGCATAATTGCTCACATGGCATGACAATTTCTTCAAAGTACTTCTTTTTTTTTTTTAATGTTCACGATGTTGCTGCCCCATTGGTCAGTGCCATTCTATCTGATTTATATTGGAGAAAGGAAAAAAATCTCAATTGGTAAGTGAAAGTATTGTGCTCACTTTAATGAATTATATGTCTGAATCTGACACAACACACACACACACACGAAAGGAAAAGAAGCTGGATGGAAGGTAAAATCTCCTCAAAAAGTGATAGAGTTTGACAGAACAAGCCACATCTCCCCTGCACTGAAGGTGAGAGAGTCCAGGGAGAGCAGTGACAGAGGACAGCCTTCTTCTACATATCTTTTCAAGGTAATTACAGATCCCAGGGGCCTTGGAAGGCAATGAGAGCCAACCAAGAGGGTAGAGAATGCTTCTTTTACTGCCTGAATAGTTGCTTTTTTAAAATTTATTTATTTATTCAAGAGACACAGAACGAGAGAGGCAGAGATGTAGGCAGAGGGAGAAGCAGGCTCCATGCAGGGAGCCCGACGTGGGACTCAATCCCGGGACTTCAGGATCACGCCCTGGGCCAAAGGCAGATGCTCAACCACTAAGCCACCCAGGCATCCTCTGAATAGTTCCTAATGTGCAGGGTACTCAACAAGCAGCTCTGTGTTTCTATGAGCCATAGATGTGAGTGGACCCGGAAGCTCAGGAAGGACAGTCAGCATAAATAAATCTCCAGTGATATGGGACCATGAGAGAAAGGAAATGGAAACCTGAATTAGAAAAACATTAAGGCATCCAGACACAATCATCTGTATATTCTAGCTTGAGCAAATAAGTTAATATATTACATGAACAGAAACAGGAATCTTACCATTATAAAAAAGCATTACAATTAGGGAGAGAGAAAACACAGGAAAGTATCCTGTGGTATGGAACTGAAAATGGACACATCAGTATGACCTTATGGTTTTAGAGAGATCTAAAACCATAGATCTATCTGGGTGAGCATATATATTTCCTAGTTTTGTCTTCCAGTTGTTGGCTATTCATGAAGTTTTTTCTCCTAAATTTAGAATCAGCTTGTCAATTTCCATCAAGATAATCCCAAAATTAAATGAGGTAAGCATCCTATATCTGTATATATTCTTTTTTTTAAAATTTTTATTTATTTATGATACTCACAGAGAGAGAGAGAGAGAGGCACAGAGACACAGGCAGAGGGAGAAGCAGGCTCCATGCACCGGGAGCCCGACGTGGGATTCGATCCCGGGTCCCCAGGATCGCGCCCTGGGCCAAAGGCAGGCGCCAAACCGCTGCGCCACCCAGGGATCCCTGTATATATTCTTAACGAAATATCTGTTCATGCTTTTTGCTCCTTTTCTTTTTTTATGATTTTATTTTTAAGTGTCTTTTGCTCATTTCCTAACTGGACTGTTTGTTTTTATTATTCTTTTGAATTTTGAGAGGTCTTTATATATTCCAGATATAAGGTCTTTCTTGGATACGTGGTTTGCAAATATTTCTTCCCAGTGTGCAGTTTGTCTTTTCATCCTTTTCACAGGGTCTTTCACAGAGCAAAAGTTTAAATTTTGATGAGACCTGAGATTTTATGGTAAGCATATGATTAATTTTATTTAAAAAATCCCACAACCTTTTCCAGAGTGGCTGTGTCTTTTACATTCCCACCAGCAGTGTATGAACGACCCAGTATTTAGTGTTAATCATTATTTTTTATTTAAGCCATTAAAATAGGTTTTAGTGATACCTTGTAACTTTAATTTGCATTTCTCTAATGGCTAATGATATTGAACATCTTTTATGCGTGCCAACTGTATATAAGCAAAACTTTCAATATCTCTTCACAATATGACAGTTCACACAGAAAACCTGTATCTATGAACAAATTATCAATTAAGTTCCTATACAAGAATAGAAGCATTCAAAACTGTAATTTTAAAATACCATTTACATTTGGATACCAAAAAAAGTACTTCTTCAATGTAGCTAATGAAAGATGTATAACATCTTTATGGAAAATATCATAAAAATTTATTGAAAGACATTAAATAAGACCTAAGTATATGGTCTGAATACTAATAGAAAGAATCAATATTGGGGGCGAAAGCTTCCCAAACCAATCTATGTATTCAATTATATCTCTATCAAAATCATGAATTTTTTGTATTATTTGACAAGCTATTCCAAACTACCCTGTGGAAGAATATAAAAGACTTGCATGAACATGCTGGAGAGACTTGTTCTATCAGACAACAAGAATCAATTTAATACCAGAGTAAGTATGATGGTGTGATATTGACTCACAAATAGATAAAGAGACTAATGGGACAGAAAAGAGATCTCAAAACTATATACGTGAAAACTTGCTAAATGACAAAAGTGACAGTGGTAGCAGAATAGACTACTTGATAAGTGGCTAATAATGGCTACTTGATAAATGGGGCTAGCCAGTTGAGTACCTGCAGCAAAACTACAGATGGGGAAGGTGACTCTCCCTGTCATGTTCACGGAAATAAATTACAGTTACATGAAACTCCTAAATGTGAAAATCCAAAATTTAAATTTACAAAGAAAGTACCTTTACTACCTTGTTTGAAAATAACAAAGAGGAATGGTGATACATTTTGCTCCCTTAACAATTATAACTTTTAATTTAAAAAAGAAAACCTTTAAAATATAAATAGATGGGGGCACCTGGGTGGCTCAGTGGTTGAGCATCTGCTTTGGCTTAGGTCATGATCTCTGGGTCCTAGGATCAAGTCCTGCATTGGGCTCCCCACAGGGAGCCTGCTTCTCCCTGTGCTTGTGTTTTTGCCTTTCTCTCTGTGTCTCTCATGAATAAATAAATAAAATCTCTTTAAAAAAAAAAAAGATAAATAGATGAGCCACAAACTGGAAAAAGCAACAGTATCCAAACATCTAGAAATAAATAAGAAAACGAAAGTTTTTTAATGTACAAAGGATCTAAACTAGCAGTCCTGAGAACAGAAAAACCCTAGGGTCTAAAAAAACATGAAAAGATGCCTGACCTCATAGTAATCAAAGAAATAAAAATTAAAATAACAATGACATAAAATTTCACAATTTAACAGTCCATAAAAATTAGAAAATTTGATAACAATACCAAGTATTGGTAAGGATGTTGAATAATGAAAACTTGACACACCACTGATGAATATTTAAGAGCAACATAGCCATAACTAATAATGTGAAAAATATTCATATCTCAGGGACTACACTCCTATGTATTTATGCCAGAAACTCACATTTGCATACAACAGCTTTGTGTAAGAATGACCTTTCCAGCACTGTTTACTATAAGGAAAAACTTGGAAACAATGTAGATGTCTATTTACAGGAGACTGAATAAATAAATTTTCATTTATTCATGTAATGGAATACTATACAGCAGTAAAATGAGTAGACATATATCATCAACATGAAAAAATCTCACAGATGTAATATTGAGGAAAATGAGCAAATTAGCAGAGTAAATTATTAAAAGAATAATACTATACATTATTTAGGGATATATATATAATTTTATATATATAATTGAAGTATAAAGTCACTCATAAGCATGATAAATGCCAAATTTGGATAGTATTACATCTGGGACAAGATGGACAAAAATACATTCCAAAGAGATGCATGGGAATTTCAACTGTGTTTGAAATGTTTTATATTTTATACTGCATAGTGGGTACATGGGGGTTTTTTTGGTTGTTGTTGTTATATGATTTTCTAGACCCATCCAAAATATGTGATATTTCAAGTCATCATGGTGGAGTAAGTTTTCAACTAGCAATAATTGTGCCTTGGGTAAACCTCATTGGCTGTGATACCACCACTGCGTGATTTAGAACTTAAAGCAACAATCATAAGTATACTCACTGGCCTTGAGAAAAGAAGACATCAGTTAGATCCTTACAAGAGGCATAAGAGAGCTAAAAAAAAAAAAATCAGTGAGAGTTGAAGAATACAATAAATGAGATTGGAAACAAGTGTGATACAATGAACAGCAGGCTGGAAAAAGAAGAGGAACAAACCAGTGACCTAGAAGACAAAATAATGAAAAATAATGAAGTTAAACAAAAGAAAGAAAGAAGAATTAGGCAACATGAGAATAGGCTTAGAGAACTGTGACTCCATCAAATGTAATAATATTCATATTATAGAAGTCTCAGAAGAAGAGAGAGAAAGGCAGGCAGATTTATTTCAAGAAATAACAACAGAAAACTTCCCTAATCTGAGGAAGGAAGGAAACAGACATCCAGATCCAGGAGGCACAGAGAACCCCCATCAAAATCAACAAAAGCCGGCCAACACCAAGACATACTGTAGTTAAATTTGCAAAATATAGTAACAAAGAAAAGATCTTAAAAGCAGCAAGATAAAAGAAATCCTCAACTTACAAGAGAAAACCCATAAGGCTACCTGGAGATTTCTCAAAAGAAACTTGGCAAGCCAGAAGGGAGTGACATGATATATTCAAAGTGATGAATGGAAAAAATCTGCAGCCAAGAATATTCTATCCAGCATGGCTATCATTCAGAATAGAAGGAGAAATAAAAAAGTTTCCCAGACATAATTTAAATAAAGAAATAATAATAGATAGCAGGCAAGTACAAAGTGAGAGTGGTTCTATTAATATGTACGTGTTGCTCTTAAAATCCAAAACTAAACAGATAAAAACATTCTCTGTATATAATGAAGACAAAAAATATATAAGAATCATAAGTTCATACTCATAAAAATAGAAGCTAAACATTTTACCATAAGTTTTATGGTTTGTTTTTCTGCACAAGAACATAAGGCCTACCAATAATGAAAAGTAATTTATGAACCACCCTAACTGCTCTTAACCGCCCTAATCTGAACTACTCCTGCCATCACTTCTACCCAAGGCCAGTTACTCTATACCATATCATCTTGTTCATTTATTTTATAAAATGTATCAAAATCTTACATCATCTTGTTTATTTGTGTTTACTCACTTACTGTGTTCCCATCATTAGTATGTAAATCCCCAAGGGCAGTGATCTTATCTATCTAGTACGCCACTATATCCTTAGTTTCCAAAATAATGCCAACCACATAGTAACATTTACAGAAGTAATCAGTTAATACCTTTCATGTTCCAACATTTCGGAAATAGGTGGATTTTTGGAAAAAAATTCTCTTAGCGTTTCCTTTCTTCTACTTCTTTTTCTTGGCATCATTTCTATAGTCTCAATATGAGAGATGACAAAAATGTTACAAATTAAATCTAAATTCTGAACAAAATACTATAATTTATTCATACCCTAATGCTTGACACTAAAATACAGTGATTTCTTTATACCCCTCAATTAAAATTACTATCAAAAGAAACAGAAAAATATGACTCTAAAAATATCCATGTGATAACTTAAGAATTACAATGTACTAGGACATCTGGGTGGTTCAGTGTCCAACTCTGAATTTCAGCTCAAGTTGTGATCTCAGCGTTGTGAGATCAAGCCCCAAGTCAGGATCCAGGATGCCAGCATGGAGCCTGCTTAAGATTCTCTCTCTCCTTCTCCCCCTGCCCTGTGTTCCACACCTGTGTGTGCATGTATGCTTTCTCAAAAAAAATAAAAAGAATTATAATGTACCGTATAATAATAAAATCGTTTGTTGGTATTTCCCTGTTTCATATTGTAATAAATTATAATGCAGCCAACCATCTTTAGATACATGAATCTCCGCATTTCACTAACTTAAATTCAAAACTCCTATATAACTTACTCTTCCAATCTCCATTATTGAAGCTTTGAACTTCTTCAAAGGTTTGGTTGTCTTTTTACACAAAACATTCTCCTTATATTTCACTTTTCTTATTCCAAGTAGGGACTCATTCCTCCTAATAGAAAAAGATAAAGTCAGTTAAAAGGATCTGTAGGAATCTGCAAAACTACACCAAAGCAATAAATCTTTAATGAATGTTGTCACTGAAATTATACAAGAATACCCAAAATTGTTTGCATCCCATGCATTACATTAGATTGTGATATTCTGGGCAGCCTGGGTGGCTCAGCAGTTTAGCACCACCTTCAGCCCAGGGCCTGATCCTGAAGACCTGGGATCAAATCCCATGTTGGGCTCCCTGCATGGAGCCCGCTTCTCCCTCTGCCTGTGTCTCTGCCTCTCTCTGTCTCTCTTTGTGTCTCTCATGAGTAAATAAATAAAATCTTTTAAAAAAAAAAAAAGATTGTGATATTCCTGATCATCGAGGAATAGCTGGCCTCTTGAAAGAGCAAAATGTAAATCATACATAAAATGTGATGAGAGCTGACATGTGACATAGGAGAAAAAGAATTGGACTGAAAATAAAACAACATGAACATGTCCCTTTAAAACTGAAAAGATGACTACTTAAGAGTGACCCTGGACAAGCTCTCTTGCTTGCAAAATTTCATTCTCTTTGGTTCCATCACATCCATATCCTTCTGGATACCAACAGGTGCTAAGCATTTTATGACTTCAAAAACTTTTCCCTTCCCCCAATCACTTGCTGAAGTTCTTAATCTCATTTTTTTAAATCTACCATGGACCTCTATGGTAATCCAGCCCCTTCAAATACTGTGAAGTCTCTTATTATCCCTCCTTCTACTGATACTTATCATCTATTTTCCCTGAAATTTATGTATTTTCTAAATTTATATTTCTGAGCATCAGGGTGGCTCAGTGGATGAATGTCTGCCTTCGGCTCAGGTCATGATCCTAGGGTCCTGGGATAGAGTCCTGCATCAGGCAACCTATAGGAAGCTTGCTTCTCTCTTTGCCTATGTCTCTGTGTGTCTCTCATGAATAAATAAAATCTTCAGAAAAATAAAATAAAATAAAATGTATATTTCTTTGAGTAAGTACTAGCTAATTCCAGCAAAACCCTGCTACCATTGGGGCACCTGGGTGTCTCAGCTGGTTAAGCATCCAACTCTTGGTTTATACTCAGGTCATGATCTCAGGGTACTGTGATCGAGCCCTGCATCAACGCAATCTGCTTGTCCCTCTCCCACCCTCTCTGCTCCTCCACCCACTTGCACTCTTGCTCTCAAATAAATAAATCTGAATTTAAAAAAACAACAACCCTGCTATCACATGATAAACGGGGTCCAAAACCTTAAATTGAATAAAATGTAGGGTCACATAGATACAAGGCTAATGAAATGACTGGATGAGTCTGGATAGCTAGTTACACGGGTTGGGTTTCCTAATTCATCTTGGTCCCAATGGCAGTTGGCCACTTGTTTCTATTTTGATGAAGATGATCCTGGATCCTGTGGTTGGTTGGGACTCCAGCCTAGCAGCAATTCCAAGGGTCCCCCAGCTAGCTGGCATTCATTTTGGCAAATGTTTTGTCTGCCTGAACTAAGAAACTTGTACCAGTGACCACTGAGGGGTGGGGATCCCCTCTCTGCAACTTGCATTTTGAGACTGGATGCCTGCTATGTTCTAAGCATGTTGGTCTCTTCCCTATTTCTGCCTCTCTCACCCCGCTGGAATGCTCGACCTGCTTGGTGTTACTGCTAGAAGAGATGAGAAGGACAGAAGGTCACAGATATACATTTGCCATCTTCCTATCTTCTCAACATTCGCCTCCATGCTCTGAAGAACTCTCACTCACTGAATCAATTAGATTCCTCCACTTCTCTACCCCTTCACAGAATGCTTCCTCCTACCTTCTTGTTTATGGTATGTTATGAAAAATGGTATTTTAAAACTTTTATGTAGTCAATGCCATTGATCATTGATTTCATGGTTTATTCATTGTTTTGATTAGTTATATTAGTACCTGCTTCTGACTCGAAACATTGAATCCCAATAGCTGTCTGCCTATTATTTCACAAACAGAACTCTACTAAACTTTATCTGATGGTACAAATTTCTTTTGCTCTTTTTCATTTTTCAGATATTTTTCATTATTCTGCATCATTCCATAAACCTAATTTGATTGGAATTATATTAAGCCAATAAATTAATTTGAAGATAATAGAAATTATAGTAGTCCATCTGCCCATAAGTAATGTACTATGTCTCCATTTATTCAAGTCACTTTTAAAAAGATCTCTTAGTAAAAATGTTTGGTCTTCTTCTATCAGCCTAAGTCTACTCACAAATCCTGATAAATTTAATCCTGTGCTTCATAGAAATGGATCATTTTTTCCATTATACTTTCTAGTTGATATAGGAAAGCTATTGCTTTGCAGCCAGCTATTCTATGGAATTCTATTATTAGTTCTGATAGTTATTGGTTAGTTAGCTTAAGTTTTTTTTTTTAAATCATTATTTGCAAATACCAATCATTTTATCTCCCTTTCACAGTACTTCACCGTGGAATTCATTTGACAAACATATTTGAGACCCTATTATGTGATAATCACATGAATTCTAATCCTAATTTCTATTTCTTATTGTAATGCACTGGCAAGATTTTATATAACAATGTTAAGTGATAGAAGGAACAATAAGCTTCCTTATTATAAAGCTTATTTTAACAGAAAATATTCTTTTAATCATAATTTGCCAGGAATGGTTGATGAATTTCACCGCATGGCTTTTTAGCATCTACTAAAGTCTTGTTTATTACAACCAATAATAATTACATTTACAGATTTCCTACTATATTTATATAGATAATAAGATCTACATTTTCAACACTGAATTTATAAACTATTTTATTGATTTTTGTTTCTATATACTGCTAAGTAAGACTGATTCCTAAATTTCTATTTTTTTAATAAAGTTATTTTTAATTGGTGTTCAATTTACCAACATACAGAATGACACCCAGTGCTCATCCCGTCAAGTGCCCCCCTCAGTGCCCGCCACCCATTCACCCCCACCCCCCGCCCTCGTCCCCTTCCACCACCCCTAGTTCGTTTCCCAGAGTTAGGAGTCTTTATGTTCTGTCTCCCTTTCTGATATTTCCCACACATTTCTTCTCCCTTCCCTTATATTCCCTTTCACTATTATTTATATTCCCCAAATGAATGAGAACATATAACGCTTGTCCTTCTCCGACTGACTCACTTCACTGAGCATAATACCCTGCAGTTCCATCCACGTTGAAGCAAATGGTGGGTATTTGTCATTTCTAATGGCTGAGTAATATTCCATTGTATACATAAACCACATCTTCTTTATCCATTCATCTTTCGATGGACACTGAGGCTCCTTCCACAGTTTGGCTGTTGTGGACATTGCTGCTAGAAACATCGGGGTGCAGGTGCCCTGGCGTTTCATTGCATCTGTATCTTTGGGGTAAATCCCCAACAGTGCAATTGCTGGGTCGTAGGGCAGGTCTATTTTTAACTCTCTGAGGAACCTCCACACAGTTTTCCAGAGTGGCTGCACCATTTCACATTCCCACCAACAGTGTAAGAGGGTTCCCTTTTCTCAACATCCTCTCCAACATTTGTGGTTTCCTGCCCTGTTAATTTTCGCCATTCTCACTGGTGTGAGGTGGTATCTCATTGTGGTTTTGATTTGTATTTCCCTGCTGGCAAGTGATGCAGAACATTTTCTCATATGCTTGTTGGCCATGTGTATGTCTTCTTTGGTGGAATTTCTCTTCATGTCTTCTGCCCATTTCATGATTGGATTGTTTGTTTCTTTGCTGTTGAGTTAATAAGTTCTTTATAATATTGGAAACTAGCCCTTTATCCGATACGTCATTTGCAAATATCTTCCCCCATTCTGTAGGTTGTCTTTTAGTTTTGTTGACTGTATCCTTTGCTGTGCAAAAGCTTCTTATCTTGATGAGGTCCCAATAGTTCATTTTGCTTTTGTTTCTTTTGCCTTCGTGGATGTATCTTGCAAGAAGTTACTGTGGCTGAGTTCAAAAAGGGTGTTGCCTGTGTTCTCCTCTAGGATTTTGATGGAATCTTGTCTCACATTTAGATCTTTCATCCATTTTGAGTTTATCTTTGTGTATGGTGAAAGAGAGTGGTCTAGTTTCATTCTTCTGCATGTGGATGTCCAATTTTCCCAGCACCATTTATTGAAGAGACTGTCTTTCTTCCAATGGATAGTCTTTCCTCCTTTATTGAATTAGTTGACCATAAAATTCAGGGTCCACTTCTGGGTTCTCTATTCTGTTCCATTGATCTATGTGTCTATTTTTGTGCCAGCACAACACTGTCTTGATGACCACAGCTTTGTAGTACAACCTGAAATCCGGCATTGTGATGCCCCGAACTATGGTTTTCTTTTTTTAAATTCCCCTGGCTATTCGGGGTCTTTTCTGATTCCACACAAATCTTAAAATTATTTGTTCTAACTCTCTGAAGAAAGTCCATGGTGTTTTGATAGGGATTGCATTAAACGTATAAATTGCCCTGGGTAACATTGACATTTTCACAATATTAATTCTGCCAATCCATGAGCATGGAATATTTTTCCATCTCTCTGTGTCTTCCCCAATTTCTTTCAGAAGTGTTCTATAGTTTTTAGGGTATAGATCCTTTACCTCTTTGGTTAGGTTTATTCCTAGGTATCTTATGCTTTTGGGTGCAATTGTAAATGGGATTGACTCCTTAATTTCTCTTTCTTCAGTCTCATTGTTAGTGTATAGAAATGCCACTGATTTCTGGGCATTGATTTTGTATCCAGCCACGCTACCAAATTGCTGTATGAGTTCTAGCAATCTTGGGGTGGAGGCTTTTCGGTTTCTATGTAGAGTATCATGTCATCGGCGAAGAGCGAGAGTTTGACTTCTTCTTTGCCAATTTGAATGCCTTTAATGTCTTTTTGTTGTCTGATTGCTGAGGCTAGGACTTCCAGTACTATGTTGAAGAGCAGTGGTGAGAGTGGACATCCCTGTCTTGTTCCTGATCTTAGGGGAAAGGCTCCCAGTGCTTCCCCATTGAGAATGATATTTGCTGTGGGCTTTTCATAGATGGCTTTTAAGATGTTGAGAAATGTTCCTTCTATCCCTACACTCAAGAGTTCTGATCAGGAATGGATGCTATATTTTGTCAAATGCTTTCTCTGCATCTAATGAGAGGATGATATGGTTCTTGGTTTTTCTCTTGCTGATATGATGAATCACATTGATTGTTTTACGAGTGTTGAACAGCCTTGTGTCCCGGGGATAAATCCTACTTGGCCACAGTGAATAATTTTCTTACTGTACTGTTGGATCCTATTGGCTAGTATCTTGTTGAGAATTTTTGCATCCATGTTCATCAGGGATATTGATCTGTAATTCTCCTTTTTGGTGGGGTCTTTGTCTGGTTTTGGAATTAAGGTGATGCTGGCCTCATAGAACAAATTTGGAAGTACTCCATCTCTTTCTATCTTTCCAAACAGCTTTAGTAGAATAGGTATGGTTTCTTCTTTAAACTTTTGATAAAATTCCCCTGGGAAGCCATCTGGCCCTGGACTTTTGTGTCTTGGGAGGTTTTTGATGACTACTTCAATTTCCTCCCTGGTTATTGGCCTGTTCAGGTTTTCTATTTCTTCCTATTCCAGTTTTGGTAGTTTGTGGCTTTCCAGGAATGCGTCCATTTCCTCTAGATTGCCTAATTTATTGGCGTATAGCTGTTCATAATATGTTTTAAAATCATTTGTATTTCTTTGGTGTTGGTAGTGATCTCTCTCAGTCATGATTTTATTAATTTGAGTCTTCTCTCTTTTCTTTTTAATAAGGCTGGCTAATGGTTTATCTATCTTATTATTTCTTTCAAAGAACCAACTCCTGGTTTTGTTGATCTGTTCCACAGTTCTTCTGGTCTCGATTTCGTTGAGTTCTGCTCGAATCTTTATTAACTCTCTTCTTCTGCTGGGTGTAGGATCTATTTGCTGTTTTTTCTCTAGCTCCTTTAGGTGTAAGGTTAGCTTTTGTATTTGAGTTCTTTCCAATTTTTTTTTTTTTATGATAGTCACAGAGAGAGAGAGAGAGAGAGAGAGAGAGGCAGAGACACAGGCAGAGTGAGAAGCAGGCTCCATGCACTGGGAGCCGGACGTGGGATTCGATCCCGGGTCTCCAGGATCGTGCCCTGGGCCAAAGGCAGGCGCTAAACCGCTGCACCACCCAGGGATCCCTCTTTCCAGTTTTTGAATGGATGCTTGTATTGCGATGTATTTCCCCCTTAGGACTGCTTTTGCTGCATCCCAAAGATTTTGAACGGTTGTATCTTCATTCTCATTAGTTTCCATGAATCTTTTTAATTCTTCCTTAATTTCCTGGTTGACCCTTTCATCTTTTAGCAGATGGTCCTTAACCTCCACGTGTTTGAGGTCCTTCCAAACTTCTTGTTGTGATTTAGTTCTAATTTCAAGGCATTATGGTCTGAGAATATGCAGGGGACGATCCCAATCTTTTGGTATCGGTTCAGACCCAATTTGTGACCCAGTATGTGATCTATTCTGGAGAAAGTTCTTGTGCACTTGAGAGTAATGTGTATTCAGTTGAGTTTGGATGTGAAGTTCTGTAGATATCTGTGAAATCCATCTGGTCCAGTGTATCATTTAAAGCTCTCATTTCTTTGGAGATGTTGTGCTTAGAAGACCTATCGAGTATAGAAAGAGCTAGATTGAAGTCACCAATTATAAGTGTATTATTATCTAAGTATTTCTTCACTTTGGTTATTAATTGATTGATATATTTGGCAGCTCCCACATTCAGGGCATATATATTGAGGATTGTTAAGTCCTCTTGTTGGATAGATCCTTTAAGTATGATATAGTGTCCCTCTTCATCTCTCACTATAGTCTTCAGTGTAAATTTTAGTTTATCTGATATAAGGATGGCTACCCCTGCTTTCTTTTGAGGACCATTCAAATGGTAAATGGTTCTCCAACCTTTTATTTTCAGGCTGTAGGTGTCCTTCTGTCTAAAATGAGTCTCTTGTAGACAGCAAATAGATGGGTCCTGCTTTTTTATCCAGTCTGAAACCCTGCGCCTTTCGATGGGGTCATTAAGCCCATTCACGTTCAGAGTTACTATTGAAAGGTATGAGTTTAGTGTCATCATGATATCTATTCAGTCCTTGTTTTTGTGGATTGTTCCACTGAACTTCTTCCTAAAGGGGAATTTTAAGAGTCCCCCTTAAAATTTCTTGCAGAGCTGGTTTGGAGGTCACATATTCTTTCAGTTCCTGCCTGTCTTGGAAGCTCTTTATCTCTCCTTCCATTTTGAATGAGAGCCTTGCTGGATAAAGTATTCTTGGTTGCATGTGCTTCTCATTTAGGACCCTGAATATATCCTGCCAGCCCTTTCTGGCCTGCCAGGTCTCTGTGGAGAGGTCTGCTGTTACCCTAATACTCCTCCCCATAAAAGTCAGGGATTTCTTGTCTCTTGCTGCTTTAAGGATCTTCTCTTTATCTTTGGAATTTGCAAGCTTCACTATTAAATGTCGAGGTATTGAATGGTTTTTATTGATTTTAGAGGGGGGATCTCTCTATTTCCTCGATCTGAATACCTGTTTCCCTTCCCAGATTACAAAAGTTTTCAGCTATGATTTGTTCAAATACATATTCTGGCCCTCCGTCCCTTTCAGCTCCCTCGGGAACCCCAATTAAACCTAGGTTTTTCTTCCTCAGGTTGTCGTTTATTTCCCTTAATCTATCTTCATGGTCTTTTAATTGTTTGTCTCTTTTTTCCTCAGTTTCCCTCTTTGTCATCAACTTGTCTTCTATGTCACTCACTCATTCTTCCACCTCGTTAACCCTCGTCGTTAGGACTTCTACTTTGGATTGCATTTCATTCAATTGATTTTTAATTTCTGCCTGATTTGATCTAATTTCTGCAGTCATGAAGTCTCTTGAGTCCTTTATGCTTTTTTCTAGAGCCACCAGTAGCTGTATAATAGTGCTTCTGAATTGGCTGACATTGAATTGTAATCCAGATTTTGTAACTCTGTGGGAGAGAGGACTGTTTCTGATTGTTTCTTTTGAGGTGAGGTTTTCCTTCTAGTCATTTTGCTCAGTGCAGAGTGGCCAAAAACAAGTTGTATTGGGAAAAGGAGAAAAAGAGAGGAGAGAAAAAAGGAAAGAAAATAGAAAAAGAAAAAAGAAAAAAGGAAGAAAAAAAGAAAAGAGAAAGAAAAAGAAAAAGAAAGAAAGAAAAAAAGGGGGTGGGGGAAGCAAACAAATCAAAAAGAAAAAAAAAAAACCACGGGGGAGTATCTTCTGATTCTGTATACCTTAAGTCCCTTGACTTCCCCCTGGAACTTGTCCATCTAGCTGATCTTCTGGGGGAGGGGCCTGCTGTGCTGATTTTCAGGTGTTAGCACTTGGGGGAGCTACTCTGCTCCTTGCCTGGTGCAGGGCTCAGTGGGGGTTGTTTACCCCGTGAGGCCCCAGGAGGAACAACCCCAGTGGCCGGGGCCAGCTCTGGAGCCCTGGAGTCAGCTCCCGCAGTAACTCCGGAGCTCTCCGCCTGCAGGGCCTGGAGGCTCCGGGGCGGGCCGCTGATCTGCTCAGCTCGGGGCAGGAGCGTCCTTGCTGTCCTGGGCCCTCCCAGCCTCTGCCTGTCCCAGGGGGAGGCCGGATCCTGAGCTGTGTCCCGGCGCCCAGTGCTCCCGGGCCTGTGCTGTTGGATTCGAGCTCCCGGTGGCGCAGCCCCCTCCACGGAGCCGCCCTCGAGCCCCTCCGAGCTGCTCCCGCCCCACAGCCCCCTCCGCGGAGCCGCTGCCCGAGCCCCTCCGAGCTGCTCCGGGTCCCGCCGTGCGCGCTGCAGCCCTTAGGGAGCTCGGCGCACTCTCCCGGGGCGCAGGTGTCTGTTAGTGTCCCCGGGAGCCTGAGGGCATCCCCGCCCTCCTGGGGTCCTGCTCTAACTCCCTGGGAGCCCCTTTCCGCCCGGGAAGGTTGGTGCAGCTCCTGCTTCTCCGGGACAGGGCTCTCCTGTCCTGGGGACACTCACCCCGGCCTCAGCCCGGCTCCTCGCGGGGCCCCTCCCCCTTGGAGGCCTTTTGTTTCTTTATTTCTTTTTCCCTGTCTTCCTACCTAGATAGAAGCACGAACTCTTCTCACTGTAGCATTCCAGCTGTTCTCTCTTTAAATCTCAGGCTGAATTCGTAAACTTTCAGGATGATTTGAAGGTTATCTAGGTAATTTGGTGGGGACAGGTGATTTGAAGACCCTACTCTTCCACCATCTTGCCCCTCTTCCCTAATTTTCCATTTTTTAAAATTCTTTTCATAAACCTGTTATCTGAGACTCCTGAGATAAATTCACTATGAAACTATATACCCATGTCCTGAAGCAAAGTAAAAGTTATTTGTTCCTTTAAAGTATGAAAGAAGTAGCCTAAAAAAAAAATGGAGCCATTCAAATTCTTTTTACTTTAATAAATTCTTATAATTAAAATTTTTCAAGATTATCATCACTTTTGATTAGAAATTATTCATATTAAATTGTATATGCTATTATCTAATATTTAACCGTTTCCAAATTTAGGATTATTACTTCTTTGGATTACTTGTTTTTCACGTTTTCTTATTATGCTGGTTGGAAATTCATGTAATTTATTCGTATCTTCAAAGAACTAGCTCTAGCAGTTTTCAAGTAAATGATTTTTTTTTTTTTAAGAGAGGGAGGGAGAGTGATCTTGAGCAGGGGGTTGGGTAGGGCCAAGGGAAGGAAGAGTCTCAAGCAGGCTCCATGCCCAGTGTGGAACCCTAGGTGGGGGCTCATTTTCACGACCTTGAGATCATGACCTGAGCTGAAATCAAGAGTACTTTGCTTAACCAACTGAGCCACGCAGGTGTGCCTTCAATTAAATGATTTTAAAACCAAACTTTAGTTGTTTAATTTCAACTTGTATTTTTCTTTTCTTTGTTTCTGCTTTCCTATACTTATTTTATTTTTCTAATTGCTTGAGATCAACAAAAATTCATTTGATTTAAAAAAATTCATTTGATTTTATTTTTCTTATTTACTAATAGAGGATTCTAAAGCTAAGAACTTCTAATTGCTGTTTAGAATACCTTTGATACTAGAGTTTTTATCATCATTACTTTCAAATGTTGCTATACTTTTAGATTTCCTTTTTGATCCAATAATTATATATATGCCAGTATTTTGTTATAAAATTTCAGTTTTATTAAACTGTAAAAGAATGTGGTCTTTATAAATTTTAGTCTAGGCTATCTACTGAGCTTTATTTTGCAGCTCAACGATTACTTTTTAAAAAATCTAATTAGTGCTTTAAATGTTTAGTCTCAATTGGTTATATATTAAATTAGTGTTACTAATTACACTTTTTATTGTGTCCTTTTTATGTCTTTTTAAAGTAGCATGTTAAACTCTCTCAATATTTCTGTATTTGGCAAATTAGCCTTGTCTTTTTCAGCAGTTATTTCCATATATGTGGATTTTTCTGCCATGTAAAACATGAAAATTCATGAAATATCTTCATTGTGATTTATAAGCATAGTTGGTAGAATCACCATTTTGAATGTGAAAAGGTGGAGTTGAAAATAAGTAACAAAGAGATTATTCTTTAAATGTTACCAGGAAAACTGATAAACTGGGGAACCGAAAGTTTAATCTAAATCCCTAAACCAAAATAAACTCCATATGGATTAAAACATTAAATATAAATCATGAAACTATAAAATTGGAGGAAAATACAGCTGCACGTTTGCCTATTGCAGAATACTTTCTTTGTGTAAAAGTATGTTAAGCATATGAACATAAAAAGAAAATAGCTATTACCATCAAGGTAGAAATCAAGGTGTTGCATCTGCTTCTCCCCTATATTCCCTGACTCGGAGAATAGCATCCTAAAACATCTGCTCAGCCTTGAAAATTGAAATCATTACCTTTGTTTTGAACTCAGTCATACTCCTCAATCTTCAACCTTGAGTCTTTTGTTATACCACCGGTCAATGCTTCTAAGCCACTTACTCTGATTTCCTCTCCCAGAATATCTATTATTCTTAGGTTGGACCTCCATAGTCAGCCTTCCAAATTTCACTGCACACCTAAAGTGTTTTCTGCTTCTCTTTGGTATTAAGAATGTGATTTATAACTTCTAAACTTCTAATTTTGGCTATGGTCTTTTTAATTTAACAGAACTCTCTAATTCTCTAAATACTATAACCTGTTTCATTTCATAAAAGCAATTTCTTCCTTTATCATTTGAGAATATAAAGCACATATACTCCAAGCTTTTGTTCTAATAAGTACTTGTTTTAGGAAGGACTTTTTCTTTTTGCTGCCATTTTAAAAATAGACCTCATGCTATTGATGTTTCTTTTTTCTAAAATGAGAAATAGATCTATGCCCAATGGTGAAAGAAAAGCCTAGTTGTTGGAAGAAAATGATTATTTCTTTATTTATGTACACACACCAACACAAATCCTTACTATCTCCTCCATGGCTGATTGCCCCATCCTAGGTGTACACACCACCCTCTTTTTCATCCACCTTATATATATTAAAGTAATAATCTTGCCTATCTTTTAAAGTTGTAAATATTAATAAAATATATATTACAAATACCTTTTCAAGAAGTCATAAACAGGACTTGTTATCTCCACCATAAGATGAAATTTTTCATCATTCATACATTTTAGCATAACTTGTGTAAAGAATTCTAGAAATCTAGGTCTTTGCTTAAATTTCATAACTGTGAAAACAAAGAAGTGTAGCAGTAAATGTGTCAAGAACTCCTGTATAAGATCAAAAAATCCTTTATAGTCTATATTTCACTTTTCAAATATCTCAGTGTTGAGAGAAAGTTCTCAAAAGTTGCCCCTAATATATGACAAGTTAGGAGAAAATTGCTGATAATTATCAGAATTACTAGTTATCCTAATTTCTTTCACTCTGAGTTAAACAATAATGTTGCTATTTCTTCATATCTGAACTTAAAGATCACTCACATTTTTCAATTTCCTAGTTTTCATAAGCTTCATAATAATGTCATTTACTACCAAAATAAGTCACCATCAAGGTTCTGACTTTACAGATTTTAAATCACATTACTTGATAATCCATATTCTACATTATTCTGAATAGGTAAGAACCCAGAACCTTCTTCCTAGAAAGGAGAAAGCTTTCAGACAACAACAGAACCCACAGAATAAAAGATGATCTTCAACAGAAGATCAATGATCTTCAGTAGAAAATCAAGCATATTTACATTTAGGTTACCTACCTTCTTTCACAGCACCTTTGACTGACCAGTTTATAACAACAGGGTAAAGAAATATAGGGTCCTCTGATCCTGAGAGTTCTGTTGCAACATCTAAGGTTTTAAAAAATTAGTAAGTTGTAGGTTCTATTTAACATGAATAACCAAAAATGAAAATTCTTCGGAAGGAACAAAAAATGGGAAAATGTTCAAATGTTCATCCTAAATTATATGCCTTTAAAATGTCAACTAAAAAATAAATAAATAAATAAAATAAAATGTCAACTATATCATTATATTTTGGAGTTTAAAAAAATCCTGTGATCTCCATTATTCTTCTTTTATTTTTTCCCCCTAAAAGCCAGAGTCCACCACCAAATAGGTGAAGAGGTTCCAGGGCATGAGTCACTGTATTCAATAGCTGTTTTATTATCAGCAAATCCCAGACTCCAAAATCTTCCAATTATGTCAACTTCATCTTTACAAAATTACCCTTAAAAGACAGCAGTATAGAAAAATGAACAGCACAGCCACTGCAGCGAGGCTGCCTGGGTTCCAATTCTAACACTGACACCAGTAACTAAATCAATTTCTTAGGCAGATTTCCAAACTGCAAACTCCAAAATTCCCATCACTGTGTTAACAATGGTCCATTATGAAATTCCTATTTGACACAATGGCCAAAAATTAAACTACTCTTTCACTTGAACAGACCATGGTTCAAATCACTCACACATTAACACACCCACACTCACACCCACACACATACACTATCCTTTTATTTCTCAGGTACATTTCTGCCTTTAGAATAGTAACTCTCAATTTTGTGCCCTCCTCCCCAATGTATTTGGCAACATTTGCTTCCCAGTTGATTATCAGAGTGGGGTGAGAGGGTGGGGAAGTGGGGCGGGGTGGTGGGCAGATAGTGTGCCCCGCATCTATTAGTAGAAGCCAGGGATGTTGCTCGACATCCTATGTACACCACAGAGAAGAATTAGCTGGCCCAAATTGTCAATAGTGCTGAGGTTGAGAAACTCTGCTTTAGAATCAGAATTTAGGCTCAAAAAGAAGCCAGCTATGTAATCCTAAGTAAATCACTTAATCATTATGAACCACATGGAGGGGGGTGGGGCGGAGTGGTTAATAATCTGTTATTAACAGTGTATTGTTAGGATTAATGACATAATGTAAAAGCACCTTAAAGGATTTACCAAGTGCTAATCTCATCTTAATCCTTTTAACAAAATATTTTCTGATCTTAAAAAACATAATGCTAAACAGGAGTATCCAGAAAGAAAAAAAAATGACTACATTGCTTTGTCAGTTTGAGTAGGTGTGTCTCCAACAAGGCCAGCTGTTCATTTATTTTTTCAGGTACTATCATCTGCTGTGGCTTCTTAGGCTTGGAAGACTTCTTAGGAGAACCCTAAAAACATTGGTTAAGTGTCAGAATGTACTTCAACATGTCTCAACAGTTGTCACTTTCAAGTAATAATCTTTATTATTTCATACTTTCATTCTTGGTACACAAAACTATGATCTACATGGCCAAGTGATATAAATTAATCACAATAGTCATTTCATTCTAGCTAAATGACAAACATAATACTCAGTGTTTGATGGAGGTTGGCCAAAATATTTCTTCTCTTCCCTTCTCTTCCTTCCAGTAACTTCCACCCCCCTAATTAGTACTACCTGCTTCAACCAATACACACACTCTTCTGAAAGCAGCTGAGGGTAGAATGCTAAGAATCCTCAAAGGAAAGTTCCTAGCCTGCCCTCAGAAATATATTCTTTTTTTCCTTTTTCTTTTTTCCTTTCTTTTTTCCCAGAGGAGCTTCTTTACAACTAAGCTAATTGCCTTTGCTGCTTTGCCTTTCAGTGAAACATAACAAGATCAGCAATTAGTGGATTAAGCAATGGCAGGTCTGTACTCAGGCTCCCCTTGTTTTCAACAGTGTGTTCTCAACAAAACAAAAAACCCTCCCAAGCTCCTATAGGCTTAAGGGGACCTTGAGTAGCTATAAGGAGTTCTGACTCCTATAAATTCAGTATTAGCTTCTCAGTCCCTACAGCCTTAGAGAGAAGTAGCACGGACATTCTGCTAGGCTTGAGGCTCCATGGAAAGAGGCAAGGGGTCCTTTCCTATAACGAGGTGAAGGAACAGGGTGATGAGTCAAGCTTGGCCTGGGTGACATAAATGCCTGGCTGATGACTCTGAGAGTGAACACCACTTGGTGGGAAAAGCTCTTAAATTGCATCCAGCTTAATCAAAACTCTCTCTAAACCAAATAACCTCTACTCCAAAAAAGCATTATGGCTAAAAAAAATATGTACCTTTTTTGAAGCTTTTTGTGGCAAAGAAACACACTTACATATAATTCAGCATATAAAAGAGACAGAAATGGGGCTATTCCAACAGAAACAGAGTCCAGAGTGATAGTCTCTACCCCCACCCCAGTCAGTGAAGGGGCTTCAGGTGATTCCTAGTGTTCCTCGGAAACCCAATAAACTAAGCAACATTTCAAAATTCAATCCACAAAGACACATAACCACATAGCTTCAAGAAACGGCAATAAAACAGGTTCTGTAAGACCCACGCTTGCAAGGCAGATATTAAAAAGCAGTCTCAGACATTAGCAGTCTCGTAAAGAAGACAATTTAGGTGTCACAATGAGTTTAGGAAAGATCTACTGTGAACAAAGTAAAAAGCTCTGACATGTGTTAACTACATTCCATGACCCACCCAGAATAATAAAATCTTTAATTTGGGAGACTTTAGAGGCCTTTTAGTTCCAGGTCCAGCTGGGTGTAGGAAGCTCTCTATCAATGCCTAATGATCAGTACTGGTGAGAGAGGGCTCTTCAGTACTCTAGCAGGGATTTCTTTAAGTAGGGAAGGCCCTCAGTCATTTTTTGTTTATATAAACATGATAAATTTAAAACATCAATTTTCGGGATCCCTGGGTGGCGCAGCGGTTTGGCGCCTGCCTTTGGCCCGGGGCGCGATCCTGGAGACCCGGGATCGAGTCCCACGTCAGGCTCCCGGTGCATGGAGCCTGCTTCTCCCTCTGCCTGTGTCTCTGCCTCTCTCTCTCTCTCTGTGACTATCATAAATAAATAAAATTTAAAAAAAATAAAAATAAAAATAAAACATCAATTTTCTAATATGTTTGCTAATACTATATGACCCTTCAAAGACTCAAATAAGTATACATTTTAAGATGAGAAACAAAAATCAATTACCTCCTCCTGCATTTCTTCTTGGTCAGTCATACCAAATAGAGATTTACACCCTGATGTGATGTCCAACATCTTTTTTCCATAATTTATAATCATTACTGCCAGGTCATACTCTTTCCATGAACGCAGAATCTAATTAAAAATATTTCTTAATTATCCCTGTTGGAAACACTTGTCTATTTTCAAGTATCACCCACCATCTTTCATAAAGTCCAAAGTCTCATTCATGTTTTGGGTCGAAGACTTCCCCTGATTTTGTTAAGGAAACTGGAAGCTTACCTCCAGATCCTATTGCCCTACAATTAAAACTGCATGATTCCATTACTTTAAACAAAGGATAGATAACAAGATTATCTTATCAGAATTCCTCATATTTCTGGGACACATAGCCACGTATATTTTGGTGTAGGAAGTTAACAATTAGGAAACTATTTCCAACTTAAAAGATCCATGTTAAAACAAAATCATTCTAAAAAGGCCACATAACCACCACCTCCCATGATGTGAAATGGACAAGTACTGACATCAGAATGTCCTGGGTTGGGGGGAGTAGTTATATCAGTAAATGATTTAAAAGACATCTGGCAGTGGACTGGACCAGAGATAAACTGTTGTGAGCAGATTCTCTGTGAACCCTATGGGAAAACAGACATTACAGTCAGAGAAAGGGGAGCCCCTCTCCTCCATAATTCCTTATGAATTTCTATTCTTCGGCCTTTTCTAGCCAGGCCCTTACCTACTTCTCTGGGGTAAACCACTCATTTCCTTGTACTTTAAGCTTACAAAATATAAATTCTGAGCAGAATATAAATTCTGACATTCCCCGTGGTTTCATGACTTTATGCCTTTGTACCCCTAAGGCATCTCTCAGAACAACTTGCCCACCTTATTTATATAGCTTTACCTGGTCATTAAAACCTGGGCTCTAGCAGGAAAAGTTTCCCTGGCCAGCAATGTAATTTCCATATGCCCTCTGGAGCAAAGCATCATATAAAGGGGACACATTCATGGTGAATTCCACAGGGCAATTCTCTAAGAGTATAAATAAGCTTGTAGGAATTTGTTAGATGTAGGTCGGTCTGTTCTATCAGGCGGATTAGCTTAGTTATACGTATAAGTAACAACAACTTAAGTTATACTTAAGATCCTTTCCCCATGCAGGGAAAGGATATATATATATGAGTGGTTGCATAAATCTGATAATACCTACCTGATGCAGAGTGCTAAGAACTGGAAATACTCCTGAGAAACCAGGCAATAGTGTTAAACTAATACTGACTGTGAGACCAAGTGTAGGAAGGAAAATGGTGAAATAAAGGTTGAAAAGGCAGATGAGATTAGGTCAAGCAGGGCCTTGAATGTCAGGCAAGAGTTCAGTCTCTACAAAATGGATGTGAGAGAGTATGTTTTATTAGAAAGCCAAAATGAGCCAATACTTCCGCTCCTTTCAACTTTGCTCTCTGACATACTTGGATCCAAGGCTTAGAGAGAACTAGAAAGAACTGTGTAATCTTTTCCCTTGTTTTAATATGCCAGTAGAAAATGATAAATGATCAAGAATTCTCCAATCAACAGAAAAATAGAGAATCAATTCTACTAACAAACCAAATGGTAAACAGAAACAAAAAGACTATGCCAGATGTTGAGCATAATAATTTTTTAAATGCAAAAAATAATGAAACATTTAGGATGACACTTTTCAGAAGTGGCACTTTATTTGGAATTCTGGCAACTTTTAGAAAAAATAGTGCTGCCTAAAGAAGAAAGATTGAGCCATCTGAAAAGGTTACCAATGATTTAAACAGAGGAAAAAAACCCAGAGCCATTAGACTGATTGGGCTTTCCATGTCATAACAGAAAATCCACACAAAAATGTGTTTATAAAAAAAAATGAACACCTAAAGTCTGGGACTCGAGGCAAGGCCAGGGCTCTGGGGCTATTGGTCAGGCTGGAGGAAGCTTCTGAAAGGGCAATTCTTAGTGTAACACTATGGGACAAAACCAGCTCTAATATTAAAATCCTGACACTGATACACACTTTAGTTTTTACAAATATCCAGAACACATTCAGGGTCATTCCTACAATAATCTCTCACTATATTCTTCAGGTTGGGGGTGGGGAAGAGCTAGTGGAGTTGTGGCTGGCAGGTAAAGCAATACAGGGCCAGCCCCAAGCTGCTGTGTGCTATGAGAGAAAAATCTCCCGAAGCTGAAAGACAAGGCATGTGAATTTGAGGACTTCAACATGCAGTAGGCCCCAGATGCTGGTCTCTTGTTCCAGGTCAGTAGTCTCTCCCATCTTCCAGAGGGGTTCTTGCAAAATCTCCCATTCTTCTCCATCTCTGAAACCCACCCTTACTTCCCACCTTCTCTCTCTCTCTGAAACCCACCCTTACTTCCCACCTTCTCTCTCTCTCTCTCTCTCTCTCTCTCTCTCCCCCCCCCCTTGCTTTCTTTTCACAGGGGAAATGTAAGGAAAGTAATTTATCTCCTGTCCAGAAATCTACCTACATGCTTACCTGTAACTACAACCATCCATCCTACCCTCCTGTTAAAGAGGTCAATCTCCTGCCCAGAATCATTCCTCCCACATGTGCTAGGGTCTCATTGCCGCCTGCCTTCTCCTATATCCACAGATAGTACCAATCCTAATATGCTGTGTTTTTTTTTTTCTATACGTGTGTGCCCATGATAAAGTCTAATTTATCACTTAGGTGCTGTGAGAGGTTAAGAACAAAAACTTTAACAAAAGAGAACAATTATAACAATGTACTGTAATAAAATGTTAGGCTACTACTGGCCTTCTGACAACTCATTAGACGGACAGCCAACTGCTTCCCGAATGGAATTGACCATGGAAAGCAAAACTGCAGATAAGGAGGGACTGCCATAGTTCAGTTTATCATCTCTCACCTTCTAACTCACTCCCTACCTCAGGTTCTATCTCACTTTATTAGTTGTTGTGCCCCCAAAATAATTTCTTTTTTCTAAAACGCAAATTCATCATTTCCAGGTTTAAAACCCTGGAATGGCTCCTCCCTTACCTCATGAGATGGCCATTCATAATCTGGTACCTGTTCACTACCCCACTTTTTAAAGTGACTGAAATAGATCCTTCATAATTAAAGATAAATCTGATTCTTCTTTTCCTAAACTGTAACATTACTTCATATTTTCTCATTGATTACTCCCTAAAGGCCACATTAAAAATCAAATATCTGTCAAATATTTTTTAAATATTTGCCTTTAAGCCTGTTATTAGTGTCTTGTCATAAAAATTTTTTTTTACTTATCATGTAATCTATCTTTTTATCAGGTTTATCTTTTTCTGTGTACCTTTTGAATTTTATGCCCTATTGCAAAAGGAGTCTCTTCTGACTTCAAAGCCATGAAAATATCCATATGTCTTTATTTTGTTTATGATAGGAGGCAGGACTCTGGCTTTGTTTTCAGATGAATAGTCAATGATGCCAGCACCTTTTATTAAATAAAATATCTTAATATATTTTCATTTTCCCAATAAATCCACATGCCACCTTTGTCATATATTAAGTTCTTCTATAGACCTGGGGCTGCCTGGCTATTCCTGGACTCTTCTATTCCTCTGAACTATTTGCCCACTACTTTGTTAACACCATTTTTTTAAATGAAGTAACCTTATAATAAATTTTAGTTATCTACTCACAACTTTTAAATTATTCTAATCAATTTCAGAGAACCCCCATTAGGATTCTAATTAGAACTGTGTATTTATTTATTTATTTATTTATTTTTAGAACTGTATTATATTTAAATACTATTTTTGGAAGGATTTATATTTCTGTGACAGTAAGTCTACCTATTCAGGAACTTGGCATGGCCTGCCATATATTCAGATATTCAGATCTTATTTTGTGCCCTTCAGTAAGATTTTGGTTCTTTCATTTGGATCTTTTAGCACTCTGGAGGTTTAAAATGTTGTATTTTTTTCTCCAAGTTTTTATTTAAATTCTAGTTAATGAACATACAGTGGAATACCAGTTTCAGGTGTAGAATTTAGTGATTCATCACTTACACACAACACCTGGTGCCCTCCTTAAAACCCATCACCTAATTTCACCCATCCCCCTGACCACCTCTCCTCCAGAAAATACTGTTTGTTCTTTATAGTTAACTGTCTCTTACAGTTTGCCTCCCTTTTCTTTCTTCCTCTCCCTATGTTCATCTGTGTAGTTTCTTAAATTCCACATATTAGTAAAAATGTGTCTTAAAATATTGCACATTATTAGTGGTATATTTTCCTCTCTCCATTTCTAATTGGCTACTATTAGTAGTAAAAAAATAAAGTTTTACGCATCTCACAATCATTTTTACAAATTCTTTTTCTTTTAATTCTAATATTTTTTTAAACTAGGTTCTCATGAGTTTTTGAGACCTCTACAATTACAGATGAATTATACTTTTTTAATATTGTAAACTTATTTCATATCCTTATCTACTGCATAAGATAAAATCTCTACAAATAATGAATCACACTCTTAAGAGTCAGCATCTCAGGATGCCTGAGTGGCTCAGTGGTTGAGCATCTGCTTTTTTGGCTCAAGGCGTGATCTCTGGGTCTTGGGATGGAGTCCCACATCAGACTCCCTGCAGGGGGCCTGCTTCTCCCTCTGCCTGTGTCTCTGCCTCTCTTTGTGTGCCTCTCATAAATAAATAAATAAAATCTTAAAAAAAAAAAAAAAAAAGCATCTCCTACACCTGATTTTTAAGGAAACAGTTTCAGAAAATTGCCATTTAGTGTATTTGCTATAAAATTTTGGTAAAGTCTTTATCATTGTTCAATAGACTCCATTCATAACTTACATATAATTTTTCTAGGAAAGGTTACTAAGTGCTATCAAATGCCTTTGTAGTATTTTTACTTAATCTAATTGCCTTTCTTTTTTAATTTGCTGTTGTAAAAAATTCAAGTTTTGTTTTAATTCAGACTTGATCTTTAATCTTGACAATGACACTGTCCTAAGACAGAAAGTGACCAGATGCCTACCAGAAGCAGCGAAGTATGATAAGACAAAACAGACTTGAAGAAAATTAATACAATGTCTTTTTTTGTCCCGATTAATATTTGGGGCCTTGTCTTCTCTTTTTCAGGTATAAAAACAGCTACTCCTTCTTTATTTGTGTTTGTATTTTCCCAGTACCTCTGTTTATCCATTTATTTTCAACCAATATTTGTCTCATTGTTTTAAGGCTTTATCTTGATTGTATTCCTTCTCTCTTAAATACTATATCTCTTCTTCCTTTTTCTTAGTTTTGCTGAATTAGCCATTTTTCCTCCCTGTCATTCCTCTCTTTATTTTTCCTTCTTATCAATTTAGAAATGCTACTGTGCTTTAAAAGTACTGCACATGGCAACTCATTCCTGAATCGTCTTTAAATACATATATTCTATCAATAGAAAATAGTAATTTTATATTACATGTATTTTTTAAAACACAAAACCATGCACCAAGAATTTCTATCTGGTCTCCCCGCCCTTGACCCCAAACAAGATAAAAGTTTTAGTTCTAGGTTACTAATAAGCTTCTTCTTTCAAAGTTAACACTTCTATTTCAAGAATTCCTAGTTAGCATTTATGTTACAAAATCGACATCACCTCATTATTACCTATTTAATTTTAATAATACATATATTGCAAGATTCATTGCTCCCATTATTCGGCTCCTTTTTGTCTTTCCCTACCTTGGGCTTTCTCTCCTGAACCAACTGTCATTTGATAGAATATTTCCTCAAGTGTTTTCCTCAGATAAGTACATTGGCAGAATATTTTTTAAATGCCTGAACTCCTGAAAAATGTTTATTTTGCCCTGACAAAGGAATGATAGCTTTCCTGGTTATTAGCTTTTGGAACTCTGTCTTCTCCCCTCAGGATTCTACAAACGTTGCTCCAGTATTTTAGCTTCTAGTATTGCTGATAAAGTCTGAAGCTAATAGATTCTCTTTCCATTGCAAATAACCTGTTCCAAAACTTTGGATATTTCTTTATCCTTGGACTTCAAGAAGCTCACCACCAAGTGTCAAGACACAAGTTCTTAAATTAATCGGTCTAGGACTGAGGAAAACTATTGTCCATTTTTTAATTTCCTACCTCCAGAACTCTTTATTTCATGTTAGGACTTCTGGATCTGCCTTCTGAATTTATCTCTAGATAATTCCATTCTATGCTAGCTAATAGCTACCCTCGCTCAGTCTCTGCACAGACAAGGTTAAAGATGCAGTGGTAAACCAGTAAGCAATGGAAAGATATAATTTTCTGCCCCTGAGGTCAGGCCATAAACAGCTAGCAATCATGACTTTTTTGCCAAGATAGAAGGAAAAGGCCTCTCTGTTTCCAGACCTTTGCTGAAGCAAACTGAAGTCCTAACAGATGGATCGAGTCAGCCCACCCATGCAGCGTTCTTCCAGACCCCTGACCAAATCACAAAAGGTCCTGTGAGGACCATATAAAACAGGCAGGCAGATATGGCCCTTCTTTGAGGAAATTCCCTGGATTCAGTCAACTAAAGCCTATGAAGAAACAGGCAATGCTGGTCTTTGAGCCAAGCAATGAAAATTAAATAAACTTACCTATCAGCCTCTGGGCTCTTGGTTCTTTCTCGTTTCCAAGGTGAATGAGGTCCCACAAAATGCACTCTTTCCCAATCCTTCTCTTGGCCTAAGAGACACCCTCCAGGCTTTACCAACTGACCTACTCAGGCAACTTTTGATCTAAAATGCACTGTGGGTACTATTTTTTAAAGTATTCTATGTAATAAAAGTAATTTAGCTTTCTAAATCATTGCTATTCCTAAATTCTATGGCACTAGACAAAGAATGAGATAAATACCTTTATTATGTAGAAGATACAACAAGCTATCATGTGTTGTACACTTTCAAAACTTGCAGTATGTTTCTTTGAGTGGATGATATTTGGTAATCCTTGCAAAACCACTACACACTTTATCAAGATCTAAAAAATAGAAGCACAATAGTTTCTGTTGAAAACATTACCCTCACTCATTAGGAAATGCTCTATTCAAATCATTAAAGTTTTAAACCAAATTTTATTATTATCAGTAATTGTCAATAAATTACTTATTTATATAAGAATGCACTTTGAGATAAAATTAATACATTCAATTTCAGATGAGTCCCTCATCTAAAGTAACTTGAAAACTAGAGAAGAGGATAAAATAAGTATACAAAGATTACAAAACAGCACATTTTGACAAGTGTCATAAAAAAATATAGGCAGAATATTACATACACAAAGCACTAAAGGCACATCCAGTCTTACGAGGACCTTAAAAAACCATTTGGAGAAAGATGTACCATATTAAATACATGGTGATACGAGGTAATTGAAATAATAGTTTCCTTTAAAATTACAACCAAGCATTCATATCCCATATCCCATAAATATTGGTGTTTATGCCACCTCATATTATGTGATCCTGAATTTGATCAAGAGCTAGATAATTAAATTTACCTTTCAATACTCTTGCACTGTTCTGAGTAACATTATTGTCAGAAAAGCAGGGCTGAGACTGCATCAATCTATTAATCATCCAGATTATCAAAAGACAAGTTAACGTATGGATGCTGGTCTTTTGTAGGCACACTAATTGCTACAAGCCACCATTCTAACAATATTATTATCATTACTGTACACTTATGAGTATTTGGAATGTTTCTTTAATTCCTCCCCATCACTACCCAACCCCACCCCTAAGCAGACTGCCTTTGCCGCACAGCCTGAACCAGCAGATTTAGCCTCCAAGACAAGCCACTGGGAATGAGCCTTCCAGGTCATGGAGAGGGTAAGTGTGAGAAAAGAAGGCAAAGAAGGTGGGAAAGTAGAGATTCTCAGAAGGCATGCTCACACTATACCATATCCCCAAATCATGTTAGCAATTTAGTAGTTTTGTATGTATACACACACACACACACACACACACACACACACACAAATACTCAAGTATACATAGAGGGAGGGTTAATGTTATGTTAAATAATGCTATGTCACAAAATGGAATTCATAAACACTTGCTTGAACTATGCATTTCTGTTTCAACCATGTCTTGTGAAAAATTCCTCCAAGTCTACAGGTATAGTTCAAATTCATTATTTCCAATGACTGCCATTATATGATTTAGCGTGCAACAACCATTATTTATTCAGCCATTTCCAGAATCCCCATGTTGCACACACTTTTACAGCTGACATTTTACAATCTAGTATACTGGCCATCCTCCGGCTACTGCACTTTGTCTTTGTCTCCAGCTTTTTTTGTCACCACCAAGAAGGCCACAAGAAACACCCTTGTACATGCTTAGTTGCCAATATGAGTGGCAATTTCAGCACCAGCTTTGAGATGTTACCACGTGAGGATGAAGCACCATTTTCCAGGGCAAAGTATACACTCTATATCAATGACAATTACTTGGTGTTGGGTCCCCAGTAGGTAGAACACACGGATCTGGGAACTGAGGGGTGGAACTAGGAATAGCATCTTACTAACTGGTGATTTTATTCTATGGGATAAATTACTAATAGAAGGATTAGTATCAAGTGTGTGTCAAGTATATTTGTTTTTAATTTTTAATTAAATTTAGATTTAGTTTAATTAAAATTAAGATTGCTTTACCAAAACCCAAAGCCTACAGTAATTCACATGTTCCCTATCAATGAATGAGAATGCCTTTGCCCCACATCGTCACGAGCAAGAAGAGTTACACAGATCTTTTCAATTCTGTCAGCAATATTATATTGTTCATTTAATGTGCATGTCTAAGGATATTCAGAGTTTGAGCATCTTTTCATGGTTCTTGGCCACTTGAATTTGCTCTCCTGTAAACTGCCTATTCATATCCTGTGGACATTTTTTTAAATTAAGTTGTTGTCAATTTGTAAGACTTGTTAGTACTATATATATAAATATCCTTGTTAGATATTTTTTCCAAATCCACAAATTTTCTACTATCTTTGTTATGGTCCCTTTTGTCACACATAGGTTGCCATAAATATTGTCAATAGTTCTTATCTTTCTTATTATTTCTAAGTGGTCTGTCTTGCTTAAAAAGGATTTCTACAACCCTGGATTATACATGTAACCTGGGATTTTTTTCCCTTAACTTTTTGCTTTATTTTACATTTAAGTCTTTAGTACATCTGAACTTTTTATATACGGTATGATATAGGTGTCAAACTCTATTTTCTTTCAGATGAATATCCAGGGGTTTCACCAGCATTTACTAAAAATATCCAGTCTCTTCCTGCTGAAGTGGATGCCAATTCTGTCACATATTCTCATACATATTGAGGCCTATTTCTAGTATCTCCTCTTGCATTCCACTCACTTTTCCTATTTTAAACAATACAATTTATTAGAACTTTTTTTTTGAGGCTTCTCCTCAAAAGTCCACTCTCTCACCTATAGCAAAAGGCACCCTAAATCAATGGGGTGCAAGAGGATGACAGTGGATTATCCTGAACTTGACCAACTGAGCACTGGTTGCAAATATTGGTCCCAATGTGGTATCCTTGCAAGAGGACACTAAAAAACTATGCATTGCTATGGCTAATGTTTTCTTTTCTATTCAACTGGGAAGAACCAGAAGAAGTTCCCATTCATACTGGGAAGACAAAAGTACGTATTCAGCATCTTTCCCCAGGGCAGTGATAATCCTCCCAGCCTCTGACATATTTCAAGAAATGAACTGAACTCTCTGGGCATTTCTCAAAAACAAAACATTAGATCATTACATCAATAATATGTTAATCGAAATTAAAAGCAAGAAATGGCAAGTGCCCTCTGGAGGGTTGAAATAAACCCTGTGAAGATTCGGGAAACTGCCACATTAATGTACTATTTGGGGAATGCTGAGACACTCCCTCCCATGTAGGTCTGATATCTGGCATCTCTCACCTCTAAGAAGAAAGGACAATGCCAAATAAATGCCTTTGGGTTCTCGAGGAAGCATACACCACACTTGAGAATGCTGTTCTACAATCTATCTACAAATGACATGGAAAGCTGCCAACTATGAGTCTAGATTTTGGATTCTGGAGGCAGATCTCCTAAGCAACTGAACTCCTAAATGTGGGGATGTGGGAGAAGGAGGCACATCTATGCTCCAGTATAGCCACACCAAGGCAAGTATTTGTTAAGTTACCCAAGCCTATTAGTTTTCTCAATGGTGAATTAAAAAAATCTGAGTTGATGATGATAATGATAACGATGATGGTGAAAACTTTCTAAAAGATAAACAGTGAAACCTTACTTCTCTCATTAGTTCCCTGTGGTAGGCAGAATTTTACAACCATCCACAAGATTCTTCCCCCTGGTGTACAAGCCCTATATAATCCCTTCTCTTGTGTGTGGGTAGGACCTGCAAATATGGCAAGAATATCACGCTCATGACTATCTTGTTATATGAGACTCCTCCTTGTGCATACTAGAGGAGACTTTCCTGCTGGTCTTGAGGAAGCAGATTGCCATGTTACGGAGAAGACCATGTGGCAGGGGACTGGTGGTGAGCCTTTAGGAGCTAAGGACCTCCTATCACCTGAGCACAAGGAAATGAGTTCTCAACAACCAGTGAGTTTGGAAGAGGCTCTGCAACCTCAGGTAGGATCACAGCTCTGGCCATCACCTCGATTTCAGCCTGATAAGACCCTCCACAGAAGACTCAGCCAACCCATATCCAGTCTCCTGTCCCACAGAAACTATGAGATAGTAAGTATGTATTGTTTTAAGCCAATAAGTTTACAATGATTTGTTAGGAAGAAGAGACAACTAATATAATCTCTTCAGCCAGCTCTCACCTACTCTTTTTCCATAAATTCCAACTCCTCAATCACCAAGAAACCAAATATTTTTTCTTGGGTCATCTACCAATTATTTTCCCAGATGATGACTTTAACAATATGTTTTTGAATAAATAATGCTGTTTCTAACATTACACAAGCATAAAAATTGAAATGACTTAAAAAAAAAAAACTAGAAAAGCAGATTGTCAATGTTTAAACATGGATAGCAATGGGGCTGAATGTTTTCAGAGAAATACATTTTAGTCCTTATTTATGTTTGTCCAGACATAATTTAAGTTATTAAAATGTTTTTCAGTTAACTCATGAAATTTTACACCTGTCTTTGACCTATTTGTACATTACAAAAGATACATTGTTTTTTTTTTTTTTTCTAAGATGCATTGTTGAATTTCCTTTGTAAAAATATCCTTATTTGGGGGGATAAATATGCTTACCTGTATGACAGGTACCAAAACAATATTGTGGTAGATTATAGGAACAAGGAGGCCATAACATTGAGTCACAGCTTGAAGGGCATAATTGGAATCATTTAGGTAGTTGCTAAGTTCCAATGCCACTAATATTCTCTCACATTCAATTAATCTAGCAATCTGTAAAAAAAAAAAAAAAAAGAAACAGATACTGTTACTCAAAGTGAACATCAAGTGCTTCACCAATGTGTCTCTAAGGAGAAGAAAGGGTAGGAAATGTGATCCTTGTGGCTTAACAACATGTTAGTATGTTAAAATGTTGATATGAAGAAAATCTAAATTCAAGAACAATTCTAACTCCACAACAATGTTATGTATAGATAAGACAACCTTAGACTTAAACTTCAGAACATTTTATAAATAATACAAATACCACTAGTAATGAAAAAGGGACCAATCTTTTTAAATTTTTAGGTAAAACTAAAACTTGGCTATATTTGGTCAGCCCAGGTAGCTCAGCGATTTAGCGCCGCCTTCAGCCCAGGGTGTGATCCCGGGGACCTGGGATTGAATCCCACTCAGGCTCCCTGCATGGAGCCTGCTTCTCCCTCTGCCTGTGTCTCTGCCTCTGTGTGTGTGTGTGTCTCTCATGAATAAATAAAATCTTTTTAAAAATTTTTTAAAAATTAAAAAATAAAACTTGGCTATATTTTAATGTTAGAAAAAAATCAAGCTTTTTCAAAACATAAATTGTAACAAATCATAATTAAAATATTTGTCTCTAATTTTGCCCCCATTGACTAACAAAGTCCCATTTTCTTTCGGGATTTGTGAAAAAAAAAAATGGTAAATTTTCAGTAGACCAAATTAATCTTCTATTATACTTCTGCTACTTAAATAAAAATGGTAGCAAAATAGAAATTATGATTAAATGCTACTTTAAAAAAGTAGAGATCCTATCCTACTTTTCCTTCCCTTTCCCGAAGGAAGATTTCACTATATTTCTTCTCTCTCTTTTTTTTTTTTTTTTTTTTTTTTTTTAGTTTTTATTTATATGAGGGAGAGAGAGAGAGCAAGCACACGAGTGGGAGGAGAGGGAGGGAAGCCAACTCCCCTCTGAAAATGAAGCCCGATGTGAAGCTCCATCCCTCGACCCCAAGATCATGACCTAAGCCAAAACCAAGAGTCAGACACAACCTATTGAGCCATTCAGGTGCCCCTGTTTTTCTATATATACATACAAAATTACATACAAAGAAATTTATCAGTGGCAACCAGAAATTTCCAGGAGTAAATTTTTAGTAGAATGGTAACCCAGCATTCTGAAATTCATTGAAGTACTTAAAGATGGTCTTTATAAAGGCAACATAGTATGAACAGGATGTTGTTTGTAAGTGCTTGGGCTCTGTAAGACTGTGAACTTACCCTGGACAAAAGGGCCATGGCTTGTTTGTTTGTTTTTTCATTTTTGTATCCAAAGACACTGGCAAAGTCTCATGTAACAATTTATTGGTTGATTAATTAATAAATGCATGGGTAGGAAAAAGCAACTGTAAAAAACAAATACATTGAAAAAAACCTCGATGTGCCTAAGATTTCCTTCTATAGAAGGAAAAAGGAAGAGGGAGAAAGAAGAGTGATGTTCAATCTAGAATGAAAAAATAAAGCAAAGGATTGTTTTTAAAAGCGAGATGTTAAGAGTTGAAGGTTGTAGATGTACATACAGCAATGTTTATAGCCACCCTGAGAATCCAGCAGTAGGAGATAGGTTACATTCCTGCCTCTATTCAGGAATGCAGTATTAAAATGAAAAACACTTTAGTATGAAAACAAATACTCGTTGACGTTCTTCACCCCAGAAAGGCAACAGTACCTAAGAGAGAAACACAGGAGAAACTAGCCAAAATAGGCAAGATCACACCAGATGTCATCTTTATATTTAGATTTAGAACCAATTTGGGTGGTGGCAAGACAATTAGCTTTGGCATGATTTATGATTCCCTGGATTATGCAAAGAATAATAATGAACTCAAACATAGACTTGCAAGACATGGCCTGTATGAGAAGAAGAAGACCTCAAGAAAACAGGGAAAGGAATGCAAGAACAGAATGAAGAAGATCAGCAGGACTGCAAAAAACCAATGCTGGTGCTGGCAACAAAGTGAGCTGTAGAATGGACAACGGAAGGAGTAAAGATTCTGCAGTGACTTTGTGCTGATTGTGCAGATATTTCATGAGAGAATTAATAAACTGAGAACTGTAAAAAATTTTTTTGATAAATTGATATGTATCTGCATGAAAATATCTTCAAGATAAATTACAGGGGCACTTGGGTGGCTCAGTCAGTTGAGTGTCTACCTTCAGCTCAGGTCATGATTCCAGAGACCTGGGATTGAGTCCCACATTGGGCTCCCTGCTCAGTGGGGAGTCTGCCTCTCCGTATCCCTCTGCCTCTCTGCCCCACTTGTTTTCTCTCTCTCTTGCTCTCTCACTCAAATTTTTTTAAAAAATAAATTATAAGAAATGTTAAATAAGAAAATTGTGGAATAGCAAAGAGACTGTGATGTCATTTTTATAAAATAATAACTTGCCTATGCATATTTTTAAATATCAGGGATAAAAACAAAACAAAGAAAACAAAATCAGAGTTATTTTTAGTAAGAACAGGATTATGATGCATTTCACTTTGTACATTATAACTTTTTGAATATCTGAAATTTATACTACTTTTGTAGAGACAAAAAAAATAAATTGAAAAGAAGAAAAAAATATATATGAACTTGGTCCTATGAAACCTATAAGGAATATCAAATAAACCTGCATGATCGTAAAATGACCTCTCAGCCCATTCACAAATCAGGATATGCAATCCCAAAAAAACATGAACTTGAAACATCAAGAAACAAATAAAGGGAAATTGGCACATTTTTGGTCATTTTTAGATTACTTACTTGTTGAGAGGGGAAAATCTCATTGCCTTTAATATTATCACAGAAAAGATTTTCTTCTTTAATTTTAATGTCACTTGTTACAAAAATATTTCTAAGAAAAAGGTATAAGAGGATTGAAGAAGTCTCTGCCAAAATATCTGAATGTAATCTGCAAAAGAAAGTAAATGATGTTACAGGTATACATATAAAATGATATAGCAGGTAAATGCACCTTTTTAGATTGATCTGTTCTTAATATCTACACAGTGATCCCAAAATAGCAGCAAAAATTTGTGGAATAACTTCTCTCACACTGCTGCTTAAATTAAAATTAAAGATTATGTTTAACAACTAAGAAAATGAAGCTTCTGACATATTGTGTCACAAATACATAAAAATAACTATCAGTAAAATGTTCTGGTTCTAAAGAAGTTTATATACTTCTTTTCTATCAATATCATGAAATCACTACAGATATTCAGAAACTTGGAAAATAGGCCCAATATTTCAATTAATAAACTTTGTGGAAATAAGGATCACCTATAGCAAGAGCCACCATGGGTACAGAAAAAAAGAAGAAAGAAAGAGGCAGGGAGGGAAGGATGGAGGGAGGCAGAGTCTTAATAACTCTTGGATTATTTTTAATTATCTTTCCTAAATTGCAGTCAACAGTGCCAACCATTAGCAAAACTGTGAAATCTGCAACCTTCCTTCTTTGTTTCCAATATTCCCTTCCTTGCTCTCAGCTTTACTTGGTGGCAAACTCTCTCTTCTAAGCTTCAGGTCCACCCTCCATTTCTAAAAAACAAGGAAGGATGTGACATCAGTAATTTATACTTGAGGACAAGCTGCTTCACCACCGTGTTAAACGTGGGAATTGGGATCCCTGGGTGGCGCAGCGGTTTAGCGCCTGCCTTTGGCCCAGGGCACCATCCTGGAGACCAGGGATCGAATCCCACGTCGGGCTCCCGGTGCATGGATCCTGCTTCTCCCTCTGCCTATGTCTCTGCCTCTCTCTCTCTCTCATTGTGTGACTATCATAAATAAAAAAAAAAAAAAAAAAAAAGTGGGAATTATATTTGCTAGGAGAAATTTAGTTCTCTCATTCCTGCAACTCATACTGACTCTCTCTTCACTCACATGATGATCATCAGTATCTGCACATAGGTAGGCAATGCATCCAAGCTGTTGCCTTTCGTGGCTCCATTTCCTTCCCTAAAGACTCACACGCTGGCCAGTCATTTCAATAGTGACCTCTCTAATGCTACAGATCCTGCACCCCTATTTGAAGCCATAAATCAGCCTGCCTGCCCTTGCATAGATGTCACTGGCTGCTTTTTTAGCCCTGCTACAATAGTCAGTCACTTATTCACTTATTAACTTCATTTGATTTTTTTTCCATTCAAACTAGTGTTTGCCAAATACCTACCACATAGAAAACACTATTCTAGGCCTTGGGTTAATAAAGATGAGTCAATGAGGCCTTAGCCACAAGGAATTGGGCTCTATGACAAATTCACATTATGTGATATCACCTTCGTCATTAGTCCTTTTCAGCAACACTTCCATTATTCCTCATGTCTCTTTGTTCACAATCCCAACAGCGAATGCTCTAAACCTTCTGCTCTCCATTCTACGTGCTCCTCTATCCTCCTGGCTCTACCACCATGATGTCCTTATCACAGCAATTTGCTTGTATCCTCAGTTTCTCCCTCTCCACTGTCTCCTTCCTCTCCACCCTCAAACATGCTTTCCTTGAGCCTGCCCCCCACCCCCAGGGGTCTGCCATCCTCCTCTCTACCACCAAACTTCGCATGAGTGATCTTAGCTTATTCCAGTTCTCCATTTTCAATCACTTCTTACCCAACTGCAAACGGTTTCTGGCCCATTGCACCACAAAAAAATAGCCCTCTTGAATCATCAATGGCCTCCTAACTGCCAATTTTAAAAGCCTTCATCTCAGTTTTTATCCTACCCAACCTTTCTGTAGCATTTCTTATGGAGCAAAGCCCCTGCCTGACCTTGCACTAGCATTTAACACTGTGGACCAGTCCCTCCTGGGTGATACTCTCATACTCTCACTTCCCTTGGCAATATACTTTTCCAGACTTTCACCTGCTGGACTATTCCTTTTTATAGATTAAGTTATGATAGTTGAGTCTTCTTCTTTCTTTCTTTCTTTCTTTTTTTTTTTTTTTTTATTGTAATGGAAGGGACTGACTTAAGTTTTGATTGCCAAAGCATCTACTTCAAAGAGGCATTCACTTCAAAGATGGCTTTCTCTAATCAAGATATTGCCAGTCACACAACTAGATAAAGAGCCAGGCCACCTCTCCCACTGAGGCTCCTTTGTTTTAGAAATCTTGGTTGATTTCAATACATGACAACTGGGGCCATTTGTTTATTTCTGTTCCCTTGCTTTAAATATACTCTTACTTTTTTAATTCAACAACAAAGAGTGAGCCTATGAAATCCTAGGCACCCTTGACCTCAATAAAAGCAGAACCCCAAGCCCCTGATGTCTCTCTCTCTTTACCTATGACCTTGCTGTGCGGCCCCAGGTGTGCTGTGTAATTTCCAGATCCTGTAAGTAACAAACTTTTATTTTTTTCAAAATTTCCAGATGGTTATTGAAGAGCGTCTTGCAATCATAAGAAGAACCACAAGGGCTGGTTCAGATACAGCATTGGTTATTGATAGGCTGAGACCAGCACAAAATATTTTCAGTACCCTTCCTTGTTTCCATCTCCTTGCTTCAGCCTCTTAAGTGTAAGCAATGTCCAGCATTCAACTCCAGTTTCTATCTTTTCTGCTAAACAGTTCTTCCTTGGGAGATAGCACTCGTCAAAACTTCAATGATGACCTCATGGACATTTTCTCAATCTATCTCCAGCCTTCACCTCTTTCCTAAGTGTCAGTACTAAATATTCAACCATCTACTGGGCACCTCATATCCACAAAGGCATCCTGCTGGAAAACTAAACTCAAAATATTTCCTATCAAATCCATTATCTCTTCCAAAAACTTATCCCAACTCTCTCATTCTCCTAGGACACACTATAGGCCTGCCTGCCAGTCAGGTAACAACAGCAATCCGAGTCAACTTCACTACTTCTACTCTCTTGTCCCCATGTCACATAAAAGCTTCCAAGCTCTGTGTCTTCCTTTTCTAAAGTGCCTCTCAAATCCATCCTGCATAGCACCTAGCATTTTTGTACATGGATAATGCTAAGTCTACATTTGTTTAATTGAATGGAATTATACCTTTATGTGAATAAGCAGTATCAAAGTCTTGCCTCAACCAGCATGTGCATTTAAAGTCATTATCTTTGAGGAATAAAGGGTTTATCTTCTTGTTAAAGACATTTCAGGCATTAACAAGCAGGTGAAAGAGACTGTTGTTTTGAACTTGTTGAGACAGCCTGAAATCATTAATGCTCATTTCTGAAGTTGTTCTTAATTTTTTTTTCTTTTTAAGGAAAAATGGCCATAAAGCAAAGGATGGCCTGTGGTTTTACATGGCTCCTACCAACCCGTTTGCAGTTGCTGATGGTCTAATCCTGGGAGCCTCTTCAAGCAAAGGAAAAACCTTCTTATCCTAACAGCCCACCCATCAGACCATAAATTTAACCCCAACTTGCTTGTTACAAAAGTCCCCAAAGCATATTTGTGTTTTCTAGAATAACCAACATTATCTTGGTTATTATTTGGTATCTTTGTCCCATAGCCTTCACTACTTTAAATTCAGAATGCATCTATATGTCTCCTATGCTTTTTCTGACTCTGGCAAAGAAATTTCTAACAGGAACTCAAGAACTTGGAATGTATATGCTTATTAAAACACTTATTAGAAATAGTTTTACATTGACTATCTTAACATGAAATTGAATATTAATTATAGGCTTCACACCCAACATCCATATTCTCAAGCATTAATATTTTAAAAGAATATTTCTAATTACCTTCTCTGTGTAATAGTCATTATATTGCTTAAACAAATAACAGACTGTTCATCATGATGTAGTGAAGCAACAAAATAATCCCAAACTGGTGAGAAAACTTTCTTAGACACCTCATAGTTACCAATCTGATAGGCAACCTACAACAAAGAGTACATTATTTTATGCAATATTTTTATTTGTGAAATGTATCTTTTAAACAGGAATTTTGAGACAGTCTGCTCACACATTAGTTTCATACACAGTTATTCACATTTGTTGTTTTGTTCTACAGAGCCATAGTAAGGTATTGATAGCCACTGGCAAGGGAGGCAGGCACATTTTGAAATCTCTTTTATTTCTAAATTGCATGGAAATTTGAAACCCTGTAAGGATGTTTCAAATTCTCATAAGCAAAACAAAGATCACATCTGAGCCAAATTAATTTCATTTCCATCTATCTCAGCAGTGCACTCCATTTATTATAGACACTGTTATAATGAACAATCTGTTCCAAGAGAAACAATCAGATTTCCCAAACCCAAAATATGAAATATACTTCATTCTCTTCTGGTTTAGACTGACACTTTCAGAGCTTTTTGCAACAAAGGGTTCACAGCTAAAAAGAGTGAAAAATAAAACCGAGATGCTTCCAAGAGGCCATGATATGTTTTTAATTCAACACATTCAACATTAGGCAAAATAACTGATTGCACTGGTAAAAACAGAAGCTTACAAGAAGAAAAATCCTCAACTTATCTATTTCTTTTGGTAGAACACATTTCTTTACAGCTATTTCTTAAAATCATTCTGTTCAAATATGTACAACAATATAAAATCTCATCACGAGTTATGTGCTGCTTTAAATCCTTAATGGAAGCAGGTAAGATATAAAATACAAATAAATTCATTAAATTAAGTATGTAAATGACATGTTGCTAGAATATATTCCACTCAAGGGAATAACTTACAGGGCCAGAACTTTTTAAATCTGCCAACTCTGCACTCATAATCAACCAACCAGTAAGGTTTTATGAAGTTTCTACTCTGTGCTAAGCACTGTAAGGATAGGTTCTTCAAAGCTTAAAATGACCTTATACTCCATTAAATTCTAATCAAGTTACAGACATAAAACACATGAAATCACCAGAAAAACCATAAAGAATAACATAATAATTGTGGAGGCTGAGAAAAGGAGAAATGAAGGCTTCGAAAAGGAGTCAGGGCTTGAGTTGAACCCTCAGGTAGGAATAAGGTTCAGATGGGCATAGTTCAGACAGATCCTGAAAAGGGTCCAATAATGAAAATCACCATAGTGCATTTAGGAGAGACTGGAAAGACAGGTCAGAATTTGAAGAAAAGCAGGAAATATGATGGACAGGTAAAACAGGAACAATCTGAGAAGGCCTTGAAAATCAGGTGGAAGTATTTAAAGATGTCCAGGCACTTCATATGCATTACTGTAGTGACTCCCCATTACAGCTTTATAAGGTAAGCTCCATTACCATTCCTATTTTTCAGATAAGGAAACTGAGGTATTAAGAAGTTAAATAATTTGGGACGTGCCTGGGTGGCTCAGCAGTTGAGCATCTGCCTTTGGCTCGGAGAGTGATGCTCGCTCCAGGGATTAAGTCCCAGGGACCCTGCTTCTCCCTCTGCCTATGTCTCTGCCTCTCTCTCTCTGTGCCTCTTAGGAGTAAATAAATAAAATCTTTAAAAAAAAATTTTTTTAAAGAAGTTAAATAACTTGTACAGATATTTAGTAAAAAAGGTAGAGCCAAGACTTAGAGTGGTAGAGGAGGTCACTTCTCTGGCTGCATTGGTTAAATGAAGGAGGTAGCCTACTGGTCACTAAAACATCATATAATTTAATATGTATCATGGAAATTAATAACAAATGATATGTGAGTTGGGTAAAATTATAATTGAATGTTCTTTCTTCTTAAAATATGTCCTTCTAAAAATAATGGCATTTTCAATTAGTGAACATTGTAAAATAAGGAAAGATGACATGATAAAACTAAGGTTTGTAAATTCATCAGTTTTTGTAGGTTAACAGAGCAATGCCATGATACAAGATGGTGACCTGGTAGTAGTGAGTTGAATAGACTTTAGAGGGGGTGAGGCTAAAATGAGAAAGAAGAACTAGAAGACTAATGAAATAATTAAGTACAGTAGAGACTTCTTCCTTGATACATGACCTTCTCGTGGCTTCCAGAGCTCCACACTTGACTTTTATTTTCCCTCACATTCCTTATCAGTTGCCTTTGCAAGCTCCTACTCTTGTCCTCAATCACTTTATATTGTATGTCCCAGGGCTCAGTCTCTGGACCTTTCCTCTCTTCTATCTGTACTTATTTCCTCAGTGAAATCATCCAGCACCATGTCTTTAATGGTCACATGACTACTATCGACTCCTCCTCTCTAGACCTCTCTTCCACACTCCAGATTCATGTATCTCACTGACTACTCAATTGTTCTCTCTGAATATCTAATAAACATCTTACCTCAACATGTCTCAAAATGAATTCTGATCTCCCTTGGCCCCAAATCTACACTACCCATAGCATTCCCCAACTCAGCTGATATCAAGCCTATCCTTCCAGTTAGTCAACTAAATATCTTAGAGTCATCTTTTATTTTTCTGATTTTATTATTTCCACTAGGAACTCTTAACTCCTCTTCAAAACATATCCAAAATCTGACCACTTCTCACCACACCAACTACTATCACACTGGCCAAGCACCACCATCTCTCATTGGATTACAGAAGTAGATATGTCCCTCTGCTTCCGTCCCATCTCTATTATGGTCTATTCCTAACATAGCAGCCAGGGTAAGCCTCTGAAAATAGAAGTCACATTACGTCATACCACTTCTCAAAAACAAAAACAAAACCTCCCCAACAGTTGCCCATTTCACTCAAACTAAAAGCCAAAATTCTTACAACGACCTAGAGGTCTTGTCATGATCTGCTCCCTATCCACCTACTTACCTTTCCCTCTCTAACCAATTATTTTACTCCCCATGGGTCCCTCTGCTCCAGCCACACTGGTCTCCTTGCTGTTTATCAAACATAACCAGGTACGCTTCTGAAAACCATAGAGCTTTTGCCCTAGCTTCTTATGCAGAATGTTCTTACTTCAGAGACTCCCTCCTGCACCTCCTTTAAGTCTCTGCTCAAATCTCACCTTCTAGATGAGCCTTCCTTGATCACCCAGTTTAATACTCTGATCTACCTTCCATTTGCTCACTTCACACTTCTAATTCCTTTGGCCATACTCTACTTTTTCCTCCCATAGAATTTATCTTGTAACATGCTAGGTAATTTACTTATTTACTTTGTTTGTTGTTTATTACCTAACTCTTATGATATTTTGTTCACTTTGCTTAAAACAGTGGTTCTCAAAGTATGATCCCTGGACCATCAGCATCAACATCACCTAGGAACTTATTGGAAATGTAAAATTCTGGGCCCTACCCCAGACCTAGTAAATCAAAAACTGGTGGCAGGGCACAACAATCTGTTTAACCAGCACTGAAGGCGCACGTTCAAGGTTTAGAATCAGTAGCCTGGAGCAGTGCGTAGCACAGAGTAAGCGCACAATAATAACATGTTAAATAAATTTTAAAACCTTCTTTTTGTGGTAATTTCCCTCTACCCACAGAAGAGGAAACTCAGCAATTCTACTATAGCACAATTGACTGCCCCAGGGTAAGTGCCTGACCCAAGCTGAATGTTTTATAGCCCCCTCTGCAAAGCAAGATGGATCCCCACACAAAATGTGGTTCTGCTGTAGGCTAAAGGCACTACATGCACCATGAGAATTTCAGAGAAAGTTTATTATTCACACAAGGGGCTCCTAGGGAGTGTTGGGCAGGCGCTAGCAGGCCTGGGAAGAAATGGGTTGGGCCTTGATTAGTGGCTAAGGGAAGGAAGTGATAGGAATAAGAAAAGCTACTGACACCTGGGAGATTTAAATTTCAAAGGTGAGCTCACAGACCTCCAATCAGCCTGCCTTTGTATGGAACCAAAGGTAAAAAGAGGGGTGAAATTTAAAAACAAGTCAGTAGTCAAACATCAAAAAAGAAGTCAGACTCATTTTATTTGGTGGGCTACTCAGAATCTCTTTCCTAGGAATCTAGAATCCAGGTTAGGAGCTAGCCAGGCAGTCTCTGTTATAGCTGCAATTGAGAGAGATAAAAATGCAGGGGCTGCCATTTTTCCATTAGAGATAGAAAAGTAAATAAAGTCAGTCTTTAGGAGGAGAAAAAGAAGAAGAGAAGCAGATGTACACAGAGAACCAAAGGTAGGAGACCTACAGCGGCCGGGGACCACAGTCTTCCCAGGGCCTGGCTGCATTCTCCCAAGTCAGGCTGATTCCCTCAACTTGCAATCGGAGCCCTAAAGGAAACAGTAAATCCAAGTTACCTAAATATAGGTTATCGTTGTGGTAATGAGATTGATAAAAAAGATAGTTCAAAGAAAGAAGAAATGACATCTAGCACAGAACCTAGGACAAAACAGACAATAAATAATTCATCAATAAACAGATGAGTAGAGAGAATAGCAATATTCAGTTGGAGGATGAGAGGAAAAAGAAGAGTTGAGACTTCTTTAAAAAGCTTTAAAAACTGGATAACTATATTTTGCCTGGTAGACTTATTGTTTTTAATTTGGTCATAGAGAAAAGGCAACTCTATCAGAGTTTAATTTATATATAAAGTGAAAAAAAAAGTATGAATTTCATTCTCCTGCCACCACTATTACTGACAGACAACTCTACTGCCTAACTGATCATCAAGACCCACTGAGCAACAACAACCTAGGCAGAGAAGAGAGAGCAGAAACATGGACTCTAGAAGAACTTGTTGGAGGTTGAATACATGACTTCCTTGAACCTGAACGGAGCAGTAGAAAGTTAAGTGCTGGTATCAGGCTTACCATCCGCTACCCAAATAACCTTGGGTTACTCAATTATATGACCTCCCTGAGACACCCTTTCTCAAATAAAATGACAGGGGAAGGATTATATTTATCTCACTTTCCTCAACTATAAAATGAAAGTAATACCACTACCTCACTAGTTATTATAATAAACATAATAATGAATTTTTAAATACCTGGCACATAGTAGTTTTTAAATAAATGATATTCCCCATTTCTTTTTCTCAACAAGCCATTATGCCCACTCATTATTTGATTGAGTACTTCAATAACCCAGTACATGACATTGGATCTTATATCCACTTTAGAGATAGGGAAATTGGGATCCCTGGGTGGCGCAGCAGTTTGGCGCCTGCCTTTGGCCCAGGGCGCGATCCTGGAGACCCGGGATCGAATCCCATGTCGGGCTCCCGGTGCATGGAGCCTGCTTCTCCCTCTGCCTCTCTCTCTCTCTCTCTCTCTCTCTGTAACTATCATAAATAAATAAAAATTAAAAAAAAATTTAAAAAAAGAGATAGGGAAATTGAGACCAAGTAATTTGCCTAAAATCCTAAAATCCTGCTCATAGGTTTCTAATTTTCTATGTTTTATATTACCTAGATATTCATGACTTAAAGGGGAAAAATAAAAATAAATGAAGCTATAAAAAGGAGGAAATTAGAAAGTATCTGTAGAAAATATATCATTCATCAGGGTTCCTCCATTTTCCAGATAAATTAATAGTTTTCTACATTAAGGGGAAACCTAGTTAAGACTCCACTGATTTTAATATCTATAGAATAACGTCGAGTTGAAAGTAAACCTAAAATTCCAAGCCAAGTTAATCATAGGCATTTGGTGAAATGTCTCTATATCTTACTATAAAATATATATGACTTTTTAAAGATTTATTTATTTGTGAGAGAGAGAAAGGAGCAAGGCAAGGGGGAGAATGAGAGGGGCAGACTCCTGACTGATCATGGAGCCTGATGAGAGGCTCAATCCCAGGACCATAAGATTATGATCTGAGCCAAAACCAAGAGCTGGACGCTCCAACGACTGAGCCACCAGGCACCCCTATAATATTTTTTAAGAACTTATTAAGAAATTATCCTGAAACTAAAAACTAACCAGTCTCATGAAAAATAGATTGCAATTCCAAAGGAAAGATACATTTTTTTGCTAGAACTTAAAGGCTTAAACTTGAGCTGTAAATTAAGTTTTACTAAGCTTACTAAGTAAGAAAATTTTGCTTCAGTCACTTAACATTATGAGAGAGAATGCTCATATACTATCATAAATGAACACAGTACTGCAAATATAGTGTCAATAATGAAACATTGGTCATTACTTTATGACACTTCTCATTATTCCAGTAGAATAGCTTGCACTTGGTTTTATTAACTTTTCAATGAAAGTTCTGCCAAATGAAACCCAAAAGTCAAACCTCCCTGGAGAAAAATTAGGCCTTGATAAAATATTCGGTTCCTCACTTTGAAATAACTCCATCACTGCAAATTAGGGAATATATTAGATTCCAAAGAAATAAAAACATCAGAAAACCATGAGCCAATATGACATGCTAAACCAATGCTAGACAAATCCTAGCAATTCTCTCGATTTAATTTTCTTTGAAAAATATGAGAATATAAAATACCATTAAGATCTTAGCTTATTATACTAATCAACTATTAAGAGAAAAATAATAGCACAATAGAAATGTGATAAAATTTAAAATAGTCATCATTTCTAGAGCCAACGATAGGCTTAAAATTAGATTCTAGAGACTTAGGTCAATGAGTCATTCTTCCTTGTGTCCTATTCACTGGTGATCTGTTTTATAAGGCAGGCAATCATTTCAGCAAAAATGTTAATTCAGGAGTATATTCATAACTAAAAATAATATTTACTAAGTGCCTACTGTGTGACAAGTGCACTGGTGAAACATAATTCCATTTAATACTCATAATACCTCTGGGAGGTAACCACTATTATTATTCCCACTTCATACATTAAAGTTGCTTGCTTAAAATCATGTAGCTAACGTGAGGAACTGGAACTTGAACTCAGGCCTGTGTGTCTGGAAATTTCACTTCTGTAAATCTAACCCAAAAAAGTAATCATGGATGCAGATAGATTACAGCATCTATATATATAGATTATATATACCAAGACGTGCATCACAGCTTTGTTTATAATAGCAAAAGACTTTTGAAAAATATCAAAATGCCCACCAGTAAAGATTACTAAGTAAACTATGATCTATCTGTAAGATGCAGTATCGTTAAAAGAGGCAATACCTTTATAAGATGCAGGTGTTAAAAATTATGCTGTGGAGGAATACTTACTGGAATGAAAAAAATGTCAATTATATATTAAATGAAAATATCAGGATATAAAATTATATGCTGTGATTAGATTATATATTACACATAAATTCAAACACGTATATATATAAAAATGTGCGTGTATATAAAATTGTATACACACACACACACACAAATGGAAAGATAGCTCTGGATCAGGGTTTCTCCCATCTTGGCACTACTGACATTTGGGGCGGACTTTGTCATTCTTTGTTAGGGAGAACTGTCCTTTGCATTGGAGAGTGCTTTTCAACATTCCTGGGGTCTACCCACTAGATGCCAGAAGCACCCTTCTAGGTTATGACAACTAAAAATGTCTCCAGACATTGACAAATGTCCCCTGGGGACCAAAACTGTCCCAAGTTAAGAACTGCTACTCTGGATGATAGGATAATAGATAACATTTATTTTCTTCTTTGTACATTTCAGTATTTTCTAAATTTCTAAAATTAAATTTAAAATTAAATTAAATTTAAAATTAAATTTTACAATAGCATTTTTTTCCTGAATACATTTGTAATCCAAGAAAAAAATGTTACTGTAAAAATCAATCTCACTAAAAAGAGAAGGAATGATTCCTATTTTTATGAGACTAAACTGCAGTAATGGAAATATGTATTACAAGAGCTTTAGAATATCCACTGTGATTTTTTTCCCATTAGAAATTACTTAGTAACAGCTTAAGAGAAAAAAAACATAGAGGAAAAAATTAGCAGAAATTTCTTCTACCTGCGTCAAGAACATCCGAGCAGTAACAGCAGAAAGAGGTGGATAAACCAGAATTGGTTTAGTTGTTTCCCCAACAGCATCACCAATAAGCTTCCCATTAGAAGAATAAGCAGCAATTGCAAAGACATATTTTTCATTAGTTTCTAAACCTTTCACTTCAAAAATGCTTTTACCATCAGCCGGTATCTGTTAACAAAAACATATTTCAAGTTTATATATGGGAAACTGAAGTAATATGACTTTAAAAATATAATTAAATAATCCTTCTATATAAAATAAATAAATAAAACCTTTGTATTTACTGTTGGATTTGAGTTAGGACTTAAATTGAAATTAGAGAAATTCACTGAAATAATGATAGAAGGGGATAAAAAAAAAACATTCAGTTGTCATTAATAAGACTTTTGACAAGATTTCCTGACCTTTAGAGGTTTTTTTTTTTAATTTGACATACCGCTTCTCCTGAGTTTGGGAGATGATTATTGTTTAGCCTTACTTTTCCGTAGCTCCCTTCTGCTTTGCAACCCAAAATGCAGTACCAGGAAACCTGTCAAGGAGAGAGATGAACCCATCATCCATAGTCTGTCTAACAAAGCATTCAATTGCTTTTATCAAGATGTGACACTTAGTTGTGATGAGCACCAGCTATTGTATGGAAGTGTTGAAACAATAAATTATACACCTGAAACTAATATTACACTGTATATTGAGTAACTGGAATTTAAATAAATCTTAAAAAAAAAACAAAAAAGATGTGGCAAGAGGAATACTTTTCCAAATAAAAATATAACTATTTGAGTTTTAAAACATGGAACCTAAGTTTACAAATATACTTAGGCTTAATCTCGAAAAAATAAAGACAAATATAGGGCTCACTTTATCTGGGACTACAAAAACTATTATTCATTATTGATTATTTTAACTACCATTAAATGAGCAGTTTCTATGTACAAAGTAATATTAGGAAATTTACATAAAAAAAAGGAAATTTACATAAACTTTCTAATATTTGCAACATCCCTCTGAAATGGGATTACTGTGGTCACTTTGCGCTTTACAGGAAATGGAGAAACAGAAATGCTCGATAACTTGCCCAAGATCAGATAATAGCATGATATTTGATAATTCTTAAATACAGAAAGACACCAAAAACAAAATGCTAATTCTACAAAACACAATCAAACTTAAACTTAATTAAATGATTAGAACTGATTCTTCTGCCCAAGGTGTCAAAATAATGGAGAGTCCTCAGTGAAAGGAGGGAAAAGGGAGTAAGTTGATACCTAATGTATGAATAGCATTATGAAGGAGCCATATTGTCCTGAGGTTGGGATTGGATGGGTTGTCATCATGTGTCATTCCCTTTTCCCCAGAGGCTCCTCTTCCCAACATCTCAACACCTAAATGATAAGGAAAACTGGGAAGAAGGGAAAATGTAATTGTCTCTAAGAAGCAACTATCTAAAAAAAAAAACAAAAAAAAAAGCAACTATCTCTGTAGCTTAGCTTAGCTATTTCTTCCTCTAGGTCAACAGAAAAATCCTAATGGTGTCTTGTCTGCACGACTGGCTCTCAACCCTGACTGTGCAGAGAAATACTGTTTTCACAGAACCAACCATTTTTCTAAATTACATATACCCAAGCCTGCCTGGACTCAATGAATTAGAGTTTCTGGTACAGGTGTCCAAACTTTTATGTCTATACAGAAAACTGCTCAGGTAATTAAGGGACACTTGACAAAGGTAGAACTCCAAGGACAAAGACACAGCATTGAAAGAACTTGGAAGCTGGAAGCCAAGAGGGGGGAAAAAAATCAAATGAATTTCAGAAGAAATTTAAAAACTAACTTTCCATGCAAAAAGAGTACCATTTTACAAAAAGGGGGAGGGGGCTGGAGGCAGAAAGATTGTGTTATATGACTTAAATTATTATTTTCTCTAAGTTAAGCTCTCTATATAAATCAGAATTTGAAGGGTAAAATTCTCTCTAAAAGCATTTTTAGAAGGATATATATTCCTATTTTGCTCCACAAATGAAGATATCTTAGTTTGTGTAACTATAAGGAGCAATGTGTAATTAGAATCTATGCAAGAGTAAAGACACCATGAACAAATCAGCACTAACTTTAGAAGTAAAAGTTTATTAATAACATCAGCATTTTCAACTATTAAAATAGATTTTAATAAAACAAATGCTTTAATAAGAGATTTTGATAAAACAAAAGATGGCTGAACCCTCTAACCAGAAAACTTATTTAAGCCCACAGCACCATCTAGTGTTGGTGAGTATGTAATAAATTCGTGGAGCACAACTCTACTAATGTATAATATATATAAAACTTCACATAATGTGCTAAGTGGCAGGTCCTACAACTACAGGTCCGATATGAAATACTTGTACCTTCCTATTTCTAAGCATTATGAAGTAATATAATCTATTCACTAATTTGAAATACAAAAAAATATATATTTTGGTTAAATAAACCAGAACATTTGAATAAAAACAAAGAAAAACTCTTGGTAAGGCATCCAGTCTTAGTTATATACTGAATTTCCAAAATCAGCAAATACTCATTCTTAAACAGATCCAAAAAAATATCTAAAGTTGAACTTTAAAAATGCTAGCAATAGCAATAATGCATTGATAACAACACTGTTAGGTATAAGATGAATATTATTCTATTTCACCAATTATAAAACATTATAAAGGTTGTATTGCTTCTCACTAATGTCCATATCCCATTTAGTCTGCAGCTCCTCAAAGAATGGAATCAAACTTTGTGATTATTTTTATATCTCAATTATCTCACACAGAGCTGGACAGATAAGAGATACTCGATAATGCTCAATGCACAAAATTTATGAAAAAAATCATCAAATAATATAATCACATTCTATACCATCATTAATTGTTTTAAGCAAACTTTATTTACTACACATGTTTTATATAAGATATGGAGGGATGTCAACTAATATGACAGGACTGTCATGTATTATTTCATTTAATTTTCACAGCAAATGTATTTTACAAATAAAAACACCACTACCATCTCTCAAAGTATATTTAGATTTCCTAAGGTCATACTGCTAATGAGTGGTGTCTGACTTTAAAGCCTGTGCCCTTTCCACAATACCAAGTTGATATAAGTTCAAGCAGAATATCCTAAAGACAAACATAAAACTTTTTTATACTACATCAAAGAGCATGTTGTTGATCATCCAGAGGAAAATTTAACATTTAAAACATAAATCAAATGGAACGCTTGTGAGGACACTAAATTTCAAGTTAGAGTCACATTTAGGCCAAGTTCCAAGGCACTGGGGATGAGAGCAAGAGTTCATTCTTCAATAATACATAAAGATTTATGATTTACAATATGGCTGGAATTGTCATTTGTTTGCATTAAGAGAATCCTCATTTACTCAAAGAACTCTAGGAAGAACCCCCAAATCTGCTATCCCCAAATTTCCTCATCTCCATCATTGGCTCTGAGAGTAATTTCTATCCTCTTCAAATGCCTGTTTCCAGTTCAGCTGAGCACTTCATCTTGAACACACTAGGATGTCAGCATATGGCTACCCCATGGTGACAAAGATACGTAAGGGAGAAATGCTTCTCCCCTGTTTATTCTTACTATATATTTGGGTATAGCAAGGCTAAATAGAACATAAAGGAAAATAGCACAAAGAGGAAAGGTCTTGAAGAAGCTAAGTATAGTTAAGATAATACAATACTAATCCTAGTGTTCGGTGCTTATAAATAAGACTATTCAAGTCCTAAGAGCAAGGAAAGTATCAATCATGATAGTCATAAAAGTACTTGTGTTGCTTTACCTGAAATAAAGATCATAATTAGGGCAACATACCTTAACATCTGAAATAAATGGAGCAGGTTTCAATGTCACAGAACAATGAGTTCGGGATAGCAGGATAGGTGGGGGAGGAATTCTGCTTTTCTTTCTTTTTGAACTTTCCACATATTTTTGATATGAATATAGGGTATTTTGTTCTGCTTCAGTCTTCTCAATTAAAGAATATGCTTCCTACAATAAAGTGTGAACATAGAAAAATACATTTCAAGATTTGAACTGTATTTATATTTGTAGAATTCTGGTAATGTTAAGCAACATTATCTTGCTATATGTAGCTTTTTGAGCCTGTGTTATACATATTTCAAGAACTGAATGATTTTACAGAAGTAAAAAGTAGCTACTAAATAAGACTAAGTAAAAATTAGCCATAAATTAAATGAAGCAATGGAGTCATATGTCTAATATGTTTATCATTATATTAATATCAGACATTTCATTTTCATATCAGACCCTCTGAATACTTATATTTCATTGTCCTTAGAAAACTCATAGCACAATCATCTACATTTATACCAATGAACTGTACACCTACCCTTACTTAATGCAACTTGAAATGTGACTCTCAAGTAATAAGACTACTGGTGGGGGATCCCTGGGTGGCTCAGCAGTTTAGCACCTGCCTTCAGTCCAGGGCATGATCCTAGAGTCCTGGGATCGAGTCCCATGTCAGACTCCTTGCATGGAGCCTGCTTCTCCCTCTGCCTGTGTCTCTGCCTCTCTCTGTGTGTGTCTCTCGTGAATAAATAAATAAAATGTTTAAAAAATAATAATAAAACTACTGGCATATGTGATTTATGAAATGAATATTATCAACAGTTTCCTGCTATCAGAAAGAAGAAATAAAAACACTTATTCTGTAAACCTGAAAGAAAAGTAATCCCCATTTCAAAAAGTAACAATATGGAGGGATAACAAATAAAACAAAAACATAAAAGTCTGAAGATCTGAATATTTCCAAAGAAAGTCTAAAATGTCATCAATAATAATGCATGTAAATGGATTAAACTTGTCTTTTAAATTAAAAGGCAAAAGATTCTTTAACTGAGCTCCAAAGCAAAAATCCATGTAAAGATTAAAATTAAATGGTAATAGAGAAGAAATTGCCTTTCCAACAAATGGTACTAGGACAATTAGATGTCCACATGCAAAAGTAATAAAATTGTACCCCTACATCACACTATATACAAATATTAACTCAACATGAATTACAGACCCAAATGTAAGTGGTAAAATTATAAAATTCTTAAAAGGAAACATGAGTAAATCTTCATAACTTTGGGTTAGGCAATGATTTCTTAGATATGACACCAGAAGGAAACACACACACACACACACACACACACACAAACACACACACAAGTAGATAAACTAAACTTCATCAAAATTAAACATTTCGGGATCCCTGGGTGGCGCAGCGGTTTGGCGCCTGCCTTTGGCCCAGGGCGCGATCCTGGAGACTCAGGATCGAATCCCACGTCGGGCTCCCAGTGCATGGAGCCTGCTTCTCCCTCTGCCTATGTCTCTGCTTTTCCCTCTGCCTATGTCTCTGCCTCTCTCTCTCTCTCTCTGTGACTATCATAAATAAATAAAAATTAAAAAAAAAATTAAACATTTCAAATGATATCATCAAGAAAGTAAACAACCAACAGAATGAGAGAAAATATCTGCAAATCATGTATATGATAAGAGACTTGTATTCAAAATTTATAAAGAACTGTTGCAAGTCAATAATAAAGACAAATAACCCCATTAAAAATGGACAAAGGATTTGAACAGACATTTCTCCAAAGAAGATACATAAATAGCCAATAAGTATAAAAAAGATGCATAACATCATTGATCATTTAGGGATGAAAAAATAGCTAATAAGTACAAAAAAGATGCACAACATCATTGATCATTTACAGATGAAAACACAAAATCAGCAAGCTAATTCAAGAAGTAGAAAACTTGAATGCAGGACAGTCATAGAATATACTGAGAAAGATATCCAAAAAGTTCTCCCCACAGCAATGTCAGCCTCAACTGATCTCATTTTTTACAAATTTCAAATCTTAAGGAACTGATAATTCCTATGCCATTTAAAAATTTTCTAACTACAGAGAAAGACAGCTGCTCAAATAATTTTACAAAATTATAACTTTGATAAGAAAACTTGAAAAATGACTGCACTTAAAACATAAAGCAATCTTCTTTGAATATAAATGCAAACATTCTTAATAAAATACTAATACATGGAATCTAGCAATATATTAAAGAAATAACATACTGTAATTATATTCTCTATCTCCCAGAAATATATGGATAATTTAATATCAGTAAGTCTATGATTACAATTTAATTTATCTATAAATCAAATGAGAAAAAAATATGATTACAGGCTCAATGGCCAAAAAAAATATTTTAACTTCTTTAACATTCACTGCTAATTTTTTTTTTTAAAAAAGAAGAGGTCAATAAGGAAATGAAATAAATCTTAAGATAAATGAAAATGGAAATACAACATACTAAACCCTATGGGATGCAGCAAAAGCAGTTCTAAGAAGGATGCTTATAGTACAAATGCTTATATTAAGAAAAAAGAAAGATCTGGGGTGCCTGGGGGGCACAGTCAGTTAAGTGTCCAACTCTTGGTTTCTGCTCAGGTTGTAAGATTGAGCCCCACAGCAAGCTCCATGCTCAGCATGGAGTCTGCTTAGGACACTGTGTCCCTCTCCCTCTGTCCTTCCCCCTGCTCTCACTCACTCTCTCTCAAATAAAAATAAATAAATCTTTTTTTAAAAAATAGGTCTGAAATAAACACTTCAAGGAAACCTGAAAAAGAGTAAAAAAAATGAGCCCAAATTTAGTATAAGGAAGGAAATAACACAAATCAGAAGAGAAATAAATGAAGTAGAGACCAGAAAGATAATAGAAAAGATAGACTAAAATAAGAGCCAGGTTCTTGAAAGATAAAACTGACAAACTTTTAGCTAGACTAAGAGAAAGAGAAAAGACTCAGATAAATTAGATCAGAAATGAAAGAGGAGACATTACAACTGATATCACCTAAGTACAAAGAATCATAAGTGGCTACTATGAACATTTTACACCAACAAACCGGATAACCTTAGAAGAAACTGGTAACTAGAAACATACAGCTTACCAAATTGAATAATGGAGAAATAGAAAATATGAGCAGCCCAATAACAAGTAAGAAGATGAGTCAGTAGTCAAAAGCCACCCAAAAAAGAGAAGAACAGAATCAGATGATTTAACTGGTGAATTCTAACAAAAATTTAAAGAATTAATGCCAATCATTCTCAAACTCTTCCAAAAAATTAGAGAAGGGGGATTTCCAAATTGATTTTAAGAGGCCAGCAGGGGATCCCTGGGTGGCGCAGCGGTTTAGCGCCTGCCTTTGGCCCAGGGCGCGATCCTGGAGACCCGGGATCGAATCCCACGTCGGGCTCCCGGAGCATGGAGCCTGCTTCTCCCTCTGCCTATGTCTCTGCCTCTCTCTCTCTCTCTGTGTGACTATCATAAATAAATAAAAATTTAAAAAAAAAATTTTTAAATAAGAGGCCAGCAGGACCCTGATACCAAAGCTAGTCAAGGACACTATGCAAAAAGAAAACTACAGCTCTACATACCTGATGAATATAGATACAAAAATCCTCAGAGCAAACCAAATTCAACAGTACATTAAAAGGATCATACACCATGATAAAGCAGGATTATTCCTTGGATGCAAGGATGGCTCAACATAAATGTAATACAAATTAATAAATCTGATATACCACATTCACAAAATATATAAAAATAATATGATCATTTCAATAGATTCAGGAAAAGAAAGTTGATAAAATTCAACATCCTTTTATGATTTAAAAAAAACTCTCCACAAACTGGATATAGAAGGAACATATCTCAAAATAATAAAAGTCTTATACGACATACCTACTGCTAACATTATACTCAATGATAAAAGGTTGAAAGCATTCCCACAAAGATCAAGAACAAGACGAGTGCCCACTCTTATCACTCCTCTTCAACATGGTACCAGATATCTTAGCCAAAGCAATCATTAAAAGGTATCTAAATCAAAAAGAAAGACGCAAATTGTCTCTGTTTACAGATGACACAACTGTATATATAGAAAACTGTAGACTCCACCAAAACACTGTTAGGACCAAAAACAAATTCAGTAAATTTGCAGGATCCAAAATCAACATACAAAAATCAGTTGTATTTCTATACACTAATAACAAATATCCAAAAAAATTAAGAAAACAATCCCATTTATAATAGTATCAAAAACAAGAAAATAGGAATAAATTAACCAAGAAGGGAAAAAAAAAGCCTGAGCACCAAAAACTATAAAATATTTATGGAAGAGATTTAAAAAGACACAAATAAATGGAAAAACACCCCATGGTCATAGATAGGAAGAATTAATATTGTTGAAATACCCATACAACCCAAAATGATCTATAAATTTAATGCAACATCTATCAAAATTCCAATAGCATTTTTCACATAAATAGAAAAAGCAATCCTAAAATTCATATAGAATGACAAAAGATTCTAATAGTTAAAACAGGCTTGAGCAAGAAGAGCAACACTGGAGATACCACTTTAGTAATAAAAAAATATGGTATTAAAAGAAAGTCAGGGACAAAGGAAGGATGGGAAGGAGGGAGGTGGGGGTGGGGGGGAAGGAAAGAAATAGAATAAAATAGAGAGCCCAGAAATATGGTCAACTAATTTTCGACAAAGTCGCCAAGAATATACAATGAGGATAGTTCTCTTCTATAAATGGTGTTGGGAAAAGTGGATATCCATTTCCAGAGGAATGAAATTAGACCCTTGTCTTAATATACACAAAAATCAACTCAAAATGCATTAGAAACTTAAATATAAGACCTCAAACCATAAAACTCCTAGGGAAAAAAAAAACATAAAGGAAAAACTCTTTGATATTGGTTTTGGCAACAATTTTTCAGATCCTACAGCAGAAATATAGTCAACAAAAATAAAAATAAATAAGCTAAAATGCTTCTTCACTGCATTGGAAACAGTTAACAAAATGAAAAGGCAACCTATGGAATTGCAGAAAACATCTGTAAACTAAACATTTAATAAGGGTTTGCTATGGAAAATAAAAGTAACTTTTAACTCAATAGTAATCAATCAATCAAATGATTTTAAAATGGGCAAAAAACCTGAGTAGACATTTTTCTAAAAAAAAGGACATTCAAATGACCAACAGGTACATGAAAAGATGCTCAACATCACCAATCATCAGGGAAATACAAATCAAATCACCATGAGATAGCACCTCATACTTGTTAGGATGTCTATTATCAAGAAGACAAATGATAACAAATGTTGGTGAAGATGTGGAGAAAATACAATACTTCTAAAATGTTGGTAAGGATGTGAACTGATACAACCAATATGATAAACAGAATGGGGGCTGCTCAAAAAATTAAAAATAGAAGCATCATATGATCCAGCAATCCCACTTCTGGGTATTTATCCAAAGGAAATGAAATCATTATCTCAAAGAGATATCTCCACTCTTATGTTCATTGCAGCATTATTCACAACAGCCAAGATATGAAAACAATCGGTCTACTGATAGATGAACAGATAAAGAAAATGTGTCACACATATACAATAGAATATCATTCGGCCTTAGAAAAGGAAACCCTGCCATTTGAGACAATATGTATGACCTTGAGGGCATTAATGCTAAGTGAAATGAGCCAGATGGAGGAAGAGAAATACTATATGGTATTACATATGTGTGTAACCAAAAACAGAAAGTAGAATGGTGGTTGCCAAGGGCAAGGAGTCAGGGAGGGGAATGGGGAGATCTGGGTCAAGGAACACAAACTTCCAGTTATAAAGTTCAGAAGATCTAATGTACAGCATGGTGACTACACTTAGTAACAGTGTACTTGAAATTTTCAAAGAAACAGATCTTAAGTGTTCTCACTCAAAAAAAAAAAAAAAAGGTAACTTACTCTGCCATCAAAAAGAATGAAGTCTTGCCATTTGCAACCATGTGGGTAGAACTGGAAGGTGTTATGCTTAGCAAAATAAGTCAGTCAGAGAAAGGCAAATAGCATATGATTGTACTCATACGTGGAATAAACAAAACAGATGAACATATGGGAAGGGAAGGAAAAATAAAGTAAGATGAAATCAAAGGGGGAGACAAACCAAAAGAGACTCTTAACTATAGGGAACAAACAGGGCTGTTGGAGGGGTGGTGGGGGGGAGATGGGGTAATTAGGTGAAGGGCATTAATGCGATGAGCTCAAATGCGATGAGCACGGAGTATTGTTTATTTTTAAGACTTTATTTATTCATGAGACACAGAGAGAGAGAGGCAGAGACGCAGGCAGAGGGAGAAGCAGGCCCCATGCAGGGATCCCGATGCGGGACTTGATCCCAGGATCCCGGGACCATGCCCTGAGCTGAAGGCAGACACTGAACCACTGAGCCACCCAGGCATCCCACCACTGGGTGTTACATGCAATTGATGAATCACTAAATTCTACTTCTAAAACTAATAATACAGTATATGTTAGTTAAAGTGAATTTAAATAAACATTTTTTAAAGGTAACTATATATGATATGATAAATGTGTTAATTAAGCTGCCTGTGGTAATCATTTCAAAATGTACAGTAATCCCCACTTATCCACAGGGATACATTGCAAGATGCCTCACGCCACGGACAGTATCAAACCCTATATATACTATGTTTTTTTTTTTATACATACATATGATAAAATTATTTTCTAAATTAGACACAGTAAGGGCTTAACAATAACTAAAAATAGAACAATTTTAACAATTTATTGCAATAAAAGTTACATAAATGTGTTCTCTCCCTCTGTCTCAAAATATCTTATTGTATTGCACTCACCCTCCTCCTGTAATAATGTGAGAAAATAAAAAGTCTACATGATGAGATGAAGTGAGGTAAATGATGTAGACACAGTGATGTAGCATGAGGCTACTACTGACCTTCTGATGATGCTTCAGAAGGATAATCATCTGCTTCCCTACTGTGGTTGACTGCGGGTAACTGAAACTGCGGAAGGCTAAACCATGGATCAGAGGAAACTATTTTATACACATATATATGTATATATATATCATGCTGTACATTCTAAATATATTACAGATTTATTTGCCAATTATGCCTCAGTAAAGTGGGGGGAGGGAGTGGCAAACCTCAATAAGCTAGGAAAGCTCTTTCTTTAGCTGAGAAAAAAATATTAATTTTAGACAATAGTAAAAATTATGGCTAATACTGAATCACTAAAAGAATTATCAGGGGCACCTGGGTGGCTCAGTGGTTGAGCATTTGCCTTCAGCTTGAGTGCCATATCGGGCTCCCCACAGGAAGCCTGCTTCTCCCTCTGCCTGTGTCTCTGCCTCTGTCTCTGTGTCTGTCATGAATAAGTAAATAAAATCTTTTTAAAAAAACTAACTAAATAAATAAATAAAAGAATTATCAATAAAATCCAGAAGGAGACACAATGCCACTATTCCTTTTTATTCTGGAAGTTCTAGTCAATTTAATCAATTTAAGAAATCCTGAAAACGGGAAGACAAATGTCTACCAAATTTCAAATATATTTCACTCTCTTACAAAAACCTGTGCTTTTCCTCTGCAGAAGACATGCTAAGTTCAATGCTTCCATCTGGAGATCTGGACGCAAGCTCAAAAAAAGGGTAAGACTGGAGATGGGATCCATGAGTCATTTGCATCAAAGTGATATTTAAAGCTGAGTGAGTAAACCAGTTCCCTGTGGGAGTGTAGATTATAATAAAACTGTAGTATCATACCTTTTTTTTTCTAAAATAAAGATTGACCTAAATTGAGATCAGAATTAACTCATTTTTATTTTTTATATGAAATGGTTGGCATTAAGGTCTAAAATCATTAGTTGTGATTAAAATTTATCTATAATAATAAACGAATTTTTAAATTCTGTTTGTTCTGTGACAGGAGACCTTGAAATTTTCTTTTGGTATTTATAGTTCAAAAATCTTAGCCATGTGCATAGGACAATCAGTCCTTCATGTGAGAAGAGATGTATTATATGATAACCATATTTCTAAGGCCCACATGCCAAAGACCTTAGCTGTTTAGACTCAAAAGCTAATTTACAGATACACAGTACTCAGTATAACTTGAATCACTGAATGAATGACTCAGTCAAGGAGCAGAGGATGGCATCTGTTATCCTTTACCATCTCCATTTTTTCACTAATTCAAGCAAACTGAGGAAAAATGGAGAAAATGGATGGAAAGAAAGATGTGGAAGTCACTGTGTCACAAAACACTATGAGTCATGGCATCAGCCATGCCAGTTTAGGCCAGAGGACACAAGCACAGGGCTGGGCCAAGGCTCATTCACCTTTCCACCCTCTACCGTAGATGACAGACCAGCTCTGGCTCCCTGAGAGGACGGATGTGCCCATAGAGCGGGTTCCCTTAAAAGGCAACAACAGGTAGGAGCTTGATAAGAGGACAGAATTGAAATGAGGAAGAAGCCTTAGCAGAAAAAGTAAGTAGATTCCCCAGATAACTGTCGAAAATTTAAGAAATTCCTACTTGAACAGAAGGGAGATGAAAGCTATAATATTTTGAACATTAAATGTTAATATGCTTTCATTTACGACACAGACTGTGGAGACCAAGATATTTTAGGCTGCATAGGAACAGGTGAAATCAGCCTAAGGAAAAATTACACAACACAAGGGAAGAGACCTACGCCTTGAAAGTTTCCCTCCTCTGGATTATGCATGCAGCCTATAAAATGCACCAGCAGCATGGGTTTGCAGGCCCTGATATTAACAGACTGCCTCTGACCCCCTCTCATGGACTAGCCAACTGCCCTGGGCTTTCTTCACTTATTCCAAAAATTTGCCTCAGCAGTTAATGCTCCAGTGAACCAGTCAGACACTAGCATTTTCTGACTTGACTCTAGCAGCTTCTCTCTGCATACCCATAAACCCAAATGAGATTTTTTTTTTAAACTTCCTGCTTTCTGCCATGGGCTATCACACAGATATTTCTCAAACCTGGCTGTTGATCAGTATCATCGATGGAGCTTGTTTAAATATTAAAATAACCCATCCCCACTATGAACCTACTTAATAAAAATCTCCATGGTGGGGCTAAAGCATCTGTATTATTAGTGAATGTCAAGGGTAATTTTGAAGTACAGTAGGGACTGGGAACCACTAACTGAGATAATTTTATCAGCCTCCTACCTTTTCTCTCAGTCACTAGTCTCTAGTCTCCTCTACCCCCAAGCCCTTTGATGACTCCTCTCACACTTGTTACAGTGCAAATTCCTCCTGTATATTCTGATCACGATTTTGCTTTCTCGCCTAATCTCCCTCTCTACTCTTTTGTTCTCCCATAGCTACCTCCTAGCCAACCTAACCTCCAAACCATTAAAAAAAAATTAAAAAGTCATTCATTCCCCGAGAAGCTATGCTTGTCATACCTTAGAGCTTTTTTAATGCAACTTCCTCTTCCTGGAGAGTTTTACATCCTTTTCTATGCTTCAAGACTCACTCAAGCATCATCTCTGAATCCTCCCAAGAGAAGTCCCACACACTGAAGTACTTATTCTCCTCTTTTTCCATTCTTTATTTTAACAGGTATTACACAAAATGATCCGTGCGTGTGGCTGTCCCCACTTTCTAAACAATGAGTGTCTTGGTGGTAAGGACAGTACTTTATTTATCTCTTTAGGTTCAATAAATGTGTTTTGAATGAAAGACGTGAAATTATGCCAGATGAAGATGATATATAATGCATTTTAAGACAGTATGTTTAAAATGTTCTGTTTGGTAAATAAATAAACAAATAAATCCTTTAAAAAAAGGAAAAAGTGTTATCAATATGGATATCACTGTCACCTATAACATGTCCAACATGTTGTTGTCCACCAAAACATATTGTTTTATTGCCAGAAAACATTAATACTGAAGTCCAAAGTACTATTGTCTGCATGTAAACCTCTCTGCCTCCAGTTTCCATTACAGAAACAAATCCACCTCTTTTTAGAAGTTACTCAGTGTTACGAGTACAGATTGACATTAAATACATTTGCCAAGAGCTTAATATCCATAGTGCAGCAAAACACTTAGGGAAAGAAATAATGCAATTTTCAAAGTCATGATTAGCAACTATCCATAAAAAACTGTTATATGACTATAATGATAAAGTGCCATATTTACTACTTGCCTAGTAGACCTCCCGAGGGTACATTCTGGATTCTCAGCACTATTATGTACATTTCAGAAGGAGATGAAAAGTAGTTCTGATATGATAAAACAGAATGTTCCAGAATGCTTAGAGTGGACAATAGAGTAGTAGTAGTAATAATAATAATGGCTTATATTTATTGACTGCTTATTCTGTGCCAAATGCTAAGCAATTTTATATGCATCATTTCCTTGTATCTTCCCAGGAACCTCCATTTTACATATGAAGAAATTAAAACTTAAGAGAGCATAAGTAACTTGACCTTGGTCACACAGCTATTCAGTGGCAAAACCAAAACTCTAATCCAAAACTGTATCTTCCTAACCACTATGTATTTTGTCTTATTAATACAAAGCTAAATTTAAAAGAAGCATGGAAAGGCAAGCTGGATGGTCTCCTAAGAAATGCCTTAAAACCTGAAATGGAAATTAGCTAAAATCTTGTCAGTACTTTAAAAGGTCAAAACATGACCTCAATCACGGGAGAGCATCAGAATCAGAAAGGGTTCACTCTTTATGATGAAGACTTCAGCATGGAACAATTAAAAAATGCTGATAAGAGCTCTGAAAAAATTTGATTCACATATATTCTTCCCCCAAAAAGAAACAATTGATTTGACTAAAATGCTATAATATAGAAAAAATAATTATACTTAGTAATCCAATTACTGCTAACCCAGTTAATGAGTGGTTTTTAGGAGACATGAAGGTGTAAATTTGGGAAACAGTAAAGCCAGGAGTGATTAGAACTTCAAGTGTCTGGACTTCTTCATTAGTTCTGGTTCCAAAGTAGGGCCATAAAATTAAATTGTGTCGATTACAAAAAATAATCTGCTAATTCATAGTGCTCTTTTGCTTAGAGTTGAAGCAATATAACCAGATTTTGGAACTGCTAAAGTCATCTCAACTACCAACTTGTTTAGGTTCCAAGAAATAGAATTAGGAGAAAACTAGATGCATCAGCTGGGGTTTTTTGTGACAGGAGCAACATGAAAACCAGGCCAGGACCACAGCAGGCCCAAAGAGGTTGGAGGGCTACAGAACACAACCGTAATAGTCTGATCAGGACACAGGCATTGGAAAGAAGGAATGTCAACTAGCTTTAGTCTTTTTGTCCTTCTACTCAAGATTCAATTCCAAGGAAGGAGTCCCCCGTTGGCCTCAGTCCCATCACTAGTCCTCTGACTAGCTAGCAGAGAAGAAAGCCCCTGAAAAGTCCCACCTGACTACATCTAAAAGGGAAGAAGGAACACCTCAAAAGGTGGTATTTGGAAGAGGAAACAGGTACTGGAAAGAAAAAAACAGTCTATAACCCTGACCTTATAACACTTACCTTGGATTGAGGAATATTCCTGCCTCTTCCCAATAAGAAACCCCATCTGCAGAGAGACAGAAAGTCTCGCTGGCCAGCTCTGAAGTGGACTGAGAATGATGACCATAAACCACACAACCAGTGCTCTATTTGATCCGAAGTAGATCAGGGACAGCTGAGACTAGTTCCAAGGGCAATACACGAAAGTGAATCTGTGGTATATTGTGAAAAAGCCAACATGGACTTCCAAAAGTCCAATAACCAAGACAGGAAAATGGGGGTGGTGGTGCAGAATCCCCATTTAAAAAAAAAAAAAAAAAAGACTACATTTCATTTAGAAAGCTAACAAGCTATTATCAAAGGTTTGTAACCTCAGTCCTGGCAACAACTTGGTCCACTTTTAACTGATTAGGAATAAAATGGACACCTGATGAGATTATACAGCTCCACAAGGTCAGGAAACTTTTGAAAAACTAAAATAAGGTATGAATTATTTAAGAGTTCTGAAAAGACCCAGGCTTTTTAAACCTTTTTATGGTATCAGGTGATGCATCAGTTACTGATTTGGGGATAATTTTATTACAAGATCATGATAATGTAAAACATTCTGTAATATACCCCAGTAGAAAATGATTGCCAAGGGAAAGAAATTTATTTGTCTTCTTTAAGGAAACAAAGTTTGGCAATTATTTGAGCCATAACATCATTGTTTATGAGAGTGCCCTAAGGACTGATCATTACGCCTTAACACTTGGCTAAAAAACTACCACAGAGGAGCAGAGGTAGCTATAGAAGATTTCAGGACTTCTAAATAAATATTCAAAATGTTCCTAGTGGATGAAAATCCTTGTGGAGGACCCTTTATAAAAAATAGAGCCTCTAAATGCATCTCATGAGTCTATCCTAAGAGGACATTATATTTATAATTTCTCTTAAGTTAAAATAGTTTTACTTAAGAAATAGAAGGAAAAGGGGGATCCCTGGGTGGCTCAGTGGTTGGGCACCTGTCTTCGGCCCAGGGCATGATTCTAGAGTCCCAGGATCAAGTCCCACATCGGGCTCCCTGCATGGAGCCTGCTTCTCCTTCTGCCTGTGTCTCTGCCTCTGTGTGTGTGTGTGTGTGTCTCTCACGAATAAATAAATAAAATCTTAAAAAAAAAAAAAAAAGAAATAGAAGGAAAAGATACTCAAGGAGAAAAAGGTAAAAACTTGAGGCTTCTTACATCTCCAGTGCGTTCCCCAGAGTCAGAGGTAGGAAGAGAGAAGCCTAACAGGGAACGAGCATATTACAACAGTTACAACAGTATAAGGATCAGACTGAGTCATAATAAAACAAAAAAGAAAATCCCAGGGGTTTTATTCTCTCCAGGCTCCCAGAAGCCACAAGATTACTCCTGAGAGAAATAGTTCTAAAAGAAATATGTTTTATTTGACATAGAAATAGGACTGAAGTGTTAGCATCCTCCAAGCACTAGACAGTAGCAAGTGGCCACAGAAGCATCTGTTGAGCATCTGTTGGATGGATCTGAACACACCTCAAAATCTTCCAACAAAGGTCAGGCACCACTTGGTCTTGTCAGCTAAGACTGTCCAACACCATCATCAAACTCCTTCATTCAAATGCTGGAAATTCCATAATAAAAAGGCTCTTTCCTAATTCTGCCAGGAAAGATTTCCCAACCTTGAACATTAACAGCATCTGTCCACCCAAAATCCTCAGACTTCCTCTCTGGTCTCACTGCTTACCCTCTTCTCCCAACAGCCTCATCTCTCCCCTTTGCCATTGCATCTGTGCCTCTACGACACCAAGTGATCTATAGAACCACAAGAAGTCTACGAACCTTCTAGGTTCAGAAGACATGTTGTTTTCTCTTCCTATAAAGTCCTTTTCACTATTTGTCTTCCTCTTTCTCCGGCCACTCCTGCCTGTTTATTAGTATTCAACTTGATGATTCCCTTTCTGAACGTCTCCTTACACATTATCCACTACTGGGTTAGATACTCTTCTGCTGAATTCTCCTGGCATTTTTACAGTTAAAGTATCTATGACAGTGACTCATAATTACCTACTTACTTGTCGATATTTCCACAAATTGGATTTATTTTGAAGGAGGGATCAATATCAAGAGAAGGCAATCCATCAATATTTGCTGAGTCGATAACGGATTTTTGTTTGCTTGTTTTTATCCCCTCTACCCAGCAAAATACCAAGCACATAGTCAATGTGCAATAGGTATTTGCTGAAGGGATCTTAAGTACTCAAAACATTTGTTGGAGGAACAAAGTCATGGACAGATGATCAGAAAGTGCTACATATCAGAAATCTTAAATTCCAATATCCTACTTTCTGACCTCAAACACCTATTATCCCAGATCTCTCACACACTGATTTTCTGGCCCCTGATCACACAGAGATGTCCAGTCTCTTGACATCTCCATACTCACAAAGTCTTTAAATACCTTGAAGGCGGAGAGGCGGGGCAGGCTGGCAGAGGAGTAGGGCCCTCACCTCACCAGGCCCCACCAACTCACCTGGATAACTTTCAAATCATCCTGAAAACCTACGAATTCAACCTGAGATTTAAAGAGAGAACAGCCGGAACACTACGGAGAGAAGGGATTTCGCTTCTAACAATGTAGGAAAGCGGAAAAAAATAAAATGAAAAAGAATCAATTGGGGGAGGAGGCCTGCGAGGAGCCAGGCTATGGGGGGCGGTGAGAGCCTCCGGGACAGGAAAGCCCAGCCCCAGAGAAGCGGGAACTTTACAAATCCGCACTGGATTCTTCCCGGAGGGAAAGGCGCTTAGCCGGGAAATCGAGCAGGACCGCAGGAGAAGCAGTGGGGCCTCCAGAAGTGCGCCCGGGGGAGAGCGCACCGCACACCGCGGCCTATCTCGGTAAAGGGCTGGAGCTCGCACCCGGCGGGGCCTCGGGAGGAGCCGGTCAGTCAGGCGGCGGCTCCGCGCGGAGGGGGCTGCGCGGCCCCGGATCCCAGGGCACCGAGTGGACACAGCCCAGGATCCTGCGCTCCCCCCGGGACAGGCGGAGGCCGGGACAACACCGGACAGCGGGGACGCTCCTGCCGCCCGGCCCCCGAGCTATGCAGGTCAGCGCCCCCACCGCCCCGGGAGCACCTAGGCCAGTGCGGACTGGGAGCTGCGGTAGTTATTGCGGGAGCTGACTCCAGGGCTGGAAGGCTGGCCGCCCCCAGTGGTGTTGTTCCTCCTGGTGTCACCCTGTGCCTGGGAGAGGTGGGGCCGCCAGGGGACAGAGGCCTCACGGGGTCAACATCTCCCCCTGAGCCCAGCACCGGCAGGGGGCGGGGCAGCTCCCCCAGGTGCACACACCTGAGAGTCAGCACAGCAGGCCCCTCCCCCAGAAGACCAGCTGGAATGACAGGGGAAGAGCAAGTTCTTGACCAAGCAATGCTGGAAAGCTCCAGGGGAAGTCGATGCTTTACAGTATATAGAACTAGAGGATACCCCTCCTATTTTTTTTCTTCCTTTTTCCAATACAACTCACTTTTATATCAGACTATAAATTTCTAATTTTTTTTCTCTTTTCCCACCTTAACTACATATTTTATCACCTCTTCATTTTTAAGATTCTTCCTTTTTGACTTTCATATTTCTACAATTACAGGTCCTGGATATTTTCCACTTCTAGATTCCCTTCAACATACTCAACTTAATTTTGGGAGATATACAAGGTATGTTTTCTTGTTCTGTGTTGTTTTCTCTTCCTTATTTTGTTCTACAATGGCATAAGTTAATATCTTCTAAAACATGACCAGCATGCACCCAGAACCAAGTGGTATACTGTGCTGGTTCATTCTGTGAGATTCCTCATTCCCATTCTACCCCCCTCTTTTATCTCATTTATGTTTTGGTGGTCAATGTTGGGGCTTTCTACAAGCATTTCTGGTTTATATAAATTTGGGGCTGAGTATCTTCTAATATACAGAACTCAATATACTCAGAACCAACAGGATCACCCTCTAGGACCCCTCAGGTAGACTACATTCTCCCTCCACTACAACTTCGTCACCACCATCTCCCAATACCCCCCCTTTTTTTCTTCTCTTTACTTTTGCTTTTTTTATCTTTTATTCTCTTTTCTTTTTTTTTCTCTTCTTCTTTGGGATTCTTGGCCTTTTTTTTTTTTTTTTTACTACTTTGCTTTTAAAATTTGTTTTTCACTTTAGTGGTCCTTTTGTTTTATTTTGTTCTGATCTTTGTTTTCAATTTCTGGTCTCTGACCTCGTCAGAATCATCTAGAGTGAAATTTACTTAGGTTGTGGTTGATATTCTTGATTCACCCCACTCATACAGCCACTCTGCACTGAGCAAAATGACTAGAAGGAAGAACTCATCACAAAAGAAAGAATCAGAAACAGTACTCTCTGCCACAGAGGTACAGAATTTGGATTACAATTCAATTTCAGAAAGCCAATTCAGAAGCACAATTATAAAGCTACTGGTGGCTCTGGAAAAAAGCATAAAGGAATCAAGAGACTTCATGACTGCAGAATTTAGATCTAATCAGGCCAAAATTAAAAATAAATTAAATGATATGCAATCCAAACTGGAGGTCCTAACGACGAGGGTTAATGAGGTAGAAGAAAGGGTGTGCAACACAGAAGACAAGCTGATGGCAAGGAAGGAAGCTGAGAAAAAAAGAGAAAAACAATTAAAAGACCATGAAGAAAGGTTAAGGGAAATAAATGATAGCCTCAGAAGGAAAAATCTACATATAATTGGGGTTCCAGAGAGCACCGAGAGAGGCAGAGAGACAGAAAGCATATTTGAACAAATCATAGCTGGGATCCCTGGGTGGCGCAGTGGTTTGGCGCCTGCCTTTGGCCCAGGGCGCAATCCTGGAGACCCAGGATTGAATCCCACATCGGGCTCCCGGTGCATGGAGCCTGCTTCTCCCTCTGCCTGTGTCTCTGCCTCCCTCTCTCTCTCTGTAACTATCATGAATAAATAAAAATTTAAAAAAAAAAATATGAACAAATCATAGCTGAGAACTTCCCTAATTTGGGGAGGGAAATAGGCATTCAGATCTAGGAGATAGAGAGGTTCCCCCCACCAAAATCAATAAAAACCATTCAATACCTTGACATTTAATAGTGAAACTTGCAAATTCCAAAGATAAAGAGAAAATCCTTAAAGCAGCAAGAGGCAAGAGATCCCTAACTTATATGGAGAGAAATATTAGATTAACAGCAGACGTCTCCACAGAGACCTGGCAGGCCAGAAAGGGCTGGCAGGATATATTCAGGGTCCTAAATGAGAAGAACATGCAGCCAAGAATACTTTATCCAGCAAGGCTCTCATTCAGAAAAGAAGGAGAGATAAAGAGCTTCCAAGGTAGGCAGAAACTGAAAGAATATGTGACCACCAAATCAGCTCTGCAAGAAATATTAAGGGGGACCCTGTAAAAGAAAGAGGAAGCCCAAAGAAATAATCCACAAAAACAAGGGCTGAATAGGTATTACAATGACAAAAATTCTTATCTTTCAATAGTAACTCTGAACATGAATGGGCTAAATGATCCCATCAAAAGACATAGGGTTTCAGACTGGATAAAAAAGCAAGACCCATCTATTTGCTGTCTACAAGAGTCTTTTAGACTCTTAGTCTCATTTTAGACCTAAGGACACCTCCAGTCTGAAAAGGAACGGTTGGAGAACCATTTACCATTCAAATGGTCCTCAAAAGAAAGCTGGGGTAGCAATCCTCATATCAGATAAATTAAAGTTTATCCCAAAGACATGAAGAGGGACACTATATCATACTTAAAGGGTCTATCCAACAAGACCTAACAATCATGAATATTTATGCCCCTAATGTGGGAGCTGCCAAGTATATCAATCAATTAATAACAAAGTAAAAACATACATATTATTATACACTAATAGTAGAGACTTCAACATGGCACTTTCTGCAAATGACAGATATTCTAAGCACAACATCACCAAAGAAACAAGAGCTTTAAATGATACACTGGATCAGATGGATTTCACAGATATATATAGAACTTTCTATCTGAATGCAACTGAATACACATTCTTCTCAAGTGCACATGGAACTTCTCCAGAACAGACCACATACTGGGTCACAAATCAGGTCTCAACTGATACCAAAAGATTGGGATTGTCCCCTGCATATTTTCGGACCACAATGCTTTGAAACTACAATTCAATCACAAGAAGAAATTTGGAAGAAACTCAAACACATGGAGGGTAAAGAGCATCCTGCTAAAAGATGACTGGGTCAACTGGGAGATTAGAGAAGAATCAAAAGTATTCATGGAACTAATGAAAATGAAGATACAAGCATTCAAAATCTTTACGATATAGCAAAAGCAGTCCTAAGAGGGAAATACATGCAATACAAGCATCCCTCAAAAAAATTGGAAAAAACTCAAATACACAAGCTAACCTCACACCTAAAGGAACTGGAGAAAAACACTAAATAAAACAAACCTACACCAAGCAAAAGAAAAGAGTTAATAAAGATTCAAGCAGAACTCAATGAAACAGAGACCAGAAGAACTGTAGAACAGATCAAAAAAACAGGAGTTGTTTCTTTGAAAGAATTAATAAGATAGATAAACCATTAGCCAGCCTTATTAAAAAGAAAAAAAAAGACTCAAATTAATAAAATCATGACTGAAAGAGGAGAGATCACAACCAAGGAAATACAAACAATTTTAAAAATGTATTATGAGCAGCTATATGCCAATAAATTAGGCAATCTAGAAGAAATGGACACATTTCTGGAAAACCACAAGTTACCACAACTGGAACAGGAAGAAATAGAAAACCTAAACAGGCCAATAACCAGGGAGGAAATTGAAGCAGTCATCAAAAACCTCCCAAGACACAAAAGCCCAGGGCCAGATGGCTTTCCAGGGGAATTCTATCAAACCTTTAAAGAAGAAACAATACCTATTCTACTAAAGCTGTTCCAAAAGACAGAAAGGGATGGAATACTTCCAAACTCGTTTTATGAGGCCAGCATCACCTTAATTCCAAAACCAGACAAAGACCCCACCACAAAGGAGAATTATAGACCAATCTCCCTGATGAACAAAGATGCAAAAATTCTAAACAACGTACTAGCCAATAGGATCTAACAGTACCTTAAGAAGACTATTCACCATGACCAAGTGGGATTTATCCCTGGGATTCAAGGTTGGTTCAATGCTCGTAAAACAACCAACATGATAGATGATATCAACAAGAGAAAAAACAAGAACAATATGATCCTCTCAATAGATACAGAGAAAGCATTTGACAAAATACAGCATCCATTCCTGATCAAAACTCTTCAGAGTGTAGAGACGGACAGAACATTCCTCAGCATCTTCAAAGCTATCTACAAAAAGCCCACAGCAAATATCATTCTCAATGGGGAAACACTGAGAGCCTTTCCCCTAAGATCAGGAAAGCGACAGGGAAGCCCACTCTCACTACTGCTATTCGACATAGTACTAGATAGTCCTAGCCTCAGCAATCAGACAACAAAAAGAAATAAAAGGCATCCAAATTGGCAAAGAAGAAGTCAAACTCTCCCTCTTCGCAGATGACATGATACTGTACGTAGAAAACCCCAAAGCCTCCACCTCAAGACTGCTAGAACTGATATAGCAATTCGGCAATGTGGCAGGATACAAAATCAATGTCCAGATATCAGTGGCATTTCTACACACTAACAATGAGACTGAAGAAAGAGAAATTAAGGAGTCAATCCCATTTACAATTGCACCCAAAAGCATAAAATACCTAGGAATAAACCTAACCAAAGAGGTAAAGGATCTATACCCTAAAAACTACAGAACACTTCTGAAAGAAATTGAGGAAGACACAAAGAGATGGAAAAATATTCCACGCTCATGGATTGGAATAATTAATATTGTGAAAATGTCAATGCTATCCAGGGCAATTTACATGTTTAATGCAATCCCTATCAAAATACCATGGACTTTCTTCAGAGAGTTGGAACAAATCATCTTAAGATTTGTGTGGAATCAGGGGATCCCTGGGTGGCGCAGCGGTTTGGCGCCTGCCTTTGGCCCAGGGTGCGATCCTGGAGTCCTGGGATCGAATCCCACGTCGGGCTCCCGGTGCATGGAGCCTGCTTCTCCCTCTGCCTATGTCTCTGCCTCTCTCTCTCTCTCTCTCTCTCTCTGTGACTATCATAAATAAATAAACATTAAAAAAAAAAAAAAAGATTTGTGTGGAATCAGAAAAGACCCGAATAGCCATGGGAATATTGAAGAAGAAAACCAGAGCTGGGGGCATCACAATGCTGGATTTCAAGTTGTACTACAAAGCTGTGATCATCAAGACAGTGTGGTACTGGCACAAAAACAGACACATAGATCAATGGAACAGAATAGAGAAGCCAGAAATGGGCCCTCAAGTCTATGGTCAACTAATATTTGACAAAGCAGGAAAGACTATCCACTGGAAAAAGGACAGTCTCTTCAATAAATGGTGCTGGGAAAATTGGACAGCCAATGAAGTAGAATGAAACTAGACCATTCTCTTACACCATACACAAAGATAAACTCAAACTGGATAAAAGATCTAAATGTGAGACAAGAATCCATCAAAATCCTAGAGGAAAACACAGGCAATACCCTTTTTGAACTTAGCCACAGCAACTTCTTGATACATCTATGAAGGCCAGGGAAACAAAAGCAAAAATGAACTATTGGGACTTGAAATCCAGATAAAAAGCTTCTGCACAGCAAAAGAAACAGTCAACAAAACTAAAAGACAATGTACAGAATGGGAGAAGCTATTTACAAATGACATATCAGGTAAAGGGCTAGTATCTAAGATCTATAAAGAACTTATTAAACTCAACAGCAAAGAAACAAACAATCCAATCATGAAATGGGCAGAAGACATGAACAGAAATTTCACCAAAGAAGACATACACATGGCCAACAAGCACATGAGAAAATGCTCTGCATCACTGGCCATCAGGGAAATACAAATCAAAACCACAATGAGATACCACTTCACACCAGTGAGAATGGTGAAAATTAACATGACAGGAAATAACAAATGTTGGAGAGGATGCGAAGAAAGGGGAACCCTCCTGCACTGTTGGTGGGAATGTGAACTGATACAGCCACTCTGGAAAACTGTGTGGAGGTTCCTCAAAGAGTTAAAAATAGAGCTACCCTACAACCCAGCAATTGCACTGCTGGGGATTTACCCCAAAGATACAGATGCAGTGAATGACTGAGACACCTGCACCCCAATGTTTATAGCAGTAATGTCCACAATAACCAAACTGTGGAAGGAGCCTTGGTGTCCATCAAAAGACGAATGGGTAAAGAAGATGCGGTCTATGTATACAATGGAATATTACTCAGCCATTAGAAACGACAAATACCCACCATTTGCTTCAACGTGGATAGAACTGGAGGGTTTTATGCTGAGTGAAGTAAGTCAATGGGGGAAGGACAATCATTATATGGTTTCACTCAAACAGGGAATATAAAAAATAGTGAAAGGGATTATAGGGGAAAGGAGAGAAAATGAGTGGGAAATATCAGAGAGGGTAACAGAACATGAGAGACTCCTGACTCTGGGAAACGAACAAGGGTTAGTGGAAGGGGAGGTGGGCAGGGGTGACTGGGTGACGGGCACCGAGGGGGGCACTGGACGGGATGAACACTGGGTGTTACACTACAACATATGTTACATATGTTGGCAAATTGAACTCCAATAAAAAATATACAAAAAAATTTAAATAAATAAACACCTTGAAGGCATCACTTCCCTCCCTACTCAATCTGCACCCATTTTTATCATGAACTTTTTTAACCCCTACTTTCATGTGTAAAAGGCCAGCCCTGTACAAATCTCTGCTGTCACAGCTACTAAAAATAGTACCCCAGGGTAGTGCCATACAACTGTGCAGATGGGGCCCAATATAAACTCATAGTCTCCAACTTCAGCTAGAACTCTCTGCTGACCAGTACTTTACCTTGGGAGTCAACTCCCTCATCCGCTCCTTGTCCATTCCTCACCACTCTCTAATCGTCTTCTCCTATCTCAGTCTGACTATCCACTCTCATTCCCCATTGCTGCCACCATAGCCTTGCCTCCTACTTTATCAGATGATTGACATCAACTCAACTCCTGCCTCCACACCAGTAGACTTAATCAAATCCACATCTGTCTGTTCCTCCTTCCCTTTTGTAGCAGAGGATAAGGAGTCTGCCCTGCAGCCTACCCTCCACTGAAGACGAATCACTTCATCTGTGTTTTCAAACTCATCTCCTTCCCTCTTCTAATAGGACTCTGCTCTATTATTAACCCTTCTCATATTTTCAATTTCTCTCTTTTCTTCTGGCTCTTCATACTCATTATATAAATATGCTAAACTTTTTCTCTTAAATTCTTCTTAATCTCTGTATCCTCTCGCTTTGATCCACTTTTTTCTTTCTCTTATCAACTAAACTATTTGCAGCATTATTCTCTACTTCACCATGCGCCATTTACTCAGCAAATACATCATATTTTTGTGGGTAATACACAGGGACATTTTTAAAATCCACTAGCTTGAAATGTGACTGCCTTCAAGAATTTAAACTCTAAAATCAACACACAATGAATTGGCAAGAAGACAGAACAATTTCTAGGCCAGAGTAAGATATAAATTAGCAATATCCAACTGAAAGAAGGCATCTGACCAATGGACTTGTAGTAATTTAATTCCTTAGTAAGAAATCCATTATGCTAGCATAGTGTCACTTAAACTCTGTAGTTTCTCTCATTTTTAATCCTTCTGATTTTATTTGGCTTCCAATGTTAGTTGCCTCTACAGAGAGAGAGCACAGAGAAAGTATCTCTCATTTCAGGAGAGTTCAGGACTGGCAATATAGATTGGTTCCCCTGTTCAGAACTGTTCTACTTCCCCAAGAGAGAACTGAATATAGGGAACCTGAAAGTTCATAATCTAATGTTAAGAAACAACACATTACTTTTAGCAAAGTGAACTAAATCATTCATTTAACAAAGGTTGTATATCAGGACAAAAAAAAAAAAAAAGAATGGCATGTTGTTACCACCAAAAAGTTGTGTGAAAATGTAGAGGTTGCATCTTTCTCAAATATTAGAAGAGCTTTCTGCATCAAGTAAATTGCTTTGGATAACTTATTCTTCTTTATTTTACTCATTACACTCAATTCTGAAATAGAAAACAAACATTTTACCAAAAGGGAAACATTAAAAACTATCTTTAAAAGTTTTTGGAAAAAAAAAAGTTTTTGGAAAAACAGTTTATCCCAATTTTAATTACCTGTAAAACAGTCATTGCTTGTAGGTTGTTTTAGCTTTTCTGGACCTTTGATAGACATAGGTTTGCTATCAGTTGGAGTCTGCAAAACTGAAGGAGGAGATTGCCATTACAATTAGATTCACATTCAAGAAAGGAAATATTTTCTAAACATTAAAGGGTAACTATTTGTAAAATTACTGCTTCTTCTCATATGCCATCTTTTTTTTCATTAATAGATAAAAATTCAAAGAAATCTACTATAATGCAGTTTTATTGACAAATTCTCTTTTATTTGCCACAGTATGCCTAAGTACATCAAAAATATTTAAATTATAAAAACATTTGATTTTCTATCTCATCTTAAATAAAATCATCTTGAAAGCTTACAAATAGGATCCAATCTGCTTTTGTTCACTTTCCCTTTTCATAAACTTTTAAGAACTGCTTCATCTATGGGCCCCACAAGAACTCAGAGCATTCCCTGAAGACCTCCACTCTCCTCTTTCAAGAATTTAAAAAAAAAAGAAAAAAAAGAATTTCAACTAACACATAAATTATTGCCAGTTGACTATGGACAGTGAGAGATCCTGGTATATAGCTGGGACAACCACCATAATGGCCCAGGAAAGAGAGGATGATGGAGAAGAGAGTAAAAGTATGCTGCCCCAGGAAGATGGACAATGTTACACTAATTCTTGATTTTCTGGGTATAGTCCCCAAGAGACTTGGCAATATTATTCTGTCCTTGGAGGTATGTGAAGGTACTTAGAGTAACCTTACAACAAACCCCTTTTATTGAGGTTGAATTATTTGTGCTAACGCCATTGACTGATAAAAAGATGCCACTAGACACCATTAAAGGATATAAGGCTTCTTTAATGGTGAAAGATAAGGGAATTTATCTATATGGCGACAGCAACACAAAGCAGAAAATAATGCATCATGTCTCAGTACCTGGGGTATTATAATTGCTAATTAAACGATAGCTCTCATGATTATAATCGTGAGAGATAAGGATGCCCAACATAGATAAGTCATATCTAATGCCACTGCCATCAACATGCAACCATTGTAAAGTTCTTGAATAAGAATGACAAAAGGGGCACCTGGGTGGCTCAGTTGGTTGAGCATCTGACTCTTGAGTTCAGCTCAAGTCATGATCTCATGAGTGGAGCCCCATGTCAGGCTCTGCACTGTGCATGGAGCATGCTAAGGATTCGCTCCCTCTCCCTCTACCCCTCCTCCACTTCTCTCAAAAATAAAGGAGAAAAAAAGAATAACAAGTGGTATTTAGGCAACATTAGTCTGAAACTACTAAGTAAGTTTAGGATTTCTTGCATGCAACAGCATGCAAGAGTGAAGAAAGGAGGAAAAAATGAAAATCTGTATTAGGGTGATAGTTCAACAAGCAGACAAAAACATCAAGAAGACCCAGAGATACAGCAAAGGAATAATAACTAATTCTATTTAAATCTGAGCTCATATCTACAATCAGTATTGTTAAATGGTCTCTGATAAAAACTCAGAGGATCACTTGGTCTTCAAATACTTATGGATGACAATTAGAGAATGAACTAGCATAGTAATTCTGTAAGTAAAGAGACCCCACTTCATTACAGAAGATAATACAGTCATTAAGTGAGAATTATAGTTTTCTTAAGGAAAATCTGACACATAAATGCCATTCACATTTGGAAATACATTTCTAATTCAAATAATTTTAAATAAAAAAATATTCAAGGTTATTATTCTAAGAAGCCCTATTGAAAAACTATATATGATGACACAGAGATGTTTTCATTTTTAGTTGCTTCCCTCTATATCCAGGAGGTCTTTTGAGAAACAGTCTTTGAAATAGTATAAATATTAAAAATAAGGTATAAACCGATGAAAACTATAAAAGGATAAAAGAATGGGAAATAAAGGAAATTCTATATAAACAGAATGCAAATACAAACAAGTTCTAAGTATATATCAACTGGGAATATAACCATACAAAAAATAAAATTAATTCAAGTGAATTTGAACACAGTTCTCTAATGTGTGGCATATTCTAAAGATATAATGTGAACTGCAAAGAAATCCTAAACTTACTTAGTAGTTTCATTGTTAATGTTGCTATTGTTTGAATAATTCTGAAAATACTTTGTTAATATGATAGGATAAAGCAAATGTTATTACATCGATACTATTGGGAACCAGTGTGCTCAACATGAGAGAGAGTAAATACAAAAATGAAATGTGGAACTTTGGATTTTCAAAGTGTTGGACTTGGAATTGGTGATATCAGAAAGAACTTGCAGTGTGTGTGTGTGTGTGTGTGTGTGTGTGTGTGTGTGGTAAGTCTAGAACATTTAGTTATACAGCAAACAAAACAAAAACCTGCTCAAAGAATAATGGGGACATATCAAAAAACACACAATCCAGTTTGAGACTTCCCATGGTAAAATGTGTGACTTTGAACATGAGAAGAACAATGATAGTAACTGATTATAAATGATTTAATAAAAACAAAACTCAGTCCATAGTATAACACCACAAATTAGAAGAGCCAAAGTGGACAGCTCTTCTTTACAAAGAAGGGCAGCAAGTATATTTAGAAGGAATAGTTCAATTAGAAAATCACTGTGCACAACCATTGTAACAACTAATTCTGCAAGGATCACCAACAGAAGTTAAAACCATTGGGTGAAAATCTGTTGGGGAATAGGACATTTATTCCATCTCAAAGCATCACCTGACAATACCAATTATTTTGTCATTATGCAGAGGGAAAGATGCCCTTACCGTGGAGAAATCTGGTAGACACCACCTTAACAAAATAAAAACTGTCTGCCTCATCAATGATAGGACAAATAAACAATATGTGCAGCCTAATGTGATACAACGGTATCTAACAACATCACCTATGTAATCATGAAGAAACTACTAGGAAAATTCAGATTGTAGAATGTTCTAGAAACACAACCTCAAAAATGTGTCATAAAAGAAAAAAAGTGAGTTATTATTCTAGATAAAAGAAGAACAGGACAGAGAGGTGATGTCAGCATAATGGCAGCATAAGACATCCCTTCCCCCCACACACAATCTGTAACAAAAATTCAGCATCCATTCATGGACAAAAAAAAAGCACCTGAGAAAGAAAAGCCAAAGTAGAGACATCAAACTTCCTGATTTTACACTATACTACAAAGCTATAGTAATTAAAACAGTATGGTACTGGAATAAAAATAGACACATAGACTAACAGAACAGAATCAAGAGCCCAGAAACAAATTCATGCATATATTTCCAATTAATATTAGACAATGAAAAATACTTAATGGGGAAGAGACAGTCTCTTTAATAAATGATGTTACAAAAAAAAGGATATCCATATGCAGAATGAAATTGAACTTGTTTTATACTACTCATAAAAATTAACATGAAACAGATTAAAAATTAATCATAAGGACTGAAACCATTTAATTTCTTTAAAAAAATCAAAAATAGAACTACTATACAATCCAGCAATCCCCTTCTGGGTGTATCTCCAAAGGAAATAAAAATAAGATCTCAAAGAGATACCTGCACTCCCATGTTCACTGCAATATTATTCACAATGGCCAAGATATGGAAACAACTCAAATGTCTGTCAACTGATGATTGGATAAAGAAGATGTGAGATAGATAGATAGATAGATAGATAGAGAGATAGATAGATAGATAGATAGATAGATAGATAGATGATAGATAGATATCGTGGAATATTATTTCATGAATATTATTCAGCCATTATTATTCAGAAAGAAGGAAATCCTGCAATTTGCAATAACATGGATGGATCTTGAGGACATGATGCTGCTAAGTGAAATAAGACAAATACTGTATGACATCACTTAAATGTGGAATCTAATAAAGCTGAAGTCACAGAAACAAAGAGTAGGGGGGTGGTGATCAGGGGCTAGAGAGGAAGTGGAAGGGGATGAAGATATGTCAGTCAAAGGATACAAACTTTCAGTTATAAGATGAATAAGTTCTAGGGATCTCATGTACAGTATGGTGATTATAGATCATAATACTTGAAAGTGGCTAAATAAGTAAATCTTAAATCTTCTTACCACAAAACAGAATTGGCAATTATGTGATATGATAGAAGTGTTAACTAATGCCCTGCTGGTAATCATTTTGTAATATATTAGTGTAACAAATCAACACATCTGTACACCTTAAACTTACACAATGTTATTTGTCAATTATATCTCAATAACCTCGGGGGGGGGGGGTTTGCACTCAAAAATTAATTAACTACCATTTGATTAAACCTATTTAGTTGTATATATGATGTGACATCTAAATGCTTTATTTTTCTTAGGTTTTTATTTGAATTCCAGATGGTTAACATACAATGTACTATTAGATTCAGGTATACAATTTAGTGATTCAACACTTACATACAACACCGGGTACTCATCCCAAGTGCACTCCTTAATTCCCATCATCTATTTAACCTATTCCTATCCACCTCCCCCTGATAATCATCAGTTTGTTCTCTAAATATATGCATCAGTTTGTTCTCTAAATCATCAGTTTCTTCTCTAATCATCAGTTTGTTCTCTAAAGAGTTCTCTAAAGACTCTTTAGAGACTCATTGAGGACATGATGCTAAGTGAAATAAGACAAATACTGTATGACATCACTTAAATGTGGAATCTAAGAAAGCTGAAGTCACAGAAACAAAGAGTAGGGGGATGGTGATCAGGGGCTAGAGAGGAAGTGGAAGGGGATAAAGATATGTCAGTCAAAGGATACAAACAAAAGTCTAATTTACAAATTAGAGTCATCAGTTTCTTGGTTTGCCTCCCTCTTTTTTCCCCTGATTGTTTGTTTTGTTCCTTGAATTCCACAAGTGAATGAAATCATATGGTGTTTGTCTTTCTCTGACTTATTTCATTTAGCATAATACACTCTAATTCCATCCAAATCATTGCAAATGGCAAGATTTCATTCTTTTTATGGCTGAGTAATATTCCATTCTGTGTGTGTGTAAGTATATATATATATTCTTTATCCACTCGTCATTTGATGGACATTTGGGCTCTTTCCATAATTTGGCTACTGTTGATAATGCTCCTGTTATAAACATTGGGGAGCATGTATCCCTTCAAATTAGAATGCTTTAGACAGAAATCAGAGGTCATATTAGAATGGAACACTTCGTTCTATTCTATAATGAGTAATTTATAATGAAGTAGTTGTTAAATACTGGCTATATAATCATGCCAAACATAACTTGGCTTTATCAAAATTTAACTTCAGTTTTTATACATAATAATGTTAAATTTTATTTTGAAACTCAAGTAAATGTATTATCTGTATGTACACTAGTATTACTATTGACATCTTTTTAAAAAATGTTTTGACCTGTTTAATAATGAGGCCAAGATAATTTAGATCCAAATCATGTGTGCTCTGACATTACTCTTAAAGATGTCTAAGTTCTTCAGTTGCTTCCAGGATAAATATAAATCCCTTAGCCATTCAAAATTTAACTTTGATCTATATCACTAGGCTTATCTGTGTCATCCTCTCAAGTGTGCTCTTCATTTTGGCCATAAGAGAATTCCAGCAGTTCCTAAATTGCACCATCCAATCATTTGCTTTCCAGCTTGCTAAAGGCTGTTTTCTCTATCCAAATAACTGTTTCCTTTTCGATCTTCTTCATAAAGATATTTACTAGCCTTCTAGTCAACTATCACTTCTCCCAGGAAGCCATCCCTGACTCTTGTTCATTAAAGATACTCCTCTTCTGTGTGCCCAAATAGTCTGAGTCTACTTCTGTTAACATTTATTAAGCTCAACTGTTACAATTGGCTTAGTTATCTAGAAGCTCAAAATTAGAGGCTGTATCTTATTTATACCAAACACAATATGATTCCGAGATCTTAGTAGGCACTCAATAATTATATATAGATTGAATTAACAAAATATTGATAATTTACTACACCTCAAACAAAATCAATTTAATTTTTTGGATGTGTACCAAGGGATTTGCTATGTGAGTTATAAAGCAATAATGAAAGGTATCTATTGATAGTAATCCGGGAAAAGAAAAGAATGAAATTTATCTGGAAAATACTAAGTCAACAAGAACATAATTTACAAATTAAATTGATTCTATTCTTGAACTCATCTTAAAATTGATGCAGAACAAATTATATGTTTTGAGGACTACTACCTTGCAATTGGTCAAGAAGCACAACAGCTATATGGTGCTGGGCTTGAATCAGTTCAAGATGCAAATCCATCATGAAAGTATTTGGTGTGACTGGTTTGCAAATGTCTCCATCTATATCCTGGGTGTACTTTGGTAGAATTGAAGTAAAAATAAAAACAAAATACAGTTATCAAAACATACTAAAAATAGCTCTATCCTAATTATCACTCAAGTTATCATTTTACACTAAGCCACTAAATTCTGTTCACTCTCAACTCTTTGCAATCTGATTCACATGCTAATAAACCTGCTTTTCAATACAGTGGCCTCTTTAATAACGAATTGAGAGACTCCTCACTCTTCTTGATTTCTTCTGGCAAGAGAGGAAGAGATTTCTGGTCTATGAGAGCAAGGTCACCACAAATCATGCTTTACGCACCTATGTGTGAAACCAGCCCTCTTTCTAGCTAAGTAACACTTAAATCTCATGTAAGAGTTTCCCATTTACCTTGGTATAGCAATGGTCAATCACTGATGATCCATCTGGCAAAGTACTTAACATGCAATTCAAATTTATTCCATCAATTGCTTTGTCAAGAAGTTCATAGGCCAAAAATAACTGTTCCACAGGTTTCTTCTAAAGTAATTTTATAAACAAAACAGAAATGTAACACTTAAGAGAAAATCATATACAACAATTCCAAACTTCTTTTATAACAATTCAAACCAAGTGACAAATTTAAAGAGTCTATCCAATATCAACAATGTTATATTTTTTACTAAATGTATGTCTTTGATTAAATGTGGAGTACTATTGATAAAAGTGAAATAATAAATACATTTCATTTTTCCGATTATAAGTTAAACTTTTTATAAACATGTATATATCTTCCTTTCATGGTTTTCAAAATTCTGAGTGTACCAAATGTATAGGTAAATTTTTAAAATATAACTCACAAAATGTGTCGTTTTCACACATTTCATTTTGAAAGTTTGTTTTTTAAATCTCAGAGCTGGAAATTTAGATGTAGAGGCCATCAAATCCAATGGCATATATCATGATTTTCATTGCATATATCATGATTTTCATTGTATTTCACGAAATACATTTTCATTCTAATTATTCTCACAGAGAAACAAATATAAAATAATATAAAAGGCATCAGCTTTGTTCAAACTTCCAAATTTCCCATATTTCTCGAGAAAATTTTTAGGAAATAAAGCAAGCACAAACATGGAGATAACTGAAATCCTCTATAGACTGCCCACAATGACAATCCTTTTCTCTGCTCCTAAAAAAAGCCACTGTGCTTTGGTTTTTACCATTCTTTTGTGTGTTTTTAAACTTTTACAATGTGTGTATCCATTAACAATATGCAGTACTGCCTGCATATTTTTTAATTCTGTCAGAAAATTTTGCAATCCACTTTATACATTCAAACATATGTTGTTGAAACTTTTTCATGCTGGTATATGCAACTCAATGTGTCAGAGTTTGGTTAACAACACAGAACAACTCTAGATACTCTTAAGCAGAAAGGGATTTGATACACAGAATTAGAGGTGTCTGTCACTGTTGGAAAGCCAGGGGGAGCAAAGGCCAAGAAAGCTGCCAGTGACAAGTCTGCTGCATGCAGAAGCCTCTGTGAATCTAAGAATCAAGGAGGTGGCTGACAACCACCACAAGTGACTGCTACACCAGATCAAGCGAATTGCAAGAGCTTGCTCAGCAGGGCTGGTCAATTAACTTCTTCCATCTGCCACTGCCAAATAAGAACTGTCTTCCCTTCATTATAAATTCATGCAAATGTGCCTCATCGGAAGACTAAGGTAGAACCACATGGAAATGAGATGCTAGGAAATGCAGTTCCAGCTTTTCCCCTGTGACACAAAGGTGGCTAAAGAAGGGAATGGCAGTGATGCCAAGCTGACTCTAGTTCAAGCCCACACTAATTCGCTCATCCTCACAGCCACAATGAAATGGTGCTATGCTGAGGAATATGTCACAATCTATTTATCCACTCTTCAGATAAGTATTTAGATTCCTATTACTACAAATATATACAATGCATTGTACTAGTCTAGGGATCAAGTCAAGGTTGGTATTTGCTTTGCAGTCCTTATGCCTTTTTTTCTCTTTTCTTTCGCAGCTGACTGTCTAAGACCTCTAGGACATATTAAATAGAATAGATACTCTATGTTGTTACTTCAGTATAAAAGGACTGCTTTTAATCTTTTACTATAACATTCATTACAGGTCTCTGAATGATACCCTTTATGGGATATAGAAATTCTCCTCTATTCCTGACTTACAAGTTGTGTTTTGGGTTTTTTTTTTTTTTTTAAGATAGGTGTTGATTTTTGTCAAATGCTGTTGTTGCATCTTTTTATCTAGTGAGGCAGTCATATTTCTTCCTTTCACCTGCTAATGTGGTGTATTGCATTAGATTTTCTAATGTTAAATCATCCTTGTGTTCCTGGAATATATACGATTTGATTACACACATCCATTCCAAAGTATATAGATGTATATCTCCATTCAAGAATCACAGACATTGGAAAGGTCTCATGCAACTCAAGTAATATAAAGTCAAATAACAGACCTATGTGAAGGCTGGCCCAAGGTTATAAATCGTTAGGAAGAAAGACTTTCTTCCCACCCACCCACCTCTCACTACCCATGTTGAGAAACCTCCCCATACAAATAGGCAAATGTTTTTTTTTTTTTTTTCAGGTCTCCCTTTTCTAGAATATGGTCTTTTGGAAGTTATAATTTTAATGTGTGAGTCTCAGTTCCAAACCCCCATCTTTCATGTGCCCAAGCCTCATATCTTGTCACTAGATGGCTGTTAACCTGAGCTTTTTGGTAACCAAGCCTATCAACCAACTGCAGCATCTACTCATAAAATGACCATTCTAGTTTCCAGTTCCCCTTTTATTTTGGCCCCTAGAATTTATCTTACTTTCTTGTGAGCTTCACAATGTGTTTGAGGATATTTGTTCAATTCTGTCCAAAATTTCTAGGTGCTTTGTAGCAAGAGGGTTTTCACCTTACCCGATTTGCTGTTTTGCCAGAAACAGAAGTCTCTAAAGATGCCCTTTTAACACCAAAAAATTTCAAGCATTCCCCCCACATATACCTATATTCTATCATCAACATCACTACCATCACTATCATCTTTGTTATCTCTGTCATTATCATAACTAACATCTAATTAAACTATCTTCTAGATACTGGGCTAAACATAATAAATTTTTTAAATGCCATTATCCTATGAAGCAGATACCTATTAATTATTTTAATTTTATAATACATTTATTGAAAGAAATAGATGCTATGCATTTAGTAAACTTTTAAATAAATTCTGAATGTAATCACAATAAACACCTCATTTTTTAAAGAGCTGTATGTATATATGCAAGGTACATAATTCATCCTGCCTACAATTTCTGATAGGTGAGCATACAGATTTTGGATCCTCCTTACAATAAATTCTCACTCCTTCTCTCCACTTCACTCCAGATGGATCTGAGACCCTAAGATTCAGTGCTCTACATAAAACATAAGAGAAAAACTGAGTAGCTACCACGTGCCAGGTACTGGTTTCTGTAACATTACTAATACCTCATTTAAATGATATAACTTAAATAATATCGGTAGAATAGGTTCTACTGTTATTTTACAGATGAGGACATTTATTTTCAAACAGATGAAATAATCTGTTCAAGATCACATAGTCAATATTAGATTCCACTCTGGGTCTTCCAACACCAAGCATTGTGCCCTTAGGTCATACCAATGAACCACTTGTATTACGTCTACCATATGCCACAGTACAGCTGGGCAGGTTGCCTATTGCACAATTTTAGGGGGTGCCATTCATGCTGTTGTCATCACAAACTTGTATGTTCATTTTGGCAATTTCCCAGAAGATAGTAATAAATCATATCAAGGAAAGGGTACATTTTTCTAATTTAAATAAGAGTAGCAATAGTTCATAAAGGGTCTTCAGCTTCTTCATTTGGGAAAACTGCCACCTTCTATGAAACACATTTTATTTAGTGGCTCTAACTGCCAGAAATTTTCCACCTGAAGCCAAAATCCAGCACTTTGTAACTTCTACTACTGTTTTTATTCCTGCCCTATGAAGCCTCAGAGAATAAGTACTGGCCCACTCAGCCAGTGATTCTGAAATTCTAGTTTCCTTAAGAATCTACCTGGGGGATTTTAAGCGGAAAATACCTGGAATTATAAACTTTTAAGACTCCACAATTGGAAATTATAATCCAATATGCCTAAAGCGGAAAATAGGAAGCTGTATATTTAGCAAGCATTATAAGATCCCTGGAAAAAGCACTGGCAGCTATTATAAATAAGCCTCCTCAATCTCTTGTGAATTTAAATTTACTGTTCCCAATTTAAGATTTCTCAACTCTAGCTCTCTTAAGACACAATATTACATAAAGAACTCAAAATTGCATCCCTTAAAACCTATAATTAGAGGAAAGTAAATTCAGAATGATCCACCAGTCCTCCACTATATTCATGATATTTGATTGGTACCCAGTTATAAGATTGTATATTTTATGCATTAAAAAATATCTTTTATACCAGTATCCCGAAGACACTTTTTTTTTTTTAATCAAAAAGCAATGTACCATAGTGACTAAACACATGGATGTTGACAGCAACACACCTAAGTTCAAATCTACTTACTGCATGCAACCATGAGCAATTTGGATACAGCAGCAAAAATCATCAAGATGACTATACAAATCAACTGGAGTAAATCTCACAAACACAATACTGGGATAAAAAGCAAGCTGCAGAAGAATACACACACTATCTCACACACACACATATTTATATAAATATTTAAAAGCAATACTCCTTACTTCCTAGAATACACACATATGTAATAAAAGTATGCCTGGAATTTATCATCATTATATTTAGAATACCAGTTGCTGCTATGCAGGAGGAAAGGTGATATGATCAAAGGGGTTAGTGGAAGAGTTTCAACTGTACTAACAAGGTATTGTTTCATAACAGGAATTGGGCCTACCTTATAACATTCTTTATAATTTTATGTCTTATATTTCAAATTGATTTTTCAGAGAAAATACAGCAATTATGAGTATTAACATTTTGCAACAGGAAAAGTGCCAAGCGAAATGATGATAGAAAAAAACATCAAAATGTTGCTATGCTAAAAAATATTAAAAAGACTAGAAGAGAATATAAAAAATATTTCAATCCATATAGTGAAATTGCATATTTTCTCCCCTTTTTATATCTCTAAATATCCTCTAATGTTAATACAACTTTTGTAATTTAAAATTATAGTTTTTTAATTAATCAGGCAAACAAAAATAGAGATCACTGGCTTCCTCTATAGAAACGTATTTTTCAACAGTAGTCCACAAGCACTAGTGTCTTAAGTAGTTATTCCATAAGGGGTAAAATGGATTTTATTTTCAAATAATGAATATATAGTATTCCATCTCTTCTTGGAAAACCACAACGCTCATAAGCAAATGAATGCCTCTTAGAAGACTTACAGTAAAGAACGTATTGCGCTTAATCCAGAGTCACCCAAAGTTACCTGACTCTGGCATCCTTTTCTGAGGCATAGTATTAGCAACACATAGGACAGACTTGGCAAAATGCTATTCTAGTTCTTGTTTATAAATAAAAGAATGTTTATAACATATATGACGTGGTTCCCAAGACTCCCATTCAGATCTACAGAACAACACAATCCTCGATGGACAGAAATAATTCAAATATTTTATGAAAAACATAATCAAGAAGAGGAACGGCCAGGACACTTAGGTGGTTCAGTGGTTGAGCATCTTGCCTTTGCTCAGGGCATGATTCCGGTCCCGGGTCAAGTCCCACATCAGGCTCCCTGTGGGGAGCCTGCTTTTCCCTCTGTCTAATCTCTGCTTCTCTCTGTATCTCTCATGAATAAATAAATTCTTTAAAAAAAAATTCTCTTAAGGTAACAATTACTAAGAACTTGCCATGTGCCAGGGACTATTCTAAGTGTACTTTCAACAGGTAATAACTTATTGACTCTGTCAGAGGAATATGCTGAGCAGGACATCTCTGCTTTATGAGTCTATGAACCATAACACATTCAAAACTCCAACAGTAATTCTTTTAAGATAATTTACTAGGTTATTTTTAAAGCTGATTGGGATTTTTTTCTACAGTGAAAGCAAAAGGTAGAAAATGCCCCCTAGTTTTCAATGTAGATAGAAACTATAAATTCTCAAATATTAAATATTCAAAATTATTTCTATAATTAACCATTACACATTTATAAACTTAATATCATTTGAAAATCTAAATTCATGTTTTTAACCGTATTTTCTAAAATATTTTTGCAATACCTTTAATATGGGAAGAACGTCCACGCTCCCTTTCAAAACTCCAAGGAATTCACTAGTTCCTTTCCTGAAAGATATCTCTGTGGCGGGGAAAAAAGGAAAAGAAAGAAGGAAGAAATGAAAGGAACAGAAGAGAAAAGGAGGGAAGAGAAGAAGAAAGGAGGAAAAAAGGGTAAGCAGGAAGAGGAGGAGAGGGTAGGAAAGAAGAAACAGGCAAAGAAGGAAGGACCAGAGGAAGGAAGGAAAAAATGTAAACATAGCAGTGAATCACAATCCTAAAAAATGTTATGCTAAATTGGTTGCCCTTTTAATGACTCATGATTTTAGAAATGATTCAACACTTAGAAGTTGACAAAACACTAAACTATTTCTTCCATATAATTACATTTTGTTTTTATATGCTAATTTTATATGTCTTTATGTAAGTTAATTTTGGTTTTATATAAGTTAATTTAAGATCTTACAGTAAAACAATTAAAAATATTATTAACAAGGTAATATTATGGTAAAGAGACTGGTCTTTCTAGTCTGTAATGTCTATTGAAAAGCATTCATAAAACAATGTAAAAGCTTTATGAATTTGGACAAATATCAGAGAAGGCTGGTTTGAGTTAAAGGAATATAAATTATAAATATATGGTAATGCTAGTTTCCTATTTGAAAATGTATTCAATAATTTAAACTAAAGGGGCACCTGGGTGCCTCATTTGGTTAAGTGTCGTTTCAGCTCAGGTCATGATCTCAGGGTCCTGGGACTGAGCTCCACGTTGGGCTCCCTGCTCAGTGGGGAGTCTGTTTTTCCTACTCCCTCTGCCCACTCTTGCTTTCTCTCTCTCATTCTCTCTCTCTCTCTCAAATAAATAAATAATTTAAACTAAATAATGCATTACTTAATAAACAGTCCAATAAACATTTTGAATCATACTGGCATGATTAATACACAAGAACGACTTGTACTTTGTGCTTTATGTGCTAATAAGATGATGATAATAACAATGTTGGAAAGTTCTAAGAATTTATATACCTAAATGGGGACAACTCCTCACTACATAAATGTAGCTTTTTCTATTTATAAATGGATCATGTTCCAATATTGATTAGTATTTTAAAAATGAAATATTTTAGCAAAGAATCAGTAAATTGCATTTAGTTCATTTATAATTAAACAGTGTAAAATACAACAAAACAATAGTCTCCCAAAAGAAATAAGTAAAAAAAAAAAAAAAAAAACAATAAAATTGAATAAGAAATAGACTTTAAAAAAAAAAAAAGTAATCATTGGGCCTTTTGCTTTCAACAACAGGTAACCTGGAAAAATTCTCCTAACTAGAGCCCACTAGAAAAGCTGGAAAAAAATTTTTTTCTTCACCTGTAAGCAAAGAAGATCATGAAAATATAAATATAGAGCCAGGATCTTGAGAAAAGAGTATCATCTTGATCTTGGGAAGAGTGCCCAGGGAATAATATAGAAGGGCATTAGAGCTACCTTCCCAACTGAGGACTCTCTCATCAATTCTGGAGAAGAAAGCTGAGAAGCTGAGTGATGCTTCTGAGAGAACTAAAGCAACAGAGGTTAGTATCCAGGGCCACCAGGGTGAGAAGCCAGAAGGGGCTGTATCCTTGGAGTCAGGGTAAATGGAAAATAAGTCAACAAGAGAGCATCTCAGCTTCAAATTATCTTCATCTCTCAAACTGGACTAATGGGATCCTGGAGTTGTAGTATCTTCATGCACCTAGTAAAAGCAAGCATAAATCTTCTCTGGAAGAACATTAACCTTATCTAATGCTTCAAATTATCTCTATAAAATATTCAGCAAATATAATGTCTACCACACAATCAAAAATAATCAGAGTAATAGTTGATGAAGTAAGTTCTTCACTTAAGAATTCAATACAATAAGTGCAGAAGGAACAACAGAAGTTAGAAGCCCATTTTGGCTTCTCACTCTCACTCCTCTGGTAGCCTTCAATGAATGACAGATAAAAGTTGTATAAATATCTCAATCTCCCAGCTCTCTGGGGCAGGTTCTCCAGGTCTCTCATGGGAATAAGCCCTAAACCTACAACAGTGGCCTTCTCCTTAACTTACTATACCTTGTATTGCCTTCCTTTCCTTTTCTGTCTCACTCCACCACACCACAACCCTGCTTCTCTGGATAATATCCTAAATAAACTACTTCACTCAACAACTTGTCTCAGAATCTATATCTAGGGAAAACAACCTAGGAGAAAGGTCAGGCTAACAATAGCTAACCTCACTGGTAAGTCTTTATAACACAGCGTGTGGGATAATTAGGCATTATATGCCTTCTGATTCAACACAGCAGGGACTGAACAGCACCGCCTATGAAGTATTCTTGCCAAATGTATAAGATATTGGCAAAAAATCTTTTTGATAAGATATCACTTGAATCTAAGCAAGATTCTAGATCTAACTGCCAGGTAGAGAAACAAGTTAACACCACAAAGACACAAACAGCCAGATGCAGAATGTGAGGAACCCTAAAAGGTGATGAACCAGTGTCTTCAAAAAATAAATGGCTTGAAAAGAGGAGGAGGAAAGGAACTGTTATAGACTAGAAAGAGAGACTCAAGAAAAATGTAAGAAAGTAAAATATATGGGCTTGTTTGGATCCTGATTGGAACAAACCAACCTAAGATATTTTTTTTATTTTATTTATTTATTCATGAGAGACACAGAGAGAGAGAGAGAGAGGGGAGGGGGGGGCAGAGACATAGGCAGAGGAAGAAGCAGGATCCATGCAGGAAACCCAATGTGGGACTCGATCCTGGGAGTCCGGGATCTTACCTTAAGCCAAAGGCAGATAGATGCTCAACCACTGAGCCACCCAGGTGTCCCTAATCTAAGATATTTTTAATACAATCAGGGACACAGGAATTTTCCTCTAATTTTGTAAAGTATAATAAAAATGGCATTATAATTTTGTAAAACAAAACAAAATCTTTATCTGTTACATAGACAAACCAACACACATACACACACACACACACACACACACACACACACACACACATATTGGGGTATTTGATGGTGAAATGACATGATGTCTGCTTTAAAACACTCCAGAGGGAAAAACTGTGTTACAAAAAGAAATTAAATAAGATTAGCAAAATGTTCTGGATAATAGGAACATGGTAACTTATTTCTATATTTGAAATTCTGCATAATGAAACTTTAAAAAAAGGAAAAAGTGTTTAAGGAGAGGACATTTAAAAAAATAGGACTACAGACCATTGAATGTATTAGATAGTCAGACATCTTTAACCAGTAGTTCTCAAACTTTGATGTACACTGAGATCACCAGATATTGGGGATCCCTGGGTGGGTCAGCGGTTTAGTGTCTGCTTTCTGCCTAGGGCATGATCCTGGAGTCCTGGGATTGAGTCCCGCATCAGGTTCCCTGCATGGAGCCTGCTTCTCCCTCTGCCTGTCTCTCTTTCTCTCTGTCTCTCATGGATAAATAAAATCTTTTTTTAAAAAAAATCACCAGATAAAGTAATAAAGACTAGAAAGTCTCAGGCTAGATGAAGTAGGATAGAATCTGGGCCTTTGTATTTTTAACAAGTTCCCAAGTGATACTGATGCCAATCAAAATTTGAGAACCGTGGCTCTAAAATTCGACCTGCTAAAGCCACACTCAGCAACCCTGGACAGCAGATCCAGATCAGCACATCTCCGGGAAAACAGTTATAGCAATAATGACTTTACTACAGAGGCCCTCAAATGTCATACACGCTCTATAAGAGGGGTGAAGTAGGGAAGTAAACACCTACTAACCACACTCTGACCTCACTCCCTACATATGACGTACCTTATAAAACAGACAGTTCTGGGGTTAACGACACACTGAAGAAAGAAGGTGGTCAGAGCATAAGGCTGCCCTGTGAGAGAAGGAAACTTCTGGAAGAAGAATGCTGGCAGAAAGGGGCTGGAGCAGGGAAAGGATGGAGTGGGTGGGAAATGAGAACAAAAACGAGGAAGGTAAGAGGAAAGGGGAAAAAGAAAAGGAAAACAAAATAAATGAAGACAACAAATTTTAAAAGGAGGGAATCCCAAGAGAGGAGAGGATTAAAAAGGAGATAAAACGTAGAACACAGATTCGTTCAACAGACATTATTCAAGTTCCTGGTCTGTGTGGGGCAGTGTGGTGGCTACCAAAAATACAATGGCAAGCAAAACATAGTCCCCTCCTTCATGCAGCATGTTCTGCTGGGAAGTGGCAGAGGAGGAAAGGAGATAAAAGGGAGGAGAGAACAATAAAAAAGGAAGAATGGGAAAGCAGAAGAGAGGTGAAAGTAGTAACAAGGAATGGAGAAGGAGAATGCATGAATAAGGGGAAGGCAAAAGTCACTTATATGCGACGGAACCATAGAGCATATAACCTCTTTTTAACATCCCCCCGGTTAAATCTATATTATTTCTATCTTTGGTTATAAACCATCAAGGAAGCACAGTACTGAAATGCCTGGTTTCCATTAACACTAGTTATTCCTTATGCCAATTCATACTTATACATTCATATGTGTTTATGTATATTAATAACTTCATACTTTTTCACTCATTCCATTACCTAGAGATTTTTTAAATTTCTTTCGTGGGTTTCCTAATAACTCCAATATTTCACTTAATCTCAACGTAACCTCTGCCACCATCACAATGTCAATGTCTTCCATTTTATAGCAGTGAATTACTTCATTTATCTGCCACAGAAGATAAACCCACTAAAAAGAGAAAACATACAGCAAAATCAATTAAAAGTACATTACATTGTAGAGTCATATTTTTTTTAACTTAGGACTTCCATGAAGTCATCATCTTCTAAACATATGGGAATGTTAGGTATATACTCCCTTATTAGTACATCTTAATTATAAAGATCAATGATCCTAATCAATTTATTTGATTAGGATCCCAATCAATCCTAATCAGTTTATTTATATAAACTCATAAAGAAGATTCACCTAAGCTTATAATCTGCATATCGATAGCCATAATGGAAAATTTATCATTTTTTAAAATTATAAATTTTTTTAAAGTATCAGTAAAGATTATCAGTATCCTCAAAGTTCTCATTCTGCCTTCACAAAGCAGTTGTTAGGATCAGTATCAAAGTCCTCCAAAATAGTGAAGGAGAAGCAGGTGTTTCAGGCCTCATACTAGGTGTCTTGGAAGCTATCTTTCATGTCTATATCCCCAAAGCTTAGCACATAAAATTAGCCATCAGACTTTGGGAACTAAAATGAGGAAACAGCATTACTTTTTCATTTCATTACTTTTTCAGAGTACATGGTAAAACCAAGCCCATGTACCCTATTTACAACACATCCAATATGTTACTGTTAAAATGTTTCCTCCTAAGTTTCTGGGTTTTAGTATTCACCTGCTCAACTTTTTCCTTTCCATGTAAGAGCTCTCTGAAATAGTCTAAATATATTAGTGCAGGGGAAAAAAACCCTTTTCTATTTATATTTTCTATTAATAACCTTCTTAACTTACCCAAGTTCATGTAACCTTCAAAATACTAAGAATCTGAAATACCTTCCTACTCCCCTTAAAAATCTGAAATACCTTCCTACTCCACAAAACCAAATTGCAGAAGTGCAGAAAATATGCTTAAAAGAAAGGCTCAGTCAGTCCCACATTTATTTATTTATTTTTTAGCCCCACATTTAAAGAATGGTAGTTAAGCAGGTGGATAAATAGGGAAAATTTAGATTGGAAATATGCATCACAACTTAAATTAGCAACAATTTAAAAAACAAGTGAAAGGAAACAAAAAAGGAATACTTTATTAGTACTGATTTTCTGGGTGAATTTTGCATAGTCATTTCTGGACAGATTGACCCTCTGAATTCCTAATTTGCATTTCTGCCATAGGAACATTATCGTGTCCACAACGATTTCTTTATCAGGTTGAACATTCTGAAAACAAAAATGGCAAAGTAAATTGGTAAGAAAAATAAGATACACATATAGATACAGCTATATAGCATTTACTGTGTGCCAGGAAACACTCTAAGAGCTTTACATACCTACTGCAATAGACTGAGTGTTTGTTGTCTATCCAAAACTCCTATTCATTTAATCTTCATGACAACCCTATGAAGTGAATGCTATTACTATCATTCTCACTTTCCAGATGACCAAACTGAAGCAAAAGAGTAAGTGATTTGGGGGGCACCTGGGTGACTCAGCAGTTGAGTGTCTCCCTTTGGTTCAGGTCATGATCCTGGAGTCCTGGGATCAAGTCCTGCATCAAGCTCCCCATAGGGAGCCTGCTTCTCCCTCTGCCTATGTCTTTGTGTGTGTGTGTGTGTGTGTGTGTGTGTGTGTCTCTCTCACATGAATAAATATATAAATAAATATTTAAAATTTTAAAAAAGGGATCCCTGGGTGGCGCAGCAGTTTAGCGCCTGCCTTTGGCCCAGGGCGCGATCCTGGAGACCCAGGATCAAATCCCACATCGGGCTCCCGGTGCATGGAGCCTGCTTCTCCCTCTGCCTGTGTCTCTGCCTCTCTCTCTCTCTCTCTGTGACTATCATAAATAAAAAAAATAAATAAAATAAATAAATAAAATTTAAAATTTTAAAAAAAGATTAAGTGATTTTTCCCAAGATGAAATGAATAGAAAGTAGCAGAGCCAAGATTCAAACCCAAGCAGTCCAGTTCAGAGTCCACACTCTTAATGAATGCTCTAGGCCACTTCTGCCTCTCTAAAAAGAAATGTTCCAAACATTTTTAGGTAAGCCAATTAGCTCTACCCAAATTTTAAAGTTTTATGTACTACTTTCTTTTTAAATTTTGTGTGGGGAGGAGGAGGAACTAGTAAAGGAAGAGGGAATAGGAAGCTGTGAAAAGATATGAACAAGGAGGAAAGAGACATGAAGAAACCAACAGAACATCACACTTCATATCAATAGATACCATGAGTATAATGAACATATCTCCTTTCAAATCAGTTATTTGGTTGGTTCTTTTCAAAAGAAAAATATAACTCATACCTGAACTAGAAAGATAATGAGTTTATGATTAAAATACACCAAACCTTGAACTCCTTTGGGGCAGCCCTAAGCCTTAATTTACATATGTAGTACCTTGTATGGGAACATAACAGAGAGCAATAAATGTTTATTGAATTGAATGAACTAAGACATACATAATTTTTTTTAAATCCAGTAGTAAAACTTCCTTGCCCTAGCACACTTGGGTGGCTCACTCGGTTGGGTGTCTGACTCTTGGTCTCAGCTCAGGTCTTGATCTCAGGGTTGTGAGTTCAAGCCCCAAATTGGGCTTAGAAAAAAACAACTCTGGTTAGGAGCTATACTGGATTAACAGTGCAGATCTGGGCTATTAAAGTGGACCAGAATGGCTTTCTGACACTAAAGAAATTAAAAGTGTGGGAAAGGGTAGCCTCTTCCTCCAGAGGGCACTGTTTGGCCTCAGAGATTCAGACAAAGCAATTGAAGTTAGATTTTTACATCTGGTCATAGGAGCAATGTTACTAGAAGAAGAAATTATAAATAAGTGTAGAAGAAGGTATAAATAAGTTATGATCTTTTCATACAGTGTAATACTATGCAATAAAAATGAATGATATACAACCACGTGCAACAATAAGGGTGACTCTTGCAAACATAGTATCGATTGAAAGAAGCGAGATACTAAAAGTAGGCATAGATCTTCCTTGATTTATACATTTAAAATACCATAAATCAAAAATGCATTTAGCACACCTAATCTACTTAACATCATAGTTTAACCTTACCTACTTTAAACATGCTCAGAATACTTACATTAGCCTACAGTAGGACAAAGTTCCCTAACACAAAGCCTACTTCATAATATAGTGTTAACTATCTCATGTAATTTATTGAATACTGTGCTGAAAATGAAAACCAGAATAGTTGTGCATCTGTCATTTACCCTCATCATCGTGTGGCTGATTGGGAGCTACAGCTGCTCCTGCCCAGCATCATGAGAAAATTGTATTGCATATTTCCAGCCAGCAAAAAGATCAAAGTTCACAACTTAAAGTATGGTTTCTACTGAATGCGTATTGCTTGTGCACTGTTGTAAAACTGAAAAATCTTAGGTTAAATCATCCTAAGACAGGGACTGTCTATATTTTTTGTATCCAGTTACATACAATACAAAAAAAAAAAAAAAAAAAACAGGTGAAACTAACCAGAGGAGTTAAGATATTGAGTACCCTTGGTAAGGTCAGTGACGGGAAGGGAGCACAGGAGGAGCTATTGGGTGCTGGTCATGTTCTGTTTCTTGAACCGGATGTGTTTCATTTATGATAACCCATGGAGCCTTATACTAGTAAAATGTTTATCATTATATATATTATACTTCCAATATAAAGTTTTAAAAAAATAGGTAAGATTCAAGGGGCACACCTGGGTGGCTTAGTTGGTTAAGCATCTAATTCTTGATTTTGGCTCAGGTCGTAATCTCAGGGTCATGAGATTGAGCCCCAAGTTGGGCTCTGTGCTCCCTCTGAAGTCTACTTGTCCCTCTCCCTCTGCTCCTCCCCCTATTTGTACTCTCACTCTCTTTCTCTCTCTCTCAAATAAATAAAATGAATAAAATCTTTATAAGAACAATCAAAAAGTAAGATTAAAAGTACTAAATTTCTACCTATTTCTGTTTTAGAATATAAACACCATGTACTGGATAATATTACAGACAAGATATGTCAGGGTGCTTGGGTGGTGCACTTGGTTAAGCCTACAACTCTTGGTTTCGGCTCAGGTCGTGATCTCAGGGTTATGAGATAGGCCACATCTGGCTTTGAGCTTAGCATGGAGTCTACTTGGGTTTCTCTCTCCTTGTCTCTCTGCCCCTCCCCTAACCATGTGTGTGCATTCTCTCTCTCCCTCTCTCTCTCCAATCAATCAATCAATATTTTAAAAAGGATATTTTAATGCTTCCAACCTGATCTTTTAAAAATTTAGACAATAAAGTAAAGTATAAAAATAAACAAAATCAAAGCTCATAGGTATTGATGGCTAATGATCAACATCAAAGATGGCCAAGAGAATGGCACAGGACAGAAATGGGTCCAGTTTCAGGAATAGCAGAAGAGCTCTCCATATCAGGTTGGACATAAAAGGGACATGAGCAACCCATCACACCCTATCCTCTCCTCTGAAGAAGGTTTAATCATCTTGTCCTAAGTTTTCCCAGTTGGTCCTTTATCCCTGGATTTAGCAACTGAACTCAAGTACAGAGGTCCTCAAGATAAAACCTTGTCTATTAGGCCTTGAAAAAACAAGTCTAAGGATGACAGGTTGGAGCCTCTTGGCATATTTGGAACATAACTACATCTGATTCCTATTTAGCTAATAACTCATGATCATTACTTTTAGAACTATACTCCAATGAAAATATGATGTTTGGAAAACTTGTCCTAAGTTCATCATTAAAATACTTATTTGTAAAAAAAAAAAAAAAAAAAAAAAAAATCCTTGCCCTTTTCAGCCTTGATTAGAATTTTTTGGTTTAACCCCCAAAAACGAATAATCCAGTTAAGAAGTGGGCAGAAGACATGAATAGACATTTTTCCAAAGAAGACATACAAATGACTAACAAACACATGAAAAGATGCTCAACACTGTCCATCATCAGGGACATAAAATCAAAACCACGATGAGATACTACCTCACTGCTGTGAACATGGCCAAAATTAACAACACTGAAACAACAGATACTGGAGAGGATGTGGAAAAAGGGGAACCCTCTTACACTGTTAGTGGGAATGCAAGCTGGTGCAGCCACTGTGGTAAACAGTATGAAGGTTCCTCAAAAAGTTACAAATAGAACTACCCTATGACCCAGCAATTGCACTACTAGGTATTTACCCAAAGGATACAAAAATACTGATTCTAAGGGGCATATGCACCCTGATGTTTATTAATAGCAGTATTATCAACAACAGCCAAACTGGAGAGAGCCCAAGTGCCCATCAACAGATGAATAGATAAAGAAGATGGAATATTACTTAGCCACAAAAAAAATGAAATCTTGCCATTCACAATGACATGGATGGAATAGGGTATATTATGCTAAGTGAAATAAGTCAGTCAGAGAAAGACAAATACCATATGACTTCACTCATATGTAGAACTTAAGAAACAAAACAGATGAACACAGGGGAAAGAAGAAAAATAAAGAACAGAGGGAGGCAAAACATAAGAGACGCTCAACTATGGAGAACAAACTGAGGGCTGCTAGAGGAGAGGAGGGTGGGGGATGGACTAACTGGGTGATGGGCATGAAGGAGGGCACTTGTTGCAATGAACACCGGGTATTATATGTAAGTGATGAATCACTAAATTCTACTCCTGAGACCAGTATTACACTATATGTAAACTAATTAGAATTCAAATAAAAACTTGAAAACAATAAAAAAGAATTTTTTGGGTTAGCTCCTAAATATAATCATTATATTTGCTATCAAATACCTTTCTTTCAAAAATTAAATATGTGTCCCAAGTATTAAATAAACCCGGAAGAAATAGAAAACATTCTAACAGTGGAACTTCTCAAGTCCCTTACTGTGGTTTCACTTCCCTGAACAAATGTTAACACAATGCTCTATCATTGCGGTTTCCAAACTCTTTTTAGAATAGTAAAACCAAATTTTCAAATGTAATTCTATCTCAACATTAACTAATAAAAGGAGGTTAGGGTGTTACTAAACAAACTGAGCTCCTGAGGAACTTCAGGAAAGCCCTGAGAATCCCTGCAATTCAGTGTTAACACCAGTGCTGTGCTAGTTTTACTTAAACATTCATACCCACAAATCATCATGTCCACTGGCCATTTTGTGCAAAGTGACTCCAAATAATAACCAATTTCTATATTCATGGACTGAAAAGCAGTATTTCATTAAGAATGTTAACTCTAGGGGTATCTGGGTGGCTCAGCTGGTTATGCATCTGCTCAGGTTATGGGGATGGTACCCCACATCGGGCTCCCTGTTCAGCAGGGAGTCTGCTTCTCCTTCTCCCTTTGCCCCTCCCCCCCATTTGTACCGTGTGTTTGTGTCTCTCTCTCTCTCTCAAATAAATAAAAATCTTTAAAAAAAAGAAGAAGAAGAATGTTAACTCTAATTGAAACGACTGCCTTATTTCCTTCAGTATTAAAAATATAAAGCCTAGGAATTTCCCAAAAAGGAACAAAAGGAGTTACTATCAATATCAGAGTTATTAACAATATCAGACTTAAAATCACAAGCCAGGTTATGACTCAATCTCTTATTTAATGATTAAACAATATAAAATTCTGGCAGGTTGTAATTCCTGTGATATTTTAAATCTGGCTTTACATTAGGTATAATAGCCTCCTTCAACACTATTACAAAATATTCAAAAAAGCAATTTCACCTGAGGAGAGGCACAGACACAAGAGTACAAGGTTGCTGCCAAATGGAAAATGTCTTCTGAATATCCATAAGTCTTCATACTAGAATCTAATTCATAAAATAGAGAAAAATGAAACAAAAAAATCAATTACAAAATTTCAAATAGAAAAGACACAGAAACACAGAAATTCTACAAAATGATATAAATAGTATCTGGGTAAATATGTTACTAAGATATTTCTATACAAAAACTAATCTAAGCGGGCTCTCATGCAATTAAAATAGACTATTATCATTAATCTGCAATCTGTATGCCAACTACATCCAAAATAGAATCAAAAAGGCTCATAATATTAAAACATATGTAAAATATGGCAGTTGAAATAAAAATAACAAAAATATCTATTCAGAAACCACTAGAAAAAATATATATCATTATTTGGTACAAATTATTTACTGCACTTGAACAGCCATAAAATGCCTTAAGAACATTATAAAACATAAAACACACGGGATTAAATCATCTCGTCAGTCTAAAAATAGAGGTTGCAGATTTTCAGTTATGTACACAATAACTTCTAAGACTTACAATGCTGGAATGAAAAACTACCCCCACTGAAAAGAGGGCACCACCAAATCTTCCCTTGCTAATGTGAATTGATGGCTTTTGATTTACTATCCTTCTGGTGTCTCACTTACCAACAAGACAGTAGCTAAGTAGAGCCTTATTCATCTATTCAAAGTCATCATGCAGAATAAAATCCAGCATCTTTACAAGGCCTAGAAGCCTACAGGATCTGGCACCCAGCTATTTCTCTGACCACATTTCCTATCACATTCTCAACTTCCACCACACCACCAGTGCACTCCAGTCATACATGCCTCATTGCCATTCCTTCAATAACCAACCACACTTTCACCTCAGGGTCTTTGCACTTCCTGTTTCCTCTGCCTTGAACATTCTTTCTCACTTCGTCTAGAGAGAGTGTATTTTATCAGATGAAATTTTAAGTTTTCAAAAAGGCAAATAAATACTCACCATGAAAAGCAATTTTTTTAACATAAATTTGAGCTGACTGTCCTTCTTGGTAGTTTTCCATTGGAAAGACCAAACCTTTGTTTCTCTTTACATTGATTAGAGGTTCTATTGCAATCAGAAGAGTTAAATCCTTTTCTGCTTTCTTTGACTCTGGATCAGCCTGCCTCTAAGAGAAATATATCCCACAAGTTAATTAATAATTCAAAGCCATCTTAACAAAATAAAAACAAATTATAGATTTGTATATATTACCTGGAGAAAATCAATCAGCTGCCCAGCTGATGATTCAAATAAACTCCATTCCTCATAAGTAAAAGCTAATTTTACAAATTTTACAGCAGCATCTATAGAAATAAGATTTTTTCCTTTTATGGTAAGTTGCAAAAGAGATGTCTGTGGAAAATCAAGCATTCCATCTGCACCAGTATTTGACACTAGAAAAGGAAAGAGAGAGGTCTGAATGTCATTCATACAAAGAAATATTTACTAAATATTAACTATCAGATAATGCTAGGCCCTAGGGAAACATGGAAAAGAAGCAAATATAATCCCGGCCTTCACAGAGCTTATACCTTAATAGGGAAGCAAGAAGGGTTAGGGGGAAGTACAGGGTGCCGTGAGGACAAATAAGAAGGGCATTGAACATGAATTTGGAGTAAGAGAGTGGTCAAGGATGGCCAGCCAGAGGAAGGAACATGGAATCTCAAACACAGAGAATTAGCAAGCGTTAACTAGTCAAATAGGCAGCTAGATATTACAAAGCTCAGGAAATAGATCTATAATAAGGATACAGTTTTAGAGTCATCATTATAAATCCATAGTAAACAATAGAAGCAGTCATGGGCAATGTACAGCTACCTAGGACAGGAGAATTAGGAGCCCCAATATGCAAGAGAAGGACACAGGGAGAAAAGGCTGGAAAGAAGAGTGTTTAGAAAAAAGTATTCAACAGTAACAAATACTAGAGTGTAAAGGAAGAAAAACACTGAGAGTGACCCTTGGATTGAACAAAAAGGGAGTTGTCCATGACATTCTCCATAGAGAACTAAGGACAGAGAGCTGAAGACTGTATAAGTAGAAAGGAAAGAATTTAGAACAGTGAAAATGGACTAGTTCTGACTATAACAAGAGGAAGAAATACAGGGAGGAAGCTAAAAGGGACTGTTTGGAAAGATTAGGCAAAGAAACTTAGAAGGAACATCTCTTCCTTCTCATTTTAATGAAAGACAATGGAAAGGATGGGTACAGGTGAAGGCAAATTTTCAAGTTTGGGTGAACAAAATCTCATCTGAGAGCATTTTCTTCATGAAGAAGAGATGGGCCCAAACTGTGGCAGAGAGACTCCTTGCCCTCAGATAGGCATGCACGTGTGGATCCGTGTACACACACACACCCTAAACTCACCTGAAAGTATGCATGCTATGGTCTAGGCTTTCACCTCTCCTTCCAGGTAGATATTATGGACAAGTTAGCAAAGTGCACCAAAGCAACAAAAGGCAAACTCGTGAAAAAATAAAAAAACACAAACACCTTGAAACAAAGACCACAAATGAAAATACCTTTTACCAAAGGAAGCACAAAAATGGAAAAGTGAACACTTAACCTTAAAAAGTATTCTCTCAAGGAAATAAGATTTTAGAAACATGAAGTGAGAATAAACTGCTATGAAAAAGAATTAAACGGAAACTAGGTATAAATTATTTTATTGTTGAAATGAAGAATTCAATAGAGGAATGGAATAGAATAGCAAGAACCAAAGAACAAATTAGTGACCTGGAAAGTCGAATTGAGGAACTTTCCCAGAAGGCAATAGAAAGGAATAAAGAGATTAAAATAAGACATGGAAAGTGGGATGTAGATCTTCCTATTAGGGCCCTCAGAGAATTTTTAATAATACTTATTTATTTACTTGATAGAGAGAGAGAGTGAGTGAGTGGAGAGCAGGGGCAGAATCTTCAAGCAGACTCCCTCCTGAGCGCAGAGCCTGCCTCAGGACTCAATCTCATGCATGACCCATGAGATCATGATGTGAGCAAAAACTAAGAGTCACATATGCCTAACTCACTGAGCCACCCAGGTGCCCTGAGAATTTTTAAAAAGTAAACATAAGGAGAAGGAACAAAGAAGTAACATAAAAAATGAAAGAAAGATGTAAGATCTCAAAGTACCTCCTGTATTACCAAGCTCACCCCTAGACTTAGCATAATAAAATATAAGAACATCACAGAAGAGGACATTGTAAAAGCTAAATCTGTAAAATAACAAGGTTTAAACTATTGAGAGACTTCTCAACACCATATGCAAGACTATGGAGAAATGTCTTTAAAATTCTAAAATAAACCAACTTCTAAGCAAAGGATTATATCCAGCTAAACTATTTCAAAGTTCTTACAGTTTGTATTTAAGCAAAAAGAAATGAATTTACAAAGAAGTAGTGAAAAATGGGAAAGATGAAGAAAAAGGCTTAATAGTATATTCATTGTCTTAAAAAAACAATGACTAGGACTTGTATCTAGAATATACAAAGAATTCTCAAAATCCAATAGAAAAGATAAGCAATCCAATTAGAAAATGGGCAAAAGACATTGAAGAGAAGAAGAATATAAAGATGGCAAATAAATACTTGAAAAGATGTTCAGCATCATTACCCATTAGGGAAATAGGGAAAAGCCACAATGAAATATCACTATATACCTCTCAGAATGGCTAAAAAAAAAAAAAAAAAAAAATGGTGAGAACACCAGATACTGTCAAACATTACAAAACTGTTACACAATCTTACAAAATATTGTAGATGGGAATGTAAAATGGTACAGTCAACCTGAAAAACAGTATGGCAACTTTCTACAAAACAACATAGACCCTTACCCAGCAATTATTCTCTTGAGCATTTATCCCAGAGAAATGAAAAAGCATGTTCACACTCAACGTTCATAACAGCTTTATCCTAAGAGCCAAAAACTGGAAAGAACTCAAATGTCCTTCAACAGATCAAACTGTGATACATCTATACCATGGACTACTACTCAGCAATACGAAGACAACTATTAATACGCACAACTTGGCTACATCTCAAGGTAATTATAGTGAGTGAAAAAACACACAGTCACCTAGTTTATGGCAAAAGAACATTATAGTCAATGGGGCAAGGAAGGTCTCTTCAATAAATGGTGCTGTGTCAAGTAGATATTATATGGAGATAAATAAATCTTGATCTCTGCCTTGTACCACAAAAACAAAATTTAGACCTAATGTGAAAGGCAAAATAACAAAGCTTCTAAGAGAAAACATTGGAATATATCTTTATGATATTACAATATGGAGATTCTTAAACATGACACAAAAATGGTTAACTATAAAGGATATATTGATAAACTGGACTACTTTAAAATTAAGAATTCCTCTTCCTTGACAGCTTAATTAGGAGAGTGAAAAAGCAAGCCACCAAGTGGGAAAAAATATTTGCAATACATATCTTCAACAAAGAACTTGCATCCAGAATCTATAAAGAATTCTGACAAACCAATAAGAAAAAGGCAAATAGCTCAACATAAAAATGGGCTAAAGGACACCTGGGTGTCTCAGTGGTTGAGCATCTGTCTTCGGCTCAGAGCATGAACCTGAGTCCAGGGATCAAGTCTCACATCGGGCTCCCCGCATGGAGCCTGCTTCTCCCACTGCCTGTGTCTCTGCCTCTCTCTCTGTGTCTAACATGAATAAATAAATAAAATTTTAAAAAAAGAAAGAAGAAAGAAAGAAAGAAAGAAAGAAAGAAAGAAAGAAAGAAAGAAAGAAAGAAAGAAAGAAAGAAAGAAAGAAAAAAGAAAGGAAGGAAGGAAGGAAGGAAGGAAGGAAGGAAGGAAGGAAGGAAGGAAGGAAGGAAGGAAGGAAGGAAAAGAAAAGAAAAAAAAGAAAAGAAAAGAAAAAGAAAGGAAGGAAGGAAGGAAGGAAGGAAGGAAGGAAGGAAGGAAGGAAGGAAAGGAAGAAAAGAAAAATGGGCAAAAAATCTTGGTTCACAAACTGGCCCCCATACATGGAGGGCAAAGAGACCAAAAAAAAAAAAGAGGCAGACCATTCAGATTGGTAGGTGGTAGTTTTAATAAACAAAGGAACGTATATACAAGGCTTGTCCATAGTTTCTTTTTTTTCCTAATATTTTATTTATTTATTCATGAGAGACACAGAGAGAGAAGCAGAGACACAGGCAGAGGGAGAAGCAGGCTCCATGCAGACAGCCTGACATGGGACTCGATTCCAGGTCTCCAGGATCACACCCTGGGCTGAAGGGCAGTGCTAAACCGCTGAGCCACTCGGGCTGCCCCTTGTCCATAGTTTCTATAGCATTTCTATACAAGACTCAACTGGGTTCAGTCACATATACCATACACATAGTCTCAATAATACTTACTCTCACAAAGCTACAGCCTTGAAACCACTAGTAGTACAATAGTAGGTAGGACATACATACCAAGGACAGGGTGGGGTGAGAGATGGGGAGTGTAAGGAGCCTCCAAATGCCTGGGTCCAGCTCAAGAACTAACTGCTGGTTATATTCTCTTGATGATCTCCTCCAACAAATCTAAACAGGCACTTTGCAAAATAGGATATCCAAATGATGAAGAAGTGTATGAAAAGGTGCCCAACTTCACTAGTCATCAGAAAAATGCATATTAAATCCATAATACTACTGAATTTACTGAATTCACACCAGAACAGACCAATGAAAAAGACAAATAAATCTAAGCGTCCAAATTTGAAGCAATTAGAACTCTCATAAAATGAGATACCACTTATAAATTAAATCGGTTAAAAAAATAATTTTGGAAGACAGTACCTGTTATAGCAAAATACACACATGCCCTATGCTGTATCAATTCCACAACAGAAATGCATAGCAGATGATGTTCACCACTTCTCTTTCAGTAATTTACAAAACAAGCTGACCAAAAATATCAGTAGGAATAGAGAAGATTTAACTACATATGATTTACAAACTTCACTAATCAACACACACAAAGTAATGTACCCAAAATGAAAGAATATATAGTCTTTTCAAGTATATACAGACTATTTACCAAAATTGACAAGTTAGGCCAAAAACCACATTTCAACAATTTTAACAGCTTCAAAGAATAGCAAATAGAATATGCTTTCTGGCCAAAATATAAGTAAGCTAGAGATCAATAACAAAAAGACAATTACCATTATCTCTCTGTTTTTTGATTTGTGACCCATTTATCAAAGAAAAAAATCACAATGGGAATTTGAAAATATTCTTAACTAAATGTTAATGAAGCTATGATAAATCAAAGTTTTAGGTACATAGCTACAGTTGAATTTAGAGAGAAATGTCTTAATATACATGTTACATAAAGATAAATCCTGAAAAATCCACGATCTAAGCTTCCAAGTCAATAAATTTTTAAAAATCATCAAAGTAAACCTAAGAGAGTAGAATAAGGGAAATAATAAAGAACAGAAACGAATAATACGGAAAGCAAATACACAACAGAGAGGATAAACACAAATATTGCTCATGGAAAAGACTAATGAAACTGGTAGACTCCTGATGAAATGGGAGAAAAAGGCAAGCTGACCACTATCAGGAATGAAAATGAGGAGCCCAGACACCTACCAATCTTATAAACATTAAGATCATAATGAGATATTATAAACAATTTTATGAAAATTTGAACATATTGTATCAAAAATAGAACTTTTTCAAGCAAAGTCCTATTTACCAAACTGATAGTAGGGTTTTTTTTTTTTTAATGAAAAGAAAGCCTAAATCATTTTCTATCTATGGGAAAATTTTAATCCATAGTTAAAAACCTTTCCACAATGAAAATTCCAGGTCCAAATGCTATCACCAGTAAATTTAATTGAATGTGAAGGAAGAAAAAACACCAATCTGACATGAAATCTTTCAAATAAGAGAGAAAGAGGGTATACTTCTCAACTTTTTAGATGAGGTCAATATGACCTTGAAAGCAAAACCTAAAAAGGAAAGGAAAACCTCTCATGAACAGAGAAGCAGAATATTAAACATTAGCAAATAAAATCAAATAATGTATCAAATGGATAACCCTTACCTCCACATTAGATCTCTTCCAAAAACTTAGGGTGGTTAAAAATTAGATAGGCAATCAATGTAACTTACCATATTAATAGAAATAAAATAGAAATCTATTTAATCAACTCGATAAATCCAGAAAAGGCTTTTGATGAAATTCAACAACTATTCAAGATTAAAAACAAATAAACAAAAGTCAGTAAACCAAGAGTAAAAGAAACTTCCTTAATCTGGAAAAAAAAAGTATCTAAAAAAATCCTTCAGCAAACACCAAAATTAACGATAAAATGTTGAAAGCTTTCCATGTAACATCATGAGACAAGGATATCTGCTATCACAACTTCCATTTCATGTTTTATTCAAGATCTTATCCAGTGTAATAAGCCAAGAAATGCAAGAAAAAAGATATTAAAATATTAAGGATTGGAAAAAAAGAAACAGAAGTCATCATTCACAGCCAAGATGATTATATACCTAAACAAATCCACAAGAAAATCTAATAAATTATTCAAATTATCAGTTGACTTTAACAAGATTGCTGAATTTAAGATCAATAAAAATTGGATATCAGTTTCTTATATGTTGGAGTAACACACTAAAATTTTTGTTTCTCATGTTCTACCATAAAATATTATTTTAACAAATTATTTACTTATTAAAAGTTCTTTTCCCGCCATAAACAGTTCTGAGACAACATCACGAATTTCTACTTCCTCTGTAGCAACAGGTCCAGTCTGTAGTGTACGCCTATTTGAATCAGAAAGAGCTTCTAAGACAGCCAGAAACCGGGATGAAGTACTATCAAACATCTCATCCAACAACCGTTCTGTGACAGTACGTGGCCACGGCAACTGGAATAAAAACAAAACAAAACAAAATTTTAAAAAACACAGTCCACTTCTTTAAGGTTCTATAGTATTTAATATTATAAGCAAAAGTAAGCAAGGCATGTTTCATCAATGCTAAAAGAGAGAGTGGTTGGCCTGTCAATGAGATGGCTACTTTTATAGTTTTCATTTTTGAGGTATCTCTCCAGACTCCATTAAAGTTTATGTCATATCGCCATTACATCAAAGACTTTGCTATTTCTTTATGTTTATGTTTCCAAGGCAGCATTAAAAGGCTGTTTATTACTGTCTTTTTATTTGGGCAACATCAATCTCCATATGCTTTGTGTTACCTTAATTACAGCCTTCAGGAACTGAGACTCAAGCTTTGGTTGCCTAGGAATCTCTCAAGAGTGCTTTTTAGATTCACAGACCAAATCTTGAAGTTCAGTGGGGGGGGGGGGGGGGGGGGGGGAGCACTTTGCATAAGTACCACAGGAAATTCTAATGTAGATGGCCCTCAAACCCAAATTTGAAACAATATTTTACAGTATAAATAACTGGTCTTATAGTCAACTAAAGAAGAGTTGACCGGATATATACTAATAAGCTAATGACTGTTGCAGCTCTGTATGAATTCCCAGCCACTCTGCTTTGTATCATCTCAGAATGACTTCCCCTCCTGCCTGTGACTTGCCTCAACACTATTATTCTAACAATTGATCTGTTCTCTGTATTTAGATTACCAGGAAATAAGAGAGGTAGCTCTGGTCAGCTTTTCTAGAATCCATGTGGAGTTAGAAGATGCCCATCCTATTCCCCATGATTCCCCTGCTTCTCTCCTTTTCTTGGAGCAAAGTCAGAAAGACAGAAAAACATAACAGGGTTATAATATAACATAACGACAGAAAAGCATAAACAGGGTTAAAGCTGCTTTGGATTATTTTTCCCCAAACACCAACTTCTCTACTCATTAGTTTCTATGCCTTTTCAATTCATAGGTTAACTGATACATTAAAAATCTCAATAAAACTCGAACTTCATGCCCTAGCCTCTCTTTATAAACAGAGGTAAGGGTTTCTTCTAAGATTTTTACCATAGGTTAAAACAGAGCTTTTAAAAATTATACTTATAAGCATAATAAACTTTCTAATAACTAGAAATATTCAAAATGAAATAAAAACCAAAAATTATAATTAAATTGTTTTTAGAAATATCATAAAAACTAGCAAAAAGTGAAACAATATTTATCAGAGCTGTAGATGAATACCAAGTAAAATATTTTAAAATATAAATATTTAAAATATCTATAAAAAAGATTAAAGGCAATAAAAAACAAATGGGCTGCCAAGCATGACAAGCAAAATATTAATGTCTATAAAAATAGTGAGCTCATTCAAATATATTTTAAAAACTAAAATCTCTAGCAGATAAATGGTCAAAAACTATGGATAATAAAATTCACAGAAAAAGGAAATAAAAAGAGTAAATACAAATATAAAGGAAAGTTGGATCAAAGAAATAGTTAAAATGACAAGTCATTTTATAAAAGCTGAATTATCAAAAAAAAAAAATCAAGAGGGGCACCTGAGGTGGCTCAGTCAGTTAACCATCTGACTCTTGATTTAGGCTCAGGTCATGAACTCTGGGTCTTGAGATCAAACCCTGGGTTGGGCTCTGTGCTCAATGTGGCGTCTGCTCTAGATTCCCTCTTCTGTTCCTTCTGTGCCTTCCATGCTCACTCACTCTTTCTCTCCCATTCTCCCAAATTAATTAATTAATTTGGGAATATATATCAAGAGAATAGAAGCACTTACATCCTTTGATTCAAATCCTACACCTTGAATTTTGCCCACAGGAAATTAAAAAAATAATAATGTATCGAAGATGTTGATTACTTCAAGTTTTGACATGTGAGAAGAGACTGCTGTCCCTTTCATGCTGGGCATTATTGCCTGCCCAAGATTCTCCAGAGCTTTCTTAAATCCCCTACAGCAGAACGACCAGCAGTTTTCAAAATGAGGGCTTCTCCTCAACCTGGCCCTGAGCAGCATTCATGAGCAGAGCCCCCTGTTAACTAACTCTAATAACTATGATGCCAGTGGGAAATAAATGGTTGTTTTAAGCCACTAAGATAGGGGGGTTGTTTTTGATATGGTGTAGCTTAGTTCCTAAACACTCCCAAGGGTGAAGTCTTAAGCTGAGGAAAAAAGGTGCTCTCCACCTTCTCTCTAACCTCAAAGTTAGAGGTTGAGGTTACCTCAGCTGAGCTAACACCAAGCAGTCAAAGACAAAGGCCTCTGTGACACCACTCAAAGTTTGCATTTCAATCTTTCCCAGGCTCCTCTTCTGCATCTTGTCCTTAAAAGTCACAAAACTCGGACTGTGGGAAGGTACAAAAGCTTTAAGTAAGGGATGAAGTGAGGCTATGTCCAAAGTGGGAAGGCATTCCTCTATTTGTCATTGGTGCAGAGAACAGGGGACAGGATTTGGCTTCAAAGATAGAGGTGTGATACAAACATACTGCAAGAAGAGTCTGAACAAGAGAAGACGTTTTTAGACTTACAGTTTGAGCTTCCCTCAAGTTAATTCTTATCTTTGGTCTAAAGAAACTTTTGTTTTTTCTTCTAGACTCAAATACTCCTCTTTTGAAGATCATTACTGCCATCTGTCTCAAAAAAAAGAATTATATATGAGGTAACAACGGGATGCACTTCTCGAGCACTAATATTAAGTACTTAATCAACTATATAGTGCAGTAAATTTCTTTTATTTCATGAAATTTTTATACCTTTATTGTGGCCTCTCTATAATATCTTCTGGATTCTTCCTGTGATTTTGAGGAACTCATTAATTCCAGTTGCCTTAACTCATCAATTTTAGCTAAAGCACGACGAGCAAATGCCTATATGCGATTAAAATAAATTTAATTCATAAGTGAGAGTTATAGTGATTAAAAATATATCAAGACAGTATGTTTTATTCTCCCAGAATTTGATTTAATTGGTGAGTTAAACTCTAGATTGATGCTAACTCCGTATAACACTATAACTATCCCATCAATCATTTCCTACAAGCATCCCAGAAGTCTGAAGGTCTAAAGTTAATAAACTGTCAGATATGCTAATTTTATGAATCAAGAAAATTTTTAAAAAGTATGAAAAGCCAAAATCTGTAGCTTCATATAAATTATCATATCTCTGGCATTATGAGCAGGAGCGTGCGCATGCACACTCACACACACACACACCCCCCTCCTCAAAATCCTGACCTTCTAACTAAAACAGGCTATATTATTTAGTCAGCTGTCCACTAAATTGTGAAGTTCTTAAAGGTTCTTATTTATTTTTATATCTCTAGTACCCAGTATATAGGAAGTATTTACTAATATCTGAGGACAAAACGAAGGAAGAAGGCAGTACTGCTTATTTAATCAGATCACATTATTATGATTCTCTATAGTTCAATTTATAGAATTCATTTTACCATTTCTTTTTTTTTTAGATTTTATTTATTTATTCATGAGAGACAGAGAGAGAGAGAGAGAGAGGCAGAGACACAGGCAGAGGGAGAAGCAGGCTCCATGCAGGAAGCCTGATGTGGGACTCAGTCCCAGGACTCCAAGATCACACCCTGGGCCGAAGGCAGGCGCCAAACTGCTGAGCCACCCAGGCTTCCCTCATTTTACCATTTCTTTGAAATATTTCATCTATAATTTATCATTTTTTATGAAGATGCTTCTAGACATAACATACATGAAGGGTTAAATTTCCCAATAAGGAAGAATTCCAACAGGAATCAAATAGTCAAAACTGTGTATACCATTTTAATAGCTACAGAAATATGCCAACTAACTGTACATGCATGGTGAGTAGTTTTTAGAATGTATCTTGGGCTAGAAAATGTACCCACAAGGGCTATATTAGGCTATATAGGATGAGCTACTACCATCCAATCCTTCAGAATTAATTTGGGCAGAAAACACTAAATGTAAAAAAGCCATTAACTAGCCAGATGGCTGTGAACAGGATATGAAAAGAAGATTTGTACAGCTGTGAAGGCTCTGTCCTGCATAAGGCTACAGCCAAGAGGTTGAGTAAGGGCCAAAATCCAGCCCCCCACTGCACTCAACAGACCACGCACACTGGTACAGGGATGTGCTGGCCTAAAGGAAGGGGCGCCTACTTCTAATACTCACCAAGCCCTCATCTATTGACAAGCCAGGTACCATGTGCTGTAGAAAGGATGTCTTTTTTCATCTACACAGAGGTACCATATAGGCCAATAGGTACTCCTAACAGATAAGTTACATTCCAAGTATTCGGTCTAAAAGATATACAGGAAAAGAAAGAAAAACAAGAGATAGAGTGTATTAAACAAATGGTAGCTGGAAGCAGAGAAAAGCAAAACAAATGGACTGTAGGGTTATATAAATATAAAATATAAAACTAAATAGGGAAGGAAAGTGACTTGTATACAAGAATCCAATGAGGAAGGTAGGATAGCCAAAATCTTATTCAGAAAGGGGACAAAGAAGGTGAATGTGAACAGAGAATAAAGGAGAGAGCAGAATGCAGAGCCCAAGGTTCAACACAAGGGAGAAGCCAAGCACATTTCTGCAACTAAACCCTGGCCAGGACTTTTATCTTTGCTCCAATGCAATTCTTTGGATTCTGTCTGTGTTTGTGTTGCTGGGCATCTGAAGAACAAAATGCTGAGTAGCTCATATTTTTAAATATTGGAATCCTGAGATTGAAAAGTGGCCTACCTCTCCATGAATGCCAGCTTGGGAGTCATAGTAGCACTGGCAGACGGCAGTGTAAAGAGTAGCTCTCCACGTCAGGGACCTGACAGACAGGAGTGGCACCGAGAACTCCATACACATACTGGCCCACAGGAGGTATTCTAAGGCCTGAGGAAAAAGGAGCACACTCGAATGTATTTTCATTTTAAGCTAACCATGCTGATTTCTATCCAATATAATCAAATTATAAGTTGTGAGTATGGTTGCTGACTGCTTAAACCCAAAAGACCATAAACAGTGAGGCAAGAAAAAAATAAGCATTTAAAAAGTAAAGGAATAATTTAAAGAACTCAAAATTTTCAAGTTAACTATTTTAGAATGTCTTCCTTCTTAGCTCCTAAAGTGCCATGAACTCGACTCGTTTTTATTAATATCTGTCAAGTGTCAACAGCAGTGTAGGAGGTAATTTACATACATGTTTATATCTCTATATACTTACATTCCATCCAATTCCATTAATATGCTCATGTGTGCAGTTCCAAAGTGAGACTGCAGTCTCTTTGAAAATAAGAATCTTATTACTTTGTTACTTACCTTGTTACTCCATCACCAGCACCTAGAAGAGTACCAGGTTCATAGCAGATATCCCCAAGTGCTATTAATTGAATTCAGTAGAAACCTTAAAGTCGGCAGAACCAACAACATAGGAGAGCTAACAAGTATTTGAGATTCTCAAGAAAATAACGATAATAAATTTGGACAACAGAATAAAGTCCTTCTTCTGGTAACAAATTCGGCCTTCAATAATTGAGTAAGTAATTAAGGAAAAATATGTCTAAAATAGTCAAGTCTTGAAATGACTGAAATCCATTGACTGTCTGATTTTCATTAAAAAGCTCCAGTTAATGGTACTAATGTGGAACTGTGTCAAGTAGCCATAGAATCAGAGGGCTGAAAGTCAATCTAATTTCATCCCCTCCAGTATCACCAGCACCACAACCAGATGTCCTATACCTTCCCTGTCCAAGCGTTCTCATATCTAGTGACAAGGAACATGCCACATGGTGTCGGAAGGCGATTCTAAAACATGAAAAGTGTTTCCTATATCTGAAATGAAATTCACCTCGATATACTTCCAGTGCATTGGTTCTGGTCATGCCTTCTGGAACAGCATAAAACCGCCCCAAGTCCACTCCCAGGTTACAGCCTTCCATGAATTAGAAAACACCTATGTATCCTGTTTTCTCCCCCATCTCTCTCTCCAGGGCAAATATCCCTGGGCGCTTTTGTATCTCCTAGGCCTGCACTTCCTTTCTCCATCATGGCTAGTCTCCTGTGGCTTTGCTCCAGGTTGCCAAAGACCTTTACAGTGCATGACTTCTCCACAGTAAAATGAATACTACATCTCTACTAAGTGGGCCCGGGGTTGCTTTCTTGTTGTTTTTGTTATTGTCATTGTTGTTTGCCAACCTTGCCACATTGTGAACTGAGGTGGAATTAACAGTCACCCAAACGAGTTTTCTCACATTTGCTGCACTAAAATTCTATTGTGGATTTTTGCATATGGACTGTTGTGGTTTGTGGGGATATGGGATCGAACCATGCATAAATTTTCTCCCTTTAAATTCACATATCTTTTCAAAACCCCTTGGGATCCCTAATATTAGAAATTTCACATTTCAAAATAAAAATAGCTTCAGTCACCAACTGCTACCATTATATTTGGGTTCACACTCAGACTTAGAATAAAAGACCCCAACAACATATCTTAGTGCCAGAAGGGACCGTCTAAGAGGTTGAACTGCTAGTAAGCAACAGAGCTGGGGATAGAATTCAGGTCTTTGGACTCCCAAATACAGCTGCGATCTATCCACTATGTGGGGCAGCCTTGACAAAGGGGGAGTTCTGAAAACCCATCATCCTACTTGGGGTTCTGGAAAAGTGTCAGGTTTAAAAATGAAAAGCCATTTCTAAAACAAAACAAAAAATAAAACAAATCTTAATTTGCAGACTTTTTTCTTGCCCCTAAAAGCTAGGAAGAACAATTTCTATTAATAAAAAAAAGTTGATGTGCTTTCAGCAAACTGTTCTCTTCATAGGGGAAAAAAAATGTGAAAAACCAAGTTATAAGAACCCTGCAAGGGCATGGCTCAGGTGTTGCATAGGAAAAACACACACGATTAATCAGCTCAGCCACAGGATGGCACTGCAGCATCATTTATGTCAGTGTGTAGCACTGGATGCAAACAACACTAAGAAACATTTCAAAGTGGGATTTGAAGTCTACATAATGGTACGTGGAATAATTTGACAATAATAATAATAAAAATGGTACATGGAATAATTTGACAATAATAATAATTTTCATGCTACAAAATTTTACCAAACCATTTCAGTTCTGTAGCAAAAGGGAACAAAAATCAACTTTTTTAGAATGAGTAGATATTCTGTTTGCTGAGTACCATAGAGTTTTAAATGCTTCAGATTAACCTTAACTACAGATTAAACCTTAAAGGAGGGACACCTGGTGGCTCTGTGGTTGAGCGTCTGCCTTTGGTGCCAGTTGTGATCCCAGGGTCCGGGGAGCCTGCTTCTCCCTCTGCCTGTTTCTCTGCCTCTCTCTGTGTCTCTCATGAATAAATAAAATCTTTAAAATAAAAAAAAAACTTAAGAATTAAATTATAAATAAATAAATAAATACTATAAGTGAAAGCCATGTTGTTAGATGTCTTTAGGGAAAGAGGCTTCATAAATCTGTCCTCCCTCCATTCCGTAAGGTTATACTGGTGACCTGTCTGAGCACAAAGGTAAGTGTTTCCTCTAGAGAAAAATCCCTGGTCAGTTCGGGTCTTCAGAATATCTTCAGGAATACACACTTCATGTCAAAAACTATTAATCCACCTACATGGGTCCTCCATTTGAGTGGGTGAACCAAAATAGGATGGGTCATGATAGGATTAAACATAGTCAACAGACATGCATTACTCTAATGGTGTTGCGAGGCAGTATACTGCGGCACTGGCCTCAGTTACACTTCTCTGTGAGACATTGAGCTTCAGCTTCCTCATCTTTAAGATAAAGGTAATAGTAGCACCTTTCTCAAAGTGGTGGCATGAGGCTTATATGAGATAATATGTGAAGAAAGTGCTTAGCAGCATACCTGATAAATGGTAGGCATTCATTCAACAAATTATGAAGATGATGGTGGTGCCCACATCATAAGATGGTACTGAACATTATATATGCAAAGCCTGTTACACAATAGCCAATTCATAGTAAGGAATCAATAATATCAACAATGAGGTAGCCATCATGTCTAGAGCCGACAGGAATAGGAGTTTAGATTACTCTAGGATGATACCACGAAAAGCCCGAGGATCCCATGTCTGTTTCTCTTTCTGTTGTAAGCTACAACAGATTCAAACTCTAAAACTGCTACAGAATCATGATCCCTCTGGGTGCCTACGTGGCTCAGTGGTTGAGCGTCTGTCTTTGGTTCAAGTCGTGATCCTGGGGTCCTGGGAGAGAGTCCCGTATGGTGCTCCCCACTGGGAGCCTGCTTCTCCTTCTGCCTGTGTCTCTGCCTCTCTCTGTTTCTCATGAATAAATAAATAAAATATTTTTTAAAAAGAGAGAGAATCAGGATCCCTCATACCCAGAAGTACTCAGATGTGGCTGGACCTCCAAGGGCTTTTCCTCATTAAATGGACCCATCAAGTTCATTTATAGCCTCAGCTCAGGAATCAACTCACTGACTGAGGGAATTTCTGAGTGAAAATTATCAATTTCCTTGAAACTTATTATAGTGAACAAACTGAAAGAATCTCATTCCAATCTTTAAATGCCAACTGCACCCACCACCCCAAAAATTCTTGCATCTCTCACTCCCTACATTCCTATCCCATAAGACTGGGACTATAGAACTATCCTCCTCAGTCTTTATTTTGTCAGACAAAAGCTCAAATTCAATAGAAGGGAGAGGACAAGTCTTACATAGGATCTAAATAAGAAATTATTTTAAAATAACTATCACATTAAACTAAAATTCTCTCAGCATTAACAAGTACAAACACTAACAGTTACATTTTGACACAGATATCTCTGCCCTTCAAGACTTTGGCAGACAAATGCTGTAACAGACCAAACTATGATGACTCTGTGCAGCAGTATTTGTTGCTACAGCAAGTGCAATAGGAGTATGCAAATTATCTTTAGGAAATCATCTGGAACTGAATGTAGAATTGTTGGAATAGTGTGTAGGCCAGATTTACATTATTCATGAGACAGTCTCCCCTCATTTTAATTTACATTCAAAACACTGGCACAGAGCTTGCTCAAGTCACTGTCAGTAATAGAGCCTTTAAATTTGAGGAACAAAACAGAGAGAGAACACATAATTAATGTTATGCATTGAGCATGCAAGTACCTTTGCTTCCATTTCTATTTCCTTTTTTTTTTTTTTTTTCCATTTCTATTTCTTAAGCATTGTCAAATTTTAGGATACTTGGCTATATCTTGAAGAAATAAAAAAAAAAGTATCTGCACTGTTAGAATATTCAGCATAAGGTTTTGCATGCATTAAAGAAATATAAAGTAATAATGTTTCAGACACCAGAAACAATTCAAGCATGGTCTCAGTGGGAGTGTATTCTCCATTCTTGGCCTATATTCCAATGACTGGACATTGACACAGGGAATAAATATGTCTCCTACAGACAGAAGTGCTACCCACATTGAAGGGAAGTCAATAGAAGTGTCAGCCACTTCATCAAGCTAAAACTGAGCAGTAAGTACCAGTAAGTACAGATCTTATTATAAAACAAAGGCCCTTTACCCTCAGCTCATAACTGGGACAGTGTTTAGGTAGATATTCACCCAACAAGCATATGGGCCATTAAAAAGGTCCAAGCTGTTCAAAGAAAATGAAGTCCAAACTTCATAGCATATATAAATAGAATAACCATATTTTATCACCCAAACCAGAATACTTTAAAGAGCAAAAAGGAGTACTATTAATAATTACTCTAGGACAACGGACATAAACCAGAACTGTCCTGGCAAGCCAGGATGGATGGTCACCCTACCTAAAGATATAGTTACCAGAGGGATGTTTAGTATCAAGTTGACAAGTAATGACTAATCTGGGAGACTGAGGGACACTGGAGATTACCTATCAATTTTAGGAATTTGTTTTTTTTTTCATTAATACTTTATTGTCTTTTTTTAGATTTTTATTTTCACAGATGATCATGTTAAAACAAAAGAACAGGAAAACTATATGACAAATATTTATTAAATACTGCTATATGATTCAATAATTTTGTTGAGCACTCAAATGTGCTAACAAAAGTCTTGAGAAAAAAAAAAAGTCTTGAGAAGAACAGGAAATACGGGGTAAGATATTTTGTCAGTAAATTTCATACCTTGGAAGACTGACCTATGACCATCAGTTTTCTGCAAATGGTGTAAATGTAAATGGTACCTAAAGAAAGAAAAAGATTGTTAACATGTTTTACAGTTACATAATGGGAAATTTTATATTCTAATTTCTATAGTTTAAGTCTGTAGTTCCTAAAACAAGTGCTATTATCTTATGAAAAAGTCTGGTAATGGTTATTAGAGAGTTAGTTATAATCATTACAATTTTTTTGTAACTTGCAGCCAAATAATTTAAAAAACTAATTAGAGGGATCCCTGGGTGGCTCAGTGGTTTATCGCTGCCTTCGGCCGAGGGTGTGATCCTGGAGTCCTGGGATCGAGTCCCACGTCGGGCTCCCTGCATGGAGCCTGCTTCTCCCTCTGCCTGTGTCTCTGCCTCTCTCTCTCTCTCTCTCTCTGTGTCTCTCATGAATAAATAAAATCTTTAAATAAATAAATAAAATAAAAAACTAATTTGACCATATTTTAAGTAAGTTGACATAGGAAATCTTCTATCCCCATGTGAAAGGCAGTTTAAGTTCTGAAATATATTGAACAAAATAATATTTTAGTAGCATAATTTATGTACCCTGTGCTTTTATTAATTCATACAAAATGCTATTAGTAAAAAAAAAAAAAAAAAAAAAAAAAAAAAAAAAAAAAAAAAAAAAAAACAAAATGCTATTAGTGCCTATGGTTTCTTTATGATTGAAAAACTAAAGATTTATCTCCAATAATATTAGAATACATATTTATCAAAATGGCACAATACTAAACAAGGAAATTCATGATAATTTAAAAATCAAAATGTATAATAGGTTGCATTTTATTTATTTGCAGTCTCATAATATTTACTCCTTTATTAAATTATGTCCTATAAGCACTCTAGTGAAAAACGGCATTTCCAGTTCTTATTAAAGACCATTCAAGTATGAATTTTTTTTTTTTTTTTTTGGTCAGGCCATTAATTAAATGAAAACATAAGGCTAAAAAAAAATAAAAATAAAAATAAATTTTAAAAAAAACCATAAGGCTAAAAAACTGGCAGAGATGGAGGTAGGGGTGGGGAAAAACATCACCAGACAACTCTCTCTATATATAAAGGACATTATCATACTATAAACATACCCCAAAGATGGTAACATGCCTTAAAAATCATGTAATTATAATGACAAGTAGTCTAAATATTTTCTATAAAATATGTGATCTAAAATTCATAACCATCCAAATTCAACAATTACAAATCCGTGTTCACACTTAAACTTTAAAAGCTTCTGAGAAAACAGCATCTGCTCCAAAATACACATCATTTGATTAAAATACACTTGTAAGCATGGCATACTAAACATTAATTACATAAGTGACAAAAAAATATCAAATAAACTTTTAAACTACAGCAACATAAACTTTATAGAGAATGCCATAGGTCCTTAACATTCAAGGACTCAGCCTTCTTAGTGTGACTGCCCCCACGACATGGCATTAGTTATTTCACATAAGATTTACTGAGGAAGAAACCACTTGGCTAGTAACAGCTCAAATCCAGTGTTCTTACCTCAACTAGGCTTCATTGACCTCTGCTCTTAATCTTTAAAAATGAAATTGTCTGTGTTTCTTTATTTTAAAAGTCACCAAGTAAGGATACCCACAGCAAACTCATGCCTCCCTGCAGAACACGTGATTCAGGTGTTAGCCAGGAGTCTGTATAAACATGTCAGTAATGGGAACTGGGGAATTTCAGAAGACCTCAGAAGACTGCCCTCAAGAATGACAAGGGCCCTCTGTATTTTTAAAATAAGATTTAACCTTTCCAGACCTAGTATGTCCTAACTATACCTGAATCCTCCTTTGATGGTTCAAATTTCCACAGCAGAAGCCTGATAGAGAGTAAATGACATAAAATGGAACACAGACTAAATCTTTACAATCTCAGGATGTCTCTGAAAATTTGTTTTATTTTTAACCAAATCCCTAATACGGAGTTTATTGCCTTGTGTGTGACTCCTTTTTATCCAAGATGGCCACCACCAAAATAATCCGGCTATGTGAGGGTTGAAATGAGTCAGGATTGGGTTGGTTGTGAAGTAAGGTATTATGCAATAGTCACACATCCAGTTTGAGTTTGCAAAAGAACCAAAATCAGTTAACTATCTTAAGAAACCAAGAGTGTGTATGTGTAATAGTCAATTAAAAGTAAAGAGAATCAGTATTAATGTCTAATAGAAAAGGTAAATGTATTTTGATAAACTGACTGCAGGCCAATTTATTTTTCATTACTTTAACTCCAAACTTTTAAAACTACAAGGTTTTTGCACTTGTTAATCCCCCAGTTGGAATGCCCATCCCTCCAAATATCCAGACGTCTCAGTCGGGTGTTTACTCAAATGTCATCTCAGTGACGCCTTCCCTGACCATTGTTTAAAATAGCAGCCCCCCCCCCCCAAAAAAATAGCAGCCCAGCCCCAACCCAACCTCTGCTCTCCCTATCCCCTTCTTAGCTTTGTTTTTCTCCATAGTACTCATCACTACCTGGCACACCATTTAATTTTGATTTGTTTATCATCTCCCTGAAGCATTATGTAAGCATGAGGACAGAGTTTTTGTCTATTGTCCACTCCTACTCCTATGTCCCTAGCACTTAGAACAATGTCTGGTACTTAATAACTTTGAGGTGAGTTCATTAAAACAGGGACACTAATTAGCAAAACTAAGTATATGTATCTCCCACAACCCAGCAATCCTAATCCTGGACATAAATCCCGGAAAACTCTAACACAGGTTTGTAAAAGGACGTGTGCAAGGATATTCACTGCAGAATTATTTGTGCAACTATAGAGGTAGGGCAAACCAGGTGCCCACCTTGAAGGCTGTAGGGATATCTGGAATACAATTCAACAGGCAGAATTTAATGAACTAGATTTACATATAGGAACCTGGTTTGGCTCCAAAACTATGTTATTGAGTGAAAAAATATTTAGGAAACAGAACAAAATCCAGAGCATGATACCATATGTATATAAAAAAGCACACACCAAATAAAGGCATCTAGAAGACACAGAAATTGTTGTTTTGTTTTGTTTTTAGAATATTAGGATTATTTGCATGTGATCTTAAAAAGACTGCAGACAAGGAATTACATTGCATCATTTCCACCTCTCGAGTAGGACCCAACCCTCAGGCCCACCACTCTGTCTTGAGCACAGAACCTCTGGTCCTGCTCAGTCCCTGCCAGGATATGTAAACAACTCAGGGGGAAGGAAGGTAATAGCTATTCAGGGAATCACAGATCTTCTTGAAGACCATCAGGCACAAAAGCTTAACAGTCACTGGACTGAAAATTTCTTCCAAAATCGGACTCATCTCTGGCAGCAAATGTAAGGTCCAGTTTCAATCAAAATGTCAAAAAAAAAAATTATTTGGGGAGGAAGAAGAAGGAAAAGGCTAGGAAACATACTTTCAGTTGCCATGGATGAGGAAAAATCCAATACATTTTCTTTTAAGTGATTTTGCCCTGGTCTTACACACATAGAATACACTGTCATTTTTCTTTTAAGAAATTATCCAGAGATCAATAAAGCAGGTGACTGACGGTAACTTTAAAAATAATTTAAATTGAATTTAAATGGTAACTCCTTAAAGAGAAAAGCAGATGCTATATTTTGATAGATAAGACTCTTTACCAAGACCAATATAATGTATATATGTGTATCTATACAATGTAGATATGTATATAAATCCACTATACACACACATACACATACATTCTCAGAGCTCCTCACTCAAAAGCAAGTAGGAGAAGGTTGATATGTAGAAAGCAATAGTCACGGGACTAGGTATTTGAGCAAAAGACCAATAAATGGATGATGCTTAGAACTAATCTAACCTGCAGTGGTCCTTTGATCCTTCTCCATTTATATTTACTTATTAACCATGGCCCCCACTTCTATACACCTGAAACTGACTATCCCCACAGCCTCTGACCCTCCCTTGAGCAGAAAATTCAAAGACATGCTTTTTAAGTCCCTGCTTATAAGGATAAACTAAAATGCAACAAAAATATAAAAAGACAAAAACAAAAACTTCATAATCATCACCATTTTAATATATTATAAGAAATTTTTTAGAATTTGGATACATAATTTTTTGTCGTTTTTATTTTTATTTAAATTCTAGTTAACATATAGTATAATATTAGTTTCAGGAGTAGAATTTAGTGATTCATCACTTATATATAACACCCAGTGCTCAAAACAAGGGCCCTCCTTAATATCCATCGCCCATTTAACCAAGTTAACCAATCAAATTATGATCAAATTTGGCATTTAAATAACTTTCTGAAAGTCATGATAAAAAATAGAAGACATTGACATATACCATTGAAGATAATCCAGCAAAGATGCTCCTGGGGCAAAGCCACCTGCATGATGAGTCTTAAAGAGGACAAAATATGCAGACACTGGGTCACAGAATCTTTATTCTGCAGGTTCACATCATTGTCACAGACCAGCTCATAGTTGCAAATATTTTTGCCACTTAAAGCATGAAACTGAAACACAGGGAAAATATAAATAGGAATATAAATAAGGTTTATGCAACTTAGAAAAGTATTTCTTAAAATGTGAAACAGCAAAACAGAAATGATTCTGCTTAAATAAATTATATAGTACTATAGACTGAATGTTTGAATTCTTCCCCCTCCACACACACACACACATTTTCTACACTGAAACCTAACACCTAGCGTGATGGTATTTGGATAATGGGGTCTTTCGGGAGAGGCTGTCACAAAGGTGGAGCTTTCATGAACAGGATTAGTACCCTTATAAAAGAGACCCCAAGGAGCTCCCTACTGCCTTCTGCCTTATGAGGACGCAGAGAGAAGACAGACATCCATGAATCAGGAAGTGGGCCCTCACCAGACACCAAATCTTCTAGCACCTTAACGTAGTGGTTGCCAGCCTCCAGAACTAAGAGAAATAAATGTTATATAAATAAATAAATAAATAAATAAATAAATAAATAAATAAATAAATAAATAAATAAATAATAAATAAATAAATAAATGTATGTATGTTATTTAGACCATCCAGTCTATGAATTTTTGTTATAACAGCCTTCAAGGACTAAGACATATGGAAAGAAATGTGGTAAAACAAGTTTCTTCAAAGCTTCCATTTAGTCAAGCTTACTTGTCCTTAGTCATAAAAACTTCAAAAGTCAAAAAAGGTACAAAATTCTATTTCCAAGAACATAGAATTGAATCACATTTTGTGATTCTTCACAGCATTTTAACTTATTAATTTGGATGCAACTGTTACCATTTACACAATTCATTCAGCAATTGTTTGTTGCGTACCTCTATTTGCCTCTTAAAGCAACAGGGACTCAAGGTCGAAGACATGGTTCCTGCTCTTGGCAGAAGGAAAAGCATTCTAGGCACATGCAATGTTAGGAATGCTTAAAGTGGTTGCTGTGGTCACTGAATTGAAAGTCTTTTATAAGGTTGGGTTAAAAAGCTTAAAATAAAGAGATTAGGCATGCCTGGCTGGCTCAGTTAGAAGAGCATTCAATTTTTGATCTTGGGAGTTTATGAGTTTGAGCCCCATGTTGGGTGTAGAAATTACTACAAAAAAATAAATAAACTTTGGGGCACCTGGCTGGCTCAGATGGTGAAGCATGCCACTCTTGATCTCAGGGCCATTGAGTTTGAGCCCCACGTTGGTGTAGAGATTACTTAAAAATAAAATCTTCAAAAAAAAAAAAAAAAGAGCAATTAAGCTATTAAGGTAGTCCCTGGTCAGAACATGGAGTGTATTCCACATCATTCCAAGGAATATGGACTTTAGCCAAAAGGCAGTGGGATAAAATGATTTGATTTATAGTTTAGAAGTTTAGAAGTTAATCCTGACAAATTGTGCAAGATAAAAAGCAGAGGATGGGGCACAAAGCTACAAGCAGAGAGGCTAGGAAAAATCAAAGGCCTTTGAGGTAGTCCAGAGATAACACAGTCCTGACATGGGTGCTGGGATCAGGGATGAAGAGAAAGTGATTGATTGATTGATTGATTTGAGAGCACGCATGTTCACAGTGGGGTGGGGGAGGGGCAGAAAGAGAGGGAGAGAGAATCCCAAGCAGAACCCCAAGTGCAGAGCCTGACATAGGGTTTGATCCCAGGACTGGAGACCAAGACTGCAGCCAGAACAGAGTCAGATGCCCAACTGACTACATCACCCAGACACCCCAAAAAAAGGAAAGATTTAAGTTTTGTCTCAAGATTTAAGTTTTATCTGACTCAATAGGATTTAATATTTTTTTAAGATTTTATTTTTTTGAGAGAGAGAGAAAGTGAATGAGAGAGAAAAAAAACATGAGTGGGGGGAGGAGCAAAAAGAGAAGCTGACTCCTCCCTCATCAGGGAGCCCAATGCAAGGCTCTGATCCCAGGATCCTGGGATCACAACCTTAGCAAAAGGTGGATGCTTAACCAACGGAGCCACTCAGGTGCCCAAGATTCAAGAGGATTTAGATGTGGGAGGTAAGAGAGAGAAAACAGTATACAGTGATTTCCTCCTTGGGGGAGTGGCTCGTGCCAATTATGGAGGAAGAGGAATGAGTTAAGTTTAGGATATGTGGAGTTTGAGATGTTCATGACATAAATCTCAGAAGAGAGATTTTGGCTAGAGAATCATCACTACTGCTAAACGTGTGGAAGTGCACACACAATAATACAAATGGGCCTTCCTCTACCACATGAGATTTCCCACTAGGATACATATATACTATTTCTAGCCATTATATAACTAGTTTCACAGAAAAAAAGAGATTTATTGACTGCATGTACATGTTGGAATAGTTATCTTCAAAATGTTCTCTCTCTTAGAAGCCAATAGTGAAACCTCATATTTTTTGAGTGTCAGGCCCTATTCTAACTCTTTTATTATCTCGCCAAACCTAATACAATTCTTTGAGTTCTTATTGTTATTTCTGTTTTACAGATGAGGAAACTAAAACACAAAGAAATTACATAACTTCTCCAGGATCCCATCATTAGGAAGTGCACAGCAGATCTTTGAACCCAGGCAGGCTGGCTCTAGAGACTAAATTCTTACCAACCCCACCATAATGCCTCCCTACAGTACATACAAGGGGGATCATTAAAGAACATGAGTAAGTATCTTTGCACAAAAATATCTTGACAGTAAATTTTACATTATTATTGCTTCATCCATGATTTTTATGTATTTAACTCCAAAATCTATTTCTCTAACAAAATTTCTCAAGACCTCTAAGTTTATTGTCCAGCTCTTACTGGACTACATTTTCAATCCATTCATTCTCTTACTCACTTATTTTTATAGACATTTATTGAGAAACAGTGTGCCAGAACCTCAAACTTAGCATGTAAGAAAAAAAAAAAACCAAAGTCTTCACAGATTTCTCATGCCTTTCATGACGGTCCTCCTGGCACACTCTTCCATTGGCTTCATTGCTTTCCCATCTGCCTCTAGTCTTTGTCCTTCTAATCTATTAGTAGTGTTTCTAGATTAATCATTCTGACTATATCACTTTATTTATTCATTCATTTTGTAAAGCTTTATTGAGTATGTATTACATACCCGGCACTGTTCTAGGCACTAGAGGTCAAAGATTAGAGCAGTCCCTGTCCTCGTGAAGCTCAAATTCTAGAAGCGGAGGCAGGCAATAAAAACATAAACAAATAAAAGTGTATCTGGTGATAATAAGTAATATAAAGAAAAATAAATCATGAAGTGCAAGAGACCTGAAGGAAGTAAGAGATGAACCACACAGATATCTAGGATATGAGCTTTCTAGAAGGAGCTCACCAGTACACTGGTATTAAACCAAGAGGCTGGGTGGAAGCAGAATCACGTAATAGTACAAGAGAAAAAGACGGGACCCTGGACCGGGGTGGTAGAGAAGGAGCCTTAAAAAGTCTAAACTCCTAAGCTTTTCATCCAGGTGGTAGAGAAGGAGACTTAAAAAGTCTAAACTCGGGATCCCTGGGTGGCGCAGCGGTTTGGCGCCTGCCTTTGGCCCAGGGCGCGATCCTGGAGACCCGGGATCGAATCCCACGTCGGGCTTCCGGTGCATGGAGCCTGCTTCTCCCTCTGCCTATGTCTCTGCCTCTCTCTCTCTCTCACTGTGTGCCTATCATAAATAAATAAAAAATTAAAAAAAAAAAAAAAGAAAAAAAGAAAAAAAAAAAAAAAAGTCTAAACTCCTAAGCTTTTCATCCAGTACTCCTCCCAGCGGGGTGCCAATTTACATTGCCTAGTATTCTTATTCATGTACTTATGGTACAGCCAAATTGAACTGCTCAAAGTGCTCCAAACATGCCTTGAGATTTAAACCACTATTAAACTGTATATTGTTTCTGAAATCTTGAATAATCACCAAGTTCGGAATAATATAGTTTTGGAATCAGACTGATTAGGGCTCAAACACCAACTCTGCCCATTGCTTTAAGTGGGCTGGATTTCTTAGTCCCTGTTTCCACATCTGTAAAAGAGGCATTGCAGTACCCACCTTCTGGGACTGTAATGAAACTACAAGGAGACAATTCATATAATGCATACAGAAGAGTACCGAGCACCTGGCAACCACTCAACCTGTGTATCAATGGTAGCAATCAACATAACAATAATATTGGTTATATTAGGAAAAAAGCATGACATTTTTTGTATTAAAAGATCTATGTTTGATCTCCTGAGCCACTAGTTAACTAACTGTGCCCTTAGCTTTCTTTTTCTCTTTTGTAAAATGAGGATAATAATAATATCTAATTCATAAAGTTACCGAGGATCAAATATGTTTTCCAAAGCACTTTGTAAACTAAAAGCACTCTACAAATATTAGTCATTATAATGATAATAATCATCTGCTGGAAGAATGAGTGATTATTGTGACACAATCTCCAAAATCTTTACAAAGTTTAATAAGTACACTTTCTTATCCATAACTAAGAACATTTATTAAGTAACTTATAGCACACAAACAAATGTCATGCTGAGCAAATGAAAGACATTTAGAAGCTGTCAACTAAAGAATGCATCACATGGCTAATCATAAATGGTAGCTAAAATAGCTACTGCTTTCATCTTACTGTATGTGCAGCAGCTTGGTCTCCAAAGCCTTTTGGAAAAAAAGCAGTTTTGAACTGATTCACATCTGCTTTATTCTCATCAAAGCTGATACTGAACTGCTGAAGATATCTTCCATAGCATTGTAAAAGGGCCAGTTTATATTCCTGGAGGAAATAAAAAGAGAACTTGATGAAAGTTTCAAAGTATCATTTTGCTTATCATTATTAAAATTTGGTAATATTCATATTATTCTTAATAGTATCAATGCCGATTATTACTATAACACTCTTACTACCACCACTACCTTATTACTACCGTTATCACTAGCATTTCTAAACACATATTATGTGAAGACATGCACTGGGTATTTCATGTACACAATTACATTAATCCCCTCCCAACAAGCCTATTGTGAAATAAGGCCATCACAATCTCAAGGAGGAGAATATTTACCAGGGTGTGAATAATGATGATATAAAAATGAGAATATTCACCAGGGTGTGTGCAGTAATATCTATCTATATATACTCAAAATCCAAAAAATTCAACATCACTGTGTCATGGTAATCCACCTACTCAGAGAGGCAGATGAGTTGCATAACTGGCCTTGCCTCTCTGACACATCCTAAGTTCCAAAAGAGAAAAGAAAGGAGGTGAGGGGGGGTGGGGAGATGAGCAAAGGAAGGAGAAAAGGAGGAAGGAGGGAGAGAAAGAGAAAGGAAGGAAGGAAGAGAGAGGAGAGGCAAGGAAACATGCTCACTCTCTTCTGTCAACAGTCTCTGAAGCTGCATCAGGACAAATTTTTAAAAGTCTGAGCTACTGTTATAGTTAGGATTCTTGTTAGTCCTAATTCATGCTTCTTTTTTTTTTTTTTTTTAAGATTTTATTTATTTATTCATGAGGGACATAGAGAGGCAGAGACATAGGCAGAGGGAGAAGCAGGCTCCCTGCAGGGAGCCCAATGCAGGACTCTAGCCCAGGACCCCAGGATCATGCCCTATGCTGAAGGCAGACGCTCAACTACTGAGCCACCCAGTAACCCCCCAATTCATGCTTCTGTTTCCATAACAAAATTAAGGCTCGTTTCTACAGCACACAGGGCACAGTTGACCTGGAGTTTCAGGGCAGGGTTGATGAGCAGGGTTGTGGATATGAGTCAACTGCACACCTTCATCAGCTTCCTCCCCTACAACTGTCTCCAGGAAAAGCAACTATTCTAGGTGTCTACTACCAGCAGAGTTACCTAGCCCGATAGGAGGGATACACAAACTTTTGTTTCTATTTCAATTGACTTGTTACTCTTCACTAATTCTGAATCTTTGCCTTTCTAACTTAATTCATATAATGAATTCAAAACTAGGTTCAAAACAGGACTATTCCAACAAAATGATCTTTACTGGAATTAAATAAAAATAAAGAGATTCTAGAACCAAAGTCACAACTCAAGTTCATTTTCAGGATTCTAAATACCTTTATCAGCCCACTATTCTCATCATTGAAAAGTAGATAAAAATGTTTTGCTTACTCCTTTAAGTAAATTTTACAATACCCTATCTGGGCCTTTCTATCTGAAATATTCTGAATCCTTAAATATCACCAACTTCTAACATGTTCTTCCATCCTCTCTCCACCAATATCCACTCCACTCACCTAAATACTCCATAAACAACACCAAACTGTGGTGTATATCACCAGCTTCTTACATTTAGGAGAAGCATAAAAGCAGAGGGAACACTCTTCTAATGTTTGTCAAAACAGTGATTACACTTTACATGAATATAGCTCACAGGTTGGATTTTGTCCATCAGTTTGTTTGCTTTCTATAGTTATCCTTTGGAGAAACTTTTTAGTCTACAGTTTTCCTTTATTTTTAACTTCCTAAGAACCACGGTCCAATTACATGAAGCTAAGCTGATGCTCTAATTTTGGCAGCAGACAATAGATTGTCTTCATCATAAAATTTCCTCCACATCTCATCCTCCATTTGCTAAATTTCCCTTTCACCAAAAAATAAATAAAAATTTAAAAATTCAAGTCCAGAAAATAGAAATGGAGGAGGAGAATAAAGCTGAAAAAACTAAAGCTCAAGAAAACATTGAAAATACTTTAAGAACACTTTGGATAAAAAAAAAAAAAAAACTTTTGGTCCAAGGATTCTAGATGTGTCAAACAATCATCCTTGGAAAGTTTGGGGCCTATACCAGAGCCTAAAGGGAAAATGTACATTATCATTAACTAAAAACCCAGCTATGGTGTGGTCTTACCGAACCAAGTCCACAGCAATTCAAGACCCAGGCATTGATAGGAACCAGAAATTGGGCACAAGCTCAGTTTGGAACTCAGTGCTAAGCAAGAAACAGGGCATGCAAGGAATAACTGCTATAATTACATATAGCAAAACATTAAGGAGCTGAAAATCATTAAAACAGGGCACTGGAAACCAGACAACATAGCAGCAAGGCAAGGAACCATGAAAGTTGTCACTGGGCAAGGTCAGCCATGTGAAAAATAACAGGAAGTGGTGTCTGGGCTCCTTTGTATGAAGTAGGAACATGATGACTCAGCATTTCCTGTTGGACACCTACCACACCCTGGTTAACTAGGGGCTGTGTGCCTGCCCAACCCCAGCCAGCTATCTTTCTATTCGGGAATCTCTCACCTCTGGAGAATCTCAACTACAAAATTAAAAAACAAACACTTTTTTGGTTACTGTGCCTCATTAAAATTTGTAGCATTCATTCATATTTTTCCAAGAAAAAAAATCAAATAATGTAAAACAGGAATCGTATCAAACTAAATAATAATAATTACCCAAGTAAGTTTCATTTAGGCCCTTTTTACTCCAGAGGCACTTACTTTCATTTCACAAAGGCTATCTCCAACCTTCAGAAGCTTTTCATTGTAATAGGCAGCTGGCAGCCGGGGGGCATATTTGGTCCAGATATTAAACAAAGAGGTGGCACTGTAAAAATCATAAAATAAAATCTTATTTTCAAAGTCAGCAGGAAACCTCAATTAATTACTAACAATCCTTAAAAAGTTATTTTGTACTGTCTTTCCAATGTGCCTTACTGTTAATGTCTAATTATTACTAAATAGTTAAAATAATTGCTTCCTTTATTCTATGCACTGATTGAAGCTCTTTAAAAAAAAAAATTATTCATTTGAAAGAGAGAGTGGGGAGAGAGCACAAGCAGAAGGGGCAGAGGGAGAAGCAGACTCCCCGCTGAGCAGGAAGCCTGAGGCAGGGCTTCATCCCAGGACTCTGGGATCATGACCTAAGCCAAAGGCAGATGCTTAACAGACTAAGCCACCCAGGCGCCCCTGATCCAAGCTCTTTATATGCATTTTTTAAAACAGATTTTGCTTTCTTTTTTTTTTTTTTTTAATTATTTATGGTAGTCACAGAGAGAGAGAGAGAGAGAGAAGAGAGAGGCAGAGACATAGGCAGAGGGAGAAGCAAGCTCCATGCACCGGGAGCCCGACGTGGGATCCGATCCCGGGTCTCCAGGATCGCGCCCTGGGCCAAAGGCAGGCGCTAAACCGCTGCGCCACCCAGGGATCCCCAGATTTTGCTTTCTAAAGTAGTTTCAGGTTCATAGAAAAATTGAGCAAAAGTTATGCAGTATCCCCATATACTGCATGTCCCACACATATGCACAGCCTTCCAACCCACCACCTCCCCCCAGTTACCAACATCCTCCACCATAGTGGTATATTTGTTACAACTCATGAATCTACATTGACACATCATTATCACCCAACATCTACAGTTTATTTTACGGTTTAGTATTAGCAGTTATACATCCTCTGGGTCTGGAAAAATGTATAATGATGTGTATCCATCATTATACTATCACACAGAATAGTTCCACTGCCCTAAAAATCTTCTGTGCTCTGCCTATGTATGCATCACTCTCTCCCTCCCAGAACCCCAGGCAACCACTGAGCTTTTTATTATCCCTACAGTTTTGCCTGTTTCAAAATGCCATTTGGTTGGAACCATACAACATGTAGCCTTTTCAAACTAGCTTCTTTCACTTAGTAATACACATTTAATATTCCCTCATATTTTTTATGGCTTGATAGCTCATTTCATTTTAATGCTAAATAATATTCCATTGTCTAGATATACCACATTTTATTCATCCATTCACTTACTTAAGGGTATCTTTTTTGCTTTCAAGTTGTGGCAATCGGAATAAAGCTGCTATACACATCCATGGGCAGATTTTTGTATGGACATAAGTTTTCAATTCCTTCGGGTAAATACCAAAAAGCCTGATTGCTGGATTGTATGGTAAGAGTATGCTTAGTTTTGTAAGAAACCACCAAACTATCTTCCAAAGTGGCTGTACCACTTTGCATTCCCACTAGCAATGAATGCAGAGTCCCTGTTGCTCCACATCCTCCCCAGCATTGGGTGATGTCAGTGTTCTGGATTTTGGCCATTCTAATAGGTGTGTAGTGGTATCTCATTGTTTTAATTTTCATCTTCCTGATAATATATATTTTGGGGAGCATCTTTTCATATGTTTATTTGCCACTTGTATTATCTTCTTTGATGAAATGTCTGTTAAAGTCTTTGATCCATTTTTTAAGTCAAGTTGTTTGTTTTTTTATTAATTGAGTTTTTAAGAGTTGTTCATATATTTTGGATAACAGTCCTTTATCAGATGTCCTGGAGAAATACTTTCTCCCAGTCTGTGGCTTGTCTTTTCATTTTCTTGATGGTGTGTTTCACAAACCAAAGATTTTTAATTTTAATGAAGTCTTGCTTATCAACTCTTTCCTCATGGACTGTGGCTTTGGTGTTCTATCAACAAAGTCATTGTCAAACCCAAAGTCATCTAGATTTCTTCGGTTATCTTTCAGGAGTTCCATAGAATTTTACATTTAGGTTTGTGATCAATTTTGAGTTAATCTTTGTGAAAGGTATAAAGTATGTGCTAAGATTCAATTTTTGCATGTGGATGTCCAGTTTTCCCAGCACCATTTTTAAGAAGACTATCTTTGCTCTATCGTATTGCCTTTGCTCTTCTGTCAAAGAATCAATTGATTACATGTATATATGTCTATTTCTTGGCTCTCTGTTCTGTCTCAATGATGTATATTTTCATTCTTTCACTGATGCCACACTGTCTTGATTACTGTAGCTTTAGAGGAAGTCTTGATTGAAGTCAAGCTGTATCAGTCTTACAAATTTGTTCTCCTCCAAATTTGGAGAACTGGATTGGCTGTTCTGGGTCTTTTGCCACATGCGTTTTTGTTTTCATTTCATTCCACAACAACCTTCAGATAGGTAATATCAATATCCCAGGTATATAGTTGATAAAACTGAAGCTCATTATATCCACGATCTTAACTAGTATTATCACTATACTTGCCTGTCCTCTGGAATGTAAACTATCTGAGGGCAAGGACTTTGACTATGTTATTCATTGCCCAGCCTCAAGAGTAGTGAATATCTAGTATATATATGTCCTCAACAATTATTTGTTGAAAGAAAAAATGAATAAATGACTAGGAAAAAAATTCCTTGTTCTTAGTAAGAGTTCAAGGATTTCACTATCGAGTCAGTCCATTAGGGTTCTATTTCTTTTCACCATGTAAACCAAAATAAAACATATAGTATTCTCAAAATGGTTTCTAATTAGTTTCAAAGGGTAGCAGATTACTGCTTATTTTGTTCATTCATTTAGTTAACATTAATCCTTCCCACTCTCTCAGAAATTACAAATGCCTCTAGGAAAAATCCAAATTTTCCTTAACAGTTTTTGAATCCTATCTCATAAATTTCTAGATGAGGACAGCGCTGTGTACTAAATGAATATGTGTCCTCATGAAGTTCTTATGTTGAAGTCCTCGCCCATGGTGAGGCTGTATTTGGAAAAAGGTGCTCTGAGGAAGTAATTAAGGTTCAATAATTCAGGTTAAATAAGGTCATAAGGGTGGAGCCCTGGTCTGATAGCATTAACACCCATCTAAGAACACTAGAGAATTTGCTTTCTCTCCTTCTTTGTACTTGCTCAGAGGCAAGGTTATATGAAGACAAAGTGGTCTTCTGCAAGCCAGGAAGAGCGCTGACACCAGAAACTGACCTTGCAAGACCTTAACCTGGGACTTCTAGTCTCCAGAACTGTGAGAAAATAAATGTCTGTTGTTTAAGCCACCCAAACTATGGTGTTCTGTTATGGCAGCCCAAACTAATTTGTAATTACTAATTAGTAATTAATAGCCCAAATTGACTAATACAGGTTGGAATGTAAACTTAGGGACTGAAGATGGCTCAAGTACTTATGATATATATGTTTAGATCTTATCAGAACAACCTCAACAGAAACATGTCAATTAATTCAAATAATTAAGTGACAGTGATTGATTACAAGGGAGAGGTAGGGGACAGGATATTCTTGCCTTCTTCAACTGATAAATAATATTTTGGCGGGCAGCCTGGGTGGTTCAGCAGTTTAGCGCCGCCTTCAGTCCAGGGTGCGATCCTGGAGACCTGGGATTGAGTCCCTGCATGGAGCCTGCTTCTCCCTCTGCCTGTATCTCTGCCTCTCTCTCTCTCTCTCTCTCTCTCTCTCTGTGTCTCTCATGAATAAATAAATAAAATCTTTAAAAAATATATTTTGGAAATATATGTATATACTTGTATATATGTGAAAATATATACATGTACCAAATACAGCCATAGAAGTTTTAAAAGGAAGAGATTTTTTTTTAACTTTTCACTTTCATTTGCTGCTTCATGAAATGTCACAGTATTAGAATAAATACAATGGATCCCAAAAGTCAGCTAGAATTCTTAAATTATGTAGATGAAAGACTTAATGCTTTCCAACCTTAAAGATGAGATAATGATGACTATGTTTATTACTCATAAAAGAAAAATACCCACTTTGTTAAATCAATCAAGGTTATATAATAAGATAATTTTTTTAAATGAACTTTAAGTTCAAGTTAAGACTGTTCACTGGGAATGGCTTACGTAATGACTAAACAAGGAAAATATAATATACACTATATAATGTGCATCATTTAAGAAAACATTAATATCTTTTGGATTGCTGATTTATTATAGTTGCTGCTGAATAGTTAGAAATCTCTAAAATAGAAAATCAAGACTATATAAACAGAATATGTTAATCTCATTTGGTTATAACAAAAGCATATCTTTAAAAAGATCTATCATACTCTGAATATAATAACATTGCCAGTATGATCAAACTCTGTATTTTAGATACTGTGAATCTTTATGCTTATGTAAGTTCCTATAGTCATAAAAACTTTTTTATTCTAAAAAATAATCATTTATCAAATATGTTATAAAAGCAAATCCTACCTCCTGTATTCTTAATTGGCCTCCAAATTGTCATTCTTGCTCCATTTGGAAAAGATTAGATAAACATATATAAAATATTAAATGAGGTTAATCCCTTGCCCAAAACTACCCAATGGTTTCCCACTGCATTTGGAATAAAGGCAAACGCCATAAAAGGCCTCTAAAACCTTCCACAGCCTCACCTATGCCTCTTATCTCACCTCATACCACTGCACTCATACTCACTAAGCCATGCTTACTGGGCCTCTGTTCATTCCTCCCAAGTCTCTGGCTCTTTCCTGCCAAGATCTTCCTATATGCTTGTTCCCTCTGTTTATCCTCTCTCCTTGCCTGGTAGCCTTCTAATCTCAGCTTAATGTCACCTCCTTCATCGTTTGTCTGAAAGTGGGTCCCTGCTGCGTTCTCTTTAAGCCTCTGCTTAAGTTTCACCTATTCTGACCACATTATTGGAAATTGCAATCTCCTATCTCCTACTCCATAACCCTTCCTCTCTTTAGCTTTCGTCCCAGCATTTATTACTTTCGAGGTTACCATAAAATGAACTTCTTTACTGTTTATTGCCTACTTCCTCCTCTAGAATATAAGCACCATGAAGACAAGGATCCTTGTTTGGTGCACTGCTGTATCCCCCACACCTAGTACAATGCCTGGCACATGTTAAGTGCTCAGTAGCTTCTTCTTTCATAGCACTTGTTTGTATGCTGACTTAATGACTCATTGAAACCTAACCTCTCTCTGTCTCTCTCTCTCTCGTTCTTGCTCTCTTGACTGTAAACTCCATGAGCACAGATTCCCTATCTATTTTGCTCATCATTATATAACCTATGGCTAATGCATTGCTGGGTACATAGCAGGCATTCAATAAAAGCTGTGTAAATAAATAAATAAATACCTAAATTGTGTAAGAGGTTGTTAGATTGCTAAGGACCATGTCAATCATTAATGTTTGTGATTCTCTTACAGTCTCTTTAAAGATGGGACAAAAAATAAATAAATAAATAAAGATGGGACAGATACTGTACTTAACAACTGGCCCAGGTCTACTTTCCCATATATAATAATAATTATTGAAAATACAAGGATAATAATCCTTGAATTCTTTCAATATCAAATACTCATTGAAAGTTTGCTCTACCCCAATCACCAGGCTAGTTGCTAGATAGAAAAATGAAAAACAGACACATTATCCAAAGTCAGCAGGGAGGTTATATTCTAATGGGGGAAATGGATAATGCACGAGAAAACAAATAAATAAAAAACATAAATGGGTGGTTGAACCTGCACTAAGTAGGAAAGGCCACTCAACAGAGGTAAGAACTGAGCTAAGCCCTGATGGAAAAGAAGGAGCCAGATATTTGAAAAGCTGAGGATAAAACATTTCAGACAAAGGCGACAGCAAATATAAAGGCCCTGGGATGAAAAATACAGTATCTGCCTCCCTGGAAAGTCCTGAGAGAGAAGTGAGGGATGGGTTGAGATGGAAGAAGCAGGCAGAGCCAGATGCTCAGACCCTAGAAGACAGAAGTCGTAAATTTATTCTAAAAGGAATGGGAAAAAAAAAGGAAAAAAAAATAAAAAATAAAAAATAAAAGGAATGGGAAGCAATAGAAAGTCTTGAGATAGGAGAGTGGGTGGTTGATTTATAAAGGTTACCCCGACTGCTAAAGTGAAGGATAGACTTGAGACTCCAGAGGCTGTGGGGAAAGCACAATATATAGTGGTTTGAACTATAATGCTCGTTCTCGAAATGTGAAGAAAATGTGCTATCTAAGGCACAAGAGCAGAAGTGTTTTAAATAGAAATATATATAGCTAGGTATGTAATGCATTTTCCTTGGTCAAGTCGTGGTTCTCATCTTACTTGGCCCATCAGCAGGATTTGCCATCGTTTTTTGTTTTGTTTTTTTTTCCAAAGATTTTATTTATTTATGAGAGACACACAGAGAGAGGCAGAGACAGAGGTCGAGGGAGAAGCAGGCTCCGAGAGACACACAGAGAGAGGCAGAGACAGAGGTCGAGGGAGAAGCAGGCTCCACGCAGGGAGCCCAATGTGGGACTAGATCCCAGGACCCTGGGATCACACCCTGAGCCAAAGGCAGATGCTCAACCACTGAGCCGCCCAGGTGTCCCAGGATTTGCCACCGTTAATCAACTATTCCTTCCTACTTTCAAACAGTTTGTCTCCCTGACTTCCAGCACACCACACACTTACTGGTTTTCCTCCCACCTCCTTGGCCACTCCTTCTTAGTCTCTGCCACTTTCTTATCTTCTCTACAGGTCAGTGTTGGAGCGTCCCATGGTTCAGTCTTCAGACTCTCCTTTTCTCCGTCTACACCAACTCCCTTAGCTATCCCATCAAGTGTCATGATTTAAATATCATTAATATGCTGACAAATCTCAAATGTCTCTCTGCTTTGACCTCCAGACTCAAATGACCAACTATCTACATAATAGTTCTGCTGGGATGTTGAATTACATTTCAATCTTAATATATCTGAAATTAAACTCTTGGGATGCCTGGCTGGCTCAGTCAGTGGAGCATGTGACTCTTGATCTTGTGGCTGGGTTCCAGCCCCGTATTGAGTATAGAAATTACTTAAAAATTAAAAAAAAAAAAAAAAAAAAAAAAAAAACACCTAAACTCTTTATCTGCCTCTCTCCTACCAGAAACCTGTTCTTCCCACAGTCTCAATCCCATGCCAGGAACCTCACACTTCATTCTCCCTTGTGCCTAACTCTTCCTACAGAAATCTTCATCACTTGCTGTTCTATCTCTTTTTTTCATCTTTCTCAAAGGCCACTTTTCTCAATTTACCCTGACCATGCTCCCAGCCACCCCCATTCTAAATTTCAGTGTCATAACTTACCTTCCATCCTCACACTCTGCTCTAATCTTCTCCCTAACACTTCTTTCCCCATAAAATGATTTCTCTTATTTGCTTAGTAGCTGTCTGTAGTAACAAAAATATATGCTCCGTGAGGGTACAAATTGTCCTACCTTTTGTGAATTTGATGTTTTCCTAGTTCCTAGAATGGTACCTGCTACACAGATGTTCAATAAATAGTTGAATTTATTAATGAATAACAAATATAAGTTAAAACTATGTCTTCATATTAATTAAATGCATGAATAAAAAATAAAAGTGGAGGGATCCCTGGGTGGCTCAGCGGTTGAGCGCCTGCCTTCAGCCCAGGGCCTGAACCTGGAGTCCCGGGATGGAGTCCCTTGTCAGGCTTCCTGCATGGAGCCTGCTTCTCCCTCTGCCTGTGTCTCTGCCTCTCTCTCTCTGTCTCTCTCTCTGTGTCTCTCACGCATAAATAAATAAAATCTTAAAAACAATTAAAAAATAAAAGTGGAAATTACTTCAGCTGGTATTCTTTGACATTTGTCTACATTGGTAACTGTTCGGTTTGCAAGGTATTTTGACTGGGAAAGAAAGATGGTAACATAATCAAGAAAGATCCTTTAAAAATAAGTCATTTGACGTTCGGTGATAACATGGGGATAGAAAGCCCCCAAAAAGGCAAACACATGTGCAAAATGAGTTACAAAAATCAGTAAAAAAAAAAAAAAAAATCATTGTGATCCTAACAGCAATACAAAACGGAATTCACGTGCACGTTCACAGAATCACATACTTCGCGGCATCAAGAACTTTTTCAAAAACCGAAGCTACCTCAAAGTCATGCCTTTTGCTTCACACACAAAATGTACCCACCACGTGGCAAGTGAGGCCCTGAGTGCGTCACACATTTTCTTGGCAAGTGGGAGGGACTGCGGGGCACTCCGGGGAACGGTGAGTTAGGAGAACGCTTCTGGGTAGGTTTTGAGTTTGACCCGGGCAGGAAGCCAAGGTATAACCCTGACCAGGGGTTAAGGACTGTCCTCGCAACGAGCCTCCACTTCCGAATCGTCGTGGTCGTCTCCAGGGCCTCCGCGCTGACCTAGCTGCGGCCCCGCGGGCGCAGCCGCCAGGGCATCTCCCCACGAGCCGCCCTTCTCCGGCCGGCGCCCGGCGCCCGCGCCCTGCCTCCGCTTACCAGTGCCGGTGGAACTCGTGCTTCTGCTCCTCCGTTGTCGCCAACGCCTTCTTTCTCCTCATAAAGCCTAGTAATTCCCGGATTTCCCTCTCGCAGGAGGCCAGCAGCGGGTTTTTAGCGTCCAGGGGCCCATAAAACACGGCGAGGGGCAGAGAGCTCTCGAGGCAGGCGGAGCGAGGCACTGGGCTCGGGGAGCTCTCCTTGGACTCCGCGGGCGACTCGGAGAGGGCGTTCGAGGTCGGGGGAGGGGTCGGCGGCGGTCCCGGCGGGGACAGGGAAGTGGGAGAGTGGTTGAAGGGAGAGGTCGCGGAGGCGCCGAGCGCCGCCATGTTGGCGGGACCCCGGCCGGCCGAAGTGTGTGTACACGCGGTTGCCTGGCGACGGTCTCGCGGCAACCGGGCCTCCCGCGCGCTTTCGGGAAAACACAGCGACCCCTGGAGGGCGAAGGAAGAGAGAGCCCGGTCCAGAAAGGAACGACGCTCCTGGGGGCTTTTTTTCTTTCTTTCTTTCTTTTTTTTTTTTCTTTTGCCCTCTTGCTCACTGGCCCCCCGCGGTAGGAGAGAAGAGAGAAGATTGTGCGCAGAGAGCCCGCGGATAGTAGAGCCAAAAACTTACAATAGCAAATTCAGACTATACTCGTTTTCCATTTCGACCACTTAATGACGATAACGATTATTAACATGTGCCAGGCGTTGTTCTAAGCGTTTGTCACATAATCTCATTGATCTCATTTAATCGTGATAACAGCTTTATCACGTAGGGTATTAGGAGTAGCTCCATTTCCCAATTTAATACACCAAAGTTCACGCATCAAAGTCAGAGTAAACCGTAGTGTCGGGGACCAGATCCCCCAGCCTTCGGACTCCAAAGCCTGGGCTCAAAATGAATAAGCTTCACTGGCCATCCAAAAAAAAAAACCTAACCTTATCAATAAAATCAAAATTAGGAAAATATCTGACAATTTAAGAATCAAGTTCGTGGGACGCCTGGGTGGCTCAGTGGTTGAGCATCTGTCTTCAGCTCAGGTCGTGATCCCGGGGTCCTGGAATCGAGTCCCGCATCGGGTTCCCCATGGAGGAGCCTGCTTCTCCCTCTGCCTGTGTCTCTGCCTCTTTCTGTGTGTCTCTCATGAGTAAACAAATAAAATCAAGTGCATGCAAATGATCCATTCTCTTCCCTCTTTTTGTACCTTGAGGTCTGTAACTGTGGAAATGATGTCTGTGCCTAATAAGGTTACATTATAGTTCTTCATTTATGTTTCCCCTTACTCTAATTATCACTGTATTCTAAATAAGCATTTCACTTGAAATTAACTGCCGGATATTAATGCATACTTGCGGCTTCAAGTGTTAACTCTCAAAATACTTTAGCGTTTTAAACTGATTTTAGGTCTTCTGATTGGGAAAACTGTATGCCCTAAGGAAAATATGTGAGGACAAGGGAAGTTCTTCTTTCCCTGCGTATTATGGGCAACAATAAGTTCATTTACTTACTTAAGGTATAAGTTTTAACTCATAGAGAACCTGCTTGCTTTATAAATTAGGCAATGCCAAAAATTAAGAGAAGAAACAAATGTTTGATGTCTTAGAAAAATAGATTTTTAACACTGAAAAGTGTTACTGGTTCTGTCACACATAAGAATAAATAAAGATAGTGACCCTAACACCCTGTGAGCCCAATTTTCCACTTAAGATTAAGAAGCTTATTGGACCACAGCCTGATTTCTTTCAGGTCTGACCTAATTTCTTGCAGGCTCTGTGGGCCTGTGCTAATTTATGAGGCTGGCCTAATATGTCATGTGCACTGTACTCTAATATTCTTTGAAGGAAAATGATGATGATTTTGTTCTTCAGAACAGGTAATTGTGACCCAAGAACCTTTCTTGTCAAGACACTTCACTGTAGGAGTTCAATTCTCCAGTCAGGATATAGAAATCATTATTTAAGATTTTATCTTGTCTCTAAGTGAGCAGTAAAAATGTTAAAATCATTATTTAAGATTTTATCTTGTCTCTAAGTGAGCAGTAAAAATGTTTAGGCCTTTAAGATTTTAGGCCTAGGGATCCCTGGGTGGCGCAGCGGTTTGGCGCCTGCCTTTGGCCCAGGGCGCGATCCTGGAGATCCGGGATCGAATCCCATGTCAGGCTCCCGGTGCATGGAGCCTGCTTCTCCCTCTGCCTGTGTCTCTGCCTCTCTCTCTCTCACTGTGTGCCTATCATGAATAAATAAAAATTTAAAAAAAAAAAAAAAAAAGGATTTTAGGCCTAAAGAAGTAATTCATTCTTGGGGCATTTACAAAAAGTATTAATAGATCTTCTTTTTGAAAAAATGAGCTTGATAAATTCTTTCTGTTCTCATCTTCTCCTTTTTCTCACATAACGGACTGGTCTATTTCGGATCAAAAGCTGATGTAATTTGCCACTGAGTTCTACCTATTATATCGATGAATGTGAAACTGCAGGATAAAATTAAAGTGGTCATAGAGGAGGAAGGAAAAGAAAAATAAAACACATGAAGTGGGGGTTCTTTCCCCTCTCGATCTGTCTATTCTCACAATCTTACTAAGTGTGCAGGCACTTACATTTCAATATCACCAGTAAAAGAAAAAGTGACTTATTAAATTCAGATACTTGAATTATGTATCTTAGTCATAGCATTGCATCTTAGTCATTTTCTTCCTTGCAAATACACAGTTGACAATGCTTCACTTGCAGTAGTTTTTAAAAGCTTGTCTGAATATTTAAATGGCTGCTGTACTCTGAATCATCATCGTGCTAAGATGGAAGTTTCCATTTTGTTCAGTTTATATTTGAAGCACTTTTTTTACATTTTTCAAAGTATTATCTTTCTTGTAATGAGATGAAGCTATTAGAATATCTTTTCTACTCCCTTGTCACTTCACTTTATTCTTTCCACTGTAGTGAAAGAATGGAACCCGGCAACTATTGTGTCTGGAAGGGCTAAATAATGTAAATAGCTTCCTTATAAATAATGTAAATTGCTGTTTCCTTATAATTAGCGTCTCTGCAGGCTGCAAGGATCCTTTGTGCTCATTCAAAAGTCTTTCTCATCTAAAGTTACTGTTAGAGAAGGAATAAATAAGGTTAGTACTCTTTCTATTCCTAATTTAGTAGTTAATCATTTGGGCTGTCCCAAACATGTACCTATATATGATCTTTAAAAAAAAAAAAAAGCCTCCAAAGATCTCCTTTTCCTACCTCACCACCTAATATTTAAACTTTTTAAAAAACTTCTCCATCCTTTCATTTAGTCAAACACAACAATTTCTTTAGCATGTCGTACAATGCATAGGTGAACCCACACATTCCTCATAAGAAGCAGATGACACACAACTAACCACAATAAAAAAAAAAAAGGTATGCTGTGAAATGTGCCGTAATAAAGATTTTTTAAACACTGTAGGAGTCCAAAGATGAAGTTTGGAACTGGAGAAAGAACAGACGATTCTGGAGGTTATATTTTAGCGCTAGGCTGTCTCTGCTCCTCATTAATAGAAAGCCCCTTGCAACAGGGATTTGCCTATTTACTGTGATAACCCAGCACCAGAGCCTGGAACCTGGTACAGAGTAGTATGGCTTCATAAATCTTTGTTGGAATGAATGAATGGGAAAAAAAATAAGACAACATTTAAAAGGATATCACTGATTGAGAGAAAAGCCTGAGTTAGGAACAAAGTTATAAACATACATGGTGAGTTCCATAAATCATCTGTCTAGTGTGGTGAACCAAAGACTATAGTAGATCCAGGGGCAAAAGGTGAAGCAGAAAGAGAAGCATGATCAAATATAAGGCGTAGTTGGAAGATGTGCTAAGAAATTTTGATTTAGTTATGTATTCAGTGGGAATCCGTGGAAAAATAGTGTAATTAAAAACAGTAAAGATTAAAAACCCAAATTCTGGAGCCAGCAAACATGGTTTGAATTCCCACTCCTTCCACGTTGCTTAACTTCACTGTGTTGTGGTTTCCTCATCTGTAAGATGGAGCAAAATAATACTACTACTTAACTCAGTTTTGTTTTGTTTAGAATTAAAGGAATTAATATGTGTAAAACCCATAAAACAGCGCCTGGCATATAGTAAAGGCTATATAAATGTTTGCTGAGATAATTACTCACTTGGAACTACCAGAAGTTCCTAAACAGAAAAGAATACAATCCAGCCTGTATTTTTCGTGTTTTAGAAGGGAAACAATGATAGCAGAATAAAAGATGGATTGGGGTCAAGAAGGTTACATCTGATCTCAGGTACACAAATTATCACAATGATTATATACTGTCAATCATGAGACAGAAGGAGCCAAACTAAAACCACAGATAGACATTGAAGGAGAATCCATAGGAAACTAAATTTTAATCAATATAGTAAAAGAAGAGTCGAGTCACAGAGTAACATGTAATTGATATAATAATTATGAATATAGTATGTATGTAATATATACAAAATAGTTGTAAAAATAGTAGAAGAAATTCTAACATGCATTTATTATTTTTTTTCCCTTAGGATTTTATTTATTTATTTATTTATTTGAGAGAGAGAAATAGCAAAAGATAGCATGAGCAGGGGTAAGGGCAGAGGGAGAAGGAGATTCCCGGCTGAGCAGGGAACCAGATGTGGGGCTCGATTCTAGCACCCCAGGATCATGACCTAAGCTGAAGGCAGATGCTTAACCAACTGAGCCACCCAGGCACCCCTGTATCCATTATTCTAACATGTAATGTATTTATGGTCTTGAAGTAAAGACTTTCCTAAAAAGTACAAAAGTAAAAGTAAAAGGAAGTAAAAGAAAGAAAAATACTAATGAACTTGAATATATTATAAATTTTTGGAAGGGTGAAAGATAGCACAGCCTAAAGTAGAAAAGCCACACACTGGAAAAATATATTTGTAATATATAGCCTACTGTGTGAGCACTACGTCGATAAATATCAACAGCAGGTTCAGATAAAGATACTTCAGATAAAGATACTGCTTGGGTGAATTAAACAGGTTTACTTATCACAGGCTCCCAAAGGAAGTCAGTGTGTAGTCAGGACATATAGCAAAGAGAACAGCAACATTACCCAGGATAGATGGGGATATCTGTTTCTAAAACCCAAAATCTTCCCATGTGGTACACAGTTCTAGGTGGTAATATCCCTGAAGCTTCCAAGTCTTTTGTGCTTGAACAAGTATCTGCAATTCCTCTGGGGTGCACTATTGCTTCCAACTTAACACTTTGGTGTGAACAGTTTTCAGATACTCCTGCCTGGCCCTTCCACCCATAACAACTCTAGTGCCACAGGTTAGGGATCCAGGATTAGGGCTCTGCTAAATATTAAATCTCCTCTTCGAGGGTAGTGAGGGCCCATAATTTCCATCACAGCAATTAATATCATATTTTTGCCTAGTCTGTCTTGAATTGTCTGGTTACACACATTGAGCGACATTTTCGTTGCCTCCTCATCCATCTTGCCTTATAAAACCATGGTCAGTTAGCCAACACCAGACACCCCTATAGGTAAAGGTACCTTGGTTGTCACTCTTGTCTGCCTGTCCATTATAGTAATTACATCAGTAGCCTCTGTTAGCTGCTACTACCTGGCTTTTGCCATTCTGGAATTGCAATGTCTCGACTAATATTATGAAGCTAAACTCCTTAGCAGGATGCTCTACTGTCAACTCTGGCCCACAGAAGACAGAAACTGTATCAAGCTTCTCCAAAGATCCTGGTGCTCCCGTTATCACTGCATTCTCTACATTCTCAGGGAAGCGAACATTCCCTGACCATCCCAGGGAACATAGCCAACCCGTGGGTTCTCAGGACGTACATAATAAGTGTATTCTAAGATTCCCACCTTTCTAAGCCTTCTGGTCCTTTCTTCAATATTATACCAAGGAGGTTTTGCCATCTACTTCATTTGCTAAAGAACATTATCAGGTCCACACTTCAAAAAGCCATCCTGTTAAATTATTAGGAATCCTGAATCACGGCTAAGTACCCCCATATTAATGAATTCTACTCTATTTAGCTTTGTGTTCTGTCCTCCTGGTCTAACGTACTCAAGATACACTCCTATACACATTTGCCCAGTTTCAGCTAACACCTATTAGCCAGATCCTGCAATTCCTCTGGCATGTGGGCTGTTTCTTCCCAGAGCTTGTATTTTCCTGTTCAGGCTGTGCTGAAACCTGACTTTGGTTTTTAGCCAGGTAGGTAATGGAGGGTGTTGGGGCATATCTTGAAGAAAACAAGAATCATCTTGAAAGGCACCTGCTTCAGATTAGATTATTGTATGTTCCCCCAGGCAAGCAGAGACTGTTTTGCTGTGACAAATGGTTAGAGGCTATTTCTACCCGCCTGGAAGGCTCAGAGTAATCTAGGAGCTCAAAATTCTTAGCCTTGTCTACCTAAACATCTTCATTTCAAGTCTCTGGCCCCATTCTTTTCTTGGAATCTTTGCTATATGATCAGATCCTTGGCCTGATTTTGAGCAAAGTCTACCTACAGTTGCCCCGAGCTGTAACAAAGCCACTCTGACTTTCAGAGCATGACTTAAGTTGTCAAATAATTGCCCTAAAACTAGAAAGAGAGAGAAAGTCTGTGTGTGTGGTGTGTGTACAAAAATTTTTTGCAAGACTGTCAATGCCTACAAAAGAAGCCACATCACAATTCCTTTAATTAATATTGCCCTCATACTGACTAAGCACAATAGCTATTTGATCTCCCCAAACCTTGTTGTATCTGCATCTCATCACAATTAAACTATGGGTGAAATCACTGCATGCCAGGGATTATTACCACACCACCTACCACTGCAATTGGCTCCCTATTGCTTTCAGACAGTGGGCAATTCAGCTCTAAAATCCCATCCTGAGGGTCCACTTTTTATAGCTCACTCCTCTGTGTTAACCTAGGTTTTCTGGAAAACAAGAGTTTGAGGCAAAAGCTTAAGTGTTACTGCTTTGTTTGGTAGTGCAATTCCCTGAGGCAAGAAAGAGGGAAATGGGAAGCCAGACAGGGACTGCAATGATTAATTTTATGTGTCCACTTGACTAGGCCAATATCTGCCTGGATAGCCAGCAAAATATTATTTCTGGTGTGTCTGTGAGGGTGTTCCTGGAAAATATTTGATAGACTGAGTAAAGAAGATCATCTCACCAATGTGGGTGGGTACCATCAGTCACTGAAGATCCAAATAAAACAAGAACACAAAGAAAAGGTGAATTTGCTCTCTCTGTCGGAGCTGGCACATCCATTTTCTTCTGACTTAGACATCAGCTTTCCTGGTTCTTGAGCTTTTTGGTCTTGGGCTGGAATTTAAACCACTGACAACTCTAGTTCTCAGGCCTTTGGACTTCAATTGAACTATACCTCTGGCTTTCCTAGTTCTCTCATTTGCAGATGGCAGAGCATGGAACACCTTAGCCTCCATAATCATGTGTATTAATACCTTATGTAAATATATATATATATCTTATTGGTCCTGTTTCTCTGGAGAATCCTAATACAAATATTGGTACTAAGACATGTCACTGGAGAATGAATACCCTAAACTGTCAAAGTGACTTTGGATCTGAGGGATGGGTAAAGGCTGGAAGACTTTCAAGGTGCATGCTAGAAAAGTCTATGTTGCTGTGAACGGGCGCCTAAGAGAAATTCTACTGAGCACCTAGGAAGGAAGAGGATAGCTACAGAGAAAGCCTCAGTCTTCTTAGAGAATACCTAAGTAATCCTGAACAGACTTTTGATAGAAATACTGATGGTAGAGGCCATTTTGATGAGGCCTGAGATGCAAATAAGGAACATGTTATTGGACAATGGAGGAACGGCCATCTTGTTATAAAGTGGCAAAGAACATGGATGAATTGCGTTCACATTCTGCTGTTTTGTGGAAGATAAAACTTGTGAATGATGAAATTGGATATTTAACTGAAGCTATTTCTAAGCAAAGTGTTGAAGGTGCAGCTTGGCTCCTCCTGACTGCTTATAATAAAATGTGAGAGGAGAGAAATGACTTCAGGATGGAATTGTCAAGCAAAAAAGAAACAGAATTTAAAGATTCGGAAAATTCTCAGCCTATTCATATTGTAAAAATTGAGAATGCTATTTGGAAGAGAACACTAAGAGTGTGGCTGAGTGACCATTTGATAAGATTAGTACAAATCAGCCATCTCAACAATGGCCAGGAGCTAGTAATTGAGACAAGAAAAGAATGACCTCAGGCAGCCCTGGTGGCTCAGCGGTTTAGTGCTGCCTTCAGCCCAGGGCCTGATCCTGGAGGCCCAAGATCAAGTCCCACATTGGGCTCCTTGCATGGAGCATGCTTCTCCCTCTGCCTGTGTCTCTGCCTCTGTGTGTGTGTGTGTGTATGTGTGTGTGTGTGTCTCATGAATAAATAAATAAAATATTAAAAAAAAAAAAAGAATGACCTCAAAGGCAATTCAGAAACCAGCTGGGCTGGCACTACTACTATCACAGACCCAGGTTGCAAGGGCTGGGGGACAGAGTGGTACCCAGCACCCATCACATCACAAGATCCTTGACAGCCCCAAGGGCAGCTCCATCAGGCTTCAGTGGCCTCCCCTCCAGAAGAACAAGCAGCAAACACTGGTGATCTCTGCCAGTGCACAGAATGCACAGGCCCGGGGCATATAGATGCCTCTACATAAGTTTCAGGTCCCCAGTCCTGAAGACTCCAGCCTAGGGCGGAGAACCACCTTGAGAGAGCCCCTGTAGGGCTGCACCACTGAGCTATGGGGGCAACATTGCTACCTCAGTGGGCTTGAAAGACAGAGCCTCAAGCTAAAAAGGATTATTCTTCAGCTTTAAGACTTAACGTTATTGGCCTCATTAGGCTTCTGGACTTACTTAGAACCTGTCACTCCTATCTTCTTGCCTATTTCTCCCTTCTGGAAAGAAAATGTCTATCCTGTGCCTTCCCCACCATTGTATTTTGGAAGCACATTACATGTTTGGTTTCACAGGTTCACAGCAAGACAGGAATTTGCCTCAGGAGAAATCTTACCTCAAGTTTCACTCATATCTGATGTAGATGATATTTAGATGAGACTTTACACGTAGGCTTTATTTTTTTTTTTTTTAATTTTTATTTATTTATTTATGATAGACACACAGTGAGAAAGAGAGAGAGGCAGAGACACAGGCAGAGGGAGAAGCAGGCTCCATGCAGGGAGCCCGACGTGGGATTCGATCCCGGGTCTCCAGGATCGCGCCCTGGGCCAAAGGCAGGCGCCAAACCGCTGCGCCACCGAGGGATCCCTACACGTAGGCTTTAAAGTTGGTGCAGAACAGGTTAAGATTTGAGGGGACTATTGGAAAGAAATGAATGTATTTTGCATATGATAAGAACATGAATTTGGGGGGGGGGGGGGTAGAAGTAGAATGCTGTAGACCAAATGTTTGTGGCCACCCTACCACTGAAAAAGTTCATATGTCAAATCCCAAAATCTAATGTGATGGTATTTGGAGGTGGGGACTTTAGCAATTGATGAGGTCCTGAGAATGAAGCCCTTGTGAATGGCATTAGTGCTTGTATAAAAGAGACCCCAGAGACCTCTCTCTACCCATCTGCTATGCGAGGACACAGCAAGAAGCCTACCATCTATGAAGCAAGAAATGGACTCTCACCAGACATTGAATCTTCCAGTGATTTGATCAGACTTCTAAGCTCTAGAACCAAAAAAATAAAGTTCTGCTGTGTAATATACCCAAATTATGGTATTTTTGTTATAGCAGCCCAAAAAGACTAAGATGAGGACAGATGGAAAGGAAATACAATGCTGGCCAATGAATCATGAAACACATAGCCATTTGCTCAGCCATGTGGGATAGCTCCCAACAGGCTATATAACTTTTTAATGTTTCATATCTTGGAATACTCTATAAGAAGGGGAGGTGGAGAGAAAAGGTCCCCGCTGTTTTCTTCCCATCCTCTGTACCCCATTGGTCAAGACTCATTTCCATGCTCCCAGGTTGGATCCCTGGCACCATAGGCAGCTACTGGGGATGCTGAATTTTGTACCTTGTGATATAGTGTTTCATCCTACTTCAAAAGTGATGGAAGGAGCCAGAAACTCCATATGGTAGCTTCAGGTGGTGGAACCAAGCAGGCCGCATGGAGTCAGTCGCCACAGCAGCTGCTGGAATGAAGCAAATGGTTGAGGGCCCAGTAATTGAGTGAAGACAAAGAAATCCAAGGCAGTGCATACAGTATGTCCAAAATACAAATTCTCTTGAATGCCAATGTTAGCAATACTCTAAGGAAAGCAGAACAGCAACATGGAAAGAGCCTGGATGCCCAACCCTGTGAAGCTACAATACTAGTCCTGGACCACCCACACCCAGATTATTATGTGAGATAAAAAATAAACTCCCATTTTGTTTAAGGACCAGTCGTTGTAGGAGTACCCAAAGCTATAATAAGCCATATGTCTTAGAAATTTCATGTCTGGGGATCCCTGGGTGGCGCAGCAGTTTAGCGCCTGCGTTTGGCCCAGGGCGCGATCCTGGAGACTCGGGATCGAATCCCACGTCGGGCTCCCGGTGCATGGAGCCTGCTCTCCCTCTGCCTCTCTCTCTCTCTCTCTCTCTCACTATCATAAATAAATAAAAATTTAAAAAAACGAAATTTCATGTCTTGAAATCAGCATGGATAATCATTTACAGTAAGTATAAAGCAGTCTGCTTGATTCTCTTTCTCCCTCTCCCTATGCTCCTCCCCCTGCTTGCTCGCTCTCTCAAATAAATAAATAAATCTTTTTAAAAATGTGAAAGTAGGGATCCCTGGGTGGCGCAGCGGTTTGGCGCCTGCCTTTGGCCCAGGGCGCGATCCTGGAGAACCAGGATCGAATCCCACATCGTGCTCCCAGTGCATGGAGCCTGCTTCTCCCTCTGCCTGTGTCTCTGCCTCTTTCTCTCTCTCTCTGTGACTATCATAAATAAATAAAAATAAAAAAATAAAATAAAAATGTGAAAGTAAAACTATTAATAGTTTGTTTTCCTAGAAAGATAGAATTGCAAGAATCTTTGTTCTGTATACTTTTCTGTACATTCCAACCTTTCCACAGTGAATATGTATTATTTTCATTGTAAAAAACTAATACTTTTTAACTAAAGCATAAAGATACATATACACAATAACAAAACTACAAATTAAAAATAGAAATTCCATATGCACGAATTACACAGAATTTCCATAACTATATCACTTGAGGGGACTTATCTAGAAGCACATTCTTGGACTATGTACTATTTGCTTCATTTACTAAATCAAAAAAGAGGCAGAAGTTTTTGATACATTCGGGCATTTTTAAGACTTAGGGTCCACATGGACCATTAAAATAGGCATATTTTCCTTAACTCCATGTCCTACCACTCTTATCTCTCCTTACCATTCCCCTACCACCAACTTTCTTCATTACACACAAATCCAAACACTATGATTCCAAGCTTACTACAAAGCAGGAAGTAAAAGGAAATATGCAAAGATACATAGTGACCCCAAAAACTGGCTCCCCCAAGGAAAAGCTTAAGAAGAGCAGAGATTGGAAGAGCACCATGAGGAGGTCTTTCTTGATATCAGGTCTATCATATAATATACTGTTCAAAGAAAAGCTGAAATTTTATCTGACTTTTGGGATTGGTCATAAACCGTAGGCTAATGATTTCCAAACCTTCTTACCATAATTCATGGCAAGAAATACAAAAAGTATGATGACTATACTTTTAATTTTGTTCTTGTCAGGAGGCTGCATATTTAATTCCTTTAGTTGTATCTCTTACCAGATTGAGATAAAAATTCAACCCTGCAAAGTCGTAGAGTTTTGGGACTGTTTCATTCCTCCTGCTTGAAAACCAGCCAATTCTTTTCTGAGTTCATATCTTTCCTATAATATGTTGGCAAATACAATCAGTAGCAACCAACATATGCCTTTTGTTTCCAAACCCTTTGCCTAAAACCCCAAGTTTATTCAGTATATTTCATGCTACCAAGTTACAGCAAATAACAGTTTTATTAACTATCTCATCATTAAATAACATGAGTCGCCATCTTTCTAGGCTCCAATAACAGTTTCCTTGCTGCCCAGTCTTTGGCTCTGAAGTGAATGCTACACATTTTAAGTTTTTCTTACAACACCCAAATGCTGGTACAAAACACTACATCACTCTCTTTAGACTAACTTATGCTAAGGTAAAAAAGCAATCATACGTCTCCATAGTATAGAAGAACAAAGTTTCATTCCTCATTCACATGTGTGAATAATGTGGATCAGCTGGAGCTCTGCTCCATGCACTATCTTCACTCTGGGACTAAGGCTAAAGGAGCAAGTCATATCTGGGACACTGCAAGTCTCACCTCCCCTTACATTTTATTTTCTAAAACAACTCAAATGGTCAAGGCTGTTCTCAGTGGTCCCAACAAGCATAATCCTTCTACAGAGAGGAACAGTAAATATTTTGAACAAAAATTCAATCTACCAGAGTACCTAAATTTTAACATAATCTGAACTAAACACACATCTTTCTCCCAATCTACACCTCTGCTGCTTTCTTTCAGTATATAATAGATAGCATTAGTAGAGGCTCCAGGATATTCATACTAGAAGAAGGTTGGTGTGGCAATTCATTTATAAAAAAAGAGCTAGGTGACTAGTTTTGAATCTGCATCTTCCAAGCAAACATGTAATTTTCATTTAGATTGTATGGTCATTTAAGTTGACTTGATGGAGTTGGTTGAAATTGTCCCAGTTGTCCTTCAACTGGTTGCTACCATTGTAGTTACCCAAACAAGAAACAATGATATCTTTGAGTCCTCTGATCCTACTTCCAGTCCTAATTTCTTCCACTCCCAAATTCTACAACTGCACTGTCCAATATGGCAGCCATCAGCTACATGTAGCTAATAAGGATTTGAAATGCAGCTGGTCTGAATTGAGATATGCTATAAATGTAAAGTGCACAGCAGATCTCAAAGACTTCATAAAGAGGGGTGGCTGAGTGGCTGGGTCGCAGTCAGTTAAGCATCCAGCCCAGGTTGTGATCTCAGAGTCCTGAATTCAAGCTCAGAGTTGGGTTCTACATGGAATCTCTGTCCCCTCTGCTTCTGCCCCTCCCTGCCACGTGCACTCATATGTGCTCTCTCTCTCAAATAAAAAATAAATCTTTAAAAAAAAAACCAAAGACGCCATAATGGAAAAGAATACAAATATGTCATTTTTATATTGCTGGCATTTTGAAATGACGATCTTTTAAAGTATTGGATTAGGGCAGCCCGGATGGCCCAGCGGTTTAGAGCTGCCTTCAGCCCAGGGCCTGATCCTAGAGACCAGGGATCGAGCCCCATGTAGGGCTCCCTGCGTGGAGCCTGCTTCTCCCTCTGCTGTGTCTCTGTCTCTTTCTCTCTTCTCATGAATAAATAAAATCTTAAAAAAATAAAAAATAAAATATTGGATTAAATAAAATATATTAAAATTAATTAAGATTAATTCAAATCTTTTTGATGTGGCTTCTAGACACTTGAAAATTACATATGTGGTTCTTGTTTGCAGCTTACATTAAACTTCTATTGGAGGACACTACTCTAGGCTGTTTTTTCCTCTTCATCGCCACAGTTCCAGCCCTAGCTTAGGCTTTCATCTTCTTTTGGTGAGGTTTCTATCAAAACCTCCTAACTAGCCTTTCTGTCTCCAGTATGGCCTTTCTCCAACTGATTCTACAAAGTGGCCAGAAAGATCTTTTAAAACAGAAATCAAATCATGCTCAAACAGCTTAATACTGTTCCATGAGTCTCTTCCATTGACTTTAAATTTGTCACTCCATATATATAGTCTTTCCTGATGATCCAGACCCCTGGTTTTAAGTGACTCTATTTCCTGAAGTGGAGCTTTCATATTTTCCACATATTTATGCCTTCAAAGGCATCTGCAGTCAAAGTTCTCTCCCCTCCTCCCCTTTCACCATTTTTCTTATCTTTCTGACAAAAGAAAGATATCTAGAATCTCACCATGTGGCTTTGATGAAACAACTGTTTAATTTAAACAAGGTACCATAACCACATTCTTACTCATTGTAAGACTTATTGCCAATACAATATTCACAATACATATTTTAAAATACTCAGGAATATAGAAGTTTTGGAAAATCTTTTAGGGAATAGACAAGAAACTGTGAGAACCATTAACTAGCCCATTGCTCATGACGTCCTACTCATATTCCTATAAGCACCAGCACTCCTCCCCAATACACAACATGCACATGCACTCACACACTCCTTCCTAGATCCAGCTTTACTCAAGACTCAGCCTACCTAGCTATTGTCAGCTTCAGGGCTCCTCAGAACATTCTCCTTCACCCTCTTCCCCCAGCTAGTTACTCACTACGACTCCTGCTTATTTGATGGCATCATCAGAAAAGAATACTTTTCAGTTTTGCTATACAGGAGCTTCACAAATTTTCTTCTATTATGTGAGCTTTGATTTTCATTGCACTTTATAAAATAAACTTGAAGGAAGATGCAATTTTTTTCTATTCAATTTTTATTATCACCATAGTACTCTTTACCAAGACTTCTCTCCTTTCATTAGTCAAATGAGTTGTTTTTTCCTCCAAAATGTGTTTGATTATTTTTAAGTGTTGCTAAAAGAGTAGTTTCAAGCAGTTATTACTAGGGTGTCTTATTTTTTAAACAAAAAATACTAAGGTATTTGGAACACCTGGCTGGCTCAGTGGTTGAGTATCTGCCTTTGGCTCAAGTCATGATCCTGAGGTCCTGCAATCAAGTCCCACATTAGGTTCCCTTTGGGGATGTCTCTACCTATGTCTCTGCCTCTCTCTGTGTGTCTCATGAATAAATACATAAAATCTTTTTTTTAAATGTCAAGGTTTAATTATTGAGCTCATATAATAAGTAAACATATATGCATATATGATGCTGTTTAGATGGACAAATGATGATTGTTATTGATTCTCCCATTGTAGTTGCCATAGTGTTGTCACCAAGTTCACTGTCAAGGTCACTATGTGAATGGTTATAGGGAGTATAGGAGAGTGATTAGGGACATGGGTTCCAGAATCAGACTGCCTGGCTCAACCACTTGCTAGTTGTGTGACTCTGGAAAATGCATTTAGCCTCTCTGTACATCAATTTCTTCATCTGTAAAATGGAGATGAAAGGAATAGCAATTCCCTCATATGTTTGTTGTAAGAATTAAATGACTTAAAACTAGTGAAGTGCCTACAATGTAAGCCATTGGTTGTTTGGATAATACAAAAAGCAATCAGTAAGATGACAAGCTCATTTTTTCAAAAGACTTGTTTGCAAAACTCTGCAAAATTACCAGAGAAATATCAGATTTCTGCTTATCCACTGAAGTACATTTTCAATTTTCATCTCAATAACAAATCCTTTTAACAGTATCGTGAGTACAAAGTTAAAATCACCAAGTTCCCTGTCAACAAAAGTTCATTTTTTTCCAGTTCTCACCACATATGAAAATTGTTTTAACTCTCTGGGTTTTATACACACACACACATACACATACACCAACACATAGACAAAAGGAGTGAGATTCTGCTGATTTTGCTCACACTTAAGTATGGCAAAACTTTTAAAAGCCTCAAACTTCAAAACATCTTTTCCTCAAATATCTTCAAGTAATTTAATTTCTTAGAACATAGCTCACAAACCTTTTCTGTTAGGTCCAGATAATAAATATTTATGACTTTTCAGGCCCTAGATCTCTGTTGCCACTACTCAATTCTCCCACTGTAGCCCCAAAGAAGCCACAGACAATAGTAAATAAAAGTGTGGCTGTGTTCCAATAAAACTTTATTTAAAAAAAAAGGCAGTCAGCCAGATTTGGTCTGCAGGCCATAATATGCCAAGGCCAATGTAGACGTCACTCCCTATTTACCTGGTGACTTTGATCACCTCTAGTATACTGCGACATATCCATGGTGAGAGAAAAAACTCAACTTGTGAAGCAATAAGCTACAGCAAATGGCATTATAAAGTACAGAATACAGGTACATGTAAAGTAGAAGAAAAACAGATAAAGAGACGACTGCAGGTGAGAAATAGGTGACATATCAATTCCCCAGGGTGATAGTTCAGCAGGAAACACAGATCAAAACAAGTACAAGTTTTGTTTTCTGCCTCAGAGTACTTACCTGTGTAAACACATATATTCACCTCAACTCTCAATTAGCCTGTCAGAGACACACGCACCACTAGCACAGTTCATCAAACGCTGTTCCCCAAATGACATTATCAGCCCACTGAAACAACACATTCTTTTTCCCAGGGCTCATCAGTGAATCCCTCAACATCTTACTCAGAATTCTTCTTTTCATATGTCTATAGTTCAGGAATAAACAACACCTATGGGCGTTGTTAAGGATGTTTTCCCAACATTCTCAGCCCCTTTGATCCTCTGGACCTACCTCCAGAGTTAAAAAATATTTACAAGTTAATGAATTATATATCAATCTCTAACTCCTTAATTATGATTCCATTAAACCATAGCGATCAATCACCATGGGTCTGAATCAAAGCTGTGGTTGAATGAACTGAAAAGCAAAGCCATAATCAGTGAAGAGTTAATAGAATTTGATAGTGACGCTGGGGTTAGATTTGGGGTTTGGGTTTTTTTCTTTTGTTTTCTGCCTTTGTTTTTGTTTTGGTGTGTTGATTATTATATCCAAGTGCTTAGAACAGTGCCTGATACTCTACAAATACTTGTTGAATGAACAAATGATTGAATGAATAAATGAACAGATAGAGCAGGGAAAATTTGAGCTACAAAATATTATACAAGCAGTGAAATTCATGTCATTTTCTAATCATTTGGAAGCTTCAACACCTCTTCACAACACCTTGAAAAGAAGTCTGCAAATTTCAAACTACCTCTTTGCAAATGGATTTCTTAATGTCACTAGGCTCCACACATTCACAGCCCACGCTCTTTCAGTTGCTAAGTGCACTGGATTGTCACAGTATGTTCCAGAGGCTCTACACTTCTCTCAAATGCAAAAGATGTTCTTCTAATTGGAAGCAAAATCATTGTCTTTCAAATACAATATTCTCTAAAGCGGGGGGGGGGGGGGGGGGGGGGGGGGGGGGGGGGGGGGGGGGGGGGGGGGGAAGAGTACTGTTAGATTCCAATCAGTTCAAATTAAAACTGATTTCCCAAAGCAAAGGAAAGCTCATGAGCTCTAAAATTCAATAATATTATTTTACAACGTGGAACCCAAAGATGATTTATAGATTAGTTTTATGTTATTAGCCTCACTTCATTAGGAATGACAATCATAACATGCTACTGAAAATATTTATTCCTAATATGCATTGATGACTACTATTGAGGAGATGTATTACAAGAGACTGAATTTTTAAGTCAATAATACAAACAAAATTTAGGCCAAAGTTTAAGACTATGATGAAAAAAGAGGGAAACTATGGCAGGAAATATGTAAGAACATTTCAATTTAATGGGTGTATGTATATACGTAAGCTTAACAAGTATATATTGAGTGAGAGCACAATAACAAAGTAGGCACCAGTTGGATATAAAATGGTTGGTCATCCATTCATTCAGGGATCCCTGGGTGGCGCAGCGGTTTAGCTCCTGCCTTTGGCCCAGGGCACGATCCTGGAGACCTGGAATCGAATCCCACGTCAGGCTCCCGGTGCATGGAGCCTGCTTCTCCCTCTGCCTGTGTCTCTGCCTCTCCCCCTCTCTCTGTGTGACTATCATAAATAAATTAAAAAAAAAATTAAAAAAAAGGTTGGTCATCCATTCATTCAATAAGTTGTGGGGTTTTTTAAAGATTTATTTATTTATTTGAAAGAGAGAGAGTGCCAGCACAGGGAGGAGCACAGGGAGAGGGAGAGACTTCCAAGCAGACTCCCTGTTGAACACAGAGCCTGATGCTGAGGCTGGATCGCATGACCCTGAGATCATGACCTGAGCCAAAATCAAGAGTATGATGCTCAGTTGACTGGGCCACCGAGGCTCCCCAAAAATTTTAATTAAGATACTTCACTGGTGGGGGACTCCTGGGTGGCTCAGTGATTGAGCGTCTGTCTTCAGCCCAGGTTGTGATCCCAAAGTCCTGGGATCAAGGCTGCATCAGGCTCCCTGCAGGGATAGCCTCTCAGCCTATGTCTCTGCCTCTCTCTGTGTGTCTCTCATGAGTAAGTAAATAAAATCTTTTTTCTAAAAAAGATACTTCACTGGGTATTAAATCTTAATTATTGTAGTATAGCTTGGAATACTTGAACCTATGTCAACAAGTTTAAACTTTCATTCTAAGATCTTATTATATTACAAGGAATACATGTTTTTTAAAAAAAGATTCAACTAGGGATCCCTGGGTGGCGCAGCGGTTTAGCGCCTGCCTTTGGCCCAGGGCGCGATCCTGGAGACCCGGGATCGAATCCCATGTCGGGCTTCCGGTGCATGGAGCCTGCTTCTCCCTCTGCCTGTGTCTCTGCCTCTCTCTCTCTCTGACTATCATAAATAAATAAAAATAAAAAATAAAATAAAAATATATTAAAAAAAAAAAAAGATTCAACTATAGATAGAGTGACAGACTTTCCATAACTACCACCACTAGGTGGGGTAACCACTATTACATTACAGGGTATCTTTTCACACGTCTTGAAGCACATACAAATAAGCACATACAAATACACACAAAAGCCTTTTTTAGAAACAAAAATGGTATATCATACTATGCACAGAGCCAGGTCAGCATGCCTCTTGAGAGCATGGTCTTTAAGCAATACCACCTCAATGCAAATCCCAGGTCTGCCCTAACCTTTTGTAAATTACTACACATCTCAATGCCAAAATTTTCTAATCTTTAAAATGGAAATAATAGGGGATCCCTGGATGGCTCAGTGGTTTAGCGCCTGCCTTTGGCCCAGGGCGTGATCCTGGAGTCCCAGGATGGGGTCCCACGTTAGACTCCCTGTGTGGGGCCTGCTTCTCCCTCTGCCTGTGTCTCTGCCTCTCTCTCTTTCTCTGTGTCTCTCATGAATAAGTAAATAAAATCTTTAAAAAATAACATAAATAAAATAAAATGTAAATAATATTAGTACATATGTCATAGCATTATTATAAAAAAAATGAATACTCATAATCACCTAGAACAGAGCCTGGCACATTCTAAGAACCCAACCAATGTCAGTTATTATCATGCAGTTTATGATCTTACTCAAGATTATATTGTGGACCTCTTTCCTCCACTTCATTTTTTTCCCAAGGCCCAAACACTACCATGGTATGGATTTACTATAAGTCGTGTAATACATTTTTTGTTGTTATATGGACAGATTGCTCCAATGTACTCAAAAAGAATGCTGTAAGAATGCTAATATCTTCATGCCTATACTTGAATACTCCTGAAGTATAAATGCCTAGAGAAGAAATGGATGGATCAGAAGAGGTAAATATTTTAAAGTGTATTTGAGATTCTTCTGAATTTCCCTTCTAAAATATGCCAACTTATATTCATACCATTACATATTAAGACGATCTTTTCCCTATATGGGGTATGGGTGTGTGTTTCATGTTTGAGCTTTTAATAACCCAGATATTTTTGTATGTATTTCATGTTTGGGTTTGTTTCTTTTTTTCTTTTTTTAAGATGTATTTATTTATTTTAAAGACAGAAGGCATGAGAGGGAGAACAGAGAGAGAAGGAGAAAGGATCCCAAGCAGACTCTACACTGACCACAAGCCAGGCTCGGGGCTCACTGTCACACTCCTGAAATCACCACCTGAGCCAAAACCAGGAGTTCCACATTCAGCTGACTCCACCACCCAGATGCCCCATCATATTTGGGCTTTTAATAACCCAGATTTTTTGTGTGATATAAGGTAGAGATCAACTTTATTTTTGTTAGATAACCAATTGTTCCATTGCCATTTTCTATTCCCGACTTCTTTGAAATTATACTCTTATTAAATACTTAATTTCCATATATACATAGCTCAGTTTCTACTATTTTTTTCATCGAAACATTTGTCTTTCTCAGAGAGTACCCTATTACTTTAGTTGTTACTACAAAATTGTAGTAAGTTTCAGTATCTGTTAACTTTATATTCTTTTTAAAACTTATTCCTGCACTATACTGTTGCACATTATGGCAGAGATGTCCAGCTGCCCACCAAAAACTAATGTTTATCTTTCATAAGTTAGTATTGTTTCTAGAAAGCAGCCACCTACTTGGGGAGAACATTTCTCAGCTCTAGCCCTTTATAGCTAGGTAGGCCCATGTGACTAATTTTCACCAATGGGATATAAGCAAATACATTGTATGTCATCTTCAGTTCAAAGTGATGCGGAAGCAGGATGCCTTCTTCATGGTCATTGTCCCTATCCAAGGACTCCAAGGACCCCCACAGGAGGACAGACCTACAGAATGGAAGATGCCTGATTTCCAGAATGATCTTATGGAAGTCAGCCTAACCACAAACTCTTACACTTGACTAAGAGTAAGATATAAATCATTTGTTGTAATAAGCCAATAAAATTTAGGAGTTTATCTATTACCTTAACTAATATACAGAAGATGGATTATAAACGGCATTTTTTAAGAATTCAATTAGGATTTTAATTGGGAGCGCATTTTATTTAGAGATTAAGTTAAAGAGGATTGACATCTCAATATTGAGTTTTCATATCTGGGAGAAATCCCATCTTTGCATTTCTGGTCTACTTTTGCAACCTTCAATAAAGCTTTGTTGTTTTCTTTATGCAGATCCTAAACATTTCTTACTAAGTTTACTTCTATATACTTTATATTCTTGTTGTAGTGCAGCTGCAATCCTTTTCCATGACATTTTCTGTTTGACTATTGCTTGTACATATACAGAATGTTTGCTTTTATAGGATTGTCTTTTATTATCTTACAGAATCTTCTTTGTGTCATTGGCTCACTGGTTTCATTTCTTGCATTATTTCTAGCAAACAGTTTTACCTCCTCCTTCTCCAGATACTTTTTTTTTTTTTTTGCACATCTGCTAGGATCTTGAAAATAGTGTTGAAAAATAGTAGTGGTAGCTTTTTTGCCTACTTTTCATTTTAAATAAAATTTCATTAGTAGTTAACCATTAAATAACCATTAAACGCTTCATAGTGATTTGATAAAAAGCCTTTTATCAGGTTATGGAAACCTCCTTCTATTACCAGCTTTTAAAAAGGTATGTGGGGCACCTGGGTGGCTCAGTCAGTTAAGCATTTGCCTTCAGCTTGGCTCATGATCCCAGGGTCCTGGGATGGAGCCTTGCATTGGTCTCCCTGCTCAGCAGGGAGCCTGCTTCTCCCTCCCCTCTGGCCCTCCTCCTGCTTGTGAGCTCTCTCTCTCTCTCTCTGTCAAATAAATAAATAAAATCTTCAAAAAAAGGATTTTTTTTTTATTGTTGCTGTTGTTAAATTAGGATGGATCTTATATTTTATCCAAATGCCTTTCCTCTCTATTTAATTTACTGTTTTATTTCTTTTTTAAGATTTTATTTATTTATTCATGAGAAACACAGAGGCAGAGAGAGAGGCAGAGACACAGACAGAGGGAGAAGCAGGCTTCATGCAGGGAGCCAGACATGGGACTCAATCCCAGGTCTCCAGGATCACGCCCTGGGCTGAAGGTGGCGCTGTACTGCTGAGCCACTCGGGCTGCCCTGTTTTATTTCCTTAATATAGTATAATATATAACATATATCCTAAATATTAAAAGATATTTTCAGGGATGCCTGGATGGCTCAGCGGTTGAGCGCCTGCTTTCGGCCCAGGGCGTGATCCTGGAGTCCTAGGATCGAGTCCCACGTCAGGGTCCCCGCAGGGAGCCTGCGTCTCTCTCTGCCTATGTCTCTGCCTCTTTCTTTCTCTGTGTCTCTCATAAATAAATAAAATATTTTTAAAAATAAAATAAACACATTTTCATTTTATGTAACCCTTTCTTGGTCATTTTATATACCTTTAATGTGTCCGACTATTTATGGAATATCTTTGTCCATACTTTCATGTTAGAGATTGGTTAATAGGGGTGTGTGTGTGTGTGTGTGTGTGTGTATACAGCATTTGCCTAGTCTCATCAGGAATATTCTATCCTGTAGAACAAAATTCAGAAATTTCATTTTCCAATGTTCTATAAGGTTCAATAAGATATCTTTTTTTCCCTGAATATTTGAAAAACTCACTTGTAAAGTCAACTAAGGAGAATGTCTTTTGGTGGAGAAAGATCTTTGCTCACTTTCCACTTTTTCTACAATTACTAAACTATGCAAGTTTCCTTACCTCTTCTTGAAATTTTAAAACATTTTTACTTCTGAAGTATGTATTTCATTTATTTTTCCAAAGCTTTCTTTCTCAATTTGTACTTAATATTCTCCTTTAATTTTTCAAAGTTTCTTCCACCTCTGCAACTATGTCTCCTTCAGATTTTTAATACTGCTTCTCTGAATCTTCTCTCTCTTTATCGTTTTGAATAGGCTAAGGCTTGTCTATCTGAATTGGTTGTTTCAAAAAATCAGCTTTTATTCCAAAAGTCTAAAAACTGTGAAAACACTATATCGAAGATCAGGTATTTTATTTTTCTCAGGCAGATTAAAATTTTTATACATTGCTTTAAATTTAGTGGTGTTTCATCCAAAAAGTTATCTGGAAGCTGAAAAGCATATTGAACACATTTGTTGAAGTTTATCCCATCTGCATGTTTATGGTAGTTGCCTGACTGCTTGGGCATACTATATACTCAAGTTCGTGGATTGTTTTGTCCTAATCTTCCAAGTGCTTACTTATTTTTGGTCTACTTTATCAGTCAGTTTCTCAGACAGATGTGTTTTAAAGTTTTCCACCGTGTGGGCAGCCCTGGTGGCTCAGCGGTTTGGTGCTGCCTTCAGTCCAGGTCCTGATCCTGAAGACTGGGGATCTAGTCCTGCATTGGGCTCCCTGCATGGAGTCTGCTTCTCCCTCTGCCTGTGTCTCTGCCTCTGTGTGTGTGTGTGTCTGTGTCTCTCATGAATAAATAAATAAAATCTTAAAAAAAAAAAAGTTTTCCACCATGATTCTAGTTTCTCAAATTCTCCTTTTCTAATAGTTTTTTTTTTTTAAGATTTTATTTATTTATCCATGAGAGACACAGAGAGAGAGGCAGAGACATAGGCAGAGGAAGAAGCAGCTTCCTTGCGGGGAGCCCGATTCTGGACTCGATCCCAGAACCCCGGGATCACACCCTGAGCCAAAGGCAGACGCTCAACCGTTGAGCCACCCAGGTGCCCCTCTAATAGTTTCTAACAGTTTTATTTCATAGATTTTTTGACGCTATATTGTTGAGATAATACTGTTCCACCTTATTATCTCTTTTTAGTAGATTTTACTTATCCATATAAATTTTGTTTGTTTCACGGACACTTTTTGCATTCTGAGCAGCAGCCATGCTAAAATATAACCCCCACTTTTGCCAGTGGATTGGTCCAAGTAGTAGGTCTGGGCCAACAATTTCTTCCTGAAAATCATTGCTTGGGATTGTGAGACTCACCAGTGATTGAAGCTGTACCATGCAAAGCACAGATGGCATGGGTACTGCCACCAGCTATGAGTAAAAGAAACTGAACTGGAAAGAGGTGAGTAAAGTAGATATACAGAGAAACACACAGATACAGACTGGGAGATGGTTTTTTGGATACAGTTTGAGTCTGAAGCCCTCTAATCTTTTTCTTTAGGCTCTGTAAGATATACTCATTTCCTTATGATAAAACTCCCTTTAGCTTAGACTAGCTCATTCATTCCACAATTATTTATTGGAGTGCATAGTATGTGCTGAGTCCTGCAACTGGAACTCAAGACACAGCAGAGGAGAAAGAGCCTATCACCAATGGAGTTTACATTCTAGATGGGATATACAAAAAGCCAACACTAAAGACAGGTGGGGGTTATGCTATTTAGACAGGTGGCCAGGGAAGCCCTGTCTGAAAGAGGTAAAAATAAACAAGCTAGATGTCTGGGGGATGAGCATTTCAGCAAGAAGGAAGAGCAAGGGAAAAGACCCTAAGACATTAAAGGAACTTTTAGGGATGCCTGGGTGGCTCAGTGGTTGAGCGTCTGCCTTCAGCCCATGGTGTGACCCTGGAGTCCTGGGATCAAGTCCCACATCAGGCTTCCTGCATGGAGCCTGCTTCTCCCTCTGCCTGTGTCTCTGCCTCTCTCTCTCTTTCTCTCTGTGTTTCTCATGAATGAATGATAGATAGATAGATAGATAGATAGATAGATAGATAGATAGATAGATAAACCTTTAGCATTTTCCTGGAATGGCGGGAATACCAGCTTGGCTGGAATTGACTGGGTGTGAGAAGATGGAAGAAAAGAGGGCTGAGGGTTGAAGTGGTAGCCAGAGGCTAAGCTCCTGCAGGGGCTTATAAACCTTGATAAGGATCTTGGAATAGGAAGCTACTGGAGGGTGGAGACATGATCAGATTACGTGTTAATTGATTACTTTGGCTATTGAGGAGGAAATAATAGACTGTAGATGGGCAAGAGCAGAAGCTGGGATGCCAGTTGGAGGCTCTTATAGTAGCAAGAGACCTTAGCATTTAAAGGGAAATTAAGGGAGGTTGGTGGTAGGAAGGAAGTTGGATGGAAGTCAGATGGAGGTTGTGGTTGGATTCTGGATACATTTTAAAGGTAGAGAGGATCCCTTGATGGGAATTTGAAGTGGCAGAGAAAGGGAGATGTTAGAGACTGAAAGGTACTTGGCCTGGACAAGAATGGTTACCATTTTTTGGTAATTCTGGTATTCCAGTATACTTGCTCTAGCTAGGTACTAAAATATCATTACGTTTCTTTGTTGAGTGACTGTTTTCAGCATTTTTGAAAAATATGAATCATTTATGGTTTAAGACCTATCTATAATCAATGGTACATGTTTATTATTCAACCTTTCCTCCACATCCATTCTGTTATTCAGCCCATCTTTTGAGCTAATGAGCTGTAGGCTGTGTTGTAGGAGTTTTGTGCCATAGGAGAGGCTTGCCAGGTGTTCTGTATTTACAGCACATGTCATCTATTTAATGATTTTGTCCTATGTACTACATTAGTCTTCTCAAGACACCCTACATGTTGTTTATTTGCGTTTTCCCCCCAATAAATTACAAACAACAGCAGTTAGCTATTTTTTTCCAAAACAGAAATTGGCGCTTAAGTCACTTAAAGGACCACCTACCTCCGCAAGAAGATTTAGACAGTCCCACAATCTTTCGTGAAGGAAGACCAAAAGGGGGACTGAGCATTAAAAGTACTTATTTTTCCATATATGAGAAAGGAAAAGACTGTTCTTTGGTCAAAGACCCAAATTATGAACAAGCATCCTTCCATGTTAATGCACATGCTCTGACTATCAGCTAACAATAACCTCACAGTTTCTGAAAGTTGGCAAATCAAGACAGCTCCCGGCTTCCAGAAACCAGCTAACCCAAAGTCCTTAAAGTCAGCCCATCTCTGACAGCTCTGCCCTCCTAGACCACAGGCCATCAGCAAATGCCTCAAAGTCAGCCTTACTCGGGAGGCTGAAGGAATGAACCTGAAAATCAGGCAGCCCCCAAATACTCCACTTCTAAAAGCCCACCAAAGCCTGAATGCCAGACTCCCTAAAACCTCCCAGAAGATCAGATTTGGCTTTGTTTACAAGCAAACCAGAGTTTTACTTCTTCTGCATTAGCTAGAGAGTCCAATGTGTCATTAGTCCATGAATTCACAGCTTTCTCAATGGTTCAACCACTTTTTTTTTTTTTTTTAGATTTTATTTTTATTTATTCATGATAGACACAGAGAGAGAGGCAGAGACACAGGCAGAGGGAGAAGCAGGCTCCATGCAGGGAGCCCGATGCGGGACTCGATCCCAGGACTCCAGGATCGTGCCCTGGGCCAAAGGCAGGCGCTAAACCACTGAGCCACCCAGGGATCCCCTCAACCGCTGTTTATGCGAGTTGGACTTGGGAGTGACAGACACACTGATGCTCCTGTGAGATTATCGAATTCAGTTTCTTTGTTGTTGGCAGTGCTTGCCATTACCTATTTTTGTTTATTGGTGTGTATGTGAACCCAAAATGCCAATCCCCAAGTGTACATTTTGTGATGAATTTTCTGAACGGTGGATTTTCGTTAAATAAGGAAAACGTCATTTTGAAGCTCTCAGTATGCAGTTGTTTATTTAGTATCAAAAACGGTGGAAAGTCAAATGTGAACCAATAATACGTAACACGAGATACAGCATTCACTGATCAGCATTCACTGATACAGCATTTTGAACTAGTACCAAAGTGATAAAATAACAACTTGTTATTAAGAGAAATTCAGATGCAGAAGATAAAACAATCAGAGGAGCAGCGGTAATGACCTTCCACACCATGTTATCAGCATAATCTTTCAGCTCAAATGACCTAGCTGCAGCACTCCTATTGCTTACAAGAATTTATTGAATGAATTTTTAAGAAAAAGACTTAGGAAACGTGTACCCTTTTCAGGATAAAGGTTATCCATAAAAGGAATAACATTACTAACAGACAAGAAAAGAAATGGGCATGCAACTTGAAATGGACGATTATAATGGCACTTGCCATGACAATTTCATCCCTTGAAGAACTCTACTGTTTCATATGGATGTTACTCTTCCAACAGGGCAGCTAGTGGAATCATATGGGTAGTGTCATAGAAGAGGGAAGAAAAATTGACAATATTCCTCCTTGTCAGTGGACAGAGTTCTTAAAAGTTATTGATCAAGAGATCACAGCATAATCCTGAAGAATAAAAAAGCAAGTTATACCCGAAAGATGGGATTATGTGCTTCAACAAGTCAAATTTGGATGCCACTTCTCCAAGTTGTTGACTTTATGCCAGTGTATGTTCAGTCTACCAACTCATATTGTTAATTTTTAGCATACTTTTTCACTAATAAATGTTCAGTGGACAAAAGAATGAAATAAGTGGACTACTGTGGAAACTATGCTATGTAAATGGAACATAGGCTAAAAATGAAAGAAATTCCATAAGCAAATTCTGCATAACAAAGAATTAAGGAGAGACAAAGGAGGAGAGATCCCTAGGTGGCTCAGTGGTTTGGCCCCTGCCTTCAGCCCATGGCGTGATCCTGGAAACCTGGGATCAAGTCCCACGTTGGGCTCCTTGCACGGAGCCTGCTTCTCCCTCTGCCTGTGTCTCTGCCTCTCTCTCTCTCTCTCTCTCTCATTCTCTCTCATGAATAAAGGAATAAAATCTTTAAAAAAAAAAAAAAAGGAGAGACAAAGGGAATATAACTTTAAAAAGTGGCACAAAATTTAGATATTTAGAATTTATTTTGGATAAATAAGTAATTTTTAGCATAAGTATGCCCCAAGCAATATTTTCTTAATGCACATATGCATAGCCAATTAGAAATAATTAAAATTTAACTGAGTGTTTTTTATTTTTATTTGCTCATTCTGGCAACCCGAAGCGAGAGGCCATTCTTTTTTAATTTCCCAGAACTTAAATTGCTTCTTTTAAAAATAGCAGCCTGCTCTTTTTTATGGATATAAGAAATTCGCATGGATCTCTCTGTTCCCTGAATTAATTCTGTTTCCTCACAGGAAATTCTTTCTTTTCTACATTGTGGTGTCATTCTTTCATGCTGTTGGTTTTCCTCAAGGGTTTGGGAATTCTTGGTTTCTCCCACGTAATGATTTCACGGTTTAGATTGACCCATTTAGATAGCTGGAGTGTTTGAGCTCATGAAATCCTTGTTTTCTTGGCAATCTATGCAATTCTTGAGTAGGGAAGAGAGAGTGTGGACAAATAGTCTTTTCTTTATGGAAAATAGCAAGCTTGCTTTCTGAATGCAACTGCTCTCCATATCTTATGACCAAGGAAAATAATGTCCTGTTTTGCCTGGGACGACCACAGGTTATACTTCTTATCCTGGCACAATTATAAATAGTGCTTGCTTTTACTCAAAAGTGTCCCAGTTTAGACAACAAATTATACTTTCATCCTTCTTATGACAGATGGAAGCTAGCTGGGATATTGTCCTATTTCTCTCTCTAGCCCCAGCACCCACCTGGGAGTGTCTGGTGCCAAATATGCCAGTAGATTTAGAGAGCAGCATTCACAGCCTCATCCAGGGGGCAAATGCTATAGCAGTCACTCGAAGAATAAAAGACCGATACAGTTACTCCACAGCACTGTAATTAATTACCCTCCGGGCTGCCCTCCTCTGCCCTATTACTTAGCATCTTAGGTTTCTTTTTCAGGGGTCATCAGAGTTGCTTTTGCCTAAATAGGATTATAGGGTGTGTTTTTTTAATCTCTGGTGGATGTTATTATCACCCATGACTAACCCCATCTGCTTTAGTATCCAATATTAAACCTATAATATCATCTATAATAACAATAATTTTTTAAAGATTGTATTTATTTATTTATTCATGAGAGACACACACACACACACACAGAGAGAGGCGGAAATACAAGCAGAGGGAGAAGCAGGCTCCATGCGGGGAGCCTGACCTGGGACTCGATCCTGAGTCTCTAGGATCACGCCCGGGACTGAAGGTGGCGCTAAATCGCTGAGCCACCCGGGCTGCCCTAAAATAACAATAATTATAGGCGGGATGGGAGAACTTATTATGTCAAGTGCTGTTCAAAGCACTTTACCTGTATTAATCCTCATAGCACACTATGAGATAGGTACTTTCATCTCCATTTTTCAGTTATGGAAACTGAGGCACGGAGAGGGAAAGTAATTTACCCAAGGGCTGAAAGACACAGAGAGGAAGCAACTTACCAATAACCCAGCACTTGAGTCCAGAGCTTACATCCTAAGCCACCACCTAAACCCCTTATCTCAGACGACAGCCCTTTCCCTGGCTTTCTGGAGCTGCCTGGGGTTTAGCACCTGTATACAGTTGTCATTCCTACGGGGCTTTGAGAGGACCAAGGGGTTAGTTACCTCATGAGGTCAGGTAATATCTTGAACCCGAAGCTGACCTTATCAAAGTATTTTTACCAAACTCGAGGAGTCTGTAATACTGAAGAAGGTTCTGGTCTAAGTGATCATTGTTTTACAGTCAGTCTAAACCTTCTGTGAGCCTACCGTTGCTAACGTGCACAAACATTCGCAAACCACTTCCCACTGCTTTGGCTAAAAGGCTGGCTGAGGAGCTGGCATAAAAGCAGGAACTGTGCCATGGAAATTTCCACGCAGCTCGGGGAAACTCCACGGCAGGTACATTGTGGGCCACTCCAGGGTTGTGACAGGGCCTCCCTTTACAGCATGAAGACCTAAATTGTATCATTTTAAATCAGAAAGAGTGGCAACCGAGGCTGATCCATTATTTTGCAAATAAGAAAACTAATTGCACAGAGATCAAGTGATTTACCCATCATCTCCCAGCTAATTAGTATAATTAGTGATAAGGCCAGAACGGATGTCCTAAGAATCTTTTTTTTTTTTTTTTCATTTTGTCTCGCTGCTTTATTTGGTTGCTTTGGGAACAAAAAGAGAAAAATCATTAAAATCGTGTTATTGTATGTCCAGAAATGATTGTTTTGTGTAGGTTTGATCTAGATGTTCTTTCTGGACCCATGCTTTTGTAAAAATTACTATCTCGGTTTGAAAGGTTTGATTGCCATATCTGTCATGGTTCCCTACGCTATTTTTCAGGTTTTTCTGTGATACACATGCTAGTACAGTAAACCACGCTTCTTTTCACCTCCAAAATAGCATTGACTGATATCTGTTCAAATATATTAACATTTTCATCTCAACTGACTCACTTGCGAGGAGCAACAGGCTTTTGTGCCAGTTCCCAGCAGAATCCACATCACCCCTCCGCTGGATTAAATAAATATTCTACTCTAAGGCTTAATGAACTTTGAAAAATGAAAGCCTTTTCTTTTTCCTGTTTTTCCTGATAGCAATTGGCTTTTGGGGTTACAGATATATTCTAGAAATTGCAACATTGGGAAGGTTAGAAGTGGGGGGTAGGGGGTTTTAGGTAAAGAGAAAGGAGAAGAATTACACGATATTTCTTAATTTATCAAGAGATGAATATTTCGTTCTAAAAGAAATAAAATGGTCTTCTTTTTTTAAAGATTTATTTATGATAGACGGAGAGAGAGGCAGAGACACAGGCAGAGGGAGAAGCAGGCTCCATGCCGGGAACCCGACGCGGAACGCGATCCCGTGACTCCAGGATCGCGCCCTGGGCCAAAGGCAGGCGCTAAACCGCTGAGCCACCCAGGGATCCCTCTAAAATGGTCTTCTTATCCAGGACTAAAAGGAAATGTTGTAGAAGGAAAAAGGAAAAACAAGTCAAAATAAGCTATTTTATTGTATTATTTGTTATGGGGAAGAAATAGCTACCAATACTCTAATCTATTTGGAAGCATTTTGGAAACTACATTCTAAAATGTCTATTGTTAAAAAAATAAAAATAAATAAAATGTCTATTGTTCATAAGCCATAAGTTCAAGATAAAAAGCAATAATCCTTGTCCATTAATAGCTCTATCTTTTCTCCTTTACTGTCTCCGCTAAGAGAGCACCAGAGCTAGAAAATCTGCTAACACTATCTCCAGCTTTCAGGACAATCAGGTGATCCATAATTCCCTCAGCAGATGCATTTATTTGGAGTCAGCAAAATCCCCCATCTCTTTCCACCCACAATCACCTACCCAGCCATTTGCCTCTTGACACTGATGCCTCCAGTTCCTCCTCTCGGGAGAACATCCCACCTACACTCCTGTTAATCCTAGCTAAAATAGTATCTTTTCCTGCTGAATTTTCTTTATAGCTCTTTTTGCTATCACAAGTTATCTCATGCTTACATATTTTGTTGTCTGTCGGCTCTTTTTAGAGAAGACTCTATCTGTTTTACTCAACATGCAACTCCAGTTTCTAGAACAATGCCTGACACCTAGGAGGTGCTTAAAAATATTTGTTGAATGAATAATTTATTTGTCTCCCTTGAAGCTTCAGAGCATCTTGGGCACTGGGATATCAAAGAGCAGCTATCAACTCTCACACCTTGCCCACTTCAATCATCACTTGGAAATGTCCCACCTCTGAAATTTTAAACCTCATGGAAATTTGCTCCAGTGGCTATGCCCTCTTTCTCTGGTACATTCTCTACTGCATTGTTTCCAAAAGCTCTGGACTCTACAATTGTTGTAACACAAATGCTCCATCAAGTCTATTTAAGGCTTTACTTCCTTCCTTCCTCAGCTGAGCTTAAAGAGGAGTTTACACCCACTAGTTTGATTTTATTCTCTCTCAACCCAGATATTCTGGTTTCTCTTTCCACAACTCTATCAAAACCGCATTTGCCAAGGTCACCACCTCATAATCCCATCGGATTGTAAAACCATTTTCAAAACAGAAATCTGACACCAAGTGTTAGGAATATATGGAAAAAGAGGAACTTTCTTACACATGGGGGAAAAATGGCAGAACCATTCTGAAGAGTAATAGGTAAAGTTGAAAATAAATTACCAACAACATAACATATTCCCCTAGAAAAGCTCTCTCGCTTGAGCAAGAGAAGACCTATATATGAGTGTTTGTTACAGCATTGTAACAGCAAAAATTTGGAAATCACCCAAATGTCCATTGTGGTAGAGACTTTTACTTGGTCTCCAAAATTCACCTTCCCCTTCTTATTGGTAACTGAACAACCAAATTTTTGACATGTGGTCACTAGGAATAAAGATTCCCTTTCCCACTCTCTCTTACAGTTGTGATCATGTAAATTAGTTTTAGATAATGGGATGTAAGCAAAATTAGAGAATGAAACATCCTCCTTTTCTTCTCTCTACTGTAAGAATGCAAATAATGTCCACTAAAGCTGGAGCCGTTCTTTTGAAGTCCAAGGGGACCTGTATAGAGGAGTAATAAGACGGAGGGAGCCTGGGTCCTGAACTTGTGGCACTCAATACCATTTCTGGAAAACTAGCTTTGGACTTACACACAAGAAGGAAGATTTTTTTTATCTTCTTTAAGACTCTTTTTTTTTTTTTTTAAAAAAAAAGACTCTGTTTTGTGTTTTTTGTTGTTGTTGTTGATCTTCTTTAGCCAAACTTAGTCCTAAACAATTGAAACAGTGTATCCACTAAACTGACTTTAGTATAGTAATAAATAAACAAGAGAAATCTATCCACATGGATAAATCTCAGAAGCATAATATTGCAGAATAAGGAGTACAAAATAATACTATTAAAGTTAAAAATGCATGATAACATAGTTTATACTTACATAAAAAAACAAAACACAAAAACTAGTCATAATAACTTCAAGATAGTGTATCCTCAGAGTAGGGATTTTTCTGATTTTGCATGGATTAACCAGCTAATTATTGATTATCTTATCAGCCAGGATGGTCAAAGCCAAACCAATTAAAAACCACTGAGTTTATCTTGTCAAGAGCTTTCAAGGCGGCTCTGTTCACCCTTCCCTTGCAAATCATTGCTACTGAAATAAAGCCCTGATCTTCAGTATTTGAGTCACTCCTGAATGATAAGAGGTAAGACAAGCTGTTTCCGGGATGTGACTTTGTGAAAAGCAAGCCAAGAAAACTATCTTGCCAAATTTAATAGAACTAAAGCTGAAGTAGCCTTGGCTAATTGGCCACTGTGGATTAACCAAAATCTATTCATATTCACCAACTTTTTCCTGAGTTTGTACTGAGTTAGGGTTAAGAATATTTGCCTTGTAAATTAATGTGAGTGAAACAATAGCTGGCTGCATTCTTTTTTTATGTGGAGACAATCTGATCTTGAGATCAAGAAGAAAATCAACCAGTTAGCCATTTTCAAGTTTCTAATAATGATGAGAATAAAAAACACCATTTGTTGAGTACTCACTATGCGCCAGACACATGATGTATACTTGCTGATTTGAAATATTTTTCACAACAACCTTATTTTATAAATTCAAAAACTGAGACTTAGCAATGGCTAGTGTCACATAGGCCGAAAGAGATTGAATCTGGGTTCTGTTTTTTTTTTTTTTTAAAGATTTATTTATTTATTCATTCCAAGAGAGAGGCAGAGACACAAGCAGGCTCCATGGAGGGAGCCAACGTGGGACTCGATCCCAGGTCTCCAGGATCACACCCCGGGCCACAGGCGGCGCTAAACCACTGCGCCACCGGGGCTGTCCCTGGGTTCTGTTTAAAGAGCTTTCTAATCCAAAGTCTTTATTCTCAAATATTGTGCTAGTCCATTTACCACCACTGATGCTATGTACTGTCATGGGTTAATCGCATGAACAGGTAAACTAAATAGCTGATTACACTGCACAGTTAGAATGGTGATTACAATATGCACAGGCCATTGAAGGCCATTGTCCCCTAAATTCTTCTCCATATACTGCGATGTTGTTACCATTTATGTCACTTTTGGGGTTAAATAATGTACCCTAGAATGTTAGCAAAGTTTGTCTCCTCTGAGGAAGATATTCTAATAGACAAATCCATGGATTGATTTAACAGTTAAACTACAACTTAATAACAAACTACTAAAAGTGGATTCCCAAAGGAATAAAATACCTTCCACATACATTTTAACACATAATCTAAAAGTCTATTAAGGATCAAGTTCTCTGTAAAAAAAAAAAAAAAAAAAAAAAAAAAGCTGTGACAGAGGGACCTTAGCAGTTAAATGAAACCATAAAGGTGCTGTATACCCTGTAGATTTGGTGTCTTAACCTGAAATGGAATGTTGTAAATTGAAGAAATCTTGAATATTACCTACCACAACTCCTGCATTACCACATCCACAGAAAGACACCGTTTACGAAAGTAAGAGCTTAGCTTAGCTCAGAGAGATTCCTCCATTTGTTCATAGCCACAGAAGTAGAATTTCACTATGCTAAATCATAAGCCTCTTAACTCCAAGATTATTTCTCTGTCAAAATTTGAGGAGAAAATGGCAAAAAGCAGAAAAGAATGAGGAAAGAAAGAAATATTTGGTCCAACTCATAATTTTAACCAGCCCGAGCCTACATACCCACCAAATGCCTTTATCTCATTGGGGATGACAGGAAGGGAAAAGGCAGAGGATGTAAGAAGATGGCTTGGTGCATGCCAAGGGCACTCTGCCTCTGTTTGGGAGAAAAGGTGTTCAAATCACTGTGAGCTGGAGCTCTGATTTCTGCTTCTTTTTTTTTTTTTTTTTTAAGATTTTATTTATTTATTAGAGACACAGTGAATGAGAGTGAGAGAGAGAGATACAGGCAGAGGGAAAAGCAGGCTCCGTGCATGGAGCCCGACGCGGGACTCGATTCCGGGGTTTCTAGGATCACACCCCGGGCTGAAGGCGGCGCTAAACCGCTAAGCCTCCGGGGCTGCCCTGCTTCTTTCTTCCTTCAAGCCCACAGCTGATCTTAGGAGGAAGGAGAATGTCCTCCCTTTCATAATGGGAGGAGAGGCTTACTGTCATAGAGTCAGAGAACTCATCTATTTGCAGCCCAGTCCATCCTCAACCCTTAACATCCCTATCAAGGAGTCCCAAGCTCGGGTGACAAGGAGCCAAACACTTCCCTGTCAGATCTAATCTTTGAGCCAAAGTCAAGCTTGCTATGGTTCTTACCCTCTGGTCCTAGTAACTCCCTCTAGAGCCATTCAAACAGGTCAGACCCTTTTGTTCAGAATAATCCTTCACCTACCTGATGAGTAGAGTAGTAATAATAACAGCAAACACTTGCCTGTTATCAGCCAGGATAGTCTTCAATGTGTTTTACTTAACTGTTATCAGCCAGGCAGTCTTCAATGTGTTTTACTTAACTTTCTCAACAACCCAAGGGGCTATTATTGTCATTGGCACCCTGGAAAATTGAGGCAGAGAGAGGTTAAGACATTTGCTGTGCTCTCACATTTAGTAGGTGTTCAAATGAGGGTTTGAGTCTATGCAATCAGTCAGCATGTTACACAAGCTTTTCCTCCCTATTTCTTGCTCCCCCCTTCAGCCCCTCCTCATATGATAGGATCCTCCATCCCTTTCACCCTGTCCTTTGACTCACACTCTAGTTGGTCAATGATGCTTTTAACAGAGTCACTGTTGATGGCTGAGTTCACTGGGAAGCAGGCTCTTGCCACAGAGTTTGTAGTATGCAGGATGTTTATTAATGAGCACCCTTGATGTCAACACCTGAGGAAGATGAAAAAGATGGAGGGATGGGGGCAAAACAGACCTAAAACATTCGCACAAGTATGGTAGGTCTATCGAAGTATATATCATAAAATATTCACAGGTTACTCAGAAAATGTAAACCATTTTCAATGCAGTGGATATAAGACTGGCTGAAATTTTGACCACATTAAATTAATAACCTGCCCTATTTTTGTTCTAAATGTTAGTGAGGCAAGTTCACCCAAGTTGTTGGTTTTTGTTTTGTTTTGTTTTGTTTTTGTTGTTGTTGTTGGGAGTTGTTTCTCCCTCTCTCTGTACTCTCTCATGCTCACTCTTTCAAAATCTTGATAAACTCCACAAGAATGGAAACCTTGCCTTGCTCACTGGGTCAATCCCAATGGCAATAGCATAGCCAGCCTGGCACCTAATTCAATAGATTTTTGTTAAAAATGGGACATGATGGTGTTTGTGAAGGATGACAGTGGAAATCCTTTTACTGATTCAGGATAATTAAGTAAAAACTTCTGGGTATTCATGCCTCTGCACAGATATGATTTATCTTCCAAAAGAAAAGGTACATACCTTTGGTATGTATCACATATTCTTGTGTTAGGAAAAAGTCTACAGATCCCCTGGAAAGATTAGTAAGCCCCATATTTGTGCAAGCTCTTTTGTTTTTTTAGTTTAATAATGCTACTGCTCGTTGATCAACCAAGTTGTTTTTAAGAGCTCCACAGTATTTTGGCAAGTCTGTAAAGTAATAGATAATTAGTCCCCAGGAAAAAGAGGAGGAGGATGCCACAGCCCCCGCAAATCTGTTCCTTCCCAGATGCCTATTACAGTGGCTGCTCCAAATGCTATGAAAGTTAAACCTCAAATTCTTACCTTATTTATGCTTCCAGTCTGTTTATCAACTGTTCATATCTCAAAGCTGCAGATAGTCATATTCTTAACACATTACCCATTTCAGCACAGTTGATGTCTTAGCTAGAGGAATTTTTACAGTATAAATATTAGAGATCATACAAAGCTATACAAGAGAAATTGGTGGGAATATTATTTTAATAATAGCTATGAATACAGAAATGAGGAAACTTTTCAAAGGGAAATTAAAAACAGGTACGTTAAAATAACAGGAAATGGAATGTGATGAAGAACCGTCCACCTGCTAAATTAATATAGTCCCATTCAGTGTGAACACCGATGCATTGTTCCTGCACATTGTTAAGTTTGCTGAAAGGATTTTTTAAAGATTTTATTTATTTATTTGGGAGAGAGAGAGAAAAAGAGCACGAGGAGAGGGAGCAGCAGGCAGAGGGAGAGGGGGAAGTAGACTCCCCACAGGGAGCAGGGAGCCTAATGCAGGGCTCCATCCCAGGACCCTGGGATCATGACCTGAGCCCCCCCACCCCAGGAGCCCCCTGAAAGGGTATTTTAAGTGGTAATTCCCATCTTCAAGTTGAATTACTTCTACAAAGTAAGCCAGTTGCATTCCCTGGATGCCAGTCTCTCCGTTACGTTTTCCAACAGGTAATAGCATCTCCCTCTCATACCCAACAGAATTCACATTTCCTTCTGGGACACCAGACATAACTTCCTGCTCTTTGGAGTAGTCCAGCCTGGCTCTTTCACTAAACTGACTCCATTCGTTTGTCAATTTTACATAAAGATTCTCCATTGAAACGGCTCCTTCTGAGTCTCAGTCTGAGACTGAGAAAAGAGCAAAAGAACTCAGCCAGGTACACCCATTAGAAGTACCTGCATTTTGTTTGACCTCCTGGAACCAACGAGTTCGACAGAAGTCAGAGAAGAATAGAAAGCTAATCAGATAAGCTGTTCGTCATGGGGCAGCTTTCCCATGAATGAACCCGTGATTTCCTCCAAGAATTACATAACACGCGTTTGCTCACTTTGCCACAAGTCCTTATCGTGCCTATGATGTAAAGCTGAGCTGCGAGCCATACACGTCGAAGAGAAGGGTCAGCTGGAGGCCCGGAACCAACCCCACAACTGCAAAGGGAAACTGACTAATCTTAGAAATGTGTTTTTCCTTCCTTGTCCTAGGCTTGATCCAACTGGAGGAAACGGACTGGTATTTCATGATTTTCCTTTACAATAAGCCGGGAGCAAGCTGCAGAGGAAGCTGGTCGGGTCAGAGCAGAAAGGAAACTGCCTAGCACCTTCGTCAATTTCCTGTTGCATCCAACTGATAGCAGACAGGAGAGGACGTGATGTCATAGGCGCTGGCCCTGGGCTCCTAGATGCTGCTGATAAACGCTGCCACCTTCCCATCAGGGGCTAGTGATTCAGGGTTCTCCACCAACTTCATCTCCATTCAGACTTTAAAAACCGCTTCTTAACTGCCCAGACCTTTAAAATGCTTCATCCTGTGTAAGAGAGAGAGAGAGAGAGAGAGGGCCAATAGTTAAACTATTTCCTTCACAACCAGCCCCTGCTGATCCACCAACTGCTTTCCTCCAGAAAGACCCAAGATCTGTTTCGAGGGACATGGGCTCCTTGAGAATTCGGTCAGCTGATACAGACATTTCCATGGGAGGATGGGGAGAATGTCTTCGGATTTAGGCCAGGGTAAGGGTATGTTGGAGACATTTCATTAGAGACTTTCCCTATAGGACACGTGACTGCCCTACTCAAAAATGCCAATGACTTTCCCTTAATTACTGAATGGAATTCTAGTTTATTTGCAAATGGTTTGAAAGCCTTAAATAAGGCTCAAGGTCCCTACCTACCTTTCCAGAACTTGTCTCAAACTATCTTACTACTATCATTTAAAAACAAACAAACAAACAAAAAACAAAAAAGCAAAACAAAACAAAACTGTGTGCATGTGGTGTCCCAAGTTCCAGAGCTTTGGCTCAGGCTAGGTCATCCAAAATGATCTCCCTATTGCTATTCTTCCCTCCATGACTTAACCATAATTCATGTTCAAGTTGCTGTTTCTCCGTCAAATCTTCCCTGATTATTCTAGGTACAAAGAAATTGCACTAACCTTATAGTATTTCTCATATCTACTTCTCCCTTAGCCATAGATCATTTCGCTGAGCACATTTTGTGCTGTTTTGTTGTGTGACTTCTTAATTCTTGCATTCCTGTTTGGGTCTGTATGCTTTTGTAATAATTCTGGAAGGTTATATAGTTTACTTTTTTTTGAGAGAGAGAGAGAACACAGGAGAGAGACAGTGAGAGAGCACAGGCAGTGGGAGGGGCGGGGGGGGGGGAGAAGCTGGCTCCCTGTTGTGCAGGGAGCCTGATGTGGGGCTCGATTCCAGGACCCCGAGATCATGACCTGAGCTGAAGGCAGACCTTAACCAACTGAGCTACTCAGGTGCCCCTGGCTTACTTCTTTATATGCCTGCACCCCACCCAGAAAAGGCCTTCAATTCAGCAATACATCTTTTAGATTAATTTTTTGAAAGCGCACGATATTAAACAGAAACAGACACAATCATGTATGAACTTAAGTGGAGGGACGCCTGGGTTGCTCAGTGATTGAACATCTGCCTTTGGCTCAGGTTGTGATTCCAGGGGTCCTGGGATTGAGTCCCGCAATGGGCTCCCTACATGGAGCCTGCTTCTCCCTCTGCCTGTGTCTGCCTCTCTCTGTGTGCCTCTCATGAATAAATGAACTATTTTAATAAAAACGTAAGTGGAGAGGAATAATCTAGCATACAATAAGATAATCATGCGTTTGGGGAATTTAAGTAGTTAGGTTCTTACAGACGCTCAGATTTGTGATTTAATAGGAAATACCTTGACTACTTTCATCAGCCAATCAACCAATCTATTAAGCAAACAAAAGTAAATAAAAAACTCCTCTGAGGAGCACCTGGGTGGCTCAATCAACCAAGTATTTGCCTTCAGTTCAGGTCATATCCCAGGATCCTGGGATTGAGTCCCGCATCAGGCTCCCTGCTCAGCGGGGAGTCTGCTTCTCCCTCTCTTTCTGCCCCTTGCCCCTGCTCATGCTCTCTCTCGCTCTCAAATAAATAGAATCTTTAAAAAAAATTTGTTTTTAAATAAAACCTCTTCTGAGTTTGGGTAATAGTGATACAGTTTCATCGATTGTAACAAATGTGCCCCTCCAGTGTAGGATATTGATAGTGGAGGAGGCTGTGTGTGGGGAGGGGCGAGGAATATATGGGAAATCTCTGTACTTTCTGATCAATTTTGCTCTGTGAACCTAAAATTGCTCTAAAAATAAAGTTTATTTAAGGAAAAAAGAAAAACTTGAGTACCCAGTGTATTAAACCAGTTTAGATACTGCACTCGACAGTATCCGGTCTCCGCTCCCAAACCTCAACCCCTTGACGTGCTTCCATCATCACTGCGATCAAATCTGGAGTCCCCATTGTATGATGTCACATGACAAGGAGGGATCACTGTATTTGCACGTGGCTTGGACCCCTGGAGGTGCTGCCTTCTACCAGACTTGCCCGGGCTGGCTGAAAATCGCAGAAGGGCACATGGAGTTAATGCCCCCAGTGGAGTAGACTTTAATCAGTGAGAGATAGAAGGCGGGAGAAACTCAACAGATAAATTGTCCTTCATCCATCCATGGCCTGTCTGGTTTCCTGTAGCCTCTCTGGGCACCAATCAGCAGTGTTCTGTTGTGAGCGGCCAGCTCAGTGACACCTCCTTGTATTCGCTCTCCTTCCTTCTCTGACTCATGCCCTTCTCTTCACTCTTACTTCCCTAGGATTGCCCCCCTCCCTAAATCATGGCCATGTAAACTCCTACCTCCTGCTCTATTTTCTAGGGAACCTGAACATCTGTCAAACGCCAAACCCTGTGCTTAGTGTTAGGGGAAAGACCTAGTGCTCTCTAGTTACAAATGCTCTTTCTATATACATTGTTCTTTCGTAGACAATGCATTCACATGGTTCATAAAAGGAAAGATACAGTGAAAACCTCCCTCCCCCATACATGTGCATGGTACTTCATGCCTTCTGCACTCTGTTTCCTTTCCAGTAATAGATCTGGGAAATTGTTCCAATCAGTAAATTAAAAACTTCCACACGATTTTGCCTGCATGGCTTCCTAACATGTAGATGTGCCACGATTTACTTACTCATTCTAGTAGAGATGAAACTCTAGGTTGTTTCACTCTGATCCTCTTACAAAGAATACAGAAATAAATACCATTATATGTAAGCTATTTTGCACGCATACCTGTGTAGCTATCGGCTGAATTTCTAGAAATGATATTTGCAGGTCAAATTATATTTGCATAAGAGCATCTGTTTTGGGCAGCCTGGGTGGCTCAGCGGTTTAGTGCCACCTTCGGCCCAGGGCCTAATCCTTGGAGACCTGGGATCAAGTCCCACATCAGGCTTCCTGCATGGAGCCTGCTTCTCCCTCTGCCTGTGTCTCTGCCTCTGTCTCTCTCTGTGTCTCTCATGAATAAATAAATAAAATCTTAAAAAAAAAAAGCATCTGTTATTAGGTATCTGACAATACAGTGTGTTGAAGTTTTCACTTTTTGTCAGTTTGGTTAGTGAAAAACGCTATCTCAACATACATTTAAATTGTACTTCTCTTACTATAAGGGAGGTTAAATATAATTTTAGACATTCAAGAGCCATTTGTTTTTCCTTTTCTGTGAGCTGTTTGTTTGTGAAGAAGCCTTCACCAAGGGAACAATCTTTGGCGCCTCTATTTTTAAAACCCTGTGCACCAGACTCAAACCAAATTAAATTGAGGACTTTAACACAACTCTCATCTCACTACTTGAGATACTGCAATTTATACCATCTCCACGTTGCAAAGTCTGGTCCCCACACTCAGCCCCTTCAGTCTAGCAATAAAGGAAGACGGTGGGGGAAAGGGAGCAAATTAGACTGAAGAAGATCCAGCTGTTCCAATGATAACACCCAGAGAAGCGAGAAACACTTCGCTGATGATGGGTGATATTGGTACCCAAAGGCACAAGGTGCCGCTGGCATGTCTGGCTTATTTGGAGGGGAATGAAGCGCAGTGCCCCAATTCTAAGAAAAACTGCTAAGGATGAAGCCTGACTCCAGCTAAGAGTAGACAGGGCTGGGACAGGCAAGGATGGAGACAGTGTAAGCATGAGAGTAAAGGTGTTTTCAGACTGCTGTGGGAACGCAGCAAAGAGGAGGGAAGTAAGGTTTGGAAAGGTCACACACTGAGATGACTTTTGAGTAAGGCCTTGAAGGATAGGGTGGAACAAGCAAGCAGAGGTATGGCCCTTCTATACAAAGGAAACAGAATGAGCTAAGGTATGGGGTCTGAGGTCTTCCTGCGAATGATGGCTGATCTAGGGTGACCAGAGAACAGGGAGGGTGTGTGTGTGTCCGTCCAAGTGAGGGGTATGAGAGAGGGGCAGAATGAAAGATGAAGTCACCCTTTAATTAAAAATTAAGAGCTTTTCTTCCTTAGGGTTCTTCACAACCAAGCTCAAATTTCCTTATAAATTTTTTTTTGGCATAGATGGAAAGCCCTAGAATAAATACAGCTTGGGGTGATGTAAAAACAACCTATTTTAAGGAAGAGGAAGAAGCTCACTAAGTTAGAGAGAGTTGGACCCTATTAGTCACAAGCCGTCTTCTTCTCAAACAAAAAAATTCTGGGGCATGAAGGCTAATGGGCATGTTTGTAAGGATCAGCATCGAAGGTGAAATAAAGTAAAAACTTATATAAAAACTGAGGAAATGTATATCCCTCTTCTGTTTATGGTAATTAAAACTGTAAGGATAAAGAACAATAAAAAGGTAGATGCAAAGAGAGGTCAGTGAAGTGAAATTCGCTGCATCGGAGAACCCTAATGATACCCACTTACTAAATGCCCCGTCGATTGTACTGATGGATACCCCAGAGCTGTAATCATTTTTTTTTTAAATCTAGTTGGCTTTAACAAGAAAAAAAATATGATAATTATTTTTCCAAAGAGACATTGCCAAGGTTTATTCATGCCAAAACACTGAGTGAAATTTTAATGTGAAATAAACCACAGGAAAGCGATGATAAGTGAGAGGCTTACAAAAGCTCTGCCGTCGGCAGACGCATTGGCAGTCTCTCTGCTCTTCCTTCGGCCTCTCCTGTCCTCTAATCCTTGATGTTTATATCCTCCTCCTCTTCAAAATCCAACAATCTGCAGACTCCCGGGCTTAAAAACAAGGGCACTGGATTACCAACCCTTTAGGTGGAAGAGAAAAATAGTAGCCGAGGTTCCAAGGATCTCACGGGCTTTGCCCTTTGCTCAGCTTTGCCCTGCGGGGCTAGGTGAGGGCCGGTGGGTTCTTCCTTCTAGACGCTACCGGCAACATTTTGCTTGCTCCAGGGCAGCTCCAGGGTAAAGGTCAAATCAGGTCCACAGCTTCCCGTCTAAAGGGCTGGGGAGGCCGGGCTCGGGGTGGCGGGGCCTGGACTCACCGGCTCCGGGGCGTCGCCCTCCCTGCCCGCCACCGGGTGGGCCCTTCTCCTTGGCCAGCGGCTGCCAACACCCGGGAGCGGGCACCAGAGCCCGACCTGACTGGTGCGGGGCCAGCAGAAGTCGGTGGAGGGCTTGGAGGAGAGATTTCACTTCCTGATAGCAGAAGGCAAAGGGAGGAGAAAACCCTTTTGCCTCCAGCGTGAAGGCCTCTGCGCACGGGCAGTGGCCGCCTTCGGGGTTGCGGAGCCCTTGCTGACTCACGCGGGAGGCAGGGCGCAATCTGCCCTCTTTGATAACATTGTTGAGTTACCAAACCAGCCTGGAGACAAGCATCTTGTTAAGTAAGCACCAAATACACTTAGGGTCTTAGGTCACTATTTATTAGGGGTTTTTTGTTTGTTTGTTTCTTGTAGCTGGAAAAGACATCCTCTAACTGGGAGGAACCAAATCAGTAACCAGGGAAATAGTGCTGGGGGTGGAGTCCACAGGGTCGGTGGAAAGTGCGAGAAGGGGGCCAAGAGCATGTCAGCCTGCAGTGTGGGAAACAGGTTGGGAACACGTTCAGGACTGGGAGTGTGTCCTGGGCTCTCCTGGAGGCCTCCCGCAGGGTGCTGGGGCTGGGGGGCGAGGGGGGGGGGGCGGGGGTTGAGCGAGGGAGAGGGGGCTGCTTCTAGAGTCAGTGCAGAGCTAGCCATCTGGGAAAGCCACAGCTCCCTTGACTTTTCTCTGTAGCGCACCTTAGCCCAGATCCTTGTTGCCTAATACGTGCAATCTTACATGTGTGACTAGTCTCCTATCTTGGGTCTCTACCTTCCAACCCACTCTGGACACGGTAGCCAGATTGCCTATCAGTTCTGTTACTCCACACTTTGAAACCTTCCATGGCACCTCCCTGAAAAGTCGGGCTTCTAGAGTCCTTCGTCATCTTGCCACTCAGGGACTCATCAAGGTAGACTATGGTCTCTTGAGAACAGTTCCAAGTCACAACCTTCTGTCTCTCACAGTTCTTAGAGCAACAGCTTATGTGCAGTAATTTTCAGTAACTATTCAAGACAGATTTTTTTTTACCCTTAGCCTTTATCCTGTATCATGTATTTTAGATTAAACAATATTGACTGGTTATCGGATGATATGACAACATCTACTGATTATATAAGTGAATCACTTTAAGTGTGCAGTAAATAGCCATTATTCTCCTAAGTTATGTCTACCTTAATATTTTTTTCTTGATGGCCATCTATTGTTTGTGTGATCTTATGACTTTATGGTGATATGAAAACACCACTAATGATCCTTAGTGGGGTGCCTGGCTAGCTCAGTCGGAGGAGCGTGCAACTCTTGATCTCAGGGCTGTGAATTCAAGCACCTTGTTGGGTGTAGAGACTACTTAAGGAAATAAAACTTTTTAAAAAATGGTCATTAGTGTTGTTGACTTCAGTAAATTAACAAATTTGAGCAACTATGATATTTTGAATTTAAGTTTCTGTTTATTATAATTATTTTTTAAAATAATTTTTAACTAGATCTACCTTTATAATTGCACAAGCATTTGGTTTTTTCTTTTTCTATTGCAAAAACAGAACTTTATTTTCTCAGTAGCTTTATTTAGCTCATCAGTAGCCAGCTTCCTGGCTCACAGAATTATCATTTTACTCTTTGACCATTGCAAAAACCCCAGTTGGTATTTTTGTATCTTTTGCAGGTTCTTGATTCCATGATTTTGCTCTTTTATTATTCTCTCCATCTAGAATACTCTCTTGTCTTCCCTTAACTTCAAAGCTAAGTCCCAGTTTCGCATGCCCTGTGCAGCCTTTCCTGACCACTGTAATCCACAGTGGCTTCTCTTTCTTCTGAGTTCCTAGAGCACTCAGTATGTGTGTCACCCTTCGTGCATGTTTTCCTTGCACTGTGAAGTCTTCTTTTTAAATGTGCATGTAACCCAAATGTTTCCAACACTCGGCCTTCTCTTTTAGTATTAAACAGAACAAGTCAAGCTCCTATTGGATATTGCTCTGCTCTCCTGAGAACCCTTGGAATTACTGAGTCTCACATCTTGCTCCTAGCTCAATTCTTGATCCTCTCTCACCACCCTGCCTCCTGCATTTGTAGCCTCTCTTAATGTTCCTTTTCCCCAAGAAGAGGAGCCAGCTCTTCTCCTTCGTTCCTTTTTTAAAAAAAGATTTATTCATTCATTCATTCATTCATTCATTCATTCATTTGAGGGAGAGCACACATGCATGAATAGGGGCAGAGGGAGAAGCAGATTCCCCCCTGAGCACAGAACCCAAGGTGGGGCTCCATCCTAGGACCCTGGGACCATGACTTGAGCCTACAGGGGACACTTAACCAACTGAGCCACCCAGGCGCCTCTTCTCTTTCATTCCTAAATGCTTCACTAACACAAAGCTGTTTCATGTAATGGATTTTTACTAAACATTTGAGAATAATGGAGAGTAGCCTCGCTTAGAATAGAAAATGATGAAAAGTTGTATATGATCATCAAAATAATTACCAATTACTGAGCAATTAACATGGGCCAGGTCCTGTGCCAAGCATTTTACATACCTTATTTTATGTAGTATTCAGAGCATCCTTACACCCACTATCATACAGCTGGTAAGTGAAGGAGCCATCATTCAAGTCCAAGTCTTTCTTTTTGGCTCTAGGGCTTGCCATAATCTTTACTGTTCTTAAAGTTCATGGTCCTGAGAGAATCTCTTACTGTATTAGTAGAGTGTGTGGTCACCTATCCATGTTTAACTCCATTTCTTTTCTCTACTTCTTCTAGGACTTTGATTTTGTTCAGGAACCCAACTTCTTCAAGTCCCATCCCTGAGATCTGCATCCTGGTTCTTCTCACCAATTATGGTTGGCAGTCACTGGTGTGGGCATGGGCACAGGATGCATTTTGGCCAGTAAGACATGCAAAGAAATCTTCTGGGCTCCTTCTAGGAAAAGTTTCCTCTTGCCAAAAGAGATACATAGGGACACCTGAGTGGCTTAGTGGTTGAGCCACTTGGCTCAGAGGGTGATCTTGGAGTCCTGGGGATTGAGTTCTGCATCTGGCTCCCTGCAGAGAGCCTGCTTCTCCCTCTGCCTGTGTCTCTGCCACTCTCTCTGTGTCTCTCATGAATAAATAAATGCAATCTAAAGAAAACAAAATGAAACAAAAGAGATACACAGAAAGAGGTAGTCTCTCCTCTGACCGTTGTCTTGTGCAAAGGTGACAGGAGGAACTGCTGTGGTTGTCTTAGAACTGAAAGAAAGTTACCCTGAGGGCAAAGGCAACACAACACAGGATACAGAAAGGAAAGATAGAATAAAACCCAGTGTTTATTGTTGGCTCACCAAAATATTTAATCTTTTTTTTTCAAAATATTTAATCTTAAACATTTCTAAGTCTGTGCTTCCTGGAATTATAGTGTTATTATTTAGACCCACTTTGAGTTCAGTTTTCTCTTACAATGAAAACTATTTTATCTTTTTTTTTAAAAAAAGATTTTATCTATTTATTCATGAGAGACACACAGAGAGAGAGAGGCAGAGAGAGAAGCAGGCTCCATGCAGGGAACCCAACATGGGACTCGACCCCAGGTCCCCAGGATCACACCCTGGGCCGAAGGTGGCGCCAAACTGCTGAGCCACCCGGGCTGCCCCAATGAAACCTATTTTAATGGATGCTTTGGCTTCTCTCTTCTAAGACTCCAGCCTGCTGCTACTACAAGGATTCATTCTCCCACCATCTGCAGCCTTCTTTGAGTCCCAGGCTCCCCAAATCTACTCTCTCTAGAGGTCAAAGAAAACCTCCTCAAATTCTAGTACTTTACTGGATAAAAAAGGGTTTGTCTCAGCTTCACTCATCTAGCCTCTGGGGTCCCCTGCCCACCACTTCATTACCAAAAGACCCACTTAATGAGTTTTCCTAAAGAATTTTCCCAAGAGATGAGATTCTAAAGACCAGGAGTCATGTGACCTGAGTCTAAATCTCAGTTTCATTTCTTGCTAGCTGTGAAAACTTTGACAAGTTGCTTTAATTTTTCTGAGGCTCAGCTTCTGTCAAAGGGGAATAATAATTGGAGGGTTGTTGTGAAGATCAAATGACATCCACACAATGCCTTCACGATAGTGCCTGGCACTTGCAGAGCATTCAAGATAAAATGCTGATTGGAAGTAAAGGAAACTAGCTAAGGTAGGCCAAAAAGGAAATTTCCATTCAATGCATTAGCTCATAGAATGGAAAGTCCAGCTTGATAAGCTGGCCCAGAAAAGCCAAGGACTGGGGCAGGCTTGGGGATTCAGATAGCAAGCAGAAAGTGATATTTTTCAATTTTTCATTCCACTACTCAAAATTAAAATTCCTGGGATGCTTGGGTGGCTCAGCAGTTGAGTGTCTGCCTTTGGTTCAGGGTGTGATCCCGGGGCCCAGGGGCCCGGGGATCGAGTCCCGTATCGGGGTCCCCACAGGGAGCCTGCTTCTCCCTCTGCCCCTGTCTCTGCCTCACTCTCTTTGTCTCTCATGAGTAAATAAATAAAATCTTTAAAACAAAATTAAATAAAATAATACAAATTCCTCAGAGCAAGCGTCTGATTGGCCTAGCTTGGGTCAGCCCCCCGTCTTGGTTTGGCTGAAAAAGGACTTTGGTTGCTGTCTCCAACAGTGGCCCAAAGCAAACTTGGAGCGCTGTCACCAGAAGAAGGAGTAAAGTGGAAAACAAACAATCTAACTACATTCATTGGTTACTCCATATTTATTATATTATGTTTATCAAACAAGGATTATGCTTAATCCATTTCATTGCCTACTATCCTATTACAGCCGTTATTGATGTTCGAGATTTGTTGTTTATTCTTATATAACTTGACTTATAACACTGATCATTGGTATTTTTAAGGTTTGATCTAAAAAAACCCACATGTTCCTTTTTTGGCTTTTTTTTTAAGTGCAGGAAGCCTGTTAATGATAATTATAAAGGGATATAACACGGTTGTTTTTGAAGAGTGGGGGCAGTAGACTATAGGTGAGGTTGTTAACCAAAAAACTATCACTATTAAAGACAAACAGTAGAGGAAAACATAGACAATTGGGGACGCTACATAGTCATCCTATCTGCAACCTTTTCTAAACTTTTAAATTTATTTATTAAATAAAATAAATCATCCCAAGAGGATGAAACAAAAAAGGGGGGGGGTTCAAGGAATTAGTGAGAAAACATCTCAGTGGTCTAACTGGGTCTTTTTGTTTAATCTTCGGAGGAAGCGCTCTTTGGACCTCAAGCATGATCAAAAAGAAGGCAAGAGCCTTAGAGGAAACATTAACTTCACTGTTTATCACTTCTTTTATCCACATTTTCAACCACCAGTTTGTGCCCACTTTTCCTCAAAAACATATTTTGCCTGGATCCCAGTCCCCTTGTGGCTAAACTGCCACCAACAGCTTATTCTTACTCTATTCTTTTCTGTGAAACCGGGGCACAGGTCAACTTCCTCAAGCATTATTTGGCCTCATGCCTTTCAAATCATACTTAAACTCCCAATCCAGCTGTGAGAGCGATTTGGCTGAGACATCTGTTGGCCCTTTGTTCATCAGTGTTGAGTCTACTGATCTGATTGAGGAGGCAGATGTCCCCCCTCTTCCCTCACTGTTCCCCACGCACCCTTCCCCCCAACCCAAGAAGCTGTACACATGGAAGTAACGACAAATAAACAGGAAGGAAAGCCTTGGTCTTGGGTAAGAGGAGAGGAGGGGCTTGGGACCAAGTATCAGTGAACTTCAACGTTAAATGGCTACGTGGTAGAGAGCGAGCTTGGAATGAAACAGAGAAACAGAAGTCAGAGAGGTCAGAGGAAAACCAGGGAAAACAATTGGGGAAGCTAAGGAAAGAGAGGGCCTCAAAAACTAGAGAGGTTGTAAACAAAATGTGGCAGATCCACATACATACAATGGAATATTATTCAGCCTTAAAAAGGAAGGAAATTCTGACTCATGCTACAGCATAGGTGAACTTTGAGGACATCACACTAAGTGAAATAAGCCAATCACAAAAGGAGAAATCCTGCATAATTCCACTTATGTGAAGTACCTAGAGTCAGATTCATAGAGGAAGAAAGTAGAATGGGGGTTACCAAGGTCTGGAGGAAGGCGGTTGGGATTATTGTTTAACTGGGATAGAGTTTCCCTTTTGCGAGATAAAAAGAATGTGGGGGATAGAGCACAGTGATGGTTGCATGACAATATGAATGTACTTAATGCCACTGAGATGCACACTTCAAGGCAGTTGAGATGGTAAATTTTGTATTATATGTCTTTCCTTTCTGTGTTATGTGTATTTTAGCATATTTTTAAATTTTAATATTTTTTGGCAAATTTCTGAAACATTTACTTAATTTCTTTGAAATCCCATTTACTCTTTCATGCCATGCAAACTTATTGCACAGAATAATTCCTTTCCACACACAATTGAAAACATGCCTACAGATTTTCCTAGCCAGAGGAGAATAAGCCATCACAAATGCTTTGCTCCATCCCCTCGTCGGTCCTAACTTCCTAAATTTAATTCTTCTTCTGAGAGAGGGTGTCACATTATCAGTTACCATGTGGTGATCAGGGGACCCTGGGTGGCTTAGTTGGTTAAGTGTCTGTTTCGGCTCAGGTCATGATCCTGGGGTCATGGAATCGAACCCCGCATTGGGCTTCCTGCCAGGAACCTGCTGCTTCCTCTCCCTCTGCCTGCTGCTCCCCCTGCTTGTGCTCTCTCTTTTTATCAAATAAATAAATAAGTAAAATCTTTAAAACAAACAAAAAAACATATGGTGGTCAGCCTGTGGATAGCAAGCAAACCAAATGCTGAAGTGTAGGAGAAATTTCAAGAAAAAAGGAAACCAGATTGTTAGTAGCTAGTGGGTGTGCAAAGTGAAACACCAGAAATTGCACTTGAGACAACAAAATAAGAGGGGCTTGGGGTGGTTAAGTGTCTGATTAAAAAAATATAAATATTCCAGGCCTTTGCTGTTAGCACTTTTTTTTTTTTTTTTTTTTTTTTTAAGGAGAGAGGTCAACAGAGTCCCATGCTGCTGAAAGGTCAGGTGTGAAGAGAACTGAAATGTCCCCTGTGTGTAGTGTCTTGGTGACTCCTGGTAACAAGTGCTAGAAGGATCCTGCCATATTCTGGGTGACTTCACTATCCACATGTACACATCCATGCATATTTTCTGGCTCATAACTGAATTGTAAGTAAAAGCAAGTCAAGGCAGACTGATGCCCTCTCCAGGTCCCTGGCTCACCTCCCCCTCCTCCTCTCTCTGCCCTCACTTAGTGCATTTCCTTCACCTTGTTCTCCTCTCGATGGGTTTCTTTTTTTTTTTTTTTTTAACCAGTGGGCTTTCAAACCCCCCTTTAAAAAATAAAAGATTTTATTTATTTATTCATGAGAGACACACACACACACACAGAGAGAGAGGCAGAGACACAGGGAGAAGGAGAAGCAGGCTCCATGCAGGGAGCATCGATGCGGGACTTGTTCCTAGGACCCTGGGGTCATGGCCTGAGCTGAAGGCAGACCCTCAACCGCTGACCCACCCAGGTTCTGTCCTCTCAATGGCTTTCACACATATTTCACCATTTTCTGCATAAAATTTAACAGGACTTACACGTCCTGCTTCCTGAGGAGACTACTTAGGCCTCCCCTCTGCCAGCCTGTATCTCTTCCCCTGCTTCCAAATAGTAGCTAAACACTCCAAAGTTTTTTCCTAGGTTAACTCCATTTGGCTTCAAAAATTCTTACTCACCGTTGTCTTTGTCTTTTATTATCCACAATATTTTTTTTTCTTATAAAGAATGGTAAAATGCCACTTGTCATTCCTTCAACAATTGCATACTAATTTAATATTTCAGAAATATTAATAGAGCCTCTATTCCATACCATGTATTGGGGGCGTTGCTAGAGATACAGTCTCTGCCCTCAAACAGCTCATAGTCCTGTGAGGGAGAATTTATCTTCTCCTGGACTTTGTACAGAGAAGTTTTGTCTTGAGCTTAAATTTAAAAATGGGAACGGTCAAAAAATATATATCTTTATAGAACGATTTATAACTATTTTAGGAAAAATATAGTTTTATAACTTCGGTAGGAACTCCTTCCATTCCTGATAAATTAAGTATGCTAAAAATGTATCACTCTGGCCTTGTTATATGCAGCATAACTTCTACAGCAGAACCTTCTCAGCTCCCCTACACATACTCTATGTTCCAGTAAGACTGAATTACTTTCTTCTCCCATTTCTAAAATGCAACTGATGGTTATAAGGCACACCATCAATTAAATAACATTTTAGAGAACAAGAGATACAACTGTAGTATATTCAGATAGTAATTATAAGACACATGCCAATTATACCAAATTAGATATGTTAAAATAGAAGGAGGAAGTAAGAGGATGAAGTGCATCTTGAGTTCAAAGATACACAGTGTTTTTTGCTCTCAGAAATTGCTTTGCATTTCCTAGGCTCCAAATATTTGCTTATGCTTTTCCTTCTGTTTGAACGTGTCTCATTTCTCTACCCTTACTTATAACCTATCCAGTCCTGCAGGGTACCTTACTTCCTTTCATGAAACCTGTCCTGATCTTGCCAAGGAAATGGGATCTTTTGTTTGTTCATTGATTCATTCAACAAATCTATATTTCATGCCAGCTGTGTTTTAGGTGTTGAGTTTTTTTTTTTCAAAGATTTTGTTTATTGATTTATTTAAGAGACAGAGAGAGAGAGAGAGAGAGGGAGAGAGAAAGCGCACATGCACAAGCAGAACCCCAGCTGAGCAGAGAGTCTGACCAGGGGGGCACGATCCCAGGACTCTGGCATCATGATCTGGGCTGAAGGCAGATGATTAATTAACTGAGCCACCCAGGTGCCCCTGTTTTCAGCACTATTCTCGGCGTGAAGGAAGACAAGACCGGGACACCTGGGTGGCTCAGTGGTTGATCATCTGCCTTGGCTCAGGGCGTGATCCCAGGGTCCTGGGAACAAGGCTCCCATGGGGAGCCTGCTTCTCCCTCTGCCTGTGTCTCTGCCTGTCTCTCTGTGTCTCTCATGAATAAATAAATAAAGTCTTTTTAAAAAGTAAAATAAATGGAAGACAAGACAGACAAATATAGTCTTGCATTCTCTAGAGCTTATATTCTACATAGGGAGACTGATAAAAGTTAAAATTAACAAATAAATTAAATAATCATAAATTGTAATAAGTACTATGAAGAAAAACAACAGCAAGGAGCCGGGATCAATTATGAAGAGAGAAGTCTCCTCTATGATGGGCAGCCAAGGAAGGCCTCTACAAAGAGGTAAAAACAGAAGTTAAGCTCTCAAGGAAGAGGAGAAATTGTCCATATTGTATAGGGGCAAGAGCATTCCAGGTTCAGGGAAGAGCATGTGCAAAAGTCAGGAGGTGGGGGTGAGTTTTATGTGCTTAAAGAATAGACCTTTCCTTCCTTTGAACGTCACAGAACATTTTATATCCACCTTTGGGATTTACACTTGTCTCCCTGGACAAGTCTTGTTATCATTTTCTTATTCTCATTCCCATGCCTTATGTGTTAATAAATTCTCGAGGGCAAGGATTGAGTCTATTTCTTCTATGGGTTCCTTTACAGTGCCTAGGAGAGTACCATGCACAAATTAGATGCTCAGTAACTATTTTTTGAATTCCATAAGACTACAAATTTGGGTCAATTTACTGAGTCCATTATATAATTTTTTACCAACCTACATTTTAATAGAATACTTTGGGTTTTGGGGAATCCCTGGGTGGCTCAGCGGTTTAGCGCCTGCCTTCGGCCCAGGGAGTGATCCTGGAGTCCCAGGATCGAGTCCCACATCAGGCTCCCTGCATGGAGCCTGCTTCTTCCTCTGCCTGTGTCTCTGCCTCTCTCTCTCTCTCTCTCTCTCTGTGTCTCTCATGAATAAATAAATAAAATATTAAAAAAAAAAAGAGAGAGAATACTTTGGGTTTTTACTAAAGGTTGCTACACCAGCCATATTAAATCCTTGAGGGTATTTGCTATAAAATGTTATTGAAAACATTACTCAATGTATTATTTATTTAATGTACCTTCTGTAAATTCATTTTGGAATTCACGGCCAGCAAAATTTTACTTCTGGACTAGTTTTCCTCTTACTTTCTAAAACCAAGATTTATATAATGGACTATGTTTCATCTTACTGTTATGAGAGGTAAAAAATTAAAAACCAATTCAATAATTTAATTTGGACAATTAAAGCAATGTTTATCTATTTGATCCTAATATTTGTATTTTTCTCAGATTCTGACTTTTCTCCTTGTAATGAAAATAATATAGTTTGCCAGGTGCCATGCCAAGTACGTCACACGAATTATCTCATTTAACCTTTATAATAATCCTGAGTTTTACAGATGAAAAACCTAAGTTTTGAGTAATGTCAAACAGATTGTGAGTACTGGAGACTTTATTGAATCCAGGCAGTCTGACTTTTCCACTGAGCTATATTTTAATATCATATGGGGTAAGTCTCTTAAAATAATTTTGGGAAAGAATAGGAGAAAAATATATGTGTATGCTTACATGTACATACGTATATATATATAATTATTTTAATAATTCAATTAAAATAATTTTAATTGAATTAAAAAGTAAGATACAGAGCTTGATGACCTATCTCACACATTTTTATATTTGGTGGTCATAATGAAATATGCCGAGTCCACTAACCCTTTGATTATTTGGTATAGGTGAGTTAGACTACAAATTTGGGTCAATTTACTGAGTCCATTATATAATTTAGAGTTAGAAGGACCTAAATAACAAGTAATTTTTTTTTAATGCAGTTTGAATACATGGTTAAATTTAGGATGTAAGAGATTTTATTTCAAAATTTTATCAGAATATGAGTTTGGATAAAGAATCTGCAAAGTTTCAAGTTCAAAATATGGCCCAGCACACTGCAACGAATTTCAAAGTGAGAATTCCCAGCTGCACTGCAGTAAAATTCTCTCAGATAATATTTGCCATGTTTTAATATAAGATCAGTTCCCAACAGGGAATTGGATCATGGGTTTCTAGCCTTCAAAGACTCAAGTTGAGCTCATGAGGAGAACTTTACACTTAAATTCTGCATTCTCTGTCAGCCAAGATTGCTTTTGCATTTTTATTGAAATATTTATCGACTGAAAGGAATTATTGGTATTTATTCCCAAAGCAAAGGCTATCTCTTAGGGCAGTATTCAAGACTACCTTTTCGTCACTTGTGACAAGAGTTTACATGGGCACTAGTAAGAAAACAGGGCTATTAATATATCGAGAACTGAAAAAAAATTGCCAGGAAAATTTGTTTCCCTTCACTAAAGCTACTGAGGTGAGAAAGCTCAGTAGGAGAACCTGTTTCAGCAACAAACAAAACCACAGAAGGAAATCCTCCCAGGGCATTAGGACTCATTTAGTGAGAGCAATAGCTTTTTTTTTTTTTTTTTTCAGAATGAACAGGTGTTTCCCCAGGAAAAAAAAAAGAAAAGAAAAGAAAAGAAAAAACAAAAAACTGCAGAGTCACCTTGCTGAGCCAATACATGATTGGAAACTGGCAAAAGCCAGATTCCTGCAGAATAACTCAAGAGGAACATAGGATACCCACACATTTATCGCAGAGTATATTTCACTTATCTGTCAGTGAAATTGCTTATCTGTTACTAAGCTTACTTGGCAATATTATTGGGAGCTTGGAGCGGGGGCGGGGGAGTAGAGTTGTTTCCAACTGAGACAACAACAAAAAAAGACTCTTTTTTCCTTCATTTTGGAAGGATTAATGGGAAAAGCACAAATTGACTCCATCATATTATTAAAATGGTCAGGAATTGAGTGAACAAATTTTAGTATGGCCAAGAGCAGCAGGGAAAAAATATGCTCTCTAAAGTAAGAAAATAACTGCCTAAGATGGTCGCAAAAAACCAAGGGGCTAGAGTCTGTGCACAAGTCAGGTACATGCTGTTCAAACAAAGGTTTGCCAAATGGGAATTCCAAGATGGTTTTGCCCATTGTCAACTATGTTGTTAATGGGATAGGGGTTGGGGGAGTCATCAATTCATATGTCTAAATAGTTATCTTGCAGCAGGCTTTCAACGGTTGCTGGGTGTCAGAGTCTGCCCACTGGACATGGAGAATCTTTCAAAACCTCATTCATTGTTTTATTAGTCAACTAACATTGCCTGGGTGCCCGCTAACTGCCAGGCACTGTGCTGGGCTGAAAGGATACAGAAGTAAATAAAAGAAGGAATGATGATGGTGTGATTGGGTCTCAGGACAATGGTTTTATACCACTCAAACTCCCAAGAGCTTGTTTGACAAGAAAGAGATCAATTAGCTTCTAATAGAAAGTGTTAAGGACCTGGATTGTGAATTGGGACTGCATTCCTCATAAATACCCACTATAGAGCCTAAGTCACAGATCATAAGACTCTGGAAATACAGATTTACCACAAAGAGAACTGGATTTGTTTGCAAAATGGTACCTTCTCCAAAGATACTTCTATTCATTTCCCTTTAAATAAATCCCTCCTTCCATGGATATCCCATATTTACCCTTCAGCTAGGAATTCTGTTTACTCTCTGTATGCTTATTTCCTCACCTATGTCTTCAATTCCTTAACATCTGTGTACTGATTAAGAGCACAGCCTGAGAGGTAAGGAGACCTGGGTTTGAATGATAACTCAGCCACTAGCTGTGTGCGACTGGATCAGTTGCTTATCATTTCTGAGTTTCAAATTCCTCATCTATAAAATGAGGACAATAATAGTACTTGTCTCACAGGGTTAGTATGAAAATAAAATGAGATAATATATGCAAAACAGCTAGCCCAATTAGTTATAGCTACATAACTACTATATTCTGAAAGTATCTGCTCTCATATCAAAGTGGCATATAATCTTGACTTCTGCATGTCTCATTTTCTCCCCAGTTTTCTGTTTTGTTTTAATATGTAATTCATATTCTAAAACTAATATAACAACATTATGGAAAATTTGAAAATTAGAAGGAAAGAAACAATAACTCTTAAACTTTCCTAATATAATCACTAAAAATTAAAATTATTCCTGACATTATTACATTTGCACATCTGCTTATATGACATCTAGCTGGAATTGAAGGGAAAAAAAGTACTTCTAAACATGGCATCCTTGGCTTTTATACGCATTCTCTGTTGTTATGGGATGCGAAAGCCAGTTTGCTTACTGTGAGCCATGATTCTGGCGCCTGGCAACTAGCAGGTAAAAGGCTGAAGAAACACCTTTGCATCTCTCTACCCTGAAAATACATGAGACTGTGAGGTGCTTCTGTTACTTGTTTTGTTTTAAGAAGACTCAATTTGGAAAGGCTGGAATTTCCTAAAAGCATGCATTTTCCCCAACATTCCTGTCTAAAGGCTTCTTTTTTTTTTTTTTTTTTTTAAGATTTATTTATTTATTTATTCATGAGAGACAGAGAAGTAGAGACACAGGCAGAGGGAGAAGCAGGCCCCATGCAGGAAGCCTGACGCAGAACTCGATCCCGAGACTCCAGGATCAGGCCCTGGGCTGAAGGCAGCGCTAAACCCCTGAGCCACCCAGGCTGCCCCTATCTAAAGGCTTCTAATTGCATTACTAGGCAAAGGAAGCCACAGGCAAGCCTTGTGCTATTAAATGGTCAAGTTAAATTATAGCTTGGAGTAAAGGAATAATAAGGAACCAGTGTCTTTGCAAAATTAAACACTCTGCTCTGGATTTACTAACATTTTGTCTGTTACTTTGGATCAGAATGTGGAGGAATTTGCGATTACATCATTTTCTTCTTCTGAAAAGAAGTGCCAGTCATTTTCTGTTGTTTATCTGTCAAATATGTGCTGAAAATTTTTTAAATAATTTTATGAGCCCTTTTGGGGAAGCTCAAAAACCCTGAGTTACCTGGAATGGTAAAGAGTTATTTATTCAAGTAAAAACTACAGTTGCAAACAAAATTTCAGAATTATGGTGCACATGCAGTGTTTGGCAACACATCTGGTTTTTCTGCTTTGATGAAGAAAGAAGCTTAACACACCAACATGAGTCATTGCTTTCTACATCACCGTGTGTAGGCATCAAAGCCCTTGCTAATAGTCCTGAAGAAGTTTTGCCTATTGCGGCTGAAGTCGTCAATTTCTCTAGACCTTTTGACTCTTGGGGATTTAAAACAAAAATTTATCAAGAAATGGAAGCAGAATGTGAAGTTATTCATTGGAATTCACTCCTAAAATTAACCCATAGGAAAGAAGTTGTTTGTGGCTTGATATATTTGATCACATGAATAAGGTAAGGCTTTTTTTTTTTTTTTTTTTGGAGGAGATTCTGAGGATGACATTTTGAAACCAAAACACACACACACACACACACACACACACAAGAACTGAAAAAGCCCTTTGGGTCAAGTTACTATTGTGAGACAAGGGATTGGACACAGAGAAATAGGAGCCTTTCCCATACTGGAGGAGAGTCTTCAGGCTCTACTCAAAAATGATGAAACTAGTCAATTTCTCACAAAGCAGAATGTGCAGATACCTGGAAACACTACGAAACTTCTCCAAAAATTAGTTATGCTCATTTGATTTTAAAATTGAAATGTGGATTTAAAAAAAAAAGATTTTATTTATTTATTCATGAGAGATACACACAGAGAGGCAGAGACACAGGCAGAGGGAGAAGCAGGCTCCATGCAGGGAGCCCGATGCAGGACTTGATCTCGGGTCTCCAAGATCACACCTTGGGCTGAAGGCGGCGCTAAACCCCTGAGACACCGGGGCTGCCCTGAAATGCGGATTTTAACCCTGTCTTTACTGACATATATATCATTGATGATGCAGACCTTGCAAAAATGTATAAATTCATTGACCGGAGGACACAGGAAATGATACAACTATCAGCTTGAAGAGTTCTAGAAAAATCCAATACGTCTTGCCATTGGTTGTAACCTACTTTGTTAATCCTGTTCACTTGTGGCTATCAAAATTAGGAGTAAACATTGATAGAGTATCATAAATGACCAACGCATTGTTATGTAAAGATTACTATTTAATTTCTTCTCCTGTCAAATGATGGCAGCCTTATTTAAATTTGCTTTGGGGAAGAATTTAAATTTTGATGTTTTGTATTTGCATACTGAATTTATTTCAATTACTTAATTAATGTGAATAAACAAGAGAGATGGGAAAATTTTTGTAAGTTTTTCCTGTGCGAAGGGAATCAATTTCCAATGCAATAAAATATGTAATATGAGGGAATACTTACATGCATTTTTGTAGACAATTATTTTCCTTTTCTATCAGATCAAAGAGGGGAGAATGATTCTCCCCCCAAAATGGTTAAAAACCAGGGATCTGGGGCAGCCCCGGTGGCTCAGCGGTTTAGCGCCACCTCCAGCCCAGGGCCTGATCCTGAGACCCGGACTGAGGATCAGGATCGAGTCCCATGTCAGGCTCCTTGTGTGGAGCCTGCTTCTCCCTCTGCCTGGTCTCTGCATCTCTCTCTCTCTCTCTCTCTCTCCTGAATAAATAAATAAAATCTTAAAAAAAAAAAGAAGAAACATGGATATAATATAGCCACTTCATTTTACAGTGAGTAAGTGTGGAGACTCCAGAAATGAATTATTTGCCCAAAGTCACACACCTACTAAGTGTTAAAACTGCAATTTGAGCCTAGATCTCTTGTCTGAGGCCCTTATACGATGTTGCCATTATGTTTCTTCAGTGGGACATCCCACAGTCACATAAGAAAGTTCTTTGGAACCAAACCAGACCAAAACAAACCAACCACCAACAAACCTTTGTAAAAATGAAAGCTTTTGTTCCAAATGTGTTACTACCAGACTTTCCCAGCCTTGACTTCCTACCTGCCTAGACCTGCACTGATCGCCAGCTGCTAGGAAAATCCATCTGCCACCTACCCCATCTTGTTCCTGCCTGTTTTTCTTCTTTAATGACAGATGTCCTGGTTTCAAATCTACTAGCAGACTTAAGTACCTTAAATAAATAGCACTAGCCTTCACCTGGGTGTGTCTCTATTCTCTCTCTATCCTTTTTTTTTTTTAATTTTTAAAAAAATTTTTAAGGGTTTATTTATTTGACAGGATGAGTGAGAGCACAAGCAGGGGGAGCAGCAGAGGGAGAGGGAGAAGCAGGCTCCCCAGCTGTGCAGGGAACCCGATGTGGGGCTTCATCCCAGGCCCCCAAGATCATGACCTGAGCGGAAGGCAGATACTTAACTGAATGAGCCACCCAGGCACCCCGATCTCTATTCTCTAGACTCTGTGACAGATTCAGTGTCTAGTGAGAACCCATGTTTTGGTTCATAGTCAGCCATCTTCTTGCTCTGTCTTCACAAGGCAGAAAGGATGAGGGAGTTCTCTGGGGTCTCTTTTATGGGAATATTAAACCCATTTGTGAAGGCTTCACTCTGATGACCTAGTCACTTACCAAAAGTCTCACCTCTTAATACTATCATATTGGGGTTTAGGATGTAACATATGAATTTGGGGGGGGTGTAAACATTCAGTTTATAGCAAATAACTGTTACTAGAGTTTAGTGAGTTCTGTAGTAAGTATCTTATGGCAATATGCTAAAATGGACCCTTTGTTTGAAAAAGAAAAAAAACATTAGGACACCTAGGTGGCTCAGCAGTTGAACGTTTGCCTTCCCCCCAGGGCGTGATCCTGGGGTCCCAGAATTGAGTCCCACATCTGGTTCCCTGCATGGAGCCTGCTTCTCCCTCTGCCTGTGTCTCTGCCTCTCTCTCTGTGTGTCTTTCATGAATAAATAAATAAAACTTAAAAAAAAAGAGAGAAAATGCTAATTTAAAGCCTTTTCATCTTCAAGTGTATGAAAGTCATGTATTTTTCTCATTTAACTTAATGAAGTATCTTTTTTGGAATATGAATTACTTTGAGTCCAAGAGCTTTTTTAAAGTTGCTCATCAAAACAGAGTTGAAATTTTGACTCTCAGTCTGTAGTTCCTATCTGCCACTTTGAAGATGGGGTAGGCCTTTTGAAATAAGTCTGCTTTTAGTACATGAACAATACTTAATAACATTAACCATCAATATCAGTATCAATCTGGTAGTGAGAGCTGTACAAGCATGCCTATGTCCTTACAACCACTCTGCAAAGTAGAAAGTATTATCTCAATGTATAGATGAGCAAATAGAGGTCAAACAGGTTAACTTGCTAAGAGATATACTGTTAAAAAATGGCAGGGTCGGGGATCCCTGGGTGGCGCAGCGGGTTAGCGCCTGCCTTTGGCCCAGGGCGCGATCCTGGAGACCTGGGATCGAATCCCACATCGGGCTCTCGGTGCATGGAACCTGCTTCTCCCTCTGCCTGTGTCTCTGCCCCCCCCCCCCCCTCTCTCTCTCTCTCTCTGTGACTATCATAAATAAAAAAAAAAAAAAAATTAAAAAAAAAATGGCAGGGTCGTGAGACTGAGCACCGTGTCTGCTCCATGCTGAGTGTGGAGCCAGCTTAAGATTCTGTTTCTCCCTCTCCCTTTGCCCCTCCTCCCCCTCAAAAAAAAAAAAAGTGTCAGAGCCACTTATTATGTTACTTAGAATAAATATTTTTTAAAAAATATTTTTTAAAAAAGATTTTATTTATATTTTTGGGAGAGGGAGAGAGAGTGAGCAAGAGAGAGAACACAAGCAGGGGTAGAAGGAGAGGGAGAAGCAGGCTCCCTGATGAGCAGGGAGCTCTAAGCTGGGCTCCATCCCAGAACCCAGGGATCATGACCTGAGCCAAAGGCAGATACTTAACTGACTGAGCCATCCAGGCACCCCCAGAGTAAATATTTTTAAAAAAATTCATACCAAGCCCAATATTTAGACACAACCTTTCTTATCACTAAAAAATGAGTGTAGTTTAGAGGAAGTTCAGGAAAAACATGCCTACTGCTGGGAACCCCAAACACTTTTGTCGGCCCCTAGTCCAATTTCTACCCTCTGCAAATGGGAACCCAGTAGGTTGGAACAGCAGGAAGTGAAATCAAAGTAGGTGAACTTGAAAGGATAAACTGAAACAGAAGTCTATCTAGGAAGTCAACAGTGTGCAGGGCAAATGATAGCAGAGGCAGCCTCAATTTATCCAGACTCAGCTTGCTTGAAAGCATGGCCGTAACCAGCAATAGAGAAGAGCAATTAAATGACACAGGTAGCAACTGACTGGGCAAGAGCACAAGGCAGGCACCCCTCCCTTCAGCAACTTCCAAACACACTCTGGGGAAGATTTTTGCAGAGATGTGGGGGGGAGCCCTTGAAACACAAGTTACCCTAATATGATAAAGTTGCCAGTAAAAATGATGATCATGAAGACAACAGGAACAAGTGTTTAAGATAATGGTAAGTCGAGAACATGATACAAAATCATCTGTGAACTATTAAAACATATATGAATATGAAATAAAGGCTGGAAAGCAATACTCCAAAATGATAAAAGTCACTGTGTTGTGATTGAAGAGTTATGGGTGGTTTTTTTTCTTTTCTAATCTTTCATAATATTGTTACAATTTTTAAAGAGTTTTTACCAAAAAAGATGGTAGGTGAAGAGAACATTTAATTAACATTTTTATATTCTATAAGAAAAAGAGAAAGTTCTTAAAAACAGTAATAATTTTTTCCTTCATTCTTCCTTGTCATCTTTTCAAAGTCTACCTCAATCTGCCTCTCATTCCAATTCATTCTGTGTTTCAAATGAAACAGATTGTTCCCCCTCAGGCTGAGTTATGATATAGCTTGAGCATATTGTGTTTTGCTGGCTTAGGTGTCACTTGTGTGAGCCATACAGACGTGCCTAACTCTGAGTTAGAAGTACCTGACTTGCAAAAAAAAAAAAAAAAAAAAAAAAAAAAAAGCTAAGGCATCCAATTTGTAAGACCGCAGAAGGCATGAATCAGATACAAAAGCACAGACAATGTTTCTTAGGTGAAGAAATAAAAGAACTTAGATGCCAAACTTGGGAGTGAGGTTGTTTTATTTATCTTATTTATTTAAATTTTATTTGGTTAACATACAGTGCAATATTGGTTTCTGGAGTAGAATTCAGTGATTCATTGCTTACATACATCACCCAGTACTCATCACAAAAAGGGTCCTCCTTCAACCATCTATCCCATCCCCCCACCCATCTTCCTCCATCAACCCTGTTTGTTCTCTATTGTTGAGTCTCTTACGATTTATTTCTCTCTCTCTCTTTCCCCTCCCTTCCCATATGTTTATCTGTTTTCTTTCTTAAATTCCTCTTTTGAGTGAGATCATATGATATTTGTTTTTCTCTGACTGACTTACTAAGTGAAATGTAGCATAATATACTCTAGTTCCATCCACATCATTGCAAATGGCTAGATTTCATTCTTTTTTTAAAGATTGATTTATTTATTTGAAAAAGAGAAAGAGTGGGGAGGGGCAAGGACAGAGGGAAAAAGAGAGAGAATCCTTAAGTAGACTCCCTACTAAATATGGAGCTTGATGTGGATCCCATATCCCCTGAAGTCATGACCTGAACCAAAATCAAGAGTTGGCCACTTAACCAACTGAGCCACCAGGAACCCCAAGATTTCATGCCTTTTGATGGCTGAGCAATATTCCATTGTATGTATATAACACATCTTTATGCATTCATTGGTAGAGTGAGGTTGTTTTAGTTGAGAAAGTTGGAAACTTGAATTTAGGAAAAGGAAATAGATTACTTCACATTTATGGGCCTATGCGATAAACAAAAAGTAAATTTTTAAAAAAGATTTTTAATTTATTTATTCATGAGACACACACACACACACACAGAGAGAGAGAGAGAGAGAGAGAGAGAGAAAGAGGCAGAGACACAGGCAGAGGAAGAAGCAGGCTCCATGCGGGGAAGCTTGATGTGGGACTCGATCCCAGGTCTCCAGGATCATGCCCTGGGCGGAAGGCAGGCACTTAACCACTGAGCCACCCAGGTGTCCCAAAAAGTAAATTTATCTCCAAAGATTACTTAAAAATAAATTTGTTAAGGATTTACAGCATATCTCTATTGTAAAATAAAATGTTTAAACTTTTTGTTTTTTAAAGATTTATTTACTTATTCATTGAGAGAGAGAGAGGCAGAGACACAGGCAAAGAGAGAAGCAGGCTCCATGCAGGGAGCCCAATGTGGGACTTGATCCCCAGATCTGGGATCATGCCCTGGACTGAAGGCAGACACTCAACCACTGAGCCACCCAGGCATCCCTTAATCTTTCTAATGAAAGTTTACTACTGATCTTAATCTTACTATACATAAACCCTAGACCCAAAATTTATATGACTCTGCAGACATAACTATATCTTTAATTATTTAAAAATAAAGGCCTAATCAGTAAATCGAATTTAAATTTGGTAATTTAAAACTTTAGTTTTCATAGTATTGCCTTGCATCCAAGATTCATAAGGAATGGTATAGCATAGCACATCTACAATTTGGCAAAGCATTAGAGGCTATTTCAAAGTGTCCTGATTACTTTTTTCCGTTATCTGTTTATAAAATCACTCATTTTAAGAGAGACACGTGGAGGCACCTGGGTGGCTCAGTGGGTGAGTACCTGACTCTGGATTTCAGCTCACGTCATGCTCTCAGGATTCTGAGATTGAGTCCCACATCGTCAAGCCCCATATTGAGCACCGTGTTGGGCTCTGTGCTGGGCATGGAACCTGTTTTAGATTCTCTCCTCTCTCCCTCTGCCCCTCCCCTCCTTCATTCCTAAAAAGAGAGAAAGGGAGAGAAAGGGATCCCTGGGTGGCGCAGCGGTTTGGCGCCTGCCTTTGGCCCAGGGCGCGATCCTGGAGACCCGGGATCGAATCCCACGTCAGGCTCCCAGTGTATGGAGCCTGCTTCTCCCTCTGCCTGTGTCTCTGCCTCTCTCTCTCTCTCTCTGTGTGACTATCATAAATAAAAAAAAAAAAAAAGGGAGAGAAAGACCTGCCTTTGTCTCTATATGTAGATTCATTGTTTTTTGAGACAGGATTACCGTTCGTAAATGAATTAATAATAATAAAGAATCAGCATTTAAAATAAATATACCAAAAGCTATAGAAGGAGTAGCATAGCCCGTCTACCCTGCACATTCTGCTTGGTGCTAGAATATTGGGTCAAACTACATGTTGTGCATTCCATGAGGCCAGGGATTACCACTTAAGGGCTCCCACGTTCTTGATAGCACTCAATGCTAGATTCCTAATTAGTCACCAATCAGCACTTGTTGACTTATAGAAGCCATGTAATGTGGCTTGATTGCCTACTCCCTGTACTTCTTCCAGCTAGAGGTCCTCCTCTTCCTCCAAGCAGCATATTCAGACTTTTATCTTCTGCTGTTAGTTTTTCTGAGTTATGGCCAGGCCTTCTTTTCCCCTGAGACACAGAGGCCTTTGAGGACGGAGACATTGCCTTTTATTCTTCTATTCCTGACAGTACTTGGTACATTCTAGACACCAAATATGTATTGGTTGGAGGAATAATTGAATGAAATAGTAGTTTAAAAGTAAATATGAGGGTTGGAGGACTTCTAGCTCTGTTTCCTAAAATTGCTTGAGTATCTCTGACAAAATAAATTGAAGTTTATATTTGTATTTGTAAATACAAGGTATAGAAAGTAGATAAATAGGAATCTGTATTCATGTGTTCTGTTCCCCTTACAGGAAGATCTTTATACATCACAAACTATATGTGTTTTATTCATAATGTTATTATATTACTGGCCCTTCAGAATTTGAATGTTAAGTAATACTTATGACAAATAATACACTAGGATATGAGCCATCTACTCTTTTTCTAAATGGGGCTGCTAATCTTCTAGCAAAAATGTTTGTCTCCATTCCTTTTTTCTAAATATTGTAGTTCCTCTTCCTAGAAAACAGATTATTTCTCTTGAGCAGTATAAACTTAGATCTCTGCCCTCCTAGATGCATTTTTATCAAAGTATTTTTCCATGACTTTTATAGTCATGATGTGCGAGAGTGGAAGGAAGAACATTAACATTTATTCATTACCAGTTAAGTGGCAAGTATTGTGTTAGGCAACTTTATATTTGGTGTCTTGTTCAATCTCACGAAAGAACCTCTGAGATATGCCATTTTACATAAAAAAGAAACCAAAGCTCAGAAAAATTAACCCTCTTTCTCATTGTCTTATAAACAACAGTGGAGCTAAGATTTAAACCTGGGTTCATTTCACTTTGAATGTTATAGTCTTCGTTGTTTCTTTTCCTTTTTAAAAAAATTATTTAAAAAAAATAAATGATTGATTGAAGCAATTGCTATACCCAGTGTAAGGCTCAAACTCACAACCCCAAGATCAAGAGTCACATACTTCTCCAACTGAGCCAGCCAGGCATCTCCAAATCCTATAATCTTTCTACTGGATCTGTGAAGATGAATGCAAAATAAGAGAAGGCTGGAATATTTTACTTCACTATATCTAGTAATGGATAGAAGGTAGTAAAGGAAGGAAGCATAAATATATATAGAGAGGTACCTACTACCCTAATAATTGATTTAAAGTGATTTGAATTATCTAAAGATATAAAATATCTTTTTCAACAGGCTACATTACCAAAATTTTTTATCATTATGAGAAGATTATCTTATAAACAACAAAAGCAGCCTTTGTAAAATGTCTTTGCATTTCCAGGTGTACAAGAGATAATACTAAAATACTTAGCACTTCTGATGCCTTCCAATCAAACTAGAATTTGAAGTTAGATAATTGCTTTGAGCTCCAGAAAGCCATTCTGTGATCTACCTAATGACTTTCAGGGGGCCCAAAGAAACAGAATATCCTGGCCAGTGGTAAGCTTCTCTCTACCTAGAAGGAAAGCACCTTTAATTGCACAGACAGAGGTGTCTGGCTGACTTAACTAGTAGAGCATGTGACTCTTGATCTAGGGAATGTGATTTCAAGCTCCATGTTGGGTGTAGAGCCTACTTTAAAAAAATTAATTTTTTAAAAATTACATGGACGATCTACATTTTAGAATATAAAAGCAGAAAATATTTATGAGTAAACATAGAAATAAATAGTCCATTTTTTTTGGATTCTTTTTACATTGAGAAGGTGGAAAGAGAAGTGAGCTGATGGGGTACCTGGGTGGTGCAGTTGATTGAGATTGAGCACTGGACTCTTGGTTTTGGCTCTGGTTGTGATCTCGAGGTGGTGAGGTTAAGCCCAAAGTCAAGGCCTGCTTTGAGCTCCACACTCAGCTGGGGAGTTTAAGACTCCTCCCCACCAAAAAAGACTCTTTCTCCCTCTCCCTTGCTCCTCCCCCAATGTCCCCCCCCCCCCCATGCACATGCATGCTCTCTCTTAAATAAATGAATAAATCTGAAAAGAAAAGGAAAGGAAAGGAAAGGAAAGGAAAGGAAAGGAAAGGAAAGGAAAGGAAAGGAAAGGAAAGGAAAGGGAAGGAAAGGAAAGGAAAGGAAAGGAAAGGAAAGGAAAGGAAAGGAAAGGAAAAAAAAGAAAAGAAAAGAAAGAAAAGAAAAGAAAAGAAAAGAAAAGAAAAGAAAAGAAAAGAAAGAAAAGAAAAGAAAAAAGAAAAAAGAAAAGAAAAGAAAAGGGAGCTGACATTTACTGAATGCTACAGTCTGCTTTGAAGAAATGTTTTGGATTCACTAGGTCAATATTTTATACAGGGTCAAGTGGATGTCAGACATGGCTTGTTCGGTAATGCCCACTGCTATAGTCTTTTTCACCATGGAGAACAATCTATCAAGAAAAATATCATCTTGCTCGTGACTTTTGTTAATCTCACCTTTGAGCCTGTGGCTAGAAAGCACCTTTGGGTTAGATGGTGTGACTTCTATACAGATATACTCTCAGAAAGCATTTATAACAACGTTGAAAAATTCAGACTTGCACAGACAGGTCAGATAATGGTTTCAAATGTCATTAAACAGGACAGTGTTTGGGTCATATTTGCTCTCTCTCTTTATTAAACAGTATCATTTAGGTACAATGAACAGATAATGAACTGCACATATTTGAAGCATCCAATTTAAGGTTTTCACATATGTATACACCATTGAAGCCATCACTGCAATAAAGGAAAAAAAGAACATATTTATCATCCCCACAACTGTCCTCACACGCCTTTTTTGATTCTTCCCTCTCCCAGACTCAAGCAATCACTCATTTCATTTTTGTCACTACAGATTAGTTTGCATTTCCTATGATTTCACAAAATGGACCATACAGTGTGTGTACTCTTTCTAATCTGGCTTCTTTTACTCGTCATAATTACTCTGGGACTCATCCATGTTGTTGCGTATGTCGGTAATTCACTTCTTTTTATTGCCAAGTAGCATCCCATGCTGAGCATCACTACACCACAATTTGTTTATCCATTCATTCATGCACTTCCTGCTCTTTTTGGTTGACCCTAGTCTCCTGACCAAAATTACTTTCTCTGATTTGCAATTTCTGATGATTATACCCTTTGCATTTACCCAGTTATAGTGGACACCTGTGGTTTTGACTGCCCTGAATCCCTTTCCTCTTATATTTGTTAATAGCACTTTCTGTCCCTTGAACAAGTGCATCTCCTCCACTCCACATGGTCTGTTAGGACTCTTCTGATAAGAGAATGGATACATATGACCCAGGTTGGAGCAATTAGAGTCCTTATTTAGAATTTTCTGAATGGGGACACCTGGGTGGCTCAGTGGTTGAGCATCTGCCTTTGACTCAGGGCATGATCCCATGGTCCTGGGATCTAGTCCCACATCGGGCTCCTGTGAGGCGCCTACTTCTCCCTCTGCCTATGTCTCTGCCTCTCTCTCTGCATCTCTCATGAATCAATCAATCAATCAATCAATCAACCAATCAATCAGAATTATCTGAATGGATTGCCCTTCCTTTGGATTAGGCATTATGAGGGCAGGTCCCAGGGAGCTCAGGGAACATGAAAAGAAGTCCAAGAAAATGAGGTTGCACATGAACTGAAGCCCAGATGAGAGACTGAGTCACTATGTTCTGAGGCAGACTTCCTGGATCCAGCTGATAATAAAGTCTGCTTATCCCTGACTGTCCCCATTTTAATTAAGTGGATGGTAAGAGTGTCCTCATTTTTTTTTTTTTTTTTAGAGGGAACCTCTCTTCCCATGCTCTCAGCACATGTAACTTAGGCGAAGCAAACTCCACCTTGGCTTTAAAGGGTAGAGCATATGTGGCCAATAACTCAGCTGCCTTGGTCATGGTGACAGTTCGTTGATTCAAGTTGGGCTAATAAGCGCTCTTTATGCTACTGGGGATGTTGCTCCCTTTTTTCCGGAAGACTTAAGACAGGAAGTACTGAGTTACAAATATTGCAGCCATCTTTTGACCTAATGGGTAGACGAGCAGGGGCTGCCAAAGTCAGAGCCAAAAGGAGAAAAACCAGGTCCCAAAGACATTGTGTGGGCTGTTGGATAAGATGTCTCTGAAGCCTGCAATACCCCTGGTTTTTGAAGTTCTGTAAACAAAAATCTTTTTTCTGTAAAAGTTTTCTGAGTGGCTATTCATGTCAGTTACAAAAGAAAAAGTTGCAGTACAGGTGCTTTACATTCATTATCTCATTTAATACTTGCAACCCGGCAGGTATGTTACTACACTAATTTTATATGTGGGGAAACTCTTAGTTAAGTAACTTACCAAAATCTTACAGTGGCAAAGCTAGGATGCCCATCCAACCCAACTATTGCAAAGCTCAGTTCCTATGCAATACTGCTTCAGGGCTGGAACCCTGACCTGCTTAGCTCTGTGTTTTTCTATTCTTTCTTTCCAGTACATGAAGTTTAACACTCTGCACATTTGTGGCTTCCTTGTTGCTGAGATTAAAAAAAAAATATATATATATATATATATATTTAAGATTTTGTTTATTTATTCATCAGAGACACAGAGAGAGGTAGAAACACAGGCAGAGGGAGAAGCAGGCTCCATGCAAGAAGCCCGATGTGGGACTTGATCTGGTGACTCTAAGATCACACCCTGAGCCAAAGGCAGACGCTCAACTGCTGAGCCACCTAGGCATCCCAAGATAAAAATATATTTATAAGACTTAATACTTCTCTGCCCCTGCTTTTTTACCTTTCTTATTGTCTTCTTCCACTTTTTCATTTTTAATTTCTCCAGTTTTTTCAATGTTAGATACCAAATATTTGCTCTACTCTCCTCTTCCTGGGTGATCTATGCTCACGTTGACTTGGGCAAGGAAAAGTTAGTTTACTGACAAACTTGCCCTTCTAAACTAATAGCTAAAGACAAGAAGGATTACGTCTACAAGTCATTCTGATAAATATCACTGCAAGCAAATCACTGGGGCAAATTCTGAAGATGACAAAACCAGAAGTCCTCTGCTACTTCCTCCCTTCTCTCATTTTTTAAAAAGATGAAAGGCCAGTGATCATTCTGACAAGCCCCAGGAAAATAGCTGATTGCTACATCCTCCTTTTTAACACACTTAAGAGGGAGAAAACCCTTACTGCCCTAGCTCCCACTTTCCAACAATATCTTTTTTTTAAAAAGAAAGAAATTTGTGAAATCTAAAGATGGTTTGCTGTTGTGCTTCATTTCTCAGGAAGCTCAAATCAGCCTTAAATATATTTTATTGGAAGAGCCCACCTCTGATTTCTTTCAGGAGGTAGGAAACATAAACCTAGTTAAGAGCAGTTAATATCACAAGGTTTAAAAAGGACAGAAAGAAAAACAATTTAATCCCTCCTTAGTCTTTTAATAGAGACCCATGTGGGAGCCTTACTGGAAACCTGGAGACTAACACTCCCTAAGCATTTTGTCAACACTAGAGAACAACTTTATTTTGAAACATAATGTTTGAAAATTATGTCTTCCTTAACTGCCAAGACTGAGTTTGGTTCCTGGATTCATTTCCTTTGTGAGGATACATGACATCACTTTCCTGAAAGCTTTTTATAATACTCCCTGGACTGTATCAAATCTCTTGGATGTTACTAAGCCTTTACGTTTGATAAATCTAATACTGCAAATTAGAAATTTTAGATGTAGACAGTAAAGAAATTTCTCTCCCCAAATTTGTAAGTTGTGTGTCTATGGAGATACTTTGATAATGATTTTTAAATAGAGCTGGATCTGTAACATCTCTGTAGTTAACCTTTAAAGGGATGGGCTACAGTTGTATCATTATGCAACGGTATAAGGTTATTTTGCAAAAGTTGGGTTGGTACCAAATATTTATAAAAAATAAACATTAAGGTGATGCCACCTGTTTTGTTTTTGAAGTAGGTTAAAAAATCCTTCAATATTACTCTTTTCTCATCCATAGTTTCATTTTTACTAAAAGTAAAATTATTTTGCTCAGGTGATAGTATAGGGAAGATAGTTAATTGCTGCCCTTAGCTTGATTTACTTCACTCTTATTGCAAACAAATAAATTTATTCTATGGTTCGGCCTAGCAAAATAAAGAATAAAGCCAAACAAAAAGCTTTTTTCCAATTTGATAAGTTAACTAATTTCTTTGAGAATTTTTTAGAGCTTATAATAATTGGAAATGGTTCCAGAATTCAGACATGTGGGAAATTGTTTTTGTAAATAGATGGAGCTATGTGTTGCTGCTCTAAAGAGCAGTGGTTCTCAAACTTTATTGTGTAGCAGAATCCTAGAGGACTTGTTAAAACTGTTTGCTGGGCTTCATCCCAGACTCTCTGATTCAACTGGTCTAGAGTGGAGCCTGAGAATTTTAATTTCTAAGAAATTCTCAAGTGATACTGCTGCCGCCACTGATTTAGGGATCATTGTTTGAGAACCATTAATGTAGAACAACTTAAAACAGGCTTCAGTGTCTCTCCCATTTCGTAACTTGATAATGTTTCATATTTGTTTCTCAGGCTTATGTCATTCTTAAAGTGTGAAGCACAATGAAGATTTTCTGACTACATCCCCTTCTACTCTCTCTGTCCAAAATTCAATGACCTTCAAATTCTCTCTCCTTTCAAGGACCCCCTTGTCCCCAGATTGGAGAGTAAATACCTAACGCTCCAAGAGACCAGTTTCCCAAATCGTGCTCATAAGCACATGTGTCCCGCAATATCTTCATATACATCCTGTGATGAAGCTATTCTATGGTCAAAACATTTTGGGATACACTGGTTTAACTGGAAAGAAAATTACTTTCAATCTCAGAACTTCTCAGAGTTTTTCATATACAAATGTACATGGTGAATTTTCCAAAGGGAGATGAAGTATGTGGCATTTCCCAAGTGGATTTGATCTTGGAATTCTTTCTCAACCCTCTTCCTCACCATATGCTAGGGAATATTTATTAACCATAGTTTAGGAAATGCTCTAAGTAATTTTGTAATTTACTTTATAAGGTTAAAAAAGTCTATACTACAACCCAGCCAAAAAAAGCCAATTTAGCAGACCAAAAACATCATGGGCAAACTTTAAATCAATTTAGAAGAGTAACTAAATAAATGTACTCATTATTTTGATTGTATATGACTTTTTAAAAATTGTCATAAGATCTACCCTCTTAACAAATTTTTAAGTGTGCAATATTGTTAACTACAGGCACAGATCTAGAGATCTGTACAGCAGATCTCTAGAATTTATTCATTTTGTATAACTGAAACCTTATACCTGCTGAACATCAACTCCCTATTTCTCCCATCCCACAAACCCTGGCTCTCACCCTTCTACCTTCTGTTTCTGAGTTTGACTATTTAGAATATTTCATATAAATGGAACCATGCTGTATTTGTCCTATGATTAGCTTATTTCACTTAGTATAACGTTCTCAAGATTCATCCATTTTTTTTTTAGATTCATCCATGTTTTTTACCACTTCCTCCTTTTTTGTAGCTGATAGTATTCCACTCTGTGTATATACCACATTTTCTTCTTTCATGTGACCTTTTTGTGATCAAATAATCTACTGAGGGATATAAAGAAAAGAACCCAAGGCTTTAGCCTCTGCTGTTCATCAAGTCTTTCTGAACCTTACCCCCAAGCTCTGTTCCTCCCACACAATTTCTTTTCCATTAGTTTTTCATTTTCTTCAGTATATTTCTCATGATTACAAGTTCTTATGAATTCCTTAGATGAGTTACAGATTTATTGCTTGTTTCTACCACTAGAAAACGGTTCCATGAGGGCAATATCTTGTCTGTTTTGTTCATTTCTGTATTTTCAGTGTCTAGAGCAGTGCCTGGCACATCATATATAGTCAGTAAATATTTTTTGATGGAAGGAATAAATAAATCTATACAATCATTACCTAAGTTTTAATTATGAAATGTTTATTATGGTAATAAAAGATATAGGAAGAAAAAAGGGTGCTCTTTAGCAGCTTCAGTTGAGGCAATCAGGACAATCTTTGGCTTTCTAAAGGAGTAATTCCAATCTAATAAAATAAAAGAGGAATTATTGATTTGAAACTCAGGATGTTGTTTTGTAGATTCGCTTTTTAAAAATATTTTATTTATTTATTTGACACAGAGAGAGAGAGAGAGAGAGCACAAGCAGGGGGAGTGCAAAAGGGAGAAGCAAGCTCCCGCTAAGCAGGAAGCCAGATGTGGGGCTCAATCCTGGGTCCAGAGATCATGACTTGAGCTGAAAGCAGATACTTTGACTGAGGGACCCAGGTACCCCTTGTAGATTAATTTTTATTACGATTTTTAAAATGATTTAAAAAATATTTTATTTATTCATTTGAGAGAATGAGCACGAGGGAACGCAAGCAGTGGAAAGGGAGAAGCAGCCTGCCCCAGGCGCCCCATGATTTTTAATATATACTAAGGGATCGAAAAAGGACAATTATTTTTTAAAAATAAGACAAGTATGTGAAAGATGCTTGGCATGTAAGCATGCCTTATATAAATACTAATTTTTCTAGTTCTCTAAAAGACCTCTAAAAATGATGCTATGTAATAGTGATGCTATATTCTTGGCATGTTACAAGTTCTCCAACTTGGACAAATTGACAAAGCATCATTAACTTTTTTTTTTTTTTAAGCACACTTGTTCTAAAGGAAAGCTTGTGTTCTATATTTGCATTTGTATAGAAATGATAAGCTAGTGTTAAATATGTGCAGAGCATAAATGTTGCTTATTTATGGATCCTGGTTAATTTTAGAGGCACGGAAATCGGATTGAAATGTATGACTTTTTTGGGTTATTACAATAGATACATTCAACTTTGCCCAACAAAATGAGAGAAAGAAATCCAGAGGCATTATTTTTAGAGGGAAAGGATTCGTCCAGGAATCCAAGAAGATAATTAGCAGAAGTCCTTAGGACATTTGAAATTGCATTAAAAATCTACGAAGACTATTTCTGAGTATTAAAATGGAAAAATATTTATATCTCACTTTAGCAGATTTTTTATGTGGTTTAAAATTTTTTCTTGTTTAGGTTGTCCACATCCGGTCCCCACTCTTGTCTTTTCTATCCTCTCATTATCTCCCTCTAGGGGTTTGTTTTTACTTTCTGCTTTTATCCTTATTAGTGGGAAAAAATGGGTCAGTATTACTTTAGTTTGTCTTCACTTTCACTCTGCTGTTCATTCCTGAACCAGCTTTTAGCCTCTGAGAAAAGAACAAAGTAAAAACATTCACAGAAACTGGGCCAACCTCTTGGCGCCCCCTCCCCCCAAGAAAACAAAACCTAACCAAGGGCAACAGAAGTTCTTCTCCGCTCTCCTATAGCACCTTGTATTTCCTTTCTCATAAAATTCAGAATTTCATTATAACCGTTTACTGAACATCTCTCACCCCAGCTCGACGCAGTCCTTTGAGGACCTAGGGCATTGCCAAGAAGATATAAAAAGGTGAAATGAACAAACGCTGCCTGCGTGCGGGAATGACTGCTGCACAGCTGCCCACCCAGGCACCCACAATAGAGGAGCAAAGGGGCCAACAACAGGCTCAGGTGTGGGCCCTTTTCTCCAGAAAACCTTTTGGTAGAGAACTGCGGCACTGGTATCTTCATTACATAATTACTTGGGTAATTTAAGCAAGAGTTTTTGTTTCGTTGGGGAGGGGGGGGGTGGGAGGAGGATGAAGGGGCCGAATTACCGGGGTAATCTCGTTCCCGATGCCCGCGGAGTGGCTCTACCGAACCTTCTCGCCCTCTCACCTCCCTCCCGCGGCTCCAGGAGCTCGGCCGCCGGGAGCAGGGCCCCCACCCCCGGGCGGGGGGTTTCCCGGGGATACCCCGCCCCGCCCCGCCCTCCGGGCCCCGCCCCGGCCCCGCCCCCGGCCCGCCGGCCCCGCCCCGCGGCCGCCGCCAGCAGGGGTCGCGCTGCCCGCCGCGAGCCGCTCAGGCGGGGGTGGGGGAAGCTCCCGCGGCGGGTCGCTTTTCTCCGCTGCTGCTGGTTGGATCGTTTCAATAAAAGTCTTTTTTCTCGCTCGCTCGCTCGCTCGCTCGCTCTCCTCCGGGGAACAGGCGGAGGCGTCAATCCGCAGTCGCCGAGCGAGAAAGCGACGCACACGCAGCGAACGGGAGCGGCCGCCCGCGGTCTCCCGAGCTCCTCCGGGTCCGGCCGCAGAGAAGAAGGAGCCCCGGTCCGGGCGGGCCGCCTCAGCCGAGCGCCGGCACCTCCCTGCCCGGCCTCGCTCCCGCCCGGGCCCCTCCGAGGGGATTAGTGGGCTGCCCGCGCGGCCCGGCGGCCCGGCGGCCCGGCGGCCCGGGAGCCATGTTGTCCGGGGGGCTCGGCAACGCGTGAGGCACCCGCGGCCCCTCCCGAAGGCTCCGGACCCGGGCGAGGGCCGGAAGGCGGCAGCGGAGGCCTGCGCCTCGGAGGCGCCGTGGGTCCCCCGCCGGCCGCTGGGACCCGGACCTGCATCCGGTCGCCGCGGGCGTCGGCGGAGCCGCTCACCCTCCGCGCCTCGCCTGGAGACGCGGCCCCCGCGCTCGCTGGTGAGTTGGCGGCTGGCGACCGCGCGGGGCTCTCCCTGCCGCCCGGCGGACCCTCGCGAGCCCCGCGGGGCGGGAGGGCGGCCGTGGCGGGGCGCCGCGGGCTCAGGCCCGGCCGGGAAGTTGAGAGAGGCAGGCGCGGCCGGGGGGGCTCGCGGGTGCCGGTGGCCCCCGGCCCCGCGCGCGATCCCCGGGGCGCCGGGGCATTTCCGGGGCTGGGCTGGGCTGGGCTGGGCTGTGGGGAGGTGACGGGCTCCTTCGCGGAGGCGCGCGCGGTCGCCGCCACCCCCGGGGCTCGCTGCCCACCTGGACCCCGGGGGAGGCGGGGGGGCGCGAGGAGGCCGAAAGTCCCCCGAGACACAGATTCCCCCCGGCGGGGGCGGGGGCGGGGGCGGGGCCGCGGGGAAGGAAGGGCGCGAGGCTGCGGGAGGTGGGCGACGAGGCGGAGGCGGCGGCGGCGGCGGCGGCGGCGGCGGCCGCGGCGCTCCCAGCTCCTTGGAGACGCGGGGGGTGTGAGCGGGTGGCGGGCGCGGGGGAGGAGCGGGAGCCCGCGCGTGGGGAGCCGCCGAGACAAAGCTGAGCGCGGCCTCCCGCCGGCGGGTCACACCCCTGAGCGCGGGGCCGCGGCGGAGGGGCCGCGAGTGCGGGAAACCCGGGGAGCCGGCGGGGAGGGGGCCTGGGCAGCCGCCCGGGGTTGTCGTCTCCGTGGCAGTTGCTTTTCTCAGCGTTTTTGTGGCCGGTGCCTTCGCTCCCCAAGTCCGCGGGCTGGCCCCGGGTCCCCCGCCCCCCGCCCCTCGCCGCCGCGTGCCCCCCCCCCCCCCCCGCGTTCTCTCCCCACCGTTCTCTGCCCACTTCTCACCCACTCCTTTTTCGGGTAAGCAGTGTTTTGCCTCCAGCCTGCGGGGAGCGTGAGCTAATGACAGGATGCCTGAGCTCGCTCTGACCCTGAACTGCCTTGAACTCCTCTCCCTCCCTCCCACCCTTTCCTTTCTGGGCTCCTGTAATGTCACATGGCCGCTAACAATTAGCTTTTCTTTCAAAAACGGCAGAAGCGTAGCCGAAACCCGTGGCGCTCCTCCGCCGTCTGTATTAATTCGTCCATCAGAGTCACGTCGTTGGTCATGGAGCTTTATCACCTCTCCGCCAAATTTTCTAGATAACAAAAGTGGCGAATTTTGTTTCGAGTCTCGGCTCTTCCTTAGGGTCAGCGGAGTGTATCCCCGGCAGCCAGACCTGCTGTCACTTATCAGTGACAGACAATGCTTTCCCCAAACTTTACGGATTCTTTCTTGAGTCTTTGTTGAGGGATTTCTTTCAAAAGGCGCTTGTGTAAGAAGGTCAAAGGAACACATTCGCGCTACTGTATTTTCGACTTGTTTTGTTGACCACCGGGCAGAGGAGAATAATGAATGGGGTTGGTTTTAAGACCTTTGATGCCTTGAGTTAACGAAAGCCTCTGTCGAAGCTAGAAATAGGTTCAAGCAAATTTTAAGAAGGAAAAAAAAATTTGCCGGCAGTAGTTTATTGGTTTTTTGTTTGTGGATGAAGTCGTATCAGTCTCTGTAATTCTAGCATCTGCATACTTAGATGTACGAGGGTTGTAACAAAAGAAAAAAAATGTGGCTATCTTTAGGGAATGGTCTTTTTATGATGGAGAATTTTGGAATATAAAAATATTATCGTTTTACCTGGTGGACTGTCTCCTAGGCCAGAAACACTAACAGTTTGAATGCTGGACCTCAAAGAAAATAGTTGAGTCTTTGAATTTAAGCTGTTTAAAAATATATATATGTATGTATGTATGTATGTATAGATATATATTTACAGCGAAAGGAAGGAGATACTGAATTATGAATGGAAAGAAATTAAAAGTAAAGCCTGTTTGATGTAGCGAAGTTACTATTGATATCATTCTAAAAACAGTCACATCTTGCTGCCATTCAAGTATTTGAAGCTATAAAAATTGTGAAGGGGATTTCAGCCTAGGGACCAGTCTCCGAACTGTGGGACTCCCTATCCCACCCTCACCACTTAACACTTTTCAGATATCCTTGTAAAATTAACAGGTTGTATCATTAATAATCAATGTTTTTATATAATACTTCTCAAAAGGCCAAAATAAAGGTACATTGTTTTTTTTTTTTTTTTTCCCCTGGGTATTTATTAGTGTTTAATTAGATTATTGAAGTTTAATTCTCTGAAGGAAATCTACTAAAAAGTTAAGTAAGATTTCTGGGTGGTAGGATTTATGGCTGAATAAAAATACAGTTCTGTATTTTCCAAATTTTTACATTCCTCTTACAGGCAGGAAAAAAAAAAGTGTATGAAGTATGAAGGCTTGTTAATAACCTAATTTTCCTATTACTAGAAGAAGCTTCTATAAAATAGTTTATTCTCATCCTTGAACCAAGGCCCAACAAAGTCACTCACTTTCAGGTGTCAGCTGTTTGAAATAGTGCAGCCTGCCAGATGTGCTCTGGTTACCTGAAGGGAGAAAGATACATAGTAAGGAAGATAAAATCGGAAGAATTGATTCAGTATATGGTAATGATCTGATAGATGGGGGTAGATTTGTACAGCACTAATCTTAGGCTAATAAATCATTGGTTTTACAAAAATAGAAAAATTTTATTTTTTGTAGTACAGAATAGTTGTGTTGACTCAACAGATTTTAATGTATGTATTTGTTGATATGTTTAGTTTTCAGATATTGCTTCAGTCCTATGACTATGGTGGAACGAGATGACCTATAAAATAATTTAGTCCGTGAGGCTTTTGTTTTTCGCCTTATTTTCAGCAATATGTTTCTCCTTTACTCATGAAATAGTGCTAACTAAACAACTGCAAGTCTTGTGAATAATAGAAACAATAATGGCAACTGAGGAAGATATTTAGAAATGAAGATGATTTCCTTTAATATTAGGAAAAATTATATGTGAATACAAATTTTTTCCCTGGTATTTTCTTTGTTATTGTCTAATAGTGCTGAATATTTATAAAGTATTATATTTTGAGTCTTTATTAGTGTTCTTCAGTCTTTATAAAAATTGCAGCATCATGTCATGGCTTATTTTTTTATTTTATTTTATTTTTTGTAGCTTTTATACTTCCATGGAGGATAAGTACTTAGCGAATGTGTTGCTGTGTTGTAGAAAAAGGACATTATATGTTAAATTCAGCTTATAAAAATAATCATTAGAGTATTTTATCTACTTTTAAAATTGCCTTCTTTCATATATATATATGACGAAAGATTAGTTTTAGGTTCTTCAAATTTTGACTGTAATTTTTACTTAAACTTTTATTTTTTTATTTTTATTTTTTATTTGTTTTTTCTTTTTTTTACTTAAACTTTTAAATGGGAAAGTTATTTAAAGTGTACTACAGATTATGGCATTTTTGTATTTTAAATGACAAAGATAAGCAATAAGTTTATGGCCTTTAAAATTACATTTTATATAGTATTTGTGAGGTTAAAAAAATCGCCAAAATAGAAAAGTTGGTTTTAGTTGACTAGCATTCAACCTACAGTTGTTGGCAATTTCTTTGAACTGGTCTTTTTTTTTTTTTTTTTTTTTTAATTTTTATGAGATGTTTACAATATTAAGCCAAGAATTCTTACTGTCATTAGAGGATTCTTTGTCATTAGTTTGCTCCCAGCCTTTTTAGTTGACAATTACTTTAATATCTATAAAATACTGACCTGGAAGGAGTAATTGCCAGCGACCAGAAAAACATAATGAATGTATCTGAGTGTGGCTTACCTTTTGCTAGCCTGTTTCCGCTAACTTGAAAAACCATAAATACCTACCAATACATCTAATCCGGGGAGTGCCTCCTATAAAAACGTTCTGTGGTAACAAATGGTACTGAATATTGTATGTGAAAAGGTAGATTTATAAATCTGTGACATATTGGGATGAATGAAATCATCTTGCTCTCCAAAGCCTCCTTTAAAAATTATTTTTTGATATAAACTGAAAGAAATTAAACTTAATTGTTTCTTTTGCTGGGTACCATGACAGGTGTTACTTTGTTTAGTGCTCATCATAAGCCCATCAGGTAAGTATTGTGCCTCATTTTCAAATAAGTACACAGAGGCCTTAAATTAATTGTCCCTAAGGTTCTACCACTATGGTGAAGCTGAGTTTTGGTGTTCAAACCATTTTATTACAATGCCTCCATAGAGATGTGATGTTAAAAAGTCTGTGTTAAGTGTCTGCTGTAGAGAGCACTATAAAGTGGTAAATTAAAATGTTCATCAAAATTAGGCTTAAATTCCATTGAATTAGTTTTTATCACACACAAAAAATTGGTCTATACAAAATGTATGAATGAGAGGATATATTTATAGCTCAAAATGGATTAAATGTAAAAAGATTGAAAGTTTTTGTAGACTTATTTTTAATCATGGATTTATCAATTAGAGTTTGGGCACAAAGTAAAATGGATTTATCAATTAGAGTTGTTTGGGCACAGAGTAAAATGAATAGGTAGTGAAAAGCAAAAATAATTATATTGCATATTTACACATTTTTATGTATATGTTTACTTATTTGATTTTACATGTGTTAAAATTAGTTTGCATTAGCATATGCCATAAAAGAGAAGACAGCCCAGATGCATGCCGTGTAGATTGCTTCAGTATTAGGTGGGAATTTTATGTTACTGGTTTTTGGGTTTTGTATTTATAAATTCAATGCATAAATTTTGATCTTGTATTTTTATCGATATATAGCTGTATACCACCAAAACTGGAAATATTAGATCACATTATACATTTTTGTAATAACTTTTCACACTGTAAACCAACCCTTATGAAGAAAAATATTGCAAATTAGTATTGTTGATACGTATCCTATCTCTTATTCCATTTGAAAAACAGAAAATGTTATTGACTTGACCTAAAGGTAGTCTGTTAAAGTGGAAGAACAGACGATTTGCTTTGTTTTGTTGTCATAAAAGTTAATTTAAAAAATTTTTGTCCACCCATTTTTTTTTTTTTAATGTAAGCTCTATGCTCAACATGAGGCTAGAACTCACAACACTGAGATCAGAAGTCACATCCTCTATACCAATTGAACCACGCATGTGTCCCTTGTCAACTTTCTAATAGCACATCCTTATTTCTTTTTTTGCACTTGTTAGTGTAAATACTTTTAGGAATGCTCCATATGCATATTTTTAAACAGTGGGAAAAGGACCCAAGAATAAATTCACTATATTCTAGGTTAGTTACTAACTCACTTTGGTCTTCTCAATCATATATATAGTCTTTCTATTCTTAAAATTGATGGTTAAATTTCTGTTAATTAGTGCAAGTTAGTGTTAAAAAAGGTTGGTAAAAATTAACATTTGTGAAAAGTCAGGTAACAACATTGAAGCTCTCCAACTTTAGAGATATTATCCTTTAAATTAGCTAATATGTAGAAAAATTAGTTAATATGTATGTTTAAGTATTATCTTTGAAGTAAACCTTTTTCATAATTCCAGATTTTAATGTTTTAATTACTGGTTTGTACTGCTGTTTCTGGTTGGAAGGAAGCCTCCTATTGATTTTTGAAGTAAAGTTTGGATTTCTTAAGCGGACTTTAGTCCTTTGAGCCTGTCTTACTGAAAAAAAAAAAAATTTTTTTTTTTTTTTTTTTTTTTTTTTGGAGAGTGGGTGAATATGGAAGGGGTGCGGAGAGAGAATCCCAAGCAGGCTCTGTGTTCAGGGAAGAGCCCCAGGAGCCCCATGTGGGGCCCAATCCCACAACCCTGAGATCACAACCTGAGCCAAAATCAAGAGTCCATCACTTAACCCACTGAGCCACCCAGGCATCCCTTATTGAAATATTTCTAATGACATAATAATAATCCTTAATGGCTTTATTGTACTTAGTACGTTTTGTTTTTCAATTCAGGGATATGTATAATCAGTATTTTTAAAGCATTTGTCGTGTCCTAGGCATTGTGTTAGTCATCGTATGTGGTATACACTGCGGTGGTATTGTGAGGTAGTACTGAGACATGTGAAATAACAGCAAGACTAGTTGATGAATGTTCTGCTCTTGGCCCTGTTCTCCTATTTTATGTGTTGCCTGGGCAATCTCATTTGAATTTAGTGCTTTTTTCTTATTACCTATATGTTGATGATCTTCATATTTATTTCTAATCCAGACCTCTTTTCTTGAATTCCTTTCTAGCTACCTTCCAGATACTGCCTCTTAGTGCTCCTTCACGAGAGCTCATTTTTTTTTTTTATCCCCTGCCTCGATTCCCAGCCAACAGTAACGTATCACTTTTAGCCTGGTGACTAAAGCCAAAACCTTTGGCAGATTGTCTTTTCTATTATGCTCTCCTCCCCCTTGTCCAGTCTGTCACACCAAATTTTGTTAATTTTATTTCTAAATATCTTTTAGATTTATCTTTTCCTGTTGTTACTTTCATATGTTAGGGTTTTGGAATGCCCCATCTAAATTATTATGTCCAATTTTTCCCATTTTAATCTATCAGTTACTCATTCTTCTTTATATTTGTATATATGTCTTTTTATCGTTCCTTCTATCCATCCATCCATGTATCCATGTCTGAAGTGTGTTTGTGTATTCTATACTAGCATTTATAGTCAGGGCTAGGATATAAAGATGAGAAAACTGGTGTATTGATGTTATTGTGCTGTGACACTTGAGAGAGATTCTCATTTTTGAAGACAAATGTCACTTCCTCTAAAGTCATCTTCAGTCTACATATGGTGATTCTGCTATAGCATTTATGTCTACCATAGTACTTAACCCATTGTTTTGTAATTATTTATAAATCTGTTTCCTAGTTGGCTTTCTGCTCCAGAGAGACCATACTTTTTTGGTATTCCCTCCAAATTACGTATTGCTTAATTGAATGATGAAGTGATGAGATTAGGAACTGGTAAATTAGGTCAATCATGGCCTAAAAAGAGTCGAGAATCAATTCTGATACAGGAGACAATAAAAACCCATCAAAAGTCTTGAATATTATTGTTACATGTAGGTGGTATTTGTGAGCATTCTTGAAGAAGCAGTTTGTAGGCCAACTTGGAGGGGCAGTAACTTGGCATTATTTGGTCTTTTTAATTACATGTAAATTGTACTAACTTGTTATCTTAGACAAATTGGAAATATAAAATTGTAATACTTATATGTAAATACCTATTTCTAAAGATCTGAAAACTCTGGTCAAGATCAAGACTAAAATTTGGTTTAACTGAGTTCTTTAGCTATGTAGTACTAGAGTTAAATGCATTTTACTGAAGTACAACATTTTTTTTTTAATTTTTATGTATTTATGATAGTCACACAGAGAGAGAGAGAGAGAGGCAGAGACACAGGCAGAGGGAGAAGCAGGCTCCATGCACCTGGAGCCTGATGTGGGATTCGATCCCGGGTCTCCAGGATCACGCCCTGGGTCAAAGACAGGCGCTAAACCGCTGCGCCACCCAGGGATCCCCTGAAGTACAAAATTGCACCCAAAAGGATAGAACAGTGTATTTGTCATTTCAGTTACCCTGATAGTTTATGTATACAGTTGACTAGGAATTTTGTTTTCTTTGGGCTTACTGTAATTAAAACCTGCTTTGTGGTCTACGTTTAAAATTAAAGACATTTCATTGATTTTTTTAAAAAATTGAGTTTAAAATTATACCTCTGTTAAAGTAGGTATATTGTTAAGATTTATTTTAGAAACCAGAGATTATGACTTGATGACATCTGGAGATGTGACATTTAAAAATGAATTTTCACAAGTTGTGAGATTCAGTGCCTTTTAATATTTCTCTATCATATGGTCTTAAAACATTAAACATTTTTATATCAGCTACATTTTCATGTTCATGATTTATTTACTGACGTTTTATCATTTCAGGAACAGTGGAGTCAGCACTGTATTTTGCAGTAGATTTTATTGTTTATAAATCTTTTTTTTAATTAAAAAAATTTCTTAAAAGTAAGCTTTAGTGCCCATTATGGGGCTTGAATTCATGACCCTGATATCAAGAGTTGCATGCTCTACTGACCAGGCACCCCTGCCCATAAACTTGTGAGCATAGCTATTTCCCTTCCATCTCCATATATTCTTATTTACATCGCTTATCTCCTCTGATCCCTTTTCTTCCCAAGAAGCTATAAAATGGTTGACACCTTTTTTATTTTATGTATAACTTTTTGGAAAAATATCTGAACTCTCATTATATAAAGTTAAAATTGGTTTATATGTGTTTTGTTTTTTTTCCTGTAAAGAAACTACTTCGGTCGTAATTGATAATTATGTGATCTTGAGCTAGTTATTTAAACTCTTAAGGGTCAGTTTCTTCTATAAAATTGGGAAATGCCAGAACCTTCTTCATGGAGCCATGGGAATTAAATGAAATGATAAAAAGTGAAAGTACCTTGTACTTAGCACTCACAGCCTGCAAGAATTACTAGTAATGGTACTAGAATTACTTTGCTGATCTACCTCTTTAGGTTGATTGATTCCTTAAGGGTAAAGAAGTGATTCGCAAGGACAGTTGAATCAAAAGCATCTCTCTGGCTTTTGAAACTATACATACCTCCTGGATTTTCTCATATGCCTCCCTGCTCCCACCTAATTTGAGAATTAGTGTTACTAATTGGTGTAAGTTGCACCCTTTAGATATATTGTGGGGAGGAGGATAGTATAGATATTGGACCAAATAATGTAGGGTATTCATTGTTGTTTCTTATCTAATGCCTGTTAGGAATAAAGCTGTTAATAATGTTTCTGATAAGTACATTGATAAGCTTTTCCTTAGGACCAACCAAATTTTTCTTGTAACCATTTGCCATGTCTGTTCCCTTCTTCAGACCTATGCTGTACTGCTTGTTTGACATCTCAGCAGTCTAGACAGTATTTGCTTTCCTTGTTAATGACTTTTATGTGTGACTCAGGTATTCTGAAGTCACAATAGAATAACCGGTCCTATAGCTTACCCATCAAAAAAAGAAAATGGTTTTTACATTTTATTCTTTGTCATAAAGTCTGCTTGGGTGTGTACTATTTATTATTTTAGGTCTTTATTATCTTACGTTCTAGGTCAGTGGCCTTAATTTGAACTTCAGGAGCACTCTTGTGATTTAGAAAAATAAACAAAAAAACAACAACTAGATATCTCCGTGTGTGTGTATGTATGATGTAAAATCTGAAACTCTGTCCCAGAACAACTGAAGTGGAATCTCTGAGCTTGGTTTTAAAATGTTACAGATAGTGTTTAGAAACACCGTTTTACGGTTTAGCACAGTATTAAGGGGGAGCAACCATCATATATAAATTAAAGGCAAAGTTATTAAAACTTTCCATCATTGTATCTTATTTTTTCTTTTATTCTTTTTTGAATCTTACAGTTTTATCATATCTTAGGGGAGTTTTCTTAACTTCATTTATAAAAGTCTTATGTCCCAAGTATTTTTTATCCTTTTAGTGAATATCTTTTTGTTTTGCTTTTTTTTACTTTGTTTTGTTAAAAGGTAAACTGAGACATGTTAATTTTTCAAAGTTTAATGAGCATATACATTGATGGAATCAAGGAGTGCCAAGCCAAAAGTTTTTACCAGTCCACCAACAGGAGCTGGGAGATGGGGGAGGTTTTTATAGAGAAGACACAGAAGCAAAGGGAATTATTTGATTGGTGATGGTTTAAGCAGTTGCTTTATTTGGAAAGCCTAGTTGGCTGTTTGTGATTGGTTGTTCTTAAGTTTCATTTTCTGATTCTTTTGCAGTGACTCTGGCTTAAGTTTTGGTTTGCCTACCTAGGTTATCAAGGCATTGGAGCCACTTAAGTCTAATGGCCTGCTTATTTAGTTAACAGTTTCTTTGAGTGTTTTCTATCTGTACATTCTCAATTATTATGTTTTTGAAAATTGTTAAACATAACATAATAATGTAGAAAATAGACCATAGTCTAAATTTTCTAGCAGTGGTTATCATCTACAAATACTCCCCTTTGTTTTTTTCATATATGGAGTTTAATATTTTTAAGACCTTTTTTTTATGATACATATATATTTTAAGTTACCAAATAATTCTTATGGCTATCATTTTCAGTGGTTATAGCAATCTTTCAAAGGAAGTTTTATCATTTCATAGTGGTTGATAATTATTAACTTACTACTTTATATTTTTCCTTCCTTTTTCCTTCAAATTATTTTGATATATACCTATTTTTATTCTACTTTTATTTATTTTCAAATGGCAGGCAAAAAAGATATAGAATACGTGTCTCTATTTTTTTCTTTCAAGCTGGTCTCTCCAAAAAAACTTCAATCCTAGATATGTCAGTGTACCTATAGGAGTTGCATCAGGAATTGGGGTAGACTTCCATTTCTTCATTGTCCAGGTTCTGTCATGTAAACAGCATATCAGTAAAAATAAGGTAACTTATGATTTAACCACTTATTCATGCTGTCACCAAAGATGGACTTAACAATTGTCCTTTTTAAAAAAGATTTTATTTTATTTTATTTACTTATTTATTTGAGAGAGAGAGAGAGAGAGAACTTGCACGTGGGGGGAGGGGCAGAGGGAAGGGCAGAGGGAGGAGAGAGAATCTCAAGCAGACTCCTTGCTGAGCACAGAGCTCAACGTGGGTCTTGATCTCAGGACCCTGAGACTATGATCTTTTTTTTAAAAAAAGAATATAGAACATAGAATATATATATATCATACAAAATGTGTTAATCAACTATATTGTTGGTAAGGCTTCCAGTCAACAGTAACCTATTAGTAGTTAAGTTTTTGAGGAATCAAAAATTAAATACAGGTTTTGGACCACACAGGGGTCAGTGCCCCTAACCGCTGCATTGTTCAAGGGTCAACTGTCCTTTCATTTTATTAAAGCTTACAAAGGATTTTTGATACATAATTTGTTTCTAAGATGGAGGTATCTTTTCTTATTGTATTTACTCTTCACAAATGATTATCTCCCTGCCCCATTCCTTTTTTAATTTGAACCCTTCACATCCTTCCACTTCTGTAGGCATTGAATAGTTTTTTAAAAATTTAACTTAATTTACTTGAATAGGTGATGTGATGAAGAACTTAAAAGTATATAGAGAGATCTTAGAGAAGTCTTGTTTTCCTTTTTGCTTTCTCTAGCCTGTTTTTCCTCCCACACCTTTTATAGATAGACATTTCCTTTCCTATCTTGTTTATCCTTCCAGTGTTTTTTGCAAATATAAGCAAATACATGTAGATTTTATTTTGGAGGTTTTTCTGTGTCTAGGTGAAGATCTTCCTTATTTTTATTTTTATTTTTATTACTTTTTTTTTTTTTTGCAGTTTTATACCTTTATTTGACAATCAGCAATTAGTTCTCAAACACATTAACAGTCTGTAGATTTTTGAAAGTGGTGACAGGTACGTAGGTAACCAGCGTGTAGAGCTTGTTTGGTGAATCTTCATCCTCGTTACGTTTTCTGGACAGCTGCACACGGATATGGTATGGAGCATTCCTTATTCCTTTGGCCCAGACAGCTTTGTTGAGCCTGGTGTCAATGTGCACATCTGGAGTTCCCATCTCCTTAATGCAAATTTACGGATCTCTTTGAGTGCCTGAGGGGCACGCTTCTTGAAACCCACTCCATGGATACGTTTGTGAATGTTGATGGTATATTCTGGTCACTATCTCGTTGATGGCAGAACGGCCCTTCTTCTCGCCACCCTTCTTTGCGGGAGCCATTCTGCCGGGCCCTAGTTGGAAAGGATCTTCCTTATTTTTAATAGCTGAATTTTACACTTGTGGATGAGATAATTAAGTCACTTAGTCCTGTGAGGACACGTGGGTTGTTTCTTACCTTTTGCTATTACAATACCAAATGAATAACATAATACAGCATTTTGTACTTACATAAGCAAGTGCATGATTTAGTTTCTAAGAACAAGGATCAGTCAAGTGATAAATACATCTGTACACATGTTTCCTTGCTCTGTCAGCTGAGAGGGCCTAGAAGAAAATGACACCCCAGTAGCAGTGAGCACAGCTAGTGCCCCGATCTTGGTTTCTAATACTGTTCTCCCATAAAAGGAACCAGAGCTCTGGAGAAATGACTGATTCCAGGACTGGGACAGGAAATATAATAATGCTGAAAAGTTAGGAAATACTACAACAAAAACAATGAAATATGTAAAACACATATAGGAGCCAACTCAAAGAATTTCCAGTAACTAATAATAGAATAATTTGAGCAACAAAAGTGAAATTGAATTTTAAAAATTAAATTATAGTTCAATTATAAAATAATATGCATGAATCCGTTCTGATAAAAATAAAAGGCAGAGAATAAACATATCTCCTATGCAGAGGAATTATAAATAATTTATGTAGGTACTTAGTCCTCAAAGATATATAACAGAATTCTCTTAAGTACTGGAAAAATATGGAAAAGAATAACTTGACATGGGAGAAACCTGATGAACACTACCTCAATTGTGTGACCAACGTTTAATACTATTAAGTATACAGTGTTGGATGTTCTACAACATACCTGAACAGTACTTCTTAAAACTGTCAAGGTCATCTGAAACAGGGGAAGTCTACTGTCACAACCAACAGGAGCTGCAGAAGACATGACAGTACAATAAAGTGAAATATAAATAGAATGGGCTTAAAAAAAAATAAAGAGTGGGCTTTAGTCCAAAATGTCACCTTTGGTTGATTAATTGTGACAATTATACCATGATAATATAAGACCTTAATTGCAGAATCTAGTAATTGTATGTACTATCTTTGCAATTTTCCTATAAATCTAAAACTATTTTAAAATATTTTTCTAAAAAAGATGGATCTGTAATTCTGTTAGGTATAGTCATATTCCTGTTATGTATCTAAATGTTTAAGAGGCTTATTTTCCCATGCTTTACCAACTGAATGTGTTGTCAGACTTTTGGAATTTTGATAGATTTGAACTGGTGTAATTCAGACTGTTATGTTTCTCTCATTATGAATGATTTGAGTATTTTCTCATACGTTCAATGGACATTTTTCTCCCTTCTGTGAACTCTCACGTCTTTTGTTTATTTTTCTGTTAGGTTTTGGTTTTTCTCTTCTTTGTTTCAGGAGTTCTTTATAGAGAAGTTAGCCCTTCGTGTAATATAGGTTGCCAAAAATATATTTTTTCATTCTTTACTGTGTTTCTTATGCAAAATTTTTCCTTTTTTATATGGCGATATTTTTCTCTTATGTTTCTGGACTTTGAAACATAATTAGAAAAGTCTTCACCACTCTAAGATTATAATGGAATTCATCTATATTTTCTCTCAGTACTGTGGATTCCATTTTTACATTTAGATCTTAATATTTGAATTCTTCAGTTCCTCCCAAACATTGAAGCATTCTAAATGCTTAACTTTCTTTCAAATTACTCCTATATAGGCATCCTTATGGGCTTATATTGCTTTAAATGATTTATAGTAAAAGAAATGCTCATACATTTACTCTTGGTTGATAAAAAGTCTTTACTTTCTGGAAAATGTATTAAATGTTTCATTGTGACTTAATTCCACCTCATGGTTTAAAAATAATTTTACTGTAGTGAAAATTCCTTTAAAATTTCTCGTCGCTGTTAAATTGTAGTAAATTCAGCATTTTTTTTCTTTTACTGATTATTAGTGTTGCAGATTATTCACGTATTCAGTTTTTTCCCCATCCATTTTCTCCTAAGATTACTGCTTCAGTTATTAAACCTGTGTGATTTACTTTCTCTTGTCCTCAGAACTCCTCACTGGTTTTATGGCTGCTCTGATACTCATATCTCTTTATTTGGTATTACTTAGAAATTTTATTTGTAGGCCAAATACCTGTTTTAACTCATTAAGAAAATGGGACCAATAGTGTTAGCAGTTGGTGCCTAATGTAGGATGATGATTTCTTATGACCTTTTGTATAGGTATTCATATTTTCCTCACATTACATGTGATGAAACTAGTATTACTGAACAGAATTTTAACAGATATTTGGTGGGAAACTGTTTGGTAGTGCTGTGGAATATTGACTCTTAGAAAATACCACCAGAAATGACCTGGTGAATTTATTGCATAAAGGAGAGAACTACCTTTACAGAGTTGGTAGGATCTGCTAGGGAAAGGGGAGGGTGTGTGAGTGAAGTAGGAAGGGAGAGCAAAGTTGGGATATTTATTGAGGATTTGAAGTCTTTAAGACCGCTATTTCAGTGCAGGAACTGAACTAGTAAGGATTATGAATGATATATAATAGTTTAGGATTGATAGATCTAGCAAAGCAAGGGTTTTGAGGTGAGATTTTTTTTCAAAGTGTTTGAGAAAGTGAATGGTTATTTGCAGCTATTTATTAAAAAGTTGAATAGTGTGCTGTTGGTTTATATGGGGTTTTGGGGAAGTTCCTGAAATGAACAATGAAGTTATTTGCAAATCTTATCTGCCTGGACAAGAGTTTCCTGGAATAGTAAAGTCATGTTGTTGAGGACAACTGAATAGTGATGTCAATGTAGACTGTAAACTCTGGATGTAGATGGTTTCAGTTCTCCCTACCCATTCAGAACCACAATAAAGTTGGATTGTAATTATAAAAAGTATAATTCTTAGGACCAGCTACTAAGACAATATATTCCTTTGGTGAGGGGTTTGACATTGAATTCCCCCAAAGAATGAGGCCTAACTTTGATAATTAAGTTGTCTGAGACACCTAAGTAGGCAGTTGGATATAGGGGTCTGCAACCAAGAAAAGAGATACAAAAGAATCAGAGATGGAAATTTGGGAGTTACTGTTTAGATTGAATTCTTGTGCCTAGATAAGTTTGTCTAAGGAGGAAGCATGGAGTGAGAAGAAAAATACTTGAGCCTTAGACGTTCTAGTGCCTGATAGCTATATGTATGTGGGTGTGTGTGTGCACATGCATACATGTGTGCATGCGTGCAAACCTGTAAAGGAGTGGCTAGAGAGGTTGGAAGAAAGCGAGGATATGTGATCTCTGGAGATGTGGCTGAAAAGTAATGGTCTCAGAACATGAAGGGCTTATATGTCTAGGTGAAGAAAGACCTTTTGGCTCCAGTGGTGAATTTTCACCCAACAAGTTCTGTGCTTGTACAAAATACAGACTGTTCACAACAATATTCAATTATGACATTCTTTACATAAGAATTGCCTAATGGGAATTTTTTTTTTAATTTATTCATGAGATACAGAGAGCAGAGACATAGGCAGAGGGAGAAGCAGGCTCCAGTGGGGAGCTAGATGTGAGACTGGATCCTGCCTGGATCATGCCCATAGCCAAAGTCAGATGCTTACCCACTGAGACACCCAGACATCCCGCCTAATGGTAAATTGTTTGCAGGGTAGTTATTTGAAATTAAGAATATTTTATTAGAAATAATTTTACTAATTCCCACATTACCCCGTAAAAATTAATCTCTCATTTTGACTGTGGTTGGGGAGAGATCAGTAGTATATAGCCTGCAATTTAATTACAGTACATCTATTTGGTGTTAATGCTTCAGGAGTGTATGGTGGAAGAAGTAACATTTATTGAATGCCTACAATGTGCTAGGCATAGTCCATACATTCTAAATTATATATCATGTCTTTTTGAAGTATTTTTTTATTTCCTTCCCCAAAGAGGGATAAATTAAGGTTGGATTTCCCAGTGAGACTTTCCTCAGTGTCTCTATGAAGGATTTGAACCCTGGTTAGGCTTATTCTCAGTTTTTCCTGAACCAGATGGACTTCCTGTGTGCTATATAAACCCTTGGTCAACCAATGCCATGGTTGTATGCAATAAACATTTCACCTGCTGTTAATTAAATGTAGACATATGTTACCTTTCAGCTTTTGAGGAACAAAATTGAACAGGTATTAAGCAATATAGTGAAGCAAAGAAGAAAGGATGTAGGCCCCACTCAGTCTTTGATTAACTAGGATCTTTGATCATAATCCATTTAATTCCTCTTAAGGGAGATATTCAGGTTAAAGAACAGTATCCTATTTGACAGAATTCTGGTTAATTCAGACATTAATGTTTTTTATTTTTATTTTTTATTTTATTTTATTTTTGACATTAATGTTTTTTAAGTGTTTTTCTCTATCCTCATGAAAATCTTTTTAAAAAGTCTGTTATTAACGGGTATACACATTTTGCCCTCTTTTTTTCTTCATTTCACCTTACTTCCACTGTTGGCAAGGGAAGTTGGTCACTATACAGTAGGATTTGTCTTAAAGCTTTCATAAAGAGCTAGTTTTTTAAAAATGTGATAAACTATTATTGTGTCATCAGTGACAGAGTAGCACATTCAGTTGTTTAGATATGTTTTGGTGAGAAAAGTTAGAAAGTTGTCCGTATGCCTTAAGAGCAGATTCATTTTTATCTCGTGCTGGGCATGGCTAAGAACATTCTCAGTGGGAGAATATTACAATAAATATTTACAAAGTGGGAGATATGAGATTTGAGCTTTGAAAATGTTTAGAAGACAACACAATTATTTGGTGGTAACTGAAAAATATGTCATCTGAATAGAATTAAATTGCTATTTTTGAAGGGAATTAAAGTTTCATTCTTACAGTACCTATATGAATATGACCTTTTAAGTATCTAAACATTTTTATGTCTTTCTATTCAAATGAGGTCCCTGAAATGCTTTTTAATTTTCTTACTTGTTGGAGTTAGGAGGCGTTTAAAAGAGTGAATGAAAAAAAAAAAAAAAGAGTGAATGATTAAGCTGAGCCCCACAGGATATCTTTACATTAGTGGAGTCATCATATTATCACCATGTGCTAAAGTCTGATCTTTTCAGTTTGCTGAGCAGTTCATTTTGAGGTGTTGTGGTACTGTAGAATCCTTTGTTACTTAAGGATAAAGTAGAGCATCATTTCAGAAAGACATGGTGAGAAATAATTTGGCTTGATATAACCAATTTTGCAGAGATATGAGTGATAGGATGAGGGTAGGGAGGGACACAAGATTTAAAAAAATATTTCAGTCCTTAAGAAGTTTATAATATGGTGAAACCCAGGAACTTTCCATTTACATAGTTCACTTAATTCTGATGAGTAAATCAATTTAGAAGACCAGATTTTAGATTTGAGGATTGGTCGAGAATGGCCTTAGAACAGCAGCTTTTGTTTTGTTTTGTTTTAATGGTGTATTTTATTTTTTTTATGGTTTTGGCCTTTTAGGTTTTATTTGAGCGTTAAATTAGTTTCAAGTATACAACATACTGATTCAGCAATTCACATATCACCTGGTGCTCATCACCACAAATGCACTTCTTATTCCTCCTCATCTGTTTAACCCATCCCCTATATCCTCCTCCCCTCTGGTAATCATCAGTTTGTTCTCTGTAGTTAAGAGTCTGTTTTTTGATTTGTCTCTTTTTCCCTCCTTTGCTCATTTGTTTTCTTTCTTAAATTCCACATGCGTGAAATCATATGTTATTTGTTTTTCTCTGACTTATTCCACCAGGCATTATATCTCTAACTCCATCTATGTTGTTGCAAATGCAAAAGATTTCATTCTTTTTTATGGCTGAATAATATTCCATTACACACACACACGCATACATATGTATATCTCACTTCTTTATCCATTCATATATTAGTGGATACTTGGGCTGCTTCCATAATTTGGCTATAGTTAATAATACTGCTATAAACATACAGGTGCACCTATCCCTTTGATTTAGTATTTTTGTATTCTTTAGGTAAATGCTTGGTGGTGCAATTCCTGGGTCATAAGGTAGTTCTATTTTAAAATTTTGATGAACCTTCATACTGTTTTCCACAGTGGCTGCACCAGTTTGCATCCCCACCAACAGGGCAGAGGTTTCCTTTTTCCCACATTCTCACCAACATGTTTCTTGTGTTGTTTTTAGTCACTGACAAGTGTGAGGTGATATCTCATTGTAGTTTATTTGCATTTCCCTGATGGTAAGTGATGATAAACATCTCTTCATGTGTCTGTAGGCCATCTAGATGTATGTCTTCTTTGGAGAAATGTCTGTTTCTTCTGCCTTTGTATTTTGTTCGCTTGTTTTTAAGATTTATTCTAGAGAGAGAGAGAGAGAGAGCAGGGGGAGAGGCAGAGGGAGAGAATATCCAATATCCATGAGATCAGGACCTGAGCCAAAGCCAAGAACTGAGTGCTCAAGCAACGAAACCACCCAGGCATTTTCTGCCCATTTTCTAATGGGATTTTTTGTTTTTTGGGTGTTGAGCTTTCTAAGTTCTTCATATATTTTAAATATTAACCCTTCATTGGATATGTCATTTGCAGATACCTTCTCCCATTTTGTAGATTGCCTTTTGGTTTTAGTGATTGCTTAATTTGCTTTGCTGTGCAGAAGCTTTTTAATTTGATGTAGTCCCGATAGTTTATCTTTGCTTTTATTTCCTTGTCTCAGGAGACATATCTAGATAAATACTGTGTTGGCTGATGTCAGAGAAGTTACTGCCTGTGTTCTCTTCTAGGATTTTTATGGTTTCTGGTCTCCTATTTAGGTGTTTAATCCATTTTGAATTTATTTTTGTGTATGGTGCAAGAAAGTGGGCCACTTTCTTTTGCATGTTGCTGACTGGTTTTCTCAACACCATTTGTTGAAGAGACTTGTCTTTTTCCCATTGGATATTCTTTCCTATGTCAAAGATTAATTGGCCATATAATTGTGGTTTCATTTCTGGGTTTTCTGTTCTGTTCTATTGATGTATGTGTCTGTTTTTGTGCCAGCATCATACTGTTTGGATTACTGTAGCTTTATAATATAACTTGAAGTCCAGAGTTGTGATGCCTCCAGCTTTGCTTTTCTTTTTCAAGATTGCTTTGGTTACTTGGGGTCTTTTGTGGTTCCAAACAAGTTTTAGGATTGTTTGTTCTAGTTTTGTGAAAGATGCAGTTCGTATTTTGATAGCATTTGCATTAAATGTGTAGATTGCTTTGGGTAGTATAGACATTTTAACAATATTTGTTCTTTAAATCCTTGAAAAGAATGTCTTTCCATTTCTCTGTATCATCTTCAATTTCTTTCCTCAGTGTGTTATAGTTTTCAGAGCACAGATCTTGCACCTTTTTGGTTAGGTTTATTCTTAGGTATCTTAGTATTTTTGGTGCAATTGTAAATGGGATTGTTTTCTTAATTTCTTTTTGTGTTGCTTCATTATTAATATATAGACATATAACAGATTTCTGTACATTAGTTTTGAATCCTGAGGTTTTACTGAATTTATCAGTCCTAGCAGGTTTTTTTTGTTTTGTTTTGTTTTGTTTTGTTTTGTTTTTGTGGAGTAATTAGTGTTTCCTATGTATGGTATCATGTCTTTGGTAAATAGTGAAAGTTTTGCTTCTTTACCAATTTAGAGGCCTCTTATTTCTTTTTATTGTCTGAATGCTATGGCTAAGAATTTCAGTACTATGTTGAATTCAAATGATGAGTGTGGACATCCCTGCCTTATTCCTGACTGTAGAGAATAAGCTCTCAGTTTTTTTTTTTTTTTTCCCATTTAGGATAATATTAGCTTGAGTTTTTCATATATGGCTTTATAATGTTGAAGTACATTCCTCTAAAATTACTTTGTTGAGGTTTTTTTTTATCATGAATGGGTGTTGTACTTTGTCAAATGCTTTTTCTACATCTATTGAAATGATCATATGGTTCTTATCTTTTATTTTTTTTTTTTAGATTTTATTTTTAATTAATCTATACACCCAACTTGGTGCTTGAAGGGTGGACATTACATTTATTGAACCAGCCAGGTGCTCCTCCTTTCTCATATTGATGTGATGTATCATGTTGATTGATTTGCAGAGATTGACCCACCTTTACACCCCAAGAATAAATCTCACTTCATCTTGGGGAATGGTTTTTATAATGTATTGTTGGATCTGGTTTGCTAATATTTTGTTGATTTTTGCATCTGTGTTCATCAAGGATATTGGCCTGTAGTTCTCGTTTGTGGTGGTGTCTTTATCTGGTTTTGGTATCAGGGTAATGGCCTCGCAGAATGAATTTGGAAATTTTCCTGCCTATTCTATTTTTTGGAATAGTTTGAGAAGACTAGGCATTAACTCTTCTTTAAATGTTTAGTAGAATTTGCCTGTGAAACCATCTGGTCAAACTTTTGTTTGTTGGAAGTTTTTGGATTACTGATTCAGTTTCTTTGCTGGGAATTGGTCTGTTCAGATTTTGGATTTCTTGTTTCAGTTTTGGTAGTTTATATGTTTCTAGGAATTATCCATCTTCTCTAGGTTGCCCAATTTGTTGGCATATAGTTTTTTAGACTATTCCCTTGTAATTGTATTTCTCTGAGGTTGGTTGTTATTTCTTCCCTCTCATTCTTATATATTGGAGTTATTTCTCTTTTGTTCTTTGTAACTCTTTCTAGAGGTTTATCAATTGTATTGATTTTTTTTTTTTCCTCAAAGAACCAGTTCCTGGTTTCATTGATCTACTGTTTTTTTTTAGTTTCTTTATTACTCATTTCTTCTCTAATCTGTATTATTTCCTTCGTTCTGTTCATTTCAGGTTTTGTTCTTTTCCTGACTCTGTTAGGTATAATAAGTTGTTTGAGGTTATTCTTGCTACTGAGGCCAGTATTGCTATGAACTTCTGTCTTAGAACTGCTTTTGTTGCATCCCAAAATACTTGGACCACTGTGCTTTCATTTTCATTTGTTTCCTTGTATTATTTTATTTCTTCTTTTATTTTCTTATTGACCTACTCATTGCATAATAGTATATTATTTATCTATGTATTTGTGGTCTTTCCAGAATTTTTCTTGTGGTTGACTTCTAGTTTCATAGTGTTGTGGTCAGGAAAGTTGCATGGTATGACTTTGATGTTCTGAATTTGTTGAGACTTGTTTTGTGGGCTAATGGGAAATACGTTCTGGAGAGTGTTTCATGTACACTTCAAAAGAATGTGTATTCTGCTGTTTTAGGATGGAATGTTCTGAATGTATCTGTTAAATCCATCTGGTCTAGTGTGTCATTCAAAGCCATGTTTCCTTATTGAGTTTGTTTAGATGATCTGTCCACTGATGTAAGTCCCCTATTATCGTATCATTATTGATTAGTTCCTTCATGTTTGTTATCAAATGTTTTATGTATTTGGGTGCTCTTATGTTGGGTGCACAAATATTTACAGTTGTTTTATCTTCTTGTTGGGTTGTCTCCTTTATTGTTATATAATGTTCTTTGTTTCCAGTTTTCTTTTGACACCCATTTGCATGATAAATGTTTCTCCATCCCCTTACTCTCAATGTGCTGGCATCCTTAGGTCTAAAATGAGTCTCATTTTTAAGATAAGTCTTGTTCTTTCTTAAACCTTTTCTGTCACCCTATGTTTTTTGGTGGCATTTAGTCCAATTTCATTCAGAGTAATTATTGATAGGTATGTATTTATTGTCATTTTATTATTTTGTGTTTTTTTCTGAAGATTTTTCTCTCTTTCTTTCATGGTTTGTTGATTTTCTTAAGTGATAGATTTGGATTTCTTTTTCTTTATTCTTTGCGTATTAGTGGTTTTTGATATAAAGTTACCATCAGGTTTGTATTAATCTGCATATAGCAGTCTATAGTAAGTTGATGGTCATTTATGTTTGAATCCATTCTTTATTCCTCTTCTCACATTTTATGTATATATTGTTGTATTTTACATCCTTTTATTTTGTGAGTTTCTTGACTGATTTTTTACAGAAATACTCATTTTTTACTGCTATTGTGTTTCATACCTTTATACTGTTACTTTTGGTCTCTCCTTTCCACTCAGAGAGTCCCCTTTAATATTTCTTGTTGGGCTGGTTTGGTAGTCATGAACTCCTTTAGTTTTTGTTTGTCTGGAAATCTTTATCTCTACTTCTATTTTGAATCATAGCCTTGCTGGATAGGGTTTTCTTGACTGTAGATTTTTCTCATTTAGCACCTTGAATGCATCATGCCAGGCCCTTCTGGCTTGGAATGTTTCTACTGAAAAATCCCCTGCTAGCCTTATGGTTTTCCCTTTTAAGTTCTGTCTCCTTTTGTCTTTCTGCTTTTAAAATTTTCTGTCACTATATTTTGCCAGTTTAACTAGTCTGTCTTGGGATGAATCTGCTTTTGTTGATTTTGATGGAAGTTTTCTGTGCCTCCTATTTGTTTTCTTCCCCAGATCAGGGAATTTTTTAGTTATTATCCAAATGAATTTTCTGTCCCCTTTCTCTTTCTTCTTTTTGGACTCCTGTAATTTGGATGTTTTTACGTTTGGTTAAGTCACTATGTTCCTTACATTTATTCTCATTTTGCATAATTCTTTTTGCTCTCTTTTGTTCAGCTTGATTACTTTATATTACTCTGTCTTCTCAGTAATTCATTCCTTTGCTTCTTTCAGCCTTTCATTCCATCAAGAGTGTTTCTCATTTTGTTTATTGAGCCCTTTATGTCTGCTGTTATTTATCTCTCTGTAAGGGTCTTACTCAAGTCTTCCACTTTTTTCTCAAATCAGTGAGTACCCTAATGATCATTGTTTAAAATCCTGTAAAATCAGATGTATTACTTATATCTGTTTTGATTAGATCTCTGGCCATGACCTTGTCTTGTTTTTTGATTTGAGACATTTTTCTCTGTCTTCTCATTTTAAGTCTTACTGCCTTTTTCTTTGTGTTAGAAAAGTCAGCTTAAATCTCCTGTTCTTAAGGTAATAATGGCCTTATGAAAAGAGGTTCTGTAATGCCCTGCTGTGTAGTGTCTCCTGTTCCCCAGGGCCTGGCACTTCAGAGAGTGCCTCCAGTGTGTGTTGTGTGCACTCTCCTTTTGTATTCTGGGTGCTCTATCCTTCAGGCCAATAGTGTGCAGAAGCTTTACTGCTATGGGCAATGTTTTGTCTCTGGCCTGAATGTGGTGAGTATTAACCTTGTGTGCTCTTCTCTGTTTGTGAAATGAGACCTGTTGCCACAGCCACCAGAACCAACGCCCCACAGAACTCCTGGGTCGGGAGACTGGGTATAGGCAGGAGTTTGGGCTGGTCTTGTTGGGGAGGGGGCTCACCTTGCCAAGGCAAGTAAGTCTGGAAAGGGTGTGGTTCCACTGGAGCATTAGAAGGCAGGGCTTGGTGTAAGCAATTAGGTAGCTGGTGGTGGTGCTACACTGATAACCTCAGGGGGCCTTCTCTCCTCACAGAGAGGGAAGGATAGCCTCTCCATGAAGGCCGCCTCTCTGGGACATGCTCAAGATGAGCAAATCAGCTACCACCGTGTGCCCTAGGAGCTCTTAAGATCGCTGTTTCCATGCTGTATGTCCATGGGTTGTTTGCCTTCATTCTAAGAGCAGCACAGTGCCCTTGGGGCTCTATCCCAGCCAAGCCTGCTGACCACTAAAATTCCAAGCTTTAACTCTGTTAGTTGCAAGAACTCAAGAACTCAAGCCCTTCTCCCTTTCCAAGACAGTTGCTGTGGAGATTGACTTTTCCCTGTGTGCTGGGCTGTCTTTCATCCTTCTCTGCAACTGTGTCTCTCTCCCCACCTCAGTGGCCAACATCTGTTTCTCTCCCAAGCCCTGTCTCTGTACTTCCTACCTTTTTAAGTGTGGCTTCTTCTCTACTTTTAGTTGTGGAGTTTGTTCTGCTGGTCTTTGGGTCAATTTTGGGGGTGTTTAAGATTATTTGATGGTTACATAGTTGTATTCATGGGACAAGGTGAGCCTAGGGTCTCCTACCATCTTTCATCCTCCATCTAGAGCAGCAGCTTTTTCAACCTTTTTCGTCTCTGGACTTCTTTATGTTCTTTAATTTTAATTTACTTAAAATGAAACAAATTAATCACAGTGCATATTTTAAATGAAAAATAACTTTAAAAACATGGCAATAATATTACCGTTGTTTTATGTATTTGTAGATCTCTTTCCTGTCTAGCTCAATAGGAAACAGCTGGATTCTCTCCTCTACTTTTGCATTTCCACCTGTTGCAATATTCCATGCAGTGTAGTTTTTGGAAAACTCTGCTGTACACTTGAGAGAAAAGTGAGAAAGGCAAGTAACTTCTTAGTATCACTATAAAAATAATTTTGATCTCAGGACCAGACACCCCTGTAAAGATTTTACAGATTGCACTTTGAGAACTTATGAATCAAAATGAAATTGGATCCTAATCCCATGCTTGACCTTCTCTCAGTTGGATATTCTTAGGGGCAATTTTTTTTAAAGATTTTATTTATTTATTTATGAGAGACACAGAAGGAGAGAGGCAGAGATACAGGCAGGGGGAGAAGCAGGCTCCATGCAGGGAGCCCAATGTGGAACTCCATCCCGGGTCTCCAGGATCACACCCTGGGCTGAAGGTGGCACTAAACTGCTGAGCCACCTGGGCTGCCTTTAGTAAACTGCAATTGGAGTATTCTATATATGGCCAGATTTTATTAGCAACTGAATATAACTCTATCTTTTTTAATTCCCATGAAAGCCTAATGAGTTGGTGTTGCTCCACAATGCTAAGTGAGGAAACAGACTCAAAAATTTTAGCAAATTTGCCTGAGATCACATTGTTTGCAAGTCTGGCCATTTCCAATTGATAATGCCTAAGTGACAGTAAAAAGGAACGAAAGGTACAAAAGAACCAAAGCCTATATAGCTCCAAGGCTATTCAAAGTAGAAGATACCCAGAAGTAGATTCCAGAATTGGAATTTGGTGAGTTACTGGAGCTTAACAAAAATTGCCCCTAAGAGGGCAGCCCGGTGGCTCAGCAGTTTACTTGGAAAATTAAAAGGATATTTTCTGTTTATGTTTCTTATCTTGGCGATCAGAAAATATCTTTAAGAATTAGTGGGCAACAGGATTGGCCTATACTCAAATCTTAGGAGGCACCGTGCCCAGAGAGGGCCCCAAAGCTGTTTTGCTGGCTCTGGAGCAGCTGACTAACCAGATGTATAGCACATCGATCTGGTCATAATTGCTTTCATCCTAGAGCAGAGCAAGTTAACACAATTTAGATCAAGAGCCACATAAGAAGATCCTGACCTCAGGATAACCTCTCATTTCCTACCTTTGAAACAAGGAACAATTCCTAACTTCTAGCCACCAAATTGCATGGGAACATATAGCTACATCTAAAGATTGTGACCTTTTGACTTTCTTTCTTTCTTTTTTTTTTTTTTTTGGTGTCTGATCTTATTTATTTTGTCACTCTTAGAGAATCTCATTTTTGACTGGACTCAGACTTAGAGGTAGAAGCTCTCAGAAAGGACAGCCTCCGTCTCTCGGCAATCTGTTCCTGGTGTTTTTCTTTGGCCTCCTTCATTCTCTTGGCCAAAAGTTTAGCATATTCTGCAGCCTCTTCCTTATTTTTCTTAGTACACTGTTTTTTCAAAGCAATACGCCGACGTTTGTGTTGGAGGACACGTGGAGTAACAAGACGCTGAATCTTGGGTGCTTTGGTTCTAGGTTTCTTACCTTCTTTGTTTAGGGGCTTTCTAACAACATACTGGCGGACATCGTCTTCTTTTGACAGATTAAAAAGCTTTTGGATTCTGCTGGCTCTTTTGGGCCCCACGCGACGAAGCACAGTAGTATCCGTGAGTCCAGGAATATCCTTCTCCCCTTTTTTCACAATAACCAAATTGAGAACACTGAGATTGGCATCCACAATGCAACCCTGAACAGATTTGCACTTCCTCTCTCCAGTCCTCCTGTGTCGGTAGCAGGAATGCCCCTTACTCAGCAGCAGGCGGATGCGGCCGTTGGTCAAGACAGCCTGCTTCATGGGGAAGCCTTGTTTGTCATTGCCACTACTGATTCGCACCACGTAACCCTTCCATTCCTCACCCAGAGCATCGGCAGCAACTTCTGTGGCCATATGCTTCTCATAAAAGGTACGCAGTTTGCGTGCATCATCCACTTCAATGAGTTTCTGGCAGCCAGTAGCTGGGAAAGAGATGTTCAGCTTCATCCTGATGCGGCCTACCGCCTCGGAGGTGCCACGAAAAAGAGCACCTTTTGACTTTCTTAACACTTTATACAGATGGATTCAGAATAATAAACAATAGTTTTAACCTACTGTTCTTTGTTGAACAGAGAAATAATCCTTCCCCTTCTCTACTTATTTTTTCCTATTGAAATCTTTCTAGACCATTTCTATAGATGCAGTAGACCTGAGACTTTATAAACTCATCCTTTTCCAAAAAAAGCATACCAAAAGTGTGACAACTCTTTTGTCTGTGTTAGACAGCAAATCATTGTTTCTTGATACACACATTTTCAGATCATTGCTCTTGAATGATTATTATTCTCTACATATTCCTGCTGGGTTTTATGGAGCTTTATTTTCTAGAGATTTCAACTTCATTTCTGCTATGATGCACATGGTAGAATAGATAATTTCATATATGGAAAACTATAAGTTACTGGATAGACAAGAGGGATCCACAAAAAATTGTGAGCAATTTTTTAAGATTTTATTTATTTATTCGAGAGAGAGAAAACAAGTGGGAGAGAAACATGCAGACTCTGTGTTGAGCGTGGAGCCCAACTCAAGGCCCTGATTCCTGGACCAGAGCCAAAACCAAGGGTCAGACGCATAACCAAGTGAGCTGCCCAGGTGCCCCAGTTGTGAACAATTTCTAACTCATTAACTATAAAGCCACTTTCATTTTTGGGAATTTAAGGTTATTATAGAAATAACCTTAAATGTAGTACATAAAGTGCAGTTCACATATTTCTTACTTTGATGATAAGAAATTCAAGTGCTTAAAACATGAGCACGGAATACTTATTGAAAGCATTAATTACACAATCGAGAACTGTTGTTTTACTTTGTAAGTCTTCCTGATACCAAAGGAACTACCACCATAGTAGAAGTCTCTGTGCTTGACTTTTGGAAGATATACTGAGTTGGGGAAAAAAAAAAAAGGAAGGGCAACAATCATTAAAAATGTCATGAAATGGGATCCCTGGGTGGCGCAGCGGTTTGGCGCCTGCCTTTGGCCCAGGGCACGATCCTGGAGACCCGGGATCGAATCCCACATCGGGCTCCCGGTGCATGGAGCCTGCTTCTCCCTCTGCCTGTGTCTCTGCCTCTCTCTCTCTCTCTCTCTGTGACTATCATAAATAAATACAAATTAAAAAAAAAAGTCATGAAATGAGAGGAAAAAGAAATACGGAAGTAATAAAATGTATTGAGGTGTTTTGTAAGCATTGTAATTTTGTTGACTTACGTAGTTAGTATCTTTCTACTTAGAAAAAAACAACAGGACCCAGACGTTTACACAACATCACATCCTTTGGAGTTGTATACCTTTCTGTTGACTGATGGCATTAAACCACCTATAATTTTGCTAAATCCTCATAGGCCACTGATACATATTTTCTAAGTGTCCAGAGTTACAGCTATGTGATATTCCTGACTTATGTAGGATCAAATTATGGATCTTAGCCTTAGCCGGTTACCATTAACTGACTTTGTTTTGGCAGTTGACTTTTTTTTTTTTTTTAAGATTTTATTTATTTATTCATGAGAGACACACACACAGAGGCAGAGACACAGGCAGAGAGAGAAGCAGGCTCCATGCAGGGAGCCTGATGTGGGACTCCATCCTGGGCCTCTAGGATCATACCCTAAGGCAGGCCCCAAACTGCTGAGCCTCCCAGGCATCCCAGGATAGTTTACTTTATTAAATAGCAGCTTATAATTCCACTTAGTTTTCAAAGATGCTTTTTATTTTCTTCATGTCTATTTGTCCTGTATGTTGCAATACACTAGATAGAATGACATATTATATAGTATATAATGTTATTATATCAGTGGCTGTGGTTTATTATACTTAGAACTAAAAGACTTCAGTATATAACCTAGTCCTGTATTTGAAGGACTGGGTTATAATGTCCATAAAAGTAATCACAGAAATGACTTGCTATGTAGCAAGGTAACACCTGTGTTCATATAGTAATGAGTGTGCCCTGTTTCTCTGATGGAGTGTCTGATACTTGACAGTACTGTTTTCAAAGAGTTCATTGATAATTATAAATAATTTTATTTAAAAATACACTGGGTAGGTCTTTTGGGTGGTGCCCTCTGCACATTCTCTGCATCCCTTGTAGCCATCCCTCTGCACACTCTCTGCATCCCTTGTAGCCATGCCTCACAAAATTGAAGAATTCAAAAACTTTCTGCTCATGGCCAGGCTAAAGGATGCCAAATCTGTCAAGATCAGGAAAAATGTGGATAATGTGAAGTTTAAAGTTTGATACAGGGATCCCTGGGTGGCGCAGCGGTTTGGCGCCTGCCTTTGGCCCAGGGCGCGATCCTGGAGACCTGGGATCGAATCCCACGTCGGGCTCCAGGTGCATGGAGCCTGCTTCTCCTTCTGCCTGTGTCTCTGCCTCTCTCTCTCTCTGTCTCTGTCTCTCTGTTACTATCATTAAAAAAAAAAAAATTAAAAAAAATAAAGTTTGATACAGCAGATACCTTTATACATTGGTCATCACAGATAAAGAGAAAGAAGAGAAACCGAAGCAGTCCCTGCCCCCAGGTTTGGCAGTGAAGGAGCTGAAATGAACCTGGCACACTGGTTTGAAGTGTATTAAAATTCTTAAAAATACGTGTGTGTGTGTGTGTGTGTGTGTAATGGCTAGTCTAGAAAGTCTGGATGGCATTGGAGGGTCAGATACCTCTTCTCAGAAGTGTGGCAGTAAAACTAGAAATAGTTGAAAATTTTTCCTAACCGTTTGTGGTATTGAGTCTGGAAATTCTTTATGATTCTCCCCAAGAAGAAATGATCAGAGGCCTACTAAAGGAGGAAAGAGGCATGTTTATAGGTCTTCTGTAAAGGTAATATTTATAGTATTATCTACTTTGTATAAACCTAGTTTTAAAAATACTTTAAAAATTCTATTAGAATATTCTCATTAGGAAATAATTTGTATACTTTAATATGACAGTAAATGAAATTTGGTAACTTTTACAGATAATTTGATGTTGCTAAAATTGCTTTATGGTGTGGTTTTTCTTTTGAAAAAGATCGCACATTCTTTGACTCAGTTTTATTCAAGAATATTATAAAAATTAAAAGGAAAGATAATTTGTATTTCACTTGTGATATGCACATGAGCCAACTTCTTTGTGAACAGATTAATGGAAGGAACACATAGGTATTAAATTTCTATTTTATTAGGATTTATTTAGTAGATTAATGAATCTATGGTGACTCACTTAAGTTTTGAGCTTTTGTTTCCTCATTTGCATAACAGGAATGGTAAATAATTATACCTTTTTACCTTACAGAGTCATTTTAAGAATCAAATAAGATGTGAAGACTGCTTATAAACTCCATAGGGCTAGGTACATAATGGTGCCATTCATGTTATTTTAATAGTAAATTGGTAAATGAATTATCTACATGTGTCTATTAGTACATATCTCATCTTTGGGGAGAAAAGCAATTTTATTTTTATTTAACATTGAATGATATATTTAAGGATAATTTTAAACCTTTAAAATTCTTATGGATAAATACATAATAAATAATAATACAATGTATAGGATCTCATTTTATAAATATCCAGAGGATTTTTAAACTGACAAAAGGTATTTGAGGCAAAAAGACAAAGGTTTGTTGTCTAAAAAAGATTTTATCATAACTGATACTTTTTGCAAATTAAGCACCTTCCTTATATAGCTTGTTCTGTCTCCTGTTTGTTTTGACCTCATACGTTCTTGAACATATTTAATAGCTTTCATGGATGAGACTGAGGTATAACTGAATTCTCAGCATTTTCCCTAAAATGGAGCAGTAATTTGCTAATCTTAATTTTTTTTTTTCAAGGCAGTTTTTGGTTTATTTGTGAAACATAGAGGAAAATATTTTCATTTTCCCATTTAGAAAGTACTGTAGACCAAGTATATTGAGGTGATTTCCTAAAGTACTTGCTGTGTTTCTTTATAGAAACTGAGAGGATTATTGAGAGGATATGTTTAAAGCAATAAGAAAACAAGATGGAAAGAAACAACATAAAAAACAAGTATAATATAGCTAGATGATTTAACATATGTGTAATTGGAGTCCCTAAGTGTTATGCTCTGAATGTTTGGTCCCCAAATTTCATGTCAAAATCCTAATGCCCATTGTGATGGTATTAGGATGTGAAGTTTTAGGGAGGTGCTGAGGTCATGAGGGTGGGGCTTTCATGCGTGGGATTAATGCTTATATAAAAGAAATCCTCCAAAGTGAGAGAATACAGCAAGAAGTCTATAGCACAGAAGAGGGTCCTCACATGATCGTGCTGGCACCTTGATCTCAGACTTTCAGCTTCCAGACCATGAGAAATTTCTGTTGTTTATAAGCTCTCTAATCTATGGTATTTTGTTATAGCAGCAAAGCAGATTAAGACATTGATGAAATGGTTAGGGGAAAGGGGCAAAAGCAATATTTGAAGAAATAATGGCTATTTTTCAGAACTCTTAAGACCACTGATGGAGGAAGTTTGGTGAACCCAAAATAGGATAAATAATGAACTCTTACCTTTGGTATTTTAGAAAACTATTCATAGCATTACTAAGCTAAAAGAAATAATAATTCTATTTATTAAGTAGTTAACAACTTAAAAGTAGGAGTCAGTAGTACTATGTCTGCCTGCTGTTATATTTTCCTCAGCATACTGTTCCAGATCACAGTGCTGAAACCCACATAAAAACAGAAGGAGGAAAAGACATGTTAGTTACAGAGGAATCATAAGAATTTTCAAAGTTTACTTTTCAACTACTATGTAAGTTAAAAGACAGTGGAATAACCCCTTTAAAGTGCTAAAAGAAGTAGACAACCAGTAATTCTATACTCTGAAAATATCCTTAGAAAAATAAAAATGAAATAAATATATTCTTGCATAAACAAAAACTGAGAGAAGTCATTAGCAGCATGCCCACACTTCAGGAAATATTAAGGAAGTCCACCAGGCTACAGGAAAAAATTCTCAAGTAGAAGCATGATTGAATACAGAGTACTGTAATAGCTAAATATGGCAGGCAAGGCTGTTAATTGCTTAAACCAGCAGTTTTAACAATGTTCTCATATTCCATTAGAAATGTTATATTGGAAAACAGTATAACATGTAGAAGTAATTATGTGACCATAGTAGCAAAAAGAGGAAGTAAATAGAATTAAATTACAAGAATCTCATTTATATGGGACATGATAAAAGTACTAGTTTAAGATAGAAAATAAAGATGCATTTTTGTATCTTTACAGTAACCACTGAAAGAATGAATGATGCTAAAAGATAAGCCTATAGAATACATAAAATAGAATAATATTCGATTAATAAAAAATGAAAGAAGAACAAAAGACAGACGAGAACGGGGGTCAAATGGAAAATAAAATAGAAAGATGGAAAAAAAAAAAAGAAAGATGGTAGACTTAAACTCAACTATATCAGTAATTAAATGCAAATGGACTAAATGTTTCCATTATAAGACAGATTATCAGCCTGAATAAAAAAAAGCAAAACCCAACTATATGCTGTTCACAAAGCATAAACAATTTCAGAGTAAAAATATGGGAAACAATGTAGCATGCAAATGTTAGCTAAGAAATGGCATGTGTGACTATACTAATAGATATAGTAGCTTTAGGCAAGAAACATTATTGGAGATAAGGGATAATGTTAAAAGGGTCAATGTATTAGATATAACAGTTCTAATTTGTATATACATAATATAAAGCAAAAATTGAGCTAAAAGGAAAAGAGTCCACAATTATAGTTGTAGATTTATTTATTTATTTATTTATTTATTTATTTATTTATTTATTTATTTATTTATTTATTTATGATAGTCACAGAGAGAGAGAGAGAGAGGCAGAGACACAGGCAGAGGGAGAAGGCAGGCTCCATGCACCGGGAGCCCGATGTGGGATTCGTTCCCGGGTCTCCAGGATCGCGCCCTGGGCCAAAGGCAGGCGCCAAACCGCAGCGCCACCCAGGGATCCCAGTTGTAGATTTAATAAACCTCTCTGATAGAACAAGTAGACAAAAAAAATCTGTGGGAAATGAACAGTGACCTTTACCTCACACCAACTACAAAGAAGTAATTGAAAATGGTCAATGGTCTTAAATTGTAAGGCTAAAAATATAAAACTTGTAGAATAAAAATACAGAAAAAATATTTGTGATAATGTACCAGAAATTTTAGGATGCAAAGAGAACCAACCATAAAAAACAAGAGAGAACAAAAGGCAAGCCATAGAACAGAGATTTCCAATGCATGTTCGACAAAGGACTTAAACCCAAAGAAGTCTTAAGACAACTCTATTTAAAGTGGACAAAAGATTCGAAGAAGTTATATGAATTATACGTGAGATTAGTCACTAGGAAAATACAAATTAAAATGGCAGATGCATCAGAATGACTAGAATTTAAAAAAGATAATGTGTTTATGATGATGTGGAATAACTAGAACATATACCTTGCTGGTGGAATGTAAAACCTGTACGGCCACTTTGGAAAATGGGCCATTCTTTAGAAAGTTAAGTGGACATCTACCATAATGACCCAGCAAAAAAGATTTGTACAAGAATGTTCATAGGAACTTTAATCACTGTATTCAGAAACTGGAAACAAATGTTCATTAACAGGCTAATGAAGAAAATGTGGTATATCCATATAGTGGAATACTCTTCAGCAACAGCAAGAAACTGGATGCACACAACAACATGGATTAATCTCAGTATCATGCTGAATATAGAAGTCACACATGTAAGAATAAATACTCTTCCATGACTCCGTTTATGTGGAATTTCTAAAAAATACTATCTTAAGGAGCTGACACAAAGCTGCTAATGGAGCTGCTGGATCACCTTGCAGCACTGTGACTTCTCTTTCATTGTGCAGAGTTTATTATTTTTTAAGTCATGATCTCTTGAATAAGTAGTACTTCATGGGAGCCTAAGATTCTGTGGAACCTCAGTTGAAAAAGTTTGCTGACACCTGAACTAGAGAATCTTCTGATATATTTATTTACAATTATTTCAGAAGTATACTATAAATATTTCTTTTTTGAAAACTTTTGATGTAAGAAAGCAGAATTTATCATAAATACAATTTTAACAGCATTGTTGGAATACAGTTTCTGTGTAAAACTTACCCCTTCAAAATGTATAGTTTGGTGGTTTTTTAAAATATATTTACGTTTATACAGTCATCACCGTAGTCTGATTTCAGAACATTTTCATGGCCACCTCAGAAACTGTATCCATTCTTCTCCATCCTCTCCCATCTCCTTCCTTAGCCTGCAAATGTTGAATAAAATTATTTAGCCCACCAGTTTAAAATGAACAGAAGTGAACTAAGGTTAATATTTATGCTATTGAGTAAGTAAAAAGATAATACTGTAAGGGAAATAAAAATAGAAGTTTAAGAAACCAAAATACTTATATGCACTATAAGAACTGATACAAGAGCAATCGGCAATAAAAAAGTTACTAAAATATATTCTGAGATAATACCTCTTCTCAGTACATTAGATTTTTCTTTTCTTTTTTTTTTTTTTAAGATTCTATATATTAGCATGAGCAGGGTCAGGGAGGGGGAGAAGCAGAAGCAGACTCCCCGCTGAGCAGGGACTCTGACTCAGGGCTCATCCCAGGACCCTGGTATCAGACCTGAGCCGAAGACACTGGGTGCCTCAGTACTTTAGATTATTAATGTGGTAGAGTTCTTTCAGGAATTCATAAAAGTCCATGAAAGAACTCATGCAGTCATAGTTTAACTTACAGCATCTTTTTCCCATTAGTGATTTATGCAATAATGCTGTGTTCTATAATCGATGGCATCTTCAATTTGGTGAAATATATGGTATTTTGAAGTGATGTATGTGTAAGTCATCTATTCCAGAGGAAGATTCAGAACATTTCAGGCAATAAAAATATTAAAATTAATTACTAGGAAAATATTTTGTCCAAAAGAAAAAGCTATTTACATTTTTGAAATAATGAAATAGCATTCATCTAAAATTTTAGCAATTCAGGCCTGTCATTAATTCACATTAATCTTGTGACAATATTTGAATACATGAGAGTTTTAAAGTTTCATATAGATACTAAATTGGAGCCACAAGATTGTTTTCAAACTCTTGAGGTTCTGATTTTTTTTTTTTTTTAAAGATTTCATTTATTTATTCATGAGAAACAGAGAAAGAGAGAGAGGCAGAGACACAGGCAGAGGGAGAAGCAGGCTCCATGCAGGGAGCCCGATGTAGGACTCGATCCCGGGGCTCCAGGATCACGCCCTGGGCCGAAGACAGATGCTCAACCTCTGAGCCACCCAGGCATCCCTTGAGGTTCTGATTTTGTTGAGAAGGTCGGTGCATTGCCTAATTTATAGAGTACAGCAAGGGTGGTGGTTCTTTTAAAGTTTGGAGTGTTAAAGTAGGTGCTCTTATTTTAGTGTTGACTATATAATTTCCTCAAAAGTCATGAGAAAAATCAAATTGCTTAATTTAACTAGAGCCTTGTAAATATTTGCAGAATATTGCCTTAAGTATCTAGAGAGAAGAAAATTGTATAGGTGATGCTGGCTTTTAAGGTATTTTTTGTGAGCTTCAGACTCATCCTTCTAAACTTTATTACCTGGCGTAGGAGCTGAGACCCTTCAAACTGTATTTCTCATTTCCCACCTGGTTGTCTATTAAATTCTACCAATAAGAGAGTGGGAAATAGGAAAGCAAGGGGAGGGACAAGCGACTTGCTCCTTTATGTTTACTTCTTCCTATCTTTATCTTCACAGCAACAGAGGACTTCACCCTGGCAAGAGTAGGAGGGGCAAATGACTCCATTTTGCATTTTTCCACACTCATAGAACCTCACCACATCCCTCCTAGATACCATCAGCTAGCCTTTTGTTCCCTTTCAGGGATTTGTGTCCCAGTTTTGGAGGGACCCTCCTTCAAGTTCTTGGTTCTTAGTGTTCTTTAAAGAGTGCTTTATTTTTAGAGATCTGGGCTCCAGTTTTACAGGATTTCTCCAAACCCTTGAGTTTTGTAATTCCAATCACTTCCTTTTGTTTCCCTCAGCTCTGGGTTGGGGGGTGGGTGGGAAGGGGGGTGTCATAGCTGCTTCCTGTCATTACTATCTTTGTGATTATATGATTCCTTTTTTTGCCTTTCCAGTTCTCCAGTTTGTGGTTAACAACTTATACTAAATTCTCTGTAAAAATTACTGATACGATTTCTGTCTTTTGACTGATACCTGACTAATAATAGACTGGTCAAAATAGTAGGCCTTTACAGACCAAAGCCCTGGAGGTCACATTAGGCCATTCTTCATTTAGTAGTTATTGAACCTCTGCAGTGTGCTAGGTCTTTTTTGTTCTCTGTATCCTCTATCAGATGTCTTCCCTTATCTGTGGTCCCAGAGCTGCTTGAGAATATATCATTATTCCACTTCACTGTCGCTCCCTGCTTTCTTTTAATTTCTCACTTTGAGGCCAATAAATATTTTAATTAATAAATATGCTTGTAGATATGGTTGTAAAGGGCAGAAGTCATCACAAAAATTACCTGATAAAGGGAAAGATCTTATTTTGATTATTTTTGGCATATGAAGGTCCTCAGATACTGAGATATTTAAATCAAATGTTAACATGGCATCAAAGGTTATTTAATACTCTTCTAAAAGTCACATACCTAAGGCTTGATTTGGGTTTTCTGGTTTAATTGTTCTAGTTCCGTTGTTTGTGAGATTGACTTATCTCACTACATTTTCACCAACTCTTATACGGCTTTGTTCCAGGGAAGAATCCAGATCCAATCATGATGATATTTCTCAGGTTATCAGGCCTATACCTGTCATGTCTCACTTTTGATTGAGATTTTAAGCTTCTCCTTCCCTTCTACCTTCATTATGCTCATGGAATGAGCCCTGTATTACAGTGTGCTTTACTTATTAGTGCATCATTAATGCTTGATATAGGGCCAACCAGAGGGCTTCCAGGTCTTCTAGTTATTTTGATTGCAATACACTTTGCCTCCAGTATTTAGTGGAGTCATCTTGGCCTACAAATACCCTAGTTCCAGACCCTTAACTCCCATCACGGTACAACATATTGGCACCCACGTCATTCTATTGTTATACTCTTTAGTATAGGCTACCTCCTCCTCAGTTTAAATCAAACAATTTAAATCTATAGTTACAGTTTTTCAGACTGAGAGAGTTGGGGACATCTTTCTATTCCGACTTATTTGTAGGAGAGGATCTGTTGATAAGCTAACTAATTTGAATGTCTTAGTCTACAATACTGAGATTTTAAGGAAAAAAGTATTTCCCTGAAATTTCTTTATACTTGTTGAGGGATGTAGATTTTTTTTTTTTTGCTTTATTTTTTTAAAAGATTTTATTTATTCATGAGAGACACGAGATGCAGAGACATATGCAGAGGGAGAAGCAGGCTCCCTGTGGGGATCCTGATTTTGGGACTTGATCCTAAGACACGGGGATCACAACCTGAGCCAAAGATAGATGCTCAACCTCTGAGCCACCCAGGTGCCCTGAGTTTTTGCTTTATCTTTCAGAATTTTGATGGGTATCTGGTCATTTAGCCTTCTATTTACTTTTTGAGTTTTTATGTTGCTAAATCGTTTTGTTCCAGTGTAGTTAACATGTGGTGCTATTGCTTGTTTCAGATGTACTATATAGTGATCCAGCAGTTCCATACACTACTTAGTGCTCATCGAAACAGGTGCCCTCCTAATCCTCTTCACCTGTTTCACTAGTTCTCCCCCCCCCCCCCCCCAACCACCACCACCTACCTCCCTTCTGGTAACCATTTGTATGTTCTCTGTAGTTAAGAGTCTGTTTTTTGATTTGTCTCTCTTTTACTTTCCCCTTTGTTTTTTAACTTCCATATGTGAGTGAAATCATGTGGTATTTGTCTTTCCCTTACTGGCTTATTTCACTAAGCATTATACTATCTAGCACCATTCCTTTTTTTTTTTTTTTAAGATTTTATCTATTCACAAGAGACATAGAGGCGCAGAGACACAGGCAGAGAGAGAAGCAGGCTCCATGCAGGGAGCATGATGTGGGATTCGATCCTGGGTCCCCAGGATCACGCCCTGGGCCAAAGGCGGCGCTAAACCGCTGAGCCACCCGGGTTGCCCTCTCTAACACCATTCCTGTTGTTGAGAATGGCAAGATTTCATTCTTCTTTTTTTTTTTTTTTAAAGATTTTATTTATTTATTCATAGAGATGCAGAGAGAGAGAGAGAGAGAGAGAGAGAGGCAGAGACACAGGCAGAGGGAGAAGCAGGCTCCATGCACCAGGAGCCCAACGTGGGACTCCATCCCCGGTCTCCAGGATCGCGCCCTGGGCCAAAGGCAGGCACCAAACTGCTGTGCCACCCAGGGTTCCCCCATTTCATTCTTCTTATTTTTTTTTTAATTTTTATTTATTTATGATAGTCACAGAGAGAGAGAGAGAGAGGCAGAGACATAGGCAGAGGGAGAAGCAGGCTCCATGCACCGGGAGCCCGACGTGGGATTCGATCCCGGATCTCCAGGATCGCGCCCTGGGCCAAAGGCAGGCGCCAAACCGCTGTGCCACCCAGGGATCTCCATTTCATTCTTTTTAAATGGCTGAATAGTATTCCATTGTATGTATCTATATAAATATACATATATCTATCTGCCCATATCTATATATATAGACGTGTATATTTATACATCTATCTTTATATATACCACATCTTTATCCATTCATCTGTCAGGGACACTTGGGCTGCTCCATAGTTTAGCTATTATAAATAGTGCTGCAATAAACGGGGGTGCATATATTCCTCGAATTAGTGTTTTCCTGTGCTTTGGGTAAAAATATCCAGTAGCATGATTACTGTATCATAGGGCAGTTCTTCTCCCTTTTTTTTTTTTTTTTTTTTTTTTTTTTAATGGGCTCTGTGCTCAGTGTGGAGCTAGTGCAGGGCTTAACTTAGGAACCTGAGATCAAGACCTGAATTGTGATCAAGAGTTCGACACTTAACCAACCAAGTAGGACAGTTCTATTTTTAATTTTTTGAGGAACCTCCACAGTCTTCCACAGTATCTGCACCAGTTTGTATTCCCACCAACAGTGCACAAGGGTTCCTTTTTTCTCCACATCCTCACCAACCCTTGTTATTTCTTGTTTTTGATTTAGCTGTTCTGACAGGTTTGAGGTGATTTCCGTTGTGGTTTTGATTTTCATTTCCCCGATATGTGATGTTGAGCATCTTTTCATGTGTTTTACATTGTGTCTGTTGGCCATCTGTATGTCTTCTTTACAAAAATATCTGTTCATGTCTTCTCATTTTTTTTTGGATTATTGGTTTTTGGGGGTGTTGAGCTGTATCAGTTTTTAATATATTTTGGATACTAGCCCTTTAACAAGTATATCATTTGCATATATCTTTATCCATTCAACCGCTTAGGTTGTCTTAGTTTTTGTTGGTCATTTCTTTTGCTTTGCAGAGATTTTCTTTTTTTTAAGTAGTCCCAATAGTTTATTTCCCTTGCCTCAGGAGACCTATCCAGAGGGTATTGCTATGACCAATGTCAGAAAAATTACTGCCTGTGCTCTCTTCTAGGATTTTTATGATACCAAGTTTTGCATTTTGAGTGTATTTTTGTGTATGGTGCAAGAAAGTGGTCCAATTTCATTCTTTTTCACATAGGTGTCCAGTTTTCCCAACACCTTTTGAAGAAAGTTTTTCTCCATGCATATTCTTCCCTATTTTGTTGACAATTAATTGACTATATAACTGTAGGTTTATTTCTGGGCTTCCTATTCTGCTCCCTTGAACTATGTGTCTATTTTTGTGCCAGCTCCATACTATTTTGACTACTACAGCTCTGTAATATAACTTGAAGCCTGGAATTGTGATGCTTCTGGTTTTGCTTTTCTTTTTTAATATTGCTTTGGTGATCAGGGTCTTTTGTGATTCCATACAAATTATAGGATTATTTGTTCTAGTTCTGTGAAAAATACTATTGGTATTTTCACAGGGATTGCATTAAATGTGTACATTGCTTTGAGTAGTATAGGCATTTTAACAATATTTGTTCTTTCAAACCATGAGCATGGAATGTCATGTCTTGTCCTATTCTTTTTCTTTTTTTCTTTTTCCTTTCCTTTTCTTTTTCCTTTTCCTTTCCCTTTTCCTTTTTCTTTCTAAAAGATTTTACTTGATAGAGCATGATCTGGGGAGAGGGCAAAGGAAGAGGCAGAAACAGACTCCCCACTGAGCAGGGAGCCCAACACAGGGCTTGATCTAGGATCCCAGGATCATGACCTGGATTGAAGGCAGATGCTTAAATGACTGAGCCCCCCCACATGTCCCTGTGTGATCAGTTTCTTTCATGTGTTTTACACATGTGTTTTATAGTTTTCAGAGTACAAGTCTTTTACCTTTTTGTTTAGATTTATTCCTAGATATTTTAGTATTTGTGGTGCAATTGTAAATAAGATTGCTTTCTTTTTTTTTTTTTTTTTAAGATTTTATTTATTCATGAGAGAGAGAGAGGCGCAGAAGCAGGCACCAGCCAGGTGCCCCTCCTTTGTCATATTGATGTGATTTGTCACTTTGATTATTCATGAAGATTGAACCATTTGTGCAACCCAGGAATAAATCCCACTTGATCGTGAGGAATGATTTTTGTAATGTAGTGTTGGATCTGGTTTGCTAATATTTTGTTGAGGATTTTTGCATCTGTGTTCATCAGGGATATTGGCCTGTAGTTCTCTTTTGTGGTGGTGTCCTTATTTGGTTTTGGTATCAGGGTAATGCTGGCTTTATAGAATAAATTTGGAAATTTTCCTTCCTTTTCTATTTTTTGGAGTAGTTTAAGAAGACTAAGCATTAACTCTTCTTTAAATGTGTAGTAGAATTTGCCTGTGAAACCATCTGGTCTTGGACTTTTATTTGTTGGGAGTTTTTGGATCACTGATTCAGTTTCTTTGCTGGGAATTGGTCTGTTCAGATTTTGTATTTCTTGTTTCAGTTTTGGTGGCTATTATGTTTCTAGGAATTATCCATCTTCTCTAGGTTGTCCAATTTGTTGGTATACGTGTTGGTAAATTTTTTCAAAACCTTGTATGTTGATTATTTTTTGAATTCTTGAATTTTTTTTAAAAAAGATTTTATTTATTCATGAGAGACACAGAGAGGCAGAGACATAGGCAGAGGGAGAAGCAGGCTCCTCTGCGGGGAACCTGATGTGGGACTTGATCCTAGAACCCCGGGATCACAACCTCAGCAAAGGCAGATGCTCATCCGTTGAGCCTAGAACCAGGCTCCTCTCTTTGTATTCTTGAATTTTTCATACATCATAGTATGTTAACATTTCATTTGATGTTTCCACATTGTGAAATTGTGAAAATTGTTCACATATATTTTTACTCTCCTCTTGGGAATATGGTAGATATTCCTGCTAAATTAAAATTAGGCATGGCCAAGGGACATGATTTAGCCAATTAAGTGTGAGTCAAGTAGTGTGTGATACTCCTAAATGGAGGCTGTAGGAGTCCGCATATACTTTGCCACACTGTCTCCTTCCTGTGGTGGCTGCTACTTTAGCCTAGGTCCCTGAAGACTTGGAGGAGTGCTCTCAATGAGCAGATAGCATAAAAGAATAAAATCTTAGTTATTTTAAGCCACCAAGATTTGTTGGTATTTGTTATTGTAGCATAACGTAGTTGAGCCTGACTTAGATAATTGGTGTTAATCAACATAACTTTTTTGTAGCAACATTTGTTGAGCAAATACATGTCATATAAAAACTGTTCTCCAGTATATATATATATCTTTTGAAGTTCAGTGTAAGTGGTTGTAATATCAGTAGAAGTAGCAAAGAGAATCTACTGGGATGATTTAGTTAGGTGCCTTATTTTTATCTGTGGGCACAAGCTTAGTGACAGGTATTAGATAATGTTGGTAGGCCAGGAAAAGAAGGGAAGCCCAGAATGGAATGGTACATCTTTCAGAAGTGACCAGATTTTATACCTGATAACATGAAATATAGGCCATTTGTATCTGAAAATAAAAGAAAGAAATCCATCTGAGCATAGTCTGTTTTGGAAGCTCATCTGTTAAGTGAGTTAAGTGACTTAGTCCGAGATTACACAGCTACTTAGTGGCAGGATTGGGGGGAAAAATCAACCATTTTGACTATGTCCTTTTTATTATTAAAACATTTCATTTATTCTCTTAAGATTTTTAACCCACTCAGTCTTTAATTATGCCTTTCCTTTCATTACTGATTTTTCCCTCTAAACTTAATTAGCATTTTCCCACCAATTTGCACAGAATTGTCATAATCACAATTCTTGGCTCATGACACATTATTATTACTGGTTTGTGCATAACCTTACACAGAATGTATTTAAACTTCAGTAAAGTAATATCTGTGAATCCAGTTTCTCAAACATGCCAATAACTTAGATCCTCCTGTGTGTTTTCCTTGCCTCTCCCTAAATGGTAACTATCATTCTGAACTTTGTATTTCAGTCTTTTACATTTTATAAAAGTTTTATTATAAATACATTTACCTAAACAATGTTTTTTTTTCTTGGTTTTATTTTTTAAAAAAGAATATGCTAAAACATGTTCTTCTGGATTTGCTTTTTTGATTAGATATCGTGTTAATAATATTCATTCTTGTTGCATGTGGTTGTAGTTTACTCATTTTTATCACTGTATATAGTATTCCATTCTGCAAACTTATTATAATTGATCCTTACTATAGACAGTTCCATACTATAGACATTTGGGTTGTTACCAGTATTATGCTATTACAGACATGTTGTTATGAGCATATTTCTACTCATATTTCTGGGTAAATGTGTTAAAAATTTCTCTCAGATGTGTACCCAGAATAAAAATTGCAGGCTCAAAGAGTATACAGTATTTAACTTCACAAAATGGTACCTAATTAATTTCCACCATTGTTATACTATGCATTATTTTTTTTTCTTGACCAGAATTGCTAGAGGTTTACTTATTTTATCTTTTGAAAAAACTAGGGAAGCTATTTTATGAGCCTTGTTGTAATGATTTAAAAAATAAATCATTATGATTTAAGCTAAGATTTAGCAGTGGAGATAGAAGGGAATGGGATATGAAAGAAATAGAGTCTGGGGATGCCTGGGTAGCTTAGGGGTTGAGTGTCTACTTTTGGCTCCGGTCGTGATCCTGGGGTCCTGGGATCAAGTTCTGCATCGAGCACCTGGTGCAGAGCCTGTTTCTCTCTCTGCCTATGTCTCTGCCTCTCTGTGTGTCTCATGAATAAATAAATAAAATCTTTTAAAAAAAAAGAGAAAGAAATACAGTCTGACTTGATGCAATTTAATATGACATTTAAGGGAATGGAAATTGTAAAGAATGATCTTTGAGTTTCTGGCATATATATAAATCAGGAGTGTAAAAATGTAGGTTACTTTGTCTGATCTTGTAATTGAAAAGTGCCTAGATCAGTTTTGTTTCATTAGTTTCAGTGCCATTATTTTCTGTTATTAAAAAAAAAAAAAAAGCTTTTAGGAGTACTGTTTTTTCTTTAATGCTTAGAGAACATTTCATATAAACTACTTTACATTCCTCAAGAAGAACTTTGAAACTATTGTCCTAATATTATCACTAGTTGACTCTTTGCCAAATACTCTAGACAGAAGATAGGTCAGGTACAACACAAAGCTGTAAACTCTCAGTGCTCCCTGTATTGTTTAAAAGTATTAGTTCTCAAGGAACTAAGTAAAGTAATTTGAAGCCCAGAATAATCAGTAGTTGACTTTCTTTCTGTAGTTCTCCTTTGAGAAATATAGTACTTATATGCAAACCCATGATTAGGAGCTCTCATCACTTAACTGAGATAGCGAATGATAATTTGAATTGCATTCTTTGGGGTTTTTTTGTTTGTTTTAAAGATTTTATTTATTCATGAGAGAGAGGCAGAGACAAAGGCGGGGAGCCTGATAGGGGACTGGATTCCAGGACCTCGGGATCATGACCTGAGCGAAAGGCAGATGCTCAACCACTGAGCCACCTAGGTGCCCCTGCCTTCTTTATTTTTGAATTAGAGTGGAGGAGTTTAAATTTTCTTTTACAGTAGTAGTTTCATTAGCTATCAGAGATGATGATTGATTTTCAAGGGTGCAGGGGATAATTGGAAGGACAGGTTTTTTTGTTTTTTTTTTTTAAGATTTTATTTATTCATGAGAGACACACAGAGAGAAAGAGAGAGAGAGAGAGAGACAGGCAGAGAGAGGAGCAGGCTCCTCACAGGGAGCCCGATGTCGACTCGATCCCAGACTCTGGGATCACGCCCTGCGCTGAAGGCAGACGTTCCACCACTGAGCCATCCAGGCGTCCCAGAACAGGTGTTTTAAAAACAGTTTGTAGGGATGCCTGGGTGGCTCAGCGGTTGAGTGGCTGCCTGTGGCTCAGGTGTCCCGGAGTCCCCGGGATTGAGTCCTGCCTTAGGCTCCCCTTCAGGAGCCTGATTCTCCATCTGCCTATGTCTGTCTCTCTCAGTGTCTCTCACAAATGAATAAATAACATCTTAAAAAAAAATAAAAATCAGTTTGTAGGGGCACCTGGCTGCCTCAGTTGGTAGAGCCATTGTCTCTTGATCTCTCGGTCATGAATTCAAGCCCCACATTGGGCATGGTGCCTACTTAAGAAAATTAAAATTACCAAAAAGAGGAAACATTTGAAAAAAAAAAAAAAAAAAAAAAAGAGGAAACATTTGTATCTTTCAAGGAACTTCTGGTTTTATAATTTAATTTAAAGTTTTTTTGTTTAATCATAGAGAATTTGGTAAAATTAATTTAGCTGGAATAAATAAAAGACTTTATATTTATGAATTTATGAAAGACTAGATAAAAATTAATGAAGTCTTATATTTTTCAAATCTTTACTGCTTTTTCGGTGGGCCTTTTCCTTTTTGTATATAACCATTTGTGTATCAAAATGAGGCACTACCTCAAATGATTACAATTGCTCTTTTGGTTCTGCTGTGAGTAAGACCATTATTATCAAAAACATCATATGACTTTTCTAATAGATGACTTTCTGAATTCACTGAAGCTGAACAGCTGTTTCAAACAAATGCCCTTTCTGTGGGCATTTATCATCTGCAGATCAATTTATTATTATTTGTGATGAAAATATTTACATTTTGAGTCATTTTTAAAAATCAGATTTTAATCATTATTTTGAATTTCAATGTATTGCCCAGCAATGTAAGTGAAAATATGTGTTTAAACATTTTTAAAAAAATATTTTATTTGTTAGGGTGCATGTGTAAGTACAAGAGAGGGGAGGGGCAGAGGGTGAGGAAGAAGCAAACTCCCTGCTGAGTGGGGAGCCCTACGCAGGGCTCAATCCCAGGATGCCTGGCAGACAGTTAATTGACTGAGCAACTCAGGTGCTCCAGCAAAAATACATTTAAAGAAATTAACTAAAATAACTTCTAGTGAAAAGCCAGGATTTGGGGATTAGCCCAGTGAATGTATTGAGATGCATTAATAAGCCTGTTAGAAGTTTCTTGGTGACTGTTGTAGGTTTTGCCTAAGATGTTAATGAATCCAAGGGATAATGAATGAAGATGAATAGGGGGATACCATTTCATGTTCGAGTGTAGTGAACTAAATGTCTTGATCTTTTCAGCCAATTAAATTTTATAGAAGTTGTCAAACTGGTGAAGCAGTTTGCATGAAAAGTACATTTTGAGTATTTTGTTCAATGAATTGTTTAGCTTTTGTAACAATTTTAATATTTAGTTTATTAACATAGCCCACAGTTACCCTCATTTGTGATACTACAACTTTATTGTTCTGAAAATGATGTAATGCCTCTCTAGAACTAAGTTTCTTGTGGGCAGATTTCTTGTTTTATTTATCTTTTTGCCTTCAGTGCCTCATACTGTGTGAGACATGATAGGGCCTCTGTGTGAATGTTTGTTGAATGAATAAATAAAACTTTTTAACATAAAAGGGAAAACCTAAGCAGAGCCATCAGAATGGGACGGTGATCTAAAACTTTACCAGTTAATAGATGGACTTAAATTTTTTTTAACATTTTATTTATTTATTTGACAGAGAGAGAGAGAGCACATAGCAGGGAGAGTGTGAGAGAGAAGCAGGCTCCTGGCTGAGCAAGGAGCTCAATGCGGGGCTTGATCCCAGGACCCTGGGATCACAACCCAAGGCAAAGGCACATGCTCAACCATCTGAGCCAGCCAGGCACCCAGTAGATCGACTTTAAATAGAGAGAAAGATCTTAGGTTATACTAATGTTTATTATTTGCTTTTGTTCTTTTGCTTGAGAGGTTTGTTGCCTATTGAGTGCCAGGTTTTGTACTAAATGCTGGGTTTTGTACTAAGTACAATAATGAACAAAACATTAAGTCCTTGCTCTTGAGATTAAATTCTAGTGGAGGGAATAAGCAATAAAACTGGTATTTAGAATGTCAAGTCAGAAAGGCTATAGAGGAAATTAAAACAAGAGGGATAGAGTAACCTGGGTATGGAGTTGTCTCTTATATATAGGGTGACCAGGGAAGTGCTATTTGAGTACACCCAGAAAGATGTGAGAAGATCTGGGAGAAGTGCATGCCAAGCCAAGAAGAGCAAGTACAAAGGCAGTATCAGCAGAGACTGCTGTGCTGCTAGAATAGAGTAGATGGGAACAGAATAGTTGCAGATGAGATTTAAAAAGGAGAATGGCAGACAGGTCATATAGGGTCTTGTAAGCCATTTAAGGGCTTTGGGGTTAATTACTGAGTTAAAGTGCCAGTAGTTGGAGGATTTTGAAGAAGAGAGATGATGTTATTTATGATTTAGTGTTTGCTCTGGCTGCTGCATAGAAAATGCACAATGGTCATTGGGCAGAACAGGGAAGGTGGTGGAGTGAGAGCAGGAAGGCTGGTTAGGATGCTCTAAAAATTCTAGGTAAAGAGATGATCAGGGTTGGGTTAATATTTTAACAGTTTAGATGATAAGAAGTGATTGGACTCTGGATATATTTTGAAGGCAGAGCCTACAGGTTTGGTTGATGCATGATTGTGGGATATGAAGACAACCAGAAGAGGTGATAGGCTAATAAGAGGAGCAGGGTTTAGAGGAAGTAGAAATACATGTGTTATTTTCTCCTTGATATCTGTCCCTGATGCTAGATTTTAATTCTCTAGTTGGAATATGAAAGAATTGCTTCCTAACTCTGGAAATTTTGTACTATGGAAAGAAAACTGATTTGGGATTCTAAAATGGCATTTTAAAACCTGATGCTCTTACTTTCAGAGAGTTGGCCAGATCATTTTTTGAGCCTCTTCAAGCTTTGTTTCCTGAACCAGAAAAATGAATTGGTTGACCCTGATGGTCTCTAACATCCTTTCATTTGTCACAGTTTGTGTCCATTTCATTCTTTTTGGAAGTGCTTTAATGACTTACCCTTTATCCACTTATTAATTATAGGTGTTCCTCACATTTCTGACCTTCTCTCTTATCACCCATATTCTGCCTGGCTTTAATCAGTTTTATAAATGTAACTCTCAGATCTGCCCTTTAAACTTTTTGTTTTTAAGTTCTAGATTCATTTACATTTGCTCCAATAGGTTCAGTCCTGAATTCATTTTCTCTCCCCTAAACTTGCTCTTCTTCCTGAGCTCAGCAGTTGGTAATTTTGATTATATGATTTCTATTATTAATAGCCAATTATTAACTTATTTAATTACTAATATTCAGTTCGCTAAGATAAGTTAATTGGAATTAAGTTTGGGAAACTAAGTTGGCAGATCTCCCAATGTGATCCATGATCCTGAAACCCTTTCAGAGAGCCTGCAAGATCAAAACTAATTTTTGTAATACTAAAACATTATTTCATTATTTGACTTTTTTTTTTTTTTAAGATTTTACTTATTTATTTCATGAGAGACACAGAGAGAGGGAGAGGCAGAGATCAATGTGGGACTCGATTCCAGGACTCCAGTACCACGCCCTGTGCTGAAGGGTGGCACCAAACCGCTGAGCCATCCAGGGATCCCCATTATTTGACTTTTTAAAACTGTGGACATTTGCTCTCATGGTACATATGCAGTAGTGTATACAACTACTGGCTCCTTATTTTAGATCATAGCAGCAGCATTCTTCCCCTTATATGCATTTGCAGGGAAGGACACAGTTTTACTTACTTTACTTGCTTACTTTACGAAGCAGTAAAATATATTAATTTTCTTAAATCTTATTCTTAGATACATGTCTTAATATTCTGTGTGATGAAAACTGTAGTATAAAACATTTCTGCTGGGCAGCCCCGGTGGCACAGCGGTTTAGTGCTGCCTGCAGCCTGGGGTGTGATCCTGGAGACCCGGGATCTAGTCCCATGTCGGGCTCCCTGTGTGGAGCCTGCTTCTCCCTCTGCCTGTGTCTCTGCCTCTCTCTGTGTGTCTCTATGAATAAATAAACAAATAAAAATCTTAAAAAAAAAATTTCTGCTGTATGGTACAGTCATTTAGAGTGATGACATATAGTTACGTTTATTTACATAAATAGATCTCCATGACCTTGTTGAAGGAGGAAGGCTGAAATATAATATTAATAGAAAAATAGCCTAATTTGGATCTGGACTCTGTTACTGCTTTAGTTTTACTTAGTTCACCACTGGTATCATATGTTTTGAGTGCAGAATCAAGACTTTCCCTTCATTATGTCTTAGGATCTGAGCACTTGTGAGACTCAAGAAATTTCTTCATGCTTTATAGCCCAGCCAACAGTTCATAAAACTGTAAGAGATCTCTCTGTTCAGCACAGCTGCTAGGATTTTGAGCAGCTGAGACCTTTTCTTTTCTCTTTAGCTGCACCCCTGGCTTTTCTCTCTTCTGGAGAAAGTATTTGCCTAAGACCCACAAGGCATCCTGTAGTGGGTGTGGCCTTGCACTGGGGGCAGGCCTTGGGGACACTGTTCTCTGCCTTGCAGCCCTGTTCCCAGCATTTTACAGCCCAGCCTCCCATTCCCCTCATGCAGCTTCTGTACTTGGAAAGCATCCTTTTTTTTCTTTTTAATTTAAATTCAATTCAGGTTTTCTCCCATTCTCCATGTTGTTTTTTTTACTTTCTTGATGCTATCCCTAGATGCACAGAAGTTTTTAATTCTAATGAAGTCTAATTTGTCTATTTTTATTTATTTTTGGTTCCCTGTGCTTTTGGTGTCATATTTAAAGAAATGATTGCTAAATCCAACATCATGAATATTTCCCCCATGCTTTCTTAGAAGAGTTTTAGAGTTTTAGCTTTTAGATTTAGGTCTTTGATCCATGAACACATGCACATGCCTGGGAAGGGGGTACCGGGGAGAAAGAGAGAGAATCTCCAGCAGACTCCCTGCTGAGCTTGGAAACCTGCCTCAGGGCTCCAGCTCATCACCCTTGTTAGATCATGACCTAAGTTGAAACCAAGACTCTGATACTTAATGGACCAAGCCACCCAGGCACCCCCTTCCCAGCATAATTTTTGAAAACATTATCCTTTGTCCACTGAATGGTTTTGGCAACCATGTTAAAACTCAGTTGATCTTAGAGATGAAGGTTTATTTCTGGGCTCAGTTCTTTCATTGATATTTATGACTGTCCTTGTGCCTGTACCATGTTTTGATTATTGGGTTTTGTAGTAAGTTTTGAAAGTAAGAAATGTGAATCCTTCAACTTTGTTATTTTACTTCAAGATTGTTTTGGCTAGATTCATTGGAATTTTATATAAACTTTAGGATGTGTTTTTCTTTTCTTTTTTTAAAAAAGATTTTATTTGAGATAGAGTGAGACAGAATGGGGAGAGAGAGTGTGCACAGGTGGGGACAAAGAGTTGAAGAATAGGGAGCAGCAGTCTCTCCACTGAGCAGGGAGCCCGACTTGGGGCTTGATCTCAGGACCCTGAGATCATGAACTGAGCTGAAGGCAGATATTGAACCGACTGAGCCATCCAGGCCCCTCATGTGTTTTTTTATTTCTGTAAAAAACACCATTGGAATTTTAATAGGGATTGCATTGAATCTGTAGGTCATTTTGGGTAATATTGTCATCTTACTATTAAATTTTCCAAAACATGAATATAGGATATCTTTGCATTTATTTAGATCTTCTTTGATAAAAAGATATTTTGTAGTGAAATTTTCAGTGTACAAGTCTTGTACTTACTTGTTTAAACTTATTCCTAAGTATTTCATTGTTTTTTTAATGCCATGTAAATGTCCTTTTCATGTTCATTGTAAATATATAGAAATACAATTGATTTTTGTGTGTTTATTTTGCATCCAATTTTGCCAAATGCATTAGTAGCTCACACAGGTTTTTTTAAATATGTGGATTCTAAAGGGTTTGCCACATATAATAAGATCCTGTCATCTGTGAATAGAAATAGTTTTATGTCTCCCTTTTCAAGGGTTTGCCACATATAAGATCCTGTCATCTGTGAATAGAAATAGTTTTATGTCTCCCTTTTCAATTATGCTATTTATTTTTATTTCTTGCTTAATTACTGCGGTTAGAACTTTCAGTAGTATGTTGAATAGGAATGGTGAAAGTGGGCATCCTTGTCTTGTTCCTGATTTTAGGAGAAGTTTCCAGTGTTTTACCATTGAATATATTAGCTGTGGGTTTTTCTTTTTTTTTTTTTTTCTTTTTTTAAATTTTTTTTTATTTATGATAGTCACAGAGAGAGAGAGAGAGAGAGGCAGAGACATAGGCAGAGGGAGAAGCACGCTCCATGCACCGGGAGCCCGATGTGGGATTCGATCCCGGGTCTCCAGGATCGTGCCCTGGGCCAAAGGCAGGCGCTAAACCACTGCGCCACCCAGGGATCCCCTTCATATATGATTTTAATCATGATGAGGCAGTTCCCTTATATTCCTACTTCATTGAGTGTTTTATCATTAAAAGGTATTGAATTTTACTAAATGCTTTTTCTGCATTAGGACATGTTCATGTGGTTTTTGCCCTTCATTCTGTTAATGTGGTGTTACTAATTTGATTATTTTCTCATATCAAACCTCCCTTGCTTTCTGGGGATAAATCCCACTTGGTTATAAGTGTGATCCTTTCAGTATGTTGTTGAGTTTGATTTCTTAGCATTTTGTTAGGGATTTTTACTCTGCAATTGATAAAGGATACTAGTATTTTTAGTATTTAGTATTACTATATTAGTTTTTTTGTTTTAATATTTTATTAGTAGTAGCCTGTAGTTTTTGGTAGTGTCTTTGTCTGGCTTTGGTATCAGTAATGCTGGCCTCATGGAATAAATTTGGAAGTGATCCCTTCTTTTTAGTTGTATTTTAAAGATTTTATTTATTTGAGAGAAAGAGCATAAGCAGGAAGAGGGGCAGAGTGAGAGGGAGAAGTGACTTCCTGCTAACAGGGACCCTGATGCAGGATTTCCAGGACCGTAAGATCATGACCTGAGCTGAAGGCAGATGCTTAACTGATCCACCTAGGTATCCCTCTCAGTTTTTTTTAGAATAGTTTAAGAAGGATTCTTATTAATTCTTCTTTCGATATTTGGTAAAATTCAGGCACCTGGGTGGCTCAGTGGGTTAAGCATCTGCCTTCAGCTCAGGTAATGATCTGGGGGTCCTGGGATCGAGCCTTGAGTTGTGCTCCCTCCTTCTGCATATGTCCTCTTTCTCTCTCTCTCTTTCTCAAATGAATAAATAAATAAAATCTCTAAAAAAAATGCTTGGTAGAATTCACAAGTAGAATTCACAAGTAAAGCCATCTGGTCCTGGGCTTTTCTTTGTTACAAGTGCTTTGATTACTGATTCAAACTGCTTACTTGTTGAGGGTCTGTTTAGATTGTCTATATCTTTTTGAGTCAGTTTTGGTAGTTTGTGTGTTTCCAGGATTTGTCCATTTCATTAATTATCCAATTTGTTGGTGTGTAGTTGTTCATATTAATCTCTTATAACACTTTTTATTTCTCCATAATTGATAGGTTGTCCTAATTTTCATTTCTGATTTTAGTAATTTAAGTCCTTTCTTTTTTTTCCTTAGTCAACCTAGTTAAAAGTTTGTTGACTTTGTTATTTTCCCCAAAGACCAACATTGGGTTTTGTTGACTTAGCATTGTTTTTCTAATCTGTTTTATTTACAATATAATCTTTATTATATCTTTCTGCTAGCTTTGGGTTTCATTTGCTGTTCTTCTAGCTTTGTAAAGCATACAGTTAGGTTGTTGACTTGAGATCTTTTTTTAATTGAGATCTGTAAATTTCTTCTCAGCATTGTTTTTTCCTGTATCCCATAAGTTTTGATGTGTTTTTGTTTTCATTTGTTTCAAGGTATTTGTAATATCGCTTATGATTTCTTCTTTGATCTGTTGGTTGAATATGGTCGTTTAATTACCAAATATGTGTAAATTTTCCAGTTCTTTCTTTTCTTTTTTTAATTTAATTTCATTTGAGACAGAGGAGAGAGAGAGAGCAGGGGGAGGGGCAGAGGGAGAGGAAGAGAGAGAATTCCAAGCAGACTTAACAGTTGAGCATGGAGCCCAACATGGGGCTCTATTCCATGACTCTGAGATTGTGACCGGAGCTGAAACTAAGAGTCAGATGTTCAACTGAGTCACCCAGGCACCTCTCCAGTTTTTTTTTTCCTGTTACTGATTTCTTATTTCATTTTATTGTAATTGTAAAACATACTTTGCATGATTTGGATCTTTTTAAATTTATTAAGACTTGTGGTCTTACTAATATCTATTATGGAGAATATTCTGTTTGTACTTGAGAAAAAAGCGTATTCTGTTGTTAGGTGGAACATTCTATATCTGTCAGGTCTAGTACACTAGGTAGCTTTCTTGTTCAGATCTTTTATTTCTTTATTGACCTTTTTCTCATTCTTATATCTAGTGTTGAAAATGGGGTATTGAAATTTCCAATTATTATTATTGTAGAACCATCTATTTTTTCAGTTGTTACTTTTAATATATTTTCAGGTTTTGTTAAGTATGTATGTGCTTATAATTTTTTTTTTATTTTTTAAAAATTTATTTATGATAGTCACACAGAGAGAGAGAGAGAGAGAGAGGCAGAGACACAGGCAGAGAGAGAAGCAGGCTCCATGCACTGGGAGCCCGACGTGGGACTCGATCCCGGGTCTCCAGGATTGTGCCCTGGGCCAAAGGCAGGTGCTAAACCGCTGTGCCATCCAGGGATCCCTGTGCTTATAATTGTTATGTATTAATCTCTTATTAATCTATAGTAACCTTTTTTGTCTCCAGTAACCTTTTTTTACTATTTTAGTCTATTTTGTTTGATAAAAATATAGTAGTTCTAGCTCTTTTAGTTACTGTTTGTATAGAACACCTTACTCTATCATTTTACTTTCAGTCTCTTTATGTCTTTGTATCTAAATTAAGTCTCTTGTAGACAATATGTAGATGGACCATATTTTTAAAATCCATTCTGCCAGTCTCTGCCTTTCAGTTTAAGAGTTTAATCCATTCACATTTATTTTTCTTTTAATTTTTATTTTTTTAGAGTTTATTTATTTATTCATGAGACAGAGAGAGAGAGAGAGAGAGAGAGAGAGAGGCAGAAACACAGGCAAAGAGAGAAGCAGGCTCCATGCAGGAGCCTGACATGGGACTCCATCCTGGGTCTCCAGGATCATGCCCTGGGCCGAAGACAGCGCTAAACCGCCAAGCTACCCGGGCTGCCCAATCCATTCACATTTAAAGTAATTACTAATAAGGAAGGATTTACTTTATGGTCTTATTTCTTGTTCCTCAATTCCTCCATTATTGCCCTTTTTTGCACAGTTGATTTTTTTATAGTGTTATTTTTCTGATTCCCTTTTTTCCTTTTCTGTAATATTTTTCAGTTAACTTCAGTGGTTACTTGTCAGTTACAATTAATATCTAAACTTACATTAACCTAGTTTGAATAATACCAACTTAGTTCAATAGTAGATAAACACTGATCCTGTGTATCTCCATCTTTCTTTTTATCTTGCTATTGTCACAGATTACCTCTTTATACATTGTGTGCCCATTCACATAGACTTATCATTCACATAGACTTATCATTTTTTTATGTGTGAACTTTTGCCTTTTAAATCATATAGGAAAAGGGAGAAAAAAATAGAAGGTACAAATCAAAAATATATTATACTATCTTTTATAACTACATATAAACTTACTTTTACTAATATTCTTTATTTCTTTTTGTGATTTTGCTAGTGTCCTTTCATTTCAGACTGAAGCTCTTCCTTTAGCTTTTTTTTGTGTGGCAGATCTACTACTAATGCATCTCCTCAGCTTTTGTTTATTTGGAAATGTCTTAATTTCTCCTTCATTCTTGAAGGATAGTGTTGCCAGATAAGATTTTTGTTTGTTTATTTGTTTTTAAGATTTATTTATTTATTCATGAGACACAGAGAAGGGCAGAGACACAGGTGGAAGGAGAAGCAGGCTCCTCGCAGGAAGACCGATGTGGGACTCGATCCTGGATCCTGGAATCATGCCCTGAGCCAAAGGCAGACACTCAACCACAGAGCCACCCAGGCGTCCCAAGATTTTTGTTTCTTTATTTAAAGACATCATTCCCAGTGTTTCCTGATCTTTATGGTTGCTGATGAGGTATCAATTGTTAGCATCATGAGGGTCTTTTCTCTATGTCAAGTTTTTCCTTGCTTTCAACATTCTTTTTCTTTCATTTCTACACTTTGAATATAAAGTATTTTGGCATGGGTCTCTTTGAGTTTATCTTTGGAGTTGGTTGAGATTCTTGGATGATGTGTATTGTGTTCATGTTTTTCATCATGTTTTGGAAGTTTTCAGCCAGTATTTCTTCAATCATTTTTTTTGCTCCCTTTTATTTCTCTTCTGCGACTCCTGTAATGCCTATATGAGTATATAGGTCCCTCAGGCTCTGTTTGTTTTTCTTCATTCTTTCTCTTTCTGTTCTTCAGACTGAAATATTTTGTCTTTATTATGTTAAAGTCCACTGATATTTCTTTCCGCTTATTTAAATCCATTGAACCCTGCTAATGAATTTTTCATTGAGTTATTATACCTTTTAGTTCTGGAATATCTATCTGGTTTCTTTTTTTTTTTCTTTTTTTTTAATCTTATTTATTCATCCATGAGAGACACAGACATAGGCAGAGGGAGAAGCAGGCTCCCTGCGAGGAGCGTGATGTGGGACTTGATCCCAGAACCCTGGGATCACGCCCTGAGCTGAAGGCAGATGCTCAACCACTGATCTAAGGCATCCCTATCTGGTTTCCTCTTATATTTGTCTCTTTATTGATGTTCTCATACATTGCTTTCCTTTTTTTTTTTTTTTTTTTTTTGGTCATTGGGTTTCCTTTAGTCCTTTGAGCATATTTAGGACACTTGATTTAATATCTTTGACTACTAAATCCAAATTCTGGACTTCTTTAGGAATGGTTTCTGTCAAATGCTTTTTTTTCTTGTGAATGGGCCATGTTTTGTTTGTATGCTTTGTAATTTCTTCTGGTGAGACCTGGACATTGTGTTACAATGTAGTAATTTTGGAAACTAAGCTAGATTCTCAGACTCCTATATGTGTGCTGTTGAGGCTGCTGCCATCTGTTTGTGACTTTCTCAAACTATTTTTGCAAATGTGTGTTCTTGGTTGTGTGTGGTCACTGAAGTTTCTTTTCCATTATCTTTGCAGTTAGCTAGTGACCTGATGAAGATATTGTTTAATATCTGGCTCAAACAACAAAAAATGTTGCTCTCTCTTTAAATCTTCCAATGGATGTTATAGGAAGCCCCTAAAGGGCCTTAAGGAAGGCAGCAGTCTGGGGGATCCCTGGGTGGCTCAGCGGTTTAGCACCTGCCTATGGCCCAGGGCGTGGTATCAAGTCCGGCATTGGGCTCCCTGCCTGGAGCCTGCTTCTCCCTCTGCCTCTGTCTCTGCCCTTCTCTCTCTCTGTGTCTCTCATGAATAAATAAATATAATCTTTAAAAAAAAAAAAAAAAGGAAGGCAGGTGTCTGCATTATCCCAGTTTCTGATCTGCCAGACTGAGCAAAATGTGCAGCCCCCAATTTTTTAATGTCAGGGTTCCCCATTGCCTGCCTTGGCACCAACCAGCTGCCCTAGGAATGTATGACAGAGCTGAGGAATGGGCAGTGTTAACTGGTTTGCACATGTGGTTCTCCTAGCAGCCTCTCCCTTTTAGCAAACACTCATGGTTGTTTTAAGTATCTAGTCAGGTTCCATGGTTCTGAAGTAGTTGATTCTGGTTGTTTTTTCCAGTTTACTGGTTGTTTTGGGTGGAGGGACCAACCTTAACAGCTTCCTACTATGACATTTTTTCATCTCCAATGTCACAGTAGTCTTACATGGGCTTTCGGATGTGGTGCTTATGAATGGAGGAAAATCCTTGGTAGGTTTCTTTTTTATGGATTGTGTGTTCAGATTTTAATCCTTAAAGGATTAAGATATTTAAGTGTTTTGGGAAAGAAAATTCCTGTAAGCATGATTGGACTTTTATTTCAGTGCTCTCTCAATGGTTTTGTATAGTAACTTTGTGTTTTATGTAAATAAGAAATTTATGTCTTTGGTGAAAAAACTTAATTTTTAAATGTTAGTTTATTCCTCATTAAGTGGTTAGCTTACGTATCATAGAAAGCATTAGATGTTTATTATGATTTAATTATTGAGGGGAAAATAATAGAAAATTTGCTTGCAAACCACTTAGTGGGTTTACCTCATTTATAACAGATTTAAAGCCATGGTCACTACAGAAAATGTTATAAAGAAATAAATGAAATTGTCTTCTATTGTGAAGTCCTATTACTTTACTTCATATTTTAGAACTTTTGTCTGCCTTTTTAAGATTGGATTTTAATCCAAGCTTTAAAATGCTCAAATTGTTCTACATGTAAATTTTTGCTTTTTTTACCTAAAGAAAAGTCATTTAGATATTTAAAAACAATCTTCAGTTTTTTCCTCAACTTTTTCTGCAATGTTAACAGATTGTTTTGAGACTATCTCAAAGGCATAAGCAGACAATTGCCACTCTAATAAATCCTTTAACATTAGAGAACTTTGAATTATAAGGTAAATTTGCATCCAAAGAATTTCTTACCACAAGTGCCAAAAGGACCACAATATGTCACCATTTTTGCAGGTTAACACGATAGTAGAAGATCTATTTTGGGAATGTTAACAGTTTTCTTAAAAAGGTTGCGTGTGTGTATGTGTGTTTCCCATTCTTAGGACGAAACTGAGTTAGCATTCCAGAATGATTTTCTGTATTCTGTAAATAAACAGAATGGTTTCATTTCAAAAGAAAAAAAAAAAAAAGAAAAAATTTTCTTAATTTAACAAGTCAGTCCCAGATCAAGTTTAGCCCCAGGTGATAAAGTAGGATAACACAATTCTGGTTTCTTTTAAGTACTTGTAGTTGGAAACATACTGTCGTTCTGAGTATCATTTATTGCCTTTTTACCTTGCTCTAGCTATGATAAAAAGCTAGAGATATTTTCAAGAGCTACAAAAGCATAAACATTTCAATTTATACACACATACATATGTACATATTTGAATGGGGATATATATGTGTGTATATGTATGTGTGTACATGGGTATACATGATAACATGCAGTGAGAAAAAAAACTAAGAATAAAGAAATAGAGTCAGAGTCAGGAAAGAGTCCTTTGAATATTAACATGCTGAAAATTTGAGCATTTATAATGGTTTACTGTATAGGTAAATCTTTAAAATATTAAAACAATTGTGGAGTTTTTGTTTAGGGTTTATTTTAAATTACAGTACATTTAGGTGAAAATAAGTTTTTCAATGGCATGAATTAAACATTAAACTAAAAATTTAGGTGTTTACCATAAGTCACATTGTTACCTATTTTAATATTCCTGAAAATGATAGTGTAAAGATCCCAACAACTCCACATAAAAGTTTTTACTAAACTGGGTACAATATTTTAGAAAAACTCTTGAGGGTTTTGATTTTAGGAAATCAGCACTGCTTTATTATACTACAGTAGAGATTAATCAATTTTAAAGCTAATGTAAATAATCTTTATTTCTTAAAAGGTGTTTTTATTATACCATTTTATGTGTTTTTGTCCTTACCTAAAGAGGGGAAAATGTTGACATGTAATTCTACTTAAAGGTGATTAGAAATATCAAGGGATCTATTTAATTTGGGAGTCTTTTTTCTTTAATACTGATTTAGACTGTGACCATAGAATTCTTTAACTTCTGTGTTTAGCATTTTGACTTAATTAAAAGGTTACAGTTATGCCATGACAGATAAAAAGAAGGGTCTTCATTTGAAGATGTGGTTTTTGAAAATTTTGTGGTAAGATTTAGCTTATAAAATGAAGTGTTTTTTTTTTTTTTTTTCTCTTGCTAGTATGTACTGGAAATGGCTTTCTTATTGCTGATAAAATAGAAAATACCAAAGGTTTTTTTTTAGACTGGAATTACCTTGATAGAAAATAAATGCAGTGCATACTATTCTGAGTTATAAAACATAGAATGTCTCTTGATATATTGTTCAAATACATTTTATCAAGAAAAGGTTAAGGCTTTTGTGATTCCTTTTTTTAAATTGTACTCACTTAAAACTACCAAGATCAGTTAGATGCTCTATACCAGCATTGTCCAATAGAAATATGTGAACCCCGTACTTAATTTAAAAGTATATTTTAAAAAGTAGAGTTAATTTTAATAATACATTTTATATAACCAAATATATCTGGAATTTTTAAATGTTATCTATACAACAATTAATGAGCTATTTTTATGTCCTTTTAAAATACTATTTTAAAATACTGAGTTTTTAAAATACAGTTTGTATTTTACATTTACAGTATAAGGCAGTTTGAACTGACCACTTCTTAAGTGGTCAGAATGGGATGTTACTATTTTATGTGAATTAATTCTATAATAACATTTCTGTTGTAGTTTGTTGTTTGATCCTTATTTGTCATCTGACACAACAAGCAGCAAACTTTCAAACATGATATGTGCAAGATTAGAAAGTGGTGATGTCTATATAGTTCGATAGACATTGGGATGATGCCGCTATGTTTGAAAATATTGGAGTTTGAAACTTGGCAGTTGTGAGCTACCAGCTCTAAAGAGTTTTTGTTTTGCTTGGGCATGCAGATTTTTTGAAGGTGTGTGTGTTGGGGGTTCCCTAAGACCATCCTCAGGCTTGATGATTTGCTAGAAGGAAACAGAAGTCAGAGAAAAGCATAGGAAAAGCTTATGGTTATGATTTATTACAGTGAAAAGATACAGATTAAAATCAGCTAAGGGAGAAGTGTGTGTAGGATAGAGTCCGAGAGAAACCAGGTGCAGGTTTTTAGTTAACCTCTCCTACTGGAGTTGCATGGACAGTGCTTCCTTCTTCCAGCCACCTTGTATGACATGTGCAGTGTTGTCAACCAGGGAAGCTTACTTGAGTCTTGATGTCCAGTATTTTCACTGGGGATCAGTTACATAGGCACAGAAGTACCCATATAAATATCTTAGCTACTCTGTCTCCACCAGCTTCACTTATCTCTCCTCTCCTCTGAGGTCCAACTGATAGTGTGGTTTAAACCCCAGGCATACAAAAACAGACATTTACCATAATTTACATTGCTAATATAAATTACCTGGTGTGGCCCAAGATCTTAGGCAAACAGATTTACCAGGCAAGATATTCCAAGGGCTTAGAAATTATTTCCCAGTAGTCTACCACAGTTAAGTCTTTTCTTTGGAATGTGCAGAGTTTGAGCTGCAACCCGCCCCCGCCAGCTTATAGAGTTACCTTACCGCACAGGGTGATTTGGATCCCTATAGCAGAGTATCTCTAGTATAAATTCTTACAGTGACAGAAGGGTAGATGAGATTGGCCATAGCTCAATTTACCTTAAATATCCAATATGTTTTAAACAAACGGCATAGATTACTGACAAGGTAGAACTTTATAAAGGCTGACTGAGAAGTAAAGAATCTAGCATGTAGAACAGCCCTGTAGTAACAGGTTTTTAGTTGGAATCAACTTTTATATTTTACTGACTGCCTCCTATAAATTCACCTTGCTTGGTGAAATACATATATTACCTATTTTTTTTTCTTAAATATTTAATTGGAGTATAGTTGACATACAGTGTTACATTAGTTTCATGTATACAACATAGTGATTCAACATTTCTATATGATGTGTTATGCTCACCACAAGTGTAGCTACAGTCTGTCACCATACGACCTCAATACAAGACCCTTGACTATATTTCCTATGCTGTGTCTTTTATTCCTATGACTCATTCATTCCATGACTGGAAACCTGTATCTTCTACTTTCCTTCATCTGTTTTGCACATATCTCCCTGCCACCCCATTCCCTTTGGTAACCCTCAGTTCTCTGTATTTGTAGGTCTGATTCTACTTTTTGTTTTATTCATTTGTTTGTTTTTTAGATCCCATATATAAGTGAAGTTAAACTGTATTGCCTTTTTCTGACTTATTTCACTGAGCATAATACCCTCTAAATCTATCCATTGTTGTTGCAATGGAAAGATCACATCCTTTTTTGTGGCTATGTAATATTCCATACCACATCCTCTTTATCCATTCATCTATTGATGGACACTTAGGCTGCTTCCATTCTTGACTATTGTGAGTAATATGCTATACACCAAAAAGAATAAAATGCCTAGGGTTAAACTTAACCAAGGAAGTGAAAAACATGTGCTCTGAAAACTATAAAACATCGATGAAAGACATTGAAGACCAACACAAATGGAAAGATATTCCATGCTCATGGATTAGAAGAATTACTATTGTTAAAATGCCTATACTACCCAGAGCAGTCTACAGTTTCATTGCAATCCCTATCTAAATACCTACAACATTTTTTACAGAATTAGAACAAATAATTCTAAAATTTGCTTGGAACCACAAAAGACCTTGAACAGTGAAAGCTGTTTTGAGAAAGAAGGACAAAGATGGAGGTGTCACAATGCCAGATTTAAAGATCTACCACAAAGCTGTAGTAAGCAAAACAGTTTGGTGCTGTCACATATACACTACCTCTTTTAATCCTAAATCTCCACTTCTATGTATGATAGAGCAACTTGTATTATACTGAATATTCTACAGAGAACTGTTTGATATGGGGGGAAAAATGAATTTGAAGGCATGGTAGAGCTTTGAAGTTAGTCACGCCTTGAGGCAAGATTCAGGAGAGAGGAGAGATAGACATATTCTATGCTGGTTTCCTTCTTAAGGCATTTTCTAGCTCTTAAGTTATTTTGGAAAGGATGATGAAAGCTGAACATTGTAGAAGAGATGAGCAAAAAGCAACTGAGGAAGCTAAGTGGAGCTTTTAATAGTTTTTGTTGGTTGTTCTAGCCTTAGGTTTGTTTGCATTTGGAATCCTTTGAAGGGTGGCATACCATAAGAGTGGTAACAAATCAGAGGTAGGCCAGTCTTTACAATGTTTGAAATCCAGTCTCATTCAGCTCAGTTCTTGATTGGGTTGAAGTGATCTGCTCCTACTCTGCTTGTTAGAAAAAAATTAAATCATCTCTGGAAGAAGGTAACATAATCTTTTTTCCTCTAATTTTTTCATATTTTCGTGCAATCATCACATACAATTAATAATATTCAATTAAAAATTACTAGGTATACACAGGACCAACAGAGATAAGTCAGCAATGAAATAAGTTATGCAGACTGGATTACAGACAAGAGCTTTAAAATACTTTAATCTATTCATGAAAATAGATGACAAGGTGGAGAATTCCCCTAGAGAACTGGAATCAATAGGAAAGAATCATATGGAAATTTGAGAACTGAAAAATATAGTAAGTGTAGATGATTTTAACTGTTGATTGGACACAGCTGAAAAGAGGATTAGTCAACAGGAAGATAACTCAGTAGAAAATACTCAGTACGGGATCCCTGGGTGGCGCCGCGGTTTGGCGCCTGCCTTTGGCCCAGGGCGCGATCCTGGAGACCCGGGATCGAATCCCATGTTGGGCTCCCGGTGCATGGAGCCTGCTTCTCCCTCTGCCTGTGTCTCTGCCTCTCTCTCTCTCTCTCTGTGACTATCATAAATAAATAAAAATTTAAAAAAAAAAAAAAAAAAAGAAAATACTCAGTACTATGGATTTGTCCTGTTGGTGTCCCGACCAAACTAAACTGAGGAACAGGGGTTTTTCAGTATCTCACCAAAAAAATATCAGCTGTTTTAAAGCTTAAGGATAAAAAGTGTCCTTATTAGAGTGCAGTTACAACTTTTGCTATTTTAATGTGCATGGTTTTTATATTTTTGTTATAGGTTTTAAAAAAATATAATGTAAAAAGTAGTTGGTAAAATACAATATTGTCACAAATTTCTGCTCAGTACCCTCCCCTGAGCCCTTGAGCAAACAAATATCATATGATACCTGTTGAGCATACCTCACTACTTACATAGACCTAAAAATGAGAAAATAAGCAAAATACATAGAGATTCAAAGTAGCTACCCAGAGCTGGATGATAAAACATGTGTTTTAGCATAGGGGAATTATTATAAGGTTCTTACTTTTAGTTGGGCTAATGGTTATAATATGTTTGGTAATCTGGTAAAGTTGCTCATCACAAGTAAAAAATAGTAAACTAGAAAAGAAATTACAAGTAGATTATTGAGAAAATCTTTTTGGCAGCAAATACTTAGACTTTATTTGTGGTTCTACTATGAATCATACCATTGCTGTATGTACCACTAAGAAAAAAGAGGCTGTCAATTTTATTTTGACATCCCCTTAATGATAAGCTGCATCCTAATTTCAGAGATGTTAAAATGTGTGGGAAAGATGATCCTAGTTTTAAATCTCAGTTCTATCATTTATTGTTCATTTGACTTTGGTCAGGGGACTTCTTTGAATCTGTGAATTTATTTGTGAAAATGGAATAGCATAGCTGCTATGGATAGTCCACTCTAGAGGTAGGAGGACTAAATGAATTAAACAATATGAAAGTCATTTGTACAGGGTATGCATTTAATATTATGAATTTAGCTTTCATTTCTTCCTTTTAAAACTTGTCATTCGGGCAACCCCGGTGGTGTAGTGGTTTAGTGCCGCCTGCATCCCAGGGCGTGATCCTGGAGACCCGGGATCAAGTCCCACGTCGGGCTCTCTGCATGGAGCCTGCTTCTCCCTCTGCCTGTGTCTCTGCCTCTCTGTCTCTGTCTCTGTCTCTATGAATAAATAAATACATGATCTTTTTAAAAAAAAAAACCTTGTCATTGTTAGAATAATAGGAAGAGGTTCCTAACAGCTGACCAAGGGGAGAAAAAAAATGTAATATATTGGTTAAATAAGAACTTTAAACAGAAAATTCCTGTTGGAGTTGTTTAATAGTGTCAAACATCACTCTTTCTTCTCTCTCCAGTCCCCTTTACATGTCCTATGTCCCCATTTATATATAAGATATCACTGATTTCTTCCAATGTGATGATTAATATTTATAATGATGAGACCTATGCATCAAAATACTATATTGGTTTTTAAAGAGCACATTTTAGGAAAATTTCTAATCCTTCTAAATTCAGTTGTGATGCTTCAGACCTCCATTTTTACTTGGTTTTGTAGAATCCCTGCTCTTCTGATGATACTGCATAAATATAGCATTATTAATCAAAGTGTCTGGATCTTGAAGAAATATTGTATTGTGATTGGTGGACACGAGAACTCCTTTTTATATTCCTATTTTGAAGATTCCCAGTAAACTCAAAATGGCATTTTTTTTAGCTTTAATTTCGTGTTCATTCTTTTTTTTAATTTTTTAATTTTTTAATTTTTTTTTTTTTTAGGATTGTTCGAGTCACGTTCAGTTGATAGGATGAAAAAATTTAAGAGAAGGCTATCCCTCACTCTTCGAGGAAGCCAGACTATTGATGAATCATTGTCTGAATTGGCGGAACAAATGACCATTGAAGAAAACAGCAGCAAGGATAATGGTAAATATTTGGCTGGGGAGGGGAGGGAAGGAGAGATGCTTCTCCGTTTTAATTACTTTATAAATTGAATGTGAATTTAATTTTCTGATAAGTTCCTAATAGCTTCCTTTTGTTTATTTGTCTTGTTCTCTAGTTCTTAGGAAACAGAAGACTACGTGACTTTTGCTTGCGCTTACTTATTGGAATGTTTCATTCTTACTGCAGGAGTGTTATTATACCTAGTCTCTAACCCTTATGGATTTTCCTATCCTGTTTATCTTTCTTTTTTGTGTGTGTGTATTTTTTTATTGGCATTCGATTTGCCAACATAAAGTATAACACCCAGTGTTCATCCTGTCAAGTGCCCCCAGTGCCCGTCACCCAGTCACCCCATCCCCTTGCCCACCACCTCCCCTTCCATTATCCCTTGTTCATTTCCCAGAGTTAGGAGTCTCATGTTCTGTCACCTTCTCTGATATTTCCCACTCATTTTCTCTCCTTTCCCCTTTAATCCTTTTCACTATTTTTTATATTCCCCGTATGAATGAAACCATATAATGTTTGTCCTTCTCCGATTGACTTACTTCACTCTTTCTGTTTTTTTAATTGGCTCTTAAATAAGAATACCTTATATAATATCATCCTAGTTGTTAAATAATGGTTTTTAAGATAATTCAAGTTAACACAGCTTAAAAGTGTAGTAAGTTTGTGAAATTCCTGTTTGATGTTCCTCATAATTTTGTGACAGTATATATGCATATGGACTATAAATGACAAGGTTCATGACATGAGTGAATCTTACTCTTTCCTTATTTTATATTTACTGTAGAATCTATCCATAATATTGAGATAATCCATAATATCTACTACTTAACAGTAGATAGGCATATAACATTTCATGTGTTTGACAGTTCTTTTTTACAATGTAAAGTAATACACAGATGCTGATATAAAATGAAAAGAGCTTATTAAATTGAGTAGATTAAAATGTAAAATCCTGATGAAATTTATAGAACAGGGGTACGTATTTTAGAACTGAAATAACCCTGGGGATATTATAGTAATAATCATGAAGGAGTTGCAGGAATGACTGCCTTCTCTGGCAAGCCTTTCTTCCCTGTGCCTGAAATTCTTTTGTTAGAAATTTGTGGCAGTAGGTGAAAGCATGAATACCCTTACCCACTTTTGCTGAATGTAAATGTCCTTGTTGTGAGAGAGGGAAAGGTATAATGGAACGGGCTCTGAATTTTAGTTAAAAGTCATGGATTAGGATTTGGGATACACTAACACACCCTTACTAGTTTTTGTCTCTGAGTAAGTAATTTATCCTACTCAACCTTTAATTTATCTGTTTTCTCAGAAGGATCATTATTTACTCAAGTTTATCTGGCTGGTTGTAATATGGAAGAGGAGACAGATAAATTCAGTAGAAATATTTTTTAAAAATAATAATTTGGATATAACTTAAATGTTGGAGGGGGACACATTTTTCATTTGGGTCAAAACTCAAAGATAATTTTATAATGTCATTTTTTTCCTCTTACTAGGAACAAAATCCTTAATTCTCTCTTAGACCCTCTTTGAATTCTTGGTCTTTTAATTAAACCTTGGGGGTTTGTTTGTTTTTGAGAGGGCTGGGTGGGGGGCTGAAGGGAGAAAGAGAGGGGGAGAGAGAATCCCAAGCCCAGTGCAGAGTTCTGTGGTGGAGCTTGATCTTATGATCCTGAGATCATGACCTGAACTGAAATCAAGAGTTGGACTCCTACTAACCAACTAGGCCACCTAGACACCCCCAGTAAATGTTTTTAATTGTATTTTTAGACATATCACAGAAAAGTTAAGATATTTCAGGATCTTGTTTAAGTAACATTACTCTATTGAGAATATTTGTTAAAATTACTGAATTTGATGAATGGAATAGGTGACAATTTAAATATGAGGGAGAAAATAGATCACAGTTGAAAAAAGCAAGAATAATGTTTTATTACACATATATTATTTGAGGGCTTTCAAATGCAGTTACAACAAAAGTTACTTTTTTTGACAACTAAAATTCTTAAAGAAAACTGCATCTTTATGTTCTTAGGAAGTATAATAAAATAAATTTAACAGAATGCCACTTCTCATGATTACTTAGAATCTGAAGAAACCCCCCAAAACAGCAAAGATTGAAATGATCTAGTTTTCCAGATATTCCAGTTCCTTTTCTTTACTCAGTCTGTGTAATGGGGAAGTTTATTAAGTTGTTTAGAGTCAACAAGCCTAGTTGGTGGATATTGTGAGACTTTGTCATTCACCCAGGTTTTTTTCCTTTCTCCTGATGATCTGGTAGATGATAGCAGTGAAGTTTTTTGCAAGAGTGGATGCCACTAGGAGGTTGTAGGTAGTGCTGACTCTTACAAATAGCAAGGGTCCATGAGAGAATGAGGTTAAAAGCACAGATTATGGCTGTATGTAGGGTCTGACTAGGATTAGGTATTAATAGTGTTAAAAGAGCAGGATTGGGGTAGGGAATAAGGAAGAGTACAGCATGGGCTAAGAAATCGCATGTTCCTGCTGATAGTTCACATAATCAGAAAATCCAAATGAATAAGATGCTTGAAATCATGATTGCCATGTTATGTTAAAAATCATTAGGAAGTCTTACTTTGAACTAACTACTTTGTAGAATAAGAGATCTGCTGTTTTTCATACAGATCGTCATTACTTTAAAAAATATTGTGGTAGGGACGCCTGGGTGGCTCAGCAGTTAAGCATCTGCCTTCGGCTCAGGTCGTGATCCTGAGGTCCTGGAATTGAGTCCCACATTGGGCTACAGAGAACCTGCTTCTCCCTCTGCCTGTGTCTCTGCCTCTCTCTCTCTCTCTCTCTCTCTATCATGAATAAATAAATAAGATCTTTAAAAAAAAAAATACTGTGGGCAGCCTGGATGGCTCAGCGGTTTAGCGCCGCCTTCAGCCCAGGGCGCGATCCTGGAGTCCCCAGATTGAGTCCCACGTCGGGCTCCCTGCGTGGAGCCTGCTTCTCCCTCTGCCTGTGTCTCTCTGCCTCTCTCTCTCTCTGCGTCTCTCATGAATAGATAAATATTTAAAAAAATAAAAAAATACTGTGGTAAAGTATACATAATGTATAATTTACTATTTTAACTACTTTGAAGTTTTTAGTTTTTGTGGCATTAGGTACATTCACGTTGTTGTGCAGCCATCACATCACCATCTATCTCCAGAATTTTTTCACTATTCCAAACTGAAACTCTATATTCATTACATAATAGCTGTCTGTTCTCCCCTTCCTTCAGTCTCAGGTAACAACTATTCTACTTTTCTGTCTTCTGTGAATTTAAAGGTACCTCATATAAGTGGAATCATACAGTATTTGTCCTTTTGTATCTGACTTCTTTCACTTAGCATGATGTCTTAAAAGTTTCCATTTTTTAAAATACAACATATTGTCTTATTGAACTTCCAATTAATTGCTGCCGTACTCTTGAGATGTTGGAATATTTTATGATTCATGGACCCTATTCTCTTTTCTGTACACTCTCCTTGGGCTGATGTTATCCAGTCCTGTGATTTCAGCTACTATGTGTATGCTGACTATTCCTAAATCTGTATTTCTAGTCAGGATTTTTGTCTGGATCTCTGGATTCACAGCCAAATATTAGTTGGCTTCTCCATATAGATATTTAATAGAAGTTGAACTTAATACTACCAAACCATAATTCTTGATTTCCTTCCCCCCAAGTCTGCTTCTTTTCCAATTTCCCTCACTTAACCTAAACTTCTTAAAACTAGAAAACCAGGAATGATCCTTGATTTTTCTTTTTCACATTTCTGTTTCCCCCTTCTCCTTTCTATCATTTTAGTTTCCTGTGTATTTACCATGTAAATAACTTTTAAAAACTCACTGTTAATGATAGTTACATATATGCTTGATAACATGGTTACAGCTCTTGTCCTTTTTACGTATTATTATTTATTTTTAACAGAGGCTCTGCTGTAGCTTTAAAATTTTTCTTTAGATAGATGTTTTTAATATAGGTCCTCACTAAAAGCTGGATTGGAGAATATGTATGAAAGTAATTTTGTAGCCATGTCTGCTAGCCTTTGATTCTGTCTTTATAATATATCCTAAATTTGCCGCCTCCTCTCCATTCAGTCCAGGCCACCACTGTTTGTTGTTTAGGATACTATAGTAGTCTCTTCTGTTTCCCTTCTGTTGATTTCCTCTCATCTGTTCTCCAGCAGCAACAAGAGTAATGTTTAATTTTTTAAAAAATTTTTAAATAATTATAGATTCAAAGGAAGTTGTAAACATAGTACTGAGAGGTCCCTTGTGCTCTTCTCTCAGTTCCCTCCTTTGGTTACATCTTCCTTAACTATAGACCATTATCAAGCTCGGAAAATTAATACTGGAAGTGTGAGTATAGTTTTGTGCCATTGTATCATGTGTAGATTCATATAACCATGACTGCAGTCAGGATAAGGAGGTATTCCATTACCACAAAGACATCCCTCTCATGCTACCTCTTTATAGTTATTCCACCTCTTATCTCCCACCATCCCTGACCCCTCAGAGTGGTAGTTTTAAAACATGAATGAAATCATATTACTACCTGCTTCCAAGCTACCATAACTGATTCTAATCTGAGAATAAAATTTAAACTTTTATGGTTACCTACAAACCTGCTTATCTCTCTGACCTCACTAAATAACGTATGTGTACTACAGCTACACTTGCCTTCTTTGTGTTCCTTTAACACAGTGTTTTCAGAGTTTGACCCCTGGACCAGCAACCTCAGCATCACCTGAGAATTTGTTAGAGATGCAAATTTCAGATTCCATGTCAGACCTACTGAGAGTCAGGAGGTCTGGAAGGTTGGGCCCGGCAGTCTTGTATTTTAATACTGAAACTTGCTAAAATTTGATGACTGCTGCCCTAGGAAGTCAAACTCCTGCCACGTGTTAACTCTTGCAGTAGCTTTACCCTCTGTCTGGGATATTTTTTAACTTAGATTGACTCTTTCTTGCATTTGTATCTCTGTCAAAAACACTTCTGCAGGGAGAACTTTACTCAGTATTCATTGTAAAATAGGCACTCCTTTATATTCTATCATATCTCTCTTTTGCATATTGCCTATCACTGATTTTTTATTTTTTATTTTTTTATTTATGATAGTCACACAGAGAGAGAGAGAGGCAGAGACACAGGCAGAGGGAGAAGCAGGCTCCGTGCACCGGGAGCCCGACGTGGGACTCGATCCTGGGTCTCCAGGATCGTGCCCTGGGCCAAAGGCAGGCGCTAAACCGCTGCGCCACCCAGGGATCCCTGATATTTTTCTTTTTTTAAGATTTTATTAGCAAGAAGGCCAGCTTTAGCCAGGTAAGGGCAGAGGAAGAAACAGAGTCCCTGCCGAGCAGGGAACCTGACACAGGGCTCAGTCCCAGGACCTTTGGGATCATGATGTGAGCTAAAGGCAGATGCTTATCCAACTGAGCCACCCAGGTGCCCTGATATTTTTCTTATTCATTAGTTTCTTATTTGTTTCCCCTTCATAAAATCTTACAGCCTTAGTAGTATTTTGCTTGTTTTGTTCACCTGTTGATGCCCAGGACCTAGAATAGTAGGCACACAATAAATAAATGTCCACTGAATAATTGAATTTTTATGATCTTTTTAAGCTATATTCCTCAAGACTGTAAAGCTTTAATCCCCAGGATAACTTTACAGAGTGACTAAAACATGTTGTCTATAGGCAGAATATATGTGTATTTTATTATGATTCCAGATATGGAATATTATAACATAGAAAGAAGAAATTTTTAAATATGTTCTAGCCTATATCTTACACTGTTTGACTATTTCATTTTTGCATTTGTATTATATATCTCCTCTGCATTCATTATTAAATCATTGGTTATTTTACTAAGCTTAAGATCCCTTAAATCCTTGATCAGCCAGCTACCACCAAGGAATGTACAGGCCATGGGACACTTTAGACAGGCATTATCTGTTACTAGTTAGGTACTTTTCCTTTTTCCAGTTTGATGTTTTACCAAAATTAGAGAACTTGAGTTCTGTTTGACCCCCAAGGACCCTTTGGGTCATCCTCCTTCTCCCATTTTCTTTTATGCAGCCATTATCAGTAGAGGTGTGGGTCATAAAGTCTTCTTGTTCTTTGTGTCTCATAAACCTTTACAGGTAGGGGAAATACCCACATCAGGAGATACTCTTGCTTCTGATTATCAACTACAAAAGAAGAGCTGGTTCCATTTTAGAGGAGAAGATATTCAGAGAAGCCTAGTTCCTTTTAAAATTCCTTGATTACTACCAGTAAAACATAATTCTAATACAAAAGACTAATTATTTGTCATAGAAGAATGTATCATGTCTTTAACCTATTTTAGAGCTCTTACTTAGAGGTGGAAAGGAATCCTGAGATTCCTCATAAGCATTACAAAACAGGATTTCTCCTGTTTTGTATATAATTACAATTAAATAAATTTTAAGGTTTATATTTTTTAAATGTTTCTGCTTGTGTATACATCTGTAATTTCTTTAAAAAGCAAAAACCTCGGGCAACCCGGGTGGCTCAGCAGTTTAGCGCCGCCTTCGGTCCAGAGTGTTGTCCTGTCCTGGAGACCCAGGATCAAGTCCCACGTCGGGCTCGCTGCATGGAGCCTGCTTCTCCCTCTGCCTGTGTCTCTGCCTCTCTCTCTCTGTCTCTCTCTCTCTCTGTCTCTACGAACAAATAAATAAAATCTTTAAAAAAAAATAATAAAAAGCGAAAACCTCTTTATATTGAAAGTCCTAAATTTTGGGTAATAAATTTCAGAACCTCTATATTGATCTGTGCTTAACTACTTCTGTGTTTAACCATTAACTGACGTACCTTTTGAATGTATAGCAAATAGGGACATAAATTCATTCAGGCCAGGACCATGTCGTTTATATACTCTAGCATGCCTAATTATAAGGGATATTTGAGGCAGTTAGTAAATGTACAGTAGTTTGGAAATAAGCTTGAGATACATTAAAATAAGCAAATGGTTGAAATCTGTGGACTGTATTAGTAGTTTTATGATTGCTAACCAATTTTGGTTATTTCCAAAAGTGGATATTTAAGTGATTAGACTACTTTCAAATATTAAAGTGTTTTCTGTGGTTTTTCATAGAAATTATTTAATTCTGCTTCTTTGTATAGATAGCCAAAGAACTCTTAAATGTTACTAATCTCATAAACCTTTTGTTTTCTGTTTTGCTTTCTCAATCCTTCTCATGTGATCCTGGATCTTGGGCTGCTAATGGAATGATTTTGGATACTGTGAACCACAGAGCCTATTGTGAAGAATGGCAGGCCTCCAACCTCTCACAGTATGCATTCCTTCCTTCACCAGTACACAGGGTCCTTCAAGAAGCCCCCATTGCGGAGACCACATAGTGTTATTGGAGGAAGCCTTGGATCCTTCATGGCAATGCCCAGAAATGGAAGCAGATTAGGTAATTTAATGGCCCTTTTTTTTTTTAATTTTCTTACTGTAGATCATATACATAGCTATTGTTAGAGTTGTATGGAAGTCAGCTAGCCTTCATTATCTGATTTTTTTTGTAAACTAAAAATCAAGTTGAAAATAACAGAGATAGCAGAAAGAAGGCTCTACAGAGGTACTAGTGCTGACACTACAGAGGAGTAACATTTGAAAACCTATCCATCAGGAAAAAAACAAAACCCTTAGGAAATGGATGCATAATTTCAAGATGAAATCATGAAGATCGTGCTTAATTTAGGGTCTTACCATAGTAATTCCAGATCATCGCCGTACAAGAACCCAGTGCAATGATTTGTATACATGAATGTCACCTGAGCTGCTATTCTTATATCACTATGTCGTTCTAAATATTTAGGAAAGATACATACCTGCAAGTTTCTGTTTATTTCTCTGGTCTTTTTTCATAGCATCTTACTATCGTGTTTTTATTTTTATATTTTTAAAAGGTATTTTTATTTTTTTATTTATTTTTATTTTTTTAAAAATTTTTTAAAGGTATTTTTAAAGATTTTATTTATTTATTTGAGTAAGAGCACATGAGCTAGGGGTTGGGTAGACAGAGAGGGGAAAACAGACTCCCCACTGAGCAGGGGGCCAGATATGTGGGACTCGGTCCCTGGATTGCGGGATCATGACCAGAGTCAAAGGCATATGCTTAAGTCAAAGGCATATGCTTAACAAACTAAGCCCCTCAAGTGTCCCTATGTTTTGATTTTTAAAATCCATTTAAGGGCAGCCCGGGTGGCTCAGTGGTTTAGCACCGCCTTTCAGTCCAGGGTGTGATCCTGGAGACCCGGGATCGAGTCCCACATCGGGCTCCCTGTATGGAGCCTGCTTCTCCGTCTGCCTGTGTCTCTGCCTCTCTCTCTCTCTCTCTCTCTCTCTCTCTGTGTGTGTCTCTCATGAATAAATAAATAAAATCTTTAAAAAAAATCCATTTAAACATAATGATTTTATAGTCTCATGACATAAGTTTCTAAGGCTTTTATTTTGCCACTTGCTTATCTGCTTCCTTTGCCATGGTAGGTTATTTACTCATGTGTTTTGTTAACTTGAGGAATATGAGCTTTTGAGTTTTGTTAATATGAGGAATATAGAGTGGGGTTTTATCTATGGGAGAAATGTAGGTCACCTTTATCCCTGCAGATGTAACTTTGTGGAATGGTGTGCTGGAATTGGCTCACACTGGTTCATGAGAGATGATTGTTAAATTTTCAGGAGTTTTGCAAGCTGGTTGTTAAATATAGCCATTATTAAAATTTATTTATTTATTTTTTTATTTTTTTATTTTTTTTAATTTTTATTTATTTGTGATAGTCACAGAGAGAGAGAATGAGGCAGAGACACAGGCAGAGGGAGAAGCAGGCTCCATGCACCGGGAGCCCGACGTGGGATTCGATCCCGGGTCTCCAGGATCGCGCCCTGGCCAAAGGCAGGCGCCAAACCGCTGCGCCACCCAGGGATCCCCATTATTAAAATTTAAATGTTAAAAACCTATAACTAAGTAAGCTAATTAAAAACAAAAGTAATGAATCTTTAAAGATCATTATTTCCAAATTATTTTACTACACTATTACCTCTGCTTTTGGGGTTATTTCTGTTTTATAGCCAAAATTTTATGTAGTGGTATGTACATTTCTTCCCAACTGTATGCTTGGTGTTGGTCATGTTATAGCTTGAAGTTGACCATGAAGGGAGTATTTACCCCACCGAAATTGGAAAACATTCAGATCAGGACTTGGTTTATTGTTTTGTTGTCTAGTGGGGATTGGCAAACTTTTATGCAAAGGGCCAGATTGTAAATTTTTCAGGTTTTATAGGCCACATATGCTTTCTGTTGCATATTTTTCTGCTTTTTAAAAATAACTCTTTAAAGATGCAGAAAATATTTTTACCTTAGGAGCCATACAAAAACAGGTCACCTTTGCTGATATTTGGTCTGAATTTAAGAAAGTAATATTGAAAATGTTAGTAATGCATATTCAATTTAACAGTGTGTTATATTTGTGGCTTTTACACTTGTGAATGGCACAAAATTGAGCCATTTGAGAGGTAAATATTCTTCTAGTATACAAAAACTATTACCTTGAGCAAAGAGGTTGTTCACACCATTGACAAATGAGTGAAGTTTTGACATAAGCCTTCCTTGTTTAACTTTTATCTTATTAGTGGAAATAAAAATACTGATACTCATGTTGGAATTACACTTGTTTGTTAATGACATGAACAATTTCTTGGTTGAATCAGATGGTACTCAAGTATTTATTTATATATAGTCTGAGATGAATGTGCTCCTTTGTAGTCCTTGTGCAGTAGAACAGATTTAATTATGCCCTTTATAGGACTTTGAGAGTCTTGTCTTTTCTTTAGGATGCTCTCACTTGCACCTCAGACACCTGACACTTCTTTAATCCCAGTGTGGCAGCTAAACTCCAACACCTTCTTACCAAGATCAACAGCTCCTCCCTGAGAGAGTGACAGACTCAATTTATGCATAACAGCTTTTGGCCCTCAGTTCTCTCTTTGTCTCTGCTTCCTGAGTACTATGCACATATTCTTGCAAACTCAGCTATATATTTTAAAGTATTATTACATTTTATTCAACATTTCCTTGAGGAAGAAAGTTTTCAGATTTTGCCAGAAAAAAGAAGACCTGGTTAAATTATCTTTAATATATTTTTTTAAGATTTTATTTATTTATTCATGAGAGACAGAGAGAGAGACAGAGAGAGAGAGAGAGGCAGAGGGAGAAGTAGGCTCCATGCAGGGAGCTTGACGTGGGACTCAATCCCGGGACTCCAGGATCAGGCCCTGGGCTGAGGGCAGCACTAAACCGCTGAGCCACGTGGGCTGCCCCATCTTTAATATTTTAAAAGTGTGACAGAAAAGAATCCTTGGCCTCAGATATGTTACCAGCAGATTAGGATTTAGTTATCAACACATTGAATTTTATTTCCAAGTTAATTTTTTGTTTAGATTTTAATATAAAATTTCTCCAGAAATCTTTATGTAATTGAAGTATATTCTTTTATTTTATTTTATTTTATTTTTTTTATTTTTTATTTATGATAGTCACACAGAGAGAGAGAGAGAGACGCAGAGACAGGCAGAGGGAGAAGCAGGCTCCATGCACCGGGAGCCCGACGTGGGATTTGATCCCGGGTCTTCAGGATCGTGCCCTGGGCCAAAGGCACGCGCTAAACCGCTGCGCCACCCAGGGATCCCCTTTTTTTTTTTTTTATTTATGAAGTATATTCTTAAATTACATATCAATCTATTAAAAACCATCATATTTGCAATTGCTTATCATTGTGAGTAGGGATTTTCTCAATAATGTGTTTTCAAGGGACATGTGGGTGGCTCAGTTGGTTAAACATCTGACTCTTGATTTTGGCTCAGGTCACGAACTCAGGGTCATGAGGTCAAGCCCTCCCCCAACCCCCTGCCTGGTTGGGCTCCGAGCTGGGTGTGGAGTCTGCCTAAGATTATTTCCCCCTCTGCCTCCCTGTTCCCCGCTCCTACACATGTATTTTCTCTTTCTAAAAAGAAAATAATGTGTTATCAAGACAAAAAAAAATTTAGGGAATTCTAAGACTGATTTGGATAAGATCCTTTGGTTCATTTCTTTGTTAAACAGTTCCCATTTTCATAAGCAAATATTCATTAAAAATACAAACTTGTGACTATAAAATACTACTTTGTTTTTACATATTGGTGTTTCATATAACATTTCATTTGAAAGAAAAGGTGCAGTTATCTAGAACATTCTTTGATTTTTAGTTAATAGTCAATTTATTGGATTATTTTTTGAGCACCTTCTAAATGCCAGACACTTTAAGTTTGGGGAATATAAAATGAATGAGCTAAATCCTGCCCCAAGGGATCTCATAACTTGCTATAAAATCATATGAAACCAAAAAATGCACTTCAGTGCAGTAGATGTGGTAAGTGTGGGCACAATAGTCATCTGTGTCTCAGTGTAGAAAAGATTTCACTGATGACAAATGAACATAGTTTTGAAAAATAAGTATGAGTTTACCAAATTGGTAAATTGGGGAAAGGCATCTCTTATGAATAAAAGAAGGAGGAGAAAGTGTGTTGTGTTAAAACATTCTAGCATGAAGCAATATGATACTTCTTGGGGAATGAATAATTGTATAAAGAAAAACAGTGGTAAGAAATGTGTTTGAGATCTAGCATTTGTTTCTGCTGGGCAACTCTTGCTAGATGAATTACAGGATGATTGACAAACACAAATGTAAGCAGGTATACAAGTTTGTTTTTAATGTATTTCCAGATGGAATTAATCTTCCTCCTCACTACTCCCATTTAACTTTTATCATTAATTAGAAAACAAAAACAAAAATCACCACTTTGATAATTTAAATATGTTTTTGCCTGTTTCTATAGTTAAATAATCACTGAATACTTTTTGAATTGTTCTTTTATTTTTAACACTGTGGAGAGGGGAAGCTGCATTAGTGGCTTTAAAAAAATTTTTTAAAGAATATTCAAAGAAGTAGATCATTTGGCTATAGACTCAGTAGCACATTACTTTACAGAAAAAATACTAAACTAAATAAAAGGCTAAAGATCAGGTTTCTATTTTAGCTCTGCCTCTGAGCTGTGTAACCTTTGAAAATCATTTAACCTTTCAAAGTCTCAGTTCCCAGATCTAGAAAATGAGAGAACTAAGTAATCCTTTTTCCAGTCTGTAATTTTATTATTCAGCTCCTGATAATAACTTGGTTGTTAATTTTTTTCATATTTTTCATAATCTCAAGAGTGTGAAAGGTTTGTCACTACTGTTTCAAGACATCTGAGTTCTATTTTGCTCTATTAGCTACGCACCTAGAGCAGCAGAATGTAGAATGATTTTTTTTCTTTTTTAAGATTTTATTTATTTATTCATGAGAGACACAAAGATTGAGGCAGAGATACAGGCAGAGGGAGAAGAGGGCCCAATGTGGGACTCAATCCCAGGACTCTGGGATCACGCCCCAAGCGGAAGGCAGACACTAAGCCACTGAGCCACCTAGGCATCCCGAGAATGTAGGATGATTTTTGTGTGTTGGCTACCTATATCTTATTTGTAGAAATAATAAATTGTGTGATATAGTAGTATATAAAATATATCTTTGAAGATAAATGATGTTTCCTTTTGTGATACAGATATTGTTCATGAAAATCTAAAAATGGGATCAGATGGTGAGAGTGACCAAGCTTCTGGGACATCATCTGATGAAGTACAGTCACCTACAGGCGTTTGTCTTAGAAATCGTATACATAGACGAATCTCAATGGAGGTAACAATACACCCGCATATATGTGTTTGTATAAATACATATACACATCAAACAGTAAATGCCCATTGGAAAATTTTCATGAAGGCAAATGACATTGTAAGAAAATTGTTTCTCTGCATTAGTAAAAAAATAGCCTTGTCAATATTTCCTTTTTCTAGTTATCTACTATTCCAAGGGAAATCTACATTAATTATATTTAACATTCTGCAGAACACGTATAGAATCTCTGTAAGAGAAATGTGAATTTTCAAAAATACTGGAAATTCAGAATGGTACTTTAGCATTTTTCTTTTCAGAAAATATGATTTTAATTCTATTTTTGAGGTTCATCCAGATACTTAATATTTATTTTATATTTTCAGATTTTTAAAAAAGATTTTATTTATTTATTCATGAGAGATAGAGAGAGGCAGAGACATAGGCAGAGGGAGAAGCAGGCTCCATGCAGGCAGCCCGAGGTGGGACTCGATCCTGGGTCTCCAGGATCATGCCCTGAGCTGAAGATGCTCAACCACTGAGCCATGCAGGCATCTCTTATTTCAGATTTCAAACCCTGTACATAAAATAAGCACTACTTTTTTTTTTGCTTTATATTATAAATAATGGATATCATTGCCTTGATGGCTTATTATACATACCAGTTTCTGTAGAACATATAAGTTATGTTTTCATGTAAAAGAATAGCTCAGGTATAACCTTGAGACCGAAGTTGATTATGAATGTTATTATTTCAGTATATACTATAGATTATAAAAGTTTTCTCCAAAACAATTGAAAGTGTTTTGAAGAATATTGTTATTTAAAAATAAATAATTTTAAAAAGAATATTGGGTTTTTTTGTTTTGTTTTTGGTACTTTTGAGTTGAGATTACAGTGCTTAGGTATCTGTCCCATTGGCTGATTGCATTTTCATTGATTAAAGATTGCTGCTAAATCAGTTAAAAAAACAGTATCAGTTTTCTAAATGACAAATTAATATTTTCAACTCTGAGATCAACTTGCTATCCATATCACTATAATTATATTACAATAATAAAATATATTTATTTTTCTTCATATGTATAATTTTATCATGTTTAAAAAGTTTTTTACTACTAGGATTTTTATTAGGATGTTTATTAGGATTTTTTTTACTATTAGGACTTTACTATTGGGATTTTTATAAGGCTTTTTTTTTTTTTTAACTTAGTCTTCACTGAGCTATATTTATTTTTTGCCCCAAAGGTGATAGTCCATTGATGATACTCTTTCTTTTGTATAATAGGTGAAAAGACTTCTTTCTTAACATCTTCTGCATCTTGCATACATATATATTCTTATCTCGAATGTTTTTGGATTCTGTATATACTTCTAGATAAGTTTTAAATATTTTGTTCTTATAATAATGTTATTTGATTTATTTGGGATTATGTAAAATATAAAACTAATATGGGAGAACCATTATATTTTTATTATTTAGTCTTAGCATTTGGGAGTATGGTATATATTTCTATACTTGAGTCATATATCTCTCAGTAAATTTTTACATAATTCCTATACATCTCAATTTTGTTTTATACTATTATGGATAGTAGGGATTTATTTTTTTATAGGATTTATGTTTCTTGGTGTGACAATATAGGCAAGATTCCCTTTTGAATTTCTCCCAGTTCACATTTATAATTAAATGGAACAGAAATACCCCATCCTTTTTTTTTTTTTTTTTAAGAGCCACCCTTGTATCCTTGGAATAAATCCCACTTAATTGTGGCAAATGATATATATGATATGTTAAATATATATATTATATTAAATATATATATTTAAGTTAGCTCTATGCCCAGCATGGCCAGGCACTCCTAATTTTTTTAATGTATTGTTTGGAGCTGATTTGCTATTTTTTTGTGGGATTTTTGCATATATGTTCAGAGATACTGGCTTATAGTTACTTTTTTTGTGGTGTTTTTATCTGGTTTTGGTATCAGGATAATGCCAGCCTCATAGAATGAATTTAGAAGGTTTCTTTCCTCTTCTATTTTTTTGGAGTAGTTTGAGAAGAATAGATATTAACTCTTGTTTAAATTTTTGATGAGATTCATCTGTGAGACCAGTCTGGTCCAGAGCTTTTGTGTGTTGGAAACTTTTTGATAACTGACTGATTCAGTTTCATTGCTGGTAATTCTTGTTTTCAGATTTTCTTCCTCATTCACTTTTGGGAAGTTGTTATATGTTTCTAGGAATTTATCCACTTCTTCTGGGTTGTCCAGTTTGTTGGCTTATAATTTGTCATTAAATTCTCTTAAAATCCTTTGCCTTTCGGTAGTGTCGGTGGTTATTTCTCATCTTTCCTTTGATTTTGAGCCCTCTCCTTTTTTTTCGATGAGTCTGGCTAATGGTTTATCAGTTTTGTTGATCTTTTCTTTTTAAAAAATGTATTTATTTGAGAGAGAGCATGCACACTGGTGCATGTGGAGGGGAGGGGCAGACAGAGAGGAAGAGAATCTCGAGCAGACTCCCTGCTGAACACAGGGCCCTACACCAGGCTCTATCTCACCACCCTGAGATCATGACCTTAGTCAAAATCAAGAATCAGTGCTTAGCCAGCTGAGCCACCCAGTTGATCTTTTCAACAAACTAGCTCTTACTTTGATCTGTTCTCTTTTTTTAAGTCTCTATTTCATTTATTTCTATTCTAATCTTTATTATTTCCTTCCTTCTAGGTTTGGGCATTGTTCTTTTTCTAGCTGCTTTATGTGTAAAGTTAGATTGTTTGAGACTTTTGTTGCTTTTTATTTCTTTCCATTGATATAGCAATAATAAAAGATTTCAGTTGTCTCACTGTGTTGCGTATAAAACCTTACAATACCTGTTTGGTTAGGTATTTAAACTGGTCACATTTTGTGGTAGTCTTTGCCTCTTCCTATATGGTATAATGTCTAAGTAAATTCCATGTGGAATTTACCAATGAAAGAACTCAGAAATAACTGGGTTGCAGAGTACCATTTCTGTAGAATTATGTTATATACTTTTGCTTACAGTAAATGTATTTGCATTCAGATATTATATATAATCAACAGGGTAACTTTGAAACTTTAATAAAACTTGTCACTTACCATTAATAAATAATATAGTAGAGCCCATGAACTCAAAAGTGAAATGCCTTTGTCTCTTCTATTTGTAGTTATCTATAAATACCTTTTTTTCCTTTTTATCTTTTTAAAGGACTTAAATAAGCGATTATCACTGCCTGCAGATATCAGAATACCTGATGGATATCTTGAAAAATTGCAGATAAACAGTCCACCGTTTGATCAACCAATGAGCCGAAGGTCTCGTAGAGCTTCTTTAGTAAGTTTTCAATCTCTGTATCTATGCCATTAAATCTGTTTGATTATCTGTATGTAAACATTTTAGATTAATTTTTATATTTACTTTCTGAATAACTAAATTTTATTGCGTTGCTTTTTGGATTTTATTGTTTTCCAATTCTTTTGAATTTAAAGATGCATATTGCAATACAATTTAAGCTATATTCTGTCTTATTTTCTGAAGAAATTTTATTGATATAACTTAGAAGTATAGTATATATATTAGATATATAAATATATATAATACAGAAAAGAACGTAAACCAGAATTGTATATAGCTCAATGTATTTTTCCAAAGTTAACATACCTGTGTAACTAGTCTCCAGATCAATAAAAGAAAATTCCTCAAATCCCATAACTCCCTCCTGCCACCTCTCTGTTCAGTTTCTGCTCACACTTCCTCAACTGTAGCCACATTCCTGCTTTCTAATGCCAAAGATTAGGTTACATATGTTTCCTATTGTTTTGGTTATATTATCCTTATAATTGTCTTACTATCTCAAAAGACTTTCTAAAATTTTCATTTACATTAACATTCTTATTTTTAAAATGCTTTTGTGATTTCTGATTATTCATATCAAAACTTTTGAACTTTAATTATGACTATATAAATTACTAAAATACATTTTATACAAATACATAAATATGTATATCTAAGTTTCTATTATACAATATGCATGGAAGAATAGAGTATATATTCTGTTTTTGGCTGGCCTCTTTTGCTGAATATTATGCTCTTGTTTCATCTGGTTTATTCCATATACTTATAGTTCATTTGTTCTTATTGTTGCATGGTATTCCATTGTATACTATACTTCATCCAGTCTCCTTTTGATGGACATTTAAATGTTTGGGTTGTTTTTAGTTTTTAGTTAGTACCAAATAGTGGTTCTGTCATCATTCTTGTACATGTATTTTGGTTAATGTGTGTAAGCATTTTTGTTGGGTGCATACCTAGGAGTGAAACTGTTGGGTCTAATTGTGCGTATATGTTCAGTTTTCCTAAACATTGTTAAAAGAGTTTCCAAAGTTATCATACCAATTTACACTCACATAAATATTTGATAATTGTTTATTCTCCTTAGCCAACTTTTGATATTGTCTTTTTTTTTAAAAAAAAAAAAGAAAAGAAAAATTTAAGCTTTTTTGGTGAGTGTGTAGTGTGGTTTTACTTTGCATTTTTCTGAGGACTAAGCTGAACACCTTTTTAATGTTTAATGGTCATTTAGATATACCTTCTTTTGTGATTTAACAGCTGCAGTCTGTTTTCTTTAGGGTTTGCTGCCTTTTTCTTATTGATTTATGAAAATTCTTTATATATTGTGAATAAAGAAACTGTGAATTATATGTCTTGTAGATATCTTCTAGCATTTAGCAACTGACCCTTGCAGTTGCAATAAACATTGCTGATTGAAAGGTCAGCTTTCCCTGTTGCAGTGTCACCTTTGACATAAGTTCAGGTGGTTGTGTATTTAAGGATCTCTTATGGATGCCTCTAGCCCTATAGTAGAGGTGCACACAAAGTGCTGTGGGAGGGGATGCCTGGGTGGCTTAGTGATTTAGCGCCTGCCTTTGGCCCAGAGCATGATCCTAGAGTCTTGGGATTGGGTCCCACATCGGGCTCCCTGCATGGAGCTTGCTTTTTTCTTCTGCCTGTGTCTCTGTCCCCACCCCCCACCCCCGTGTCTCTCATGAATTAAATAAATAAAATCTTAAAAAAAAAAAAAGCGCTGTGGGACAACAGAAGAGATAGTAAGTAGAACGGCTTTGCGTATCACAGACTTGCAAAGGAGATAGTACTTGAGCTGGCTCTAGGATGGGTAGGAACTTGTCAGGTTGACAATAAATAGAAGGGTATTCTAAGCAGAGGAAACTTGATGTATTAATACCCATAAGTATGAATATAAGTATGTTGGGGAAATTATAACTGATATGAAGGGTAAATGTGGGATAATATTAAAGGATAGGGATTAAAAGAATAGGATCAATCCAGACCATAAAAAGCTTTGGCCAGGCAAGGAGTCTGAACTTCATTTATCTCATGTAATGGACCTCAGAGTTTGATTTAAACAAGGGCTGATGAAACATTTTTGTTTCAGGACCATGTAAAGATAAAATAGGCAGGACCTCTGATACTCACCTGAACTTTGTGTCTGAAGAGCAATTGATGAGGATTCCTGAATTGCTAGCAGTTGTTATTTTTATATTTTATATCATGGAATGTTTTTATCCACCAAAAACTTCTGTTTGGTTACATATTCTAAAGAGTAAAATTACCTTATGCTGTATGTAACATGAGCACATTGTTATTTAACATTCATCAGTGTATAATAAAGTAAAAATATAGTGCCAACTCGATTTTGGTATTATAGGTTATGGTCCTCATAGTTTTGCATCACTGCCTAAGACATTTTTATTTAAATAGCTTTGCCATTTGATTACCTCGTTTTAAGTGTTCTTTGGCTATCGATTTTTATCAAAGATTAGTGCTTAAGATAAATTTTGGGGTTATTTAATGTTCAGATTGAGATGAACAATATGATATATTCACATAATTCTTAAAACTGTCCCTTATGAGCTATCTTTTTCAGTCTGCACTAAATTAAGGAAAACAGTGCCCTCTAATGAATATTAAGTGATGGAGTTTTTATTGTGGTTGAGTATTCCTACCCAACTTCCTTGGTTTTTGATCTAAAGTGGTTTATAGATTTCAGATTAATTATACCAGCTATGTTTTGGTTTCTACTAATGCACTCTTTTCATTATTCATCTGCCTTGCTAAACTAAACCATGGTCTCTTGTGAAGTATATTAGAAAATTATTCTTCACTACCTTAGGTTTAGGTATGAAGGGGGAAGGGCTAGAGAATGGATAGAAAGGGGATGGGAAAAGAAATATATCCTTCACCTGTGTTAGAGCTCATGTTTCCGTGGATAATATACTTTTTTTTTTTTGAGGTTTATTTATTTTAGAGTGAGAGTGCACACGCTCATACAAGCGGGAGGTAGGGCAGAGGGAAGGCGAAAGAATCTCAGGCAGACTCAGTGCTACACAGAGATCATGACCTGAACCAAAATGAAGTCGGATGCTTAAGCCACTGAGCCACCCAGGCATCTCTAGATAATAAACTCTTTATCTAAAAAAATAAAATGAAAAAATAAAAAAAAAAAAAAATAAAAAATAAAAAAATAAAAAAATAAAAAAATAAAATGTTTTCAATATAAAATATAAAATTTTAACCTTGTCTTTCTAAAACTATAAAACTTGGTTTTTGCTTATTCATTAGTAATATATAACAATATAATAATAACATAAATCCTTTGCATAGGAATTAAGAAACCAATCACAATTCATTTCTGGTGAAAGAGACTTACAATAGGATTAATTGGTTCTTCTATAAATTTATGATGATCATTATTGACCTCAAATGAAACCTGTTTTTCTTGGCTATCCTGTATTGTCTTTCTCTGTTTAATTCTTCCCCTCTCACTCTGCGCAGATGATCTCTCTGTGTGATAAAGAAGAGAGAAGCCATTAACTAGAAACCTCCTTGTATTTTTTAATAACAAGCATGCAAATTTATCTATGCCCGTACTCATTCTGATCTTTCCTTCTTTTAATATTGAGAAATTGTCTTTCTTCTATCCCATCTCAGAATGCTTGAGAATATTTTTGTCATCCTGGTCCATTCATATATGTTTAGTCTCTTTCTTGACTAAATTCTTCCTATTTTTATTTAATAAACTTTTTACTTTAGAATAGTTTTAGACTTATTTTCTATAAATTTCTTTAAATTTTTCTAATTTAAAAGATAATATTGAGTTCCCATACACATATCCAGTTACCACTATTAACATTTTTCATTACTTTAGTGTATTATAACTAAGGAAATCAGCATCTTGTACATTATTACTACTCCACACTATTCATTTCCCTAGCGTCCTTTTTTTGTCCCAGGATCCCATTTAGGACACCACATTACATTTAGTTATTATATCTCATATTAAAGATACTGGTTATTGAATTGATGAAGTGCTATATAATATTACTAATGGTTGATTAGAAATGAAATGTTCTAACTCTTAACATTGAAACATTAGATTAGTGGAAAGCCCACATACCAATAGTCAAGATTCGTTAGAGCATTGATTCACTTAGAATGATAGCATGCTCACTGGAAGTTCCGTGAGCCTGTTAAGTGCAGCTCTAGTAGACTGAAAGTCTATATATGAAAATTTGCCTCATTATATTGTAATTAATAGGTTTTACACACTTACAGAATCTACTTGTTCCTAACAGCAAGTTGGATTATTCAGTCATGGCTTGAGCAGTATTATATGTACTCCTTTCTTCTTTTTCTTTTTTTTTTTAAAAGATTTTATTTATGTATTCATGAGAGACACACAGAGGCAGAGACATAGGCAGAGGGAGAAGCAGACTCCCCATGGGGACCCCGATGTGGAACTCAATCCCAGGACCCCGGGATCACACCCTGAGCCAAAGGCAGACACTCAACCACCCAGACACCCCTCCTTTCATATTCCTAAGAGTAGGTGAGAAAGTAGTGTATCAAGTCCTGATGTCCCTTAGAGATAGTAAATATATTACGGAGTATGGAAGTGAGGCTTAAAATCCACTCACAATTTAGTTTACTTTTGTCATATTATGTACAGAATTAAGATAGTATCATACTGATAACAGCAATTTTTGGAAGACAAAATTACCAAGTGGAATAAAAGTTCTCAATCTGTTTTCTGTCCCAGACAATTCTTTCTTTTCTTTTCTTTTTCTTTTTCTTTTTCCTTTTCTTTTTCTTTTTCTTTTCTTTTTTTTTTTTTTTTAAGATTTTATTTATTCATGAGAGGCACAGAGAGAGAGAGAGGTAGAGACATAGGCAGAGGGAGAAGTGGGCTCTCTGCAGGGAGTCTGAAGCAGGACTCGATCCCAGGACCCCAGGATTATGACCCAAGCCAAAGGCAGACGCTCAACCACTGAGCCACCCAGGTGCCCCTGCCCAGGACATTTCTGTTAGTCATGCTAACTCCATAATGGGAAATGGGTATTCGAAAAAAAATCTCCCTTCGTTCCCTGTGTTTATTATGTATGCTTTGACTTTTAGGATGGCATGTATAGAACATTGGTTTTTAACCTCAGACTGCATTGCTAGCATGTTAATACGAAGGAGGGACTTGTGATGAGCACTTGTAGATAAATTATATGTAAGTGATGAATCGCTAAATTCTCCTGAAGCCAATATTACACTATATGTTAACTAGAATTTAAATAAAAACTTGAAAAAAAATCTTTAGGATTATGATACAGTGATTATGTTGGTAGAGCCAGAGTAATCCAGAAACCTCCCATAATGTTCAATACCACTTACAGGGTACGGTGAATTACAGGAAGGCTATTAAAAATTATAATTTATTTTGGATTTAAAAAAATTTTCATGTGGTTAGGCTTTAAGAGTCATCTGAATAGGAATTTGATTGGGGCTGCCAAAAAAAGCCAGGTATTCTCTTGGAGCAATGAAATAACAGAAAAAATTATCTTCATTTGTTTGGAAAGTAGAATTAAGGAAGTTTTTATATTTTATTAAAATATAAAGTTGGTGTATTTGGGTGCCTCAGTTGCATAAGCATCTGACTCTTGATTTTGTCTCAAGTCATGATCTTGGGATTGTGAGATTGAGCTCCAAGTTGGGTTCTGAGCTCAGCAGGGAGTGTGCCTGAGGTCCTCTCCCTCCCTCTTCCTCTCCCTCCCCTCCCCCCTTCTTGCTTGCACGCTTTCTCTGAAATAAATAAATCCTTAAAAAATAAAATATAAAGCTTAGTGTTCAATTCCTTTAGCTATTTCTGCTTTTACAAAACTTTTAAAATATTGTAAAATAATCTAATGGTGGAACTTAGTCTAGATTGTGAACGCATGAAAGCGGGAATCCTTTCTGTCTTCACTATATCCCCAGTACCTAAAATTGTACTTGGTAAATGAATAAATGAGCTTTGTCCTCTGTCCTCTGAATAATTTCTGTAGGAGAACATGTCAACAAGCTAGTCATTATATCTATTGTTAATCTTGTCATGTTCAGCAGATAAAAATGCAAGCAAATTTTTCTAAAAATTCCATTTAAAGATTCAGTAAGTAATATTTAGATATAATTATTAAAGCCTTAAGGCTGGAAATTATTAAATGAGGTGGTTACAGTTTATTCTGGCAAATAATTCACTAGTATAACTATGCCTTTTTTCTGAATTCTCTGCCTGCCTGCCTGATGAAATTCAATAATGCTCTTTATCATATAGATTGATTATTCAAATTTAAATTCAACTTAATAGTACAACATTGCCTTTGTTTTAAAAAACAAACTTTCAGCATATTTTAATGATCTCACTAAATGTCATTCTCTGAAGAATGAGTTTGTTATGTTAATATTTGATCATCCCTTATATACTTCATATGTTACAGTAATCTCTGTAACATTTTTATCTTTACAATCTTGAATTTTTGGTCTACTTACATACTCTTTAAAGCAAATATCAGCATTTTTATCATAGCCACTGAACCATTGGCCAAAATATATTTGGGGTTTTAAGGGAGTACCAATATTTATTTACTTAAGATAAAAAAATGAATAAGAAAATTTCCCAACTCCTGAAAAGAAAAAGTTTCTAGCTCACGGTCATATTTTTCTTTGTGGTTCTCATTATTATAGATAATATTTTTTTCAGGGACTTCATTGTTTTGTTTATATTAGTTTCCATTTATTATCAATATATTATTTTCCCCTTCATTTAAGATATGACACTAGACTTAAAATTCATGGCAAAAGTGCAGTAGTTCCATATTTGTGAGTTTAATGAATTCTAGAGATAGGTATAAGAAAAGTAACACATTCTACCATAGTTGATGTGACCCTGGCAATTAGTGTTTTTTCAAAGTAGTTATTTAAGATCCTGTCTAAATAAGCTGTAAACAAAACATACATACACTAAAAGATTATTTAGGATCAGGGTATTTGCCACATTTTCCCTATTAAAGTTAAAAGACTTGGGGCAGCCTGGGTGGCTCAGCGGTTTAGCGCTGCCGTCAGCCCAGGGCCTGGTCTTGGAGACCCGGGATTGAGTCTCACGTCGGGCTCCTGCATGGAGCCTGCTTCTCCCTCTGCCTGTGTCTCTGCCTCTCTCTCTGTGTGTCTTTCATGAATAAATAAATAAAATCTTTAAAAAAACAAATTCCATTTGTACTTGGAAAGTGTTATCTATTGTGAATACTACTTTATTATTCTGCATAGTTACTGATAATAGAAAGCAAGGATTTAGTACCTCTGAGTCACATATAAGACAGAGCACATGGGTAGATGGTGTGTGATGGTTCCAGAATCTCATTTTTTAAGTAAAATTGTTTGAAAGTACCACATAGTGCGAAAAGTCTTAAAGAGTGCAAAAAGAAATTTGAGAGTCATCTGTTATTTGATCATAGTCATCCACCTATGATTAAAGCTTTTATTAGTTTAGCAAAATTGAATTAAGTACTATACAGTTTTCCTCATGGCTTTTAACATGATGTAAGTCATTGTAACAAAAGGATAAAAACAATATGTCAACTATACTAAAAACAATAAAATTTAATTTGAGAAAAAGATACCATTCTATTTGAGGGATTTGTGCCGTTTTTGGCCTTTCAAATTTGGCAAGTGACTTTAAGTCAAATTGTCGAGTATTATTTTTATTTTATTCAACACCTCTGGAAAAATTGCATATTTGAGCCTTCAGAATTGGACTAAAACATAGTATTTAAGGATCCATTATTATTTATACAACTTTGAGAGCTGAGATCATGTATAAAAGAACATTGTTTCCTTTCATTGGCTATTCATTTAAGGGCATGAGCACAGCTCTCAATGAGAATCGAATCTCTTTAAATATTGCCTTTTTCACTATGTACGAAGGAGTATGAAAAAGTACAAGAAGGCAATTTTAAGAAAATTCTTACTCGCCTCTATTTGTTAACCTTTTTTTTTTTTGTCACTGCTCTCTCAATCCCTAAGTTTTCATCTTTATATTTTTTTCTTTTTTCTTAAATCTTTAGTGTTGAGGTTTTTTGGTTTTAGTTTTTAAATATTGTTTCTGTTATATATTTGAATGTATTCCATCTACCTCATTTATTGACTCCATACAAAATGAGGCACATAAGCTCAAGGTTTAAAAGCAGTGGTTTTGAGAACTCACTTTTAAAGACTTTTTAGGGCCGGCCTGGGTGGCTCAGCGGTTTAAGTGCCTGCCTTCTGCCCAGGGCATGATCCTGGAGTCCCAGGATCGAGTCCCAGGATCGAGTCCCACGTCCGACTCCCTGCATGGAGCCTGCTTCTACCTCTGTGTGTGTGTGTGTGTGTGTGTGTGTGTGTGTGTGTGTGTGTCTATCATGAATAAGTAAATAAAATCTTTAAAAAATAAATAAACAAAGACTTTTTGGGGGGTTGTCTTGGGTTGTCAGATTTAGATTTACTGCTTCTGTGTTAGTTTCCTGAGCCATAATGGAGTATGACTTGCAATGGTCTTTTTCATTACATTTTGGTTAGAAAACCTGAAACAAATAATATTTTGTTGTTTGCAGGCCTTCCAAGGGAAGTCAAAGATTGGTAAAGGAAAGTATGTAGGAAAATTACTTATTTTGCAGTTTTGCTAAAAAGAAAATCATGTAATTGTCTTTTGTAAAATTCTTTAGTATCTTAAAATGACTGTGGTGTCTTAAAAATCTCAGGGACTTAAAGTAAAAAATTTTTTTCATAGCAGAATGTTAACCAATCTATATAAAAAGATGGTTTGGCAGTTTTAATTGTGAACTTTGATATTTTTGAACCTTTGAATGTTCTAACATTGGGTGTATTTTAAAACTTGACAGATGTTCAACAATTTAATTATAATCAGATTTATCTATTTCAAGACACTCTTCAGAGTGAGAACGTTTCAGAAATTGAGGAAGAGGGGTACCTGGTTGGCTCAGTTGGTAGGGGATGCAACTCTTGATGTCAGAGTCATAAATTCAAGCCCTATGTTGAGTGTGGAGCTTACCTTAAAAGAAATAATAAAATAAAGTGTACTCCTTTAAGAAAAGGAATAATGTTTAAAAAGAGAAATTGAAGAAGAGATGGATTGAAATTTTAAGAACACTAAACTTATAATTGTTTGCTTTCAGTCAGAAATTGGGTTTGGAAAAATGGAAACTTATATCAAGTTGGAAAAGCTTGGAGAGGTAAGCAAATACTTTTTTCAAAAATATAACACACCTTCTTTTTCTTGTTACCTAAACTCCACAATTCACAGTTTTTACCAACCTAGAAAAAAAAACGTAAGCACCATTGTCTAAAAGACTGTATCTTATACTGAAAAGGTAACAGAATGTTAGAAGGAAAAAAACTTTGAAGTCTTGAAAATATGCTATCAATTTAAAAGGAAATGTTTTTTTTTTTTTTAGCTTATAATCTTTTATTTGAAGCATAAAATGTTATGCTTTCTTGGTAACAAAATAGGCATCTCTCTGTTAGCCTCCTTGGTAGTCTGTTGTCTGTGCTGTCATGTGGGAAATTGCATGAGTTCAAACCTGCAAAAAATAAAAATTTGTCTCTAAAGATGAAAACATATCTCAAAAAAAAAAAAAAAAAAGAAAACATATCTCATTGAAGGCTTAGGAAATTTTTGGCTAAAAAGACCTTGGTTTTCTTGAGCCTGCTACTGAACTAATTTTGCACTTGATCTTAGCCAAAAGGCCAAGAAGTGATGTGACTAATTTTAAGGTGGTCTTCTGCCCAGGGTGAAAAAGGGCCAGCCAGAAAACAATGGAATTAGCTATTAGGAAAGCCTTAAGAGAATTTGAGGGCTATCTTAGCAGTGATAGAAGAAATCTCCTGTAGAATATATTTGTTGTTTAAAGAAGAGTAAATGTACATAAATTCTGAAAAGTCTGAGAACTGATAAAAATTTTTCATATTTAACAATGTCAGTTATATTTTCAGTTTTCAGTTAATATGGTCAGTTAGTGGCCTCAGAGTTCCCATATCACTGCAGGCAAAGCACCTTTGATTCTGAAGCTACTGATCCAGTTAATCTGATTCAGAGTACAAAAAGTAGATTAAATATTCTCCCTGAGTTTTCATACTTTGAGGCACTCTGTAGGGTTATAAGAATATGGAGGCTCTGCATATGGTACTGAAAGTCCTCTTAGCTATAAGAAAACCAAGACTAATCATTGTAGAGTTTTGCTTGCAAAATGGACTTTTAACATATGCTTACAAATTAGGAATTTAGGTCTCTTTATTATATAGATGCTGTAGATAGACTCTTAGGATATTTTGATGTGTCTTTCAAAAATATATTTTATAGGGTACATATGCAACAGTATATAAAGGAAGAAGTAAATTGACAGAGAATTTGGTGGCATTGAAAGAGATCCGGTTGGAACATGAGGAAGGTGCACCCTGCACAGCTATAAGAGAAGGTAAAATTTGATCTTCGTGAGCAAAATGTATACAGAGTTTATATAGAATGTTTTAAAACCAAAGCTGCATAATAAGAGTTTATATTTTAATAAGTAAAAGAGCTCAGATAAAGATGACTGGGAGATATATTTAGACCTTAAAGCTAATATTTAAAGTCAAAATATTTAACAGAATTAATTATATTATTGTATAGGTTACAGTGAAATACTATGAAGTCATTAAAAATTACTGTCATTGATAAATATTTGACTTTGGGAAATGTTATATACTATCTATGGGGAAAAGTAAACTATAAATTGATACGTACAGAATAACATGATACCATTTTTTTTTTAAAGTTAGATTATCCAGAAAATGACTTGAAGCAAGTCATAAGCAATTTGGAGGAAAAAGATAAGTTAATACTTGAGATAAAAACAGAAGATGTTGTGGAGAAAGTTACTGTAAACATTGGGGACAATTTTAAGTATGAAAAACAAACCCAAATCTATAAAAGAAAAATTATTAGATTAAAATCTATGCTGCAGATCCTGTTGGTGCATTTTTGTTTTACACTTAAGAGAATCTTTTTTTTTTTTTTTTTAAGATTTTATTTATTCATAGAGACACAGCTAGAGAGAGAGAGGCAGAGACACAGGCAGAGGGAGAAGCAGGCACCATGCAAGGAGCCTGATGTGGGACTCGATCCCAGGTCTCCAGGATCACACCCTGGGCTACAGGCGGTGCCAAACCGCTGCGCCACTGGGGCTGCCCTACACTTAAGAGAATCTTAAACTCAGGTCATGATTAAACTTCAGGTTTTTTATAGTCTGGCTACCACAGACTGAATAATTGACTTTCTTTTCTTTTTTGCAGTTTCACTATTAAAGGATTTAAAACATGCAAATATAGTAACCTTACATGACATTGTTCATACAGATAAGTCTTTGACTCTGGTGTTTGAGTATCTGGTAAGCATTTAACAAAAATTGAGTTATTTACTTTTGCTATAATAAAACGTAGGAAATTAAGGCTCCAGGGCATTGCTGTTTAGTTATTGGTATTTAATTAAATTATGTGTTGTGCATTCAGTATCTTAAGAAAACAAACAGCAAAAACCACTTTTAAAAATTAGATACTATTAAGAAATCAGCCATGTCTTCTGAGAAGTATGTATCACCTAGTTAAAGTACTGTATTTTTTCAGGATAAAGACCTAAAACAGTACATGGATGACTGTGGAAACATCATGAGCATGCACAATGTAAAGGTATGTTTTAGTATGTGTTCTTAAATAGCCCTTATATTTTTCAAACATAGAATGCAACAGGAATAGATAGAAATAGTAATTTTAGAGTTTTCAAAACATATAAATATGTAGAGTGTAGAAACTTCTGCTTAGAATTTTAGGCCTATTGTTCAGCTCCTGCCCTGGCTTATTCTTAATGTCCTAATGGTCTGTTTTTCATGTACAAGTAAACTGAAGGTACATTCTTGAATCCTCTGTACTTGAGGCTCTTTTTGTCAACTCCAGAGAAACAAAAACCTTCTGTGTTGCACATCCCTTTTTCTACCAAAATGCACAAAAAAGGTCTACCATTAACTTATAGGAATTGCTTTTTTCAGAGAGTCATTCAGAGCTCTACAGTGCTAATTCTCTTTTCTGAATCATAGCAGATTTCGAAGGCTGAGTAGGAGGTGCAGAAAGTAAAGTACCCAGAGGGTGGGTGATAGAAGCTGGTTTAGGTTATTTTTATAGCACATAATTCGCCAGAGCTATGCAGTACCAATCTCTTTGACACCTTAGAATTTTTATAAAACCACTAATTCCAATGCCTTATTTTAAAGACACTGTCCCAGATCAGGTTTTTTGGGTGGCTGGGGGGTAGATGTTGTTTAGTTGTTTTGCCAGAAAAGCATAATCAACTTGTAAGTCTTAGGAGGCCTGTAAGCTTATAAGGATATATTTATTTTAAATAAATTTCTATAAATAGGGATTATTACTATGCAGACAAAATTTCATTCCACTGTATTTTCAGTTTTTATTTTCATAGAAATTGTCAGACTAGAAAAGTAGGTGGATGCTTCAAATAGAATAATAAATTGTAAAATTTAGAGAACAACTGTATAAGGAAAGCTTTGTACTTAAGGATGTGGGTTTTTTTTCTTTGACTATTTTGGCCAGTTACTTTTTGTTTACCATAACATGCTTACCAAAGTATATCTTATTATTTTTAAGACTAATTTCTATTCATTTGTTTCTGTAGCTGTTTTTATACCAAATTCTACGTGGTTTGGCATATTGCCACAGAAGAAAGGTATTGCACCGAGACTTGAAACCACAGAACCTACTCATTAATGAAAAAGGAGAATTAAAGCTAGCAGATTTTGGTATGGAATGTATGAGATATTTATAAATAGTTCCAAGTGGTTATATTTATAAGAGCAACTGTTGACACTGTGTGATTGCTTTTACATGAGTTTGGAATTTTCTCTGTAGCCCAAACTTTGGTGGGTAAGTTATGTTCATGAATGCTAAAAGGTACCAGTTCTCAGATATGGTCTTTAGACCCCTAAGCATCCTGAGACTCTTTCAGGGCATCTCCAAAGGTGTATAATATTAAAATTATACTAAATGTTGCTTTCCTTTTTGACTGTGTTAATATTTGCAGTGATGGTCCAGAAGCACTCAGGGGTAAAGCTACTGGTGCCTTAGCATATATCAAGGCAGATTGTACTTAGTGGTCATTGTGTTCTGTACCACTATATACTTGGAAGGAAAAAAGTGTCAGTTACATATAAAAAGGTATTTGATGAAGCAGTAAAATTTATTAATTTTATTAAATCTCCATCTTTATATGTCTTTTTAGTATTTTATGTGATAAAATGAGTATACATAAAACATATTTGCTGTACATGGAAATACTATGGTTATCTCAAGGAATAGTGCTTGTGTGACTACTAAACTTTTTTTCAAGGAACATCATTTTTACTTGAAAAAAATGATGAACAAACTATAGGTACTCAGATATATTTGGCACAGGTTTTCTTGTAAATGAAGTGAGCCTATCACTTCAAGGAAAACAACTGAAAGTATTTCTTGCCAATAGGAAAGTATGAATTTTCAAGAAAAAAATTAGATTTTGGAAATTTGAATCTGCTACTTTGAGCTTAATATTTTCCCCATACTTAAATATTTAAAAGATTTTACTGATGAGATCATTGGTGATATTAACAAATATGATTTTTAAAAATGTGCTCAGAAGTCTGTAAACATTTGGAATATATGTATAACTTAGAGAATCAATATTTTCCAAAATAACTAGTATTTACATGATATTAACAGAATCGTGCCTGGCTAAAAGATACACTTAAAAAGTGCAAGATAGACCAATGAATTTTAATGTAACAGGAGCATGAGAAGTTTACTAAGATAATTTGTTACCACATAATCTTTAAGAAATTAAATCTTATGTAGTGTCAAAGAATATGGACAGTTTTCAGAAAAGGCTATTTAAATACTTTTCTTTTTTCCAACTTCATATCTGTGTGAGATCTTGAATCTCTTCATAAACTTCAATCAAAGCAACATGTCATACAGATTGAATGCAAGAGCAATTGTGAGAATCCAAGTCTTCTTTTAAAATAGACTACAAATATAAAAACCAAGGTTATTTGTACTAATTTTTATTTTCCTTTAGAAAAAATCTTTCATAAAAATTAATGTATAAGTGGTGTTTTAAATAAGTTTTAATTTTTTCTCCGTTTTTCTAATATGGCAGATATCAATCATCTATATAAATAAAAGCTCTTTGGGTGCTGCCACTACCGAAAGGTTCTTTAACATGACTGCCACCATGACTTGTATTTATATGCTTATTAACTAATGCTATTTATCTGTCTCTCTTTAGCTAACCCAATTTTAATAAGATCACAAGTTCTTTTTGCTTCTAGGAAGTAAACTTTTTTTTTTTTTAATTTTTATTTATTTATGATAGTCACACAGAGAGAGAGAGAGAGGCAGAGACATAGGCAGAGGGAGAAGCAGGCTCCATGCACCGGGAGCCTGATGTGGGATTCGATCCTGGGTCTCCAGGATCGCGCCCTGGGCCAAAGGCAGGCGCCAAACCGCTGTGCCACCCAGGGATCCCTAACTTTTTTATATTAAAGAAATTATATAGTAGTTTTGTATTTTTTGTTTTTTAAAATATTCCACATTTTGAGAGTTTTAGTACTGTAACAGAACTTGGTTTTAAAAAGCCAGTGCAGTTTTCACAGTTAGTGTTTATCATTTTTCATAAATGATTATAGTAGTTTTATTTTTGGAGTATTGCATTAAATTTGAAAATATAAATGGTTCAAGTTAATAACATTAAAAATTCACTAAGTGGTGATTTTATTCAGGAAATTCCTATACTTTTACTCATTGAACTTTACTATTTGTTTGAAAGTAGGTTAGTATTTGTTTTTCCTTCCTTAAAAAGGAAATGAGTAGAGGTCATGTGTTTTTAAACTTTGGAATTATTTGCATATGCTTAGACATACTATATAGTGTCTTGGGCACAGTTTATGTTGTTACTTTCCTTATAATTGTTATTTTCACTCTCTTTCTGTTTTTTGGCGTTTTTTGTTTTGTTTTGTTTTTTGTTTTTTAGCTGAGCTGCATTTACTACTCTATTCCTTAATCCTAAAATGAATAGCAGTGATAGAGAAACCCTCCTTGGCTATTAGAAATGCAAAAAGGAATGAATGGCAAGGACCATCAAAAATGTACTTTTGGGGGGGGAATAATGTTATGAGTGCTCTAAATTTTGCTTCTAAGAAAGTAAACAAAGCAAATTTTCTTTTCACAGGCCAACAAGAAATTCTGATTATTCCATGAGATAGTACAATCAATTTATCTCTGCTTTTAGTTAATTATTTTTTATTGGTTGTGTAGTAAATATACTTAAGAACCACAAGTAAGGGAGGGTCATATAACTTTGAGTATTTTATTATAAACTGTTCTTGATCTCTATGAAAATTATATCATTTTTCTGTGATTGATGATTCAGATATGGGGAAGTACTAATACAGACAAACATTTTTGTTAATAATAGAAAATGACTTCTATAATTATACCATATCACAATTAATTTGGTTTGAAAGATTATTTTGTTTCATACCAATACTGAAATTCTAATTGTGAACCAGGAGTCTATTTGAACAAGCACCCTAGTTCAGAATTCTCTTAGGAGCAGGAGAGTAAGGTATGGAGGAGACTATAACTTGCTGTTAATTTGATGCTGTACATACATACAGGTTCTAGAATAAACCAACTTGTGGCCCTGTCTTTTGTCCCCAAATAAGCCATTATTAACATCAGGAGGAAACATTAGAAAGCTTCCCACATCTTGCTAATTATCAAAGTTGGTAGGAAAATAATTTGTTGAACTTATTTTACCAAGTTGGGTTGGTACAGTAATACTTGTATTTTAATTGTTCTAGTTATACCCTTTAGCAGTTATGTTATAGTAAACAAAAATAGTATGAGTGCTGCCTAACTGTTTAAATTTCTGGTTTTATTTGAGTGATTTTTATCTAGTTTAATAAGTATTGAATTATCCTTTTATAACTTTTCTTATTTAGTATTTTAATATATAAAATTATACATACCAAATAACAGCCTAAAAATGAATTATTCCTCGTTATTGAAATAAACTATATGTTAGAATAAATTTATATTTTTTTCAGGTATCTTTTACAGTTGCTTCTTCGAGTGATCAGAATTTGGAGGCTTAGAGATAATAAAAACTCTCATGCAAGTAGCTCAAGGGATGAGGTTGTGAACTCTTGCCTTTATTTCTAAATAATCAGTGAATTCCACTTGAAATTGGCAAAGGAATGGCACATGGTTTTCATCATTTACATTAATAGCCAAAGGCAGCGTGGTCCATTTTATTTAAAATTATGCTTAAATATAACTTAAAACTTAAAGTACACAATAGCAGTGTAATTTATTCTAAAAAAACTAAAATTGGTATAGCAAATGAAAGTTGGAATTAGGTTAAGAAAAGGTAACAGGCCTCTAGCTATAAGCAGTAAAACTGTTTATCTCTGTATCATCAGCCTATTTGGCATTAATTTAAGTTCCACTTGGAAATAATTTTGGCACCGTGATTCATAGAAGGAAAGTATCTTAAGTTTAGATTAATGGGAGGCACTGTATCAAGTGCATTCACATGCATAAAAATAAACATGGTTTCAGATTGTGGAATTGTTATTATTTTAATCACATAAGGATTTGCTTACCCAAGACCATGAGCTCTCAAAAAAATTCATAAAACTTATTTTGTTAAACTTCAGGAAACTAAAGAGTAGCTGTCTCAGACATCTTGTGACTGGAGTCATAGTGAGGATATGGTTTATAGCCATTTCTTAATTGTTTTCTTTTCCCTGTGAAGGGCTAGCCAGAGCCAAGTCGGTTCCTACAAAGACCTACTCCAATGAAGTTGTCACACTGTGGTACCGGCCACCTGATGTGCTTCTTGGTTCCTCAGAGTACTCAACACAGATTGACATGTGGTAAATACATGCATATGTTATTGTCATTTATAATTGTGAAAGAATGTAGCCATTAACACAAGGCATACTGATAGATACTTGAGTTTTAAGGCAATATTACTTTAAAGAGTGAAAACATAAGCAGTAATTAAGAGTTTTGTCACATGAGTAAGATAACATTGGTTTACCAGTTCTACCACTTACAGCCATATAGTTAGTAACCTTATTCAAATTACTGGCCTTGCCTCAGTTTCCTCATTTAAGGAAATGGGAATAGTAATATTAACTACTTTAAAAGACTGTTCTGTGGATAATGTTGAGACCAAATGAGCTAATAATACATATAAAGTACTTAGAAGAATATTTAGTACATAGTAGTTTCAAATAAAATTATTCTTGACATTTAATATTCATTAAAATCCATTTGTTCTTAAGTTGACCTAAGAATAATAAAATATCATAGCCACCTTCCTCATATCCCCTCTGATGACATTCCTTTACTCAAATACCTTTGCTGCTTTCTCCATTATCTATGGAGTAAGGTTCCATCCATCAATCTGATACTTAATGATCTCCATAAAACATCTCTAAACTATCTTTCCCAACTTACTTTGTGGGACCCAGGAAATTTAACAAAATCCCCTACCCCTGGACAAGCAGAGCAGGACTGACTATTTTGTGCTGCACCCGCCTTGTGCTGACATGCTTATTACTTAGGGCACTGCCCTACCCTAGTCAAGCCCAGGGCACACCCTAACCGGTAATCCGGCTCAGTGATAGGCCAGTTCAAATGGATACTGTAGGGTAAAATGTAATTCAGTCGGCCACCTGGACCAGAATGACTGTGCAACTTTCTGCGTATCTCATTGGCCACTGGCCCCTATAAAGTTGCTAAGCCTCTTAGTCTCGGGGTCCAAGTCCCTGCTCCGCTGTGTCGGGTATACTTGGACCCAAGCTCGAGCTTGTAAATAAACCCTCGTGTGTTTGCGTCGGTGTCGGCTCCGAGGTGGTTTCTCAGATTCGTGATCTTGGGCACAACAACTTTACACTATTCCTCTATATAAATATTCTCTTCTAGCCCAGTGGGCCACTCACCATATCTCAAAAATAACCTGGGCTTTCCCGTCTTTGCACTTGTGCTCATACCAGTCTACCCATCTGGAATGCATGCTGTGCTTCTCTGGGCCTATGAACCTTCAGAACACAGCTTTTCGTAAATCCTTCCTGAATACTACCCAGCATCCAGCGGCAATCCCTTTCTCTGAAATGTGGTCACATTTATTGAATATATAATGTAATGTTAAGTCATATACTTCTTTCTGTTGTCTTGTGTTGAACAACTATATATAATTTTGTGTAACATTTTTTAAACTTATTTTTTAAATTGCAAATACATATAATGTAAAATTTACCATTTTACCCATTTTAAATGTACAGTTCTTTGGCATTAAGTGCATCCACATTGTTGTGCAACCTTAGCGCTCCAGAACTTTTCATCTTGCAAAACTGAGACTCCATACCCATTAGACAATTCCCCATTTACTCCTCCTTCCAGCCCCTGGCAACCACTGTTCTACTTTCTTTCCCTATCAGTTTGATATTTCTAAGCATTTCATATGAGTAGAATCATATTTGTCCTTTCGTAACTGGTTTTTTTCACATAGCATAAATGTCTTTAAGTTTCATCCATGTTGTAGAGATATTTGACTTTTTTATGTCAGAATTTATTTAATTTTTAAGACTGAATAATCATTGTATATGTATGCTACATTTTGTTTATCCATCCATTGGTGGACGTATGGGTTGTTTCTACCTTTTGGCTGTAACGAGTAATGCCACTATGGACATGTGTGACAAATATGTCTTTGAAACTCTGCTTTCAGTTCTTTTGGGTATATACTTAGGAGTGGAATTTCTGGATCATATGGTAATTCTATTTTAAATTATTTTGAAGGACAACCATATTGTTTTCTATAGTGGCTCCATCATAATTTTTTATATAGCATTTTAATATGTAAAATTTTACATACAGTAGTTAGAGTGTGAGTTCTTTAATGGAAAGGACTGTCTTTTAAGTTTATTGACACAGATTCTAGAAGATAGTATTTTTTTTTTTTGTATATTTAGAATCTTTTTTTTTTTTTAATTTTTATTTATTTATGATAGTCACAGAGAGAGAGAGAGAGAGGCAGAGACACAGGCAGAGGGAGAAGCAGGCTCCATGCACCGAGAGCCCGATGTGGGATTCGATCCCGGGTCTCCAGGATCACACCCTGGGCCAAAGGCAGGCGCTAACCTGCTGCGCCACCCAGGGATCCCCTAGAAGATAGTATTCATTCACTGAATCTCTCTCCATTTTTTTTCCTTCCCACACACGTACACACTCAAAACACTCACCACCCTGCACCTGTATGTTCTGTCTCTGCTTCCTGCATAAAAACATCTTGAATCATTTGCTTCTCCCTATCCCTGTTACCCACTGTCTAAGACATAATAGGCATTAAATCACCATTAGTTATTGGCGGTGTTTTTTTTCAAAGATCATACAAAGGAGAGCTAGAATTTTTAAGGCAGGGTGGAGGAACTGAGATGGAGGAATGGATATAGCAATATGGAAGTTGAGACAAATAGGATACATGTTAACAAATTAGCTGGAGCTGAAAAAAAATCTGCGGGAGGTTTTTCTAGCAGGTAAATACAAAATTCTCCATCTTGAGAGGCAATCTTAAGGAAAAGAGAATTGTCCTTCATAACAGGTAAATGGCTTACTCATCTTTTTTTTATGATGTATCTTAAAGGGGTGTTGGTTGCATTTTCTTTGAAATGGCTTCTGGAAGACCTCTGTTTCCAGGATCAACTGTGGAAGATGAACTGCACTTAATTTTCCGACTGCTAGGTAACAGAAATATTTTCCCAGTAATTTGTTTTCTGCAATTGTGACTAGCTAGATAAGACTATATATTTTTTAAAAATATATCCAAAAATTTGGTACTGAAACTAACATAAATAGCTGTTTTAAGAATTATAATTAGTTGGCACCTGACTGACTCAGTCATGGGGCTTGTGACTCTTGATCTCTGAGTTGTGAATTTGAGCCTCATGTTGTATATAGAAATTACTTAAAAATAAAATCTTTAAAAGAAAAACTGATTAAGGAAAATTGTAGTCCTAAAGATTGAGCATTCTATGTGACTTCTTTTCATTTACTGAGTTCTGCCTTTGTATTAAAAATTGTATGGAAGGACAGAGAAGAGAAATATTATTGAAAATTGGTCTGTAGCATATTATTAGGAAATAATTCTAGGTTAGGTGTTAGTTAGGCATCATTTTTAAGGCTTATCGTGTAATCCCAAAAAAAGTAGATATGTGTTTACTAATTCTTTCATTTTGCTTTCAGTTGAAATAGTCAAATCATCTACTAAATGTGAATTATTCTTTAAGACATTTTCTTAGTTCTCCTTATTTATATATATTTGTATGTATGTAAATTTGTATGTATTTACAAATACAAAATTTTTTTTTTTCGATTCAGGGACACCATCTCAGGAAACTTGGCCAGGTGTTTCTTCAAATGATGAGTTCAAGAACTACAACTTTCCAAAATACAAACCACAGCCTCTCATTAACCATGCACCCAGGTACTTTTTTCTTTTTCTTTAAATCAAAGGGAGAAAAACCCACATGATTCTTTCCAGTCTCTTAAAGCATTAGCCATAGTAAGGATTCAGGGAAAAATATAAAATACACGTACAAAGTTCTTAAATATTTTAGGATCTGATTTAAATGAATTTCTTCCTTTTGTCAGATTAATTTTATAATTCAGAGACCAAGATATGTAAATCAAAGAATTGAGCTCCTTATATGAATATAGAACATCCATATTAGAATTCTAGAGTTTATGTAGATTGTTCCCTTTATCTGAAAGAAGACATTGGTTAATGCCATCCTCAGTACCATGAAGACCACAATGAAGTTTTTGTTTTGCTTCCTACAGTATTATTCTGTATTTACTTATAAAAACCTAAGAAAGTGTTATAGTAAAATCTTGACTCTGACACAAGATGACTTGTCAGTATTTGGCCAGTGTTAATGATGTGATTTGTATTTGAAGAATGTAAACTCTTTCTGACCTCTTATGTCCTAAATGTTGGCCATTTCATTAAAGTTTCTCAACTCTACCCCCAGATCTATTTAATACTGGCATTAAAATTTCAGTCAGAACGTTTCTACTTATGGAATTATTACGTTTTCAGTAAGTAACATAGAATAACTGACCCCTTCTATTTTTTCACATTTCCTTAAAAAAATAAAAGAGTACACCCAGATACCAAATAAGGTCAGTGTTTGTTTTAATAAAAAGCCATTCACATTGCTTACAACATAACACACTTGGCTGTAGTTCCATTTATTCTCAAGCTAGAGAGAGTAGGAAAAATAGTTCTGATACAAAAATATTTTTTAAAGTATTTATGTGAATTGATGTTCTTATTGTTACTATAGCAACTAATAACATTCTAAGTAGACTTTCTTAGGAAAATAATACTATGTGCAGGGCTTTTTATGTGTGTCTCTTCCTTCTAAGTAGCATAAATCCTATTTTTGTGATTTTTATGTTGCTTGCTATTATGGTGTCCAGTGCAGAAGGTCAAGCTCTTCTTTAAAGCAGGTTCTCCATGACCTTAGCCTCTAGTTTGTGCCCAAGGAGCTCTGGATATTTGCCAGAATGGCAAACTACAAAGGAACAGAACAGCCTAGAAAATGTCTAGGCCACAGCATCCCCAGTATCTACTAAGAGCACTTGAGAAAATGTCTCTTTATTCATTATCATGCTTTTGACAGTGAAAAGGAATGCAAAATAGAACCTATAATTTCTGATCAAGAGATTATCCCATTAAAATAGTCCCTCAACCTTCTATTGCTTATTAAGTGAATTTCATCACTATAAATGACTACCTCATTGATTTTGTAGCCCTAGTTTTTAATTATGTTTTATGATGTCATTGTGGCATATTTAAATTGAACTTTATAGCTTCTATAGTAGACTGCCCTGTAAAAATGTGTTGAATGAGTCATCTGTGTTTATTGTGAACCACAGTGATGCATGTGGGGCCACTTGCCTCTTTATTTTCACCTATACAATGAGAAAATGATGCTTCTATAGCTTGTGTGTAGTGGAACACTGAAAATGATACACTTAAGTAATAGAGGTTACTTTGAGATAGAGTGGTGATTTTAAAAATTTCTTTAATTTTCTAATTTGTTTTTCATTATTGAAAATTTGAGTCAAAGCCCGTTTTTTTATAGTTTCTTCTTAAACAAGTGGCAGGGTAAGTCTTTTAAGGATAAAACAGATTTGAGTCTGTTTGAAAGCAACAAGAGTGGCTATTTTAGAGCACTTGAAGTTAGCAGATTAAGACACTTGGAAAATAGTTATATTTGAGAAGTTGCTGTCAACTGAGATAAAAGAATAAATTGCCACTTGTTTTTTGTTGTTTTTAGGTTAGACTCTGAGGGAATAGAGTTAATAACAAAGTTTCTTCAGGTAAGTTACATCTTACTTTGTAATCACTAAGCCTCAGTTTCTCTGCATCTGTAGAATGGGATAAATAATGCTTTGCTTAAATATTTGTCAAGACGATTTTTTTTAAGATTTTATTTATTTGAGAGGTAGAGGTAGCGAAAGAGCACATGAGCAGGGGACAGAGGAAGAAGCATATTCCCCTCTGAGCAGGAGCCCAACATGGGGCTCAATCCCAGGACCCTGGGATCATGACCTGAGCCGAAGGCAGATGCTTGACCGACTGAGCCATGCTGGTGCCCCTTGTCATGACATTAAATAAGATTATTTATGGTAGTATCTGGCATGCTTAAGGCATATGCTTAAGTAAAATAAGAATAAATGATGGTTTCTCTTAATGTGTATAGGTCTCTCATTGTGACCTAGAACAATATGAGGTAGTCCCCTTCTGGCATTGATCAACTATGTCCAGGCCATATTCTCTGCAATTCCTGTTCTCTTAAGTTCTTTTTCTTTTCCTTATACCTAGAGCCTTATAGGCTGCTGCACCTACAAATATCTTCTATTCAAAGCAGGAAGAAGAGAGGATAAGGGTGTCAGCCATAATAGTCCTCTTGTATCTGGAAAGCAAAGCTTTTCCAGAAACCCCTACAAAGTTTCTTCCTAAGTCTTGGTCATCAAAACATTAATTGTAAAAGAGGTTGGGAATTGGGGAGCAAGATTGCCATAATTAGTCTAAATTTGGTAAAATCATGATTCATCATTGATATGTTGAATTTGGAAGCATGGACACCTTAAATAGATTATCTCATCAAGGAAAAAAATGGGATCCTAATAGGTAATTTAATAGTATCTGTCCTGGAGTGGCTGCACCAGCTTACATTCCCACCAACATTCCTCATCCTCACCAACATCTCTCATTTCTTGACTTTTAATTTTAGCCATTTTGACTGGTGTGACGTGGTATCTCATTGTGGTTTTGAATTGTATTTCCCTGGTGTTGAGTGATGTTGAGCATTTTTTCATGTGTCTGTTGGCCATTTGTATGTCTTCTTTGGAGAAATATCTGTTCATGTCTTCTGCCCATTTCTTGACTGGATTATTTGTCCTTTGAGTGTTGAGTTTGATAAGTCTTTAATAGATTTTGGATACTAGCCCTTTATCTGATGTGTCATTTGCAAATATGTTCTCCCATTCTGTTGGTTGCCTTTTGGTTTTGTTGACTGTTTCCTTTGCTGTGCAAAAGCTTTTTATCTTGATGAAGTCTCAGTAGTTCATTTTTGCTTTTGTTTCCCTTGCCTTTGGAGATATGTCTAGCCAGAAGTTACTGCAGATGAGGTGGAAGAGGTTGCTGCCTGTGTTCTCTAGGATTTTGATGGATTCCCCTCTCACATCTAGGTCTTTCATCCATTTTGAGTCTATTTTTGTGTGTGGTGTGAAGGAATGGTCCAGTTTCATTCTTCTGCATGTGACTGTCCAATTTTCCCAATACCATTTGTTGAAGGGACTGTCTTTTTTCCATTGGATATTCTTTCCTGCTTTGTCAAAGATTAGTTGACCATAGAGTTGAGGGTCCACTTCTGGGTTCTCTGTTCTTTTCCATTGATCTATGTGTCTGTTTTTGTGCCAGTACCTTACTGTCTTGATGATTACAGCTTTGTAATAGAGCTTGAAGCCAGGAGTTGTGATGCCACCAGTTTGGGTTTTCTTTTTCAGCATTCCTTTGGCTATTCAGGGTCTTTTCTGGTTCCATACAAATTTTAGGATTATTTGTCCCAACTCCGTGAAATAAGTTGATGGTATTTTGATAGGGATTGCACTGAATGTATAGATTGCTCTAAGTAGCATAGACATTTTAACAATATTTGTTCTTCCAATCCATAAGCATGGAATGTTTTCCCATTTCTTTGTGTCTTCCTCAGTCTCTTTCATGAATGTTCTTTAGTTTTCTGAGTACAGATCTTTTGCCTCTTTGGTTAGGTTTATTCCTAGGTATCTTAATGGTTTTGGGTGCAATTTTAAATGGGATTGACTCCTTAATTTTTCTTTCTTCTGTCTCATTGTTAGTGTATAGAATTGCAACTGATTTTTGTGCATTGATTTTATATCCTGCTACTTTGCTGAATTCCTGTATGAGTTCTAGCAATTTTGGGGTGGAGTCTTGTTTTTTGTTTTGTTTTTTTAAAGATTTTATTTATTTACTCATGGGAGACACAGAGAGGCAGAGGCATAGGCAGTGGGAGGAGCAGGCTCCCTGTGGGGAGCTCAATACAGGACTTGATCCCAGGACCCCAGGATCACAGCCTGAGCCAAAGGCAGATGCTCAACCACTGAGCTACCCACGTGTCCCTCTTTTGGGTTTTCCATATAGAGTATCACATCATCTGTAAATCACAAAGAGATACCTCCTCACACCAGTCAGAATGGCTAAATTAACAAGTCAGGAAACAACAGATGTTGGCAAGGATACAGAAAAAGGAGAACTCATACACAGTTGGTGGGAATGCAAGCTGGGGCAGCCACTCTGGAAAGCAGTATGGAGGTTCCTCCAAAAGTTGAGAATAGAACTATCCTACCCTAAAGATACAAATGTAGTGCACATGCACCCCAATGTTTATAGCAGCAATGTCCGCAATCCCCAAACTATGAAAAAAGCCTAGGTGTCCATCAACAGATGAATGGATAAAGAAGATGTGATCTAGATATACAATGGAATACTACTCAGCCATCAAAAAAGAAATCTTGCTATTTTCAATGATGTGGATGGAACCAGAGGATTTTTTTTATAATAAATTTAGTTTTTATTGGTGTTCAATTTACCAACATACAGAATAACACCCATTGCTCATCCCGTCAAGTGCCCCGCTCAGTGCCCGTCACCCATTCACCCCCATCCCCCGCCCTCCTCCCCTTCCACCACCCCTAGTTCATTTCCCAGAGTTAGGAGTCTTTATGTTCTGTCTTCCTTTCTGATATTTCGCACACATTTCTTCTCCCTTCCCTTATATTCCCTTTCACTATTATTTATATTTCCCAAATGAATGAGAACATACAATGTTTGTCCTTCTCTGATTGACTTATTTCACTCAGCATAATACCTTCCAGTTCCATCCACGTTGAAGCAAATGGTGGGTATTTGTCGTTCCTTTTATTTTTTTTTTAATTTTTATTTATTTATGATAGTCACACAGAGAGAGAGAGAGAGAGAGGCAGAGACACAGGCAGAGGGAGAAGCAGGCTCCATGCACCGGGAGCCCGACGTGAGATTCGATCCCGGGTCTCCAGGATCGCGCCCTGGGCCAAAGGCAGGCGCCAAACCGCTGTGCCACCCAGGGATCCCGTATTTGTCATTTCTAAAGGCTGAGTAACATTCCATTGTATAGATAAACCACATCTTCTTTATCCATTCATCTTTCGATGGACACCGAGGCTCCTTCCACAGTTTGGCTATTGTGGACATTGCTGCTATAAACATCGGGGTACAGGTGTCCCGGCGTTTCATTGCATCTGAATCTTTGGGGTAAATCGAACCAGAGGATATTATGCTAAGCGAAATAAGCCAGAGAAAGACAATTATCATATGACCTCACTCATATGTGGAATTTAAGAAACAAAACAGAGGATTATACAAGAAGAGAAGAAAAAAATAAGACAGAGAGGGAGACAACGATAAGAGACTCTTAATCCTAAGAAACAAACTGAGGGTTGCTGGAGGGGAGGCAGGTGGGAGATGGGGTAACTGGTGATGAACATTGAGGGCACGTGATATAATGCACACTTATTATTATATAAGACTGAAGAATCACTGACCTCTACCTCTGAAACCAGTAATACGTTTTATGTTAATTAATTAACTTAAATAAAATTTTTAAAAAATACCAAAAGAGACACATCTCTCCTAAAAGTATTGGATGTATTTCCAATGATCCTTTGGTGCTCATGAGGAAAAGTAACACCAAAAGTCAGATATTTTAATTTTTTAAAAAATTCAGAAATACAGGGAATCTGAATTTTTAGTGAAGATCCAACTTCATCTTGGAAATTTGGAACTGAGATATATGGTCATTACTACATAATCTCAATAGCAACTCACATTAAAATACATCTGTATTCTCCAAGTTGGTTCTTAAAAAGCAGTCACTATATTACAGATTTTCAAGATACAAGTAGCTCTAAATGCTAATCTGCCTCCCCTCATAATGTTTAGAGAAAAAGTTAATGAAGCAGTTCTTTGCTTTTTCGCAGTACGAATCTAAGAAAAGGGTTTCAGCAGAAGAGGCCATGAAACATGTATATTTTCGAAGTCTGGGACCAAGAATACATACTTTACCTGAAAGTAAGAGAAAATCTAAAGTCCCTTCCCCCCTTTTCATTTGTCTAGTGTTAGAGACTGGGGTGAATTAAGGGTTTAGGAAGAGATTGTTGTTAGTTTTTAAGCATAAAATTTTAGTCTTTATGTAACCAGATTAGAAGTCCTTGAAGGGAAGTGTGTCTTATTTGCATATGTTTTCATTTCTTTTTCTTTAAGATGTATTTATTTATTTTAGAGAGAGAGTGTGTGTGAGAACATGCCCACGCAAGTAGCAGGAGGGGCAGAGGGAGAGTCTTCAAGCAGACTTGCTGCTGAGCACAGAGCCTGACGTGGGGCTCAGAGTGGGGCTTACCCCCTACAACCTAGTAACCTGGAGTAATTGATCCAAACTGAAACAAGAGTTGGATGCCCAACTGACTGAGCCACCTAGGCACCCCTTAACTTGTTTAACACTGAGCACATTGCCTCTGCTCTGTAAGAAATCAATAGTACTTAGGCATGGGTTATTAATCTTATTGGACTTAAATTAGAAAATGCCATCTGATGATAAACATTGTCATTAGGTCCAGTCTGGATTGCTTAGATTCAGAGTTTCTAAAAATGGATTTTTAGGCAAAAAGTAATGAAGCACAACCAAAACCTAAAATTGTTTTCTTGTGAAAGTAGATTTCCTTTTCAAGATATAAAGATGATTTTTCTTTGCTGTGGTCACTCTGACTTTACTATCCTCATGACAGTGGTGAGTGTATTGTCGGTCACTAAAAGAGCTGATTTCTCATGTCTAATTGCTTCATTTTAAAAGATTACCCCAACATTTCACTTTAAAACAGAGTAAGGTGAATGGGGAATTAGAATATTTAGGAACTGAGATTCCAAAAGCTTTCATTAATTTCCCATTCTCATTTACAAATAAATAACTGATTCATTGACGTTTACTAATTGGAATCAAGAATCCTTAAGACTTTTCATTTATTGGTTATTTTTTAATAGACTACCTCTCTGGCAGAGATTAGAAATAAGAAAATTGAATTACAAGATGATATTTACATTTCATTATTAATACCAAGTTTTATAGTGTGAGGTAGGCAATTGTGGTTGTGTACAAACCTGTTGATTTTTTTCTGGAAATCTGAGGGTATTTTGAGGCCCTGATACCTTCATGCCATTTTAAGGAGGCAGATAAAAGGACAGAGAATAAAAATCAAATACCTCTTGATTACATCTCCCAACCCCATTAAGTCCTGGAAAGAGACAGGGTCTATTCTCTATATGTACATATTTGAGGAGAAACATGACATTGGAAGCATGATTCAAAGCAGAGTTGTGGGGGAAAGGTTCTGAGGGGCGATTATTTTGTTTGATTTTCTTCTCAAAACATTGGGACAAAGGGGAAGATAGTTCAGTAGGGCTATAATCTTATAAATGTTGAATCAATATACATTTTTAAACATTTTGTCTATAGTTATGTTTGTTTTAATAATGTTAGACCTTCACCTGATAGTTTTTGTCTATGCATTTTAGGTGTATCAATATTCAGTTTGAAAGAGATTCAGTTGCAAAAGGACCCGGGTTTTCGAAATTCTTCTTATCCAGAGACAGGTGTGTTTGTCATAAACCATTTCACGTGTCGATCATGAAATTTTGCGTGGAACCAAGTTTTTGGTTTATAAATTGATCAGTAAAATTATTGATGTATAAACCAATGTACAGTGCATTCCACAACTGTATGTTTAGCATTGCACGTACTCACTTTTCTGTATGATGTGGGCAGCTCAGTAATTCTTCAGAGAGAAATCTGACTCAGTCAAGTCAGGGATCCTGAAAGCTGCAGATGGCACAAAGACCTTTTACAAGTGGCCTGGCTTGATCACTGCACACGCCATCCCTGGTACCTGAGGCAGAAGACACATCTTGTGCTTCCCTAGTCATCAGGTTCATCACTTCGAAGCATAGAAGCTATAGACTGACCCCATCAACAAAAGGGTCATTTCAGACAGTGCTGATCACTCTTATCGTGGAACATTAGTTTTTGCTGGTGGGACCATTAGCTTCCTAGAGTCACCAAATACTGTATGTGGGATAAAACTGAACTTTGAACTGCCTCATAAAATGACTTTATATTTTAGGACATGGGAAGAACAGAAGACAGAGCATGCTCTTTTAAGTCTGATAAAATGGTTTCAAGCCCAGCCCCCAGCCTTTCTTATCAATCAAGGACTCAGATCTGAAGGCAAATTATTTCTTTTGGTGGACTTGGAATCTCCGTTTGTCTGCACTGTCCTCTTCACAGTGGAGTCTTTTTATTTCAGACCTACAGATTGTTTTTATATTTGTTGTCACAGTGTGACAATTTTTTTGTACAGTTGGTTTTAAGGTCTTCTCTGCCATTAGAGCCAGTAGGTTACAGCTATTGATGTAACTGTAGCTGCAATTTTTGTGCAGGACTGAGAAACACAGTGCATTATTTATTGCGGAATCATTGCTGCTAAATAACTACTGTCTGTTTATTTAACACAACAGTTAAATGCCTGAAGAAGTTGCAGTGGCTTTATTAGATGTGAATGCATCTGTTTCTCCTCACGAATTGTTTTACTGCTGCATTTCTTGTTTGTTTTTAAAATTAAACTGCAGTGTTTCCTGGAATGTAAATTTAGCTTTGCTTAACAGTAAAATAAGTGAGCCATCTTGAACACTCTAAGTTCATGCTGTATAATTTTTTATTGAACATCAGCAAGTAGAGTAGCTAAGAAATTGATGAGCACATTTATGTTTAGGAAAGCATGTGATGCAGAAGTTGATTCAAGCAAGTGAATACCTTGACATTATGGGGATCTTACCTTAGATACCAGTGAATTAAAGAACCAAAATTATTTATTTTTACCTTTCCTCATTTTAGAAATATTTACTGCATATTATTGGATATGTGTATACTAATACACTTACCTATTTTACATTGTGCTTTAATTTAGTTAAAAGTAAACCATACAAGTCCAGTGAAATATGTGAGGTCTTGTTTCATCTTAAACACAATTCTTTTATTAGAAGGGATGATACTTCTTTGGGGAGCCATTTATTTCATTTGGGGGGGAGCTGTGTATGTGTATGTTTTAATAACATTCACTTGGAATCAGCTAAAAGCTGTAATATGTCTTTGAAATGAGCCATGTTAAAAACAAATGAGAGAAATGAGAACTTAGAGGATTGTTTTGAAGCATTGTAGGTATTAATGTGTTTATCAGAGATAGTAAATATTACAGTTTCAATTATGCATCTCTTTGAACATCATAAACACACCTTGGTGTTGGTAAGTGTTTTAAGCATTTGTGTTAACTTTTAAGGACTATTTGTTTATTTAGTGCATCTTACAAACTACAACTCTTAATTGGTATATTTTGAAATGGTCATGTAAATTTTTGGCTTATATATCATGAAAATAATCATAACTTAATATTTTTTTCCTGATATTCACTGTAAAACATTCAGGGGTCCTACCATTTCTGTTCAGGAAATCTTGTAGTTTATTGTTATTTAACAGTATTAAGTGAATTTTTGTATATTTCATTTTAACTTTATTTGTGAATAGTGATTGTGGCATGTTTGGGTGTTATTTTAATATTTCATGATACAGAAATTTTAATTTTTAAAAAAATTTTCTGGAAGAAACAGATTCATGTGTAATGGTGAATATTGGACCACTACTGCTTTTCACATTTGTAAATTGGTTTTCTGTTAAACCCTGTAGCCTAACAAACTGCTGTTATTTCTAACTGACAGACATGTATTAATATTGTACTTTGAAGGCTATAAATATTATGTGGAAATTCCTCCATTTTGTTTTGAAATTTATAATAACAAGATCTTCATGTTGTTAAAATGTGGTTTTGTTGAGTCACAGTTCTTTCTGGGGGAAGAAGGCCGTGCAGGATGGGGTCATTTTCTTCTATGGGTTTCATTTTACGATGATGAAGTCTCGCTGTGCCAGTAATGATATTTAATTTATATTTGTGCTAGCCATTCATTTAGTAATCTCTGCTGTAATTTTATAGAATAGTACTCGATTATAAAGCTGTCAGATTTTTCATTTCATAAGTTATATAAATGATTTGCAAATTTCATATAGTTATCCATGTTTGATATTCTTGCATATAAAAGATGAAGAAATATATCCAGTAGTTATATAAAATTCTTCCTAGGAAGTCCTAGGGATGTTTCTTCATTTTATTAAGGAATTCGATATTTTTTTTGATACTTGAGCACCACAATTCAGATCCTGAAAATTTTGTAATGAAGAGAAATGAAGCTCAAAAATTTTAAACCTTGAACCCTTACAATTCATCTTAAACTGACGTGGTTTTAAAGGTAAGAGAGGATGTGTTTTTTGTTTTCCTTCCGAGTGATGTTGTTAACACACATTAACTACATCACTCTAGGTGTATAGAAGTGGCTCCACTCCTATCTGATGCTTTATTATATTTCAAAGACTACTTGTTAACATGATCTGTCTTTTTGGATCCAGGACAATTCATAAGGTGGATCCAAAGCATTTTGTATGCTTCTGTATTTAATATTTTTTTTAATCTGCCATTTTTACCCATTGTAAGTATACAGTTTAGTGGCATTAGAGTATTGTACAGCAGTTACCACTATCTTTTACCAAAATTTTTCATCTCCAAACAGAAATTCTACACCCATTAAGAAATCCTCCCTCATTTCCCCCTCCCTACAGCTTCTGGTAACCTCTGATGTGTAGTCATAACTCATTTTGCTGTGCTGCACTTTATCGTGCTTTGCAGATACTGTGTTTTGTTTTGTTTTGTTTTTAATAAATTGAAGGTTTGTAGCAACCCTGCCAGTGCCATTTTTCCAACTGCATTTGTTCACTCCATGTCTTGGCATCACATTTTGGTATTTCTCAAAGTATTTAGAATTGTATTATTATATTTGTCATGGTGATTCGTGATTAGTGATCCTTGATATTACCACTGTAATTGTTTTGGGGATGCCACAAATCACACCCATGCGAGACAATGAGCTTAATTGATAAATGTTATTAGGTGTTCTGAATGCTCCACCAACAGGTTATTCTCCCAGTACTGAAATTAGGCCAATTAATAACCCTACGATGGCCTATAATTGTTCAAGTGATAAGAGTCACACATGTCTGAGTTTAAAGTAAAGCTAGAAATGATTTAAGCTTAATTGGGAAGGCATGTCAAAAGCTAGCATAGGCTGAAAGCTAGGCCTCTTGCTCCAATCAGCCAAGCTGTGAATGCAAAGGAACAGTCTAGTGAACACATAAATGATAAAGTGAAACAACCTTATTGCTGATACAGAGAAAGTTTTATTGGTCTGGGTAGAAGGTCAGATCAGCCACAACATTCCCTTAAGCCAAATCTGATCCAGAACAAAGCCCTATCTCTCTTCAGTTCTTTGAAGGCTTACAGAGGTAAAGAAGCTGCAGAAGAAAAGTTTGAAGCTGAGGTTGGTTCATGAGGTTAAAGGAAAGATGTCTGCCTAACAAAAGTGTAAGTTATCCAGATGATCTAGCAAAGATAATTAATGAAAATGGCTACCTTAAACAGAGTTTTAATGTTGGCAGAATAACTTTCTCTTGGAAGAAGATGCCGTCTGGATCTCAAAGCGAGAGAAAGAAGTCAGTGCCTACCTTCAAAAGATTGACTGAGTTACAGTCGGTTGAGCACCTGACTCTTGATTTTTGGCTCAGGTTATGATGATCTCAGGGATGTGGGATTGAGCCCTGTGTTGGGCTCCACACTTGGCAGAGAGTCTGCTTCTCCCTTTCTCCCTCTCCCCCTCTCCTTTCTCTCCCTCTGGCTCCCTCTCTGCCTCTCCCTTCCCACTCCTACACTCTCTGAAATAAATAAATCTTTTTTTAAAAAAAGAACAGACTGGGCAGCCCAGGTGGCTCAGCAGTTTAGCACCACCTTCAGCCCAGGGCATGATCCTGGAGACCCAGGATCGAGTCCCACGTTGGGCTTCCTGCATGGAGCCTGCTTCTCCCTCTGCCTGTGTCTCTGCCTCTCTCTCTCTGTGTGTGTCTGTCATGAATAAATATATAAAATCTTTAAAAAAAAAAAAAAAGAACAGACTTACTCTCTTATTAGAGACTAATGCAGGTGATGACTAGAAGTTGAAGCCAGTGCTCATTGACCATACTGAAAACCCTAAGGCCCTTAAGAAATATGCTAAATCTACTCTCCCTGTGCTGTCAATGGAACAACAAAACCTGGATGACAGCACATCTCTTTATAGTATGATTTACTGAATATTTCAAGCTTACTGTTCAGAAAAAAGATTTTCAAAATACTGTTCATTGGCAATGCACCTGATCACCCAGGAGCTCAGATGGAGAGGGACAATCAACACTAATCTTGTTTTCATTCTTGCTAACACAATATCTGCTCTGGAGCCCATAGATCAAGGAGTAGTTTTGACTTTCAAGTCTTATTCTTTTTTTTTTTTTTTTTTTTAAAGATTTTATTTATTTATTCATGATAGACATAGAGAGAGAGAGAGAGAGGCAGAGACACAGGCAGAGGGAGAAGCAGGCAACATGCCAGGAGCCTGACGTGGGCTCTATCCGGAGACTCCAAGATCACGCCCTGGGCCAAAGGCAGGCGCCAAACCGCCAGGCCACCCAGGGATCCCTCAAGTCTTATTCTTTAAGAAATAAGTCTCATAAGGCTATAGCTGCCATAGTGATTCCTCTGATGAATCTGGGCAAAGCAAATCAAAAACCTTTTGGAAAGGATTCACCATTCTAGGTGCCATTAAGAACATGTATGAATCATGGGGAGAGGTCAGAATATCAACATTAACAGGAGTTTGGAAGAAGCTGATTTCAAGACTTCAGCGGAAGAAGTAACTGCAGATGTGGTGGATGTAGCAAGGGAACTAGAATTAGAAGTGGACCCTGAAAATGTGGCTGAATTACTGCACTTCCATGATAAAACTTTTAATGATGAGAAGTTACTTCTTAGGGATGAACAGTGGTTTCTTGAGATGCAATCAACTCCTGGTGAAGATGCCATGAAGATTGTTGAAATGACAACAAAGGATTTAGAATATCATCACATAAACTTAGTTGGTAAAACATCAGGGTTTAAGAGTACTCCAATTTTGAAATAAGTTCTATGGGTAAATGCTATCAAACAGCATGAAAGGACCCTTCCATTGTTGCAGCAGACTTCATTGTTGTCTTATTTTAAGAAATTGCCACAGCCACTCCAGCCTTCTACAAGCAACCACCACCCTGCTCAGTCAGCAGCAATCAACATGAAGGCAAGACTCTCCAAGAGTAAAAGGACCATGACACATTTAAATCTCAGATGGGTTATCATTTTTTTTAACAAAGTGTTTTTTAACAAAAATATGTACTTTATTAGACATAATGCTATTGCACACTTAATAGCCTGCAGTATAGCATAATTTTTATATGCACTAGAAAGCCAAGAAATGCACTTGACTCGCCTCATTGTGGTATTTGCTTTATTGCAGTGGTCTGAAACTGAACCTGCAATATCTCCAAGGTATGCCTGTAATTTTTTTAAATTTTCATTTATTAAGTATATCTCTACACCCACATGAGGCTTGAAATCACAACCCTGAGATTGAGTCGCATACCTTTCCGACTGAGCCAGCCAGGCACCCCTTGTATGCCTGTACTTTCTGTGTCTGAATTTGCCTATTGTAGATATTTCATATACGTAGAGTCATAGCATGATTGTCCTTGGGTGTCTGGCTTATTTCATTTACTTAAAATGATGTTTTCAGCTTTCATCCATGTTGTAGCATGTGTCAGAATTTTATTCTCATGGCTGAAATAATACTCTTTAACATTTTGTTTAAATATCCATTGATTTCACACTAGCTTTTTCCCTCTTTTTGGCTTTTGTGAATAATGCTGTTATGACCATGGGTGTACAAGCATCTGTGTGGGTCCTTGTTTTCAATTCTTTGAGTTTGTATGCCTAGGATTTGCATTGCTGGCTTTTTTAAATCTGTTTACCTTTTTGAGAAACCATCAAATGATTGTCCATGGCGATTGCACCATTTTACATTCCCAGTAATAATGTCTGAGAGTTCTAATTTTCATCCTTGCCAACACTTATTTTTCTTTTTAAAAAAATTATATTCATTTTAATACATATGACATGGTATCTCATTGTGTTGTTTGTTTGTTTTAAGATTTTATTTGTTCATGAGAGACACAGAGAGAGAAAGCAGGCTCCATGCAGGGAGCCTGATGTGGGACTCGATCCTGGGACTCTATCCCGGGACTCCAGGATCATGCCCTTAGCTGAAGGGAGGTGCTCAACCCCTGAGCCACCCAGGCGTCCCTCATTGTGCTTTTGATTTGTATTAACCAAGTGAGTAGGATGTTGAGCATCATGTGCTTATTCACCATTTGTTTTATCTGGTTTAGAGAAGAGTCTATTCAAGTCCTTTGCCCATTTTTAAGTTGTTGTTGAGTTAAGTCATTTAAGCTATAGTTGTTTAATTTTTTTTTTCTTTTCTTTTTTAAGAATTTCCCAGTAGATTCCCTGCTGAGCATGCAGCCTAGTGAGGGGCTCAATCTCACGAACCTGAGATCATGACCTGACCTGAAATCAAGTCAGATGCTTACCTGTGTCACCCAGGCACTTGTCTTTATGTATTCTAGATAGTAGACTCATATGAGGTATATGACTTGCACTTATTTTTTCCATTCTGTGGGTTGTCTTTTACTTTCTTGATGGTGTTTTTTTAATATGTAAAATTTTTCTTTTTAATGACATATTTGTTTGGTGGTTTTTGTTTTTTTTACTTCTCATGGTGGCATATTTAAGAAACTGCTGCCAAATTTAAGGTCATGAATATTTTGCCCTGTTTTAGGAGTTTTGTTATTGCTTCCATGTAAAACTTTGATCCATTTTGAGTTAATTTTTGTGGTGTAAAATGAGGATCTATACATTGCACGGGAATGTCTAGTTTTCCCAGAACTATTTGTTAAAAAGACTGCACTCTTCCCATTAAATTGCCTTGACACCCTTGTTAAATTAATTGGCCATAAGTGTGAGAGTCTATTTTGGGGGCTCTTGGTTCTGTTTTATTGGTCTACATCTCTGTCTTTCTGCCAGTACCACAATGTTTTGGTTACTTGTAGCTTTCTAGATTTTGAAATTAAGAAGTGAGTTCTCCAACTTTGTTCTTTTTTTCAAGATTGTTTTGGCTATTCAGGGTCCCTTGAAATTCCATTTAAATTTTAGGATGGGGGATCCCTGGGTGGCTCAGCGGTTTAGCACCTGCCTTTGGTCCAGGGCGCGATCCTGGAGTCCCGGGATTGAGTTCCACGTCAGGCTCCCAGCATGGAGCCTGCTTCTCCCTCCTCCTGTGTCTCTGCCTCTCTCTTTCTCTCTCTCTCTCTCTCTCTCTCTCTATCAAAAATAAATAAATAAATCTTTAAAAAAATGAAAAAAATAAATTTTAGGATGGGGTTTTTCTGTTTCCCAGGAAATATACCATTGGGATTGTGATAGGAATTGGATTGAATTGGTAGATCACTTTGCGAGTATGTGATCTTAAGTTTTTGAGTCCATGAACACAGGATAGCTTTCATTTCTTTTAGTAATGTTTTGTAGCTTTTCAGTGTGTAAGTCCTGTGCTTCCTTGACTAAGTTCATTCCTTAGTATTTTATTCTTTTCGATGTCACTGTAGATGGAATTATTTATTTTTTTTGATTTTCATTTGCTAGTGTGTAGAAAGACAAATGATTTTTGTGTCTTGATTTTGTATCCTATAATTTTGCTGACTTCGTGTATTAACTCTTTTTTGTGTGTGGATTCTTTAAGTTTTTCCACATATAAGATCAGGTCATCATGAATCAAGATAGCTTTACTTCCTCTATAATACGGATTTATTTTTTTGCCTAATTACTTTGGTTAGGACTTTCAGTCCTGTGTTGAAGTAGAATTGGCAACATGTTCTTTATGGTAAGGCAAAACACTTTCAGTCTTTCACCACTGACTATGGTATTAGTTGCAGCTAAAAGAGTAAATGATAATTTGTTCTTTTTTTCCTCACCAATATAGAATGATTGGTAAACCTTTAAGTTTAAAAGATTAGAGGACACTTTTCAAACCTGTTCTCCCCCAACCCCTCTCCTAAGTCAACCTCAATAATTCTGTTTCCTTAAATATCTCTTTAAAGCAGATTATATTATATACAATATTATATACAATGCATGTTATGATGTATCCTATTTAAGGCTAGATGACAACACTTATTTTCCAATTTGTACCCACACAAAGTAAAATTTGGATCATCCCAAGTAAATGGAAGTAAACCAACCCACTTGCTTCCTCACACTTTTATCACAAAGTATTTATTGAACAAAAATAATATAACAGTAAAATTGATACATATATGAAAGTGAATGAAGATATGCACTCATAGAAAAGAGGTGTACAAAGAAAACAACGTTTAGGTTATAGTTCTATAAAACCTTAGCCATAGCAGTTTAACACTGATCAAGCAGACATAAAAAAGGGAAAAAGGTGATTTAATATGTCCTTTGAAACCTATTTTCTGACTAAAATAATTGCTAAGACACACAGAGAATGAGGCAGAGCTAGAAGGGTTATAATTTAGTATCTCCAGTTCTGTATTTGTGTCATGATAAGTTTTTTGATCCATAAAAATCATGGCGTTTTTCCATTTTTAATAAACAGCTAGAATGTATGTTAATCATACATTCTATCATACATGTATTCTATCATTACATGTATTTCAAGGAAGGAAATACAAGGATCAGATTTAGAGTCATTTGGGCATTTCTAATCAGCATATACATTTTGGGTTGAGATTTTTGGACATTGATTAACTGGCATTGGTTTCTCTGTAAGAATCTTACATTTGGGGTATATTCTTCTCTTACAATTTTTTTTTTTTTTAATGTTCTATCTTTACCTGTTTTTTTCTACCTTACAGTTTTGGGCCAGAAGTTACAGCTAGGTATGGGAAACAGAACTGGACTAAGCACCAATCATTGTTTTACCTTTAATGAGCTGTGTGGCCTTAGGCAACTTCCAGTTGCCTTATCTGGAAACTGTGGTGAAACCTTTAACGTTTCAGGTCAGGTAAATATCAGTTCCCTGGACCAGCTCTTTTGAGTACAGAATTAGCCTTAGCTTATGAGGGAGTGACAGTAGTGTCTGGATTTTATAATTTACTTTATATTCCAATTATGTTAGAGATGTATATACATCCCCATACACAGAATTGAAAATCTCAAGATTTTAAGGATAACGGTTCTTAGATTTTTTGAAAATTTAAAAAATATGTTTTTATAAGCTTTATTTTTTTACCCTTTTTCATAATCTTGTCATTTAACCCTTACTTTGGAGTCATTCAGCCACATTTCAGATTGCCTTGTTACTCTTATATTTGAGGATGATAATCTGATCTTGAAAGCCCCGGGCACTTTGCAGTTCTCTTCACATTAGAACTTTCATACTTCATGTACAGAACAATGCCTTAGAGTGGCACCTGCTGATGTTTCTGTTATCACTGCTCTACCCTACACAAAAGAATTTACTGCTGGGAAAAAAAAAAAAAAAAGAATTTACTGCTGAGTGCTCCAGGTTGTTAGTTCAGTTCTACAATGAGATTCCTGAAGAATTTTATATTTTCTTATATCCAATTTCCTTCATTCTCACCATAAACTTTAGTAATACATAAGCAGTGTATCCTACCTCTCAGTTTCCACAAATAAGGCTATGCCTTATACACCTGAAGCTACCAGATGTTACAAAATTCTTGCATTCATCACCAGTCTGTGAGCCTCTTCAAAGCATAAGATGTTTACATGTTAAGAGTTCTAGGGTTTTAGAGCAACCCTAACTTACAACGATACAGGAAATGTATCGGGTGTGATTATGGAAAACTGGGAGAAGCACAAGTAATTTTTTGAAATAAGAACATGCTTACATAGGAGATATTCCAAGGGGCATGGTAGAGTGATAGATTTCCATCTCAGGTTTTTGTTTGGGAGGAGCCTAAAAGATTCTAAACTACTTGGTGGCTAGGCTTTCAAAGTTCATTCTTTAAAAAATGCACTTTAAAAAAAAATGCACTTTAGAACATTTTCTTTTATGAATGTTTATTTTCTAGATATGGCTTAGTTTCTTTTATAAAAACATTAAATTGAACATTTGCTGAATTTCAGTTCAAAAGAGGTTCTAAGGCAATTCTTATACAATTGAAAGCGAAAAAGAAAAATATGAATATGCTTTCATATTGCCTACTTATGAAAAATAATGATTCTACTAGAGAGCTGTTTGATACTAATTTGTCTTTCAAACATTTTCTCTTAATACTAAAAAATATATAAACCATTTACATAAAACTAAATGCAAAGGAAGGCACAGCTGGTTATAGTGTCTATAAGCATAGTTCAGCATATGCGGAATTAGAGAAAATAAAGCTTCACATCCTTATTAGTTACACTGAAAACCATTAAGAAAAGTTCTTCACTGTCAACAGTGTTCAGTACTTAAGAGATAAGAGAATATAAAAACAAAAACATTAAAAATCACTTAATGCCAAACAGATCTTCATATATACTTGAATATAAAAAAAGTTTTAAAAATGCTAACATAAATCTAGACCATCCATGTTATGAAAAGTGCAAACCAAATTAACAGAGGGTTTCACAACGTCCTTCTCATGACACAGGTAAACTAGCCCATGGGGACAAATTTTATTTTCATCAGTTAATAAGTCTTTAATTGTGGGCAGATGTCATCAGGATTTCTGAGAGTTCGAAGAAAGCAGTACTGGAGAAGCAGCTCTATCCAGACTGGGGATTGGCACTGGCATGTGGCCGTTAAGCAGTGTTGGAAACTGTAAGGGAACAGAAGATTTTTTTAAATTATTATTGCAGACCCATTGGGATAAACTTGAGTTCTTTACATTCTGAAACAGAGCACAGCTAGGACTATTTTTACAGAATGAGATCAAGATTACATACAGCAAAAAAGGGATAAGGCCCAGAAAACGTCCCTGTTTTATATGCCTAGGCCACTAGAAAAAAAAATGTATACATGGTGCTAAAGCATGTTCTAATACTCCTTTTAAAAGGCTTCAAGCTACTTAGGACGCTGATTTGCCTTAAAGTAATTTTAAAAACCGCAGACAACTGACTCTCCTGATTCACGTGTAAAATTTCTAATACTGTATTTTGAAAATGGCCCTTGTTTTTCCAGAGTACTATAAAGATGCTTTCTCAGTAACTGTTAAAAATGAAGAATGTTTTACCTTAAAAGATTTGGAAAGCAAGAATATATTTTGGAACTGAGGAAGTATTTTTTAATTACATGATAAATAATATCAAACTTCATAGATCACCCTTAAGTAACAAAACAGAGTAAAGTTAATTTCCATATTGTTGGTAACTAAGATGATAAACAGGATAACTCTCAGGTCTAAGAGAAATACCACTGCTACACTCCCAACTGAGTAAGAATAATTAAGGGCCTCCTTTTAATATATTATATTCACAACTAGATTTTCATTGTCTAGATGATAGATGTCAAAATGATCTCCTGGGCTATCTTCTAGTTAAATTTCTGTTTATTCTGGAAAAGTTAATATTAAATTTCAACACTAAATATCAAACTATAGAGCCTAGCACAAGTTAGAAGTACATTAAATATAAAATGTATATTTTCAAACTATTTCAATAACCTAATGTCTAGTGCCTTACAGTTTATCAATGGTTGTCATTTCAGTTGGTATTTAGGAGCCTGTAAAGTAAATTTGGTCATCTCCATTTTATAGGAGAGAAAACAGAGTTCAAATAAGTTTGGATTGGTTAAAGACTAGTAAGTAGTAAAGCCAAGTTTTAAACTCTGAAAGATACTGCGCTTTTGTACCAAACTGTCCAACTTGTTTTTTGGCAGGGCTTGCTGTGGATGTGCTCTTTAAATACGATTTCAGTTTCTTTGAGGGTCACTGGCATATTCAAGGCTTTTGTTTCTTTTCTGACACTTTGGAATTTTAGCTGCTTGTAGAATTTTATCCGTTTCAACTGGGTTATCAAATCTGTTTGCATACTGTTCATTAACAATATATTAAGATCCATGCTCCTAATTACTATCCCCATTGACTTAAGAGTGAACTCAGGATGAAGAACAGGCTTTGAATTTTCATTCTCTTATCTTATTTGCAATCTTTTTCTTTTTGTTTTTTGTCCATCTTATTGCTGTTTTCAAAAGAATCACCTTTAGATTTTGTTAATACTACTGTTTTTAAAATGTATATTCTTGATGTCTGCCCTCTGCTCTTTATTTCTATACAAGCAGTTGTAGTTTGGCTTTGGCTTTTCTGGCATATTTCATCTTTATTGACTCCCCACGTCCAATTGTTTCAGTTGCAACATTCCTCCCAAACTTCTGTTCCCAGCTTCCTTTCTCCTATATTGGACTCAGCAATCCTATCCTGTGTGTCAGACGTCCCCATCAATGCGTCTTCACCAAAAACCTGTTATTCCATGTTCACTCTTAAGTCAGTGAGAGTGGTGATAGATATATGACCCTAAACTTGAATCAGGGCTCTGCCACTTAATGTCGTGTGATCTGGGGTAAATTGAGCAACGTCTCTGAGCCTTAGTTTCCTTATCTTTTTTTTTTTTTTTAAGATTTTATTTATTTATTCATGAGAGACAGAGAGAGGGGCAGAGACACAGGCAGAGGGAGAAGCAGGCTCCATGCAAGGAACCCCATATGGCACTCGATCCTGGGACTCTGGGATCATGCCCTGAGCCAAAGGCAGACACTCAACCGCGGAGCCACCCAGGCATCCCTGTTAGCCTAATATTGACCAGAAATCTTTCTGATATTAGTAATTAAGGCTTTGAAGAGTCAGAAGTTAAACATGGGTTTTCAACTGTAAGGGGTGTAGTCAACTACCTCCATATTGTTCAAGGATCAGCTGTATTTGAGAAGCCATAAAAAGTGCTTTGGAAATGCTATGAGTGAGAGCTAATGTATTCTAGACATTGTTCAATCTTTTAATCACATAAGTCTTTTGCCTCTTCCTAATCTCCTCAAATCAAACTAAAAGTCTCAATTTTACCTCTGGAATGTCTTTTAAATATATTCCTATTTCTACTATTCTAGAAGATGATTTTCCCCTCAGTATTCGCAGTAGTATAAATATTCCTCATACCTTCTGCACCCTACACTTCCTCCTTTCTCTTCAGTCCTTCTTCCACACTGGGATCAACAATATCTTCCTAAAATAGAGATTTTAGGGGTGCCTGGGTGGCTCAGTTGATTAAGCATCTGCCTTCTGCTCAGGTCGTGATCTCAGAGTCCTGGGATCAAGCCCCGGGTCAGCCTCCCTGCTGGCACAGGAGCCTGCTTCTCTCCCTCTACCTTCCCCCCTCCATCACCTCCCTTGTCTTCTCTCAAAAATCTTTAAAACAAAAACAAAAACAGATATTATACTATTTATCTCCAGCTAAGAAAGTTTTCCATGGTTATCAATTAAGAGAATACGGTGGACATACTATTCAAGGCTCACAGGTGCTTTTCTAATCACCCAGTCCCTTCCTGAACAGACTGTGTACCTGCATATCCAAATCATGTACATTATCTAGAAGGTGCTTTTCTCTCTGCCAAAATCCTGTCTTATTGTCCCAGCTCAGGTGCCAGTTCTTCCCTGGAGCCTTCATCTAGTCCCCAGCTAGAAAACTAGGCCTATTGGGTTCCTATAATGTTTTGCTTATAGATCAATTAGTTCCATATTGTATATTTCCCTACAATCCCTGGTAACAGCACTGCAAATATTTTCTGGGTTAGATTCGAATTACAACACCCAGAAAACATTCTCAATTGAAAACTTAATTCTGCCTTGTTTCAAGATATCTGTATTGATGCCAAATTTCATCAAAATTGGTTTCAAAAATGGAACAGACATCTTGTAGATAAGCTCAAAATGCCAAATTGTTCAGACCAATCTCATTTTTAAATATACCTCTTCCAGAAAGGCCAATACCTTTTCTCTCCTTCCCTTAAAACAGGAAATTTGCCAAACATCATTTAACACTTATTGTAGCCCAAGTGTACTTCTTTTCGTGCTCCAATACATATATATGAAAGGTTTACTTTGAAGAAAATTAATAGTTTATAAAAGGGGCACTGCTGATAATCTGAATTTCGAATGTTCGTTCCTCTATGTTTTAAAAAACTGCTAACTTCAAGTTCTTTCACAACTACTCTTATAGGAAGAGTAATAGTCTTAAAAGTACAAAGTTTTTCTTTAGTTTTATGGACCCAGTCACATAAAGAGGGCAGAAGGCCCTGCCAACGATCTAAACATGATTGTATTCCCCATTCCTACCTCCCATTTATGGTTTTTGAATGCTTCTGGTAATCGGTACATTTTGTAAAATTAAAAAATGCAGCAATTTCTTCTGCAGAATTCCAGTTATAAATTAGGAACCATTGGTCTGCTATGGTTCTCATAGTGGATTCCTGGAGCAGCAGCATCACTAGGATCTTGAAAAGATGTCATAATCAGGCCACGTCCCACACCTACCTTCTAAATCAGAAACTCTGGGGTTGGAGCCCAGCAAAATCTTTTTAAACATACCATCCAAGCTGATTCTGTTGCACATTAATCTTCAAGAGCCACTAGTCTACAACAGTGACTGAAGAGAAAGAGGTACGTGGATCCAACACCCAGAGCTCCGAATAGCCTGCAAATGTGTGGAAATGCTATGTTCACCAGCCACTGCTACTGCTAGAAGTGATGGGCTGGAAGAGGCTTAGCATCTAGGGCAAGGGATCCCAAAGAACTCCCTAACAACAGTTCCCTCCATGGCTTCCCTGGAGATCCCCAAGGCCTGACCAGTCAGTGGAAGAATTCCCAGTAAGAGGGGCAGTGAGAATCCATTCATTATTCACAAATACCCAGAGAACCCTACAGAGGCCTTGCTAGAGTCTAGGACCAGAGTACTACTGCAGTCCCTGTGTCCATGGAGCTTACCCTACACATGCTCTACTCAGCAGCTCTGATGCCGAAGTACTGCTGCTCCAATCTGAATACCTGGAGGAAATAAGGTCTTTCAGCTCTCCACCAAAACACTACTAATCTAGAACTTTCCCAGTACTACATTTGTTCACTGGTTCTAGTTTGTTTCCCTGCCTGAGTTCAAAGGGCTAAGCATCCACATGTTGGCTGTGTTTGACCATAGCTCAGTTTTCTTGTGATGATAGGCCAGGAGAGAAACCTGATTACCTAGAGATGTACAGTCATATCCTACCTCAACCTTACTAGGAAACCAGAGAAGCAAGGTAGCAGTCAAAACCTCTTTAGCTCCACCCTTCTTCCGAGACCTTAAATCCCAGCATGTATCGCTCCTGGCAGGGAGGACAAACAAAATGACCAACTCAAAACACAGAGACCTGATCTTTTTAACACTTAAGTCAGACATTTCTTACTCTCTTTTAAGTAACCCTTATACCAAATGTGGGGCTCAAACTCCTGACCCTGTGATCAAGAATCCCATGCTTTACAAACTGAGCCGGCCTGGTGTCCCAATTTCTTGGTGAATTCTTAGGTATCTGCTCAGTGGTAATTACTAAGCATCATTTGTGTGCCACGCAATATGCCAGACATGGGGTGGGGAGGGCACCATAATAAACAAGATGCAGTTCTGGCCCCTCGGGGGCCCACAGTCTAGTGGGGGAGATTGCCAGGTGAGCAGGCAATCATAACACAGAGTGGTCAGTGCTAGATGCAAAAGAACTACGACTAGCTTGGGTGAGCCGCACTGTGGGGCAGGCACGGGATTCAAGTGAGACAGGCTAGAGTTTGAGGGGGTTTTCACTTGCCCCCAGCTTTGCTTCACTCTTGTTCCTAGGACCGTTTCTATTATTCTCTTAGTAATCTCTTTGTGAAGAACAGTCTTAGAGTCTCAAGGAGGAAATACTGATTACCACATGATCGCAGGCAGCGCTATCGCAAGATTCTAGTGTATGAATGAATAATAAGTGTGTCTACCTAGTAACGGGACTTGTGCAAGATAAAACAGCTAAGACTTAGTTTTTAACCAAATGCCCTGAGTGCTCCTTTCTTACGATGGAACAAGGAAAACTTGATTATGGTTCACAGGATTATACAGATAGCTTTTCTGTTAACAGTGTGGAGACATGCCTTACTGTTTTTCAGTCTATTTCAAGTGATGTCAGTATATGGCTTAATTCTTTTAAAGTCCCTTTTCCTTAATAAATTTCCAGTTTTCATAGTCCGTGAAAATACCCAAACACTTCAAGAATTAATTGTTCTATTTGTGGATATCTGACATGATGTGCCACCTCTGCCTCAGTGAAAATGTCTGCTGTTGAAGGCTGGCTTTTGCAGCCTCATGCACTCCCTTTGGAAGCTTACCATTTTAACCAAACGTAGGGCAGAACTCTTGTTACCTTTGCAGGATTTACTGGGGAAACATCCCTTAGAAGCTTGATGTTTAAACGTTGATTTCTAAATGCTCACCTGGAACAGCGTGTTTGGCCCTTGCAACCGGGCAGGACTCAGTGGAGCAACGGGACTAAGGCTGCTCCAGAAATGTATGCTGGATAGCAGTGGACTCGGGGTCAGGAGCAATCCATTTGGTGTCTGGGAAAGAAAGCACACACACAGATTGTGATAAAGGTGTCACCTGACTCTGGCCCTGATCAGCAGTGTGGCCAGGCGCACTAGCCATGAACCAAGAAACAAGCCTTCCCGTTTTAGGAAAATCTGACAACTACGTTATTTCTGCAAGGCTGCACACAGTTGAATTTTCTTCAGTGCTATTGTATTAGCAATTTCATAAAGGAGAAGAGTATGGACGAGTTACCTTCCCTAAACAGTCTAGTTATAAGACTCAAGTTCAGAGCAACTTTTGTCCAGATGGTTTCTTCAATTTGTTTCCGTTCCCACATTAAACAAGATCTAGTGTATACAAAATGAGATTCCATGAAGGGGCTTTATTAATTTTTTTAATCTATATTTTCCTACAGTGGACATCCATTACAAACACATTTTTAAAAGGGCCTCTCAAGCTTCACTTTTGTGGGTATCATTGGCCCTTTAAGATTTTAGGATCTGTTGTTAAAATACCCTGTTAGCAGCTTCTTCAAAAGTTCTGAACTGGGTTTTCCAGATTGCACTCCGGATGTGGGGCTGATGAGAATTCATCTCCCTGGCAATGATTTGGAAGAGGAAAAAATTCTTTGTTAGATTGCGTGTAAAGCCAAAACTGTGGGGTTTCCCAGGAGAGCGCCAAGGACTGCCTTTGCTTGCACACACACAGCAGGGGTCCTGGCCTGCAAGCTAGCTAGAGCACAGAAGAAACAACTCGCTCCAGCTGGTATGTCTGCATGGCTTTTATTCTCAGCTGAGGCAAACTCCCTGGCCCATGGTGGTTTTGCACCTTTGCTGACTAGAAGGAGCCCCCTCAGTGGTTTTGTGATGTCAATAAGGTGCTTTGTGTAAGAAGAACCACAGCACAGGCGCCAGCATTGCAGATTGCATCACATTGGATGCTGAAGTGTTATTTTTTCCTAGAATTGGCCTCAGCAGCTTCGTTAATTATCGAGAACTCTTGGCATAAACCTAAGTTGAAAGGTCCGCTCTGTTCAGCGAAAAGGAGACAAACATCCAAAGGTTCTCAAACTGTGAAGGTGCTGAAAGGTAAACTGATTTATACCAAGTCATTTGAGTCGTTGGTTCCACAGCATTTCCTACACATGAAATGACCTGTGGGGTTACTAGGATAAATACATGTTTTGGATAAGCTTCCCACTTCTTTTTTTTTTTTTTTTTTTTTTCCCCACTTCTAATCCAAGGCAGTTTCACAAAGATACCGGGCCATCTGGGCTGATGACTACGACCTAATGGTTCAGCACGGGCTCTGTCAGGGTTCCGACCTCAGGACCACCACTCCTGACCTGCGTAACCTCTCTATCCCTCGGTTTCCAAAGCTAAAAAATGGGGAGGAAAAAGACACCTACGATACAGGATTGCTGGGAAGATGAAATAAGCTCTTCATACGTGCCCGGCACAGAGCAAATGCTCCAGAAGTGTTCATTACAAGTGTACCCGGCCTCCTTAGTGAATCTCATGTGTTCATGGGAGAAATCCTCAATGTCTAACCCAGAAGTACTCAGCATTCTGAGACCAGTCAGGTCAGTCGGTACCGTCAAGGCTCCTCTCGTTCATATTAGGCTCAAGTCCACAAGCCCAGGTCATGAGAGAACTACCGTGTTTGCACATTACTCCGGAATCAGATTCTAACCACAGCACGCCACATTAACATTCAAAAACCAGGGTGTTCAGGGTCTCCCACTTTACCTGCCAACGGGGAGGTCCCAAAGCTCTTAAGAGACCTAAGTCTTAAAAAAAAAAAAAAAAAAAAAAAGAGACCTAAGTCTTCTAGACTACAAAACATCTTTCTCTTATTCATGGCCATAAATAAACATTCCCTCCTTTTTCATCCTGTGAGCAATACATGAAGTGTAGAATTTTTATTTTAGTCTAAAATATGTACCCAGGTCTGGATGTGAGATGTTTGCACATCTGTTTCTAAGGGATACAGGATGTACTCAGAATACAGTAGTCCTCTGTTTTGCATGTTTAATACATTTGGAATATCTTTTATAATATATGCAAATAAATACTGTGAAGTGATTTCATTCGCTCTCCTCCCTCCCGTCTCTGTTCTCCCTGAAGATCCTGTGGCTGTAAAGAAAACTATTTGGTTGCTCTGTTAAGGAATGTCCCTATTCATGCCCACCCTGGGTAGTCCGCAGTAAAGTGTGTTTTCAGGGCCTCTTTCCGCAAGCTCCTAGAGTCAGGCAAGGGGGGCTGAGCCTAAGGGCTGGAGGCTAAAGAAAGAAGCCACAAGCAAAATGCATGCTTCCTCTGCCTTCACCAAAAAATATTTTAGCAAATAGGCCGTTTTGAACGGCAGACCGGGAGTTCCTGATCATCAGCTGCAGGGAAAGGAGATGCCCTAGGACCCGAGGCAAAGGACAGTGATGTTCAAGGGGAAAGACCTTCCGACCAGGATCTCATTTCATCCCTTTCAACTCAGATCTTCCACACAATACAGAGTTGCCTACAAAGCTGCCTGTTTGAGCTAAACCTGGTGAGCTGGCATTGCCCAGACATGCCCCTCCGAGTGCCCTGGTTCATGGCCCTCTGCCTCGGCCAGGCCCTCAGACCCCCTCCTCCTCCCTCCTCTGCCTACCTCTGCCCATCAAAACTTGACCTCCTCAAAGGAGACTCCTCTGCTTTTCTCTCAAAATATGACATTTCTCTTCTTCCTAAATCTTTATCACACTTTATAACCACTTTTTTCCTTCACATTTTCTGCCTCCTAGCATGGTAATTTGCATATTCTTATTATACCTCTTTCTGTCACCTTTAAGGTACCTTGCTCATCTTTATTCCTCCTACAGTATCAAGTTTCTAAATACGTGATGAGTTGAAGCAAGCTGGGGCTCTAGGTACATTCCCTCACATGTCACCTGTTGGACGTGTCCACTTGGAATGCCCCACATGTTCAAACTGGAACTTCTCCCTTTCTTTCCAAATCTAGGGTTTCTTACGACCCCTCCATTTCTATCAACAATACCACCTGTTTGTCCACTCGAGAAATACTGGCTGAGTGCATGGTATCAGGTGCCAGAAATACAATGATCAAACAAGACATGATCCCTGGACTCACAGCCCTGTCTCCGACCCAGCATCCTAGTCCCTGAGATGCAGAATGCCTTCCCACTTGCTACCACCTCTGGACACGGCCTGTGGATCCTTCTTGGAACTGACTCTCTTATGCCCCCCTCTCTTTCCATTCCTGCTACATTCACGGCCTTATCACCTTAGAAATGGCATTCAATAAATGCCACCTAAACCAGCCCACATACCTCTGGTCTCTCTTCCAATCTGTTCTGAGCACCGCCACCAAATCAGCCACCCTAAGATACTATGTTTCTTGAAATTCTTTCAGTTTCCGGGGGAAAAATTCCTTAGCCACAATTCTAGGTTCCCCGATAACCTGACATCATATGCTGCTTAATTTCTCTCTATGAACCCTCCTACTTTGCTTCTAGGTCCTGAACACTATAGGTTTCCAACCTACAAGTTCTTTAGCACTCATTCCAGAACTTCCCTGCCCACCTAGCCCATACTTCCCTGGGCTAGACCTGTTCCATAGGTGATCTCATCCATTTCCATGATTTTAAGCACGCTTCCATGTTAGTGACTCCCTAACTTTATCTCCAGTCCCAAACTCCTTAGCCACAGCTCTAGCTGGATGTTTGCTCCTTCATGTCCTACAGGCTTCTCGAACTCGACATGGCCCAAAATGAACTTGTAACCAACCTTTCACCAGGAGCTTATTCTTCCTCCCAAGCTCCTCATATTCAGCTCCCGGCTCTCCCCTACCACCTTCACACTTGGTTCAGTCACCAGGTCCTGTGTCTCTCAGTCTGTCTCCTGGGACCACCTCCCACTGCCACCACCTCAGATCTAGATCCTCTTTGTCTTTCATCTGGAATATAACAGTATCCTGACTGGTTCCAGCCTCACCTCACCCCAATCTCCGTCATCAGGTTGATTTCTAAAAGAACTCTATGTCATTCAGCCCCATCTCCGACCCTTTCACCTTTGGAATTTATCCTCCCCACCCCTCACTGAATTACTGTCCTGCCCCTAATATACTAAGCTATTTCACATCTTTGTAGCTTGGCTCAAGCTGCTCCTCTGCCTACAATGCCCTGCTCACCCTATGTGCCAGATGGACTGCTACTGATCCGTCAACACCTGACCCAAGTGTGAACATGCCTCCCATGAAGCCCTCTCAACATCCTTTCCCAGCCCCAGCAAAATTAATGCCTTCCTCCTTTGTATTTCTTTTGTACTGATTTGGGATAGCATATTAAACAATTTAAGGCAAGTTATGAGCTCCTAATGATCAGAGACTAACTCATGTCCGTATCCCCAGCTCCAAGCACAGCAGCTTACATGTAATATGTGCTCAGTTTTCATGAACTAAATGATCTTTGCCCTCTTCTGTTCCTGATGTGAGCTTCTCTGCACTATGTGTTTGACTCTTGCCCTGTGCTCCTGGGTGTCTGTATGCCTTTTCTTGGCTAGGTCCTATGGTCTTGAAAATAGGCACTGTATGGACTTCTGAAATTCTTGCAATGATTTGTAAATACTACTTGATAATTACCTGTTGAAAGATATTAGTAAAAATTTTTGTTTTTCTTGATTTAAAACCCCAGCAAGCTATTAGTTTCCTATCAAGTCTGAGTTCCTTATCTAGTTTTCAGGGACCTCTGCAATTTCACATCCCCCCCCCCCCCCCAAGTTATATTCCCCACATTCCTCACCTACCGGACAGCAAGCTATAAGCTCATGAGAGCAGGAACTATCTTGCCCGCCTCTGTATACCCCACAATCACTAGCAAACAGGAGGTGGTTAACAGTTATCTTCCCAATGAACAAATGAACATAGTAACCATTTACTGACTAAAAAGGATGTGCATGAGCAGCTCAACCAGAAGTACTTGCAGATTGATTTGGTAATTTGAGATAGTAGTTAAGTCTTTCTCAGGCTTTAGAAAATAAAAGAGGAAATCAGGATGTCAGTTTAATATTTTGTTGTACCAACAGACATCACAAATCTTAGTCTCTCGTGGACGCCAACAGAACCCATGACAGTGCTGTTTTGGGGTTAGAAACAAATCCTCAAACAAAAGGCAACTATCTCTGGAGGCTTCTGGAGCTGGCCAAATTCAAGTAAAATCATCGATTTTAACCCTTAGCCTCTCTCTCCTTGGGAAGCCCTGGACCATTCAGGGCTGAGGACCATGGTCTACGGTCTGCCCAAGGCCCAAGCCCTCCATTAAAGCATCCAGCTTTCCTATGCTCTCCCCTCCTCTGTTTTAGGCCCGTCTCCTGAGGTTATACCCGCACTCTCTCCCCACCTCATGTCCAGGTCCCTGCTCCCCTCAGCCCAGCCACACCACCCTCAGTCCCACTGCGCACAGCCACCCGAAATTCCTCGAGTGCAGGTTCAAAACCCCAGGGCCGGCCTGAGCTGCTCGCCTGAGACCACAGCACTGGCATGGGTTCAGAGATGGTGAAACAGGCTCACCCGCACCCAGAAGGCAGACACGGGAATCAGAGTTGGCCCCGGTCTGGCTTGAGGCCTCCCTAAACCTGACCAGTAAACACAAAGGAGGCCGCGGGAGGGAGATCCTCAGATGGCCCACCCTGGCCCACTTCTCCAGTTGCTTCTCTCAGCTGCTTCAGGAACCGCTGTTTCTGAGCCACTTCTTTAAAAATTTTTTTTTTAATTTTATTTATTTATGATAGTCACATAGAGAGAGAGAGAGAGAGAGGCAGAGACACAGGCCGAGGGAGAAGCAGGCTCCATGCACCGGGAGCCTGACGTGGGATTCGATCCGGGGTTTCCAGGATCGTGCCCTGGGCCAAAGGCAGGCGCCAAACCGCTGCGCCACCCAGGGATCCCTCTGAGCCACTTCTTGAGCGGCCCCCAGTCACAGGATGGTTTTGTTTGATCAGATGATGCCTGAGAAACCCCTCCATGCCCGTTCGGGCCGGTACCTGAGCCCGAAGCCCTCCCGGCCGGGGCGGCTCCCTCAGTACCACCAGCTCACAAGCCTGATGGACGCGGGCTCTTTGGGCCACAGTTTGGGAGCAGCCACGGAGGGGAGAACGGCCAAGAGCTGCCCTCGCTTGTTGGGCCGACTCCACGGACGGCTGCGATCAGGACAGCCAGGTGTTTTCCTGCCAAGGACATTTTACTGAAGAGCATGGATTCTGGAACAGACGAGCTGGGTTCAGATTTGCCTCTACCGCTGTTAGCTGTGTGCCCGAGCTGCCCCGCCTCAGCGCCTCGTGGACCTCAGGGGGCCATAACCGCGTGGACCTGGTGGCCCGCGTGAAGAGTAACCAAAGGGGCGCGAGCGACCGGCAGGCGGGAACCCCTACGATGCCGCGGCCCTCAGGACGGTCACGGCAGGAGCCCCCGCCTCTCGGCCCCAGCATCACCCCGACGTTAACAGCGCAGGGCAGCGGCTCCGAGGACGAGCATCCACGGCCCCACGCCCCGGGCCGCGGCCCGAGCCAGCACCCGCAGGGACGGGAGTCCGCCCGCCAGCGCCCGCCCCGGAGCAGCGGCTTCCCGTCGCCTTGGAGGGAAAGGCCGCCTTCTCGTGGGCGCTCGTAACCCTGGAGAATCTCTAATCCCGCGGGCCAGCCTGCTCTCCTCTCCCTACGCGGACCCGGGTTTTCTCAGGGTAGCGCCGCTCTTCCTGGGGAGCCCGCGGGGCTGGGGGGGGGGAGCCTTCCCTTTCTTGCCGGAGACTGCAGGGCAGCGCAGACCCACGCCGCCGGCGGCAGTGGCAGGATCAACCTCGACCTCCTTAGCAGAAGCTAAGGGCCACTCCTCAAGTGCCCCAGAGAGGACCCCGTCATAAACATTCCCTTGAGCCCAGGGACGCCTGGGCAGCTGGGTTGGTTAAGCGTCCGCCTCTTGATCTCGGCTCAGGGTCGTGAGATCGAGCCGCACGTCAGGCTCAGCGCTCGGCGTGAAGCCTGCTTAAGATTATCTCTCTGCCCCTCCATCTCCCTCTCTCACCCCCTCTAAAAAAAAATCAATCAATCAGTCCTAAAGCCCAAATGCCTTCATGAAATGTCACTTGGCCTGCTCGACCTTCCCTGGGAAACTACTGTTTGCACCTGCTTCGATGGCCAGGGCGCATGGTCGCTTTCAGCCACTAGAAGCAGGAAACCAGTGAGGCGTCGCACCGTAGCCACTACCCTGAACCTTTTCTCCTGTGGACGCCCTGGTCTGGGGATGGAAAAGTAATTTCCCTTCACAGTCACACCGTGACTTTGGCCTGCGGGCCCTGAGATGACATTCTGCAGGACAGAGGAGGTGGCTTTGCGTGCTCTTTCCTGCCTTTCTGCTCTGCCACCGAGTCAGGGCGCCTCCCCCATGCAGGGCCGGCTCTTACCTGTGCGGTGAAGAAGGCTGGGGTGAGGGATCCCGAGGGGAGAGCTGGGCTGTTGAGGGCGATAGAGCCGATGTCGGTGCCAGACAGCACCAGCGGGGGTGCGGAGATTTCCAAGCCTTTGGGTTTTTTGGCCTTTGGGGGAAGAGATGGAGACCTGGTCTTGGAGCCCGATGACAGGTTCAAGGGCTCTAGGGAATCGGAGTCATGGCAGGCGGCCTCCAGGAAGAGGCTTCTGTGTTCAGCAGGGAGGGGCGAGCTGGGGGACAGGGACGGGGACCGAGACGAGGAGGGCGAGGCGGATGAAATGCTGGCGGCATTTGGCAACATTAAGGAGGAGACCTTGGCTGAGGCCGGCGAGGCCAGGAAGGCCTCCGAGGTGGAGGGCAGGGGCACCACGGGCCTGCTGCTGTGCTTGTCGGTTTTATTGGTCACAAACCTGATGACAGTCCTCACTTCTTCCACGGGAGGGCTGTCTTCCGGCGGCTCCTCCAGCTTTTCCGTCTTGATGGCCTTGAAGGATTCGGGTGGGTTCTGCAGGGAATTAATGGTGAAGGATGAGTACAGGCCTGAGTGGATGTATTCGTTGCGGCTTGTGCTCTTGAGGGCTGACAGCCCATGTCTGGGGGCCTCCCGGCCCTCGGAGGGCGCCTTGCAGTCGCTGTCCTGCAGCAGAAGGCTCTCCCGGCTGATCTCCACCGCGTGGGGGTCCATTTTCAGGATCTCCGGGAAAGAGACAAACTTGTACACAAACTTCTGTCCAATCACCTTTTTGATGATGTTCTGTGAACAGAAGAGGAGACAGTGAAAAGATGAGTGCAGCAGGGAGGGGGGACACACTTGTCGCCAGGGGATGGGGGCAGCATCCACTGGCAGGAGCCGCGGGAGAAGGCCTCAGCCTGGCCTGGCAGCCCTGCCGGTGGCGCCGATGATGCATCTCCGTCGTCATCGGTGACGTAGGGTCATCGCGCCTAATAACCAACGCCGAGCGGTCACCCTTCGCCGTGCCCATACCACGTGGCCGGCCGTGCCCTGCATCATCTCACATCATCTGCACGGCGACCAATCCGAAAGGGAAGGTACCACGGCCGCCTCCACGCTAGATTAGGAGACTCCCTCTGAAAACTTAAGAAAAATCAGCTGAGAGCGCTTGACTAAGGCCGGGAAGCCGCGTGGCAGGTGCGTGACACAGGCCGCCCTGGCTCAGCCGCCCCGTGGTGCTGAGGCCTTGACCTGCCTCTGGGACCTGTGAGGGTTCCACGAAATAATAACGGGAAAGCATTCTGGAAGCTGGGCCGCGTCACAGAAATGTTAAGTTATTATCAGCAGCCACCACAATGTTTTCTTAAGTCGTGAAACCTTTTCTCCCCCTTTTTAATTTTCTGCCAAGAAAGCCACTGGAGGGAAAAACAACTTGTCTCCTTTTAAGATTTACATCACTCCTGCAGGATTTTTGGTTGCTGGTATCGAACTCTGGCTCTTCAGGCTATGGCCCCAGCCCTCACACGGTAGGACAGAAATGAACACCACTAATCACTGCAAAAGTTTCCGAACCCCTTTGGGAGAATGGACTTCGTATGAAAGACTGTCAACTGTCCCTGAGGTTGGTTTCATCGGAACATCAGCAAGTATCTATCAGATGTTTGTGGGGTACAAAGGAGGTAGTGGCGGCGCCATCCTATGGGGAAGGGACTTGGGATGTTTCCTTGCAAACAGACCTGGGTATCAGTGTAAAGAAAAACAAAAACAAAAAAAGTCATTTAGGGGAGAACTTTAGAACCCCTGTTGGGCACTTACTGCATACCAGGTGTTGTGCGCCAGCTCTGACCTGTTCTCATACTCACCCGTCCTGGAGGGTGGGGGACATCACCTACCACCTGAGCTCAGCAAGCTCAGAGATGGGGACTGAGCATCAAGAACCACCAAGATGTTCTCATTCTGAAGCTTTTTCAGATTTCCACAAAAAATTTAGGTGGAGAGTGCCGAAGAACCCCTTAGTTGGGGTGAAATTTCAAAATGGAAACGCAACTGACACGTCACACCGCATCAGTTTTCAGGCGTTCCGCGTAAGATCACAAGTCGAGTTAACATCCGTCACCGCGCCTAGTTTAACATTTTCCCCCTTGTGATGAGTACTTTTAGGCTCTACGACTCTCTTAGCAACTCTCCAATATACCACAGAGGCTAAATGTAATTAAATTTTGATGTTCCTTTTGTGATCGTGGTTCGGCTCATAAACCTAAGTATATTATGTTTTTACCTCCCCCTTGTTACCTTACAGCATGCCCACGTGCATGCTTCCTCCTTAAACAGATCATCAAATCCCAGAGGTGACTTTACCCAGCAGTCAGGAGGGGAGGGCACGGTTACTATGCCCCTGAGGTTTCTGAGCAGGAGTCCCTCAGGAGAGACACACGACGTCCCCATCCAGCACCAGAAATCCCAGTACTGCAAATCCTGGAGAACCTTCGCTCAGCACCAGCCCATGGGAGGCTCCCACCCCTGAGCACGTTAGGTGCAACACTGAACAGTTGTAGGGCCCGGCATCCTGGTGCTGGGGCCCGCGATTTAACCCACTGAGTGCCATTTACCCCCACCTGACCACAACTGCACACTCATCACTAGCAAAGCCAAAAACCGCTTACAAACCTTCAGAGGAATCTGAGAAACTCAGGAGTTCCACCTCAGCCTCCTTGGCAGCCTCTGTGGGCACCCACCGGGCGTGGATAGACAACAGGCCTGGGGGAAGTCCACTCCTGGCACAACAGGGCTAAATAAAGGGTCACTGGTGCCGCCCCACTCAGGGCAGGGTCTTAGTCATATTTCTGGTTTTCGTTAATATTTCTCTCTCTAGGTAAAAACCTTATTTTGTCTTCAGCCAGTTTGGACATCTATCAAAACGGACTGAATGATTAGATCAATAAATAATTAAGAAGTAAATGATAAAATTCATTATTATAAATTTATAAAAAGTACAAGTTTTTAATTTTTATAAATTTGTAAATAAGTAAAAATTGAAAAATAAATACACAGAAGAAAAGTGAAACTGTATGGTCTCAATCATTTCTCCAGGCACTTCTTGTAAAGTTTCTTTTCTTTTTAAAGATTTTATTTATTTGACAGAGAGAGAGCACAGGCAGGAGGAGCAGCAGGCAGAGGGAGAGGGAGAAGCAGGCTCCCTGCTGAGTGGGATCCCAGGACCCTGGGATCATGACCTGAGCCAAAGACCCCATAAAGTTTCTTTTAAAACCTCTAATTTTAACCTTTAATTTTATTTTGGGTATTCAGAATATAATGTCCAAGCAGGGGCTATATGCATAAGCAAACCAAGGAGTAATTTGGGGCTGTGATAAAAATAACAAAAAGGCCCCTCCCTCCTGAAAAAGTGACTGGGAATTGAAAAGTAGTCTCAAAGAGCAGGGCTTTGATGTGTTCACATAAAGAAGGGGCGCCTGGGTGCCTTGAGCAGTGGATTTCTGCTCAGGTCATGATCTCAGGGCCGTGAGATCAAGCCTCGCATCAGGCTCCACACTCCACTTGGACTCTGCCTCTCCCTCTCCCTCCACTCCTCCCCTGGCTCACCTGTGTGCTCTCGCTCTCTCAAATAAGTAAATAAATAAAATCTTAAAAAAAAAAAAAAAAAAGAACACGAGGAAGAACTCACATGACTATCAACTGACAGATGAACAAAATATGGTATATTCAAACCATAGGCTATCATCCAGCCATAAAAAGGAAGGACATACAGACACATGCAACTGCGTGGATGCAACTTGAATGCCTTGTGTTAAGTGAAAGAAAGGCCATGTACGTGACTGATTCCATTTCTATAAAATGTCCAGAATAGACAAACCTATAGAGACAAAAGAGTCATTTCCTAGGATTTGGAGGTGCTATGGGAGGATGACACTAAAAAGTAAGGGTTTGGGAGGAAGGGTAGGAAAATGTCCTAAAATTTACTGTGGTTTTGGATGCACCACTCTGGAAATATACTCAAAGCCACTAATTGTGTACCTCCCATGAGTCAATGGGATGGTCTGTGAATTATACCTCAATGAAGCTGTTTAAAAAAAAAAAAAAAAAAAAAAAGAACATGAGGAATCTTCTTCCTCCCCCAGCTTTACTGAGATAATTGACATATAACATCGTGAAGTTTGGGCCGCCTGGGTGGCTCAGTGATTGAGCGTCTGCCTTTGGCTCGACATGATCCCAGGGTCTTGGGATCGAGTCCTGCCTCGGGCTCCCCATGGGGAGCCTGTTTCTCCCTCTGCCTGTCTCTCTGCTTCTCTCTGTGTGTCTCTCATGAATAAATAAAATATTTAAAACAAAACATCATTAGTTTAAGATGTACAATATGAAGATTTGATGCATGTGTACACTGTGAAATATTTACCACCATAAGATTATCACCTCATGTAATTATGATTTGGCGGCGGCAGTGGCGGCCCTATTTACGGTCTACTCTCTCGGCAGCTGACGAGTGCACAGTACGGTATCGTTAACACAGTCACTGTCCATGCCTCGCCTCTCCAGGACGGACTCATTCTGTGGCTGGAAGTTCCTACCTTCGGCCAGCACCTCCTCATTTCCCTGCCCCTCAGCCCCCCGCAACCACCACTCTATCCTCTCTGTAGGAGTTCTGCTTTTTTATTTATTTCTTAAGATTTTACTTCTTTATTCATGAGAGACACACAGAAAGAGGCAGAGACACAGGCAGAGGGAGAAGCAGGCTCCTCGCGGGGAGCCCAAGGCGGGACTCGATCCCGGAACCCCGGGATCACACCCTGGGCTGAAGGCAGCCGCTCAACCGCGAAAGTCCGCGTCCCAGGTGCCCCAGATTTCTGCTTTTCTAGATCCCACACATAAGAGAAATCATTCAGTGTTCATCTTTCCCTTATTGCACTTTGCAGAAGGCTCTCAGGGTCTACCCGACGTGCTTGCGGGCCTCAGTGGAGGGCGCGGGTGGCGAGGCCACAAGCCTCCTCGGGGTACACCGGGGCCTCGGCCACGGACCTCGCGCTCGGCTTCGGCCGGGGGGCCCGGCAGGGCTTTCTGGGGACAGGTCCCAGGGCCGGGGATGGAGAGGACTCCGGGAGCTGACCGCGAGGAGGAAGGAGCCTTTGGAAAGAACCGGGCCGGGCCCTGCTGGTGTGGTCCAGCAGGAGAAATGGGGCAGATGAGGCTCCCTGGACAAGCTGGACCCCCCGGGACCGAGGCTAGGCATAGAGGGGGTACAAGGTGCCAGGCAGACCCCGGTCTCTGTGTCCCTGAAGGCAGGTTCCCTCCCAGGTCTGCCCCTCCGGGGGCTCGCGGAGGACACCCAGGTAGTAGCTGCTGAGCACGTGTCACGGCTCAGGCTGTGGCCCAAGAACCCGACCACCGTTCCCTCACTTAATGCTCTGAGAGGCGGGAACTAGCACGATCGGCGCCTGGGAGCCAGGCAGACTGAGGCGCGGAGGGCGCACGTCCCCTGCGGCCACAAGCTGGCACGGGCGGCCTGGTCCCAGGGCCCCGCCGGGATGGAGGGGCCGCCCAGGCACACGAGCGTCGGGCCAGGCTCTCTCCATGAAAGGCGACCAAGCATTTACAGAAAGTCCGCGTCTTCACCCCTTCCTCCCAGCCCCGCAACGGTGTGTCGCTTCCGGTCACCTGGTGGCCTGACCCCTGCTGCGTGCGTCCTCGAGCTCAGGGACTTCGCCAGCGAGGCTTCTGACAACAGCTGCGCACGTCTGCCTCCCTCCACATGCGGGCTCGGTCTCCCTATTCGTCCTGTCCCACCACGAGTGTGTCACTCCCAGGGCGGCCTCCTGGGACACCTCGCCAAGGGTCCCGGCAGCAGGGACGGGGGCTCCCGAGGGAGGAACCCGGCGACACCTCAGCTGGGGCCCACACTGCCACCTCCAGGCTGGCGCCCGGGGATCGCAGGGGCCCAAGGGCCGGGGGGGCACCTCTCCCCCCACTCAGGGCTGCCGGTTACCCGGACAGGTTGCAGGCTTTACCGGTGAAAACAGGGGTGCCCGCAGGTGTGCGTACAGCTGTGTGCACACACCCGGCTCCTTCTCGGGCCGCGGGGCAGAAACATGGGGCCCCTGTTACTGCCGCCACGGAGCGGTGCACCCGGAGCGGGTCTCCTGGGTACAGGAGCCCTCGACCCGCAGGGCCGGGCAACGGAGGGCTGCTCGGGGAACTCCATTTACCTCCTGGGTGCCCACGTTGTCTGGGTACCCCAGGCGAGCTGCGTGTCTGCAGGACCCTCACCGTGAAGAGCCCCGACCCATGCGGGAGAGCCGAGGCTCGGCCGGAGACGCCGTCCTCCTGGCCCCAGGCCGGCGCGGCTCCACCTGAATGCGTCCCGGGGCATAACTGCGTGCGCTCCCTTGTTGGCGCTGCCAAGCCGGAAACCCCGGACGGCCCGACGGCCAGAGGCAGAAGCCTACAACCCCCTCCTCCCGGGAGGGCTTAACAGCCTGGATTTCCCTTGTCCGCACACGGACTCCGCAAAATCGGTGCTGCGTGCCTTGGCTCTGCCCTGGCACCCCAATTTTGAGGTAAGGTCACGCACTGGACTTCCCAGCGCTCAGGCTTCTTACCGCAGCTGCCGGCTCTCCGCAGGCTGCTCCCGGGCCCGGCAGGAGCCCCCGGCCGGCTGGATAGGCGCCCTCGCCTTCCCCCCACGTGAGGCCTTCCAGGGACTGCAGGACTCCTGCCCTCCGGTCTCAGGTTCTCAGAACTGAGAAACGTCAGGAAAGGTGGTGGAGGAGCGCCTTCCTCACGGCCCAACCCATTCCCCACCCAGCGGCCGCGGCAGGGGCAGCGCAGGGCTGCAGAGGACAGGGTGGTGCAGACCCTTCCATAAATACCCACTTGACTCTGTCACGAAGGCTGCCACTGGGATTAGGAGGGGTGGTTCTAGAGCCAACTGCCTGAGTTCCACTGCCACTCCTATCTCTGGGCGGCCACGTGCCTCAGTTTCCCCATCTATGAAATGGGGACTGGTCTACCACCTGCCTCATGGGATTGAATGAGGTAATCCATATAAAGCTTACAGCAGCATACCTGAGACAGCCACACATGACGAGCCCACAATACACAACAGTATTATTATTATTATTATTATTATTATTATTATTATTATTATTACTACTACTACTACTACTGCTGCTGCTACTACTTTTATCATCCCATCTAAGCAAAAACAAAACCACACACAAAATCCACTCTCTAGGGGCGCCTGGGTGGCTCAGTGGCTGAGCATCTGCTTTCAGCTCAGGCCGTGATCCCTTCCTGGGATCGAGTCCCGCATCAGGGTCCCCACAGGGAGCCTGCTTCTCCCTCTGCCTCCATGTCTGCCTCTCTCTGTGTGTCTCTCATGAATAAATAAAATCTTTAAAAAAAATCCACCCTCTAGCCACTCCAGGGACAAATGAGTAGTCAACATCAAACCTCCTAGAGACTGTGCGTATCTCCCCTTCTGTGTCCGCAGTCCTGGGTACCAGGCTGGGGCGTATGGCAGACAGAATCACATCTGGTTTATATATCTTGACCAACAGGGGAAACATGATGTTTTATTTAGTTGGGTTCAGACAAAAAATAGACACCAGGCGTTCAGTATATCACGCCTCGCATGGCAATGCCTGCCATGTGCCTCGAAGGACACCTCGCACACTCCGATTAATTCAGGGCTCGGGGAGTGGGGGACCAGCCCCGGGGGCAGCAGACGTGAAATCTGGGTGTCCTGATGTAAGGTCACGGTGGCTTTGGCAGGAAGGCGGCAGGTGCAGGGGACACTACCCAGACCCCCAGCTGATCCCCTCCACTCCCCCTGGCCTCGCAGGGCAGGAGGGAAGCAGGCAACGCAGGCTGCTGGCCCTGGGCTCCTGTCACCGAAATCCCCGGGCAGGGGAGGAAGGATGGACCTGCTTTGAGCACATTTGTCTCACCACAGTAGAGACCCTAACGTGAAAGGAACCTGTGGCCAGAAGGGGCCAAGGAAAGAAGCCAACGTTTCTGAGCGCCTACAGTGTGCTATGCTTGCACAGCCACCTGCAGGCAAGATGAGCTCTGGGAACCCATTCTAAAGATGAAGAAGTCAAGGCTGCTGATGGGGAGGTTAGATCTAATTTCCTGTCCCACGGGGTTGGTTACATAACGGGAGGGCCTTACAGTGGAAGACCACGTAGCTATTTTAGAGGACAATATATCGCTAACATTGCCCCATGCCTTAAAAAGAACATCACCTGTACTCATGGAATGCTTCTGTTATTTTAGCAGAATAACTATATATGTATAATATATATAATATATATTAAATAAAAGAAGAAAAAGTTAATCTCCAAAGATGTATAATAAAACTTAAAGGTGGTAGGATTGCCAGTGATTGGTAATATTTCTTTTCACTGTCTGCATCTTCACATTAAATAGCGTGCATTTAATATGCACTGGTTGTCAAAATAAGCCCCCTGCCCCACGTTTCTCCCTCTTTTCAAAAAAGAAGCAGGCTCTAAAAAGCTCACTAGCCCAAAACCCCGCAGCTTGTAACTGGTGAAGCCGAGGCTTAAACCAGTTCTCTGGAGAGAGCCAGGCGGGGAGTGCTGTCACCCCCCCACCCCACCTCCCCACCCCCCGCCCGCCCAGAAGCAGCTGCAGTTGGTGCACAGGCTGCTGTTCGAGTCCAGTGGCCGGGACGACAGGCTCCACATTCCAGAGCCATCGTGGGCCAACTGCAGAGAGCCCGGGAAAACCAGCTTTGTGCTCAGGAAGCAAGGTCCTTGCTCAGGAACCATCTCCAGCTCCCCCGAGGAGACGGGCCTTCCCTCAGGTCTATTCCGTGGCTGGAAACAGAACTGCCTCTGTCCACCCTCAGGGCAGAGGAGGTGCCGGGTTTGCTGGGTCACCCTGCACGAGGCTCCAGGGGCCCGGGGCGGACCCGCTGCAGCAGACCACACATCAAGAGCCCACCTTGGGGATCCCTGGGTGGCGCAGCGGTTTGGCGCCTGCCTTTGGCCCGGGGCGTGATCCTGGAGACCCGGGATCGAATCCCACGTCGGGCTCCCGGTGCATGGAGCCTGCTTCTCCCTCTGCCTGTGTCTCTGCCTCTCTCTCTCTCTCTCTCTGTGACTATCATGAATAAATAAATAAAAAAAATCTTTAAAAAAAATCTTTAAAAAAAAAAAAAAAAAAAAAAAAAAAAAGAGCCCACCTTGAAGTGGGTGACATTCGGGAGATAAGGGTGACTGGCAAACAGCAGGAACTGGCAGCCACATACACAGCCTGCTCATGGCCCCCGCTGAGCCGCGGACGTGCTCCTAGGGGAGCACGGGGAGCACTACACAGCATCTCTGAGTGTCCACAGGCCTGAGCCTGAATGGGCCAGATGTTAAACGGAACCAGCACTGTGTGAACTGACCTAGGTTCGCATCCCAGTTTCTCTCCTTCCTCTGACCTTGGGAAGGGTATTGAGCTTCTACAGGCCTTGGTTTGCTCATCTCTAAAAGCAGAACAAAAATGCTGCACGGGGTAACTTTTTTTCCCCAAAAAATCAATATATGCCAGTGCTGTATTCATACAGATCCTCAAAACATGACCTCTCACCCAGGGCAATGCCACTTAGCCAGCAATGATCTAATTACATGGCATCCCCATTATACCACTGTCTGCTCCTTACGGTCTGCCTTCCAATAATCTAAATTCTTTCTTAAAAAAAAAAAAAGATTGCATATTTTAAGCAATCTCTACACCCAGCATGGGGCTTGAACTTATGACCCTGAGATCGAGAGCTGCACGTTCCACTGACTGAGCCAGTCAGGCACCCCTCAAATAATCTCAATTCCCTCTATGGGTGCCTCGCTTTCTAGCTTCCCGAGGGCTTGCAGGTTAGCCCACGTAATCCCTACAACACTCTGATACCCATTTTACAGATGAGGGATGAAGTGCCAGGCTTAGTTCACAAACTAGTAAGTAGCAGAGGCGAGTCTCCGGGCCACGGTTCCCAGCCAACACCCTTGCTTCGGCTCCTCATTTTGGGTTCCCGTCCAGACCACTAGTCTGACTCACTCTTTCCTGACACAAAACCTGACTGTCCTCTCTCCAAAGTTAGAACAAGTACTCACTGTAGGAGTCATGCTCCCAGTCCCTCCTCTGCAACAAGCAAGCATTCTTTCAACAACATTTCAGACGCTCTCGTATGGAAGGCTCCTTGCTAGGCTCTGAGGAACAGAAAAGGAAGTGAATCCGGCCCCTGTCCTGGAAACATGGGACTGCTGCCGATATCTGTGCCCTCTCATTCCCTGCCATCAAACCCAAGGGGACGTGGAGCCCCTGGGGCCACACTGAGCTCTGCTACAAACCTGTTGTGGGCAGGCCCACCTCGCACCTGCCACCCTAAGAAGCAGCTTTGAAAGGACCTCCCACCCCCGTCAACTGGAGCCGCCTCTCCCTGGGACTGTCTGTCCCCTGCCTGTAGTGAGTTGTACAGTATGCACCCCCGTCCCCAAATTCATTTCCTCCCAGAGGCTCAGAAGATGACTTTATTTAGAAACGGCATCTTGGCACATGTGGTCAGTTAAGGATGTCGGGATGGAATCATCACAGAGTTCGGGTGGGCATGGAATCCGATGCCCAGAGTCCTCACGACCAGAAGAAAGGGAAGAGGGCACAGGAGGAGGGAAGCGACAGCGGGGGCTGCCGGGGAAGGCAGGGAGAGGGACATGCTCCCCGAGAGCCTTCAAAGGGAGCATGGCCCAGCGGACGCCCGGACTTTGGACTCCTGGCCTCCGGGACCGGGAGAGGAGCGCTGCTGTTGCTCTGAGCCGCCGGCTTGTGGTGCCGGTTCGGCAGCCCTAGGGGGCGACTGGCTCCTGTGTCGGGGAGCGGGCAGCGAGGCGGCGGCTTGGCCACCCGCGCAGCCACAGCCGCGGCGCCCAGCAGGTGAAGCCGGGCGTCCTCCGTCTGAAGCTGAAGTTTGCACCGTGCACTCTTGCACACGCACACGCCCACACCCCGCTTCCAACTTCTAAGAATAACGTGCTGCCAGTAAAGAGCTCCAACTCGGCCTTGGAATTGGCTGCCTCCCGGGGGAGGTTTCTTTGTGGTCTGTGTTGCCATCGCTTTATTCCCCGGCACCGCTGCCGCAGTGGGAACCCCCCTGCCTTCCGCGCCCGGCGCCCCCGAGGGCTCCCAGCCCACGCCGGGGCAACCGCGCCATCCCCAAGGCCTGCAGGCCCGGGAGCCCGTGGCCCCCAACCGGGGACCCCAGCATTCCTCGCCCTCTCTGGGCCCTGGCTGCTCCTCTGGACTGAGGCTCTGCTCTCCCTGCCGGCTCCCTTTCAACACTCGAGGGTATTTTTACGAGAGGCCTCTGGGTGCAAACCTGTTCCCCGCGCCTGCTTGGCGCGTGCCCTGCGGGCAGGGGGCGGGCAGGGGGCGGGCGAGCCTTGGGCAGGGCCGCCGGCACCCTCTCCCCCCGCCTCTGCCACCGGTTTTCCTGAAAATCCACCTGCCCCCCTTCGGTCCTCACTTGCTGAAGCCAGACACGCGGGGTCCTTCTGGGGTCCCCCGCAGCGCTGACGCTCCCAGAGGACCGACTTCCTTCCATGCCGCAGAGAAGCTCATCAGCCGGGTTCATGCTTGTCCATCCCGGGGCCACCCCTCATTCATTTGGCACCACTGCATGCCAGGGGGTGCGCGGAACTGGGAACGGTAAGGAGGACGGGCCCTCGACCCGCGGCGCTCGCACACGGGGGCAGGCCAAGCGGGGAAGGGGGGAGCGCCCAGGGGAGGCCGAGGTGTGAGGAGACGCCAGGAGGGCGCCGGCTGCCGGGCCCAGACCGTGGCAGGGGCTTTGGAGTCTCTCCAGGAGGCTGCAGGAGCGGAGGGGTGCCGGGCCCGGGCCTGTGGGAAGGGGGTGGGCGCTTCTGGGGCTGCCAGAGGCCCACTGGGCTCGGAGCAGGCCGCCAGCAGTTCTTCTGTTGTCATTTTGAACACCCGGGGTTGGTCTCCTCTCTCTGCCTGCCCTTAGGGTGATAATCAGCAATATTAGGAATGGGGGATCTGTAGCTGGGCGATCGGTCCCCCTTCACGACCCTGAGCACAGGCCTCGGGGTCAGAAAGCTTGCTGCTTCCCGGGGGCTCCGTCCTGGACCCGCTACTGAACCTCCCTGAACCGCCGTATCCAACCTCTACTATGGGCCCATCAGCAGCTATGACGACAGGCGTTTCACGTGTCAGAAAATGAGTCAATAAATGTAAAAATATCTAGCACGGCGCTGGCCCAAGACGAATCCTCCCTACAAGTGAGCTTCCTCTCCTTCTGTCACAAAGTGGGGGGTAGGAGCGGAGGTAAAGGGTTGTGAGAGCCCAGGCAGGAGGTGGGGGAGGAGGAGGCCGCCCAGAGGAGCAGCTGGGCTGGTAGGTGGGTGGTGGGCGGCATGATGCGAATGTCGGGTTTTGTCAGTTTGTCTACACAACCGCTGAATTTTCCCGCAGCTAGAAGCTGCCCAGAAGCAGGAACACTCATGCCGGCAACCAGTGTGGGCTTGGGCAACAGCCTGACGTAAGTGCCTTTGGCTAGGCCGCCGGAGCTTTGGCAGCTGAGGGCCGAGCCCAGCAGCCCCATCCACACAGTGCTGAAGGTACTCCCAAGACTCTGGGTGTTTCTTAGCAACTGCCCTATTTGGGGGAACACTGAGTAACACCGCAAAGCTAGCAAAATGTAAGCATGTGCAAGATAGTCAGCACCCCCCCGAGCGACACGCCGTGCCCCCCTCCAGGCTGGCCCCGCCAACGCCAGCTGCTAAGTCCCGGGGCCCTGCGACCAGACCTGGAAGCCCTTCACGAGGCAGTCAGTACCCCCAGGTCACTAGGCAGCTTCCAGGAAGGCCCTGGTTCCCCTCGGCCCCCAAGCAAAGGTGCAGTTGCCATCTGTTGTACTCCAGATCGTATGAGCAGCTGATATGACAGAAAGGGAAAAAAAAGACACCTAACAAACACACCAGACCCTTCACCCTCAGATCCAGGGCTGGGCACCGGGAGGCAGCGTCGAAGTACAAAAAGCTTCTGAACAGAGCCCAGGATGGATGGGTCTCCCGCAGACTTTCACAACCAACAAAAGTCTTCTAGAAATTTCCAGGATGCAAAGGCTGGCTGGACTTTTGTTCCTTCTCCACTCCGACAGAGAATAATACATCACTTTATCTTCGTAAAATGTATTTTGGGGAGTTGGCGAACTCAGCCAGGGCCAGGCATCTTGGCCCAGGCAGGCCATCTCAGATACGTATTAACACGAACACTCTCCTGTCGTGATTGCACGCCCCATTTAAAATGAATTATCCAATTAAGTTAAGAAGGTGACGCGGTCCACTTCCAGGAACTCTCTGCCAATGATTCTGTCTTGACGGTGCGCTCCTGAACCTCTTCCAATTAAGCAAAGACTGTTCGGGACATTGTGAGGATAAGCGGGGATGTTGCTGTGGAGACCGGAGGATTTTTCATCATATCGCCATCGCAATCTCCTGATGAGAAGGGAGCTGGCAAAGCTTCCAGCCTCCCCCCCGGGGATGAATGCTCCCCGCCAACAACAACAAGGACAAAAGCTCTGTTGGACGGAAAAGGACGGGGATTGCGTCAGCTTGCAGGTCTCCTGCAACTAGCTGGGAGTCTGTGGCTGCAGCTTTCTCGGGGAGCTGCCCGCATGCAGGCCACAGCGGCCCCCCTCAACCCCGGCCCAGGCCCAGGGAGGGCCTGCACACCCCGACCTGAAGGTGCCACAGGGCCAGCCCAGAGACATGGGTGTGTGCTAACCCGGCCCCAAAGATCAGGGCCTGAAAGGCCCGGGTGGGGACTAGAGCAGGACCCCATCAGGGCCAAGGGCAGGGGGCCATAGTTTTATTTCTAAAATGCAAATCTGACCACAGCACCCTCCTGCCTCCAGCCCCTGCCACGAAGTTCCAACTTTTTCCCTGAAAGCTCTGTGCCCCGTTTCCCACTCTTCCCACCCCACGTTCCCCCTTATTCCCTGGAGAGCCCTGGAAACTACCCTCTGGGGAAACCAAAAGGCAAACTCTCACGCCTCTGCCTGCCTGCCTTCGGCACATGCTGTTCCTTTTGTCAGTGTATCTTTTCCCAACTTGGTTCAGCCTGGTAAACCCAGTCTCATCGCTGCAGACCAGGGCAGGTGTCTTGACCTCCGGGGACCCGCTCTCTGCCTTTACTCCCCTCCTGCCCTGTCCTGAAGGATGCTGCTATCGCAGCCAGGCTGGCACTCTGTTGTCACTGCCTGGCATGTCTGTCTCCCCAACCAGCCACTGAGCCATCTGAGGGGCAAGGGGTAGGTCTTCAAATGTATGGCTGAACCAGGGAAGAGAAAAAGCAGAGGTGAAAGAGAGTGAAAGAATGTCTACGAGAGCTGGGTGTGTAACTAAAAACCTCCCAGAAGCTCCTCAAGAAGTAGATCCCAGCAGTGCATCATGCCCCTCATGCTTGGACCCCTGGATACAGACAGTGCACAGGGCCGCTCACGGGCACACTCTGGGCTTTGACCCCCCTTCTCCTCTCCCTCCAAGATGAGAGGTTTAAGAACCAGGTCTGTCTGAGTTGTTATGGAGTGAAAAAGAGTCATCGATCTCGTTAACAAAGCAGATCTCTGAAAGAGACCCTTACTACTGCATCAAGGTGTGAAGGGACTTTCTGGAAGACTCAGTTTAACCCCAAGAAAAATTAAAACAAACTGTACTCCCAAAATTCCAACCATCAGAACTACAACAAATAAAGCCATGTCCTGGGATGTACAGTGAGACTTGGGGGCAACAAGCTGGCTAGGGAGCAAGATCTTGAACTGTCCAGGCATGAACTGGCTCTGCCTTCTGTGCTTCTGGGCTCAGACAGCGGCTCCTCCCTCCATCTGCATGTTTCCAAGCTGACCCAGGGCCTTCAGTCTATGCCCAAGGAATGAAACATGCTGCGTCCTGGCCTGAGCAGCACTCCTTTCTTGGAATCCTACCTGGGTTTGCCCAGCAGCCTCCTCAAAAGCTGTCAGCAGGGGAAGCAGGTCTTTGCCAGCATTTCAGTGCAAACCCTTGACCCTCCAAGCCTTCCCTAAAGGCATATGTGATGGCAATCCCCAGAAACACAGCAGGGGAAGGAACCCCAGAGGTCTCCTACCAAGGCCACTGCTAAGCCAGAATCAGAGCTATCAAGGTGGGCTTTTCTTCTCACCCAGGTCCTCTATTAGAGTCGCTCGCCTTTCCAGAGTGGGGAGCCGCTGAATGCCCAAAGACCCTGACAACTCCTTCCAAGGCCAAACTCAACTTCTTCATCTTTGCTTCCACCCCGGGGACGTAGCACCGTGCCTGGCACGTGGCAGGCCCTTCATGATGGACCTGTCATAGAATCTAGCTTCACACCTGCTACGGAGTCTAGCTGCTGTCCACGTCACGCAGTTTTCCTCCAGAAAGTGTGGCAATAAGCCATCATCTCCAAGGATCTTTCTTTGTAGTTTTGAAAATCTAAATGAAAACCTAGCAGTGTCTGAAACAGAGGCATATATGACAAACCGAAATATGTCCCCCAAACAGGAATGTTGAAGTCCTAACCTCCCACCCCATACCCCAGACGTAACTGAGTCCAGAGGAAGTCATCAGGGTGGTCCCTAATCCAGTGGAACTGGATGTGTCCTCAGAGGAGGGAAATTCTGACACAGAGATACAGAGGAGGAGCATCATGCAACAATACAGGCAGAGACTGGAGCAATGCAGGTGGAAGGTGAAGGACGCCAAGGATGGACAACCCCCACCAGAGGCTCAGAGGAGGCCAGGAAGGATCTACCCAGAGTCTCAGAGGGAGCATGGCCCTGCTGACACATCGGGCTCAGACTTCTGGCCTCCACATCTGTGAGATGATGCATTTCTGTTGCTCTAAGCCACACACTTTGTGGTTGTGACAGCCCTCAGTCACTAATACTATACCAGGCAGTGAGATTTTGATTCCAAGTTTAGCATCATCTAATGTCACCTTTCATTATAAAAGTGATTTGTATTTGGGGAGTGTCCACCTCATTATGTTACCCAATGGCTTTCATTTCACATTCGTCAAGTGACTCCTAGGTGCCAGAGCAACAAAAGTGGGTGAACCAGAAGACCACAGTGAAGACGGTTTTGTGTGGCTACATAAACAGGCCACTGCAACGCAATGCAGGGAGCTGCACAGACACAGCTAATAGAAGGGACGAGCACTGCGTGTGTCCTTAACAGGTGCCTGGCACCATGCTGAGCACCCCAAACACATGCTCACATGTAATCCTCACCCACCCCCTGAAGAGGGAAGGTGCTTTTACCATGCTTCCCTTCCCCATGGCGGTGCAGACACTCAGAGGCTGAGGGACCCCGGACTCCAGCCCGGAGAGCACTGAGTGCAAAGCCCTGGCTGGCTGGCTGGCTGCTCAGGGGGTGCAGGGAGGTCTGACACCTGCTCCAGGTGGGGGCACACAGAGAAGGGTGCCCCTCAGAGGAGCAAGGAAGCATCATTTAAATATGAAAGCACCTTAGTCATTGAGTTTCCAAACGGCCTACATATATTAAGATAGTCAGTTGGGTAAAGAACCTGCAGTCACCCATTCTCCGTCACTGAAACACATGATGGCAAAGCACTCCCAGCAGCTCGTATGTGAGAGGAGCTGTTAAACCCAGCATCTGACTTCACCCCACTTCTGGGTGTCCTTGTGTGGGAAGGTGGTACACAGGTCGCAATTTCCTTCTTCGAAGCTGTCTGAATTTTTCAAATTGGTGATGAGGAAAATATCATCTGAGTCAAGCCTCTGGCTAATACTTCATAGCACCTACTGTATTTTGAGCACTGTTCTCAGAACTGACCATGTGTGAACTCAGCTAACCCCCACCACTGCCCCATGGTGCAGGCTCTACTGTTATACCCATTTTAGGAAGGAAGCCGAGACCAAGAAGGATGGGGCAAAGCACTCACAGTCATGGAGCTGGATTAAAACCCAGAAGTGTAGCCTAGAGTTCATGCTGTTAACCAACTTGCTATGATGATGGATGGGGGCTGGGGGGGGCGGGTAGATTTTTTGAGGAATGATGATTAAAATGTCTCAGCCCCAAGCAGATACAATTAGCCCATACACTATTCTGTTCTGATGCCTTCTACAAAGTACTGCACACATTTTCCATTTTTTTTCCCCTCTGCCCATGTCTAATATTCTGGAATGAGTTAAAAATATAACATACTACAACAACAACAAAAATGATATTCTCACGCTTGTCTACTCTGGCAGGAAAACTTCCTTATCAGGACACACCAAGGACGTGCAGTTTCAGCCAAGAGTGAAGAGATGATGGTAAGCACTGGACAGAAAAGCCAATGGGAGAGAAGAATGAGCTATCCAGGTAGGGAGTCACCACATCTATGCCACATGCGGGCTCTGGATCAGTGTCCTTAGGGGATGGGAGACACGGGAGTTGGACAGATGGACAGGAGGGAGGGTGGAGGAGGGGGCTGAGGAGAACTCTGGAAGGCAGAGAGGGTCACACCAAGAGCCAGGGGGCTGTGAGAACTGCCTATGGAGCAGGATGGGGTGCATCAAGGAGTGTCCACATGGCCAAGAGCTTCACATTCACAGACTCCTCCATCTGCCTCTCAGGTTAGAGACCAAACCATATGAGCTGTCATTTTTATGGGTCAAAATGGTCAGATGTTGGCAGCTTCTTATGGTTCGATGTACACACGCAGTCACAGGGTTACATTGGCACAGTTGAAAGAAGTGTTCGTCACGGGAGCTCCATCAGTGAAGCACCTGACTCTGGATTTCAGCTCAGGTCACAATCTCAGAGTGGCGGGATCAAGCCCCACTTTGGGCTCTGCACTTAGCAGGGAGTCTGCTTAGGATTCCCTCTCTCCCTCTCCCTTGCCCCTCCCCCTGCTTGCATGCTTTCTCTCTTTCTCAAAAATAAGTAAATGCAATCTTAAAAAAAAATGTTTATCGTGAAATGTAAAATTTACCATAATTTTTGTAGCCTTTGCCATTTTTCTTCCTCCCCTCCTCCCCTCCCACCTTTCCTTCTTCCCCTTCCTAGACTCTCCTTCATCCTCTGCCCCTCTCCCTTCCTCCCTTTGAATTTGAAACTGTATCCAGAGTCTAATGATCAAACTTACTCATCACCTGAGAGTATTTCATAAGGAAGAGTCAAATGCCTGTGTGCACAAGTATCATGTGCATGCCCACGTATATTGTGTACACATGTGTCCCGTGCACACACGCATATATATGGCATATACTCACATGTATACTGTGTACACATGGGTGTACTGTGTGTGCATGCATACTGCATACAGGCTCACATATACTGTGTGCACACACATGCATACTGGCTGCCTGTATGTGTTATGCACACACATATAGTATGTATATGTGCACGTATACTGTATACATGTACATTGTGCACAGGCGTGTGTACACTGCACACATGTAGGGTGTGTGTACGTGGAGTACACACATGCACAGTGTGTCCATGCACACGTGTACTGTGTACATGTGAGTGTACTGTGGACACATGGAAGGACAGACAGGAAGCATCTTCCCCTGGTGGCCCAGCCCGTGCGACCCGCTGGACAGAAGCTGCTCCTGCCCTCACCGTGGGCACCGCTGGCTGCTCAGAGGTCGCATGGCCAAACCCCAAGCTCCACGCTGGCGGGGAGGAAAGGGCCGAGTGGGCGAGGAGGCCACCTGGCCATGGGGACCCAGGGCGGGGCCAGGCGGGGGTGCAGCACGGCTTCGCGGGTCCCAAGTGCCACCGTGGCGCTGCCCAGTGGCCTACCCGGAACCCAAGTGTTCAGAGAGCAAGGGGCTCGAACAGCCCAGAAGGCAGGGCCTTGGCTAACAGCAGAAACTAGTGGTGGGAGGCTCGAGGACCTCCCTCGGCGTTAGTCGCTGGAGTGACAGGAGTGACAGGTCGGACGCTAAGATCTAGAAAGTCTGTGTGTCCTGCGGCGGGACGCAGGCGGGCCTCGGGGCTGCAGGTGCGGGCAGCTGGCTCCTCAAAGCCCCTGTCCTCATGCCGCAGGCCCGTCTCATGGGGCCGCTGTGCCACCAGGGGACACGGGCAGTGCCGCCGGGGGCCCGAGGGCATTGCCAGGCTAGAAACATAGGAAGTCTGCCCAAGGGTGAGCAGGTGCGGTCTACACAGCAAGGGGAGCCAGTTGCAGCCCATCTCCCTTCACGCTGAACATACAGGATCCTCAGGGCCCGCGCCCAGGTCACAGGAAGAGGTCAAACCGAGTCACAGATCCCAGGAGGGCTCCTTATCTTTGACGCCTTGATTTAAAAACAATGACTTTTTTTTTCTTTAGTCTCAAAGCCAGGCTTTTAGGCACCCTGCCAACAGGCAAGAGGACTGTTTTCCTTCAGAGCCCCCCTCCCCCATTCCCATTGTGTAACTTAGAACCTGGAGGGAGAATGCAAGACAATAAACCATCTGCAAGTCTCTCGCACTGCAATTTGAAGAAGTGCTTTTTGCTTCTTCGTAGGACTCTGCATTAAGCCAGGACTAATGAATTGCTACAGTAAAGGAAATTACCTTTAACATTTCAATGACATAATCATATGTAATTACGATCACATAAAGGAACACTTTATAATTAATGATGTCTCCACTTCCTGAAATGTGTAATCCCTCTGTCTTGAATTCCAAAGAGGTTGGCACAAAGGCAGGCACTAAACATAGATTGGGAACTAATATTTAAATCAGCTTTTAATTCACCTTTCAATATGAACAGCAAACCCAGAACAAAAGCTTACTCCTATTGGCGCTCCAGGTCTCTATGTCCAGGAGGCTAGCTACACAGCAACAACAGATCCACACGGAGACGGCCAAAATCACGGGCCCAAAATGATTACCTCTAAATAGCAATGATTTTGCCCTAGCAGGCACGTTAACTGCTTTTCCAGAAAGGCATTAAAACTCACCCCAACTGTCCTTGCTTGGCAACTGTGCCGCGTTACCACTTAACAAAGCACGCGGACTCCTCTTGGTGACTTAAAAAGGAAAAACCACTTTTCTTTTAATTAGGGAAGTTTCCCACAGAGGGACAAACCTCCGGGGTGGCTGCAAGCATCATTCTAAGTACTGGACACATTTCGTCTTCGTCACGACCTTCGTCACCATCCCGACGACATGGTACTACTGGGATCCCCCCCGCCACTTGTAGAGATGAGGACGCCCCGCCGAGGCCCTGCGCTGTTGAGTGACTTGCCCAAGCCGCCTCATTCCCAGGAGAGACCTCTGAATGATCTACGAACCAGTTGGGATGCACAGACTTCCTGGATCATAACGTTTGTCCTGCCGCTCCAGCCGCTCCCTCCAGATGAGGGAGCTAAGGATGAGCTTCCCTAACACTAATTACTGCTGTTAGCCAAGGTCTGCAGCAGTTATAAGGGAACACGTGGAGGGAACAAAATTTGACCCATAGGGACACCCAAAGGGCTTCCAGGAAAAAAAAAATCCCTACAGCATGGCTTTCCCCTCCACCAGGAAAACCTGCATAAATTGCTTCCGTCTGACGTTCCTACGTTGCTTCACAGTCCACGACTATCTGCTCTGGTCGGGGAGATGTGCAGGGGGCGCCCCCACCCCGGACCGGCTCCCGGAGGGTCGAGGGTTTACCTTGTCATAATAGTATCGAAGGGCTCTGCTCAGCTTATCGTAGTTCATGTTCGTTTTGTTCTTCCGGAGGCCCCACAGTTTGGCCACTTCTTCTGCCTTGAGGAGCTTGAATTCACCATCGTTGGAGGTCCAGCAGATCAGGTGCTCGTGTTTCTGGTCCAGCAGCAACTGCAACAGGAACTGCCACAGTGTGATTGCACTCTCCATACCTGGGGGAAGGAGGCCAGGGCGTCAGCACAGGCGGCGCGGGGACCCCTGCCCCCCCCCCACTCCGAGCCCAGCAGTCGCTTTCGCCTCCACCCTGCAGGCCCCTCTGCCTCAGGGGCCTTCTGGAGGCATCTTTGTCAACAGCCACGATGCTGAGATACAGGGAAGCCCGTGAGCCCCGGAGTGCCTCCCCACCGCCCCAGGGCACCAGGACACACTTGAGGACCAGCCGCCTCCCAACTCCGGTGCCTGTGCCCACGCATCCCACCAACTCCTTGGCCTTCAACGCTGGAGACCACGCTGGGCGCATCGGGGCAGCGGGGTTCCCTTGGTCAGGGTGACTACGTGAGACCCAGGGAAGGGTCTCTGTCGGGTTGCTCTGTGTCCTCCCAGGACTTTGAAACCACGCATAGCACCCAAAGGTCGCAGGGGCCCAGCTGACAAAGGTTTGTGAACTGAAGGGCCGCCACTGCCACCTGACAAGCCCCTTCGCTTCCCTGGACATTTGTCCTGCTGCAGGTCGAACCCACAGCCACACCTGCTTATATGGGAAAAAGCACTTTTCCCTGCTGTGAGACGTTTAGGAGATACTCTCTTTTCCTTTGCCTCTGGTGTGGGCTTTATAAGTGCTCTTCCTTCTGTCTAAATGCTGTTCCCTAGCCCTGGAGCCTGGCAAACGCCCAGTTTAAGGGAGCCTTCTTAAGAGATTTCTCCCCCTCCCCCAGGCAGTTCCTTATCTTCAGGCATTTGAGGACTTCCACAGCAATGGGTACTGATTCTTTTTTTTTTTTCTTAAGATTTTATTTATTTATTCATGAGAGACAGAGAGAGAGAGAGATAGGCAGAGACACAGATGGAGGGAGAAGCAGGCTCCCTGCAGGGAGCCCGATGCAGGACTCAATCCCAGGACCCCGGGATCACGCCCTGAGCTGCAGGCAGATGCTCAACCACTGAGCCACCCAGATGCCCCCAATGGGTACTGATTCTTCTACTACTACTAACACACTTATTTTATCAACAGTCATTAAATTATGGGCGAAGGGGACTAAGGAGGGCACTTAGCATGATCCGCATTGAGTGATGCACACAACTGCTAAATCACTGTACTGTACACCTAAAGCTAATATAACACCACATGTTAACTACAGTGGAACTGATATAAAATTTAAAAAATAAAGATAAATCTTGTCAACTAAGGGGGAAAAAAAGAACATCCATCACATTAGGAAAGAGTAGGCAGTTGGGTTGGTGTCGAAAGCTTCACCTCAGGTCACCCGTCACGGTTGGACACATGACGTGCCCCGGCCTTTACTCGGGGCAGGAGGGGCATGAGATCCCAGCGCTGGGTTGAGGAGGCCGGGGATGACCAGAGGGTAGAAGACTGGCTTCTCTGGCTGGAGCAAGCTTCAGGGGCAAGCTGTGAGCGGGGGTGAGCCAGAGAGAACCAAGGCTCCCCTGCAACGACAACAACAGGACACTCTGGAGGCGAGGTGCAGCGAGCTAGGTGCGGGACTCCCAGACACCTGGGAGCCAGAGTAACTTCCTTGGACGACCCATCTGTACCAATATTTGTGTCAATGCCTCGCCACCTCTCAGGCACTCTTCTTACAAGGGGCAGCTCTAGGACTGACAGGTTGTTTTCCTCCACATGGGAGAGGATGTGAACGCACCCAGCATCCACATACTTACTCCTCTTCACGTGTTTAGCCAAAAGCACACATTTTTATTATTTCTCTAAGCAACCATGGGCTATTTATTAAAGGAAAGCAGATTAGGAACGTTCTCCAAAAACCCATAAGGCAGTTTATTTATAGCTCTTTCGATCTTCGCCACGACGGCCCTCGGGGCTGTAAGACAGTCCGTCCTTTCGCTGGTAGATGCAAAGGGCCCTGCCCCCCTGAGCCTTGGCGCCCGCGGGGACAGGCCGCGGCTCGCAGGCCCGCTTCTTAATACGAACCACCCTTCCGATTATTTGTGGATGAGCCACAGACTTGCTTCTCGTCATTGGCACTAACAATTGCTAACAGTTGTCTCAAATTTTTTGGTGTTTTTTTGGCCAATGCTTCAGACAGTCAGCTTGAACACATCTTGGAAACTTTAAGCAGATGCTCAGGGGAACCTGCTCCGGAGGACGGAAGGCTGGGGCGCCTGGGTGGCTCAGTGGTTGAGCGTCTGCCTCTGGCTCAGGGCGTGACCCCGGGGTCCTGGGACCAAGCCCCGCATCGCTCTCGCTGCGTGAAGCCTGCTTCTCCCTCTGCCTGTGTGTCTGCCTCTCTCTGTCTCTCATGAGTAAATAAAATCTTTAAAAAAAAAAACAAATAAAAAACCCCCACAAAGGACAGAAAGCTGCCAGTGGGTTTGGAGGCCTGGAGGGAAGGGACTGCCGGACAAAGCGGTCAGCCACCTGCACGTGAACCAACTCAAACCGTCATGTTCCACACGGGACGACAGAAACCTATTTGTGTATTTGAATGTGCTTCACACTTCCTGCTTCTACCAACCAGGCCTCCCTGGACCCTCTCGTGCTTCCTGGGATCCCAGTTCATGGCGCTCCGACCCCAAGACTTGGAACCATGTTCTCTGGCCATGACTTCAGAGGATGAGATGCCCTCAGTCTTCCACCCCTTCTCCTGTTCACGTGTCCAGGCGGCAGTGCACAGAGGGTGTGCAGTGCTTTCTTCCCACCCCACGGAAATCTGGGCTTGACCACCTGATTCATTCAGCCAATGCAACGTTCCGTAGAAGCGATAATGGTGCTGATTCTGAGCCAAGGTCTAAGAGGCTCCACATGCTTGCACTTTTCCTCTTGTGCCCCTGTCACCGCTGGGAGGCTGCTGCCCCAAAATGAGACATGTGGAGCCAATGTGAACTCAACCCAAAGCCTGGAGCCCACAGTGTAAGGCAGGCAGCGTCCCTGAAGCCCACCGCAAGAAACATGTGTCTGGTATGCCAACGACTCGCGGGCAGTTTGTGAAGTGGCACCCTTGCAGCAAAAGTTGAATAGGACAATGTCCAATGTATTTGCTTTAAAAAATTCTCTCTTTTGGGGGTTGCCAATATCTTTACACCGTAGGGCTTACATTCACAATCATGAGGCACATCCAGGCATGAAAACACATGTTGCACGACGCAGCATGGGTGGGGAGTGTTGGGTGAGTGGCTGATCAGATCTTTACTTCGAGGGCCACCAGCAGGCCAAGGGACAACCTGGGTGCTATGGCCATGGGCTAAGAGAAAGGTGGCAGGAAAGAAGCAGAGAAGGAAAGACAAGGGAGATGCAAAAGGACAGAGGCACCAGTGGTGGTGGTGGGGCCCTGCCTCAGGAGTCCCTCAGATTTCTGGGATAGAGAAACTCAGCCAAAGGAATGCACAGAGCTGTGAACTGGGAATCACAGAGCTACCCCCTAGCCCCCAGCTGGGTGGACCCTGGAACGTTCCCCTCCTTACCCCTCACGGCTCCCACATCGAAGTGTCACAGTCATGCTACCACTGGGGACCAGAGAATTCCTTAAGAAGTGTGACTGTCACCACTCTGGGGGAGGGGACCACGGGATCAAGCCCCCCTGCCTAAAGCACAGCAAACCCTGTGCTGGGTCCTCATTCTCCCATTCCCCAGCTCTACTGGCCACTCCTTCACCCTCACTGGTCTTCCCGTTTCCACGGTTGTAGAGCACACAAATCTCCACTGTTGTAAATCCCAGCTACACGCTCCCCAGAGGCGAGTCCCAGAGACCTCGCCCTGGGAGTTTACAGTCACGCTTACAAACGCGTCACCCCCTTCTGCACCGGGCAGAGCTAATTCTGGGATGCAGCGGGGGGGCCAACGGGGCTGCAGACGCCCCCCCCCACCCCTCAGGCCACAGCCCTCCAGGTGATCAAAATGCATGAGTACATGTGGGCAACGGAGGCCACCAGCTGACGTCACAGCTCTGGTTCTCTCCATTCAAGGGCACTCACTGTGCTTCTTTTAGTTCCAATCTTAATTTATTTTAATTATGATTAAATGCAGTTAATCATCATTTACACAGTTGTTTCCACATACAATTATGCTTCACATTCTATCACCTCTCTGCCTGCTGCAAATCCTCCCCCTCTGGGTCACTGGAAAACATTCTAACATCACGACTGGGAAGCGTGCCCTTCCAACGATGACCAATACCAAACACATTCGCCAATTCCTCCAAATGACTATGTCTATCACCAGGAAAAAGCCTTAAAATGAATTCTTTTCTAAATTCTTTGACACCTAGAATCTTTAATGAAATGTTAGGTGTTAAAGTGCAGGTGCGATGAAGTCCAACTCATCTGGCTACCATTATAAGGAGCATGGGTAATTCAGACACCACGCCGTGGCTCATATTAAGCAAAAAGTTCAAGAAAGTTTTGATACCCGAGATTTACGTTTGACATGCTTTTATGCAAATGGAGACTTGCTTTGAGTTAAAAATAGTTCATCAGCCAAACCTCCTGAGGCCACTTCCCCACAATTCCCTGCTTAAAACACAAAGAACACGTGAAAGAAATTGCTACAAATCTTTTAAAAAGATTCCCCAAATCAAACTTTTAAATAGAAAATGCTTCTCTTTCCCCTTCCCCCCGCCCATACCTTATTTTGAACGTATACAGTTTTATCCGGTCTTGTAATGCCATTTTTTAATGCAAAAATCAACCTCTGCACTTTTACATTTAGGAGGATCGGTCCCCTTCTGAAGGCATCATCGCTCTTACAAGAAGAGGCGCCCCTCAGCATGAAACACCCTCCATCCCGCCACCTGCGCAGTCTCTCCTGGAGCAAGCCAAGGAGGACAGTCACACCCTGGCCAGACCCACCTCCAGGCCACTCCAGAGAACAAGGCCACCTGCTGGTTGTCCCAGCTCCCCTCCTCCTTTGTCATTTACAGCCCAGATCTCACCACACTGGAGTTTCATTCGATATTTAAAACAGTTTGTCCAATTTGAATAACACCCGTGCTTCCTTTTAAAGGAGTGAGGGGAAAAAAAATAGGTGCCCCGTGTCGACAAACCATTTTCATTGAAATTTTTACAGTGTTCTCCCTTCAACATAAATACAACTGGATATAAACTCCTCAAGGTTTGAAATTCTTATATAATGAAAAAATGAAGTTTGTGAGTTAGATTCCTCTCGTGTCCCATTCAAATTGATGATTTTACACATGACACATCTTGTTGGACGATGTCCGCATCCACGGCGAGGGGGTGGCAATGACTGAGCCATGTAAGCCCTTTTGAGTAAGATGTGTTTACAGCACTAGGCCCTATAAAGATTCCATTCTCTGCCCACTTGTTTCAACTTTTTTTTTTTTTTTGAGTGTCCACTTTATGCCAAGACACCATGGGAGTATTTGGGAGACACCAGTGAAGAGACATGGCCTCTGTCCTCAAGGAGCTCGCGTTCTGGGGGCAGAGGACAGGCCAGAGGCCCCCACCACAGGACTGTCAGGAGCACAGCACTAGGGAGAAACCTAGGGAGCCAGGCAGCAGGGGGAGCCTGGGGAGGGGGTGGGTGAGCACAGGATCATCAAGGGGTCAGAGATTCCCTGTTAAAACCCCATTTCCTTGGGCAGCCCTGGTGGCCCAGCAGTTTAGCACCACCTTCAGCCCAGGGCGTGATCCTGAAGACCCGGGATCGAGTCCCACATCGGGCTCCCTGCATGGAGCCTGCTTCTCCCTCTGCCTGGATTTCAGCCTCTCTCTCCTCTCTGTGTATTCTCATGAATAAACAAATAAAATCTTTAAAAAAAAAATAAAATAATAAAACCCCATTTCCAAAACAGGCAAAGTCATTGCTCTCACACAGACCTCAAAACGAAGACACGGTAAAGATTTTATCTTACCCACTAAGCAAGGAGGGAACGAGGCAGGCCTTCTACACAAATTTCAAAATATCCAAATGACAGAAGCATTTACAGATCGGAAATTCCGCAAGGAGCCCACCTGTGGGCCCAGGGCGCCATGGGAGCCCCGCCCCGGGATTTGCATGTCTACAGACAAGGGCTACCTTGTACCCATAATTCACAGAATTGTAAAGCAGCTTGCCTAAAATCAAAAAGTCCAGGGGCTGTGCCCAGCTCATCATTCTCTACAACTTGCAGCAGTGAGAGAGGAGCCCTTCTGTTCTGGAAGGTTACAAGCAGTAAGGGCAGGCCAGGGCCAGCCTCTCTGGGTCCCAAGGCAAGGGCTGGTCCTCTGGCTGTGGGATTTTGGGTAAGTTCATTAGCCTTTCTGTACCCCATACTCCTCAGAAGTCAAATGGGGATGGTGACGATAAAGGACCTCTCTTACAAGGCTGTTGTAAGGATTGTTCGCGTTACTGATAATGCACTGGAACTACACCTGCTACACAGTGGTATTTGAACCTTTACCATTATTTTTTAAGCAACAAGGAAACTTCTTTGTAGAGCATGCTCTGAGGTCATCTGGCTTTCACCTCGCTCAAAGGCATCATTTATTTTTTTATGTTTTTTATTTTTTAAATATTTTATTTATTTATTCATGAGAGACACAGAGAGTGAGGCAGAGACACAGACAGAGGGAAAAGCAGGCTCCCTTCAGGGAACCCCATGCAGGACTAGATCCTGGGACGCTCAACCATTGAGCCACCAGGTGTCCCTCAAAGGCCTCATTTAGATACTTTAACACCTTGGTTTTTTGTTCATTAGGCAATGACCCCAGTGAAGTCAGTGGAATCCGGGGAGAATTTTCAGCTGTTTGGTGACTGTTTATAAAGTGATTTGAAATAATGCTTATATTTGTTTTTTTAGACTATCATCAAAAATAAAAGGGCACTTTTTTTTTTTTTTTTTTGTATTTCTGAGAGAACTCAGATCCCTGGGCATATATTTACTGATTCTAACTTAAGAAACACTGGTTCAAAATGCTTAGCCTGAGGCCTGCAAGCTGCTGTGAGCCCACGGGTGCCCACACCTCCCTTGGGGCCAATTCCGCCCTACGTCTCGTGCTCCTGGAGGGGGTAGGGCAGGGAGCCACGTAGATGAAAGCCATTGGGTCAGAAAAAGAGAAGTGTTCTAAAGCGACGACCCAAGGGACATCTGTGACAACATGCTCACGACTGCACGTGACAGAGCCCACACAGGTACCCTCCCCCAGGCAGGTCAGGGCAACGGATGCAGAGTTGAGGTGGGGAGCGGAGGTGGCCCACGGGGAGAGGGCCTGTCTTCTGGGCCAGACGGGGAGGGACACGGAGGCACACCATTACTTTCCACCCTCATTCTGTGTCTTCAACTTGCCTGTTTTTAAAGAAGGCAGATACCACCCTAGATTGACTCTTAAGTCTGGATGGAGCTGCACAGAGGAGGACGCTACAGGCTGGTCACAGTGAGCCCCCTCATTACCCCGGTGCCCTCCTCCACCTACTTGGCTGCCACCTGGCCACGGGGCATGACTTCAGCATCTCAACCTCCCCTCTCAAGTCCAAGGCACTAGGCACCAATCCCCAGCACACTAGCTCACCTGGGGCATACTTCCTCTGGCCAATGGGGGGGCGGGGGGTCTAATGAACACCTTGCACGAAGAAGTGAAAGCTGCTCCCTCCCCAGGGTTGGGAAGGACCAACACTCACAAGCAAGCAAGAGCAGTAAGATGCAGTAATCATCCTGATGCCAAATCTAGTAGCTCAAACCATAAGCATGATGGGCAGGGCCGAGAAGACCAAAAGGCCACCCAGCTCCTCCCCCATGAAAGCAACTCACACACACATGGGTGTGAACACGGTCATGCCAGGAATCTCTTCAGCATTCATCATGGCCTGCCTCACAGCATTAGTCACTCACTCATTCATCTGTCTTTTCTAATTCTTTTTTTTAATTTATTTTTTTTAATAATGAATTTATTTCTTATTGGTGTTCAATTTGCCAACATACAGAATAACACCCAGTGCTCATCCCGTCAAGTGCCCCCTCAGTGCCCCCCTCAGTGCCCGTCACACATTCACCCCCACCCCCCGCCCTCCTCCCCTTCCACCACCCCTAGTTCGTTTCCCAGGTTAGGAGTCTCTATGTTCTGTCTCCCTTTCTGATATTTCCCACACATTTCTTCTACCTTCCCTTATATTCCCTTTCACTATTATTTATATTCTCCAAATGAATGAGACCATATAATGTTTGTCCTTCTCTGATTGACTTACTTCACTCAGCATAATACCCTCCAGTTCCATCCACGTCGAAGCAAATGGTGGGTATTTGTCGTTTCTAATGGCTGAGTAATATTCCATTGTATACATAGACCACATCTTCTTTATCCATTCATCTTTCGATGGACACCGAGGCTCCTTCTTTTCTAATTCTAAGAACAGTCTTACTTTGTCTTTTCTGCACACAGTGGATACCTTTATTAAGCCCTCACCATACATCAAGGCACTTTCCCTGTATTGTCTCATTTAATTCCAACATCTCTATGAGTTCAATACATTTATCGCCTCCACTTTGTAGATGAGAAAATTGAGGACCAGTTGTGGAAGGAAGAGCAGCCCCCACCCCACCCCCCAGCCCCAAACAGTGTACTCAGTGTGCGGTCAACACACCAGTGCTAACTGTTGGTCACCACCCCGCGATAAGAGGAGTACAGAAATTGAGAATAAGTGTATAGAGACTTCTACTGCAACTTGTCATGATCACTATATCCACATACATGATCAGCGTGGGCTCATCTTATTGGCACAAGCTGTTCACTGGTTAGAATCGTGAAGTAGGGCCATGCAAAAATGGGTGATATTCAAGGTTTTTCCACCGTAACCCAAAAGTCTACAAAAACCTAGAATTCACTGATTTCATTAAAAGTTTTAACTATGGCTTTATAGGAACAATTGTGGGAACTGGCAACTAACCAAGGAGTGAAGATGGATATTCAGATGCAGCAATACTTGTTTTTAGGTGAAAGTGAAAAAAATTAATACGAGTTTGTGGAAATGGGTTTCAAAAATCTCTTTCCTAGTGCCATCAACACACTTCTGTGAGACTGGCTTCTCTTCAGAGTAATTGAAACAAAACACAGAAATAGTTCATATACATCATCTCCTGCAAGTAGCATTATTGTATCCAACCGAGATTAAATTCATTAGTCAGTGAGAAACAAACTCTTTCTCCATTAAAAGTGAAGTGTTGATAAATACAGTGTTTGTTTAAAGTGTGCTTCTAGGCATATAACACAGGGGATCTCCAGTTCACTTGCAACCGTTTTATTTGGTTAAAAGTACTACATGGCAAAAAGTTACCAGTATTAATAATGATCTTCTATATCAATGGCCTTTGTGTGCACTTTCACGGACTATATCATTTTTTTAAAATTATTTTTCTCATTACACTTACTCTAATTGTATTTACTGAAATGTCATTTCACGCCCGTAAGAATCTATAATTAAAAATTGGGCTGATATTTTGGTGTCTTTGTTCATTGTTTTTCTTGTACTTCCCAAAATATCAGTCCACGGTGTCTTGGAAATCTTAAAAACCAGTCCTTTTCCACTGATGGCTTGAGAGGTACTGGTCCCAAAGGCTGGCTCAGTGAGTGCCAACCTCTGTTTTGCTTGCTGACGTACCCCCAGCTTAGCTGAGTGACAAGTCACCCCAGACAGCCAAGGAACATTGGTCCCATGAATGAATGAATGAATGAATGAATGAATAAAACTGAGGTTAGCACATGCCACAGCCTGTGCTGAAACTGCTCTGTGATACCGCCTGGGGCATGCACCAGAATTAGGATCAGGCTCCTTGGAGGAGGCTTTCTAGAGGGGTGAGCGTGAGCGCTTGGCCTCCTAACTAAAGGGTGGGTAAGATTTCAAAGGGGCCAGAGGAGACAGGCAGATGTCCCCACAGTAGGCAAGGGAGCTACCTCAAAAGCCAAAGCAAGGTAAGATTTCAAAGGGGCCAGAGGAGACAGGCAGATGTCCCCACAGTAGGCAAGGGAGCTACCCCAAAAGCCAAAGCAAGAATCCAGCTGGGGGGCTGGGGGCGGGAAGGAAATGCACCTGCAGCCCCCCCAGAGGCCCCCTCTGGCACTTGAGCCTGAATATCAGAGGTCACCCAGGAGCAGGGGTCATGCGCTCCCTTAAGCTCCACCAGGCCTCCAGCCGGGCTGACAGAGGACCTAGCTCTACCCCCCACCTGCCCGCGGGCCGGGCACCTGGATCCCGCGCCCCAAGGCCAATGCGCAGCCCATCAACAGCGTTAAGCGGGTGTCCAGGGCCATCTCTCGGCCGCCTGGGGTCCTGGTGATCTGGGATTTCTGATTTGGAGGGGGTGGCACACAGAGGGTCTCTCCAAACTGCTCAGGCCGCAAGCCCCACAAAACCCAGACGCGCCCCGGGCCGCCCCGGGCCGGGCCTTCCCGCGCTCCCGCAGCGGCCTGGGCGCCTCTCCTGGGGAGCGGGCAACCCTCCCGTCCGCCACGCGGTGGCGCCAGACCTCGAGCCGCGGCCGCGCACCCGGGCCGCAGCGGGCTGCTCGCTGCCCCTCGGAGAAGGCGGGAGCGGGGAGGGCCGCTGTGGTTCTGCTGCTGGCAGCGCGACCCTTCCCTCCGCGGGGTCCCGGCTAGGGCGGGACTCGCAGGGGACGGAAGTACTTGATTTTTTGCCTAAAGCTTAGCGATGGTGGGAACCAAAGGAAGTGGCCAACTTCAAAAACCCATTCTAGCCAGACATTAGGGGGCCCCCCCGGAAAGGAGAAAAGGACCCAGGTAAGAGGCAAAGCAGGTGCTCGGGGAGGGGGTCGCTTGGACGCTAGAGACAAGGGGATGGCTGTTAACACCCTGGTGACCATGGGAGTTCTCTCCTTCTCCCCTGCTCCTGATAGAGCAGCACCTACTAGGCCTCTATACCCCATATGTTACCAGTGCCCGAGACAAAGGGCAGAAGCCACTTCATTATAGAAAACCAAACCTGACTACTTAAGTCTAGGAATTGGAAAACAACAACTTGGGTTCTTTGAGACCAGCAGTAACTGCACAGAATACCTTTAAGGCATTAAGTGAACAAGGAGAACCTTGAAGTCTTACTATTTTTATGAGGTGGAATAAAGATTAAGTTTACTTAAAAAAAATTTTTTTAAAGATCTTATTTATTTATTCATGAGAGACACACAGACAGAGGCAGAGGGAGAAGCAGACCCCCTGCGGGGAGCTGATGAGGGACCCACTGAACCACCCAGGCGTCCCTAAATTTATTTCCAAAAGACATTTTAGTTATCATCAACTGCCACATGTAAGAAAAAAAAAAAGCCAATCTGTGAGGCCAAGTCCCTCAAAGCGCTTTTTACTTATTAACAATGGTTTGTATTTGCATTTACTCTGCGAGTATCTACAGATTGTCCATGTTTAAGGGCAGGGTGACAGGCAGCGGGAAAGCAGCCATTGCTCAGTCTACTTAGTTACTCTTTATAAGTGGGCGATGTTCTTCTGCAAGTACAGCTTTACAAATAACTCTTCCATCTGAGCAAAGACATTGGGGGTCGGGGGGCACCGTAAAAGAGACCTATGAAACCTTGTTGTCTCCGGGTAAACTAGAGGCAACTCGATTGGTTCATCGGTGACTTTTCCACGGGTGAATCTGCTTTGGAAAAGTAAACGGATGGCTACATTCCCTCTGTCTGGGATAGCATGTTTGAGCCACTCTGCTTCATCCCACATCTATAAGCCCTTTCCCACCCCACCCCACCCCACCATTATACAGCCCTGCCCCATCACACCCCACATTTTCAGACAGACCTGCATTGAAATGGAAAGGGGCCTATTATCCCTCTAGGCTGCCTCCCTCCCGGCACCTCTGTGCCCCCTAAATTGGCAACGTCCCCAAATTTCCTACTGGTCCTGGTACAGAGTTTGTTCTCTTGGGGCCTGACAAGGAAACCATAACCAATCAATCCAGAGGGTTAATAAACAATTGTTTGGCCCAGGAGCACACACTTATTTCTCTGTACCTCAAAGAGGCAAGTCCACTTGAGTGGGAGGATGTCTGGGAAAAGCTCAGCACAGCGCCCTGGCCAGTACGAGCCTTCAGCAAGGCTTACTGTTGCCTTCATCCACGCCTTCTACGGAGCCTTGACAAGGCTCCCACCAGTGCAGCTCCTTAGTGTTAACATCATCACACAGGGTCACCCAGCAATTCCAACACGGCACCTGGCAGGCAGGCAACAGGTGCTCTCCCAAAAGGTGTGTAGTGACTCTCAATTTCTTTGAATCTCAACTTCTTTACCCTTAAGGTGGGTGAGACTCTTCTATAATGTGCTGGTGAGCCCAAAACATAGAATGACCTTATTGTTCTTTTTATCTCAGGAGAAAGATGGACTTGTCCACTTGTCCAGTGTCTTCTGACCCACATGAGCCCTGCCTCGCCCCACATGGCTTGTCAGGTAGCCACACAAACAGAGGATGTGCTCCGTGGTCTCAAACATACACATCTCCATTTCATCTCTTCTTTGAAAAACATCACACACGATTTTATTGGGCAGTTAAGGGAACACAAACCTGCTAGATCAAAGCAATCAACTGGTCACCCAGCCTTCCCCAGAAGAGGCCCAGAAGAGGTTCATTATAGCCACTCGGTTAACCACATCCACCTCCCTCATATATCAACATGCCCAGGAAAACCAATTTAGAAATCCTGGGCACTGCAGGGAACATCTTTTCAGGTAACCAATTGTATTTAAAAAGCAGACCATGTCTTTAAAGATGAGCAAGGCTATCAAAATCAGAAGCTCCTACAACCTGAGACGGTCCCCGGGTCCCCCTGGGGAAGCACAGGCTCTCCTGACATTGTCTTTTCTTTAAACAGAGGGGTGGCTCCCTTCCAGACATTTCTGTACTAAACCCCCACCAGTCACTTTCTTTGCAATTGTTTCTGGTGCCCCTGTTTTGTGCGCATGTCTTGATTCTGGCCCGAAGCACGTCCCCCTCCAGCTCTCATACTTGCTAACAGTCAGCTTCCTCTTCTGCAGGTTGCAGGCAGGAAGGTGGAAAATGGGCCACAGGAAACCTGGCCTCCTACATCTGTCCCACTTTGTGATTGCAGCTCTGGTTTCATTTTGCTTTGTGTGTCAGCTCTGTTTTAACCCTCACCACGACGGCCAAGCTCTGCGTTCTGGAAGAACACTGCTATTCTTACGGCCCAAGAAAACTCATGGAGGCTTTTGTTTCCTCCCCAGAGTAATTAACCCTATGACTTCAACAGGGAAAAAAACACTAAGCAAATTCTCCTTCGACAGTAGCCATTTGGATCAAAAGCATATGGAACTAGAAGCATGATTCATTAGATGGGAGAAAGCCTCCAGTAAATCCCCGATGAAAATCAAGACTATTTAATGGTACTGTACACACAAGTTAGATCAATTGGATTACCAGGGGCCCAAGGCTCCCTGATGAAGTTTACCTCGTGAGCTTTTGACAAATAACGTATGAAAAGAAACTACACTCATACCTCATTATAACCTCTTTCATTATGACACTGTTTCAAATTATATGTCTTACTTTTTTAAAAATTTATTCATGAGAGACACACAGAGAGAGGCAGAGACACAGGCAGAGGGAGAAGCAGGCTCCCCACGGGGAGCCTGATGTAGGACTCGATCCTGGGACCCCGGGGTCAAGCCCCGAGCCGAAGGCAGATGCTCAACCCCTAGCCACCCAAGCATCCCTCAAATTGTATCTCTTAACAGTTATCACCATTAGGTTGAACTATATGAAATTGTTTTCATGGGTCAAAAGCAGCCAAAGACAACCTCATAGAGTCAACTTAAGCATATAATCACATACATAGAATAGACACACACGGGCGTGCACACACACTCACATCCCCAGGGCCCTATTGTAAAGGAATTGTGAGGTATAGCCTCCCTGACCAGCAGTACTGAGATTCCATGGAATTCTCAAGAAAAGGGCTAATATCGCACCCCCCCCCAAATCTGTTACTTCTTTAAACAGCAGCTTTTCTTTTTTAATGCGAACAGTTGATGAGCATTTATTATGTACCTGGCATTGTGCTCAGTACTCTGCATACATCTAAATTTAATACTCCACGGGGAAGTCATGACTTCAAAAGGTGAAATAAGATCTTCGTGGCCACAGGAGTAACAGGGACACACAGAGACTCCTATCCAAGGCCATCTGGCTCCAAAGGCCAGGTCCTTAATCACCACACATAGTTCCTCCAGCCGAGGCTTCATGTCTTGTATGCCCACCTCGCTGCTGCTGAGAGAGAGGCCTCCTACTTGGTGCAGAGGCCACATTCCCACTACGAATCAAATCAGGAAATTTCCCTGCCCATTGTGCTGACTTTGCCTCATCTGTGACTCCAGTTATTCCAATTGGCTCTGTTTTAAGACAGACACTTTGAACCCATGCCACCATCATTTCTTTTTTAAACCAATTTCCCTTTTAAAAACATCTGTATGTTGATTTAGACACGCTCCAGGTTCATTCAACGCTAAAGAACCAAGACTGGCCCTTCATTATGAAAGACAAGACAGGAGGAGCTGTCCCTTCTGTCACTGCAGAACGAGAGGATGAAAGTCAAGAAGAGAAACATGAGGGCTCTCGCCTGGCTCCAGACGCAGGGTGCAAAACCCACACGCACACCTCCCCACAGTTTCACAGGAACACCTGACCTCAGAGCAGGGACAGGCCGGGAACCCCTGTAAAACTGCACAACAGTAGATTGTGGGGCACCGATGGAGCTCAAACTTATTCCTTTAAAAACAAGCACCTTTGGGGAAGCCCTGTTTCAGGTTCCAAGAAAACCACATTTGGGATTTTGTGGAGGACCCTGACAAGCGCACCGAAACGCAGCGCTGTCTTGAGTTCAGTACAACTCACTTAAAATCTTGCCAACCGTCCTCACATGGGAGCTCCCACTTCATGAGCTCCCTGATTCCCAGTGGGTATTTTTCCTCCCATACTATCCTCAATTCTTCTACTTCATAGGCCTTTACACGGAAAATCTTTTATCTAAACGTTTGTACTGTTCATATTTTAAAAACTCGATCCCCCGCATATGTTGGAAATGGGAACATAAATTCCATCACAGCTGTGGAGGCTGCACGATCTCAGGCAGGGATGTCAACTTCTCTCCGTTCCAACTTCTTTACCTATAAAACGTGCATCCCCCTCCATACATGAGTGCTATCAAAGTGAAAGACTCTGTATGATTATTTTGAAATTTAAAAAATCCAAGTCGTCCTTCCTTTTGGTCGATGCACTGTACAAACGGTCTCTTAAAACAGGAATGGAACAATGCCTTCAGCTTCGAATAAAACCTTAACGGAGATATTTTTTAAATCTCTGGTCATCTTACCATCAGGAAATGTTTGTTTGCTCACTTTGTTATGATAGTTTCACAAAAAATCAAAAATAAAGGAAATCTTATGTACTGCTTCCACTAGAACGAAACCATCATCTTTCAGATAAACTTGAAAGCTTTTCTGGGCTGAATAATAAGCTGGTGAGGGCCAAAAAGTCTATACCCAGCATAGTAAGAAAATTTCTACATGATACAAAATGATGGTGGATTTTCCACATCCAGAAACTAAAACATTTCCTGCCAGAGCATCCTCCAAAACCCTTCTATTGTGTTGAAACTGTAAAATCTTTCTAAATCAGGACTTCCTCCTATTATGCTTGAGAGGCGTCTTTCTGGGAAGGGTAGATCCAAGGCACAAGGTAGGAATTCCCGCAGCACCACCCAGTGGAAACATTAGAAAAAAAAAAAAAACTGCAAGATAAAATAACGGTTTGGTCAAAGAAAATTCACATCTTAGCTCTTCTAATTAAAAATCTGGACACCGCTCTTTTCCGCAGGGGGCAACCAGCAGTATACCCTGCTTCAAACCAGTGCCCTTCTTTCTCGGGCCTCATCGAATGCCACCCGGCTGAGCATCACCAGCATTGGTGTCCCTGTCCTTGTCCCTGTCCTGCATGGACACACACACTGAGCGGACACCATGGGGGGGGGGAAGGAAGGAGGCCCGGGTGGGGTCAGGTGTGGGCTGCGACACCATCTCTTCCTCTCAGAAGGATTCCCGAGGGACCCTGGAGACCGGGAAATCTGCACAGCTGTGCTCAGCATCCAGGCCCTGCTGCAGCTTTGGGCACTTCCTGACACCACGCTAACCAGCTGTGCACCTTCCTGGCCTGGCTGCACCAGTCTGGGCCACCTCCAACACATGGGCCCTGCAGCCCTGGGTCCACCCATGGAGAGGTACGGAGCCCTTCCTCGTGGCCCCCTAGCTCCTGTCCCTCCAAACCCCTCTCCAGTAGGACCACTGCTTCGGCTCCCCTGGCCCACCAAAGCCCCCATGGGTGGTCCCATGGCCTGCCCATAGGTGGCTCAGTCTCCCTACCTTGTTTCCTATCATTGGGACATGCCTCTCTTCACCAGTGGTGAGGATCAATAGAAATCGAAATATTTCTCATCAGGCCACGGATTTTAGGGACCCTCCTCCATCCAGCCTTCCTTCACAGCTCTAATGATGGCCTGGAGAGGGACAGAAGTCATGGTCCTCCCAGGGAAACTTGTCTTTCCTACACCACTTCATGTAATAAAGTATTAGTTCTTCAATCATTTCTGGATGGTTAAGTCACGGAAGAAAACCGTCCCCAACATCAGCACTCCTGGCAAAGTCAGCTTTCTCTCCTCCTGGAATAAATCTACTGAAACCACCTTAGAGGTCTTTTTTTTTTTAAAAAAAAAAGAGTACGACAGAAAATGATCCTGGTTAGCTGATCTCGGGTACTCTTAAGGAGTATACAGTCAGTGTTAAAATCTTGTAACAGAGCATTTTGGAGCTGATAATTTGCAAATGGCTCATAGTATTATAAACCTGTTCCTTTTTCTGTAATTGAACATATGTCAAAATGGGGTGGCTCCCAGAAAGGTCAAGATTCTGCTGGATTATATGGACATTAGCTTGTGTTTGTGTTTGGGTCGTACCCAATACAGTACAGTTGCAAACTGTAGGAGTTTAGGAGTTTACTGGTCACTTGTGACACCTTCAGAGATTGTCGAGGAGCACAAAGTGCCGCCTTGCATGGACAGTGGGCTGTGCAAGGAAATGCACTCCTCTGGGGCTTCTCCATCCTGTGGGCACCTCAGCTGTGCCACCTTCCTTCCTTTCTCTCAGCAACACTCTTCCCCGGTTTAGGAAATGCAAATGCAAGGCATCAACATTTTTACATAATCTGGTATGATAATATATTCACTTTGCAAGGGATCTATAAAAAAACAGTGACTCTGCAGTCTTCCAAATGTCATCACCTGCTCATGTGGTGGACACCTGTGGGGGATTTCAGCTGCCTCTCACGTCGTGAAGGTACACCGTCCCTTTTATGGTTTTACGGTCTCCACATGCATATGTTTCCCTCACATTTTTACACCTTTTGCTACATATGGTGATTATGGTACCAAATGCGGGGTTTCATCTAAACTTAAACAACTTCTAATAAAGTTCTTTTTAACAGGAAGCAAAAATATCATGGCGGTAGGATAGAGTGGCACACACCAGGCCTCTCATTTTCCACCAAAAGTCTATTCAAAATTGAGCCGATCTTGTGGACGAACTACAGTAAGTGGAGCACATTTAAAATATCTTGGTGCTCGTGTTGAGTACAGTTACTTCTAAGAAAACTATTGCAAAAATAGAGTGATTTCAAAACTCTCCCAATGCCTTGTATTTTAAACCTATTTATTATCCCCCATGTGCACTGAATGAATGAACAGAAGAACTGTAAAATGGTGATCAAGTGGAAAACGGATGCTTTATTCATTTGTGTCCGGCTACTGTGCACACCTATGTCCTCCAAGAGGCCCACGACAGCACGTGACAGAAGAGAGGGCCGACGTACCAACAGCCACCAAACATCAGATATACACCCCAAAGCGTCCTTGTAGCCCTTACTTCCCGTTCAGGAATCTGCCACCACTAACTCGTCTTGGCTCTTTACTGAACTGTCACATACAACCTAATACTATCCTCTTGCAATAATTGTTTCACGAGACTGTATTAACTGCAAAAAACAACAACAACAACAGCCGGGGGACCTGGGTGGCGGTGGCTCAGCGGTTGAGTATCTGCCTTTGGCTCAGGTGGTGATCCTGGGGCCCTGGGATCAAATCCCGCATCGGGCTCCCTTCAGGGAGGCTGCTTCTCCCTCTGCCGGTGTCTCTGCCTCTCTCTCTGTGTGTCTCTCATGAATAAATAAATAGAATCTTTAAAAAAAAAAAAAAAACCAGCCACATCCCACTTTAGGCAAACTTTCCCCCCTTGCCAAAGAAAGTCACCCTTTCTACATTTTCATCATCGAGAGCATGTATGATCCCCTATGTCAAAGTCTTAAAGTTTCTACTTTCCCGAAGACAAATTAGGTCTTAATATTTAGGTTAAGAGAGAGAGACAGAAAGAGAGAGAGAGAGAGAGAAAAGCAAAGGATGTGGCAAAGGCTGGCAGAGGACGCTGTTCTTGTGGTTCAGCTCTGATTTAAATCAAAGCAGGGTGACACTTTTATTTAAGAGCAGTGACGATGAGCTTTGGAGAACCCCAGTGTACTTGGGACATTTGTTAGATTCAAGGGATCTTCTAACAGATACACGTTTGTCATAAAAGTACTTCACTTTAAGAACATGTTAGCACTCTTCAAAATTGTTCAATTTATCCAAGTATTGTAAATGCAGAACCGAGAATTAGCACTAGAGCATCCCAAATAAGTGAATTAAGCAAAATCAGGGACTTTGGAGCGGCTGACTGATGTTTTTGCCTCGATGATCAAAGATGAATTTGGCCCATCGACAGGCACTCCTGGCCTCCACTAGAGGCTCAGCACAGATGTGATGACATGGCTGTGCCTGGGGTTTGGTCAGTTCCAATCCTGGACTCAGAATGTCACTTGGAGAATCTGGATATGTTTGTTCTAAGATACTTTTAAAAAGAAAAAATGAAATAAAAATAAAAAGCAATGTTCTCCACCCAACACCTTCTGGTCTAAGCGATCAGTTTCTCAGGCTTGGAACACAGGCAGAGAGACATTAGCAGAAATAACTTCCCTACCAACGGTCATGGGTTCTAGATTCCAGGAGATTTCAAGATGCAAAAAACTACATGAGAACGTTGAGGCACTGCACCCACGTACACACGCTTCCAAATAATACTAAAAGGTTTGCTCCCTTCCTTATACACTCTTAATGTGACTTGCTGAAAATAGGAATCTCTGCTTTCTCCTCTCCTAGAAATTATACATTTTAAAAAAAAAATCCAAGTCATCTTTGGAGTTCTCATAGCGAAATAATGGTTCTTTTGCATGAGAAGTTTAAGCAAATGTTCCCTTATGTTCCCATCCTCTGTACAGAATTAGGGCTCAAATCCTACATGAGAACAGTGACTCTGGACGTAGGAGGAGCAAAAACTGAGATCATATTGTCTCACTCTTGGACTCAAGCATCTCTCGTTGCCTACATATGTGGAACCCATAACCCTCCCCCCCCCACACACCCCTCTCAATGCTTATCTTCTTCACTTTCAAATGAACTCACACAACCAGGGCTTCTAGTTTAACCTCTAAAAGAGAACCTTCCAAACTCCAAGAAGGAGATAGTGAGGAGTCTGCATTTCTAGTTCACAGAGTATTAACCAGAGAAGTCCTCTTCTGATCGGTGTTAGGAAACTGATCAAACCTATACCCCTTTTCTCGCTTAATCGAACATTCTGGTCTTCCTGGACTTTAGTATCAGATGATTCTGAGGATGATGAGAACGTACAGGTGCAGACCCTGTAAGAGCACCCTTGCTGTTAATTCTTACAGAGAATTCCTGAGCACCTCCTGGATAAATGCTGGGGCTTATTTTGTTGTCGTTCTCATCCCTGCCCTCTGACAGTTAAATGCAGGGAGAGAAATCTGCTTCATCACACATTCTGGTTATTTGAGGGTTGACTATCTACAAACTGCTCCTTGGCAAAACCCAACTGAAATTCACCACTGATCCAGCCAGCCCTCCTTCACCAGGAACACAATGCGGGTCCTGGTCATTCATCCTTCCAAATACATGGGCAGACTCTTTGGTTATTCTCGAAAATCAATCGGAAACATCATTCATGAATTACAAAAAGTCACAGACAAAAAGCTACACACAGGTTTTTAGGGTAAGTGAAGGAGGACTTTGAGCTGCAAATATTATGGAACTCAGCCCCAAAGAACTATGAGAACTTGGTCGATAGAAGTCTCGATGAGAGACTAATGATAGTTGCTGTAGAATGAGCAGTTTCAACACGGAAGGAATTTTACATCAAAAGCCTCTTAAGCTGCACTGACCTATGAGTGACTTCACTGCTAACCAGCCCCTTCCAGTATAAACCTGAGAGCAACAACACGGCTGAAGTGTGTCATCCTGGATATTAACAACCTTGTTTCTGTACATCTACTGTGCCTGCAAGTCTGGACAAAAATTCTGGAAAGGGATATATCCTCTATAGAGGCTCTTCCGGGCTGTTGCTAGGATTTAACTGAGAGACCGGCCTCTATTAATCCAAGTAATTCACCTCTAGGAGAGGGCTGGATTTATGTGTAGCAATGAAGTGCTTGATCAAGTCCGATGGCAGGTTTTTCCCCCTTTGGATTGTTTATAATTCACTGAATGCCAGGTACTGGACAATGTGCTGGGATAAATGCGAGGATGGGAAAAACAGAGCAGGCCCAGAGGGAGCTTCCGGCCCCAGGGCCGCAACAGATGGGAAACACATCATGACGCCTCCCTGGGCAGGTACCTCTTGCTCTCCCAACCTAATGGATTCAAAGGTTTGGTAAAGGCTTTTGATACCAGGGGAGGCCACACTAGCAAATCCACTTGGTTCCTGAATGTGGGATAATGAGTATTAATGATTAAGGAGGGACACCAACCCCACCTCCAGAAATGGAGATCTCAAACTGGTTAGTACCTGTGTTTGGGTCATGGGGATTTGGAGAGGGACAAAGTGCTGAGGAAATCTGTAAATAAATATGGCAAGGACTCTGAAGACCAAGACAGCGGAGTGGATGACGATGGGAACGCCAGCCTGGGGGCCCTGGAGCATGGCCACAAGCTGGCAAAGTGCAGTGAGAACAATCCATGGGCGTGGGGGCGGGGAAGGGAATTCCCAGGAGAAAGAACAGCATTTGGAAAGGCCCAGGAGCCTAAGGACACGTTCTGTGAAGAAGGGAAGAACAGCCGGGTGCCAGCCCGAACCACAGTGTGCAGCCTACATTAAGGATTTTGGCCTTTACCCCAACAGAAGCCCCTGGGGGATGTTAAGGTGGGACATGGTCAGACCTGTGTTTAAAGGATCACTCTAGCCTGTGTGTAGACAAGGGACTGCCAGAGGGAATGAGGACCCCCCCCCAGACACAGTGGAGGGTGGAGAGCATTTCAAAGACTCTAGGAAGGGGGTGCCTGGGTGGCTCAGTGGTTGAATGTCTACTTTCCACTCAGGTCATGATCTGGGGTCCTGGGATTGAGTTCCTCATCGGGCTCCCACCTACTCATGTCTCTGCCTCTCTCTCTCTCTCTCTCTCTCTCTCTCTCTCTCTCATAAATAAATAAAATATTTTAAAAAATAGACTCTAGGACGGAAGGAACAGGGACTGAACCTGGTGATCCAAATCTTATGTAGGCCTACTAAGCGTCCAACCCAGAGACCACCACTGGTGTCCCCAAGGATGAGGCGATGTGGGCCTTATTAGAAATGAGTGATGCTTGTCACAAACTTTAAACATAGGAGGAAATGAAGCACAGCCGCTAATACCAACCTTCCCTCGAGTGTTCCTTACTCAACAAGGGGCCAGGATGGGATGGAAGGGGCAATTTATGGGTAAGCCCTTTGCCCACCACCAGATATTTTGCTTAAATCACTGTGTACGCCTGCAAGTTGGCTGTTTGGGGATGGCAGCAAAAATTCACATCACGTTTTTTACCACTCTTAGAAGAACTCAAATTCCTTACTCCAAAAAAGTAGTACAACAGAACTTTTGACACTTCCATCACTTTACCATCCATCCAGAGAAACTGAGGTCTGGGAAGATTAAGAGCTAGCACCTCAACACGACTGATTTTAAAGGACTCTGCTCTTCCCTGCAGCACACATATTCCTTTCGGTTAGCTTATGTGGTAGTAAATAATGTAGAAGGGATTTTTTCCCCCTCCTATCATATTGCAGAGGAAATCTACACATTCTAATGATTTATTTTTAACCAAATTGATTAAATAAAAATAGTGCAGTATTTTATCAAGGTGTTCTGGGGTTTAATGACCTATATGGTAGAATCATGAAACTGCCATAATAAAAAGAAATAGCTAGGGAATGCTTCAAGGTGATGGAAATACTTTCTATTTGAAGGTAAGGGGTGGGGATTCCATGGGCATATACAAAAACACTGAGGATCTATCCATTTCCATGTATGAAATTATACCTCAACTAAAAAAACCCAAAGACATCAAGGATCGCAGATTCCTTTTTCTATTGCTTGGAGTAAAGGATTCCTGACCTCAGTCTAAGAGAAGGCATTAGATAAGGGTATTTTATTCCTACCCCATCCTCTCCATACTTATACATGGAAAATTAGCAATTATTCTTATAAATGGTAGCTTTAAAAATACTAATGAGACCATGTGCTTTAAAGAGCATCTTTTTAGAGCAGGTAGGTAAGTAAATCAATTTTAGCCCAATTCAAATTAGAGTATATTAGTAAAACGATCATCTTAATTTCTTTAAAAATATACAAGTCTCAAAGACAAATTATAAAATAATCCCCTTTAAATCTTAGAATAATTTGATAATCACTTTCTGGGAAATGCAAGCTAAAACACATAATTGATGAGTTAATAATTCCTAGTAGCAATTCAAACCAAATTACAATTTATTGAAATGACCCATTCAAGGTTTATTTTTAAACTGCTGGCACATAGGTTAAGTTTCCAGTAATGGCTGGAAGGCCATTTTTATTTTGGTTATAGGTAGGAGTCAAATTTCTACAAAGAATAGGACTTAAAAGAATGATCTACCATTTTAGAAGGCCTTTAGGATTCATTCACAGAAGGTTACACACACACACAACTCACATACTAATAACTCAATTTACTGGGGCTGCACTTTAAGTGGCAAAACCAAAGTTTTGTGCCACAAAACCATGGTCTCTCTGCCGAGGTTTCAACCAAAAGGCTGGATGATCTTAATTCAAATTAGCCATGGGCAATAGTCATTTTGAGCTGAAAACCCATTGAAAACATCAGTTACAAAGTTTGGAAACTCTCCGGATATAAAATGAAACAGTAATAACTAAGAATTGTCACAATGTACAAGAAGCACCTTCCTTCCCCCTTAAGTTTAAGTTCCAGGTATATTTTCGGTTTAACCTAGCTTCTCTTTTTCATCATCTAACATTCTATTTTGATGTGTAGTGCCCCGGACTTCCTGTTACTACATCTTGATACTCTCCTGCAAATCATGACTCATTGTTAAATCATAGAGAAACTCATCAAAATCGCAAATTTCACAGCACATATGAATTCAGCCTTCTAAGAGGTCAGCATTCTTAGAACATTACTTTGAGCCACAGAGAAAAACACTGAACAAGTCCATGTAAAAATTATGTCAATCCTCTGTTGAGTCAACACATTTATTAGATCAATAAATGCATGCTCTATGTGCAGCAATTTTGGTTTTGGTACTAGTTATAAAAACATGTTACATGATATGTTAAGTAAAAATAAGTGACAAAACAGAAAGTATAGTGTGACTCCAATGAAAAGTTTTATGTATGTGTGCATGTGTGTGTGTGTGTACACACCCACACCCCCACACACACACATTTTAGAAGACTGAAAAAATAAACACCAAAATGTTAACAGTGGGATTATGGGAGATGTTTATATTTTTCTTCGTGGTTTTCTGAATCTTCCTAACATAATTCACATTAATATTTTTTCAAAACAGACATAAAACCTACCTAACCTTTAGAAAATATCGTCATACTAGTGCGATCTCAAAGATGTTATAAATCAGTTTACAAAGACAAAGGGGAATTATGGATAAGTAGGACATAAAAAGCTCTCGCCTGAAACCTACAGAAAAGTCTGACAGCAGTGGGGGTCTTTCTTTCAAATGACCCAGGCCTCTTGGTGTGTATGTCGGTGTGTATGTCTCGGTGCAAGCCCTTAGCAAGGGGCAGAAGCCAGCTGCCTGCAGCCCAGGGCGCAGCCAAAACAGAGAGCCCATTTCTTTTAAAGTTTAATGAGGAACCCCAGGTCTGGGGAACATGTCGATGTCTGAATCATTCTCTAGGACTGGAAAGTAGCAAATCCATTAATTCATAAGCAGTAATTTGCCATTAGTGAAAAAAAAAAAAACCAACCCTCTGGAAGTCACATCCTTGGATAATCTTCTTCTCCTTCTTCTTCTTTTCTTTCTCCTCCTCCTCCTCCTCCTCCCCCTCCTCCTCCTCCTCCTCCTCCTCCTCCTCCTCCTCCTTCTTCTTCTTCTTCTTCTTCTTCTTCGTGTTTTGGGTTTGTCAATAGATAATGGTTTGGATCCACATCAGTTTTTTGCATCAGATAGGTGAAAAACATAATTGGGTAGCACAGAACACACAAAACCCAGTATCTGACAACTAAGAAAGGAATATTTTAATTTATATGCACTGACTGGAAGGATTTTAAAACCCATTTCAGGAAAAGATTCAAGTTCCAAAAAGTTATTACAAATATAAATTTCAAAATATGATCTCAGAGTTACATTTACTGCATATTGACAGTTTTGAATTATTAATTTTTTAAATAAGAAGAGGAGGAGGTCTTTAATAAATGTTTTAGGAAATTTCAAAATTCAAATAGGGTTGGAAAAAAATAAGAATCACTGCTCTCCCCATCTGGGCTACTGCCATTCTGGTCTAAAAAGCATTAGTACCAAGCAAGTGAGGTTCTGAGATGGTCTAATTCAGCTCAAAAAGGTAAACCATCACAATTCATCATGTAAATGTCATTCTATTGCATATTACTGACCAAAAAAGAGAGCAAGGGAGACAAAACTCATGCACATTGTGTTACACATCCATAGCAGAAAAGTACAACTAACAACTCGTAAACATCCTATTCATTGACTTGATGCAGGTAAGAGAGTCATCATCATCACAGTTAATGTAAATGAGAGTTCCTCAGCGTGGGCACTACTGACATTTGTGGCTGGAAAATTATTGGGGGGGGGGGCTGTTCTGTACATTACTGGATGGGTAGCAGCATGTCTAACCCTCTACTGACTAGATGCCTAGGGCACCCTGTCTGGTTATGACAACCAAAATGTCTCCAGATATTGCCAAAGGTCACCTGGATGGCAAAATTATTCCAGAAAGTCTGTTTATCCAGGCTGGTTTATAGTTCACTCAAAGGGGCCTCTCTTGAAATTTGGAGTTTTCTTATCTATTTGTTCTAAGTGCTGTCATCCTACTCACAGCTTTCAATGCAACAATTTATTGAGCATCTACTCTGTGCTAGGCACTGTGTTAGGGACATCCTGTCCTCATGTCCACTGACTCACACCCTGGCTGGGCTGTTTTTAGGACATGCTTTGCCACCAGAAGAGAAATACCAACACCTCAAAAAACCCTCAAGAGTATGTCCTCAAGCAGCATGTCTTTGTCAATAAAGGAATGCCACGGGTCCAATCAAGTTCCTAAAAATCCTTTACCCCTTTAAGCAACTCTACACATTTCCAACATTTAAAGGTTTAGAGAGAGAGAGAGAGAGAGAGAGGGCCATAAGACCTTTGCTATATTTGGCATAGAAAGACCATCAGGGGTTTTTGCAGGCAGGATCATTACTGGAAACTCTAAAAACACTTATGGACAGTCTTCTTCACTGTCTGACCCACATGCCCTCCTAACACAATTTGTAATTTTATAATCCCCATAAATTGAAACTCATAACTGACCTATCCCAAATAAATGTGTGCCACAGACAGAGAAAAAGGGAGAGAGATCAGAGGGTATTTTGTTTGGCAGTAAAGCAATAAGGCTCAGAAATCGATTTGAGCTCATTAATATATGCCTATCACGTTTGGTTTCTCACCTCTTCTGGCTCCCCAACCCCCACCCCCACTCCCGGCGCCCTCCAACAAAGACACAGGCACAGATGAGAGAGAATGGGGGTGACTGAGCTGCCCAGGCAATAGAAACTTCACACACACACACACACACACACACACCCTACACGCAACTGGGGAAGAAAAACCTGTAAGTCTGAAACCCAAAATGGCCAAAGGGACTTCAAAGTTCTCAAGATGCTGCCCTGAAAAAGGTTGTGGGGCAGCTGCACCTCTAAGTCAATAAAGCCGTAACCGCTCTCCCCGTGCAGCGCAGGGCTCCCCCGGCTGACAGTGGCTGCACAAAACCCCTCCTGTGCCGAGCAGCGGAAACTCCTAATGAGATTAGTTGGTGTGTGTGCAGACATTACTTAGCAGTGACTAAAGGGGCTCTCTCTTCCTGCAGCAGCCAGTGGAAAATTCAGGGAACTTTTTCCCCCTGCAGCAGCAGAATCCCTGTAACCCTCTCCCCAGCCAACTCCAACAACAACTCGGCCTCCCCCAGCCCCCCTCCGGCTGGGGTGCTGGGGGTAGTTAAAGACCGGCCAGGGGCTTCCAAAAGCGGCAGGGGAGGAGGGGGCCGGCGGGGAAGGGGCGGGGGACCCCTCGAACACTACAAAGGAAACTGTAAAAGGCACAAATACATAAACCTGAGAAGGAGCAAACCAGTTTCTTTGTGAGCTCCTCTAGTGAGTCATTTTCAAGATGCTGTCTGCTGCCAGTTTCAAAGCGGAAGCGCATGGCAATTAGTCTTGCCGTTTCCAGACAAGCCAGAAACTCTCCCGACACTCGTTTTTTTTTTTTTTTTTTTTTTTTCTAAAAAGCCCCTTTTGCAGTTTCTGAAATAACATTTCTTACTCCCACCCCCACCCGCCACCTAAATGCAGCTTGTCCTCGGGATGATTCGGTTCAGAAAATATAACAAAACGGAGACCTCTTTCTTTTAACTTTTTTCCTTTTTTTTTTTTTTTTTTTTTTTGAAGTCTCCAAAATTTTAATTCCTCCTCCCAAAAGTTACAGTAGCGTTACAGGCCAACATTCAGTTGCAAGCTGAAGCTCCCCTTCCTAAGGAGCCGGGGGCTCCAAGCCCAGCTCTCCCGCGCGGTCCTCCGCCGAAACCGTGTCCAGTGAGGACACGGCTGGTTGTTAAAGGTCCACCTGGGCGCGCGCCCCGGACGATGACCCGGGCGGGGGTCACCTGCCGGACGACCAGGGACGCGGCCCCCGGCCCCGCGTCTTCGCTCCCCACGCCCGCCGCGAGCCCCTCCTCCCCTGTCGTCTCCCCGAGTCGGAGCATCGGTGCCCACTGCCCCCCCGGGGAGCCCGGCCGCAGCCCCGCTCGGCGGCCGTCCCCCCCCCCCAGGCTCGCAGCCCGCCCCGCCGCCGCCGCTGCGGGGACCCCGAGCTGTCGCCCCCGCGCGCCCCCTGCTCCCCTCCCGGCCGCAGCGCGGGGCTCCCGCCGGCCGGCGGGGCGGGCGCTGGAGCATCCCGGGGGCCCCCTGCCCGGGGCCGCAGCGCACCCCGCGGCGCCCCCAGCCCCACCCCCACCCGCACCCAGCCAAAGAAAAGAAAGAAAAAGCGCCCCGACGGAACTTTGCAACTGTCGGAGCAACAGGCTGGAGCCCTGCTACCTACCCAGATGTGGGGGAGCTCTCAAGATCCTTCTTCGGGGGAATTTCTAGGAGGAACCGGGCGAAAGCCCCCGACTTTCCATGCTGACAGGCGTCTGCAGACGGTCTGTTGCTCTTGTAATGAGATCCTGATTTTTCCCCCTTTTTTTTCTTTCTCTCGCTCCTCTTTTTTTTTTTTTTTTTTTTTTCCTCTGGTGTGTGTGTGAGAGCAGGAAGTTGGAGCAGTCAGGCCGAGCCGGCTCACTTCCTTTACTGCATTATTCCCCAGGCGGTGTGCAGTCTGTGTAAACAGGCTTTTCCGCCCCGCGCCGCGCGCCCCGGCCACGGCTGTGCGCCGGGACTGGCCGCCGAGGCCCGCGCATACTCCGCCGCCCGCGCCCCGCGCGCTCGCCCCGCCGCGCGCCCCGCTTCCTGCTCGGCCACCCCAGGGGAGGAGCCTCCCGACCCTCTGCGGCTCCGGGCGGCCGCAGCCCCTCCCCGAGGCGGGGGGACTGCTCGGCCAGAAGCCCCGAGGAGCGGGCCTCCTCCCCCCGCCCCCGCCCCGGGCCCCCGCCCCCGGGGCGCGGGTGGGGACCCCGGGCGGCGGCGGCGGACCCGGGTCTCTCGTGGACCCTGGGGGTCCCCGCGCCGGGCACCGCGGTGGGGTCGTGCCTTTGCCCACTTTGGCCCGGGCGGGAAGGCCCGAAGCGGGGAGGCCGCCGGACTTGCCGTTTTTCCTGATGCTGGGCTGGCCGGACTGCGGGGCAGTGGGGCGCGGGGAGTGGGGCCCGGGGGAGGCGGCTCCAGGCAAAGGGCTGCTTTTGGCGCGGATGGGGACGTGATTGCTTAGGGCGAGAGGCTTGCTGTGCAGAGAAGGAGGCACCGGCTCTGTCTGGGGATGGACACAGTTCCTGTCTGGGATTTTAAAAAAAAAGAAAAAAAAAAAAAAAAAAAAAAAGCCAGAGCCCAGAGTAGGGGGCCCACTTGGGGGAAAAGAACGAGGAGCCTTAAGCTGGAAGCCGGGACTCGCCGGGAAGAGACCTCTCGGGCGGCTCGCTCTGGCCTACCAGGGCCCGACCTCTGCTGCGGGCCAGGGAGCCCCGGGGGGACGCGGGCAGCCGCCGTGGGCCGAGCCAGGGAGGCTCCAGGGGGAGGCCGGGGTCGCCGGGCAGGACCTGACGCCGCAGCGTCCCCGGGGGCGCCCCCCCCCCCCAGGAGCCCTCGGGCCAGGCTGTACCCGGAGCCCTTTCCCCCCTTGCCCCGCGGCGAGGGGGCCTGCATCGCAACCCCAGCTGCTGGCCTCGCGGGCCCCGCGCCCCCTGTGCCTCCGCTGCTTAGCCCGGCGGGCCAGCGGCCCCCCAACTGGCGTGTGCGCCAGCCTCCCGCGGGGGCTTGTGGAAGGACTGGCTGCCCCGGCCTCACCTGCCGAGCACCTGAGGCGGCAGATCTGGGCTGGTCTCGGGCCCGGTTTACGGTTCGAACCAGCTGGGGGGCGTTTTGAGGACTACTGGTCTCTGCACACGACCCACGCTGATCAATCAGATTCCCTGCGGGGACGCTAAGCGCTCCCCCACTTTGCTTCTCATTTCTGCCATCTTTTCTAAAGATGACTTGCTTAGGAGTCTCTCCCGTCTACCGACTGTGGGGTTTCTGAAGGCCAGACACCGTCTTTCCCTCAGGCTTGCCCCGGCTCTCCACCCCTAAGTGCCCATCAGAGCACCTGAGTCCCTCCAGAGCCTTGGCTTCCTGGCTGGTGCGGATGGTTGGCGGAGAGGGCCCGAGGCGGGCGGGGAAGGCGAGGCAGGAGCCGCGGGACACGATAGGAGCGCGGAGGAGGAGGCCAAGGTATGGGGAAGAGAACTACTTATCAACCCCTGATTTTCTGCAGCTAATTTTCCACTTTAGGGATTATCATTGTAATCCCTCGCCGGTTCCCTTGTCACTCGAGTTGGCTCACTCCGTGTCCCCGTGTGATCCAGTTATCCGTGGACCGGAGGGGGGGAGGGGAATATAAACTTATTAGCCTTGGGGGGGGCGTAAAAAAAATCCCGCACTCACAATTAAGAACAACACCATTCTGCTTTGTTTTAAAAAGTGCATGCCAAAGCCCAACACAAGCCTATTTTAAACCAGGGGTTTTCATGATTTTCCGTGTATTTTTTTTCCACAATAAATCTTTGTCGAATCCTAATCTGTATGAGAGAAAAGGTGTACATGTTTTCATCAGGCAGTTTGATTGTTTTGAGGAAACATTTCCTGTTGTAGGCACTCCTGAAATATTTATGGGCAGCCCTAGGGTTTCTCTGGCCAAGTGAAGGCCTCTTAAGTTTTCCTGGTGTTTCAGATCGTCCACACCACTCCTCCCAGCTCTCGGTGTGAATGAGTAATTCAGGGCTGACTCTGCTCTTCCTCTAGGCACAGAGAATAACTTTTACTTTTCGGTGTCTCCAGCTTCTGCCCTTTGCAATCTCAAGGGAAAACCGCAGTCTTAGCTTGGACTGCTAAGACATATGCCAGAGACCTGATGGCTTAAGAAACAGACCTTCATTTCTCACAGTTCTGGGGGATGGGAAGTCCAAGACCAAGGTGCCAGCAGATGCGTGCTTGGTGAGAGCCCTCTTCCCAGCATGGTCCCCTCTTGCTGTGTTCCGCTATGGCCTTTTCTCAGTACATGCATGTGGGGAGAGAGAGAGGAAGCAAACCCTCTGGTGTCTCTTCTCCTAAGAACACTAATCCCACATGGGAGCTCCAGCCTCATGACTTCATCTAAACCCAATGACCTCCCAAAGCCCCAGGCTCCTAATACCATCACATTGGAGGTCAGGGCTTCAGTGTTCCATTTTCGGGAGACACGAACTTTAAGTCCATAACAATTGCTGTTTGTTTTCATGCTTTCCATGCTTTCCTGCCCACTATCAACAAGTAGCCAAGCGGTGTGGCATTTAGTGTTACACGACCCACCCACCCTCTTCTTGTAAAACAAACAGGAGTTAACACTATATATAGGTTAGGAGTAAGATTTCTTCAGGAGCCCTTTTGAGCAAGTAACAAGGCCCAGGGTCATTCATTCCCACTGGCCAAGAGAGTATCAGGCTCTCTCAGCTTTGATAAGAAGAGCTGAGATCTCAACAGAGATGGCAGTGAGCAGTGTGATATGTTGGAGGGCCAGTGAGGAGGGCCAGCCCAACCAAACCCTACAGATAAAAAGTAGAAGAGGGCTGGGTCTCCAGAAGAAAACAGAAGCCCTGGTTCCAGGAGAAGGGATGTATTAGTCAGCTTTTGCTGGGATAATGCAATGTAACAAACAACTCAGTGACTCAGTGACAGCAAACGGGTCTAGGTTAGCTGGGTTCTGGTCTGTTTCACACATTTTCATTCTGGAACCTGGGCTAAAGGAATAGATTCTACTTGAGATGTATGGTTCTCTAGGAAGGCAGGAGCTCAATAGAGGTGCATGAAGACACACGAGGCCTCTTAAAACCTCTGGTTAGGACTCTCACACCCTCACTTTGACTCACAATCCATTGGGGGGCAAGCAAGTTATATGGCCAAGTCTAAAGTCAGTGGGACTAGGAGAAGGGCAGGGTGGGAGAGGAGAATTCTGAACAAATAATACAGTCTACCACAAGAAAAAATGGATGCCGGATGTACAAAAAGAGCAAATCTGTCAGGTCCTTCATAATTTAACATTTCACAATGTATAACAGAATGGGATGCTATGAAAAGTTTTAAAAAATACAGATGGATGAGAAAGCATAATTAGGGCAAGAGGTAAAAAATGAGTTTTAGAAAATATCATCTAAAATATTCTAGGATAGGGACACCTGGTGGCTCAGCGGTTGGGCAGCTGCCTTTGGCTCAGGTTGTGATCCCGGGATCCGGGATCGAGTCCCACATCAGGCTCCCTATGGGGAGCCTGCTTCTCCCTCTGCCTGTGTTTCTGCCTCTCTCTCTCTCATGAATAAATAAAATCTTTAAAAAAAATAATATATTCTAGAATACAGCAGAACAAATCATATATAAAACTTATGAATCAATGGTATTAAACATGAATTGATAAATTTTGGAAAAAACTCAACAGTGGTTTGCCAACACTACTTTGAAGCCTGCGTCAATTATGGAGGCATATGGCTAGGAGCCAGGAATGGAGAGCCAAAGCCTGATGGGAAGGCAGCTCACTCAGGTGGAAAGTATACATTTGGAATCAGGAATTTTGGGATCCAGTCCCATACCTGACTTGTTCTAGCTATGTGACTTGACTAAGACTCTCACCTTCTTTGAACTTACATGAGCATCAGTTTTTACTGATTTTTACAGTAAATGCCAATTTTCCATTAAAACAATATGTGTTATAGACTAAGATTCAAAGATTTTCATGAACTTCATTTGAAAAAGTACTTAAAAGAATTTTATAGACGTGTAGGCAGGACCTCTGTGGCCTGCATTCCTCCTTTTATGTCCTTAGAGGTTTTCAGTAGAGACATTTGAGAAGTATTGATTTGGACCATCTTTTTTGCATTCGGACTGGCCACCCATTGGCAAGAGGTTGGCAAGTTATAGTCCACAGGGTCTGCTGCCTATTTCTGTAGGACTTTCAAGTGAAGAAGAATTGACTTCTGTTAAAAGTTTTAATTGTGGTAAAAAAAAAAAAAAAAAAAAACACATAAAACTTACCATCTTAATCTTTTTTTTTTCCTTCTGAAGTGGTACATGCAACTCTCACTAATATTTCACTGCTCAAAGAGAGTCATCTGGCCAAGTGTAACATCAATGGGATGGATAATGCTTCTACGGGGAGAGCATGGTGAGGAGGAGCTCGTGGGAAAGGATGATGAATGTTTTTACGTTAATATAACCTACCCAATAATTATTCAAAGCTATGAGTTTTTATTCAATCACCCTTCCACTGTCACAAGTGTTCAAAGCTTTCTCCACTCCTTCTGACTCCAAGACTTCTAATCCCATACTTTCCCTATTGATGACCTTGCAATCCATTTCACTGAAAAAAAAATCAAAACAATCGGAAGAGAAGTCCCAAGTGATCCCCCCTGCCTGCCCACCTACATTTGTAGCCATATATTTACCTCCCCTTGTAGCAATATACGTTAACTTTCCATACTCCTACTTAGGGCTGACCTCTTCATTTGTCTACTACATCGTATTGCCTCCACCTACTCAAATTCATGGTCCCAGCTATTCTTTTCTCACTGCCATATTGTCAGTTTCTACTCTGTACTGGATTGTTCCCATCAGCATGCCAATATGTTGTATCTTTTCAATCTTTTTTTTTCTTTTTCAATTTTTTAAAATATTCTATTTGTTTATTCATGAGAGACACACAGAGAGAGGCAGAGACACAGGCAGAGGGAGAAGCAGGCTCCCTGCAAGGAACCTGATGCAGTACTCGATCCCAGAACCCTGGGATCACGACCTGAGCCAAAGGCAGACACTCAACCGCTGAGCCACCCAGGTGCCTCATATATTTTCAATCTTAAAAAACAAAACAAAATACCTTGACCTCATTCCCCACCTTGTGATACTTCTCAATTTTGATTTCTCATCTTTGAGAGGGCGGTTTATGCATGCTGTCAGTATGCTCTCCTTTCTAATTCTCTCCTGAACCCACTACCCTATCAATATTTGTGATCTCAATGTCCTTAAGCCAATAGCTGGTTCTTCCTTGAGCCATCAGCAGCCTGGAAATAATTTCTCCACTTGCCATTTAGAACAGCACACATACCTGGTTTTCATTCTCTTTCTCTGACCATCTCTTCCCAGTGTTTTGTGCTCTCTTTCCCATTTCCCTGACTCCCATGTGGTAGAGTACTTTAGGAAGCAGTTGAGTTTTCCTTTCCTTTCCTTTTTTTTTTTTTTTAATATTTTATTTATTTATTTGAGAGAGAGAGAGAGTGAGCTAGAGAGAGAACATGAGAAGGGGCAGAGGGAGAGGGAGAAGCAGACTCCCCACTGAGCAGGGAGCCCGAGTTGGGGCTCCATCCCAGATCCCTGGGATCATGACCTGAGCTGAAGGCAGATGCTGCACCAGCTGAGCCACCCAGGTGACTCTTACTCATTTCCAAGTACACAGTGTGATAGTGTCTAGTGTGTTCCCATTGTGACATAATCAATGTCTGAAACCTTTTCATCTTGCAAACCTGAAACTGTAGACCCATTAAACATAGCTTCCCGTTCCCCCTAGCCCCTGGCAACCATCATTCTACATTCGGTTTCTATGAAGTTGACTACTTTAGATACCTCATGGAAGTGGAGTCATACAGTATTTACCTTTTTGTGATTGGCTTATTTCACTTAGCATAACTTCCTCAGGGTTCAGCATTTATATCATGTGATAGGATTTCCTTCCTTTTCAAGGCTGGATAATATTCCCTTGTACTTAGAGAGTGCTTTCTTAAAACCATTATCTGTTGAAGGACATTGGGGTTGCTCCCACCACTTGGCTATCATGAATAATGAGAATTTACATTTTTAACTATTTTTTTTAATTTTTTTTAATTTATTCATGATAGGCACACAGTGAGAGAGAGAGAGAGAGGCAGAGACACAGGCAGAGGGAGAAGCAGGCTCCATGCACCGGGAGCCTGACGTGGGATTCGATCCCGGATCTTCAGGATCGCGCCCTGGGCCAAAGGCAGGCGCCACCAGGGATCCCCATTTTTAACTATTAAAAACAAATCAAAGGAGGAATAATATTTTATAACATGAAAGAATTATATGAAATTCACATTTCAGTGTCCATAAACAAAGTTCTCTTAGAATACAGCCCTGCTCATTCACTTTTGTATTATTAAGCTGCTTTTGCACTACCATGGCATAGTTGAATAGTTGTGACAGACCGTGCGGTCTATCAAGCTGGAAATATTTACTTTCTGACTCCTTGCAGAAGAGTTTGTCAACGCCTGGCATAGGCCATCTGAGACAAAGGAGATTCTGCTCTGTTTTTTGGTTTGAATTGCATTTTCTCCCTTGTTCCAGAAAAGGACCCTTCCTTGCCACATTGGTAAAAATCTAGGTGACTTTAACACACTCTACATCCAGGAACTTCATCTTCCAAGGAAACGAAGTCATTGTGCTTCATTTAATTCTTCTTATTTGTCTTCTGATGGGTGGAGAATAGCTGGCTTACACTGTCCCGGCCTCTGAGACAGTCTTCCTAGTCTCTGACCAGACCTGAGCCCTTCTTCCTATTGGTTCTCAGCCCTGGTTACACATCAAAACCACATGTACTGGGGCCTCCCCGCTGAGAATCTGAGGTTGAGCCTAGGATCCAGAGTTCTCCACCCAGGCAACGTCTCTCCTCGTGAAACCCTTGTCAGTGTCCTCCTCAGCCCTTGTGGTCAGCTCAGACGCTGTCTCCTTTGAGAAGTCTTCCAAGATCCACCAGATGAAGTACATGGGCCATTTCTCTTAAACTCCCAGATCACCGTGTTTGAACTTTATGGCTCAGCATTATTTATCCAACTGTTGCTCCCCTCCATATTCTATCTCTAGATCACCAACGCCTGCCAAAAAATGCTAAATGGCCGTTGTTGAATCAATCAGTTCGTCAATAATAATTTTTTGAGATACCATAAAATTTTGTAAGTAATGTTGGACAGTACTGAGATGTGAACAATCACCAGGGGGAAAAACAATCACTGGCTTCTGGAGGGCATTAAAACAGATTCCAAGCCTCAGATTTTTTCATTTGAAAACTGACTGAAATTCACTAACACTGGAACTTCCATACTCAGCCCCAAATTTACACTCTACCAGTAGAGTGGAAGGGAGGATAAAACATGGTGTTAGGATGTCACAACACCACACTATGAGTCATGGCTGTAATTTCCAGGATGAGTAGAGCAAGACACTGTCCTGACCAGCTGCTGCTCAAAATCACTTCCTACGTAATAGAAATGGGATGTCCCTTGGGTGGCGCAGCGGTTTGGCGCCTGCCTTTGGCCTAGGGCACGATCCTGGAGACCCAGGATCGATTCCCACGTCGGGCTCCCGGTGCATGGAGCCTGCTTCTCTCTCTGCCTGTGTCTCTGCCTCTCTTTCTCTCTCTGTGACTATCATAAATAAATAAAAATTTTAAAAAAATGTAAATGAAAAAAAGAAATGGGATGTCCCGAGAGATGCAAATAGTCTTGGGTCTTTTCTTTTACAGTGATGCCCAGAGTTCCTGTGTAAACAACTGCTTTGGATTTTAAATGCGCAGATCAAGAAAATGGGGCATTTTCTCTCTTGCTTTGATCCTAGGTGTTGCACAGGACTCTGCCGGAAGACAGTTAGTGGAGCCCAGGAGGCACCTGGTGGGTAGGACATCACGCTGGGCATTAATGGCCAAGATAGGTAAGCGGCTATTCACGGGGTTTCAAAACTAACTCCTTCATGGTAGAAACAGCTAAGAGGTTGATTATCACCTTTTAAAAATCCCTGAAACTCAAAAGAGAATAGTAATTTGAGAGCCGCAAAGGAAGGCCTGGGGCCACAGAGAGGCTTGCCAGAGATAATAGTAGAGTAGGAGTCTTCAGAGCAAGAAGTTCCTGGGCCAAGCACAATGACTTCAATCCCTTCTCACGGGCCTGTTCGCATGGGTTGATAGGCTTTGTCTCCAGAGGCTAGAGCCCAGTGAGAGTTTTGATGCAAAATCAGAATAAGTGAAATTGTTTCACGTGAAGCTGCAGGATATTCCGAAACCAAGCACTTCCTCCCGTGGGAGCCCAGCACAGAGATGGGGAGAGGGCGTTTCCCCCACAGTGGCATCGAACCTGGCACTCCTTGCCCTCATGAGGAAGCCCTGGAACAAGGAAGCCAGAGAAGAAAGAACATGAGCAAACAGGCTTCTCAGACATAGGGGGACACCCTGATTCCCTCCTGTTTCTATATGGAAGGATCTCCAGTGGGAAAGAGAGAGGGAAGGTCTCTGACAGGGCCTTATGTGTGTCCTCATGTGTGTGACGAGGCTCTGCATGTAACCCAAAGGTGGAGGAGAAGAAAAACACCATTGTGCAGGCTGCTGGCAGGAGCCAGGCACCATGGTTTGAAGGTAAAAGAAGCTCGATGATGTCAGGCTGTTGAATGAGCTTTAAATTAACCAGCTTCTGTAGGGCCTTGTGAGGGTTCTGAGGACAGATGCTAGAGTGAAACGAAGGGGAGTAGCATCTCCTCCCTGGAAAAGGTCAGTCAATACTCTTAACGAGGGGTGAGAGTTGATAATACTACATTCATCCTCCTTCGGCCAGCCCCATGGCAACATATATTTGTTGAATAAATGCCATGGATACTCAAGGAGGAAAAACTATTCTTAGAGAATATATGTAATGCCTCAGTCCAAAAAGTGCCATCGAAGAGACGAATCAACTGGTCTCCAATAGAGTGAATCCTGTTTTATGTCTGATACAACCTGAGGCGTAGAGATATTAAGCGACCCAGTTCAAGGTCACACAGTGAACGATGGACTCCTGTTAAAATCCAGGTTTTCGGGACCCCTGGGTGGCTCAGCGGTTGAGCATCTACCTTGGGCTCAGGGTGTGATCCCGGGATCCCAGAATTGAGTCCCACATCGGGCTCCCCATGGGGAGCCTGCTTCTCCCTCTGCCTGTGTCTCTGCCTCTCTCTGTGTGTCTCTTATGAATAAATAAATAAAATCTTTAAAAAATAATAAAATCCAGGTTTTCTGGCCAAAAATCTAACTCCTTTCCACAAATCTTTGCTGTGTGACAACAGAGGACCCCAGTTCATAAAGAAAAAGAGCACAGGAGGGAGGGGCAGAGAAACCACCGGGAGCCAAGGTTCTCCCACCAACTTGTCTTTCCCCCTTCCCTAGATTCAGCCTCTGCCCCTGGAAATCGGTGCACTGAGGGCGTTGCACCCGAAAGCGTCGCACATGCTTCCCAGCTTGTTAGCTCACCATCGCCATCTCAGCGACCCCAAGCGATTCTTCTTGGGGAGCCCATGCCCAGAATCCACTCAGGGAAAGGTGAGGGCGTTTCAATCTGCCCCCTAGAGCAGTGGACTGAGACCGTTCCCTCCAGCCTACAGGAGGTTCAGTTGGCATCTGAACCTGATGCACACATGTATGGACTTGAATTTGAAACAGGTCTCAGAAAACAGATTCTTTTCACCTTTTTTGAAACTTTTACTGTATGACACATGTGATATTGATATTTTCCATCCTTTTTGTTTAGGAGACGTCGGTTGTCGCCCACCAATTTGATTTTATGACCCATTGATTGGTGTGAGACACACAGAGAGAGTTTGGAAAGGTGGGAGTTGAGAGGTGGGACGGGGCGGAGCAGGACAGGATCACAGAGGTCAGGGAGGCCACCTACGTGTGAGTCTGTGTCCTTCTAAACATCTCCTCTCACCTTCTCGTTGTCTTCCCTCCCACCAAGCACCTTCCCACCTCTGTCAGGAAGGCAACTTCCCCAAGTGCAATATTGCAAGGGTACTTGTAGGTGGGCAGGGAGATGGGGCAACTGAGTGATGGGCATAAAGGAAGACACGTGATGCAATGAGTGCCGGGTGTTAGACGCAACCACCAAATTGTTGAACCCTACATCTGACACAAGTGATGTTCTATATGTTGGCTGATTGCATTTAAGTTAAAAAAATAAAAAAATAAATAGATTCAGTGGCTTGCAACTGAATAAATAAATAGTCCTTTTAAATGCCCTAGCTTGGCTTCTCACTGGTTAATCAGCTGCTCAAGTCAACGAGTTTCTTGAGGAGCACTCACTCGTGGACATCGCAAGCTGCCATTCTTATTGTGGGACATGTGATATTTTAAGGGGGTGGCACATGGCATGGTCAGGGGTTCACCAGGTAAAGGCTGACTTAGCTAGTGGTCTGTGGATAGTATCACCTTGGTGATGGTCCGAGCTTGCGCTGGCAGGTAGAGAAAGTGGGCTTTATGCTTCTTAACGGGGCCCTTCGGTCTTGGGCCTCACCACACAGGGCTTCACAGATAGCGCTGATATTATTACCAAATGACCTTACTTAGGCAGTTACAGAGATAGCCCAACAAACCTGATAGAAGGCATTCGTCATTCATCTTTAAATTTCCATCCTATTCTCCAACTACACCACTTAAAGTGCGCCACTATTTTTGAGGGTCCCTAATTTACACATTGCCAGGACAATAATATTGCATTGTGTTTTCTATGTAAAAAGCCACAGTTGGTTCAAGGCAAACAATTAAAATACACCACAAGTTTTAGAACTAGCTTTTAGCATTTGTTCAATTTATAATATACTCAGAACCTCAGAGAATAGTCATGGTCTATGGCTCCCTCAACTCTGAGAGGCCCCACCCCCAGTGAGGACCAGATTTTTGGTGACACAATTTTCTGGGTATATCTGCAAGTGAATTCACCTATAATAGAGAACATTCCTTTCTCAGAATGATTGAAATGCTTGCCTCTTCTGCCCAGAGGACCCCCTCGGTAACCAGAAAGCCAAATTAACATTTGAGACTTGGTTGCTTGGTGATCAACAATAAAAGCACCAGGAAGTGAATATCTTGTCATAGAAAGTACTCTCTGGTAACCAGAAAATACCCATTCCCCGCATACATTGTCCCAGACTCTACATTCTGCTGGACAGTCAGGCCAAAGATGGCCTTTCTCTCTGTGCTCTTCTTGAACACATGATGTTCAGACTGAATGTTCTTTCTTCAGACACTAAACTCCAGTCAAGAGCTGTTCTAGGAGACCTTGAAGATGTCTGTGTTCTTCCCATCACATGTAGAGTTCATTTGTTTAGTTTAATTTTCCAAGAGAAATCTTACTTCCAAGCCCCAAGTCAAACCTCCCTGTAGGCACCACATACTCCCAACGTGACATGGTACAAAGAAGACATGGTGCCTGACCTGGGGAATTTACCAAGCTAAAATGGTAGGTTAAACCAAGAAATCTGTCCTAATCAGATAAACTGGATGTAGTGTGGTTTGGTGGAGAGAGCCCTGGATTCAACAGCTTCCAGCCCTGTCATGTGATATGGGGAAAACACTTGGCCTCCTGTCTTGAAAATAGTGGGCCGGAGATGGGAAGTGGTTCAGAAAACTTCTCATGCTTGGGACTCAGTCATTCATTCATCAGATATGATTAGTGCCTCTTATGTGCCAGGGGCTGTGCCACAACTAAATGGCAAGATGAGTAAGATATGAATCCTGCCTTCAAGGGACTTCCAGTCTATAGCTTCTGGCTCTAAAATTTCATGCTTCAAAGTACGATGACAATCAGAGAGATTTATTAGCACAGGGGTAGATTGACCAGCTTAGTAAGGCCACGTGCTACTTGGGAAGGGCTCCCACAGTGGATTAGATGGTTCTGGATTCAAATTTGGTCCCATGACCTTGAACAAGTTCCTTTATCCCTTTCAGTTCCATTTCTTCTTCTATAGAATGGGTGTAACAAGATTTACTTTGAAGCATTGGGAGGAATAGAGCTAAGATACACAAAGTACCCCCCACATAGTGAACATTCAATGAACCACTTCTCCCAATTTCACTCTTGACCCTCAACATCCATTCTCCATCCAGGGAGCCAGACTGATTTTTTAATTGATCTTAAACATGTAAATGGTATCCTATCACTTAGAACCCTCCTATGTACCATCCAGGTGTGTAGGTTCTGGGCTCCGTATATGGGGGCCCTACAGGGCCCTGCATGATCTGGCCTCTGCCTCCCTCTACCCCTAACCACTCCTTCCAAGAGACCACATGCATCCTCTCTGCTTTCTCAAATATGGTTAAGTTTACCTCAGGGCTTTTGCTCTTTTCATTTCCCAAAGAATTATTGGCTCCTCAACAATCAGATTTCAGCTTAAAAGTCGTAAGGTCAAAGAGGCCTCTTGTGGCCATATACCCCTCAGTCCAGTCACCTCTATCACATTTTCCTGTTTCGTTTTTGTAACACCAGCCCCAAATCCTCTTATTTGCTTCCTAGAGTATTGTCTGCTCCGTGTCCCTCAAGAATATAAATTCCCCAGGGGTAGATTCCCTGTTTTATTCACTGTATCCCTAAAACAGAATTAATGCCTGGCCCATAATAGGCACTCAATAAGTAGTTTTTTAATTTAGGTTGTTGTAATTATTACCTTTATTGTTGATGGCTGCAATTTATCTGAGAATCTTTATTCCTCTGATAATGTCTGAATCTTGAGCCGGAAGAGGAACTAGATTTATGCCTGAAACACAAGGTTGAGGAGGACTAATGAGAAACTCAGTAATCAAGAGGAAGGAGAGTGTGAGCCTGTGGGGAGAGGGGCTTACAAGGCAATGATGAGACTGTTGAATCCTTTTTCTTAAGATTTTATTTATTTATTCATGAGAGACAGAGAGAGAGAGAGAGAAGCAGAGACACAAGAAGAAGGGAGAAGCAGGCTCCACGCAGGGAGCCCGACGTGGGACTTAATCCCGGGTCTCCAGGATCACGCCCTGGGCTGAGGGTGACCCTAAACCTCTGGGCCAGCCGGGTTGCCCGAGACTGTTGAATTTTAAGCTAATAGGCCTTAATGCTAGGCCTAATTTTACCACAAGCTACCCCAATCCTTAACTCTTCAGGCCTTAGTTTCTTCGTATGTATAATAAAGAAAAGTTTAGAACCAACTGGCCTGAAAAGGTCTCCAACTGTGTGCCTTTGGGACAGGGCCTTCTGTGGGAGCCCAGAAAAGTACTTGTGTGAGATGCTACAGAAAAGCAGCTAAGAGGGGAGTGGTGAGTGGAAGCCTCCTGGTGCGTACCCACTCAGATGCACTGCACTGCCAGCCCTTCCCTCGGGGCTTGCTTCCCAGACAGGGCCTGGCACAAGGCAATGGCTCACAAGGTATTGACTGAGTGAATGAATGGAACCACAGAGAGAGAGAGAACTGACAACTCAGTGACTCAGAAGGAAGGACCACTGACTCATCATGCCACTTCCTGTCTTGCTCAGTGTCCTCCAAGCCAAGTCCTAAGAGGGTCGGAAGGTGGCAAAGAGTTTTAGCTCTCGTGAGTCCACATGCAACAGCACCCCACAGAAAAGGCCCTCGGGGTCAAGGGTGTGGGGGGCAGGGGAGGGAACAAAATGGTCACTTAACCTTTGAGTTCCTAGCAACAAACCCTAACATACGACTGAAAGATCATACAGCCTGATTCCTTTTTCAGAGCAATCAAGTCATTTTCTAGAATGTCAGCTATAAAGGGGGCTGTCTCAGCTATCTAGTCTTGTGTAACAAAGCACCACTTAGTTGATTAAAGCAATAGCCATTTTATTTGTTCACAGTTCTGTGGGTCAGCGATTTTGGCTGGGCTCAGCGGGGCGGTTCCACTATGCTCTTGCATGGGATCACTCCTGTAACTATGTTCATCTTAACCGGGGTTGGGTGGTCTAACTCCATGTCTGCTGGTTGCTGTTGGCTTCTGGCTTCTGGCTGAACCCTTCTCTCCACATGATCTCATCTTCAAGGAGGCTGGTCTGGGCCTGTTTGCGTGGCTGCAGCATCATTCCAAGAGGGTGGTAGCAGGCACCGCAATTGTGGGACCCAGGAAATTTAACAAAATCCCCTACCCCTGGACAAGCAGAGCAGGACTGACTATTTTGTGCTGCACCCGCCTTGTGCTGACCTGCTTATTACTTAGGGCACTGCCCCACCCTAGTCAAGCCCAGGGCACACCCTAATCGGAAATCCGGCTCAGTGATAGGCCAGTTCAAATGGATACTTTAAGGTAAAATGTAATTCAATCAGCCACCTGCGAGTGGACCAGCATGACTGTGCATCTTCCTGCGTATCCCATTGGCCACTGGCCCTATAAAGTTGCTAAGCCTCTTAGTCTCGGGGTCCAAGTCCCTGCTCCACTGTGTCGGGTATACTTGGACCCAAGCTCAAGCTTGTAAATAAACCCTCATGTGTTTGCATCAGTGTCGGCTCCTCGGTGGTTTCTCGGATTCGTGATCTTGGGCACAACAGCAAGGCCTCTTAATGCTTAGACCCAAACACAGTGTCATTTGTACTCCATTCTATTAGTCAGACCAAGTCACAGCACTAGCCCAGGTTCAAGGGGCAGCAAAATAGGTGCTACCTCCCGATAGGAGAGGGAGCAAGCTTACACTACAAGGGAGACAAACATGTATGGATGGAAGAAATTGTGGTCATCTCTGCTAACAACCTACTGCAGAAGCCTTGAGGCTCATGCGGGCCCTCATCATACACACACAGGTTAGGTGACTTGGTCAACTTCAGAGAGTTAGTGGCATATACGGGATGAGAACTTGCATCTCAGTCCAGTGTTCCACACCTTCAAGGATCTCTTCCATTTGAAGCCTTATTTTCTTTATCCAAACCTATTGACAGAACCAGTCTCCAGAAGCACCCCACTTCTCAGCCTTCCCACTTTGGATTTGCAGACCAACCCAGTGACAGATTGAGGAACACAGTCCTGTTTCCAAGGCTATAACTGCATGAGTTCCATGGGTCTCCTTGATAGCAATGAAGATTCCAGTCCATCTTCTAGTCCCCGGGGAGCTGGTCAGGCCCCAAGCTATAGGTAGATTTGACAGCAAAAGCTCATTTCACTGGGCTCCATTACAGTCATTTAATGAAATAGCACTTTGTAGTTACAGTTTTCAAAGCAATATGTCCCCAGAATATCTTGGAAAGGTAGTAAACCAATCTGTTAGACACAATATCAAGAAATTTTAAAAAATAATAAAATAAATGTAAAAAAAGAAATAGTTCACCAGAACAGCTTCTGAAAATGAAGGCTGAGGGAATAATCATCATCTAATATTTATTGAGCTTTAACTCCCTCCAAGCACTGGCTCAGCATTTACACGGACCAGCTCATTCATTCTCACAGCGACTACATGATGGAGGTATTGCCACCCCTGTTCATAAAACTGCTCTCTTCAATGACACCTTTGTGTCCAATCACCAAATCCAAGGTCTTATTTACAGCCTTTAGCTTTTTCAACTCTGCATGATTTGAAAATACTTACCTATTCCACACAGTCATTCTGTTGGGTGACAAGACCTGGTCTAGGTGCAGGTGTTAATCACAGTAAACCAGTCAAAAACATTTCTTGCCCTCGCAGACCTTCTTGTCTGGTGAGATGATCGGCACTGAATAAGCAGCAGCCTGCAGGATTGGTGTTATAAAGAGGGAGGTGTGGGGGTGCCTGGGTGGCTCCATCGGTTAAGCATCTGACTCTTGGTTTTGGCTCAGGTCATGATCGATCTCAGGGTCCCGGGATTGAGCCCTGGGTTGGGCTCTGTGCTCAGTGAGGAGTGGGCTTAAGGTTCCCTCTACCTCTCCCTCTGCCCCTCCCACTCGTGCTCTCTCTCTCTCAAATAAATAAACCAATCTTAAAAAAGGGGGGGGGGGATGTGGGGAAGCCCTCTAAAAGGTGAGTCTTTCCTCCTTTGGTTTCTCGGAATTGAAATTGTCCAGATTTTAGTTCCTACTTACTGACCACTCCATCGCTGCTTCCTTTTCTTCCACAGGACCCTTCAGGCCCGGCATTCTCCAGGGACCTGTCCTCACAGCTCTTTCTTTCCTCTCATTCCATTGCTGAAGCTGCTAGTCCTGCTTCGGCCTTCAGGCCTGCTCCACCCCAGGTTTAGATCGTGTCTTCCTCCCTCCCAGTTCCTTGTGGTTCCCTATGCTTCCCCGGGAGCCCTCCTGTAACCAGTGGCTTCAACCCCTGCCAAGGATTCCTGAACCCCACCTCCGGCCACATCCCGGTCCCAGCTCTGTGTGAGGCACTGAGACCCGCACATCCAGGATCATCAGGTCCGTTCATACCCCCTTGTTGATACTTTTCTCTCTGCTTCCATCAACCCTTGCCTCTCCAGCAGGCTAGAAACCCCATTCACCCTCAGGGCACAGGGCTGCACCCTGCAGGTGGTGCTACCGATGGATGCACCCTCCTTCCACTGACCTGGACTCTTTCTCCACCACTCCCTCCTTCCCCACCTATCACCTTCTAGAATCCTTAGCTTTGTCTGGGGCTGCCTCTGCCACACTGTGTGCTCCCAAAAGGCAGAGACCAGGTCCTGTAAGTCTTGCACAGCCGAAAATGCCCAAATACCATTTATTGAGCTATTGAATTCAATTTGGACTTAGGAAACTTTTTCAATTCCCCAGTTGAAATCAATGCTTTTGAAATGAGACCACAAGTCCTTCAGCATTTCTGTAGGGTTAGCTGAGTGTGGCTGTCTCAGTCACAAGACTGCAGGCAAACAAGCTCTTTGCTGATATTGCTCCTCCATTTTATTTGTCTTTTATCCACCAATACCTTCCACTGGGAAACATATAATGAAAAAGTTTGTGGTCCAGAGTCATTTCGCTACCTTGGCCCATCCTTGGCCAAATGGTCATTCATTACTTATTTAACAAGTACTAATTGAGTGCCTTCTTTGTGCCAGGCATTGTTCAAGGCGAAATGCTGCCCTCAAGAAATTTAGATTCTAATGAAGGACATGGACGATAAACAAGCAAATAAATAACAAGAAAACATCAGATTGGTAGGTACTACAAAAGGAATAAACGGGGTGATAATATAGAATGTCAGGGGCTCCCTGGTGGCTCAGTTGGTTAAGCGTCCGCCTTTGCTCAGGTGATGATCCCAGGGTCCTGGGCTCGGGCTCCCTGCTCAGCGAGGAGTCTGCTTCTCCCTCTCCCCTCCCCCCTGCTCCTGCACATGCGCTCTCTCCCTCCCTCTCAAATAAACACATAATTTTTAAAAATCTAAAAAAATGAATGTCAGAAGGAGGGATGCCATTTTAGCAGGCATGATAGAAGGAACCAGGCACAAAGTTGCAGAAGGAACTCCAGGAGGAGAACAGAAAGGGTAACAAACCCGATGCAGGAAAAAAAAAAAAAAAAAGAGCACAGGCATACCTGCGAAATAGAGAGGAGCGCAAATGTGCATTGGGTGGAATGAACATTGGAAGAAGACAGCAGTGGAGAGGTAAGCCGGGGCCAGGGCAGGTGGAGTCCTGCAGGCACGCAGGGACTTCTGGTTTTATTAAGAGCCAAATAAGGAGCTCTTAAAGGATTTTATACACAGGAGAGACAAGATCTGATTGATTTTGTTAAAATGGGTCTCTGAAAAGAATGCACAGAGGGTGGAGTGAGGGCCGCAGGACCAGTTCCAGGATTGCTGCCATGGGCCTGGCAAGTTCGCTGGTGGCTTAGAGCAGGTGCTGGCTTGGGAAGGGGGACAAGACAGCTCCTGTAAGCACCTGGCTCCATCCGGTCAGTTCTCAGTACTGCCCTGGACCCTCCATCCAGCCGGGAGGGTGCTCCAGGGCGCTGCCCAACCAAAGCACCCACGCATGGCGGCCGAGAAACACCCGGAGTTGGCCGAGAGCCCACATCCTCTGGTCTCTGTCTCCTCGGCCTCTGGCCCTCTGGCTCAGCCCCCTCAGCCCGCCCCCCAGCAGGGAAGCCCTGCTTCTGGGCCAGCCCTCCAGAGGAGCCCAGAGAGCTCGGCAGGGCCCGGGCCTGGACGCCGAGGCACCTGCGGAAGCCAGCAGGTGCGGGTGGCGCAGTGGACGGCTCCCGCCTCCCTGGGAGCCCAGCTCCCTTTCCCCTTTTTATTTATTTATTCATGAGAGACACACAGAGAGAGGCAGAGACACAGGCAGAGGGAGACGCAGGCTCCCTGCAGGGAGCCCGACGCAGGACTCAATCCCAGGACCCCGGGATCACGCCCTGAGCCGAAGGTGACGCTCAACCACTGGCTCCCCACGTGCCCGTTTCCTTCTGGATCTACTCTCAGACTACCTAAATGCTTCGTTGTTGCTTTGCTAAAACGCAGGTTGTTAGGTTGCTTTGCCCCGCAAAAGAGAAGAAATCAAAGGCAGTGGAAGTGAAGCGGCGAGCCGGGGCAAGGGGCTGTGGCCTGCCCACCTGGCCTGCCTACTTCCTCACCTGCTGCCTCGCCTGGCCCCTCACACTCCTGCCTGGCCCAGCCCGCCTTCCTCCCACACATCTGGGGCTCTCCCCTGCTTATCTAACTTCTCCTTCAGGTCTCTGCTTTAATATCACTTCCTTCTAGAAGCTGTCCCTAAGGGCTGCCTGCCAGTCTACGTTAGAGCCCCTGATTAAGTGCATTCAAAGCACCTGGGACTTTTTCTTCATAGGATTCACAGTAATTATAATTACACACTTACCCAGCAGGGTGGAAACATATGCACTGTGGCTCAGGGTTCTCTAAATGATGAGCTAAATTTTTTTATTTGTCCAAGTGGTCTCATTTGCTCCCACTCCTGCTGATGGTGGGGTGGGGTGTGGGGGGAGGACTTCAACTTGCCAATGAAATGTAACAGCCTCTTCCAGTTTCAAACCATCTGGTTAACTCAAGGTTGGAAGTTGCTGGCCTTGGGTACTCTTGGGCCACCATGGGCTACCACTGCTTCCATGTGAACAGTTTGGGGGTCAGCTCCATCCTCCAGGCCTTGATGGTAAGGCCACGTCTTAGGCTTGCTGGGGCAAGCCCCTAGCCTGGCATTCTGAGCCATCTTGGGAGCATGTCATGAGGAACTTCTATACCCCCTACGTGCCACCCACAGGTTGAGAGGAAGTGGGAAGCAATCTCAGGCCACTCTCTATGGAAACATGCTCAACACCGTTTCGAGTCACTGTGGCTGCCCCATGGTTTATGAGGTGCCCAGAGAGAGAATTTCCTCTATTAACCAAGTAGAAGGCAGAGCCCAGTCTCCTGTGACCTGACTCCCCCTCGGCCACCTGGACTGTTCTGCATCCTTGCCCTGACGTTGGCTCAGGGACCAGAGTCTCTCTCTTCCTCCACTGTCCTGCTGGTGGGGCAGGATCCTCCCTTTCCTTCTAGTCTTGGGGGGGCCTCTGGGAGCTGTGATGTGGTCTCTTGATTATACATGGCTCACACTGAATAAAGCCCATGACCCAGGTTGGCCTCTCCGTAGGTAAGAGCAAGCTTTAGAAATGAACCACCAGCTTCCCTCTGGCCGCCACACCCTTTACACTTTTTCTTTCTCCCATAAAGTTTTAGGATTACTTTCTTGTGGATTTAGAAACCAAGTCTGATTCCCACAGCTGAGCAGTGGGAATCTTTTTTATCTTCTTTTTCCAAACTCGTGTCCAACCTTACTGAATCCACCCATTTGTGGGAAGGGACTACATGGTTTTCAGGACTAGCACCTCAGCTTAATGTCTTTAAAAAATAACTTCTTATTACACTAGTTTATGTGAGTTTTTGCTGAAGGCCTACCTACCTCTACAATCTCTTTTGCGGGGATCCCTGGGTGGCTTAGTGGTTTAGCGCCTGCCTTTGGCCTAGGACGCGATCCTGGAGTCCCGGGATCGAGTCCCACATCGGGCTCCTGGCATGGAGCCTGCTTCTCCCTCCTCCTGTGTCTCTGCCTCTCTCTCTCTCTCTCTATCATGAATAAATAAATAAATAAATAAATAAATAAATAAATAAATAAATCTTTTAAAAAAATATAATCTCTTTTGCTCAGTACTGTTCCTTGTGGCTAACACACATGTGATTAACATAGATTTTGTTGCATGATTTAAGCCAGTTGATAGAACTTGATAATAATGATGTCAAAATTGTCAGGGAACCGCCGAGATCATTTAGTCCAATTCTTTTATTTCAGGAGAAGAAACCTAAGGGCAGAGTGATTAAACACACTGTTCAAAGTCACACAGATACCAGCCAGTGTGGATCTTGAAACTTTCATTGTTCTACCCCCAATTTATCACTGTTTCCCAGTTCAGCCAGCTGCCTTCACATGGCATTTCGTTTGCCCGTGTGTCCTAAACCTGAACTATGTGGTTGCATAGAAAACTAGTTGTCTCGATAGGATGGTTTACAGAATTTCTTTCCCCTTCTCCTCTAGCCTGTGTGGATATGTCATTTTCAAAATGGAAAGAGTTCATTTTTTCATGATTACCAAAGTTCAAACATTCTCATAATAAAAAACTGTAAGAAAATGTTTACATTTGTGTTTCTAGCATTTAACATAGTGCAAACAAACACTGAATTTGAGCTGAGTATTAACGAAGAAAATAAAAAGTCATGCATAGTTGTGCTACCCAGAAATAATTATTCAGTATATGTGCTTTCTCTATGTCATGTATAATAAAAGCAGGATTAGATATACATTTTTCTCTTGCCAGATTCCTTAAACAAATACAGCAGAACATATCCAAATAATAAGTAGTGGTCCATTCAAGGGGGTCACCTGGAGAGGTGATATTCTTATTTGTGTGATGTTATTGTTGTTCCAAGATTGTTGCTAATTATTTTATTCTCAGTATGAACAAATATTTATCCTTTGATGGATTTTATTTGGAATAGGAATATCATTGGAATAATGGCGGAAAAACTGGATGTTACTGTTTTGGATAAAAAGCAAGATGTGAATATAAAATGAGATTGACATTTGCCATGTGTATGCTCATAAGTTGCTTTGAAAATTAGCCCCCACAAGGAGTCCCAAAATGTTTCTGGCAGGGGCATCACAGGAAAAGGTGCACACCTTCCAAGGGGACCACTTAGAAAGTGATGATTTGCATGTGAATGTAAAAATTCCTGTAGATGGGTTTTAAATAAGGCAATCGTTTTGCTTCATAGTAATATTTTGTACAAGATCAGACTCATAGAAAACTGTTGTAGGGAATTTAGCTTGATAAGATTATTTTGTTTCGTTTTCAAGTAAACATTTTTAAGTCTTGCATGATCTGGGCTGGAGGCAATCAAGCTGGCTGCAGCGAGCTTTCTCCAGTGCCCCCTTTGAATTTGTTCATTATTGCTTTGCTTCTCTTCTCAATGTCTGTCTTTAATTTTCTGGTCCTTAGTAACAATCCACAAGAGGGGTGAGCCTCTTATATACTTCTGCACTTCTAGGATACATATTATCAGAGCAAAAATGCATCCTGGCTTCACTTGAGGAGGCCCAAATGGCTCCAGGGGCCAGGTTGGTCACATAGAGTGAGTGAGGAGGGTATCTGTAAGAAAACAGTGCCAGCCTGATGACAGAAGGGGAATGACTGGCAGCCTCGGTGTTGGAAGGCAGTTGGGAATGGTGGGGACTGGGAAAGTCAAAGAACACATACCCATGCAAAGGAGGCTAACTTTTACCCCAGGGGAATGAACTCAAGATGATTAGAACTTCTGATCTTTCCTTTGGACAGGCTGGAACTCTGGGTTTTTATCTTACTTCTCTTGATTTTTAAGTGTCAACAAATAAAACAAACATACTAGAGAGGCAGAGTATAAATGGCCAAGAACTTGAATTCTGGAGCCAGGATGCTTGGGTTCAAATTCCACCTCTGCCTATTGATTAACTGTGCCACTTTAGGCAGGTTACTCAACCTCTCTGTGCCTTGGTTCCCTCATCTGTAAAATGAGGACAGTCATATAGTACCAATCTGGTAGGCCTGAGGTGAATAACGTGAGTTATATATATATGCACATGCCTGGTCTATAGTTAGTGCTACAGAAATATTAGCTCTTGTTACTTAAAATGAGAAGTCATTGTGTGGGCTAAATAAAACATGTCTGCTGGCTGAATTCAGCCCATAGATTTCCAACCCGGGCGTTATGGTCTAGAAACAGGAAAGAGAGCTCTTGGTAACCTAAGACAGTTTGTATAAAATCATACTCAGTATCTCAGCATACTCCAAAGCACATCAAGAGTTTAAAATAGGCTGTAAAAGTCAATCTGACCCTTAGTAACTCTCTAAATTTCTGATGAGCACAGTGGTCACTGAGCTGATCCATGTGGGAGCGGGGGAGTGGCTTTCCAGTTCACCTAGGCCAGGCTCCGGGGTAGGCAGGCTGAGTTGTTAACATATTCTTTCTTTCTTCTTTCTTTTTCTTTTCTTTTTTCTTTCTTTCTTTCCTTTCTTTCTTTCTTTCTTTCTTTCTTTCTTTCTTTCTTTCTTCTCTTTTCTTTCTGTCTTGTCTTTCTTTCTTCTTTCTCTGTCTTTCTTTCTTTCTTTTTCTTTCTTTTTCTTTCTTTCTCTTTCTTTTTCTTTCTCTTTCTTTCTCTCTTCTTTCTTTCTTTCTTTTCTTTCTTCTTTCTTTCTTTCTTTCTTTCTTTCTTTCTTTCTTTCCTTCCTTTCCTTCCTTCCTTCCTTCCTTCCTTCCTTCCTTCCTTCCTTTCTTTTTTTATTCATGAGAGACACAGAGAGAGAGGCAGAGACACAGACAGAGAGAGAAGCAGGCTGTCTGTGGGGAGCCCAATGCAGGATTCAATCCCAGGACCCCGGGATCATGCCCTGAGCCAAAGGCAGATGCTCAACGCTTAGCCACCCAGGCGTCCCTGAGTTGTTAACACAGTGAATGAAACACCGCCATACTGATCTATAAACAGATGCTTTCCTAGCCGACCCCATCATGACTGGTCTAGCCCAGCCACCCCAGCCTCCCCCAGTGACCCCTGGCCCTCCCACTCTGCCTCTGCTCCGTGACATCTGTTCTGATTGGTTAGTGTCCACTCCGTACCGATTGTTAAATATCTTGCTTATCATCCCTGCAATTGGGTGCAGTGAACCAAATAAATTGCTGATTCAACCGTGAAAAGGTTTGTCTTTCAAAAATCTGTTATTTAACCTCCTTAAGCCTTAGTTTTCTCGTCTGTAAAATAGGGATAATATTAGTGACTATCTCGTGTTATGATAAATGAGACAATCCATGTAAAGTGCTTAGCAGTGCCTGGCACATGCCAACCCTCTCTCCATAAATGCTAGCTGTCATTGGTGTTAATTTAGGTTGTATACCACTAGGTGAAGGGCATGCCTCGAATCTCCTATAGCCTCAGGAAGGCTTAATCTTGTTCAGATAGGCTTGTTATTCAAGACCTATGGATTTACAGTTATATATAACTCTAACTGTATATAGTTATATTTTATTAATTATTGTAAATTATAGAAGCATAGAAACACATAATTTCAACAATAAAGAAAATGGAAGGAAAACCTAACATCTCACCAATCTAGAACACCAGCTTCGAAATAGCATGTTTAAATAGGATTATGTAAGAAAAAATTTCAAATGAATCAAGTACAATTAGACATCTTTCTGTCATTTGGCCAGATTAACAACCCCATGAGGTCAAGGTCATGTTCATCTTGGTTACCGCTGTCTCCAGCACCTACAGAGTGCATGTTATGATTGGCACTCAATAATTATTTATTGAATGAGTGCACAAATGCTGAATGCATGAGGATGGAGGAAAAAGCAGGCACAGGACATGAGAGCCCAGGGGAGACCCAGGCTTGGTGTTTGCTAACCAGGAGCTGGCTGGCAGGGACCATGGATCAGAATTCAGGGTCTGGGAAGGTAGAGTGGAGAAGAAAAATGGGGAGTCAATGTCCAGGAGTGTACTGGGGGACAGAACAAAACAGATCTCAAGGTCCAATGAGAATAGTATCCTCAGCATTGAGGTGGAAACTCAGAACCAAGTGTTCTTGCTTGGCTCGTTGTTTTAGAGACCCCTAGCCCCACCCCCTGCTCAGGCATCTGCTGACCTTGAGTGAGGTGGACACGATTCCACAGGCAGGGAAACCCCTATTGGGCTAGGTGGGAAACAGGGCACCCATAGATAGCTGGGCCATCTCTCCTCTGGTTCATCATCCTTAACATAATTCCCTGCTTGTTCCAGCTCCCTCTCCTACCCAGCCTTTACCAGAACGTCCTTTCCCCACTCTTGCTTCTACCCTGCTGTGGGAATTAAGGCTCTGTCAGTGGAGCCTATGAGGACTTTAGGCTCAGGTCAGCTTGAGACTGAGAGACCCTTGCAACAAGTCTCTCTGGGAGCTGATCCCAATTTAGAGCAACTGGCCTTGCGTTGTTGGTTTCTCGAGATGAGGAACTATGGTTAGTATATCCTGCTATTCAGGGCTGTTATACACCTGGTAGGCACTGGCACAGCCATAGTGGTTATTAAAACATTGAAATACACTCAAGCACCTGGGTGGCTTAGTGGTTGAGCATTTGCCTTCAGCTCAGGTCATGATCCCTGGGGTCCTGGGATTGAATTCCGCTTATGGCTCCCCACAGGGAGCCTGCTTCTCCCTCTGCTTCTCCCTCTGCCTATGTCTCTGCCACTCTCTGTGTGTTGCTCATGAATAAATAAATAACATCTTTAAAAAAAAACATGAAATACACTCAGCAGCTGGAAGGTTAACGCTGGGCACAGAAATGGAGGACCTTCCAACAGAATGTCCAGCAAGTTCTCCAAGAACCAATGCCTTGCTGTGAAACGTTCTGAAAACCATCACTGATTGTCCTTAAAATACAACCCAATCCTTAGCACCTTAGTATATAAATAAATGAATACATGCATGCATGCATGCATGAATGAATGAATGAATGAATGAACAGATGAAAATGGGTAACAGTTGTTCCATAAATTTGTGTTGCCTGAATGAGTTCTCCGTGTCAACGGTTTTCTGAAAAGTCAGGTATCCCTTCCACGCAGCAGAGCATCCTGAATATATCTTTTTTTTTTTTTTCTGAATATATCTTAATCAATGTTCTAAACTGGTTTCAGAAGTCGAGGTCACCCTCTTGCTTGTAACTAGGCTTTTATAGAACAGGCTTCCATCATCCGTCTGGGGCAATTGTCAGAAAAGCTCTCCTATTGTGAGTAACACATCCAGAGCACAGGCCGTATTTTGCTTTACATACTTAAGTGAAAAATTGGTCCCTTGCTGAACATAATGGAAGTCATTTGTTCTGGAAAAAGCAATTCAGAAAGAGATATCACCTAAAAAGCTAGAGCAGTCCACTCAGAACTCTCTCCTCTGCTGGGCCGTGAAAGATTCTCGGGAGTAAGCGCTATTTTTCGAGGGGTAAGAAGTGTTTTAATTTCCCATAATGGCCTCATCTAGGAAGTCAGTCTATTCACCGTAACAATTTGCTCCTGCAGCGTGTGACTGGCCCCATCTGAGAAGTAATGGATGTTCCTTTTAGTGCCTGGAGGCCTATACTGAAACCAGTTTGGAAGTGGTTTCCACAATTCCTAGCCGGAGTTAAAAGCATTTCAATCAGTGGGGAGAGTGGAAAGCAACTCCTTGCAATTCAGAGGTTGTCCTTGAGAAGACTCTCTCAAGCCTCTCGGCAGAGATCTGCTAACATTTTTTCTATGGGTCACCCATCTCTGCAGCTTGAGGCCAAGGGAAGCCATTTTGGTTTCCTCTCTAAGGACCAGGAAGAGGGGGAGGGGCTTCCCCCAAAGCCACTCTCTCTTTTTCATTTGGGCTCTTTTCTTTCAGATTTAACCATGGAATTACTTCTCCCTGTTAGAACTGTGGTTTCTCATAACTCAGTCCTCAAACCAGAGAGCTGTGTGGCAGCAGACATTCTTGAAGAAACTTCTTCTGAGCCCTAGTGGGGCTCCAAAGAGAGCAAAAAGGGTGGGAGAGGGAAACATTGTAGCCCTCACTAGAGGGGGGATACAACTTTTCTCACACCCCTTCATGAGTGAGTTTCTCCCGGCACATCTCTGGCCAAATTGGGAGGGCCGAACCCAAACCCTTGCCTTGTTGTGGGAAGCAGAGATTTGGCCACTTTCAGCTTTTGTTCAAAGCCTCCTAAAAGGGAGCCGCCCTGTCCCACCCGGGACTTCAGGGAAGCCTGTGCCCTCCCCAGAAATGACAAATGGAAAAGACAGAACGGACTCCAGCCAGACCAGGATACAGTCTCTGGAAAGAGGTTGTTTTTGTCTCCAATGCCATAGAAAACACATCCTCTTAACTTATTAAGTAGGGAAACAGCACAATCACACACGCTGGAGGTTACCAAGGTGAACAGAATCCAAGATTAAAATCTGCCAACCCAGTGGTGCGTGGAAGCATGGAAGGCCCAAAGAGGAAATCTAGTTCACTGTTGGTAAATTTTTTTGGATGCTGTTTATGTTTGAACTTTTCTCTGTTTTCCTGTAGAAACTTCCGTACCCTCTTCCTGTGTCCCTACAAAAGGCCTGGACAATGCAGTCCCAGCACCACTGTAGGACATGGGCAGGGCCCCACCTTCCTCCTTCCTGCAGGGATATCCTTTCCTATAGAAGAGGTAAGAATGTAAGGTTCATGTGAAAATGTTATTATATTCCTTATCTCAGTCATTTCGTGATTTGCTGTTTGGCCACAGTAAGTCAGCCTGGCCACATTCACAATAGAGGTGGCCTCAGTTCCTAGTTTTGGCTCGTGCTGTTTTCTCAGCTGAAGAGGGCAAACGGCTGTTAAAAATGCTGCTTGTTTTCCAGGATCTTATCAAGAGTTCATGTCTAAGGCCAGAAAGAGAAGGGAGGGCTCCGTTTTTTTAATTTTTTTTCTCTCTCCTCATTGTTTCCAACTGATTTGGCAGGAAATGGGAGTCCTCTACCTGTCCCTCTCGGGAGTAAAATTGATTTGATTCCATTTTTCAGATGTATCCGCTACCACCAGGAGTTGGGGACAATTCTGCTCACCCCAAAGCAAATGTGTCCTGCATTTACACAAATGACATCTTTCAAAATGGGAAATGAGTCCAACGTAAATGGGGAGCTTTGGGATTGGTGATTTCCATAAATTGCCTCAGAGAATCTCAGCTTTGTTGTACCTTCTCATTCACCCCTTTGTAAAGTGCCTTTGGGGGGCTGTGGACTTTGGCTGACTTCAACGTGTGTGTGTGTGTGTGTGTGTGTGTGTGTGTGTGTGTGTGTGTAGCATCATTGGCATAGACACTCAGAGAATAAAAATCCTTCCCACAGTTTCACATGAATTAGGACAGCTCACATTAACAGCTGCCTGAGAGCATATATCATAGATGGGCAATGCAGAGCTCAGAAGAAGGTGAGTCAGTTTCTCAAGAATTGTAGTGTGTCTTTGGGTAACCCAGTATTTTCCATTTAACCCAGCTCAGCCAATTCAGTCAACTTGGACAAGAATCAAGGCCCATCTAGATGCTTCATTTAATATAAAATCAACCTCAGATGATTGTATTTTGAGAGGCTCGGTTGTTTTATTGTCTATAGACAAAGTTTAAACACAGGAATTATATAAACCACAGTATTCCATAAACAGAAGGATCTTTCCTTTCAATGTCAGTGCTTCGCTTTGGAGCTAAGACATAGAGTTAACTGTGGACAATTACTAGATGGAATCAGGAAACAATCCGTTCTTAACTACCCTCAAGAGCACAAGAACCTGAAAAAGCTATTTGATTTTGCTCTATGGGGCTCTTGATTTTCCCAGGCTGCCTCATCCTCACTGGACCCTGTCCCTGATTGAAGAGGCTCTGCCCCCACCCAGTCTTATCATGGAACTTTATGGCTCTTCTGCTGCATGAGGATATTTGCAGTCAAGGAGAAACTCTCCAGACTCTTTCCTCCTGTGGAAACTACTCCTGTAGTTTCAAGAATTGGTGACCCACAGAGTAGCTTTGCTCCTCTACCTCCTTGGCTATTTGATCAGAGCTATACTCACCCCTAGTGCTCAGCTGGGGGTACCCAACTGCTATTTCAGACACAGAAGTTCAATAGCTCTACCAAGAGCCATCCCAGATAGTTTTTCCACCCAAGTGAGACAACGAACTTTAGATCAGCCTCTAAGGGATTACATTTGTGAGAGAAAAATATTTGACATCCTTGTATTGTATGAACCAATGCTTTCCCTCAATCCCAACATTTCCTTTCTCTCCTTGGTGCTTCCCCCATGCCCCTAACTCCCTTTGAAGCCGTTGGGCAATTCTGTGCTGACTGCCTCAGAGAAAGGATGTTACAATGGAAAACAGCCGGGAAAAGACTCTTCCTGACTTTTGAGTTTCAAAAGCTTAGGCCATTAGGGAAATGGAAAAGACCCATAGAAAGGACAAAACATTTGGCAGCAATGTCATGAGTGAGAACAAAATGCCTCGCCAGCCTCACTCCTATAGTTTCAAGAATTGGAGAGTGTCAGAAGGAAAAGAAAAAACTGGTGAAGTCTGGGACAAGAGGGCCAGATCCGAAGGGGCCACATGCACATTAGCAGAAACAGCATCCACAGACCATCTATAATCTACTCACACGACCCTTTGCTTCACCCATGCCCAGGGGCTAGACTGGTTGCCATCCAGTGAGGATTTCTCACTGACTCTTTAGATAACAGTTGTCTGTGGCCTCAACTTGGCTATGATGTCACAGTTGGACTTATCCCATATGACCAACACAAAAAACAATATCTCAGGACACTTGTAGGCCCCCAACAAGGATGGTGGGGCCCTTGGGCACTTGGCATGGTTTTGCAGGAAAAATCCCTATGTCTACAATTGAAAGCTGAATGGAACCAGTTCAAGATTTTCCTTGAACAAAAATCATAGTTAAGCCTCACCTCTATCCAAGGTCTCCTAATTATATGCTACCTCTAGCCTTCTCAAGGGAACCACATTGCTCTTACATTTTGAACATCTTTGAACTGTTTCCCACAGAGCTGGTCCAGTGGTCTACTTGGATGATTCTACCGTGTGTTGCATTCCTGGCCTCTGACCAAAACTCGACCTTGATCTTGATCTTGGGTAATTGCCTGGTTTTCCAGGTTCTAATGCTTCTCATTGCAGCACTCTGCCCTCCCCAGCAACCAAGACAGGAGGGTTTGTAGAGCCTTCATCTTTCCAACTATACTAGGGTGCCAATTCCAATACACAAGCCACCCTGCTTCCCATGGGCTCATCAATCACATACCTAGACGTTCCCTAATTACAAAGATACTCAACCTCTGCTCCATCTTCTCTAAGATGGAGTGAGTTACAGGTAAAATGGAGTCTTCAGGACCACACCCTGAGGTACAAGAAGGTGGAGGTTGTGCTTGGGATGAGTCAAGGTATTAGATCAATAGAACCAGGTTGAGTCAGTGGCTTATCTGGATGGTTTCTCATCAACATGAGAAACCCTTCTTCACTTCTTCACTCTCTTTCCTCCCATGTGACTCATGTCAATATACCATCCTGAGGACAACCCCACTCTCCTCTTCACTTGGGGAAGCATAGGTCTTGCCTCCAGACCCTAAGCAAAGGCTTCTCCTTTAGTCTAGAGGTAAGATCCCAAGGGTCATGAAGTGGCCCCGAGAGGCAAGTGCCAATGGCTGAGGTTTTAAACTGGAGGAGGGATAGAGGGACACCAAGTAAGTCCTTAATGCTAAAGTTCTCAGATCATGTCTACACTGAAAGATCACAATGAGAAACATAGAAGTGTCATTTCTGATTTATGGCACATACATATTTTCATCTTTGCATTTTTCCCTTGCCCTTCCTGCTTTACAGAGGTGTTGTGAGGTCTGATGTGTTCTACGGGTCTCAGATAAAAATTATTATAGAAGTACAAGAATGAGCACAATCACTGACACTAAGTAGCCTGAAGTCAAATGAGTATTAAGTCATTTAAAGGTTAAAGGTCAAGGTATGTTAGTGTGTGTTTCAAAGGTTACCACTGTCTGGGGGTAAGAAATGCTTCATTAAAGGTGATCTTTTTCATGGTGAAATTATAAAAGCATTCAGAGCAAAAAAAAAAAAAAAAAGAGAAATGTAAAGAAGCCACTCATCAAGGGATCTATGAGTAAGCATGAAAGCAGATTAGTTAGCAAAAACAAAGCAGGTCCTCAACCAAGGTGACAGCATGACAGATTTTTATGTAAGATTTTCAGACCAAGTCTATTAAAAGAACTGTTAGCTCTGTGAGTGTTCATCATAGTGTCATTTCTCTGGATTTAATACTAGCTGAAACTAATGGGGCATGGGGGGGTGAAAAGTTTTTTTTAAAACAGAGATTTTTGTGGTAAATTATGGTAGCTAGGGGTTTGCGGTTGAGAGTGGGGAATGTTTTAGAGTATTTCTCCTACCAAGTGCTCTAGCAATCATATCCATCTTAGGAGGTTCACTGCCTGACTTCTAATCTTTGGTGACCTTGGGGCAAATTATGTAAGACTTTTGTGCCTCAGTTTCCTCATTTGTGAAAAGGAAATAGTGAAAACCCTTCTAGGGTTGGCGTGAAGAAAAATGAGTTAACATAGGAAAAGCACTGGCACATGGAAAGTACTTCTAAAGAGTTTACTATCATTATGATGAATATCATCATAAGGACCCAGGGAAGAGAACATTGAGAAGAAAAGACACCAAGTGGAAGGAGAGTGGATCTGCCATGAAGGTTTTCTTCAACAGGTTTCACATATTCCAAAAGGCTTTTCACCCTATTCCACCTCATCTGAAGCCATTCTCAAAATAATATCTGACCAGTAGAACCAGACTGTTCTAAGCATAGTCAAGCCTTGTCTTTAGCCCAGTATTTTGAAGTAACGTTAGATACAACAGCATCATTTGGCCCTTCTCTCTTAGTTGTCATGGCATTTTAGAATATGGAAAGTAGATGGTTAGTAGTGATGTTCATCAATTATTTTTAGCTCCCTTCCTGCTGGGTGCATGATGGGATTATATAGTTCTGGCCCCCCTGGGGCATTGGATGGGGTCAAGTGGCTAGTTTTGGCCAGCAAGTTGAGAAAGGCCATGAAATGGGTCACTTCCAGGCTGAAGCATTTACTAGTCAATGCAAGACCTAACAGTCCTCTCCTTCCCTCTGGCTTGGAAGCCAGCAATGCTGGAGATGGTGACTGTCCATCTGCCTACATCCCTCAGTGACTCTGATAAATGATGAAGAGAACCGCCAGTGCCACCCCCTGCCAACCAATCACAGGCAGCATAAGTAAGCATAAGTAAAAAATAAACTTCCATTGTTGAAAGCCACCATTTAGGGGGGTATTTGTTATTGCAGCATAACCCAATCTCTTGTGACTGATTCAGGTATCTTTAGCGTCAAAATTTACTTGCACACTAAACAGTAAAGTACAATAGTAAAAGTCCATCTTGACTACTGTCCCCAGGTAAATCTTTGTAAAAGACCTCTTGTGTTACGAGATTCATCCTTTGGCCTGGTGTAAGATCCCAGCTCCTTGGCTCTGCTCCTCTTAATCCAACTTTCTGTCCTACAGCTTCAGTAAAGAAGCTTTCTTCTCAAATTAGACTGCACTCCTTGCCATGGACCTTCAACAAACCTGATTTGTTCCTACCACCCAGAATACTCATGTTGTTTGCCTAACAAGAGCAGCAATAACTACTATCCTTTACCTATTTATTTATTTATTTATTTATTTATTTATTTATTTATTATTTTATTTATTTATTCATTAAAGACACACGCAGAGACACAGGCAGAGGGAGAAGCAGGCTCCATGCAGGGAGCCCGATGTGGGACTCGATCCCAGGTGTCCAGGATCACGCCCTGGGCTGAAGGCAGCACTAAACCACTGAGACACCCGGGCTGCCCTCCTTTGCCTATTTAAATCAAATCCTTTGATTGTAATTTGTACTATGTCTCCAGATAGCAGTGGAGAAATGACTGTGAAACTTTAGAACATGATTATTGTGTTCATTATCATTAGCAAACATAGATCGACACGTAAAATATAAGAGGGCCACGCAAGGACCAATGACAGCAACCTGAAATGGACCAAGGGTCACAGTGTACAACTGAGCACCTGGCACATCAGTATGGATATTATCTATTGGCCATGGTGTCACACCCAGGACTTTTTATCCTGCAGCTGCACTATTATGACAAGTGTACAAAATTGCACTTCTGAGATGTTCACTGCACAATGTTTATCATGGTGAGAAACTGAGGAAGCCTCAGTGGCTGCCAATATGTCACTGATTAAATAATTATCATAGTTCCATAAACGGATAGGCTGGGCAAGTGTTAAAAGGAATGAAGTGGAATAAAATGTGTTGACATAGATCAGCATGATACATGGTTGTGTAAAAAAAAAAAAAGCAACTTGAAGAAATATTTTATGTTGCTAAATATATTTTATGTTTGTAAATCTCTGGAAGGATCTTCACTAAGCCGATAGCAGTGGCTAAGTCTATGGGGTAGGACTGCTGGGGTGGAGCAAGGAACTCTTCCTGGACCTCTTACGAGAAGCCTTTTACTCTCCTTTTACTAGCCTTCGTTGAGCACTTACTATGTGGCGGGATGCCACTACGTTCATCTAATAGTCTGCATAAACCATTGTGATTTTTATTATCCTTTCCCAATGAACAAGAAAACTGAAGGACAGAGAAGTGAAGGAATGTGCCCAGAGCTAGTAGGTGTCAAGATTGGAATTTGAACCCATGTGGTTTAGCTACATGATGTGTGTTCTTAATCAGTACAGTCAAAATAAATAACAACAATTTTGGGAGGGCACCTAGGTGGCTGAGTCAGTTGAGCATCCGACTCTTGGTTTTTGATGCAGGTCACGATTGCAGGGTCATGAGATCAAGCCCTGTGTCAGGCTCTGTGGTCAGTGGGGAGTCTGCTTGCGATTCTCTCCCTCTCCCTCTGCCCCTCCCCCATGCACACTTACATGCTCGCTCGCTCTCAGATAAATAAATCTTAAAAAATAATAATAATGATTATTTAAGTCTGTTCTCCCTTCAGGGAAATTTTCACTTCTGTGACGCCACCTCTGATCACATCAGGCTGTTCATTCATTCAGTAAACATTTAGTAAGTGTGTGGTTCAAAGGGCCTATTTCAGATACTGCAAAGTATACGAGTCAAAAAACTCACAACCCTTGCAGCTCAAGAGCTTATGGGGAAGATAAAGAGAGCTTGAAAACTGGAGTGGGGGTTGTGACAAGGTCCTATGTATTCAGAGAAAAGGGGAGAAACTTCCAGCTCTGGGAAGCAGAGTCAAGCCTGAAGGCTAAAGGCCTTCCCGGGGAGCCACTCGCTGGTTTGGCTGCAGAGAGAGGGAGTAACAGACAAGGCTGTAGGCCGTGGAGGGGGGGCGAGGCTGGCCTGCTGAGGGCTGGGGGCCCTGTGGCAGAAGGCGAGATCCCATGAGAAAATTGTTATTAGGCCAGTGATGTGGTTAGAAGAGCAACCTAAATGATATCAATAAGTATTTATTAAGGGCTAGACAGGATGCCAAGTATTTTTACATAAACTACCTCATTTCATCTTCAAAACAACCTTAAGGGGGGGATCCCTGGGTGGCGCAGCGGTTTGGCGCCTGCCTTTGGCCCAGGGCGCGATCCTGGAGACCCGGGATCGAATCCCATGTCGGGCTTCCGGTGCATGGAGCCTGCTTCTCCCTCTGCCTGTGTCTCTGCCTCTCTCTCTCTCTCTCTCTCTGTGTGTGTGTGACTATCATAAATAAATTTAAAAAAATTTTTTAAAAAAAGAAAAAAAAATTTTTTAAAAAACAACCTTAAGGGGGAAGATATTGATACATTCCCACTTTTACAGGGACCTGAAATAACCAGCTCCTCAAGCAGCACAGCGGGGAAGTAAGCCCAAGCAGTGTGGGTGTGAAGTTTGTGTCTTTAGCTTTTTCTTTCTTTCTTTCTTTCTTTCTTTCTCTTTCTTTCTTTCTTTCTTTCTTTCTTTTTTCCTTTCTTTTTTCTTTCTTTCTTTCTTTTCTTTCTTTCTTTTTTCTTTTCTTTCTTTCTCTTTCATTCTTTCTTTTTAAAGATTTATTTCTTTATTTTAGAGACAGAGAGAGCAGTGGGGGGTGGGAGGGATAGAGGCAAAGGGAGAGAGAGTCCCAAGCAGACTCCCCACGGAGCACAGAGCTCGGTGCAGGGCTCAAGCTCACACCCCTCAGACCATGACCTGAGCTGAAATCAAGAGTCCAATACTTAACTGACTGAGCCACCCAAGCGTGCACCCCAAAAGCATGCTATTTCTATAATGCATGCAACATATAAACACCCATGTGCACACATATCCTGTAAAAGGGCTTGAATTAATAATTTCTGACATTGTCATTCTCTGATTGCATAGGGAGATCTTGATAATAACTAAAGTAATACACTACACTGTGTGATACTTCATAGCTTTACACTCGCTGCAGAGGGCCATTCTAGCTTTGACCTTTAGAACAAACTCCTGAGGCAGATAGAGCAAGTACTACCTTTCACAGAGAAGAGAGCTTAGGTGAGCTGGAGCGCCCAAAGTCACAGAGCTCCTAAGCACTAGAATTTGGGTTCCAATCTAGGTGTTCAAGTCTGGTGCTTTTATTATTTTAAGATGAAGAAAATTCCATGATTCCTTCTGACCACGTGCTCTTAAAAGCACAACCTAACCTTCACATTAAACTGAGCTTCTGAGAATCTCACAGTTTCTGAAATTGTGTTCATCTTTTTCAGCATCAAAAGGGGTGGGCAAATAGGACGAAACTGGTGTTCTAGGCAGATAAGCATCAGCACAGTTAACGGGTGCATCGGAGCCAGAACGATGAGGAGCCAGAGCACAGACCCTGGTGGGTGCTGCCCACAGCTTTACGTTAGGCTCTAGCTGCCTGCACCTTCACTCCTGGGTCGCATTAATTTTGGTGCCCTTGCATTCATCCATAAACACTTTGATGTGGACAGACTTGGGTATGAAGTCACACTCTCTGACTCACTTCTACTTCAAAGAAAACTAATTATGAATGAACTCACCAAGTATGTCCAAAAACTGGAAATCATTGACAATTCCCCCGCTAACTTTTGCAAGAAACCCTTCTGGATATGATTACATGAAATACTGTTTGTGGAAGTATCTAGCACAGTGCCAGGCCCACACTGGTCTTTCAGTAACCGATTCATTTCTGAGCAACACCCCAGGGCAGGCTTTGTTCTGGGTGCTGGGAATAGAGCAGCGAACAAAACAGGTGAGGCCCCTGTCCCCACGAGCCTAGCTGGGGAAGATGGAGAACGAATGAGTAAATAAACAAGAAGGTGTATCAGGTGTTGAAAAGGGCTATAAAGAAGATGAAACAGTAAACAGGCTGTGAAGGACTTTAGAGACGGCAGCCAGAAAAGGTCTCAGTGACAACATGTCTTTCTCATAAGGGCCAAGCCATCCTGATGGCTGTAGGAATTTGGGCAGCAGCACCCATGGGCGTAGCCTGTGAGGGATTGAAAGAAGGTAATGGGGCTGGAATGTGGTTACAAGGGAGAGGACGAAGACAGAATTCTAGAACGGAGGTGGTAGCCAGGTTATGGAAGGTTGTCATGAGTTGCAGAAAGGAGTGTGGGTTATGCTCCCAGGTGTGAGTGGGGTGGTTAAGGCGGAATGGCTTGATCTGTCATCCTGGCAAGGGCTGACTCTAGCTGTTGGGTGGAAAATGGAAGAGAGCTCAGGCTCTCTCATGTCTGAGCTCAGGCTGCTATCACAGAGCACCATAGACCGCGTGTCTTCAACAACAGACCTTTATTCTTACAGTTCTGGGGGCTGGAAAGTCCAAGATCCAAGTGGCAGCGGATTCAGTTCTTGGTGGCCCACTTTCCGGCTTGCAGACCTGTCTTGCAGGGTCCTCACATAACCACACAGAGAGTGAGCTATGGTCTCTCTGCCTCTTCTAATAAGGATGTTAATCCCACTCGAGGGCTCCACCTCCATGGCCTCATCTAACCCTGGTCACTTCCCAAAGGCCCCATCTCCAAACACCTTCATCCTGGGGGTGAGGGCTTCAATGTGTACCTTTTGGGGAGACAAACAGCCCATACCAGGGCAGGTAGAAGTGAGAGGCAGCTGCTGGGAGTCTGGGTAAGAGGTAGGGGACCCAGACCAGAATGGGCAAAAGTAGGTGGAGTCGGATCCCATGGGGCAGACCCTAAATAAACGTTTCCGCATGGGGCTACTTTACTTCCTCTCCTCCCCACATCCCTTGCAAGTACCCTACTTCATTTCATTTGTTGAGTTTGGGCATAAGGTATTTCTTAGGTAATTTAAGTCTTTTTTTTTTTTTTTTAATGCACAGATGATAACTGTATCCAAAGACAAGTCAATTCTAGTCAATCCAACAAAACTTTGTTGAGCATTGAAAACATACAACCTCTTCACATCAGATGCTTTTCCTACTCATTTCAGTTCAACAGTGGATTGTGATTGGCAGTTCTGAGCTGGGCACCATCTTTGGTTCTGGAAGTTCAGATGAGAAAAGAACAGATATCTAGCCCTCAGCAGTGTCGCAGTTCAATACGGAGAAATATGGGCAAGGAAATAAAACACAATACAGGACACAAGTGGAACCCAGACCCCTATAAGATATGGGACATTCAAACAGTGCAGGGGGCAGAGGGCAAAACTCAGGGAGAGGAGCAGAAGCAAGCTTCCGGCCTGAGTGTCAGGGAAGGACATTCTCAAGTGGACAAGGAGGGTGTCCTGGGTCAGGGAACAGCACAGGCAGATGTATGCGGAGGCGAAACAGCAGGGTTTATTTGGGGGAACCACAGGCCCCTCCATATTGCTGGAGCAAACATAATAACAGAGGGAGATAGGCTGTCAATGTAGGTAGGCCCGGATCACGGAGGGCCTCCTGTATTACGATGAACCAGCCCGTACTATATTCTGTTAGTGACGGGGAGTCAGAAAAAATGCTTCACACGGGGAGACACCATCAGACTGCATTCAACACCATGCCCTCGCCAAGTGTATCTAACACACACGCAGACACACACATCATTGGAGAATATTCGCAAAGGTGTGTGAATGAGAGACTTGAAAAACATGTGGCTTCAAGGAAATTATATAATTTGGAAAGGGCAGAGAAGGAGGAGAGGAAAAATTTCAGCGGCTCAAGGAAAGATTCTCGGCCCCTTTCCAGCCCCTGGGACAAGCCCGGCGCGGGAAAAGCAGCCTGTCTGTTATGTCTGCAGGCGTCTGGGGCGAGCTCTGCTCCTCCACAGAACGGGCCAATTCATGCAGGATGTCAAGATGAGAGGTGCCCATTTTCCAGGGGCTGCAAGGCCAATTCCAGTTGCAGCGAGAAAGTGACAGGAGCCGGGGGGCCCAGCTGTGCCAAGGTACACATTTCTAGTGGGCACACCATTAAGGCATCTAGTAAAAAATCCTAATTGTGCTCAGAGGACTTTCATAGACCTTGGCAGCCTGGACACAGCTATGGAATGTGCAGCTTCCAGGCCTGGCTGGGAGCGGTGCCTCACAGCATTTCCGAGGGTCTCGAGAGGTGGCACAACGATCCGCACCAGTGCACAAGATCAGAATTAACTTGAATTCTACTTTGATATCTTTTTCTAAGGTGCCACATAAAACTCAGGAAAGGGGGCGCTGCGAGGTGCAGTCTCGAGAGGTTGGCATCACTGCCGTTCCCACTGTGCAGAATGAACCAGGAATGTCAAGGTTTCAACACGGAAAAATCCCCCTGAGGCTTCCAAATGTTGTTGTTGGCTTTGGGGCTTGCTTAGAGAGACCGTAGGGCTGCCACCTTGGTCTTTGTACTGGGTGGAGAGACACAACCGGCTCATGCGTAGACCATGGCTAGGAAATGAGTGGGTATTGTTACGTTATTTGGAATGAAAGTACTTGAATATTCTCTATGGTTGGCTGCTATAAAAATCTTACAAATCTGCATTGCCTAATAGGATAACAGCTAGCCCCATTGCCCTTCGAACTTAAACTTGGGTCTCCCACATTTCATGTGCTCAACAACCATATGTGGCTAAAGTCTGTTCCACTGAACAGTGCAGACTGAGAACATTTCCATTGTGGTGGAAAGTTCTACTGGACAGCGCTGTTTTAGATACTAGCTTCGTGGTGCTTTTTTCTCAGGCTGTAGGCTCTGACTGCTGCTTCGTATATGCTTGTGATGAGAGCAATAATTACATTAATAGTAATGATGACGATGGTTCATTCACACTGTTGGGCTCTCACTCTACTGGGCCCTGCGCTAAGTCTTTCCATGGCTGCCATGTTAATCCACTGAGAAGTCAATTTTTTTTTCTCATTGCTTCCCCCTCCCCCACTCCCTATCCCCAAATCCAAGAGGAAAGCGGCCATCGGCCCCCACTGGAGGAGAGATTGGTGTTGCAGAGAGTCAAAAGCCAACGTCGACTGAAGACCACATATCTGTTTGTCTTTTGCAAGAAAGCTAAGCTTGTGGGTGAGATCGTGCAAGGTTTCCTGGAAGAGGAGAGGAGGGAAGGGAGGAAAAAGTGGGAGAGAGGGAGAGTGAGGCAATGTCTCCAGACTGAAAGGAGGATGAAGGTCAGAAAGTCCTCTTTGGTGGTGGAAACAAAGCCCCACTTCCTGGAGCTAGGCTACTGGTAATATTCCTAGAGAGGAATGGCTGGCTGTGTCTCCAGGGAGGCTGGACCCAGGCCCTAGGTTCCCAGCCCTTGCAAGCATGACACAAAAACCCTGGAATCACTGAGCTTTAAGGGACACCCAGCTGGACCATGACTGGTCCATATGGTGCCTCTGGGCTTACTAGAAAGACACTCTTTCCCTCTTCTAGAATAATCTATTGTAACATTAGTATGTTACTGATATGGGCTGAATTGTTCCCCCTACCATTTACGTGTTGAAGCCCTAACCTCAGTACCTCAGAATGTCTATATTTGGAGACAGGGCCTTTAAAGAGTGATTGAGTTAAAATGAGGCCATGAGTGGGACCTCATCCAATCTGACTGATGTCCTCATAAGAACAGGAAATTCAGACACCCAAAAAGACAAAAGGAACCCACATGCACAGAAAGACCATGAGCCAGAGCAGCAAGGGGGTGGCCATTGGCAAGCCAAGGAAAGAGACCCCAGAGACAGCCAACACTGCCAGACCTTGATCTTGGGCTTCCAGCCTCCAGAACTGTGAGAAAATAAATTTCTGTTGTTTAAGCCACCCAGCTCATGGTACGTTGTTATGGCAGCCCAAGCTAACCAAGACAATTACTGTGCAGTCTGAACAGCTCTCCCTGGTTAGGCTTTCCAGAACCTTACCTCCAGCTGGGCTGCAGGCCTGACTGCATGCTCACGCACTGAGACTCTTCTGTACATGTCCACACTATACACCTGGAAAGGTGCTGCTGGTCGGTGAAGAGAGCCTGTCAGGTTCAGGGGGAGGGACACAGAGGACACATAGTCCTTGCAATGCCTCCTAGGACTGTGGGTGGGGAAAAGAAGCAAGTGCTGGAATGAGGTGGGGCAGGACATGGCCCTGCATGCTGGTGAGAGTGTGCAAGTGATCTCCTGTGTGAACACACCACTGTGTGTACCTTAATGCCCCGGAATCGGCCAGCAAGCTTCACTCTCCGTGTCCACCCACCCACTCCCATATACCCCCATAGAAGTTCCTGATGTCTGAAGAGCACCCTTAGAGGGTGCAGCACCCCGCCTGACCCACAGATCGGATTGGACTATGAGGAAATTGGCAAAAACAGAGAGGGCCTGGAGGCCAAAGAGGCTGGAGGTCCATCTTCTCATGAGTCCCTAGAGCAGAGAATGCTGCAGTATTTTCTATCAACTCAATGGAATGGGAGATTGGAAGCAAAAATTGATTCTGTTCAACAATAGATGACGTGGCCCTGCTTGCACATTTAACTTTGTGAAATAAGATTCATACTTTATGTATGATTCAGAAGTAGGGTTCCAGCAGGAAACTGCCAGTATTCTCAAGTGGAGTAGCTAGGGAGGGATGAATGGGATGATTTGCAAAGAGGAGGCAAGGTTAAGAGAAACCAGCTAGAGACTATGAGGAAACCTGGAGCTAGCATCAGCTGGAGTGGTCACTCCTGCCCCCCAACAGGTATGCTGAGGAGCAATTTTGGGAGGGCAGATGCTCAGGGAAAAGGCCACAAGCCGTGGCCATCAGTGGAGGTTAGCAGCCATCATCCAGCAGAAGCCCAGCAAGCAAGAAGCTGGGGGAACAAGTCCCTCAACCCCATTTTCCCACCCCCTGACCTCTACCATAAGAGTTCCACCAGTGGAGACCAGCCAGAAGCCCAGAGTAGGGTCAGAAGGATGGAGGGAGAAACTAGAAGGGCAAACAAGACAATCCAGCACAACTTCTAAATGTGCATCATTTCATCTAGTCCTCCAGTGACCCTCTGGTTAAACCCAATTATTATCCCTACTTATACATATAAAAGTTTAGGCTCAGGGAAGAGGTTAAGGGTTTTTGTCTCACTAGATCTAGAATGTAATCTCCCTGTGGGAAATGATTATGTTTGTCTCATATCCAGTTATATTCCCAGTGCCCAGAAAAGTGCCTGGAATGTAATAGGTGCTGGATTGTCTTGTTTGCCATTCTAGTTGCTTGTTGAATGACTACATGAGTGAATTTCTTCAAGACAACGCAAGTACCATGTGCTAGTGTAGGATTTGAACCCAGACTATCTGATGGCAAAGCTCAAAGGCCTAAAGATCACCTTGTCCCTAAACCAAGGTCTGTAGATCCTTATAAGTCTAAGAGTTTGCCAAATAATACTAAAATTTGGTGACTTTATATATTCATTTCAGCATCAGTCTTAAGAAGTAAATATTAGCGGACCCTGGGTCGCCTGAATGATCACCTATCCCATAAACAGAGACTGTTGGGAGATTTCAGTGCCCAAGTCTGTGTATACATTCACTGTCATGTTGTCACAAAGTGGTACCATTGTAATTATCTTGGGCTAATGAGAAGGGTACACGGGTGGACTTAATATCTAAGTGATTCATAAGTGATGCCTGTGAAAGCCGAATGACATCACAGAATACTGTACAAACAAGAAAAAGAGGGGTGGGGCGTGCACAAAAGTACCAGGGCATCAGAGCCAGTGTCTCCTCATGGTCAGTGATGTAGCTTAATGCAAACACCATCGCTCATACTAATGTTGTCATTCTGAATTGTACTGCTCATGTAGCAGTTTTGTTTTTTTTTTAATTCAGTTTGTTTTATGGTTGCATAGGAGTTTAAATATAATTTTGTGCTTAGTTTTGGTCAAAAATATGATGTAAATAAACTTTTCAAGTGTTTTCTCTTTAAAATGTATTCAGGCATTCAACAAGTACAGGAAATGCTTCTGCTGTAGGCTACAAACCATGGCATGAACTGCTTGCAGCAGGAACCCAACAGAGGCAGCCCAGACTTAACTAGGGATGTCTGGGAAAAGCAGAAAATCTTTCCAAAGCTGGAAATACTTATTACTTATTGAGAACCTATTACTCACTGTACTGAGGTTTTTACATGTGCTTTAGACTGAATTGTGTGTCCCAGAATCATATGTTGAAGCCCTAATATGACAGTTTTTGGAGATGCGGGACTCTGGGAGATAATTAGGTTTAGATGAGGTCATGAGGGTGGTCCCTTATGGTGAGGTTAATGTCCTTATAGGAAGAAACACCAGAGAGCTTGCTCCTTGGTTCACTCTCTGAACCATGTGAAGACACAGCAAGAAGGCAGCAGTCTGCAAGCCAGGAGTGAATCCTTACCAAGAACTGAATCTACTTGTACCTTGATCTTAGACTTACCAGCCTCCAGAACTGTGAGAAATTTAAGCCACCCAGTCTGTGGTATTTTGTTATGGCAGCCTGAGCTAGTACAATAAGTATCATCTCAAATCCTCCTAACAGTTTTGCAGTGTAAATATTATTTCCCCATTTCACAGATGAGGAAGCTGAGACTCAGGGAGGTATTTAACTTGTCCAAAGCACACAACTAGAAAGAGAAGAACAAAGATTAGTTTATAAAGGTTTTTGAATAAAGGCTTATGGATTTTTTGAAAGCTCTCTATCTTCTAAGTCCTTATCAATAGGTGACAAGGGTTAGTCCTACCATCTATGGTGAATATCATACTGTTAATACAGACAGAAGTAGTTCCTGGTCCCACATGGAGACTGCCCAAAACCGTCCTCTACTTTGTACTAATAGATATGTGGACGATTTGTTACTAACATGGGTGTCAACTAGGGTGAACCTGACATTTTGGCTTTAATGATTTTAAAATTTTGAGCATATTTGAGTTTAGCTTCTCTTCCCATTGAAAAGCATTAGTGTGTGAGCAGAAAGTGTTCTCTAGTCACATAGCTAAAATTTGAATGAAGGAGGACTAGAGGAGCTCAGCTTGGCATTGCTATTCTAAACCCTTACAGTGATTCTCCAAACTCCAGGGTCTCATCCAGGCTGATGGCATAACAGGTTAACATCACAGACAGAAGCAATTAATGACACAATCCCTCGTAGGTACATAGTGTGCTTCAGAGTCCGCAAAGAAAATGCTCATATGTTGGTTCTTACATAAACTGAGTCTCAAAAGGTTAAATAGTTTGTTGAAGGTTCAAGCCCAGATCTTTAGAGTGACTTAAAGTCTGGTGCTCATTTTTGTTATTCTATTTGTTCCCCTAGTCTGAAGCATGGACTCCAATACCAGCATATGCTTGAATTACTAGGGACATAAGTTCCACGAGGGCAGGGGTTCTCTAAGTGGTTAAAAGCCACGGCTCTGAACCTAGATTGCTGGATTCAAATCCCACTCTTCCATTAGCTAGCTGTGTGAGTTGGGGCAAGTATCATAACCTCTCTGTGCCCATTTCCTCACTTAAAAATGATATTGATATATAATATGTACTGATTTATAGTAAATTAATAGCATCTACATTATAGTGTTTTAGGAGTAAATTAATGAATATGTATAAACCTTTAACATCATGCTGAAAACAGTGAGTACATAGAAAGTACTCAGTACACACTAACTATAATTATTATTTATAATTACCACTGGATTGGCATCTACATTAGTGCCTGATAAATAGTTATTGGGTGAATTAAATAAATATTTTAGCAGAGGACTCTCCAAATAGTATCATGGAGAGGTAATTCCTAAAACTTACTTTAAAAGGTAAAAAGAACACACCTCCATGTGACAGTGACATCTGTCCTTGAATTGACGACGTTTCTAGGTGACTTCAAATAACTGGGAAAAAATTATTTTCAAATCACTTCGGCTTTTGAAAAACAATTTTCACATCAGTGGCTAGCACAGTTGGATGGCATTTGTTGTTGATGCTAAATACATGATTTGGGGGCAGTTTTGAACAGGAACAAAGGAAAAAAGAGGATCAGTTTCTGGAAAATAATTTCTTCAGAGACTTGGCAAGAGGAACACAGAGGTCTGGTCTCAACAGAATCTATACCGAATGCATATTTCTTGTGGGGTGGCAGTCCTTACAGCAGCAGAGGTAGACTCCATACTGACAATGGAATTGCAAGATACTTTTTTTTTTCCTTTCCTAAATCCAGGACCTCTGCTTTTCTGCAGTAATTTGAGAACCAGGAGCTCGGAGGTAGCGGTGGGCTTCCACCTAGGTGAGAGGCACAGGCTGGACCTGCAGTGTGTCTGCACAACACTGAACGTCAGTTTACCCAGGAAGCCCTCAGGCTGCACCTTCTGAGCTTCCGAGGAGACCGCGACCTGGCCAGCTGTGATCTCCAGGGTCAAGTGCCAGCCAGCACCAACGGTGTATGCGCAACCTTTCTAATACCAAGAAATATTGCAGCTCAGGGAGTGTCTGTTTTGTGGAATGCTCGTTCTCTCTTTGCCATCAACCTGGCTTCCTTTTTATTAGACATTTTTGACTTCTATGAAATTGAGTTAGAAAATTACGTTCCCGGAGTGATTGAGTTCCTCCTTCCAGGATGGGTTTGCACAACTGCCCTCCCCCCACTGAGAATTTCCCCCTGAGACAGGTTTGCAAAGAAAAAGCACTTGGGGTCTTTTCAACACACGGTGACTGTTCACAAGGCACGATTGTTTGTCTTCAACTTGGAATTCATCTCCACTGAGCCAGGAACAAAATCAAGGCGACAGAGGCTTTAAAATTCAGACAGGAAGTTCTGCCCTTTTGACCTGGGAAACCAAGAGGAAAGTGAGGAGGAAGACGATAAAGTAAAAGACCAGGAGGAGGTCTGATATCTGCACCTCTTGTAGAACTTCTACGTTTGGCTAACAAGATTGCTTAAGGTAGAGGTGGCCTTATAAAAGACTCTTGATGAGCACCGAGTGAGCCCTGAGACACCCCCTGCCCTCGCCCCCCAGCTTCCATCCAAGCAGGCTCCTGATTGTAAAACCCTTGTGCATGGATTCAACTAGGCACGTAGTTCTAAGAGTTGGGGAAAGAAACTGAGAAGAGCAGAGAAGTACTTCCACACTCCAGCCCCCCATCCCCACCTCTCCCCTCTCCACTACACCTGCAGGCCCCCAATCCCCACCTCTCCCCTTTCCACTACACCTGCACATCTCCTCCCTTCCTCCCTGTAGAGTTACTCTTGCCCTGAGTCTATTCCTGGCTTGCTTGAAACTGCACCTTCCTGCGGGGCTTCCTCCTTCCTCTGCTCTCCCCTAACCAGCCCCTCCAAAGTGACTGAGCTTTAGTTAAACCACTTTGGTTCCACTTCTTTCATTTCTACCATTTGTCCTCAGTTGGATTTTGAGGAACAGCATCTCCTCTCTATGTGTAGCATCAGAGGCCACATTACAGATTAGGGTTTAGGGGGCTTGCCGGTTATGCATGTGAGGAAGTGTTCCACTGACACCTGAGATAAACTAGGCTAAGAGGAAAGCCATCGCTTCTACCCCAACTTCTTCTCACCAGCTCTACTACTCATCTGGTCCTCCTTCTCCTCACCTGCCTGGTAGCTCCAAACCAGATCTCCCCCTCTCACCCTCTCCTCTTCCCCCAAGGCCTATTGATATTGGTACAACCGATATCAATGCTGTTCTTCCTCTGTTCTTGTCCTGCTTCAAGACCTGATCATCTCTCACGATCATGAACCATTTTCATTCCTCCTAATCCTGCTCCAATACCTTCAGTTCTTTCCTGTTCCCATCAGCCTCAACTCTCCAAAACACAGATCTTACCATACCACTTCCCTCATTCAAATATCTTCAGGGGTGCCCTGTTCCTAAGAGCAAGTCCATAATCCAACAGCTAGATATTCAAGGCTCTTCACCATCTGGCTCAAACCTACTCTTCTAGTCTCGTCTCCCACCACATGGTAGGTCCTTGGTCACCACACATTGAATAAAAGATGTTTTGTCTTAAGGTGTTTTGTGCCATGATTGTAGTAGCTGGGGTTCATGGATGGGACTCCAAGCTGAAAATATATTGGCTCCTGACCCAGGTAAACACTGAAGCACGACTGCCCAGAGTTGTTAATCTAGGACATTGCCAGGCCCCTTATACTAACAAGCTGTGTGACCTTTGGCCAGCCCTCACTTCATCAGGTCTAGGTTCCTCCAATAATACCATGGGGCCCAGATGACTTCAAAATTCACTACTTCCAACATTAAAGATGATGGATAAGATGTGCAGACCCTCGAAGCCAGCCTCCACAGGCTATGGTACCTTGCTGCATTGCCAGGTCTAGCTCTGGCCTCTGAGTTCTGTCTGAAGCCATCATCCCATCTAGGGATGAGATCAGATCCTGGGAGAACTGACTCATCCTGCAGCCTCAGACAAGTCAGATTTGTACCAGAAGGCTCCTTTATGAATATGCAGTTGCAAGAAAACTGCCAACTGCCCTTCAGAACATCTTCTCCCTAGATTAATGGTACATGTATGTTAATATACTATCTAGATCTTTCCCCTGGTAAGTAAAATTAGTTATCAAGAGGTTGTTTGGGCATAGGGATTCAGAATAAGAAAACCTCATGGTCTAGAGTCTAGCATTTCCAGGCTATGAGAGGGCCTGATGAATTCCTTTTGTTCCAAGTGTCCACTAGGAGCATTTGATTGCAACAGAAACGGACTTTAGTTGCATAAAACAAAAAAGAGGATAATTGGGAGGATCCTGAGGAGCTAATGGAGATCTTCCTTGACCATGAGTCTGAAGTAGCCTCCCCAGCTGGTCTCCACCACATCACCCTACCTATTTCTTTTGTAGCACTTGTCTAGTGTGAAATTATCTTGTTTACTTGTTTGTCATTGGTCTTCCTCATTAGACTGCTTGATCCATGAGGGCAGGGACATTGTTATTCTTGTTTGTGGCTCTATCTCTTGACCCCAGGACAGTGCCCATCAAACATGGTATGCTCAGAAAGATTGGTGGGGTGAATAAATGAGTAGAAGTAGCTGAAAAATTAAACCCTAGGAATGACTGGAGATGGAATGACCAGAGCAGGAACCTCTGTCCTTTTTTTTTGTAGGTATTACCATGAATGGCTTCACTCCAACTGCATTTTTCTCTTCATGTTTCTACTCTAGGTTCACATGCCTAGGATAAAGAATTCAGCTGGCCCAACTAGGATCATATGACCACCGTAGAGGCTGTGATGGTGGAGTATTGGGATTGGTTGTAAAGCAGAGCCTCACATGGAAGACGGAAAGGCAGATCCTCAAAGAAATGGTTACCAAGCAGACATCCACTGCCCTCGACCATAGTTATCATTTTTGTTTGAGGCCTGTCAGTTGATACGGCACTTCTTTTCCATAAAGATCTCTCCATAATAGCTGGCTTGCCAATTATCACTTTTCCTGTCTCCATAGGCTTCACTTAAGTAAGGCTTACCCACTCCAAAGTCTCACCTGCTCAAAAGAGAAGATAGACTCACTCTGCTAAGGTGATCTAGGTACTCTCCACCTAGCATATCCCAGTACATCTTTTTGTACATTTGTTTCTTATTTTCTAGCTCATGAATAAAGCATACATCTACTTTACATTTGAAAAATATGTGCTTTCACTTAACCCAAAGTCCTTGTTTTCTGTAAACCCACATTTGGATTGCTTTGTTGTGGCTAAGGCTGTTAGTTGTCTACCCAGCAGCCACTTAGGACTGTAGTTCGCCCAGCCCTGGAGATGAATCATGATGGAAGCCCTTTCCTTCTTTACCCATAATTGGACTAGAGGTGACATGCCAACCTCAAATCTGGGCTGTAAGAAAAATGCAAAATCTACTGGGGACTTCTGGAAAGATTTTCCTCCCAGAGAGGGTCACATGGAGTAAAAGTTCCTGTATCTTGTAGCTTTTCCTCATTCTTCCTTCCTTCTTCTTCTTTTTTTTTTTCTTTTTTAAGCGTATTATTTAGTTATTCATGAGAGACACAGAGAGAGGCAGGGACACAGGCAGAGGGAGAAGCAGGCTCCCTGCAGGGAGCCTGATGTGGGACTCAATCCCAGGACCCTGGGATCACGCCGTGAGCCGAAGGTAGATGCTCAACCACTGAGCCACCCAGATGCCCTTTTCCTTCTTGTTTTTTCCAAATAACAAACTCTTCCTTCCTTCTTGATGGGGATGCTTTCATGAGAGAGAGGGTAGTTGGAGCTGTGGCAGCCATCTTGCAAATATGAAGTGATAAATGTTAAGAACAACATGCAGGCAATGATTGAGTAGAAGAAAGCAAAGGTCTGAGTTCTTGATTTCACTAAGAATAGAAGTCAATGCTGGATTTATTAAGTAAATAATACGGGTTAAGCCACTCTTTGTTGGGTCCTCTGTAACCTGCAGTTGAAAGCATTCCTACCTGATAGACTTGTGACAAACAACGCCTTCTTCATCTTATGCTGATTTCTTGGCTTTATCACACAAGAGATGCTTCTGCTGTGTAGTAGTGGGGGTTTTGCTGAGCATTGGTGTGAGAGTAAGTCTGAGGAAGAGCCTAAAATTTCACTGTGTTTTGTTATAAACGCTCCTCATGATTTATATCTACTTTTTGTAAAGCGATCATTATGAATATCTACTTGAAAGAATGCTGTATTCATATAGATATCTTACATGGAAACATATGTTACCTAAATTTTTTTGTCAATTTCACATCACAATTTAATAGACTCTGACCTGCAGTGATTTTGGAATTTCTATACAGAAAGGATTTAAAAGTAGCAATTAAATGGGAAGTGGAGGGACGCCTGGGTGGCTCAGTGGTTGCGCCTCTGCCTTTGGTTCAACACATGACCCCGGGGCGCTGGGATCGAGTCTCGCATCTGCTTCTCCCTCTGCCTGTGTCTCTGCCTCTTTCTCTGTGTCTCTCATGAATAAATCAATAAAATCTTTAAAAAAAAAAAAGGGGGGCGGTGTGGAGGGCAGGGTCTTGAAAGTGCACTGGCATGGCACTTTTAAGATTGAAAAGCAACTGTCCATATCATGAACCGATGGAGCCAAGGCATCTCAAGCACCCCCATCAGCGCCTTGTTGCTAGTATACCTTCCACCCTTAAAACCAACTGCTTAAGGAATTTGACTTCCTTCCTGGAAGTCAAGAGATCAGTTTGGATGGTTTTACTTCAAGCATAGGCCTTCAAGATTGGAAACCTGATGGAAGACTATGACTTTACACCTGTGTCGCCATTGGTGCTGACTAAATCACTTTGCCTTGCAACACTGTATGGATTGTACCTCGCATTTCCCATAAAAAGAGATCAGGTGCAGAGGGCTTAAAGGGCTGCTCAGAACACACAGCTGGCCAGCAAAACCAGTTCTACAGCTTTGGTGTCCTGATCCTTACTCTTCCCATTGTATCTGGTAGTTCTCAGTTTAGGGATGGGGTCTTTAGGATCTAAAAGAGAAGTGCTCTTGGCCCATTTAAAGGAGTCTTTTTTTAAGAATGTAACTTTTCCCACCAGAGAAGAGGAACAGAAAACCAGAGGGCTTGGTGGTGGTGGTGGGGGGGGGGGGGCAATCCAATCACTCAATGAGTCAGGAAGGCTACTAATTAAAGCCCCACCTTCATGTTATCTCCATGTATTCCTCTAGAATATTAACCGCCTTCCGTCCCATATTTGCCAAAATGATACAGCCCAGTCTTAACTAGAACAAGCACACCAGGAGGAACTTTAGATCTCTGAGCAGAAAGGAGAAGGCATAAGTATGCCCTACGTGTCTCCTCGTACAAGTGGTTTGGAGGAGAATGTTTCTAATTCCTCTATAGGAAGGTGATCTGAGAGAAGGCTTCTGCATCCCAAAGAAAGGGAAGAGTGGCTCCAGGAGTAGCTTCACAGACCAAGTGAGCACAGGGCTTCGAATCAAAGTCAGCCCCGGGTTTTCCAAGCCGGAAGGAAAACCAAGCTCCAGAAGAGATGCAGGAAGTTAGGACAGGGCCAGAATGGGAGCAAAGGGAAAAGAAAGCCAGAGGAAAACTCATGTGGACAGGCCGACTGAAAAGTTTTACACATAAATGTGAGAAGAAGGAGGTTCTGACTTCTCAGCTCAGGACCAGGGTAATGATGTAATCAGCATAAGTGAGACATAGTGGCCTGGCAAACATGCCAAGAATGTGGGCTGAGGGGGCCTGGGTTATTCCAGGTTGCCATGGTTTTCAGCCAAAAGTAATAGACCCAGACAGGGAAAGCAGGCAGCCTGATGCTTCAAGGATGTCCACACATACTCTGAGTGCAGGACAAAGGAGTCTTGTTCATTCCTTTACGATATTGAACCACGGGTAGAGCTAGCAGTAGTGTGTCCGCTTTCAAAGCATAACATTTGGAGTCAGACAGACTGGAGTTTGAATCCTGGCTCTCCACCATTCACTTGCTGTGTGGTTTTGACAAAGTGACTTAACTTCTCTGTGCCTCATGATCTCCATCTGTAGGCTAATCAGAGCACCTAACTGATAAGGTGGTGTGAGAATTAAACAAGATGTGTTTTGAAAGGTGCTTCGCCTCACGCCCGACACATGATCAGAACTCAATCTTGATCTCCTCTTTTTCATAATAATGTATATATTGAGATTAGCAGCAGGAGAATAAAAGCAAGAGAGTAGTAAACACTGATTTTAGACACCTAATAAAATGCCACCCAATGAATCAATGGGAAAGAAGCGAAGCCTAAGAACAGGGTCTGGACTGTGAGTGACAGAGAAGAAAGCAGGTGTACTCACCTTAGATGCTTCTGCTGAGAAAACTTTGGGTTTGCATTAGATTTGAAGCAGGTGAGACATTTTGAACCTGGAAGGGAAAAAGAAGCTTATGACATGAATTTTCAAATATGTGAAGGTCATTTCTCTCTTTATAAAAAACAACATTGTAACATTTTTAAGACCCCTCCAGAAAGGGCGATACCCCCTTAACTAACCGCGTGACCTCGGCTGAGTTCCTACACTTCCCCGCACCTCCTGTTCCTCATCCAGAGTAAAGTGGGAGATAATAACAGTGCCAAGTGCGCAGGGCCCAAGCGAAGACCGATTCAGTGAAGTAGCAGAGGGCGCTCGATGGGATGAGCACTGGGTGTTATACTATGTGTTGGCAAATTGAACTTAAATAAAGATGAAAAAGAATAAGAAAAGAAGTAGCAGACACAGTCTTAGCCCATTTACACCCCACCGCAAGAGCAATCCCTGGATTACACAAACATTACCGACTCACCCCCTGTCCTTCTATCTCATAAGGGCCACACTCAATATTTTGTATGTATTCTTCTGACCTTGTTTCTACGCACACAAAGTTGTCTAAGCATCCGTTTGTTTCTCACAAAAGGGATCCTGCTGTAACATTTTCTTTTGATCTGCTTTTCCACCTCGCAAGGTGTGTGGGGAAGGTCCTCCCAGGGGGCAGTCCTCGCTGGGGACTTTCTGTGGCTCTCCACAGGCTCAGGCCTGCTCTCAGCCGCTTCTTGTCACCTCCTGCTCCTCATCGCTCACCTGCGGCCTTCTGGCCCTCTGTCCAAGTCCCCAGCCCCTCAGATGCAGAACAGCCTCCCAAAGGAGGGGCTCACTCAGGGAAGGCTGACCCCCTCTCCTGCCTACCTCTCAATCTCCCAAAATAGCACACCAGCCAAGGCTGTGCTTATTTAACAGACTTTTCTGAAGGGTTGAAAATAAGAAATAAAACGTTTAGTGTAAAGAAAAAAAAAACACCTTAAAAATGTGTCATTAACTCTGTTTCCTGAGCCCAACCGGGAGGCAATATACCCTTCATAGGGAATTCCCTCAGGGGCATCCCCCCAGCGACCCCCCACACACCCTCAACCCTGGGCCCAGGCTTTGAGCAAGCCTCCCCCTTGTCCCCCTCCACGCATCCACAGCATCGTCAGGGCAAAGTGGCAACCCTTGCACAAAATTCAGCCATCAGAGGGGGTCTGGTCAAAACGGTGCTTCCAATGTTCTTTGGAACAAGGTGTTGCTTGTTTTACATACAAGCCTAGACTTCTGGCTTCTCCTGAGGGAGGACCGGCTGGGGCGACACAGGGCGCACATTCCCGGCCGCAGCAACTTCAAAGCCGAGGACTCTTGCCCTCCGTCTCTAGGACATCCAGGCGGCCTCAGGCCCTCCTGCTTCCATCGTGTGACCCTGGGGGGCATCACTTGTTTATTCACTTGCCTGCCTCCAGTACGAATTTAAGTCCAAGTTGGGGGAGACATATGTGCTATTAGCCCCCCACAATCACCAAGAACTCGCCTTAGAACGTTCTTCTCCGTCCAGAAGGCTGCCGGGATGGGGCAATTTCAGCACCCAGGAGGCCGAGCCACATCCCACCGGAGGCCTAGGCCGGGGTGGGGTTGGGTGGGGGTAAAAGGAGCCTGCTGGAGGGCAGTGTCGGGGCGAGATGGCTGGGGACAGGGCCTCACCGCTTGGGCCTTGGCATCACCATCACCTCAGAGTGTCCTCTGTCAGAAATCTTAAACTCTGACCTCCAGGCTTCGGACCTCAACGTCTAGCCCTTCACCTCTGGTGCTGAGAACTCGGTCCAAGCCCCCTTTGCTCTCGCTCTTCCTGCCAAGTGGATTCTGCAGAGCTCCCAGGATGCACAAGGCACTCAGCCCCTTCTCAGCTTTCTCTTCCAAACACCCGCCCCCAAACCAACAACCTGCACTCACCAGCGCCCCTGTCCCCCCAACCCTGGTCACTGAGCCTCGCAGGGCATCCAACCCCACTGAGCCTCCTCCGGCACAAGGTGGGGACGTCGAGATGTTCTTCTCCCTTAGCTGCCTCCTGCCTGTCTCCGGATCCACGTTTCCCCTCCTGTGCCCCCCTCAGTCCGCACCGCTGTTCTCAGGACCCCATCTCTCATCCCCCCGACTCGTTCCCTAGTCGACCTGTCGCCTGCATCTCTGACTTCTCCCTCTCTCCTGCGTCGTGCCCAGACCCTAGACGGATCCACATTTCTCCCATCTTGGAAGAGAATGCCCGGGGAACTCTGGTGGAAATGACCACAGAATGATAACATTCAGGGTTCGGAGGAAGGAAGGAGAGAAATCAGCGAGATAAAGAAAATGGGCTGCAGGAAGGTGCAGTTCTTCGAGCTCAGGGTTTTGGCAAGAAAAAGCCAATGGGAACGAAATCCGAGGGACAAAGGGTCTGAGCGAACAGGATGCCCTTTTCACATCATATACTAAATTGGTCATAATACCCTTCTGTGTAGAGGGCTCCGTAGCTCGCCGGCGCTGTTTTGTCCAGTTCCCGCTTCAGTGCAGTGAGATAGGCGCAGGGGAGAGCCAGCGGGTGAGGAGTGGCTGGGGGCTGGGGGGGCAGTGGCACTGAGCCGGATATGCACCACCAGAAAGAAGGGGAAGGAAATCTCTAGTGGCTGCAGAGGTGGGGGTGAAGCCAAGGAGGTGCTGGGGCTGCAGGGCCAGGACAGACCATTTGCATAGATGCAGCTGAAACAGGTTTCCTTGGACCTGGAAGTGACTTAGAAAGAAATCAACTCATCTTTACGGAAAACCATGGGGAACTATTGAAGGAGGTAGACGTGCCATTATTAGTGGCTTGTGTGACAACCCAGTGCAAAACCCATCCTTGATGGTGAGATTAAAAAAGTAGGGCCCAGGAAACCCAAACCCTTTGGAGAAATGTTGAAACAACAATGTGAACAAGTACAAAGGCACAGATTTTACAAAAAGAACGCCACTGCCATCTAAGCAAAACAGGTGTCCCCTTTTCCAAGCTCTGGAGATGAGCCAGGAGGTCCCCCCCACCCCTTACAGGCCATCTCCAGCCACTGACCAGCTGGGTGATCTAGAGCCTCCCAGGCCCTCTGTTGAATCAGGTGGCTCGGGCACCCTGATCCCTGACGGGTGTGGTGGGAATCAACCGAGACCAGACGTGAGCAGGTGCTTTGGGAATGACAGTGGAAGCCGTAGGCTGAAAGAGGTGAAAACCGGTGGGGAAGAGTCAAATGAGCCACCACGCTCCAGATAGGGCCACACCAGATATGAGGATGGGTGAGTAGAGCCGTACCAGGCGGAAGTGAAACTCTTAAGACTGGGGCGGGGAGGGGAAGAAAAGACACAGCTTTTTAAGGGAACTGCCATCTCCACAAATAAAATAAACCCAGGTCTTTCAAGGTCAGCCCTGGCGGGGGCTTCTCCACCCAGATTTCCTCCTTGGCTACCTCAGAGGATTGGTGGTAGATTTTACTATAAAGAAGACTCTAGAGTTCTTGCAAGACGAAATCTCTGTCTTGTACAAAGGGAGAGGATGACTGCAGGAAACCGTAAATTGTCCGCTTGTCTAGAGAAGCTGCATTAGGTGATAGAGCAGAGGCTTTGGATCCTGGCTGATTCGGTTCAAATAAGCCCCTTGGGAGGCTACGTGCTACTACATGCATGGTTCAGCCACTCTTTATCTAAGAAGTGAAGGTGATCATCTTGATGCCAGAGGGTGAAATTGTACAGAAAACCTCCTCAGCATTAGGATGAGTGCTCAGTCCAGCCGTTCCTGGGATGCTAGGTAGTAGATAATGAGGTTTAGTTGGGAGCAAATTTTCTTGAACCAATTTGCTTTCTCTCTGGAAAGGGAAGTCAAACATCTGGAGCAGTGGTTCTCAACTTGGAGTCAATTTTGAACCCCACCCCCCAGGGGACATTTGGCAATGTCCGGAGACATTTCTCATTGTCATAATTGAGGAGGGGATTGCTACCGGCATCTAGTGGGTAGAGTCCAAGGATGCTGCTAAACATCCTACAATGATCAGGACAGTCTCTTAGAATAAAGAATTCTCTGGCTCCAAATATCAATAGTGCCAACATTGAAAAACCCTGGTCTGGCCCAAAGCCAAGCCTTTATTGCTCTCTCCACAGTTATCTAGTCTGTAAGCCAAGTGAACCCAACTGTACTTGCAGAGTTGTTCATGCTCTGAAGCAGCCAGTGGAAGGAAATGTTCAGTGGTGACTCAAATGTACTAGTTCAGGGCTGTTAACAATCTTTGTCTGAAGCTAGAGGAATTCATTTAGAATGTATTTATTGGTCACAGAGGACATCAAGTTTGGTGGTTGTATTAACATTTTGGTGGAGGGAAATCATGCCCTAAGTCACCTTGACAAACAAGAGAAGTATTTCTCTAAATGCAGAATGGAATTCTTATTGGGGAAAAATCAGTGCAGTTTACAGGTCATGGAAATGACTTGAAGGCCATTGAGGCCTAAAATTTACACACAGCCTATGGTCAGGACTATGAGATACTGGGATTGAGACAAGCCTCCAGTGTCCCTCAAAGGGAGCAAAGCCATTGTAAACCACTCAGTATAGGGCTTTGCATTTTAAAAGAGATGGAGAAATCCATAGAAAAGCCACAACAATAGCTGGAAAATAAAGAGGGGTCTGAAAACAGGCAAAGGAGTCTGGGTTTTTTAATGCGGAAAAGAGAGAACTGAGTGTGCAAGAGGTTTTTGAACAAGAAAGATTATCACAAGGGGAAAAATAGCCAGCTGTTTTCCATCTCCATGGAGGAGCAAATTATAGGAAATGGGCTGAGATTGCAGCACAATGGTGGCTGTGAATACGAAAGCATTTCCTAATTGGACCCTGGAACAGACTTCAGAGGAAAACAGTTCAATTCTCATTACTCAAGTTTGCTAAAAATAGGTTAAGTATTGACCTGACCCCAGATGGGGGGACTATATACGATGACTTCTTGAGCCCCCTGGTTTTACCATTCTTTTTGCCTGTGTCCTCACAAGGCACCGCTAATTCGCTAATGGGTGACACATTCAGTCATTTCATTCTATGGCCTATGTAAGCTCGTTTCCTAAACCACCCATTTGATGGATTTTGATTGATTATATTGTTAAATTGACCTGTGGTTTTCAGAGTCATTTTGACGTAGCCTGTAATGTCTTAACATTTGTTTTACTCATTGAGCTTGGACATTAACGCATAAATTATATTACGCTTGTGGGTCATCAAGTTGGCCTCGCATTGATCATAATGCTCAGAGCTCAGTTCTCCGAGTCGCTGGCTATACCAATACACATTTCGACATAACCTGAACCAGCCATTCAGACCAGAGGAAACGAGGTGAGGAAATAGTCCCACACTTGCAATTTGCTCCAGGGGTGTACTTTTTGCATCCAGAATGTATCGTCGTGTTAATGTCGAAGCCAACGTCTGAGTTGGAACGCGGCAGGTTGCGGGGCTGGAGAAGAAGATGGGATCCTGCTGTTTCTAGGTTTGCACAGAAATGAGTCCGTTCCATTTTCAAGTGAATTTACGGAATTACTGATAGAAAAGGAGTCAATCCATGAAAGCCCCGCGTCATGCACTGAGGGAGCATCCAGTTACTGTGTTTCTTTGAGCTCTCCTAGGCATGTACTTAACTTTTTAAAATGCTTACACCCTAAGTGGGAGCAGGAGTGTAGACTGACTTCGTTATTCACTGAGGTTTTAGCTTCTCTGCTAAAAAATGTAACTCTGCGAATGCTCCCAGTAGAGCACCAGTAACCAGTAGTTCCCTGGTGTTCTTAAAAGATACAAAAAACTGGGATCCCTGGGTGGCGCAGCGGTTTGGCGCCTGCCTTTGGCCCAGGGCGCGGTCCTGGATATCCGGGATCGAATCCCACGTCGGGCTCCCGGAGCATGGAGCCTGCTTCTCCCTCTGCCTGTGTCTCTGCCTCTCTCTCTCTCTCTCACTGTGTGCCTATCATAAATAAATAAATAAATAAAAGTTTAAAAAAAAAAGATACAAAAAACTAGCAAAATCATTGACGTGGATACGAAATGGTGCATACAGTGAGAAGTAAATCAAAGCAGAATTCTATACAAAGTCTTCTCGATCTGTTTTCTTTTCTCCCCTGTGGCCTGCCACCAATCCTCCTCCTCCTCGTCCTTTGATAATACAGCCTCTGAGTTTTAGTCAGACACATAACTATTTCACTAACGACTAAATTTTCCAGCATCCCTTGCACCTAAATGAGATACAGAATAATTTTCAACTGATGGAATGTGGGCAAGTGATTTGGGCGGATGTGATGTGCACCATTTAGGGTCCATGACCTCAAAGGATAACATAACATCACCCTCCACATCTTTCTTCTGCCCTTCCTATATGATGGGATACAGATGTGATGGCAGGACCTGGAGCAGCCATCTTCGACTATGAGACGGAAGTCAAAGACCTCTGTTGAGGATAAAGGAGAATCATGATGGAAGAAACTTGGATTTCCATTACCATGGAGCCACCACAGTAGCTTTAGACTATTTACACTTTGAATGTTACAGGACAGAAAACAAACTTCCTTTTGTTTAAGCTACCATTATTTTGATTTTTGTAACAGTGGCCAAACAGGTATCCTAACCCTAAATCTTTGAGCAACAGAAACTTAACTTTTTAGTAATTTAAGTACTTTTGCATTCAGTGAAAAGTACACACTTTGAGATAAACAGTACAAACACATACGTACACACACACACACAAACACAATGACACTTGAAATGTATTAACTAGGAACTCCATGAAGATCCCCAAAGAACTGATTGTAAACAACTCATACCATACTCTGCAATGTGAACCACATATAAAGTGCTTTATGTTTTTATATATAATGAACTAACAGAATGAATGGAAATGAGCTTTCTAGTGACATGGTAAAGAGCACACGGTGTGTGAGCCCAGCTGAATGAGCAGGCTTAACCTGTGAGTATCCAGTTACCCTTCTGTATAAAAGAGGTAACAACTTTTCTATATCATGTGATATCTATATCACATGAGATCATACAGGTTAAGCACTTAGAATCCTGACTGGCATGTCAGCACTGAATAAATTTTCACTTCTGCTATGATTATTAGTTCCTCTTCACTGACTGGTCATGATAACACTAAAGAAATGTGGCTAAGAGAACAGTTCTAGATTGCTCCTGACCTACTTGTATGTTTTGTACACAATCTTGTCTAAAACATCTGATCCAAATTGTTTATTTTTGGCCTTGAAAGAGTGAGTCCCAATCTTTGTTCTTGCACATGGGCCAGGTACTATCTCGTGATATTACTGTAAATTGATTTCTAAAGGAAACTTGAACAATCACAACAAAAGTTTAGATATAAACTTTCTAATAGCCACAGTCTTTCTCATTGGAGCCATTTTACCTGGGTTCTCTTTGCTGTGGACAAAGTTGTAATTATCTCTTGTTCATCCTGGTGACAACGGGGGCTTAGAGGGGCAGATCTACTGAGAAATGAACTCAGTTTAACCTTCACTTGGTCAGGCCCCTGTGAAGGCTCCAAGGGTTGCCCTCTAAGCTTGCATGAGCCCAATATAGGGGACACAGAGCTGATTCCAGATCAGAGGTCACACCCTTGTCCTGGTGTGATGCTGGGGTTTCAGGTGGGGTTAGCTGGCTGCTTGAACCATATTCACATCCACCCAGCACCTAGGTCCCACCTGGCCCCACTGGGCCTCATGGCACATTCCAATGCTATCTTTGATCCTTAGAAGAAAGGTTTGAACTAGATGTTGCTCCTGTCTCTGCTCAGAAGCTATTGTGGCCAGGCTTCATGGCTACCCCAGGATGGGTAGGGGCATGGGAGTGGCAAGGACCTGGCCAAGTTGGACCAGTTGCTGTGGCAGCTGCTTTCAAAGACACTGTTTGAGCAAGACCGTGTAAGAAGACCTGGCAGGAGGAGCATTGCCAACAAAAGATTCTGAAATAAAAAGGAACTTTTCCAAACCATGAATATTTAGAAAAAAAATAATAACCACGGAAAAAGACAATTAACTTCCTATTCTCTATAGATAACCATTTTTACAACGCTATTATCCTATGGAGAGGTAGAAGAGTATGCAATCAAGACTCTGGGGGAAAATAATATTATCAAGGTAACCCAGGTAGCCAATTAATAAACATTGTTATTTTAATGGATATTTTAATGGATATTTGTAGTGTTTGTGGGATGTGTCAGCATTTTAAATTTTGTCATTACTCATTTCATGCCTTTGTTTGTACTTATAATTCTGTACTCTCCCTTAAAGACGGTCTCCAAAATTGGGTGAGCTGAAGGATCTGTAACACCTGAATTTTCCTTCCAGGAATTTATACCACTTTGGTAAGAAGAGAAATTTCTGGGCAATGCCGTTAATCAGCCTCCAGGAGCAGGAACTTGGGCATCCTTAGAAAATTAGTTGATGCTCAGGTTGGGGTGTGTTATTATGAGTGTTTCTGATTAACCTCCAAGCGGCTATAAGAGTGAGCTCTGTATTTCTTTTTGATCCTTTGCAATTCTCTAAACATCATGAATGTGTACCGATATTTCCTGTCTAAATGGACCTCAAAAATCAAGAATATATTTTCTTTCATTTTTGGCCTTTCTATCCTCAGAAAGAAAGTATCCCCAGTTGGGCATACTCTATGGCACTGAGCATGGTGACCATGAACTCCCTTCTGACCCTGTCTGGGAAAAGTCACAATCCCATTGTCTACATGCCCCTCCATTGTTCTCCGGCTCCATAAAGAGTTGTTGATTAGACTAGAATAGTCCTATTTCTAAACCAAGCATAATGAATAGGCTGAAGATCTATGGTGATGATCTTTGCTAATTTTATCATATTCCCTTTCCTTGGAAAAGATGCCAGAGAGGGTGTAGGGGGAAGTGAGGATGGGCAAAAGCAGAGGGAAGGATGATGCCTACTTGGTGTGGATGGTAGATGCAGTCACAAAAGTGTGCAACTCCCCATTACTGTGACCCAGTCTATAACACAGAAACTTTCACTTGAGTACCCCACATCCAGGCTTGTTACCCCATCCCAAGCATAATCTCTATGCAAGAGCCAGAGTTATTTTTTATAATCAGATCATACCACCCTTTTGCTTAAAATCCTCAAATGGCTGTGTTACAATGAAAATAAAAGCCAGACTCTGTATTATGCCTACAGGACCTTCCACCATGTGGTGTCTGCTTCTGCTTTTGTTACTACCTACTGTCTGCCATGATGACATCATCCCCTACTCCTCCCATCCCCAGGCCTTTCCATGGTTTAGCCTTCCTCCTCTCCTTCCTTCCTCTTCCTCCTCTCTCCTCTTTCTTTTCTTTCTTTGTATATGACAGCTTTATTGAGATGTAATTCACGTACCATAAAATTCACCTATGTAAAGCATGCAATTGGTTTTTCATATACTCACAGGGTTGTGCGACAAGCACTACATCAATTTTAAAACCTATTCATCACTCTGAAAAGAAACTGTGTCATGAGCAATTACTCTCTATTTTCCTGACAGCCCTACACAACCACTGGTCTACTTTCTATCTTTATAGATTTGCCTACTCTGGGCATCTCATATAGAGGGAATTATATAGCATCTGGCCTTTTATGCCTGGCTTCTCTCACCTGGCATTATGTTTTCAAGTTTCATTCATGTTGTGGCATTTGTCAGTACTTTATTCCTCTTTATAGCTGAATACTACTCTATTATATGGATATACATCCATTTATCCATTCATCAATCAATAGGCATTTTGATTGTCTATTTCTTGGCTGTTATGACTGTTGTGCCCAAGATAGCAAATCCGAGAAACCACTGAGGAGCCGACACCGATGCAAACACACGAGGGTTTATTTACAAGCTCGAGCCTGGGTCCAAGTATACCCGACGCAGCAGAGCAGGGACTTGGACCCCGAGACTAAGAGGCTTAGCAACTTTATAGGGGCCAGTGGCCAGTGGGATACGCAGGAAGTTGCACAGTCATGCTGGTCCACTGAGCCGGATTTCCAGTTAGGGTGTGCCCTGGGCTTGACTAGAGTGGGGCAGTGCCCTAAGTAATAAGCAGGCAGCACAAGGCGAGTGCAGCACAAAGTAGAGTCAGTCCTGCTCTGCTTGTCCAGGGGTAGGGGATTTTGTTCAATTTCCTGGGTCCCACAATGACATTGTTGCTGTGAACATTTATGTATGCTTTCTTGTGTGGACATAGGTCTTCAATTCTCTTGGATGAATACCTAGGATAGGAATTGCTGAATTGTATAACTCTAGGTTTAACATTTTGAGTAACTGTCAGACCCTTTTCCAAAGTGGCTCAGCAACCAACTTAGCAACCAATGTATAAGGGTTACAATTTCTCCACATCCTTATCAACACTTATCATGTCATTATTATTACTATTATAGTAATCATAGTATGAAATAATTGAGGGTTTGATTAGGGTTTCCATGATAGCTAACGAGGTTGTGCACTTTTTGGCCATTTGTATAACTTTTTTTGAGAAAGGTTTATTCAGATCCATTTTGTAATTGGGTTGTTTGTCGTTATGTTGTTCAGTTGTGAGAGGTTTTTTTTTTTTTAAGATTTTATTTATTTATTCATGAGAGACACAGAGAGAGAGAGAGAGGGGGGCAGAGACACAGGCAGAGGGAGAAGCAGGCTCCATGCAGGGAGCCCGACACGGGACTCAACCTCACGTCTCCAGGATCAGGCCCTGGGCTGAAAGTGTCACTAAACCACTGAGCCACCTGGGCTGTCCAGTTGTGAGAGTTTTTATTTATTTATTTATTTATTTATTTTAATTTTTATTTATTTATGATAGTCACACAGAGAGAGAGAGAGAGAGGCAGAGAGACATAGGCAGAGGGAGAAGCAGGCTCCATGCACCGGGAGCCTGATGTGGGATTCGATCCTGGGTCTCCAAGATCGCGCCCCAGGCCAAAGGCAGGCGGTAAACCGCTGCGCCACCCAGGGATCCCGAGAGTTTTTAAATATACTATAGATATTTGACCCATATCAGATATATAATTTGCAAATATTTTCTGTCATTCTATGGATTGCCTTTTCATCTGATAGAAATACCATATGATCCAGTAATCTACTTCTAGGTATATATCCAAACAAAATTAAAAAATCACTATCTTAAAGATATATTTCATTACCATGTTCATTACAGCATTATTCACAATAGCCAAGATACGGAAACAATCTAAGTATCCATCGAAAGATGAATGAATAAAGAAACTGTGGGTGTATAAATACACATATAGACATACATATAGTGGAATATTATTCAGCCTTGAAGAAGGAGGAAATTCTTTTGTTTGCAACAACATGAGTGACCCTGGAAGACATTATACTAAGTGAAATAAGTTAGGCACCAAAAGACAAATACTTCATGATTTCATTTCTATGTGCAATCTTAAAAAAGAAAAAGAAAGAAAGAAAGAAAGAAAGAAAGAAAGAAAGAAAGAAAGAAAGAAAGAAAGAAAGAAAGAAAGAAAAAAGAGAAAAAGAAAAAGTTGAAAAAAAGTTTATCTTATTGTCACAGAGTGCAGAATAGTGATTTCCAGGGGCTGAGAGGTTAAGGGGAGTAGAGATGTTGGTCAGTGGGTACAGATTTTCAGTTATATGATGAATGAAAAAGTTCTGGAGACCCAGTGTACAGCATGGTGTGTATAGTTAATAATAATGTATTATGTACTTGAAAACGGCTAAGAATGTAGATCTAAAATGCTTTCCCCACACACACACAAATGGTAATGATGTGAAATGATAGATGTGTTCATTAGCCTGATTATGATAATCATTCCATAATGCATATGTATATCGAACATCAAGTTGGGGCACCTGGGTGGCTCAGTCAGTTGGGCATCTGACTCAGGATCTCCGGGTCCTGGGATCAAGTCCCATGTTGGGCTCCTGCTCAGCTCCTTTTCTCCCTGCCCCTCCTCCACTCTCTAAAATAAATAAATAAATCTAAAAAACCCTACATCATCCTGTATATACAATTTTTATTTGTCCAATGGACCATGGTAAAGCTAGGGGAAAAAAGAGAAAATCCTCATCATTTAGAAACTGTCATAGTTATTGATTCAGAAAGAATCATCAGTTGGATTCTAAAATTAGTCAGTGAAAGTTTGATGAGGAAGTACCTGCCACAAATTACTTATTAATTACAAAGATAAAAGTAGTTATTTTATAATAAAGAAATCTGGTCATCACTATCAAAGTTAATACCACAAGGATCAGAATTGACATGATGTGTCCTATAACATGCAGTGAAAAGACACAGTATTACTTCTGTGTTCTGTTCCTGCCAAAGATACATTACCTGAATCTAATTATGAGGAATCTCAGAAAACCGGAACTGAGGAACATTCTACAACGTAACTGGTCAATACTCTTAAAACATGTCAGGGCCATGACACAGAATCTGAGGAACACTAACAGATTGAAGGACACTAAAGAAACATGGTAACTAATGTCACTTGCCACTCTGGACTGGAGCCTGGACCAGAAAAATAATTTTTTTTTAAAATAAATTGTTTTTGCTGCAAAGGAAATTATTGGGACAACTGGTGAAATTCAAATAAGGACTGTACAGAAAAAATAATATGGTATCAGTTTCAACTTGCAAATATGAAAACTGTACTGTAAGATAATATCTTCATTCTTGGGAAACATACGCCACAGTATTTAGGAGTAAAGGAGCATCGTGTCTGAACGTACTCTCCCATGGTTCAGAAAAAAGTAGTACACGTACATGCAGGCACATACAAAGGCAGAATTTCAAAAACAATTAGTAATTGTTCACAGTTGGGCAATCTAGAGGAAGAGCATACAGGATCTTTGAATTCTTCCTGCAACTTTTCTTTAAGTTTGAAATCATTTCAAGACAAAAATTCCCAAAACTAAAATGAAGATATCTCCCGAATCCCATACAGGGATCTCCCCCTTGGTGTCTTCCACAGTGGGTGGGACATGCATAATTACTTAGTAAAAGTAATTATTTAGTAAAATTACTTGGTAAAAATGGGCAGATCAATTAATTGGCAATCAGAGTGCTTTATTCATTCTCTTTTGAGTTTTATTATTTTTAAAAAGCAGCTACAGTATCATTTTTAATTTATTAATTAGATCCTGGGATAAACAAAGATCGTCCAGGGACAAAAAGGAAGCAAAAATTTGTCAATGGTTGACTGTAGGCTGGAACTGAACAGTCCCCAACACCAACCAGTTGTTGCTCTGGTGGAGTTTATTGTACCTGGGGTACAACAGAGTCACACCCCCGAGATTACAGGGAGGGGGTGGGGGAAGATTTGGTGGTGGAAAAGAAATTTGAGAAACTTACCCCATTTGGGTGATGGTGGAAAGGTAATTTGAGAACATAAACCAGTGTGAGACTATTATATTGTTAATAATACCGTTATGGACTCTGGCGATGGTTAACACCAAAATGAACGAGTGCTATTTTGCATAAAAAAATGTTTTTTAGAGAAAAAATAATATTTATTTGCAAGAAAAACAAAGCTCCATTGCTGGTTCAGGATGTGAGTATACGTATCTGTATATATTACATGTTTGTGTATATATGTATGGATCTGTGTATATGTGTGTGTATGTGTATGTTTGTGTGTATACATATGCGTAGGGTCATGAATTTTCCTCCATAAGGTCATAAAGCCAAACTGACCACTCTTTTGGCATACCCTCATTTGCACAAATCTGATCCTTCCGGGTTTTTCTTTTTAAAAGTAAAAAAAAGAGAGAGAAAACGAGATTAAGTACAGTATGGAAGCTTTTTGTCAATCTCTCAACTATAGCAGGATTGTAATCCACTGCCTTAAAGAATCCCTGAAACAACCCCTGAGAGGAAAGACACAGGGCAGCAGTTTCTTACTTTCTTATTACTTAAACTATTCAGAGTATAGGAGAAATTTTGAAAGACTGTTGTATAAAGCACCTCTTCCACATGCTTCCAGTTGCCCTCATTTAACTTTCTTCCCCCCCTAAGTCAACACTCCGATACTAGTTTTGAGTTGAGGCTCATATATATGTAAACCTGAATGTTGTGTTTCTATTTCCTTATCACATGGAACTTGTAATTATATAAGGTTTTTTTTCCTCCTGGATGGACCTTGAAGTCATTATGCTAGGTGAGATGAGCCAGAGAAACACAAATACCATATGATCTCACTTATATGTGGAATCTAAAAAACAAAGCCCCCAAACTCAGCAGCAGAAGAGGTCAGACTCCTGGTGACCAGAGGCAGGGGTGAGATGAGCGGCAATTGGAGGAAAGCAGCCAAAAGGTACAGATTTCCAGTTACAAGACAAAGAAGGACTATGGAGGGAACATAGGACATGATGTCTTCAGTCACCACTGTTATATGACTTATAGAGAAATGTTATGAAGAAACCAGATTCTAGCAGTTTTCTTTTTTCTTTTAAGATTTTATTTATTTATTCGTCACACACAGAGGCAGTGACACAGGCAGAGGGAGAAGCAGGCTCCCTGTGGGGAGCCGGATGCGAGACTCGATCCCAGGACCCCGGGATCACGCCCTGGGCCGAAGGCAGATGCTCAACCACTGAGCCACCGAGGTGTCCCAGATTCTACCATTTTTCATCACAAGGGGACATTTTTCTTCCTTCTCTTTTTATTGTATCTCCATGAGATGATGAATGGTAACCAAATCTCCTGCAGTACTCATTTCGCAATATACATAAATCAAGCCAGCATGCTGTACACTTCAAGTGTATACAGTGGTGTACATCAACTACTTCTCAACAAAACTGGAAAAAAAAAACCCACTTTTTCTAGTATGTCAAAAACAAATCAAGGAGCTGTTCTGTCGCTCATGGCTGGCCTTTTATATACACGATGGAATGAGAGTTTTAACTGGTTCCCTTTCCACCTCACATTTGTAACGCTGCCATTACAGCCTCTACTTCAAATCCAGTTCTAAAACTGTTAGAGGTTCTCTCTGCCCTGACCGGTGGGTGGTCTGGACCCCTCAGAAAAGGCTGTGCTTGGATCAGACTTTATTCTTCTGTTGAGACCCACACTCTTCTTCATGGGGCCACAGCTCAAAGAGCTCCTGAGAACGCGAGGAGGCCACCATCCCTTCCCCTGGAATGCTGGTGACAGTCCCTCCTTTTCATCAGGAAGTTGTGAATTCCTGTTGATTCTGTAGCACCTGGGAGTTGGGGGGAAGTGGATGAGTGAGGGGAAGAGAATGTCTGGCCCATGTTATTCTATCTGCCCAGCTCCTCACCACCAAAGTCACAAAGGAGCATGTTCAGAGGGCTTTTTCTTGGGGGGTCGGGAGACGGCAGTGATGACAAGCTCTAGGAACACAACCCGACTATGGAAATTTTGCTTTTAAGATTCTTGAGAGAGGGTTTGATTTTTAGTTCTTGCTTTCACAGAAAAACTCCTCAGAGGAGCTTTTTAAAATCACAGGGTCATGAAATCCATGTAGTGGGCTACAACCCAATTTTTTAAAAATGTCATAGATTATGTTAGAATAAACAATATCAAAGTGTCGTTAAGCATGGACTCAAGTCAGACTTGTTGAATTTTAAACATCACAGTGCGACCATTGTGGCCTGGGGCAAATTTCTTAATTTTCCCATGCCTCAGTTTCCTTATCTGAATGAGAGTAGATACATATTGTAGAGTTATTATAAGGATTAAATGTGTTAATATGTGTAAAGCACTCACTTACTTGTGGGTCAGTTGAGGACTGGCTAATTGAGGTCAGGCAGCTTTGCCTCACACTACGGGTTCCCCTAAGCTTGGCTCCTCACTGCTGGGCCTGCGGTTGCTCCACAGAAGCTTCCAAAGCCCAGGGGCAACCGCAAGATGTCAGGGCTCCTAGAAGATTAGTTTGGCCTTTGTCAGTTTTTGAATGCCCCAGAGGACAACTCTGTTGTTCAAGAAAGGTATGCTTTGGGGCTACTTATTTTTGTAAGCCATATTTGATTTATTGGAGTAACAAATTTAGAATCCTACTTCTTCCTTCAAGTTTTTAAGTCACTTTTACAAATCTTATAATGTGATTTCCAAGGGAAATTCTAACCACTGGTTTTAAGGAGAGGCTTTGATTAAGGGTTGGTTCTGCTTAGACTTGGTTCACTAAACAACTTTAAAGGTTTTTAACTACATTTATAAATTTAATATATTTGATTTGCTTTTCAATGACAGCTAATACAGCCCTTACCATGTCCAGAAACTGTTCTAAACAATTTACATCACCAACTCCTGTAATTCTCACAGAAATTCCAGCAGAGGGATCCCTAGGTGGCGCAGCGGTTTGGCCAAAAAAAAAAAAAAAAAAAAAGAAATTCCAGCAGATAACTCATATTATTAACATCCTTGTCTTAAATACAGGAAAACTGAGGGACACCTGGGTGGCTCAGTGGTTGAGCGTCTGCCTTTGGCTCAGGTCATGATCCCGGGGTTCTGGGATCGAGTCCTGCATCAGGCAGCCTGCTTCTCCCTCTGCCTGTGTCTCTGCCTCTCTCTGTGTGTCTCTCATGAATAAATAAATAAAATCTTTTTAAAATACATATATATATATATATATACATACATATATAAATACACACAGGAAACCTGAGGTACAGAGGGTTAAAGGGTAATTCTCACAAGGTCATTATTATTAGCTAATAATATCTGAATTGCTTTGTGAGCCATAGTTTGGCTCCAGAATCTAGGTTTTGGCTCTTACCCTCTGTGTTAATTAACGAACTATGAATTAATTGACTAAAAAAAAAAAAAAAAAAAACAAATTAAAAAAACCTATTTTAGTCATCCTTGTAAAACCAATAAAATTAAACTTATAAATGTAGTGTAACCAGTTGAAAATTTTGTCATCAATTACAAAATTAGTTTTGTAAGCCTCTTACAAAAGTCTCTGAGTATATCATTGTGTGTTCCAACATGCCAAATCCATTTAAACTTGACAAGTACTACATATCACAAGTATTAAAGTATCAAATACACACAGATTATTTCCAAATTTAACATTAAAAAAAACGATACTGTGGTCTGATTTATTTCATGTCTGTAATTAATTCTAAACCTTCCCTGGATTGAAGACATTTCACCACTAAGGAAACAATCATGCTGTCCCAGGCTGTCTCGAAAGAGTGTCAAGGAGGAGGGCACACCCCCAGTGGATGGGGCTGAATGTCTCAATAAGGTCTGATAATCAACCATTGGGTTTGGCCAAATGGAGGTCATGGTGACCTTGATAAGAGTAGGTTTTCCTGGTTTGATGGGATGAAAGTGTAAGTAAAAGGGTTCAGGAGAGACATGTTGGAAACAATGAGGGTGAGGAGGCAACTTTTTTTGCTGTTAAGCGGAACTGAAACTGGCACAATTGCTAGAGGGGGATGTGGAGTCAAGGAAGATTGTTTTTAAACAAATATGGAATATATTGTGTATCAGCTGATAGAAATGATTCCAGTGAGCAAGGGTGGGAAAGTATAAATTCAGGAGAAAGAAAGCAGATGATATCCAAGTATACAGAAGAGAAGATTCTAGAGTTGGATCATGATGACTGGAAGGAAAGAAGAACAAAAGGACATAGATGCTGAGATGTGGAATCTATAGAAGCTTCTCCTGAGAGCTTCTGTTTTCTCAGGAAAATAGGTAACGAGGTCATCTGTGCAGAGTGATGGGGAAGTGGATGGGGGAGTTTTGAGGGGAAGGAAGATGTGAAATGGTCCTTCAGGGAAGCAGGACAACGCGGTGGGATTGCCCATGAGCATGAAGGGCCACTGGCCTATGAAGAGGATTAATGCCTTGGGACTGGATGAGGACACTAGGGAATGAGTGCAGACAGGAGAGAGGACAAGGTTGAGGACCAAGCCTGGTGGGAAGAGCTTCCTGTGGAGAGAGGAAGACCATCCAATCTGTGAGAGACATTACAAACCCAGTGAACCACTGGGATCAGAGTCTCCACTCCTCCAAATGCAGTTAATGATCGACCACTTTCTTACTAAGAGGATCAAGTTTAGTGACTTACTACTCAGATATAAAAATGCTTCAGGTGAAAAAAAAAAATGCTTCAGGTGAGACATATTCCCTCACCAAAATGGAAGTCTGGTGCCTGCTCCCTTCCAAGACTATTTATTACCCATGTTTCTAGAGTCAAAGCCACAAGGGCCTTCAAAATAAAGCCAGACATAACAATAGCTATTCACATTTCAGGAGCCATGACTACATCAGGTTTCACAAGTCACTTGACAAGTGGTGGCTTCCAGTGACAAGTTTTGGGAGACTATCATGAGAAGCAATACACTAAAATTTTAATATTTCCATTGAGGAGCTAGTTAAGAATAGGCAAATTGTATTCACTCATAGAAATAAAAAATTTCTGGTCGTCTTTCTAAACTAGATGCTCCTTAGAACAGTTGCTCCCTGTGGACCTTTCCTCAGATCAGTTATCCTGCCTCATCCCTAACCTATCCACATGGATACTCAGTTCACTCTGCCTTCCTTTCTCTGTCAGAGGCTTCTGCACTGCTGACATTTTGAACTAGATGATTCTTTGTTGGGAGAGGGCTGTCCTGTGTACTGTAGGGTGTTGAGCAGCATTCTTGGTCTCCTCCCACTAAATGCCAATAGCTCATTACCCTCCATCCTCACCCAAGTTGTGACAACCAAAAATGTCTCCAGACATTTCCAAAGGTCCCCTGTGGAGCAAATTGTTCCCTGGTTGAAAACCATTGTTTTATGAGGGTTGAAGAGAATGGGATCCATGGATAACTCAAATTAGAGCCTCATATGGACTAGTCCATGGTAACCCTGACAGCATAAATTAAGTCTCTGGCTGAAAAGGATGGGATCCGACAATCTCAGAGATAAGAAATTAGACACTTTCCTTTATGTCCAGAATGTACAATTACCTGCCTAATCCTGCTTTGAAAAGAAAAAAAAAGAAAAAAAACAAAGAACCTGTCACATTTCCGACCTTCTCACCAGTTGATGTGAAGATTCCTGGGATTAGTTATGAACTACAAGAAAGATATAATGCACAGAGTTTTAAAATCGGAAAAATGCAGAGAGAGAAAGGAAGAGAGCCCAGGAGAGAAGAGGACAGGAGGGAGCGGGGAGGGAGGGAGGAAGAGCTCAAATGCAAGGTAGGAGTTCAACCTCACACCAAGCTCAACTCTACCTCTGAGCTCTGTAGTTCACTTAAATACCAAGTCTCACTCCAGGATAGCAAAATAAGGTGTGTTAAAATCCAAATCACCCAGCTCCCCATTACCTAGAGGAGGAAGTTCAAACACCCTAGCCTGGTAATCAAGACCCAACACAACCTGGCCCCAAGAGTTTTAAGCTATTCCTGCTACAAGAACCCTCTTCTCAATTCCATCTGGTCCCCTTGCTTTTCTACAAAAACACCTTGCTAATTCCCATTCCTGGCTTTGGGGATGCACTTGGCTCCATCCACCTCTCAACTGTTTAACCTTCGGGGCCCCATCCCTCCCCATCTCTTCTGCTCACTGCTCATTCTAAGGCACCCAGGCCGGGATGGAGCACAAAAGCCACTAGCACTGCAGCACGTCCTGCGGACCAGATGCTGTTCTAAGCAACCTTTGCTTTGGATGCTGAGGAGGAATTCCTACTCCCAGTAGGAGCCCGTTTCTACCCTCACGGGATGAGCAGACCTCGAGGCCACCAGCCCGTGTCTGCTGGGTGAGAGGGGTTGAGAGGGGCATGTGTTCCCGTGGGCCCCCAGAGCAGAGCAGTGGTGCAGGGAAGAGAGTCTCCTGGCCAGCGGGGAGAGGGGGGGGGGGGGGGGGGGGGGGCGCGGGTAGAGCAACCTCTTAGCTGGGCCCTGGGCAGGGGTGGGGCGAGGAGGAGCCCAGCTCAGTGGCAGGGTGTGGGGGAAGGGCTGGTTGGCCCCCAGTGACCTTCGGGGCTCAAGAGAAGGGAAGAGGGGAAGAGGAAGCACATTTTAGCTGCTCCTGGCTCAAGGCTTCCTGAAGGCGGGGCGCTCCCTGGTGCAAGGCAAGCTGTCCTGGGGGGGCATACACCACCACGCACGCACATGCCCTGGTGCACGGCCAGCTGCCCTGGGTGGGGACACACACCTCCACACATGCACATGCCCTGGTCCGTGGCCAGCTGTCCTGGGGGAGGGGGTCACACCTCCACGCTCACACATGCCCTGGTGCGTGGCAAGCTGTCTTGGGGGGGAGCACACACCTCCACGCATGCACATGCCCTGGTGTGCAGCCAGCTGTCCTGGGGAGGGGCACACACCGCCATGCACGCACATGCCCTGGTGCGCGGCAAGCTGTCCTTAGAGGGGGCACACACCGCCACGCACGCACATGCCCTGGTGCACGGCCAGATGTCCTCAGGGGGACACACACCTCCACGCACACACATGCTCTGGTCCGTGGCCAGCTGTCCTGGGGGGGGGGGGGGCTCACACCTCCACGCATGCACATACCCTGGTGTGCAGCCAGCTGTCCTGGGAGGGCACACACCGCCACGCACGCACATGTCCCCCATAGCCCGGGCTGCAGCTCGCAGCACTGGAACCACTAGGGGCTCCGTCCCCAAATCCTTCTGGAGGTTGGAAAGGAGCCTTTGATTCATATGTTGAGACTCTGGCTTCATAGTTACTCCATTTCCCCAGCTTGGAACCAAACTCTCTGAAGAGCTGGCCAAAAACCTTGGCCCGCAGGAACCTCTCTGGCGTTTCTGGCTTCCACAGCAGGGTTCGCTTTAATTCTAAACTGTTGGTTGAATACAGAACCGGCTCTCCTTTAGCTTCCTTTCCTCTCTCCTCATTTTCCGTTTCCGCTTCTCCCTGTCTCCTTAGCGTCTGCTTAGTTATCAAAGAGCTGCAGTGCTGCTTTCGGAACGTTCTCAGGCCAGGCCCATGGAGTGAGCCCCAGGCCTGAGCCTTCTCCCCCAGCCCAGCAATGAAACCCTTCACCGGCATCGCTGGGGAAATGAATATTCTTCCCGGGGCCCCAGCAGCCGGCTGCGTGCATCTTCCCTGCCTTCCCCACATCGAGCGAGCGAGCGAGCGAGAGCTGCCAGAAAGCAGGCGCGGGCGGCCGGGGAGAGTTTCGGAACCAGGCCGCCGGGCTCGAACTCTCGGCCCTGGCCCTAGGCTGGGCCTGCTCCCGAGTTTTCCCATCTGTACAATGGAGACAACGGCAGCTCTCCCGGAGGCCTGCTAGGAGGAGCAAAGGAGACCATCTGTGTGCGAGGAGGAGAATGTTTTACTCATCGGGATTCCTCGGGGGAAGGGAGAACTGGGTTTGTCGAGAAAAATCCTTCGCTAAAGTGCTAGAAGTAGAAACCGAGATCCTTAGGGCCGTTGGTGGGTGGGACGCTCCCAGCGAGACAAAGGGAGGATTTTGTTTGCGACTCCAGAAAGGAAGTGCCCTCCCCCCCCCAGAGGGCGGAAACCCTGGGGCTCCCGCAGTGACCCCTCCCGGTGGCACCCCCTCCCTCCACCAAGATCTTGAGTCAGGTTTACCAATTCATGGAGTCCTTGAAGTCACGAGGAAAACGGAGAGGGGGCTGAGTGTGGTCTCCAGGGAGTGTGGGGCTAAGCGAAGGCCGCGTTTGGGGAAGGGAGGTTGGGGCAGAGGACACCTCAGGACAGGAGACGCAAGGACCCTCCTGGGAGGAGTGTGGGACCTTTGGAGGCCCCAAGCTCAGAACCAGATTTCCCAGGGGTAGGGGGCACCAACCGACAACCTGGTTAGGCAGGCAAGACATCATCCTGTATTATTATTATTGTTATTATTATTATTATTATTCCCAATTTGGTGCTTTCTGGGTCTTTCCTTGTTGACCTGCAGTCTCATCCAGACACTACTTCCTTCAGGAGGCGCTTTCTGATTTCTCAAAGGTGGATGAGAACCTTCGACTCTGAGCCTCTCCCATGTGTTCTCATCATAGGAGTTTTCACCCTGAGATAAACTGCTTATCTGGGTATCTGGCCTCTTACTAGACTGCACCCCATTTGGTCAGAGCTAAATCTTAGACACTCCTGTGTTCCTGGACCTGGCACTGCATCTTACACATCACAGGTTCTCATTATGTGTTCAGTACACGAGAATATGGAGAAAAAGCAGTCTTTGGTATCCTGGTTCAGATTCCCAGTTCCAAGATTTAAAATCTGTGCAACTCTGGGCATGTTACTTAACCTCTCTGAGGTTCATTCATCTCCTCTGTAAATAAGATGGAAGGTGCAGGGTCAGGGGGAAGATGGAACGGTAGGATATGTAGAAAGGGGTGCCTGGCCACCATCAACGCTCAGCAGATGCTTGTTCCTCAGCTTAGTCTCTCATATTTGGCCTGACCCTTCCATGCACACATCCCTACCAAGTCCAAGCCCTCAGTACCTTACAAACTCCTCCTATCTCCTTATTTCACACTGTTTCTCCTGCAGGCATCAAGCTCTTCTTCTGTATCAGACAATCTTTCAAACTAAGAGTCAGCCAGCTACAGCCGTTGGGCCACATCTAGCCTGGCACCTGTTTTTGGACTGTCGACAAACTAAGAAAAGTTTTTACATTTTAAAAATGGTTGAGGGGAAATAGAAGAATATTTCACAATATACTTAAAATCTATTGGAAATTCACATTTCGATGTCCATCAATCAGTGCCTGTGGGCCCACAAACACACTCATCCCTTTCCCTGTTGTCTGTGGCCGTGTTTGTACTACGGTGGCGGGGTAGTGTGACAGATTCTGTATGACCCACAAAGCCACAAAAATTTCCCACCTGACCCTTTATTGACAAAACTGGCAGATCCACATTCTAAGCAGTTTTCAGAATGATGAATCTTAAGTCCTCCCTACTGTGGTATGAAGTCAATATGATCACCGCCCTCATGTTTGCAGTCAAGGAGCATGAGAGGAGAAAGAGAGTCACACACCCCAGGTAACACGGCTTGTAAATCAAGCAGGGATCAAACGCTGCTCTGAAGTGAGAAGGTGACCAGGACGAGTGTAGGCAGCCTCTACACCCTGCTGGGGAGCCTGGCCTCAATGGTTCTCAAGCAGGGAGTCCTGTGATGAAGTGAAACCTTATGGTGATCACTGTGGCCATTTAATTGGAGGAGAGGGGGAATGAGAGGAGTAGCAGAGAGTAGGCTTAATGAATACGGACACTGGAGCTCAGCCCCCCAGGCCTGGTTGCAGGCAGCCGCTTGTCTGTGGGACCCTGGGCGACTTACCCACTTCTCTCTGCCTGATTTCCCCTGCTCTCCCATGCGGAGAATACTAGAATCTAGACTCTCACCTATGGGGTCATTGTGAAGATTGGAACAGAAACTTTTGTCTTCTTAGTCTGTCTTTGAGGCCCATAGCAGCCTCTAGACGTCAACCACGGTTATGCCTATTATTCATTGCAACAAGAAGCTGCTGTTCCCTCTTTTCCAGGCATTATTCCGAGCAATCAAGATACAAAAAGGAAGAAAGACGAAATCATCAGACCTGCCTCCTACATATAAGGAGCACATGGTCCGCTGGCCAGGACGGGACACTAAGTCAGCACCTGGGAGTGGGTCACAGGAGCTATGATGGCCTATCACGGGCAGCAGAGCCAGGAAGCGCCTCACTCTGGCTCTCCCTTCCGCGGCTCAGACTCCTGCTCCTTCCAGAACACACCAGGCGTCCAGCCGGGTTTGCCCCACGCACTCGTGTGAGCCTGAATGGGGAATAATACGAGCACGGGCAGTTGTCCAGCGCCCTGGCATGGAGCTGCGTCTGCAAGCCTGTAAAGTACAAATCAGTCCAGGGTACAAGGCCCCTGGGAGCACCCGGGCCGGAGAATGACTTGGCCACTTCCACCTGCCAAATCACAAAACAACAAATTCACAGGAAGGGCTATTGATGCTGAGAAAGCCTATCAGGCTCCAACCTGGAAACGTATGTTTGTCTTACTACTGTGCCTTTGAGGTACAGCAAGAATCCAGGGCAATTAGGAATTTCGTCATACAATACCAGCATCTCTTGCTTGTCTTAGTTGTTTTTTTTTTTTAACTACCATTTATTAGTTTCTGATTTGTTATTTATAAGTGTACATTTATGTGTGCACGTGAAGCTCTGCATAGAGAAAAAGGTTGGAAAGATACACTAGTGGCTTTCAACTAGGTTGGGGGCAGAGCCACCGGAATGTGAAAGAGGAAAGGAGGGGCTGTTTATTAGTATCGCCTAACTTTCTTTCCCCAAAATCTTCATACTTGCCTTTCCCCCTCCAGCACAGTACTTTCAGCACATGCATATTTTAAAAGCTCCAGAAATAATCCCCATGTATGCCTGTCCTTTCCACTTCCAACATCTGCCTGATTTTGAATCATTAATTTACATCAAACGTTAGCAGTAATTAGATCTGAGTATTGGCATTATAATTTTTAAAAAATTCATCTTTTTGACTTGTTGGTGTTACTAAAATTCTACCATGAACACATAGACTAGCAGTTAAGTGTGTTGCTTCTGGAATCAAACTATTGAAATTCAAACCTAGCCATGGCAGGTCACTGTCCTCAGTGATTTCATCAGTAAGAGGAGAAAAATACTAACAGCTATCAAATTGAGTTGTTGTGAGAAGCAAACGGCTTAATATAGTTCTTAAAACAGCACCTGGCACCTATGCTATTCAGTGTGTTAATAAGCACCATTATTAAAACATAAGAAAAAATTAACAATACACTTTTTAAAAAGATTTTATTTATTTATTCATGAGAGACACAAAGAGAGAGAGAGAGGCAGAGACACAGGTAGAGGGAGAAGCAGGCCCCACACAGGGAGCCCGACGTGGGACTCGATCCCAGGTCTCCGGGATCAGGCCCTAGGCTGAAGAAGGCTCTAAACCACTGAGCCACCCCGGCTGCCCAACAATACTTTTTTTTATTTAAAACATTATTTTAATTTTTTGAGTAGGCTCCATGCCCAGTGTGGGGCTCACACTCATGACCCTGAGATCAAGAGTCATAAGCTTGGGACACCTGGGTGGCTCAGCAGTTGAGTGTCTGCCTTCAGCTCAGGACATGATCCTGAAGACCTAGGACTGAGTCCCACATCAGGTTCCTCGCAGGGAGCCTGCTTCTCCTTCTGCCTGTGTCTCTGCCTCTCTCTCTCTCTCTCTCTCTCTCTCTCTCTGTCTCTCATGAATAAATAAAACCTTTTAAACAAAAAAGAATCACTTGCTTTACCACTTGAATCAGTCAGGCACCCCAGCAATACATTTTCTTTTAAGTAGGCTCCATGCCCAATGCAGGGCTTGAACTCACAACTCTGAAGTCAAGACCTGAGCTGAGATCAAGAGTCAGATGCTATACAGACTGAGCCAGCCAGGCACCCCCCTCCCCGCCCCCGCAATACATTCTTAAATTATAGAAACTTAGTAAAATAAAAAACACAAAGAAGGGAAAATAAAGAATCCATGATGCTGGCATGTTTCTGAATACTATGGATGTTGGAGGGCAAGCCCATGTTCTATTCTTTCCATCTGTGAAATGGGAAGATAATAGACTCTACTGGGAGGGGAATACAGAGAGCTGTGAAAGGGATCTGTAAACTTCAAGTGGAATTAAAAAGTGAGGGATGGTTATTATTAGGAGTAGGATTACCACAGCATAAAAGAAAAGCCACATTGGCTGCAGGTCCTGAAGGCTGACAACAGCAGGAAGGAGATGGCTGGGCTTCCGCTTCCATCTCATTGGTTCCAGCACAGAAACCCCACCCTGGCTGGAAAGAGAAGATTGGGCCTTGTTGAAAGGTACCCCGACTATTCTCTTTTTTTTGTCAGATGTTAAAGGGTCCTCTCGGCTTCATATATGCATTTTTCCTTCTTCCTTTTCAATTCATTTTGCCTTTGACACCTCTGTATCATTACTTATTAGCAAGCTGCAGGCAATTTAATAGCTAATTTTCATTGATGCCAGGCTCTGTTCTAAGAGTTACTGTAGTAACTCATTTATCCTCCAAGCAACTGTTGGAGATACTTTTTTATTACCTCTGTTTTCCAGAGGAGGAAACTGAGGCATGGAAAAATTAAACAACCGGTATAGTCTGCAGGAAGTAGATCTAAGATTCAAACTCTTGCCGTCTGGCTGCAGACTGTTGATGCTCTTAGTCACTAGACCAGAACTCCTTTTAGACTTGATGACAATCAAGACAATTAGGGCAGAAGAGGCTCCAGGAAGACTACTCTACTGCAGTCCTCTCAGATCTCGAGTGACTACCCTGTGCAGAGGATTTGCTGAGACTGGGATATCTCAGAGCCCATATCTGCCCACTGACCTTGACCCCGAGAACCTTTCTGGGTCCACTAGCACTGGGGGAACCAGGAGAGGGGTCCGGGTGATCTGACTCCACAGCCCGTTCTGCTCATCATGAACCTAAACTGTCTTGAAAGGAGCGCAAATTGGTAAAGGGTTTTCAGAAACAAATGCTGAAGCAGGCTGCTGGTATTTGTGGAGACTCCACATTCAGGATCAGTTTCTATTTCATGCTTCAGGCAACTGGCAAATACGACTGCAAACACTCCAGTGTCCAGAAGCAAGTTGCCAAAGACCCTCTGTTTGAGGAAGCACACCCGGCCCTCACTGCTGGGGGAGCGGCCGAGACCATTTGATGCCAGGTGATGTCTGCTGCTCTGACAGTTCCTGGAATCCATTCCTCCAGGAGTTTGGACAACATATGCTCTGACGGTGGCCTTTCCTCTCCCAGAACATGATGTCACTCTCCAACCCTAAGCCTCAAATGGTTTGCAGATTTTCTGGGGTGACTATTTCCTGTGTTCTGAGATCCCAGGTGGTGAAAGCATTCTCCTTGAGAACTGTGGACAGCGTTTACATGGAAAGCTGCTTACATCAATTAGGACATGGCTGGTGGCAAGGAACAGAAAACACAGCCCGAGCTCAATACACAATAAAAGGGAATTTATTAGCTCATGTAACCGGATGGTCTCTGGAGAGATTTCAGATCAGGATGGATAGAGTGACTCAAATGTGTCACAAAGGACCCAGCTTTCTTTCTACCTCTTCTGTTTTCTTGATGTCAGGTTCATCCCAGGGTGGGTTCCCCTCAGAGGAGCATGAGGACTCCTGGAAGCCTCTGGGAGCATGCTTCCTTGCCCATTTCTAGTGGAAAGAGTAGCTGTCCCAAACCATTAAATGCAAGTCCTGGGCCTCTGATGGGGTCGTCTAAGGTCCAATGCCCACCCCTGAACCAACCACCATGGCCATAAGCAGACCGCAATTGTTTTCTTTTTTTTAAATTGGGGTGCATGTGCATGTGTGTGTGTGCACGTGTTTTAACTGAAACACGCTACTGTCTTGCTTCCATGAGTGGCTGCAGCCATGGGAAAAGGGGAGGGGAACTGGTCCTGACCAGGTGGGGTCACATCCACAACATTCCCCTCACACATAGAACTAAACAGAGGAGCACAGTCACTACCATGGTTGGAGGGTTAGAGGTCGGCAGTACAGGGCCAAGGAGGAGTGAGCAGGGAGCAGGACTATCATGAAAATACACAGAGCCTCCATAAACTGTGGGGCCTAGGGGACACTGGGAATGCTTTGACCCAAGAGAAATCAGATCCAAAGTGGTGTAAGAAAACAAAACCAACACCAAAGGTGGCTTAGGAAGGCAAGAGCCTTCAGGGATGAAAGGAAGAAGAAGGTCCATGGGGTGGGGTTGGGTGCTGTTGGTCAGCTGAGGTGAAGAGGTGGCCCTCCTGCTGCTGGAATGCCCTTAACCCCTCAGGTCTAGGGAGAACTAGCCCTGGCAGGCAGGTCTGGGGCTGTTGGTGCTCCAGGCCGGAGGCTAGACGGGGCTCACAAAGGCTGCCCCTCCAGGGACAAAGGGTGCTGCCCCCCGCTCTTCTGCAGGGTGCCTGGGTCCCTGACCTTCTCCTGACAATTTACTTGTAATTCATGCTTGATCTCCATCAGCTTCTTCTGGATGATATCCTAGGAGCTGGCATAGATCATCCTGCCCTTAGAGAGTAAAGACTGAGGGATCCAGAGGGTAAACAAAAGGCCCCCCTTCTTGCACTCCTGTATCTCCTCATTTACATCAGAGAGGACATAGTGACAGTCCTTGATCATCAATGTCTTGACAAAGGTGACACAAGGGTTGTTGCCTGCCTGGCCCACATCACCAGGAACTCCTGGCCCTCCTCCCTGAGGACCTTCTTATCCTCCTGGAGGTCTCAGAGCACCACCTTCTTGTGCTTCTTTACCTCCTTTGGCATTGATGGCTTGTGCACTTGCATATCAGGAAACCCTTGATACCATTAGAGACAGTCACAGCAGAGACTGTGTTTCTGGAAGTGAAGAGGAGATGGCAAGGAGAGCCAAAGAAGGCAGGAGCCACTGCACTGCCACCAGGACCCCTCAGGCCAGGATTGTTTTCAGTTGGTCCATCGACCCCTAGATCTAGAAAGTGAGCACCATGTCCACCCTAGTACATTGTTCCTTTGATTTCTCATGGGTTTTTCTGGAGTCACTAAAAATACCAAATATGGTTCAATAAACCAACATAGTAAATGGCAACTAGTCTTCTGGTTGGCCAAGTCAGAAACCTTGGAATCATTCTTGACTCCTTCATTTCTTTCAGCCAGCCGTGTCCAGTTTATCATCAAACCCTATCAGCTCCACTAGGAAATACAGCAAGAATCTGACACCTTCTCACTTTGTCCACAGTGTCGCCCTGGTCTAAGCTGTCCTCATCTTCCATCAAACTACAGCAAGAGCCTCCCACTTGTCCCCTGCTTGCTCCTCTGTTATCTCATCTACAGGGAAGCCAGAGTAATCCTTTTAAAAAGTAAGCCATATCACATCACCTCTCACCCCAAAAGCCCCTGGTGGCTCCCCCTCACTCCAAAGAAAAGTCAAAAGACATAACAAGTGGCCTAGGAAGCCCTACCTGTTCTAGCTCATTACTTCTTCAATTTCACCTCCTACTAGTTTCCCATTGCTGATTCTGCTTCAGCCAGACTGGCTTCTTGCTGTAGCCCCAAAATATCAAGTATGCCCTGCCTTCAGACCTTGTACTGAACACCTTTCTGCCCAATATCTTTTTAGCTAATTCCCTTTCTTCAAAAGTAATGTTATCAGAAAGATGTTGTGTGACCACCTGTGTGCAGACATACCTAGTCCATCTAGAAGCCAGTGACATTGATTTTCATAGCACTTGCCACTACCTAAAATATTTAAGTATCTGTTTACATATCATTTGTCTCTGCTAGAACAAAAGTTCTATAAGTTCATTTATGACATATCCCCCAATATCTAAAACAGTGAAGGCATTCAATAAATAGTTACAGAGAATGAATGAAAGATTTTAAAAAAATAATACGCAAAAGAGGAAATGGCTAACAACAGATGAAAAAAATGTTCAGCCTTTCCTATACACAAAGAAATTAGCCAATTCTTTGTTGGCCTCAGCAAGATTTTGGCCTCTTAAATTGGCTAGAACAATCAAATAATAAATCTATGACTGTTGATAACAGTGAATTGGTATTTTCATGTATTATTGGCAACCATCTCACTGAATCACTAAATAGATAATTGTTTGGTATCTGCTCTATACCAACCATTGTGCAATTTTCCTGGATATACCATAACCCATAATGAAAGCCAAAGTCTGTGTATTAGTCAGGATTGAATAGATTGGCTGTGGTAACAAATTAACTCTGGAATCCTACCAGTTTGCCATAACAAATGTTGGCTTCTTGTTCACTCAACATACCTTCCTCAGATTGGTAGAGGTGAGGTTTACCTCTTCCTTCCCCTCACATTTCTTTGGCCAGAAATAGTCACATCACATGGCCCTACCCTACTCCCACCCAAGGAGACTAAGGAGCGAAGTCCTCTGCCTGCCCGAAAGGAGTGAAGCGACAGATGTTGGTAAACGCCAATGATGTCTACCACAGTCCTGATCAAGAAATCTCAGCACCTACTGAAATAACCTAAAGCATATTAAAAGCTACATTAAGGAAGATGTTCAATAATGTCTTATTTACTATTTTGACAGATTGAGAGAATCTTAAAATGTTGAATAATGAGGAAATAAAGAATGGAATTATAGTTTGTCCGGGTACAATAGATTATTACACAGTCATAAAAATGATGGTTAATGTATAATTATTGTAAAATAGAAAATAAAACTTGGGAAATGAATACTGTAATTATATCATTAAAATATGCCTAATGAAAAGTATTCTTTAAAAATACAGATGTAATCATTCAATAAATATTCATTCAACAAAACCTCCTAGATGGTAGGCCCTGCAGATTCAGAGATAAAACACAGTGTGTCAGACCTAGAGGTGCTACAGCCGTGTAAGATTTAGGATGGATTAAAAGAAACCCCTGCCTAAAATCAGAACAGTGAGTCTAATAATTTTATAGATTCACATAGGGTAGACTTTTATTCCATTTTGACTTGAATCATGAAGGGAATTAGAGACAATGAATCATCACTCACTCAACAGATAGTTACCAAACATGCACTAAGTGGGTGGCCAAGATGATCGAGATGCCAGACCATGCTTCTGACTTCAGAGGGTTTACACTCTAACTGGAATCCTACATGTCAGACCACCCTGGCCCTTGCTGGCCTCAGCTTCTGTCCTGTAGAGCTTCTCTAGGTAATGCTCCACATCAGACCTGGGAAAATTCCTGGTACTTAAAATAATGTCTGGCACATAGTTGGTGTCCTGTAAATTCTGGTGTTTTCCCAAAACCTATTCTACATATGGGCTCCCCACCTAGGTTGATGACATCAATGTCCTTCATTGCTCAGGTCAAAAATGTGGAGTCAGGGATACCTGAGTGGCTTAGCGGTTGAGTGTCTGCCTTCAGCTCAGGGTGTGATTCTGGGGTCCTGGGATCGAATCCCACATCAGGCTCCCTGTGAGGAGCCTGTTTCTCCCTCCGCCTGGGTCTCTGCCTCTCTGTGTGTCTCTCATGAATAAATAAATAAAATCCTTAAAAAAATGTGGACTTGGGGATCCTGGGTGGTTCAGCAGTTTCGCGCCTGCCTTTGACCCAGGGTACGATCCTGGAGTCCCGGGATCGAGTCCTGCGTCGGGCTCCTGGCATGGAACCTGCTTCTCCCTCTGCCTGTGTCTCTCTGCCTCTCTCTCTCTCTCTCTCTCTCTCTCTATGTCTATGTCCATCATAAATAAATAAAAATAAATCTTTAAAAAAATGTGGACTTATTCTTGACTCCCCTCTTTCTCTCACACTCCATGTCAAATCTGTCAAAAAGTCCTATAAGGTCCCACCTTCAAAAAATATTCCAGAATCAGACCACTTCTCGTTCCCTCCATGCTACCATCCCAATCTAAGCCACCACCATCTTCTGCTCTTTACTTCATTGTATTCTCTGAATGTTTGTGTCTCCCTCGAATTCATTTTGAAACATAATCCCCAGTGTGATGGTACTAAAAGGTGGGGCCTTTGGAGGTTATTACATCATGAGGTCTCCACCCCCATGAGTGGGATTAGTGCCCTTAAAAAAGAGGCCCCTTCCACCATGTGAGGTGACAGCCAAAGGACAGTCATCACCAGACACCAAGTCCACTAGCACTGTGATCTTGGCTTCCAGGACTGTGAGAAATAAATGTTTATTATTTATAAGTCCCCCAGTTTAGGGTATTTTTGTTACAGCAACCTGGACAAGCAAAGATGCTGCAGTAACCTCCTAACTGGCCTCCTGGTTCTACTCTCACCCCCTATAGTCTATTCTCCTCACACCAGTCAGTGAGAGCTGATTAATCTTAAGTCTGATCATGATATTTCTCTGTTTAAGTCTCCTCAGACTGCTCTGCTCTGGAGTCAACATCATAGTCCTTATAGTGGCCTTTGTGGTCTTTCCTCAGAAGCTCTTGACCCTGTCAGACTCAAAGGCTCCTTTAGCAGCAAATATTGCATAACACATCCTTTACAGTCCAGAAATGGAATTTAAGGATAATATGACCTCCCTCCACACACAGCTTTTAAAAAGGAAAACCGCATAATGTCCCATCTAAAATACAAAGCAGAAGTTTAAAAAAAGTAATCTGTAATCAAATATGTATTTCAACATGGAAACATCTAGACATGACTATGCTTGAACAAATACAGCTCCATGAGTTTCAGAAACACCATCGAATGGTGCCACCCTAGTGAAAACCACTGACCTTCACCCTCTGATCTGCTTTCCCTTCTCTAACCTCACATTAATCATCTTGTTCTTCTCTCACTCTGTTCCAGGCCTGCTTCGCTTCCCTATGTTTCCAGATGGCCAGGCACTGTTCCTGCCTGGGGAGGAACAGAATGCAATGGCATTATTCTGTCAGGGAGACCCATGGCTCATTCCCCTACAGCCTCAGCTCTTTCCTCAGGTGTCCATTTCTCAGTGAGGCCAAACCTGACCACCCTCTTTAAAATACCAGCCCTCCTCCCCAGGTGGGACTTCCTGTCACCCCTCCCTGCTTAGTTTTCTCCCTGCCACTTATCTGACATGCTGGGTATTTTAAAAATATGCTATTGTCTGCATCTGTTCCACAAGGTCATAGGTTTCTATTCCACTGAGTCCTTGTTATATCTATACATGCGTGGCTGGAACATAGTGGGTGTGCGATAAATACTTGTTGAATGCATGAAAACAATGAATGGAGGTATATATTGAGCAATTGAACAGATTGCTACAGACATCTAGCAACGTGGCATTACTCCTGAAACACTTGCCTCCATGTCCCTATATCTCGCTCCTCCCCAAAACTTCTCTCTTCCATCCTTATTGCTTTCCTCTCTGGATCCTCTCTCTATTTCCAGTCTGATGCTTGGTCTAGCTTCCTCCAACCTCGGTAGCACATCTGGCTTACAGATCCATCTCACTCCTAGATCCAATCACATTGTGACACCTTCCTGGCAATACCCATCTTGTCTGCCTCCCCTCTACCTTCCCGAACAGTCCATCACTTTGTCTGCAAATGCACTGCCTCTGATATGCTTGTCAAACTCCTCCTATCCTTTGAGGATAGGTTCAAATTCCTTCTTCTTCCTCAAGGACACCTGATCCACCAACCAGAAGTCAGCTTCATGTCCCAGAGACCTCATAATGATTTGTAACTGTTCCAGACCCCAATACATCCTCTGCTGTAAAAAGCCATTGTGTTCACTTTAAGCCTCCTGCTAGTTTAAATTAAGTACAGAGAGTAAGTTTATTCATCTCTTGCTTCTCCCCTGGTACATGGTAGATGGGCAATGAATATTAAATGAGATCATTTATGTCAAACCCTTCATATAGCTCCTGGCACAGTGAATGCTCCATCAGTGCTGGCTGCTAATACTGCTTAGTACACAAAGGAGGCAGAGTTCAGTCCCACCCAGAGGACAGCGACAACCCATGAGGCTGGTTAGGTGGATTTTGAGACCCTGTGTTATGTCTGAGTCCTTGTTTCTCACTCCCTGTGCCTCTTCCCATCCCAGCAGGTACCCCATGTTCTCGGGTCCCTCCAGCTCTCCGACAGCAATGGACAGCTCCTGAGCCAGGCTCACCACATCCCCTCCCACGGGCCTGAGATGTCTTCCTTTTTGCCTGTCCCAGCTGCTTGCAAGGCTGCTTGTAAATATAACCCACAGATAGGGGAGATGGTACTTAAAGCCTCCGGGCCAACCCTCAACCAACATGGGTGAGAGTTATTGGAAAAATGCCCCAGCCTCCTTGACTCACAGAGGGGCTATTCTGAAGCATGTCCTCCATGGTTTCCCAGGAGAACTCCCTGGGATTGAGTCCCTGTTGCCCCTGACAATAACCTATTTCTTGGGTTTTCTCTCTTCCCTGACTTACCTCTCCCCCTTCCTTAATTGTGCTTTTTGGGATCATATTCCAAAACTACAGCATTTAAATCCTGCTCTAGAAGAAAATATCATAAGTCAAGGGTGCCTACCCCTTTACTCTGACAAAGCCCTAAATGCTCCCCATCCTGACACTACTTCCCTACGACCCACTAGCACAAGCTCTCTGGCACCAGACAATCCTTGGGTTATCTGTGGAGACAAAAACTGGAGGGAGGAGGTACATGTCAATTTTACTCTAAGTTTGCTTCTACCCTTATAGAAAATGTGCCCAGGAAATGGATGCTGTGACCCACCATTTAAAAACAAACTCCTTATTCTTGCTCTCAGATGTGATCAAGCACTCAGATCTCTATAAGGACACATTCTACCTTGTTGAGACCAACATGTTATAAAAACACAATGAACTTACTGTTTATGGCTCAATTTTTTGCTTTTGTTTTTATACTGTATACGTTTATCAACGAGGCCCTCAATTATTCACCAAAGCCTGGTCCCTCTTCTCCCAGAGTATATGACTAGATTATAGCCTCAGCCTCCTTTGCACTACAGATGGAATGACGGAATTCTGGCCAATGGAATGTGACAACTTATGTGTACCATCTCCAGGCCTGCCCATTAAAACCCTCCAATAGATGATCCTCTGTGTCTTCACTTATCTGTTGTCTGGAAGCAAAAGACTCCATGGCCCCAGGTTATAGCAGAAGTCAAGGTGGCAGTACCTTGAGCCCTAAATCACCATGTGGAAGGTGCCGACACTGGCTTGGCTCTGAGAAGAAATAACTACTATTGTCTTAAGCTGAAATTTCACGGTTTGTTGTAGCATCTAGTGTTATACCAAGTAATATGAAAATTGGTACCTAGAAGTGGAGTGCTGCTATAACCCAAACCTAAAATAATACAGTATTGGCTTAGCAGTTGAGTGGTAATTAGTGAGGAAAGTGATATAAGAAGCTGGAAAGAAAGAAACTTATTTCATAAAGCGGCAAACATCTGGTACAACTGTTGCTTTCAATGGCAGACAAGCCTACTAAGCCTGTGGTCCCAGGGGAAGTGGTTGGAAAGAGTCAGAATAATAGCATATGTTGACTTTTCCCAGGTTAAGGACCAGGGTGAGGTGATTGTGACACTTAGGGCACAGAATTAAGGAGGTAGCTGCTTGCACAATTCTTCTCTTAGCGAGAATTACAAGAAAGAGATGAGTTCAGGAAAGATTGGCTTGTTTGCAAACAGATATGAAAGAGGCTACAGAGTCCAGAAACTAGCTCTCAGAGGTTAGAAAAGCCTACTCATTTTGGATCCCAAATAGTAAACAATCTATTTGAACAACAAAAGCCTCTTCTGACTTAGGTCTACTAACAAAGACCTGATTAAGGACCCTATTATTTCAGGTAGTCTCAAAACAGTTACTCTTTTTTTTTTTTTAAGATTTTATTTATTTATTCATCTGCATATTCATGCAGAGACAGAGAGAGAGAGAGAGAGGCAGAGACACAAGCAGAGGGAGAAGCAGGCTCCACGCAGAGACCCTGACATGGGACTCGATCCAGGGTCTCCAGGATCACACCCTGGGCTGCAGGCGACACTAAACCGCTGTGCCACTGGGGCTGCCCAAGACAGCTACTCTTAAGAGAGAGAAGTATGAGGGGGCTTAAGAAATATGTATAGGAAAAACCTTTGGGAATGAACTTTTGCTCATGGGACTGCTAGGAGGCAAAGATGAGCACATTCTGAATTTTTAGGGAATTATATTGCCAAAGAAAAAAAACGAGCCTAGATCTAAAAGGCCTTTGATAGTTTGAATCTTGAATGAACCTTTGAGTCTCCAAATTTGCACAAGCAGGAAGTGGGCTTCAGAAGCTATGTAGCCCTCTAAGAGGAACAGGCTCACCAACACCCACCTCATGGGTTCATGGGTGGTCATGGAGGATAACAGTTAAGGAAGAACTTCCAGAGAGCAGAGAGGACTACAGAAAGCAAAGGACAGGGAGTTCTTCCCAGAAAGGAAAACCAGGCTGTAATAAGGAGGGAGGAACCAAGGAACTCACTTGGACTCCTAGGACAGGGTCATAGCACAATATCTTCCCATTGGTACTTCACCATTGTCAGGTATTAGCATTGCTGTGTGTCTCCATCACCTCTTTCTAAATGGGCACAGCTATTACTTTATCCCATCTTTGCCCATCACTTTATATTGGATATGGGACATGGCAGCTGGTCCTTTTAGTTCAGAAGTCAATGGACAACAAGGAAAACACCCTATCCTGATGGAAAAGGCCAGACATCACCCAGAAATTCAGGATTTTTAGCTAAATACAGTAACCATAAAGGGAATTGGGTTGTTTCTTTTGGGAAGAGAATGAGTGTGTTGTTTGTGTGCAAAGAAAGGTTATTGAAGGAGGTCATTTGGTCATCAAAGGATGGACTGTGGCAAAATCTGTGTGTTCACTAAAATCATTTCCTCTTTTATCTGGAAAGACAGCTAGAATACATTTCTTTAAAAAAAAAAAAAAAAGATTTTCTTTTTAAGTAATCTCCATACCCAACATGGGGCTCAAACTTACAACCCCAAATCAAGAGTCACATGCTCCATCGACTGAGCCAGCCAAGCACTCATAGACTGTATTTCTTAACAACACTTTCAATTACATAAGGCTATGTGTCTGGGTTCTGGCAAATGGCATGAGCAGATGTCTACTGCCTTCAGGCCTCACCCATTAAAAACTTCCAACAGATAATCCTCTGTTTTTATTCTTCATTTGTCAGAAGAGAAGGATTTTGAGGCTCAAAGGTATAGGAAAACTACAAAATGAAAAGAGTCTGGGTCCCTAAACTTTCTACCAAACATCTGCAAATGAGTTACACGTGCAATGAGAAATAATCATTTATTTAATTGAGTCAATAAAATTTTATGGTTTATTTGTTACAGCAACTATCATTGTCCTCATACAACGTACTTACAGGTTTGTTATCAGGACTGAATGAGTTAATGTGAAAAATGGTGCCTAGTGCCTGATATGTGAAAAGGGGTGCTCTGTAAGTATTGTCTACTCTTATTTGTTTGAGAACAGGCAAAAATCTGTCATGAACTCTGGCTTGGCAGAAAGCAGCAGCAGCAATGGAAAACAACATAAACTCAGGATAATATTCCCAGCTTTAATTGGAAAGTCTTGAAGCCTGTAAGAGCCAGACCCTAATCCTGGGGCACACTTGGGAATTTATAATACCTCTTCTAATCCACTTCCTGAGCCAACCCTAAATTCCATTCTTTAGTGCCACATAAGTTTGAAAGCCAAAAAATTATTTACTTTAGAGTCTCTCAAACAAAACCCAGGACAATGTGTGTTTATGCAAATATCCAGGTAACTTTAAGAGCTTTGCTTCATAGAACTAAAAGAAAGGTAGAGATTTTCAGTACAATAGCCTACCACTGGAGCAGAAAATGGAGATGTGTTTCTACCCAGCCAAAAGCATGGCTGCAGAACCAGCTGAGTCTGGTCTACCAATCTAAGGTTAAAAAAAGAAAGAAAAGGGGGAATAAAAAACCCCGTGAGGCATACCATAATTTCTTTGACCACATTCTAAAAGGAAAGTCAATTACAGACACCTTTCACTTACCTCCTGAAACATGTTTTTAAAAGTAAATCTTGCTATTTTATATCAGACTTTGTAGCTTTGTGATATTCTGAGAAGTTTCATTTCATTTAGTTTGACACATACTTATTAAGGGTCTAGTATGTGCTTGGCTTCTTTTAGCATATTTGGTTCTGCAAAACATCACGGTAATTACAGAATGTGTTCTTTTTTGTATACAATATGCTTACTAGTATCATAAGGAATGCTACATACCAAGTGAACTATTACAAAAAGAAAACATTTTGGACTTAGAAAATAAGAATAATACTAGAATCCTGTGCTCTTATTAATCAATGGCAAAGTTGAAGATGGAAAAGTTACTCTTGTATTCTAGGTAGAAAAAGGAGGGTCAATTCATATAGCAGTTTGTGGATCTAAAATTATTTAAATACTCTGACCCCAACGTGTTGGCTTACAAACTCCAAGCCTATAAAAGACAAGATTGTTGTTAGCAACCGATGCCTTCTTAGGTCTTTGGGCGATGTGTCCTAACTCACCCAGCTATCACCTCTGATCAGATTGATTGATTGATTGATTGATTGATTTATCTATCTCTCCAGCAGGGATTTCAAGGTCAGTGATGACCACCACTTTAGAATGTCATGACCCCTTGACTTTCCACAATGCTCCCCTTTCCAATTCAAAGTCCTGGGTAACTGCCAAGGTCACTCATCATCCTGCCTTCTGTTTAGGTTTCAGAAATACAAATGATGCAATCTTTTGCAACATAATTGAATGACAAAAGATGGTTAGCCTTATTATATAAGGAACTCCTACTGACCAATAAGAAAATGCAAATATTCTAAAAACATATATAAGATACAAATGGCAAATTCACAAGTATACTTAGCCAATAAAGATCCAAAAAACTTGACTTAATTAGTAATCACATTAATATAAATTAAAATATCAAATTTCTTTCTCCAAACAAAAAGAAAAATTTAGACGAGCAAAATAGTAGCATATGGGAATTCAGAAATGGACAGTTTCATACATGCTGGGAGAAAAATAAATTAGCATATTTCTAGAAGTCAAGGTGCATTTACAAGGCAAATAAACTATATATGTCTTTTTTATTTTAACTTTTAAGATTTTTTTTTAAATTCCAGTATAGTTAACATACAGAGTTATATTAGTTTCAGGTATACAGTATAGTGATTCAACAATTCTACACATTACTCGGTACTCATCAAGAGAAGTATACTCTTAATCCCCTTTACATGTTTCATCTATCTCCCCATCCACCTCCCCTCTGGTAATCATAATTGTTCTCTATGGTTTAGAGTCTATTTTTAAAAACTGTATATGTTTTTGACACACTATTTCTTCATCTAAGAATTTTTTTCTGGGATGCCTGGGTGATTCAGTGGTTGAGTGTCTACCTTCAGCTCATGGTGTGATGCTGGGGTCCTGGGATTAAGTCCTGCATCGCGCTCCCCACAGGGAGCCTGCTTCTCCCTCTGCCTGTGTCTCTGCCTCTCTCTGTGTCTCTCATGAATAAATAAATAAAATCTTCTTTAAAAAGTTTTTTCTAGGAAATAATCATAGATACGATAAAACTTTAGTAGAAAGAGGGTCAATGCAGAATTAACATTATGAATGACTAGAAATACAAAATATAACAAGATAAGATCAGGCAAATAAAGTAGGCTATGCCATTTTTTAAAAAATAACTTATTTATTTATATCTATATAAATCTATATATAGAGAGAGTGCATGTGCACACGAGTGAAACAAGGGACAGAGGGAGAGAATCCCAAGCAGACTCCCCCCTGAGTGAGAAGCCTGATGCAGGTCTCTATCTCAGGACCCTGAGATCATGACCTGAGCTGATATGAAGAATCAGACACTTTGACGGTTTGTATGACCTAGACTCCCTATAACATTTTTATAGAGCACCGTGTAACCACTCAAAATAATGTTGTACAAGGATACCTAGTGACCAGAAAGATATTCACACATATTGTTAAGGGGGAGAGAAAGCAGAGTATCAAGAAATACACACAGAAGCATCTGATTTGTGTGCACACAAGCATCTGCTTGTGGCTATGCGTGTGTTTCAAGCTGTATCTATATCTGTGGGTCTATGATCATCTTTATATACAGATTCAGAAGGATGTTTCCTCAAAAGTTATGTGGATCTTGTGGGTACTAGGAGTTGGTTTATTGACGTTATTTTATTTGATCCCAACAACAATCCTATGAATTAGGTTCTATTTTCTCCTCTTTTGCTGTGATAGAAACCAAGACGTAGGGAGGTTGAGAAGCTTCCCAAGTTTCTTACTTACACAGCCCTTACTTACACAGGGCTGAACTCAAACAGTCTGACTTTAAAAACCTACAGTGTTTTTATTAAGGACAATGTAGTCAGTTATCTGTGATGTTAAATTTATTCAACATAAATAATAGTACTTTTTAAAGAGATTAGATCCTTCTTGCTTTTTTGAGATGAACATAACCGTTGCGCAATGAAAAGATAAGATTGTAAACAGTTACCGTTTTCTTTTTTAATGGTCTTAGGACATTTAAAAGTTGATAACCTGGTATCAATTCTCCCATTTTATTTTTAATTACACTAGTCCTAGAATTTAAAAGTTAAAAAGCCATGGATGACTGAGGGAGCAGCGTCTGCAAACCTCATAAAACTACATGTAAAAACATGATTATATTGATTACATGCTTTCTTCCGGTGAGAGGCCCATGGCTTCCTGGCTAATTCTTGGAATCATCCTGACTGAGAGATTAAGAGCTTCTATTTGATTGTTTCCCCCTTTATTATCCAACACACACCTTCACCAGGCCATGGGATCACATCCCCTTTCCCTTTTCAAGATTTTATTATTTCTTCCCAAGAAATGGAGGCAGTGGAGGGAGGGAGGGAGGGAGGGAGGGAGGGAGGGAGGGAGGGAGGGAGAGAAAGAGAGAGGCAGAGACATAGGCAGAGGGAGATGCAGGAAGCCCAATGTGGGACTCAATCCCAGGACCCCGGGATTACAACCTGGGCCAAAGGCAGATGCTCAACCACTGAGCCACCCAAGTGCCCTCCTCCTCATTTTCTGAGACCATCCTTCGTGAACTACCTTTTACCTTCTCTCCTCTCCTATTTCTTCTCTTTACATTTTCAATCTCTTTCTCTATTCTGGTGCCTTCTCATTCTCCTACAAATATGCCCTAATCTCCTTAACTCTAAAAACAACTCTTCCCTGAGACCCTGCTTATCCCTTAAACTGTCATTCATCTCTTCATTCATACAACATACTGAGTATCTACTCTATGTCAGCCACTGGAAATAGAGATGAACAAGACAAAGTCTCTGACCTTATAGAACTTCATTTTTAGAAGAAGATAAGAAATGCCTTATCAGTTAAGAATATTTTCAATTACAAGAATTAGACACCTCACTTACAATGGCTTAAACCCTTCTCTATGACACAAGGTCCAAAGGTATGGTGATTGCTGGTATCCGTTGCCATCAAGGACCCAAGGACTTTTTTCTGGATTTCTGCTCTGGTATCTTTAATATGTTGACTTTTTGCTATTATGTTTGTCACTCATAGTCCCAAGGGGGCCATGGCAGTGCCAGAATTCCACTTTCAGCATAGAAAGAAGGAAACAATAGAACAATAGTGTCTACCTTTTTTGTGAGGAAAGCAAAAGCCTCCTCCAAAACACATGAGAAGACGGACTTCCTTCTGTTTCATTGACAGGATGGTGACTGGAGAAAACAGGCATCTGGCATTCTTGCTTTTGCTTGCAAACAGCAGGTAAGAAGGAGGCTGAGAATGGCTGTGGGTTAGCCCAGCAACGGTGCTCAAAACACATAACTGAACAAATAAATAAAATAAAATAAAAGAGTAGAAAGGATATAACTTCCTGCTCCTTAAGTATGGGTTGTGCATACTGACTTCCTTCTAAAGAGCACAATACCAAACAGGGGAGAGAAGAGTAATTTTATAGTGGAGAAACCTGACAAACATGACCTCAGCCAGATGATCGAAATCGAACTAGGTCATAAATAATAAATCCTCGATATAATGTGATGAAAATGGAATCTTACCTCTACAGTCTTTCTCCCCAAAACATATAACCAAGTACAACCATGAGAAAAACATCAGACAAATTTCAGCTGAGAAACATTCTATATAATACCTGACCTGTACTCCTCAGAATTGTTGAGGTCACCAAGAACATTATGACAGGGGCACCTGGGTAGCTCAGTTTGTTAAGGAACCGACTTGATTTTGCTCAGATCATGATCTCAGGGGTTGTAAGACTGAGCCGTGCATCAGGCTCCATGCTCAGCAAGGCAGTGAATGGTTAAGATGTTCTCTCTCCCTCTCCCCCTGCCCCTCCCCACATTCCCTCTCTCAAAATGAATAAATAAAATCTTTTCAAAGGGGGAAGGGAGAAGAACATTATCACAGCCAAGAGGAGAACTAAATGTATGTACTCTGGTACCCTAGATTGGATCCTGGATGGGACACTGGGCTAAAACTAAAGAAATCTGAATAAGGTATGGTTTCATTCATATAATGTGTCCATATTGGCTCATTTGTCATGACAAATGTTCCACACTAACATAAGATGTTAGTAATAGGGGATATTGGGTGCAGAGGTGGGAGGGTGTGGGGACTTCCTGTAAGATCTTTGGGATTTCACTGTAAATCTACAATTGTTCTAGAAAATATAGCTTATTTAAAAAAAATAAGAAGGGCTATGAAGTAAGAAGGGTGGGAAGGGCTACTATAGATGGGATAGTCAGAGAAAATCTCTGAGGACGTGATGCTGATACCAAAGCATCAAGTTAATAGAGCAATATTTCTGAAGATGCTTATCCTTGATTTACCTCTGACTTGGTTCTCCATTGCACTCTTTAGGCTGCTTGGGAGCATACAATTTGATTTGCTGGAAAAACTAGAATGATAATACTTCTGACTTTTTCAGGCATGCACTTGGCACTACTCTTCAAGTCTTAACACTATTCACTCATCATCGCAACAAGCTGTACCAGATTAACGCCCCTGCAGATAAGAAAGTGCAATGCAGAGAGGTTCGGTGATACCCACTAAGTCACACACTATTAGACGTGGGAGTGGGCAGTGGCTGGGCTCCAGACTTCTTCAGGCTCTAGAGGAGAACCTGTTGCCTCCTTTTTGGAGGAGAAATCTTTGATAGGTATATGCTACACTAAGAGAATGTTTAGAGGAAAAGGAGAAATTAGAATTGGGAAAATAAATGATTCTAAGCTTTCCGTGTAAATGGGTTCAGTGACTAAGTGGAAATTGACAATTGTGCTGGTTCCTTGAGAAATTGTCTTCTGGTATATCTCTATTTCAGGATTCACTTTTGTTATGGAATTGTTTCTTGGACCACTTAGGAGACAATACTTAGGATAAGATTGTTAATAAATAAAGCAGATGTTTTACACGCACGCACATAACACACAAACCCCAAATGCTTAAGTAAGCTGACAATGGTAAGAGTTGGGAGAAGGGCATTTCAGGCAGAAGGAACAGCAAATCAAGGGCCTGAAGGAGTTCCAGGGAGAGAAAATGTTCACGAGGCTGAAGCAAAGCAAGTGAAAGGAAAACAGCAGGTCCTGAGGGTGGGCAGACAGCAGGACTGATGGAGCCTGGCCTGCAGACTGTAGCAAGGAGTGTGTCACCTCCTCAGGTCCACTTCTGGGTTTGGCAGCATGAGAATACAAGTAATATAATTGTATTAGTCTCCTATTGCTGCTCTGATGAATTACTACAAATTCAGTGGCGTGAAATAAGATCAATGGATCATCTTAGAGTTCTATGGTGAGAAGCGTGACACGAATCTCACTGTGCTAAAATCAAGGTGTCACGGAGCTGTGATCCTTCTTCTAACTCTAGAGGAGAACCTGTTGCCTTGCCTTTTCCAGCTTCTAGAGGCTGCTGGCATTCAGGGGCTTATGGCCCCTTCGTCCATCTTCAAATCAAGCAGTCCTGGCCCTCTACCCTCTGCTACCAGCATCTCACCTCCTTCTTTGACTCTGCCTCTCCTGCAGAGTCTGCCTCTCTACTTTCATTTACAAGAACCCTGGTGACTACATTGGGCCAAACCAGACAATCCAGGAGACTCTCCCCATCTCAAGACCCTTCCTTCAATCACCTCTGCAGAGTCCCTTTGCCATGTAAGGTAGCATTCACAAATTGCAAAAATTAGGATGAAACCTATTCAGGGGCCACTATTCAGCCTATAATAACAATAATAGCAACAACAGGACTATAGACATCAGATTGCTGACTTTCTGCTGACAAAATGCCCCAATTTTGCCAAGTTGGGCATTTTAAAAAAATCACCATATACCAATTACATTGGAAAGTCATCCACAGGTTTTAAACAGAGGAAAGGCATGAGGATGGGCACCACTTGCTATGGAGTCTCCTCTGTGAGGATGCTAGTCTCCCTGAGATGCTGGCCCGGCACACTTGGGCAGAGCACAACTGCATCATGATAAGCAGTCATCCTGGATATAACCTAATTTACGTTCTAAAAATTAAAAAAAAAAAAAACCTTATTATCGAAATCTCAAGCAAATACAAAAGTAGAAAATATAATAAAGTTCCCCAATCCCATAACCCAGTTCCAACAATGATCAATACATATCACCTACGTTTCCAGCAGCCTCCCTCTCCCACTGGATTATTTGAAGCAAATCGCAGGCGTCATCATTTGATCATAAGCCAGAAAATGTTACCTTGGATATTGCAGAGAAAGTTGTGGGAAGAGGTAATGGGAATGCAAAAGTAGAGGGCAGAGTGGAAGTGGACCAGTCAGATAGTCTGGGGTGGGACAGCAGATATGGAAGAAAAAGATGTGGACACATTGGGCCCATATAGTGGCGGCAGAGCTAACAGTGATGCCAGTGATCACCAAATTCTGTTTCCTCTTCTTCCTAGACGCGCAGCAAGACTACATTTCCCAGACTCCCTTGCAGTTAAGTGGGGCCATATGACTGAGTCCAGGCAGATGGGGTTTAGTCAGATAGTATCTGCACCCCCTCTCTCCCTCCCTCGGACCTGAAACCTCCCACACAGCCTTCCCCAGCCCTCTTCTCCAGGCTGAGAAGAAATTTGACAAGTGACACATGAAAGACCCTCCGTAAAGGGCAAGGGCAGCTAGAGAAAACTTGAGAGGAAATAGAATCTCTCCTGTTTCATTCACTTCAGTAATCTGAATGACCCCAACAGGTTGTGTGTGAGTAGGAAATTCGGTGACTCTGCTGAGTCTACAGAGGAAGGAAGATCTGTCCTACCATCAGGTTCTCCTGTTATGTTAGTGATTGTTTTGTTTAGTCTTTCTCAAGGACCATGTTGAGTGAGCCAAATTTCGCTTACAGCCTTCTCCCTTCGGGATCTGGCAGAGGCTGCCCGGTGTTTTGTCAGACTAGGCAAGTGTGATAGAGCCACTTCCAGTTTGAAACGTTTGAGAGAAACATATCGTATTTACAAGATTTCTGGATTAGTGAAAATCAATGTGAGCACACGACTTCAGTCAGTTGCTGCTGGAACCAACGTGAGGTGGTTTGTTGAGGGGAGCAAACCTCTGAAAGTCTGCTTTTATACTTTCCAGCCACTACCCACCCCCCCTCAAAAAAGGCTCCAAACCCCAGCTATCCTAAAGGGAGTTAAGACTTCCTGAAGCAGCAAAGAATTGAGTGTTAGCTCCTTGACCAGGTTTGGATTACCTCCGAAGGCAACTGGGCCATCGTACGTGGCATATATTTTTAGAGTTAGACGGGGAGAAGGGGCGGGCCGCTGTAGGCTGTGCTGCGGCTGGGTGTGGTGGGAAGTCACCCTCCCTCTTTGGGGACAAAGTGTCCCACCCTAAGCCGGATAGTGACATATCATAGCTCAGCCTCCCAATTTCACCCACTGGCCTCTGTTTCCCATATAATCCAAGGTCAGAGAGACCCAAAAAAACAGAGGTGACTCCACAGCCTCACAGGAAGCTAAAGCTGTGAGAAGAAGGATGTGCCACCCCGTGCACCTCCCCAAGGAGCTGTCTGTGCACTGGGCCAGGGCTGCTTCCGGGCCAGCATCCAGGTCTGCTGCTGAGGGCCAGGTGGTGTTGGAGTTGGCCTACTACCCCTCCTCCATCACATTTTCCAGGAAGGGGTGGGTAGGGACGGGTGGTAGGTGGGGACATTGTCGGCAATGAATGTTGGTGTTTTTGAGTGGGAGCCAAAGCATTGTGTGTTTCAGGGGGTCTGGCAGACTGCCTCCACCTAGGGAGACACACATGACAAGACCGTCACCTCGGCCTATCGCAGAGTCGTGTGAACTTCGCAGGGTAGGGTGGACTCAGGGGTGAGTTCCACCAGGAGGGCCAAGGCTTTCTTCCCCCACCATCAATCTCCTAGCAACTGAAGCAAAGGGGCAGAACGATGAGCTTGATGAAGTGGGGGGAGGGGGGCGGTGTAGTACCAGTCTTGTCAATCAGTTCCAGGGGTTAGATGTGGACAGACAGTTCTCTTCTTTCTATTGTCTAGTACTTGAGTCTGGATCTTAGCTGAGGCAAGTGGGCATTAACAATGGTGGTCCAAGGGCACCTAGGTGGCTCTGAGGTTGAGTGTCTGCCTTTGGCTCAGGTCATGATCCCAGGGTCCTGGGATCGAGTCCCACATCAGGCGCCTTGTGGGGAGCCTACTTCTCCCTCTGCCTGTGTCTCTGCCTCTCTCTCTGTGTCTCTCTCATGAATTTTATATATATATATATATATATATATATATATATATATATATATACATATATATATATATATTTTTTTTTTTTAACTAACGATGGTCCAGCTCGTAGCCATGAGAGCACAATCAGGCTGTGGTACGTTCCTATTTATCAAACCCCTTCCCCACTATGCTTATGCTCCCTCCTCACAGAGCCTTCAGTGGCCTGAGGATAACCCAGGAGAACAGAAGCAGAAGGAGAATGTCTAAGTCCAGAATGGCCAGCTTCTAACAGCTCTCTAGGAACTTTTCTACCAGAAGCGGGTCCTGCCGGCATCGTCTTCTTCAGGAGCTGGGTTACCGTGGGATTGGCCTGAGCGGCCCCTTTTACATTCCCTCTGATCACAGCTTGTTTGCATTTGGAAGCTTCAAGGCCGCGGCTGCGGCCCACCTGGTGTACATCACAGGGGCAACTACTGCCACCAGACCTAGCATTTGTTACAAATTTGAGACTTGTGGTATTTGAAGCTGCACAATCATTTGGGAGACTGAATATTCACGGGAGGGTTGTGGAGAGGGAGGCTGATGGGGTAGTGCGAGCCCCAGAGGAGACCATCCCGCTGGCTCTAAACTCGCAACCTGAGCATAGCCTGTAACCCTATCAGTTCAGAATTCCAGAGGCCTTCCCAGGTTACCAGATGGAGCAAATAAAAATACAGGCCCATCCCAGCCAATTTGAATTACAAATAAGGAATGAACACTTTTGTTTTTCATACAATTACGTCCCAAAGATCGCATGGGATATACTTGTGTTTAAAATATATTTGTTCTTTATCTGAAATTCAAATTTGACAGGGCACCCTGTATTTTCCCTGACAAGTCTAACCCAGGTACAGGGTGCCTCCAGAAGCTTCTCCGAAAGACAGAAGTGAAAGGAAACTCTGTGAATGCCGGCTTATTTGATAATTAGCCTTTCAACCAGTTGAGAGGCTGTTGTGGACCTCCAGCAGGATTTACTGATGTTAAGAACGAAGGACTTAATGCAGAGAACCCTGAAAGGCCAGTTGTCACCGACCCAGCCAGAGGGACTCTTTGGCCAGAAAAGAAGTGTTGGTCCTTTTAGAAAAATGAAACCTTGAGGCCTTTTAGCTTTATCTCAGTGGCTAGCAGATGCCTCAGCCCTGAGCTGCCTCAGCCCACACCCCGGGCCAGCTGGGCTACTCTCTTTCCTTACCCCACCCTCAGGCTGTGAGGGGGCAGGCCCCAGCTACTCCCCTCGGGTGCCTCTCCTCTCTGCTCCATGGACCGTCTTCTCCTGAGCCTGGTCACCTGAGAATCTGGGCCACAACTTGGTGGGAAAGGCAACTTCCGTTTTGCACTGAGTTGAAAATCACACACCGTAAAACTCACCACGTTAAAGGGGATGATTCTGCGGCTTTTAGTACAATCCAGCTCCGAACCCTTCCATGGCCGCAAGGAAAACCCCAGAGAAGCCTTCCCGGGCAACTTACTCTTGCTTTCTTCAAAACACAGAGCGCTTCCTGGCCGGAGGCTGGAGTGAGGGAACAAGAGGAAGGAGGCGCTTTGCTCTCCCAGCCCAATCTCTGGCTTTTAATTGGTTTGTAAAATGGAAGGTCTCACAATTAGCAGGCCCCAGGACAGGTGCGAGAGCCAAGTGGGGCCCTGGGTGACGGGAGAGGGTGCGACCTGGGTGCAGGCTTGGGCTGGAGGGCGTCGGAGAGGCCGCCAGGCTGTGAAACAATGTGCAGGGGGCCGTCGGCCCCAAAGGGTGTACACCAGCTCCCAGACCACATTCTTGGGGGACAGAGTAAGGAAAGGGGCAGGACTGGGCCTGGGCTTCCGGGTTCAGCGGGAGCAAATGACTCACTTCGGGGAGGTGCCCGGCCTTCCCTTGGACCCTCGATACTTTGAGGTTTCCTGATTTACAGGAGTTAGTTCCTTCTCGAAGGAACCCTCAGCCCTCTCCACTCCAGAGGGACCAACCCTCCTTCTTAGATAGAAAATCTGGTGCAACTGCATTTTTCGAGGCAACTGCTACTTCCTGCAGTGACTTGCAGCAGCTTTATCCCGCTGGTTCCAGCTTCCTTTATTCTTTCGCTGCCAACAGGGGTCCCCCGCTTAGCCCATCAGAAGCTTCCTCGCCTGGAACAGAGTCGCAAGGGGAGCCCTTCGTTCAGGCCTTGGGCTCATGCCTCTTTTGGGAAAGGATACAAGAAAAAGAACCAACCAGGAGGACGATCTTCTGAGACAGCTCGAGCTACCAGGGTGCATAGAACCGAACAGTCATCCACTTACCAAACCTGCCTTGATGGCGTGTTTGCACCCAGCACCGCTCCGAACGCCTCACTGATGTTTGCTCATTGAAGTTCGGAAGTCCTGTGATTAGGAAAATGAGCTTGCTTCAGGGTGGGGTGTCCTCGTGGGGTTGGCCTTACGTCCAGGCCTTAACCAACACCCCAGCCATCATGAGGAGCTCAAATCCCTCCGTTCCCATATGCAGTATTCGCAGGACCCAGAGAAGTTGCAGGAGGGACCCCTGGGTGGCTCAGCGGTTGAGCATCTACCTTTGGCTCAGGGCGTGATCCCAGGGCCCTGGGATCGAGTCCACATCAGGCTCCCCTCAGGGAGTCTGCTTCTCCCTCTGCCCATGTCTCTGCCTCTCTCTGTGTGTCTCTCATGAATAAATAAATTTTAAAAAAAGAAGTTCCAGGAATGACAGCAGAAAGTGGAAGAACAAATAGGTCTAACCTTCCGTGCACGGAGTCCGTCCCACAAATATCTTTATCTCCCTCTCCCTTGCTTCCATGGGCCACAGTATTGAAACAGCTGCCCACTGTGTCCAGCCTATGGACACTGTGCTCAGGTATCATGGAAGTAACAATATTCGAGTAGATGCCCTAGATGACAGAACTGGGAGAAATCTCTTTGGCCCAAGTGGAAGGTAACCAATCATTCGTCCTGGGTTTGGGGGATGAGAGGTGTAATTATATTTTTCCTAATAAAGATAACTTATTAAATCTAAGACAATACAAGTTGATTTTACACCATTTTGCAAATTCTTTCATACAAACACATTCCATACATTAGGAAAAAGTCTTTATTGTGCCATAGTGGGGATCGGGAAATACAATCCCTGTGTTTTTCCTTCCAGACTGTATTTAAATCGAATCATGATCTCTCTCTCAATTACAACTCCATCTGAAATTATGTCTCACTTTCAAATGTACTCTTGAATGCTGCGTACTCTCACCTTGTTTCCTACCTTGGACGAGGGTGTAGATGCTGTGTGTGTGCATGTGTATGTGTGTATGAGAAAGAGAGAGAGAAGGATTGAGACCGAAGTCTTTCAAGGAAGGGTTAAAGAGTCTCGTGCAAATTAGCTTCTTCTCCCATGGCGGGCACTGAGAATCACAGTGCTTAGAAGAAGTGGGATAATGAGGGAGTTGCTGCTTGTGATATCCCTTCCCTGGTGAAGCTTCAGGAAAGGTGAAGAGACTAATTGGCTGGTCTGGCAAATGATTCAAGATGAGTCCAAAAGGAGGGGCTGGCTGCTGGTAGGAAGTGAATGGAAATTCACCTGCATGCTGGCCTTTCCGTGGTGGGTGCCTAGATGTAAAAAACAGAGAGAGCAAAGGCCCTTCTCTCCATCACCTGCCAAGAGGAAAGCAGAGAGGATCTGTCATTGCCTCCAGGGAACAGCCGTTGCCATCATTTCAAGGTCACCTGAGGAGTGTGCCTTCATTGCAAACCCGTTAGCATGAGCTTCATGGCTTCAGGGAGCGTCCAAACAGCACAACTAGGGAAGGGCCGTGAGGGAGCAAAGGAGATGGAAATAATTGGTTGAAAATACTGGATGTGGGCACCCTCTAATCTGGGAGGACCGACGGTATTTGAGCAGGTCGTGCACTGCAGAATGCTAGGGGATACCACTGACGTGGACCCAACATTCCCTGAGGCTGACCCCGCACCTCCACTCCATCACCACCACCACAGCTGCAGCTCACAGCCCACACAATTCCTACTCTTGACTTTTTGGAAACCGAGCCTCCCATTCAACTTCATTCTAAGCAAGAAGCATCACAGTGGCAATTACTGCTGCCCTGCATCCTCATTTCCTCAAAGGATTTGTAGTGCATGTTTTTCCCACATACTCACCTCAAGTATAGAAACCTCACAGATTCAAATTAACTTGGAGAGGGTGTAGCAAATAAGGAGAAAGGCAAGATAAGTTGGTAAAAAAAAAATTCCGAATTCTTATGATGACACGAAAAATCTTTATGCTCGAATACATAGAGGGAATCAGTTAGGAGAGGGCTATAATTCTTTTTAAAAGAACACCTCAAAATAACTGTTATGATACTGTGAATTTACTAGCTTGCTCAACAAGAAGTCCCGTGGTAGGACAGAAACAAAGTTAGTTAATTCAATGCTTCAACAATGTCTAGAAAGATTTAAGTTTTTTACAACTATCCTATGCCATTCTCACTTAGAAGGTCAGCTTTGACCCTCTGGCTACCTTACCTCATGGTCACAAGATGGCAGCCATGGTTCCAGACATTCCACATAAATCCCACAACATTCTTTGGACAAACAGCCATTTCGTGTGTGTGTGGGGGGGGGGTGTGAGTGTGTAAGGATGTGTGTTTTATCAGAGAGGAAATGCTTAGTCAGAAGCACTCCATCTTAGAATACTAGTTAAGCGGCTAGAACGGAAAGTCTCAAAAATACGATGGTTTAAACAGGAAAGCTTGTTTATCTCTCATGTGCCAATGCCCACGTAACTAAGTCTATCTTGTTACCGTGCCATGCCCTGGAGTTGCGCGTTTGCTTCAAGCTGGATCACAAATATCAACTGCCAGTTTGAAGAAAGTGGAAAAGAGACACCGTGAACGACAATAGCAATTTCCTTATTTAAAACGTGCTCCAGAAATTAGACTCAACACTTTTTCTCACAGCTCGTGGACCAACACCGTCACATGGCCCCACCTTGCAGTAGGGGAGCCTGAGAAGTACAGTAGTTGGGCATCTGCCTGGCTCACCCTGGAGGACTGCTGCTACTGAAAAGGCAAAATGAACAAGGGGGGGTCATGAATATTCTCCACCACACTCCCCATGTGGACTTCTGCTCACGTCTCATTGACCGGAATTACTTCCGGTGATCAGAGCTAAAGCACTCACCGCAGGAGAAATGGAACCACTGTCATTGGCTTTGACCAGGGTTTCTCCATCTCAGCACCACTGACATCCTGGACTGGATGACTCTCCCTTGTGGGGAGCTTGCCCTGGGTTCTATAGAATGTTCAGCAGCACCCCTGGGCTTTACCCACTGGAGCAGTACCAAGGATGCCTCTTACCTGAGTCATGTGTGAAAGACATGGACACAGAATCAGAGCCATTCCCACTGGAGCAATGGGCTGGAAATAGCAACCCACAGCGTCTACTATTGTCAATAACACAGCAAATGTCAAACAACATGCAAACAAATGAAGGTCCTGTTAGATCATCTTTAATGAAACTAGTTATTCCATCTATATCTGTCCCGAGAGCATACCTGGTGCCCAAGCGTTTCAAGCACGTTCTTGGCTCTGGAAATACAGTAGTACGAAAGTACAAAAATCCCTGCTGGCAAATTGAATTTAAATTTTTAAAAAATGGAAAAAATGCAAATTACTCTAAGAAAAACCAAACCACACCAAAATCCCTGCCTTTACAGATCTTGAATTTTAGCACATAGCTACCTAACAGTTCAGAGTTAGCCATAGAGGCAGAGTTACCTTTAGAGGGTAGTATCAGAATCAAACTTTCCTGCACCCAGATTCTGGTTCTACCACTTATTAGGTATGTGACCCTGGGCAAGTTACTTTCGACTTTTTTTTCTTCTCTATTTTTCATCGTTCTCATCTCTTAAGTGAAGAGAATAATAATACTACCCACCTCTTAGCCCAGCACCTAACAGCTAATACTCTAAACAAGTATTAGCTGTGTTCTAGCAAATGAGCCCTGGACTAGGAGTCAGGAGTTTTTCATTCAGCAAATGTTTGTTGAGCATCTACTAGGTGCCAAACTCAGTTCTAGATACTGGGCATTCAGAGAGTCAGATAGCTGAAACATATCCTCTGTCCTTAAAGGGCCTTCCAGGTTCAACACTTAGTGGGGGTGTCCCTAGGGTGTGTGAGGGAGGGGGGTGAGAGGATGAACAGAACTTGGGTGTAGGTCCTGGTTTAATCTGGCAGTTTTCTTTCTAGCACCTGGATCAATGCCTGGCACATGGAAGGTATTCAACAAAATATTTGTTAAATGAAGAAATGAATGAATGTCTCTATATAGTGGGAACCAAAATCCTGACTCTCAGAAATGTTTTGTAAGCTTAGAAAGTCCTGTGTAAATATCAGTGAAGTCAGAAACCTTGATAGTCATTGACCATTATCAAAATAAGTTATTTATATGCAAACTGAAAATATCAAAACTTTTTCAAGTACTTGGAAGCCATCTGACTTTTTAAATAGATTGAAAAATCTTCCTTATATTATTTCCCTAGTAAACTCTTTCCCACAGTAACTGGAAAAGTAACCTTTAAACCAGCTCGTATCTAAATCATGGCAAACATGGACAAAATCCAAATGAACAGGATTTCACTACATAATTTACTCGGATTTAAAATGGTTTAAAAGTTATCATGTTAAATTCATTGACTTCATCCATAAAAATACATCCAAATGGGCTTAGAACTTGTTTTGGCTGGAGAGGTGGAAACGGAGAGTAATAACAAATGACACTCTACAAATTCTAAAAATTATTAGTGACAAAATTGGGTCTGTTCTTCCAATTCTCTTGTAATTATTTTACTCTGATTTTTGTTTATTTTTTTTCTTTAGAGAGTCAAGCTGTTTCCACTTAGATTACCTCTAAGTCTTCAAATGTAGCTACATTTAATATAAATCAGGGGGCAATTGTGAAGTTTGAGTAAACACAGAGGACCAAATTACTGTCATGCTGGGGGTGGGTGGAAGGCTGTGGGGACCGTTATCACATGCCTCATTTCTCTAAAATATTTTATTTCAATCTAGACATTCAAAAGGTAAAGTGTTGAATGCCTGGGGGCAGAGATGGAAAAAGTGAAGGTAAGTTTTACAGAGAACTAAAGTTGGCAGGAAATTGCACGATGAGATTCAGCTTGAAAATACACATTTATTTACCAAGAAGGAAACTATGAAAAGATCAAAGTACCCATTCCCCCTTGCACATTCCCCCAATTGATTCTGGGTATGACATGCAAGATTCGGGTAACCACTACCCCATACGCTATATTAAAACTTGGGGCACTTTAAATTTTCCCCTTGCTACTTTGCTTGAAATATGGGTCACTGCCCCAAGGTGCATGGTGGTACTCAGCTTACAGCTTTGGCCAATGAGGTAGGCTTTTGCATGCATGGGTAACTGCATTTCTTTTTATACCCTATAATCCATTTATATATGTTTTTTCCATTAAAAGGATGTCTTGAAATAAGAAGCATAAGTCATAATCATTCAAAGCATTTTTACATATTCAAGACAAAGAAAAAGCTAGAACAAGAGTTGAGAACCTAAAATAAGTGGGTCTAATGGAGGTCTTTTCTCATTAAGACAGCTGTTACTATTGTCTGTTGGCCTCAAAGATGGAGTGAGGAATCCATTGTGAATCTTTTTTAGGGACAAAAGTCTTTTTTTTCTTTTTAAGATTTTTATTTGTTAATTTGACAGTGAGAGAGAGCACAAGCAAAGGAGAGAGGCAGGGAGAGGCAGAGGGAGAAGCAGGCTCCCCACTTAGTAGGGAGCCCAAAGAAGGGCTCAATCCTAGGACCCCGGGATCATGACCTGAGCCAAAGGCAGATGCTTAACTGACTAAGCCCCCCAGGAGCTCTTTACAAAGTCTTGTAAAGAATTCTTTGCCATCAGAGCTTAGTGTACCTAAGAGGCACCTTTGGGAAATCAGCCCAACCCATAGCCCACCCTCTGTGGCTACAGCTTCTTCTTGGGTGGCTTCTTCATGACTCCAGCTCTTCTTGGTCTTCAGTGACACCTCTTTCCCCCATGGCCTCAGATCTCAGGATGGTATTGGATTCTTGCTGTTGTTGATCTCTTGATTCTTCTCCATCCCTTTTTTATACCCTTAACAGTGCCCATACCTCCATGGGTAAAACCATTACAGAAAGTCTATACATGTGCCACTTGTTTCCCCGACAACCACACTCCTTGTAGTATTTCCTGTGGCTAAAAAAAGCACCACAAAGTGGGAGGCTTTAAAAAATGTACTCTGGAAATCAGAAGTCCAAAATGACTTCACCTTGGCTAAAGCCAAGGTGTCAGCTGGGCTTCATTCTCCTGGAGGCTCTTGAGGAGAATTTTCCAGCTTCTAGATGGAGCCACATTCCTTGGTTCCTAGCCCCTTCCTCACTCTTCAAAGCCAGCAGTGTAGCATCTTCAAACCTCTCTTCCTTTGACCTCTGCTTCTGTCACCATCTTGGCTTCTCTGACTCTCTCTCCTGACTCCCTCTTTCCCATATAAGGTCCCCTAAGTGTAGCTTGGAGATCAAAGCTTGGGTACCCAAATAATCCAGGATAATCTCTCCATCTCAAGGTCCTTCATTTATGGAATCCCTTTGTCATGCAATGTACTCACAGATCCAGGGATGGGGACATGGACTTGGGTGTCTTTGAAGGCGTTTAGAAGACATGTCTGTCTACCATATCTTCCTTCAGAAAGGCAAAGGATTCTTCTGTTTCCTTTCCAAACATGCTGCTCTCCCCACACACTGTTTTACCCACCTCCTTCATAGCATTCCATCGAATTTCATCTGCCCCATTTCCCACTCTATCTCAACCCTGACAGGTCGGACAGGATGAGGAATTAACTAGCACCAAGACTTCGTGGTGATGATGGATTTTTGTGTTGCTTCTCTCACTTTGTGTTTACATTTTAACCAGATCTCTACTCCCTCAAAGAAAGGAATGATCATGGGGTTTCCAGTTATCCAGTGAAAAGATTAGACAATTGGTATTTCAGAGCTCATTTGACTGTCCTTCAAAGCGCAATACAAGGGGTGGTCTTGCCTGGAGATTATGAATTTTGGGAGGAACAAGATCTTATTATATAGTTAGTAGTTAAGTTTGGGTGCTGGCTTGTTATTGCACAGTCAGCTTGGGCTCTGGATTCAAATCCTACCAGAGTTAAAATCCACTTGCTGTCATTTATTACCATTGTGATCTTGCACACATTACTTAACCTCTCCATATTAGTTAGAGAACAGGCTAAGGTGCTGTAACAAAGACACTCCAAAATATGGTGATTTCAACAAGACAGAGGTTGATTTCGTATTCATATAATAATCTAAAGATATATTTAGGGCAGGCACGTACATTGCTTTGTCCCATAAGCACATCCAGGGACCGGGTTCCCTCTATGTTGCTCGGCTCGTCCTCATTCTGTGATCCTTGCTTTCATGGTCAAAGCCAGCTCACTACAGCCCCATCCTTGGAGCAAGGAAAAGAGGACATAGAGAGCAAGCAGTGTCCTTTGAAGGATGGGACACTAAAATTGCAGATCCCATTTCTCCTCACATACAACTGAGTCATGTGGCTGCACTGAACTACAAGGGAGTCTGCGAACCACAGCCATTCTTGGACATCCCCAGGTCCAGCCAAAATTCATCAGCTTCAATTACTTAAAGATAAAAAGAGAAGATAGAAATTAGGGAACAATTAGGAGGCTCTGCTACATCGTCTGCAGCTTAGTTTTGTCATCTACAAAATGAGAGCAGAGTTTTGATGATTAAGTGTAATACACAGAGAGGGATCTGAATTGGGTGCAGCACACAGTAAGTGCTCAATAAATGCTAGTGTATGTCACAGTACCATACGCCTCCCCCTCCCCTGCCATGTTTGGGTCCTAATGTCTGCTCCAAGGTAAAGACAGACCGTGAACAATCTTAGAATGTTGGAGGCTCATTCCCCCGAGTGTTGTGGTGCTGGGTGTGGATGGATGGGCTGAAGGTGCACCATCTGGCATCCACACGGAGCCTGGCCCTGAGGTACTGAACAATGTGAGCTGTGATGAATGAATCTCTTTATGAACAAGAAGTAGGCTCAGCCTGGAGAGTAGAGTAAGGAAAGAGAGGAGCCAAAGGAAAAATGAGGAGAAGGACAGGAATACAATGGAGGGAAAGCAGGGGCGCCAGCACTTTTGTGTGAATTTGAAAAAAAGATTCCCCTTCTTCAAGACATGTTACTGCCGTCTGCCTCAACGTCATCGTAATATACAAATCTACGCTATGATATGAATGACAGTCCCTAGAGTTGTTCAGCCATAACCTAGAAAAGCCATATAAAGGCCGAGGGATGGGAGGATAATAGGAAATAAGAAAGAAGTGTGAGAACGGAGATTAGAAATAAAAGTGGTATTATGAACTGAATTGTATTTTCCCCAAATTCATAGGTTGAAGTCCTAATACCCAATGTGACTGCATTTTTGAGAAAAGGCCTGTAAAGGAAATAATTAAGGGTAAGTGAAATCAAAAGAGTAGGGCTCTAATCTAATATGACACGTGACCATATAAGAAGAGAAAGAAACAGCAAAGCTCTTTCTCTGCGTGTGCACAGAAAACCATGTGAGGATACAGCAAGAAGGTAACCATTGACAAGCCAAGAGATGGGCCTCACCAGAAACAAACCCTGCAGATACACCTTGATCTTGAACATCTAGCCTCCAACCCTGTAAGAAAATGTCTATTGTTTAAGTCACCTCGTCTTTTGTAGGATAGCCCTAGCCGACTAATGCAGTGAGGAAGAGAGGAAAGGTTCATCACGAGAGAGGGCAGAGATTAGGGGAGAGGAGGAGCAGGAGAGAGAAGGGGTTCGGTTCTTCAGCAGGAAGTTGCACTGACCCTGATGTAATCTGGTGGCTTGGTCCTTTATAAGTGAGGCACTTGGTCCTTTATAAGTGAGGCACTGCTGCCACCTGGTGGCAATGTACTCAATCCGGTTATTCATTCAACAAACCTCTCTCGAGCACCTGCTCTGGGCAAGGAAGGGTGCGAAGCGGAGGGAATAATATTAGTAAGTGTTGATTAACACCTACTATGTGTTGAGCTCTGTCCTACGTGCTTTACATAGGATGAAATCATTTTAAAAATGATTAAAGCTTCACCACAACCTGCCCCAATCATATAGCAATATGATTATTCTATTTTACAGAGGGGGAAACTGAGGATACTGAGAAATTCAGTAAGTTGACCAAGAACCTACAGCTCATACGTGAGAAAGTGAGAGCTTGAACCAGGAATTCTGGCTCCAGAACCCTTTACAGACATGTTTCCCGCCCTTACAGTTTCTTCCTAATAAGAGGTAAATAACCAGTTTAGGGGAGTTGTGTAAAATACTAATACTTTGAAATGACAGCATACTGCTTTATTTATTTATTTTTTTATGGATTCTGTTTTTGAATTACAATCAAGAATACTCCACTTTAGCTAAAAGAGACCACACTCAACTGACTCATAGTTAGGGCATGGGTTAGTCACAGGCCCAGACCGGAAGGGTTTTGAAAAATAGAAAGCCCACATTCCACAGGAGCTACTTCAGCAAGAGAGAGAGGGATGGATGGAGAAATAAGTGGAAGAGGCGAAGCAGGAGAGAGGAGGGAGAAAGAAACTATAGCGCTGTGCTATCTAGTACAGTGGCCACTAGTTCTTGTTTAAATTTTCATTTTAACTAATTAAAGGACATTAAATTAAGAATTCAATTCCTTGGGGTGCTTAGGTGGTTCAGCCGGTTGGGCATCCGACTCTTGATTTTTGACTCACATCATAATAGGGTCCTAGGATCGAGCCCTGTGTCAGGCTCCACACTCAGCAGGGAGTCTGCTTGAGATTCTCTCCCTCTTCCTCTGCCCCCCCCCCAGATACATAAATAAATCTTTAAAAATTTAATTCCTCAATTGCGCTAGCCATCAGTTCATCCCAAGTGCTCAGCAGCCACTGCGGCTAGCACTACCACAGTGGACTACTTACAGAACATCCTCATCATGACAGAGCATTCCATCTGTCCTGCTGCAGATCCTTTATTCTAGAGAATGGGGTCTTCTCCGTGGCTGATTCAGGCATAGGTCACCCAGAATCCACCTTGCAGCTGGCAGTCTGCAGGTCAGTGACAAAGCAGAAGAGCAAACATACAGTAATTCCACAGCAAAGCAGATGGTGCCCCTCTTTCCCTCTGATCTGTCCTGGGGCAGGCTGAGAGGGAAGATGTTGAACCTAAGTGGGACTTGGCTCTTTTTTTAGGTGAGGTGATGGGAAGCAAAGAGGGGTCTTCTTCCTCTCTTCCGCTGGGTCCTGGAGTGGGTCGTAGGGTGCCGTTGCACATACATAACTTCCCACCATCTCCTACTGGGGTGTCCTCTTGGCTGGTGGTTAGATAACCAAGGAAAACTTCACCTCCCAGTTTCCATTTTACTCGGGGGCTTTGCCCTTAGCCTATGCTCCATTCCATTGTCCAGTAGCTGCCTGTCACCACATACTGAGTCGTCTGGGCCCCTGCACTCTTGGTCCTGTCCCTAGGATCTAGGAAGATCCAAATGTGTTGGTTAATAAAAGCTCTTGTTCTATGTGACGATCATGCTTACTTGCTTTACGTGAGCCTCTGATTATCTAACATTAACCTTTCAGCTGTGATAAACTAGCAGCAGTGGGGTATTTAGACAGGCAATAGCCACCTAGGAATATTAAATTAATCTAGTTGGCTGCTAAGAAGTTAACTAAAACACACAGATCCAGAAACACAGACTGGGGTAGCACTCAAGCTTTAATGTGACTACTGCTCCACCCCACTCTGTACCATTGCGGAATTCATTCTGTCTCGTGTCTGTCCCATTCCTTCAGTCTCACTCTTCAACCCAAGTCCCTTGATTACATCTCGTACCAGCTAAGTCATTGGCCTCTATAAAAATGTCCCTGCTCTAGACTCAGGTCCTCCAAAACACTCTTCAGCTAAATTCATTCAACAAATATTTATTGAGCATCTGCTGCTTCCCAAAGGATTGTGGTCTAGTCCACACTGGTATTATGAAATAGCTGTAGGTACAGAGTAGAACATAGCTACTGGTTCATATTCCTATGGATGCCAATGATAGGAAACTCCCACTGGCATAAGCCGACAAAGGGCATTCATTAGCCAATCAAGTCCAAAAGTATGGTGCAGTGTGACCCAAAGGCTCAAACAATGTCACCAGCCAACTCTCACCTTCATTCCTTTCTCCAGATCCTCAGTTTGGCTCTCTCCTCAGGGACACGGTGACAACAGAAGGCTTCCAGCAGCTCCAGACTTACAACGGAATCATGTGTGTCTCTCCATGAGCTCCCATCATGTCCCAGGATTCACTCTCATTAGCCAAACCTGGCTCACCTGGTCACCTCTGAACTGTGGCCTGAAGGAAGGCTCTGATCTGGCTGGTCTCAGGTTATTTGGAGCACCTCTGACATCGGGGAGGGGGAGCCACAGAACTGGTGACAGAGAATGTAGACAAGAAGCCGGGGAGATTTAAAAAGCAGCAGATATCTCAGACTGAATAAAACATAGGAAGAACATGGGAAGAAACAGGTGCGTGCCCACGTCTGCAGGAAGGGTTCACAGCAGAGGGTAAACCTGAGCGGACTCTTAGAAAGAAAGGGACAGGAATCTCCTGGTCAGGCAGGAGAAGGCGTGAGAATGGGAGGGAGGGGATCCCAGTGGTAAGAATGGCCTGTGTGATCACAAAAGAGAATGACCTATGTGCCCATCTTTTTGTACCCAGCAAAGAGCCTGATTCAAAGCCAGGCTCTGCAGCTCTAGGGCCTGGTCTGAATCCCAATTCTGAAACTTACTAGTTGGTAATCTTGGCTGGTTACTTAGTCTCAGGTTGCTTTATAACTTAGGCAACCTGGAACTTAACCAGGACAAGACTTGTGCCTCAGTTTCCCCATCTGCCAAATGGGAAAAGTAATAGTACCTGCCTCACAGGGTTGCTGTCAGGATTAATAGAAATGTGTAAAATAATAAAAGTCAGCTATGACAAGCCCACAGCTAACATAATACTCAATGATGAAATGCCAAAAACTTTTCCTTTAAGATCAGGAACAAGATTGCCCACTCTCACTACTTTTATTCAACATGGTATCAGAATTCATATTGTTAAAATCTCCATACTATCCAAGGCAAGCTACAGATTCAATGCAATCCCCACCAAAATTCCAATAGTATTTTTCACAGATATAGAACAAACTATTCTAAAATTTGTATGGACTCACAGAAGAACCCAAATAGCCAAAACAATCTTTAGAAAGAGAAACAAAGCTGGAAGCATCATGTTCCCTATTGCAAAGCATATTACGAGGGTATAGCAATCAAAGTAGTATGGTTCTGGCATGAAAACAGACACACAGATCATTGGGACAGAATAAAGACCCCCAAAATAAACCCAAGTATATATGGTCAATTAATTTAGGTCAAAGGGGCCTAGAATATACAATAGGGGAAAGGACAGTCTCTTCAATAAATAGTATTGGGAAAACTGAACAGCCACCTGCAAAAGAATGAAACTAGATCACCATCTCATACCATATATTATACCAAAAATTAACTCAAAATGAATTAAATACTTGAATGTAAGATCTGAAACCATAAACTCCTAGAAGAAAACATAGGCAGGAAGCTCCTTGACATCAGTCTTGGTGATTATTTTCTTTTAATTTGACACCAAAGACAAAGGCAACAAAAGCAAATAAATAAATGAGACTACATCAAACTATAAAGTTTCTGCACAGCAAAGGAAACCATCACCAAAATGAAACGGCACTCTACCAGATAGGAGAAAATATTTTCAAATCATATATCTAATAAGAGGTTAATATCTAAAATATATAAAGAATGCATACGGCACAACAGCAAAAAAAAAAAAAAACAAAAAAAAAAAACCTCATTAAAAAAATGGGCAAAGGATCCGAATACACATTTTTCCAAAGAGGACATACAGATGGCAACAGACACATGAAAAGATGCTCAACATCACTCATCATCAGAGAAATGCAAAACAAAAGCACACCAAATGCACACCAAAATCACAAGGAGCTATCACCTCACAACTATCAGAATGGCTAGCATCAAAAAGACAAGAAAGAACAAGTGCTGGTGAGGATGTAGAGAAAAAGAAACCCTTGAGCACCGTTGGTGGGGTTGCAAGTATGACGCAACCACTATAGCACTGCATGGAAGTTCCTCAAAAAAACTAGAACTACCATATAGTCATTCTCTTTTCTTCCTCGGCTGCTTGAAGCTTGGCCACCATCATGACTGACACAGTAACTATCCGTCCCCAGCAGCTCATGGCCAACCGACAACTCCAGAGGGAACAAATATTCATTGGCGTTCTTCACCCCAGAAAGCCAAAAGTACCTGAGACAGATATTCGGGAAAAACTAGCCAAAATGGACAAGACCACAACAGACGTCATCTTTGTGTTTGGATTCAGAACCTATTTGGGCGGTGGCAAGACAACTAGCTTTGGCATGATTTATGATTCATTGGCTTATGCAAAGAAAAATGAACTCAAACATAGACTTTCGAGACATGGCCTGTGTGAGCAGAAAAAGACCTCAAGAACACAGGAAAAGGAATGCAGGAACAGAATGAAGAAGGCCAAGGGAACTGCAAAAGCCAGTGTTGGTGCTGGCAACAAATGAGCTGGAGATTGAACAACAGAAGGAGTAAAGATTCTGCAGTGACTTTACCTGTGGTGATTGTGCAGATTTTTCCTGAGAGGATTAATAAAATAAGAACTTAAAGAGAGAAAGAGAGAGAGAGAGAGAGAACCATCATATGATTCAGCAATTCCACTTCTGGGTATTTATCCAAAGAAAATGAAAACACCAACTCAAAAAGATATAGGCACCCCCGTGTGCATTAAAGCATTATTTTCAACAGCCTGGATATGGAAACCACGGAACTGTCCATCAGTGGAAGGATGGATAAAGAAAATGTAGGGGGTGTGTGTGTGTGTGCGCACATGTGTATAATTCAGTCATAAAAAAAAGTAAAATCTTGCCATTTGCAACAACGGAGATGGACCTTGAAGATAAGTGCAATAAGTCAGGCAGAGAACGATAATTGCATATCATATGACCACACTTACATATGGAATAAAAAAAAGAATCCAAGCTTATAGTTACAGGGAACAGATTAGTGGCTGCCAGAGGTGGGGGTAGGGCGTGGGGCGGGGAACAAAATACATGAAGAGGGTCAAAAGGTACAAACGCCTAGTTATAAAATAAATAAGTTATGGGAATATAATACACAGCATGGTGACTATAGTTAATAATACTGTATCGCATATTTTAAATTTGCTAAAAGAGTACATCTTAAAAGTTCTCATCACAAGAAAAACATCTGTTAACTACGTGGGGTGACAGATGATCACTTCACAATATACACAAATATCAAGTCTTTATGTTGTGCACCTGAAATGCATTAAATGTTATTTGTTGATCATACCTCAAACTTTAAAAAAAAGTTTTTAAAATGCGTTACTGTGTCTAAAGCACCTAGAATAGGGCCTGTCACATAAAAAATGCTAAAATGAATTATTAAAGACAACAAAACTGTGCTATCCCTAGTTTAAAATAATGACCTACAATTTAGTGTAACTACAGATTTGGTTAATGAAAAAAATGACAACAAAAGAAAAACAAAACTTTACCTTGCTCATGATCATTTATACAGATAACATTATATATCATGTAGAGTCCCGTTCCTACTCATCCATAAGTCACCCTCTATCCAGTCATGCTGTTTGCAAGATGTTATCCCACAGTTCACAGTTTATAGGAAAAGTAGTTTCTCTTTCTGGCTTTTGTTTCCTAAGGTCTAATATTGCAAACTTATTTTAGCATAATGTTGCTCAGTTTAGCCCACCCAAGCCTCATGAGACAACCTGACCCCAACAACCAGGAAGAGAGAAACTGAACAGGATGTACACACAACCCACTCTACGTTGAGATCATTTTGTAAATGTTAGGCTCTGAAACTGGGTCAATGGTCTTGTTATTCCTAGTCTCCATGTGACATTTTCTTAATTAATTAATTAACATGTGCATGTGAGGGACTTTGGCCAGATAGGCTCATTGTATTTCATTCTTTGGAAACCCTCCAACCTCCACCTGTAAGAAACAATGACTTTTGAAGTGGTCTAGGCAAAAGGAAATATATCTTATTTGCAACATTTCATGCAGTGGGGTAAAGAAAGGAAATTAGAAAAAGGGATGTGGTAAGATCAGGGTACAAGGCTATGCTCAAAAAGGATGTGCTCTGGGGTCACCCTCCCCAGGTTTAAACCCCAGCTCTGCTAGTTCCAAGCTAGTGACTTGAGCAAATTTCTGATCAGAACCTTGGTTTCTTCCTTTGCAAAATGGGGGTGATAACAATGCCAACCTCATGATAGTAGCCAGCCCCTAACAAGGCTTCCAATGTCCTCTACCTCCTGGGACTCATGTCTTTGTGTTTCCTTCCTGTGGTATCAGGATTGGTCTGTGTGACTGATCAATTATGGCAGAAGTGATGAGATGTTCACCTTCAAGGCTCAATGAAAGCTGGAAAGATAACTTTCCAGGGGCTGTTATTTCTTCCACTTCTAGGGGACAGAAAACCTTAATAAATCCTTGTCCTGATTACTAGGCCAGGAAGGAATGGATAACCCTAGTGCCCAGAGGCCTCTCAGATAAAATGTGATGGATTCAGTCTTTGAAAATACACCTGGGTGTTCATGAAGTGTCAGCTTTTTTTTTTTTTTTTTCCCCTGAATTTGCCTTTGGTATCTGACTATGCTCTTAACCATTAACGTCTTTGAAATTACTATCCCTTTCAATTATCCATCCAAACTTCCCAAGTGGGAAAGACACATGCATGCAGCAATCATTTGGTACAAGCAGAAAATATTAACTCTCTAATTTTATTGATGTAAGTGGCCTGCTTCACAGATACAGCTTGTGAGATGTAATCATAGGTGACTATAATTTGTTCTTCTACTGTCCCTTTAACTTTTCTCAGTGGGCTGGCATTTCCTTCACCCCAGATCAAAGCCCTCTGCAGGCTCATGATTTTTTCTGGACACTCAGGTAATTTTCAAAGTTTGATGGTCATGTTTCATAAATTGCAGCCTCAATGCATAACTTATGTAAATGTAAGCGCAAATGAGCAAAGAAAAATAGCAGAACTAATGCTTCTCTTCCAAGACAAGGTGTCCACATTGATCCAACAAACAGAATGAAACAGTAATGATCAAATCAAATCTGACAGGAAGGTAGCCCCCTGCCATGCAAAGCAAAATTATTAAGATGGTTATTTAAAATTAAGGATTTATACTATCATTGACAATGACCCTTCCTCTCAATGTAGTTTGCGCCATGAAATATTCATTAATTATATTACCACACAGTACAGAATTCACAAACAAGTAAAAAAAAAAAAAAACCCACATTTATTGAGGGTATACCCCTCAATTTTTATTGGTATCGGTTAGCAATAAAAAAAGAGACCCCTGCTTTATGTTTCCATGCAAGCCTTGCTGCTTCCAGAAAGATGCCCACAGACCTCTGCATTGAACTCCAACAGCATCTGTGGATGGGTCCACCTCAATCCCCCTTAATTATTCAGTTTCCCACTCGGATCTCTAGGTTTCATTTTATGGCTTCACTTGCCCTATAAGGTTATGAACTTTTCAAGGACAAGCCAACATCCATGCTGCTTGCCACCTGTGAAAGGGGTCTGATAATACCACAGAAGTGCATCTATGCCAGCCAGGAATACTATTTCCTTTTGGCCTAGGATTGGGGACTTATAGAGTTATCCTAGCCCAAGGAAGACAGTGGGTGGAGGGAGGAGAAAGAAAGCATTTTTTTAAAACTCAAAAGTATCTGGAAGATTGGCTCTGTTTGATTCCTTAAAGAGCAGAAAGAAAAGCCAAAGCTATCACAAAATATCACTTAATTTCTCATTTCTTATTGTTCTAGTTCAATGATTCTTCTTGGAAATAAAGAGGAAGTATTTGAGTAGTGAGAATTGCAAAATTCTGGGAATCCAAGCTCTCTTCGACAAAGCAATACCTGTCCACCCCACTCCTGCCCCCACCCCCACCCCAGGGCATCTTTCTTCTCCATAATCCCTCCCTCCTTTGTTCATCCTCCTTCCCCTTCCTTCTTTGATTCCCCTTCCCACCTACTGAGGCCCCACAGTACATTTGTCCTGTAAGAAAGTTAAAGAACAATAAGGTAGGCCCAGGAAAAGCTTGCCACTTCAACTCCTTTGGGAACAGAGAGGTTGAAAGAAACAGATGCAAACCAACTGGAAGGGCAAGGTGTACACATGGTTAATTCTCCTTATTTATAGCAATTACTCTATAAAGTCGCTGTGAGCACTGAATTAGTTAGTGAGTCCTAAACCACTGCTGCCAGGGGAAACACAGTAGGGTTCTGCGAACTTTTGGTTGTATTTTCCAGTCAATATGTCTCTTTTTTTTGTTTTTTGTTTTTTTAATATTTTATTTATTTATTCATGAGAGACATTGAGAGAGAGGCAGAGACACAGGCAGAGGGAGAAGCAGGCTCCTTGTGGGGAGCCGATGTAGGATTTGATCCTAGGACCCAAGATCACGACCTGAGCTGAAGGCAGACGCTCTATCACTGAGCCACCTGGGTGCCCCAATACGTGATCTTATTTTATGTGTGTGTCTGTCCAAGGATACCTTACTTAATATACAGTTGATTCACGATCATCACACTCATGCCCACAGCATGAGGAGTCACACCTGAACGAAACATATCTAACACAGGTGCGTTCTTTCTCCATGGGGCACATCACAGCCCTCCTGTGCTTAGGAACATGAGACAGCACCTGAGCGTTGCTTGGAGGACATTTTAAAAGCAAAATAAATGACCAACAGAAAGCACAAAAATGTGAAAAACAGGACACTAAATAGACCCCAAAAAGGACATTTTTTTCCAGTCTAAGATGCAGACACAAGAAGGCTCAGCTTTGTGTTGTTCAACCCCAGCTGAGAAGGGGAGCCTCAGACAACTCAAATTCTCCATTGCTCTGTGTGTGTCCACATGTGACCACAAAAGGGCCACAAGGATTGATTTGGGGGTAACACATACATTCTAGAGAGTGGACAAAGTCACAAATATGAAACCTGCAAATAATAAGCATTGACTCTGTGTGTGCAGGCATGCTTGTGCATGTGTGTGTGTGTGTGTGTGTGTGTGTAAAGTTCCTGCTCAGAAAAATTAAGGACAAACAGGGGAAGGGGAATGAACTGGGAAAATATTTCTAGTGAAGGAGGACAATGAATAGGGGTGAGGGGAGTGAGCTGGGAGCACCGAAGTGTTTGCCATTAGCAGGAACATGGTAAGGGTGTTTCCTGTTACAAGCAAGCATGTTGCCTGGTGACATCTATAGGGCAGGGAAGAGTTCACAAGGCAGCTTTCTCTTTGCCTCAAAGTCAACAAAGAGTAAAGCACTGAATAAAAGGAACCCCTGGAGCCTCATACGAAATCTCCTTTATTCATTTATACATTTGTTTATCCATCCAACACACGTGCTCGAAGAGGGAAAATACGCCATCTGGAAATTCAGGACACTCCACCTACTCCTGGAGAAGGATAAATAAACCAACACTTGTGTGGTATGGTAGGTGCTGTGTTGGGGTTGACAGAGCATTACAAGAGTACTGATTTGAGGATTGGGGCCAGGACTCCAAGAGGAGGAGTCCTGACGTGCTTGATAAACTCTCGAACCGAATTTCCTCTGATCCCAAAAGTACCCTTTGAACCTCTAAAGCAGTGGTGTTTAATTTAATACGCACATCAATCCCTGGGAGTATGTTATTAAGATACAGATTCTTTAAAAAAAAAAAAAAAAAAACCTTATTTACTTATTTATTTCAGAGAGAGAGAGAGAGAGAACATCAAGGAGATGGAAAACCAGGATCCCTGCAGAACAGAGAGCCCAATGTGGGGCTCGATCCCAACACCCTGGGATCATGACCTGAGCCAAAGGTAGATGCTTAACCTACTGAGCCACCCAGGCGCCCTAAGATGTGGATTCTGATCCAGCAGGCCAGGGACAGAGCCGGAGATCTGCATTTCTGGTGAGGCTTTTAGGAGACACTAATGCTGCTGGTCCTGGAACCACACTTGGTGTGCGACAGAGGGACAGTCATGTGACCAGAAGTCCCACCTAGCACGGCCTGATAGTCCATCCTGTTCAGGCCAGTCCCTTCTGTGGGCACAAGCAGATAAATAGCACATCTGTGTGGCAGGTTCTCAGTTGGGCTAGGGGTTTGGGGAGGAGGTGGGGAGGGGCAGAGAAGGAGCTCGGGCAGGAGAGGAGGGTCGCTCACACTATTTTCCTAAATTGGAAGAACTTGGTCTTGTGTTCCTCTCTTTCATCCCTGGCCTCCCGGGCTGCCCAAACCTTTTCATGGCATGAATAGACTAGAAATGTGCATATTAAGAATAAAATTCTTGCACAAATAAGAACTGATTTACAGAAAAATGGAGAAACAGGTCAGGGTTGCCTCGACCATTTTGTGAGCTAAATGTGAAGAAAAAAAAGAGAGCTAAAATAGATTCTTCCACTTTCTCACCCATTGTAAGAAGAACATGAAGGGCATCACATACACCTCTGTTCTGTTAGGGCAGGAGGTTCTACTAGAGCCCCGCCCAGACTGGAAGGTGGATAGGCAGAGTCCTGGGAAGGGAAAGGAGAACTCTCTCCAGGAAAGATGGGGGCTGGGTGGGGGTTTAGGCTTAAGGAAACCTTCCACTAAACTGCAAAACTCAAGGAAACCACCATCCTCCCTACATCCACGCCATTGCTGAATCCAAAGGAGGCTTTCACTCCTTTTTTTAATGGTCCTCTAGGCTGCATTTGACTTTGTTGCCTGGCTTTTCCTAGTTGATTTCATGAGTTCTTCTTACCCTACTCCCCCCTATTTAAAAATTTCAGCTTTATTGAGTTACAGCTGACAAAATTATAAGATCTTTAAAGTGTGCATTGTGGTGATTTGATACATGCCTATGTTGTGAAAAGACTGTCCCCATCCTTTAGACTTTTTTTGTTAAAACCTCTTGTTCTCCCAGCTTTCAACCTGCTTTCATTGCTCTTCTCTCTACACACTCTACTTGGGCAGAGCTTTTTCACTGTTATACATTACTTGACCTTCTCATATCTACCATAAACTTCCCCAGAGACATGGACTTACACATCCAACTGATTCACAGATATCTCCACTTTGAATCCCATAAGCTCTCAAACTACCAATGTTCAAAATTAAACTTAGATCATCCTCGCCTAAATCTGTCCTCTTCATATGTGTCTATCTCTGGTTAATTGCTCACACACCAAAGCCAAAAATCTGAGAATCACCTTAGGCCTCTTCCTCTTTTTAATCTGTGAATCCATTTCCTTCCATTCCTTCCTTTCTCTCTATCTTTACTTACTCCTTTTGTTAGGCCCCTACATCTTCTTCATGGACTATTGTTAAAAGTTTCCTAACTCACCTGCCTCTGGTTGTGATAGCTCATATCCATTCTCTGAATAACTACCAGTGTTCTCTCCATGACCTGAATCTGACCATGTCCCTCACGTTTAAAATTCTTCAATGGGTCCCTTATTTACGAATTCAAGATTAAAGACCCAGTTGTCTAAGGTCCTCTGAGACCTGTCCTCTTCTAACTTCTCTAGTTTTAACACTGAGATCCCAGCCCAAAAGAAATCATCTTTTAACCCTTCCTCGCCCTCTGGAAGGTTTCCAAAGCTGAGCTCGATGTCCCAGCTCTGCATTCCAATCTTGCAGCCAACACATACTCAAACCACAGAATTCAATACAGTATATTGAAATGACCTTCCAAGTTTCTAAAATGAGAGTATTGGCTTATTCTGTCTTTGCTCTCCAGGGCCTGGAAATGTACATAATAAACGGTAAAGGAAAAACTTGTTGAATTGGCACAATTTAGGTCACGTGTGCTAGCTTGCCAACACGGCAAGCCAGCAAGGACACAACTCTGGAGATGTAAAGCTTACAGTTAATTTGACATTATTTCTTTCGTATTCACTTTTGAAATGTTTGGAGGAAAAAAAAAAAAAGAAATGTTTGGAGGAACATTTTCATCGTAGTAGTCGTATTCTGACAAGAAAAAAAAAATTAGATGCTCTCGTGCCTCCCCGTCGGGGAATCGAACCCCGGTCTCCCGCGTGACAGGCGGGGATACTCACCACTATACTAACGAGGAACTGCACGTAAGCGGCCCTTCTGACAAGCCTCTTATTGCTTTGCAGTCTCCGCGGCCTTCGGCCTTCCCCACCGCCTCCCGCCAGCAGAGTGGGTCTGACATTCTGCCGTTGCCACTGCGACGTCCATCGAAGTTGAACAAAACGAAAATAGGAGCGTTCAAATGATCTCCCCGTTGCTCCGCTGATCATTTCCGTCTGCCCACCCCTCCTCCGGCTGCCCCCGCTCCCCTCTCTTCCTCCTCCTCCCCTCTCAGGAATGCTACCAGTCCTCGCAGCACCCCTCCGCACACACACTCCCAGGGAGCAAAGCGCACGCCTTGTCGCGCTGCACCACGGGACTTGTAGTTCCAGCCACGCTACACCCCACTCTTCCCTCACCTTAAGAAACTTCCCTTCCCGGCGGGCGCCACGAGTTCCGCTTGCTCTTTATTGCCTCCCTCTGTCCCCTGCCTCTAGCTCTCAGTCGAGTGGGCTGGCAGCCGGCTCTTGGGGTGCCGATCGGCGTGCGGAGGGACTCCCGAGAGCCATGCCCGAGGTAGTGGATTCGTGCTCTTTGGCCTCTCCGGCTTCGGTCTGCCGGACCAAGCACCTGCACCTGCGCTGCAGCGTCGACTTTCCCCGCCGGGTGCTGACCGGCACCGCCGCGCTCACGGTGCAGTCTCAGGAGGACAATCTGCGCAGCCTGGTACGGTGGGACGCGCGCCCAGTGCCCGCCTCGCCCCGGCCGCCCGCTTCTTGCCCCTCATCCCGCCGCCGCCCCCTCCCAGGCCCACGCTCGGGTCTGCCCCGCGCCTCCCTCGTGCTCCTGCGCAGCCCACAACTCCTGTTCCGCACCTCCCTTCAGCTCTCACTGGCTTCTCAGCCGCCCCTTCCTCGGCCCGCACTCAGCCTATGGCGCCCCTCCGCACCGCGCTTGTGTCCGCATCCCTCGGTCGCCCGCTACCTGTGCCTCAGTGGCTCCGCCTGCACCCTCTCCCCGACACCCCTCCCCAGGCCCTCGGCACATCCTAGCGCCGCATCCACGTCCTGCTCGCACCCAGAGCGCGGGCTTCATTGTAGCACCAATCCTCCCTCCCCCGCTATCCGAGTTCCCAGCGCGAAGCCCCCCGTGGCCTCCCCATTTCCTCGGCCTGCAGCCCACAACTCCCTCCTCGGGCCCCGAGTTTATTCCAGTCCCCGCGCACCTTCCCAGGCCACGGTCTCCTCTAAGTCTCGGACCCTGTGCCCTGCCGATGCTCACCGGACCCTCTCCTACACCTGCACTTCTGCAGGATAGGACCCATCGACCCGTCGTGGTAGGCTTCCCCCAGCCCCCCAGCCTCCCTACCGCCGTTCTCGAACCCCTTAGAATTTACGGCTCCAGACCCCCCACCCCCACCACGATTTGATACTTCCAGGCTCTGCTAGCAACATGCAGCTCTTCTTCTCCAGGGTCCTAGTCCTGCTACCTTTGATTCTTACCACCCGTCTCTTCAAATAATTTAATGATGGATGGATGGGCCACTCACGCTTTCTGAGCGTATCTCAATACAGTGTATTACATACAGTTGGTTTCAAGGAGGGAGTAATTATTGCGCTTCTTAGGAAGTAATATACCTCTACCACATCGCTAGCCACTTCAGTGATGAAAAACTTGTTTAGATTTGTGGAATGTTATTAAATTATTTTATCTATACAACATAACCTGTTTTCGGTGTTCTTACTCAAAGTGATAGTATTTGGATTGTATCTTTCCCCTGAAGAATTTCATAGGTGAGCATTTTAGAAATAAGAGGGACAGGGAAAGACCAGCCACGGTGTATTTTGCAGAGTGTTGTGGTATCTGCTTCAGCACGACATTAAGGAACTTGATTACTGAATGTTGTAGGCTTGATGGTGGGAAATCAGTGGGGTCAGTTAATTGGGCATAATAAGAAGTTTAGATAAGAATTGGTGGTTCTCATGACTCTTTTCCTACTTGTGTCATAGGCCTGTATTTTGAGTTCATTAATATGAACTAATATAGCAGGTAACCTACCCTTTGTCCTTTAACATCTCTGATTCTGATTTGAAAAGTAGGTGGACTCCCCTATGTATTGATATTTAGGCACCAAAAGTGCTACAAGGAAGAAAATAAGGTATTACAAGCAAGAAGGTTAACTATTTCCCTATAGATTGTACTTTGGTCTGCTTGAAGTACTGTGCTATCTATTATTGCAGGCAGCTTTGCCTGCACAGGATTGGCTGAAGTCCCGTCTCAATGCAATCTCCCTTTTTATTAAAAGAAAATAGATTTTGATAGTTTATCACTACTTAGTATGACCTTGCACCCTCACTTGTTTTGTAAAAATAAAGGTTGAACTCTGATCTTTGAAGAAGCAAGAAGACAGGATGCTTAAATTCTGAAAAGCCTGTACCTTCAGTGTCCCAGTCTCAACTTGCACATTGTTTTTGCGTTCCCCAAATCTTGAGAGAAGATTTTTAAATCCTGATGTCTGGTTAGCATGTCTGCTTAGCAAATTTAGAGCCTAAACTGATAATAATGTTAGATTTTATACAAGGAAGGCTAGTTGTGGTACAGTGACATCTGTGTATAATTGTTTGCTTATTCATGGTGACAACTTGAGGCCAAGAGTTTGGCTTTATTTCTTCAAACTCAACTTCTTTCCTCCACCAGATTACAGTCTCTTGAAGGTAGGGCTATGTTCCATGGCTCTTTGTATCAGGCTCCTAGTATAGTAGCACCTGCCACGCAGAGGACCCTCAAAAGTTTGATGAACTAGTGGGTGAATTCAATTAGAGTGCAGTCCCTGAGCCTTACGCAGGCTGTGCTAATAATAGTGCCAACTGTATCTTGAGGGTGAGTGGACATCCTACCTCCCCACCACCAATAGAGAGGACCCCATGCCCATGCTGGTGAGGACACTGAGTGTCCTTGCTCGCTCTATTCCTGGAGTCCTTGGTGCTGGGGAATGTTGAAAGAGCTGTACCAGTAGGTTTTACTAGGAGTAAAGCCCAGCTTTTCTAAAAATCTTTTTGAAGTTTTGGGTTATTTGGCCTCAAGCTTGGCATTCATTTGTGACAGTGTCCAAGCATTTGTTCCTTTTGTTGAAATTTTCAACCTTTTTTAGGTGTTCTATCAGCTGGTGGCTCAAAGAGGTTCTAATGTCTTGGCCAAGATCATATACTAGTGAGTGGCAGAGCCAGGGAGTGAACACAGATCTTTCTGACTACACACTCTCCAGTCTTCACTAAGTAAATGGCTGAGCCAGGAATCAAATCAAGGTGTTTTGGTTTGGGTTTTAACAATAACCCAATTTTTTTTTTTCATTGCAGCACCCTGCAAGTAACAGGTAGAAAATGCAGATAGAGATATAATACTGAGGCAGAAAGCTTTTTAATTTAAGCTATTACTTTGTCACAGAAAGAATTTGAGTCTGCTTAAAACAACATATGCTGTATAAGAAGCTTAAAAATAATTTAAGAATTTGGAGGAAGAGGGAAGGAGGATAGTGAAAACCAAACCCATGACATCAGGCCCTAGGAAGGAAGAAGTGGGTTGTGAGGTTTACATCGAGCTTGCCAGCAGCCTGTGCAAAAAAGGAATTAGTAAAAAAAAAAAAAAGGGGAATTAGTTATATATCCCATGGCAATCAGCCAGGTGCTTCGAAGTAGAACTGCTTTTGGGGGTGTTATTCAAAGAGGATACCACAAGATATAGTAAATTATATCCCTAATAACTTCCTACTATTTGTAGGTCTGTTTGCTACAACTATGTATGGTATCTTGGCCTTCTGCATAGTCGGTGTTCCACAATATTTGGTTGAAAAGTACTAGTTCCAACTTTTCAACAATGCAGTTTCCTTTTTTCCATTACTATTTTTGATCAATTGTTTAGTAGTATTTATTAGTGAAATTTGAAGGGGAATTTCTTAAGTAACTTGAGAATGATAGCTGAGGTCAAGACTTGGAGTATACAGCTTAACCACTGCATTTTCTCCTTTCTCTTGGTTCAGGACTCACTTCATGCATTAAGTGATACCTACGATTTTTTTAGGCACTGTACTAAACTCTGGGAATGCAAGCCCAAGTAACATTCTCTGTCTTCTTAAGAACCCTCAATCTAGTAGAGAACACTTATCATTCTAATGTGGTACAGTAAATGGCTATAGGAGAGATCTGGACTGACTACTGTAATAAGTACAGAGGATATGAAAAAGATTTCAAAAAATAGTCACAACAATAATTTGGCTCTTCTGATTCTGAATAGGTTTGAAAAGTTGAGGTAATTAGATATAATAGGATGTGCTCCTCTGGGAAATAAGCCAGTTGATTCATCCTTATGGCTATAAAAGTAGTATAAATATGAGTAGTTACATACATGGATATTCAAATTAAGTTTTTAAAATAAGTCAGAGAGCCATAAATAGGAATATGAAGGAACAAAGGAGTAACCCTATTATTCATAGTAAGATATAAGCCTAATAAAGCCACATAATCTGAATATGCAAGTACAAGAAGATAAGTCAGTTCTACTAATTTAGAGTAACAGTGGTTGAAGTACGCCAGAAAGAAAGTAACCCAACAGGAATAATTACCTATTTGGAGGGAAACAGGCGGCACCCCTAACAAACTTACCTGCTTTAAAACACACACACACACACACACACACACACACACACACACACCAGAATGAAAATTTCTTTCCAACCAAATATTGTTTACTCTAGAGAAGTAGGAATCAACTTAATGATTATGGTTATGACTGGCCTTCTAACTCTCCCATGCTATGGCCGGCCAGATTTCAATAGAAAGATGCCAGAGGTTGGGAGATCAGATTGTAGGCAGTACTGAGGCAGGGTCTGACCTAGAGTGGTGGTAAAAGAAAATAAAGTATGAAGACAGTGTGAAAGAAAAATGTGTTAACTGGCTATGGGGGCTTGGCAAGTGGGATCAATTGAAGATACTTCTTTTTAAAAAGATTTTATTTATTCATTCATTCATGAAAGACACAGAGGCAGAGACATAGACAGAGGGAGAAGCAGGCTCCCTGCAGGGAGCCCAATGCGGGACTTGATCTCAGGACTCTGGGATCACACCCTGAGCCAAAGGCAGATGCTCATCTGCTGAGCCACCCACACGTCCCCACTGAAGGTTATTTGAATGTCTCAAACTTTAGGTACCTCGAGGATTCTGTTAACAGAAGAGAGAAATCAAGGGAGAGAACTGATTTGGAGACATAGGGTGGCTTCATTTTTAGAATTTTTAGAAGCCCACTGAATATGAAGCAATATTTCCCATGGAAATGTCAAGCAGGCAACTTAGATCTCTCTAAGTGGCAGTCCTGGGGAAAGGATGAAGAATTGGTTGATGAGGTGGGATAAGTGAGAACTAGGAAGTGTTCAATATGGTAAGAAAATCAAGGGATTGAGGGCACCTGGGTGGCTAAGTCAGTTAAGCAGCTCAGGTTGTGATCCCAGGCTCCTCTCCACCTCATGCTCCCTCCCAGTCTCTCTAAAATAAATAAATAAATATTTTTTTAAAAAAAATCAAGGGATTGAGGCTAGAACATTGGGACATATCCATTTTTAGGAGCTAGAAAGTAGGGGGAGGAAATGGCATTAGACAAAACCATTTATGTGTAAAGTCAAAGAAGCCAAGGAAAGGACTTCAAACAAATCATATGGCCCATAACGGCTATGAGTGGACAGAGGTCCAGAATACTGAGCAGAAAAGACCTCTTGAGCAGGAGGCATGCCCTGCCCTTTCAGAAGCAGAAGAGCTAGAAGCCAGACTGAAGAGAAGGAAGGAGGAGAGATTGATGAAGAAGTAGAAATAGCAGCCATATATTGCCCATGGAGTTTAAGAAAGAACGGAGACAAATGAATAGTTATCAGGGCAGAAGGATCAAGAGAAGTTTTAAACATAACATGGGAGGCTTGTTTACATTGTTTGGAAATGGTCTTGTGGCATAGGAAGGTTGAAGACTCTAGAACAAAAGATTAGTTAAGAGTGAAAGGTATTGTCTCTGGCGCTCAGAGGATTAGGGGAATGGAAAACACTGAGTCGCTTGTTGCCACTCCCTTCCTGCCCAGAGCAGTTGTCCTCAATGGGTAGATACACTCTCAGTCCTCTATGGGTCATTTGGTTGGAGTTGCCACACCAGGTTGGGCCTTCTCAATATACGTAATGGCAATGTACAACCCACTTATTTGCCTAATGAGTGCCATGGTTTGTTTTAATTTTTGGATGTATGAAAGTACCTAGGAGTTGGAGCATATGAATTCCAGGAAGAAATTGCGGTAAGATATATCAAGGTGTTGTGATGAAAAAAACTTCCGTCATAGATGAATTTTTTTTCATAGCAGAGAAGTTAAGTTTTAGGATACAGGATCAAAGACATTTTAACCTAGATTTGACTTACACTTGAGACCCTAAGTTTGTGTGACTATCCCAGAATTACCCAGCAATAGATACGCCAACTTCAGAACCAAAAATCTTTCAGTAAAATTAGAGTCCCAAGAGACAGGACCTACACTGACTTTAATTCTTCTAATTTCACTCCATTTTACTATCAGCAACTAGTTCTATTTTGTAATCATTATAGTTTACCTATATCTAATATTAGTTTTCTCTGGTGTATATTGAACAATTTTCTTACCATTTAAAAATACTAACTTAATTCTAGACTTTGGATACGAAGGACCTCACAATAGAAAAAGTGGTCACCAATGGACAAGAAGTCAAATACACTCTTGGAGAAAGACAAAGTTACAAAGGATCACCAATGGAAATCTCTCTTCCTATTGCTCTGAGCAAGTATGAGTGTTACCCTTCTCTTTTATATGACGAAATAATGGAGAAAAAGATTTTTAAACAATCTTCCTTTCTAATTTCTAGTTTGTGTGTATGTAGTAATTGGCGCTCTTACTGATCTGCTGTTCAAATTAAAGCTTACAGTGAAAATTGTATCTTAAGATTCTAAAGAAATTCATTGTATGAGATACTCAAGAAGAGGACTTTTGATAGTGCTATTTCTTTACTGATCATGGGAGTGATCTAGAGTGATGACAGAAGCATGCCATCTTAAGGAAACATTTTGTAATCATCTGGGAAGCTTTTATAAGATGCACATTTTTCACCTTTTCCCCAGAAGCTGGCTACTTTTATTAATGGAATAATGGCAATGACAAACAGAACAGTTTCTATGTACTAGTCTTGAGATAATGCCTTAAATACATTCCTTTATCTGATCCTTATGGTAACCCTTTGTGGTATGATTTCCATTTTACGTTGAGGAACGGGAGCTTCAGAGAAATAAAGTAACTTATTCAAGAAAGAGGCAGCCACAACTGTCATATTGAGAGCATATCCCACTCCTTGATAAATTGGGAAGGGGAAAAAGGATGGAAAACCATTGGCCTAAAACAAGAGTGATCTACCCCACCTTTCAGTGGCCAATGTTCTCATGCCTTCTCTTCCCGTTTAGGAAAAAGAAGGGAAACACCCACAAATAACTTGTGAGGGAGATCTCACTGACCTCACTGTACAGATCAAGAACCATAGTGTAGGTGGTAGAGTCAGGATTCAAACATAGGCACTGTGCTGGTCTCCAAAGTTCTTGCTATTACCTCATTACCAGTGCTGCTCAAACTATCTGGGGTGAAGGACCAGTTTTTGTTATTTCCAATTTGTCACATACTGATTCTTTTATAAAAAATGAATTACTAGGAAGAAGAGATCAAAAGCGAGCACACATTTTTGAGTCAACAGCCATTAGAGTCACTCTAAAAGTTTCTAAATGTGTATTATCAATTTCTTGACTTGTCCCATAAGTCAAGCACTGCTTTGTGTCATGCTCTGGCACCCACCGCTGTGTGGTAGTCCACCTACCGCTGTGTAGTAGTCAAAGTTCCAAAATTATTTCTTCCACTTTCCCACTATGATAAAAGATTGCATGATATGACAGGTGTAAAGTGTCAGACATGCAGTGGTGTATTCAACGAATATTAGTTCTATGACGTCTTCAGAAGCACTTAGTGTGGTAGAGTGGAAAGGATCCAGTGGCAGGCAATCAGGTAAGAAACTTAGGATGCAGCATTCCTAGAGCTCATTCTCAATCAGTAACAAGACCTAATAAAATAACATTTTTATTATTTAGTCTGTGTATTATGAATTCAAACTTTAGTTAGGTTGAATTATACTCTGCTAATATATTTGTTTGTTGCATACAGAAATCAAGAAGTTGTTATAGAAATTTCTTTTGAGACCTCTCCAAAATCTTCGGCTCTTCAGTGGCTCACTCCTGAACAAACTTCTGGGAAAGAACATCCATATCTCTTTAGTCAGTGCCAGGTAAAAAGAAGGATCCAGAATGACTAATTATACAAAAAATTCCCTGCACGTTTTGTTTACTGAAGCCAAGTGGACAGTGGTCTTTCGGATACTCAGGTCTTACCTAAGATAGTATTTTAATTTGTCATAAAAATGACACACATTTTCACTGATATCTCAGTATTAACATATTCTTATATTACTTTAAAAAAGAAACTCAATTTGAAATCATGTCCATTGAAAGTAGACTATAGGGTCATTTTTATATTTATATCCTGAGCACCTAGGATAGAACTTAGCATTCTTGAATGGGCACTCAAGAAATGGTTATAAAAGAGAAAGGAAAAAAAGTAATAAGACAAAAGTAATATGTACTGATTATGAAAAATGTTAACAATAAAGAAGTGGAAAGTGAAAGATCAGATTTTTCAATCTTCTCCAGAAGTAACCACCAGAAGTAACCACCATTGAGTTAGGTGTGCAGCCATTCCAGATTTTTCTTATACTTTTACAAATGTATATGGTATATAAACATATTAAATGTAACTTTAAAATCCTACGATTTAAACTATTTCTGTTTAAAGATTAAAAATAAAGAATCTCATAATCAAAGACAATTTGTCACAAGGTTAATACATATGAAACTATCTTCTAAAAGGAAAAAAGCCTAATTTTGTTAGTAATCTGATAATTTATAATGAAAGGCACTCATTTCATTAAATGCTTACTGTATTTTCCAGCATTGTGCTGGGTACTTGGCATATTTAATCCTCAATATTCCTATGTGATAGTAATATCACATAGGCTCAAATTTGAATACAAGTCTAAAAAAGGAAGCAGTATTGGAACACGAAATAGACAAGTTTACTTTCTATTGCCAATTGAAATAATTTTTTAATCTAAGAAATCCTTAGAACCTTAGTTCAGTTATCTGAAACAGATGTGGTTTTCTAGGCAAGAGCGCACAAGTGGTGCATTTCTTATAATATTCGATTTTCAGTTAGTACTTCTAACAGAATGTCCCATAATCTCAAGTTGGCGAGAAATGCAAGATTTGAGAGTCACCAGAATGTGAATTTTGAATATGTTATTCCATTTCTTATTGGCAACAGTGTTTGAAATAGAGGAAAGAGATTTCAGTTAAATTAAGAAATGACTGCAGTTGATGGGAAACATGTGGACGTGATTTTGTTTGATGAGTTTGCTGCAGTTCTCTGCACACTTGCCCGGGTGTGGGTCTATCCAGTGAAACACATCTGAGAACCCCTGTGGCCTCACTGAGTCCCCAAACTAGGGACTGCAAAGGAAGTCTAAAGGCATGGTCTTAGATCCCTGTTTTGGGAGGGAGAGTCAAGTGGTTCTTCTAGTCCTACGTAATCCATCTAGAGATCATTTGGGATCCCATATCTTTGGAGAATGGACTAGATTTGAAATGAAAAGGGCTAGAGTTTGAGGGTTGTAAGGAATCTTGTTGAGGCAGCAAGTATGTCTAGAATTTAGAGATGTTCAGAGAGATGTTAGTGTCAGTATTCCTTTAAGTTCAGGGGACCGTCTCAAGGAGTCTGGGGCTCCTTTGCTTACTAGCAATTGGCAAGGAGTCTGGGGCTCCTTTGCTTACTAGCAATTGGCAAGGAGTCTGGGGCTCCTTTGCTCACCAGCAATTGGTCCAGATTTATTTGTAAGGAGGCCAGGGTATAAAATTGAAGATACCCGGGTCTTCCTTCTCAATGGAACCAGCATTCATGACAGATGAATGCGGAAGCAGAGAAATGCTGCATATGTCAATGAATCTGTCCAGATGGTACTGAGAAAGACTGTTCTTTCTTCTTCCTTTTCTTCTCAGTTTTCGCTCTCAAAGTTTGCTGCAAGATTGGAATGTCAAGATTCTAGTGACACTCCCCAAGCAGTTTTCCTCAGAACATGGGCGTCCCATTAGATGTTAATAACTAACCAGAGAAAGGGGACTTCCTGTTAAAACAAGTATACGTTTCTTTGTTGTAGGTATTTTCAGAGTCTCCAGGAGGCTAATGTTCCAAATGACTCTTTAAGACCGGGATGTAATATGCATGGTTCTCAATTTCACTTCACCAAAGAGCCCTTTTTTCTCGGGGTCCCTAACAGCATCTAACTGGACATTGCTGTTACTTAGGGCAGAGAGTAGGAAACAACGCTTAACATTGCTTCATGCTTCAGCTGAAATGTGAGGACTGACCAACCATACATTAAAATGGGAAATCAGACCTTTTTTGCTCCTTCAAATGATCTGAAAAAATGTGAGACTTATTTCTAAAAAGAATGTGTCTAAGGACAGTGCTGCAATTTTAATTAATTTCATAATGACTTGATTTATAAGAAAGGGAAATAGCCTTTTTCTTTTTCCCTTCCCCCGTCCCAGGCCATCCACTGCAGAGCAATTCTTCCTTGCCAAGACACTCCTTCTGTGAAATTAACCTACAGTGCAGAGGCAAGTATCACAAATTATTAACTGAATTAAATGACTCATGTAAGTAAATGTGGTATAAATGATAAGGAGAGATAATAATTGGATTTTTATAGTTAGTAATATTTCACTTCATTAAATTCTACAAAAACTATGTAACAAAGAAGCTGTGGACCTCTTTTTGCATCTCTCTTTTAAAGACTTTTATTTTTAAGTAATCTCTACACCCAACATGGGGCTTGAACTTACAGCCCTGAGATCAAGAGTCACATGTTCCATGGACAGAGCCAGCCAGGCACACCCCAATATCTCTCTTTTAAAGGCAGTTTCAAACATAAGTGTAATGAAAGGAAGTAGGTACTATTCTGATTTTATTTTATTTTTTTTTAATTTTTATTTATTTATAATAGTCACAGAGAGAGAGAGAGAGGCAGAGACACAGGCAGAGGGAGAAGCAGGCTCCATGCACCGGGAGCCTGACATGGGATTCGATCCCGGGTCTCCAGGATTGCGCCCTGGGCCAAAGGCAGGCGCTAAACTGCTGCGCCACCCAGGGATCCCCCCTATTCTGATTTTAAAAGGAGTTCAGAATTAATTCTAGACCTCAAAACAAGAATTTGAGGACAGCATCTTTTAATTTTTTAAAAATTAACATTTGCAGGATTAAAAGTTCTAGAAATGTGCCTTATAGCCATGTAAACCTCTGTCTAGGTACCCTCACAGGCATAGATTGTAGACTTATCTGAATACATTTCCACCTGATTCTTGTTGTAGGTACTGCTAATCCTTTTACAAAAAAGCACCATAAGAATAAATAAGTACTAAATAAATAAATAAATAAACACTAAATAATACTAAATATATACATGCATGCTAGGTCCCAAGCCAGACCTACTTAGACCACGCAACTAGAATTGAGAACCAACCTATCTTTACGGAGGCTTATTGATTCTAGATCATCCCACAACCAAACCACACCTAGTGTGTATAGTGCTGTAGAAAACTATATAATGGAAGACAAAGAATCCCAGGTTTTGGACTCTCCTCTACCAGTTACTAAGTGCATGACCTGAGGCAAGTCTTAGGACCTCAAAACCTGGAGTTGTCTCATCTGTATAACACATCACTGACTAAATAAAGGGTAGAAGCAGAACTAAATCATTTCCCAAGTGCTTTTTAGCTCTAGATTTATGGTTGTCGTAGCACTGGTTCTGGAGCTTCTGAGTCTGCCTCAGAAATAGCTTTAAATACTGGGCCATGCAAGAAGAATATGGAAGTCTAGAACTTAATGGAATGTATGTTTGCTAGATCATTAATATTGAGGGGATAGTCCTTGATTCTAGTATTCATTAGAAATAAAACTTTCAGAATCATGGAACTTGGGTACACATTTAAGTGACTATAAGGTTTGCCCCATAAGCTCCGTAAGCATATTTTCCATACAAATTCCCAGAGAAAATTATTTCACGGTTCTGGGCAATAACTTTTACTTTCTCATAATTATGACCCTTAAAAAGCTCTTTGATTTGCAACACCAAGTTTATGTTTTAAATATAAAACTTTTCAAAACTGTATTCTCTGTCCTAACGTAAGTATACAAGCTCGTGAATCTGTTTGGAGGGTGTGGAGGAAGACAGGTGTGGTGGTTACCACTGCCAGGAAGGTTGCTGGGCACTTCTTCTGTACATATTCTTTGCAGCAGTACTATGAGGTTATTACTTTTGTTTGATGGGAAAACTAAGTCTCAGGGAGGTTATTTACCCAAGTCCATGCAGTTAGTAAGTAGTAGAGCTGGAGTTTTAATCTAATTTCTACCAGGTGCTCTTAACATGGATGGATGAATGGATAGATAGACCACATTCACTTTCCAAGAAGCCAGTTTTATATATTGCTAATTTTATGGATAAACCTGATATGCCCAAACTTCCTGGACTCATTGTCTTCTCACAGTTAAGATGGGGAAAATACTTTATTTTACACATGTGGTTTAAGATACATAGAATCTTTTATTTATAACTGGAAATGATTTATCTTCTTGATTAGGTATCTGTTCCTAAAGAATTGGTGGCACTTATGAGTGCTATTCGTGATGGAGAAGAACCTGACCCAGAAGACCCGAGCAGGAAAATATATAAATTCAGCCAAAAGGTAAGATCTAAAAAAAAAAAAAAAAAAAAAAAGGTAAGATCTTAGGGCCTACATTTCTGTTTTAATTGGTAGTGAACTATAGATAGCTTTTACCTGTCCAGAGAGCAAAATTGCCTTTGGAATATTTCAGAATTTAGAAAGCAGCTTCTATCTTTGTTTTCTTTCTTTCTTTTGTGGTAGTAAAATGTTGTGGAAAGAGGTTGCTGGATAAGCAAAGTAAGGACATGGCCTGATCCCATTTTCTCTCATCCCAGTTAGTGTAGCAGGATTTCAGTTATTTTAAGTTACACTTTGGCCCGCCCTCATACCACAGTGCTGGCTTGTGGTTATTTAGTGTTTGCAAATGGAAGAGCTATATTAGACCAAAAAAAAAAAAAAACAAAAAAAAAAAGCACAAAACAAAACCCAACCAAACAAAAAACCTTTGTTACAGTATTTAAAGTTAAAATTCCTATGTAACTGATAATTTGACTTGTACCTTTGACCTTTAATGAATTGTGTTTATGCATGCTTTTTAAAATTGACCTTTGTAATAGAACATGTAATTGAACCACAGTGGACAGTGGGATCTGGGATTCCAAGCTCCCAAACCTTCAGCATTCTCTTACTGCTGGATTATTTTATATGTCTCTCAAATATACCGGGAGTGGTTTTCTAAAAAGGAAGTAAAAAATTGTTTTACATCAAGAAAAAAAAAAACTTAAGAAAAAAGCACAGTTCCTTCTTAGAAGTTAATTTTTGAGAAATACTTGAAATGGACCTTGCAAAATTATGTGCAGTCATGTCTTTCACATTTCAGAAGCTGTCTTTCTTAGTACAATAAAAGAGAAATTGATGTTTTGAAATGTTTTACATCACAATTTTGAACTATTTGACCCCCTAGAAATGAGACCGATGAGATTTGAAAAGAAATTTACTTACTTTTAAATATGAACTGTCTTATTCTGTAATATTTTTAAGCATTAATTTGAGCATGTGTGTGTTCTTTTCTTTCTTTTTTTTTTCTCCCTTTAGGTTCCCATCCCCTGCTACTTGATTGCTTTAGTTGTTGGAGCTTTAGAAAGCAGGTGAGCTTTTGAACAAATTTTGAGGTTACAGAAAGATTAAAACTTCAGGCATCTTGAACCTCTGGCAGAAATAACTAGTAGCTCATTTGTGCCTGTCTCAAGATCTCAAGCTGATAGCTCTGGAAAAATTCAAATCTAATCATAAAATGTAAATAACAATTAATTTTCATTTAAAAAATCTTTATCAGTCACCCTTCAGATTTTCCAGGTATTGCAGAATGAGCATGATGAGTCATGCTGTGACTGTGAGTCGTAATAACTGGCTCACAGTCACAGAACTAGGAAGTGTCAGGGCCAGAACCTGGATCTAGGCTGTCTGACTTTGCAGCCTGTACAACACAGATGGGCCCTGTCCAGCGTGGCAGCCACTAACTACATGAAGCCTGAGGTGTGCTGTAAGTGTAAAATACACTAGATTACACTGGGTAAACAAACTATATTGTTAAAATTTATTTCATCTGCTTCCAATCTTGCTTTTTTAAAACATGACTACTAGGAAATTTGAAATTACATATGCAGCTCATATTTTAGCTCATTAAATTTGTTGGATAACCCTGGTTACTGTTGCTACTCAGTGTGGTCTAGAGACCAATAGCATGGTATCACATGGGACTAGATTAGAAATGCAAATTTTTGCAGGACTAGGTTAGAAATGCACATTTTTGGGCCAGATCCCCTGAGCTACTAACTCAAAATTTGCATATGAACAAGCTCCCCAGATCACCTGTAGGCACGTAAAGTTTAAGAAGCAACTGCCTTAGAATCTACCTCTTCTCTGGGGCAGGACACCTGAGCAAAATCTTATTGTTTGGGATTTGGTGCTACATAAAATTTTTAGGATGAAATTTTGATGAAAAGAATATTTCTGAGTTCTAGTCCTTTGTAAGTGATATATCATTCTATTTCTTTCCTCCTTTTTTTAAGATTGTGGTTAAAAACCCCATGAAATTTACCATCTTAACCATTTGTACATGTACATGCCAGAGTCAGCAGCTTTCACTAGGTCCACATTGCTGTGAAACAGATTTTCAGAACTTGTTTCATTTTGCAAAACTGAAACTCTATACCATTTAAACAACAACTCCCATTTCCACCTCCCTCCATCCCCTGGTAACCACCCTTCTACTCTTTGTTTCTATGAGTTTGAATACTTGAGATAACTCATAAGTGGAATTGTTGAGTATTTGTTCTTTTGTAACTGGCTTGTGTTACTTAACAGAATGCTCCTCAAGGACCAGCCCTGTCGTAGCATGTGACAGGATGTCCTTCTTTCTCAGTTTGTTTCTTCTTCTCTGAGTGTTCAACCTTTAAGCATGTAATGAATTTTACACCTGCCCTTGATCTGGAATAGCCTCTCACTGGGCCATGACTGAGTGTCTATAGTTGTGAGATAGCAAGAGGAAACTAGATGCCCAAAGTCCTTAACCAGAGCCAGTAAGCTAATCTTTGGGGGCCCAGACGGGTGCCCCCTTAATAAGCTGCATATTTACTGGTACATACAAGAGCAGGACTGTATCTCAGAGGAGCCATGAAACCCCCCCTCTGTCCCATGAGCACATGGCACATCACACCACCACTACTGCTGTCAGGATTTGTACCTAGTACTCGAGCTCTTTTCTGGAACCAAGTAAGTAGATTATCGTGAACTTCATTTTTATCAAGCTTTTCAATTTTGCAGGCAAATTGGTCCACGAACATTGGTTTGGTCTGAGAAAGAGCAGGTGGAGAAGTCTGCTTATGAATTTTCCGAGGTTGGTCATATAGTTACCCTTTTTCATAATTGTGCTAGAGGATAGATTTAAGATTTTAAGTATGACATGTGATGGTGTTAGCAATGTGCTGATGTGCTAAGAGAATCAAATAATATCTTACTCTGTGTGGATTTGCAGTTGCTACATTTTTTGCATCAGTATCATTTAAAATGAGCATCCTGGGGCACCTGGGTGGCTCAGTCCATTAAGTGTCTCCCTTCACCCTAGGTCATGATCCAGGGTCCTGGGATCAAGCCCCACAAGCTCCCTAGCTAGCAGGGAGTCTGCTTCTCCCTCTCCCTTTGTGTGTCCTCTCTCTCTCAAATAAATAAGTAAATATTTTTTTTAAAAATACAGAATAAAATGAGCATCCTTAACTCATAACCTCCAGAGAAAGCAAATACACTTTGAAGAAGTTCATCATTGGAATGATAAAACATGCAAATATTTGTACATTAACTTTCTAGACTGAATCTATGCTTAAAATTGCTGAAGATCTGGGAGGACCATACGTCTGGGGCCAGTATGACCTCTTAGTCCTGCCACCATCCTTCCCTTACGGTGGCATGGAGAACCCTTGCCTCACCTTCGTAACTCCCACTCTGCTGGTAAGTGTGAGCTTGTCTTCATGCACAGCCAACTTCTCCCCACATGTGTATCTGGATGTGAAGAGCCTCAGGCATCTGATCATCTATTTCTTTAAAACAATATTTTCTCTTATTTATACATTTATCTCTTCTTCCTCATGTGACTTGCTTATTATGGTCATTTTCATCATCTCATTTTCTCAAAAGAAAATAATGTGGCCCTTAGGGGGATGGGAATATTACATTCAAGGTGTGTGGGGGCATTGGGGAAGGGGAGGCCGTGTCACAGCCATGTGTGGACAAATTCTGTATCCAGACAATGAAACTAGACCATTTACACTTGGCATGTAGGGACTGGTCAAACAAAACAAACAAAAACTCACTTTAGCATGTGTAGGGAAGGAGTAGACTGACAGTATACTATAATTTTATGCCTTTGTATGCTACTTTAAATCACTACAGACTTAAATATGCTGTGAGTAATTAGGAGAGAAGAGATACGTAAGGGAAATGAGAACGTATAAAAAAAAAAAAAAACGGGAGTAGGAGAAATGTGTCCTGGAAGTTAATTAGAGATGGGTGTACTGGCCCTCCTGGTCCTATAAAAATTCCCACGATGAGGGGGAGAAAAGAATCACGCTGTTTTTTGAGTCCTGCATTTTTTCTCTTATTTTCTCAACACATACTCTGCTTTTAACCCCTTTGAGTGCCACAGTAAAAATACACTGCCCTATTAATGCCAGAATACAGCCTGATGTACGCAGTCCTTTAAATATAGTCCACAGTTTGAAAACTAAGGTGGTTTTCTTCTTTTTCAGGCAGGAGACAAGTCACTCTCCAATGTAAGTTAAAATTTACCATTGTGGTCTTACCCTCAAAGAACTATTAAGTCCACTGATTTTTAAAATATCCATTGTATTGTTATGTTGGAGATACGGTTATAAAAGATAACTGGGAGATTGTTATGATATTAACAGTTAGATTTAATAGATTTCATAACATTTGATGGTCTGATCTCTTCATGTGCTTATGAAATAGATTTTAATGGAGTGATTTATCCATTTAGTATTTTCTAAATAATTTTGTTTCTAATTTTTTTAACTATACTTTTGTCTTTGGCTAAATTATGATTTGTTTGCTAAACTAACTCCCTGAATATCTCAGCTGGTGTTAAAAGAAAAACAAACTGAACGGTGTGGAACTGAATGAACTAGAATACTTACCTACGGAGTTATTTTAAAGTAAGGTGATCAATTCTATGACCGATCCCTTCCACTATTTACTACTGCATTATTTCCACTTCAGGTTATTGCACATGAAATATCTCACAGCTGGACAGGAAATCTAGTGACCAACAAAACTTGGGACCACTTTTGGTAAGATTTATTATTATTGTTTCTCTATTGGTCCTTGTTATTAATTTCTTTCCCTGCCTGCCTGCCACTCTGAATTGTTTTGTAGGAATATTGCATCCTTTTTCTTGTTTTTCTTTGTTACCATCTCCTTGGTAGACAACTTAAAAAAAAATTCCACAACACTTGTCACAATGTTAGGTAGAGTAGGAGTATTCGGCTTGTGCTTATTATTTAGTTCCTGGTGCAATCACATTTTAATAATGGGCACATAAAACGAGAACCAGGGCTTAATTTTCCCCACTGCCGTCTACTGGGCTGGGTTTCCCATTGTTCTGAATTGAATGCAGAGTAGCCACATAGGCAATCTGCTTAGACTGTAGTGTTCATGCTTTACAATTCTTTGCTCTGCAGAAAAGCCAAAAAGAAAGTACCTTGTTGACTAAAACATGTGTTCCTTTCGGCTGTGTCACTGTCTTTTTTTTTGTTGTTGTTGTTGTTTGTTTTTTTAATTTTTTATTTATTTATGATAGTCACACAGAGAGAGAGAGAGAGAGAGAGAGGCAGAGACATAGGCAGAGGGAGAAGCAGGCTCCATGCACCGGGAGCCTGATGTGGGATTCGATCCCAGGTCTCCAGGATCACGCCCTGGGCCAAAGGCAGGTGCCAAACCGGTGCGCCACCAGGGATCCCATGTCACTGTCTTTATTTTATTTACAAAAAAAAAATTTTCAGGTTAAACGAAGGACATACCGTGTACTTGGAACGCCACATTTGCGGACGACTGTTTGGTGAAAAGTTCAGACATTTTCATGCTCTGGGAGGATGGGGAGAACTACAGAATTCAGTAAGTGAGTCATGCTTTGAAAAGCATTTCTCCAAAGTTGTATAGGCCTTCAAAAGTTTAGTTCGTAAACTAGCTTTAGTAAGTAGCAATAAGAAAGCCATTTTTGCAGGTGTGGAAAATCAGAGATACTAGTATAATATTCTATTTTTTTTTTAAGATTTTATTTATTAGAGAGAGAGCATGCATGGGCAGAGCAAAGTGGTGGGGGGGAGGGCAGAAGGAAAGGGAGAGAGGGAATCCCAAGCAGACTTCATGCTGAGCACAGAGCCCGACATGGGGCTCAATCCCAGGACCCTGAGATCATGATCTGAGCCAAAGCAGAGTCAGACACTTAACCAACTGAACCACCCAGGTACCCTGGTAAATATTCTGTTGATACATACTAATCATTATCCTGTGTCACATCATGTTCATGAGCAGTAGGACCTCATCAAGTCTTTGTCATTAATATAGTCAGTTACTGAGTTTGAACTTTATTTGGTATATTTACATCATTTTTCAGTGCTTCGTCCTAAAGGCCAAATTTGATGACCACACATTGAAACATTTCTTTATTTTTTTGTAATAATAAAGAACATGGCACAAGTGGCCATTCCATTAACAGACTTTCAGAAATTTGTGCTAACATGCCCTACAATTTCTAGTCTCTCAGCCTAAGTTCTAGACTCCCTTACAGTTATGCCTTTAGGTGAAGTAATACTCCCTTATTAGCTTGCTTGTCTACTAATGACCAGTATTCGTATTTGAACATTCATCTAATTTTGTGTCCTGCAGATAAAGACTTTTGGAGATACGCATCCATATACCAAACTCGTGGTTGATCTGACGAACGTGGACCCCGATGTAGCATATTCGTCAGTGCCCTACGAGAAGGGCTTTGCTTTACTCTTTTACCTCGAACAACTTCTTGGGGGCCCAGGCAAGTAGTTGGCATTTTCTGATTTTTTTTTAGGGCAATGTGAAGAATAAGGAAGAATTTTTAACGGTTGTTTTTGCTCAATTTTATTCTTTCGGTTCATTGTGTGTGCAGCTGCTGAAGAAAATCTATATCCTTTTCTAATGTGACCTCTCTACTTAAAACCTTGAATGACTGCTAAATTCAAAATTGTGTTGCTTGAAAAGAAAACTCATCTTATTTTAAATAAAACTCATCTTATTTTAAAAATTAGGAATAGTTTGTACTCATTGAAACAAAAATTGTGGGGATCCCTGGGTGGCTCAGCGGTTTAGCGCCTGCCTTTGGCCCTGGGCGCGATCCTGGAGTCCCAGGATCGAGTCCCACGTCGGGCTCCTGGCATGGAGTCTGCTTCTCCCTCTGCCTGTGTCTCTGCCTCTCTCTCTCTATGTCTATCATGAATAAATAAATAAAGTCTTTAAAAAAAAAAAAGAAACAAAAATGTGTAGTACAGAAGTTTGTAAGAGTAACAAGCGAGAGCCCCTCAGCCCTTTCCACTCCCCAGGTAACCACTCTTAGCAGTTAGGTGTGCATGTCTCCAGATCTTTTTCGAAGTATAAATAAAGAGACAAATAAATATATTGTAATTACAGGAAATGGCTCATTGGAATGCTTGTGTGGCTCAGTTGGTTAAGCACCTGCTTTCAGCTTAGGTCGTGATCTCAGGCCCCACATCAGGCTCCCTGCTCAGCTGGGGAGTCTGCTTCTCCCTCTGTCCCTTCCCCAGCTCATGCTCTCTTTCTCTCTCTCAAAAAAAAAAAATAAATAAAAATCTTAAAAAACAAAAATGGATATATAAAATGAATTTATATATATAAATAATGATATACATAAAAATAACTTGTTCTACCTTTGTGTTTTTTTTTTAATTCAGCAATGTTCCACAGACATCTTCCCATGTCAGAACATACAAATCTACCTCATGCTCTTTAATGCCACCATAGTCATTCATAATATAGATGTGCTGAGTATATGTAACCTTCCCCTACTGATGGGGGTTAAAGTGTTCTCCTTTGTCTGTGGACTTTGAAGACCCTCCGTCACCCACACACACTTTTCCTCTCCCATATTGTTCTCCTCTTCTTGGGTCACACTGAGGCCATTACTTCTAGAATTAGTGTGTGGGCTCCTTCTCTGTTTCTTCATTGTGTTTTCCTCTTACTTGTAATGAAGATTTCTTTTCTCCCTTCTATCAAATTTATATATATTCTTCAAGGCCCAACTGAAGTCCTAATTCCTGTTTTAAACATTCTTCTACCACTAAACCTCTTATTGGTTTCCCTAGTCTCTGAAAATTCTCTGTTCTCCTTGGTCAATAGTACCTTACCAAGCATGCCCCGAAAATGTTAAATAGCTACCTTTCCATTAACCAACATTTTTTCTTTTCTCTTTTTTCTTTTTTTAACTCTTAGAGGTTTTCCTAGGATTCCTAAAGGCTTATGTTGAGAAGTTTTCCTACAAGAGCATAACCACTGATGACTGGAAGGATTTCCTGTATTCCCACTTCAAAGATAAGGTTGGCTTTTAAAAGCTTTCTTATTTGTTATGCCCAATATACCTGTATTTAATGGCTATTTGTTAGACTGATTTGAATTACTTAGTAGTAGTATTGGTTTAGAATTTAAGACTCAACCTTTCATTGTACTTTTTCCTGTTTAAAATGTGATCTCAACAACATGAACTAACGTGAATATTTCAGAGGGATCTTCAATAGTGTGTTTCCAGAAATTTATTTATTCAGAAATTTATTTTTTGTATATATTTAATTTTCCTCTTTTATTTAACAGAATGCTACTGATTAATAAAAATTTATATCGGAAAACAGAAATTATCCTGACATGTCAGTGTAGACAAAATTAAGATTTGAAGACCCCCCCCCCCCGATGGAAAAGATTATTCTGTAGCAAACTTGGCCTTCTTTGCCTTCACAGGTTGATATTCTCAATCAAGTTGATTGGAATGCCTGGCTGTACTCTCCTGGAATGCCCCCTGTAAAACCCAAGTCAGTACTTCCTGTTAATGCTTTCCTTCTCATCCTGCAAAACCCTCGAGCTCCTCAAAATACCTGAAAGGGTTTTATGACTTCCTTAAACTGTTACTACTTAGAAAGTAGACTTCATAGGTGTTTGAACCTTGACCCTCAGGTCAAAAGAATCATTTCTATGATATTATAAATATAAATTCAGTTAATTGCAAGTAATTATGGAATGCCTCCTTTCAGCTGAAGGATGGTGATACAGAGGGAAGATATTTTCCTTTCCTTTAAAACCTTTGCAATAAGAAATAAAACTTGTATAAGTATTATGCTAATCACTACAGCAGGGTTATAAGTTGCCATCTCCATTTCCAGAAGAGGCACATTAGGCTTAGCTAGATAAAATGTCTTAACCTAAGTTTGCACAGTATTCATTCTATTCAGAGTTGAGATTCATACCCTGGCAATCTTTACCCCTCCAGTATACTGCCTTTTAAACTAAATACCCTCCTCATATCAGAGACCTAAACTCTGGTCCTCCTGAGTCATGTAAGGATGCTAACTACTGCAAGTTCCTGGCTGGAACAGACTGTTCCCACCCACCTGCTGTACTCTTTATTCAGGTAATTCCAATCTCAGCCCAAGAACTGCTTCCTCATGGAAATATTCCTTGACCTCTCTGAACCACGTTAGGTCCCCATTTCGGGTTTCCTGGTGCTATATGAGGCCACTTTCATTGCTGTCACCACAGCAGTAATTTTGATTTGTGTGATTATTAAAGTCTTCCTCCTTCACTACAATGAAGCACCATGAGAGCAAGGATCATATTTGGTTTTGCGTACTACTTTCCTTAGGACCTTGCCATAAGTAAAGGCTGCTTCCTTTCCTTGGGCTAATCCTTCCTTAGTTCTTTTCATGACAAACCAGAAAGAGACCAGCAGAAGTCCTCTATTGTCCTATTGGTCCTTCTGAAATCAGTGCTAAGGAATGTTCTAGTTGAAAGTGATTTACTGCCTGAACAATTTACTGCCTCTGATCCCATTTGGTCTTGAGGACAAACAAAAGGCTTTCCCTGAAGCCCACAGCCTGGCTACTTCACAAGATTAAATGGCAGCTGCTTCAAAGGAGGTCACTGCTTTAACCCCTTCATAATCTCCCCTAGGGCACAAACTCTCTTTAGCAGGTTCAAAGGTAACTTCCAATCGAAACTTATTTCATTTAGGTCCTCAAGGGCAGGTACCCTACCGTTCTCTAACAGAAACATTTCACAGAAAGCAAGCATCATTTATGGACAAAGACGTCTTGCAAGAATTTTTGCACACATAGTCTCTTCCATTGTTGTTGCAAAACATAGGACTTATTTTCTAAGTGGAGAACACACAGATTTCAGTGAAGTTCGCTTTGCTTCGTGGTCAGAGTTTGTTATTTCCATTTTCTTCTGAAGAGAGAGGAACAAAATCATCACATGATGTCGGAGTCTCCCTAGCAAGGGTCTCCCGTGACACCATCATTTTTTCCTGGTGTCTAGAACAGTGCCTGCCACATGGGCACTCGCAGATTTGTTGAATGATCACAAAGGTGGAAGGTTAGATAAGCTGGAGCAATAGAATGTAAAATCCACAAAAGCAAGGATTTTGCGTTGTCACGAGCACCTCAAACTGTGCCTGGCACACAGCAAGCCCTAAATGTGCTCACCCGAGCCCCAGCGCCTTCAGTGGATGCTGCTGAAGCAGCTTCACAGACACGCGGAGGCATTCCCTCGGGAGGATAAGCAGGTATTTCATTAATTTGGTATCTGCTCGGATTTCCAAGTTCCCAGATGACATCAGTATATTTAAGTCAGGTAGAAGATTTCCTATTTTCAACACTCTGGAGTTCCTGATATTTGTTTATTTATTCAAAGGTTTTTATTTATTTATTTGAGAAACAGTGAGAGAGAGAACGAGCAAGAGGAGGGGCAGAGGGAGAGGGAGAAGCAGGCTCCCCGCGGAGCAGGGAGCCCCATATGGGGCTCCATTCCAGGACCCCAAGATCATGACCTGAGCCAAAGGCAGACGTCTAAGTGACTGAGCCACCCAGGTGCCTTTTTTATTTAAAAAGAACTTTGAGGAGTGCCCGAGTGGCTCAGGTCATGATCTCAGAGTCCTGGGATGGAGCCCCTCATCCGGCTCTCTGCTCCATGGGGAGCCTGCTTCTTCCTCCCCCTCCCTCTGGCTCTCTTACTCTTCCTCTCAAATGAATAAATAAAGTCTTAAAAAAAAAGTAGGGGATCCCTGAGTGGCTCAGCGGTTTGGCGCCTGCCTTTGGCCCAGGGCGTGATCCTGGAGTCCCGGGATCGAGTCCCACGTCAGGCTCCCTGCATGGAGTCTGCTTCTTCCTCTGCTTGTGTCTCTGCCTCTTTCTCTCTCTGTCTCTCATGAATAAATAAATAAAATCTTTAAAAAAACCCAGAACTTTGAAAGTGATGCTCTGTAACTTCAACATTACATTTATGGAAAAGCATGTACATTTTTATGAAATTTAACCTCTAGTATTTTTTCGTCTTTGCAGTTACGATATGACTCTGACAAACGCTTGTATTGCCTTAAGTCAACGGTGGATAACTGTGAGTACTAACGTGACTTTGACCACTTTTTAAAGAATTGTGCAAATCCATCTCTACTCAGGAAGGTGGGGGCAGGGAAGAGGGCAGGTGGGTACTTTACTCACAAACCCATGTATCTGGAGAGGTTATTCATAAGTCCAGTTCATCCGAAGTCCTCTTAAGCCAGCCTTCAGTGTGTAAAGTTACTGAAGGCTGGGGAGCAAATAGATACTGATGGTATTTGTTCCCATTTTCTTGCTTCAAGTCTTAAGAAAGGCATGCAAAGATATTTGTGTTTTCTCTTCCTTCTTTTTCCTCATAAATCATTTGTAAGACACTGCTTCAAATATAGTCCTTACCCGTACCAGATAAATCTAAAATGATCTTAGGCAAGCGCTATTGCCAACTGTTGGTGGGTGTTACTGTCCACACCTATGGAGCCTCCTAAAGATAGCTTGTTTGTGTACATCCTGAAACATAACCCTTAGAGAAACCAGCGTGAGGATGTGCCCTGGATGATGCTTTCGTGAAAAATAACATAAAATGTAAGAATAATCATTGCAGGGGGAAGAAAAGAAATTTTTCCTCTACCGTCTAAGTTCTTAGCTGAGACCTGTGTAACGAAAGGCAGATTAACAAGAGAAAAACACATTTATGAACGTGTATATCTCGTGTACACAGGGGAGAGGCCCACAGAAAAATGAATCACTCAGAGGTGGCTCAGTATTCAGGGTTTGGTACCATTTCAGTGGGGAGAAAGAAAATAGGGGAAAATAAAGGATTTTTAGGAAAGAGAATGGGCTCTTAGAGGAATGGTGGGAGGGTATGATAGCTTGTGACAAAGTTTGCCTGGGCGTGGTGGCCACTTTTAGTTTCCTTTCCTGTGATAAGAGTCAATTTTGCCTGACTGATCAAACTCCCAGGGGAGGGGATCTAGGACAACTGAGTTCCTTTGGAAAAATTCTATTTCTAGGCAGGTGAGTGCAGTTCAGAGAAAACCTCTCCTTGCCTTTCCTGTCTTTGAAGAGCCTACAGCTAAAATAATCAATATACTAAAGTGGCGTATTTGTGGGTAGCAGATTTTGCTATCCTTCATCCTGTTATCTGCAACAAATTTAGATGTTGCCTTTTGACCCTTGTTCCTAAAGTGTAGTTATATATAACCAATGCTAAACAGTAAGTGATGAGCAGCATGACAAGGACACAGATGAAGGAACAAGAGGTCACCAGAAGGAGTGGATACTTCCACCTGGGGAGGCAAGTGGGTTGAGGTTGGCTGCAGCATGGAGGAGAGCCCTGTCTAGAGGAGGGTGTTTCAGCTGGGACTGAGTATGCTTTGGGCACGGATGAGGTAGAGGAGGACATTCTGGGTGGGAGGCACAGAGTTCAAACAAAGGTTTTTTTCTTAAAGCAGCAACAAAACATGGAGCCTGGGTGGAGAGGTGAGTTCATTCTGGTTAGAGCTTAGAGCCTATTCTTCTGGTTCATCTTTCCATCCTCCTCCCTGATTCTGTCCACGGCCATTGCCACACTGACGTCCTTTAAGTTCCATTGAGGTTCATTAATCTAGTGTTCCTTCCTTCCCGTCTGCCAGGGCTACCCTCTCTGCTTCCTCCCCCACCCTTCTGTCCTCATCCCAGGCTAAGTAAGGCTTTCCTTCCTCATCTCCTATAGAATCCTGTAAACAGCCCTATCACACCATTTCTGGCTTGGTTTTTATTGTACTATTATTAAAGTACTCTTATCAGATTGGAACAAATCAGTGAGCCAGTTCAGTTAACCAGTCAGTTAACTGAAAACATTGGTTAAAGCAGGGTGTCATAAAAACTGATCATATTGAAGACATTTTAATTTAAGACATATCATTCAGACGTTGACTCTGGGGCCAGAGCTGTATGTCAGCCGCGTAAACTAAATTCTTAATGCACTTGTAACTTCCAATTTTAGTTTCTTTAAAGTGGAAATAGAATTTAAATACCTCCTTCTAGATTTTTCTGTTGTTCCCATCTTTTTACAGAGTCTGTAAAATCCATCCATTTACAAATTCTGTAGCAACATTTTTTTTTTTTTTGCACAGCAGCTTTTAAATTAAAGTTGACTTAGGTTTTCCAGAGCAATAAACTTAATATTTAGAGAAATTTCTTTTTCTTTCAGCACTCTTCTTTCATCAGTTTACCTTTTATCTGACAAGGTTTTCTGATTGCAACTACAACTGATATAAATACATTTGGAAACAATTCTAGCTGATGTGGTTAACACATAAATCGACACAGGTGGGAGGAAGAAAAACACAGGTACCAGAGGGATGGCCCACGCACGCTGAGCATCAGTTGTTCCCTGGACATGAGTCCATTCATTTTACATAAAGAGAGGGTGGAGCATATCAGTTAATCTAACAAGTGGTTTTAGTGGAGCTCACTTTAAAAAAGCTTTTACTGCATTTGTTTGTTTGTTTGTTTGTTTTTACTGCATTGTTTGTATCTGTTTCTTTCACCAGGCCATAAGCAACTTGAGAGCAGAAATTGTTTTTATTCATCTCTATATCCATCCACCTTTATTCACTGCTGGATAAATACATGAATTAGTAGAGGGAGAACAAGGTTGGAAAGATAAATTAGTTCCCTATTATAGAGAAGCTTCATTGTCAAGCTAAGGAATGTAACACATGATCTGTGAACAGCAGTGGATCCCTAAAGGTTTTGAACCACAAATGAAATGATCAGAGCTATTTATTAGGACCATTAATCAAACTGTGGAGTATAGAGGCTTAGTGGAGATGGGAAAGTCAGAGTTAGTAGGTAGGCCAGCTAGTAGTTCAGAGGAGATAGTAGCTCAGAATCAAAAGGCTTTAGGGGCTTGAACTAGAATAGTACAGGAGGAAATAAAAGATTTGAAAGATTTTTGAGGTTTAATTTTAAATAGCTAGTTAAGACCTTGAAAACTGATCAAATGTGGAGAATAAGAAAGTAAGTCAATTGGAGAAGGACAATCGTCATGTGGTGTCACTCATACAGGGAATATAAGAAATAGTGAAAGGGATTATAAGGGAAAGGAGGGGAACTGAGTGGGAAAATTTAGAGAGGGAGACAAACCATGAGAGACTCCTAACTCTGGGAAATGAACAAAGATTGCAGAAGGGGAGGTGGGTGGGAGGTTGGGATAACTGGGTGACGGGCACTGAGGAGGGCACATGATGGGATGAGCACTGGGTGTTATACTATATGTTGGCAAATTGAACTTCAATAAAAACAAATTTTAAAAAAGGAATAGAAAGCTCTGGGTTTTGAGCTCTGACAGCCAGAAGAAGAAAAACAAATCAAGAGTAAGGCAAATCAGGAAAATGGAAACAGAAACCAAGGGTAAAGATATTGTCATTTCAAATAAAATATAAACATCTTTGTGAAGATTCTCATAACATCATAACAAAGTTAGAGTATTACTAACTCTTTAGATCTAGTTCAAGATTTTTTTGAGGGGGATAGAAACTACCTAGGCAGCTGCCCACCCAGCAGGCTCGTTGGGCACCTGTGTCCATCCACTGTCAATACTATGCCTGGAGTGGTAGGCCTCCCATGGTCAGTGTTGTAACAACAGGAACCAGAGGTGTTAAGTTATGATTAGATGATGGGTTTAATTACAGACGCTAAATAATTTAGAAAGGCATAATTATTTCTATGCAGGGAGGGAAATCTGATAACACATCTTGCCACAGATCATACTTCAGCTCTTCTACCTGTGTCTTGAGTCTGTGTTTTGGTAGTTTACAGACTTGTCATGGAGAAAAGCTAGAGATCCAGGGGAAACAGGACCTTTTAATAACAATGTAATGTGTTAGGACCTCTCTTTTCATTTGAAAGATATATTTCAGCCCACCTGGTAAAACTGCTCCTGCTCCTGATTTTCTGCTGAGATATTCCTTCAGGCCCAGCAGCCAAGGTGGATGATTATAAATAGCTCAGGATCAACAGTAGCTGGCAGGTCCAGGACAGACTGAAGACTAGCTGCAATCTATGTAATCACTAGTGATTACAACTGGTTCTCTTGTTGCCTTGTTTTATTGCTCAGTTGTTTTTCTTAAATATTAAATAAAAGCAAAAGAAAAAAGAGTACATCACCTATTTGAAGGTATAAAAATCAGTTGTAAAACAGGTGCCTGTGTACCCACCACTAACCTAAGAAATAAAACTTCGGGGGGCCTGGATGGCTCAGTGGTTGAGCATCTGCCTTTGGCTCAGGGTGTGATCCCGGGGTCCTGGGATTGAGTCCCTCATCGGGCTCCCAATGCAGGGAGCCTGCTTCTGTCTCTGCATTTTCCTCTGTGTCTCTCATGAATAAATAAATAAAATCTTAAAAAGAAAAGAAAAGAAATAAAACCTCACCAGTACTGTTAAAGCACCCCTACTCACCCTCCCCACCTTATCCCCTCTCTACCCACCTTGCCTTCCCATTAGGGTAACCATTACCTTGAATTTTGGCTTATCATTCTCTTGCTTTTCATTTTTTTACCACTTATGACATATCCTTGATAGATAGTTTAAGTCTGCAGAGAATGAGGTCTGTAAGTTTTGATACTAAGGTATGGTTTCACAGTGGGGTAGAAAGGAGAAGATGTAAACTAATGTATCTTTACAAGGATATATATTTATACATTACATTTTCTGGAAGGATATACAAGGAACTATTAGTACTGGTTACTGAGGAGCAGGACTTGGAGACAGGGAGCAAAAACAAAGGAATTTTTCATCGGGCCCTATTTGATTTTTTTTTAAAAACATTGCATATATTTCTTTTCAAACGAAAAGAAACCTTAAGTTTATGTGAAAGACAGTAGGGAGGTTTCGCAAAAAGTTAAAAATAGAAATACCTTATAATCCAGTAATCACACTACTGAGTATATTTACCAAAGAAATACAAAAACATTGATTCAAAGGGAGACATGCACCCCTATGTTTATAGCAGCATTATTTCCAATAGCCAAGATTTGGAAGAAGCCCAACTTTCCATCAATAGATCACACACACACACACAATGGAATATTATCAGCCATAAAAAAGAATGAAATCTTATCATTTGTAAGAACATAGATGGAGCTAGAGAGTATAAGGCTAAGCAAAATAAGTCAATCAGAGAAAGACAAATACCATCTGATTTCAGTTATATGTGGGTTACGAGAAACAAAATAAATGAGCAAAGGAAAAGAGAAAGAGAGATCAAGAAACAGACGCGTAGCTCTAGGGAAAAATTCCTGGTTACCAGAGGGGAGGTAGGTAGGGGGATGGGTGAAATAGGCGATGGGGATGAATGGGGATGAAGGAAGGCACTTGTGATGAGTCTGCATTATGTATGTAGTGCTGAATCACTATTTTGTACACCTGAAACTAATACAGCAGCATATGTTAATTATACTGGAATTAAAATTTAAAATAATTTAAAAAGTAAGCCTAGAAACAAAAAAGTAAGCCTAGTTTAAAAGAATCTAAAACTAGTTTTTAAAGATTTGAAAATACTTACTTTGATAAGTTTTATTTAATATTTCTTAATCATATCCTCCAAGATTTTTGACAGTGAATCCTAAATAGAAAAGTACAGGGGATCCCTGGGTGGCTCAGCGGTTTAGCGCCCACCTTCGGCCCAGGGCGTGATCCTGGAGTCCCAGAATCGAGTTCCACATCGGGCTCCCTGCATGGAGCCTGCTTCTCCCTCAGCCTGTGTCTCTGCCTCTCTCTCTGTGTCTCTCATGAATAAATAAAATCTTAAAAAAAAAAAAAAGAAAAGTACAGACTTAGATGATTTCCAAGGTTAGGTGTGAAAAACAGAATGTGTGGGGATAGAGGGAAACATCAGTTTGTGTTCTTTTATGTTCATAATGTAATATTTAAGAAAATATGCAATTTGCTCCTTTTCCCCAGGTTTTCAACTTGGCCTATGAATTAGTTGATATGCTTTTGTAATGTCTTCTTTACTTTGAAAATCCACATATCTTGAATGGTACAAAGGATGTCAAAAGTTTCTCCCACTTATTACTATTTTTCACCATCTTGTGCATCCTTGTATTTCTTTTTCTTAATCTTTATTTTTATGTCAGATAAACCAATAAATATTATTAAATCATACATGAATGGAAATAACCAGGTAACATTTCTTTTAGGCCAAAGAAGAGGATTTAAATTCATTCACCGCAGCAGACCTCAAGGATCTCTCTTCTCATCAATTGAATGAATTTTTAGCACAGATGCTCCAGAAAGTAAGTACTAGCTCGAAACATGAGAAATTACAATGGCCATATAAGACAAGCATAGCATTTATGACAAACCCAACTTGGGAAAAATATTATTGTGAAAACTAACGGAAAAAAATAACTTATAAAATTAATCCATTTATTTAAAGACATTTGTTGAATGGTTATTATGTGTGGTATTATTGTGGACATGAGAATATGCAAGAAAGAAAGAAATCATGTCCTTAAAAAGCTTATAATCTAGAAGGGAAGGTCACACATACAAAATCTGGCAATAGAAGGAGGCATATTTTAGGTATCATTTGACAAAAACTTAATCAGTGAAGAACTGCCTTCTACCTGGCATCATCAAGGAAAGGTTTTGTGGGAGTGGGGCTTGCTTTGAGCCGAACAGTGTTAGCAGAGGTGGAAATTCAGGTCTGAGGGAGTATCAAGCCACAGTGTTGCAAGAGTTAATGAAGATAAGTGGGATCAGATACGATGAATCTTGGATGCTAAGAATCTTAGATTTTGTTTTAGTAGGTAGGTAGGTAGGAAAGGGTCTAACATTTTTAACAGAAAAGTCATCTGATGAAAGGGTGAGTTATATGAGTCCACCGGTGGATCAACATGAGGAACATGGGTGGAGAAATTAGTTGTCAGACTTTCAGGACATGTCAGACTTTCAGGACATGAGGAAAGAGGGAACAGGCTAGATAAGCAGAGGTGAAGGGTGAGAGCCTGGGGTTTGTGACTGACTGGATTTGACTGTTAAAAGGAGTGAGTCCGGGATCCCTGGGTGGCGCAGAGGTTTGGCGCCTGCCTTTGGCCCAGGGCGCGATCCTGGAGACCCCAGATCGAATCCCACGTCAGGCTCCCGGTGCATGGAGCCTGCTTCTCCCTCTGCCTGTGTCTCTGTCTCTCTCTCTCTCTCTCTCTATGTGACTATCATAAATAAATAAAATTTTAAAAAAATAAATAAATAAATAAAAGGAGTGAGTCCAAGCAGATTTTAAGGTTTCAAACCCAGGTAACTAAAAGAATATGTGAAATGGAAAGGAGAGGCTGCATTTTGAGAGGGAGGGAATGATGGGGTCTTTACTGTGACCCTGAAATGTGCTCTTGGGTCTCAGGACCTTGAGAGGGATAAAGAAGACTGGATAGAGTTTCCTATGGAATCAAAACAAAAAGAGGAGTAGGATTTAAGGCAACAAGGGCTTTGCAAGAATCCGTTTTTAGGGCATTAAGTCACTGAAGTTTCATAAATGTCTACAGCGCTGCCTTGTGGCCTGGGCCAAAGGAGAGGGAGGGCCTGGTGGGATATCTCCCGAATATGCAGGGCAAAAATTGGGGATAGTTGGGGGTCTAGGAGGTGACCTTAACCGGTGGACCTACAGAGTGGACTTGGAGTTTAACTGAGACCAAACGATTTGGGAAGGGTCTGGCACTCAGAGCAGAGATGCTTCCCCGAGAGCATGGGGTGAGTTTTGCAAAATGAGTCATGGTGGGAGAGGAGAGTCACCACCCACCTAGCAGCACCCCAGTCTCCCTGCTTGTCCAGACTGAACTGGTCTTCTTTCCTCACCAGATTTGCTCCCCCCTTTAGCATGGGTTAAGATGGGCATGGGAGGTTTACGAACCCCCTGCAATTGTATACAGACATTTGTGCTTATATGGTAAATCTTTCTCTTTTTCCTAAGGAAACCATCACTATTACTCATCAGGTTCTCAAAGGGATCTGTAATATAAAAGTTTAAAAACTGCTATTTTGTAGGGATATAGATCATTTAAAAGGGATTTCAGAGGAAATACACAAAGATAAAGCTGGGGGTAATCGGTGAGTTAACAATTAAGGGACTGTGGTTTAATACAGAGAATGGAATACATTTAATATATATAACGTATAAGGAAGGACTTGGAAGACTCTGGAAAGGATTAGAAAGTTAGTATTCATATGCCAAAAAGTCTGAGGAGAGTAATTCTCATTTAATTCTCTGTATACCTCACAAATTAAACTATCCTTTTGCTCCCAGTAGAACATCCTTATCCTGAATAAGTTTGCACAAAATTTGTCGTGTGCATTTGTTTCTTTTCTTTTTATCTAACTTATTTTTATATTATAAAATATTTAGGATTTTAATCTGGCTAAGAATTTCTCTCCAGCTTCTTTCTTCCAAGGAATCCTGTTGAAATGATACATCATACTTCTTTATTTTGCTCTTAGGCACCTCTTCCATTGGGGCACATAAAGCGAATGCAAGAGGTGTACAACTTGAATGCCATTAACAATTCTGAAATACGATTCAGGTACATCATTTTAACTTGTCTCTGTGGAAGAAAGTAGAAACTTGTTTAAAAGGTGGAGAAAGGGAAAGCAGAGTCTGAGGCATACATGAATTTTAAGAAATCCTTGTGAAATTTATTGCACCTGTATAAATAGAGTAGCCTTTAAGGAATAGTTGCAACATCTGTAAGATGATAGTATTATTCTTTTTATTAGCATTTGTTCTAAGCTTCTCTTGCCATAGAAAGGGGGGAGGGGAAGGATTAGGAATCCTGAGGTCAATAGGCATTCTTCTACAACTAGCCAAGTCGACTCTGATATGGGAATAGTTAGAAATCTCTAATTCTGTTACGTGGTTAATCTTTCTTAATTCTGATCTGTAGTGTGAGTCTTAAACCAAAGTTTAATTCCTTTACAAACTGTATAGATAAGGTACACGAGCACCAACATGATCTAAACTTTTTAAAAGGTATGGTCTTCTTCAAGAACAAACTCCTCTTGACTTCTCCAATTACTGGGTTGTATACACAAGGATTTGAGATTCTCAGAAAAATATACAGTGTTGTACAGCATAAACCAGAATGAGATTATTCATCATTGCAAAAATAATATTCAGTTATGCCTATATATCCTGCCCCTTCCTCCTTTGTTCCTACCCTACACCCCCTAAAAATCCTTCTTCCAGATGGTTACGGCTCTGCATTCAATCGAAATGGGAGGAAGCTATTCCTCTGGCTCTAAAAATGGCAACTGAGCAAGGACGAATGAAGTTTACACGACCTCTGTTCAAGTAAGAACCAGCTGAGACTGTGTTTTGAATTTATATCAGGAAGTTGGGGGTTGGGGGGAGGGCACCCCAATGGGGTGGCTCAGTGAGCTAGGTGTCCAACTCTGGATTTCAGCTCAGGTCATGTTCTCAGGTCGTTTACATTGAGCCCCGCAGCAGGCTCAGCACTCAGCATGGAGTCTGCTTGGGATTCTCTCCTTCTCCCTCTGCCCTAACCTCCCTCAAAAAAAAAAAAAATGGGGATCCCTGGGTGGCGCAGTGGTTTGGCGCCTGCCTTTGGCCCAGGGCGCGATCCTGGAGACCCGGGATCGAGTCCCACATCGGGCTCCCGGTGCATGGAGGCTGCTTCTCCCTCTGCCTGTGTCTCTGCCCCTCTCTCTCTCTCTCTCTCTCTGTGACTATCATAAATAAAAATAAAAAAAAAAAAGAAAGAAGAAAGAAAGAAAGAAAGAAAGAAAGAAAGAAAGAAAGAAAGAAAGAAAGAAAGAGAGAAAGAAAGAAAAGGAACGGGGAAGAACAGTCTTAGATGTTTTTCCTGTTGCTAAAATACTTTATAAAACACCATCTAGGGATGCCTGGGTGGCTCAGTGGTTGAGCATCTGCCTTTGGCTCAGGGCGTGATCCCACAGTCCCGGGATCGAGTCCCACAGCGGGCTCCCTGCAGGGAGCCTGCTTCTCCCTCTGCTTACATCTCTGCATCTCTCTCTGTGTGTCTCATCAATAAATAAAATCTTTAAAAAAAACACCATCTAAAAATAATATTTTTAAATGTGTTAAAGAATTTTGAAATAGGAATGAAGGCTTCTAAATATTTAAAATTGGAGGCAATTTTATTAGCTTTTTTACAAACATCAATACACATTACCAATTATGGGCCAAATTGGTTCAGACACTGGCAGAATGGAAGTAAATAGAAAATAATCTTAAGTACCCAGAAAGATATTTAATTTTTTTTAAAAGATGTTATTTATTTATTTTTTATTTATTCATGAGAGACACAGAGCGAGAGAGAGAGAGAGAGAGAGAGAGAGAGAGAGAGAGAGGCAGAGACACAGGCAGAGGGAGAAGCAGGCCCCATGCAGGGAGCTCGATGTAGGACTCGATCCCGGGTCTCCAGGATCACACCCCGGCCTGCAGGCGGCACTAAACCGCTGCGCCACCAGGGCTGCCCCCAGAAAGATCTTTAAAAGCAAGTAGGAGATCATTGGATCATTGGTGGGTAGGCATGGAGGGGAAAAAAGAGTCTGAAGTTATTTAAATGTAATAAGAAATGAGTGGGTAAAGCCAGATGTTTTTGATTCAAATGTTGCAATGAGTTGGAAGAATAAGTTGCTGGCCATATAAAGCAATGCTCGGTAGAGGGGGAAAAGTCGTATCTTGGCTATAAGATAGAATTTAAGAATATCTTCGTGAAGTTATTTTCACTATGGATTTGGCAGGAATTCGGAAAAATATATAACCATGACATAGATAGTCACGATTAATCTTTTCGTTTACTTCACAAGTATAATGGAATTATACTTGCCAAATAAAATATTACTTGCCAAAATAAGTCATTATCCATCTTTCTTCCCCCACCAGGGACCTTGCTGCCTTTGACAAGTCTCATCATCAAGCCGTCTGTACCTACCAAGAACACAGAGCAAGTATGCACCCTGTGACGGCCATGCTGGTGGGGAAAGATTTAAAAGTGGATTAAGGACCTACCAATTGCTGATTTCAGACATTTCTCTTTTTTAAACAGAATTCACTAAGAAATATAAAAGTTCAGCTCATATTGTAACTAAAAATGTTGTTTTCATTTTGGCTTTTTATTGCTTTGTCAGTGATTTTCATAAATAAATCTGAGCACCACCTTTCCCCTACCCCCAACCAGTGGCATGTTCTTTATAAAGTGCATTTTAACAAAATTAAATCTTTTAATTTTGTGGATGTAAAATTTCTCGTTAGTTACATATTTATTTTTCCCAGCACAATCACAAGAATGTCAGCATATTATTTACCTGGGATTTTTAAGTTCTTTCACTTGACTCTACTGTGTGCCAAAAATTCAAGATGACTAGAGTATTGCTTTTTAAACAACATGAGCACTCAGTTGGATTTGCTCACCCAGCCACACAGCAGGTGTAGTATAAACACACTTTCCAAAATGTATAAACTCTACTGGGAATACTCTGCTGTCTGTTCAACCTGATTCGTCTCCTTACTGGTCATCAAATATCCTTCACCCACATAGAGCATACAGCGCACAGAAGGAAATAATACAATTATAATATCTATTATGCACACATATAATACATACTGAAAACAACAGAACAACTTGAACCAAATAAGAGAGTAACAAAGCATCCCAAGAGCATTGTACCCCAGGGCGACTCTGGGAAACACAGTTGTATTAAGGATTCTTGATTGTAAGTGACAAAACCCAAAGGATTACAAGTCAGAAAAGGAAGAGGAGGATTATTTTAAGGACACCTAATGGGGGGGGGTGTCAAAACCCATGGACACTCAGAAGAGGACTGAAACCCAGAATTGTCAAGCAAGCAATACTCTCTCTTGTCTCTCATTTCTGCTACCCTACTCCACACCATAGAGTCTGGCTACCCTCCGGCTTTGCTACTGTAAATGGTTCTTATCACATGGGAAGATTGTCTCAATTCCAAATTCTTTTTATTATTATTTTATTATATATATATATTTTTTATTGGAGTTTGATTTGCCAACATATAGCACCCAGTGCTCATCCCGTCAAGTGCTCCCCTCAGTGCCCGTCACCCAGTCACCCCGTCACCCCATTCTCCCACCCACCTCCATTATATGGTTTCAATTTCAAATTCTCAGAGGGAAGACTCTGACCCAGCTTGGGTCCACCCCTGGCTAAATAAACTTTAGCAAGAGGAATGGTGTCTTAGAGTATAAATGTGGGAGGGGCTGTCATTAAATACCCAAAACGAATGCTGATGCAGTGACAGAAATCTTAAAATAGAAGCAAACACTCTGAATAGTATCAAACCAATTCTTGTCTGTCAATATAATCCTGAGCTGCTTCTTTGCAGTCTTCTATCTTTCTGGACACATCTACACCACAGCGATTCTACTTCTCAAGGCTTGGCTCTCACTTGTCTTTCATGGCAGGAAGACCACAGGAGAGAGTTCAGCTCACACCCCTGGTACATAATCAGGTTCTAAGTGATTAGACTGAAGCAAATCCACGGACCCAAATGATGCTTTTGAGGGCTACTCCACCCCATAAGCTTTCCCCCCACTTCAGGCTAATGTCACATTTCAGTGATCATGGATGAAGGAGCCCGGAAGTGAACTGGGGCCCAGGCAGTGAAGGATGCTATGAAGAAAGTAGAGGGCACTAGAGACACACATCAGCACAGGTTTACCTGGGGCCAGCTCAGTGGAGTCCATGTTTATAAACTGCAACTAATAAGTATATGTTGAATATGTTTATGCCAGGCCAGGATATACACATAATTTCTGGGTGAACAAAGATAAGTAATTTCTAAATATGGCTGAAGAAGAAATATGCTAAAGCAACCTAGGGAAGGGCCACTTAACCAAAGGGTTTAGGGAATGCCTCCTGGGGAAGAGAAGGCCTACACAGAGTCTTACGAGATAAGAGATCTGGCTAAGCAAAGGAAGTTGGAAGTGTGTTCCAAATGGATATAAAGGTATAGACTTATGAGATCTTTGGATCCTAAATTTGGACAGTGAAAGTAGCTGGCTCTGCTCCACAGTGTTTAGAGCATGAACTTGGAATCTCCAAACTCACATTGCTGGGAGGTGGTATTATCTGGAGGTTTCTTCCCTCACATGTCTGATGTGTGGCCTGAGATTACGCAAAAGCTGGGCTCAGCCGAGAGACTGAGCACCCTAGTAGTTTGGGTTTTCTCACAGCACAGTGGATATTTGGACTTCTTATTAGTCTTCTGTGTAAGTGCATCAAATACCAGAAAGTAGCACCAGGAAGGCAGAGAATGTATCCTATTTCATTCCCAGCACCTAGCATAGCATCATGCTTGGGATACAACAGGTGTTCAAGAAATATCTGTTAGTTGAGTGAATGGAGAAGGGTAGAAAGTTTAGGTGCTTCACATCTAAGGGCCTTGGTTTTCTCAGAGATGTAAAAGGTAAGATCCTCCTTTGAAAATTAGAGTGAATGGATGTTAATTGGGGTGAATATTTTAGAAACTTGCTGAGCACAGAGGGGCAAGTAAAAGGATAGCACCATGATGCGCACGATCACAGAACTTTCTGTAGCCTTCCACCAGGGTGAACACAGAAGTTTATTGTGATGACCCAGGGGTGGAGTTTTACTCTGTGCAAGCATAGGTTTAGGGTTATAAAAGGATTTCAAAGTGCTGGAAAAAAGAGTGGCCCAGGTAAGTAGCTAGGACACCAGCTTCCTAGGAAAGAAAGTGAGGAAGCTGGTGGGAAATGGAGGGAAGGAGGAGCCAACCAGAGGTCAAGTCCAAGGGCAAAAATGACTCCAGTAAGGGGAGAACTGCAAGGCTAGAAGGTCGTAGTCATAAGGAGGGGTACTGGAATTTAAGATTTCTTATGTGCATCAAATTCAGGTGGTAGCCAATGAGAAAGCATCTCACACCAGTGAGGAGTTAATTTTTTAACAAGACAGGAAATAAATGTTAGTGAGGATGCAAAGAAACCTTCATGCACTGTTGGTGGGAATGCAAGCTGGTGCAGCCACTCTGGAAAACGGTGGGGAGGTTCTTCAGGAAGTTGAAAATAGAGCTACCTTACAACCTGGCAATTGCACTACTGGGGATTTACCCCAAAGATAGTGAAACGCCAGAACACCTGCACCCCAGTGTTCATAGCAGCTATGTCCACAATAGCCAAACTGTGGAAGGAGCCACGATGTCCTTCGACAGATGAATGGATAAAGAAGATGTGATCTAAAAAAAAAAAAAAAAAAAAAAAAAAAAAAAAAAAGAAGATGTGATCTATATATACAATGGAATATTACTCAGCCATTAGGACAAATATCTACCATTTGCTTTGATGTGGATGGAACTAGAGGGTATGATGCTGAGTGAAATAAGTCAATCGGAGAAGGACAATCATAATATGGTTTCACTCATATGTGGAATATGAGAAATAGTGAAAGGGATTGTAAGGGAGAGGAAGGGAACTGAGTGGGAAAAATTAGAGAGGGAGACAAACCATGAGAGACTCCTAACTCTGGGAAACAAACATAAGGTTGCAGAAGGGAAGGAGGGTAGGGTAGGGGGATGGGGTAACTGGGTGACAGGCACTAAGGAGGGCACTTGATGGGATGAGCACTGGGTGTTACACTATATGTTGGCAAATTGAATTTAAATAAAATCTATAATAATAATTAAAACAAAATTCAGGTGGAGACAAATTCCAGGGTGTGGTCAGGATATGCGTGACTGAGGTATAAGTTTCAGTAAGTCTCAAGGAGGGGTAGTCCTTTTTTGTACACTTCCTACGAAGCTGTCAGGAAAAGAGAGATTGTGGGTGTTGGTGTTTTCTGTGAACTGTGTCTCTATTCCCAACACAAGTGAGTTTTAGTGGAAACACATGTCAAGATCTTCCCATTGCAATAACCACATGTCCAGAAACTGGCTTAACTACTAAAATGCTGCTTAGTTAAAACAGTGCCAACATTACTTTGATTCCTTTTTCATGCTTTTCAGAGTACCTTAATCTACCAGTAACGAATTGGGTGCAGGGAGCAGTTAACTGTATTAAAGATGCTTAACTGGATTAGAGATAGCCATGTCTCAAGGTGAAAGAACTTTTTTTTTTTTTTTTTATGAAAGAGCATTTAGAAGGCAAAATAGGTATACAGAGCATTCAAGTGCAAATGATGTAATCACAAACACTTCCAGAACATTTCCAATGCACCGTGTGCTGCACTAAGGGCTTTAGACATATGAACTCACTTTATCTTCCCTAAGGCCCTTTGAAATAGGCACTAGCATTATCTCCAGCTTAGAGATGAAAACACTGAGACCCCAAAAAAGTCAAATTACTCACCCAGAGGTCACATAGTAAATGGCAGAGCCAGGATCTGATGCCAAGAAGATACTGCCAATACAGCAGTGAGGCAGTTTGCTCCCTTTCCCCTTTGAAAGGGAAACAGAGGCTAATTAATAACTTACTTGCTCAGAGCTAATAGAGTGGAGCTGGAGTCCCACTCTGGCCTGCTGAGCTGTTGACCTCCAAGCCGCAGTAGCTCATTCATCGGTGACCTTTCCTCGTGAGAACCATCCCTGACTTTGGCAGCCTCCCTTTGTGGACAGACAGCTTTAGAAAACCTCAGGGGTGGCAGGCGGCAGTTGCTCAACACATGTTTGCGGAATAAACACAAAAATGAAGATTGCCACACTCCCTGGTGTCACAGTAGGCCAGAAGGTGCCTTTTACAGTTGAGTAATTCCAGATAAAAACAGGAACACGGTGTTTGTAAGCTGCCATCAATGGAGAACACAGAAGCCAGGGGAGGGAGAACTCAGGGACCCCTATGAGAGCCCCCCACCCGCCCAGCAAGTGCCCACAGGCACTGGGACCCGCCACCGGGCCGGGAGAAGCCAGGCCCTCCTGCGAGAGCGCGGGCTGCCCGGCTCACCTGCCGCCCACCTGCCCGCGCATCCCCCTCTCCCGCCCCAGCTCGGCTGCGGAAACCCAAAGGGCCACTGCGCGGCCCTCAATAAATATTTGTCCACTGTGCGGATGAGTAAAGCAGGAGAGGGGCGTGTCTGAAAGTCCCTCCCGCTCCGCTCCTCCCGGCGACCCCACCTCGCGTCGCTCCCAGATAAAGCCCGCGCCGCCCGCCCGCGCGGGAGCAGCGATGCCCAGGTACACGGCGCACGTGCGCGGCGAGTGGCTGGCGGTGCCCTGCGGGGACGCGGCGCTCACCGTGGGCTGGCTGGGCCGCGAGGCCATCCGGAGGTACATCAAGAACAAGCCGGACAACGGCGGCTTCGCCTCGGCGGACGACGCGCGCTTCCTCGTGCGCCGGTGCAAGGGCCTGGGCCTGCTGGACAGCGAGGACCCGCTCCACGCGGCCCTGGAGGACAACGAGTTCGTGGAAGTGGGTGAGTGGCCGCGGCCCTCGCTCGGCCCCCGGCAGGTGCGGCTGGCTGCGGGCTCGCACCTGCACCTGCCGCGGCCCAGAGGCCCGAACGCGCCTGCGCCTGGGGGAGGGAGGGACTCCCCCTCTGCCCCCCGCCCCCGGCCCCCCTTTCCAACAAGGCGACAGTCCAGGAATGGGCTGACCTGCCTAGAGGGCGCCTCTGGTAGGCAGCAAAGGCTACCTTCGAACCCAAGACGGCCTGTCTGGATCCCTGGGCAGGGAGACAATCATTTTGAAGACCCTTCTGCCCTTCAGAAGCGCCTGGAAGCCAGGGGCACAGAGGCCTAAGGGGTTCGGATTAAAACAAAATAAAGCCGGGGCTGGAGCTGGGGGTGGGGGTGGGGGTGGGGGTGGGGGTGGGGGCTAGCTCTTGAACTTCTGTATGAAACCCCGCCCACCCCAGACACCTGCGTCTGTGCCTTTTGCTCTCCTCCTCGGCAAAGATGCTAAGGGCCCCCCGAAGTCCTTGTAAAGCAGCCATTTCTCCACACGTGAGAGGGAGTGGAAGAGCCCTTTCTGGGTTTACCAGCAATGCCAAGTGCGGTTCTCCCCGCCATCCCTAAGGGAGCCTCTCTTGTATGCTTGTTTCAGTCATAGAAGGCGATGCCATGTCCCCCGACTTCATCCCATCGCAACCAGAAGGAGTGTACCTGTATCCTTTCCTGCGGGCCGGGGCTGCCCTGGGGGCTCCTCCGCGGGGGGCGGGCGGCCTGGGGCGGTCTCACACTCCCCGGGGTTTTCCTTTACCAGGCGTCAGGTACAGCAAGTACCGGGAGCCTGAAAAGGTAAGCTGCAAGCCACACTCTTTTGGTAAAGAAAATTAAGTCCCCCTCGTTTCAGGAGGGGTAGGGCCAGCCAAATTTATGAGCAAACCGCATCAGGACGGGGCTTTATCCCGCTCTGCGGAGTAGGAAGAGGCATTCTGCTCGCTTCTAGCTTTCTTTACTCAGCGACCTCTTGAGCAAGCGGCCTTTCCCACCAACACACGAATGTTTCAGAGCAGGGGGGAAATCTCTTCCCCACTGTCTTGGCCAAGCAGCCCGGCTGCCCAAGCTCACAGAGGTCCCCTTCTTTTGTGCAGTACATTGCCTTAGATGGGGACAGTCTGACCACAGAGGATCTGGTCAACCTGGGGAAAGGACACTACAAAATAAAGGTACAGGGGAGGGCGGGGAAGGATATCGTCTGGACTTTTTCACCGCCTATGAAGTTTTCAATGTGCTCTGCTTTGACCGACGTTTTCCTAGCTCACCCCAACTGCTGAAAAGAAGGTGCAAAAATCCAGGGAAGTCATAGAGAGCATCGTGAAAGAAAAAACTGGTATCCTTTTCTCTTTGTCATACAATTCTTGCTATTGAATTTTTTTTTTAATGGTCTGCCTCTAATGGTACAATGTCTGTTTTTACTTTTGTTCTAGTTGTTTATGGTATAACTACAGGTTTTGGGAAATTTGCCAGAACTGTAATTCCTGTCAATAAGCTAGAGTAAGTCTGACCCCCACCCTCCTCAGCAAACACACATTCACATGCCTCCGAGTGTCCCCATCTTTGAGATTACTTTCAACAAGAGAAGTAATTAACATTTGCCCCAATTTCCAGATGAGGAGGATGAGGTTCCTGTTCACTTGCATACAAGCTGGCATTGAAAACACAGGCTTGCTGCTTTCTTCCCTTGCATGCATCCCACTGCCTTTAGTCTGTCTCTCCAAAGAGTCACCTGTTCTTCCCTTCATTTCCCTAGCTGAGGGGACACGTTCACTGCGAGATATCTAAGAGAGGTCTTCCCTTTCTCTTCCAGAGAGCTCCAGGTCAACTTAGTACGTTCACATTCTTCAGGTAAGTCATTTCAAACATTAAGTGACTTATAGATCTTGTTTGATCTGATGAATAAAGTGCAGCACGGCGTGAGGCATCCTGTAACAGCTGTGAATAGCTGGTGCACTCTAAAAACTAGTGCCAATTCTGCTTCAGGGGAGGAAGGGAAGCACAAGGCACCATGCAAGACCACCTTTCAGCTGAATCAGAAAAGGAATGGTCCAAGTTGGAGGGATGGGGTTGGGGCAGGAGCACGTGTACTGCCATGCCAACAGAGTGGTGCATTCAGGGAACGAAGTTAAGGCTGGAATTCAGGGAATGAGTTGATCAGGATGAGGTGAGGTGGGAAGGTCTGTCAAGAATCTAGTCTGGATGGTATTCTAAGGGTGTCAGGTTAGGTGGGGCTCACTGAAGCATTCGAGGGAAGAGAACTGAAAAGGCAAAACTGGGCTTTCACATTTCTCTAGAAGATGGGACTTTCAGAAGCAGGACAGTCAGGAAGGAGAGTGGTCCAACTATCTGAGTCAAGAGGAGAAAGGTGGTAGGAGACTGGACTGAAGTGGAGAAAGATTTGAGAGTTGGAGGTGGGAAAGGTTTTGATTTTTCTAGGAGAAGAATATCAATTCTGTTTCTCAGGTGTCGGGAAACCACTAATCCCTGAAAGATGTCGGATGCTCTTGGCTTTAAGGATCAATGTCTTGGCCAAAGGATACAGTGGCATTTCCCTGGAGACCCTCAAGCGAGTTATCGAAGTATTTAATGGTAATGCCATGGATCTCCAGGCTGACCCTCCATTGAGGCTGGGCATGTACCACAAGTAGATTTGGTTGAAGGCATAGTGAGGAACTAGCAGAGACAAGATGACATAAAATGATGGAGATGAATGGAAATGGGCTTGGTGAGAAGGAGGATGGCTGAGGGGGTGAGGGTGGGGGCAGAGACGCTTACTCCTATGTACCTTCAACTCATTCTTCATCACCCTTTGCTTAGTATTTGGCATCTTTATAGAAGTCTGGAACAAACTCCTTAAGTCTATCCCTAAGCTCAAAGCTAGAGAGAACCTTTAATTCAGTGATGCCCAGATGTGGTTTATAGAAGCTGCAGCCAATCATCTGAGAAACACAACAATTCCTCAATGTCTATCCCAAACACCATTTCAGTAGTTCAGTAGTGGATCACTACGTTTGTATCTTTGGGGTAAATACCCAGTAGTGCAATTGCTGGGTTGTAGGGTAGCTCTATTTTCAACTTTTTGAGGACCTTCCATAATGTTTTCCAGAGTGGCTGCACCAACCTGCATTCCCACCAGCAGTGTACAAAGGTTCTTCATATTACTTTTTTAATGTAAATATGTATATGTTTCCAAACATTCTCCAATAGCTTTTTTTTTCTTCAATAGCTTCTAATGGCTACACACACTCTTTGCTCATATGGAAGTCTCTTAATTCATATTTAGATCATTTATAACTTGTTCCTAGGATCAAAGCTGTAATGAACAACAGCTAGTTCCTGATCTTTAAGATGCATTGTTACAATTTCTAAAAATTTCTTGGTCTGATTAGAACATGCATAGTAAGTGCAAAGGGGGTAGAGGACCAAGGAGGAGGAAAAAGTTAAAGGAATAGATAATCCTTTGGGGATGTGAGTTTCAGATCACCTTCTTTCCATGCAGCCTGGTCTGGATTATTTCTCTATGTACAGGGTTTCCCAACCACCTCCACACAGCAAATCTGAGTATGCCTGGCTAAAATCTGAATGCTTTCCATTGTCCTTAGGATAAAGTCTAAACTTAAAAAAAATATATATTTCCTATGCTGTACCTTTCATCCTCATGACTTACTCATTCCATAACTAGAAAGCCTTTGTCTTCCACTCCCCTTCACCCATTTTGCCTATGCCCCCACCTCTGTCAACCATAATTTTATTCTCCATATTTATGAATCTAATTCTGTTGTTTTTGTTTTAGATTCCACATACGAATGAAATCACCTGGTATTTATCTCTGACTTATTTTATTTAGCATAGTATCCACTGGTTCCATCCATGTTGTCACAAATGGCAAGATCTCATTACTTGTTATAGCTGAGCAATAGTTCACCTCTTTCACCTCTTTCTTATCCATTCATCTATCATTGGATCCTTGGGCTGCTTTCGTATCTGGGCTTTTATAAATAATGCTACAGTAAATATAGGGGTGACATGTATCTTTTTTTCAAATTAGTGTTTTCATTTTCTTTACATGTAACTACCCAGTAGTGGAATTACTGGAGCATATGGTATTTCTATTTTTAATGTTTTGAGATTTCATACTGTTTCCCACAGTGGCTGTACCGACTGGCATTCCCACCAACAGTGCACAACATTCCCCTTTCTCCACTTCCTCATCAACACTTGTTGTTTCTTGAGTTGTTTTATTTTAGCCATTTTGCCAGATGTGAGGCAATAGCCAATTGTGGTTTTGATTTGCATTTCCCTGATGATTAGTAATGCTGAGCATCTTTTTATATGTCTGTTGGCCTTCCGTATGTCTTCTTTGAAAAAATGTCTATTCAGGTCCTCTGCCCATTTTTTAATTGGATTATTTGGTGTTGAGTTCTTTAAGTTCTTTATATATTTTGGATTCTGACCCCCTTATCACACATATCATTTGCAAACATCTCCCATTCAGTAGGCTGTCTTTTCCTTTTGTTGATGACTTCCTTTGTTGTATAAAATATTTTATTTGGGTATAGTCCCAATAGTTTATTTTTGCTTTTGCTTCCGTTGCCTGAGGAGCCATGTCTACAAAAATGTTGCTAAGGCCAAGATTAGTGATTACTGCTTATGTTTTCTTCTAGGAGCTTTATGGTTTTGGGTCTTACATTTGTGTCCTTAGTCCATTTTGAGGTAATTTTTATATATGGTGTGAGAAAGTGGTCTAGGTTTTCCAGCACCTTTTATTGACAAGACTGTTTTCCCCATTGTATATTCTTATGTTCTCTGCTATAGATTTATCAACCATTTAGGCATAGGCCATTATTTCTGGGTTCTCTGTTCTGTTGCATTGATCTATATATCTGTTTCTATGCCAGCACCATACTGTTTTGATTACTACAGCTTTGTAGTGTATCTTGAAATCTGAGATTGTGATATCTCCAGCTTTGTTCTTCTTTCTCAAGGTTGCTTTGGCTGGTGCTCCTTCCTGCTTATCCCTTCTTATTCCCCTCTGCCTTTTTTTTTTTTTTTTTTTTTTTAATAGCGGCTCAGCCAGGTCCCTTAAGCATTAGTTAGGCTTGAGGAATTGTCTTTCCCCAGGTATTTGTGCCATAAAGCGATCCTAGCTCCTAAGGGGGAGGGGGGGGAGGTTGGCCTCCCTGGCTGAATGAGGATAGCCAGAAGTAATTGGTGCCTCTTTCTCTCCCAGCCTCCTGCCTGCCCTACGTTCCAGAGAAAGGAACCGTTGGTGCAAGTGGAGACCTTGCTCCACTCTCTCATCTTGCTCTTGGGCTAATTGGAGAAGGGAAGATGTGGTCTCCAAAGAGTGGCTGGGCTGACGCTAAATACGTAAGACTTTAATAACAACTTGTATCCGCAGTAATTTCCCCAGGCTGGACGCCAGCTGCTCTGGCATGCTTTGTAGCACTGAATCCTTACGGCAGCCTGGGGATGGAGCCACCGTTATCCCTGTTTTGTAGATGAAAACTGGAGCTTACAAGTCAACCTAGGTAAGGCTCTTAGCTTCCATACATTACCCTCAGGCTTCTGGAACTCGATGGTCACCTTGGAGAAAAGGTACAGTGGCCAGTGTTAACCCCAGCAATTTATTCTTCAGCTAAAACTATTCCAGGGCTTATCTAGGAGACCTCACACTGTTGTGGGTTTATTTAGTCTCTGGTCTCACAGGACAGAGCTGTGGATCATAGCACTGACTGTATGGCCTCTGGAAAGCAGGCTCCTTCTCCCTCCCAGCTCCTACCCCAATGGCTAATCAGAAGGGCTTGTTCATCCATCTCCAGATTCCATCGGAGCAGCCCAAAGAATTATTTGAAGTGTTAGCTCAGATCAATTGCTGAGATCCCTCAGTGAAGGGGCAGAGGACCAAGGAGGAGAAGTTAAGGGAACAGATAATCCTTAGGCGGATATAGGTTCCAGATCACTTTTCTTCTCTAGAACTTGATCTTTATTTCTTGGTGCAGGGTGTTTGCTCAGCCACCTTCCCACAGCAAATTTGAGTGTGCCTGGCTGAAGCCTGTAATGCTTGCCATTGTCCTTAGAATAAAGTTTAAGTGATTTGTGAGAGTCTTGGTCTAATGCCTCCTCCTAGGTTCTACGTTACAGGAGCTGGAGCTTCCTTACAGCTGGAATGTGCTGTGTCTGGGACAGAGGGACCACCCCAGGCTCATTCTTCTCTTCCCCACTCACTCCTCCTCCTCCTGCTCCTCCTGCTCAGAAGTCCTCTGGGAAGCTTCCCTCTCTGTCCTTCAGGTTCTCCTCCCTGGCCCCTCCTTTGTGCTCTTCCAGCATCTTATCTGCTCATTTGCCTGCAAACCCCACACACTCCCTACTTCCTAGAACACTTACGATATTCTTAAATCTGTAATTGTCTGTAATTGCCCCTGAGCTAAACTGTCTCAATTTTCCTAGGCCAGCCCTGGTCCAACACCCAGGACAGAGTGGTGTGTAATGAGTATGCTAATAAGCTTGTGAAATGGACATGGTGAATGGTGCTGACTCTGTCTTCCTTCTTCCCTAAAGGGACCTTAATGTAATGACTGTTCCACTTCTTTTATTTCAGGGGAAGATTATTCTGCCAGTGTTTAGCTAAGTAGGATGAGGGTGGAGGAGTTTTTAGGTCAAGCTCTGGAGGCAGAGAATTGTGGACAGTCAGGAACCCAGCCTCAGTACAGTATGAAGTGCCCATATGTGCTCAGAAAGCAGCAGGAGAAAAAGTGAGTCACTAAGGTAGACGTTGAATACAAAGGACCTAGGAACCAACATCCAGGGTTACTTCTGTAAATGCTAGAGCCCCTTATTTAAGTACAAAAATTATGTGAAATGTAAGTCTACTTTTAGACTAAAGAACAGAACTAGAGCGTAGACCAGAGTCGATGAACAGAATCAATTCACATAGGTCTAACTTTTTATAAAACAGATCTTTAGGCTGAAGGATATTTTACTGATTCCTTATGAAATTGGAAATAGATCGGTATTTCATTGATATCCATTTTTTATCTTTTTAACCATTCTGCAGGTCCTGGAAGCTCATGGATTGAAACCAGTTGTTTTGAAACCAAAAGAGGTAAACAGATCAAGGAAAATTTACTCATTTTAATAAGGCTTTATTTGTATATTATTTTCAGTCTTAAGATCAGTCTCTTGGGTTTCTTAAATGTGGCTTTCATGTTTGTTAAAAAGTTTGTCACTGAAGAAAGCACTCCTCCACAAGCATTTAAAAGATTCTTTATGCCATGGATGCTTAGGGGTTCTCTGACCTAAGAACTTAAACTTCAAAGCAGGATCTCTAAAGATACCTCACAGATGCTAGAAATCAAGATTCCTCAGAATGCTCTCAACCAAGAGTCTTGGACCAGAATTTTTATGATATCTCGTCAACACTGATGAGCAGTTAAAGAAAAGCAGCATAATTAGGAGCTATAAAGATTTCATGTGCAGTCTGCACTGGCGGTTCCTGGCTGCCTTGAGAATGGGAATACTTAACAGGTATTCCATTTGCCAGGTTTATACAGCAATTTTGCATAGGATGGAACTTAATCCTCCCACGCTTACATAAGCATTACTGCCCTGCACTTTAGAAAACATAAATAAACACCACTCAGCCGACTGGTCAACTCTCCTCTTATGGAAACAAAAGATATGAAATCAACTTGAACATGGGTTACAATAAATCTAGCAAAGGACTTCCCTCTTCCTTTTCAAAGGGCCTGGCGCTCATCAACGGGACACAGATGATCACGTCCCTGGGCTGTGAAGCCGTGGAGAGAGCCAGTGCTATTGCACGCCAGGCAGACATCGTGGCCGCCCTGACTCTGGAGGTGCTCAAGGGTACTACCAAGGCCTTCGACACTGGTCAGCACAGTTCTTCCACTGGGTTGCTATTCGTCAACTGGAGCAGGTTGGGCGGGTGGGTCTAGGTCTTTAGACATGAGAATGGTGGGAGTGGACGGTAGGGGAAGAAGAAAAAAACCCAAGTGCCTACAGCAGGTCCAGTATTGCCACATCTTCCTCCGAGTTGTGCCACACTTGATCCTTACAATGACCACATTTTACAGACAGATGCTGACTCTAGAGTTTGCCCAGGATTCCGGATCACCCAGGTCTGACTCCCATCAGACTGGGTGCTGTCTTAGGAACCTGTTCACAGGGTTTTAGAAGTAGAGCAGGACTAAAGTTGGTTCCCCTTAGAAAATTGGGAGAGGACAACGATAGAAGTTGCAGCTTACCTGTAAAGTAGTGAATTTGAAAGACTGCCTACCATTATATGTAGTAGGACAGAAAAACTGTCTAGAGATGATATAAAATGATCAAAAATTGGCCGCTGCAGAGCTCCCTTCCATTTGAGCCTAAATCTTTTTAGGGTAGACCCAGGTTCTCAAGTTGAATTCCCAGTGGGCCCAACATATAGTTTGCACTTGGCTATTTAAAGTGGAAGATATACAGTTGGTAAGGGAAATCTTGCTTTTGGGGTAAAGTTTCTAATTGGGAATGGTGGTAAGAACCTCTGGTTCTGAACCATCGATGGTAGTCTGTACTAATGTAAGAATTGCTCTGACTTTTTTTTCCTTCTGTCAAACCTAGACATCCATGCTGTTCGCCCTCATCGTGGGCAAATTGAAGTTGCTTTTCGGTTTCGATCCCTCTTGGACTCAGACCACCACCCATCTGAAATAGCAGGTCTGGGCATGTTTCTGCAAATGAGCTGATGCAGTTTTGTGTTTTGTGGGGAAAAAAAATTGATAACCTGTCCCTTGCCATAACCTTCCACAGAAAGTCACAGGTTCTGTGATCGTGTTCAGGATGCATATACCTTGCGCTGCTGTCCACAGGTAAACAAACAAAAAAATCTTTGCTTATTTCCAACTCGGGGAGGGGGGAACAGAAAAAGAGGAACGTGTGAATAAGTCATGTAATGGTCAATTATAATCCAAATTTCCTTACTGCCTCTTTTAAAAATGATGCATATCCTACTTCTATTTGTCCAGTTACTGCAGACTTTCTATTCTACGTGATAAGCTGTTTGTTTCCTTTGGATTTGCTTTGCTCGCTTCTCTCGTACGGAAGCACAAGAGACAACTTGCTAGGTTGGTTTAGTGCCCTCACTTTTAAAAATGCTTAGTAATAACATCATCCTAACCAGTTAGTGGGACTTAACTGGTTCTCTCTTTTAGGTACAACAAGAACCAGCATGCCATCGAGGTTCGCAGGAAAAGCGAATCATAATTCAAGTGCATATCGTGGTTGTACCTTATCTGCATTTAATAAGCAGATACAAACCATCACAAGTAAATCTGTGAGGCTTAACTTTAGATTTAAAAAAATGCAAAGGACCTGAGTTGGCATGAGGCATTCAGCATTACAAATGTTACAGCTCCACTTGATGGGATGAGCACTAGGTGTTATGCTATATGTTGGCAAATTGAACTCCAATTAAAAAAAAAAATGTTGGGATCCCTGGGTGGCGCAGCGGTTTGGCGCCTGCCTTTGGCCCAGGGCGCGATCCTGGAGACCCGGAATCAAATCCCACGTCGGGCTCCCGGTGCATGGAGCCTGCTTCTCCCTCTGCCTGTGTCTCTGCCTCTCTCTCTCTCTGACTATCATAAATAAATAAAAATTAAAAAAAAATGTTACAGCTCATTTGTATATGGCAATTAATCAGATGAGAGATTAATATACTTCTCAAGAATGAAACAATATTTCATCTTGTGCCCATTGCTAGTCTAGAGTGTAATCGAGAGTCCTCCCTGGAGTAAATACCCTCATTTCCTTTTACTCAGCAAGTTCCATTCTAGCCAGTTGATTGAAAATGTCTATGGCAAAATATTGCTAAATTATCCGTACAGCACAAATAAATCCCAGTTTAAAACATCCTTGCTATTCTAATACAAATATCAGACTCTACATAACAGACACCATTATTAGTGTTTTCAATGTACTCACTCATCTGATCTTATATTTTAGGTCCACGGTGTGGTGAATGACACGATAGCATTTGTGAAGAACATCATTACCACAGAACTTAATAGTGCAACAGATAATCCTGTATCTTTTGACTGCTTCCTAAGCCAGAATTATAGAATTCCAGCTGGTAATCTTTAGATCTGCTAAAGTGATTGTTTTGTATAGCATCTTCATTCTGTCACTCTGTTTCATAGACTAAATACCTGAGGTTCAGAGGTTAAGTGACTCTCTCTAGATTTGAGCTGGTAAGTGACAGAGGCAGATCTGTGAACCTGACTTCACTTCAGAGTCTAACACACGGTGCTTTCCATATGGACCCATTAAAGGCTAAAGGGTGTCTTCCCAGCATTGGCTGAGACAGTTCATGAAAACATTTGCCCCAAGAGCCAGGGCTGAGATTGCTGATAGAGGATGAAGACCCATGTCACAAATGTGATTGTGGGGACCCTGGGTAGCTTGGCATTTATGCAAGCCTTCCTGGCTCCGGGGATACCTTAAATGGAAGGCAATTTGTTGACATTTACCAAAGTATTGCCCCAAGAGTTATGGCTTTCCTCATCTCAGGTTTTTATTTTTGGTGCGGACTTTACTCCAATCAGGGTTTCCAAATTTTATGAAGAATAGTAAGAATCCTTCCATTTCTCAAAGATGAAACCCTTCTTTTCTTCATGGTGTAGGTATTGTAGAGCCAAATTCTTTTTGCTTTGGAATGTTCTTTGATGGTATAGTTCCTAGATGTTGATGTGGTCAGTCCAGGGTCACACTGGCAAAGTCTTCACAGAGATACTTGATATTGCCTTTGAAGACCACCCAGGCCCTTAGGAATATATTTTTCCTATCCCACGTCTGCCTCAGTTCTTTTTTTAAAATGTGTTTATTCATGAGACACACATAGAGGCAGAGACATAGGCAGAGGGAGAAGTGGGCTTCCTGTGGGGAGCCTGATGAGGGACTTGATCCCAGGACCTCAGGATCACGACCTGAGCCGAAGGCAGACGCTCAACCACTGAGCCACCCAGATACCCCTGTCTCAGTTCTTAACACTGGAGAAAGTGCTGAGTTAACAACCCTGAAAGCCTTTCACAGCTTAGGTAAGCAGACAGGTTTCACAGCAAATCTTCCTGTGTAAGATTTATCACAGGATGTTTCCAGTGTGGTTTCTCTGACAAGCTTACTTCAGGATGTGTGTTTTATGTCCTCAATGTCAGATTGTTCTACAGTGAAGTCAGACCCACACTAAATGATTCTCAACTCACTTACCTCAACACCACTCTACCCCCCAAAACAGAATAGCGCTTTCATGAAGACTATGTAAGTCTATCAGTTCTTGTAGAGGAGAGGTATCCATTCTACACTTCCATAATTTAGACTTGAGAAGGTATTTTAAAGAATAAAAACAAAGAATTACCACTAAATTACTGGATATGAGAGAGGGATATTTCCTTACTAAATTCTTCTCCCACCACTTACTGCAGCAAAAATTTCAGCCGAAAGTACTTTCCTTTCTCAATTAAAGATTCTTAATTATTGATGAATTTCCATAAGGTAATATTTGGGAATTTTCTTGCAATACTGGTATTAGTTGAAAGAATATTATTCTTAATTTTTCAATTGTAGATACAGAGCACCTATTAACACAGTTGCTCAATGCTATGGATGCTAAATTCTAATTGCTATAATCTGATAACCAACAAACAAATTTGGAACTGGAGAAAAATCAAACATGCTGAAGTCCTAAGTAGGTGCAGAGATTACTTGCTATAAGGGTTCAAAGAAAAAAAAAAAAGGGGTTCAAAGAATGAAGAGAAGACTAGGGCCTGTGACTGGGGGTGGGTTGGTGGAGAAGAGCCAGCACTGGGCCTAACAGGCTCACAGTTTTATGCATAGAAAAGGTAACTCCCAACTTGACTAAGTTAATGTAATACATGCATCTCCAGCTCTTTGGAAGTCAGAATCTTTCTCACACAGAGTGAGTTCCTAGTTGATAGAAATAAATATTCTCTAGTCCAGTAGATGTAAGTCAGCTCTTTGGAAGGGTTGTTATTGCATTTGTCTGGGTGCCTATTGGTTTAAGTGAAGTGCGTGATAGAATGGAATAATCTTTGAGGGCATTAATATGCGGTGAGTCTAAGTTGCTCCTACTTAGATGGGTTTGCAACAGCCTATTGGCCACCATTTGCTATGAATGTTGCTACAGGATCACTGAGTAGAGAGTTTGAAAGTCTTTCAAGAATTGATTGTTCCTGATAATTTGGTGGTTGCTCCTCAGCAAAGTCTTCCATTCAGCAAATTCTTCTACGGAAGGCAAGCTCACATAGTCCACTGAAAAAATAGAACTAGTGTCCTGATCTCTGTTCTTAATTTTAGATATATACTTTTTGAGGGAAAGTGCTAATCATCAAATAACTATAGTTATGGTGTTTGAGAATCTCTAATTTCAGAAAGAAAAGTTTCCTGTTCCATGTTTCTTTGGCCCCCAATTAGGTGTACATCATTCATCTTTAAGGTTTTGGGTATTTGTTTTGTTGTTTTTGCTTTTGCATCCATTCATGTCAACAACTGCTTGTAGAAGGACTCTCCTTCCCTCCACCCATATTTGTACAAGAGCTACCAGTGTTAAAAATTAGCCTTAACCTGTTTTGCAAGATGGTTTTTGCCAGCAGAGGAGAGACTATTTCTGGAGGAAACTTCCATGGTGAATACCCAGCCAAAGTAAGCTTTTTAGAATTGCTCCTAACCCTGAAAGCATAATCCAATTTAAACCAACTGAACTGAGATGCTCTTTCTAGGCTCTAGACTATTTGGCCATTGGAATCCATGAACTTGCTGCGATTAGTGAAAGAAGAATAGAAAGGCTCTGTAATCCCTCCCTCAGTGAGCTGCCTGCCTTCCTGGTGGCTGAAGGTGGCCTGAACTCTGGGTTCATGATTGCACATTGCACAGCCGCAGCACTCGGTAAGAATACTGCCCCTTGCCCAGAGCCCAAGTCTGTCCATTTCATCTGAAAGTGTCAAATTTTGTCCTTGAATTCCATCTTTGTCCCCACCTCTTTCGCATCCCACCTGTCTTGGTAGAAATGCAGAAGGAAGTCTCTTTAACATTTTTTTAGAAAAAAACTAAATAAAACGTAAACAAAGCTATACGAAAACACAATAATACCCTAATGACTTTGTGAATAATGAGGTTTCCACAATTTCTCTGTAGAAAGCAATTTGACATCACACAGGAACTTCACCTTTGTAGCTTTTTCCCAAATCCCAATTTGAAGACTTTCAGAAGGAAAAAAGACAAAGATATCTATAATTAATGGCAAAACTTGAACTGACCTGAATGATTAAACTCTGGGTACATTCTATTAGACATACCAAACACTGAAAACATAAAGATGTGATTACAATATGCAAAAACGCAGGGTGGCTGGGTGGCTCAGGTCATGATCCAGGAGTTCAAGCCCCACCTCAGGCTCCCTGCTCAGTGGGGAGTCTGCTTCTCCCTCTCTCGCTGGCTCCCTCTCAGCTTGTGTTTTCTCTCTCTCTCTTTCTCTCAAATAAATAAATTCTCTTAAAAAAATAATATGCAAAAATGCTCATAAGAAGATGCCCTCCAGGAAAACTGAGCTTCAGTATAGCTGATTTCTGACTCAAAACTGTAAGTAACACATTAGAACAGGGTTCAGTACAAAGAACATGCCAAGGGCTTCATTTATATTTGCTCACTTAATGGTCACAACAATGCCAAGAGGCGTGCACTATTATTACCTCCATTGTACAGAGGAAAACCTGAAGATCTGAGACCTTAGGTGACTTACCCTGGACAACTAGTAAGTAGAACTGAATTCAAACCCAGGCATTTTTGTTCTCAAATCTGTGCTCTTACTTCAAATAATGTGAATCTCATTTTAATCAGTACTTAATCCTAAAACATGATTGCCAAATTTAACAAATAGAAATGCAGGGTTTCCATTTAAATTTGAATTATTCAGGACATAAGTACAAAAAAATCATTTGTTTTTCTCTGAAATTCAGAGTTAACTAAACATTCTGTATTTTTTCGGGCAAACCTACCCAAGAGGCAAGAGAGCATGTGGTTAAGAGCATAGACTCTAGGTTCGAATTCCAACTCTGCCATTTATCAGAGGTGTGATATGGAGCAAGTTTCCTATCACTCTCAGTTTACTCCTCTGCAAAATGGGGGGGTAATAAATTTACCTAAGGGGACTGATTTGAGGATTAGATGAATTAATGCATATAAAGCCTTAGAACTGTGCCTGGCCATGTTGTGTAAGCACAAAGTAAATATTAGTTGCTATTAATATTACTCCTAACCCCTTCCTCACCAAAGCCTCACATGGAAACTCAACACAACCAAAAGGAATTCATTGTGTCCTCTATCCAGTATATTCTAATTGCTCACTTACCTCCTTATTAAAATACTCCTTTCAAGGGCAGTGACTTCTCACATTAACAGATCTAGATCTAGAAAACAACAGGGACTTTGGAAAGCCTCGTTTGAATGTGTTTTCCTTCCCTAAACTGCCTATTGAAGTTGTGCACCTTGGTTTCATTAGAAGGAAATGAATAGTTTTCTTTCCCAGGGCCAAGTAACTTCTCTTTCAGAACGAGCCTCACCACAGACCACTTATCCATATAAGCAGGCTTAGGGTCCTGGGACCTGGGACTTGCAGCACTTGAAACCTGGAAAGGCCTGGGCAGACCAGGATGAGCTGACCGCCTGGTCTACATCGCTAGATTATCTCGGGATCCTTTATAGTACAGAGGGCAACTGAAGTCTCACCCAGCCGCCTTCAGGGGCAAAAATGTAGGGGAGAAAACTCTCCCCTGGTTTCTGGGGCAGGAGGAGGAGCCCGGTAATCTAGGTCCTCCTTACTTAATGTGTTGTCCTCAAGCCAAGAATCTGGCCATCAGTTGATAGTTTGTTAGAACAGCAGAATCTCAGGCCCCACTCGAAACTCGACATTTGCATTTTGACAAGATGGGAGTGACTCATAGGCGCAATAAAGTTGGAGACACCAATCTAGGCCATCTCTAGAATTTCCCCCTCCTCCCCAAGATACGTCTGGCAGTCATGGAGTCTTTGCTCAAACCCAGTACAACCACTTGTGTCATCACTGGACAGTCTGAGCCGTAAAATCTCCTTGCTCAAGATCTGTGGGTCCAGTCTCCATCCTTAGATACCACCCTGAATTCTAATGCCTCCTCTGCTGATACAACCAGTCCAGTTGTTCTTGAGTACTTGGAAAAGCTCACCATGTCTTTTTTACCTAGCCTCCCTGGCATGCTAAATGCTTCCAGTGTTTTCCACTGGTCTTTGTAATAGGGTTTGTAATAAGGTTTCTATCTGGTCTTAGCACACTCACTAGTCCTTCCTTTTCATTTTGATACAAACCCAACCTGCTTCCTCTTCCCAAAATAATTTTAGACTATCCAGTGCTTCGATAACAACCAAGAGCTTCTAGAGGGGATACTCCACAATGTTGAGCACATTGAGCAGCCAACATGGCAATTTTTCCTATTTCTAATATGAAAATGAGCATACTAGCATATTCAACTTGCATTGGCCTCTTGCAGTTTCTGAGAACAAGGCTCTGTGCCATCCCTCGTCTGTGGACTCTCTCTCCACTAGCGCTGCCACAGAGGACCATGTCTCCATGGGAGGATGGGCAGCAAGGAAGGCCCTTCGGGTCATCGAGCATGTGGAACAAGGTAAACCCGGCCAGTCTGGGATGGCAGGCCTCACTGATAAACTACAACATGTGTGATCCTCAATGTAGGATCCCTACCAGCAGCATCAGCATCACCTGGGAACTTGTTAGGAGGGCAGATTCTTAGGCCCGGCCCCCAACCTGCTAACTAAATCAGAAACTCAAGGGAAGAGAACAGAACAATATGGGTTTAACAAGTCTTCCAGGTGACTCTGAGGCTCACTGAAATTTAAGAACCACACCTGCTGTCAAATAAGTGTCACGGTTGGCTTAATTTTTTAAACAATTGAAAACATATTCATAGGTGGAGAGATTAGTACCACAACCCCCTTTATACCTAACTCTGACTCAACAGCACATTTGCTTCATTTTTTTCCTTTTCTCAAAGTATGTTTTTTTTTTTAAGATTTTATTTATTTATTCATGAGAGACACAGAGAGAGAGAGAGGCAGAGACACAGGCAGTGGGAGAAGCAGGCTCCATGCAGGGAGCCTGACATGGGACTCCATCCTAGGTCTCCAGGATCGCGCCCTGGGCTGAAAGTGGTGCTAAACCGCTGAGCCACCCGGGCTGCCCTCAAAGTATTTTCAAGCGAATCCCATCACATTATTTTCTTCCTGCATATTTTATCCCTTAAATATGAATGCTTTTTTATCCACCATGATTCCGTTATCATATCCAACAAAAAATCAAGTCTCAGTATCACTGTTGAGTACATATTCAAAATTTCCCAATTATTTCAGTGTCTTCATAGTGGCCTTGTTCAAATCTGAATTCAAGGCCCACATTTTAAATTTGGTGGTCAAGATTTTAAGCTTCTTTTCATCCAGAACAGCCCCCTCTCCTTTTTTTCTTCATGCCATTGACTAGTTAAAAAAACATGTCAGTCTTCTATTAGAGACTGACATTCTGGATTTACCTGTTAGCCTCCTTGTGGTGTTACTTTTAACTTTTAATCTGCATGTTATCTTTGTTCCCTGTGTTTCCTGTATGCTGCGGGAGGCTTAACAAGATTCAAATCCATACCTTTTGGTAGATAGTTTCTAGGGTGGAGCCGTGTTAGACCAACCTCTCCCTGCCTCCTTAATTACTACTTGTTTTGTTATTTTTTTAAAGAGGAATTGCCTTCCTTTAGGCATTGTTATCTAAGCTCCTAAATTTTCCCAACTGTATTGGAAGCTGTGGGATGACAAAAGAGTATCACTACAATAATTCCCCCCTTATCCATGGAGGAGGGGGAATGTTCCAAGACCCCTGGTGGATGACTAACACCATGGGTAGTACCAAGCCCTATGTATACCATGTTTTTTCCTATACGTACATACCTATAATAGTTTAATTTATAAATCAAGCACAGTAAGAGATTAGCAAGAATAATTAATCAAATAGAACAATTATAACAATATATTGAAATAAAAGTTATGTGAATGTGAACTCTCTCAAAATACCTTATTGTGCTTTACTCACCCTCTTGTGACGATGTGCGATGACAAAATGCCTACAGGGCGAGATGAAGTGAGGGGAATACCGCAGGTGTTGTGAAGTAGCATTAGGCTACTATTGACCTCCTGATGATTGGACAGGAGGAGGAATCTGACAAATCATCAGAAGGATTACCTGCTTCCAGAATGTGGTTGACTTCGGGCCACCGAAACAGCAGAAAGCAAAACAGCAGATAAGCAAGGACTACAGTATTTTAAGACAAATGTGGGAGAGTTAAGTGCTCTTCTTATTGAGATATAATTTACATACCCTACAACCACCCATTTGCATTGTACACTTCAGTTGTTATTAGTATATTCACAGAGTTGTGCAATCACTACCGCAAATCAATTTTAGAACAATTTCATCCCAAAAAGAACCCTTGTATCCTTTACCTATCACTCTCACATTCTCACCTGGCCCCCAGGCTCAGGCACCCATTGATATACTTTCTCTCTCTCTGGATTTGCCTGTTCTGGACACTTCACATACACGGCATACAACACATGGGCTTTTGTAATGGCTCAGTCAGCACAATCAATGTGTTCAAGTTTCTTCCACACTGTAGCATGTGTCAGCACTTCATTCCTTTCTCTGGCTGGATAATATTCCATTGTATGGATATACCACATTTTGTTTACCCATTCATCAGGTGAGGGATATTTGGGTTTTGTCCACTTTTTGGCTAATATAAATACTGCTGCTGTGGACATTTGTGTACAAGTTTTTGTGCAGACATATGTTTTCATTTCTCGAGAGTGGAATTGCTGAGTCATATGGTAGCTTATGATCATCTTGTTGAGGAACTGCCACACTATTTTCCAAAGTGGCTGTGCCATGTCACTTTCTTACCAGCAGTGTTTGAGAGCTGATTTGTCCACATCCTCACCAACACTTGTTATTATCTGCCTACCATGGTGTGATCCTAATGTCCGCATTGAGCATGTTACTCTGGCCAAAAGCCTAAAGAGTCACTCTTGTCAGTTCTCAGATCTTCTATCTAGTTCATCAGCAAATCAACCTTACCATCAAAAGACACGAGATCATGGCTCTGTCAGCACCTTTTGATTGGTCTCCTTTGTTTTCATTACTGTTCTTCTACGGGCACCACATACAACAACCAGTGCATGGTCCTTAAAATGTCATTTTGACTACACCATGTTCCTGATGAAAATTTACCAGTTACTTCCTAGTGCTCAAAACAAAATCCAGCCCGCTTCCTGTAGCCTACAGCAATCACACGTGATCTGGCCTCTGGTTCTCACTGACACCTCTCTCCATTCCATTCTTTACCCTGGAACCACAGTGTTACTCATGCACCTGCCAAGGATACATCCCTACCTCAGTATCTGTGTCCTCACTGGCCCCTCCACCTGCAACACTGCTCTCCCAGGACTTCACATGGTTCACTTCCTCCCTCCATCTTTGTAGCTGTGCAGATTTTATCTCAGATGTCTTCCCTGTCCACCCTATCTAAACTTCTTGAAGTTTCCAATTCCTTATATATAAAGTGAGGGGATTGGACTAGAAGATGTGAAGTTTCTTCCAGGTCCAAAATAGATTCTACTACTTCATCTGCTCCCACTGTGACCTGTCTACTCACCAGAGTTTGTAGTGTGCTTCATAAATTTTAAGAAGTCAAATGTTTTTAATACTCCATTTCAGTTGACCCCTAAATGGTTTGATCAACTTGAAGCTTCTAAAGTATTTTCTTGGCAAATAATGGAATCCAAAGGTAGAGAAATTTAGGTTCCGGTATTCAAAGTTGATCCCAAGGTATCGTACACTTAATAAGAGTTCTTAACTAGGAAAAAAAACTGCATTTTATCAAGAAACCTAAAGTTGGCAAGATACCAATTTCTACAATTTCAGTTTTAGTGGGCTTGGTACAACTTTGAGTCTGAAGGCTTGAAACGAACAAGATCTACCGCAACAAAAGATTCATTTGCTCATTCACTGGCTCCTTCAATCCTATGAAGGTGTATGTGCCAGGAATTTCAGGCCAAAGGAACAGCAAGACTAAAAACCAATTGACATTTACACAAAGGTAGAAATAGGACACACATGTCATCCATCTTGCTCAGATAAAGTAAGGAGAGGACTAATATATTTACCTGGATAGCACTCCCCTTCTTAACATTAAAGATACAGCCAAGGGAGTAGAAAAGCAAATTTAAGATGGTCAATATCAACAGGCCACCAAATACCAAGTTGGCTTCATTCTACCAGTAGACAGAGGACCGACCATCTCTTCATTGGCTAGAGATGGCTTTCAACTTCCATTGAGTTATATCCCCCAAGCACAAAGGCAGTTTTAAACAGCTATACCCTCCACCTTTCTTGTTCCAGTGCTGGCCATTGAGCTTCTTGCAGCCTGCCAAGGAATAGAGTTTCTACGCCCCCTGAGAACAACCACTCCTCTAGAGAAGGTCTATGACCTCGTGCGCTCTGTTGTAAGGTAAAGTCAAATAGGTCCCTGGATGTGACATCATTGCAGAACTGTGAACCCTGGCAGCAGTTAATGTTTGGCTGATGGTTTGATGTGCTTTCTTGCTTTCTCTGTAGGCCCTGGATAAAAGATCGCTTCATGGCTCCAGACATTGAGGCAGCACACAGGCTGCTCGTAGAACAGAAGGCAAGTTGGCCACTTAGCTTACTTCCTAGTTTGGGGTCATTATGGGAAAGCAGAGTGGGAGTGGGGACTGAAGAAATATTCTTATTCTCTTGTCTCCTGTCTATTCCTTGGACATGAACAGAAAAGGAACTTAAGCAACTTCCACAGCAACTAAAAAGCTATTTGATGAACTCTTAAGTGTCCCATATTACACCCAAACACTGACTATCTAGCAATTAGAAACTGAAATGATTTTAAATGGAGTTTGGGATGGGTATTCACGGGGAGAAAATGAGATGAAAGGTTCATGCATCCCCCCCACCAAGAAGATTCTCTTTTGTTCAAAAGTACATTCTCTTTCCGTGATGCTATCCTCACCACCTCCAACTGGTCCAATGACTAACAAAGTCCCAGGTTTTTACTCCAAAGATCTGTTGGTCTGTCTGGTGCTGGGGTGTGTCCTGTCCCATCTCTCTAAGTGAGATACCACTTATTTCCTCTGGCTTCATTGACTGTAGATTTATCTGACAGGAACAGATGCCTCCTAGGCTGACTCATTTTTTAAATATATTTTTTGAGACTTTTGTCATAATTTGTTGGTATCACATTCTCTAGGACTTCTTGATTTCCCCTAGAACCATTGCTCTGCTCTTGGGGAATGATTTTTCCCTTTGATCTTCACACCTGTCATCCCTAAGTATGCCCTACATACACCCTTTGAGGGGAAGCCCCTTGCTTGCTGCCAACTTTGGTTCTCATCAAGAGGTGTATAAGAGGCTAGCCTTTTTATTAATTGAAATATACCTGGCATATAACATTATATTTGTTATAGGAGTATAAAATAATGATTTGATATTTGTATATTTTGCAAAATTATCACCACAATAAGACTAGTTAACATCTGTCACCATACATAGTTATAATTTCTTTCTTCTTATGGTGAGAACTTTTAAGATCTGCTCTTAGTAACTTTCAAATATACAATACAGTATTATTAACTATAGTCACCATGTTGCATAGTCTATCTGTAAGACTTATTTATTTTATAACTAGAGGTTTGTACCTTTTGACCCCCTCTGCCCATATCACTCAAAATCAGCTGCCCATCCCTTGAAAGGCCAATGTTCAAGAGATGAGCTTTGATTGGAAAATAATATGAGCATTATTCAGGTGGCCAGCTACCTGGGGTAAAGGCAGAGTCTTGTCCAAAAGCCCACTTCCAAAAAAAAGGGTGACACCGGGTGGCTCAGAGGTTGAGCATCTGCCTTTGGCCCAGGGTGTGATCCTGGGGTCCTGGGATCGAGTTCCACATCGGGCTCCCTGCATGGAGCCTGCGTCTCCCTCTGCCTGTGTCTCTGCCTCTCTCTCTGTCTCTCATGGAGAAATAAATAAAATCTTTAAAATAACAACAACAAAAGCCCACTTCCAGGTTTCTGCCTGGCCCAGCAATATTTAAAGGGGTTTAATCAGTTAAAGGAGGATAGTGGTCAGTGACATTTCTTGATTACATGCAGACTTGATGTCACCTACAGAGTTATCCTGGTGCTTAGAGGTTGTGCAAGAAGTTCTAGTATTTTGGTGGGTGCCCCCAGGATGGGGGATGGAGCAAGGAGGTCTGGCTTCTTGGTACCCAGAGATGGCATAAGAAACGTTCTGTTTTTTTTCTGCAAAAGAAGACAAGATCTATAGATGTGCAAAGGAAAGTCATTTGTTTCGTGATCTTAAATACGAAAAACGCTTTGCTGAAGATTGCTGGGCTTGTCAGAAAGCCAAGGCGGCTTCAAACAGACTTGCTGGCCTCTGTGGCCTGGGAAATCTCTGGTCCTGCATTCCCAAAGGCCAGAGGTCTGCTGTTATACATCTGTCGGTGGATGCTTAGGTCGCTTCCATGTTCTTCATAACCAATGCTGCATGAATATGGGGGTGCAGGTAGCTTTCCGAGGAAGCTAGCCTTTGAAAGAATACATTTTCTAAGGTAATACAAAAGAATAGGAATCGCTCCTTGATTGTTAGCAGCAAGCTGCTAAAAAGCAACTGTAAATCAAAAACCTTAACTTGAGAAGATGTGATCCTTGAAAGGGAGCAGGTTGGTGGATGGAGGTACATAGGAGACAAGGGTATGAAGCATCGCTCCTCAAACTGTAACGTACGTGCCCATGAACCTCCTGGGGGTCTGATTCCAGGGGATGCCGATGCTGCCTGCCCACAGGCATGTGGCATGGAGAGCCAGCAAATGAGGAAATCCACTGCCCTATTCAAAGCTTGTCTTAGAAAACACATGGTCATACCTTGGGGCGGCTTTCCTTAACTCTGTCCACACTGAATTGTCAGTTTTGTTTGTTTATTTTACTTCAGAAGAACTGCTTTCAGCAGCTGAACACCATGAAGCTTTCTAAAGTCACCACCTTTATGGTGACTTTAGAAAGCTTCTGGACTTTGCATTTTAAAAGCTGTTAATGCAGCCAGAAGCTAATTGATACAGATCATGTGTCAAATGGCTTATAATAAAAGCAAGTAAACAGCTGCTACGTGCCTAGTCAGCAATAGATGTTTTGATCAGATGAAGCTGATGTTTAATGGCATGTGAGGACAGTGGCGTCAACATTTTGACTCTATTTTATCCTTCTCAGGTTTGGGAGGTAGCTGCACCATATATCGAAAAATACAGAATGGAACATATTCCAGAATCCAGACCTGTTTCTCCAACAGCCTTTTCACTGGAATTTCTACATAAGAAATCTACCAAAATCCCAGAGTCTGGGGATCTTTAGAGGGCTTTGTCATGTATTAGCAGATCAGAGGGTACTTGGTTTAATAGTAAAGCACATTATGCTGAAGAAGAGGCCTGAGGACTTTCCTGGGCAGATCAATTCATTGTATTATTCAGTTCTTCTATAAACCTCCTTTGGTTAGGCTGGCGACAGCATTCTAGTCACTTCACTCCAGCACTGTGCTCTTGGTGACTTGGTTTGAGACACAGAAGCTGTTTTCAGATTATCAGAGTTTCCTTTCTTCCTTAACAATATCAACAGGCCACAGGCCACTTCACATTATTTGAACTCAGATTTTGAAATAAATTGGTAGTATTCTTTTCCAAAAACATTAGACTTTTATGAATCTCTCTTTTTTTTCCTCTTTTCTTTTGGTTTGACAAGCTAAGCTCCCCACCAGATGACTTTGGCTGATTGAATTATACCATGATGTGATGCGATAAATGTTCCTTAATAGGCCTTGATAAATAACTTCTTTTAAAGTCATAATTTGTCCTGAAGCTTCTCTTTCTTCTATTAATTGCATCATACCACAGTCAATAGGTCAACAAGAGGTTTTGTGTAAAGGAGGTAAGCAATGAATATAGAGATTGCTGTTGGAGTGGCCCTTATTGATATTTATGAAATAAATATCTCAAAAAAAAATCTCAGATGCTTAAGCTAGAGTTGGAGGTTATTATTACTACTGTCTTACTATGCGTTAGTAGTATATTCACATCCCTGTGATAACCCTGCGTTAAGAAGCCTCCTGTCCCCAAAATAAGAAATCTTATGTTCAGAGTTAACCAACCCCTTCTCTGTAACGGTAATCATTAAAAGGATGAACTATTGACAAAGGTCGATGGGGCCCTGGGACGTGTTACCCAATCTGTTTTTTTCCTCAAAAAATGACAAAGGACCTTCTTGGAAGGCTTAAGTATAATCATCTGGATGAAAGATGGGTCAGATGACCTCTTGGTTTCCCAAGGCTGAGATCTGTGACTTTGCACCCCCTTTTGTGAATGCATGCAAGGCACTCCAGCGCAGGAATCTGAAACCATGACTCTAAAAACTACAGTAGGCCAAAGAAAGACCAGACACACTTGCCAGCCTGCCTGCCCAGCTCCAGCCTAAAATGGGTCCAACAGCATATTTCACAATAGGGTTTTCACTCTTTAGATGGCACCTCGTCCACAGGAAAAGGTGGAGACAGAAATGAAAACTGCTGCCACAGCAATTCAGTGATCGAAAATGTGCCGAGGAGCCTGTTTACCAAAAGGCTGGTCTTGGTGCTGTTCTTTGCTAGAATGTAAACATGCACAGATGTTGGCTAATGTTCTTAGTCAGGAACCCCAGCTGAGCCAGTAAACCCAGAGGTCTGATAGCTGCTCCCCACTCCAGGCTGGGGAGTGCCGGATTCCCATAGGCCTCTCCGGTCTCCCTGGGCACTAGATTAGTGAGTTCTGTGGACAGCTCTGTTAGAAATGGGTTATCACATGCCTCCAAGAGAATTTCAAGGCAAACATAGAATAGAATAAACTACGTCTCGGTTGTCTTATGTTGTCACTATATTCTTAGATTTTTCTAACAGTTTAATTGCACCTCTTTAGGGAATTAATCAAGTTTCTGAAAGCTTTAGTCAATGAATGTTAGCACAAGTGTCTTTAGAGAGTGTGGTTGGTTCAGTTTTCTTTCTCTTTCCCGTGGAGTAGCAGCAAGGGTTAGGGGCATCAGGATTTCCTCCCAGCAGGCTCACCTGGGCTTCTCCTGCTGTCTCAGGGCAGCCAGAGGACAGGCCCCAAAGCATCAGGGCTTTTATACTTCGGCAGTGCCACACTTGCTAATGTCCTGTTGACCAAAGCTAGTCACCCTCTCAAGCCCAAGTCAATCTGGGAGAGTAATACTCAGTGACATTGGCATGTGATCTGCAGTCCATTACTGTAACAATCTACCATGTACATAAAATAAAAATATACATATAACCTGAAAAATTCAGGACTCTTTTCACTACTACTTTATTGTTTTTATTTTTATTTTTTTTTAAAGATTTTATTTACTCATTCATGATAGAGAGAGAGAGGGGCAGAGACACAGGCAGAGGGAGAAGCAGGCTCCATGCAGGGAGCCTGATGCGGGACTCGATCCCAGGACTCCAGGATAACGCCCCGGGCCAAAGGCAGGTGTTAAACCGCTGATCCCCTCATTACTACTTTAAACTTGAGTCTCATTCTGGATCTGGTCACTGGATTATTATCATTTCATTAAACCTTCTGATTATCTCATGAATAGCATGATCATTTTGCATTTTGGGGGTTACTTTGGTTAAAGGTATTAATTTGTTAAATGTAAACATTAAAAACATACCAAAAATCAAAGCCAAGAAATGTGTTTCAGCCCCACAGCATAGGCCTGGTTAGTCACAAGGTGTCACATTCCTTTTGCTTAGTGATTAGTTCAAGAAATGGCCAAGATTGCAGGGCAGCCCAGGTGGCTCAGTGGTTTAGTACCACCTTCAGCTCAGGGTGTGATCCTGGAGACTTGGGATTGAGTCCCATGTCAGGCTCCCTGTGAGCCTGCTTCTCCTTCTGCCTGTGTTTGGGCCTCTCATGAATAAATAATTTTTTTTTAAGATTTTATTTTATTTACTCATGAGAGATACAGAGCGGGAGAGAGAGAGGCAGAGACACAGGCAGAGGGAGGAGCAGGCTCCATGCAGGGAGCCCGACCTGAGACTGGATCCCGGATCTCCAGGATCATGCCCTGGGCTGCAGGCGGCGCTAAACCACTGTGCCACCCGGGCTGCCCGAATAAATTAAAATCTTAAAAAAAAAAAAAAAAAAAGGCCGAGGTTGCAATGTGGGCCAATGAAACAGAGATGAATTTTATTGGAGGCTTTGAGGAAATGTTTTTTCTCCTGAGAGCCACAGTAGCCAGGCTTTCTCATTCACCTATTTGACAATAAGGAGGAGGCACAGAGCACCTAGGCCTGTTGACAGCCAGCCCAACCCATTGGGGAATTTGGCATTGGGGCGATGCCAACACTGGATGACAAAACAGAGGGAAGGGAGGAATCTGAGTCTTCAGTATTATTGAGCTACTGGAAAAACCAGTCCTGAAGCCTGTCCTTCTGATGAATTTCCAAGGGTGATCTGATATACTTCCTTATTTTTACAAGTCCATTTTAGTCAGATTTTGAAATCTGTTAGCATCCACAGCTGTTTCTGAGGTACTGTACTGGGCTATATGGTACATCAATATTGCATGTAGTCCTGTATTCAAAGACTTTCCATCTAGTTGGGAACATGCAATGCCCATTACTGTGCCAAGTGTGTGTCCTAGAGAAAAGCACAGTATAACCACAGCACCTTTGAGTCATCAGAGAGGCTTCCTAGAAGTGACTGAGCTGGTTTTTGAGTGATGGCAGTCAGAGGAAGAAGGTAGGAAAAAGGAGAAATATGAGCCAAATGTCAGTGTCAGAAGACATCTATGCCAGGAAACCAATTCTATGTTTGATCTATTTCTATCATTAACCAAACGGTGACCAAGATGGCCCTGGTCTTTGCCCTCACAGCTTATAGCCTAGGTAGGCAGGGGGGCCAGAGGATTAAACAAACAGTAGCAATGTGCAAACAATAAGATGGCAAGGTTGGGAGGCCAGATCAAGAGCGTGAGAACTCATGCTAATGGTACAGTAGGGGAAACAAAACTCAACCAGCACAGAACACCTCAGATCTCGAGGGTGAGTGAGCAAGGATGGGTTGCCGTGGCTCATTAGTGGTTTCTACCATCTGGGTGCCAGGTTCCTGATGTCTGAAGCAACTGCAGTAGAACCACTTGGAAAATATCTGCCCTCACATTTCAGAATAACTTTCCACCACATAAAAATCTAAGAAGCTAGCATTGACTTTATCCTTTCACTGCTCACTGTAATAAAGATCAAGACACTCATGCTTTCGGAGATTTCTGGCAAAACCAATTTAAATTTTAAAAGTATGTATTTCACCAGAGTTCCGTTTAGGAGAACCAGCTCTCAATACACTCTGGCTTTGACTCTTTGATGTCAGTCTTACCAGCCTAATTGGATTGTGAATTCCCTGAAGGCAGGCCTCATTCTAGAACCAGAATTTCAGAGATGGAAGGAATCCAGCCTCTACAGATAAAAAGTTCAAGAAGAAATCAAAGCCTAGATGTCAAGTCCCTGATGTGCGTTTCCTCCAGCATAGCACGTTGCCTCGCCTTTCTCCCATGGCATCTGGTGTGTGTGCCCTCAATTTAGCAAAGGTGATATTGTGCACAATAAGGCAAAAATTGGCTCTCAGGTTGTAGAAGAACTTGTATATTGTGATGATTTGGGGTCTTCTAAAGCTCAACCCTATCTGACAAAATCTTATTCCTTAGGGAGAAATTTAATTTTTCTCCAGGGGGCTGGTGGCCTGATAACCTTAAAAGATTGACAAAAGAAACATTGACCTAGCCCAATGTGGAACACAGAATAGGAGTTTTCTCATCCCACTGCCCACTGTGAGAGCTTTCCACCTGAATGTCTAGCACCCGATACCTCCTACTCTCTCCCCTCAAGGACTAGTTCAAGGTATCTTGCCAGAGTATGCTCATACAACAAATGTTTGAATACCTACTGTGTACACTAAAACCAGATTAATTTTTTTCTACAATAGTCTTCTCCTGGTCCTAACTGGTTTCAAAAATTTCAGTGGCTTTTCCTGACCCTAAGAATGAGGTTCCTACTAGTGATGTTCCAAAGCCCTGTGAATTCTGAGCTGGCCCTAGATCCCCAAGGAGCTAGGAGAGCTCATCACCTGTCTTCTAAACACTTCATAATGTTCCATCTTGGAGCTTTTCTCTCTCATCAAAATCCTTCCAGACCCCAAAGCTAAGAATGATAGCAGCCTCTCCACTCAACTATGGAACTGTCTTTGGTTTTACTTTTACAATTTATTCCCCCATAAGCATCATTCTTTGGCATTATATTAAGGAATTCATATGCTCTTTCCAATCCACAAACATGAATCCTTAACATGAATTCCTGGGTTGGCATACTTAGTATGTTTTAATTAAGTAATTTTCACTGTGACTATCAGTGAATTTTTATCAGCATAAAAATTCATTTATTGATCACCTGCTATGATCCAGTCACCATACTAGATCCAGGGCATGAGGTGGTGGTTGCCCTCTACTAACTTACATTCTAAAGAGAGAGTTAAATCACAGTGCTATTAAGGCTAGCATGGACAATGGGTGTGCAGTAGGGGTGGGGAAAGACTAGCTCTAATTTCCCACATAGAGAAGAGCAGGAAAACCATCTAGGCAAAAGGAACAGTGCTGCAAGACCTGGAACAGCAAAAACAAACTGTGTTTTGAGGCACAGTGTGAAAGCCAGTATGGCTAGGGCCTACGCTGCAGCACTTCTCAGACTTTAACAGGTGTACAATAACCCAGTGGCTGGTTAAGACACAGATTCTGATTCAGCAGGTCTGGGGTGGGGCCATGGTTCTCATTTCCAGCAAGCTCCCAATTTGCAAGGGGTTACAGGACACTGGCCTGGGAGGACTAAGGCAGTTCTGGATGGGTATCCTCTTCTGCTTTCACTTAGAAAAGACATTAATGCTATTTGTTTAAAATGAATGCCTCCTAGAGAGAGTAGGGTGCACTTTACCTTCTTATTCCATAGGTATCAAGATAGACTTCTATGTTTAAACATACCTAGTATTTAATTTTAGCCTTTATATCTATTGTCTGCATCCCAAATTCCTACTGTTGAGTAGGTGTTTGGTCACAGGGGAGGCATCACCCATGGTGACCATGCTGCTCCCACATTCCCTCAAGACTCCCCCAAGTATATGAGGGACAATGCTCCAATGATCCCAAGCTACTAGGTAATGACAGCATTGTGTATTGTTACCCATAACCTCCCAACAAGGAATATTTTGATTTTATTTAAGTGGAATACAGTAAAGCCTCATTGATTCAGCCTTTATTAATGTGTAATGGGTGATAATTTGATAATTTGATTAATATTTACTTCTCAAATTATTCATAAATAGGATAAAGTTTAATAATGCAGTTGTGATTATAAGGATGTCTAAACATTTAAAAAGATTTCAAGTAAACTCATATGGTTTTAGAAACACCTATTTATATTGTTCATTTCCTAAAAAACTATAATAGGTAATGCTACCGATCTACTTACAGGGCTAGAAACAATAATAGTGACAACAAATATTTATTAAGAACTATAAAAATTTTGTTTTTATTTGTAATGTGAATAATCAAAAAATTAAAAATGATTTTTGAAAATTACATTATTGGATTTGGTCCAAATGCATCCATTCTAGGAAGGCCCCTATACCTACATGTAAAATGATGAGTCTTGAACTGTGCTGTGAAGCTCTATTGTTAGAGCAGAGAAGAGATTAGGAATAGAAGGACATCCTCTCTCAGGGGACACTCATGCATTCAAAGAGCTTTTAGAGAAACAATGTGTGGGGAAAGGACAATCTAGCTGCTTATCATAGAAGGCTACATTTGCTTAGTTTGGGACATATCACTTGGATTTCTCACCATCCCCTAATTTTCACAAAATGTAGTTTAAAGACTGAAATTTGAAAAGCAGAAACAAAATGGCAATTTCAAGCCATGTCTACCTAACTGCCAATCTGCTTTTCCCCAATGAAGGCATTTCGATGATACTCTATCATATTAATCTCCAAAATATTTGTAACAAATCTCTGTGAAGTGATGTAATGTTCTAAGATCATGATCCATTTGATTTACCTGTTAATATGTCCAGGTGCACATGTTAAAAGAAATTAATGACTTGATTTTTTTTCAAGTGGATTAACAAAGTACTGAAATATATTTAAGTGACATCACATTGGTAAATCACTAGAGTGTTTTAACTTTTACTGCAACTGCGTTGACTTATACTGTCGCAGAGTCTTCTATTTTCTTTCAGATCTTTCATTTTTATAGATGACTTTTCCTTTAGCTACAACATATTCAATTAATTCATGATGGCCTCCAAACTGGTAAATCAAATGCTCCCATCTAGAAAGAAATCAAACACACTTTAATGCATACAGGTCAAAATCATCACTTTGTCAATAAATGCTAATTTAGAAATACATTCTCTAGAAATGTCTTTATACCTTGTCATCGATATTTGGGCTTTTTAAAAAAATAGTAGATTACTATGATAACTAGTCTATGACTTAAATATTGTTCAATGGTATTATTTAAGTATTTGACCTTAAAATATTTGATCCGATTAAGTGATATACGAAAGGTGACATCAGCATTATTTTCAATAGAGAGAGTGAAGAGTAGAATTACAGAGTTGCTTTTCTTCAGTTGAACTTGAGGACCAAGTAGTGCAATAGGCTTGCTAGGGTCAAGGATTTACAACTTCAAGATTTAGGAAAATAAGACTCAAATTGTTAAATTGGAAGCACAGTTGACAACAGACCGTGGGTGAATAATATGAACCCAGGGCCAAGAAAACTGAAGTGAGGCTTTGGGGATCTGGTAGGGGAAGCCAGAGAGGTGATGAATCAGAAGCAGGGTGACCAGCTGGAGTTGGGACACCCATGGCTCAGCACAAGCTGTAGGTCAGAACTCCAGCAGAAAAACAAGAATGCAAGCCAGGGGCACAAGTCCAAAGTCCAGGTAAACAGAAGAAAAACCTGGAGAGCTATGACAGGTATAAGGCAGATAACGAGACCAGACAAGGGGGTCTATCTACCCTGTTTGGTCTACGACCTGTAGGGAGACTTTCTGGTTGGAAAGGGATGATGATGATGAAGGAGATTGGGGAGCTTCTGAGCCTACACAGAGCCTGATGCAGGAAAGGCATTTAAACCCAGTCCACATGTTACGAGGGACATAAAATAAAATAGCTCGGTTGAGAGGTCATTCACCTGGCCGCATTGATGACAATGAGATCTCCCTGTTTGCCCACTTCCAGGGATCCGTGTGTGTGAGATTTTCCCAGAGCATAAGCTGCATTGATGGTGGCAGCCGCCAAGGCTTCAGGCATGGACATTCTCATGTTCACACAGGCCAGGTGCATGACCACTGGCTGAGGCAGAAAAGAAGAGTGTTAGAGGAAAGTCACAAGATGGCAACTGCTCCCTAGGACATTTCTCAACACGGCGCAACCAATAATGGAAATTAAGTGTGTGGGATGAACTAGCTAAACTGGTATAACATTTTAATTTACATATAAAGATTCTTACGCTTTGGAAAAGATTCCTTTGTTACAGAGATCACACCCTAGCGCCCCTGACCCCCGTGTATTGAGTATTTATTTACAACTTTTCAAGACCACTCACTATGTAAGATGAAAGCCCCCCTACATACTTATTTACTAAAACTTCTTTGAGCTTGTGCTCTCCTCCAAGATGGTAGTAAATTATCGTCAAACCACAATGCCCAAGGCTGAATCAAAAAATTATGCAGATAGAACTTTCTCTCCTCTCTCGATGCCTAGAGGCATCCATGTGGCACAGACGTACCCAATTTACCCTGCTGTCTACACTTTTTTTTTGTTTCACAGGAAAATATTTTCTTAGATCTTTGGTACATTTTAACAGTGAACTATTTTTAAATCATTTATACACATGGTAGAAAACTGATTCTTTGCTCGGAAAGGCACATTAAAAATAGTTACCATTGAAAAGCAATATGCGTTAGGGTTGAAATCGCTGCCCAGAGCAACTATGACTCCTTCATCTAACATCTTCCTAGCGCGAGGTTGCTTCAGTCTAAGAGGAGGGGGCAAAAAAAAGGAAGATGTCAGTCTCTGGAAGTAGAACTTCTGCAGACGAGATGTTCAGAAAAAAAACAGACCTAAGCTATCCAACCCCCGTGTGTTCTGGAGGAAGAAACAAACTCAAGGTTAAGTGTTCAGTGGTGAGGCCAGGTGGAACCCCGGGATTCTTGAATTTTATCATTCTGCTTTTGAAATGACTTGTCTGTGACTAACTTCTTTAATTTGGGAGTATTTTGGCAATCTTTACATACATTCAGAGATTCTTGCTAAGGAAGAAAAATATGACTTAAAATTTTCTTCAAGTGTAACAGACTTTTTTTGACTCCCAAACATAAACAATGGGGTTAAAATAATGCTATTTTTATTAACTTCCATTTTGCAATTTTATTTTTTTTATTTTTTTATTTTTTTCCATTTTGCAATTTTAAAAAATTCATGTCTCTCCCTCTCCTTGGGTGGAGAGGGGTCTCAAACATTTTTTTGTCAGCCCTTTAAAATTTTGAAGGCCTAAGAATCTAATATACAAAATGTCTGTGCTTCTTCCTGGGTTGCAAGTCTCTTTGATCTCCTTGGCAAAATATTATTCTTTAGGACATGACTCAAAAGTTATATCAGAGAAAAACTGAGCCAAACACTGGCTAAAGTGGTGAAGACAGACTGTATAGTCTATTGCAAAAGGGGAAAGAGTCCAGTGTAGACTAGACTGTTTTGATTTGTACAGTGGTAACTGGATGTTGTGTTGTTGTTGTTTTAAGATTTTATTTATTTATTCACGAGAGATACAGAGAGAGAGAGAGAGAGAGAGAGAGAGAGATAGGTAGAGACACAGGCCAAGGGAGAAGCAGGCTCCATGCTGGGAGCCTGACGTGGGACTCGATCCTGGGACTCCAGGATCATGCCCTGGGCTGAAGGCAGATGCTCAACCACTGAACCACCCAGGCATCCTTAAATGGGTGTTTCAAAGAAAGAATAAGAAAGTCGGGAGGAAGAAGGGGCAGGTATTTAAGAAGACAATCCTGAGTGGTAGAAGAGTTATATCTCAAAGGAACAGAGAAAGGATTTACATTTGCAAACTTTGTAAAGTGACTGCTCTAAGAGGAAGTCCAGGGGCCTATCTGCCTATCACCTGGTTTTGCTGGAACAAACAGTAAATTCCCCTGCTACTAGCAGGCTGGGCTCTCTCAGGCAGGTGCTCCCTTTAAGGGGGCCTGGGTCATCCTAGGCATACAGCCTTGAGCTGTCAGAAACTATGTTAGTGTTTATTCAAGGCTCACAGTGTTGTGGGGAGGGGAATAGATAAAATCAGTTGTCTGAGAGCCTACAGGTTTCTAGGCCATGAGTGAGGTCCTTGAAACATTCATAGTCTATGATTGACAATTTGCAGGACTACCTAAGATAATGTTCCTCAACACTGGATAACATGGGATAATGTATGAGAGGAGGTGGGTGAAGCAGAGAGGAGAAGGAGGAAAGGTAGAGCTTAAAATTTCCCCACAGTTCATTCTCTTTTTTATTTTTTTAAAGATTTTATTATTTATTTATTTGAGAGAAAGAGAGAGCATGAGAGGGGAGGGGAGGGAGAAGCAGATTCCCCGCTGAGCAAGGAACCCATATTGGGCTCATCCCAGGACCCTAGATCATGCCCTGAGCTGAAGGCAGCTGCTTAACCCACTGAGCCACCCAGCAACCCTCACAGTTCATGCTGATGGCCTCCCCTCCCCTTCCAGAAATAAAGAGGGGAAAAAATGAGACTGTAGAAGTATCAAGGGAGTTCCAGAAAAACTGAGGTGAATGTATCCTGAATAAACTTAAACAGTTTACAAAAGGTGCATAAAATAATGATTAAAGGAAGTGGCATAAGGCAACTGTTACTCTGGAAATGAGAGTGGAGAAATTTAGGGCACGGCAGGGAGTCCTGCAGGTTGCTCCCGTTGGAGATATCAGAAAAATACCGGACCAGAGAAGCCAGAGAGAAAAAGTGTGGCTTTCTCCAGACTGTATGGTCAGCCCATCTTGCGGTTACCACAGATGGCAGCCGCCTCTGGCATAGGGACAGAGCTCAGACTTCTCTTGCTGAGTTGCCCTTCACAGTGCAATTCTCAGATTTTCGCTCCATCTTTAAGAGATTCAAGGTGAGGTAAAGGAAGAACCTTTTTTTTGGTAAAATTTATCCCTTGGCTGATGGAAAACTAACCAGATTAAGTACTGATTGATGACTGCTGAGACTTGTTGGAAATGCCAAGATACCAAGAATGGTTATTGATTGATATTTCCTGGATGCAATCTGCATTATGTCTACTCTTAAAATTAAGAGAACAGTAATAATACACATATATGTATAACATCATAATATATTTGAGAAAAATACTGCAGTATTCCTATTTTCTCTCCTATAAAAGTTACTCGAAGGGAGCCAAGGTGGCTTGGTCCGTTAGGCATCCATTCTTGATTTTGGTCAGGTCATGATCTCATGGTCAAGAGATCGAGCCCTCTGTCAAGTGTGAAGAATCTTTACATTCTTTCTCTCCTCTCCCTCTGTCCCTCCCCCCAGCTCATATGCACATGGGAGCGCCCTCACTCACTCTCAAACAAACAAACAAACAAATTAATAGAAATTACTCAAAGCCTGGCTTTTCAATCCCTAAAGCAGTGTCTCAACCTTGGCATAATTCATAATTGTAGGTGTGCAATTCTTAGACAAGATAATTCTTTGCGGTGGGAGGTGTTCTGCGGGCTGTGGGATATTATTTCTGGCCACCTATGAGGTGCTAGGTAGCGCCCTCTGGTGATGACATCCAAACCCACCTCCAGACGCTGATTTCTCCAACAGCAGCCATAGAGATGCACTACAGACTAGGCGTATTCAATCCTTAGAGGACAAACAGCAAAATTCTTGGGGAGATTTAACAAAATACACTTAGATATCTCCCCTTTCCTCCCACCCCTGGGGATCTGTGAGGACTGTGGTACCCACTTGCATCCTCTTAGACAACAGCTCCTTCAGATTCTGAACACTGCCAGACCTCTCTAACATCTGATGCATGTTTTTTAAAGCAGAAAGCATACTTCATTATTTTATAGTTATAAACATAACGCACATTGAATTTTTATTTAGAACATTCTCAACATGGGGGGGGGGGGGGGGAGAAAGAGAAAGCTCTACTCTTCCCAATAACCCTGCCACAGAAAGGCCATTTGGTCTAAGGTATCAGGTCTAAGGTATCAGGATACCTCACTCCAGAGTTGGTATCTTCCATGATCTGAGTTTGTAAGGAATTTGGAAGGGCAATGAAATAAGATGTAGGCATCTGGACCTGTGTCCTTATGCCTGCACCTGCCCGAATAGCTCACCTCAGCATGTAGGCCGTGGTGGGCAGGAGGATGGCCGAGCACCTGGCCGTTGCCATGGCAGCGATGCCTTCGTCGCTAGCTTCTTCCAGGTGACTGACCGCCAGGGCTCCCAGCTCAGCCCCGAGCTAAGCAGAACGGGCAGAGAGAGAAAGCTTTCACCAGCAGCAACAACAATCAATAAAGTGCCAGAACATTTTTTTTCCCTGCAAAATATAAACAGCACTCTGCTACTAAAATGTCTTGGCAACTGCTTCTCACAAGCACAAGCCCCCAAATGGGTAAAAGGTTCATGACGGACATTCATTTGAAAAATAGCTAGTGTGCTACTTCCAAAACTATTCTCGAATCCAAGTGCTTACGGATGTTCTTCAAGCAGAGTGATATTGGTAATAAAATCTGACTCTTACAGCATCATTCAAAACACAATAAGGAAAGGTATGCTGCGGTGCCATTGCACTCAGCAGAAACAGATCAGTTAAGAAAACAAACTTTAAAAATGTGAAATTATACATATAACTTGAGAGTATCTGCTGGAGCTTGATTTCTCTCCAGATAAAAAGTCTGGGCTCAATGGTTAGAAGAAAACTAGGTGGAGGTAATGCTATGATGATAATAAGAACATGGCATTCGAGTGGGTTTCTTCTCAGCTTGACACGTGTACACACACACACACACACACACGCAAACACACATGCACATAGTGCCCCAGCCTGTAAGGTGATATGTTAAGCTCTCCAAAGAAAAGAAAGGAAACTCATTTTTGACATTACGCTGTGGCCCAGGGAGGCAGCAATGCCCACACCAGGGCAGGAGAGGGCTGGCCCCTCGTCAGCAGCTAGCTCAGGTCTCAGAGCATTCTGGTCTGGGGCTCTGGGGAGGCAGATGCACCAAAGACAGGCTCTGCTCCCCAGGCGGAGCTTCCTTTTAACCTTGGAGTTACCTTCACTTGCCCAAACTCAATTTGGTTTGATCCCAGGTATTGATCCCTCTGTTTAATTCACCAGTTCACTCTCTACAACCTAAAGTAGCTTGCTGACCACCTAGTTCACATTCATTCAACAAACATTCACCAAATATTTACTCACTAATGGCCAGCTGTATGCCGGGCATTATGCTAACCTCCAGGAACAGGGCTGTGAAGCCATGGGTACGTCCTCAGCCTGTTTGTTTACAGTGCAGTAGGGATTTGACCACAGGGGGACAAGCACAAGGAGGGACAACAGCTCCTTCTTGGAGAGGTTTGGGAAGGATCCCAGAGGAGCAGTAGCTGAGATGGAAAATGGAGGGGTGGGGTAGTTAGAGTTAGCCAGTCAAGGGGTATTCGGATTAGAGAAAGCATGTCCAGAGGCGTGGGGTATCAGGCGTACTAAAACTATTTGTGCTGGCTCATGGTAAAGAGGGCAATGGAAGTAAAAGGGGGAGGAGAGAAAGAAAGAGAGAAAGAGGGAGAGAGAGAGAGAGAGAGAGAGAGAGAGAGAAGGTAAGCAAGAGCTGGATCCCAGTAGGGCTACAGGTATGGAGTATGGGATTTGTCCTGCGAGCCCTGGTGAGACTTCCACTGGTCTGCAGCAATGGAGAAGGAGATCAGAGGCACTGAGGGAAGGGGTTATGGGAACGGGTTAGAGTGCGGGCACGCTTGGCCCGTGGAGAAGAAGCTGTTGGGGAGTCCAGCTGCAAGCAGCTGATGGTGGTGTGACCTAGGCGGTGGGCTGAAGAGAAGCAGATCTAGACCCACTCAGGAGGCAAACCTGGAGGCCTTGCTGGTTGACTGAAATGTGGGGGGGGGGGGGGGGGGCAGACAAGTGATGTCCAAGTTGCCTGCTTGGGCAATACCTAGATAACGGGGTCATTCACCGGGCAGGAAACACAGGACAGGATTTGGAAGTGATATTAAGAGCACATTGGATGTGTTGTGGTTGGGACACAGGTGGAGTATCCACATCTGTTTTTAGGCCCCAAGGGCAGTTGTTTGTTTCATTCCAGAGCTTAGAGAGACATCTAGACACGACTGCGGAGTTCTGTCTGCCTTATTCACTGCTGAATTCTCAGTGCCTGGCACAGGGCACACACTCAAGTATTTGTAGAAAGCATGAATAAATGAATCTGAGCAAGATATAAGATCAGAAGATCAACCTGTGACTATTAATGGTGTGCTCTGCCAACGTTCACCTGGACGCTGCCACGGAAAAACCCTAGAAGCTACATGTGAAATTAGTAGACTTGGCCAGTGTGGCGTTGGGTGCCAACCCAAAGAGGTTATGAATTTGATAAACAAGATCTCAAAAACACTTCCTTTTCTACGAATGCCACCAGCGGGTTATTAAAAAGGTAAATGACCAGCAAAAAAGTACATTTCTAACTGAGATTAGGGATTCTGAGGCCCAACCAGACCAATCCACACCTTGTTCAGACAAATTTCCCCATCTTCTGCCTTTGCAGAAGGCTACTGCCACCTCTGAATAAAGTCTTCTGTAGTATGAGTGTTGACAACGGAAAAACAAAAGGTCAACCACACCTCAGCAGCCTTCATTGGGTGGAGTTCATCCCCGTGGAAGTTAATCTGTAATCCCATCTCTTTTCCACTTTGAAGAATCCTTCTGGTGGAATTGAGATCGAAGACGCCCTTCTCACAGAACACATCTATGTTGTCCACGTGGATTTCCCCACTTGCACCCAGCTCCATCAGCTTTGGGAGGTGGCTATTGATGATTTCATCAGCAGCTTCCACAGCAGTCTTTCCTCTGGGGGAAGAAAATGAGATTACATGGGTAAAATATAATAATAATAGCAATAATAATATTTTGTTTTTCATTGAAGAAAGGCTTTTCTGGCACTGGAAGAATCTGACCAACTGTGGGCAAATGACCTCAAGCCTCACAAAGGCAGAGAAATAATCAAAGGTACAATTCAAGAGTCTTAACATTTGGGATGTAGAAGAGGTATTGACAAGATTTCTATAAGCAATGACTGTACACAGGGACTCAAAGCCCAGCCATGTTGCCTTCGAGAATGCCAGCAAGGCCACCTGGCTGAAAAAGTTCTTGCCAAGGACACTCAGCATCCTGGATGCTTCCCTAATAACCCAACTACAGGTTCCTCACCTGAGTCCTAGTGATCACTTGGACTTTTCCTTCTTCCACACTGTTTCTAGAAGCATCTGCCTAAGTAAGGCTTCTTGTCCCACCATTTAGAACCATGGGGAAAGAGAATTGTGGGAGACCCTGAAATTCTCTCTAAAATTCTGGGGTAGTTTTAGAGTAGAAAGAGCTGGGCTTTTTGAAGTCAGTTGGACACAGAGCCCTACTACTTGCTGGCTATGTAACTTTAGAGACGTCATGTAGCCATCATTTGGCATACTCTGAGCCTCAGACTATATCGTTGAGGGCCAAGACGCAGACCTCAGAGACTCATTCGCAGATGGAGAAAATTCCTGTAAAACCTTAGTCCTGTATTTGGCACACAGAGGTCTCTTGCTCAGCAAAAACCATTTTGGTGGGAAGATAGAGGTGAACCTTGAGGAGACAGGCACTCACATATGTTGCTCCTAATTCTCAAGACAATCAAATAGAATTGTGTGTTATTTAGCTGTTTTATAGATGTTCAAAAAAGTTAAGTGAAGCCCTCAAAATCACCCAGTGGGAAGTAGCAAAGCTGGATTCAAACCCAGGCCTGGTATGGCTCCAAAGCCTAGGACAGCTCTACCACGTTACACTGCCTGTCATCCACCTTATGTTCTGTTTATTTTTATTATTTTTTAAAGATGTTATTTATTTATTCATTAGAGACACAGAGAGAGGCAGAGACATAGGCAGAGGAAGAAGCAGGCTCCCCGCAGGGAGCCTACTGTGGGACTCGAGCTGAAGGCAGATGCTCAACCACTGAGCCACCCAGGTGTCCCTTATGTTCTGTTTAGAAAAACAAAAAAATCTTTCCTATAGACAGATGTCCCAAAAGTCTTAGTGCAGTTTTAAGCATTAATAATTTCAGAAGTATAAATGCTAAAAATGTACAAGAACATCACTGGAAATATTATTTATTTATTTTCTACTTAATTTTGTGAATTTACAATAATAAACTTAATGTTCATTTTTTATTCTCTGACTGAAAATAAGCAAAAAAATTAACATTAAACTTACTTTCCAAAGTGCATGAAACTAAATGTAAAAATATGTTATTAAACTTCCAAATAATTTCTGTAAGCCTGTAGCTCCTACATATCTTAGTTATCAAAACCCAAAACTGCACTAAGTCTTTGTTCTGTTTATTTTCAAGTCCTGGATTTCTTTTGGACCTTTTAATTCTGAAACTGTGGGCCTTTGGGTCTAGAAATTCCAGGACAGATAAGAAGCAGAAAGGAACAGATTTCTCTATAAGAAAGCCATATAGGAGAAACTTCTTAGATAAAAGGGAAAGCTAAAACACATTTACAAGAAAACATGTTTGCTGCTGTTAAACAAGTAGAGATGAACAAAAATAGAAACCATTCTGCGGGCAGCCCAGGTGGCTCAGGGGTTTAGCACGGCCTTCAGCACAGGGTCCCAGGCCCACCTCAGGCTCCCTGCATGGAGCCTGCTTCTCCCTCTGCCTCTCTGTGTCTCTCATGAATAAATAAATAAAAGATCTTTAAAAAAAAAACTTCTAAAAAAAAAAAATTCTGAGTCGTCTTGACCTCAAGATTTGATCTACCTCCTACACGGTGTTACTTTTAATCTCTAGAGTGTCATTATGCTGCCTTGGGCAACTAGTTAAAGTAATATGTCATTTTAAAGGATCTATGAGGCGGCATTGCTTTTTATTAACCAAACGAGTTTTGAGCATCTCTTCTTTTCTTCCTCGCCCGTCATTAAGGGACTAGCAAACTGATGACTGCGAGGGGCCTTCCTAAAACCGCCCGCGGAGAGGACTATTAGAATCCATCAGAACACCTTTCTAAGGGCTTCTGCTGGACTCTGCAAGCCCCAAAAGCGCCGCCGCACCTCCAGCCCTGGCAACGCATCCCCACTTAGGCGCCACCTGCCCCCTCCCTCCTCTATTTTCGACGCCCCACGTCAAGCCCGGGCGCACGGAGGTTACTTTGGCACCGAGTGAGCCCCGCAGTACGTGGCCGAGATGCCGATGGGCAGCTGCCGGCGGGCGCGCTCGATCACGCGCAGCATCTTGAGCTCCGTCTGCAGGTCGAGGCCGTATCCGCTCTTGCACTCCGCCAGCGTGGTCCCCGCGCGCACCATGCTCTGCAGCCGCCCCCGGAGGGAGCCGAACAGCTCCTCCTCCGAGGCTTGGCGCGTGTGCTCCACCGTGAAGTTGATCCCTCCTCCAGCCTGGTGGATATCCATGTACGTGGCACCTGCCAGCTGAACACAGGGCTCGGCCTTAGGCTGGCCGCACGCGGGAGGTGGCCGGCAGGGCCGCGGTGCACCCCCCCGTCTCCCGGGGGGCGATATCCAAAATGATTAACAGTTGGCATGTCAGGGACACCAGCAGATCAGAAAGGATGCTGGGGTACAGAGCCAGGGAGGCCCCTACTGTGCCGGCTGGTGGGGAGCCCGGGGTGGGGGGTGAATATCCCAGGAAGGACTGCGATGGCAGAAATGGGAGATGGGGGGGGGGGGGGGCACTTAGGGTCTACCACAGCAGCGGCAATCTACCAACCAGCCCAGAAGTATTTCAGTATTTTAACAACCCGGTTGGCCCCAGTGTATACCGACAAAGTCTCTGTCCGCCCCTGGCACCTATGAGAAAACAAAGCTTAAGCAATTCAGGAACCCTGCTACAGTTATTCCAAATATCCACTAAGGGGACCCTGGAGGGGGGTATCCACCTCTCAGTATCTGACCACTAGGGTTTGGGGCCTGACCTCTGTCACTCAAGCAAAGAAGCTCTTCCTGGGTTCCAGTTACTCTGGGCAGCAAGGTGGGTGGCACAAACGAAGTATGCCAGCCTGGTGTCTCCCTACCAGAGTTTCTTTTCTTTTCTTTTTTAAGATTTACTTGTTTACTTATTCATGAGCAACACAGAGAGAGGAGCAGAGACACAGGCAGAGGGAGAAGCAGGCTCCCCGCAGAGAGCCCGATGTGGGACTTGATCCCAGATCCCAGGATCATGCCCTGAGCCGGAGGCAGATGCTTAACCGCTGAGCCACCCAGGCGTCCCTCTATTTTGTTTTTTGTAAGATTGTATTTATTTGAGAGAGAGCAGGTGCAAGCAGGGGGAGGGGCAGAGGGAGAGGGACAAGCAGACTCCCTGCTGAGTGCTGAGGCCTACTTGGGGCTCCATCCCAGGACCCTGAGATCAGGACCTGAACTGAAGTCAGATACTTAACAGACTAGGCCACCCAGGCTCCAGAAGGCAGCCCAGTTCTGTTTTAAAGGGATGATTCTAAAACATACATGCATAGGTACATACATAAGGATTCTACAGGTAAAAAATTTTGATAACTATTATACCTAAAATGATTGCTGGCCCTGTGCATAGCATAAATATTTGGACAGTTATAAGTTAGTTTTGTTGCAATTTATTTTGCATAGTCCAGGCCAGTAAAAATATCCATGAAAAAGAAATGTAGGGGATCGCTGGGTGGCGCAGCGGTTTAGCGCCTGCCTTTGGCCCAGGGCGCCATCCTGGAGACCCAGGATCGAATCCCACATCGGGCTCCCAGTGCATGGAGCCTGCTTCTCCCTTTGCCTATGTCTCTGCCTCTCTCTCTCTCTCTCTCTGTGACTATCATAAATAAATAAAAATTTAAAAAAAAGAAAAAGAAATGTAGACATAAGTTGCAAAGCCTAATGGCCAATAACTCTTTAGAAAAAGACTTGTCTGTACTTGTGCCTTATTTTGACTTGCCATCGTTAATTGCAGTTACCTTCATTGCAAACTCGTGAACTCTTTCACCAGCCCATACTGGATGTGTGTGTGCATCCACCAAACCTGTAATCAATGAATCAAATCATCTTTAAAGCTGAGAAAGAGAAAGCCCTTAAACAGCAGGCCAATGATCCCATACCACTCTTGGGAAAGCAAGATGATGGTAAACCATCTTGGAGGAGAAGAATTTGTCTGTAGGTTTCCTCCAACAGAAAGGAAACAAGAATACTGTCTGCACTGGTCTAGAAAGCTTTGGTGCAGGAGGGCGACTGGCATGATGAGAATGCCCATTAAAGAAATACCTACAGCCCCTTTTGCCCACTAAGTCCGTGCTCACCAAGCAAGCTTTTGTTTTTTTTTTAATACGATTTTTTTAAAGATTTTATTTATTTATTCATAGAGACAGAGAGGCAGAGACACAGGCAGAGGGAGAAGCAGGCATCATACAGAGAGCCTGACGTGGGACTCGATCCAGGGTCTCCAGGATCACACACCCTGGGCTGCAGGCAGCACTAAACCGCTGCACCACCAGGGCTGCCCCCAAGCAAGCTTTTGAAACAGGTGTCACCTCTATTATGTGAGGAAAACAAAGGACTATATCACCAAGGAATAATCTGGGTACGAAAACAGAATACTATCCTTCCTCACTTTGAGAAGGAAAAATATGAAATCAGAAATATGAATTCTCCTTCAAAAAAGAAATGCAGTTTAATTGAAGAGACACTATAAGCAATCATGTGAAACGTTTGTTTATCCAGGTACAGCTCAAGTAAAGTGTGTCTTTCCAGAATATTTAAAATACCTTTTGGACTAAATGTCTCATTAGGGGTTCTGACTGGATTAAAATCAAGAATCTCTATTCAGAGTGCATCAGGTTTTTTTTTTTCTTGATCTATTTTTTGAAATAGATTAGTAAAATTCTTCCAACAGCTTTGAACCTAAACACAACTGGTTTGTCTTCAGCATCTCAGTGGGAAGAAGTGACCTGAATGAGTAGGTTTCATTCCCAGCTCGCCCTTTACCTGTCCAGCAATCTTGGGTGGGGTACTGCATCCCTAAACTGGAGTTTTCTAATCTGTAATATAGAGATAATGATACTTACCTTACAGGGCAGTTATAAGGATGCAAGATGAAACCACATTTGTAAAGCAGCTAGGCATTCAGTGGTAGAAATTCAATGCACAGTACCTATTCTTATATTTTAATATTATTTCAAGACCCTATTTAAAAGAAGCTGCTCCTCTTTCTCTTTACATTACTAAAACTGGTTTCAGGGCTTTACTGGAAAAAAGGTTAATACCTGGCAAGATGCATTTCCCAGAACAGTCGATTCTTTCTTCGAACGTTTCTTCAGAAAACAGTTTTTGGATAGCGTCAGCAGGACCGATGGCTTTTATAAACCCATCCCTGAAGAAAAATCAAGAAATAATTACTAAAGTGTGGATAAATACTGTGGAAAAACTAAAGATTTCAAATATTGGGTATCAGTCAACATTTACCGTATTTCCTTCTTGCATCTGCGTCTTTTGGGGGAAAAAATGCCACATGCCAGCAAAACAAGTCAAATCACAGATACAGAGAGTGCCGGCTATTCCCCAAGGTCAGTGTTCCCTCCTCCCTGCAGCGCTAGATTCCTAAATGTTAGCTGAACACATGAACACCCAGAATGAAACCTACCTTTCTGGGTTTCCCGTTAACCAGGTGCCCCCTCATGACTAAACTCTAACCAATAGGTTCGTTTTCTCTTCCTGTTCCCTACTGTCTGGAAGGCGGACACCAAAAGGAGAGATGGGGCTGTCACCTTGGATGATGGAGTGGGGAAGGCTCCTGCACGACCGAGCAAGAGAGACCGGCCTCCGGACTCCACAGGGCAGGGCTGTCAGTCAGCCCTGGATTTCTACCTCTGTCCAGTTCTGGTAACTGGTTGTTGGGTTGTTTTTGTTTTGTTTGTTTGTTTTTTAGATTTTGTATATTTACTCATGAGAGACACAGAGAGAGAGAGGCAAAGACACACGCAGAGGGAGAAGCAGGCTCCTTGCAGGGAGCCCCATGCGGGACTCGATCCCAGGACCCCAGGATCAGGACCTGAGGCAAAGGCAGAGGCTCAGCCACTGAGCCACCCGGGGGAGCCCTCTGTTAACTGGTTTTTAACAAACTTTTAACAGTAACCCTGGGAATGTTTTTATCTCGTTGTTAATTAAACACACACGGTCCCTGAAAGCTGGGCTGTTGCACAACCCTAAGCAGCCTCAGAAAAGCGCCAGAGCACCTTGCGCAAGGGCGCCGCGGCGGGGCTGGGGCGCTGCAATTCCAATGGGCATCCAAGCCCCCTCCCACTGCGGGCTCGTCCTCCCGAACTTCGCTGCTCTCTTACTCACCTCTAGCGGGAAGCACGGAGGGTTAAATGAAAAACAAAACAAAGCCAAACAAAGCAAACCGATAATGTCCTCTTTTTCTGGTGGCTGAATCGTTGATTTCCTACCACCCCCAAACCATCACCAGCTGAACGTTTTCCGCACACCCAAGGGGTTGGGCGGGAGGGCGTTTCGTGAACATGTAAAGCCCCAGAAGTCCACCGCAGAGGCGCTGCTTCCAAAGATCTGGGGATGGGGGGACGCGGAGGGAAGGGGGTTCAGCCTGAGAGCGTTTTCCCACGGAATGACAGCCGGTCGCCGTCACACAAGGTAGGGGGCAGCAGGTGCCCGAAGGACAGGCCCGCGGTGGCTCCCCGGCGGCGGGAAAGCTTGTCCCCGGTTCCCTCCTCGGCGCACAAGTTCGGGGAAGGGGCCACTTACGTGCCCACCACCAGGCTGGCGCCCTCCAGCACCGCCAGGCTGTGCAGCGCGTCCCCCGCCAGGAAGCGCTCGCCGCGGGCGCACACCGTCACCACCTGCCGCGCGTTCTCCAGCAGGAGGCGGTGGCCGCCCGCCATGGCGCCGCGGGTCCCCGGGAGGCCGCCCGGCAGGACGGAGGGCGGAGGGGGCCGCGGGGCCGGCGCGCGGGACTGGGGCCGGCGGCGGAGGGCGCGAGCGGAGGAGGGCGCGGGGCGGAGGCCGCGGGGAGGCAGGCGGGGGCGGCACCGCGGGGCCGGGGGTGGAGCCGGGGCGCGCGCTCGCCGCCCCCGCATCCGCTCGGCCCCGCCCCCTCCAATCCGCTCGGCCCCGCCCCCCCAATCCGCTCGGCCCCGCCCCCTCCAATCCTCTCGGCCCCGCCCCCTCCAATCCGCTCGGCCCCGTCCCCTCCAATCCGCTCGCCGCCCCCCCATCCGCTCGGCCCCGCCCCCTCCAATCCGCTCGGCCCCGCCCCCTCCAATCCGCTCACCGCCCCCCCATCCGCTCGGCCCCGCCCCTCCAATCCGCTCACCGCCCCCCCATCCGCTCGGCCCCGCCCCCTCCAATCCGCTCACCGCCCCCCATCCGCTCGGCCCCGCCCCCTCCAATCCGCTCACCGCCCCCCATCCGCTCGGCCCCGCCCCCCCAATCCGCTCGGCCCCGCCCCCTCCAATCCGCTCGGCCCCGCCCCCTCCAATCCGCTCGCCGCCCCCCCAATCCGCTCGGCCCCGCCCCCTCCAATCCGCTCACCGCCCCCCCATCCGCTCGGCCCCGCCCCCTCCAATCCGCTCACCGCCCCCCATCCGCTCGGCCCCGCCCCCTCCAATCCGCTCACCGCCCCCCATCCGCTCGGCCCCGCCCCCTCCAACCCGCTCGGCCCCGCCCCCCCCATCCGCTCGCCCCAGCCCTCCAACCCGCTCGCCGCCCCCACCCACTCCCCGCCCCCTCTCCCAACCGGACGGGCGCGGCGGCAGCGCGAGGGCCCACACCCCGAGCGAGGGGTAGTGCTAACCCTTGACCGGGACAGTCCTGGTTCCGCCCCGTCCGGCTCTGGGCGCGTGTGCCGGGGACCACTGCCCCTACTCTGCAGATCGGGCCCCGAAGCTGGCTTACCGGGGAGAAGGGCGGGCTGCGCGGACGAACCCCTGCGGGGGGGGCTCCTGGGTCCGCGCGGCCGCGGGGGGGGCGGGTGCCGCGCACAATTTTCGGTTGGCCAGCTCCGCTCCGGGATCCCCTCCCAGAAGGTCCCCGAGATGAAGGGAGATCCGGGCGGGGGAGGCTAGACCGGGACGAGAGAACCCCCTGGCGCCTCTGCCCCCCGTCCCCTAACGCCTTCCCGAAGGATAGGTCGGACCGGCTCCCGGACCCAAACTCTCGGAGGTAAAAGTGGTTTCAGCTCAGCGTCCCTCCCCCATCTCCCCGGCCGTCCGTGGCGGGGCCTACTCTCGATTTGCCACCAGGGTTGGAGACAGAGTCACGTTTGTTTAAGGAAGATGGTCTGTGATTCTCACTCACGCCTCTTCTCACCTGTCACCTGCTGTGACAACACTGACAGGGACCGGGTTTGGTTTTGAGCCTTATTTTATTTTGCTCATACGCTTGCATTAGAAGCTCTGTGTTAGGCTGTGGGACACACAAAGACAGGAAAGGCACTTTCCCTGCCCAGCAAAGACTGCAATCAAAAGGAAGGCACTTTATAAACTCGAAAAATAGACCATAAAAGCAGGCTGAGGCCTGTAAAACCATAAAATGTAAAAGTCAATTTTAGGGTTATTTTAAAAGCCCTCTAAAAACAAAGAAGAGAAAGCAAAAAAAAAAAAAACCTGTTAGATGAACATAAGAAGAATATAGCTTTGTACTTTGGTCTTACAAGAGAAAAAATTGGTAGGAAAGAAAAAAAGGAAAGAAAAGAATTCAATAGAGAATATGAGTAAAAGAGACCCTACAGGAGAAGAAAAATCCATATATTACCCAGGCTTGGACACAAAATCACAAAGAGGTGTGTGTGTATGTGTGTGTGTGTCTATACAATAGTTTTAAAGAGAAAGGTATATAGAGAAAAATAATACAGGAGAAATATAGTGAAAACAAACACGTAAAGTTACTAATTTCAGAGAAATATCCAAATTTTCTAACATTTCTGCTAAGGACTTGAATCTGTGATGTTTTGCAATTATAGGCATATTTGTAGATTTATGAAGTTGTAGGTGTGAAGGAGCAGGTGAAATAATGGTAATATAGAAGGCTTTGGGGTTCCATAAACTGGTCTTAATCCCGCTGTTACTTATGAGTTATTTGATCCTGGGAAATGTCCTTAATTTCCCCAACCTCAGTTTTCTCATCCATCTTCTCAGGGGGGTAATTGTTTCTTTCTATTTCATGGACTTGTTTGAACTTTATAGAAAATGGAATGGAAAACACTTTACCCAGTGCCTAGCTCTAAATAATAGGTGTAATTCTTATTATATTACTACTACCACAGCAGCAACTGCTGCTGCTAGTTTATTTTAATACTTTTATTTCTCTTCCTGGTCAATTAAGTTCAAGGTAAGATTTCAGCCACAAGGTCCCCTCCGGAGTTCTCAGAATGTACCACGAACTGAAAGCTGACAAGTTTTGGGGAAGTAAAAAAAAGAAATGCTCATTCTTTTCATGGGGACATTGATTTGTGGGTGAACTGTGTCCATTACAGTCCAGGTACACAGCATTGGCTGAAAAGTCCCTGCAAAGAAGAGGTTTGCAGAAGCAAGAAGAACAAGAGTGAGCTGCTCTGCCCCTAGGTCATTGTTAAGCAAGTAATTACAGATCATTTCCTTAATAATAACCAGCATCCCTGTAGCACTTCTCAGTTCACAGGGTACTTTTTACATCATCTTACTCGCATTGGCTGACTTCCCCTGTTCTCCTTCCCTTTGACACTCAGGCTGTTTTTTGTTTTTTTGTTTTTTCAGTTTGCAAAAGGGGCAGACAAATGTCAACAGGAAAGTCCACACAAAATACGCCAGCAGGGCCTTAAAGGTCAAGCTGAAGGTAACTTCCTATCAGTGTGCTCTGCTTCTGACCTAATCGAAAGAGGCAGGTCATTGAGCAGGCCAAGGACCTAGTGGCTCCTGGCCCGCAGGTAAACAAAAAATTGCTAGCTCTGGTCTCTACACACTATCCAAGGACACAGTTTACAGCCCTTTCTCCTAGTATTTGTCCAAGTGGGTGGGAAGGAGGTGGGCAAAAATGGCTTTAGGTCTGAATCTGTCTAAATCTTTGTTTGCATATGGGAGCTAAACAAAGATAAAGCGTTTTATCTCCTACTAAGAGACTCTGGAAATCCATTTTCCCTGAGTTGTAGAGAGAGTTGTTAAGAAAATCAAACACAGGGAAGCCCCTGTGGCTTAGTGGTTTAGGGCTGCCTTCAGCCCAGGGTGTGATCCTGGAGACCTGGGATGGAGTCCCACGTTGGGCTCCCTGCGTGGAGCCTGCTTCTCCCTCTGCCTGTGTCTCTGCCTCTTTCTCTCTCTGTCTAATAAATAAAATCTTTAAAAAAATCAAACAGATTGCTTCAAATAATACCTGGTAGATAGTGTTATTGTTCATTTCATTTGGAGTTGGTCTTGGACTTTAGGGTTGGTCATTAGAAAAACCCCATTCTTCTTTTTCCACTTCTACTTCCATGAAGTTTGGAATGTTAAGAATGTGCATGAAGGTGAGTCAGGTTCCCCAAATTTGCAGCAGTATTGCTGGTAGATTGAGAGGACTCAAATGAAGGGTTTCAGGGAATTTGAGTTCAGGATTTCTTACAAAAGTTGGTGGTCAGTTATCCCTCCTTTTCAAAGGCTAGTGGTTATTCACAAGACAGGACTAGAAAGAGGACAGATCTGGACATCTACCTTGAAGAAATTAATAGGCAATTATTTCCCTATCGGCCTACCATGAGTAGCCACACTGCATACATTACCTGTGTTTGAAAATTGCAACAAGCCTGTAAGAAAGATATTAGTATCCATACCTGATAGAAGAAGGACCTAAGGTGCACTGAGTTTCAGCAGATAGATCTAAGAGAAAAAGCTGGTGAGAACCAGAGGCAGGATTGGACCTGCTGTCAAGACCAGGGTCTTTCCATAGTGTCATCCATCCCTGTGATGATCCACATGAAAAAACCTGGCTCAGTGGCCACACATAATTGCATAATGCCAGAGGAATGCTAGCATTAATTAAATCAACCAGTATGGTGTTTACCTTGGAAGAACAGTGTATTTTACGCCCATGTCCCCTAACATGTCTCAAATGTAACATGTTCCCGACTTAATTGGAAACCTTTGAACTTAATTGCCCCTTCCCCCATAGCTGCTCTGTCTCCATTGATGGCAACTCCACCCTTTGTTTCCTGAGCTCTTTATCTCATACCCCACATCCAAACCATCACCCAGTCCTGCAGGCTCTACTTTCCAAATGGATCTAGAATCTAACCACCCTTCCCCACTTCTATTCTTCCCATTATCTCTTGCCTCTCAATGACTGTAGCCACCCAACAGATGTCTTTATTTCACCCTAACCCCCTTGTACAGTCGCTTCCCAGCTCAGCGGCCACAGTGGTTCATTCCAGATTCCCATTTCACTGAGAGAGTGACCCACAGGGCCCTCACTCTCTCTCTGATCTCACCTATCCTTCTCTACGTTGTTTCCTCTGCTTAAGTTCTACTACTCTCCTGGCGGTTCCTCAAACACACCGGGTATCCTTCCTCTTCCAAATGCTTTCTCCATGGGCTTACGCTGCTGTGGCTCATGGTGCGCCTCATGCTGCCCAAGCTGGGGGCCACATAGTACCTAACTTAACCATCATATGAGGTACATGCTATTCTTATCAGCCCTTTTGAAAGATGGGGAAATTGAAGCGTGGGGATTTAAGGAGCATGATGAGTCCATGCTCTTAACGACTAGCCTCTGCCACCTCTAAAAATGATGCTTGAAGTCACCATGTTAAAGCCCTTGTTTTTTTGAGCTATTCATCTTTTTCATCTGTCAGAAGCTAGATTTAAACATATATTTTATTTTTTTAGCATGTATCTTAGATGTGAATTTGCAGGTGTTTGCTATGCAATCCAGTGACATTTTCCTTCTATTTCAACGCAGAGACTCTGGTAGTCATGTTATTTTTATTTTGCACAACAAAGACATTCACTGGCTTTGACTTTCTTTTCCTGGTTGGCACATCTTATTGGTTTAGTTCAAAGAACTTTATAATCCCTTCTAGGAATAGTTGGCTGTCTTCTTCTCTCATTCATTCTTTACCAATCTTTCACTAATCAATAGGGAGATTAATATGTACAGAAGTACAGAAGCATAACAACTTCTAGAGACTACTGGTTCCATTCATATGTTCTCTGAATTATTGGAGAGATGGAATCAGAGCAGATACCTGCTATTAGCAGTTGGCTTAGGGGAACGAGAACTTCCAGTTTCCCTATGAGTGAAAAAGTGCCAGAACCCATGGGTAAAGATTTTTATTGCAGATAGACTTAGGATAAAGTGAATGAAAGAGGAGTGAATTGAGTTAGGAGAATTGGAAGATGAAAAGTGTGCCAAGAAATAAGGGAGTAGAATCTTAGGGATTTGGATGAGTGTGGAGTGTGTAAATATATATGAAAATCTTCTACCAACCTTTACTATTGGCCATCCAAGTTCCAAATACATCAACCCAACAATTTGTCCTCAATTTTCCACCGGCCCTTTTTTTCCACTGTCAGAATGAACCCAATGCCTGTGAAACAAATCTTCAGTAATGTGAAAAAGTATCAATGACATAGTTTTTGTTAACCTTTTCTCTTTTATAAGCTTTAACATCACGTCTTTTTGCTTTTCCATTTTTGTTTTTATAATCACTTGGAAGTAAAACCACATTCTCCTTGGTAAATATTAGCACAAAATTGCTCCCACCTATTACGTTTGCTCTGTGTGCTAGGCACCCTGCTTGGGTGTTTACACACATTACATCATTGTCTCCTCATGAAAGCTTTAAGGTACAAAATTATCTTCCTACTTTATGGAAGAGGAGCCTGAGTCCCAGAGCTACTAAGTAATTAAAATGTAGGCCCCCTGGAGAAAAAATATGTGGGTTTTTTTGTTTTTTGTTTTTCTCTTTGTTGTCATCATTTTTAAACTGTCCTGTTTCTGGCACCAGAACAGTGCCTCACACATGGTACATACTCAATAAATATATTTAGAATGTTAAATGATCTTGCTCACACAACTGTAAATGCCAAACTGACAGGCTTCTCCATTCCAAAGTCTGTATCTTGAATCACCTGCTACAAATGCCTCTGAGAGTCTTGTCAATGTGGCTCTTTGAGAGAACTGATGGACACCTTTAAATTAGCAGCCTGAGATGGGATGTGTCTCACATTGTTCCCTTTTTTATATAAACTCCCGAAGGCCCTTTTTCCTGCCCAAATGAAAATATCATTGCCACTTTTTTCATCGTAAAAATCACCAAGCTCATTGAGAAATAATAATACAAAAAAGTATAAAAATTTAAGACAAGGGTTAGGCTGAAGCAAGGGAAACATTTACCTGTGGTGTGACACCTAAGGAGGAGGGCAAAAACAAACAACATTTTAATTCACTATTTTTAAAAATAAAAATCAGGGGGATCCCTGGGTGGCTCAGCGGTTTGGCGCCTGCCTTTGGCCCAAGGCGCGATCCTGGAGTCCCGGGATGGAGTCCCACGTCGGGCTCCCGGTGCATAGAGCCTGTTTCTCCCTCCTCCTGTGTCTCTTTTTTTTTTTTTTTTTTTTTTAATTTTTATTTATTTATGATAGTCACACAGAGAGAAAGGCAGAGACACAGGCAGAGGGAGAAGCAGGCTCCATGCACCAGGAGCCCGATGTGGGATTCGATCCCGGGTCTCCAGGATCGCGCCCTGGGCCAAAGGCAGGCGCCAAACCGCTGCGCCACCCAGGGATCCCTCCTCCTGTGTCTCTGCCTCTTTCTCTCTCTCTCTCTATGTCTATCATAAATAAATAAATAAATCTTTAAAAAAAATAAAAATAAAAATAAATAAAAAAAATAAAAATCAATGCAAAGAATTCCACGATGAGGGCAGCCCCAGTGGCACAGCGGTCTAGCGCCACCTGCAGCCCGGGGCATGATCCTGGAGACCTGGGATGGAGTCCCACGTGGGGCTCCCTGCGTGGAGCCCGCTTCTCCCTCTGCCTGTGTCTCTGCCTCTCTCTCTGTGTCTCTATGAATAAATAAATAAAATTTAAAAAAAATTCCACGATGAGCAAAATACCAAAAATGTACATAAATACGAGATCTGTGGGCCAGGACGAAGGTGTGGCGAGGGAGGCACCTGCTCTAAGGGTCATGTGAGTGCAGTCAGAACCTGTCAGTATTTAAAGTCTTGATATTTTGTCCACCATGGATTTTTTCCTGCATTGACTTGGAATTTTTTTTTTTATAAATTGCATTAGTATGTTATTTATTTCGATAACTGAAGTTTGGGGGCCACTTCCTTCAATTTTGCACCTAGCCCTAATCCCAAACCTGATAGAAATGAATAGAGAGGTTGCTCCAAATCGAAGACAACCACTATTAATGTTCGGTGAACAGCTTCTCAAACATCTGACTTGGCAGGTGTTTTTTTTATCCCCACTGCTCCCATTCTTTCCACTTTTGATATATAGTTAACCACGGTAAGCAGTGACTGTGTTGTGCCCAAGATTGCGAATCCGAGAAACCACCGAGGAGCCGACACCGATGCAAACACACGAGGGTTTATTTACAAGCTCGAGCTTGGGTCCAAGTGTACCCGACACAGCGGAGCAGGGACTTGGACCCCGAGGCTAAGAGGCGTAGCAGCTTTATAGGGGCCAGTGGGATTGTAACATAGGCAGAAAGTTGCACAGTCATGTCGGTCCACACGCAGGTGGCCGATTGAATTACATTTTACCCTATAGTATCCATTTGAGCTGGCTTCTTGTTTTGGTCAGAATTGGCGCGCAGTTTTGGGGGGCACAAGGCGGGGTTACGTTGTTATGAGCCGATTTCCGATTAGGGTGTGCCCAGCAGCCTGACTGGGGTGGGGCAGCGCCTTAAGCAATAAGCAGGTCCTGTGGGGGTGATACAGGAGGTGGCGGGTGCAGCACAAAATGGAGTTAGTCCTGCTCTGCTTGTCCAGGGGTAGGGGATTTTTGTTAAACTTCCTGGGTCCCACAACTGCAGCATTGTTTTGATGGGACACGGGGCAATCCGTGTTATGGGCATACCAAGGTTATTTAATTAATAAACTCCCTGTTTATTAAATAACATGTCAACAAACATTATTGTACATACTTTTTTGCCCCCTTATCTGATTATTTCTTGGGATGAGTTCCTAGATTTGGAATTGCTGGGTCAAAGGGTTTGTGCTTTTAAAAGCAATGAAGAAAAAAATAACAATAATAAATAAATAAATAATAAAAAATAAAAGCAATGAAGGCCACTTGGAATCATGGGCTGTTGAGTTTAGCCCCCTTTATGCAAGCTTTACAGAATTTATTTTTTTCAGTTTTTATTTTAATTCCATTTAGTTAACATGCAGTATAATATTAGTTTCAGGTGTACAATTTAGTGACCCAACACACTTCCATACATCACCCGAAGCTCAGGTTTACAAAATTTTTAATGTATTCCCTTTTCTTTGGACAGGACCAGGAGACAAAATGTCATCACAATTTTTTCCGATATCCCTGGCTTCCGAAGGTAAAGAAGAAATCTGTCCATGAGTTCTTGTTTTGTGCCTGGTACAGTCAGTCTCTACAATAGATTGGGAACGTGGGAAAAGGAGAATGACACACGACGTGAAGGCCTCAGACATGGCCTTTCTGTGTAAAGAGGTTACAAATGACCTGCTGAGAAGGTTCCCTTCCACTTTTTAATTCTGCAAAGAAAAATCTTCACATTGGAAGATTGTCATATTTGATTAAATTGTCATATTTGGCCAGATTGCTAGGGAAATTCATGACATAAAACAAGTAACTCAATTATTTGTCATAATAAAGGTCATGAATAACTACATTTTATCAAAATCTGTCCTCTCCTTTCCTTTTCCAGCCTTTCCCTCCTCCTCCTGCTTCTTTACAAGTGTATAAGGAATTCGTATTTATCGGTATAGAAGAATAACTTCTTTGTCACTTACAAATTTGGCAAAGATTTGAACACTGGGTAACACCAAGAGTGTGTTACAGGTAACAGGCACTCTAGGCACTTTTCATGGGCTCAGGGAAAGTCACGCAATGGATTCTCCCTCAGAAACTCCTGAAGGAACCAAGCCAATATCTTCATCTCAGACTTCTGGCCTCCAGGACTGTGAGAGAATAAATGCCTGCTGTGTTAAGCCCCTCCATTTGTGGTGATTTGTTATAGCAGCCCTAGTTCTATGTGACTAAGAAGTAATTCAAGTGGAGAGAAGGGTTGGCTAAGGGCCAATGCTTAAGTGGGTTTATAATTCAGGAATCTTGCTAGAGTGGGGTGAAGGTGGTCCCTCCAAAATGGTAGTTGTCCATGTCCTAATCTCTGCAATGGGACCTTATTTGGCAAAAGGACCTTTCAAATGTAATTGAAGGAAGGATCTCAAGATGAGATCATCCTGGACTTAAGGTGGGTCCTGAATCCAAGGACAAGTGTCCTTGTGAGAAAAAGAAGGGCCTGTAAACATAGAGGCAGAGATTGGAGTTACACAGCCAGTGAGTGCCTGAGCCACCAGAAGTTGCAAGAGATAAGGAAGGATTCTTCTGTAGAGCCTTTGGAGGGAGCATAGTCCTACTGACACCTTGATTTTGGACTCCTGAACTCCAGGACTGTGAGAGAATAAAGTTCTGTTGTCTTAAGCTGCCAAGTTTGTGGTAATTTATTTCGGCAGCCATAGGAAACTGATATACTTGGTGTTTAGAGTTCTAGTTTTTTCTATTTCTTTATAACTAAAAGGCACTTGGCTTTGGAGTTGGGAAGAAATGTCTTGTCAATCCAGGATGCTTGAACTTGTTTGGAAAGGGTTTAAACTTGGGCATTCAAGATTTTAAGCCACCTAGGGTGGGGTGGACAGTAAGTTTGTGAGGTTTATCTTGGGAGGAGAGAGGGTTGGTTGAGGGAGAGATGTCCAGCCTACCAATGACTCACCTGTTACAGGACATCAGTGGTCCCATCCTGGGATGTCAGGTCTAGCTCTGTCCTGAGAGTGGTGGCGTAGGGTACAAGTACAGTTTCTGGCAATGCCATTCAACCCCAAGTCCCTTTAGGTCCTTGACTTTTCTTGCCTCTTCCTGGGCCTCAGTCTGTTGGCTCTGCCCTTCCATACTCCTGCTGTCTCCAAGCCCAGCTGCCTGGACCCACCCTCACCTGTCTTTGCTCATGTATTATAAGGCCTAGATTTCATATATTGCCTTGACGTCTTTGAGCTTCACAGAGCCCCCAAGACCTAATTGTAAGTCTCTCTGTTCTTGCCAGATTTGACCTCCACCCAGTGAGAAAGGTTCCCCACCCCTGTAGTTTCTCCATCAGTTGGACCAGTTATACTCCAGTGGTCTTCAACCTAATGGGTTTCACAAGTCAATTACATCCTCTTGAGGGAAGCTGGAGGCACCTCACCCTTTTATTACTACAAAGCCTGCCTCCTGCCATCTGTCTGTTTCACTCTGCTCCTGAGTGTGGTCATGATGTGACCCTGCCTGGCAGGTAGTGTCCTCCTCCCCTGGGCTGTGAGTGTAAGTGACTAATAACCCACTATCTATTTCATCAGTCCAGTGTGAAGTGTCATATGTTTAGTCATTTCATACTATTTGGGGCAAGGGATCCTTCCTTCACCCACAAGGTGAATCACAACACTCTGTGTTGAGCCCAAAGCTTCCACTCTGCAATTTTCTTTCTTCCAGGCCCATTACCTGCAGAAAAACATGCTTGGGTTTCTATCCCAGACATTCCCACTTTCCCACCTGAATCCCTGGCCAAATAGCCAATTCTCAGGCAGCCTCTAAGCTCCAGACCAGTAACCCCCAGCCCGGCTGTATCTTTTACCTGCTTAGAGAAGAGAGGTGCTTTCAAGATACTCCAGTATTTTAGGAGGTGAAAGTGGGTGCAGGGCCCAGGGTAGGAGGGGGGGATGTGTTTTCAGTTATCCTTTCCCTTTCTCTGATTTAAGATGTCAATTCCAAGCTCCAGAATTCCTGCTTGTGGCTATGGGTATCTGAAACCAATTTTTTTTTTAAATTTTTTATTTATTTATGATAGTCACACAGAGAGAGAGAGAGATAGAGAGAGGCAGAGGGAGAAGCAGGCTCCATGCACCGGGACCCCGACGTGGGACTCAATCCCGCGTCTCCAGGATTGGGCCCTGGGCCAAAGGCAGGCGCTAAACCGCTGCACCACCCAGGGATCCCTGAAACCAAAATTTCCACCCTCAAGCATTAAAAAGCCAGAAAGAAAGAAAAAGAGAAAGACTTTTGATCATTTCAAATTTTATGAATAAAAACAAAACATCTGTTCATAAATTCAGTTGACTTCTCTCTTCCTCCCTTCCAATCCCTTTCCCTCACTTCCTTCCCCTCTACAGCCAGGCTTCTTCTTTTTATTAAGGGTACAAGCCCATGGATTGTATGCACAGATACATGCCACCATCACCACAGTCCATTTTAGAACATTTTTATTGTCTCAGAAAGAAACCCTGGGCCATAACCCCCATCCTTCATCTCCCTTCCAGCCCCAAGCAACCACTAATCTACTTTTTGGCTCCATGGATGTGCCTATTCTAGACATCTCATGGGATATAATGGTATCTTATAATGTGGAGACTTAATGTGGCTTCTTTCACTTAATATAATATTTCCAAGTTTCATCAGTCATGTATCCTTCTTGTGGCTGATTACTATTCCATTGTGTGGATATACCACATCTTGTTTATCTATTCATCAATTGATGAATATTTGGGTTGTTTTTATCTTTTTATTTTTTAAAGATTTTATTTATTTGAGAGAGAGGGACAGAGAGACGGAAGACAGAGAGAGAGCATGAGCCGGGTAAGGGACAGAGGGAGAAGCAGACTCCCTGCTGAGCAAGGAGCCCAATGTGGGGCTTAATCCTGGGACCCCAGGTCATGGCCTGAGCTGAAGGCAGGTGCTTTTCTAACTGAGCCACCCAGGCGTCCCTGTTTCTATCTTTTGACTGCTATGTATAATATTGCTATAAATATTCATGTACAAGTTTTCATGGGGAAATACGTCTTCATTTCTAGGAGTGGAATGGCTGGGTCACATGGCAACTGTATGTTCAACTTTTTGAGGAACTGCCAGTTTGTTTTTCAACATTCCTGCCAGCAGAATGTTTGAGTTTCCAATTCCTACACACCCTTCCCAATTCTTGTCATTATCTTTGCTTTTTTATGGTTTTGTTTTTGAAGACTCTCTAGTCTGGACCGAGGATGCCCCGAAGGGTAGTAGCTGTGTCTCTTGCTGCCAAAATGGTGGTGTAAGGGTAATAGTACATATTTTCACAGTGATGAGAAGAACCAATATTTTAATGCCTCAAAATATGATCCCACTATCCTGTAACAGGCCCCCTTATCTATTCACACAACAAATATAGACTCATTCCCCCTGAAGTACTAAGCACTGTGCTCCATGCCATGGGAAACAGGTGAGCTGTGTCTTCTGCCCTCGAGATCCAAGCCCTGCATCCCTGCCTCAGTTGGGGAGCAAAAGCTGTGTCCTCCTCCTGAGAGGCTCACCTATCCTCCTGCTCCACCTTGGCTGGTGAGAGCCTTGCCCTTCTGGCCAAAAGAGCAGGGATGACAGATATTTTTCTTTTCTTTCTTTTTAACAGATAAAGGAAAAGATGACTCAGTCAAAAAGGACAGGCCATACAAGATCTTTTTCAAAGATCTCTTTCTTTTCAAAGAAAATGAAATGGCAGCAAAGAAAAAGGTAAAGTTTTATTAAAAACCCAATCCAAATTAATGTTAGAAATGTATCCTCTTACCCACCAGTTTTATGAACTTTGCTGGCGTAAGAAAAGGGGTCAGGTACCGCACGCTATGTTGGGGTGTAAACATGCACGACAGGAACAACATCAAGCCCATGGCAAGGACCTAATGATCACTGCCTACTGGTGGAAGACACACACACTGTGTATGACAAGTGTGGTACACCCCACTTCATTGATTTCAATGCTCATATTTTTTCACATTTTCTTATTCCTGCAGGGGGATCCAGCTTATATAGGTAGGATGCCATGTATAATTGGCAGTGCATAAAATAATAGTGCTTCTATAAATGACATCTTAGACTTGGTAAAATACAGTAATAGAGCATACAAAAGACATGTAGAGAAAGGAGTGACCATCTTTGTTAGAGAGAAGGGTGATGGTGATGGGGGTGGGGATGGAGGTGGGAGAGTATGTGTGTGTCTGTTTGTATCACATGCACAAAGACTTCACTGAGGAGATAGCGAGAGCTGAATTGTTAAGAATAAGTTAAAATTCACCAGATTCAGATAAGAGGATGTAAGTGTGCATTAGGGAGAGGGGCGGAGAAAGAAGAAGGAACAAAAGTGGAAGAGGGTGTCATTTTAGAATTATTTGGTATGGGGCAGCCCCAGTGGTGCAGCGGTTTAGCGCCGCCTGCAGCCAGGTTGTGATCCTGGAGACTGGGCATCGAGTCCCATATCAGGCTTCTTGCATGGAGCCTGCTTCTCCCTCTGCCTGTGTCTCTGCCTCTCTCTCTCTGTGTCTCTCATGAATAAATAAATAAAATCTTTAAAAAAAATAAAAAAATAAAGAATTATTTGGTATGAAGCTAAACCAGAGATGAGGCAAACTTTCCAGCTGTGCCTTGCAGTTAACCTCACTCCTTATATTATCGTACCTTTTATTACACAATTTGGATTTCAAAAGGCTTGCTTTCCTTATTCCTAGATGAAGAAAATGTCTAGAAATGCTGAATAACAGATTCATCTGTAAGGTGAAGGTTTTATGCTTGTGTTCTATAGTTTTATTGAAAGCATCCAAAATTAAATTGATTCATGAATATAAAAGGTTGATTTATTTATGTTTAATGGGGAGGTCCATTTCCTCTCAAGTTTTCAATTCAATTCCTCAATTCCACAGAACCAGTCATTTCAAATCAGTGGAATTTCCAAGTTACCTGCAGTTTGGGCAAGACAGGATGAAAAAATAAAAGTGAAACTGAAAATAAAGCCAGAACACTATCTAGTCTCATATTTGTGACATCCATGTTTAGTAAAGGTTGAATGTCTTTATGTTTGTGCTCAGCTTCAGAAGAGAAAGAATTACAAATTATACCCAGTCCTTCAGAGATAAGAACTCAAAGTTGCTTGTTTAATGTATCAATAAAAAGAAATATACCAATAATGAGAAAAGACTTACTGCAAATGATATTTTTATATATGATCACTATATTTTTAAAGACAACATTATTTTGGTATAACAGATATTATTTTAAACTTTCACACTTGGGCAGGAAAAATTTATAAACCGCAGCATGAAAGTCTACCAAAAGTCTACCTTTTCATCTCGAATGAAGAGTCGTTCACACCTGGGCCAAGTAGCATTCTACTCTGACGCAACTGGTGGCTCATTTGAAAAATTTGGGTTAGATCCCACTCTTATTCTAAGATTAACAGAAGGTAAGTCTAGATTACTGTTAAAGAATATTTTTTGAATATTTACTATTAATGTCAGGTTTGGGGGCTTTTCTGGAGGTAAAAAAAAGTATGCTGTCTCATACTATGGTTGAGTGGAAGGGAAGGGAAGGGAAGGAAGGGAAGCCCTTTTTTGTAAATGGAAGCTGAGAGTCAGGACAAAATCTATTTTAAATAAGAAAACAGGGATGCCTGGGGTGGCTCAGTGGTTGAGTGTCTGCCTTCAACTCAGATGGAGTCCCACATCAGGCTCCCTGCAGGGAGCCTGCTTCTCCATCTGCCTGTGTCTCTGCCTCTCTCTGTGTGTCTCTCATGAATAAATAAATAAAATCTTTAAAAATAAAAAAGTAAATAAGAAAACCTATTTTTCCAAGAAATAGATTGTTACTTATTTTTATGTCTCTAAGGAAGAAAGCCACTGTCAAAACGATACAGTATTAAAGGTTAAGGCTAGGACCATCGAAATTCATTTCTAGATGTAGAAATATATAGAAACTTTCTAAAGAGAAGTCGTGACTTTCCAGGCCATACAACTCATAGATCCAGAATCAGGAAGCTAATAGAATTAACTAAGTTTCTCTGTTGTTACAAAAACATAACCTGTTTTAATGGCACCTGAAGGCAACACGTTAAAATATTACAGGCTATGAATTATTGCTCTATGAAAAGGGGCCATGTGGTAATCAAAATGTCATAGACATTTCTTACTTATCAGATCAAGAAGTGCCTCCAAATGAAATAGAAAGCAGTTTGAAAAAAAAGAGAAAAAAAAAAAGAAAGAAAGAAAGCAGTTTGAAGCCAGTGAGGTTGAAGTGATTAATGCTAAGATGATGGGGTCATAAAATCTTCCCCCAAAATGAGTCTTGTCTAAATTTTTAAATTAAGGGATCCCTGGGTGGCACAGCGGTTTGGCGCCTGCCTTTGGCCCAGGGCACGATCCTGGAGACCCGGGATCGAATCCCACGTCGGGCTCCCGGTGCATGGGGCCTGCTTCTCCCTCTGCCTGTGTCTCTGCCTCATTCTCTCTCTCTCTCTGTGACTATCACAAATAAATAAAAATTAAAAAAAAAAATTTAAATTTTAAATTAAAAAGGAAGGCGGAAAGGAAGGAGGAAGTGGGGAAGATACATTGAGTGTCCAGGATTTGCCATGGTAACTTAAAAATTTCGTAACTTTGCCAAATTGTGATGAAAAAAAAAATCTTCAGAAAACCACAACAAAACACTTAGGAAAGAACTCCAGAGTCAATAATTAGTATAAAAGAGGGAAGCCATGTTAACTTTTTTTAGATTGTGAAGGTGCATATTCTGCACTATCGTATGAAAAAGTGCAAATGTCAGGTGACATGGTAGTATCAGTGACCACTGATAGGGTACAGCTAGGTTCAGTCTTGTGTCTCGTAGTTCACCTCTGTAGAGTGGTCAACCCTAAGTCATCAAGAGCACTTAAAATGATATGTGATATGTTTTAGAGTTCTACATAAAGTGGCTACCTCCAAAAATCCTTGCCACACTACCGCTTCTGAGATAACTAGCGAAGATGGCTTTGCAGGTGACTCTATATGACACCATGCTGATTGACAGAGGGGTGACTGGTCTCTTAAGAGTAAATGACATAAAGTAGACTCTTAAAAAAGGAAATGGTAAAATTGTTTGGTATTATCCAAGGCAATCTGGGCTCTGTCAGCAATGGAAATCAGGTTGTCAGTTTTTGCCAATTACACAGACAAGCAATTTGGATGTTTTTGTGGAAAATAGAGAAATTCTCCTCAGACTCTTTCCAATTAAGAGTTGATTTGGTTGAAACCCCCAACCCCCAGCTTTACATTTCCTGCCTGAATTCTGATTAAAGACAAGTCTACATGATGTAAAAGGAGCAAGTGACCCCTACTTTGGGAGCCCAGTTATTTTTGTGTATGCAGTAGTAGCCAACTGCATGCAGTAGTAGCCAACAGCTAGATTACCTTGAAGAAATTACACAGGCAACTGTCATAGACAGATCGGTTGGGCTGCATAAAAAACGTGCCATTTCCTCCTCTACGTAGCTGACAGCCTGACTGTGGTTTACTCTTGGAGGGCAACACCACTGGAGCATATCCGCTGTGAGCCGTTAGGGGCTCTGGTGTTGAGGAACACTAATGCTTTAATGACGGTTTTATCATACATTGTCTCTTTGCCAAAAAAACCCTTCTGGATAGCTAGAAGAGCTAAAATGGGAAACCCATGTAACCAGTGTATTTAGACTTGAAGAATAAAATCACATCAACTCAGCCAGGTAGTATCATGATAAAGTAGCCCAAAATGTAAGCATAACTATAATATTTAATAAATGGACAGCATAGGATTTTGTTTTTTTTTTTTATTTTTATTTTTATTTTTTATTTATTTATGATAGTTACAGAGAGAGAGAGAGAGGCAGAGACACAGGCAGAGGGAGAAGCAGGCTCCATGCAAGTTGCCTGATGCGGGACTTGATCCCAGAATTCCAGGATCACACCCTGGGCTGAAGGCAGGTGCTAAACCGCTGAGCCACCCAGGGATCCCCAAAACACCAAGAGTTAAAACAGTTCAGTCCACCTAGCACAGCCCTAGGAGTCACATGCCCCTCTGCCACACATTAGCTCTGTTGTCTTGGGCAAGTATCTTGACATCTCTGAGCTCACATACAGCATGGATATAGAAACATGTACCTCCTTGGGGTTAGTGTTAGGATTAAATAAAATTATTCATTTAAAGTGTCTAATATAGTTCATAGAATATGACAGAAACAAAATAAATGGTAGTTACTACTATGAAATTAGTTTTTTAGCGATTAGGAAGAAAGTTTATTTGAAGGTTTTTTTTTTTTTTTTAAAGTCAGATACAACCTGTATCCAGTAATTTAAGTACATAGCTTTTATTTTATATAAACTCCTGAGGGTTAGAACTAAACCTCAGTCTCTTTCAATTTTCTTTGAAGGTGCAGACACAAAAAGGACACTTCATGAATTTATTAATGACCAGAGAGACAGGTTTCTGCTGGAGGTAGTAAAAATAATTTCTTTCTCCCATTAGTAAAACAGAAGACTTGCTGCAGAGCGTTGCCAAATTTCACCCTTGACATTTTACTTTTCCATTACATGCTCCAGATCTATTGCTCCTCCTGTCCTTTACCGAACAACTTCAGCTGGGCTTTTGTCATTATTCCACCAAAACTACTTTTGTCAAGGTTCTTGGTGACTTTCCCATTGCCAAGTTCAAACTGTCAACCTCATGGTCTTCCTTTTCCTTCCCTTTCAGCAGCAGTTAGATCATTTGGTCACTTCCTCTTTCTTGAAATGGCTTCTTCAGCTGGTTTCCAAGGATCCACTGTCTCTTGATTCTTTCTCATCACTGGCTGCTCACTCCTTCACAGTTTTCTTTTCTTGTTCCTCTTCTCCTTGGTCTCCAAATGTTGAAGCACTCCTTGCTCTGTGCTCTCTCTGCCCTCCTCCAGGCCCCTGGCTTTATAGTCCACTTCCCTATTAACAATTTCCAAATTTATGTCTCTACCCTGATCCTTTTCCCTGAATTCCAGACTCACAAAGGCAACCGTAATTCTTACCATAGCCACTTAGATGCCCAGTGGGCACCTCTGCTTTCACATTTCCAAAATTTTGCCCCTTCCATACTCTTCCCTACCCCCGCAGATTTGCATCTCGTGGTGTGCCCCCATCGCAGTGGGTAGCAATTTTCATTTTTTTCCAGTTGCTTGGGAAAAACCTGTTGGAGCTATCCTCAACTCTCCAACTTACAACCCACATCCCAATATACTTTCAAATATATTTTCTCGGGGATCCCTGGGTGGCTCAGCGGTTTAGCACCTGCCTTTGGCCCAGGGCGCGATCCTAGAGTCCAGGGATCAAGTCCCGCGTTGGGCTCCTGGCATGGAGCCTGCTTCTCCCTCCTCCTGTGTCTCTGCCTCTCTCTCTCTCTCTCCATGTCTATCATAAATAATTAAATAAATCATAAAAATATATATATATATATATTTTCTCCCAATATATCCATACACACACTACTTTTCATGACCTCCTCTGCCACCACTCTAATCCATGTCACCAATATCACTTGCATGAATTATTGATATAACTTCTGAATACTGGTATCCTGCTTCTACTTCTGCTCCCTACAGTCAGCATATTCTCCACACATGCCCCTCCTCTGCTGAAGACCGCTAGTGACTTTATCTGGTGCTCCCCAGTTGTTACTTCTTTAAAATTATCTCATTTACGTATTTTAAGTTCTTTTGTATTTTAATGCATGTGACATTATAATTTCTTTTTTCAGGCATGGCATTAAAAACCCAAGTGAATGATTATATTCTGTACTAAAAAAATAATAAAATAAAATAAAATAAAATAAAATAAAATAAAATAAAATAAAATAAAATAAGAGCTAGATGTCAAAGTTGTATTGGGGATCTAAACAGGGTTCTTGGAGGCTGGTTCAATACCCCTAGCCGTGTGCAGTTTGGAGGAATGTGGCATAGACATTAGCAGGGTTAAAACCTTATTTTTTCATCCTACTTCCCAATGGAGGAGGCTTGGTAACTGCAGACTGCCCAGTTTCCCAATGCCTGAAATATTGGAGGGATATTGTGGATAATACAGGTAGACTTGCTCTTTGGAGTAATATGTATTGTTTTTTATTTTAAATTTTTTTAAGGATAGAACCTGAAGGGATATGGAGCTACTTTTGATTTGTGGGACACAGCCATGGTGGAACAATAATTGAGCCTCTTCATAAAAGGGAAAGAGGAATTAATTGGTCTCCCTTCTAAAGTTCCCAAAATAAAATTCCTCTATGAAATAAAGGCTGTAGTCTCAAGACTTGGCATGCTATTGTTTCTAAACCAAGTGATCACTTACTATGCAAGTTATTTCCCCCTTTATCATGAGAATTTTGAAATGTACTAGCAATGGGCTAGAAACGTGGAATAATGTTGCACTTCTGTTTTTAATATTCGCAGTATGCCCTGTCAACCAAAAGAAATACGATTAAAAAGTTTGAAAACCACATGGCAGTGAAGGAACAGCAACTCATAAAAGCAGAAAAAAAGCTCCAAGAAGATGCAATGGCCTTTGAAGAGTTCCTTCGAGAAAATGACCAGAGATCTGTAGATGCTCTGAAAATGTTCGTTTGGTTCATTCTGGCCAAATTGCCTCCTCGCCAACCCTCACTCCCCCCCCCCCCCCCCCCCCCCCCCAGTTTCTCAGAATACAATGCAACACAAAACAAACTAACAAATCCCCTTGTTACCCCTTGTTACTTTTCAGGGCAGCACAGGAAACTATCAACAAGCTCCAAATGACCACAGAGCTAAAGAAAGCCAGTATGGAAGTGCAGGCAGTGAAAAGGTGAGCCCAGGGCACCCTCTTTTCCTGCTCAAATGTCCAGACCCTGTTGAGACTTACTTGTGCCTCACAAGACCTACGTGGTCTTCCTTATCAGTTGATCATAAGTATGACCTCCTTTTTAAACAAGTAACCTGTCAATCAAGGGCCGGCTGTCTCTGCCTGGGTATCAGAGCACAGTGACCTCTGGCTGAAAAGTTCCTGTAACTTTCTCATTGTAGAAGCCTAGAAATGGGTTGAGAAGAAGCAAGCCTGTGTTAAGAGTAAACTGTAAATTATTTTCTAAGTGCCTTCTCTCCTTCATTCTAAGGGATATTTCTTTCCACATTTTAACATCTCTGAAATTGGGATTCATGTTTACAACCATCTCTCAACTATAATGGGCAGTATTTTTTTATATTCATACTCACACTTAGTTGAACCTAAAATCGATATTAAGGATTTAATAATGACAGGATCCATAATGACAAAAATTACAGGAAGGATAATTGGGATAAAATTACTATACTACCTACCACTCTTTCTTTCTTTCTTTCTTTCTTTCTTTCTTTCTTTCTTTCTTTCTTTCTTTCTTTCTTTCTTTCTTTCTTTCTTTCTTTTTTTTAATTTTCAAGCCCAGATGTTTTCTTTGGTGGTCAAGTGTATCTCATTTGATCTAATTTTAAATATCTAAAGAAGCTTCCTTCTATCATCATTCTTGGACAGGAATTTCATGACGCAGGAGACACTAGTCTTGGTATCAAGTCATACCAAAACTTGTTTGTTTGTTTGTTTGTTTGTTTGTTTGTTCTTTTTGAGGCTTTGATACTTAGTGTTTCCCTAAAACCAAGTCTTCAAGATTTGGGAGAAGAGGAAAACAGCTTGTCTAAAATACAGCAAATGAACTGGATGGCAGTTTCTTTGAAACCAATTGTTATTGACAGAATGTGTTTTCAAACACATTCTGGCTATGGAAGCCTATTTTGGTAGCCTGAAGTTGAAGGCATTCCAAGGTGGAGACTTCCCTTCCTTCACTCCATCGTGTAATTAGAAGATTCTGCTCTATTTGTAGAACCAGAGTAGCAGCTGCTATGCTTGCAGAGAGGACTGTATTTATGCACGATGGCCACCCAGCAAACAGCCTTGCTGAAAAGAACTTGCTCAATTAGTGTATATGTGTCTCGTCATCCTAGAAAGGTGCAAAAGGTCATGAAAAACAAGCTGGGAACAGCACAAAGGATGCAGGCACCTGCTTTTATTTCCTTTTTTTCTCTCTATGGGCTTGGTGTGGCCCAGGAAGGTCCTCCACTGCAGGTAGGGCTGGAAATCTGTTTACAAAGGGAAAGGGAGCTTGTTCTGAAGCTTTTGCTTGAAAGCTGTGTAATTCTAGCCATTTTAACCCTGCTCTTGCAGCACATTTGGGAGGCTTCTTTCTTTAAAAAAAAAAAAAAAAAGATTTTATTTATTTATTCATAAGAGACCCAGAGAGAGAGTCAGAGACACAGGCAGAGGGAAAGCAGGCTCCTCACAGGGAGCCTGATGGGGGACTTGATCCCAGGACCCTAGGATCACACCCTGAGCTAAAGGTAGATGCTTTGGGTGAAGAGGAAAACAGCTTGTCTAAAACTGCCATCCGTTCATTTGCTGTATTTTAGACAAGCTGTTTTCCTCTTCTCCCAAAACTTTGGGTAGCTGCCCAGGTGCCCTGGGAGGCTTTCCATCTAAAAATAAAGGGGTAGTAGAATGAGGGGCTCCCGTCCGCCTTCTGTGTGATGTGTTGAGCCAGTCTCTTACAGACTCTTTGAATCTCACTCTCACATCAGGGCTTAAGGAAGGCCCTGACTGAAGGAAATGCTGAAGCTGGGGATACGGTATAGGAGTAATATTAGTCAGGACATGGAGAAGGGTATGACTCAGGAAGCCTCAGTATGGGTGGGGCTCCCTTTCACAAGGGCCTTCACTGTTTATTTAAACATTCCTTCAAGGTCCACTTTGTAACATGGTTACGGGAAAGCAACGTGAGGCTGGGGAGAGGCTTTCAGCCCAAGTCCCTGGATATTGTTGGCAGAAGCTTGGGCATCAGAGTCAGCTAGACCCGGGTGTGAGTGCTGGCTCTGCACTGGACAGCTGGACAGATGACTTTGCAAGTCATTCATCTCTTCTTCCAAAAGACAGGAATAATACCTATTTTATGGTCCTGTACAGAGAATGAAATGATGATGCCTATAGTGCATCCTCCATATTGCCCACTCCACAGTAGGTGCTCCTTGGTGTTAGTTTTCTTTATTCTTTTTACGGAAGTACCAACTTCTGCTACCTTCTCATTTCTCCCTATGTCTAAAATTTAATATATTTCTCTAAAATAAATGAGTAAAACTATCATCAGTCCATTCCATGTGTATATATCCTTGACATGTTTTATTCAAAAAGCACTCCTATGGGTTTTTTCTTCTCCTCTTATCTTATTGACACCCATATTTTTATAACCATACTAACCATAATTTTTGCTATATAAATTATTACTCAAATACATGATCAAGGCAACAAATTCTGTGAAATCTTTTTTTTTTTTAAAGGACATGCTAAAAAAAAAGGACATGCTTTCACACAGATATTTCTAATGATATCTTCATTTCTTTTGAGTAGTGAGATAGCAAAAGCAGAATTCCTTCTTAGAGAGTACATGAAATATGGATTTTTTCTGCTGAAATTGTCTCCAAAACACTGGCAAATCCAGCAAGCACTGAAAAGGGTGCAAATGACAACGAGCAGAGACAGTATGAATGTTAGTCTTCCAGTACTAGCAAGTGAGTCACATATTCTTAATTTCAATTAAATGTCCCTAAGTCTCAAATATTGTTTCAATATTTGTTTGTTCCTTATTAAACTGTCAGAATTTCTATTTTAAGCAAAACCTGAACAAGGATTCTACTATCTCTAATATTATTATTATTTTTAGAAATTTTATTTATTTATTTATTGAGAGAGAGAGAAAGGGAGCATGCGCAAGCAGGGGGAGGAAGAGAATCACAAGTAGGCTCTTTACTGAGCGTGGAGCCCAAGTTGGGGCTCTGTCTCAGGACCTTGAGATCATGACCTGAGCTGAAATCAAGTCAGTTGCTTAACTGACTAAGCCACCCAGGTGCACCAGTATTACTAATCTTTTAAAGTCTTAATCTATTATCACAGAGTCTCAGAAATTAACACAGAACAGTACTGGTATTATGAAGTCAGCTCAAGGGGCCCAAAATAGATCTATTTTATATATATAAGTTGAATAAGTGATCCAAATGAGGTCACAAATCAAAAAAGAAAACTACCCCTTCCAGCAACATGGGGGTAACAAGGACCAGACTCACCCTCTTGCCCCCCCAAAAATCTGAAAAATATATGAAGCAATAGGCTTCAGGCATCAGGCATCAAGGAGAGAAACAGAGTGATCCGTGAGAGAGGAAAGGCAAATGCTGGCCTCAGCGCACTGCCTGGGAAGCATTTCCAGGATGTGGCATAGGGAAGAGGAACCCAGCAGTGCTCATGTATTGAAGATCAAGCAAAGGGTGCAGGGAGGCTGGAGTTCCCAGAGCATAGTACTGGAGAGGAGAGAGCTATACAGAGAGTTCTCTGCAGAGTCTTCAGCTGAGAGCAATCCTGAGACTCTGGGGTAAGACCACTGACCCCATAGAAGCCAGAAACCTACAAATCAGGGAAAACTCTGTTCCAGGGAGCTGACCAGCACCCCAGTGATGGCTGTCCTGCTCAGTACCTCTCACTGTGCTGTGATTAAATCAGATCATATGCACAGAGTATTGAGCATGGTAATGGCACTTGATTAAACTCAATATAGTGTTTGACAAAAGAGAAAACATATAAAAAGGAACATCAGGAAGTAATTGCATTTAACAGCTTAAAATTCAGTGCTCCTAGACTTGTCCTCTAATTAGAGGATGCTCAGAAAGCAATGAGCTTTTCAGGCCAGAGGAGTGAATAGCTGACACTGGGATTATAGAAGTTATGAGAGACTGATGCAGGAAATAAAAGACCTGCAGGTCCTGCCCTGGAGGTCAGTTCCCATCCATCCCGCCTGTTCCAGAGACCAGCCCTTGCTGCCTGCATCATACATTTGTCTGTTACAATGTCCCCATCCTATATTTCTGTCCCTTTAAATTTTCACAGTAACTCTACCTTCACCCATGAGACAAACCTCTCATTCTCAGAAATGTTTTCTCCCCTTTCTCTCTCCCTTTTGTTTTTCATTTTTAGAATTAAATAGAAGGAAAACAGAGAGCAATATTGAGGAATCCAGGAAGATATCATTTTCAGATGACTATTATATGGAAAGAGGTAGCCAAGGTAACATCAGAGATTTGGGACTTCACTCATAGAAGTAAAACCAGAGTTCCATCTCAAATTGGAAATCCAGGATGTATAAGCTAACCTGGCAAACAAAAAGTGGGTGTTCATATTACCCATAATCCTTACAAGCTAGGAGTTCCATTTCTTTCTCTTTGATATTATTCTAAAACTTGGAGAAGTGATGACTGGACAGGACAGGCAAAGAAGTAAAGGGCAGAGAACCTGTGGCAAGTTATCCCCTCCACGGGATGTAACAATTGAAGTGTCCATCATTTCTATTTTTTGCCTTAATTTAAAAAAATCTGTGATTAGAAAGGGAGACAAACAAGAGACTCCTAACTCTGGGAAACAGACAAAAGGTTGCGGAAGCGGAGGTTGGGGGAATGGGATAACTGGGGGATGGGCAATGAGGAGGGCACTTAATGGGATGAGCACTGGGTGTTATACTATGTGTTGACAAATTGAATTTAAATTTAAAAATGTAAAAAGAAAATCTGTGATTATGTAACAAATATATATGGTTAAGTTAAAAAGAACTATGATTTATATTTCACAATTTATGCCCCTGATTTGGGACTATCAAGAATTGCATCATGTTTTTGACAATATGTATTCTGCACCCACCCCCACCCCCTACCCAAACCAGTGCCTTTGATTTTATTCTTAGACTTGGAACCCAATTTCAGTAGAATGAAAGAGCTTGCTCCACTTTCTAGGATTATTGTTCTGATAATAATAAAAAGAATGGGTATACCAATGCAGGAAAAAATATCTTGCACAAATAACAAGGACTCATTTCTAATTGCATGTTATTTCTTTTCACCTCTACCCGCACCTATGACATGGACATCGCCTGGACATTTTGAATAGGAAAACCACGCAAGAAGACCACTCTCACCCTAGAGAACAGGAAATCATCCTTATCAACGTACGGTACATACTTGACTAACTCTCTTGGAAACTGTGAATGTTTTTCAGAAAAATATCCCTTTTAGCCTTTCGTCAACATATACATATCACACATCCGTACTCCTCCTCAGATTCTGGAGGCAGCGGTTGCCATTTTTGGGTGCTCCAGAGGTGACTGAGCTCCCACATTTTTTGATAAGTGCCTGCCACTGCTATTTGCAGAAATTGCCTGTCCCCTGCATCTAGGGTTTGGCTCTTTTAGAGCCATTGCTAGTTGTTTATTAAGCTACTCTGCTGATCCTTGTGTTTGCAGTTTTACCATGTTCTTCAAAATTGTTGAAATAGGATCGCAAAGCTTTTTTGTTTGTTTTGTCCCTTGCTTGATTGTTAACTCATTCATACTCATTATTCATAAACTGCTAGTTCTCAACCTTGGCTACTCCAAGGGAGCTTTAAGAAAATACATTGATGTCCAGGATAGGTACACTGGCCGCCAAGGAGAGGATCTGGGCTAGTACCACAGTATCCATGACAATCCCATATGACAAAAGTCAACACAGACACTGTACTCTAAATTTCAGGAACCCAAGGTCACTCCATTTCTGTGGCATTTAAGAGTCAATGTTTTTATTTTGCTTTTAATGAATTTTTGAAATTTTGAGATAGTTGTAGATTCACATATAGTTGCAAAAAAATAACACAGAGCGATCCATGTGCCCTTTACCCAGTTTCCCCCAATGGTAACATCTTGCAGTATATTACAACCAATATATTGCCATTGGTATAGTCAAGACACAATTAAGTACAGAACATCACCATGAGGATTCTTCATGTTGCTTCTTTGTAATACATCCACTTCCCTCTCTCCTCCCCTTGACTCCTGGAAACCACTAATCTATTCTCTATCACTTCAATTTTGTCACTTCAAGAATGTTACATAAATGGAATCATACACTATGCAACCTTTTGGGATGGGATGTTTCATGGAACATAATTCTCTGAAGGTTCACCCAAGCTGTTGGGTCTAACAATAGCTGGCTCCTTATTATTGCTGAGTAGTATTACACTTAACCCTTGAACAACATGGGTGTGAACTGTGCACTGTCCCTTATATGTGGGATTTTTTTTATATAGTACAGTACTGTAAATGATTTTCTTGACATTTTATCTAGTCTACTTTATTGTATGAATATAGTATATAATATATAAAACATACAAAATATGTGTAAGGATTCAGGTGAATAGTAGGATATTGGTGGTTAAGTTTTGGGGGAGTCAAAAGTTACATGCAGATTTTTGACTGTGTAGGGGGTTAGGGCCCTCAATCCCCATACTGTTATCAAGTCAACTATACATGATATGGACACACTGCAGATTAACTATTCACTCACTGAATGATATCCAGATTGTTTCCAATTTGGGGCTATAAAGAATAAAATTGCTATATATTTGTGCAACTTTTTGTGTGCACACCCTTTCCATTTCTCTGGAATAAATGCCTAGAGTACAATTGCTGAATTGGGTGGTAGGTACATGCTTAGTTTTTAAAGAAACTGCCAATTTGTTTCCCAGAGTGGCTACACCATTTTGCATTCCCACCAACAATGAACAAGGGATCCGGTTTCTCTACGTTCTCATCAGCAGTTACTGTTTTCATTTTTTTTTAATTTTAGACATTCTGATATATATATATATAAATATATATATTTATATATATATCTTATTGTGCTTTTTTATTTTATTATTTATTTATTTTTAAATATTTATTTATTTATTTATTTATTTATTTATTTATTTATTTATGATAGACATAGAGAGAAAGAGAGGCAGAGATTCAGGAGGAGGGAGAAGCAGTCTCCATGCTGGGAGCCCGACGCGGGACTCGATCCCAGGACTCCAGGATCGCGCCCTGGGCCAAAGGCAGGCACCAAATCGCTGAGCCACCCAGGGATCCCCCTTATTGTGCTTTTTTTAAAAAAAAGTTTACTCCTGGATACTTTTTTATTTTTTTATTTGAGGATAGTGAACATATAATGTTACATTAGTTTCAGGTGTATGACATGGTGATACAATGATATGCTCATCAGGGGTGTAGCTCCCAGCTGTCATCATACAATAGTATTATGATATCATTGACTATGTTCTTTCTGCTGTGCCTTTTATTCTTGTGACTCATTCATTCCATAACTGGAAGCATGTATCTTCCATTCCCCTTCACGTTGTGCCCATCCCCCATCCCCTATCTAGCAATCATTACTTTGTTCTCTGTATTTATAGGTCTGATTCTTTTTTTTTTATTCATTTGCTTTATTAGATTCCACATGCGCATGAAATCACATGGGATCTGTCTTTCACAGTCTGACTTATTTGACTTACCATAATACCCTCCAGATCCATCCATGCTGTTGCAAATGGCATCTCATCCTTTTTTGTGGCTGCATAATATTCCTGTCTTTTGTGTTTTATTTGCATTTCCCTAGTAACTAATGGTGTTGAACATCTTTTCATGTACTTGTTTACATCTTTATGTCTCCTTTGGCGAAATGCCTGCTTTCTAAATGGATTGTTTTTGTTTCTTACTGTTGAAATTTGAGAATTCTTTATATATTTCTATATTAGCCCTTTGCAGATATGTGGCTTGCAAATATTTCCTCTCAGTCTGTAGATCATCCTTTCATGTTCTTACCAGGGTCTTTTGTAGAACAAAAGTTTTTTATATTGATGAAGTCTAATTTATCAATTTTTTCTAATATGGATCATACTTTTCATATCAGGCTTAGAACTTTTTGCTTAGTGCTAGATCTCAAAGATTATTTTTCCTGTTTTCTCCTAAAAGCTTTTATAGTTTTACATTTAAGTCTGTGATTCATTTTAGGTTAATTATTTTTTAATAAGCTGTGAGGTTTAGATTGAGGTTCTTTCTTTCTTTTTTTTTGGCCTCTGAATGTCAATTGCTTCAGCACCATTTGTTGAAATGGCTTCTCCACTGAATTGTTTGTTGTTTTTGTATCTGTGTCAGAAATCAGTTAGGCATTTTTGTTCAGGTGTATTTCCAGATTCTCTACTCTGTTCCATTGATCTGTGTAGCTATCTACCACCCATACAACATGGTCTTTATCATTATAGCTGTTAATCTTGAAATCAGACTGATTCTTCTTCATTCCTCTTTTTAGAAATTTTGTTAATTATTCTAGTTCTTTCGGCTTTCCATACAAATTTTAGAGTTATCTTGTCTATATCTACAAAAAAAAATCTTGCTGAAACTTTTATTGAAATTATGTTAAACTTTGTTAAGGATTGGATTATATCTCCCAAAAATAGATATTAAAGTTCTAATTACGGTACATATCTATGAATGTTACCTTATGTAGAAATAGGATCTTTGTAGGTATAATCAAATTTAAGTCATGAAAGTGAGCTCTTAATCCACTATGACTAGTGTCCTTAAGAGAAGAGACAGAGGTGCAGGGAGTATGCCATGTGACAAGAGGCAGAGATTGGAGAGAGGCACCTATAAGCCAAGCAACACTGATGATTGCTGGCAACACAAGAAGCTAACAGAAAGGCATGAAAGAGATTCTTTCCTGGAGACTTAGAAGGGATCATGGCCCTGCTGACAGCTTAATTTTGGACTTCTAGCTTCCAGAACTGTGAGAAAATATTCCTATTGTTTTAAGCCACAAAGCTGTTTGTGGTACTTTGATACAGCCGCCCTAGGAAACTAATTCCAACCTGTACACGAATTTGGGGAGAATTGTCATCTTTACTATATTAACTCTCCCAATCCATGTCTTTCCATTCCCATTTGGATCTTCTTTGATTTTGTTTATCAGCTGTGCGTAGTTTTCAGCATGCATGTCCCTGTACAGGTGTTGTTAGATTTACACCTAAAAGTTTCTTTCCTATTTTTTTTTCTGGCATTGTATTTTTAATTTTAATGTCCTTGGGTTCATTGCTAGTATATAGAAATACAACTGATTGTTGTACTTTTATCTTATGTACTGTGATCTTGCTGAGCTCACTTACTAATTCCAGGAATTTGGAGTTTGATTCTTTGGGGTTTTTTAGATCCCTCTGGATTTTCCATGTAGACCATCATGTCATCTGCAAATAGAGACAATTTTATTTCTTCCTTTATGATATGTACCCCTCTTATTTCCTATCCTTGCCTTGCGGCAGTGGGTAGAACATTCTATGTTAAATAAGAGTAGTAGGAACATACATCATTGCCTTGTCCATAGTCTTAAGAGGATTTAGGTTTTCACCATTAAGTAAAATGTTAGCTGTAGGATATTTATAGATATAGATACCCTATCAAGTTGAGGAAATCCTCTCTATTCCAATTCTCTTTTTATAATAAATGAGCATTGAATTTTGCCAAATGCCTTTTCTGAATCTACCAATACACATAGTAACATGCAAATACCATCTCCACTCCTCAGAAAGTTCACCACTCTCATAGTCTCTTTCATTCATTCAACAAATATTTATTGAGTGCCCTGTGGATTCAACAGTAAATAAAAGACAGTCTCTGCCCTCAAGGAGCTTACCATCTAGTGAGAAAACAGACAAGGGATTAGTCAGTTACAATATAATAAAATGCCATTGGAAGGATAGGCAGAGTGCCACAGGCATGCAAAGGAGGGACCCTTAACCCAAATGACAGGTGAGGGAGTAGGAGACAAAGAGCAGGATCAGTGAACACTCCAGAACAGGTGGCGTCCAAGCTGAGTCTGGTGAGAAGACGAGTAATAAAGGAGGACAAGCTCTGGGAGAGTAGGGGCCTTCTGTCATAAAGATGGCAGAGCTTGGCTCTGTTCAAAATGGCTGGGCCACAGGGTGTAAGTGAGAGGCTCAAGGGGTGAATAGTTATTGTATCATGAGCAGGAAAGCAGTGGTGCTGTCCTAAGGAGACTGTGGTTTGTCCCAAGGGTCCTGGGGAGCCAATAGGGTTTTAATCAAGAGTATAACAGAGACTCACTCAGATTTTCATTTTAGAAAATTGGATGTGGGAGTAATTTAAAGAATGAAATGGAGGGAGACAAATCTAGAGGTAAGAGGGGCCAGTTAGGAGGAGCCTGTTGTCACAGTTCAGGGAAGAGATAATGAACTGCCCCAACCACAGAGTGACAATGGGAATGAAGAAGGAGAGGCATCTCAGGGAAGTGGCATTGACAGGCTTTGAAAGACTCGCATAAAGATTGGGGGAAATGTGAGGAAAAGAGTGGTCAAAAATAACTCCTACATATCATCAAAGTTAACTCCCAAATTTGTGTGGCAACTGGGTGTAGAGTGTTGGCATTCAATAATATTGGGAACACAGCAAAGGGGAGCAGGCTTGAAGAGGAAGATAAGGAGTGTCATTTTAGATTGTTTTAGTTTTAGCCCCTTGTAGGATAGCCAAGTAGACACTGATGTCCAGTTGGAGGTTGGACAATGAAGTCTAGAACTCAAGAGAAAGATAGATGTGTGGGAGCCATTAGTATATTAACAGTGATAGAATCCATGAAAGAGGATGAAATAACCCCAAAAGAGTGGGTACAGTGGAGGGGAAGAAGGCTGGGGAACCACAAACATTTATGTTGAAAAGAAAACCAAAAAGGTAACAAGAATTTCAGAGAGGTGGGAGAAAATTGATTAGAAATTGATACCACTGGATCAAGAGAAGAAATGCTTTCTCAGGGAATGCTTCCTAAATACTCATTTACTTCTATGGCTCTTTCTCCATGTTCCCACACCTTATTTCCATAGATTTAAAGGGCAGCTCCATACAGGTATCTTGTCCCCTTAAACTCAACATGAATAAAGCAAATATTAATTTTTTTCTTATCTCATCCTTCAACTGTTTTCCATCTTGTTAGGATTACTTCCATTATTCCAGGCTCACAGATTACAAATGTTGGAGTTATCTTTGTCTCTTCTCTTTGGGTTCCAGTAGCTCTTTCTACTTTTGGTTCCTATGATTTCATTCTTTCATCTATCTCTAGATTCTCCTCCCATCCCCAATCCATTTACTCACTTTTCCCTTCATCATGACCCTCTACTTGAATGTGTTAATTACTTATCACACCAAAAGCCACCTAACTCTCCCTAGTCCCCGCTTCTTTAATTTTCCAATCATTTTCAATTTATCTTTTTAAACTGATTTTTCCAGTCACTATGCAAACCACATAATTATTCTTTAAGAATGTACCTCATTCCGCATCCCTCCAACCAACATTTCCTCAGCCTGAACAGAGGATATTTTAAGAAGTAAAATCTGCTCTTCAGAAGACAAATATTGTATTACTCTGGAACAGGCTTTGTTTTGAGCACTAGAGTAACATGTTTAGTTTATTTGACTGCATTAACAGGGGCAAAACAGATGCAGCAATGTAGGCTGTCATGTGTTTCTTTAAAAAGATTTTTTATAAATGCACTTCAAATAATTGGTACCATATGCTTGACCCTTCCTTGTGGTCTCACTTGTTTGCAAATGTCACCCTTGTCCAGATGGAATCTGATTTTTTTTTTTTTTTTGCATATGTGTGGAATCCATTGACTCCTGCAAATGGCAGTTCCCTAAAAGGCTAAAAAGGCTATTGAAAAGAACTGTTCTAGTTAGGTTCCAAAGGCAGTTTAGAAATGAAGGAAATCTGTTGACTGAAAATGGTTCAGAAATCAGACATTTTCTTTCTTTTACAGCCACACTGACAGTATCAGTTCAGAAGACAGTTTGGAATTATTTTTAGACGAGGATATGGACTATGATCTGGTAACCAGATTATCTTTTTTGATTTAAATATTGTTTGGTGAAAAGTAAAAGTGCTCATTTTTTTTTCTTTTAAAATTAAAATTTCCTATTCTAAATAATCCACAACTTTCCAGAAGAAATTATAATTTTGATGCTGTTTCCCAGTTGCATCTATAGTTCATCTTTGACATCATTTTATGAAAAAATATTTATAAGGAGGTTTAGGAGATAAATATGTTATCTACAATCATTTTGTAAAAATAGTCACTTTCTGATTGCTTCTCATTTTACTGGAGCTCAAGATATACTGTGTAGCTGTACTGTAAGATAAACCAGTCTTCAACAAAACAGCCCTTTATTTTACAAGACTGACTTTGAGCTAACCCCATCCTGAATACAACCACAGAAACTCACAAGGAACAAAAAACATTTAAAAACACCATCCATTATTATATATAACACATCTTATACAAGTGATCTTTTTAAAATTGTGGTAAAAAACATAACAGAATTTATCATCCTCACCACTTTCAAATTTAAGTGTACAGTATAATGTTAACTAAATGCACATTGTCGTAAACAGATCTCTAGAACTTTATCATCTTGCAAAATGGAAACCTGTACCCACTGAACTCCCCTTTTCTCCTTCCCCTGCAGCCAGCCCTGGCAACCACAGTTCCTTTCTAAGAGTTTGATTATTTTAGATACCTCATAAAAGTGGAATTATACATTTTTTTCTCTCTGTAACTTGGCTTATTTCACAGAGCCTAGTGTCCTCCAGGTTCACTCATGTGGTAGTGTGTGCAGGGATTTCCTTCTTTTTTTTTTTTTTTTTGATTTCCTTCTTTTTTAAGGCTGAATAATATCCTGTTCTATGAATATACCACATTTTCTTTATCCATTCATCCCTCAGTGGACCTTTAGGTTGCTTCCACCTCTTGACTAGAGTAAATATGATGAGCATGGTGTGCAAATACTCAAGTCATCTTTTTAAAAATTAAATTTACTTAAAGTAATACATATATTTATTTTTTGGAAAATATAAAATAAAATGGGGGAGGAAATGACCTTCGCTTAGCCTCCTTTTTTTCTTCTCTTCCCTCTACTGCCTTTCCCCAGTACCTGCTTTCCCTTTTTCCTGCCTTGGGCTTCTCTTCTGCTCCATCTCTTCTGTTTTCCTCACCTTCCTTTTTCTTTTCTATAATACCTTTCATCTCCCCCGACACCCTAAATGTCTTCTTGCTGAAGGCCAGTTCTCACACAGAAATAGGCTCCTCTGCCATTCTCTGCCCATGCCTCCATCATAATCAGAATGGTATTCATTTTCTCCACTGTATTTCTCTAGATAAGTCATAGGTGCATAAATAGCATATTTTTAAATGAATTATATTCATTACTGATTGATTAGGAGCCAGAGCTTTATTTCAAAGAACCAGAAGAGTTACTTCAAGTCCTCACAGAGCTGGAAGAGCAGAATCTAACTTTGGTACAATATTCCCAAGATGTAGATGAAAATCTTGAAGATGTAAATAAAAGAGAAAAACTTATACAGGATAAAATGTAAGTTATTAAAGATAACAAAACAATAGATTTATTCTATTAAGCAGTCTCTAACCAGCGACAGAATCCAGCTGATTCCTATAGTGACCCTTCCTCATGGTCTCTCTGGATTTAGGGTGGGATTTTTATTAATAATCATTTATATTGTAGAGTTTAAAATGTAGAAGTTTGATTTACACAGAGTAGACTGGCTTTACTTTTAGTCTCTACTTCCTTTCACTTGTCAAAACATTTTCCTAGCTAGCAATAATAAAAAGCAGTTTGAAAGATTATAAAGAATTAAAATGTACTGCCTTGATTTTTTTCAACTGAAGTAGAGTTGACACACGTTACATTAGTTGCAGGTATACAACATAGTGATTCCACAACTTACTAAGTTTTGTTTGGTGTACTTTTCACTCTACCATCTAGCTAATTAAATCAGGTTCTGGATGATTAGGCTAAATCATTTTTCTTGGCAGTAACTCTCAGCAAAGCTTACGTGACTTAAATATTATATCATTTCATAATGTACATATGTAGATATATCAGGGCTCTCATAAAAGGGATTTTTTTTTTAATTTTTTAAGGTATTTATTTATTTATGATAGTCACAGAGAGAGAGAGAGAGGCAGAGACACAGGCAGAGGGAGAAGCAGGCTCCATGCACTGGGAGCCCGACGTGGGATTCGATCCCGGGTCTCCAGGATCGCGCCCTGGGCCAAAGGCAGGCGCCAAACCGCTGCGCCACCCAGGGATCCCATAAAAGGGATTTCTGTCACAGGAAGGAGGCTGAATTTGATGAAAATTCCTTCTGTAAAATTTTATATAATTGGAAGTAATATTGGAAGCTACTGGAAAATAGCTTCAAACTGCAGAGAATAAATCTGTTTATCTTCCATTATAAAAATGTGTAAAGCTTTTTTCGGAAGAGTTTTCTGGGCCTGAAGATTGCAATCTTTTCAAACAGTAGGTCAAACTATACTGGACTTTGGAACAAATTAACTTTCTGAAAAGTGAAGACCCTACAAATCATGATCTCACAGCTACCTGTTACTACTAATGTATCCTTTTCATCCTTGTCTTCTGTCTCTCAATCCTTAGAGCGTATGGTGCCCCACCCTGACAGTATGAGTCTTAGGAACGAGGTGGGTATGGCTGGGCAGGAAAAGGGTATCTATGTTAGGACAGAATCTATTTCCAGATCACACCACAACTTGGCTTCCTGACACATCAATTCTGCTGCTATTTAGGAGTTTCAAGGGAATCACAGGAAGAAAATGCTTCCTGGAGGAAGTTAAAAGCAGTACATGTACAGACATTTACTCTTCTCATTTTACCTGAAAAGTTGCATGTACTTTGACAATTTCTTAAAATATACTCGTATTTGGCTTGCTAGACATAGAATGTTGACACATGATATGGAAAGTGTTAAAACTACTGACTGATGGCTTATTTCTAAACCACAAATTGCAGACAAGGGTCTCTTTCTTCTTTTGCAATAGAAATAGCAATATAGAGTTTCTTCTGGAGCACAAGGAAATGCTTAAGGCTAGCTGTGTGAGAGAAGAGGAAAAAGCAGCAGAATTGGAATTAAGGTCCAAGCTATTTAGTTTTGGAGAATTTAAATCAGATGCTCAGGTAATCCTTCTTTGCCTATGGTAATTTTATTTTGGCTTCTGTTAATAATAATGTGCATTGCCTGTCCACTAAGCATTGGAATGGGGAGTTAAGGCATACCACAAATCCTGGGTTGATGACAGAGGCAGAAAACCAGGTTGGAATTATCCTGTCAGTATGTAAGTCAATTTACATACAGAAAGCATTCAAATTGGCAATGAGGTTCTTTTTAAAATGTTGCTCTAATTATTACAAAGTATGATGCTGAGATTTTTCCCCTTATAAATATATTTCTTTTGTCAGAGTGTATATACATGATATAGTTCATTGCCTATGATCATTTTAGTAGTAATTTGAAGGCAAATAATTAACGGGAAGCACTGAATCAAAACTGAATGGAATATCTGCCTAGAACTGAGCCTCTAGTAGATTCTGGCCTCTCTTGCACAGATAGATCCATTATGGGAGCCCCTGTGACAAACGTTAATGTACTATGCATTTACCTGAACATCTCTCCCAGCAAGGTACAAACCCCTCCAGGGCAGGGATTGTATGACCCTTCCTAGTTAGGTATGTTAAGTGTCCCTATAAAGTAGGTGCTCAATAAATGTTTGTTGAATGAATGATTCGTTCTAGACCCACAACAAACTCCAGCCAGCATGGATTTCCTTATAAAAAAACCTCAAATGAAATAAAAATTCAAATTTCATATGTGAGGCCATTTATGGTTATGAAATGGATTTTCAGAGGTAGATTTGGGGGAACTCAATCAGAAGATTGTCCTCCCTAAACATAGGATGAGCAGAGTTACAAAAGCAAGCTATTCATGGCTCGTTTACACACATTTCCTAGGGTGGTTTTGTACCTGGAGTTAGGAGGGAATGGGATCACGCACAGCTAGAGCAAGACGTGGGATGACAGCCACCTTTCAGTTCTTCAATGTTGGCTTTTTTAAAGCCGTATGTGTGGTAAAACATACTTGACAAAATTTACCATTTTAAGTGTACAATTCAGTGTGATTAAGTATATTTGCAGTATTGGGTAACCATCACCACCATCTATTCATAGAATTTTTCATCAAATAGAAACTCTGTGCTCATTAAACAAGAATTCTCTCTTCCTTCATCTTCCTGGCCTCTGGTAACTTATTCTGCTTCTTGTCTATAAATTTGCCTATTTTTAGGCACCTCACATTAACGGAATCATACAATAGTTGTCCTTTTGCATTTAGCATAATGTTTTCAAGTTTCATCCATGTTATAGCATGTGTCAGAACTGAATTTCTTTTATGGCTGAAGAATATTCTATTGTATTTGTATTCCACATTCTGTTTATCCATTCATCTGTGGATGAACATTTGGGTTGCTTCCACTCTTCAATTGTTTTCAATAATTCTGAAGCTGATCGGCATAAAAAATGTCAGATAAGTATCAGCGGTATTTCACCCTCCCCAACCAAACCCCTTCATCCAAGTTTCAGACAGCTCTACAAACAGTTAACGTTTTCAATACTCTTAAATTCTGAGGCAACCGGATCCCTAAGCAGAATAGGTAGTAGAATTGATCTGAAAATTACTTTTTAAAAGATAAATTTTGGTCACAGGTATAATTTTGGTATTCAAGAATTACACGCTCTGGGAAAATAGGCCTAATAATTCATAGTGTCTCCTAGAGATGGGAAATGCTCCCAAGGGAAAGAGGGAACAGAGCAGGGAAATGATAGGGGAAAAGTATTTTTAGAATCACTCCTAGGGGATCCCTGGGTGGCTCAGCGGTTCAGCACCGCCTTCAGCCCGGGGCGTGATCCTGGAGACCCTGGATCAAGTCCCACGTCGGGCTCCCTGCATGGAGCCTGCTTCTCCCTCTGCCTGTGTCTCTGCCTCTCTCTCTCTCATGAATAAATAAATAAAATCTTAAAAAAAAAAAAAAAAAAAGGAATCACTCCTATTCTTTCAGGTCCCCAAATGGACAAAACATAATCCTTCATTAGTAAACAGCTTATAATCTAACTTTGATACTCATAAATGATCATAGTTACTCTGGATTTATAACTATAAAATCAAAGTTTTATTCTTGCTAAACTTCTACACTACTTACTACTCCCTAAATGCATTTTTGATTCAGTATTTTACTTTTTAAAATAAAATTTTAAATTCAAGTATAATATTGGAAAATGCACAAATTCTATAAATATCTCTTAAGAACTTTACTCAAAGTGAACACACCCATGTTTAGGGAACAGACCATTATAACTCCCTGCAGAAGCTTCCCTCAGGCTCTCTTTCCAGTCTCTACCATCTGTCAAAGGCGACTGCAATCCTTTTTTTTTTTTTTTTTTTTTTTTTGAAGCGACTGCAATCCTGACTTATCAACTAGCTTTCATGTTTTGAACTTTATATAAGTGGAATCATGTAGTATGTCTAGCTTATCTGGCTTCTTTTTCTCAAAATTATGTTTGAGATTCATTCACATTGTTTTGTGTAGCTGTTATCTGTTCATTTTCATTGAACATGAAATGGAATGTAAGCTACTGAACAATCTGAAGGATGTATTCATCTCTTTTATTCTTTCAAACAGGGAGCTGATCTAGTTCAATTGGGAGTTATTTGCAGTCAGCACACAGCAGAATGTGACATGGATTAGAATTAGAGAATCCTTAAGAAAGAAAAACTTTAAATGGCATCTATACATCTCCCACTCTCTTATCCAATTTTGATAGAATTATTACTCCTACACATCACCCTGGTCAGGTCACGTCCTATTCACTGTTGGAAGGCATCCAAAGCCTTTATCCCAGTTTTGGTCTTCCACAACTCTGGCCCACTCTACCTCTGGGGAGCAGCAGGAACTCCTCCCAACTCTTGCAGCCTCCCAGGCAGCTCCTCCTCTGAGGGACTCTGGACTGGGTCTGCCATCTGGTGGCAGCTCCGGGGATTGGACACCTCACTTCTAGGTCATCAGAAGGCCTGTACCTTGAGCTTCCTTTTTCCTTTGCGTTTTTGCTCTGCTGGGCCAGGCCCTCATCTTTCTCATATATGAGTATATATTCCTTAACCTCATTTCCTAAGCCTATTTCTTATGCTGTCCTTACCTTGTTATCTTAAGAAAACATCTCTCCTTGTCTTTTCCTTTTCTGTTTCACAGGGAGAACTTAAAAAAAAGAAAAAAAAAAAAAAAAAGAAAAAGGCATTCTAGAAAAAAGAAGACATCCTGAAAGGCCACTATCCATCCACCTCTAACAGTCTTATGGTTCAAGAGCTCACCATCGGAAATTTTCATCAACTCTAACCATTCTCATATTAAAGTTGCTTTTTTCTCAGAACCACTGTTCATATTTTTAAAATTAGGACTCCCACTGCAACAAAATTGTTTTCACATACCCAATATACACTTCTTGATGAGTGGGCTGCTTTTATTTTCCCTTATATATCCCTGTATTCCTAAAGTTCTCTAAAATGAATGCACTAATATAAGTAGGAAACAATGTTATTTAGAAAGGGAGAACAAAAAAGAGCTTTACAGCAAATAGGCCTTTCTGCATTTTTCTTTTACTTTTTCCTTTAATATTAGTTTGTGCTTTTCCAAGTTTTCTAAAAGGTGCATTTTTTTTAAGTTTTGGGTTTCAATTCCAGTGAGCATACAGTTGTATCAGGTGGAGGTGTGAAAAACAGCATGTTTTTAATATAAACAGGAAAATACAGTAAGTGTCAGGGAAGAAAGGGTGCTTAGAGGTAAACAGGACCATCAGAAAAGTGGTTAAACCAGGAGGTGAGAGACACAAGCTATCTGAAGCAAACTATTGGTAAGAGACCTGGACTTGTAATTAAGTGCTGGTGGCTCTGTAAGGAATCTGTGATTGCAAGAGGGTTTTCCCATGGCTCCTGAAGCCCTATCTGTCTTGAGTTTAACTTGTCCTTGGCTTCACGATGATTTTCATCTTTTTTTTTTTTTTTTTTTTGAAAATGGAAGCCTGCTTTTATTGATGCACACATTGACGGACTTGCGATTGGAAGGGGTGGTGACGTTAACATGACTCTGGTGGTTAACGCAACGGAAACATGAGGGCAGGAGATGGCTTTGCAGGGACATGATGCCTTCATAAGTTAGGGAAACGGACTGCTAGCTGGCTGCCCTTTCATTTCATGTTCTTCACAAACTCCTCTTCCTTTTTGATGGAGGCCTTCAGCTCGGGGATGGCTTCTGCTATCATCTTCTCTTCAAAAGGGGAGATCTTGCCAATGCCTAGATTCTTCTCGATGCCCTTTTTCCCCAGCAGTAATGGTGTGGATAAATAGGCACAGTCTGCTTCCTGGGATTTAACAAAGGAACATTCGACAACTCCTTCCTTCCCATTCATTGCATCCACAAGGGAGAAGACAAACCGAGCTCCAGCGTATGCCATGGACAGGGTGGCAGAGCCTGCTCCAGCTTTGGCCTTCACCACCTCCGTGCCGGCCTCCTGAATCCGCCCAGTGATGGCTGTCAGCTGGTCCTGGGGAAGGTCCACCTTGGGAGTGCACTGAGAGATCAGGGGGATGATGGTCTTCCCGGCATGACCGCCAATGACAGGAACATTGACTCGTGCGGGATCCAAACCCTTTAGTTCTGCAATGAAAGTGTTGGCCCTGACAATGTCCAGGGTCGTCACCCCGAAGATTTTATTGGGGTCGTAAGCTCCGTGTTTCTTGAAAACCTCCGTTGCAATTGGGATGGTGGAGTTGACCGGATTTGAAATGATGCAGATCATGGCCTCGGGGCAATGCTGGGCGCAGGCAGCAGTCAGGGTGGCCACAATTGAGGCATTGATGTTGAACAGGTCATCCCGTGTCATGCCTGGTTTTCTTGGGACTCCAGCTGGAATAACCACCACATCGCAGCCTTTGAGGCAATCCGGCAGCTGCTCAGGTCCGAGGTAGCCTTTCACGGTTGCTCAGATCTGCGGCCACTCCGGGTGTATGAGCAATATCGTAGAGGGTCAGGCGGCTCACTAAGGGGCTGTTCTTGAGAAGCAGCGCAAGGGGCTGCCCAATTCCTCCGGAAGCCCCAAGCACAGCTACTTTAGCATTGTTCTGGGCCGAGGTGCTGAAGCTGCGGCGGAGAGCGGCGCCGGCAGGGCGGGCGAGGGCGGAGAGCATGGTTGGTTGGAGCGGGCAGGGAGCCGAAGAGCAGGCGCAGGAGCTGGCGGCTGGCAGGTGACACCCGATTTTCATCTTCTTGAGCAGAAGCAGGAATGGGGGCAGGCTGCTACCTGGAGAACGATTTACTTTGCCCATCAGTTTATTGAGATCCTCTTAACTGCGAATGCCGGGTACACGGTGGAGAAAGAGCCTGAGAGTTACATGGTCCCGAAACACATTACCTACAAGCTCGAACATATCTACCAACAGTTAAGACGGCGCAGTGGCCAGGTACAGGGATCATCAGCAAGGTTTGGCCCAAGCCTCTACTTAGACCAGAATATGGCAACAGCTTCCAGTTGCAAGAGTGAAAATTAAACTCCTCAAAAGGCTTTGTAGGCCAGCCTGGCAATCTGTTTGCTTGTAACTTTTTTTCCTCTCAAAATGCACTCAGCCATTTATTCAGCAAACATTTATTAAGTGCATAGTTATGTGCAAGGTGCTGCTTTAGATAGAAGTATAAACATAACTCCTGCCCTCCAGGTGCTAAAGTCTAGAAGGGGAGATAAGGCATGTATGTATGCAAATAGCTTTCATGTAGGGTGACTGTAGTTTCAACAATGAAGAGTAGTTAAGTGAAAAAAAAAAAAGAAACGGAGCTCACATGCCATGTTGCAAAGAGATGCACTGAAGTGGCAAAAAAAAAAAAGGATTTAAAATATATGTATTTATTGCTTTTACCTGAATGTTCAGGGAATCAGATACACAAAACACTCAAGCGTAAGGATATTGTCATATTAAAATTGCCTTTTTATACCTAGACTGAAATATTTTTTAAAGAAAAAAAAAAGGTGTTACTATAGTAATAATCTAAAATTATATCACTGCTGCATTTTCTCACCATTCTATTTTTTTTTTCATTATTTATTTACTTGAGAGAGAGAGAGAGAGAGAGAGAGGACGAGCTGGGGGTGGGGCAGAGGGAGGAGGAGGACAAGTAGACTCCCTGCTGAGCACAGAGCCCATCCTGTGGTGCTTGGGCTGGGGCTTGATCCCAGACTCTGAGATCAGGACCTGAGCCAAAGTCAGGTGCTTAACTGACTGAGCCACCCAGGCATCCCTAAAGTTTTTTCGTTAAAAAGAAATATGTAGTAGCACATAAGAGCCTTTTCATTAAAATACAGTAAAATAGAATTTTACATTTATTGAAAGAACAAAGAAATAGTCATGAGATGTTTTGTTTTCTGTTCCCCTTTTCTTTTCAATCTCAGGAAAAACTGATAGACTCTCTTAGTAAAAAGATTAATCAAGTATACAAAGTCTGCACTGGAGATGCTGATGTCGGCAGCCTCAACCCAGTTCAAAAGCTGGTAAAAGTAGAGTCTCGCCTGGTGGAATTGAGCGATCTCATTGAATCCATTCCCAAAGAAAATGTGGAGGCAATTGAGAGGATAAAACAGAAAGAACGACGGCAAAAGTATAGTCAATGTCTTATGATGGAGGTGTAGTGAATGACTTAATGAGATGAGAAAATATTTTCACTGAGCAAGCCATTACATGGCAAGGATCTCAAGAAAGATGCTGTATATCCAAACCCAGCCCTGCCCTTCTAGAGCTATTATTTCATGTGGGAGACATATTAATCAAATATTCTTATGAGATAATGTGTCATTACCAAGTAATGAGCACTGTGAAGGAAAGAGTTCACCAGAGCAACTGATCTAGTTTGAGATGGGTAAAGGAGTTAAGTCTGAAAAAAATGGATTTTCAGGATGAATATTCACAACTTATTATTTTTGAAGAGCTATCTTGTGGAAGGGGAATTGCAGTTATAGTAGAGGTCCCAAGGCATAGAATTAGGAGCTGTTCACTGCAAGGAGACTATACATGAAGGAATTGTTTGAAAGAGCCATGCAATGAAGGTTTTTCTCAGTGCATAACTGGCAACACTTACACACACAGCATCTACACATTAACTCACTCATTCCTCAAGACAACTTCATGAGGATTATCATCCTTGGAACAGCTCTCTGTCCCCACCTCGACACCCATCTCCACATCCTTACCTAACTTGCCTTTCAAGGAGAATGTACTGATTTACAAACTTCCATAGTGAATTAAATAAAGATAACTACCTTTGGGGCAATGATTATAAATATATGATCCCTAGAATAATGTGGCACGTAGACAATGCTTATAGGTGCAATACTGTTCGTGTCCTAACAACAACAAAAAAAGTTAAGAGGCAGACTAACACTATGGCTGACCTGCTTGGCTTCAATGCAGGTTCTGCCCATTTACAACTTCTGTGACCTTAGGTACAGCACATAATCTCTCCTATGTCTCAGTTATCTGTAAAATGGGCAGTAATAATGGTACTTATCTCATAGGGTTTGTGCATGGCACATAGTGAGTATTCAAATATTAGGTACTAATGTTAGATATTTTGTTATAACTTACCAGTGTACGGGGAGTATTGTTTCCCCCATTTAAAAACAAAGTACAGAATACATTAAGGTGATCCTGATAGGATTTCATTTAATATAAAGGAAAAAATTTTTTAATTATAAAAAAATTACTCCCATAAGATGACCCATGACAGATTACATTAACTTGCATCTTATTCTATGGTAGGAAATATATGCTCATTGAATTGTAAATACAACTTATTTTCAGTAGTGATAAATGAATCTATTTCTAGTTGTTTACCATTATCAAAAAGAGAATTTTGTTTTTTCCTATGGTGTAGAGGTACATTAACAACTCATTTTGCATAAAAAATATTCAGTAAATGTTACTTATAACTGTGTAAGTCCATAAAATAGCTATGACTTCGTGAGGGACTATTCTGCACCAGGCATTGGCCAGACAGTTGACATAGGTCATCTAATTTAATTTTATCCTCACAACAACCCTAAAGAGAAAAAGACAAATAGCAGTTCTTGGTCTTAATTTCAGGAGACCATTCAAAAAGATTAACTGGAAAAGTACACTTTTGTGGCAATTCACTGAACTATATACACTGTGGTTTATGCACTTTTCTGTACCTTATACTTTAGTAAAAGGCTAAAGCAGGGGCTGGGTGTTAATTCGAGAGGCCTTGTACACATTAACTGCAAAGTGCTAAAATGTAAGTGGAGTGACAAGAAGGCTTTGCTGAGATGCTTGTTTTAGACCAAGATATGGGTAGATTTTACTCCTTCCAAAATGGTGACTAGCAATTTTCTCCAATTTTAACACAAATGGGACCTGTTGTTGAGATTTCACCTGAATGCTAAAAAACACAATATGGGTGAAGTGAAGGTGAAGTATTATTTTAACTTTGAGAGCTTATAATATTTCATTTATTACTAAAAAATAATGTAGGTCTTTGTTTACTTTCTGTGATTTATAGTTAAAAGAATGTTTTCCGGGATCCCTGGGTGGCGCAGCGGTTTGGCGCCTGCCTTTGGCCCAGGGCGTGATCCTGGAGACCCGGGATCGAATCCCACGTCGGGCTCCCGGTACATGGGAGCCTGCTTCTCCCTCTGCCTGTGTCTCTGCCTCTCTCTCTCTATCTGTGTTTGACTATCATAAATAAATAAAAATTAAAAAAAAATAAAAGAATGTTTTCCTTTTTTGACAGGTTACGTGAAGAGAAAATGAAAGAAAAACAAAAACACCAAGAGGAAAGGCTAAAAGCTGCTCTAGAAAGAGCAGTAGCACAACCAAAGAAAAAGGTTTGTGTTTTGTTATCAACAGGCCCAACTATGTCAGGATGTGAGCACTTCTGTGGCATAAAAGCAAAATACCAAAATCATGTAATATATCCAGCTTTGATTGATCGCTGATTCCTTGTTACTTGGGAGATAATTCAAATTTCTAGGTCTACAGTTCTCCATTAGACCCACTTTTTAGTAAAAGAAACTTTTCCCCTCTCCTTTTTCTTTAGCTCCAGGTTCATGAAACTGATAATTTTTGCTTTAATTTTTTTGAATAGGTAATAACAAGCATATATCTCAAAGTTCAAAAGATACAACAGTATTTAGTGAAAAGTAAGTTATCCTCAGTTCCCCTCCCTTGATACAACCTCCTAAAAGTTTCATCTGGATCCTTCTGGAAGTATTCTATGTATTTATATATACATTCTCCTTCTTACATGAGCCTTGCTACTTTCAATCAGGCAATGGAGACAGCAAACCCAGAGAACTGTGTATGATTGGAAAGGTCTTCTAATCCTCACATTGTAAAAAATAAGATTAATAGTTGGCATTAAACTGATTTACTCAGAGTCGCTTAGATTTAGCAGCAGGTTCAAGGACCAGAAGTCAAGGTTCTTTATATTCCAAGATTAACTGTCCAATAAGAAGTCTGGGATTGGGCAGTCACTAAGTATATGTGGTTCTTGACTTCCCACTGGGTATGGAGGACATTGTGTTTCTATATACACTACTCTCCTTCCTCTGAAGGGAAGGTTAGGGTCTGAAATAGATTTGGGGAAGCCAATTTCACGGTTATCTGCAAAGCTACTATGGACATTGATTCTTACCATATTAATAGCTAACCTACAGTGAATACTTATTGTGTGCTTCACAACCAGCCTTTTGAGGTAAGTACTTGAAAAAGTTTCTGAAATGTGTTAACTATTAATATGTATGTCAAAAAGTGTTATCTTAATTTGACTTAAATAAGCACTTCAACTTATAAAGAGTCTGACTTCTCTAGGGCAGCTCTTCTTATAAAGACCTGCCCTCTTTCTTCCAAAGGAGTATTACCCTTCCATGTATACAAACTACTATTCACTAAGCTCACCAAACTGAAATGATTATTTTTAATATATCCATCACCTTTCCTTCTAGACTGTGAGTTTTTACGAACTTTGTGTCCCTAAGGTCTGGCACACAGTGGATATTCAATAAATGCTTATTAAATTAGCAGACTAAAAATGAGAGTGAAAACTAAAATGGGAAGATGGATGAAAAAAAATGCCAATTTGATCAGTTGACAATGTACGAAGCCTCTGACAGAAGTTCTTATCCAGTCAGGGCACTTCATTACTGGCAATTTTCTCAGGCAGTATTAATGACAAAGATTACCAAAAGATTGTTGACAGAGAAAAATAAATCTGACATTAAATCTGACATTAAGAAAGGAATTCAGGGATTCCAGTCCCTAAGACCATTTTTGTTGATAAAATGATGGAGAAGACTGCTATTCTTAGTTCCCATGGGCCAGGAATGTCAAATTCTGTAATGCAGGGTACAGTCTCACATGATAGGACCCCTTTTGAAACACAGTGGAGATGTTCCATCAATCTCATTTTCAACAGAAAAATATACTCATCTGTTTCATTTACTAAACAAATTCAGATATAGAAGCAAAACCAAAGTAAATACATGAAGAAGGAAGGAAAAGACTAAAAGAGAGAAATAATGAATAGTATAATATACTTGAGTATATGCCCCACAGAATGAAAAGATATGAATTAAGGGATTTCCCTAAGCCTTTCCTGGTGGGAACACATCTAAGAGCCAACAGGATTACTAGTGTTTAAGAAGAGGTACATGGTTTTTCAAGTTTTTATCTAACAGAATTTCTAAATGCCAGTCAACTGGTGTTCAGCAGAGAAAAGTGATCTCTTCTAACCAATGGAGGAAAAACTTGCTATGGCACTGAGAAATGAAATGTTGGCCTTAAACATGGTGCTTTTCCAGGCCAACTATATCTGAAACACAGGCTTTTTGATGATTACCTAAATCTCCCAACTTTCCCATAAAACCTAACTGCTCTGTCTCCTGCAAACTGTGGTGCTCTATTTGTTAATTTTTGCCTAGCAAGTCGCACACCCATTAGGTTATCAATCCCTTTGTAACGGTAATTATTTACTATTTTAAGCCAGGTTATTCCTTGGAAAAATCAAGTTGTTATTATTTTACTTACAATTCCATTGAAAATAGTATGCTAAAAATATTAAGTATTTTTCTTTTATTTCAGCTGGGAAGACAACTTGTCTATCGCTCAAAACCTCCATCTGGTAACAAACATGAACTACTTTTAGTCAAGGATACAAGAACAAAATCACTAGAGGAAGAATATTTTTTCACTTGAATAGGAGCAGTAAGACATTCATTACCAGAACGTTCTAGGCATATTCTGTAGATTCTGGTTTTCAATATTGGCAATATTCTGCCCCATATGCTGGCCTAACCAATTTGAGGAAGACAGGCACTTATTCTAGCGGTTATAGGATTGGGAAGGAGTTTTCTTTTGTTGAAGCTTTTTAGTATCATATACTAAGTACAATTCCATATAGCTAAACATTTATATCTCAGTTGCCCCAGTTGGGGATACACATCCAAAGTTTACTTTATTGGTGTAACTATGTGGTGAATGGCCATTGAGTTGCAATACTGGCATTCTGACAACATGGGACTTTAAATGAACTAATTTGTTTTTAATCAGTCCACAGTTCATAGTATACTTTTATCACTGTGGAGTATACATTTTAAGGATGTATAACTCTAAAACATCTAAATGGTTTTGAAGAGCTTAAAACTTAAGCGAAACCACTAGTATATTCTCAGAATATAACTGCGAGACTGTTTTTTTTGTTTGTTTGTTTTTTGTGAGACTGGTTTTTAATTAACATTAAGGAGTTCTGTTCAGAACACTTAATTCTCTTAAGTGAACAAACCATATGCCTTCAGCCTAAACATCAGTTCACAATTTCTGTTGTGCTCTATATCCACAATCATTTTAATTTTCAGGTGATATTTCAATTTTCGATATAACACGTACGTTATTAGCTTACACTGACATAGAATTAACATGTAATTTGTTGACTACTGAGTAAAACAGTATATAATTAGTTCTAAGAATATATTTAACTTTATACCTGTCAAGCTGTTTCAAAAATAACTTTAAAAGAAACAGCTGTTCTTAAAAGGTCTCAGTTAATATATAATCACAAAAAAGGGCTGAAATTCACCTTCATAAATGTTTATGAAGCATATAATTTTCCCCTATAGAAAAAGAATACTGAGCTTACAAAAGAAAACCAACTCGAATGAAGTTGAGTGGCTCTTAAAGTATTACTCCTTTGAATAATCTTTCTACTGTTTCAACATTTGAACTCTGCATTTAAAATATCTGAATATGAATAGTTCATGAGTCAAGTTGAAAAAAAAAAGTTTATTGTCTAGAAATATATATAAAAAACATTCCCCACAAAAGATGCTATTCTCTCATTTCTCCATCTTCTTCCTCTTCTTCAACACCCCTGATATAAAGGACATTATTACACCTGTAAATAAAAAAACAATCCATTTTGTTGTTCCCATCCAAAAACCACATTAAAATCTAAATTACTATTGCTAGATATTTTTGATGACAAAAATACTGAATGCTAAATTTAAAATATATCACTTCATTCTTTTTTAAAAAATGTTTTACTATTGATTTGTTAAAAAGCAAATGTCACTTATTTACTACCTGAATGTTTTATAAAATAGTATCTTTATGATCTTCCATAAGGCATGAGTCAAATTTGAAGGTGTGATGCTAGTTCAAGAAAATGAACGTACAAAAAAATCCCTAACAGCAGCCAGATCCAACTAAAATTCAAAACCAAGCTCTTGCAACTAAAACCACTGAAAAAGGTTAGAGCTAAGAGCTAGAATTTAGTATTAACACTAGAAAAATCTGAAAGATGAATAACTCCCAAAACATTCCATCTTCTTTGACAAGTTTAAGGACTTCAAAACTCTTTAAGTCTAATTGTAGAATATTATGTTAAATTAACAGTAATTTTTAAATTCTGAAATTGAGGCACTAGTCGATTTAAATAGGTATTTCCAGTGTTCTCTTTACATATACTGCTGTTTTGTTACCTTATTAAAACTTCACCCAAATGTCCAGACAACGCTCCATCTATGTATTCTTCTGTGTTTGCAAGCTTTAAAAAAATAGAAAATATATTAGCGTATTAACACAGGGAGAAAATAATGTAACACTATCTAAAATATTAGGTAATACTGGTGAGAGAACTTATTAACTGAGACCTTTCTATACCAACAACTCACATTTATCTGTAATTAATAGATTAGCCGCCTTCTACTATTGTAGTACTTTTTGGGTTTCACATAAACATTCCGTAAAGTTAACATCGATGGATGTAGAATATATAATAAAGCTTGTTTCAACAATTTTTAAAAATTTCTGTTATGTAACACTTCTTTCTATTAGACATTAAAACGATATGTAGAGGAAGACAATTTCCAATTTATGAATAAGTTGCAATTTTAAAAGTTTTCCAAAAATCCAGTTACATAAAGTTACAAAATTCAGGGTACAAAATCTATGGCTAAAATATCAAATACTTTTATATTAATCAACACCCAAACCAAAGGATGGAATAAGAATTTTTTAAAATTATGTGCAAATAAACAGCAAAATAAGTTCCTAAGAGAAAGTTAAACAATTCAGAGTGACCTTTATAGTTACTTCAGGAAACTAATTTTTACATTAAAATGTTTAGATTTCCTTCTGCATACAAGTAATAAACTTTGTTATTTTAAAAAACACAATCATGGGCAGCCTGGGTGGCTCAGCGGTTTAGCGCCGCCTTCAGCCCAGGGCATGATCCTGGAGACCCAGGATCGAGTCCCATATCAGGCTCCCTGCATGGAGCCTGCTTCTCCCTCTGCCTGTGTCTCTGCCTCTCTCTCTCCCTCTCTGTGTCACTCATGAATAAATAAATAAAATCTTAAAAAACAAAACAAAACACAATCATTTAAAAGGGCCTCTAGGACTACCATTCCAACCTTATTATTCTTCTTCCCCTAAGTCATTCTGCTTTTGCCTTGCCATGCCTTGAACACACCAAGCAAGTTCCTGCCACAAGGCTTGTGTACTTGCTGCTCCCTCAAACTGAGATATGCTCTTTCCAGATACTCTCTTCAGTTGCTCACTCAATCCTGTTCTTTGCTTAAATTTACTTCCTCAGAGAACCTTTCCCTAGCTATCCTAACACTGCACATTCTTGTCAATACCCCGTTTCTGCTTTTTTTCTCCATAGTATCTATCATTACCAGGTATCACATTATATTACCATCTCCCACTACCACAACATAAACTCCTTGGAAGTAGGGACTTAGTTTTGCTCATTGGTTTATTCACAGAGCCACGGACACAATGGGCTTTTAAAAAATATTCACTCAATAAACAAACTTAAGAACATCATTAATGTGGTTACTCAGAGACACTTCACAACTCCGGCAGGCTCACCATGAACTATGATACTTCTAAAACCAAATATGTGGTGGATATTCTTTATTTCTTTCTTTTATTGAAATGTAATTCCCATAGCATAAAATTCACTTTTATAGTATATAAGTCAGTTTTTATTTTAAAGACTTTATTTATTTATTTATTTGAGAGAGAGAGAGAGAGGCAGAGGCAGAGACACAGGCAGAGGGAGAAGCAGGCTCCAAGCAGGGAGCCTGATGTGGGACTGGATCCCGGGTCTCCAGGATCACACCCTGGGCTGAAGGCAGGAGCCAAACCACTGAGCCACCCAGACTGCCCTAAGCCAGTGGTTTTTAATGTATTCATAAAGTTGTATAATCACCATCACTATCTTAAGTCTGAAACATTTTCAGCAGAATGATATACTCTTCTGATTTTTCTATGGCTTTGGTAAATGATTCCTGCTTGAGGAATTTTCCAGGCCAAAACCATGCTCTATAAGAACTTTGGGGATCTAAGCATCGTTTGTTCAAGTGGTAACCTCTTAAGGAAAATCTCAGCTTTTTGCCTACATGTACCCCTGTGAGCATTCTTCCTAGTACTACCAGTATACTCGGGAGTCATAGTTGGAATGACCACCCATCTAAGTAACTTTTAAAAATCCATCTGCCATTAGTCACATAAATACCTATGCTTCAGGAATATGTAACTTCAAACTCTTTTGTCAAAAACCTGGCAGGAAACTACTACAATTAAGCAACGAAGAAAACATCCCAGTCTTTGGGCAAAGGACATGAACAGGCATTTCTCCAAAAAAGATATATAGCCAATAAGCACATAAAAATTGCAGATATCACTAATTGCAGATATCACTGGGGAAATGCAAATCAAAATAATGAGATATTTTATACTTATTAGGATGGCTATTATCAAAGAAACAGAAAAAAACAAGTGTTGGTGGGGAGACGTGAAGAAAGCGGAACCTTTATGCTTTGCTGATGGAATGTAAAATGGTACATCTGCTATAGATAACAGTATAACAGTTCCTTAAAAAAATGAAAGAAAACAATTCCTGTATGATCCAGCAATTCCATCCACTTCTGGATATATATCAAAAGAAGCAAAAGCAGAACCTCTAACATAGATTTGTACATCCATGTTCATTGCATTATTCACAACAGCTGGAAGGTGGAAAACAATTCAGATGTCCACCAACAGAACAATGGATTAAAATGTGCTATACATATACAGTGGAATATTATTTCAGTCATTAAAAGGAATGAAATTCTGGTACATGCTACAATATGGATGAACCTTGAAAACATTATGCTAAATGAAAGGAGCCAGACACAAAAGGACAAATACTGTAGAATTCCATGTGAGCTAGAACAGAGAAAGAATAATGTTTACCAGAGGACAGGGGAAATGAGTATGAGTATTTTTTAATGAGTATAGTTTCAGCTGGGGATGATATAAGAATTCTGGAAATGGGATAATGGTGATGGATGCATAATAATAATAATAATATGAATGTACTTAATGCTACTGAGTTCTACACTTGAAAATGGTTAAAGTGGTAAATTTTATGTTAGATAGATTTTACCACAATTACAAAAATAAAACAAGGGGTGCCTGGGTGGCTCAGTCGGTTAAGCCACGTTAAGCATCTGACTCCTGATTTCAGCTCAGGTCATTATCTCAGGGTCATGAGATGGAGCCCTGTGTTGGGCTCCAAGCTCAGTGAGGAGTCCGCTAGAGATTCTCTCTCTCCCTCTTCCTCTATCCCACCCCTACTTCTACACTCTTGCTCTTTAAAATAAATAAATAAATCTTTAAAAACCAAAACATCCTGTTCTAAACATTTACAGAAGCCAGCTTAACAGGCATTCAGTCAGTTCAAGAAATGCTCAAGAAATGCTTTTATTGAATTACTTTTTGTGTCTTTTGCATTCATTCAAAGATTTAAGAAATTTGCTTGAAAAATTTCAGAGCTAAATGTTGAAAGAGTTTTGCTTTTTCTGCAAAAAAAAAAAAAAAAAAAAGAAAAGAAAACAAGAAACTTATTTGTGTTTCCCTTATGCCACTGTGACTCAAATATCGACGTCCTTTTTATTTTAAGCACTAGAAGTCAATTGTATGGCTGGATTTTGGTTTTGTAAGTCTTGTGCAAAGTTTATCACTCTCCCTGACCTTGACTTTATTTCCGAATGTTTTATGTTTGTCAATTTGTTTAACTACATTCTTATAAATCACAATCAACCTTTGAGGAGTTAAGGTAAAGTAAAATAAATACAATTTAATGATCCTTCTCTTTGTAACTTACCTGCATGTTCATATAGCCATCTACAGATACGAGGTAGCCTTTGTACTCCATTCCCCACTTCAGTTTCACCATTACTGGCTTTCCTGTTAATCCATTCAGAAAAGGTTTCGGATTGAGAGGCAAACTCTGTGCAAAGAACAAAAAACAGGACTCAATTACTTTGCATTAGCTCAGTTTCCATTACCTACTCTCCTCTACCAAATCACCAATATTTTATGGTATCCAAATAAAGCAAACTTTTGACTCGCTCACTTTACTACTTTTATTTGTTGAAAAGCATAGGAGAAAATAAATACCCAGTTAGTCAATTTCATTAAGTATTCACTTAAACAAGGAGCACCTACTATACAATACTCATTGTTCCAGGCTACAAAGAAACACAGGTAATAAAAGTAGTCGGGGGGGGGGGGGGGGGGGGGGGTGGTGGTGGTGGTGGTGAGCAGACTGTAGTCCTTGTCCTCAAGAAGCTCACAGTGGGAAGGAGGCAAAACAAGTAAGATTTACACTGGGACGTATGAAGAGGAGATATGCTATGTATATGGGTATCAAATCAATCCAGAGTCCAAAGGAAAGTTTGCCTGAAATAAGTAATGGCTCCATTTTAAAGGGTGAAAGATATCTCTAGAGAGAAAAGGAGGCTGTTCCAGGTAGAGGAGATTACCTACGTAAAAAGAGGGAACAGTGAAGCAACAAGGCCATCTCAGGGACACACAATTCGGTGATGTCAGAGCCCTGAACATGAGGCTACAAAGGGAAGGAGGGAGCAGATGGCATTTGACAATCTTTCACTGGAATTCCAGGAGTTAGATCTGGTGGGTCTTACTTGATTTAGCAAAGCCGCCTATACTCATGGGCAATTACTCAGTGTTGGTTTATTCAGCAAACCAGTAGTATTCCCCCGGTGAATTCAGACTTTTCCTTCCCTCAACTGCTCTCCCATTCTCCCATTGGCCCAAAGAAAGAAAAGAGCCAAGAAACTTGATTACTAAACCTCTTTCAGATAACCATATTCAGAGTGATCTCCAAGAACGTGGGGGCGACTGCAATAACCTAACGGGTCTTCAGTTTTCACTCTTGTCTTTCTCCAACTTATGCACATGGCAAGTATTTTTAGCTTAAAATGCTTCGATGGCTTTCACCTGCACTTGAAGTAAAATCCAGACCTCCTAACACGACCTAAGAGGTCTTCCCGACCCTATCTCATAACCAGCTCCTGCAAGCCCCCGCAGCTTTGTGTCAATTCCTCCCAACTGCTCAAGGTTTCTTTCCAGCTTTGGGGCCTATGTTCCTGTCCCCTGTTTCGTGCACTCTTCCTCTTGCTCTCTGAGGGGCTGGCTTTCATATTCCGCATCATTTAGGTTTCTGGTTTCTGCTTAAATCCTCCGACCAGGGACGCCACCCTGACTGATGGTACTCTTCTCGTGTACCATCGCGCATCCTCGCAGCATCCTGTTTGCCCTCTTCTTAGCGCTTCACGTTATTTGCGATTACGTGTTTATGTTATCCTCCGATAAAGTCTGTCTTTCCTACCCAACTGAGTAAATCTAGAGCAGGGTCCGCGTCAGTACTTTTCACCTTATGTTCTGACGCCCACAACAGTCCTCCGGTAGGTAGCGTGAGCGAAAAAAAAAAAAAAAAAAAAAAAAAAGAATTTGCTCAACGAACAAACGAAGGCTCCAAAGCTCGGGCTCTGTATTCCGGAGGGCTGCGGGGCTGGGAATCCCAACACGATGGAATGAGAGAAAGCCGATCGTCGGAGTAGGATGAGACTTAAAACCGCTTCGTCTTTACCCCGACCCTGTGGTCCCAGGCAGCAAGGATACGTCAGGCTCACATTCGAACGAAGAGGGGAAGGAAGCGCATCGGAGGAAGAGCGCGCGCCTCGGGTCCCCAGAGCAGGGAGAAAAGGGGGCAGGCAACCCGGTGCGCGGCTCCTCACGCGGATGAATGGGGAACGCGCGAACCAACTAGCAGGCCGGGCGAGTCGCGTCCCCCGCTCTCCCTTGCTCGCTAGCGGCTCCGGTCCTACTCCGCCTCCTTACCATTGCGACCACAAGCCAACGCTGCAGGCCGCTCGCCGCCGACCCAGCTGTAGTCCGTCCCTCGTGACGGGAGAAACTCCGGCCCGGCGCGAACCGCGAAGCTTCCAGAGAAATGGCCGCCAAACAGCAGCGTGACCTTTCCCCTCTAACTACAGGCCTCTCGGCTTCTGTGATTGGGTGCAGAGAGACGCGTCCTGATTGGAGGAGCTGGCTGGGCAGGGTCTCCTGGCAACCAGCGGAAGCGCGCGCGGTCGAGCGTTCCGCGCGGCGCACAGCCCTGTGGGAAACTTCAGGAGCGCCACCCGCGGCAGAGGGTCCCGGGAGGCTGCGGGGGCGGCTCCGGTTTCCCGCCTGTTCAGCTGCCTCGCGGGTCGACTGAGGGATGCTGCGTACCCTGTAGAGCGGACTTGAGGTCTCGCCAGCTTGGCTGATGGGGGTTCCTTGTCCCTTTACACCTGGGAGGACGGATCCTTGGATCTTGAGTTTCTTGCTCACGTTCCCACAGATGCTGTGATGTGGGGGCTCCTATACCACAGGCCCCTTCTCTAGTCTGTAGTGCTTATTTCAACCCACTTTTAAGGAAGCGGAAGAAGCAAGACTAGACTAAGAGAGGCGAAGCTCACCAAAGAAAGTGCAGTACAGAATATAGTTCAGATGAGGTCTCGCCGAGTCTAGAACGTGCTGTGGTTGCCTCCCCGTGGGTGTTTCCTTTGCCTCGCCACCAGGGTTGGCGCAGTCTTCGATCCCTCTGAAGTAACGGGGTTGCTGGAATCTCCCTGGTTTCCGCGCCCCCCGCTCCCCGCCCCCACCCCCCCTCCTCCCCTCCCCGCTCCTGCCCCCGCCGCCCCCTGGGGGCGCAGACTGTTAGCTCCCAGATCTGAAATGCTAAATGCAGGTTTTGGAGAATAAGCACTTTGAGAAGTGCTGTGTTTTGTTTTTGTTTCCGTTTTGTTTTTGCGGCCCTAAGAAAATAGATTTGGAATTGAGGTTTGAATGCTGCATATGGAGGCCTTAGGAAGTAGTGGGTAAGACTTTGGAGGCAGCCTGAGTTAAGAACCTCTGAAGGTTTGCAAGGATTCGTGTGAAAGAGGTTGGGACTTAAGGGCTCAGTGGAGGATGTTTATTTTTTGATGTCCATGAAAATGCTGGAGAATACTGACAAAATAGAGTAATTTTAAATGTCGGAATTTACCCCAAAGTTCAGTGGGTTTTCCCTTAGTTTGGCCATCATTTAATGACTATTTAGCTTCTGTACAGACTTTGAGTTCCTACTATGAGCCAGGCTTCTTCACAATGGCTATAATGGAAATCTTACCATACAGCCCGTGATTTGGTTGTTATACTCCCATTTTAGAGATGAGGAAAATGGCTCAGCAGGTAACTTAACCAGACTACACAGCTGGCTTTCATCCCCGAAAACTCTGCTTTTTCTACTTCATAAAGTTTCCTTTCTCAGAAGCTCAATATGTGCTTTACAAGTCTGATTAAAACAACAACAACAAAAACTTTTCTCAGTGAACTGAAAAAAAATATTACTATAATATTTGTAAAGATAGCTGTTTAAAGTTGTTGATGTTTTTTTTTTTTTTTAAGCAGGCTCCACACCCAATGCAGTACTTGAAGTCACAACCCTGAGATCATGACCTGTGCAAAGATCAAGAGTTGGATGCTTAACTGCCTGAGCCACCCAGCTGCAACCTAAAGTTGGTTTTTAGCCTTACGTTAAACATTAATCTTTCCTTTTTGAAAATAAAGTGGGTATGAGGTCATTGGTATTTTTTGAATTTTAAAAACCATATGCACATTTTGTGAGAATTTGGAAATATAGGAAGTTCTGAAACAAAAATTACTGTATCACCAAAGAAAACTACTTTCTTGGTGTACAGTTTATTGTAACACATGCACTTTTTTTTTTTTTACACAAGATATCTACATATAGTTCTTAACTTTTCTTCACTTTGTATTGAGCAAATGCTGGTATAATTAAAGCTTCTTCTAAAACATAGTGTAACATCTATTATGCATAATTCGTATTGTATATATGTGCTAATTTATAAATCATTCTATTGTTCCTATTTCCTTCATTATAAACAATGTGTTTTGAACATACTTTTGAACATGAATCTTTGAGTATATCTCTGATTCTTTACAGTAAATCCTTAGAAGTAAAATTTCTGGGCTAAAAGGCATAATAATTTTAAAAGCATGTCTTACATATGGCTCAACAATATCCATCAGAATAATTGGCTCTAATGTGGGGGAAACAGAGGGTTTATATTTTTTGAAGATGAAATAGAACACATTTGGAGTACATTCTGAGCAAACAGTCCCTAGTTATTAATTAGGATGAATGGTTTGGTAAGGCCTGGGTTCTACTGCTCAGCATATAACCCAGAAATGCCAGTGGTAAACAAACACCTAAAAGGTAATTTCTTGAGCACCTGGCTGGCTCAGGTGCTGTCTCTGCCTCTCTCTGTGTGTCTCTCATGAATAAATAAGTAAAATCTTAAAAACAAAACAAACAAAACCACAATATACTGGAGGATTCCTCAGTACTAAGAACACTGGTTACCTACAGGTGTGGTTGGAACTGAGCTGAAAGCAGACCAAAGATAAGCTTTTCACCATATGCATATTTTTTTAGATTTTTATTTATTTATGATAGTCACACACACAGAGAGAGAGAGAGAGAGAGAGAGAGAGGCAGAGACATAGGCAGAGGGAGAAGCAGGCTCCATGCACCGGGAGCCCGACGTGGGATTCGATCCCGGGTCTCCAGGATCGCGCCTTGGGCCAAAGGCAGGCGCTAAACCGCTGCGCCACCCAGGGATCCCACCATATGCATATTTTAAACTTCCTTTTATGATGAAATTCACAGAACATGAAATTAACTATTAAAATATACAGTTCAGTGGAATTCAGTATATTCATAATGTTGTAACCACCGTTTCTATCTAGTTCCAAAGCAATTTTCGTTATCTCAAAAGAAAACCCTGTATCCATTAAGCAGTCAGCTCCTATTTTCCCCTCCCCCCCAGCTTCTGGCAACCACCAATCTGCTTTTCTGTCTCTACACATTTCCCTAGTTTGGGTGTTTCATAAAAATGGAATAATGCGGTATGCAACCTTTTTTCTCTGGCTTCTTTCACTTCACATAATATTATCAAGGTTCATGCATATTGTAGCATGTAGCAGTACTTGATTTCCTTTTCATAGCTGAGAAATGTGTGTGTATATGTGTGTATTCATGTGTGCATGTGTGTGTATATGTATATATATATATGTATATATACATACCTCATTTTATTTATCCGTGCATCTGCTGATGGACATTTGAGTTATTTACACTTTTTGGCTATTATGGATAATGCTCCTATGAACATCCATATACAAGCATTTATTTGAGTACCTCTTTTCAAGTTCTTTTGGATATATGCCTACAAGTAGAATTATTGGGTCATATGGTAATTCTATGCTTAACTTTTTGAAGAATTACTTAGCTGTTTTCCATTGCCTGCACCATTTCACATTCTCACCAGCAATGTACATACAAAAGTCCAAATTCCTCCACATTCTCACCAACACGTTATTTTCCATTTAAAAACATTACTACAGTCATTCTGGTAAACCTAATAATAATTTTTAAAAACCTTTCCGTTGTAACTTTTTTTTTAAGATTTTTATTTCTTTATTTGTGAGATAGAGAGAGAGGCAAAGACACAGGCAGAGGGAGAAGCAGGTTCTGTGCAGGGAGCCCGATGCGGGACTTGACCCTGGGGTCTCCAGATCAGGCCCTGGGCTGAAGGCGGCGCTAAACCGCTGAGCCACCTGGGCTGCCCTCCCATTGTAACTTTGATTTGCATTTCCCTAATGACTAATAATGTTAGTCATTTTCATGTCATTACTGGCCACTTGTATATCTTTGGAGAAATGTTTGTTCGAGTCCTGGATACTTTTATAGATGTTCTGTTTTTGGAATCCTTGAATGTATTGCATAATCAAAAACTAAAATTTTTGAAATAATAGGAAGAGTCATTTAAAAATTCTGGGTCTCATTTCCTTCATTTATACAATGAAGGGATTAGACTAGATCAGGATTTTCAATCTTTGGTACTATTGACATTTTGGGTCAGACAATTCTTGTTGTGAGGCCTGTCCCTGTATTGTAGCATATGTGTTGTAGCAGCATCTCTGGCCTCTACCAACTAGATGCCAGTTGCAACTCCGTCCCCTACAAAGTTGTGACAACCAAAAATGTCTCCAGGCATTGCCCAATTTTCTCCAGCGAGGCCTAGTTGAAATTGAAGATCAATGGATTAGATCAATGGTTTATAAACACCTGCCCCCAGACTTGGATCACTTTGGTTTTGTTTTTACTTTTTTTATATATATAAGACTTGGATCACTTTGTAGGTAGCATTGAGGCTTGGCAAACTATTTTCATTATTAAAAAATAAAACAGCTAATAAATCAAAGTACAGTTGAACAATTGTATATTTATCTAATGTAAACTGTATAAAACAAATCTTTGCTTTTATTAGAATGAAATTAACTCAAAATATAAATACTGGTTGATTATCATGGATTAGGAGCTCTGAATGGCATTTATATATGTATCTGATTTATAAAAATAGGAAAGCAAATTGTCAATAAATGATATTTTTTAGTTTCGTAAATCATCATTTCAACATTGGGTGGGGGGGTAGATAATAAAAGAAGCCTTTGGGGGCAGCCCCGGTGGCGCAGCGGTTTAGCGCTGCCTGCAGCCCAGGGCGTGATCCTGGAGACCCTGGATCGAGTCCCACGTCAGGCTCTGCATGGAGCCTGCTTCTCCCCCTCTGCCTGTGTCTCTGCCTCTCTCTCTCTCTGTGTGTGTCTCTATGAATAAATAAATAAAATCTTTAAAAAAAATAAAAGAAGCCTTTGGGAGGTTAAAAAAAAAGCTGGGAATCCCTCAAATAGATGACCACCATTAAATATTGACCTTAAACATACTGTAGTTCCGTGCCACACTTCCATAGGGTGGCATTGGTGACTTTTGAGTAAACTTTCTAATTGTCATAGAGGCATTTGCAAGTTAATCTGTACATGGGAACTTCACTGTTTGCACAACAGAGATAAAACAAAACAAAAGCTCATGGAATTTCTCCCACAGTCGCCTGTTCCATACAATCTTCTCCCCACGCACACACTTTCCTCATCTGTCAAATGTTTACATAGAATCACATTTTAAAAAAATAATCCTTGCTACCTCTTCACCTGTTACCCACCTTTTACCAGAGGTGTCTCTAAATTCCCCTCCTCCAAAACAAAATGAATATCTGGGCATACTATTCTGTTGCTTGCCAACCTTGGATGGTTCCCAATTACCAGCAGCCCAAAACAAACCCCTTGCCAAAGTTTCTCTCCAACTTCGTCTCTCTCCATTCTGTCCCATACACCACAATGCCTGCCTTTGAATCTCAGGCCATGCTTTTTTACAGCTCCATGTATTTACACATGATTTTCTCTCCACTTAGAAGTCCCTTCTCCTGTAGTCTCAGCACTACTGATTTTTTTTTACTGTCATAAAATATACATAACATAAAATTTACAATGTTAATGATTTTGAAGTGTACAGTTAATCAGCATTAAGTACACTCACATTGTTGTACAACCATCACCATTGTCCATCCCCAGGGCTTCTAAATTATTGATATTTTGGATCAGATCATTCTTAATTGGGGTGGTTTTGGGAGCGAGGCATGTCCTGACCTGTACATGGTAGGATGTTTAGCAGCACCTTTTTCCTGTACCCATTAGATTCCTCTTCTCCCAGTTGTGACAATCAAAAATGTCTTTCACCATTTTCAAATGTCCTCTGGGAGGCAAAGTTGCCCCTGGTTGAGAATCACTGATTTAAAGGAAAATAATTTTCATTGTAAGTTGTGTCATTTTAACTGTGAAGACATAACTTTGGAAAAATGCATTATGGGCATTCATTAATATCAGACACAGAACTATTTATGACTTGACTGTGTGTCAGGTCAGTTGTGCTTATGTAGTAAACAAATAGAGCATTTAATTGCCACAACAGTGATAACATAATCACTCTGATTGGCATGGATTCAGAATAGCTAAGACTAAACAGAAAAAGTGTGGATTGGAAATGACAGCTTTACATGCATGACTGAATGTGTTTGTGTGAAAAAATGTTGAAGTATAGGGTTAAAAAGTCTATTTTAGTTTTTTATCATAATTACTGCAAATTTTATAGAGTGATGTCAACTGGCTTGCAGGAAAAACCCATCCTGTGTTATTCTCAGACTGAAAGAGTATATCTGTCAAAAAATTCACTTTGATCTTGTTGACCAATATATAATGTAGTCACAGTGAACAATACAAGATAGACAAATATTTGAGAAATATATTAATTGTATGCCAGAAAGTACGTAAAATTTTCCAAAGCAAAATATTCTGGATCCAATGCTATCTATCCAACACCAAAAATGAGGGATTTTGATTACCACTTTAACTTTTCAGACATTAAAGAATGTTTTCCTGTGATATCAAAATAATGTGGGCTATTATTTAAAGAACTATAGAAATGAGGTATTTAGGGATCCCTGGGTGGCGCAGCGGTTTGGCGCCTGTCTTTGGCCCAGGGCGCGATCCTGGAGACCCGGGATCGAATCCCACGTCAGGCTCCCGGTGCATGGAACCTGCTTCTCCCTCTGCCTATGTCTTTGCCTCTCTCTCTCTCTCTGTGACTATCATAAATAAATAAAAATTAAAAAAAAGAAATGAGGTATTTAATGTTATCCACAATGTTCCAAATTGCTGATATTTATCCTTGGGTGTGAGCACCAGTCAAGTTAGAAAAAGTCAGATTTATTCCATACCGAATTAGTTCTCTTATGTACTTCTGGCAATTATCAGGATACATTACTTATAGGTACCACAATTCTAAAAGAAAAATGTTAAAGCACCACACTTGGTATTTGGTTAAGTCCCAGGCCTTAGTTTTGCATCAAATCAAGGAACTGAAACAAGTCATTTTAAGGACATTTTCAGTCTTACTATATTGTTATTCTCTGATAGCTTAAATCGATAACTGGAAAAGATGAAGTTTAAAATAAATAATATCCCTTGAGTTGTGATTATGGGATACAAACCTGTTATCCTGTCAAGGGACAGAATCCCTGTTCAATTTAAGTAACAATAAGTTTTCAGAAGGTTAAGCCTTTCATTTTAATATGTATGTCGAGGACATTTGGCAGTAAAATAATTATTTTGAAAGTAAAAAATTATGGCTGTTAACATTTATATTTATATTCTCACAGTATAGCAGAACTATTAGAAATGTGATAAATTAAGAAGGGGAACTAAATGTTCTTCTTCCTTTCAGAACCTATAATGTTGAGAGAAAAGTCTAGACTGTCCTTGAATCTATATAATAATAATACTTCAGCCAGAAGCAGCAGCATTATGACTGCCATTTATTGAGCACTTATGTGCCAATACTTTATACATATTATCTCATTTAATCCTTACAGCACGTCTGAGAATTAGATATTATTTGCCAAAGTTGGTAAGTAGCCTGGTTCAAAACCTCACAAGGAATCAGCCTCACAGTCCAGATCTGTCTTTCTCTAAACTTTGTTCCTTTGCTCTTCTACCTCAAACTGTAAGAACTTTTGGGGAAGACAAGCAATTTTAATTCTTAATTACCCACAGAATCAGTAATAGCCTCACTATGAAGTCCCTATACTGCAGAATGAGTGTGAATTATTTTGACATATGTGACTGTCAACTTAATTACCTGTACATATGACCTGCTGCAGAGTATCAGATTCATCCGTCTAGTCTCTGAATTAGGTTTTGGTGAGTGGTCAAAATTAAGATTACTTTATATCACCGTGTCTGCTATGCTCTATTTCATTCTCCATCTGGAGGTAGAGGGCCCACAGAAAGCTCCTGGGAGTTTAAACTAGAGGAAGGCGTTCTTAACTTCTTACAAACCTACCCTCTCTTTTGAATGGTAGTCCTTTATAGGCTTGCCTAAAGAATACACATTTTCCCACGGCCCCCTGCTGATTCTGAATGAACAGATTCTCGGCCCCCTGCTGACTGCTGAATATATTGTTTATCCTCATCTTTACTCTTTACTGACAGCCTTCATAACAAACTTGCTTAGAAGACAAACGGCAGGGCCAAATCTCTGACAACTCATTAAGGAAGAATACAGTAGATTTTTGCCAGATATCACTACCATCTCACTGTGAACTAACAGCAGCTTTTGTCAAGATGGAATATGGAAAAGATGCTGCTTGAGAACTATGGCTCTCTGTCAAAAACACATGTCTCTTTGCACTCTTTTTTAAATAAATATTTTATGAAGAAGTCAATGTACAGACTATCAATAGCATATCACCTCTGCACATACTGTTCCCTCTGCATGGAGTGCCTTCTTTCCCTCCTCTCTCCGCCTACTTTTCCAGAGCCAGCCCAACTGGAACTTTCTGTAGGAGCTCTTCCCAGTCTCCCACAGCCTCACTCCTTCTGAGCTATGACAACACTTTTTTCCTACCTCTATTATAATAATTAGCATGTTTCTGTGTCGTCCGTATGATTATTTGTCTGGACTCAATTAGAAACTTCTTGAGCACAGGGACCATAGCAGCCTTATTCATTTTTGCATCGCCTGCACCCAGAACAGTCCCTAGCACAGAATAGGGACTGGGTTCCTGATTGTTAAATGACTTTCACTACCATCGTATGGGGGTTCCTTGTTGGGATCCAGACCTTCTCAGGGTATGGTGGTTGCGATAATGGAAACTATTGACAAGTCCCAGCTCTGCTGATTACTTGACCGGTAGTCCTTCGAGTTTTCTCATTCTGTAAAATTGGGATCATAATGCTACTTACCTCGTGGAAGTAAGTTTCTGGGAATGTTTTCCAGGATTTTTTTTTGTAGTTATAGATCTATTCAGGTCTTCTGCTATTTATTCTTGAGTCAATTACTGTTATTTATATTTTCTTAAGAATCATTCACATCTTGTTTTATTTTCATAAAGTACTAGGTAAGTATTCTCCTATTGTTTGATTTTATCTATACATCCAGTTATATCCTGTTCCTAACTTGTATATATATATATGCTCTCTTGGTCTTTCTCTTTTCCTCTTTCTAGAAAGAAATATGTCAAAATGTTAATAGTGGCTCTCTGCATGATAAGGTTATGGGTTATTTTAATATTTTTCTGATTTTTTCCAAATGTTCAGAAATCAGTGCATATATTACTTACATAAAAAACTTTTAAAATACTTTATTTATTTATTAATGAGAGACACACAGAGTCAGAGACATAGGCAGAGGAAGAAGTAGGTCCCTGTGGGAAGCCCGATGCCGGGCTCCATCTCCAGACCCGGGATCACGACCTGAGCTGAAGACAGACGCTGAGCCACCCAGGCATCCCACAGAAAAAAAGACTTAAAGAAAAAATAAAAAACTCTTTCAGCTCTTTTATTTCCAAATAAGGAAACTGAGGTCAGGAACATTACACAGATAGATCATGACCTTAGATTGGAACCAGGAAACCTGTAGTGGCCCAGTCACTTTTTGCTGTGAGACAAGAGCCATGAAAACACCATGCTTTCTCTAGTTCTCATCTGATTGAAAGAAACTGAGCCACTAACCCATCTCACTTCTGCTCTTGTTTTCATCTTACATAAGGTGACAACTGTTAGAGTTGGGTAAAACGTCACTAAGAATTTATCTTTGGGGTCTAACTATGTTATAAACTGATTTTTTTTTGGCAATTCAGCATTATAGTTGATGATAAAGATAATTACAATAATGATAAAGAACAACTTAGTTAATATGTGAGGATAATACATATGGCAATGAGGGATGCCTGCCTGGGTGGTTCAGCAGTTGGTCACCTGCCTTTGGCTCAGGTCGTGATCCTGGGATCCAGAATCGAGTCCCTCATCACGCTCCCTGCGAGGAGCCTGCTTCTCCCTCTGCCTATGTCTCTGCCTCTCTCTCTCAGTCTGTGTCTCTCATGAATAAATAAATAAATAAATCTTTTTTTAAAAAAAAAGATACCTAGACTTGAAGGATGTTTCTTTTAAAAAAATATGGCAATGAGTGAAATATTTGAATGTGTAATTGGAGGGTGAATGATATATTTTTGATATTTTAAAATTTCCTGAGACTCTATAATAAGGTTTTTAAAGGAAAACTATTTTTAAGGAATACTTTTATTTTTATTGGAGGAAAACTAGCTTTTTAAAAGTAATCTATGCTCAGTGTGAGACTCAAACTTGCAACCCCAAGATCAAAGATTGTATGCTCTACCAACTGAGCCAGCCAGGTGACCCAAAGGAAGACTATTTAAAAAAAAAAAAATGTCTGGGAAGGGGTGTCATCTAATAGTAGATGACATTTATCAGTGTGCCAAACATTGTACTATCCCTTAAATGAATTATTGCATTTAATCCTCGTGATAACTCTATGGTGCCATTAGCATCTTCATCTTGCTGAGGTTTAGAGAGCATGTAACTTAATCAAGGTCACATAGCCTGAAAATGGTTTGGCTAGAATGATCCAAGTCGGTCTGATTCCAGACCTGGATCTCTTTACTACTTTGATCATCAAGCTTAGTAAATATTTGGTTAAATTAAGTGAACTTTCATTTGCAGAAATTTGTATTTATTTTAATCACTTTATCGCTTTTCTTAAAAAAAGAAAGATTTCTGATTTTATGAACATCTTACTATAAGAACAACTACAAGTGTCTGTGAGATTTATTTTACTGTATTTCAAAGATGCACCACTGTTTTATGTACTGATTATGTGCCAATTATAATTATAGATACCATTTATGTATCAATTTATGTTGAATTATAATTGTGGACCTTATTGATTGCTGGTGATATTACAACTTTAGAAACATTAAAATTTGTGCTTTAGAATAGGTAACACATGTAATGTGTACATATGTGTGTTTTCTTTATTGCAACATGAGGTTTTTTTCTATAAGTTCTGAGACAATGCCATGTAGCAGACTTTGAAGCCAATCTGCCTGGTTTCAAATCCCAGTCGGCTTCTTATTTGCTTGTAGCTCTGGGAGAAATTGCTTAATTTTTCTGATTTAAATACTTTACCTATAAAATGGAGATAGTAATATTTTCTTTTGGATCACTCAGAGTATACTTCATTAAGGATTTTTAGTTTGATTCCTAAAGAAAAGATGGATCTGATTCTTTGCTTAAAGTATCTATCAACTGTCATGGTGTTAACCTTAAAAAAATAAAACTGCCACTTATTTTACCAGCAAAAGAAGTGCTTTTTCAGGAATAGCAGAGAATTGCAATCCAGGACAAGGAAGCTACAGCAAAACCATAGGCAATTCCAGAGAACAAAGGAGAGGTATGCCCTTTTATGGAAGTGTGGTGGTGGGTGGGAGGGGCTGTTCTAAGCAAAAAACCCATTGGAGTAAACCGGGAGTTCAAAGTATAGTGACTTCTCACTGGCTGAATTGTGATGTCTCTCATTAGTTGGGCTATTGCGATGGGGGTTGTGGGAAGGCTTTCTTTCTCCTGCTGGGATAGTAAAGTAGTATCCACAGGCAAGGTCCCTCTCTAACTGTTGGGTTTGCAATTGATCCTGAGTGGTAGGGCATGACAGTGTCCCCTGCCAAAACTCCAACTCTATGTTAGTGAGATTTCCCTTTATTAAATTTCACAAAAGGAAATGAGCCCTTATTTCTGCCTGCATTTTATTTTCAAAGATTATCTTTTTCCTTATAAAGATTTTTTTTCTTGCAAGATTTTTTGTTTTTAAGATTTATTTATTTGAGGGGGCCAGGGCAGAGGGAGAGAAACTCTAAGCAGACTCCATGCTGAGTGCAGAGGCCAAGGTGGGGCTCAATCCCACAATCCTGAGATCACCACCTGAGCTGAAACCAAGAGTTGGCCACTTAACCAACTGCATCACACAGATACCCATCAAATTTTAATTTAAATTCCAGTTCATTAACATACAGTGTAATATTAGTTTCAGGCATAGAATTTAGTGATTCATCACTTATATAAAATACCCAGTGCTCATCACAAGTACCCTCCTTAATATCCATCACCTATTTAACCCATCTCCTTCAAAACCTCTTTTCCAGTAACCCTCAGTTTGTTCTCTATAGTTAAGAGTCTATTTCCTGGTGTGCCTTTCTTTTTACTGCCCCCCTTCCCATGTTCCTTGGTTTTGTTTATTAAATTCCATATCTGATGTAGGGTTAGTATCCAAAATATACAAAGAACTTTTAAAACTGAACACATGCAAAAAACCCCACAAATAATCCAGTTAAAAAATGGGCAGAAGACATGAATAGACATTTTCTCAAAAAAAGACATACAGATAGCTGTTATAACAGATACATGAAAAGATGCTCAACATCACTCATCATAGGAAAGGAAATACAAATCAAAATTACAATGAGATACCACTCACACCAGTCAGAATGGCTAAAATTAACAATACAGGAAACAACAGGTGTTGGTGAGGATGTGGAGAAAGAGGAACCCTCTTACACTGTTGGTGGGAATGCAAATAGGTGCAACCACTCTGGAAAACAGTATGGAGTTCCCTCAGGAGGTCAAAAATAACTACCCTATGACCCAGCAATTTTACCCAAAGGATACAAAAACACTGGTTTGAAGGGGTACATGCATCCGATGTTGATAACAGCACTATTAACAATAGCCAGATTATGGAAAGAACCCAAATGTACATCAACTGATGAATGAATAAAGAAGATAAGTTGTGTGTGTGTGTGTGTATGTAATATATATATAATATATATAGTGGAATATTACTCAGCCATAAACAAGAATGAAATCTTGCCATTTGCAATGGGACGTGGATGGAGCTAGAGAGTATCATATGAAGTGAAATAAGTCAGAGAAAGACAAGTACCATATGATTTCACTCATATATGGAATTTAAGCTTTTATTTTTAAGTAATCTCTACGCCCAACATGGGGCTTGAACTTACAACTGTGAGATCAAGAGTCATATGCTCTATCAACTGAGCCAGCCAGGAGCCCCATAGATTATCTTTTAATTTAAAGACTTTTAATTGTATTCAGGAGTTCTCCAGTCCAATGATGTCCTAAAACAGCTATCCAATCAGGTTATTGACACTGAGTTCACAGTAAGAACATAATGTTGAATAGACACATGTCCATGCATTTACTTCTCAGTTAATGTTGCATAAAGAAAACCTCCAATCCATAATCATAGCCTATACTCATTCAAACCAGCTAAACATCTGTTTCTTCCAAAGTTTTTTCAACTGGAAAGGTACATATTCATTAATATTTTCTTGACTTCTCGTTCTCTCCTCCTCTGCCTCCCCATTTAGTCTTTGCAAAAAAACCTAAACAAACAAACAAAAAACCACAACTTCTTAGCTCTATTCAAGCAGCAAGTGAACAGAATTTATTTTTGCCAAATAAGGTCCCTGGGTCCAATGGATACATTTGGAATGTACTAGGCCATTTGTTAACTAAGGTAAGCTATAATGAATTTTTGAACCCCCCCAAAAAATGATGTCTTGTTCTAAGACTAGAAAATTTTTTCTGAAGTTCTTAGAAACTATAAAATGTGGGGGTTTTGTTGTATGCAATTCAGATGGCTAAGAAAGAATAAATATGGTGACAAAGATTACCTGGGCAGAGGATGTAAGAAAGACTATTTTCTTTTTGCACTCTTCTACATCTAAATTTCTTGTACTCTTCTAGATCTAAAGTTCCCCTCCTCTTTGAAAATGTCAGAAGCCTAAAACATTATTTTATCATCTTAATACAGTGTTTCTCAATCCTGACTAGTCATTAAATCATCAGAGTACAGTTTTTTTTTAATGCCAACGTGTTTTAAAAACAAACACAGAGGTTCCAATTTAATTGTTTTGTGGTGGAAAAAATTTAAAAAATTGTTTTGTGGTGGGACGTAGGCATTATTATTATTTAAAAGTCCCCCAGGTGATTCTAATTTGCAGCCAGGCATGAACATGAATGAATTAATGTGCTATCTTATCTAAATATCTCCTAAATCTCTTAGTAAGTTCCTTGGGAAAAGCTCTGATTCTAATACCTCATTTTATTGCTTATGAAACATTCAATTAATGTATGTTGTTTGAAGATAAGAAGAAAGATAAGAAGGAAAAGATTGGACCTGTGATCTGAACTTTACAGTCCAATGATGTAATTGGTGATCAGAGATTCAATTGGTTTATTTTTTAGTATTATATCTCAGTGCAATACATTTATTTTATTATCAGCCTTAAGTTAAATTTTAATGCCTATTTCTACAACAGGAACTAGAAATTTTACATACATTACCAGAAATATAATAGACCATGTTCCAAAACCTTTGTCAGTCTGTTCAATGAACAGGTGATTGGCCATATGCCAAGGGAATCTGCTACCCTCTGGAGGGTATTATGCCATTACAGATGAAAATACCATCTCCCTACATATATTACAGAGCTAGTGAGAAGTCATGAAACAAAACAAAAAGGATTCATGGTAAAATCATTTGAAAAATGCTGCACTATCTCTGTGTAAGGAAATAACAATGCAAATTAACAAAGTAAAAATTAAGAAGTTCTATAATAAATTTGTTTCCCAAACTAATTGGACCATTTGCTCCCCTACTTAATTAATATCTCCCCTACTCCTATTAATATCTGGGAAACTAACATTATACAAATAATATTATTTTATATATGATTCTGTATTAACCCACAAATAACATTTGGGGTTTAGAGTAATTAAAGGAGAAAAACTTATTGTAAGATTTCTTCAATAAGCTATAAAAAGAAGATTGATAAAGTAGATGCATTAGAATAAAAAGATCCCATATCCATGCAGTGACATTTTGACTAGAGGGATACATTCTGATGTGACAATGTGAGATGCTATGTGATATTATTATTCATGTTATCTTTTTAGTTTTTATCCTAATGCAACATTTGAGATGTTTGTATTGTTGCATAACAAGTGGAATTTTGACTTGTGCTTTATAACATATAGAGTTGACTTCATGTACTGTCAAATGTGGCAAGAATCATACTAGACCAAAAATATACAGACAGTGCGACTAGGCATGATAGAGTTTTACCCGAAGTTCAATTAGTATAGGTGTAGATCCTCATGTAATTACAGCTATGTTTTCCTCAGCTTAGAAAGATTGCAAGTTTATAGACATAGGATATTTTTAGTCAAAAGACTTGGGTTTTGGGCAGCCCTGGTGGCTCAGAGGTTTAGCACCACCCTTCAGCCCGGGGTGTGATCCTAGAGACCCGGGATTGAGTCCCACGTGGGGCTCCCTGAACGGAGCCTGCTTCTCCCTCTGCCTGTGTCTCTGCCTCTCTCTCTCTCTCTCTCTGCCTGTCATGAATAAATAAATAAATAATCTTTAAAAAGAAAAAGACTTGGGTTTTTTCTTTTATGTCACTAATTTTGTGATCCTTGCCAATTAAATACAATTCTCCTTATGTGTAAAAGGAAGACATATAGAGCTGTTGTAACTGTTCAATGAGATACTATATGATGTGAAACACATCACATATAGCCTCTGATATATAGTAGGACCTCAACAAAGAGAAGTTCAATGTAAAGATGACTGGTGAGCACAGAGATAACACTTTGACTAAAGAGTCAAGGAGTAAACATAGAAGGAAGCTAAAACTGGAAGAAAGAGCTAAAGTGACCAGTCCCATCCCACTTTGCCACCAACCATCCCTGTTCTAACACTCACAATCCTGCATGAGGGAAACTGCTCAGTCCTGGGCAAAGTAGGGTGGTTGATCACCCTAACTCAAAATAGAATAGAATAACCCAGAATAGAAATGCAAACAACTAGGAAAAATACTAATGGTTGGAACACAGACACAGAGTCTGGGAACATTAGGAAGAATGATCCTGAGATTGACCAGTATTTCTCAAACAGATGGCAAACCAGGCTTGGAGTGTAAATAGAGATAAAGCCACAGGTGAGGTCAGTAGAAACACTTGACTCAATTGAAGGAAACTCAAAATGCTATACAAGTAATACTATACAAGAGAAATGTTATACAACTGATTTGTTGAGTGACTGTGGTGGTGAGACAAAAGTGAACAATGCAGGGGCACCTGGATGGCTCAGTCGGTTAAGTGTTGGACTCTTGATTTCAGCTCAAGTCATGATGTCATAGTCGTGAGACCAAGCCCCACATCAGGCTCCATGTCCAGCATGGAATGGAGCCTGCCTGGGATTCTCTTTCTCTCTGCATCTCCCTATCCTTGCTTGAGCATGTTCTCTCTCTCTCTCTCTCTCTCTCTCTCTTCCCCCCCCCTCTCTCAAAAAAAAAAAAAAAGAACAATGAGGAAAGAATAGTCTCTTTAGGGACTAATCTAATGCTGGGATAATTACTACCTACAGGGAAGGGAACAACTCTCTACTTCATACAATACACAAGAATTAACAACATAGAAGCCTAAATATGGAAATCACAACTTCAAACATTTTAAAAGAAAATAGAGAAAAGCTTAATGAAGGGTTTTTAAAATATTTTATTTATTTATTCATGAGATAGAGAAAGAGAGGCAGAGACACGGGCAGAGGAAGAAGCAGACTCCATGCACGGAGCCGGATGTGGGACTCGATTCTGGTACTCCAGGATCACGCCCTGAGCCGAAGGCAGGCGATAAACCGCCGAGCCACCCAGGGATCCCCCTTAATGAAGGATTTTTAAAAAATAAGCTATCAAAAGGAAAAGATTGATAAAGTTGGTTACATTAAAGTGAAAAGATCTCGTGAACATAGTGAAAAGACAAGCCATAAACTGGGGAACAGTATTTGCAATACATCAGACCTACAAAGTACTTATATTAAGAGTATGTTAGGGATCCCTGGGTGCCTCAGCGGTTTGGCGCCTGCCTCCTGCTTCTGTCTCTGCCTCTCTTTCTCTATGTCTCTCATGAATAAATAAATAAAATCTTTAAAAAAAAAGAATATGTTAAAGACCCTAACAATTCAATAAGGAAAATGTCAGCAATCCAACAGATACATGAGAGGAATAAACAATTTATAGAAGAAACTTCTGTTGGGAAAGCATGTTTTTTTAGGGAGCTCAGTTTTACTATGAATTAGGCAAACACAAACTGAATAACAATGAAATAACATTGTGCACCAAGCAGAGTGTCAGAAATTAATAAGCCTGAGATGACTAAGTTTTGATGAGAAGGAATAGAAATTCTCTCACACTACTGGTGAGGGTGTAAATTGGTGTAACTCTAGGAGAGCAAATTCTCAATATCTACAGATGTTTTAAAATAAATACCTGAGCACTACATTCTTGGCATACAGACTAGAGAAACTCTTAAGTGTGCACACAAGAGATCACATATAACAGTATTTATTGTAGCATGGTTTATAAGAGCAAGAGATTGGAAAAACTCAAATGTACATCAGCTATAAAATAAATTGTGGTATAATCCAACCAATTTATTAAAATAAATGAGTAGAGCTAATGACCAATATGAATAAATCTAAAAGGCATACTACAGAACTAGAAAAAGCAAGTTTCATCAGGGTTTATACAGTATGTTATTGTTTATATCACGTGTAAAAAATGCAATATTATCAACTTTATAGGTATACAAATACATGATGGAAATATAGAAACAATCTCAGAGAAATAAACCAGAGAATGGTTACCTCTGAAGAGAAAAGGATGGACATAAAATCAGGAAGGAGTTCATAGGGCATCAAATCTGTCTACTATGTTTTACTTTTGAACCATCTAAGGAAAATATAGCAAAATGTTAAGATTTGGGAAAATTGAGTGATTAGAAACATGAATATTATTTTGTTCTCTATGCTTTTCTCTACACTTTGAGTATTCTATTTTTTAAGAAATAAAAAATGTTAACATTTAAATAAAAAACATTTAAATCAGATGATTTCAATATTACTCTAAAATATTAAAAAAGAAGCAAAATTATGCTGTTAAGAATTGATCAAGCCAAGTTTAACATTATTTCCAATAAGTTAAAACTACCCAGTGTCCTGACACGTAGTTCACTGCCACTTAACTAACACTAGATGTCACTTTACTTCATGCATTTAGTTTAATATGAGTGCTTTCTAGTTGAAATTAGATGAACTTGAATACGATTTATAATTGTTTTCCTCCAGTTGATATAGAGAGTGAGGAAAACTAAGAGTGCCCTCTGCTACATAACTGTGCAGGAAGGCAAGGGACATGTCTGTTTAGATTCATAGTTTTATCCTCAACGTGTATTGCATGAAATAGGGTTGTAGAAATACTGGTAGCTCAACAGACAAAGGATACAAGAAACTTTAATAGAAGAAATATTTAATATCACCAAAATGTGTGAAGTCACGTTTGGAACAGTTTTTCTTTCAAATGTCAGGTAGGTGTGAAAGATTTGACAGGGAAATGTTGTGATTCTCATCTCAAAGCCCATTTTGTGATCAGTGGGGAGGGGACATCATTTCAGATCTTTTAATTCAAAGTTATATTCCAGTTTATTGGAGTAATGCATTTTACACAAACAAGGACTCCTTAAATCAATAATTTTTACCCGTTAAGGGGAATAAAGACCTTTAATAATCATGAAAAACATGGACTTTCTGAAAATTTCCATATAAACACATAAGAATTGTTTCATGCCATTTCTGCAGATTTGCAAAGGTGCTTAAAGCTCATGCATGGACCCCAGATTGGAATCCTCGAGACAAGCAAAAGCACTTGCCCAGGTACTTCCCCCAAGTTTTATAACTCTGCTTCCACTCTGGCAATAACTGAGAATGGAAATATATATATATATATATATATATATATATATATATATATATATATACACTTAATATATATATATATACACTTAAGAAAAGAACAAAATATATTCATTTGCTAAAATATTTATTTGGAAGCTTGATATTCCCTGCAGAGCAAACTAAATTCCCAGAATTGCTCCACAAATTAAAAATATTTCCTTGTGCCTGTTTGTTCAACTGTTTTCACTATACACATCCTAACTGGAAAGAACCTTTTTCAAATTGTATTATTGATTTTCTTGAATCATAAATATTTCTAAAGTAATATTTTGTTCAAACTAGATGATGGTAATTGATTTTATGAATACAAGTTAATGAAATTCCACTACCAGTGTAAAGATACTCAAAATCAAATAAGCTCGAAACCTCTTTAACTTCTTTGTTCCAGGTCCTTTCCTTACTCAAAAGGCCTCCTCTGTTAGTCACATTATCAATCTACCATTATCAGGTGTTCAATGACAAACAGGATTCTTCTTTATCATGACAACACTTTTGTTTGAATTACTTAGTTACAATAGATGAAATGGGCCACTTTTTAATTTTTTTTGGGGGGGGGCCACTTTTTAAAAATTGTGGTTTTACCCTATAGGGATTATGTTAATGCCATGAGAATGGTATCAAATGGTATCAGAGTTTCTTTTTTCCTACTCTGCAATTCTACCAAATGTGTTAGGCCTTGGTAAAGTAAAACAAGAGTATTTTGGAGACCTGGTTTGGTAGGCCAAACAGTCAGTTACAGCACCCATTGTGAAATTACATGTGGAAAATGGAAGCTGCAAAAGAACAGAATCTATCTTGGGTTCTAACCACTTCACCACCAAACACTTCCACAACCCTTTCTAACAGATATAGAAGAACATGTGGCTTGTATCTGAGATAAGAAGGACTCCATGCAGCAGTTTAATTTAGGCATTTAAACAAAAATTCAGAGTTCTGCTTCCTTAAAACAAAGAGCCTGAGTACTGATCCTTCTTTGTTTATAACTGACAATGTCCCTAGGATGTTTTCATAAAGAAAGTGATCAGTATATACATTTTAACTCTATGGATAATAACTTATATTTTCACAACTAAATATTTAGTTTATTTAGCTGGGGGGTAGCGGGCCCAGTCCTATGCGTGGTTGTCACTAGTCTGTTGTCTCACACTTGACTGTTGTCCGTTCTCTCCCGACTTGTTCCCCTGAAGGACTGATGGCCGCTCGTCCCACTGTGATGGCCATGGGAGAGGAAGAGTGGATGGGGACAACTGCCTTTCCCCCAGGGAATGCGTCCAGCAGCCCTCAGTCGAAGCACTGTTGCTATAAGCTATCTCGGGGGTGCTCTAGGGCCCCCTCCTTCAGCTCACCTCTGGGGAAAGTACGCACTGTATTAACTTTGAGGATTTTCCTCCCCAACAATAAATGGAGACAACCTCAGTTGCCAGTGCCCCAGAGCCTGGGGCGCTTTGCCCTCAAAAAAAAAAAAGCTCCAGCAGCTGAGCCCTGGAGTGCCTCATGGCAGGGCTCCTTCTTCCCTTCTGACTTGACAGTACAGTTCACCATGGTGCCAACGCCATCTGGGGCCAGCTGGGCAGAGCCAGGGCTCCTCATGGACATCCTGAGCATCCGAAAGAGGCGAAGGCCTCTGAGGGGAGACGGTTCAGGCCATCCTCATCCATTTATCCAATTTATACAATCCAATAAATTTATCCAATAAAATCTGTAAATTTTCTGTTATTGATTTAACTCTCTCCTGCTGGCCTTAGAACTTGGAAACATCTGACTTCTCTTTATGAAAACTCTTGTCATAAGTGCTTAACTGAATGATTAACCTTTTCCATGGAGGAAATCATGCTCTATGAATCACAGGAAGCTTAATCAATAGACTCATATTTCCAGTTCTATAAAACTGGAAGATCCAAGTTCCAATCCAATAATAACATGTGATCATTTGGTCAATTTCTGGTTCTATGATAAAATATTTTGTATTTATATGCTAATACTAGATGCTGAATTTAAGTGTTTATCATCATTCTTGACAATTTAAAAATTACTAGCATTTTTCGACATTTAGAATTTCTCAGCTTGGAGAGAAATTTACTGAGGACTACTGGGAGAGAGTGTTAGACTCCAGTGTTCCTGAAAGCTGGGTCCGCTTTCTTATGCTGCTCCTTGGAAAAACAGACTTTCTTTCTGGCTCAAGTTATATCTTCCTTTTATTAAGTTATATATCTCAAGGTCTTGCAGTATTTTCTCTTTCTCAGATAACACAATACAAGTAACTGGGGGCAGATGGGAATCCAATATTAGTATAATTTTGGCAAAACTGAAAATATGCTACGCTCCTGATTAAATCCCATCTGCATCCCTCATGCCAAGAGTTTAAGTGTCATGAGAACAGGAACCTGGTTTGTTTTATTACTTATGGAATCCTCAGTGCCTGAACCAATGCGTGGCACCTAGAGGTAACTGTCAGAATTGACTGAATGAATGAATGAGTGAATCCAGTATTTAGGATTATGTGAATCTGGCTTTGGCATAAGAAGCCTAAGCTCCCAAAAGAGCATCAAGGTTCTTAATTATAAACATTCCTTAAATTTACAGAGAAAGTTCTACCTCTGAAGTGATCCCATGGTCTTTATATATTTTATAGTATCCTAGGCCACTAGGTTGTTTAAAGACTTTCACAAATGAATACATGAACCACATCTATGTTTGCACACAGAATCACAAAATTTGTCAAATCAGATATTTTGAAGAATTTTTTAAAAATCATAGGCATCGCTGGTTTTAGTTTTAAACAAGTATGAAGTAACTATACTTTGTGACTATTTTAACTCACTTATACCCAAATCCTTAGAGTTCCGAAGTGTTCTTTGCTTGAAATCTGGATTTTTATGAGGCAAGCCTACATCATAGATAATGCTGAAAAATTTTTGACCTCAAGCCTAATCATTTAAGCTAGCCAACCGTGGAAGGGCCATCTACCCTGGAAAAGGGTGAACATGTGGTCAGAGCGTGAATTCTGTGGCCAGACTATCTGTGAGACAATCCTGGACCAGCCAGCCACTCACCGGCTCTATGGCCAGAGGCAAATTATATATCCTAATCTTGCCTTTTTTACCCATCTGTAAAGTAGGGATGCTTATCATACCTCGCTCACAAGGTTGTTATGTGAGACCTCCTGAATTCATGTTTGTGAAGTCTTTTGAACAGTAACAGGAACATAAAGTGTTCTGCTAAACAAACAAACAAGCAATGTGTAATAGTAGATGTTAAATGCCTTTATGCAGAGATGCTATAAAAGAGATTTTTGCATGTTAAGAAAGATGACCTCTAAACTCCCTTCCAGTGCTAAATTCTGTTATTCTACTCACTCCTGTGTATCCTACCCCTCTAAGACATACCTACCCAGTGTATCCCAAACATTCTCTATTCCCTTTAAACCTTCATGCATGCTTTTTGAGAATGGCCTCCCCACCTCTCTTTAGTTGACCCAAATCCTATCATCCTCTCCATCCCACTTCTCTTCTTCTGGGCATCCAGTCTCTAGTGTGTTTTATTGCTCTATATTATTCTTTCATTGTGTAATGTGCAATTACTGTCTTCCCGATCAGATTATAAGTCTCTTGAGAATAGCCTTACGCCATTACATTTCCCAGCACAAAAGTAAATTTTTTTTGAATGCATAAATGGTATGGGGAAAAGTAAATTGGGAATTGACCTTTTAGTGATAATTAAATGCAAGTTAAGTGGGTTATATATACAATGTTTATTAATGAGCAGTTTTTATTTCTAAAAAAGTTTTGATTCATAATCCCCCCCCTCTTTTTTGGGGGGTCTGATCTACTGTTGGTGAAACATTTGTAGATTAGCTGGTTCCCCTTCATTCCTTCTCTTCTGAAATGTGTGGTAAAGTAAAAATGCCTAGAGCAATAATTTGTGGATAAAAAACAGCTGCACATGAAAAATAATTGATGTGGTTTTAAAATTACTCTGAGGTGGAAATTAAAATGCCTTTTCAACCAATGCTCTGAAAAGAGTGCTAAAGCTAATTCCTTATAAATCATGAAATGGAAGCAGAGAAAACACAAACTTTGGGGTAGCCATTGATTTTAAATAAATAAAGTTTCAAATTTCTGTATGTAATATTAAAAAAATCTAGTTCACTGAGAGGCTATTGCTATAGTTCAAGAAAATCTTATCTACACCCTTAGTAATGTGAGTATATTTTTCCATAATTACAATAAGAAAGCTAATCACTTTTATTTATTTATAAGTTAATTTTTTATTTTTTTATTTTTTATTTTATTTTATTTTTTTTATAAGTTAATTTTTTAAATGTCGTTGTACTTTTAGTTCTTTTTTCTACTCTACCTCTCGCATTTTCCAAGGGTGACCCAAATGGCAAATCTTTATTCATTCTTTTTCCCTGGAGGAGAATATTTCTGTTGTGCTGCCTTAATGTCACTTACATCTGGTGTGCAGGTATGTGAATGATGCCAGACATTGGGACAAGACTGGAAGATTTACAGAATAGCAACAATATAAGTAATTTAAACATGACACAGATGATATTTGATTGATTTTTAAAATCTAGATATACACAGACTTGTTCTTCCTGAAAATAGTTTCATTCTATTCATTTGTTCCTTCAACTGAAATTCTTATTTTTTTTAAGGTTTTATTTATTTATTCATGATAGACATAGAAAGAGAGAGAGAGACAGAGACACAGGCAGAGGGAGAAGCAGGCTCCATGCAGGGAGCCCAACGTGGGACTTGATCCGGGGACTCCAGGATCACACCCTGGGCTGAAGGCAGGCACCAAACCGCTGAGCCCCCAGGGATCCCCGAAATTCTTACTTCTAAAAGCTATGCTTATTAATAAAATTCTAATTTCCTGGTTTTCATATCTTTTCTTTTCTTTCTTTTTTTTTTTTTTTAAATATTTTATTTATTTATTCATGAGAGACACAGAGAAAGACAGAGAGAGAGGCAGAGGGAAAAGCAGGCTCCGTGCAGGCAGCCTGATGTGGGATTCGATCCCGGGACTCCAGGATCACGCTCCAAGCCAAAGGCAGGCGCTAAATCACTGAGCCACCCAGGGATCCCCTCTTTTCTTTTCGTAAAGATTTTATTTATTCATTCATGAGACACACACACACACAGAGGCAGAGACACAGGCAGAGGGAGAAGCAGGCCCCCTGCGGGGAGCCCAGTGGGGTGGGCTCAATCCCAGGACCCCAGCACCACCACCAGAGCCAAAGGCAGATGCTCAACCACTGAGCCACCCAAGGCTCTGGTTTTCTTTATATAGAGAATGGCTGAGTAATATTTAAAAACGAATACTTTTCCTTTAGAAGGAAATTAAGCAGGAAATAGAAAAGGTTTTAGTCATTATTCTTTAAATTACTGTATCTCTTAGCTAATTCACACAGGAAGCCTGAAAATTAAGCAGCATTAAAATGTGATGAGTCACTAGTGTATTTTCCTGCTTGATTTGAACCTGTTGTTCATTTCAATACTTCATAAACAGTAGTTAAGCTTAAAGATTAAAAATATGTACATGTATTTTATCTTTGAGGCCAAAGACTTGTGATGTTTAGCAGTGTCTGTATAAAAATATAAAATATTCTAAGTATTTATTGTATTTACTACATTCTAACAGTTTGCTTTGTTAGCAAGGAAATTTGTTAGGAAATTATACAAATATTATAGTTTAAACATATACATGGATTTTGGGGAAAGGTACAGGCTGAGATAATAAAAGACAACAACTTCCAACTAACTACCTGAGGATTAAAATAGTATTAAATCAATGATTGCAAAATACTAAAATTAGGCAAATAGGTATATTCAATATGTGGTTAAAACTCAACCACATATTAAATATGTCTAGGTACTTAGAGTGGGGAAACTTGAATGTGTTTCTCTATGAACATTTTACTGATAAGCTTTTAAAAATCAATTGACAAGATATAATTTTTCATGGAGAAATTATAAAAGAATTAATAACTCACATGAATGCATAGTATGTGCAAGGCACTATTCCTAGAACTCTATAGGTAATGATTCATTTAATCTCAGCAAATCTACGAAATAGATACTATTACTATCCCAGTTTACAAATGAGGAAACTGAGGCATACAGAGGATAGATAATTCACTCAAAGTCAGTCTGTTAGTGAGAGGAAGATCTGGGGCCGTTTTCACCATTCTGACTTTGCAGCATGATCAATAGTCTGTTAATTCACTTGTGTTGAAGCAGTATGAATGTCTGGTTAAAATAGTAAGTTATGGTATGTTGTAGTCCATTACAACATGGAAATCCAAATAAGTTACATAGAGTTTTTAAACACATGAGCATATGCTAGAAATTACACTCTTGTGTTACAAAACTGAAGATGAAAGTGATAATGAAATTTTCTTTAGGCTCATTAGGGAAAAAATATCCACTGTACTCTATAGGAAAAAGATAAATAATAGTTAACTTCTAAAAAAAATTATTTATTTTAAAGAGAGAGAGAGAATGAGAGAGAGAGAGAGGGAAAGCAGTGGGAGGGAAAAAGGAGGGAAAGAATCCAGGAGCAAACTCCCTGCTGAGCACAGAGCCTGATGGCAGACCCTGAGGGCTCCATTCTAGGACACTGAGATCATGAACTGAGCTGAAATCAAGAGTTGGACATCTAATGGACTGAACCACCTAGGGACCCCAATAATGGTTAACTTTTATTAAATGCTTACTATGTGCCAAGCACTTTTCTAAGTTCTTTAATTAACTTATTTAATTCTATCAAAATCTACAAGATACATATTATTATTATTCCCACATTATGAATGAGGTTAAGTAGGAGGTAACATGCTCACCCTGTCCTCTCCCACCTATATTCTTTATTCATAGAGATTTCTGGATCTTTGGTGTTTTCCTGTTTTAGATTGGTGAGTAATTTAGAAGCTTTTAAATGGCCTTTTCTAGGAATCTTTGATTGAAGGATAATTGCTGCTTAATGACAGAATAGGAGAAAAAAACCAATAACAGCCTTTAAGGCACTTTGCTTTCTATCTGCTATGTAACTACTGCACAATCTAGTTTTGTAGAATGGTAATGGCCAGGAGCTCTGGCCAACTTTTCAAAACCCTGGCTCTGTCACTTAGGTGATTTTAGGCAGGTTACTTAACCTCCAAAGACAGTGCTCTTGAATTGATTACAGGGAAGCATTTCCTCCTTGTAGGGGAAGGGTGGGGGGGTGGGGGATGGGAGGAGAAAACTGAGTGCCAAACGGAAGAAAGAGGCAAGAGGTTATGAAATTACCTAAAATGTTTCTTCCTACTGTCACTCAACATTTTCCATTACCTATTTGATATTTTCTATTTGTTTAATGATGAAATCTGTTCAATTTCTCTCAGCTTCTTAGTCATATGAGAACTTTCTAGACTGAATGTGTTTTTATGAGAACTGACCTACCAGGCCCACCCATGGTGCTATATTGAGATCACTTTTTGCAGCACTTGTTCTCAGTCTGTTTGTCATCTATTCTGATGTGTCACCAATCCTGGGCTGAGAACCACACCCACAGAAACAACTCAGAAACAGATTTACTCTAACCACACGTGACATTGGTGAATTGGAATATTTTTAACTAGGTCACATATCTATCTAACTGATCATTCTTCCTCCATTTTCATCAGATATTTTTTGAGAACTTATTTGTGTCCAGCACCAGTGATATAAAGATGAATTAATCACAATTGCTGCCCCTGGTCACCTCCTAGTACCAACAAGCCTAATATGCCTTATACATTGCCAGGGCAGACTTTTTTATTTTAAACTTAAGTTGCTTTCCAACTCTTGACTATTCATAACTTTTTTCTTATAATCTGTAGTCTAGATTTTTGCCTTCTGTTTAGCTCCTGTGCTAGCATCATTATTTGCAAATACATCAGAGCACCAAATTTGTCCTTTTTATCAAGGTCATGACTGATTTACACTTATTTTGGCTTCATCTGATAGGTAATTTTTCTGATGGTGAAAGCTAGTACCCTAGCACATGTTATTTCCTTTGTGGCATTACCCTTCTGAGAGATCTAGATCTGTGCTATCCAATATTGAATGAATGAGTGAATAAAAAAAAAAAAAAAAAAAACAGCTCTAGATGGCCAGCTACAAAGATGAACTGGTTATTGTCTGCCCATTTTAGTCTATAACTAAAGATGTGCCTTTCTAAAGAGAACTTTCTGGTTTCTATCAGATAAAATTAATTTTGACCTTACTTGGGCATGAGGTGAGAGTTCAAAGGGTTACAACGGAAAATCTGGTGTCACTGTATGTCTGGCATACATTTCTTAGAAACTAGCAGCTATGCTATGCAATCCTTTCTCTCTCTTTATAAAATAATTTTTAATGTCAGAATCTAAGTCCCAGTGTAGCTTAAATCTGGAACTAAGCCAAACAACTAGAATTCATATTATCACCATCTTACCGTTATCATGATCTTGTCACAAATATTATCACTACTAATGAGACTTATAATTGTGTTAGTTTTAGGTTGATTCTTTCCTCCAAGGAATTCCTCCCACTCTTCCCATTTTTTTTCTCAATCTAATGGTATTTATACAAGCAGAGTGACAATTTACTTAATTATGTAATATTGAAAGTAAAGAACACCCTTTATCACAAACTTCCATTTGTCTCAGCACTGGGCTCCCTCAGAATTGGTCAGGCTTATGGAAAATTTATTTATTTATTTATTTATTTATTTGGAAATAAAATTTAATTTAGAACATGGACTTAGAAAGTGTATTAAGAGTAATTCAACTAGTAGAAAAGATAAAGATATGGGAAATGATTAAAGATAAGATATGAGTCTGGCAATAAGGAAGATTAGACAACTTTAATTCCTTCAGTACAAACACTTAGTGTTGGCTAAAAAAAGAAGAAAAATATTTTTTAAACACACTGCTTACCTCATAAGATAATAAGGAAGTTCACCAGCCTTCTAATATTGTGACTATTCAAAATGTACTAAATGTTCTAGTCAGTGTAATTAGCAAAGAAAAACAAATAAAAGTTATAAGGATTGGAAAAGAAGAAACAAACTGAATGTATATGCATATGATACAGTTGTTCACACAAAAGAATCCAAAAGCCTGCAAATTATTAGAACCAAAATCTAATAAGGTTGCTAGATATAAGATCAATATACAAAGACAATCAATTACATTCCAATATACCAACAACAGAGACTTTAAAAATATCATTTTAAAAAGATAACATTCATAGAAACAATCAAAAACAGTGTCTAGGAGTGAGTCCAACAAAAGATTGGTAAGATTTTTATGAAGAAAATTATAAGACTCTATTGAAATATCTAACACAGGACATAAATACATGGAGGATTATACCATGTTCATAAAAATTCAATTTCCTAAAGATGTAAACATTCATAAAATTAATTATAAACATAAGATAATTCCAATTCAACCCAACCCAACAAAAGTGAGTAATAGAACAGAATTGAGTTGCTGGTATTTGAGGTGAATCTGAAATTCTTTGGGGAGTTTGGTATAATTAAACTTATAGAAAAAAAAATCTGATAGAACAAAAAGATCTATGTAAACTCTGTTATGGAAAGGATAAAATGCTCAGATATATACTTCAAACAGAAGGCTATCTGATTTACCAAGAACTGGAATATTTATGTCAATATTAAGAAATTAAGAATGTGATTTCTTGGCAAAGGAATCTCAGTTGCAAGATGGCATTTTTCATTTATGACTCAAAAGATAAGTCTGGAATACATACATGCCCCCATCCCTAAGATATAGAATCTAGGTTTCCAGATCTAGAGAGGAGAATGCTTTTAGCAAATGCACCCTGCCACACATGAGAGCATCCAAAGCATCCAGAGGTATCTAAATGACTATACCTCACCCAAAGGCCATTTGTTAAACTATAACAGACATGCCACCTGTTCCTTCAAAGGCCAATAAGTGATCTTTGAACAGGGTTGGAGTTAAAAAGTAAACCTATGCTTCACGTTTTTGCATTGTTGTAACTAAAATACTTACAACAACTGACTTAAGTATGCAGTCAATGTTTGCTTCTAAGATTGGCTCAGTGTTTACATTTTAAAGGAAGAACACATTTGTTATGAAAAAGATTTTCCAAATAGTCTGATTGCTTTTGAAGCAGCTCTTAAAACTATAATACTATGTAATCAGCTGAACTTTCTCTACTGCAGTACCTTTCCAACTTTATAACCATAGGTTTGATAAATTTTACAATGAAAATAGGCTCAGTACCAAACACAAGATGACAGATGCTCTTTTTCAGTGTTACATTATCACTTTTTTCATTAAAAATTATGAATTCTCAAGAAGACTGATAAATATAAAGACCTTGGTGGGGTGCCTGGGTGGCTCATTGTTGAGTGTTCAACCTTTGGTTTCTGCTCAGGTCATGGTCTTGGGGTTGTGGGATCAAGTCCCACATGGTACTCTGTGCTCAGTATGGAGTCTGCTTGTCTCTCTCCCTCCTTCTCTCCCTCCCCTCCCATCTCCTTCTGCTCCTTCCCTCCCCATGCATGAGCACACGTGGGCTCTCTCTCTCTCTCTCTCTCTCTCTCAAATCAACAAATAAAATCTTACCAAAAAAAAAAAAAAGATAAAATCCTTGGTAATACTTTTTTTTTTTTCAGTAGGCACGAAAGCATCATTCAGAATATATGGAAAAAATCTCAGACTAGTGACGTGACTGGTGTTTCCTTTCAACATTTTCTTCTGTGTTTCTGGCTCACCCTCTCACCCAGCTTTTCCTCTCATACATCCTTTTCATTGTTAGAAAGAGGTAATAGACAATAACTAAAAACTTCATGGAAAGCATATGTGGAAATCTGTTTCCTACAATATAAGCTTTAAGTATAAATTAGCTTTTTATTGACTTTTCTCTTCTGTTGTCTTTTCACCAGTGGCTAAAATGGAGTATAATTTGAGAAGAGTGAAAACAGTAAGGATATAGATGATTTTAACAGATCAGTTTAATTGAGTGGACATTTATAAAATACTCCATCTAACCACAGCAGAATACACATTTTTCTCAAACTCACCAAAATAGACCACATTTGGGTCATAAAATTTATCTTAACGAATTTAAAAGAATAGGAATCATACAAAATGCATTCTTTTTCTTTTTTAAGATTTTATTTATTCATGAGACAGAGAGAGAGAGGGGCAGAGACGCAGGCAGAGGGAGAAGCAGGCTCCATGCAGGGAGCCCGACATGGGACTCGATCCCGGGACCCCAGGATCAGGCCCTGGGCTGAATGCGGCCCTAAACCTCTGAGCAACCCAGGCTGCCCACAAAATGCATTCTTGTACCACAGTGGAATCAAGCTAGAAATAAATAACAGAAGGATGGCTAGGAAATTCCCAAATATCGGAAACTTTTTAAAAAAGATTTTATTTATTTATTTATTTATTTATTTATTTATTTATTTATTTGAGAGAGAGAGAGAAAGAATGAGCAGGAGGAGGGGCAGAGAGGAAAGGAGAAGCAGGCTCTGGTCTGAGCGGGGAGCCCAATATGGGGCTCAATCCCAGGACCCTGGGATCATGAATGGAGTTGAAGGCAGATGTTTAACTGACTGAACCACCCAGGTGCCTCCACAAATATCTATAAATTAAACAACATACCTCTAAATAACCCATGAGCCAAAGAGAAAAATGCCAAAGGAAATTTAAAATATTCTGAATTAAGGAAAAATAAAAGTACAGTTTTTCAAAATTTGTGGGACAGAGCAAAATCAACCTGCTTAGGGGGAAATTTATAGCATTAAATGCATATGTTTTTAGAAAAGAAGAAAGATCTAAAATAAAAACCTAAGCTTCCACCTTAGGAAACTAGTGAAAAGAGTGAAATAAAACTGATTAGCAAGCACAGAAAACATTTTCAACTTTATATACAATCCAATCAAAGAAATGCAGTTTAAAATATCACTTTTCACATAATGAATGAAGAAATTTGTATTTCTAAAATACGATATTCAGGTTTGGTATGGGTAAGGTGAAACAGGCACCAAATATTAGTAAAGCCCTTTAAAAAAAAGATTTTATTTATTTATAAGAGAGAGAGCATGAGGAGGAGCAGAAGGAGAGGGAAGGACAAGTAGACTCCCAGATGAGTGTGGAGCCCAATGCAGGGGTTGATCTCAGAAGCCTGCATTGATCTGAGCCAAAACCAAGAGTTGGACCCTTACAGGACTGAGCCACCCAGGCCCTCTAAAGCAACCATTTTGAAAAAGAAATTTGGCAATGTGGTTTAAACATATCTTTTCTTTGCCCTACTCTTTCCATTTTAATGATTATAAAGAAATAATCCCAGAGTGAGAAAATATTTAATTCACAAAGATATTTATAAAAGTATTATTTAAAATAGCAAAAAATTGAAAATAGCCCAAACATCCAAATAAGTGTAACATTAAGTAGAACATTAAGGTATATGCACTCACTGGAACAGTATGTGGTCATGAAAGTTGATATTTTGGGAGAATTTCTAATAACTTAATAATGACAATAAGTGATAAAGAATATGGGACAAGAAAATGTATGGATAGAAATAAGATTAGAAAGAAGTGTGCCAAAATTAAAACTAGTTTCTTGGGATGATGGGTTTGCCCTTCTTGCTGCTTTTCTATATGTCCTAAAGACCCCTGATGGACATGGTGGTTTTGCTCATGAATTTTGGAGATCCATGGCTTGGGTTATGGTCTCAGCTCTGCCCCAAGTCTCAATTCTCATTTGTAAAGTGAGGATGATAATTAAAGTTCTTTTCCTAAAAAAAAAAAAAAAAAAAAAAAAAAAAAAAAAAAAAAAAAATAAAGTTCTTTTCCTAGGTGACTGTGAGGATTGAACAGAATGTATGTAGAGTGCTTAGCACAGAGTCTGCCATACATGAAGTCTCCAGTGAAAAAGTGGGACAGGGAGTCCTATTGGAATTTCAAATTCATCCACATTTGCATAGGGGTGTTTTTACTTCTATATACAACTCTATTTACTTATTCCTTTGGATGATATGTATATTCAAGACATTTATTTAGTGATTGCAGGGTATTTTGAGGCCATCGAGGGGCAACTGAATATCCTTTTGTGTACAAAAAAAGAAAGAAAATAGACACTAGGAAATCTTAAGTGCATTTGATTCTCTTTGTGTATTTAAAAGTGCTATACCCACACAAGTGAGATTGAGAAAAGAATTTGAAGCTACTGGCTTTAGCTACTTATTACCTCAAGTCTGCAGGTTTTGTTTTGTTTTGTTTTTTCAGAGTAAGAGATAGTAATCTGTACTTCCTCTTTTCCTCTGCTGGCTGGATGGGAGACCAGAGAATATGATAGTTCTGCAGAACAAATTTCCTATTATAGGGTCATTAGTAGACTGAGAAAACCCCTGATGCTTCAGGATTCTTTTTTAACATAAATTCCAATGTTTTCAATTTTTTAAAAGATTTATTTATTTATTTATTTATTCATTCATTCATTCATTCATTCATTCATGAGAGACACAGAGAGAGAGGCAGAGATATAGGCAGAGAGAGAAGCAGGCTCCCCAGAGGGAGCCTGATGTGGGACTCAATCCCAGGACCCTGGGACCTCGCCCTGAGCGGAAGGCAGATGCTCAACCGCTGAACCACCCAGGCGTAACGTCAAGGTTTCTTAAACTGCATTAACAGAGTTCTTTTTTTTTTTTTTTAAGATTTTTTTAAAAGATTTATTTATTTATTATTTATTTGAGAGAAGGAACATGTGCATGAGCAGGGGGAGGGGTACAGGGAGAGGGAGACAATCCTCAAGCAGACTCCCCACTCCCAACCTTCCCTGAGCCAGGAGGTGGAAGGGACCCCAAGGGACCTTGGGACCCCAAGATCATGGCCTGAGCCAACACCAAGAGTTGCTGTTCAACTGACTGATCCACCCAAGTGCCCTTTATTTATGTTTTCATTACCAAAAACAGAATTCTGTTTTTAATAGGAAAATCATGTATTCTAACAATAATTAATAATTTTTTTAATTTTATTTATTTATGATAGTCACAGAGAGAGAGAGAGAGAGAGGCAGAGACACAGGCAGAGGGAGAAGCAGGCTCCATGCACCGGGAGCCTGATGTGGGATTCGATCCCAGGTCTCCAGGATCGCGCCCTGGGCCAAAGGCAGGCGCCAAACCACTGCGCCACCCAGGGATCCCCAATAATTAATAATTTTTAAAGAAGATTCCTTCTTCTCTGCTTGCAATAAAACTTGCATTCACTCAAACACTGGGCATAGAGGAAGCTCAATCCCTGTTCAGTCACTAATCATAACTAGCTGTATAACTTTGAACACCCTGGGGCCTATGGTAAATAGGCTTTAGGTTTTAAATGTATAATCTCAACAGTCCTCCATTTTTTCATGTTGAATAAGGAGATTGGTCTAAATAGCTACACTAATGTTTTATCATATAATTACAAATTAGCTAAAGTTATAATACTGATGGTAAATGTTCTTAAAATAGCTTCTCTTGGGGAGTTCTTCTCTGCTTATTTTTTCAACAGTATCTTTATGTAAATAACTCTTAAACCTGTATCTGGAGACTTGACTTGTTCTAAGCTCCAAAGCCAGATTAACTGTCTGCTGGATGCGACTGGCATGCCATTCTCTCTAAATCAATGTTTTCAAAATGAACTGACCATCTCCTATCGTCCCACCTTCCACATTAGCTACATTCCCTGATTCTCCTATTCTGAAAAAGAAACTATCATTTTTTTCAACTAACCAGATTCAGAGCTACCACGTCATTCTTAATTTCTTCCGTCAATGACACCATCAAATGGTTCCAAAGTCCTATCAGTTCTTCACATTTTGTTTTTATTTCCGTCTCTCTCTTTTTCCGTTTTCCCTATCGCCACCTTGGTTTCAACCTGGCTCCTGCCATTGAGTAGCCCTTCACTCCTCTTCTAGGTCTACTCTTTTCTAATCTATTATCTGCCATTTCTAGATAATGACAACTATAATACAGTTTCCCAACACAAATCAGCCTAATTCCCCAGAACCTTTAACTATTTGGCCTTCATCTACCTTTTCCTCCTCATCTCTTGCTGATTCCCAGGAATCCCTTCTCTTAATGGGCGTTACTTATTGTCCTGGAAACACTTTGTATATTGTGAATTTACAGGTGTGGCCTGAGCATTTATGTGACCATCACCAACAAGGCTTGCCCACACCTGCCACCACATCCATCCAAACCTATCCAATTGTCAGGACCCAGTTTAGTGCACATCCTCCATGTAGCTCATCTCAGCTCCTGAGCCCATGGTGTTCCACCTGCTGCTAACTGCCTACTTTATATGCCACTCTTCATGTCCTGCTTTATCAAATTTGCCTTAAGTTGTTCTACTTTTGAAGTGAAGATGTAATCATAACAATTATGGTATTGTTAAAAGCTTAAAAGCCAGAGAATCAATAATCTCTAACATTTTGATATATTCCATTCCTTTTTCATATATATATTTCCTATAGTTATAGTTAAAGTATAAATACAGTTGTGCTTCCTGTTTTTTTTTCACTCAATAAATAAGGGGGAAAAACTATAGTTGAGGATAATATAGTAATGCAGGGGAGAGTGGGGGGACAACTAACCCAGTTGGAAGAGGAGAGAGTAGAAACGGCGGTGTCACAGCAATTTAACTGAATTTCTGAGGACTTGCTAGAGTGAACCAAGAGAAGGAGAGAAGAGGATTGGGCAAAGGCAGAGAGTGTGTAGAAGTAAGAGGCATGGAGCACTGTTGTCCATCTCAGAGACTGTGGGTAGTTCACTGGGGGCAGTGCTAAAGAGCCTGTGGCCGGTAGCTGATGCATCACAGGTTTGGGGCCAAGCAAGCAGCATGAATTCCATCTGTCAGTGATGGGGAGCCACGTTTGGACTTGCTTGGGCCAAATACAACAGTAAAATTGCTAACTTTTGATGGCATATATAGCTAATTGTCTACTCAATATTCAACCTCCTTTTCTTTCTAATAGGAGCCTGATTTCATTAAGGGTGGCAATAAGCCCAATTAAAATACTCAGCACCATCACCATCCTCTCCCCACCCCACTCCCTGCCCCCAGACTTCCTTATGGTCTGCAGAAGCTATATACCCAGTTCTGGACAATTAGATATAAGCAGGTATGCAAGGTTGCTTGGAAAGCCTTTTAACTTAGCTGACATATATCGCTTTTCCTTCTCTTCCCATCTTTCTTGTCTAGATTGAGGACACAAGTCCTAGAGGTAGAACAGCCATCTTTTGACTATGAAGAAGAAAACTGCACAAGTCTTGATGACTTTCTTGAGCAGCTTCACTTGTACTGGGCTGTATACCTCTTATATACATTTTATCATGAGAAGAAAATCAATCTTAGTTTGGTTAAGCTACTGAGTTGGGTTCATGTAACTGAATGTAATCCTATCTAATATAATATATCCATTTCTTGGAGTTTTTAAAAAGATTTTATTTATTTGAGATAGAGAGTAAGAGAGTGAGACAGTGACAGAGAGAGAGAGAGAGAGAGAGAGAGAGAGAGAGAGAAAATGAGAGCACACAAGTGGTTAGGGAAGGGCAGAGGAAGAGGGAGAAGCAGACTTCCTGTTGAGCAGGGAGCTTGATGGAGAGAGATCCCAGGACCCCAGGATTCCGACCTGAGCCAAAGGTACATGCTTAATCGACTGAGCCACCCTGGTGTCCCCATTTCATGGAGATTTGAAATGAATTTAGCATCTTAAAGATTCTGGGAAGTCCTACTTAACTATAACTTACTGTTAAGATTATTTGACTACAAAATCCTTTTTCTTCAGAACACTTAGTACATCTCACTGTACACGAGTAGTTCTGCGGAAGTCTGAAAATACTACTCTTTTTGTGTTGATCTAGCAGATGGATAGTCGTGACATTCCACAGGATACAGAAGATAGGAGGAATAATATGTTAGGGGAGAAAGATGATGAATTTAGTTTTGAATGTGTTGAATTTGAGGTGTCTAAGTAGAGCTGTCTGTTGATGATTGGATATACAGCCCTGAATCTCGTGATATTTGGAAATAAGCAGGTAGATGGTGGTTAATAAACTGTGATTGTCAAAGTAGAAAACATGATAGGAGTGCTTTAGCCTATGAAGAAATTGGCAGTCTAGTTTTGATCCCTTCCTCTAAATGTCTAGCTATGTCACCTCTCTTAAAAAAGGAAATGAAGAAGATGTCACGTAAAATCAGACACCCTGGACTTCAAATCCTAACTTGTCTGCTTACTTCGCTCTGTGACCTGGCTCAGGCACCTAACTTCCCTGACCTTCGGTTTCCCCATCAAAGAGTTGACAACCCCACCGTAAAGAGTCGTGAGAATTGTAAAGAATTCAACACTGTGCCTGTAAGTTGTAGCTGCTCCATCAATGCAAATTTCCCTCTCCCTTTAGCTAGAGGAGATCTGTGGCCTCATACTTTCATTTCTTGTGTGATGCTTTCATAGACATAGGGCAACATTTAAAATTAAGCCAGGGCAACCATTTAGCTTCTGCCTATTAAATATCTTTATATAACCTGAAGACGAGGGATGCCTGGGTGGCTCTGTCTGCCTTTGGCTCAGGTCGTGATCCCGGGGTCCTGGGATTGGGTTCTGCATTGGACTCCCCATGGAGAGCCTGCTTCTCCCTCTGCCTGTGTCTCTGCCTCTGTGTGTCTCTCATGAATAAATAAATAAAATCTTTAAAAAAAAGAAAATTCCAGGGTAGGTCAAAAGAGATTGTATGTACATGATGGATTTGTATTTTACTATTGAATGCATATAATAAAACCAAAAATGCTTCCTGTGTCTTGCTCTTGTCTACCATTTCATAAATATTAATTCATTTAATATTGATAATAATCTTATTAATTAGGTGCTATTATAATGCCCATATAGCCGATGAGGAAATGGTTGCACAGACAGGTTATTTATTTATCATTGCCCATAGTCACACAGGTTGTAGGTCATGGAGCCAGGATCAAGCCTGGGGAGTCAAGCCATCCATGCTCTTACCCACTATACTATTACATAAAAGACACGAATAAATGAAAGGAATCATTCATATTGTTGTTCTTTCATCCTCATGTGGCCTTTCGTCATTGTCGCTTTGTCTATTTTCTTATATTTAAAAGAGTAGTAACTTGTCTCTGAGCATCTTTTTGTCATTGTCAGAAATAGCAATATGTATGGAAAATGTCTGTTAAGAGCTATTTAGAGGAGAAAGTGTTCAAATTTTGTGTCAATACAGTGCTGTCCAGAGTAGCTATCTCTGTAAAAACAACAAACTATTCTTGTTTGTTTGAACTTTCTAGGCTCCATATAATTAATTTAAACATGAGAGAGCATGTGTGCCTTTTTTTTTTTTTTTTTAAAGAAAAGTACTGCTTACTTTCTTGGAAGAGCACATGTAGTTTCAAAGGCCCTCACTCCCTTCCTAGGAATGAGCAGCTGTAGCCAGGAAGCACATGAAATAAGAAACAGTGCCAGTGGCAGGAGGCTTAGATTAAAGCTTAAGGAAATTCCCAAGATGATGCTTTTAAAGGGCAGAAACCAGGTAGGAAACAAAATATAGGATTATTTCAATGGAGATAATTCTTCATTTAATTTTCTCTCAGTAGTCTTCTAGTTCCAAGAGAGATAAGATTGTATTCATGGAAAATTGATGGATAAACATTGACTTCTTTAGAAAAAAAGTCTGAAAACCCATATTTGATCTCCAATGTATATTTATTGGATGGTCTAAATTTGGCACTTCTATCTTTCACATCACTTTCTCTCTCTGTAAATGCACACAGCTATTTGTATTCCCTCCCACACATTGATGCTTCAAGGATAAATGAGACCATGTTTATAGTCCCATGGAGGAAAGATACTAAGTATACTAAAAAATCACTACTGCAAAGTTTTTCCTTTCCTTGGAAATGTATAGTAACAACATGTATACAGTGTTGTTGAAGAGTCAAATTTTTCATAGAAGTGATTTTTATTTCAGAAAATAGGTATTTATCCCATTCAGGACTAACAGTTTCTTTTTAAACTTTTAACCATTTTTTCCAATTTGAATTTGTTGACCTTTTTTCCTTTAAATTAATATTTACTGAATCCTCACTATCTAAAATATACTTTAATAGAACTTTCTCTTTCCTTTCTCTCTTTCTTTTTCTTTCTTTCTTTCTTTTTTTAAAAAGATTTTATTTATTTATTCATGAGAGACACAGAGAGAGAGAGAGGCAGAGACACAGGCAGAGGGAGAAAGCAGGCTCCATGCAGGGAGCCCAACATGGGACTTGATCCTGGGGCTCCAGGATCACACCCTGGGCTGAAGGCAGCGCTAAACCTCTGAGCCACTCGGGCTGCCTTCTTTTTCTTTTTCTTTTTCTTCTTTTTCTTTTTCTTTTTTTTTCTTTTTCTCTTCTTTCTTTCTTTCTTTCTTTCTTTCTTTCTTTCTTTCTTTCTTTCTTTCTTTCTTTCTTTCTTTCTTTCTTTCTTTCCTTTTTCTTTCAAGATTTTATTTATTTATTCATGAGAGACATACAGAGAGAGATAGGCACAGACACAGGCAGAGGGAGAAAGCAGGCTCCATGCAGGGAGCGGAACATGGGACTCAATCCCGGGGCCTCCAGGATCAGGCCCTGGGCTGAAGGGGGCGCTAAACTGCTGAGCCACCTGGACTGCCCAAACTCTTTCTTTCTGATTAAACAAATGTATTTTGTCTTTTATCAATGACCTTTCATCAATATATGAAAAGGAGATTTTAATTTGCTTCAAGGATAATATCAGCCAGTACCATGAAGCTGTTATGCATTTTGAGGCTACAGAAATATAAGCCCTAGACCTATGTTGAGGAAACTACTAGCTCTGTTTTACTCTACACCAATCCAGATAAACCTGGACTTGAGTCCTAGATGCACAGTATAAGACACTGAAAAACTGTAGTACATCTGATAGGGGAAGACAAAGATTGTGAAAGTTTTGGAAATGATGCAATATGGATAATTAAACAAACACCTGGAGAAGAGAATAGTTAAGTGGAGCAATAAAATGTGACTTCAAATCCTTGAATATCTATCAGAAAAGAAATCGGACCTATTCTGCATAGTCACAGAAAACTAAACTATAAAAGTAGGTAGAATTTTAAGAAGAGAGATGTCACAGCTCAATAAAACACTACCAAAAATGAAAAGGGCTGCTTCTGGGGCACCTGGGTGGGTCAGTGGCTAAGCATCTGCCTGTGGCTTGAGTCACGATCCTGGGGTCCAGGAACCGAGTCCCACATCAGGCTCCTAACAGGGAGCTTGCTTCTCCCTCTGCCTGTGTCTCTGTCTCTGTCTCTGTCTCTGTGTCTCTCATGAATAAATAAATAAAATTTAAAAAAAGAAGGAAAGAAAGAAAGAAGAAAGAAAGAAAGAAAGAAAAGGACTGCTTCTAGGCTTTTGTTTATTGATTTTTTTTGTATTTTTCTTTTTTTTTTTTAAGGCTTTTGTTTATTGAGATTTCTAGAGCAGAAACGGGATGACTATTGGACAGAGATTTTGTGGAGAGGTTTCCTATGGGGTGAGAAGTTGGGATCAAGGATCCCTAAGGTCCCCTCTGATGCTTAATATCATTCACTACATTAGGAACCTCACTCATTGTGATAAATTATAACAGAGTGACACCTTTCCAGCCTTTTGGGGTTTTGCCTCTACTAAACGGCCTCACTCAGATTGCTGAGGGTTTTGTGTTTTGGTTTTTGGTTTTTGGTTTTTTTTTGTCCATATGGCTACCTTTTATAGTTCTGTCATTCTCCTTATTACCAGGTTGCCTCAGTTCATTTCTTGTTTTAATGTCATCCCACTTCATTCTAATTTGTTACTTCTACTCTGTTGTGGTCTAGGAAAATAGCATAACCAAACTTGTTAACATTGCATGAATAATTTAAATGAATGTCTGAAGAGCTCTCCCACAAATAAGGCCTTTGGTGCATGGACTTTTTACCATCTATTTTAGTTCTTAAAGGCCCTTTTAGCTTTCTTCCAAGTTCTTGAGGGTATTTTAGGTTTAATTTGTCAAGTATGTGGCTCCTGGAAACTTGTTACAGAAATTCCATAAATTTGCTGAGCCTCCTACTAATTCATAAAATTAAAATAGAAAATTCTGGGATCCCTGGGTGGCGCAGCGGTTTGGCGCCTGCCTTTGGCCCAGGGCGCGATCCTGGAGACCCAGGATCGAATCCCACATCAGGCTCCCGGTGCATGGAGCCTGCTTCTCCCTCTGCCTATGTCTCTGCCTCTCTTTCTCTCTCTCTCTCTCTCTCTCTGACTATCATAAATAAATAAAAATTAAAAAAAAAAATAAAATAGAAAATTCTGAATCCATTACTGAAAATTTCCAAAATAATCATAGGCAATGATAATCTCATCATTGAGCAAGATTTTCCTTATGTAGGTAAACTTCCCCCGGACAGCTTCTTCAAAATGGAAATAGAATTTGTAACTAGACTATATGACTAGGTGAAATTGATTGGACTGCTAATTACTTTTCTCTCCCAAGCTGCTTCATATGGAAAGTACTGGTGTAAAGGTACAGATTCCTCTAGAATATGGGGAATCATTCTGATTTTATCAGTTTTCTTCTCATTCCTGTACTTATATATAGCAATAGTTTTAATATAACTCAATAAAAAATATTAAATGAAAACTTATTATATATCTAGCAGGTATATAAGAATATGTACATTCATAAACCTGTTATATATATAACATATATATATCTCAGTTAAGAATAATGAAGAATTTAAGAAAAACATAATAGTGTTTTATATAAAGTATGAAAGAAAGAAAGAAAAGGGCTTTGCCATTAAGGAACTTAACATCTTGTTAAAGGAAACAAGAACCAGTTATAGAGCAATCAAGGAAGTATCTTATCCAGGCAGGACTGGTACAGATAGTAAATGTTTCCGAAATCTGTAATGAGAAATGGAGTAGTTCTGCCTCAATATAGTAGACTCAGAGCTTAATAATAAATGCGCTCTTCCTCTCTTTTTCAAATTTGCTTTGGCCATTAGATTAATACTGGTGCCATGAGCCTTTGTCTATTATAATTTCCTATCATTTATTTGGTAAAAAAGAATAATTTGGAGAAGTGTTTCAGTGACTCCAATGGGAGCATATCCATAAGATATGAAGAAAGCCCCAACACTGTCAATATTTGAAAACTCAATGGGTTTATTTTCTAAAGTGTAATACTAAGCAAAATAAGTCAATCAGAGAAAGACAAGTATCATATGGTCTCACTCATATGTAGAATTGAAGAGACAAAACAGAGGATCATAGGAGAAGAGAGGAAAAAATAAAACAAGACAAAATCAGAGAGGGAGACAAACCATAAGAGACTCTTAATCATGGGAAACAAACTGAGGGTTCCTGGAGAGGAGAGGGGTGGGAGGATGAGGTAACTGGGTGATGGACATTAAGGAGGGCAGGTGATGTGATGAGCAATGGGTATTATATAAGACTGATGAATCACCCACCCCGCTTCTGAAACTAATAATACATCATATGTTAGTTAATTGAATTTAAATAAAAAATAAAAAGCATGAAAAAAATTAAAATGTTCCACAAATTGCTGTACCATACCTTTGCCACTCCCCAGTATTTGCCAAAGGAATAATTTTAATGTCTCCCAGACAGATGAAGCTGACCTCATCCCAGTTCTTCTTGGGAGATACAAACTTCTTACATATCCCCAGGTGAGTCATGAAATATACTACTTGAGACCCCAAACTCTGAATTGTCATCATCAGTAACACACAACCCAATGGTATCTGTAACGTAGTTAATTTTCTGAGAAATATTCAAAGGTACAAAATGAGCAGGGCAATAAAAACAGGGCTTTCTACCAAACTTTTGCCTATCCTTCTGGATGTGTGCATAGAACTATGTTTTCACAGGACTTGCAAATGTCCCAGACTGAAGTACTATTTAATCTCCTCCCATAAGCAGCAGTCCTGAGCAATCCTCGCCACAATTAGCTGCTTCTGGTTGCTACTAAATTGCTCCTCCTAACTTATTTCACAACATTATTGTTTCACAGCACAACACATTCTGTATGGAGTGAAAATGTTTGGAAAGACCAGTTTCTCTTTATCATGCCCCCGCCTCTAGACAAGGATGTTTCCAACTGCCCACTAGCCAGCCAATCCTGGGACTCTTTTAGTACCTTGAGTTTGAATTAAGGAACACCTTTTACGTCAAAATGGATACACCTCGGGTGAAGTAAGCATTGACACGTTTAGCCCAGATGCCCTCCCCCGCCCACCAACAGCGAAGGCCACTTAGCAGTTGGTGCGCTTTCCAAAGCCCGTGGCCCGGAGCGGGCTTGGGGGGTTCCTCTCCTGGACCGTGAGACTCCGAGGGAAGGGGTGGCGGAGATGGGGAGTGGAGGGGAGGGTTTGTTTTGCTGGGGGATGTGGGAAGTAGGCGCTCGCCTGTTTCGCGGTTTTTTAAGCCCCTTGGCATGCCCTGACCTGATCAAGAGGGAGTCGACTGCTCTCTGGAATGTTCCGGGAGAAGGTGGGAGACTGCTTCCCAGAAGAGGCCTGTGGGTGCTGGAGGGCACCGGGGGGGTCACGCGGGGAGATGCAGGGCAAGCGCCGGGAGGGGCAGGAGGGGCGAGGGCGGGCGGGACGGGCGCAGCGAGGCTTCGGGGGCGGCCCGCGGGGCCAGGAGACCCCTCCCCGGGCGCGGCGGCGGCGGCGGCGGCGACCCGGCAGCGCAGGCTGCACCGCCCCGGCTGTCAAGCGAGCGCGGGGGGCGGGCAGGAGGAAGGGGTGGAGGTGCAAGGGGAGGAGGGCTGGCACCGGAGCGCCGCGGTGTCGGTGCAATAAAAATGCATCCCATGGAACTGCCCGTGGAGAAGGACGGGACCGAGCCGCGGCAGCGAGAGGAGGTGGTAAAAGCGGAGGAGGACGCCCAGGCGGCGGCGGCGGCGGCGGCGGCCGGGAAGTGAAAGGTCTCGGAAAGTTCAGCGGCTGCTGCGGGCGCCGAGCCCCGGGCTAGCGGCGGAGGAGCCGCAGGACCGCTCCGCGGGGGCCGCGCGGCCAGGCCGGCTATGGTCCCGGGGCTCCCGTCGCCCCCGAGGTGCCCGGGCCGCTCCAGGCCGGTGCGCGAGGGTCACCCCGCCGCCCCGCGCGGCCCCGGCCCGCGGCTCCCGGCAGCCGGCGCCCGCTGACCGAGCCTGGCGCCCCAGGAGGGGGAAGGAATCAAGAGCCCCAGTTCTTCCCGAGGACTGTCGGCGCTTCATCCCCCCGCCCGGCCCGCGTCCTCCCGGCTCCTCCCGGCTCCTCCCGGCTCCTCCGGCTCCTCCGGCTCCTCCCGGTCCTCCCGGCCATGGGGAGCTGCGCGCGGCTGCTGCTGCTCTGGGGCTGCTCCGCGGTGGCCGCAGGTGGGTGGTGACGCTGCCGGGCCCCCACCCCTCTCCCTCGCGCTCTCCCTTCCCCACCTCGGGACTCGGGCCGCAGGGGAGTGCGGGCTGGGAGCGCCAAGCTCAGCTCCCGAGGATGAAATGAGTGGCCATGTTCCGCCTCTTTCCCCCCGGGTCTCTGCAGTTTAAAATACTATTGATTTTTTTGCAACTGCGATGCACATGCCCTTGGGTAACCCGATATCCTGGGTGCGCTCGGCCGGGGATCCCGCGACCTTGGTTTCTTTCTCGGTTTGGGCTTGTAAAAAACTGCCCTTTCCACTCTGTGAGGGAACAAAGGACCCAGCTCGCCATCCCCCGGCACTTCATGGCCTGAGGAATGATGGGGAGGGATGGCCCGGCGACCCCGGGCGCGCGTGGGCCGCGGCTGCTCTCCCGCGGAGAGCCGTCGCCGTAGTCCCCGGCCTCGCGCGGGGCACGAGGGAACCAGGTAGGCACACCTGGGCGGGGGTGTGCCCTCCACCGTGGCAGTGGCTGGAACGCGCAGAGCCCGGGCTGGGACGAGGGGCGGCGGTCGCCCTGGGTGCAGGAGCTGGCTGGCCGTGCCCTGGGAATTGGTACCCTGGCTGCGGCTCCGTGAGAGGGCGGAGGCGGGTCTGCTCCCGGGCTCGGGAACTGGACGACCGGCAGAGGCCGTCCCCCTCCTACTCCCATCCCGGCTTTCCCGGGCTGCCCGTGGCCACCGGTTGCTAGCGCGCCGTTTCTAAATTCGGGAGCCCCTCCCTCTGTCCCTCTACCCCCCCCCCCCCCGCGGGTCACCTGGTTTCCAATTAGGAGTAAGTGCAGCCCAGTGAGTGAGGGGGAAAGCGCGTGAGGGACTCTTCAGCCATCCAGTCTCTAAAACGTTTCTCGTTTGCTCTAGAAAGGGGAGTGTGGGCTGGAGGGATGGACTAGTGGACAGGGAGCGCTGACGCGCTGTGCCTTCCCCTGGGCTTCTTCCACTCTGGCCCCAGAGACGCTGGCGCACAGGAAAGCAGAGTCGTAGAATCTTCACCCCAAATCGGTCAGACTCAGGAGCATCCTTGCCACACTTGAATAGTCACTTCTTTAGGGATCTCCTAGTACTTTGTCCACTGATTATTTATCTGGCTCCAGTCGTTTCTGTACTTCGGAGTTTGGAGGCATTTAAAATGATTCAGTACTTTCCCCCAAGGAGCCATTAAAGGTCTAAGATTTTACTTCAGTTCTTCTTACTGATGCACCCCCTGGCTGCATTGATGCGTGCTCCCCCAACCACAAAGTGAACTCTATTAAAACCCTTCCCTTTTCAAACCCTGTTATGGCAAAAAACATGCAAGCAATCAAGAGGTTGTAAATAAATATCACAAGGCAAGTGTTTCAAGTCAAAAATACTTGTACGGGCAGTATATGATTTTCCCCGAAATGCTTTACAGGTGAGTCATAGCACACTGTGTGTTTGGGTGATCCTGGCCACAAGCAACTGTTGCTCCAGCTAATCAGAACAGTGGCAAACAGTCCAGGCATAATGCACATTTGAATTTGACATTGAAAAAAATATGCCTAAGGAAGCCCTTTCTTTTGGTTGCAGAGGCTATGTGGGGCCGGGGATTGTCAGCCAGTGTGTGAAATGTGTCTGTTTTAGTCTAAGCTGTCATTTGGCTTCTCCAGCAGTACAGTGATAACAGTTCAGAGGTGCTCTTTCTTAAGAAACAAACGTTCAATTAGCCAGAATTTGGGGTTTGACTTCCTTTTCCTTCTTTCCTTCTCTGTTTTAACTTTTAAAATAGATGATTTTGCTTAAGGTATTCATAATTAAAATGACAAACCCAAATTAAAGGATTAAAATATGCAGTCAGGATGTTAATAAGTGGATAATGTTTATCATTTTAAGCAATTTTGAAACATTAAAGTCTGTTGGACCTTTGTTTGGGTGGAAGCACATGTTTCTTTAAGAAAGTGTTTTAGTTCACAGATAATGTTTAAAGGTGCTGTTAGTGGCTGCCAGACTGTAAACATTCTCCTGTTAAGCAAACAGGCAACCACTATGTAACTTGTCATAGGCAGAAGCACTGAAAGGGCAGAGAGCATGTCAAATAAGCTTTTCTGCCATTTGGCAGTTTAGAGATTTTTTTCTTAGTTATATTTACTTAATATTAAAAATAAACATTATGCATCTGAACTCCAGTGGTTTCTAGTTTTGCCTTCCTAAGTGAGATCCCATTGTTTATTGATTAAATATCTCATATTGCTTTTCCTAGGGAATTTGTCCCTTCACATTGTTGGATTAAAATATAATAGAATTCAACATTTCCTCCTTAATGCATTCTAATAAGCATATTAGATAATGCTAAGGACTAAAATTATATTTGAAAGACTTAAATTGGGTGATCTTAAAAACATTCTTGTTTTTTGGTATTATTTAAGTCATTACTTCAAAACAAATAAGTATATATCTAATATACTGAATACTTAAATCTTTTAAGTACTAGAAAGCCAAGTACTTAAAAGATTTAGGCCCGTCATCTTTCCACAATGTTTCCATTTTCCTTCCTCTCTCTTGCCCTTTGTCTGAAGTGATTTTTTTCCCCTTTATGTGAATCTGACATAGGAACGTGAAATGCATGCATACACACATGCACGCTCACACACTTGTAAATACAAATGCAGCATAAATGTAGAACAGTATTCATGCTCAAATTTGATAGAATTTCCTCTTTAGCGAAAGTCGTAAGGTCTTTGGGGATATCTTGTTGAAGACATAAGAGCTTTCCAGATGGGTTTGTCTTGAATAACATATGCTTTCCCTTTCCTAGGACTGAGTGGAGTAGCTGGAGTGAGTTCCCGCTGTGAAAAAGCCTGTAACCCTCGGATGGGAAATTTGGCTTTGGGGAGAAAACTCTGGGCAGACACCACCTGTGGTCAGAACGCCACCGAACTGTACTGCTCCTATAGTGAGAACACTGATCTGACTTGTCGGCAGCCCAAATGTGACAAATGCAATGCTGCCCAGCCTCACCTGGCTCACCTGCCAGCTGCCATGGCAGACTCATCCTTCAGGTTTCCTCGCACATGGTGGCAGTCTGCTGAGGATGTGCACAGAGAAAAGATCCAGTTAGACTTGGAAGCAGAATTCTACTTTACTCATCTAATAATGGTGTTCAAGTCGCCCAGGCCAGCAGCCATGGTACTGGACCGGTCCCAGGACTTTGGGAAGACATGGAAGCCTTACAAGTACTTTGCAACTAACTGCTCGACTACATTTGGCCTGGAAGATGATGTTTTCAAGAAGGGAGCTATTTGCACTTCGAGATACTCCCATCCTTTTCCATGCACTGGAGGAGAGGTAAGACCACACATTTAACTCTCCGCTGTAAGTAAGGGAGAAAAATGTTACCAGCCCACATTTCTTTTTAAAGCATGGAGGTATACTTGTAGCAACATGAAAGAAATTAGAATTTTTCATGAGCTTTATTTGTCATAAATTATTTCTCACCCTTAGATATGGATGAGTAGTCATTTTCAAGCAGGTTGTCCACTGGATGGGTTTAAGCTGGAATTCTAAGGTTTTAATTTTCTTAATTTTAAGAAAAAGTAGACATACAACATCATTACTCCATCTTAGAGGTTTAAAAGGCTAATGATTTCTTCAGTTAAAGAGACTACTTACTGTAATTCCTAAGGAACAAGAGTTACTGAGACAGCCTGTTCCTGGAGTACATGCACGCTGGTATCTTCCTGAAACTGTTAACGTAAATAGGAAGTAAATAAAACTAAAGCCAAGGGAGAAAAACAATCTGTCAGAAGGATACTTTTGTATAACACTGGAGTTTTATTGTTAAGATTACAGGAATGCATTGCAAACAAATGAAGGTAGTTTCTTTTAAGATACAAAACTTCTTTTTGGACTCCCAGACATTATCAGTTGCAGTTTAGGGACTTCCTTCTATCCTAAACTGAAAATCATCTCAATCTCATTTTGCAAAACAGCCTCCTTAGCTACTAGCCCAATTTCTATATGGAATGTTTTCTCCTTGTTTCATATTTCCTCTTCCCTAAAGGGGAAACAGGTCCTTTTTTTTTTTTTTTGGTCTTTTTCAGATATTTTAAGATATATTTCCAGGTATACTTATATACCTGGAAAGCCACTCCCCTCACCCCAGCCCAGCATTATGAAGATATTTAGAGGAAACTAAGTTAAGCAAAAGCAGATTAAGAGAATAAAATACCACCATGTAGATCCATTAATATGGACTCAGATGGGTGCCTGGCTGGCTCAGTTGGTAGAACTCACTCAGGGTCATGAATTCAAGCTCCATGTTGGGCGTAAAGTTTACTTAAAAAATAAAATAAAGTTTAAAAATACTGATTCAGAGAAAAAGAGAAGAGAGAATATAATCTTTCTAATTCTGGTACATGTCATGAACACACAGACTAAATTAGTGGTTCTCAGGCAGGGGTGATTTTGCCACCCCCCTAGACCATCCCAGGGGACATTTAGCAATGCCTGAAGACATTTTTGTGGGGGCGGAGGGACACTCCTGGCATCTAGTGGGTATAGGCCAGTGATGCTGCAAAACCTCTTACAGGGCACAAGACAGGACCACTCCCACTCCCAACAAAGAATTCCTAGCCCCACATGTTAATAATAGTACCAAGGCTGAGAAAGCCTGGACTGTGTGTGAGGCAGAAGTCCAATGTATATAGTACAAGAGCTACACAGACTAAGATAAGCTCTCTTCTAGTAGTCCTTTGTATCACTCCTCACCGGCTTCCCAGATGATGGTACTTAGTTAGCATTTATTGAGCCCTGACTATGTGTCAGTGTCACTAATTCTGCCTTTGGTTTGGGGAAAGGGATGGTTGCGAGCGGCCTAATGAAAAGCTGGTTTGGGAACTTCTCCCCCCTCACCTCGCCCCAGCCACTGCCATAGACATATATGGCTTTTGCCATATAATTCAGCTACTTCTGTGTGCTCCCTGCAGACCAGGCACAATGCTGCTGGTGTGGGAACCAAGTGGGATATGACACAAACAGCACACCGATGATTTTTCATTCTTCTTCTTGGTCTCTAAAGTTGGCTTCAAGGGTGTCTGGGTGGCTCAGTCGGTTAAGCACCTGACTCTTGGTTTTTGGCTCAGGTCACAATCTTAGAGTCGTGAGATAGAGCCCTGCATGGAGCCCCGGGTTGGACACTGCGCTCAGTGCAGAGTCTGCTTGAGATTCTCTGTTTCTCTCTCTGTCTCTCTCTGTCTCTCTCTGCCCCTCCTCATGTGTGTACGTGCGCAAACTCTCTCTCTCAAATAAATAAATAAATAAATAAATAAATAAATAAATAAATTTTTTAAAATAAATTTTAAAAAGTTAGCTCCATATTATAGGTTATGTGCACCCTTCCATGATGGACATTTTTAAAGATACCAAGACAGGAAAGAGACGGATAAATTAGACTCATTGTTTTCTTATGTGGAGAACACTTTGTGTTGCAAACAAATGAATGGCTTGAACTCTCAAATTGCATTGGAATTGATCCACATGCTCATATCTGTTGCCTACAGCTCAGTGCTACTGGGCCATGTGTATCTATGAAGGAACAAAAATACAGTTTCAGTAACCAGATGGCAGGCATGTTTGCTTAGCAAATATCACATTGAATGTATTACAATGGCCCAGCAATTACTTAGAAATAACTAAAGTAACATTTATTTAACTTAGGGTAGAAGCAAAAGCTTATATTCTTTAAAGCCAATCTACTTATTGTCATCAATGCTTTTTACATCAAATTTCAAGCAGAGAGGACTAAAATTTAAGTTAGATATTTTGCCTTTTATATCCAGTTTTTGTCATCTTTTATGTCCAGTTAAAAAAATCAAGAATCATCTGCTTCCCTCCAAAGTATTTTTGCAAGTAGACAAACCATCAGAATTTCTTCCCTTCAGAGCACAGGTTTGGAACTTAACTGGAGTTTCAATTCAAGAGTCTCCCTCCTGAGTTGGAGAGTAGAAGAGTCTTCCTCAAAGATAAGGATCAGAGGACACCTCCCTGGAGGTGATTACTACCCATGTCTCCTGTGTTGCTTTGGAATATAAGTTAGTGCTGAGCTACATACTAATTTTACATACAACTCTATATCTTTGGAAATTGACTGATCAGAAAAATTGGCCAATACCCTCGGGTCAAAGAAGTAGTCTCAAATTTCCTTTTTTTTTTTTTTTTTTTAATTTTTTTTTTTATTATTTATTTTTATGATAGGCACACAGAGAGAGAGAGAGAGGCAGAGACACAGGCAGAGGGAGAAGCAGGCTCCATGCACCGGGAGCCCGACGTGGGATTCGATCCTGGGTCTCCAGGATCGCGCCCTGGGCCAAAGGCAGGCGCTAAACCGCTGCACCACCCAGGGATCCCTAGTCTCAAATTTCATTTATTGCTTATTTATAATGTAGACCTATATTTTCCTCCGTTCAATGTAAGACTTCTGAGGACTTCTCTAGGTATTATCCTACCACTAACATAAATATATCCCAGACTTAATTTGTTGTCATTATTCATTCCAAAATACTTCTTTGGGCTTTTAGGGCCTTAGAAAGACCTGTAGCTTCATGTCTAAGAAATCAGATACCTCCATCTTCGGAGTTGAAGGCACCAGTCATCTGAAAGAGAACTTTTAAAAATAAAGGCCTCAAAAGCCACCCAGAAGAATACTTTTTAAATCAAGTTAAATCAAAGTTAAATCTGCTACATAGCCACCTCTTAAACCGGTTAGCAGTTACGACAAATGGTTGCCCTACAATGTGTCTCCTTGGCAGGAGAGGAGACTATGGCTTGCTCTGAGGCGAAGTGATTTACTGACAACATTGCATTAGTTAGTTATATGGCAGAGGCAGGGCTAAATCATAAGTCTTCTGATTGTAAGTCTAGTGTTTGTTCCACAAATCAATGTTTTCTCTTCATTAGTGATCCCCCAAGAACTGCTCGCAGAGAGATGTATGCATATTTTTCTCTACTTGCTCACTCTCTGACAACCATTTGTTATTCATTTGGATGTGACATGAAGATGAAAAAGGAGGTGCCAAACAGCTTTCTCCTGAGCAGGAATGTCCTCTGAGATATCAGTGGTGTTTTGGGAATAAAAGGTTCCGTGACCAAACTAGGTTGGGAAACACTGACTAGGTTTAACAAAATTAACATCTATAAATACATAAATGTTCTTCTTTTGTGTTCTGTGTCTCCAAGTGAGAAATATAAGATGTAACATTCCCAAACTTATTTGCCCAACAAAACTTTCTTTTTGCAGAACTCCAATTACTAGCTTTCAGAGCCCCAGAGATCCACAGAGCACAAGTTGGGAAAGGCTGGGATGGAGCTATTAATGCTCCCAAAATCCTGATAGAAGGACAGATGAGGGAGAAGTTGTTCAAGGGATACAAAGTTCCAGTTGTGCAAGATGAATGAATTCTGGAGATCTAGTGTACAGCAATGTGACTGTAGTTAACAATACTTCGTTGTGTGCTTGTAACTTGCTAAGAGGGCATATCAAGTGTTCTCACCATACATATGCAAAAAAGTGGTAACTATCTGAAGTGATGGGTATGTTAATTAGCTTGAACATGGTGATTATTTCACAGTGTATGTGTACATCAAGTCATCAAACCATACTCCTTAAATATATTTCTCAATTTTCACATATACCTCAATAATTTTTAAAAAGGCACAGGGAGGGGATCCCTGGGTGGCGCAGCGGTTTGGCGCCTGCCTTTGGCCCAGGGCGCGGTCCTGGAGACCCGGGATTGAATCCCACGTCGGGCTCCCGGTGCATGGAGCCTGCTTCTCCCTCTGCCTGTGTCTCTGCCTCTCTCTCTCTCTCTGTGTGACTATCATAAATAAATAAAAATTAAAAAAAAAAGGCACAGAGAGACATGGTGCTTGGCATGGTTTGACATCAAGCCTCTATGACTATTAGGGGCTTCATCTCCCGTTTAGCTGGAGCAGTAGGTAATAATAACTTTGAAGCTGAAGATGAGAGGTTAATAGGCTTTTTTGGTGATTCACAGAAGCACCTTGGACCCTGTCTTGGGTACAGGGAACAGAGAGAAGTGAGGAGGTGCAGCAAGTCATTTTAGTTCTGCACAGTGAGGCCTCATGCAACTAGAGTTTCTATTGTAACTGTTTAGGAGGCTGTGAGGTCACCACAGTACCTCTAGGGTGATGGAGTCATCTTCTCCTTAGAAGTGACCATTGCTGCCCCCTGCCCTATTAACTCACTGCAAGAAGAACTCTATTCAAAACTGGATAGCAACCAACTCAACCACACAGATTTTTTCCCCTCCAGGGCATTATGAATATAAAACATTCAAAGGGAGGCAGCAGTACAGAGAAGCCAAGAACAGAAGGCTGGTCCTAAATGAAGCAGTAGGGAAGGATTGTGTCAGCTTTATTTGCCTCTGTATCCCCCGCACTTAAGCACATTGTTTGGATCACAGTAGGCACCCAACAAATCTGTAATGGAATAAATGAGCATGAACAAATGAGTGATATGACAAGTAGGAGAATATCCTTAAATGACACAGGGGGAGGAATGATTATAAGCCTTGGGTGATGGGGGGATAAGATTCAGAAACCTGATTAACATGGAGAAGTTGAACTGGTAAAAATATGAGATAAGTTGTGGTTGGGAAAGGCAATTAATGGAGGACCTTAAATTATGTTTATGCATTCATTTGTCCATCAAATAATTTTTGGGCTATTATGTATCTGATGCCATTACAGGTGCTGGGGATATGGTGGTGAACCAAAGGGATAAAAGTCCCTGTCCCCATGAAGCTTAGGTACCGGGGGAAGGGAGGTGGAGAGAGGACAGACAAAAAATACTTAAGCAAAATATATAGTATGTCAGAGTGTGATATAAGTACCAAGGAAAAAATGAAACAAGGCAGAGGATGGGGAGTGCTAGCAGGGAGGGCTTGCTGTTTTAAACAGATTGAAGAGTTCATGTTTGATGGAATAGTCCATGACAAGAGCTCTGAGATCCTGGCAAGTTTTCTCGAGTGAACAAAAATCTATAATTAAAGGTCCCGTGTTTTTCAATCTGTAGATACGGAAAAATGAAGTTGTGTGTTATACTGACAAACATTGTTAAAAATCCCTCTTGCTAGTGTTTCTTAGAATGAGAGCATTTGAAAAGGAACCTAAATGTCATCAATGGAAAAACACATGACTGATGAGTAATCTGAAGCCTACAGGGAGTTAAATGACTTGTCTATAATTACTCAGCTGAAATCCATGTTTCCTGATGTTTAGCCCAGTGCTGTTTCCACTATACTAGTTTGAAATTCCTTTGCCCCAAGTCAGGTAGTGTGAAAGATACAAAAATGATATACATTGTTTTCCTCCACCATCCTTATAGTCCACTGTAAAAGATTACAATCCTGGGTAAGAGATTAAACATGATCATTTTGGGGCTGATTTATTAAATAATATGAGAGAGTACATGATTAATTTCCAGATACATTATGCAAATAATATGCCTTTCCAAATCTGAGCATTTTGAACATCCTTCGAAGGATGTCTCTTTGGCCATAGAAAAGATAACACTTCAATACCTTGTGGTAAAGTCAGTATGGCACAAGTGTGCAGAACGTGATAAATTACTTAATCAGGTTTTTGCAGGTATTTGCATTTATAATATGCTAAGCAATATTTATATTTTTAGCTGAAAAGATAAAGTAATACATGAGTCAGAATGGTTTCTAAACACTACTCTTTGGTTAGCTACTTGTTTACTTCAATTAGTGAAATCAACTTGTGCCTATTTTTGCAGCAACAATGGCCATGAATCATGGTGGCAGGTTATATCCATGTGCGAGGCATTCTGTAGAGTGCACATATCCATTATTCTCACAAGAACCCTTGTTAGTTGGGTCCAGTATTAACCCTATTCTACAGAAAAATAAATTGAGACTTAGTGAGTCAGAGTAACTTGGTCAGACTCAGATAAGTAATGAGCTAACCCATGCCAGAGCTGGGATTATTAGCTTGCCTTAAAATTATTTATAGGATTAGGTTTTAGTATAACTAAAACAATTTTTAAAAGTAAACTAGTAACTGCTCTAAGTAATTTTTCTAATAAAGTTATTCATCCAGTGTATTAATGTTTTACTTTGAACCATATTCTTAGCTCTAATTTATTGAACTTCCTTGAAAATAAAATGTTGTATATAGTTGTTTAGAGTGCTTCGATTATCCACACCCTAGGGATACTCCCTTCCTAGAGGGGTGGGGCTAGAGATTTATAACAGTGTTCTTTAAAAAAAAAAAAAAAAAAAAAAAAAAGCCTTTAGTTTAAAGAAAATCCACAGGGTGATTTTTAATTAAAATTATTTAAAGAAGCTATGTAGGGCAGCCCAGGTGGCTCAGCGGTTTAGCGCCGCCTTCAGCCCAGGGCGTGATCCTGGAGACCCAGGATTGAGTCCCATGTCGGCTCCCTGCGTGGAGCCTGCTTCTCCCTCTGCCTGTGTCTCTTATGAATAAATGAGTAAAATCTAAAAAAAAAAAATAAGGAAGCTACGTAAAAATTAGAATAAACCCAGAGATTAAATCATAAACTTTGATTTATTGATTTCAAAGAGTGGACTTGTCTTCCAAAAATACCTCCTTCCTAGCTGTTAAAAAAAAGTCTGTTAGCATCTGTTCTGTTTGCTTTGCATTTGTCCAATTAGATGGTTTAACTTTGTTAGTATTTTCTTAAAATATTCTGGAAACTTTGAGAAATCAGATTATAAAATGCTGATTCACATTGAAAAATTAAGGCCAGACAATGAAGAGCAGATGAGGAGCGGCACCTGGAGGTCAGGTATATCTGGACTACAAGAGGCGTTTCTTACCAAAGAATGGAAAGCTCTAGAAACCAGAATGGTGGTGTTAGGGATTGAGGGCTGTGGAAGATGAGGAAAGTGCATTATGACAGAGAATATAGAAACCGCTTCTGATGAATAATCATTAAGTGTCTGAAAACTCAGTAAATGTCACCTCTCCCTCTGGAGTCTGCACCCCCATGCACTCTATGTCCCTCACATGTAACTATAATATCATGTCCCTTATCTCTTCTACTCCTATAGTGCTCACTTCTTGAGGAACTTTATCCCATCTGTCATTGTATATGCCCTGTGGCTCCCAGCCCCCCAGTCTCTGTACCTGACACAGGTCTCTGCAAGGCATAACTGTCCAAAGTACATTTATTGAATTGAATCATATGAAAAAAACTACCTGTAAAGTAATAATACTGTTTATTAACTGTGTTGGATGTTACACATCTACTAAGCACTGATCTTTTCCAAGTAGTCATGATTCATTCATTCTTTCTATAAATATTTGTAAAGTGTCTCCTATATGCCAGCCACTATTTTTGGAGTTGGAGATACAGAGAAAAAAAAAAAAAATTCCTGCCCTTGAGCTTACATTCTAAATGTACAGTGCTAAACAAGGTAAAACATATAGGATGTTAGAGTGGTAAGTGGAAAGGAAAAAAATTAAGCAAGAGAAGGGGCCAGAAAGTGGCGAGGAGGTTTTTAATGTTTAGAAAGAACTCCCAGGGAAAGCGTTGCTGAGATTTTGGATAAGGACCTGAAGGAAAGCACAAGTGAGAAGTGGACATACCTAGGGAAAGAGTAAAGGCCCCAAGGAAGTGTGCCTGATGCCATCAGGACAGTGAGGAGGCTAGTGTTGATGCAGAAAGGTAGAGGTACAGCATAATAGGTGAGATAAGAGGTCAGAGAGATATTTAGAATGTGGGGCCTCAAAGTAGGTGTCACGATGGCCCAAATTTACACCTAGATCAGTTAAAGCCTGTTAATTATTTTCAGCATCCCTTTTCGTTCTCCCAGTAGTCCCAATTTGTACTATAAAGTATTATAAATTATTACCATAAGATCATTGGTTTTTACTCTGAATGATATTGGAAGCCATTGGAGGTTTTAAGCAGAGGGAAGAAATGAACAATTTATTTTTAATAGGACCACTTTGGCTTATGTGTTAGAAAAGACCAGAGAGAGAAGCAGGGAGACCGGCTAGGATGCTGTGGTGATAATTCAGGCTAGATCTAACAATATGTGGACAAAGGGTAGTGATGGAAATGGTGAAAAGTAGTTGATTTCTAGATCTAGTCTATGGAAAGAGCTAACATCATCTGCTGACAGGTTGGATGTAGTGTGTGAGAGAAAGAGAGAAATAAAGATGCTTCATTTACCTGGAAGAATGAAATAGCCATTTTCTGAAGTGGAGAAAACTCTAGGGAGGCAGATTTAGAGAGAAGTGCCAGAAGCTCATTTCTGGACACATTAAGATGTTGCCTATGAGATATCCAAGTGGAGATAGTGAGTAGGCAGCTGGGTCTGTGAGTTTAGAGTTCAGAGGAGAGGTCTGGACTACTCTTTAAATTTGGGAGTCATCAGTATAGAGATGATATTGAAAACCATGAAACTGGGTGAGATTATCAGGGAGTGGGTATGGATGGAAAAGAAGGAAGTCCAAGAACTGAGTCCAGGGGAGGATCAAACTTAGTCCATTGATGCTGCCATTACCAAAAACAAGACAAAACAAAACAAAAAACCACTCTTGCAAATCCCAAGGCTTTTATGAAAACCAGTCTTGCCAGTCTAGGGGGTCCAATGTTTGTTTAATTAAGAAACAGCATGCACTGCATAACATTGACTTTCCACAGTCAGGATGGCCAATGCAAATTCTAAAATGACAAGTGTGAGGGAAGGCTTAGGAGCTGCAATTCTAGGTTATCAAAAGAAGGGAAAGTGCTGATTGGATACTGAATGAGGATGGAGGAGGGGGAGGGAAGAGTACTGAAGGGGAAAGTTGCTTTCAGGGACCTTCAGATTTTAAGGGCCTCATTTCGTTTTGATCTATCCAACTCTTCACCCTCTTCTTAAAATTGCAGCTGCAGGAGCAATTTTTTGGAATGATTACAAAAGATTATTTTTCGAGTGCCCCTGGGCCATCCCAGTATTGGAAATTAAAATGTAGCATTGTACACATTTTTTCCTGCTTAGTGTGTTATGAAACTTGATTTTCAGAATGTGACAGGGGACATCTACCTAAGGCATGGGAGCTATACAGTTAGTCCCATTTAAATACGTGTTTACACTGTCACAATTTTTAATGTGTTTTAATTAATGCTTTAATTAATGCTTACCATATTAATGTTTAATTATTTTGCTAAGAAGGGAAAGCCAACATTTAGAGATTGTGGTGGGAGGTGCCAGTTTCTGTGTCAGGCATTTTGCATACGTCTTTCTTTATCCCTGAGAAACAAACTCTTTTCCTGGATGCTTTGTCTTGTTAAGGAACAAACAAAAACAAAACACCAACTTTCTTTCTATATCATAATTCTCTTCTCTTCCTAGCCTTCCTGCAAATGATAGAGGAACAGAAGCCTTTTCAGGTCAGGCATCAGCTGTGTTTGCTAATGTTACTTTACACTTCATAATTACAGCTCCTAAAACAATAAAATAATTGTGAAAAATACTCACATGCTTTCTACATGACATCATGTTCATTTGTGCTAACACTATATCTTTTGGCTGCCACTGAAAAGGGCTTCTACATTTAAAATTAGGTTGGAGAGAATGTAGTCACTCTCTTATACTGTTTAATATCCATTAAGAACTATTGTTTCCATTTATTCCAGCCAATCTGATCCTTCTGGGGTCCTTGAGGTTTTCCATCAATTCCTCTTGTAATTGTTGCTGTAATTCTCTCATGTGACCTCTCCATATCCCTATCTCCATATGAAAGCAGAAGTCAATGGAGGACATTTCAAACCAATGATCTATTAGAAGAACCAGACACCTCACTCCCCAGGAACCTTCAACTTTTTTGTTTCCCACCCCGAAGGGTGCAACATTCACCTCTTTGTAGCAGTAGCTTCCTCCAGGATGATTATCAAAGTTCAGGAGAATGTAAGCCCACTGGGGTTCCTTTGGGTGGAGTGAAGTAAGGAGGTAGAGTTTGCAAAAACAAAAAAACCAAAAAATTGCAAGGTGACTGTCAACTCCCGCTCCCCAATTCCTTTCCTTCCTACGTGCGCTATCAATTCTGGTTTGTTACTTATGGCCATTTTTCTTTCACATTTTCACTTCTTTCCTGAAGGCATCTAGTTTTGCCCCATCAGACCACTGCTTTGATCTCTTCTCTGGCTCAAAATATGAACCTGTCTGTGAAGATGAACATGACACCTAGCATGCCACCATGATTTTCTCTCTGGAATCTTCTATCTCTTCCCTCAACTTCTTTGCCCCCTTGTGTTCCCATCACATTCCAATTCTACTGTTCACCTTCTTGCTCCTTCAGCTAGACAGCTGAACTCCACTGGGAAAAATTAAAAACACAATTGTACTGAGAGACGCCTCTATGGATTCATGTTTTCCAGTCTCCTCTGGCCCTCAAACTTCCCTGGAAATCCTTTTTTCTTCGGCCCTCTTTCGTTCCTGTAGTGAGTCTTTCAGAGCTTCTCTCCTCTCCCTGAGACTCTTCCTGGGCACCACCCCACTTCCACTTGCTTTCAGCTGGAGAGTTTGCCTCCTACCTCACTGAGAAAATAAAACGTTGCACGAATGGCATCACAGGCTAACCCAGAAAGGCCCATCAAGGTGAAAGCTGAGATTCTTGATTCCTTTCTCTCCTCCAGCCACTAACAGTCATTTACCAAGTCCTATCCAGTTCTGCTCCTTGGGTCTGTGTTGAGTATGCATGCTTCTCTCCATCCACAAACAGCATCCTGGTGTAAGCCGCCATGATTTGTCATCTGTGCACATCCTTGCCATATTCTTCTGAATGTCCATGCTGTTCTATCGTGCTTGCTCTCCAATCTGTTCTTTATGCCATACTCCAAAGGGACTTTTTAAAATCCAAAATGTTGGGCAGCCCGGGTGGCTCAGCGGTTTAGCGCCGCCTTCCGCCCAGGGCGTGATCCTGGAGACCTGGGATCGAGTCCCACGTCGGGCTCCCTGCATGGAGCCTGCTTCTCCCTCTGCCTCTCTCTCTCTCTCTCTCTGTGTCTCATTAATAAATGAATAGAATCTTTAAAAATAAAATAAAATCCAAAATGTCACTTCTCTGCTTAAAAGGTCTTTTGTGACATGACCCACGTTCTTTAATGTGGCATGCTAGGCTCTTTCCGAATGCCCTGGCCTTATCTCTCATCACTGCCTCTTCCGTCCTTGCCTCCAGCTGTAACTACTGAACTACTTGTGTTACTCTAAGGTGCCAGGCTCTCTCCAACCCTCTGATTTGTGTGCACATGCTTTCTTGTCCCGTTCTTCTCTTCTCTTCTCTTCTCTTCTCTTCTCTTCTCTTCTAGAGGTAGGGGGAGCGGATAGGACGGAGAGGCGAGGAGGAGAGGCGTCAGCGGTGGGGAGAGGAGGGGAGAGCGGGGGAGGGGAGGAGTAGGATGGTGACGAGAGAGAGTCGAGGAGAGGAGCGGGCGGAGAAGTAAAAGAAAGGAGACTTCAAAGAAGCGAGCCACGACAGCCTCTCATCTCCACCCCTCCTCCCTCCCCTCCCCTCCCCTCCCCTCCCCATCCCACCCCCTCCCCTCCCCTTCCCTTCCCTTCCCCCAGTCCTACTTTTCATTCATTTAGCTGAGTTGTCAGTCAAATATTTTTCGGATGGATGGGTTGATGGATAGATTATTTATCCTTAAGGGCTGTTTAAACTTCACCTCTTCCTAAAATTCTGGGTTAGGTGCACTACATGTAAGTTGCACAGGTGCATCCATGGCATATGTTCACTTCTTTCCTAGCATTTATCATGTTGTTTTGTGAGCCCTTAAAGTAGTTCAGACTGCACTTTAAGACATACTGTCTTACTATCTAACATGCTGCCTGAATATTAAATAGAAGTTTTTAAAATAAATGAACCCTGAAGCATTATTATTATGGTCAGTGATAACTATTTATTGCTTTTTGTGGCTTAAAGCACTTGTATGCAGAGTATCTGGCATACAGATGCATGAAACACTCTGAGACATGACTTGCTACATGTCCCCTAAGTTCCCATTTATGATGACAGATCCTGAGGCAGTTCATCAGTACAGTTTCTCGGCAAGGACAATGTCACAGGTTCCACGTCTTTGCAAACCCAAACCATGGGCTTTGTTTCTAATCCGTGAAGGCCTGGCACAAATGAAAAGGTAAAAATCTATCACCACCTCTAGAAAGACAGATAAAGGTGCATGGAAGGTTAACTTGGGGGTTCATTTAATTTTTCATCAGTATCATTGGAAATGATTGCATAGAGGGCCTCCTGATTATGCTCTGCAGTGTTTCAAACAGCTGGGCTTCTTCTCACAATGCTCTGCTGGGTACAGGGGTGGTTGTTTCAGGCTTCTAGGAAACAATCACCTCATGGCACTGCCTCTGGAGAAACTGTGTAGCTACTTGTTTCTCTTGGAAAAACTGAAAAGCTTGTTATTCCCTCTCCCTAAGAATTGCTATTTCAAGTAAGTCAAATTCAAACTTACCTGCATTTCTAGGAGGGGAGGGGAAAGTAGCTTTGAAGAAAGAAGTTTAAGTATTTCCTTTGACAAAGCAGACAAAAATACTTTAAAAAATAAGATTTGGAAGCTATGTCTCTTTCCAGTTGCCTTGAAATTCACTGTAGTATATTCCTGCCTTAAGGAGTTTATAATCCAATTGAGACTTCTGAATTGCTGCTTTTAATTTTTTTTTAATTTTTTTACTTATTTATGATAGTCACACAGAGAGAGAGAGAGAGGCAGAGACATAGGCAGAGGGAGAAGCAGGCTCCATGCACAGGGAGTTCCGACGTGGGACTCGATCCCAGGTCTCCAGGATCGCGCCCTGGGCCAAAGGCAGGCGCTAAACCACTGCGCCACCCAGGGATCCCTGAATTGCTGCTTTTAAAGGATGAATAAGAACTGAGAGACAGAGAAGGGAATTCCATGGAAAATTGCACCTAAGGAAAGCCAACCCTCAGAATGGTTGGAGCCTATGGTATGGTAGGGCGTGAGGGAGGGAGAGGGATGGGAGAAAGATAAGGTTGGCCCTGGAGAATCAGGTCAGATTATACATGGTCTAGTGTGTCAATATTTTAGACTGGATTCTGCAGGTAGTGGGGACCAATCAATAGCTCTTCTGGGTAGGGATAGCCTAATCAGAAGTGTTTATGGAAGACAACTCGGGGAGCAGTGTGAAAAATTCTTGGGTAAATTTATGAGATTAAACTTAATGGTGATGAATGTAAATTCCTCTTTTCAAACATCAATTGTACTACCACCAGAGAGGTGTAACTTATCAGCCGTTCATGTGAAAAAAGACCTCAGGGTTTCAGTGGACTGTAATCTCAATGTGAGCCAACAATATATTATGACTGCTGTAAAAGCTAGTGCAATCTTAGGCTACGTTAATAGAATAATGTTTCAAACAAAGGAGAGACTAGTCCTTCTATTGTGTTCTCTCACCAAAGCATAGCTAGAATATTATGTTCAGGGCAAGATATTCCTATTTAGAGAAAGCCAAGAAGAACGGGTGAGAGCAGTTAGAAATCTCATTATATAATGAACAATTAACTTAGGATATTTTGCTTATGAGAGAGGATTTATGGATGTTCAGGAATTGCTAGCATTCTTCAGATGTTTGAAGAGGGATTAAATGGACTCTGATGCTTTCAGGAGGCAAGAATATGACCAAAGAAAGACTTTCTTAAAAACTTAGATGTATCCAAGAGACAAGGAGAGTTCCTTGAGCTTCTCATCTCAAGAAAGGTTTCAGCAAAGGCTAAGTGATCCCCAGCGAGAGATGTTACAGGGAGGATTCATGTACAGATTTAAAGGTTGGTTTAGGACTTGAGTATCTCACTCACCTCTGAACCCACAGATTATGCCATAGAGTGAGTAAATGACTAAGAAATTCCTTTAGACCCAAAGTTCTACAATAGCACAGGTCCTGGGAACCTAGCTAGCATTGCTTAGGTAGTCACATTAGGTCTTCCGGTTAGCGGGGCAGGAGCCCTCAATTTTGGTATAATCTTTTTGGGGGGAGATCTTGTTTTTTGCAAAGTGAGTGATCCTTCTTAACCCTTGAGCGAAAGGAAGTCACTTCACTGTTGAAGAAAAGAGTGGCGGGGGGAAAAAAGAAATGAGTCCCTACTCCCCAAGTCTCTATTTTGTAATCATAAAAATGACATTTTATCTGTAGCTTACAAAATAGCACTAGATGCAACGTGGTAGCACAAGTACAGGAGTTGAAGGCACATGTTTAGTCCATCACCAGGCTCTGGTGGTTCTGTCTCTAAGTTCGCTCTCACTTGTACTGGCACCACTTTAGCTCAAACTCACTTACCTCTCACTCAGACCTCTCAATAGCCTCTCTCTTTAAGTGATGGGCCTTAGATTCATTTGTAAATTGAATCAGTGTGAGAAAGCGTAAGATAGGGCATATATAAATGTGTTTTTTAAATGGCTAAGTACTATATAAATACTAATTAATAATAATAATAATATAATTCAATTACATTATTAGTGAAGTAGGATTTGGGGGCCAGTTTATCTAGTCATTCAGCCGAATATGTGGCTTCCTACTATGTGTCTAGCACTATACCAACCTCTGAGGATAGAGCAGTAAGCAAAAATAGACAAAATGCATTCTAAAGCCTAGGCAATGATTTGCCAAAAAAATGTAGAGCACAAACCATTTGTGAGTTGGGGGTCTTTGCATATTAACACTGGTCAACTGTCTGCGTTTCCAAGAGCATTGAAGGTCTGTATTTTTATTTGGTACTTTTGGACAGACAGACAGAGAACATTAGCCTTGGGTCATTTAATAGTAGGTAAAGTGAATATAAAGAATTATTTGAAAAAAAAAAAAGAATTATTTGCTTGTTATTAAAGCAGTAGCCAGGTGGTCTTCATAGGCAAAGATAGACTGGAAAGGAGTTAGATTTAGAGAAAAATGAACAAACCAGATGTACAAAGGGCACTTCATGTCTCTTCATTCCATATTTAGCCCTACATATCTACTGTGACTCTACAAATTCTTTTTAAACTATATTATGTCAAGTGCAAGATAAGGAATGAAGTTTTTAAAGATATTTTTAGATGGCAATGTTACAGTAAGACACAAATATGAGCCTAAAGTAAAATTGCTTATCAAAACTGGGGGAAAAAATGTATCCACCTATACACCTTGTCAGTATTTCAGACTCAAGGAGGAATTTCCAAGTGATTCTAGTAAGAGGTTGCTTGGTAGCAAACTCAGAGCAAGCAAGCAGCTAGGTTCCTGGCTCTTGTCTGGATTCCCTATTTGGACCTGCCTTTATCCTTTTGCTAAGAACGTATACTCTTTGTGATTATGTGGTGGCAGAAATGTTGTTAAGAGTAATGATCTGAAAATAATATGCCTCAAAAAGTCTCTCCTGAGATCCTGTATAAGTTAGGGAGTTATAGTTAAAAGATTATCAGTTTGAAAGGATGTAACCAGGACTCATACACGCTTGTTTTCCTAGAACTTTATGAAACATGCACCAGGTGCACGTGGAAATTCATGGTTAAGAGTTCAATGATAAATTATTTCTGCTCCTTTTTAAAAAAGTCTACTTGATAAAGCATTTAGCTACTTCTAGATGGTCTAGAGGTGGTGTGAGGGTAATCAAGAGGACACATTACCTATGGAGTTAGCCCCTAGTACTGTTGTCCTCAAAGGCCATTTTAATCCCCTGGTCACTTTCCAGCCAGTCTCCTGCATCATTCGGATTGCTTCTTCCTTCTCCCCCTCTCTCAGATCGCAAGGAGGATGGATTCTCTTTTGTTAGGAGCTACTGAATCTTTAGACTGCTGCAGCCTCCCCTCAGGCCCCCAACCCTTTGTAACCCCAGCCTTACCTGTCAGTTTGCCTGTCAGTTTAGTTGGCACGTAACCAGAAATATTATTTTTTTCATGAACTAAACAATGACAGATGTTATGGAAATATGCAGATTTTACGACATTCAATTGAGATGTAAATGTGATTCTTCTTCCTCATCTCCCAAAGTAATGACATTGGAATTACAATCTTGCCTCCCTGTTTTACCATGATTGAAGGTGGGTGCTGAAGAGGTTTCATAAATGATATTCTAATAGAGAATTCATTTATTTCCTCTCACCCTACTGTCTCCACTCATCAACCTCATTTCTTCCCAAACTGCTGTATTGTACGTACTATAAATCTTTTTAAAATCTGAATATTGCTTAGGTTATAGAAAAAAACTTTGAAATGCATTTGGATTAAATAAAATAAAATTAGAAAAAGAAATGCTCAGAAATTAAGAGTTTGTTTGACATCTTAGGGAGGAAAATGTCTGGAAAATATTGTCATTGGTAGCTTACACATATAAATAAAACTGAGGTCATTTGCTACTCAACCATATAGTTTAGAAATTTTGTAATATGAGATGCTGCAAATATTTTACCTGGAGAATGAAAATTAAGCTGATAGTTGGCCTTAAATATTTGAAGGGCTTCCTTATTGAAGATAAAGTAGGTTTATTTTTGTGTAGGTCCAAGACCAGTATTAGAAGTTATAGAGGACAGAGTAACACAGAGAAACTTTTAAATAGTTAGAACCATGTAAAAAAAAAAAAAAAAAAAAAGAAACATGCTGCCTCATGAAGGTGTGGAATCTAGCAGAGAATGGATGGGTATCAGCTCTTCTAGAGGAAATGTTCTGCATTGAGAAGTTTGGGTTAAATGGCCTTATGTTCTCTGATTTTTTTTTAAAATTATTTTGAGTTATCTTCTAGCAGCACTTCTGACAGAGCTCAGTTTTCAAGAATTAGGAGACAACTGACATCCTGTGTATTCTTGATTTTCTTATTCAGTTTTTTATCCAGAGTACTCTGCACAATGCCTGACACGAAGTGTTCCCTTGGTTATGTCATGGTTAAATTAATAAATAAGTGATTCTTTTATTAAAAGGCTTAATGTCACAGAGACCTGGAATTTTAGAAACAAAAATGACACTAATGATAAGAGACACAATTAGAATTTATACTGGCAAGTTTGCAATCTATCCAGGTTGAAAATACCTTTTTTTTTCTTTTCTAATGTATGAGAAAGAAATTCTCAAAAACTGAAATGAGACTGAATTTGTTGGCCTGTTTTTCTCTAGACAGCAGAATTTCTATCATGGGCTTTTTGCTCTGTAAGCCCAATGGTTTAATCATCCTGAAAAACTCTGTATTTTTAGTCCAAAAAACCTCTATTCTGGAGCAGAAGAAAACATAGACTAATTTTAAAGAATTTATTGTTTTCTATTTATGAATCTCATAAGTTAGGCCACCAGTCCTTTAGTCAAACTGTAACTTAACTACATGTAGGCCAAAGTAGAGAGAACAATATATGGGTTTTTTGTTTGTTTCTTTGTTTGTTTGTTTTTGCTTTTTAAGCCAGTTACTGGTCTTTATTTCTGCAAGTCTCAGCTTTCGGTTCTCTTCCTTAATTTAACTCTTGTAACTAATCTTTAAATGTCAAACTAGAACTTAATGGGAAAAGGTATATGAGATTCATCTCTACTGGAAAAACTTTTCATGGTAGTGATTAATCCTATCTTCAAGGTCTCCTACAAATGCAGGACTAAGTGGCCCTAGGCTACCTAAGCACTACAGTAATAGCAAACATTTGTCTGTGGTTTATAGAAAGTTGGGAGGTCCCTTTGAAGTCTATTTGTTTGGTAGCCAAAATCTCCCCACCAGGGTAACAGTGTTTAAAGTTTGATTTTTTTTTTTAACCTTAATCAGGACATTTTGGTTGTCTTGAATAAAAAGTTGAAAGCACATTCTAATGTAGGGTTTGCATTATGGAAATCCCTCAATTGGCACACACATGTTCAACAAGAAAGCTAGTTTTAAAGTCAAACTAATTGCCAACTATGGTTTTCTGTGGCATCCAGTTAGGAAAAGTGTTTATTTTTAACATTATTGTAATATTTTTAACAAAATGTTTATTTTTAATGCATATATACATGCATTTTAATAAGGAAAATTAATTGAAGGGATAAACAGAAGAGGATAAAAACATTTTAAAGCCTTTAATGTGAAAAAAAAAAAATGGCTGCAAACTTTTGCCCCAATGGGTAATTTCATTCACATTTGGCCCTTTTAGGGTTTAAAAGTTGTCTTACTCTTGAAGAAGGGGATAAAAGACAAGAACTATGTATTTGTAGAAATGTAAATATAGTTAGGCAGATCCAGAGAATTTCTGGATATTAACAATGATTAGATATTAACAATTTATCTTTTTTTCTAATGAGACTAGATTTTATGAGTAAACTGGAAATCCAAGGATGACTTCTTTAGTGCCCTTCATTTAAAGGAATATCTGTACTGTCCTGCTGCAGGAAAATTCACTTTTACTATATGCATAATTTCACATTATTCATTAAATTACCTTGATATTACAGTTAAGTGGCTGACGCATAAAAGAGTATAAATAGCTTTGTTCTGATCATGTTGAATGGTAGCAGAGACAAAGTGAAATCCTAGGAACTTTTAATTCAGTAAGCGAAACTGTCTTCCAGAGATGTTATAATTTCATCTTCTTTAGACAAAAAAGGATATCAGCAACACTATAGTTTTTGCTGCTTAAGTACTAAGTACACCTCCAAATGCAACAAATTATATCAAAAGCAATTTCATTTGCATGTGTCATTTGCTCAAGGGAAAAACCTCAAGTAGATTCCTCAACCCTTTAGGAAGGAAGGTGACATGGGTCAAGAAGGAATAAGAAAGATAATTATATTTAAGTATTCAAATGGATCTCCTCAAAATCAGAAAAGTTTTTCCTTTTCTCTCATTTCTGACACTTCAGAAGTTGCAACATTTTGGAAGCTATCAGTTTGAAATGAGATTTCTGCTTCTGCTCCTGAAGTATTAACTACTATGATAAGTACCTTCTCACATTAAAAAAACTAGAAAACCAGGGATCCCTGGGTGGCGCAGCAGTTTGGCGCCTGCCTTTGGCCCAGGGCGTGATCCTGGAGACCCGGGATCGAATCCCACGTCGGGCTCCCGGTGCATGGAGCCTGCTTCTCCCTCTGCCTGTGTCTCTGCCCCTCTCTCTCTCTCTGTGTGACTATCATGAATAAATAAAAATTTATAAAATAAATAAATAAATAAATAAACTAGAAAACCAGAAAAAAAAAAAAACCAACTGATGCAATTGTTTCAGACATTGGACAACAGATAGCATAAGACTGATTTCTGAGAGAGGGAGAACAAACATGGCAAGCCCTGTGATTGCCCAGCTTGCTAATGAGGCATTTCCAAGCTACAGCACAGGAAGGGAACCATAGTCCAATGGTCTCATGGAGTTGAGGAGACAGAGATCAGTGCTGAAAGAGGCCAAAGCAGCTAGGATTTGTGGGACACAATACGGGAGAAGAGGGTACAGAATAAAGGGAGAAATCTGCAAAAAAAAAAAAAAAAAGAAATCTGCAGATCTGTAGAGAGCTCCTCAAATCTGTGGCTAAATACTGAAGTGTGTATGTGTGAGCTAAAACTCTATGAGAGTGGGGAAAGAACCTCCAGAAAGTAATAGCTAGCTCAACAATTCCTAGTATTCCCATAAGACAGGGACTAGTTCATGTTCCTACTATCCAAAGTGGGAAGACCTCATAATTCACAGGCACTGTGCAGAGTCCTCAGATGGCCTTAGTAGAGGAATTAGATTAGCTCTAGAATAAAAGCTAGACTGGATTCACCCTAACAAAAATTAAAACAACCTCAAAAGTATTAAACTGACCCAAGGAAATCAACTGCATGTCAGAACAAAGTCTAATCCTTCTTAGAGAAATGCAACAAAATCCACCAACCAATAATATAAAATTCACCATGTCTAATGTTCATTCAAAAATTAACAGGCATGAAAACATCACTTCTGACTAGAAGAAAAATCAATTAATAGAAACACACCCAGAAATAACATAACTGGTAGGATAAGCAGATAAGGGCATTAAAGCAGCTATTATCAATATATTCCACATATTCAACAAACATGTTGAAGACAGAAATAAATGATATAAAAAAACCCAAATGGAACTTCCAAAGATGTAAAATGCAATATCTGAAATGAAAATGTACTACAAGGAATTAATAGCAGATGAGATAGTGCAGAAAAAAGGTTGGTGAATCTGAGGGCAGAGTACTAGAAACTATAAGCTAATGAAGCACACAGAGAAAAGAAAATTGAATAAAAAGAGCACTGGTAAACTGTGGGACAATATTGGGTGGTCCAACATTCATGTAACTAAAGTCTAAAAGGAGAAACAAAGGACCAAAAAAATCTTTAAAAGGATTGTAGGCAAAATTGACTGAAATGGTAAATCTACAGATCTAAGAAGCTCCACAAATCTCAAACAAAAGAATCATAAAGAAAACCATATCAAACAGAGTTGTCAAGGTGATTCAATGAAGAAAGGATAGTCTTTTCAACAAATGATACTGGAATAATTGGACATCCATTTGCAAAAAAGAAAAAGATCTCAACACTCAGTTCACATCATACAGAAAAATAAACTTGAAGTGGACTATAAACCTAAATGTAAGAGCTGAAACTATACAATTTCTAGAAGAAAACATGGAAGAGAATATCTTTGACCTTGAGTGAAGATAACATTTTTTAGATGGCACACAAAAAGCACATACTGTAAAAGGAAAATATTGATAAACTGAATTTCATAAAAATTTAAAACTTTTGCTTTTAAGACACTATTAAGAAAGTGTAAAGACAAGCCACAGACTGGGAGAAAATATTTGCAAATCATACCTTGAATATATATTTATGTATCAGAATTTATAAAGAACTCCTAACTCAGAAACAATAAGGAAAAAACATGGGCAAAATATTTGAACAGACACTTCATCAGAGAAGATGTATGTCAAATAAGCAGATAAAAGATGTTCAACACCATTAGTTAACAGGGAAACACACATTAAAATCACAATGAGATGGTATGAGCGCTGGGTGTTATATGTCGGCAAATCAAACCTAAATAAAAACAAATGAAAAAAAATAAAAAATAAAAATAAATCACAATGAGACACCGTTTACATTCATTATCAAGCCTAAAATTAAGAAGACTGACAATACCAAGTGTTGGTAAGGTATTATGACAGCTAACCTTTTATCATACGTTGCTAGTAGAGATGCAAAATAGTGCAATCACCTTAGAAAACAGGCTTGTAGTTCCTTATAAAGTTAAATATGCTCTTACCATACCACCTGGCAATTCCTCTCCTAAATACCCATGAGAAATAACTTATGTTCTCACAATGACTTCTGTGTGAATGCCCATAGCACTTTATGCGTAATAGCCCAAATCTGCAAATAACCCAAATGTCGAGCAACTGATGAATGAATAAACAAACTGCCAAAATTCTTCAATCACTTCTTTCTTGCTTCCATTTCCTTGTCCCCTATTCTTTCTTGAAAGCTCTACAGACTGTCCTTTATTCCATTTAGGCTCTCAAAAGTCTTCTGTAAGCCAGCCAAACCCCAAAAGTTTTTGTCGTCTTTCTTGCCTCCTCAGTTGCATTTGCCATCATTAATTACATTTTCTGTCTGTGCATTCTCACTTTCTTTGGCTCTTACAATGATGAATTTTCATTATTTTCCTACATTTCACCCTGATCCTTTTATTATTATTATTATTATTATTATTATTATTATTATTATTTCTGGCTTGTCTCTTCCCTTCTGACCTCTAACTATGAGTGGCCCCTAAGGCTTAGCCTTTAGTCCTTGGTGTTCATTCTGATATTCGTTTCTTTGCCCCTCACATGTGGCTGTTCTGCTCACCTTGCCTTCCTTCTCCCACCATGGTTCATGCTCTTCTCTTTGTGAGATTTATTCTCCTGAAAGGAAGCTCTGATCATTTCACTCCCCTGATCACCTTATTAAGATCTTCAATTATTCCATAACCAATTATTATTATTATTAGTGGTCATAATATCAAACTTGGATCCCAACAACCTGTGTTCAAATGCTAGCTCTGCCACTTACTAACTTGGTGACCATGGACAAGTCAATGAACATCTTCTCAAAGTTTCCGTATCTGAAAAATAGGAATGAATAACACTATACCATAGTTTTACTGTAAGGGTGAAATGAGATAAATAAAAATACAGGCAGTTCATAAAGTGTAAATCATTATTAAGCATGAGTATGATCTTTTGACAAACATGTTGACTCATATGTATATCCAGCATTGGCTATACAGCAGTGGGCAAGCAGAAAAGGCACTCTGCAAGGGAAACTGACAGTCTAGAAAGGAATACAACAATTAAAATAGACATGTTAAGTTCTACAACTGAAAGAAATAATAGGTGCTTGAGGTGGCGCTTAGGAAGAACATCTCATGTAGGCTTGCAGTGGAGAGGAATGGTGAAGAAAGCTTCCTGAATAAAATGACATTTAAGATGACATCTAAAAGACAGGTTAAGAGTGGGCCAAGGAAGGGAGTAGAGCAGTGCGTGTCAATGACAAAGAGGGTGGAAAGTATTTCTGACAGGGGGAATAGTGAAAGCAAAGACCAGGAAGGGAGAGGGACCAAAGAGCTTTCTAGGATCAGAAAGGAGTCCAGTATGATTAGAGTATAAAGTGGTACAAAAAGAGGGAGCAAGAGTTGGAAGTGATGGGACACTGTGAAAGCAAAGAGATTATGCATGCAATTGGCAGCACAAGTCAGGCAAATAGAAGGTATTGGTGACCCAAGGTGAAGTAGAGTGTATTCTGAATGGTGGGCCAAACAAGCATGGTGATAAGAAACAGAGGTGATCAAGATTGGGAAGTTACCCAGGGAGACAGGCAATCCGCATTGGAGAGGCCCATCAATGAATCCTAGCCACTGAGCTGCATTCACTGATAGGGCTCAAAGATTGGCAAAAACAAGGCAGGCCCCCAGGAAAAGGCTATTAATCAATTGTATTTATAAAGAGCGGTGCTTTTTCAAAGGCATTTCTACATATGATACCTTTTTAAAAAAATTCACTGCATCCCTGTGAACCAATAGGAAGCAAGTATCATTACTTTTATCAAGGATCTGGTTAGTTACATCCATTACTAGAATAAAGGAGGTACTGTTAGTCTATCCATTATTAGGAAGACGAGTGGAAGTGTGATCAATTGTATGTTATATTTTCTTTAAGCACAGGTTTCTTTAATCATATGTTATATTTTCTTTAATTTTAAATTTAACTTTAATCCAGGAATGGCTAGCTGCCAAACATGTATAGAGTGGGATATAGTAGAAAAATCATTGGATTGGAAGTCAGGAAACTGGGTTCCAGTCATAGCTGTCACAAGCCTGTCGGTTGACTTTTGGCAAGTCACTTTCAGTCCTCTGTGCCCCAGTTTTCTCTAGTTGGACTAGATCATTCATTGGTAAGGACTTTTCTGACACTCAAATCCTATGATTCCAAGTACTGAGGGAAAAAGGAAAAGCTAGGATTCCAAATGTATTGGAGATTTTTATATTTTATTTTTAGCCCCAATCTTTATTTTTATTTTGGTTTTCTCTCTTGTTTCTTGTCCTTCCTTGCAGTTCTGTCACTTTCCTTGCCCCTGAAGATATTTAAGAAGCTGCCTTTCATCACTTTAGAACTGTAAATATGCCCTTGAAACATGCAAAGAGGCTTTTGTGTACTTCCAAATCGAGGTTATTATCGTACAAGTAAGTCACTTGAGTGCACTGCATTCCTCAGCTTGCTCCATTGAAAGCTTTATTAGGTTATATTGTCCTATCTTAGAAGGACTAGTTGAGTAGATAAGACTCTCCCACTTTAAAAGGTGGGCTATCTGATCAAACAGGGTGCCTAATGCTCCAGAATGTAAGCAAAAAGGATTTTGGTCCTGCCCAAGAGACAGACACACTTCTCAAGACAAGTAGGTGCTCCACTTAAAGTGGCACAGTCAAGGACGAATGTTCTAAAATTAAACCAACCAGCTGCTCAGCTGCAGACGCCCACCTGTCAATTATGCTATCTTCTCCTTGTCCAGCCTTCTCCCTCCATGAAACCCAAACTCCCACTCACTGAAACCCTTTAAAAGCCTGAAACGTCACATATTTTCTCAAAGGTGCCTATCCAAAAAGCAGGAAACCTGTTTCAAGAACATACTAGGATATATGTACTCACTCAAAGAACCTGTGCTTTTTCATCTCAAATACCTATGACTTCAACTTAAATGGTGCCAATAGCCTCAGAAGTCAATTAATATAAAACCTTCCTTGTTAGTGGGGTGACAATATAGAACTGGAATGCGTGAATCCTACTAAATCTCAGGAACTTGATATTTAATATCAGGTTTGATATTGAATAAACAGTAGATAACGAAGCTTGATAAATGTAGAAATGGAGATAAATATATCAGTTTCCATGCTTAGGTCTTAGGTATACCATCCACCTAACAAGAAATGGAACAGTTGTCAATGTGTAACAATATTTAACCGAATTAACCAGATGCTATTTGTAAACAATTAGCAAACAACCACATAAAACAAATGAATACAATTGGAAATATTTCTCAATATAGATGTTATTCTAACTGGGCTTAAATAGAGTAAGGAAGAACTATGATTATTTTTCTTCTACAGAAATCATTTTTAGTGCTGATTTGTCTTTTTATTATATTAGGCCAGAGATCCAGGATTCCTCTCTAAATATGCTGTCATTCTTGCAGTGGGTGTAAGTTTATTCCTGAAAATACATTATTCAAATTTAGCACTCAAGAAGTATTTATTTTATTTATTTTTAAAGATTTTATTTATTGTTCATGAGAGACACAGAAAGAGGCAAAGACATAGGCAGAGGGAGACTTGATCCCAGGACTCCGGGATCACGACTTGAGCAGACACTCAACCACTGAGCCACCCAGGTGCCCTTCAAAAAGTATTTTAATTTTTACTAATATTAAATTCATTTTTTCTATAAAGTAAAATTTTACTAGTCATGTTGAATATGGTATAAGATTAGCATGTAGTAAGATATTTTGTAAGATAATAGTTTATTGTGAATTACCATGTACCTAGTATATCCTCTTATGAATAAAATGCACATTATATGAATATTTTATTATATATGCATTTTTTAATCTTTACTTTTCTGAAATATTTATTTATTTATTTATTTATTTATTTATTTATTTATTTATTTTTGAGAGAAAGGGAGCATGAGTAAGAAGGAGAGGCAGAGGCCTAGGACCCTGGATCATGACCTGAGCCAAAGACTGATGTTCAACCAACTTAGCCACCCTGGTGCCCAATTTTATTTTATTTATATTATTATTCTTATATCACAAAATTAAAATAAATTTGTCTTAACATAATTCTATAATGACTCACTCCTTCAATACATTTTTTAAAGATTTATTTATTTATTTATTTGAGAGAGAGAGAGAGAGAGAGAGAAAGGAGAGAGAATCTCAAGCAGACTCCATGCAGAGTGTAGAGCCCAACATGGGGCTCAATTGGAAGCTTAGCCAACTGAGCCACTCAGGTGCCCCAATACATATTATTGAGAATCTATAAGACATGGTATTAGATGAGAATATAAAGATGAATCAAAACATAGCATAAACATAAAAAATATAAGATAGACAAGTATAACAGGTATCATAAATTATAAAGAAAGTTATAGTGAGGGTTACCCATTTATTAAAAGGTACAAATTACTAAAATAGAATTATTTTTTTAAAGATTTTATTTATTTACTCATGAGAGACACACAGAGAGAGAGAGAGAGAGAGAGAGAGGCAGAGACACAGGCAGAGGGAGAAGCAGGCTTCATGCAGGGAGCCTGATGTGGGACTCGATCCCGGGACTCCAGGATATGCCCTGGGCTGAAGGCAGGCGCTAAACTGCTGAGCCACCCAGGGATCCCCTAAAATAGAATTATTGAAGAAACTTAGAAAATTTAGATATTTATATTTTAAATTACTTTTCACATTTCTTAGCTTGAGATACCAGTAAGAAAACTAATTTGTTTTTCCAGGATTTTTAATCTACTAAATCTGACCATACTTCTATTATTATCAAACTCCCAGGGGCACCTGGGTGGCTTAGTCAGTTAAGTACCTTTAGCTCAGGTCATAGTCCCAGAGTCCTGGGATCATTCCTGCATCAGGCTCGCTGCTCAGTGGGGAGCCTGCTTTGCCCTCTCCCTCTGCCATCCATGCTCATTCTTTCTCTCAAATAAATAAAATCTCTACTAAAAAGTCAATATGTCATTTCTAGAAATTTTTATATAAAAATAAGGGCTTGGGGCACCTGGGTGGTGCAGTTAGTTAAGCAACTGACTTGATTTCGCTCAGGTCATGATCTCAGGATTCTGGAATCAAGCCCCACATCAGACTCCATGCTCAGAACAGAGTCCACTTCAGACTCTCTCCCTCTCCTTTTGTCCCTCCCACTTGTGCTGTCTCTCTCTCTCTCAAATAAACAAGTCTTAAAAAAAAATAAGGGCTTAATCGAGTTACAGTTTTATAAATTGTACTTCAGAAAAGTTAAGCTGCCTTTGTGTTTTAGACTTTAGCTCTTATCCAACATGCAGTAACAAGAACCAAACTAACCCTGCTGCTTAAAACAACTAAAATAAAATGGATGAAATATATGAAACAACTGTTTTCAGATTTTGGATATCAGGTAGCAGAGAACAGTGATCCCTGAAAGAGCAAAAGCAAATGAGATGAGCTCTATGACTGTCCCAGTTTATTATCTGGAAAGAGCTTCCAGGCTGGGGTGCAGAGAGCAGGAACCTAGGAGGAGGCTAATGGATTTTTTTAATTAAAGAGCTGAGAGTCTGGGAAGGAAAGATGACTAGAGTTTGCAAGGCAGAGTATGAGAGAGGAGAGCAGAATACTGGAAGAGACTTCCAGTATATTGATAAACACAGTTGTGTAAGAAAACTACTGAGGCCAAAGAAAGAACTACCCTAAAAGAGAGAAGAAGCAAATCCTCAGAGGTTATAAGGACGAGGAGTAGTCAGCTGGAGTGGAAAATCTTGTAATTCAACCTTGTAATAGTAATTAGAAGGGTACTGCTTCAATAAAAGGGCAGAATTAGCCCTATACTAAAGGATACATCAGTCCCACCTAACAAAACTTAAAAGCAAGCCTCAAAACGATTGAGCTATTTTCAAGTAATCTAATTGCATCTCAGAAGGAAGCTCAAGAATACAAAAGTATTCAGCACTCAACAAGATAAAATTCACAGCATTTTGCAACAAACCAAGCCACGCAAAAAAGCAGGGAAATATAACCCATGATGAATGTAAACATTAATAGAAACAGATCCACAAGTGATGCAAATGATGGAATTAGGAGTCAAGAACATTACAACAGTTATAACTATGTTTCTTGGGCAGCCCCTGTGGCGCAGTGGTTTGGTGCTGCCTGTAGCCTAGGGTGTGATCCTGATGGCCCGGGATCGAGTCCTATGTTGGGCTCCCTGCATGGAGCCTGCTTCTCCCTCTGCCTCTCTCTCTCTCTCTCTCTCTCTCTGTGTCTCTATGAATAAATAAATAAAAATCTTAAAAAAAAACTATGTTTCTTATGTTCAAGAGTGTAGAGGAAAGATTGACCATGTTAAGCAGAGCATGAAAAATATAGCAAAAATCTAAGCTGAACTTTCACTATTGAAAAATATAATGTCTGAGATGAAAAATACATTGAATTGGGATCCCTGGGTGGCGCAGCGGTTTGGCGCCTGCCTTTGGCCCAGGGCGCGATCCTGGAGACCCGGGATCGAATCCCACATCGGGCTCCCGGTGCATGGAGCCTGCTTCTCCCTCTGCCTGTGTCTCTGCCTCTCTCTCTCTCTCTGTGACTATCATAAATAAATAAAAATTAAAAAAAAATACATTGAATGGAGGAAAAAAGAAAAATACATCGAATGGGATTAGTAGAAGAGAAGATTTGTGAAGTTCACTACAGAGTAATAGAAGTGATTCAATATGAAACATGGGGGAAGAAAGACAGATCAATCAATCAATCAATCAATCAGTGAGCTGAGGAATAATTTCAAGCAGTCTAATGTATGTGTAGTTGGAGTCCACAAAGGAGAGAGGAAAAAGGAAGGGAACAGAAAAAAATATGAATGAATGAATGAAAGAAAGAAAGAAAGGCTGTAGTTTTTCTAAATTTGATTGTAACTATAAATCCACAGATCCAAGAAGTACAACAAGCCTTAAACACAGAAACAAGAAGAAAAATATCCCAAGGCACATCATAATTAATTTGTTTAATAAGAAATAATAAAGAGAAAATCTTAAAGCAGCCAGATGAAAAAATAACTCATGATGAACAGAAGAACAAATGTAAGAATGAAACCTTTTTGACAGAAACAAAGCAAGGCAAAAAACAGTGGGGCAGGTCCTGAAAGTACTGATAGAAAAAAAATTATCAACCTACAGTTCTATACCCAGTAAATATATCTTTTAAAAATTAAGATGAAATAAATACTTTTCAGACATAGAAGAGAAAAAAGTTCATTAACCAGCAGATTTTCATTACAGGAAATATTGAAAGAAGTCCGTCAGGCAGAAGAAAAATGATGTCAAATAGATATCTGGATCTATATACACAAAGGAGTGAAAATCATCAAAAAGGGAAAATAAGTGGATACATGCAAAATACTTTTTTTTCTTATTTTAAAAATCTTTTTAAAAGATAATTGAGGGACACTTGGCTTAGAGCATGTGACTCTTGACCTTGGGGTCATGAATTTGAGCCCAAACATTGGAGATAGAGTTTACTTAAAAAATAAAATAAAATAAAAATAAAAATAAATAAATAAATAAATAAATAAATAAATAAATAAAAGATAATTGACTTGTTAGAGCAAAAATATTAATGTGTTCTGAAGTTTGTATTATATATAGAAGTCAAATGTATGACAACAATGGAGCACTGGTTGAAAGGAGGAAAGGGGACTACGGTGTTCTAAGTTTCTTATGCTATATGTGAAGTAATAAATAGTACCTAAGGATAGACTGTATTAAGTTAAGGATGTATACTATAAACTCTAAAGCAACCACTGTTTTTTTTTTAAAGTTACAACTAATAAACAAAAAAGGAAATAAAAAGGACCCTAATATTATCAATCCAAAAGACAATAGAAAAAAAAGAGGAATAGAATATAAACAAAAACCAAAAACCAGATTTAAAAACAACCATATCAACAGTCACATTGAATGTAAATGATCTAAACACTCCAATTAAAGGAGTAGGTTATCAAATTGGATAAAATTTTTTAAAAGATGCAACTGAGGAAATTCACATTTATTTTTAAGTAGGCTCCATGCTGGGAGCATGGGGTTTGAGCTCAGGACCCTGAGATCAAGACCTGAGCTGAAATCAAGGGTTGGGTACTTAACTGACTGAGCCACCCAGGTGCCCCAAGAAATTAACTTTAAATATAAAGACATAACTGGGGTGGGGTGCCTGGGTGGTTCAGTTGGTTAAGTGTCCAACTCTTGATTTCAGCTCAGATCTTGATCTCAGGGTTGTGAGATCAAGCCTACATTGGGCTCCATACTTAGTGGGGAGTCTTCTTGAGATTCTCTCCTCTTCCCTCCACCCCACCCACTGCTATAAATAAATAAATTAATTAATTAATTAATTAATTAAATACAAAAGCATAATTCAGTTAAAAGTAAAAGAATGGGAGGCACCTGGGTGGCTCAGTGGTTGAGCATCTGCCTTTGGTTCAAGTCGTGATTCTGGAGTTTGGGGATCAAGTCCCCCATCAGGCTTCCCACAGGGAGCCTGCTTTTCCCTCTAACTGTGTCTCTGCCTCTCTTTGTGTCTCTTATGAATAAATACAATTTTAAAAAATCTTAAAAAAATAAAATAAATTTAAAAATAAAAGTAAAAGAATAGAAAAAGACATACCATGCTAACACTAATAAAAGAAAGCTTTTGGTAGTGACTATATTATTGTTAGAAAAAGTAGATTTCAGATCAAAGCGTATTACCAGAGATAAAGAGGGACATTTCATATTGATAAAGGAGCTAACTTATCAAGAGAATATAACAATCCTAAATGTTTATGGACCTAATAGCAAGGCTTCAGAATACATGAAGCAAAAACGGCAAGAAGAAACAGATGAGTTGAAAAAATATAGTTGGGAGTTTTCCAGGTCTTTTTCTCTATAATTGGTAAAACAAGTAGAGAAAATCAGTAAGGATACAGAGATTTGATTAATACTGCCAACCAACTTAACCCAATTAATTAACATTTATATAATAGTTTACCAAATACAGTAGCATACACAATCCTTTCAAGGGCACAAGGACCATTTATCAAGATAGACCGTAAAACAAATACTGATAAATATAAAAGAATCAAATCATACAAAGTATGTTCTCTGATCACAAAAGCATTAAATTAGAAATCAATAACAGGAGGTATCAGGGAAATCTACAAATATTTAGAAATTGGATAACATACTTTTGAATAATTCATGGGTCAAAAAGGAAATGAAACGGGAAATTAGAAAGGATTTTGATCTGAAAACACAACATATCAAAATTTATTGGATACAACTGAAGAAGTATTTGGTGAGGAGGGGAAGGCCTCAAATCAATGATCTATAGTTCTATTTTAAGAAACTAGTAAAAGAAAAAAAAACTAGTAAAAGAAGAGAAAATTAAACGCAAGTAAGTAAAAGAGAGTAATAGAAGTAAAAGCAAAAATGAAATAGAAAAACACGAGAAAAACCAGTGAAAGTAAAATGCTTTCTTGAGAACATGAAGATTCAAGAATTTTAAAAACCCATTAAAGAACGATTGCAGTTATGATCCTAAAGTTTCCAGTTTTAGTAAATAAGAAAACTAGACCAGAAACCATCCAAAAGACCTAATATTTCTATGTGTTTGGGTGCTTAATCATGCCTGTCTGAACCATTTTCTTAAGAATATGAAAGATCTTGTGTGCTCTTGAAGAAAAGGAAACCATAAAACCATTTGAAATGTATTACATATTTTTACATAGGTATTTATACATAATATGTGTGTGTTCATATACTTTTCATCAGGAGTGCAGAACTTGTGGTAAAAACATTTTGCTTTTTTATTCTTCCAAATCCTTTTTTTTTTTTTTTAAGATTTTATTTATTTATTCATGAGAGACACACACACAGAGAGGTAGAGAGAGAGGCAGAGGGAAAAGCAGGCTCCATGCGGGGAGCCCAATGCGAGACTCGATCCTGGGTCTCCAGGATCACATCCTGGGCCGAAGGCAGATGCTCAACCGCTGAGCCACCCAGGCATCTGTATTCTTCTAAATCCTGTTCCCTATTTCATTTCTCCTTTTTAAAAATACTATTTGGAAAAATAGTTCATTCACTTATTCATTCAATGTAATCATGAAATGCTATAATATGCCAGAGACTGTGGGACATGCTGGGGAACACAGCTGTTAGCCAGACAAACAAGATTCCTGCCCATTGAGCAGAGTCTATTATGTGATACAGACAAGTAAATACGCAATAACGTTTACTAATGTGAAAGTGCTATCATGGAAAGACAAGTGCCAACAGAATCCACAAGATGGGTAATCAACTTGGATCTGAAATATTCCTCAAGCTAGTAGCTAAAAAGAATTTTTAAAAATGTGATAACTAAGTTTCTTAAGTTATTGTGATCTAATAACATAGGTGATAAAATTTTAGTTATGGAGCAATATTTAGGGTATGAGTTTGATACTAACAGAATCCCTTGACTATTATGTATCTAATATTTACTCTACTTCTTATTCTGTCCATATCGTGTTAATACTCTGTTGAAAGTTTCATCTCAGAGTAAAAATAAGTCATATGGAATACTATTTTAACTAATTTTCAGTATTAGTGAGCATCAGAAAAGAAAACATATAGGTAATTCTAACCTGTTCGCAACTTTTTAAGGATCTCTCTTGTTAGACTTGGGCATAAGAAATGGCATAACCTAAGGTAAAAATCCAGATCCTTAGGAAAGTTTGAGGTATTCCAGGCTTAGAAAGTGTGGCAAGACCAGAGAAATGGGAAGATTCTACAGATTAGGTAGGAAAGGGCCTATGATTCATTCAGAAGCTCAGCTATGTTTTTAAATTATGCATTTCATTGAAACCACTGATTTCACTTTTGGAAATATATCTTCAGGATATTATTATAAACTTCTGCATTTTAGCTATATAATTGTTCACTGGAATTGGTTATATTGAAAAGCTGGAGACAATCTAGATGCCTAACAACAGCAGCCTGGTTAAATAAATTATATCATATCACACAATGGATTTCTAAACAGATTTTTACATTATGTAGGAGCGTTTCTCAAACTTTATTGTGCGTCAGAATCATCTGGAAGGCTTGTTGAAACCCAGACTGCTGGGCCCCACCTCCAGAGCTTCTGAACATTCAGCCTGGTATAGGGCTCAAGAATTTGCATTTCTGGGGCACCAGGGTGGCTTAGTCGGTTGAGCACCTGACTCTTGGTTTTGGACCAGGTTACGATCTCATGGTAGTGGGGCTGTGTTCCATATCAGGCTCTGTGCTTGGCACAGAGTATGCTTCAGATTCTCTCTCCCTCTTCCTCTCCCTCCTGCTCTCTCTCTCTCTCTCTCTCTCAAATAAATAAATAAATAGAATTTACCCTTCTAACTAGTTCCCAGTTTGATGCTGATGTTCTTGGTTTGGGGGCCACACTTTGAGAACCACTGATGTAGAGATATTTTTATTGAGTTGGAAAAAATTCACACAGTATTGTCAAGTTGAAACAAAGCTGTCTACATTATATTCTATATGTATATATACAGAAGTTTAGGTGGGAAAATATTGTGGAGTTGGTGTTATTTCTGCCTGTCTTGGGGAACTCATTGTAGATACTTAGTGTCCCCTACATTCTGAGTGACAGATTTCTCTATAGTGAGAGTATTAATCACTGAAACATAATCAACTTTCTTAATTTGAAAAATAAGGTCAGGAAGTCCTGGCCAATAGCACTAACAAGCTGGAAACATCAAAACAGGCTTGATCTTAGTTCCGCTCTGGCTTTCTAACTATGTCTTGTCAGGAGCATATCTTCAGAGGCAGCCCTTGACAGAGGAACAGTAATGGGCTCATAGATACATCCTGCTCCTGATGGGGACAAAAACAGAAGTGGCTGATAGGATAGGAGGGCTTCTACACTGTTTCTTACTTCATTTTAGTAGTGGCATGCAGGCTTCTTCTGGAGATGTTTGAAGAAAAACTGGGTGGGACCCAAAGGGCGACCTGCCAGAAGTTTGAAGCATCTGGATTGGCGCACTCTGTTTCCTGACGAAGGGTAGATCCATTTCCCAGAGTATCAGATTAAGGCGTCTCCTTTCTGGAAAAAAGATTTCATGGTTTAAATTCCCGTTCACTTTTGTGTCTGTGGCACTTTGTTGTCTCCTTTCCAGCATGCAGCCTCAGGGGTCATGATGTCCCTTCCCTGCTGATATCCGTGTGCCAACTGCGGTGTCATGCACACTGAGCACAGAGCCGCCATTCAGCTTCCACAGTCTGGGTTCAGGAAGCAAGAGACCTTCTAAGTTCCTACAAACCTTGATGGGTCTTCCTCCAGCCTTGCATGTGCTAAGCAATTCTAATGGGGAAGGGACTATATGGGGGGCTGAGGGGAGGGAACTTGGGTAAATGTCAAGGGTAAATATGTGATAGGAACAGAGAGAGCAAATAGTTGCTACCAATGTTGAGGAAAAGGAAGGGTGGGCTGCAATTTAGAGAAGTATGCTATAGGCTTTTTGGTGGAACACTTAAACTTGGTTATCACTGTGGCCTTTTCCATGCCCTTGCATTACTCTGGTTGATAATCCAGGAGGGAGCCACATTATTGGTTTTATTTAGAGTTCTTCACCGATGTATAACAGAGTGCCAGTATTTGGGGTATCATGAAAAATAAGCCCCATTTAAAACTCACAATGGATTCGGTGTTTTTTATTTGTTTAATGATTCAAATGTAAAATTACGCTGGGATATAGGCTTTCATTAAAAGAGATATTACTTCTAGACACTGGGTGTTACATGCCACTGATGAATCACTGAACTCTACCTCTGAAACTAATAATACACTATAGGTTCATTAATTGAGTTTAACTAAAATAATTTTCTTTTAAAAAATTAAAAAGTGGGACTCCTGGGTGGCTCAGTGGTTGAGTGTCTGCCTTGGGCTCAGGGCGTGATCCCGGGGTCCTGGGATCAAGTCCCACATCGGGCTCCCTACAGGGAGCCTGCTTCTCTGTCCGCCTGTGTCTCTGCCTCTCTCTGTGTCTCAAAATAAATAAAAAAGTAAAAAGTGAAAGAGATAGTACCTCTATATTGACTTTCAAGTAGGTGACATATTATTTGTTGGAAAATTTTATTCCATATGTTGTTTTCTCCCACTTTACATGTGAATAAATGGGGCAGAATATTGTTAAAGCTTTGGGTACAACTTTTTTCAAGTTTTGCAAGTTCAAAAATAGCTAGAAATGCAGAAACTGATTAATGATTCAGTTATTTATAACTGTTTTTATAATACAGGTTCCTACCTCTTCCCTCCTAGTGCTATAATTTGAATTCAGTGTCTGAATCCCTTTAAGACCTTGAATGCCAAGAACAATGTTATAATCAATCAATTCCTTTACCAAATGTTATAATTAATCAATTCATGTTATAACCCATTCATTTACCAAAAATTTATTGACTATTGACTGTGTACCAGGCACTGTCCTGGGATTAGTGATTACCCTTAAGAAGTTTACTTTCTAGACTGCGAAGATGGTAAATCATTAGAGCTACCACTACAGTATGTCAATTGGGAATATGCACTAAGAACAAAAATGAGGCAAGGCTGTTATAAGGACTTTGTATTTTATTTTGAGAGAAATGGGAGGTATTTGGGTGGGGGCAGGGAATCACTCCAGCTGCTGGATGGAGAGTATCCATTGAATTATCACCCCTTCCCCCAAAGTCATATTTCCACACCTGGAGATGTGATACTGCACACTTGATTCTTGCATTTTCATACTTTCAATGCAAAAGCCAATTTCTAAAATTAATTTTTCTATCCAAAGTATACCTTAAGGAATTTTTTTCCTGGAAAACTACTATTAGATACATTCTCTCAAAATGGAAGTTTATTCAAAGCCTACTTTTTAATAATGAATTTATTTTTAAACCACTTGGCTATCAAAATATTTCCAAATAGAGTTTTAAAATATCTTTTAAAAATCAAGAGATACCTTAGAATTTTTCAGGTGAGCTTTGTCTCTCATTATATAAATTAACAAGATTGTTTGAGGTTTTGTTTGGGTTTTTTTTTTTTAATCTTCATTATATGGTATAACTTAGTGTTGGCCTCCTTATAATACTGGTTTATTTTATGAGATAGCTTGGAATCCCTTTTTTATATTCATTGGTTTCCACTGGCAGTGATTTCCTCTTCCACCAGCCTCTACTCCCTCAAAGTTAACAGATCCATTAGACATGTTTTTGTACCACTCCACTCCTGGGCTCCTTTTATTACTCCCATATAATGTATAGGTACATGGACATGCCCAAAGACCATCCCTTCTGAATCTTCCTCCCTCTGGTTTCCTCCTCAGAACTAGAGTTTTCAATTGCCTTTCGAGTCTATCTATAACACACATGTTGAAAAACGGTTTTATTACTTATACTTCACATTTAACCAAAGTACTGTTAACTAACTTGATCAGCCATTTTACTCTCTATATTGGGATGTAAGGGACTTTTAACTAATTTCAGAAATCAAATCCACCCTGGAAGGACTGTATATTTACTACTAGCGAGAATCTTCCAAAAATGTGTCAGAAGCTTGGAAGCTTTCTCCAGGAAAGGAGAACCAAAAGTATTTGTAGCAACAGGGGCTCCAATTAATAATTGATTAGTCTTCAAAAGGGTCACACCTCATTTGGAAATAGAAGTACCTAGATCTTGGTTTTGCAGTCACTTCCTAATTGGTCCTCCTGCCTCTATTCTTCAGCCTTCATAATCCATTCTCCTCACAGAAGCAAGAGTTATCTTTTTAAAAAATGTAAATTAAAAAAATGTAAATCAGATAATATCACTTGGCTGCATATGACCTTCCTACTACAGTTAGAATAACTACCATGGCCTTTAAAGGACTCTCTGTCATCTGTCATGTACTGGCTCCATCCTCTTCTCTAAAAACTTCCCTTGTTTCCTGGACTTCAGTCACACTGGCCTTGTTGTTCTTTTAAAAAGCCAGGCTTGATTCAGCGTCAAGGCCTTTAAACTTTGCTCTTCCTTCTGCCCAGAATGCTTTTCCCAGTCTTTCCACGGCTGCCTTCATCTCAAGAGTCAGGACTCTGCTGTTTCCTCAGTTTATCCTTCTGCATCGAATAAGCAGCACACCTGTGTGATCAAGTTCTAAAAGCCTCTTACCTTATCACTTGCAGATGACAAAAGATATAAATCAAAGCAAGACTACATGGGGCAAATGACTGGGGGTTTGTACATAGTCCTATATACTCATGGTATTTTTTTTCCTTTATAGGTTATTTTCAGAGCTTTGTCACCACCATATGATGCAGAGAACCCTTACAGTGCCAAGGTACAGGAGCAGCTGAAAATCACCAACCTCCGTGTGCAGCTGTTGAAACGACAGTCTTGTCCGTGTCAGAGAAATGACCTGACCGCAAAGCCCCAACATTTTACACATTATGCAATTTATGATTTCATTGTCAAGGGCAGCTGCTTCTGTAACGGCCATGCTGATCAATGCATACCTGTTGATGGCTTCAGACCTGTCAAGGCCCCAGGAGCATTCCACGTGGTATGTAAAACAATTCCTCACCTATGAGAAACAAACTGTGAGTTACTTTAAGCTTTGGGCATTGGTAATCTAAGTTCCTTTAGGGCTGGTCTATGCTCATATAATGCTTCCTGTTTCTTCCTCTGCAGATTCACTCCTCAGACTCCATACTCATCCTATACAGTGCCATTTAACTTGTTTTTTAATCTTCAATTTTAGAATTATAAATAGTCAAGCATGATAGCCAGATTCCTTGGGACACATCCATGCCAATTTTTAGTACCTTGACCTTCAGATATGAAGTGTAAGGTGAGCAGCAGGAGAGGTTGGCATAATCATATTAGTGGCATTATCACACAGGAGCCAGCTTTTATAGTCAATGGGGACCATTGTTGAGTAGATTTTAAAGTGGAAAAAACAAGAACCTCAGTTTAATGCCTAGTATCTTTTGCTGTCCAGCAAAATAGAATGATAGTGATTCTCCTCTGTGAGGAGTGGACTGACCCCCTCTTACCCTCAGCCAGACTTAAACTCTCTTTCCTCTGGGTTCACACATCTCCTCGTGCTTTCCTCTGAACTTTTACTATTCTGCATCTCCTGAGAGATCACAAACTTCTGAGGACAGGGACTACATGAGCTTTGTATCCTCAGGACAGTGTGTTACCTGAGCTAGGACTAGTGTTTGGTAAGGTGTTGGACTGAATGATAGCAACAGAGGAATAGAAAAATGATGAAAAATTACTGTCATTGTCCTCACATCTTCTTCCAAAAAAAAAAAAAAAAAGAGGATACAAAGTGGCCCAGACAGCAAGTTCCTTTTTGGGACGCACCCAGAACGATGGCTAGGGATGAGGCAAAGAGAAGGCAAATAGGAGAGCACTCCAATTTTTAAATGTTTTACTTTACTCTGATACTTCTGATCAAAGCAAAAAATAAATAAAAATATAAAGACTTCCAAGTATCCTTGCTTCATTTTCTAGTGAGTAGACTACTACATTTGTCTTTTCTCCCAGCCCTAATAGAGGACAGGGCCATAAGGACTGTGAACCAGTTAGCTAGCAGGACAGTTTGTATTTACGGGGCTAAGTCTCTGGGGTGCAGGACAGCTTTGGGGTAACTAAAATGACTAGGGCAGTGGCCAGTGTTTCAAAAACAGAAAAACAATGCTATTGCTCTCTCTAGAAGCAAAGCTGAGGCTCCGAAGTTAGAGAAAATGTAGCACTCACCCAACAAACACAGACTAGTTTGCAGACAGTAATGCATCTTTGAGCTAACATTGCTACAAATAAGGATGGAATAATTTGTAATACCTAAGTTAATGGGATTCGGTTAATACTCAAATAGAAAATAATGCATTCATTCTAGAGATGTGTCTATCTACAAGATTGTAAACTAGAAAGTTTGTGTGAGGTAGAATGACAACATTTCAGTGAACAGGAGAGTGAAAGGAGAGCATGCAGGCTGCAATGGACTGACTGTTTGTGTCCCTCCAAAATTCGTATGTTGAAAACCTAATCCCAATGTGATGAGGTGTGGAGGTGGGGCCATTGGGAGGTAATTAGGTCATAAGAGTAGAGCCCTCATGAATGGGATTAGTGGCCTTCAGAGACCAGAGAGCTAGCTAGCTCTCTTTCTGCTGCGTGAGGATACAATGAGCAGGCTGCAGTCTGTGACCCAGAAGAGGGTCTTCGCGAGAACCCAACCCTGCTGGCACCCTGACCTTAGACTTCCAGTCTCCAGAACTGTGAGAAATAAATTTATTCTGTTCATGAGCCACAAGATGGTCGGGGTATAAAACCTGGAAAAGTGCAAGCTTAAGACCAACTGCTTTGGCCACATGGGCCACCTGAACACTGTGGCTGTCTCTCCAGATGACTTCCTCTGTGCTTCTGGAGGCAAGGGTGGCCAGGCCATGCTGTGGGACCTCAGCCAAGGCAAGTACCTTCATACACCCATACACCCAACATACCCAATGTTGGGGACATTGTCAATGCTCTGGGATTCGGCCCCACCACCACCGGCTCTGTGCTGCCACGGGCCACAGCGTCAAGATCTGGGACCTGAAGGGCAAGATCATTGTAGATGAGCTGAAACAAGAAGTTATCAGGAGCAGCAGCAAGTCAGAGCTGCCCCAGTGCACCCCTCTGGCCTAGTCTGCTAATGACCAGGCTGTTTGCTGGCTACACAGACAACCTGGTATAGATGTGGCAGGTGACCATCAGCACCCCCTAGAAATATATGCCAGAGCTTTAGAAATTAAAAAATGGCTTTCTGACTTAAAAAATTTCTTTATTAAAAAATTCCATAAGGGATAAATACACAGAGTTGCCAGAAACTTTTGCAAAAGTCTTAAGATATAACTATTCTACACAGTCTTCTGCGAACAAGAAAACCGTCAACCTGACCTCGTTGTGGGCACCTGTGGCCCTCTACTTCCATTCTGGCACTACAGACTGAACCTCTTGCTTCCACCTTGGCATTGTGGCACTCCAGCAGGGTCCTATCCAAAATCACCATCACCTTCCGCCCCAACCTCACCACTTGGCCTCTGCAAGAGTCAGCCCCTGATGAGCCCACGTGGAGATGCGGCCCCCAGATCCCATCCGGGGAGTCACAAAAGCCTATGAGACATCAGCAGTAAAAAAAGAAGACTCTGGTAGAGGGTGCCTACCAGTATAATGGGAAGCCTTACATCTTTCTCGTGTCTGAAAGGCAGAGACCCGGATTGCTGCAAAAAATTTGGATAAAGAATATCTGCCCATTGCAGGACTGGCTGAATTTTGCAAGGCATCTATAGAACTAACCCTGAGTGAGAATAGCAAATTGTTGAAAATTGGCCAGTACATCACTGTGCAGACCATTTCTGGAACTGAGGCCTTAGAGATCAGAGCTAGTTTTCTGTAAAGATTTTTAAATTTCAGCCAGGATGTTTTTCCGTACAAACCATCAGACACATTGGCATGCAGCTACAAGGTTATAAATACTATGACCCCAAGACTTGGGCCTTTGACTTCATAGGCATTAGCAAGGACATTTCAAAAACGCCAGAGTAAAGTGTTGTTTTGCACACATTTGCCCACAATCCCATGGGAGTGGACCCTCATCCTGAGTAATAGAAGGAAACAGCAAGAGCAATGAAAAAAAGAATCTCTCTACATTCTTTGACATGGCCTACCAAGGCTTTGCCAGTAGTGATGGTAACAAAGATGCCTGGGCTGTGCACCACTTCACTGAAGAGGGCATTAATGTTTGTCTCTGCCAATCCTATACCAAGAACATGGGCTTCTATGGTAAGCAAATGGGAGACTTCACTGTGGTCTGCAAAGATGCTGATGAAGCCAGAGGGGTGGAGTCACAATTGAAGACCTTGATCCATCCTGTGTATTCCAGCCCTCCTCTCAGTGGAGCTCAGGTTGCCTTGACCATTCTGACCAGCCTGGATTTTCAAAAACAATGGTTGCAGGAAGTGCAAGTCATGGCCAACTGCATCATTAGCATGCAGAATCAGCTGGTCTCCAACCTCAAAAAGAAGGACTCCCACAATGGGCACACACAATGGGCAGCACATCCCTGACCAGATTGGCATATTTTGTTTCACAGAGCTAAAGTCTGAACAGGTGGAGCAGCTGACCAAGAAGTTCTCCATCTACATGACAGAGGCCAGCTACATCTCTATGGCAAGAGTCATCTTAGACAACTGGGCTGGCTATCTTGCTCATGACATTTACTAGATCACCAAGTGATTTCCCTGACAAGAGGGAACAGAAGCAACTGTCTTGTCTTCAGCCTCTGAACTTGTGAGATTCACAGGATGAGGGAGGGTGGAGGTGATGAGTGGATCATTTCTTTCAACCACAGTGATTAAATACGTTTCTCAGAAAAGAACATGTAATTAAATGGGACAGAGGAATCTGTAGCTGGTGTCTGAAACTATGTGGCTTGAAACCAAACTCTCCCCCATCTTTTTATATATAACTTTCTGTCATGTAGATGTGTAGTCACCATCTACAAGGAAGTCATCTCCTTATAAAACCCTTTAATCATGCTATTGCAGTACTGCAGTACTTTATGAAGCACCTTATGATGTTGACAGTTCAGTTCCTCTGTGGACCCAGCATGAGACATAGCCCTTGTGAGAGGCTTTGTGAGAGACCTAGTCCTAACATTAATGGTCAGCCTGTTTGTCTTCCCGTGATTGAGCAATCTTATCAACAGACCATATTAACTGAAATCCAGGGTGTTTTATGAAAACCAGGGTCTGCTGCCACTGCATCAAGGAAAATAAAAGATGCTGTTTCCTGTCTTGTTCAAGAAGAAAAGAAAGAAGTTTCTCTTTTATAATGCCTTCAGGCATTTTAATGCTCCTCTCTTTTCCCTTATCCCTGCTGCTCTTTTCCTGAGACATGAAGATCTATGGCTAGCTTCAATTTTCAACTTGTACTACTGCTTGATTGGCCATCTACCCCATCTCCTCGGGATTTATTGATCTGAAGAATGAAGGACATAATTTGCTATTCATCCCATAACCTCATCTTTCTCAGCAAAGAATAGTGAGAGTAGGCAACTACACCTTATTTCAGCATCTTTTTGGGGGATAATTTAAATATCTCCTGCTGGGTTGTTGCCTCTGCCCAGTGGGACCTCATCCTTCCATTCAGTGTGGTTGGGCAGTCTCTCATCTCACATCATGAGTTGGGCAATGCAGGGTTATACCAGGAAAGAGGATATTCTTGACCTCGGTCTTAACCTTTGTGTGTTGCCAGCTGGGCTCAAGCTTCATCTTCTGGAAAGATAACAACCATCTGCTCTAGTCATGTAGATTTATTGCAGCCTGGGTTCTCTGTTATAATAAAGTTACTGTTGGACCTCACTCCCTGCCCCCCAAAAGAAAACTGTTAGCCTATAGAAAGGAGCTGGTTAACCAAGTAAAGGGGATTATTTAGTAAGTGTTTTTTCATTTTTTAAAAACTTTGTTGGGCAGCCTGGGTGGCTCAGTAGTTTAGTGCCACCTTCAGCCCAGGGCCTGATCCTGGAGACTTGGGATCGAGTCCCACATCAGGCTCCCTGCATGGAGCCTGCTTCTTCCTCTGCCTGTGTCTCTGCCTCTCTCTCTTTGTGTGTGTCTCTCATGAATAAATAAATAAAATCTTAAAAAAAATAAAATAGAAACTTTGTTTATTCATGAGAAAGAGACATAGGCAGAGGGAGAAGCAGGCTCCCCACAGGGAGCCCTATGCGAGACCTGATCCCAGAACTCCGGGATCACATCCTGAGCCGAAGGCAGGTGCTCAACTGCTGAGCCACCCAGGCATCCCAGTGTTTTTTATTTTGAAAGGATGTTGGAATGAGAAGTCTCCATCCTGGAAGAACCTATGGGATAGAAACCACTCTTCCTTACTAATCTCAGGTTGCTTTGAAACTGCAAGCAATTGCCTTTTAATACTAGTTTTGTGACATCCTGCTCCCCAATTCTCATATGGATTTCAGCAGCAGTGGTGGTAGCCCCTAGTATTATAACTACAGCATATGCCAAAACCAGGCAAGACTAAGTCAAACTTAGAGCCATGGCAAGGTAAGGGATAAGAAACAGGCTAAGTGGTTAAGGGTATTTTGGCTTCCAGGGATCCAGTCCAATGAATATTCTTGTCATCTTTACTCTCTTAAAATTTTTTTTTTGTTTTTTAAGCCATAAGTAATTGGACCAGCAGAGGTTTATGGTTGGAAACGGGAATAGTTCTAGGTTCAGATTTTTCCATCCCTAAGCTTAAGTGTATTTTACTTTTATGTGTTTTTCTGGATTATAAAGAGCTGATATTAAATTCAGGCATGGTTGCCTTTTATAAATGTGATATTCCTATTCCCACACTTGCTCAGGTGAGCAAACTGCACATTAAGAGCATAGTCTTTTGGCTAATTACTAACATGGCCATATGGTCAATTGTCCTGCTACATTTGTACGAACACTATTCATTTTACATATGCTGCTATAAATTACGGGATTTGTAAACTGTGCCCGCACAATGGAAGGTTGCCTCTTGAGAAATGCTATTCTTTTACTAGTCAACTTGTGATAGGCATGTGTATATAAATCTAACTATCTTTAGCACAGCTTTTCTTTATAGGAGTCATTCTCAGTGTGGTCCTGAACCAGCAGCACCAGCATTACCTGGGAACTTGTTAGAATTACTTCTCAGGCCCTACCCCAGACCTGCTGAATCAGAACCTCTAGAGATGGGGCCCGGGTGATTTCAGTGCTTGCTAAAGTTTGAGTACTGCTGCTTTATAGACTATGCCAATTCATCTACGGCTAATATTGTCAGGATGAGTGATTAATTAACAAAGTCTGATTCTGTGGGCTAGAATTTTTAATGGCTGATAATAGATAATTAATGGAAATGACACACTGTTTCTCAGGCTATCTAAGATTTTAGGGTCAATTCTTTCTATGGGAGAGGGGAACAGAAAAAGGCACAAAGTGGGGGTACAAGCTAGCAGCTTAAATTACCTTGAAACACTCCTCCTGTGTCTTCTCCATGCTTCCTTCTTCATGCTTCCCCCTCTTCCCAGGACCTTCCGTTTATTCTTTACCAGTTCCATTTTCCCTCATCTGTTCATTTTACTGGAAGGCAGAACAGTACAGAGATTAAGACCCTAGCTTTGGAATCAGATCTCGATTTGATTCACTACAGCATTTGCTAAGCTACTCAGTCTCACTGAACCTCAGTTTCCCAAGAAAGTAAGATCTACTTGATATAATTACTGTGAGGATTTGAGTTATGATAGCCAGTGCCTGGCATATAGTAGCCACTATTGATGTTACTATTACTGTATTACATGACCTCAGCCACTTCTACTACTTCTCCCACATATACTTCTTCCCCAATAACAACAAAAAATAAATCATAGCTGATGTGCTGTTTGACATGTTTACAAGGATAGGGGTTTTGTGACAAGGAAAACTGTACTTTGACTCCAGCCTACTGGGATCCCAGACATTATGTGAAAAGGACATCTTAAGCTTTTTCCCTTTGCAGCTGGAGAGGACTATGCAGTTCTCCTTTTTCCTAGCAGCTGGTGATTTTACAGCTGTTGGATGATGGATGGTAATGAGAAGGCACATGGAACATTTCATTGTTTTACTAACATATCACCCATTGGATAACACGGAAGCCTTAGGATACCATGAAGAATTGTTTAGATGAAAAAAAAAAAAAGAATTGTTTAGATGCCTTGTGCTAGGGTATTATACTATATGTTGGCAAATCAAACTCCAATTAAAAAAATATACAAAAATAAATAAATAGATAAAAAAGATGCCTTGTACTATACTTGTTACGGTGGATTTTTCTTTTTCTAATCAGAAACTCATTATATAAAAGAGGATCAATATTTTAACAGGAGTATTCTAAATCTAATAGTAAAACATTGAAACCATATGTAGAGCCAGAAAATGGGACTTGTGGAAAATGTTACTTAGCTACCTAGCTGTGTAAGGCAAGTTTTAGAATTATTCATATAGTTTCATTACAAAAGATTTTCTCATCTGAATCTGAATACATTTAATCATACATTTATGTTTACATATCTCATATATCAAGTTTTATATGGTCAGAATAGATTTAAGACCACATTTTTCATCTTTAAAAAATTTTTTTTTTCATGGCCAAAAGGTCTAATTAGAAAGCTCTTGACTCTTCAGGATATTAAGGAAAAGAACAAGGGCTTAAAGACAATTAATAAGGGCAGAAGCAATCCCAATCATTTGTCACATTAGGCTCTGGAGAGAAGAGTAATCCTATCACCAAAATGGTGCACAGTGTTGTCTTCCAAATATTAATAAACTATTAAGCCAACCAATTTGATACAGTTAGTGTGAGATTATCCTTAATCCATTTCAAGGGCTTGACTTTCTAATTTCATTTTCCTGTGTGTTCCTGTGTTATAGCTTTGCCATTAGTCCCTTGGCAATGAGTAACCACAGATGCCATCGAAGGTATACAGAATGCTGATTATACTTCATTTAAATACCTTGTGTTTTCTAGAAGGGCAAGCCAGTAAAATATGTTCATGGCTGGAAATTGTTAGTGTTTTGACTATAAAACTTCCAAATGAATCTAGCCTTATTTTCTCTTGAGACAGTAAGATATACCTTCTCTTACTGGCAAAAGTTGCCTGAGATTATTGTTTTCTATTTGATGACCAGGAAACCAGAAGACTTCAGAATTGGACGCATTACAAAACAATTTTTCATTCATAAAAGAATTACGTATGGGGTTTCTTTCAGAGGTTCCCCTAGAGCGTTTAAATATTTATTTGTAGGCCTTTGACTATTTCACAGAAAGGTTAAATGAAACAACTGAAAGCTAAATTGTTGGTGTCAGAGCTGACATTTCTGAAAGTGAAATATTAGCCAATAGAAAAGTAAAGTTGGTTCTCCAAAATATCATATATGTTCATTCAACTTTTCATGAACATGCTTTGCAGAAAGTGAAACATTTATATTTAGGTCAAAATTAGAGCAATGACAAGATACAAAAATAAGTCTCTTTAACAAGGTTGAGCTGCTAGCATAAATTTGGAAAGAAATTTACTCTTCAGATATTCAAGGCATATTCTACTTTGAAAATTTTTCTTATGAATATTGCCCTTTCAGTGTAGCATTTTTGTATCCATCCCACAGATAGCAGGGAGATCTCTGGGTCTGCAAGGCCTAGTCTTGCAGTTTCACTGCTAATATAATGGCGGGGAGGTGCGGGGGGAGAGATACATGGAAAGAGAAAAGCTGAGGTTACAGATAGATATCTCACTTCTGGTTCACAACCCCAGGACTCCTATCTCTGTGGTATTTCATTTGTGTCTTGCCAATTTTGTAAGAGCTGGAAATGACTTCAATTTGTCCTAAAACAATTACATTCAGGAGAAGATAAAATGTAATTTAAGTCCTTATTCATTCTTACAAGAATTTTTAGGCACCAGACACATAAGGTTAAAATACACACACACACACACACACACACACACACACACATATCACAATCATTCCATAATAGAGAGATAATTCACAGCTATTTCAAATAGGAAAACTAGGTCTGTTAATTTTGACACTCGAAACCTTAACACTATAATTGAAATTACAGTTGTATTATATATTAGCAATGCAAATATCTTAGTGGAATAAAATAGTACATGTGTGGGGAGATGGAAAGACTATATTGTATTTATTAGCTCATAATAAGATTTTTTTTTAGCCATATGGAATTCTGATGTCTTTTAGCTCTGTTCTTTAGCTCTAGACAGAAATAAAAAACAGAGAAAATTATCGTTTCAAAAACTAAAATGTATATTTAGCCTTAAAAGAGCTTGCAAATTAGAAATGGAAAAATGATTACATTTGTTCCACTATTAAATGTTTTATATATAATATGAACAACTGTGAAGTTTATAAGAGTAAACACTGATCAGGTGTCCTTTGCCTTTTAGTTTTGCATCTCTGAGGGTACCACTAACAGGCATGCAATTTAGCTAGCTCAGTCAGCTCTCAGAATTCCTGAAGGGCAGAGGTTTCTTTGTTTCCCAGATAAGGCACTGGTAGGCATTAAAATTAAAGAGAAAGTGGAATCCTAGTATTTCCATAGTTTAGAATGCTGAGAAGAGGCTAAAGAAAAAAAAAAAAAAGAGGCTAAAGATTGTAGTTGTTTGTAGCATATATATCTTACAATTTTTCTTTGAAATTTAATTCAATTCTCATGTGTAAAGAAAAGGGAACTTAACTCTGGGATTACACAGGAGTAGTAGAGCAGTGAAGAGACTTGTGTTCCAAACTGTGCCACCTAATCTTGCTAACATAAAGGCAAGGGATTATAACCTATTTTATCAAACAATTAGGTCATTAGTGACCTTGAAAACAGAACTCCAGTCATTCTTCAGGCCTCCCACAGTCCCCTGTACTGTTCGTGATTAAAACACTTACCGTATTACCATATTGGTTTTTTTTTTTATTTTTATTTATTTATGATAGTTACACAGAGAGAGAGAGGCAGAGACATAGGCAGAGGGAGAAGCAGGCTCCATGCACCGGGAGCCCGACGTGGGATTCGATCCCCGGTCTCCAGGATCGCTCCCAGGGCCAAACGCAGGCGCTAAACCGCTGCGCCACCCAGGGATCCCCGACCTTACCACATTGTAATTATTTTCTTACATATCCAACTTTCCCTATCTGCTAAACTACTTGTTTCTTTCATGGCCAATACTGGAACATTCACAGTGTCTAACATAAGAAGTTCAAAAAGTTTTGGGTCGATAGATGAACTAAATCGATGGCATTTTAAAAGAGATTCATCTCAGTAATGTCAGTAATATTAATAATAATGACTGTTCCTGATTGTGTCACTTTTCTTTTTTTTTTTTTTTTGTGTCACTTTTCGACACACATTCTTTTATTTTTTTTCCAATTTTTATTTATTTATGATAGTCACACAGAGAGAGAGAGAGAGAGAGAGAGAGAGAGAGAGAGAGAGAGAGAGAGGCAGAGACACAGGCAGAGGGAGAAGCAGGCTCCATGCACCGGGAGCCCGACGTGGGATTCGATCCCGGGTCTCCAGGATCGCGCCCTGGGCCAAAGGCAGGCGCTAAACCGCTGCGCCACCCAGGGTTCCCGAATTTTAATTTTAAAATTCCATTCTAACCTTAATTTACTTCTTTATTCTTAATATAAAAATCTTTCATTATTAATTTTTAATTTTTCAATAATAAAACATTGGTTAAAATTAATACAGCAACCAAAATATTTACAAAGTGACTAATATATGTCACTAAGTTAACCTGCTGCATTTTGTTGCTAAAGAAACTGATGTCATGAGAGACCTGTGAATCTGTCCACTGTTCCTCTGGTTCTTCAGATTACAATGGGATTGAGATGGCTTTGCCAGGAAATTAAACTGTTATCATTCAATACATTGGAAGCAAGATCCTACTCTCTGTGTGTTAGATATTAGATAATTATAATGTTTAAAATGTTTATATCAGTCTAACACAGTAATACCTGCTCGAATGGAATGCTCAGAGACCAAAGAGTTTCTGCAGCATGAAAGTGTCTTATAACAGTTTTTAAATAAGATTTCAACATCTTGTACAGCCATTTTTGCATGAATTGTAGGACATGAAGAAGAGAATAATAAAAGTTATAGATATTAAGAGATGAGGTACCTTAATATGTCAACTATCCCTCAACTTAATTTATTATATTAGATTTTCAAAAAGATTGCTTTTCAAATTCTCCAACACCTTTATATTATGAAAATTTTTGCTTTTTAGTCAAAATAAACCCTTAATTTTTGTCTGGACATTGTTAACCCAGCTGTGACTGATGCACTATTTTTTCAAACTATTAAAATGAACAGTTATACTTCCCTAGGAAGGAAACAGAAGAGTAGTATATTCTTGGCTATAAAATTTTATTCCAGTAAAAGCATATCTTAAGATTGAGGATTGGATTAACAGAAAATCAACCAATGTAAGACACCATAACAATAGAGGATAAAAACCGCATGCTCATCTCAATGGATGTTGACAAAATCCAACATCCTTTCCTGACTAAAAAGTAAAAAATTCAACAAAGTATATATAGAAGGGAACTTACTCAACATTATGAAGGGCATCTATGAAAATCCCAGTTAACGTCATACTTAATGGTGAAAAACTGAATGCTTTTCTCCCAAAGATCAAAAATAAAGCAAAGATGTCTGCTCTCACAACTTCTATTTATTATTGTATTGGAGGCAATAAAAAGAAACAAAAGGCATCCAGATCTGAAGGAAGAAGTAAAACTATCTCTGTACACAGATGACATGATTTTATATGTAGAAACTCCTAAGAATACACACACACACACACACACACACACACACAGAACAACAACAGCCAAAACAACTGTTAGGGCTCATAAACAAGTTTAGCAAAGTTGCAGGATATAAGATTAATAATATGTAAAAACTATTATATTTCTATACACTACAAATGAACAGTCCAAAAATAAAATCAAGAAAATAATTCCATTTATAATAGCATCAAAAAGAGAATAAAATACTTCAGAATAAATTTAACCTAAGTACAAGATTTGTATACTGAAAACTCTAAAGCATTCTTGAAAGAAATTAAAGATCTAAATAAAAGGAAAAACATCCTGTTTTCATGGATTGGAAGGTTTAATTTTGCTAAGATGGAAATAGTCCCCAAATTGATATGGATTCAGTGAAATCCCTATCAAAATTCCAAATGCCTTTTTTGCAGAAATGGACAATCAGAATTTATATGAAAGGGCAAGGACCATGAACAGCCAAAATAATTTTGAAGAACGATGAAGTTGGAGGGCTCACACTTTCCAATTTCAAAACTTACTACAAAGCTACAATAATAGCAAAACAGTATGCTACTGGCGTAAGGATAGACATATAGATTAACAAGATAGAGTCCAGAAATAAATCCAGGTATCTGTGGTCAGCTGGTTTTTTCTAACAAAGATGTCCAGATTATTCAGTGGAAAAAGAAGACTCTTTTCAATAAATGGCACTGGGACAACTGGATAACCACATGCAAAATAATGAATTTGGAGCCTTTTCTTATACCATATACAAAAATTTACCCAAAAGGTTTCAAAGACTTAACTGTAGACTGATAATTATAAAACTCTTAGAAGGAAACAGACATAAGTCTCTGTGACCTTGCATTAGGAAATGGTTTCTTAGGTTTGACACCAAAAGCACAAAACAACAAAAGAAAAAATAAATTGGATTTCATCAAAAGTAATAATCTTTGTGCATCAAAAGATACTATTGGGGTACCTGGCTGGCTCAGACAGTGGAACATGTGACTCTTGATCTCAGGGTTGTAAGTTTGAGCCCCATGTTGGATGTGAAGATTACTTAAAAATAAAATCTTAAAAAAAAAAAAAAAGATACTATCCCAAAAGTGAAAAGAAAAAGGGGAAGACGCTGGTCAAGGAGGAGGACCCTAGGCTTGCCTTGTCCCATAAATACAATTAGATAAGTATCAAATCATCCTAAATACCCCAGAAATTGACCTGAAGATGTAGAACAAACTCCACAACTAAAAGTAGAGAAGAGGCCACATCGAAGAAGGTAGGAAGTGTGGAGACTAGGTTTGAGAGAGAAACAGATCATGGCCAGTACAGTGGGGAGGGAGGCTTGGTTGTAGAGAAGGTCAAGAAACATACTAGCACACCAGGGGAGTGCACAAGGAAGGGAACCCTCATAGCAATTGGCTTGGAAAGAGAGAGAGACTGAATTTCATGAGTTCTTGCAACCAGTGGGGCTTCAAGCCTGGAATTTTAAAAGTCAGCTGGCTTGGTTCAGGGAGAGCCTCTCAGGCACTGAGACTGCTTTTGGAGAGAAGGCAGGTCAAATAGCCTTGGACATACAGTGTGGAAACATCAATCTAAAGAGCTCCTGGGCACACAGTGGGGAAGTTATTTATTTATCCCCGAGCATGTCCCAGAGAGGCACTGTACACAGAGAGACCCCTCTGGGAAAAAAAGGAACTGTCAGGTGCCATCCACCCCCACCCCCACCATAAGTACACAGCCATCTGTGGAAATCAGTGCAGCATCAACACTCACTACTTAACTTGCTTACACCCAGCCCTGCCTCTCCTCCAGCCCCCATTCCCCATTCTCTGGTGGAACTACCTTTCTCAGTCACACTTGCCTCAGGACCAGCATGGCAGGCCTTCTCCCTGAGAAAACCAGCCCAGACTCCTGCTCATGAGATCTGGCAATTTTGCAGGGCCTTGGTTCCCATAGCAGTGGTGACAGATCTCATTTCACAAACTGATCAGAGCACACCTAGTTAAAATGTGCCACATTCAGGCCAGGGACCAAACACTGGCCACAACAGACAAAGAGAGCCTCAGCAGACAACTAGGGTGAAGGATAAAATGGCCAGGACACAACAGCAGAACGTATACAGCACATATTGGAGACATGCCCTAAAGTGCCAGTTCCCCAGTGGTGGAGAACAGGGCAAACTACATGGCAGGGCACTACAGGACCTCTTCTTCATAAGGCCATTACCCTTAAGAACAGCTAACTTTTCTAACACAGAGAAGCAGGCATAGAGACTCTAACAAAGTGGGAAGACAGAGGAATTTGTCCCAAATGAAAGAATAGGACAAGGTCATGGCCAGAGATCTAGGTGAAACAGATATAAGTAACATGCCTCATACAGAATTTATTTTTTTTAAAGACTTTATTTATCTGAGAGAGAGAGGGAGAGTACAAGCAGGTGTGGTAGGCAGAAGGAGAGGGAGAAGCAAACTCCCTGCTGGGCAGGGACCACCCCCTACATGAGGACTCGATCTCAGGACCCTGGGATCATGACCCAAACTGAAGGCAGATGCTTAACCAACTAAGCCACCCAGGCGCCCCCAGAACTTAAAGTAATGATCATAAAGATACTTGCTGGACTTGAGAAAAGAGTGGAAAGCATCAGTGAGACCCTTAACACAGAGATAAGGAATAACATAGCAGAGATAAAGGGCTCAATAAACAAAATCATAAACACACTTGATGGAATGAACAGCAGGCTGGAAGAATCAGAGGAAGGAATTAATGACCTAGAAGACAGAGTAATGGAAAGTAATCAAGCTGAACAAAAGAAAGCAAAAAGAATTATGCAAAATGAGAATAGACTTAGAGAACTCAGTGACTCTATCAAATGTAATAAAATTCATATTATAGGAGTCCCAGAAGAAGAAGAGAGAAAAGAGGTTAGAAAACTTATTTGATGAAATAATAGCTGAAAACTTCCCTAATCTGGGGAAGGACACAGATATCCAGATCCAGGAGGCACAGAGAACCCCCAACAAAATCAACAAAAGTGGGCCAACACCAAGACATATAGTAATTAAAATGGCAAAGAATAGTGATAAAGAAAAAAAATCTTAAAAGGAGCAAAACGGGGACCCCTGGGTGGCTCAGTGGTTGAGCATCTGCCTTTGGCTCAGGGCATGATCCCGGGTCTGGGGATCAAGTCCCACATCGGGGTCCCTGTGAGAAGCCTGCTTCTCTCTCAGCCTGTGTCTCTGCCTCTTTCTCTCTCTCATGAATAATTAAATAAATCTTAAAATAAAATAAAAGGAGCAAAAGACTAAATGCTGTAATCAAAAGACAGGGTGGCAGAATGGATTAAAAAATAAGACCCATCTATTTACTGCCTACCAGAGAGTCATTCTAGACTTAAATGACAGCTGCAGATTGAAAGTGAGGGGATGGAGAAGCATTTATCATGCAAACAGGATGTCAAAAGAAAGTAGGAGTAGCAATACTTATATCAGACAGAATAGACTTTAAAACAAAGACTGTAATAAGGAAGGACGTTATATAATCATAAAGGGGATAATAAAACAAGAAGATATAATAATTGTAAGTATTTACCCACCCATAATGGGAGCACTCAAATACACAAAACAATTAATAACAAACGTAAAAGAACTAATCAATAATAATACAATAATAGTAGGGGACTTTACCACTCCACTTACATCGATGGACAAACCATCTAAACAGAAGACCAGGGGCACCTGGGTGGTTTATCGGTTAAGCAACTGCCTTCGGCTCAGGTCATGATCTCAGAATCCTGGGATCAAGCACCACATCAGGCTCCCTGCTCAGTGGGAAGTCTGCCTCTCCCTTTGCTCCTCACCCTGCTCATGCTCTCTCTCTCTCTCTCAAATAAATAAGTAAAAGTCTTTAAAAATAAATTTAAAAAACAGAAAACAAGGAAACAATGGCTTTCAATGACACACTGGATCAGATGGATTTAACAGATATATTCAGAACACTCCATCCTAAAACAGCAAAAGACAAATTATTTTCAAGTACACATGGAAAATTCTCCAGAGTAGGTAACATATTAGTTCACAAAACAAGCCTCAACTAATTTGAGAACATCAAAGTCATAATATGCACCTTTTTTGACCACAATGCTATAACATTAGAAGTCAGTCACAAGAAAAAAAGGTGGAAAGCCCACAAATACATGGAGGTTAAATAACATGCTGCTAAACAATGAATGGGCCAACCAGGAAATAGAAGAAGAAAAAAAAGTACATGGAACCAAATGAAAATGAAAATACAATGATTTAAAACTTTTAGGATGCACCAAAAGTGGTTCTAAGAGGAAAGTTTATAGTAATACAGGCCTACTCAAGCAAGAAAAATCTCAAATAAGCAACCTAACTTTATACTTAAGGGAACTAGAAAAATAACAAACAAAACCTAAAACTAGGAAAAGGAAGAAATAATTACCATTAGAGCAGAAATAAATGATATAGAAACTAGAAAAGCAATAGAACAGATCAATAAAACCAGGAGCAGTTTCTTTAAAAAAAAAATTTGAAAAAATTGATAAACCTGTAGCCAGACCTATCAAGAAAAATAGAGAAAGGACCCAAATAAATAAAATTACAAATGAGAGAGAAGAAATAACAACTAACAATGCAGAAATACTAACAATTATAAGAGAATGTTTAAAAAACTATATGCCAAAAAATTGGACAATCTAGAAGAAATGGATAAATTTGTAGAAACCTATAACCTACTAAAACTGAAACAGAAAATTTGAACAGACTGATTATTAGCAAAGAAATTAATCAGTAATCAAAAAGCTCTCCAAAACAAAAATCCAGGACCAGATGGCTTCATAAGCAAACTCTACCAAACATTTAAAGAAGAGCTAATACCCTATTCTTCTCAAACTCTTCCCAAAAAATAGAAAAATAGGAAAACTTTCAAATTCATTCTATGAGAGCAGCATCATTACCCTAATACCAAAACCAGACAAAGATACCACACAAAAAAGAGAACCACAGGCCAATATCCCTGAAACATAGATGCAAAAATTCTCAACAAAATACTAGCAAACTGAATCCAAAAATACATTTTAAAAAATCATTCACCATGATCAAATGGGATTTATTCCTGGGTAGCAAGAGTGGTTCAGTATTCACAAACCAATCAACATGATATATCGCATCAATAAGAGAAAAGGTAAGGACTATATGATCATTTCAATAGATGCAGAAAAAGCATTTGACAAAGTACAACATCCATTCATGATAAAAACCCTTAACAAAGTAGATTTAAAGGGAACATACCTCAACGTAATAAAGGCTATATATGAAAAACCCACAGCTAATATCATCCTTAATGGGGAAAAACTGTGAGCTTTTCCCCTAAGGTCAGGAACAAGACAAGGATGTCCACTCTTAACACTTTTATTCAACATAGTACTGGAAGTCCTAACCAGCAATCAGACAACAAAAAGAAATAAAAGACATCCAAATCAGCAAGGAAAAAGTAAAACTTTCACTATTTGCAGGTGACATGATACTCTATATAGGAAATCCAAAGGAGACTCCACCAAAAAACTGCTAGAGCCAATAAACAAATTCAGTAAAGTTGCAGGATACAAAATCAATGTACAGAAATCTGTTGCATTTCTATACACCAATAACGAAGCTGCAGAAGGATTTAAATTAAGAAAACAAGCCCATTTACAACTGCACCAAAAACCATAAGATACCTAGGAATAAACCTAACCAAAGAGGTAAAGGATCTGTGTGCTAAAAACTCTAGAACACTTATGAGGGAAATTGAGGAAGACACAAAGAAATGGAAGAACATTCCATGCTCATGAATTGGAAGAACAAATATTGTGAAAATTTCTATGCTACCCAGAGCAATCTACACTATTCAATGCAATCCCTATCAAAATACTATTGACATTTTTCACAGAGCGGGAACAAATTATCCTAAAATTTGTATAGAACCAGAAAAGACCTCAAATAGCCAGAGGAATGTTGAAAAAGAAAACCAAAGCTGGTGGCATCACAATTCCCACTTCATGCTATCTTACAAAGCTGTAGTCATCAAGACAATATGGCACTGGCACAAAAACCCAGAAATGGACCCTCAATTGTATGTCAACTAATCTTCAACAAAGCAGGAAAGAATATCCGATGGAAAAAAGTCTCTTCAACAAATAGTGTTGGGAAAATTGGACAGCCACATGTAGAAGAATGAAACTGGGCCATTTTCTTACACCATACACAAAGATAAACTCAAAATGGATAAAAGACTGAAATGTGAGATAGGAATCCATTAAAATCCTAGAGATGAGACACAAATAGCAATCTTTTCAACTTAGCCACAGCTACTTCTTAGTAGACACATCTCCAAAGGCAAAGGAAACAAAAGCAAAAATGGACTAATGGGACTTCAGCAAGATAAAAAGCTTTTGCAGAGGAAATAGTTGACAAAACCAAAAGACAACCAACAGAATGGGAAAAGATATTTGCAAATGTTTTATCAGATAGAAGGCTAGTATCCAAGATCTATAAAGAACTTATCAAACTCAACACCCAAAAAACAAATAATCCAGTCAAGAAATCGTCAAAGACATGAACAGACATTTCTCCAAAGAAGACATACAAGTGGATAACAGACACATGAAAAAAGGCTCAACATCACTCGGCATTAGGGAAATACAGATCAAAACCACAGTGAGGTACCACCTCACACTGGTCAGAATGGCTAAAATGCTAACAAGTCCGGAAACAATAAATGTTGGGGAGGATGCAGAGAAAGCGGAACCCTCTTACACTGCTGGTAGGAATGCAAGCTGGTACAGCCACTCTGGAAAACAGGGTGGAGGTTCCTCAAGAAGTTAAAAATAGAGCTACCCTACGACCCAGAAATTGCACCACTAGGTAGCTACCTCAAAGATAAAATTGTAGTGATCTGAAGGGGCATCTGCACCCCAGTGTTTATAGCAGCAATGTCCACAGTGGCCAAACTGTAGAAAGAGCTCTAGATGTCCACTGATAGAGGAATGGATAAAGAAGATGTGATGTATTATATCATATATATAGGAATATTGCTAAGCCACCAGAAAGGATGAAATCTTACCATTTGCATCAATGTGGATGGAATTGGAGGTTATTAAATAGCTGAGTGAAGTAAGTTAATCAGAGAAGGACAATTATCATATGACTTCACTCATATTTGGAATATAAGACATAGCATAGAGGACCATAGGGGAAGGGATGGAAAACTGAATGGGAAGAAATCAGAGAGAGAGATAAACCATGAGAGACACTGTAGAAGGAGAAGGAGAAGCAGGCTCACCGCTGAGCAAGGAGCCCAACACAAATGCGGGGTTCCATCCCAAGACCCTGGGATCATGACTCAAACTAAAGGCAGATGCTTAACCGACTAAGCCACCCAGGTGCTCCTTGGCTAACTGAATTTAAATTTTTTAAAAAAGGCGCTCGATATTAGTCAATAGGGAAATGAAAATAAAAACCACAATGAGATACCACTTCAAACCCACTAGGGTGACTATAATCAAAAAGATAAATCAAAATAAATGTTGGCAAGGATAGAAAAACTGGAACCCTAACACATTGCTGGTGAGAATGTAAAATGATACTGCTGCTGTGAAAAATAGTCTGGCAGTTCCCCAAAAAGTTTAACAGAGTTACCATAGGATCCAGCCATCCTACTTTTCTGTATATACCCAAGTGGATTGAAAGCATATATCTACATAAAACCTTAGACATGAGTATTCATGGCAGCATCATTCACAACAGCCAAAAAGTGGAGGTAACCCTAAAGTCCTTCAGCTGATGGATGGATACACAAAATGTGGTATATCTGTACAATGAATATTATCCTATCAACAGTGGCCAAATTATGGATAGAGCCCAAATATCCACTGACTGATAAATGAATAAAGATGATGTGGTACACACACACACACACACACACACACACACAGGAATATTAGCCATAAAAAAGAATGGAATTTTACCATTTGTAGTGATGTGGAGAGAGCTAGATCATATTATGCTAAGTAAAATAAGTCAGAGAAAGACAAATACCATATGATTCCACTCATATGTGGAATTTAAGAAATAAAACAGATGAACATGGTGGAGGGAGGAAGAGAGAGAGGCAAACCATAAAAAGAGACTCTTAACTATAGAGAACAAAGGTTGCTGGAGGGAAATGGGCTAAATGGGTGATGAGCATTAAGGAGGGCACTTGTGATGAGCACTGGGTGTTATATGTAAGCAATGAATCACTAAATTCTACTCCTGAAACTAGTATTACACTATATGCTAACTAACTATAATTTAAATAAATACTTGAAACATAAAAAAAGTAAACAAAAAATAAAAGACAAAGAAAGCTATGTATCTTTTTCAAAAAGGAATATTATCCAGCCATGAAAAAGAATAAAGTACTGTGCATGCTACCACATGAATGAACCTTGAAAAAATTATGCTAAGTGAAAGAAGCCAGACACAAAAGACTGCATGTTGTATTATGCCTTTTATAAGAAATGTCCAGAATAGGCAAATCCATAAAGAGAGTAGTGGTTGCCAGGAGTTGGGAAGAAATAGGGAGTGCCTGCTTAATGGGCATGAGGTTTCTTTTGGGGGATGATGAAAATGTTCTGGAATTAGGTGGTGTTAATGCTCTGGAATTAGGTGGTATTAATTATTGCACAACATTTTGATATACTAAAAACCAGGGAATTGCACACTTTAAATGTAGTTAAAACGATGACTTTTAGGTTAGATGAATATAATTGGAATAGGAAAAATCAATAACTCAAAAAACAAACGTAAGACCCATGGCTGGTTATAGAGGAATTTTGCAGAATGAATATATTTCTTTTAAAGTCCTGGTCATTAAGCTCACTGTTTTTAAAAGCGGTAGCTCTGAATAGGTGGGTATTGAAGAAAACTAATTCTTCCAAAAGCTGTGACTATTGTTTCTGGCCACATACAGATGATCACAGATTTCTTAGTGACTCTGTATTCTGATAGAGTTGCCAAACAAGCATAAGTTGTTTTTTTTTTTTTAATATGAGCATACTCAATAATGAAGACTACATTTTATAAGATTCACCTAGAAACAAGCAGTTTTCTGATATGAAAAAAAGCATCTGAATGAATTAATTAATTCAACAACAAAAGACTATGGAAGAAAACATGCCCTAGCAACTGGCTTCTTGTACTACAATCAGGGGCTCATTTATCTTAAACAAGTCAACTTTTGTAACACACTCTGTACTGTATAGAATACTGAGTGACAGTCAAACAGAGCTGTCAAGATAGAAGGAAAACAGTGGGAAATGTGAACTAGAATGAATTAAATTAAAAAAAAAAAAACTTTGTAAGAGAATGCAAAATAGTCTCTTGACAAAGAATTTTCCTTTAAAATAACCAGAAGCTATGTGAACACATTGAGCAAGTGAATGTCAGTAAGATGAAAAGTACTTATTAATCCCCCACAGCACTTCTAATAGAATCTACCTGGCCCCCAGCTCATTATAAAAACCATCTAAATCCGAAAAGACACTGAATAAAACCCCCGCAAATCCTTCCTTCACTCTCATGTCAGATGCTGCTTGACAGATAAGTTGCTTACAAAATGAGTTCTCCTAGTTTTTGCCTTCACTCAATGTCCCAGGTTCTTGTCTCATAGTTTTTGTGTTAATAGTTTTAAGAGTGCATTGGAAGTTATATGTTGTTAATTCCACTTTTGCTTTTTTTCTAAAATTATTAAAAATAAAATAGGTACTAAAGAATTGAAAGTGATATGATCTCTTTTCTCCTCAAAGAGATTTTATCATGAGAAGTTATTTTAGGTGCTGATGGGAAGGGAAAAAAATCCTCCTGATTACCTCACTGTTCTAAGATGGGGCCTCTAGTATTTTAGGACTCTCTTGGGAGTTCTGTTCCCTTTTCTGTCACTGATTTGCATTGTGACCTTGGAAAAGTTTCAGTGTATAAAGATAAGTGCAAAGTGAAGTTATGAAAATAAGACTTAGCTGAGATCAAATGAAGAACAGAGATGGAGCGGGTGGGATGGCTATGTAACAACTTGTCCTAGTAACTGGATGCAGTGACCAGATAGCAATTTGGCTTGAAGGAAATTTCAAATTACTTAGCTATATGCTGACATAGTTTCTCATACAGCTTTATAGAAAACTCAAAATTTTGCCTAAGGACAAGAACTACAGCAAGAATCTAATGTTATTTGTCAATCTTCTCTTGTTCTGTATCTTACAGCTGAAGAAATTGTGGCTAGTATAGAGGAGAAGAGAAGCTAATTTAATGTTATAAGGCAAGAAAGCCTTAGATACATTGAAATAAACATCTTAAAATCATAGTATATTGTCATTGTACACATGCAAATCTGAAACCAAACTATGCATATAATCTAGCTCTATTCACTCTTAAGATATATCCAAATAAAAATGTTGGACAGACATCATTTTTAAAAAGATTTTACTTATTTGAGAGAGAGAGAGAGAGAGAGAGAGGAGGGGGCAGTCGAGGGAGAAGCAGGTTTCCTGCTGAGCAGGGAGCCTGACATGGGGCTCAATCCCAGGACCCCAGCATCATGACTTGAGCCAAAGGCAGATGCTCAGCGGAATGAGTCACCCAGATGTCCTGGACAGACATCATTTTTAAAAGCCCAGTAGCCAGAAATAATTCTTAAAATCCACTGGAAACAAAGAACAAATAAAAAATAGTTCTGTGCCATGAAATAATGGTGGGGAGAAAATTGCATAAGTTGTAACATCTGAATGTAATCTTCATAAGCCTCCTGGGCATCACAATATTTAGTTCAATGCTATTTGCATTTTTATGGCAGAAATATTTATTACAGTCCTCAGAGGAAAGATAAAGTACCTGATGATACTGAAAAGAGGAAGCCAGTAGAATCAATCTTGTGAGAATATAATACATCAAAACCCATTTAACTATATAAAGCAAGTTTAAATTCCACTCTTAGAAGTACATGCTCAAGAAGTCTTGATAGAAGAACAACTTTGAGATGGATGAACTTGTGCAGGATAAGAAATTGCAGTGTTAAAGGATTTATTTATTTATTTATTTATTTATTTATTTATTTATTAAATTTTATTTATTTATTCATGAGAGACAGAGAGAGGAGGCAGAGACACAGGCAGAGGGAGAAGCAGGCTCCATGCAGGGAGCCCGACGTGGGACTCAATCCCGGGTGTCCAGGATCACGCTCTGGGCCAAAGGCAGGCCAATGTATCCAGGGATCCTCAGGATACATTTTTTTAAAGTGAAGTCATGACTCTTGTCCAGATATAAAATAAACAGGTCAAAAATTTTATTTGACTCATTAATTACTGAAGAACCAGTAAGCCATCATTCAAAGAACCACACACACATAGACAAAGAATACTGAATGTAGTTACAAATAGATGCAAAGCATCTTTCTCAAAAGATGGTACATGTAAGCCTCTTAAGCCCCTGGCAATAAATAAAAGTAGGCCCTATTCCTGGACTTAAAAAAGAAGAGATTTTCTTTGTTCTACAAAGTCATTACTCTGAAGGATGAGAGAATCCTACCTAAAGTTACTCAAGGACTCCAAATGTAAACTAAAGTGCTCACTTAAAAAAATACAATGTTGAGCCAATAGTACATTTTAAAACAATAGGGATATTTTAAGACCTTCTTTCAGTTGCCTTTTTATTTTTTTTTATTTTTTTTAATTTTTATTTATTTATGATAGTCACAGAGAGAGAGAGAGGCAGAGACATAGGCAGAGAGAGAAGCAGGCTCCATGCACCGGGAGCCCGATGTGGGATTCGATCCCGGGTCTCCAGGATCTCACCCTGGGCCAAAGGCAGGCGCTAAACCACTGCGCCACCCAGGGATCCCCGTCAGTTGCCTTTTTAAATGAGGTTACTTTATTAAGAATATTTTTAAGCTCAAAAGTAATTTGCAATTTATTTGAAAGGCCCAAATTATGCTTTTTCTCTGCCCAGAAGCAGTGTCTGCCTTCCTATTTTAGACAGGTAGGTTTGGGGAGTTTGTTTTTGCTTTCTTTTGTTTTGGTTTTGCCCAATCATCTAATTTTTTCAAAAGGGGCCATGATATATGTTGAAAGATAACCCACAGAGCTTGATTTTAGTTCTTAGTTTGAGCTGTAATACTATTTTTAAAAGATTGGTGGAACCACATCTTTAAGCAATCTAGGAATAAATGCCCATAATTTGGAGTACACAAATTTGGTAGCATTTGGAAATTTTGTGTGTTTGTGTATGTATGCTTCCGAATATTCTTTCAACTCCTGATTTTTTATAGTAAAGAGTATTCACAGTGACACAAACTGCCGTTTAGATATACAAATCACAGTGTGGGGGCATACAAAATTTTGTACATGAAAAAATGGAATAAACCCAGTAACTTGAATCTAAAAATGTATCTGAATCATTAGGTTATGTATAGCATTTTCACGTAACCATTCTCCATAACCTCAGTTACTACTATTACTATCATTAATAGCCTAAAATAATACTGACTATAAAGACTACCACTATCCCTACCCAATCATCTAATAAGGAGAGTAATTAACATAAAAGAGGTGCTATACACAAGAGCAAATCTTTGAGTTCATTTACATTTTTGTTATCATCTTCATTTGTAAATTTATTCACTGGAGTTTCTGATAAGTAAAATGTGCAGCAGCCCAGAAATGCCCCAAGGAGGCATCAGAATTTTCATTACCCAGGTTTTACATTGAACCAGTGAGATCCTCTCCATACCCTAAGCTTATTCGTGCTAGATGTGGGAAATGGGGGCCAATCTTCCAGTATTTTCCTACCTCCAAAACTGCTAGGCTTTTCCCAGAGGAATAGGACTAATAATCCACTCAAGACTAGAACCTCCATGAAATGGCTCACTTTGAGTACAAACTCAATCCTGAAGAGCTCTTCAAGGACAAATTGTTTTGGAACACATCTGTTTTATTGAGGTAGCACCCTCAAGGGACTTAGCCAAAGTGGATCCCTCAAAATTCCTACTCCCTAGGGTTTTAACATAGCATAGGTTAGGGTTTAAGATGATGACTGGAGTCAAGCTGCTAGAATTCAAATACTGTTGATCCACCACTTACTGGCTTTTGTGACCTTAGGCAAATTATCTAATCTATTTAGACTTTAGTTTCCTCCTTTGTGAAATGGCAGTGATCATTGTACTTACCTTATAGGGTTCTTGTGTGAATCCAAAGATTTACAATGAACCAGAGTCGTGCCCAGCACATAGTGCTACTCCATATTATCTACTACTGCTATTGTTATTATTTATCATCATCATAATCATCATTATTATTCTCATTTCCCTCCATGGCTGACACATTTTCCTTAAGCTTCCAGATCATCCAGAACACCTATACATGACTACTACAGGTAAGAACATATTTACCAACATGCCTTGTCCAGATGTGAACTAGTATGCACCTTATAGGAAGCACACTGGACAAACCTGAATATCTTTTAATCCTACTCTACCCCAAATCCTGCTTTGTGACAAACAATTAAAAGTATCCCATTCCCACTTCAAATGCATGATTGGTACCCTGCCTTCTTGGCAATTTTATAAAATGGAACTAAATCCTTAGTTGGTTATCAATGCTCCATTAAAATATATTTGCTGAATGAAAAAATTAACACACATATTTATTGAAAATCTATTATATGTCAGTTACTAGAAAGTCAAAGAAATTTAGCCCACTGTGTCTTCCCTGCAAAGTATTACCATCTAGTGGAGAGGGGCAGATAAGCACAGGATCACCATACAGTGTACTAAACGCAGTTTTCTTATGAAATTTGCATTGGTTCCATTCATGCTTTTTTCTAGCTCTATCAGTCAGAGCAAGGTTCTTGACAAGGTAACGAATGTAGGCATACTTTGTCTTAGGCTCCTTTCCTTTTCCCCTAAGACATTCCCTTTCCCTAATCAGGAAGCCACTTCCTCTCAGCAACTCTGAGTTCAGTTCTAAGATTGAGAACAGATGGTTATAATCCCAGCCGATATGTTTGTTGCTAATAATTAAGGATTTGCCCCTTTTGAGCATAAGTGCATTCTTGTAGGGAGCTCCTGGACCTGCAACCCCATATAAGAGCTAAAGGAATGAATCTCTATTGGAAGAATTTCAGGCAACTGGCTGAGAAGAGAGAAGTCTCAAAGTATGGCTAATTTTCATTCTTTATTCATAATTGTTTCTGCTCTATACCAATCTTTATTTTATTGCCCCTACTTTCTTACAAGAGCTGTTTTCTCCAGTGTCCAAGTTCAAACCAATGAATAGATTGTAAAACCTTTCAATTGCTTGCATTCTTGCTATATATATTATTGGGCAGAGGTTTGGAATACTTAGCCTTCAACCTACTTTGCCCCATTCTGACAAGCCTGCTTTTCCACCAAACTCAATCATTATGCTTCATATTCACCATAGAACTCCCACATTAAAACATGCAAACCTTTATTGGAGAAAAAAGAATATTTTATTTGTTAATGAAAAGACATGTTTTACTCACAATGCTTTCTATTCAAAGGTTTGTGCTGAAGCATTGTTGTCTGTGTTTTTGTCCTGCATAAGAGGAGCAGGCTTTAACAGGCTAGCCTGTTATTAGAATTTATCTCTTTGCATGCATAAGAAGTTCATTCTTTTAGAAGTTAATCCTTCTCTCTAAATGGGACATACTATCTCTTTAGAAATTAGTCAGTTTTTTGCCTTCACATTTTGTCTTAAATTGCTGCGTAGCATTGTTCCACTTCTAAATCATTTGTCATAGCTAAATGGAGTTCTGTGAATTGCTGCAGCTGCCTCTAAGTGGGTATTTTCCTTTGGTTCATAGAATAGGCACTGTTTGCATTCTCTTTTCACAAACATTTTTTTAAAGGTTCCAACGACAGTATGAAAAGAAGACTCATTTGCTATTGGAATTCAAAGTTGAATGGTAAAGATGAAAATAGAATCATGTATATGTAAACAATAATGGCACGAGAGCACAAGGAAATCAAGTTATGAAATTCAAGAATTTCTGAATACTTAGCTGTAAAGTCTTTTTTTCCCCCACTAATTTTCATTATAATTTTTAGTAAGACATGAACAACAGCTGTTCCCTTCTTTCTTGGAAAGCAGTTAGTTGGTAAAGCAAATTTTATCAGGCATTCTAAAAGAATTCAGTTAATATGATTGCCTCCAAAGCACTAGCCAGATTGATTTTTTTGCTTTGGTAATTTCCATTATGGTAAGCATCACTAGATGATGAAGTATACCTTTATTTGGAAGGCAGGAGTTTAGAAGAATATTTAGTCTATAATTTCTTTGGTCACAAACAATGGGAAAAATGCAGCAGGGAAGGAAAACAGTAAGAGAAAAATAAAAAGAATAGAATTTATGTTTGTTTAGGTATAGTCAGTATCAACAAATGAAAGTCTGTCTTCAGAGACTATTAATATTTATTTACTTTCTCATTTGTGTCCCAAGAAGTGCCTGCAGGAAAGAAGAAATACTTTCCTAGCTCTCCATTACTTGATTTTCAGACAATCTGGAAATGTTCTACATTGGTGAGAGGGCAGCAGTGGGACCCAGCCACACAAGTCTTCTTTGGTGGTTCAGAAAACATTATGGGTGGTTGCCTACAACCAATCAGTATTCCCTACACAGAGAAGCAGGCCTTAAAATTATAGAACCTTAAGACTGTTAGGACCCTAAATGTTGGCTAAGCCAATTTCCCATCTAATGTTTAAGTATTTTGCAACATCTTGATAAGTGATTGCCCAGCCCTTATGCCTGACACTGCCAATGATCCATGGCTAATTTCCTCAACTGCATGGGTGTAGACTAGAAGACCTTCTGCCCCAAAAGGAACAACAGTGAAGAAGCAGCTTTTCAAAGCAAGACCTCTCTATCTTCTAGTGATGGATTTGGGGGCCCCTGGGTGTTGCAATCAGTTGAGCATCTGAGTCTTGGTTTCAGCTCAGGTCATGATTGCAGGGTTTTGAGATCGAGCCCTGCATTGGGATCTGAGCTCAGCAAAACGTCTAATAAAGTTTCTCTCTACCTCTCTCCCTCTGCCCCCTTTCGTGCTCTCTCTCTCTAAAGTGAATAAATAAATCTTTTTAAAAATCTCATTTTTGCTTCCACCTTTGTAGCCTCACATATGAAGAAATTGTATTTTCTCTCCTTACTTATTTGGCTCTAATATATATTTGTCACGAAAGTACATAGCTAACTAATAAGCATGCTGTTCTAATGAGCATGCTGTTCCAATAACTGCTTAAATTACTGCTTCAAAGCTTACATGAGTCCTTCCCTATAAGTATGCTAAAAATGACTTGCAAATGGGTTAATACTAATAACAAATAAATAATATTAGATACAAACAGGAAAATTTTTGACAACAGAATAAAGTACTTAGTATAAGAAAACAGGTTATGAAATGCATAGAATAATCAAAATGCTAAGGTATACCTCTTAGATAATTAGGGGTTAGAAGCTCGTTAAAGTCAATTTCTCCTTTTCCAGTTAGACAACCAGACACCACTCTTCTTCAACTGAGCCTTAAGTACATAACCCCATTTTCCTGCCCTTTATCTATTTCATGTTTGTGTACCAAAAAGAGCTATGTTTAACTTGTTACTAAAGTTTCCTTTTTCTTTTTTTTTTTTTCCAATAAAGACCTAGATTTACTTGCACATTTTTCACGAGCATCAAATAGTGGGTGATCTTTCAAGCTTGAACTGTAACAGTTGTATCGCTGAGGAAGGACTTCTTGTTTCAGATGGTCTAGATAATGATTTACAGCTATTTTTGGTAATTCTCAAAATGACAGCTCCTTGAATTTTTCTGTGTGCAGAAAAATTTGCTGGGCTGGCATTTTTCAGACCCTGGGAGGTTCATCCCAATTCTCAGCATGTGGGAGCAAGGGAATGCTCTGAAATCTTTACTCCAGAGGGAACTGACCTGTCTCCATTATCTTGTGATACATGTGAATGTTTGATGAGGTTTCCCTAGATGTCTGTGGCCTCCTGAGGTCTGGAATTTGTGAGCCAGGGCTAACCCATGAACTGGGTGAAATTACTTATAGGCCATGGGCATTCCAAGACCAAACCTGATAAATTGACCAATAATGATGGTTTAGTTCCTCTAAAGGAAATGAACAATACTTCATACAATATATATATTAAAGAAATAGGGGTGCCACCTAAGTGGCTCGGTTAAGTGCCTGCCTTCAGCTTGGGTCATGATCCCAGTGTCCTGAGATGGAGCCCCACATCAGGCTCCCTGTTCAGTGGGGAGCCTGCTTCTCTCTCTCCCCCTGCTTATGCTCTCTCTCTCTCTCTCACACACACACACTCTACTTTCTCTCAAATAAATAAAATCTTAAAAAAAAAAAAGAAATAGTAAAAGAGGAAATGGAAGAAAGAACACAAGAGACAAGATAGGAATGAGTTAGAAAGGTTTTTTTTAGAAAGAGGAAAAAAGTGTATTTAATATACTTTTTAATCATTTCACTACTCAAGATCTTCAATGGATCTTCAGTACATACAGAGTAAATTCCAGCATCCTAAGCTGATATTTAATATGTTCCATGATCTATATAGAACCTACCTCCCCAACACATGCCCTCTGTATTTATGGATGTTTCCCAGAATATTTCTTTGGGGATTTTATCTTCTTGTCTTTGTCCCTAAGGAAAATCCTAAGTGTTCTTTAATACACAGCCTCAAGGACTAAGACGTTTCCTACAAATAGCATTTATTGACCTTGGTCTTTATCGTATTTATTTCAGAATTAGCACTTTCTAAAATGCCTCCCTCAGGTAGTACTCCATGTAACAGCAGTGGTGAATTAAGGATGGTTTGTTTATTCTAGGAATTCTGACTCTAATTCCATCAAATAATTGTATATTAGGTGTTTTGTATGTAGGTTTTTTTTTTTTTTTACAAGTTATAGGATTTAGACAATTACAAAACTACTCTTCCCCCTAATTTAAATTATGCTACCAACTTATGCCAGCCATATATCTTCACTTTACTAAACTCTTCAACTTTGGGAGATTTTTCTTACTCAGTTTTTCTAAAGACTCCATTTTGCTTGAAATCAGCATCTGTTTTTCAAGACAGAGGTCCATTCAAACTTTTTTTAAAGTTTATCTTCTATTAAATTTTGCCCTGAAATTAGATTCACTTTTTAAAACTGTAAGTCTTATTTAAATTCAATTAATTAACATATAATGTAGTATTGGTTTCAGGGGTAGAGGTCAGTGATGCATCAGTCTTATAGGATACCCAGTACTCATTACATCACCTGCCCTCCTTAATGTTCATCACCCAGTTACCCCATCCCCCACCCCCTTCCCCTCCAGCGACCCTCAGTTTGTTTCCTATGATTGAGTCTTATGGTTTGTCTGCCTCTTTTTTTTTTTTTTAAGATTTTATATATTCATTCATTCATTCATGAGACATACAGAGAGAAAGGCAGAGACAGGCAGAGGGAGAAATAGGCTCTTCAAGGGGCCCGATGCAGGACTCCATCCGGGGACCCCAGGATCACGGTCTGGGCCAAATGCAGGCGCTAAACCGCCGAGCCACCTAGGGATTCCCCCTTCCTCTTTTTTTTTTTTTTTTTCAGATGCTTGGTGAATAAGTTTATTACTATCTTTATCTGAAAAATCTTCATAGAAAATTGTGATTTGGTTTATTAGCTCTCAGCAGCCTGCTTCTAAGCTCTAAGGAAGCTTGGCTTCTTCTGAGCTACCCAATCTTTCTTTTGGGCAAAAGACAAAATTTGTGAGATAGACAAAATTGAAATTAAAATCTAGCTTTATTTAAGTCTTCTTCATGGAATCATCAGCACGTATCACCTGACAAATATGTATATTCTTTACTAGTTATCATAGAAAGAATATTTCTATAGCTCCATAGTAAATATGTGTTCAATTTATACGACCTCTTCTGTATTATTCCTCACATACTAGTCATTAAAAGACTAAATAAAAAATAATACATATTTTTTCAAAGCTTTCTCAAAGTTTATTTATTTTTTTTAGCTTTCTCAAAGTTTAAAAAAGTCACACTATTTTCTTCAACCAGTGCAGTTTGAATGAGCTTGTTAATCTTAAAAAAATAAGTGAGAAGTTTTCTTGATTTATTTAGAGCAAAATGCTTTTCCTAGTCTTTTTTAATTGAATTAATAGGCAATTAATTGTATCAAATGGAAACTGGTTTCAAACACATAGACTGCCAAAAATATTAGCAAAAGAGATCAGAAGAGCAATTAGTGGAAATATTTTAATAAAACAAGTGCTTTTAAATTTCTTTAACAAAATTCATATGATTAATAAATGTAATCTTATCATTATTACCATTATTTTGTTTTTCTTTGTCTTTTAACAAATTTACTGAGATAATTCATGTACCAAAAATTTGACTCATTGAAAGTGTACAATAAAATAGTTTTTAGTGTTTAAAAAAAAAAAAAGAAATCAGCATCTAGCACAAGTAAACAGTCATCCAGCTTTTACTGAGAGCTTTTAGAGAATCTTCCAACACCAAAGTTATTTGATAAAGAGTTTTTACTTTTCACCATGATAAGGAATGTTGGATTTAAAAGATTTAATAAATGCAGTAGGACTGGGGGCACCTGGATGGCTCAGTGGTTGAGCACCTGCCTTTGGCTCAGGTCTTGGTCCTGGGGTCCTGGGATCAACTCTGTCGTCCCCTGCCAACCCCCCACCCCCACCTCCCCACCCCCCCACTCCCGCACAGGGAGCTTGCTTCTTGCTTTGCCTCTGTCTCTGCCTCTGTCTCTTTGTTTCTCCTGAGTAAATAAATAAAATCATTTTTAAAATGCAGTGGACTGGAACATTTCTACCAGAATATACAAAAAATCAGATTTCCAAGAGCTGGGATAGAACGACCACAGTCTCATAAAGCAGTAAAAATTGAATTCCTGCAGATCTCCAAATTTAAGTGCAAATTTGTCTTTAGAACTCACCTGCATGTGTGAATGGAGATGTATCTTACAACTCCCTGGGACTTTACATATAAACAGCTCTTAGAAGAGATAGTCACAAAGAGAAGCCCAAGAAAACAGGTAACTGAAGCTCAACTCACACTTGGGTGTTAGAATACCGAAATCAATAAGTTGAATCTATAATACTAGTTCCGTTTCTTTTTTTTTTTAAGATTTTATTTATTTATTCATGAGAGACAGAGAGAGAGAGACAGAGAGAGAGAGAGAGAGAGAGAGAGGCAGAGACACAGAGGGAGAAGCAGGCTCCATGCAGGGAGCCTGACGTGGGACTCGATCCCAGGTCTCCAGGATCACACCCTGGGCTGAAGGCAGTGCTAAACCACTGGGCCACCAGGGCTGCCCACTAGTTCCATTTCTTTCTCTTTTTTTTTTAATAATAAATTTATTTTTATTGGTGTTCAATTTGCCAACATACAGAATAACACCCAGTGCTCATCCCGTCAAGTGCCCCCCTCAGTGCCCGTCACCCATTCACCCCCACCCCCCCTCCTCCCCTTCCACCACTCCTAGTTCATTTCCCAGAGTTAGGAGTCTTTATGTTCTGTCTCCTTTTCTGATATTTCCTACCCATTTCTTCTCCCTTCCCTTCTATTCCCTTTTGCTATTATTTATATTCCCCAAATGAATGAGAACATATAATGTTTGTCCTTCTCCGACTGACTCATTTCACTCAGCATAATACCCTCCAGTTCCATCCACACGCACATGAGAAAATGCTCTGCATCACCTGCCATCAGGGAAATACAAATCAAAACCACAATGAGATACCACCTCACCCCAGTGAGAATGGGGAAATTAACAAGGCAGGAAACCACAAATGTTGGAGAGGATGCGGAGAAAAGGGAACCCTCTTACACTGTTGGTGAGAATGTGAACTGGTGCAGCCACTCTGGAAAACTGTGTGGAGGTTCCTCAAAGACTAGTTCCGTTTCTATGATGAAAATTAACAAAAATTCTTGCAACATCATTCATTGTACTCTAAGGAGCCAATTCTATCCTCTTGAAAAAAAAAGTTATATATATGTAATTAATTATAATTATAAATTAATTTTCATTAAGTACAAAACCTTACATTACAATACACAGAAATGAAATTGAGCAAGATGGCCACCAAAATAATTATTTATGATATTTTCCAGATTATAACACTTAGGCCTCATGTGGATCATTCCTGCACTTGAACATTTTCTGAGCATAAGGTCCATAGCAGTCCTGTCACAGACATGGGTAATGCATAATCCAGAGAGCCTCTACCAGTGGAACCAAAGACATATATACTAAGAGAATTAAAAGAGAAAGGGGCTCCTGGGTAACTTACTCTGGTGTTAAATTAGGTCACACAGTAGTACATCAATGTACTGGTGTAGTTATTTCCAGATTTGTTAAACTCCAAGGATTCGTTTTGATTCTGGCCACTCCAAGGACATGTCATTTCTAATAGTTCCTTTATCATTGCAGTCAAAATATTCTAGCTGTATTGGAATAAACTTTGTTCACAGATTCTCCCCAGCCTCCTAGCACCAACCTTGGTTCATTCTGCTTCCTCTTCCTGGGAAGTCTCTTCCCTTCTGCCCTTCAGAAATTCTGCCCATCTTTAAGGACTAGCTTAAAACCTAGCCCCCTTCCTAAAGCCCTCCACAACTGCCAATCTCTGGTGATTCCTGCATCTTTTAAATTCCAACATCCTGGGGTGCCTGGGTGGTTTAGTTGAGCATCTGCTTTCTGCTTGGATTGTAATCTCAGAGTCCTGAGATCGGGCCCTGTGTTGGGCTCGCTGCTCTGTGGGGAGACTGCTTCTCCCTCGCCCTCTGTGCTTGTGCTCACTCTCTCTCTCAAATAAATAAATAAACATTTTTTAAAAATAAAATAATTTCCAACATCCTTTGGTTTTCTCAGGTATTTATTGTCCTGTTTATCTGTAAATTTTTTCTATGTATATCTTTTTTATCAAGCTATATTACACTATTCTTAAACACAGAAATGATGTTTTGTAGTGCTTTGTGTACCGAACATCGCCTATCCCAGTAGATACACATTAAATATTTGTTGACTAGTTGATATTATCTATTACTTTCATGCTAATTTACCTGTTATACTGTTTCTCAAGAAAAAAAAAAAAACCTCATAGATCCCAAATTTGGAAACCCCATTCTGAGCTACTTTACATAATTTTCATTTGTACAGTCATGACATCATGTGACAATAAGTGCATGTTAGTACTGGAATTCATGGCAATACTTAGTTATTAGGAAGTATTCAAGATCCAGGATATTTATTTTTAGAAACTGTTGGTGAGATTATACAAAAAATAAAACTCATAAAACTCTCAGATCCTAGACAATTCTACTGAAGTATTCATTCCTATGAGGAACAGTATTTTAATAAACTCAACTACTCTGAATTGTGGGATTGGAAGAAAATCATTATGATCATTATGACAAAATATATTCAAAGTCTTAAAAATATATATGTTTTGATTGTTCAGTTTTACTTCTAGAAAACACTTCTAGTTTTACTTCTAAGTAAATAAAGATGTACACAAATAGCTACAAGGATATTTTTTATAGAACTAAAATATAAGGGATGCCTGGGTGGGTGAGTGGTTGAGCTTTTGGCTCATGTCGTGATCCCGGGGTTCCAGGATCGAGTCCCACATCGGGCTCTCTGCGAGGAGCCTGCTTCTCCCTCTGCCTATGTCTCTGCCTCTCTCTGTGTCTCTCATGAATAAATAAATAAATAAAATCTTAAAAAAAAGAGGAACTAAAATATAGTATGTAAAAATATATAAAAGCCTAAATAATCAAAAATAGGTGATTGGTCAAATAAATTATATACTATACAAGGGAGCCATTAAAGTGTGCTGCACAAGAATATTTAATGAATTGAAAAGATGATCTTAATATACTGTTATATGAAAAAAGTCTTAAATATAAATGTATTTTAAAGTACTAGAAATATAAAATTTCAAATGCTGATTATGATATGAAATAATCATATTTACAGATTTCCAAGTTTTCTATAGTGAAGATGCAGTACTTTTGCATAAAGAATTTTTAAGAGGATTCCTGGGTGGCTCAGTGGTTTAGTGCCTGCCTTCAGCCCAGGGCGTGATCCTGGGGTCCTGGGATGGAGTTCCACATCGGTCTCCCTGCATGGAGCCTACTTCTCCCTCTGCCTGTGTCTCTGCCTCTGTGTGTGTGTGTGTGTGTGTGTGTGTGTGTCTCATGAATAAATAAATAAAATCTTAAAAAAAAAAAAAGAATTTTAAAAAATTTAAGGTATTAAAATTTTAAGTAAATATTTAGCCAGTATCTCAGAATTGATCATTGGGGTCACACAATCTACAACCAAGAAAAATATATTATGTAACCTTTTTTTTTTTAAGTAGGCTCCACACCCAGCATGGAGCCCAACTCAGGGCTCGAACTCACAACCCTGAGATCGAGACCCAAAGTGAGATCAACAGTCAGACACTTAACGGACTGAGCCACCCAGGCGCCCCTTTTATTATGTAATATTTTGATTTAATCACAAGACAAACTAAAGAAAGGATCTCACATCTTGATGACTTCTTTAGGAAAGTGAATGAATGTCATATGGCTGAAGCCAACCAATGAGGTAAGACGGTGGAAGAATGTTCCTCCCTAGCATTGTTTATGCCTTGCAGCTCTTGCTTATTTTTGTTTGTAGGTCCATGGAAAGTGTATGTGTAAGCACAACACAGCAGGTACCCACTGCCAACACTGTGCACCATTATACAACGACCGCCCATGGGAGGCCGCTGATGGCAAAACGGGATCTCCTAAAGAGTGCAGAAGTGAGTACCATGCCCACAAGCCTAAAAGCCTTCTTTGTAAAGTAAACTTATCTGTGGACTCCTTGTTGTCTCTGGAAACATAGTATAAAGTGGTGGGTGATGGGCACAGTAACCTACACAAATATACCCCATGTCACTGCTCACTCTGACCTCAGCTATTGGAAACAATCACTGCTTGCAAAGTTGCCAATATGACAATTTTGCCAACAGTGTGTTACCCATTTGCTTGGGCAGTTTGCAGGACCTAAGCACCCTCCTTGAGAAACTGACACAAAACATGGCTAGACACAAGAGCAAGCGAGGATTATGGCATACAATGACCCTCGTGGCTGAGATATTGAATTGTAATCATGAAAATAGCTATCTCAAATTCAGTTTTCAGAACAACCCAAAAAAGCAAGCAGCTGGTGTTAATCCCACTTTGGAGATCGGGAAATTGAGGCTCAGTAAGATTAAATAAATTGCCAAAGATAGTAAACCATAGTCAGGACTTGATCTCAGCTCTTCAGACCCCAAACTAAATGTTTTTTCCATAGTACCATGATGCCTTTCTTTTCACTTATGATACTTGAAATGACAAATCAGTTTTGAAACCAAGCCAGTTGGTCAAGAATGAGACTGCATTACTAGGGCTAACTTCAGGTTTGAAGTTGGAGATTAGATAGATAAAATGGTAAAAAAATATGAGGATACAAACCATTTTTTCTTTGCAGTTCAAAATGTTCAGAGAAATACACATGCCCATAACAATGTTTATACTTGCAAACTTCAATTTTACAAAGATTTAAAGGCAAGTACAGTAGGCAATATTGTGAGAATTCTCCTCCCATACATAATTTGGAATCCTAATTGATTTATTTTAGTTTCTAAGACATGTAAAGGATTTCCTCTAAGCATAAATTTTAAATTATCTTATATTATGCTTTTTAAAGATTATGAATCTTGTCAAAATATCATAACATGTCAAGGAAACAATGAAAAAACAATAGCACAAACACAATTGACCTCCAGGAAAAAGACTGGATTCTTATTCTAAATCACTCATCAAGAGAATCTAAAGAATTTCTCCTAAATTCCTAGAGTGCCATTCTGGTCCTTTCCACAGACACCAACTGTGTATCTAAATGCATATAGAACACAGAGACTTGTCACTTGTTGCTACTGATAATCTTATAAATGCCTCTGAGAAATGGTTACAAAAGAAACAATGCAGGCCTCTTTAATAAAAACAAACAAACAACAACAAGGAAACACACCCAGGCTTCTAGAGGAGACTATCTTATACTCGCCAGTACATCAATAGCTGAGGAATAGTGCTTCATGAAAGTCATATCCATCTACCTCCCAAGTTACTAACCCCTGTCCACGAGAAGTTTCCTTCCAGGCTCAGTAGTGAACATGAATTTAGGCCTGTATTTGTAATATGAATTTTCATTTTCAAATAATGCCTGACCATGTCGAGTTTTTAAAACATGGTCAGGAGACCCATAGTGATGACACTGGTCCTTGGGGGGGGTAGCAGGAATGGAAATGGTGAAGTGTTAACTGTGAAAGAGGGAAAAAATGGGTAGCCATTCTAATAGTCTTTCCAAAATAAATGTCAACCTCAGTTGCTAAGGAAATTATAGTATCTCTGCCTAAGAACAGATCTACACTTTGCTGACTTTCAGGCATATTCTAAAACGTAATTTTTTAAATTAAAAAATATAAAGGAACACTGGAAGGATATACAAGGAACTAAACAATAAAGTAGTAACTTGCTGAAAATGGGGTGACAGGGGATCCTGGGGTGGCTCAGCGGTTTGGCGCCTGCCTTTGGCCCAGGGCGTGATCCTGGAGTCTCGGGATCGAGTCCCACATCAGGCTCCCGGCATGGAGCCTGCTTCTCTCTCCTCCTGTGCCTGTGCCTCTCTCTTTCTCTCTCTACATCTATCATGAATAAATAAATAAATCTTTAAAAAATTGAAAATATATTTAAGAAAAAAGAAAATGGGGTGACAGGGTACACAGGGATCAGGAGACTGGTGTTCTCATTGTTTGCCTTTTTATATTGCTGTTTTTTTTTATTCTTTTATTTTTTTTATTTTTTTTTATTTATTTATGATAGTCACAGAGAGAGAAAGAGAGAGAGGCAGAGACACAGGCAGAGGGAGAAGCAGGCTCCATGCACCGGGAGCCCGATGTGGGATTCGATCCCGGGTCTCCAGGATCGCGCCCTGGGCCAAAGGCAGGCGCCAAACCGCTGCGCCACCCAGGGATCCCTATATTGCTGTTTTGATTCTTGTTGTGAAAATGTGCACTATTTACAAAACTAGAAATAAAATTAAAAACTAACACTGCATGTTAATTATACATGAATTTAAAAAATTAGTAGCCAGCTTACCCCATTTTTAACTGCTTCAATATTAGAGAACCTGTTGTTTTAAATTGTTTTCCTTGCATGTCTTTTTTTCATCTCAGCCTGCAAGTGCAATGGGCATGCTGATACCTGTCACTTTGACATTAATGTGTGGGAGGCATCAGGTAATCGTAGTGGTGGTGTCTGCAATGACTGTCAGCACAACACAGAAGGTCAGCATTGTCAGCGATGCAAGCCAGGCTTCTATCGGGACCTCCGGAGACCCTTCTCTGCTCCAGATGCTTGCAAAAGTAAGTAAACTAGTGGTTACTGGGGAAAAAAGCTTGATTTGTGCAAAAAAATGAATCTTTCCATCCTTCATATGTTGGTCCATGGGAGAGGTCATGAAATTCTCAGAACACTCAATACGCCAGTTCATTTCTTCATTGATAAGAGGCACAAATTTTTAACTTGTTAGATGCAAACAGTACAATATCCATCAAAGTAATCTCTTCTATAACTCTGCATGAAGTAAAATTGCTTCCTGTGACACCACATTTGGGAAAACAAGATGACAAAAGAGGGGGAGGGAAGGATGATGTAGAGGGAGACATTTTTTAAATTATCTTAAGGAGCAAATGGCTATCTTGGTTGGTAGAGCATGTGACTCTTGATCGTGAGTTCAAGACTCAAGTTTGGTGTAGAGATTACTTAAAAAAAAGTATGTGAAATAATCTTAAGACTAAATATATGAATAGGATATAGGCAATAAGTAGACTCAAACTGATGAAATAAAGAATTATCTGCACTTGGGTCATTCTAGTTTTCATCTCTACAGTGAATTTGAACACCTGAAAAACTACAGGTTTTGGTGTCATTATGAATACACTTTGGCTGACACTGGCCTAATGGACCCCTGTATCATAAACTAATTTAGAACATAACAATAATTCCCTCTCCCCCACAAAATACTAAATTCTTATAGAATGGATTTTGCTTTTTTGTTAGCATAACTCCAAGAAGAGGTTTACATGAATAAAGAGTAGCATTTTAAAAGATCTGCTCAATTAACGAGACATTAGGTGAAACATGTGACTATGAAGGGGGCAGTCAGAGCTTCAGTAGATGCCCAGTGTGGATGAGTAGCTCATCTAACTACACAAGTAGTTACCCATGTCAACTCAGAAATTAATCAGACAACAAAAAACACTCAAACTGTTAATGGAGATTGATGTCTATGCACTTCCTTTCTCCACCAAGGACTTCATGTTCTAGCTCAAAAACAGTGACAGGAAGGGAGCAATACAATGGGAAATAATCATTTAAAATCTTGTTTTGTTTTGTTTTTTAATTTAAAGGACAAAAATTCTCTTGCTCTTGAAAAATACATTTTAAAAATATTTTATTTATTTATTTATCTATTTATTTGAGAGGGAGAGAGAGCAGGTGCAAGCAGGGGGAAGAGGGAGAGAGAGAAGCAGGCTCCCCACTGAGCAGGGAGCCCAACACTGAGCTGGATCCCAGGACCCCGGGATCATGACCTGAGCTGAAGACAGACACTTAACAAACTGAGCCACCCAGGCGCTGAGAAATATACGTATTTTTAACATCAGAGAGGAGATATCTATGTGAAATTTGAGTGGGCTTTCTTGTTACAAGCTTTCTGTCAAATTGTAGAAGTTAGAAGGTGTCACAATTCATTTTCAACATTGAGCCCCAAATTTCTATCTACATCTTAATATTTCTCTGAGAATTCTGTTTTGCTCCTGCTCCTTGTCTGTACTCAGACTTTCATTTTAACAGACTTTGAACAGGGATGCCTGGGTGGCTCAGTGGTTGAGCATCTGCTTTTCGCTCAGGTCCTGGAGTCCTGGGATCTAGTCCTGCATTAGGCTCCCCACGAGGAGCCTGCTTCTCCCTTTGCCTGTGTCTCTGCCATTCTCTCTGTGTGTCTCTCGTGAATAAATAAATAAAATCTTTTAAAAAATAATAGATTTTGATCAAGCTTCTAGGATAGAAGCTTTCCCTGCTCCTTATGGCTGTGTAACCCCATGCTAGCTATTAAAGCTTTTTGGACTTTGATTTTTTTTTTCTCCCCATAGGGTGTAATAAGAACTATATAAAATAAAGTATGTGAACTGTTTAGCATATTGCCTGTTATAGTAAGCCCTCAAGAAATAAAAACTATAATACTATAACTATAATAATTATTATTGTCCTATATAATAGAAGGTGGGAAATAATATTACAGAGTCTCTACTCTTTATATCTTATGTCAAAGATAATTACTTCTTTAAAACCCCTAAGACCTTCGGGAATAAAATAAAGGCTCCTTAACCTCAAGTGCTGAATTAAGGGTGCTTATGAAATTGCTTGGACTCACAATATATTCAGTCCTATTACCATTTCTACAGGATATATTTAAATAGATAGAGGGGTGCCTGGCTGGCTCAGTCAGTAAAGCATGTGACTCTTAATCTCAGGGTCATGAGTTCAAGCCTCACATTGGCCATGGAGCCTACTAAAATAATAATAATAAAATAAAATAATATTTTTAAAAAATATTTTATTTTCAAAACGACATTTTCATAAAATTTCTGTAAGTTATAGATATCTCTAGAGACAAGTTTCCTTCAATCTGGAGGAGCAAACATGAGGGGATCAACAATGTTTTGAATACGAGTCAAAAAATAGTCATCATTGTCCTTAGCTCATTCAGTTCCATGTATTTCTTTTTGTTCTGTTTAAATGCAGCTTTTTCACTAGTTCTGACAATTCATACTTTAGTTTTATGATCTCAGGATGACCAGAGACCAGTATTTGTCAAAAGCCCTTTTCGTGATTCTTCTTGAAGCTGGACCATATTTTTGTAAGAGCATCAGAACAACAACCTGTAAATGACAGGGCATTAAAAAATGGACATGGTTAAACACTCAGTGAGAATTCATTGTAATGCAGTCGATAAGAAACTTTGATTATTTTTTGTAACACAGCATTTTAACAAATTGAATGTCCAGGGACACCTGAGTGGCTCAGCAGTTGAGTGCCTGCCTTCTGCTCAGGTAGTGATCCTGCATCCAGGATGGAGTCCCACATTTGGCTTCTGCGAAGAGCCTGCTTCTCCCTCTGCTTGTCTGTTAAAATAAGATTAAAAAAAAAAAAAAAGAGGGTGCCTGATTGGCTCAATTGGTGGAGCATTAGATTTTTGATCTCGGGGTTGTGAGTTCAAGTCCCACATTGGATTTAGATATTACTTAAAAATGAGATCTTAAAAAACAAGAAAGATATATACTTTAAAATATTAATATACTAGATAGATATGTAGATATGTGTTGCATATCCTCAGACCACTAGTAGAAATGTCTAAAAATGAAAATGTACTAACTACCAAGCAGATAAAATAGGAAAGAAAGTTAATTTATTATTAAGTAACTCAGATATGGTAACTATCTTGCAGGACAACAGGCAATATTTCAAAATACATTTTCAAAGATACTATTAAATGGCATTGACTTGAAATAGTATGCTGTACAATGTATCTAACATATATATTTGTTCATTCAGTCTTTCAATGAATTTATATTGAGTGCCTGTTTATGTGCCAGAGGTTTGGGATGCATCAGGGAACAGAATAAAGTTCTCTAACCATTAAAAACAGAAATATAAAAGGTTTACTGGCAGACTTGGAGCCAAGATAAATACCTTTTTTAATTTTTGTTTTGTTTTCTTTTTGTTACTGTGCTATGTTCAAGCTATGGCTTATATTCTTACAAAATATAAAAAGGTTGCCAGCTCTAGATTTTTTAAATCCTAAAGAGCTCACCACTTCAGAATTTTAAACAAAGAGCATGAAAAAGGAGATTAGTTAGAAAGTGACTCCTTGTTAATGGTCACCACTTCTATGACTCTTGTAGAGACATGTACAAAAAAAGAATATTTGTAAGTTTTGGTCCCCAAACTACCAGTTCTATAAAAACATAAGCAAAATGTTAGAATGTAGCTAAAACTAACACATAAGAGAGACACAGTCTTTTCACAATGTCTATGTATGTGTGTCTGTAAACGTATATATGTAGCTATATATGTATGTACGTAGGCATATGATATATATGTGTGTGCATGTATGTTAGGTCACACATATATGATCGATATTGTGTTAGAAAGTGTGTGTGGGGGAGCTCATAGGAGGAACAATTAACAACAGTTGAGTGTTTAGAGTTTTGACATAAGACCTGAGACCTGAAGTTTAATAGGACACACGGGTAAGGGTATTCCTACGGGAGAAAACAATCAGTGCCAAAAAAGGAACAGAGGGAAGAAAGAACATAAAGTATTCTCAGAGCTGAAAACAATTCAGAATGACCATAGAGGCAAGAAAGAGGGAGGAAGGCAACAAAAGGTAAAGGAATGAGAGTAGCAAAAAAGATGGGTGGTTGGCTGGAAGTGTTCTCATCTTGGATATCTCAGTCAGTGAGTTGGAGCTAATGGAACTACCAACAAGTAGTTGATAATCAACCAATAAATATCATTTAGCATAATTTTCCTGGGCCCTACCAAATGAATATTTGTAGGTATTATCTAAGTATTAGAAGAATGAAAGCACCAAAGCCATTTCAGTGAAAACTCTCATTGAGACCACATTAATACATTGGAAAAAATCCTGAAATATTATAAGGTAATTATAACAAATTTTTCTGAATTAGTTCCTCAACACTTTAAGTTGTCATTAGATTCTAAAAGACTTGAAGATAGAAACTACTACTGCTGAGTCAAGTTGCTAATCACTCCCAAACAAATACCTTCATGGTATTTAATGAACCAAGTAAGGAAGTTATGAAAATAACTGATACCAATTTAGTCCTTTTAGCATAATTTGTAGGAGGTAGACAGATTGTGGGGAAGATCTGTATTTCCTTCTTTCCTTCTCCAGACAGCCCCCTGATCCACTGATTAGACAGCTGAGGAAGGTACATCTCCTTTATTCTAAGACTATTCCAGCACATGTTTGGGACAAGACATTGGTGTCAACTTCCCTAGCATGGATTTCTTTACTGGTACCTTCTTTAAGAATATTCCTCATTCTGTTCTTCTCATCCCTTTTCTGAGCCAGAGGTAATCCCAACACTTATTAGCACATCCAACCCTTTTCTCTATCTTCATTTGCTCTGTAATATATTGTTTTATTGACAATACGTTTGCCAGAGTTTTCATTTTTTTATTTAGTAATATTCTCGGGATGCCTGGGTGGCTCGGCAGTTAAGCATCTGCCTTTGGCTCAGGGCATGATCCTGGAGTCCCCGGATCAAGTCCCACATCAGGCTCCTTGCATGGAGCCTGCTTCTCCCTCTGCCTGTGTCTCTGCCTCTTTGTGTCTCTCATGAATAAATAAATAAAATTTTTTTAAGTAATATTCTCTTATCATTAACCATCTTCTTAATGGATGTGTCCATGTATCACCTTCAGAGTTATTAACTCTGATAATAAAGTTTATGAGAAATAAGTTAATGTACATGATATTTTTTAAGATTTATTTATTTATGAGAGAGAGAATGTGTGCAAATGAGTGGCAGAAGGGGCAGAGGGAAAGGGAGAGGATATTAAGCAGGCTCCCTGCTAAGCACGGAGCCCAATATGGGACTTGATCCCAGGACACCTGAGGTCATGACCTAAGCCAAAATCAAGAGTAGGATGCTTAACTGACTTTTAGCCACCCAGGGGGCCCTGTACATAACATAAGTGCTACAATGTACCAAATTTCATGCTAGATGCTGATGGAAATATTGCTGTAACCAGAACTTTTCTCCCCATTAGCTCCCACTTTTCTTTTCTGAGAAAGGTAGTATCAGGAAAACAAGTCAATATTATGATATGATAAAAATTTAAACTATCTCAGTGTGTGTTTATATCAACATGTACAATGTTATTCAAAATAACAATTTTATTATATTTATTCTACTGTGCTTACCAAGGTGGAAATGTAAACTGCTACTCAGTGTGTGGTCCACAGACAGGTCCCATTGACACCATCTAGTTGTTGATTAGAAAATGCAGAACTTATCCCATCCCAGATCTACTGATTCAAATATGCACTTTAATAAAATTCCCAGGTGACTGTATCATACTAAAGTTTAAGATTGCTTCAGAATGCTTTTCTTTATTTTTTTAAAGATTTTATTTTTAAGTAATCTCCACCCCCAACATGAGGCTAAAACTCACAACCCTGAGAGCAAGAGTCACATGCTCTACCAACTGAGCCAGCCATACATCCCCAGAATGCTTTTCAACAAAGGTTAAATGCATCTTAGCACTTACTCTACAGTTAAGTTGGCTAGAATGTCCTACTGTTCTCTAAGCACCTAAATTAACCAAGATTTGCATTTCTATTGGTGTGCATATGGACTTAGAATTTATAAAACTGAATTACATAGGGATTTACTAAGAAAAAAAATAGATATCTGGATAAATATGTTTCCATAGTACAGCATTACTAACTCCATGAGATGTCAATAGGAATTAGACGAGGAAAAATTTTTCTATGACCTTTGAATTTAAGAAATGGTGAATTAGGGGCACCTGGGTGGCTCAATTGGTTAAGTGTCTGCCTTCAGCTCAGGTCATGATCTTAGGGTCCTGGGATCAAGCTCTGCATCAGGCTCCCTGCTTCTCCCCCTGCTCATGCTCTCTCTCTCTCTCTCTCAAATAAACAAAATACTTTTTAAAAATGATTTTCATCATGATGAAATCAAAGATTTCTTCAGGATTTCTCAGCACATTTAATATGCTAATGTTCATTCTAACCCTCCTATAAAGCTTTGAGGTATGTCTCTCAAATTTAACCAGAGAATGCTTTTATTACAGAGTATCTTGTGGGACCTGTGTTCTACAGAACACACTGGAAAATACTGTTATTGTATAGTGACATAACTATATGAAGACTTCACTTGGGGAGACATATCCTAGAAGATTTCTTCTGTATATTTGTTCCTCATTTCTAAGTTCTAGAGGCTACAACTGTATATCAAGGAAATAATAAACCTTATATTTCTATCAATGAAATAATCACAAACATAATACTAACCAAGGCTAGGCAGTCTAGTCTGTTGGCCTGCCAAGGATGACTTCCGAAAACATCTCTCCCTTACTTCCTACTTGATATCTTCTCAGGAATTTGGAACCATTGAAAACCTGAAGCACCAGGCCAGACAAAATTTACTAGGTAAATTATAACTCAGTTTAGCTCAGGAAACACTTATTGAGTGCCTCCTCTATGCTAGGCATTTTGGTCTATAAAGACCTGTAAAACACTAGGTCTATAAAGATGAAAAGGTCTTCCCTAAAAGATCTTTAATTCTAAATGGGGAAAAATATAAGTCACAGATTATTTCAATACACTGTGGTGATTGTGATGATATAATAAATAACAGCTGACATTTGTTGAGTGCCTACTATTCTCTGTGTACTGTTCAAAAGGCTGTATATGTATTAACTCATTTAATTTTCTCAAAAGCTCTTTGATGTTGGTACTATTATCATTCCCATTGTATGAGAAAAATGCAATAAAGGAGATACATCAAGTGTTCTTAGAGAAAGTGTAGGGTAGGGTGAAAGCTATAAGGGAAGACTTCCCTTGAAAAAATGCCTTTGATACTTCTTTGGCAGTTGTTTTTATTTTTTCCTCTAAAAGTGCATAGTGTTTGTCCTACTTTCTAATCAATGATTGCCTTTGTTGACTTTAATAAGTCAATCTAGAAAAGGAAATGAACTGATGTTCTTCTTCCTCACAGAATATGTTTAATAGAATGCTTACCTAGACACGTTATTCCATTCAATAAATATTGGTGACGTTAATCTTGTGACTCTGTTCACAGTTAGGTACCTAGCTTTCTGCCAAATAAGCCAAGGATTTATTGACACCATGGATGTTCCAGGCTACCTTTTTCTCTCCCACTCTCCTGACAAGCACTATGCTAAATGCTATTATCCCAATGCATATACTTTTAGTTGATGGTCATAAATTCATTAATCCTGAATAAAGAGCTCTCAACCAAATATACTAGTCAATAGATTTATTCCTGTGAATAATTAGATCAACTCAGTTCTCACTTCCTCCACCTTTCAGCTTTGAGCAGAACCAACTGTGAACCCCAACAATCAGCTACACATTTCCATAGCCAAGAAAGCACTTCTGAGGATTCCAGAGATGTTTGTGTTTTTTTTTAAGGCTAGTAGAGATCATTGAAACTAAATTTATTTCTACAACTCAGAAAAAAAACGTAAAAGACAGTGCATTTAAGGTCTGTAAACACAAGGCAAAGTGTGACTCTTTCCAGCTGAATCTAGGGCTGAGAGCAGAATGGAGGCTCAAGCTGGTTAATTGCTAAGGTACAGAAGTAAAATGGAAAATATAATTATCACTGTGTACTAAGATACTTTGAGGAATACTGTCTTTCTGTTTCAAAAGAGCAGTCTCTTTTAGAGTAACTCACTTGAAATCTTGAATGTCATTTATGTACCTGTTGTATCCTATCACCTAAGTAGATTTTCTTTTGGCAGACCTATTAAAAATGTGAGAATAACCCCACTGAACATGGTGTGCTAGCTTTCTAGGGAGGGGAAATGCCCTGATTTGTAGCACTGGCCAATTCCTGTGGTTTAAGTATTTCCCCCAGTTTCAAGCTATCAAATCATTTTTCAAATCAGGAACTTAGACTCAACACCACAAGTGGAATGGTTTCTCTCCTTTGAATTAACTCTTGCCTCGGCCTCTTTCTCTGATCTCAAGCACTGTTCCCATCTAGTCATTGGTTCCCAAATCTGTCAATGGATCAGAATCACTTGGAGCACTTATTGAAAATATGAACTCTCAGAGCCCTTCCCTAGATCTTCTGAATCAGAATCTCCAATAGGAATCGAGGGCAGAAACCTGTGTTTGTTCCTAAAAAGCATCATTAGTGATTCTGATTCAGCCTTTTGGTCCCCTGGCCAGCATATGAGAACCATTATATATACTATTGTTTCTGGGGTAAGCTCTATTCACTTCCATCCTTGGATGAAAGATTTTGAGCTAATAATCATCTATAACTTAATTTACTCACTGAATTAGCTGTATCTCTGAAAGAAAATCCTAAAGGATTACTAGAACTCTGGCTAGACATTTTTCCTGATTCAATGATAGATATAAATGCTCATAAGCATTCATGTCACTTATCTTTTCCACTTAAGAATATCTAACTTAGGGCAGCCCCGGTGGCTCAGCGGTTTAGCGCCACCTTCAGCCCAGGGCGTGATCCTGGAGTCCTGGGATCGAGTCCCACGTCAGACTCCCTGCATGGAGCCTGCTTCTCCCTCTGCCTGTGTCTCTGTATCTCTCATTAATAAATAAATTTATAAAAAAAAGAACGTCTAACTTAGAACCTCTGCTTTTCTCAAAAAAAAATCTGGAGGAATTCTAAGATGTCTGTTTTTCATTTAACAGTTTCAAAATAAATACCTAGCAATTCCATTCAGAGAACTCCTCTTATTCATAGTATATAAATTGATTTACCATGAATACCTCATATTTTAAAGTGCATATGTGTAAAACGACTGGAATTTATAATAAAATTAGCTTACCATTACTCTGACAATTTATTTTTACTCCTACATTCACGTACTTCAGAACATAGCACTAAATTACCATAGGTCTGTTACTGTGTTGGATTTAAATAATCACTGACCATAGTTCTTCATGAAGCTCCACTGTCCCTCAATTTTGACACCAAAGAATATCTTAGATGTTAGATGCATGGGAAATTGGGTGTGGAATATTGACAGTTATTCTATGACACTTCTCTACAGAAAATTTCCCATGCTTTCATAGAACACACGGTTTGAAATAGATGTTTGAAAATATGCTTTATAGAATAGAATTAGCTCTCTTTTTTTAGGAAACGGCCAGTTCCTTTACAATAAATTTATTGACTTTGATGCTGTAACATATTTTTAAATATTGCATAGTCTATCTTCATAGTTAAAAATTAGCAACTGGAAAAGAAAGCAGGATTTATTCCCTGTCAAAGTAAACAACTTCTTGAAAAAACTGACAAGCTCTTCCTTCCTCCCTGGTGGGCCAAAATAAATGTAGTCTATTGCCTTTCAGCAAAGAGTGAATAAAAATAAACTTGGTCCTTCTACCTTAAAACCCAAACCAAGTGTTTACCAAGATACCGTTTGTTACTTGGTTACTGTTACCCTGACTAGCTGGCTAACTTTGTAAAGAGCTCTACCTCCATCCAAATCTCTTTTTTTCTTCTTGGTTTTTCTTCTTCTTCTTTTTCTTGTTAGGTGAAACTGCTCAACTGATGGAAACACAGTGTCTAGAATGGGTGACTATCTTGCTGCAGACTGTCTTTCTATCCTTCTCAGTCTACACAATATCACCTTCTCATCATGCTCCCAAGAAGAATCTCTTATTTGTACCTCTGTTTAATAATTATTTCATTCCACTTGTTTGTACCTCTAATAATTATTTCACTCTACCTTTAGGATGGCTATTTTTTCCCTTCAAGTTGTCTCAGAAGTAAAATTTTTAAATTAAATAAAAAATACCTTACCACAATGACACATTGAGGTAAAACCATAACGTTTCCCACTTTCCACTGTTGTAGCTGTGTTCCTGTCCATATCAGAAAAGGATTGTTTCCCAAGGGTCAGTAAAGTATCTTCCTATAGCAGCTTAGTGGGCTTTTTTTTTTTCTTCAAATTATAGTTTCAGCAAAGCCACATGAATCCATTTTATGTCATATAAACAACATAGATATCCTCATTTTATGCTGAAAACAATGATTTCAGCATAGAATCAATATGAAGTAATTGTTTTTGAAAAGCAAACTTTAAATGGAACCAGTCACTTGGCAATAATATTTGGGAAACTTTAATCTCAGCTTTTAAAACATCTAGAATGTAAAACCAGAGGGTTAAGAAGTGAAAGACATATAAAAAAAATCATATATCATAATGTAGTAATCATACTAGGGCTATCCTTTAAAAAGGTCAAATTACATAAATTAAAATCACCCCCCAAGAAGGAGAAATTTTATGAACTGATGATTAATAGAAGTCAGTCACATTTGGGAAGAGAAGTGGGAGAGGTCATGGAATTCCCTAATGTGCCTCCACAACAGAAAGTGTAACTCACTGAATAAATAAAGAATATGCCATTCTGCATTTGATGAAGACAAGTAATAAATGATCAAAAAATAATTATGATATGTCAAAACTCTCAGATAGTCTGGACCAAATTAGATGGGATATAAAGAAGAGAAGAAGCATTTGTTGAATGGCTACTATGGGCCAGACATTGTGCTGAGCAATTTACATAAGCTATCTCATCTAGCATTCTTTAGGAATTAGGTGGTATTTTTTATATTTCATAAATGAGGATGTTGAGGCTTAAGTTAATTATATAATTTGTCCAAGTTCATACAGCTGGTCAGAAGCAGTACTGGGATTTGAACCCAGGTTTGTCTGACCCTGAAGACTTTGATCCAAAGACATACAAAGATCTAAAGAACTTGATTCTACACTGTGTCCTGGTTGATGAAAATAAAATGAGTTTTAAAATGCAGAAATAGGGACGCCTGGGTGGCTCAGCGGTTTGGCACCTGGCTTCGGCCCAGGACGTGATCCTTGAGACCCAGGATCGAGTCCCACCTTGGGCTCCCTGCATGGAGCCTGCTGCTCTCACTCTGCCTCTCTCTCTGCCTGTGTCTCTGCCTCTCTCTCTCTGTATCTCTCATTAATAAATAAATAAAATATTTTAAAAATAATAAAAATATAAATAAAATGCAAAAATAGCTCAATCAGTTAAGCATCTGCCTTCGGCTCAGTTCATGGTCCCAGGGTCCATGGGAGTCTGCTTGGCCCTCTATCTCTGCCCCTTCCTCCGCTTGTACTCTTTCTCAGTCTCTCTCTCTCTCTCTCTCAGGTAAATAAATAAAATCTTTTTAAAAAATAAAAATAAAATGCAGAAGTAATTGGAAATATATATTAGAATAAAAAATAACTTTTAAAGGAACCTAAACTTTTGAAAAAATTTATGGCATTGGGTTTTGAATAAGACCCTGCTTACTGATGACTAGCCCTATAAAGTTTGAACCTAAAGAGCTGCATTTATCTTAAAGAATCTTAGTATAAGAAAGATGGAAACAATTGAAGAGTGTTCCACATAGGCCAACAAAATAATTAAGAAAAGAGAGATACTAATGAATAAATATGAAAGAGACTGAATATTCTCAACTCAAATAGGAAACTGCTCAGAAAGAATACAAGAACTTTCTTCACACATTCAAAAGGTTTATGGGGACATAAGGAGTGGCAAAACATAATTTACTTCCCTAGAACAAAGAGTCGTAATTAGATGTAATTGGATGAAAGTGAGGAAAAAAGATTGATTAATGTGAAAAAAATTTCACTGCCAGTGAAAGTCATTTATGGGTGGGGAATGTCTCCTATAGAGTTGGAATAAAGATCTTTTATCACAAGTAATAAATAATAAAACTCGACGGAGTAGAGCATTAAATGTAGGGAACAGTCTCACACTGCCAAGATTAAGGATAATCTGTTCTTTTTAACCATTTCAGTTTTCTGTTATTGTTTCTGTGCTGTTTCTGTTGTTGTGTTTGTTTGCTCTGTTTCTAGTGTCTTAGGCTTGCAGTGCTGTGGTGCTAAAATACTAAACACCTATTAAAGAACTAATACGAGCCTTTCAGGAGGTTCAGCAAGACATATATTATGGTTGTCACTCATTCAGAGGAACATTCGTTCAACAAAAATTAAGTGAGTCCCTAAAGTGAGTCAGTGTGGTCCTAAATTTTGGAGATACAGAGATGAAAGGTTCGGTTTCTACTTTCTAGGCCTTCGCTATGTGCTATAGAGACAGCTGGGAGGTGAAAAAATCATATAAAGAGTTTACACTGGAGACCAGAAGACCATCAATCATTAAGAAATATTTATTGACTATAATTCATCCATTTTTTAAAATTCAATACATATTTACTCAGTGCTTACCATGTGGCAGGCCTATCCCATTCACTGTATATACAACATAACAGAGTCCCTTATCCCATGGAAAGAGATTTTAAATAAATTTATCTGAGTAAATATGTAATTAAAAACTGCATGGGCACCTGGCTTTTTTTTTTTTTTTTTAAATTTTTATTTATTTATGATAGTCACAGAGAGAGAAAGAGAGGCAGAGACACAGGCAGAGGGAGAAGCAAGCTCCATGCACCGGGAGCCCGACGTGGGAATCGATCCCAAGTCTCCAGGATCGCGCCCTGGGCCAAAGGCAGGCGCCAAACCGCTACGCCACCCAGGGATCCCGGGCACCTGGCTTAGACAGTGGAGCATGTGACTCTTGATCTCAGGGTTGTGAGTTCGAGCCCCACATTGGGTATAGAGATTACTTGAAAATAAAATCTTAAAAAAACAAACAAACAGGGGTGCCTGAGTGACTCAGCTGGTTAAGTGTCTGCCTTCAGCTCAGGTCATGCATGATCCCAGGGTCCTGGGATTGAGCCCCACGTTGAGCTCCCTGCTCAGTGGAGAGCCTGCTTTTCTCTCTCCCTCTGCCCCTCCCCCTGCTCGTTATCTCTCTCTCTCTCTCTCTCTCTCTTTCTCTCTCTCTCTTTCTCAAATAAATAAAATCTTAAAAATAAAAACAAAACAAAACTGCAATATGCATTATGAAGAAAAGGGTACCATGATAGATTATAGCAGGGATGAACCACATCAATTCAAAGAAGATAGATGAGGTCAATAGGGATTCTTTATCCAAAGGAAAAAGGAGTTAGGAATGATGTCCGTTCCTGACTAGGCACCTGGGTAGATGGTGACTGAGTGGAATGGGAATTCAGGAGGTTTTTTTCAACAAAAAGATAATGGTGCTTGATATAACCAAATTCTTCAGAGTGAAATACAGTGTCTAAAACTGTACTTCAGGGCAGCCTGGGTGGCTCAGTGGTTTAGCACCACCTTGAGCCCAGGGCATGATCTTGGAGACCTGGGATCCAGTCCCACATCGGGCTCCCTGCATGGAGCCTGCTTCTTCCTCTGCCTGTGTCTCTATCTCTCTCTCTGTGTCTCTCATAAATAAATAAATAAAATCTTAAAAAAATTAAAAATAAAAAATAAAACTATACTTTAAAGTTTTCCTGTAATGGAATTTGTCTGTACACTCAAAAGTACAGGCAAATTCTTCTTCACTTTTGATTGAAGTAGCAACCCAGGAATATAAAATTGGCTATTTAGCTGTTTAAAATCTTTAAGATATACCTAGAAATAAATAGTAACTCCCCCAGTTACGACTAGTAAACAGGAAAGAAAAGATACAGGAATCAAATTAAGGGTCTGAGCAGTGGTCACATAGTAAAGCATTAAAATAAAGGATATGACTATTGTATTTATTTGTATTACTCATTTAAAGTTTATAGAAATATAAAGTACATAGGAAATATACTTAAATACCTTACATTTATTTTTTAAAGTATTTCATAGGCGCACAAATGACTAGATTTATGCATGCATGGATCTCCTTCAGTGTGGTATGTACAATGACTTTAGGAGACATTGCATTTCAGTAAGTGAAAGACAAGTCTTAATTTAGATTATTTTCTTATTAGATTTATTCTAGCATATTATTTGAAATTAACATTCATCTTGAATATTGTGGCACTATCTTTTTAAAAAATATTTAAGTTCAATTTGCCAACATACAGCATGACACCCAGTGCTCATCCCATCCAGGGCCCTCTTAGTGGTACCAGCTATCTTTGAACATAATGTATATTATATGTAAATAATGAATTTTTTAAAATTTTCCCTATGAGAGTATAGGGATAAAACATTTTGCCTTTGAAAATTGCCTTTGTTCACAACTTTTTCTTTATTTTTCCATAGTTGTTCATCCACTAGCAAAAATAATTGATAGTAGAAGGAAAGGAGAAAACAGTACCAAAAAAGGTAGAAGACTTCATTTTATCTAACATTTAACTTCACGCTTGATATAGTAAGAGCTGCATCTCAGATTGCCCTTAATTCCAATTCTAAGAACCTCAGGGTGGGGCTGGGGGGCAGCTGGGCAGCTGGGCAGCTTTTGAAGTGGCTTTGATATATAAAATTCCCCATCAGGAATTATGGAGGGCCTTGGCCTTCTCTGGGGAAGACAGTGTTGGGAAGCTGGGAGGCTCTGCTGAAGGAGTGGCCACTGGGCAGTGGTGAAAGCCCTTGACAAGCTGCCTCTTTACCCAGCTGAGGGCCTTGAACTTTGAGTTCTGTTTTTAGAAAAGCTAAAACAGGAGCAAGGATTTTCAGGGTGTTCTGCTCTTGGTGTTGCTTTTACTAACAGAATAGCAAAAGCTACAGCCATCAGGGAATACCAAGGAATCCTGGTGACTTTTAAAAGTGGTAAGATGCTAAATGCAATCGGCTATTTCGATGGTAAGCTTGGCATCATGATCACTCTGAATGAAAGATGTGCAAACAACTCCTAGAGTTCTGGAGAAGATGGGAATAAACAGAAAAGGCAGCAACTGTTACTTTTGACTCCACTACTAAAAGCTTTAGCAACTCCATCAGAATAAAGAAGCCATAACTCTCCCATTATGTCCCTGGCCATTCGGTATTCGTGTTTACATACTTATTATGTTCACGTAGGTTGACAGCTGTGACTCCTGTCCTAGATTACATGGTGGGATATCTCCCTCTAAGCAACAGGATCATAGATCATGTCCTTTTTTCAATATACTCTTATCCATAAAAGGAGAGTAAGAGCAGATAAATTTATTTTATCCAAAGAAATGTAGTAGGAGAGTAACCTAATTCTGTGAGACAAAGTCGTCAAGAAAGCTGTTTGCCACCAAATTCCTCCCAAGTGCAAAGTGAAGAATTTCAGCCTAATTCGGAAACCAATTGTTAAAACTGGTTTTAAAAAACCCTCATATCTACAATAAGTTTGCTCTTTTCTCTGTGTTCGCATGCACCCTGGGCTACCTCTGTTATAACATTTATTGTCTGTAATTATGTATTTGCATATCTCCCTTAATTGACTGAAGAGTTAGTGATGACTCTGTATTCTTCTTTATATCTTCAGCCTCTGGCATAGTTCATGTTAACACTAAAGTTCAAAAACTCTTTGGTGGGGCACCTGGGTGGCTCAGTGGTTGAGTGTCTTCCTTTGGCTCAGGTCCTGATCCTGGGGTCCTGGGATCGAGTCCCACATCAGGCTCCTTGCAGGGAGCCTGCTTCTCCCTCTGCCTATGTCTCTGCTTCTTTCTGGGTCTCTCATGAATAAATAAATAAAATCTTTAAAAACAAACAAAACCCTTTGGCAAAGGTGTGAATGAATGAGTGAATGAATGGTGGATTTTAAAAACTAACATGTTGGGTACCTGGCCAATTTAGTCGGAAGAGTATGCAACTTTGATCTCAGGGTCATGAGTTCGAGGCCCCATGTTGGACATTGTTTTAACTAATATGTTTCAGCCAGATAATAATAATAGTATTCTCTGGGCATTTGGTGCTGCTAACTACATACAATATCTTGTTCAATCCTCACACAACCCCATTGCATAGGTATTACTAATCATACTCCATCAATAAGAAAATTGAAACAAGGAAGTTAATTTCACAAACTCTTATAAAGAATAAGCCTCATGATCAGAATTTGAATTCATCTAGTCTGACTTTTAAGTTGGTGCCCTTACAAATTCTGTTATATCGCCTTTGTTTTATTTTCTGTCTTCCTAAAAGATCTTACAGGCAATTTCCAAACAAGCTGTATTATGATTGAGACAAGTATTAATTGCAGAGCCATGTAGGAAAAACAAGGTTAGTTAAAAATGTGTTCAACCATTGTTTCACCAACAGTATGTTTCCTGGTAAAAGATACTCCAGAACAGTCCCATGTTTTAACTCTTTTCTGTAAATGCCCATAGAGAGACAGTGTTTCACATCATACATGTATTACTGCAAACATATGTCTGTAAATAAAATTTGAATAATATTTAGCAATTATATATTCATTATTTTAAGGGAACCTGTTGTGAAATCTTTTGTAAAAGTACCCATTTCCTTTCCTCTATCTCACCTGTTTTGAATATTTTGTATTATTGTTTCAGGGTTTCTTATAACAGGACACACCAGTACAGAATGTACTATTTAAAATTAGTCATTTGCATTTATTAAAGAAACCTTGTAACAATATTTAGGAATTTAAAATGCTATTTTCAATAATTTTATTCTGCCGATTTGATTGAGAGAGCAGCAGTGGGCAAATGGTTTGGGGGAGAGACTCGGGAAGGGTGATAATTATTCCAATGATGGATCATTTAATACCTAGATAGGCCATATAGCTTTTAAAATATACCTGGCTGCTACCCAAAGCACTGTTTTGGCTTTTAAAGACAACTCACCAAAATTAATTAATTAATTAATTAATTAATTAATTAAAATAAAAAATAAAAAAATAAAGACAACTCACCATAGCTTTACCAAAAATTATACTGAAAAAAAATAATTAAGCTCAGAATGATAGTATATGATGATAGTTCAATCTTTACTATTATCTTCCAACAAAAAGACAAAGCTTATGTCAAGGATTTATGTTATGCCAACAGGGCTGCAACTTTGACATTCTTCATAATGAATATGTAAAAAGTTAAGTGGTTGGGTTACACCTTAGAATCAATAAACAGTAAGAAATATACCTTGGAGAATCAGAACCTGAAGCAGAATCTAGGCAGACCTTTTTTTTTCCCCCCAAGCAAGAAGAAAATATATTTGCATTTTGGAAGAAAATAAGAAATGTAGATTACATGTGTCAAATAGTGACTGCTCCACAAACTTCAGGAGAGAGGTATGCAAGTCAGGCCTTGGTGTGCCGTTTGAAAACCATGTCATGAAAAGTGTCAGCGCTGTCTGCCTGGAGCTAGTTCTGCATAGTTTCCAAATGGTATTTTTATCTTGTAATTACGTAAAAAGTCACATTGACAGAAACCTACTAGCACATGTGATAGAATCACATTCTTCTCTGGCCATTCCTGAAATATGTAGGTTTTAAGGTCTATGGTAGTACAGGAGGTTAAATCCTAGGAAGGCTTGAATTTTCTATTAGAGTGAAAGATAATGGTGCCAGTGGGAAGCCATATATTACAATAGATGGAAGTCCAAGACCTCCTCTTTCTTCTGGCTCCCCTATTTGCTGTCAAGAACCAGGCTGACTTAGAACTGAATATTGGCGGTGACTATTGATTTGGTCATCTCAAAACAATGAAGTGTTTATATTGGATTATGTGGTTTCACTTAATGTCTTCACAATAGCACTTTGATACATTTTGATGCATCTTGTGTTACATAGCATACAACTCTCCAAATTGTTTCCTAGTTAATTTTAAAAACAAATAACAAGTCAACAGTGCCTTGCTAACTTAAGAGAAATATTGGTCATTCACTCCTATAAGCTAGACATGTGAAAATCTTCCTCAATTTCTCTTTGTCTCTCAACAGTGGTTTCTTGCCTCACATCAAGATGACCTCCAAATCCTATCATTTCAATCTAAAGATAGAGGCTTTTCGCATCCAACCTTTCCTCCTGTTCTGGCATCTCCTCTCTTAGTCCCATTCCTTGTTCTCTCTCATTTCTTTCGTTTCCCTGCCATCAGCCTCCCCCTACTCTAGTCTGTTTCACACAATGCCACTCAAGTATCTTCAAAATTAAATTATATCCATGTCATAATTCTGATTTTTTAAAGTGTTACTTCCTATGGCTCTTTATACCCACAGGACAAAATTCAACCTCTTGGGTTAGTCCCTTCTACAATCCAGCTTCAACCCTAACCCTGTGACTTTTTTCCTCTGCCTTATGAGCTTCGACTGCTTTCCACTCAATGTATATTCTACAGTTCTCACACTCTTCAAAAAGGCCCTGCCTTTCACATATGATACCTACAGCAGGGAATGTCCTTCAGGTCCTTTTCACAAATGCTGATGTGGACTTCTACTATATACCAAACATTGTTCTGCGGACTGGAAAACAAAAATAAGCAGATAAAGATCTGGGGTCCCTGGGTGGGTCAGTCAGCTGGGCATCTGCCTTTGGCTCAGGTCATGATCCTAAGGGTCCTGGGATCAAACCCCGCGTTGGGCTCCCTGTTCAGGGAGGAATCTGCTTCTCCCTCTGCCCCTCCCCTCACTTGTGCACACGCTCTCTGTCCCTCCCTCTGTTTCAAATGGATAAGTTAAATCTTAGAAGAAGAAGAAGAAGAAGAAGAAGAAGAAGAAGAAGAAGAAGAAGAAGAAGAAGAAGAAGAAGAAGAAAGAAGAAGAAGAAGAAGAGGTCGAGGAGAAGGAAGGAGGAAGAAGAGGGTGAGGAGGAGGAAGGAGGAAGAAGAGGAAGAAGATAAAGATCCTTCTGTCAATGAGTCCAGAGCCTACTAGTAGAGGAAACAGGCATACAAATAATGATGTACTATAATGCACACAAAATAGAAATATATACTAAAAGGAGAGGCAGCACAGAGGAGAGAGTGCTAAACTGTCTGGAGGGAGGGGGACAAGGAAGCATGTCAGGGTCCAGATGGACAAGCTGGGAAAGGCAATGTAGGAATGATAAGGGGCACCATGTCAGGAAAGAGCTTCACATTTTCAGGGAGCAATGAAAGCTTCCACATATAATGCAGAAACAAAATGCAGTAGGGATGAACTATTCAGTTAAAAATGATAAAGATGCTGCATTTTGTGGTGTGTGTTTTTCCCACCATTAAATTTTGTTTAATTATCTAAAATAAATGCAGTGGGAAGAGTATCTGAAGACTGAGATATATGACTATCTTCCTTCTCCTTTTCAGCTTGCAAACTCCTACTCATCTTTTAGGATCAGCTCAGGTATCTAAATGACCCCTCCTTTAGAATTTCCACGTGAAAAATAAACTCAAAATGGATGAAAGACCTAAATGTGGGGCAGCCTGGGTGGCTCAGTGGTTTAGCACCGCCTTCCGCCCAAGGCCTGATCCTGGAGGCCCGGGATGGAGTCCCACATCGGCCTCTCTGAATAGAGCCTAGCTCTCCCTCTGCCTGTGTCTCTGCCTCTCTCTCTCTCTCTGTGTCTCTCATGAATAAATAAATTAAATATATTTTTTTAAAAGACCTAAATGTGAGACAGGAATCCACCAAAATCCTAGAGGAAAACACAGGCAGCAACCTCTTTGACCTCAGCCGCAGCAACTTCTTGCTAGACACATCTCCAAAGGCAAGGGAAACAAAGGCAAAAATGAACAATTAGGACTTCATCAAGATAAAAACGTTTTGCATAGCAAAGGAGACAGTTGGCAAAACCAGAAGACAACCGAAAGAATGGGAAAAGATACTTGCAAATGTTTTATCAGATAGAGGGCTAGTATCTGAAATCTATTAAGAACTTACAAACTTACACCCAAAGAATAAATGATCCAGTCAAGAGATGGATAGAAGATATGAACAGACATTTCTTTAAAGAAGACATACAAATGGCCAACAGACCCATGAAAAAAAATGTTCAACAACACTTGGCATCAGGGAAATACAAATAAAAACCGCAATAGATACCACCACCTCACACCAGTCAGAATGACTAAAATTAACAAGTCAGGAGACAACAAATGTTGGCGAGGATGTGGAGAAAGGGAAACCCTCTTACACTGTTGGTGGGAATGCAAACTGGTACAGCTACACTGGAAAATAGTGTAGGGGTTCCTCAAGAATCAAAAACAGAGCTACCCTATGACCCAGCAATTGCACTACCAGGTATCTACCCCAAAGATACAAATGTAGTGATCCAAAGGGGCACCTGAGCCCCAATGTTTATAGCAGCAATGTCCACAGTAGCCAAACTGTGGAAAGAGCCCAGATGTCCAGCGACAGATGAGTGGATAAATATATATGATGGAATATTACTCAGCCATCAAAAAAAATGAAATCTTGCTATTTGCAACAATGAGGATAGAACTGGAGGATAGTATGCTAAGCAAAATAAGTCAATCAGAGAAAGACAATTAGCATAGGATTTAACTCATATGTGGAATTCGAGAAACAAAACAGAGGATAATAGGGGAAAGGAGGAAAAAATAAAATATGATGAAATCAGAGAGAGACAAGCCATAAGAGACTCCCTTTTTTTTAAAGATTTTTTTTATTTATTCATAAGAGACACACAGAGAGAGGCAGAGGGATAAGCAGAGGGATAGGCAGAGGGATAAGCAGGCCCCCTGTGGAGAGCCCAAGGCAACACTCGATCCCGGAACCCCAGGATCAATACCTGAGCAGAAGACAGACACTCAAGCCACCCAAGTGCCCCAAGACTCTTAACCATAGGAAACAAAGTAAGAGTTACTGAGTGGAGGGATGGAGTAACAGAATGATGGGCATTAAAGTAACAAGCACTGGCTGTTATATGCAATTCATGAATCACTGAACTCTGACCCTGAAACTAATAATACATCCTATGTTAGTTAATTGAATTTAAATACAATTTTTTAAAAAACAATTTCCATGTAATTCCCTCAACCTGTGTTCCCTTTTCTGTGCTCCCATAGCAGGCACAGGCCTCTATTAGAGTGTCTAGGCACAGTGTATGGAAAGTTTTTATTTACTCCTCCATTTCCCCAACAAGACCATGAATTCCTTGAGGGCTGGCACCATTACTTACACAAGCATAGATCCTATACTTCTACAAGAATTATTTATTGAATTAAATTATTAGTTCACTATTAATTAACCATATGCCAGACACTACACTAATGTAGCCATACACTACATACATGATCTCCTTTTATCCATACAGCAACCATATGAAGATAGACGTGGTTCTCATTTCCATTTTAAAGACAAGAAAACTGTGATAATGAGAAGCTAGGTATCTTGCCAAAGTCACACAGTCAGTAGTTGAGATTTGAGGCCAAACTGAAGCCAAACTGTGATTTTAATGACAAATTAATCAATAAATGTTTCCAAGGGGATGAAGGAGAAATGGGATCTAGAGTGTTATCAGTTGAGAGGAACTTAGCAGGAAGAATTAGCCTAGGAGGTGTCAGACTGTGCTATGTATCTTGCTGAAGTAATTTCATTTAAAAATCATTTCATTCTCATGAAATCTCCATGAGACCTAGATACCCTACTGAGGAAACCAACATTCAGGACAGTTGGGTGCTGGTGAGAGCTCTCTTCTAGGTTGTAGACTGCCAACTTCTCCTTGTAGCCCCACATCCTTCACAGAGAAGAGAGCACTGAGCTTTTCATCTCCTTATAAGGGCACCAATGTCATCACCCTCAAGACCACATCCAAACCTCCCAAAGACCCCACCTCCAGATACCATCACACTGGAGACTAGGCTTCAACATATGAATCTGGGGGTACCAATCTATAACACCATGCAAAGTAAACCCAGCTTTCTTCCCATCTCAAATCTGAACCCTCTTGGCTGTATCACTATAAATTCATGATGACTAACCTCAAGTGCGGCCTTTATGTGCCTAGAAATTATACTTCGCTTTCAATGTCTGTCGTTCACTCTCCCACTGACACTATTCATCTCTCACCTGATGACTTTGCCTCCTATTTCATCTAGAAAATACAAGCAATCAGAAAAGAAAACTTCCACCAGCTCCCATGACTTCATTTGTCCACTTTCCTACATCTGAGTCCATAAGCTCTGCCCTGCATCCTGTTACCATGAACTGATCATGTTCCTATCCACAGCCAGTACCTTTTCTTCTGGCACCATTCTCAGTTCTATACCAGATCCTATCTGGTATAGGATTTAAGCACACGTATATTTAAGCACACGTATGCTTAAATATCCTCCAACAGTGCTCCCAGCTTTCTTCTGGTCATCAGTTTTCCCCTTTTTATTGGATCATTCCCATCAACATCAAACCTGTTGCAATTTCTAATTTCTCTCATCTTAAATAAACAGAGGGATCCCTGGGTGGCTCAGCGGTTTGGCGCCTGCCTTTGGCCCAGGGCATGATCCTGGAGTCCCGGGATTGAGTCTCACATCGGGCTCACCGCATGGAGCCTGTTTATCCCTCTGCCTGTGTCTCTCTCTCTCTCTCTCATCTTAAATAAACAAAACAAAAACTCAAATCTTCACTTCCATTCATACCCTCATCCAGTTTTAGCTACCACCACATTTCTGTGCCCTTCTAGAAGAAAGGCAAATTCCTCTACTCCCATCTCTTGAATCCTCCTCAGATAGGTTCACCACTCATATTTACAGTGAAACTGTTCCTATCAAGGACACCAGTGGTCTTCATGTTGTCAAATGCAAAAATATATTCCCAATCTCCATCTTTTTGGGACTAGCAGCATTTAACACAGTTGATGCTGCCTACCTGATGTTGAAACTTTAACTTCCAGAACACCATACTCTCATGATTTGTTTCCTTTCTGGCTAGCTGCTCCTTTTTTGTCTTCTTTGCTGATTCATTCTCAACACCCCAAGCAAAAGCCATTCACATTTAATGCCTTCTAATTTAGAATAAATAATGTATTTCATTTTGCAGCAAATGTACTTTCCTGATTTTATCTTCTCATCTGTAATTTAATTAAGTTTCATTCTCTGAGCATATACCAACTGGCTAAAGGGGGAGCCTTAGAGGCACAGTGGGTGGTGAAGGGAAATCATTTCAGGATTGATCTTCACAGATCATAGATAACCAGATACTCATTGGTCTTTGTGTGTCTTCTCTGTTGTAGTGTGTTCCTGTCATCCAGTTGGATCAGCTGCTCTTCCTTTCAGCTCAGTGACCTTCTGTGACCCCAGCAATGGTGACTGCCCTTGCAAGCCTGGGGTGGCAGGGCCACACTGTGACAGGTGTATGGTGGGGTACTGGGGCTTCGGAGACTATGGCTGCAGGCCCTGTGACTGCGCAGGGAGCTGTGACCCACTCACAGGAGACTGTATCAGCAGGTGAATGCTCATGGCTCTTGCTCTGTGTGTCCTTCAGATTCTTTGGAAGATCTGGTAGCAATGTGGAAAATCTTGAATATTGTCAGGGGAGCAAAGATGTATTTGCACAGCTCTTTAAAGAATCTTTGTCAAATTGCAGAGTCATTTGTTCTTGCAAGATTCTAGAGGGTGGTATAGGCCCCTAAAACACTCTTTCTGAAAACTACAAAGGATGGGAAGGTACCTGATTAGTTTGAAGTCTCCATATATGTGTTCATTTCATTCAGATTCTAAGAAAGCCCTTAACTTCATCATTTTCAATTTTATTAGCGGCGCAGACATAGACTGGTATCATGAAATTCCTGACTTCCATTCCACTCACAATAAAAGCGAACCAACCTGGGAGTGGGAGGATGAGCAAGGATTTTCTGCACTTCGACACTCAGGTAAGACAATAGATATAACCAGATATCATATTTCCAGGTCTGGTCTGGAGTAACAGCAATTCGTGACAAACAAAGAAACAACTCTTGGATCCTATGAGGGGAACTCTTTAGTCCTGAGGTTAATAAAGTAGTGACCCCCTCCTGCTGCCCATAAGCATAAAACTATTGAGGAGTTAGTTTAGGAGTATTTTAACAAGCTTTTGTTTATTTTATGATTGTTAGGGTAACATATCATTTTTAATGAAGATTTTATTTATTTATTCATGAGAGACACACAGAGAGAGAGAGAGAGAGAGAATGGCAGAGACACAGGCAGAGGGAGAAGCAGGCTCCATGTAGGGAGCCCGATGTGGGACTCGATCCCGAGTCTCCAGGATCACACCCTGGGCTGAAGTTGGCGCTAAACCGCTGAGCCACCCAGGCTGCCCTAAAGTAACATATCTAATTAATATAGAAAATCTGGAAAATGCAAAACATCGCAGTAAAAATATACCCAAATCTCATTACCCAAACTGTTAATGTTTTCATACTGTTTTACACAGGGGAGAGCTAATAAATATATCAAGTTTGGAAATGTAGAAATCCATTTAAAGGAAAAATATTCTTGCAGACCTAGTATAACTTAATATACACAAAGCTAAGTATGAATTCCTTATGTTTATATCTTTTTTAAAACTAGAAAGCAAAAATAATTTTATAAACTAATTATAAGCCAAATAACAAAACTATTAAAATTCAAATTAACACCATTAATTGAACATGAAAGATGATCTATACTTGAAGCCAAAACACTCTTTCCTGTATAAAGATGGTTCTTTGAGTCTATCAAGTCTATGCTACTATTTCCTCTGACTCAGTTTTCCTATGATGTTTTATTTGTTCCTTTTTTGATGAGCATGCCACGATATTGGTGTGAATACATGGTTTCTGTGTTCATCCTGTCCCTATTCTTTTCTTATAGAAACTCAAGTGGTTCTATTCTGCACCAGCTTGCTCCATAACACAAACACAAATGTGGGCATGAAATCTTGTGTCAGCATTTGATTGTAAAGTGCTCCCCAAATGATCCAAATGAAACTTACAATAAAATTTTTTAAAACTTTTATTGGGGTATAATTGACATATAACATATTAGTTGGGGCAGCCCGGGTAGCTCAGCAGTCTAGCGCCGCCTTCAGCCCAGGGCCTGATCCTGGAGACCTGGAATCAAGTCTCACGTTGGGCTCCCTGCATGGGGCCTGCTTCTCCCTCTGCCTGTGTCTCTGCCTCTTTCTCTCTATGTGTCTCTCATGAATAAATAAATAAAGTCTTTTTAAAAAAAAATATTAGTTTAGGTGTAATGATTCAGTAGTTGTGTGAAATGGTCACCAAAAAATTCTTTTTATTAAACCTTACAAATGCCAAAAATGTATTGTGAACACTCATATACACACCTGCTAGTATTACCAAATTTTAAGTTTTTCCATAATTTTTTCATATTTTTATTTAAATTTTAAAGTGTTACAGATACATTTGAAGACCTGTACCAATCTCCAACTCCACTAGCCTCCCTTACTCCACAGAATAACCACTAACCTGAATTTTGGTATTATCATTAATTTTCATGTTTTTACTACATATGTAAATAGAGTGTTTTTATTTTATTTTTTTGAGTGTTTTTATTTTTTTAAAGATTTTATTTATTTATGAGAGACAGAGAGAGAGAGACAGGCAGAGACACAGGCAGAGGGAGAAGCAGGCTCCATGCAGGGAGCCTGACATGGGACTCGATCCCGGGTCTCCAGGATCAGGCCCTGGGCCGAAGGCAGGCGTTAAACCGCTGAGCCACTCAGGGATCCCCTAAATAGAGTGTTTTTAAAATTGGATGTACATAACTTACCCTTACTTTAAAACTTCTTGTGACCTAAATATGTATTTTTTTAGATTTATGCATCCTATTATTTGAATATGCCACTTTTTATTCTCTCATTATTTGCCATTTAGAACATTTCCAATTTTCCACTGTTATATGTAATGCTATAATGAATGTTCTCTTAAATGTGACTTTGTGCACTTAAGAAGAGGAGCTTCACTAGAGCAGGGGCTGGTAAACTGGCCCTCAAACCAAATCTGGCCTGCCAACTGTTTTTCTACAACCCACAAGCTACCTGCTCTAAGATTTAGTTTTAATAGTTATATAAATACCTACATAATGTCTTTAATTGTGTCTCTTAGACCATAAAGCCTAACACATTTATTATCTACCCTTTTGGAAAATGTTTGCTGATCCTTCTCCTAGGGTACAACCTAGCCATTGTTGGGTCATAAGTTGTTTTTTTTTTTTTTTAGGATTTTATTTATTTATTCATGAGAGACACAGAGAGAGAGGCAGAGACACAGGCAGAGGGAGAAGCAGGCTCCATGCAGGGAGCCCGACGTGGGACTTGATCCCAGTACTCCAGGATCAGGCCCTGGGCTAAAGGCGGCACTAAACCGCTGAGCCACCCGGGCTGCCCATAAGTTGTTTTTTTTTTAAATCAAATTTACCACATATTGCCAAATACCTCTCCAAAGTGGTTATACAGATTTGCATTCCACCAGCAAAGAATGACATCCTGTTGTTTCACATCCTCACTGATATTCTGTATTTATTTCACAAATTTTTGTATAACACATACAAGGGGCCAACCACCATTCTACCTCACTAACTCAGCCACAATTCAACTCATTTAATATTTTTGGGCTTCTAAGTTAACATTATCAAATCTCTCAACTTTTGCCAATCTGATGAGTATGAAATGGTACCTCACCATTTTAAATTACATTTTCCTGATTACTAACAGTTTTAGTAACTTTCATGCTTTCTTGGCCCGTCAGATCTCTTTTTCTGTGTATTCCCAGTTTGTCATTTTCTCACTAATTATAATTTCTTATAAATTCCTTCCTCTATCCAACAAATATTTATTGAATACCCGTAACATATGCCGGTACTATAAATATAGTAATAGAACAGAACAGATAAAAAGCCCAGCCTCCAAGGAGCTTACATTCTTGTGGAGGAAGACAATTAATGGATAAATAAAATATTTAGTATCATGTTGCCTAATATTATAGAGAAATAAAGTAGGGAGGGAGATAATAAGTGGTCAGCAGGGGCATACTTTTAAATAGAGTGATCAAGGAAAGTCCTGTAAAAGGTGATGTATGAGGAAAAAAAAAACTGAAAAAGGTAAGAGAGTAAGCATACAGATAAAAGAAGAAGGAGAGTTTAGGTATAAGATGCAGCAAGTGCAAAAGCCCTGAGGTCAGCAAGGAGACAAGAGCAACTGGGGCCAAATAAGAAACCACAATTTTAATACATTTTCATGCAGAACTTATGGACTCCTCAAGAATCAACCCAAATTTGAGAAACACTAGTATTTGCAATTCTGTATCATGTATTTTTTCACTTAATAATCTTTTTTTTAAGATTTTATTTACTTGTTCTTGAGAGACAGAGAGAGGCAGAGACATAAGCAGAGGGAGAAGCAGACTCCCCACAAGAAGCCGGATGCGGGACTCGATCCCAGATCCCAGGATCAGGACCTGAGCCAAAGGCAGACAACCACTGAACCGTCCAGACGTCCCTCACTTAACATAATCTTATGATCATTCTCCTAATGGTTTCATTTTAGTTCACTACAGGAAAGAAGGTGGGAAAGATAAAGGAATGCAAAGTAGCCATATTTATCTCTCTTATCACTTCAAAAAGAAAAAATCTTTCCCATTATTAATTTTTTGCCTCAATGCTAAATAGTCTGAATTCTATAGTTTTAACTTTAACCACTTGTGGGAGTTTTATTTTTCTAACACAATGATTTTCATAATTATTCAACTTTGCCTGCTAAGCCAAATCTGTAAAAAATCAAGTATGTAGGACCATAGGACATTCATTAAGCCAATCATGTTACTAGGGAGCTGGTGACACATCAATTAAGCACATAATGTGCTGGCAATCGGAATCACTCCAGACTCACACCCACAACAGCTGTTAGGTCTGTGATACCCCCTAGAGAGTCTCCGAAATTCATCTGGAGGAGCCCCAGATTGAGGAAGCCATTGTTCAGTTTCCTGCTAAATGGCAATAGTGCCATTGGGTATAGAATACTGCCGTGCTTGTGGCACCTTTTTAAAGCAAAAAAGGTGATAATCAGTTTTATAAGCACCATAGCTCATCCTCAAATATATGTGCCTACCTACCTATTTACCTACCATAAGTTTCCAAAACTAGAAGCATAATGCACTATACCAATAAGATACCCTTAATTTCTACCACTTATGAGATGGAGAACATTAGATGTAAAATTCACCTCCTGTGCACAAATTTGGCTTTAAATAGTACCATAGAACTTGTAGACAAAACTGGCTTCAAATAGTTCCATAGAATTTGTACAAGAAAACTGGTTTTAACCAGTACTGCAGAACTGTAAACAGTGTTCTAATAACCCAATATTAACTAATTAGATTTTTCTCCCCTTCCAGATTTCCTTTAAGAAAACACATCTGAGGGCAGCCCGGGTGGCTCAGCGGTTAGCACCGCCTGCAGCCCCGGGCGTGATCCTGTAGATCCAGGATCAAGTCCCACATCAGGCTCCCTGCAGGGAGCCTGCTTCTCCCTCTGCCTGGGTCTCTGCCTCTCTCTCTCTCTGTGTCTTTCATGAATAAATAAATAAAACTAGGGGCAGCCCGGATGGCTCAGTGGTTTAGTGCTGCCTTCAGCCCAGGGTATTACCCTGGAGACCCGGGATCGAGTCCCGCGTCAGGCTTCCTGCATGGAGCCTGTTTCTCCCTCTGTCTTTCATGAATAGATAAATAAAATCTTTAAATAAATAAATAAATAAATGAAACAAAAAAATTTAAAAAAAAAGAAAACACATCTGAGTTAAAGCCTGATCAACAAAGATTCATTCAAAAACAAATTTTAAGGATGCCTAGGTGGCTCAGGTGGTTAAGCATCAGACCCTTGGTTTCAGCTCAGGTCCTGATCTCAAGACTGTGAAACTGAGTGCCACAACACTGTGCTGCATGCAGTCTACTTATCCCACTCCCTCCCCCACTGCCCCTCCCTGCCCCTCTCTCTCTCAAATAAATAAATGAAATCTTTTTTAAAAAAATTATTACAATAGTAATCTATTAAAAAAAACAATTTTAATGTATGATTTCTTAACATATGAAAAGGAAGTGTTGGAAAGCAACCACAGAAAGATCTTCAAATAACAGAACTTTGTATGTTCTTGTTGGCTGAAGGACTACAAAGAACGTAAGTTGAGTAATAATATATGCCATTTGGAGTTCCAAATGAGAGTTTTTAGCACAGTAGTTACTGTACTCTCCTGCCTTGGTGGAATTATCAAAGGCTGCAGGCTATCTATTTAGGTTACTCCAGTTTCTGAATGAGTAACCCTCTCTGCTGTGTTTAGATTATATGCAATATTATTTAACAGATCACAACAGCTCATTTTAAGCACTTTAGATTTCTCATTCCTACTACCTAATTCCACTGTGATTTTCCACTTGCACATGTCATTCTCTAGTTTCTAGAGCAGCTTTAGTTAGAGCCAATGTGTCACTATTTGCCACATCACCATGTCTACCCAACCTCGTCTCACCAGAATCATACCCTCATTTCCACGTGGATGTTCTGTCAGCAACTCTGATTCTTTATATTCTCCTCATTCTAGACCTTTGCTGTTTTTGCCTAACCAGATCTATTTCCCCTTTATTCTTGCTATTTCTGAAGTAGCACAACCCAGTTTTACTCTGGGGAGCCATCCTTCTCCCTCCCCCCCCCCCATTTAATATAGTCTTGGCCAGGCCAATCAGATGTGCTCGCCCCAGAATTTAAGTCTTGAGCCAAAAGTGACAAAGTCTGAAAATGGTCACAGTTCATGATTTCAATGGCAAATGCATGAGAGGGACTGCACGACAGTTCCTGCCATCTAGATCTCTGCTGTTCTCCCGATTCTTGTCTTTTCTGAGTCCTGGTTCTTCAGCTTTTTCTCCTCTCTGCAAGCTACTGCATGCATATCCTTTCAACAATTAAGTTAAACCTCTGATTGCTACCAAAAAACAAAAACAAAAACAAAAACAAAATACTCAAATTATACACTCCTGAAATGCTCTCCTCCTAACTTGCCTATTTTGTTAGTAATACTTCAATCTCCTCTCACCTTGGCAGAAAACTTCAAGTTCATTCTTAGGCTTCCTCTTCCAATCCATTGACAAGATCTCTAGACCCTAACTCTGCAGCCTCCCTTAATAGTTCTTCCTTTCTAGACCTACAATCACCTCTTCAGTTCAGACCCACATTTCATCTGACTTAGAGACACAGGACAGTGGAAAGATCAGGGGTTTCAGATTCTCCCAGACCCAGGCTAAAAATCTGGCTAGTTACACTGCCTTGGACAAGCTGATTAACTTCTCTGAGCCTTTATTTTTTCATTTGTAAATAATGCCTATCTCATAAGGTTACTGTAGGGCAGCCCGGGTGGCTCAGCGGTTTAGCGCCGCCTTTAGCCCAGGGTGTGATCCTGGAGACCCAGGATGGAGTCCCATGTCGGGCTCCCTGTATGGAGCCTGCTTCTCCCTCTGCCTGTGTCTCTCCTCTCTCTCTCTGTGTGTCTCTCATGAATAAATAAATAAAATCTTAAAAAAGAAAAAGAAAATACTCTGCTGTCATAAGGTTATTATAAATATTAAGATCATATGGATAAAGTTCCTTATATAGTTTATGGCTTATAGTTGGCACTCAATTCAGTTACTGTTGCTATCATCAATTTCATCAGCTTCTAATTGGTCCCTACTTCCATATTCCAATACTTCTGATACGGTAATGCCAGGTTAATATTTATAGATAGATAGATAGTTTTAATTCATGTAACTTCTTTAATCTGATAAGTTTTGAAAACTCCCCTTTATCAATGAGCAAAATGGGTTAAGGGGAGCAGGAGATACAGGCTTCCAGTTATGAAATGATAAGTCGTGAGAATAAAGACACAGCATAAGGAATATGGTCAATGGTATTGTAATAGCACTGCATGGTGACAGTTGGTAGCTACACTTGTGGTGAATGTAGCATAACATATAGACTTATTGAATCACTGTGTTGTACACCTGAAACTAATGTAACATTGTGTGTGGACTATACTCAAATTTTTTAAAAAATATCTTTTCTCTGACAAATTAAATTCAGGCCCTAATTGTGTATCAGTCAAGCTCCTCCATGATGCATCTACTATTCACAACTCAATCTGTACTCAGGAAAAAGAGAACCACTGACTCTTCCACGAACACACTCTGCCCTCTCCCTTACATTTCTTCCTTGCTCTTTTATCTCTGTATTCTTGTCCTTGTTAAATTTCTATGTTAGATCTTAGACAAGTAAATGAGTATAAAACACTTAAAATAGTGCGGGGCACATTTTAATGTGCTCCTTGGTAAATGTTACCTACTTTTATGCCATTCAATGCCTATGAAATGTAATGTGTGAGGGCAGAAAGGGAAGGATGAAATATCTGTTAAGTAAGAATGGAAATCCTATTCCTAATGGGTTCTGGGACTATAAAGATAAATAAGACATAACCATTGTCCTCAAGGTTCACAGTTTAGAGAGGAAGCAGATAAATGAATGAGAATGCTATATAAAAACTATATACAAAGGCATTTTTAAAGTCTTCTACAGAGCCTGGCAAATGTATCACACACAATAACTGTAATACATAATTTAAGCTGTTGTGAGTAAACATCCTACATATTCTTCAGAGTCCATTTCAAATCCATCTTCAGGCATGAAGATCCTTTTCCCATCTTCCCAAACATGCAGCTCTCCCCCCCAAGTATGTTATACCTATCTTAGAATGCTTATTGCTGTTTGTACGCTTGCTTTACTCACATTACTGAGCTGTAAGTCTCCAGGCAAGAATTGCATATTGCTTTATATACCCCTGTGTATATAGCATCATGTCCTACACATAATAGGTGCTCAATAAATACTGTTAAATTGGATGGCATTACCTTCAAAGGACTGCTTGATTATTTTACTACATTTGACTTTTGCCATGGTGGACATTAATTGTAAAAAGACAATTGTCTTTTCTATAGCTTACCCATTCAGTTGTTCATTTCTCTGAATGGACTCTTAATACTGGACTATATCTATCATAACATAAGTTAAAAGTATTAAAATATATCAGTTTCCACCTTTCTACATTCTTTTAAATCAATACTGTATTGAATGATAACTAACTCTGTTCAGAAAGTGACACTACTTTGTTTGAATGACTTTTTAAAGTTTATTAGTATTTATGGATTATGTTGTATGAATCACTCAAGCCTTAAAAAGTTATACTACCTGACATCTGAAACTAATAAAACAGTGTATTTAATTATACTTCAATTTAAAAAAATGAGTTATGCTACATGGATTTACTTGCTGTTTTTTTTCTTTGTTTCTAAATAACTAACACTATTTTTCATTTACTTTATGCAGGTAAATGTGAATGTAAAGAACAGGTATTAGGAAACTCCAAAGCATTCTGTGGAATGAAATATTCATATGGTAAGTTCAAAATCCTTGAATGCTTCTAAGAATCTATTCAAACCAAGTATAAGGAATTTTTGAGGAAATGGGAGGCTTAGTCTATGACATTCTTTTTTTTTTTTTTGAAGATTTTATTTATTTATTCATGAGAGAGAGAGAGAGAGGCAGAGACACAGGCAGAGGGAGAAGCAGACTCTATGCAGGGAGCCTGATGTGGGATTTGATCCCAGGTCTCCAGGATCAGGCCCTGGGCGGAAGGCGGTGCTAAACCGCTGAGCCACCCAGGCTGCCCTATGACATTCTTAATATATCAAAGCATTGGTCTTCTATAATAATTCCTAATAAAGATGGCACTGAATGTCCTGGCCAGGGCAGGAGACTGGCTGAGCAAAAGCAAGGCCATCCTACTATAAGGAAAAGAGGCAAATAACAAAAAGAAAAAAAAAAACATGACATAATCCTTTCTTATGGATGCTTCTTGTCTTAGTAATCTAAAAAGGAAGTCTCTAGTCACTAAAATGATCCCTGTGCCAGTTTCCTGTAATAATACCAGTTTCGAGTAATAATCTGTGCCAGTTAACATGTAATAATACTAAGCAGAAATCATTTTAAACACTATTTCACAGTGCTTAAGAGCTTGAGCTTTGGATTCAGACCTACATGGGTTTGATTTCTGGTCAAATGCATGGGTAACTTAACCTCTCCAGACTTCATCTGTAAAATAAGGATGATATTGTAAAATGATATTTTAGAAAAGCACACAGCACATTACCTAGCACATACTATATGCTCAGTAACTGGTAGAGAGGAGGAGGAGGATATATATTTGGGGAGCACTTAGAATAGCTATCCATCCAAGTCTCTTCCCTGCCCTCTCTGATATTCTAGACTCCTGTTCCTTTCAAATACCAGGAAAATATAAACAAAGGAAAATGTCACTGCCCTAAGTAAAGACATTACTATCTTCAAATTCTAAATGGCTTTATATTTACTATTAAAGCAAATTAGATGCCTTATCTTGCCAAGACATTCTTGACTAGTATCTAAGGCTTTTTATTGTTCTATAATTCATACTGACCAAAATATGCATTACAACGAAGAGAAAATTTTAAGTCCTGATTTCTGAAACCAGTGTTTCGGTTCTTGATAACACTGTATTTAATCTCATAAACTATCTTAAAAAGTAAATGTTAAAAAACTTATAAATCTTATCTAAAATTACATACATATTTCCGTCCTTTTACCTGACAATTTGGCTAAATAATAGAAGAAAACTTTTCAAATGTATAGTGCTCAATAAAGAAAAGTACTTCAGAGAAAAATGGTATTTACTATCAAAAACAAAAAATTTAGTCCAAAGATAGCCAGTTTAGTGGAAATAACAACTGGTTGTCAATATTACATATATTTGGTAGCTCTCTAAATTTACAAACTACTTCACTGGCATCTTTTAATACAACTGTATTATTTTCTGCTTAAGAAAACTCGAATGCTCTTAATGATGTAATGAAATACCTTGTTTTTATTAGGTGTAATACACCTACAGACTTGGAAAAAGGTTTCCACTCCCCCACTCTCTATTAATGGGAGGGGGATGTGATTGATTTGTTTTTTCCTTTAGCAAATATTTATTAAGCTCTAATAGTGAATAGATGAGGTTCCTGTTCTCTTTGAGCATACAGTCTAATAGAAAAATAATAGTGAACATTTGTTGAACATTAGCTATGAGCAAGGCACTATGCTATGCACCCTTCCTGCATTTATCTTATTGGGATTCCAGCCCAAACTCTACCTCTAACTTACTGGTCATGCAAATTTGGAAAGTTCGTTTAACTTCTTAAAACTTGTTTCCTCAAACTTAAAACAAGATGAACTCTTAAGACCCATTAAAAGTCTAAGATTTGGTGATTCTATAAAGACTGCTGACAATCATATTCTCAGAAATTGGGACCAGCCAATATAGGGTTCCCTCATTATACAGAATTTTCCATCAAGATATAGATGACCACATGAGAACTCTTTGAGTAATATAGAACACTACTTCCAGTGTTCCTTATTTGTTGTTGTTGTTGTTTTCCTTTTTTTTTTCCCAGTGTTCTTTGGGTCTACTTTCTTCCCCACCCTGTTTCATAGATGGAAGAGCATAGCATAATAGAATCATGAGTTATAGAGAACACTGAAGCTCTGCCATCATTTGGAAGGACAGCCATCCTAACCCCAGTCAACTTTCATTTTACAACCAGGGAAGATTAAATAATCAATACTTAAATATTTAATCTCTTTAGAATGTATGAAATGTATTCTGGCAGTAACATTTGGTTTGTTCTTTGTCCTAATTTTATAAACAGTGAGCCACAGAGTAAAATATAGTCAGAATCTAAATAAAAACCAGTATAACAATTCTACTGCCTATACATCTTCTTTCTGTTTGGATTTGATAGCTAAATGTATTTAAGATTATGTTTGCAGGGCAGCCCAGGTGGCTCAGTGGTTTGGTGCCACTTTTAGCCCAGAGCCTGATCCTGGAAACCGGGGATCAAGTCCCACGTCGGGCTCCTGTGGAGACTGCTTCTTCCTTTGCCTGTTCTCTCTGCCTCTCTCTCTCTCTCTGTGTGTGTCTCTCACGAATAAATGAATAAAATCTTTAAAAAAAAAAAAAGATTATGTTTGCAGTAGGCAAATGGCTGATATTCTTTTAGCTTAATGATATGGGAAACAGTGGTTGAAAATGTCTAAGAAGGAAGAGTATAGTTAATATAGGTAAATAAGGTGAAACCAATGCAAAAGTTAGTGAGCCTAATGATTTTTTTGAGTTTTTTTAAATTCCAGTATAGTTAACATACAGTTTTATATTAGTTTCAGGTGTAATATACAGTGATTCAATAATTCTAGATATTACTCAGTGCTCATCAAGTACCTAATGATTTTTAAAGCAAATTTCCACATTTCCATCATTAATTAACTTTTCCATTATACTCTGAAATACATATTTAAGTTATTCCAAATCCAAAAGGTACTATGAAATTCTATGCATTTTGACTTTTGGAATTGTGCTGTTACAGTACTAAAAATAAAGATTTTATCAGCTCACGACAAAGGATCCCATGCTGAGGTCAATGTGAAGATAAAAAAAGTCTTAAAATCTACCAAATTGAAAATTTTACGAGGAAAAAGAACATTGTATCCAGAATCATGGACTAACAGAGGCTGCACTTGTCCAATCCTCAATCCTGGTAAGCTTTATTAGACTTGTCTAGCTTAATAACTACTTTGTCTATGCTGATTTGCTCCTTGTATTAACATTCTCAAACCACAACTGAAACAAACTCACCGAGATGAGCACTGGGTGTTATTCTGTATGTTGGTAAATTGAACACCAATAAAAAATAAATTTATTATTAAAAAAAAAAGAAACAAACTCACCAAGAGTATCTCTTCTTTTCACCATCTGAATTCTGGGAAAAATCCAAATAGAATTCTTTGAGCTGACATCAAAAAATTATTTCTCTTCCACACATTTTATAAAAGTAAAATATTTTTAAATCCAGCAATATAATATTTTCTGTTCTAAAAGAGAAGTCTCAGCTTGGTTCCAGGTGCCAGTAGTATAGAAAACACTTTCATAAATTTAGTTGCCACTAACAATTCATCTGAAAGCTAGGTCCTAGTGCAGTGCCCTGGGTAGGATTTACAATCCCAAAGGAAATTCAAATGCAAAATTCCATCTGTACAAATAATATTGAATTTATTTTTACAATTGCATGAGAAGCATCTGTGTCTCCTGGATAGAAAACAGCTCTAATTCTCATCATTTTGTTTTTCATTAAATGATCATTCTGGTTTCAAATTAGAAACAGCAGAAATTAAAAACAGCAGGAATTAAGGGAAATTTGCATCTTAAAATGTAATTACCATGGTAGAACCAAGCAAGTAAGCGTGGGATTCTTACCTTTACACTCTATAAGTGCACTTTCATACTGTGTCATAGGCTCCTTATTTCTCTGTCTCCATTAAATTTGAGAATGGGTTTTAGATTTTTGATCATAGCATTTCTAGTACCTACCATTAAATAATAACATGATATCCAGATTAAGTTCTATTAAGACAAGTATCTTTTTAAAAATCTTCTGTATTTCTCACTTTGTGTAGTTACCATCTGTGTCTTTATGGCACTGCTAAAACAGGTGCATAATTTATGTTCTGGATCTAATTCCTTTCAAATAAAAGCCCAGGAAACCCCAGTTATGTTCCATAAGAAGTCACTGTAGTATCTGATTAATAACTGAGAGAAATAGATAACTGAGTGACAGAGAAAAAGAGAAACTATCAATGAAATATTCCCCCCAACCTAAACAACCTAAAATATAATATAAAACTCTTGACTTTTTGTCTGTTGACTAATCTCTTCCATCCTTTTATACCCCTTTAGTATTTTACATAAATTCATTTAAATTTTCATAAGGAAAAGGAAACAAAGACATTTTCAATAATAAACAAATATGTTTCCAAAGAACAAATGAAGTAATCAGAATCTGAGATTTTGAATACAGGAAATGAAGAGTCATTAATTTAGGTTCTATTTCCCAGTAATCTGTGTGTAGAGGCTCTTCCTGCAAGCACTTTCTACTATCTTGGCAAAAGAATAAATAATCTGTCCAGTTTTTTAGTAAAACATTAAAAAGAAAAAGCTTTGAGCATCTGAGCCACCCTCCAGGAAGTGAACTATACTTCCTCATCAGGTTTCTGCCAGAGTCAAAGAATCAACTGAGTTCATCACAATTGAAAACATAAGTGCAATTATTCAAAGAATTCTTAAAAACATGTTTACTTGCTTTGAAGAAAAGACTGGAACCTGCCAAAGCAAAACCAGACACTCTTTCATTTCACTTTGTTTTTCCATTTTTTACAAGTTCAGTAACTAAGGCCAAAGAAAGCTGATAAGAAAATTCGGAAACCTGAAACGCCAACTAGCTTCCTCTGCTACTTTTTTTGAAAAGGAACAATCTAATTGGCAACCCTGCAAATTCATTCATTCCTACATTCATATATACACTTACTCATTCATCAATAATTTGGGATATCAACACTAGCAATAAAGTATGTTTTTTATGAGAACAAAATAAACTTTGTGCCCTCAAACGTATCAAAGTAGATGTCAAAAGCATAAAAATAGGAAAGTAAAAAGTAAATGCTAGTAAGTGATACAACAGATAACATTGTTTTCTATGCTAATTTTTTACATGATGCTGCTCCATAATTTGTGGATTTATTCAGTATCATTTTTATTAGTTTAATGTATATTCATACTTTAATGGAAAACTCCTATAGTATTTCCTCTCTTTATAGTTTCAAAGTAAATTCATTTAAAATACTAGACTTAGTGGAGCACACGGGTGGCTCAGTGGTTGAGCATCTGCCTTTGGCTAAGGTCCTGATCTTGGGGTCCTGGGATCAAGTCCTGCATCAGGCTCCCTATGGGGAGCTCGCTTCTCCCTCTACCTATGTCTTTGCCTCTCTGAGTCTCTCATGAATAAATATATAAAATCTTTAAATAAAATAAAATCCTAGATTTAGCAATGAAGTTTCCTAAAAATTATTTATTGTATTTTTACACAAGGATTTTATTACTTAAAGTATGATACAAACAATATCAAGACCATTATATTTTAATTAGCCCATTAATTAAATACTGGGATTCTTTTCATACAGATGCCAAGGTTACTCTTTAAATAATGTAAATACCTTATAATCCATCTTAACATTTGTGCTTTCCAGTGCTTAAAATCTCTACCATTATTTTCCCTTTATTTTCTCTCTCTCTCATTTTTTTTTTATGAAAACACCATCATAGATATTTTTAAGTTTAGGGCTGATTTCTTTTAATAATATTTTAAATAACCCTCTCCTTATAGAATGTATACATGTGTACATTATAAAAATTTAGAGGAAAAGTTAAAGTTTCACATTTCTTACCTCCAGAGATCCTCTCTGTTAACAGCTTAGTGCAAATCCTGCAAGGTCTTTGTGTGTACATATATTGTATTTTTTCACCAAAATAAAATCATAGTATGCTCCATTCTACAACCTACTTTATTCAGTTAGTGATCATTGCCTTCAATTATAGTTTCTTTTCACACGTTCTAATACTCAGACGATATTCCAATTTCCTAACTAGCCCAAAACTGTCCTTTAGAACTGGTTTGTCCTTGTCAGTGTTTAATCCAGGATAACACATTGTATCTGGTTTTAAAGTCTCTCAAGTATCTTTTATTCAAGCACAGTTCCTTTTTTAATTGTTGTTGAAGAAATTATTAGTATTGAAGAATCCAGGCCAAATGTCCTGTAGATTATCTTACCTTCTACAGTTGTCTTATTGGTTCCTGTGGTGTCATTTAGCTTGTCCCTCTACCTCCTATGTTTCTTGTAATCTCTAAAGAAAAGCTTGATAGATCCAAGACAAACATTTTGACTAGAATCCATTAGAGATATTGCTGGGTATGGACTTCATGTTAAATCCTATCAGAACACACATAGGACCTGGATAACCCACCATCGGAGTTGCTAAACTTGACCGTTGGTTAGATGATAACAGTCTGATCTCTCCATTGGGCAGTTTTGTTTTCCCTTTAGAGATTAGAAAGTAATAAGTGTGGTATAACTTCATCATGATACAAATATTCAGTTTCCCACTAACCATTGACTTAATGATGTTACCACCAACTAGCAATCCTTCCTGAATCAATAATTTCATTGGAGCTTGAGAAAAGATGTTTTTCTGATTCCCTTCATTTACTAGTTGACATTCTTCTGTAAAGGGATTTTCTCTTTCAAGCTGGGCTATAGGTTACTGTTAACCTATAGCTGCTATTCACAGTTCCTATTGTAAAGACAGGATAAGTGCTAAATTCTTTCCCTATAACTCCCAAAGTACTCATTTTTCAAAGTAAGTAAGGTTTTAACAGCTACCTCAAAAGATGATAAATTAGTTTTTCTCTGAATTTCTTTTTTTGAGTATCATTTTGAAATTACAGATTTTTGTTGATTCAGTATGTTTCAATAGATAGCAATTATTATGTTCCTTGTTGCTCAAATTATCACAACTTTAACAAGTTGTAGCCTTTTCTTCCTAGCTCCCATGTCCTTTTACAGTGATCCCCATTAGTCTTTGAGAGCTTCCATGCTTTTTAGCACAATAAGATATCCCATGCTACTCTGTATTTTCCTGCCCTGAACCTGTAATAGCATTTCTGCAAGAAGCCTTGTTTTGTTTTTAGTGAGATCTGTTTAATTTGAGACCACAGTATGTCCATTATAGGTGTTCATTGCTACTGGGAGGCCTTCTAAAAAAATACATATATATATATATGTTTTATTTTATATATTTTATTAATATATATTAATTTTTATATTTACATACAAAGCCATGAGTTTAAATTGGTATTTTCAGTTTAATATTAACATCTAGTATTGTCTCTTAAGTTTTAAAGTATATGTCTCTTTATCTTGGAAAGTTTTCTTTTATAAATGTAATTACTTATTTGCTCTGTCCTATAATGTTAAAGAAAATTGTTTCAAAACACCAATATTGATATTTTTAATAATAAATTTATTTTTTATTGGTGTTCAATTTGCCAACATACAGAATAACACTCAGTGCTCATCCCATCAAGTGCCCCCCTCAGTGCCCATCACCCATTCACCTCCACACCCCTGCCCTCCTCCCCTTCCACCACCCCTAGTTCGTTTCCCATTATGCTGAGTGAAATAAGTCAATCGGAGAAGGACAAACATTATATGGCCTCATTCATTTGGAGACAGAACATGAAGACCAATATTGATATTATTACAAACATCTACTGAAGGAGATTAACATACTTCATTTTTTTGTTGTTGTCTAGATAATGAGATTGTATTTTCATTTTTCTGTACATTAGCCAAAAATTTTTATTTGAAGCCCAAATAATTTTGAATTACAAATATCTGGTGAAGTCTCATCTTTTTCTTTAAATATGACAAACAAATGTCTATATTCCAAAAATACATGGACTTTCTATAGGAAATATGTATTACTTTATATAAGTCATAAGTCTCTTCCAATATGTTTTCCCAAATAGTTGTTTCACTTTTATGAAATCCTCCTTAATATACACTACCATACATAGTGAGACTCCAAAAAATACTAATTTATGGCAGTATGCTAAGTACCCACAGAATCCTCACTTCTTTATCATGGAGGGTAGTACAGTATAAAGTAAAAGTTCTACAGCCAGACAGACCTGAGCTTAAATCCAAGTGCTGCTATTCACTGGGAGACACTAAACAAGCTTTGTAATCTTGCAAGGCCTTAGTTTCCTTATTTGTAAAACCAGAAGAAAAAAAAAACCTACTTCCTAGGGTTATTTTCAAGATTAAATGAAATAATACACACAAACCATTTAACATAGAGTAAATGCTTAATCAGTGCCAGCTGTCATTGCCTGTGACTCCCTATTTCAACTATGAATATATAAAACCATGAACTGTGCATATGAAACCACTGAGGTCACATCTACTCCCTTCAACAAATTATGATACTGTGTAGCCCCTAACTTTGTTCTCTTTTAGGTTTGGAATACCTTGTGGCAGGACATGAAGATGTAAGAACAGGCAAACTAGTCGTGAATATGAAAAGTTTTGTCCAGCACTGGAAACCATCCCTTGGAAGAAAAGTCATGGATATTTTAAAAAGAGAGTGCAAGTAGCAATATAGGTATATAGCACATAATGGCACTTCTCTATGTATGAAACACAAACTTAATGGAAAGGAGACCTCAAAAATGAAACTGAAATTTTTTAAGTGCCAAAATATACAGAAATATTCCAATTCAGGGGCCTTGTCTAATCCGTCTTTTGGGGGGCCATGTTTAAATACAGTTTGTGTCATAAAGACAAATGAGAAATCCTATGCTGATACCTACTTTCTATGGGACTGATTCTGTAATTCATAACTATTAAGAGTATTTTTAATAGCAGTATGATATTTAGCAGTAATCCATTAAGAGCAGTACATCTAACTCCTTCCAGCTTCAGATATGTTACTTATATTTGTGCTACTTAAAGTAATTAAGGAGATTTTAAGGACTCCCCAACCCAACTATCAAAAAAGGTTTCTCTTAAAAAAGAGCCTTCCTTTGTGTGATGTGTGTGAACTTTGGTCTGTGGGGTGTTAAATGGAACCTCTCCACATGTATATAGTATTTCCTTGTATAAAGCACTTTACTACCTACCACTTGTGTTGTGAAAGTTTGAAGACTGTTGTTGGCGGAAAGAAAAATAAAGGGCGTGTATAAACACCTACTGAAACAGAAGCACTGCCACTATGTGTGGACAAAAAGAAGTTGTATGGTTTTAGCTCTGAACATTTGGAAAAAACCTAAAAGGAGAACATGTTTGCATATGAAGTCTCAGCTTCAGGGTAGAAGTTAGATTCCACAGATACCAGCCATGATGAAAATATTTTTTAAAAACTAAACAAGATGAGACTTTAATTTAAGAAGAAGAAATCATAAGTGTAGAAATGCTTGAAGAGGAAATGGACTTTAAATTTTTAAAAGCTCATTTATTTGCAAAGCACTTGTATACACTGCAAAAATTATTGTAGACACGGAATTTATTTTTGTGTTTAGTATTTAAACCTGAATGAAACAGTTTCTTCCTTATCTTTATTAACAGTATATGGCCATTATATTTACTCATTTTTTTGACACAATGTATGTGATAGTTCACCAAACTACAGTTTCCATTATTATTCATCTTCTGTACCCATGCATAAACACAATACATACAGTTTCTTCCGTACTTGAATATACAAAACATAAACCACAGTGCCATAAAATTAACTTCACATACAGAACATAGTTTTTTTCCTGAGGTCCTGTGGACTTGCAATATATATATATGTTAATTTTTATATTTCATATATGTAATAAAGGAATATGATTTCCCGATTTTTGTCTCATTTCCTGATCAACTTTTTTAATGATGCTAAAGATTACTTTATCTTAATGAGGGAACTCAAAACTAATTCCCTAGGAAAATCAAAGAAGGGCCTGGTACTTATACTCTTTTACTCTGAGGTATGGCGATAGAGTGGAAGCTAATTGAGATGGGTTTAGTTACTATAGTCTTTGTACATGAACTTTTATCAGATGCATTTTTATACTACATTTACTTTTTAAAAAGCAATGGAAGCTCATTGTTGAAAATACAGAAAACTGGGTGCCTGGATGGCACAGTTGGTTAGGCACCTGACTCTTGGTTTTGGCCATGTCATGATCTCAGGGTCATGAGATCAAGCCCCATGGTGGGCTCCATGCTTAGAATGGAGTCTACTTGAGATTATCTCTCTTTCTCCTTCTGCCCCTCTTGCTCATGCTCACTCTCTCTAAAGTAAATAAATAAATCTTTAAAAAAAAAAAAGGAAACCAAAAAACCATATCAGAAAAAAAAAAGAACCCTACATTTAAACCATCCTGCAATGACAGCTGTTAGCATTTTAGTATCTAGGCTGCTAGCCTGCTTTCTACACATGTACATACCTTTTATAGAATTTGAATTATACTATACATATTCTCATGAAATCTGCTTTTTTTTTTTTTTTTTTTGAAATCTGCTTTTATTACCTGTGGCATGTCTTATCTTTTCCTATCTTATCCTGGTAAGTGGAATGCCATCTAGTGGGGCATCATTTACAAACAATTATCAAACATGTCAGCAAGTATATCACATCAAGAAAAATATTTTAAATACATCCAATATAGAATTTTGCTTAAGTTTCAGAATTGCCAAGGAGTCTTGGCTGGCAATACATTTCAGTTTATTTAAATAATTGATTACCCATTAAGAAGAATACAAATAATGTCTATTTTTTAAGAGTACAAAAATGTACATAATATATTAAGATTAAAAAAAAAATTGCACGGTCTTCTTGCAAGGAGCCTGCTTTTCCCTTTGCCTGTGTCTCTGCCTGTCTCTATGTCTCTCATGAATAAATAAATAAAATATTTTTTAAAAAAGGGACTCCTGGGTGGCTCAGCGGTTGTGTCTGCCTTCAGCTCAGGGCATGATCCCAGGGTCCAGGATCGAGTCCCTCATCAGGCTCCCTGCATGGAGCCTGCTTCTCCCTCTACCTGTGTCTCTGCCTCTCTCTGTGTGTCTCTCAAGAATAAATAAATAAAATCTTTTTTAAAAATAGCAGAATACATATAGTCATAGCATCCACCCTAAAACACATTTATAATATATACAGTGTTCTAAAAGGCCTGAAAGATAAATAGATTATAGCAGTATTTACCCCTGTAAGGGAAAGAAGAGAGATTTTCACTTTTTATTTTGCATATATCTATAGTGCTTGACATTCTTTTATTGATCATGTACTACTTCTGTAATTTATTTTTTTAACAATTCAAAAATGTAATCAATTGTTTGTAAGGTTTGTTCAAGCAAAGTTATAATTAAAAGTTTAATTTTAACTAGTTTGTCAAATTATTGAGCCCCTTTATGTCTTCTCATTCCTTTTTAACTAGAATCTTTTTCCTTAGGTGCTCTTTCAAAACTTTTTTCTGGTAACATTGAAAAAAAAATCATTGTTATAACTGTTTCTTAGTATCTTCGTTCTTGGGGCACCTGGGTGGCTAGGTGGTTGAGTGTCTGCCTTTGGTTCAGGTTGTGATCCCAGGGTCCTGAGATCAAGTCCTGCATCAGGCTCCCCGGTAGGGAGCCTGCTTCTCCCTCTGCCTATGTCTCTGCCTCTCATGAATAAATAAAATCTTTAAATATATATATATATATCTTCATTCTTAAATCCCCTGCAGCTCTCAACTGCAGTTTTAATTCCTTATGAGCATCATTTGGCTTCCAAAATAGAAAAAAAAAAAAAAAAAAAGAAAGAAATGCTATGTTCCCCACCTGTTAAAGTGTCAGCAAGCTACTCATGGCTCCATTCCCATTCCATCATTCCATCATTCTGCCATAGTTCCTATCTATACTTTCTCTTCCTTGGCAGCTTTCAAAATAATCATCACAGGACCAAGGCAACAGAGTCATATAAAACTTCCTTCTGTGGCTTTACCTTTTTCAAGAACTACTAGGGAAGTCTCTGCCCCATGAGCATTACTCCCTGTACCACTGGGCTTTATTAGTCAGACGATTAGTCCACATACCTATCTGTATGATTTGCCTGAGGTCAAATCAGTCTATGCCCTCTCATTACATCACTTTCCCCATAGGGGACGTTACTAATATTTAGAATGTGATGCAATGGAAATTCTCAATAATAGGATAATCTTTTAATAGTGTCCACCAAATGAAGTCAAATCTGTGGGGATGTGACCATGAGTCCAAAAAGCAGTGTCCTTCTGGCTACGTTAAACAGAGAGCTAGGCTTGTTATGGGTAAACATAGTTCTTTGGGATACTTTGGGTTCTTGCAGAACAAATCCTTTGCTAAAGGATCAGAGACTTATCAACTCTGAAGGGTGGGAAAATTGGAAAGAATTTTCAAGTATTTGAAAATTCCTTGTGCAGGCTGTCCTGTAGCCACTCCCCTGGAATGCCTGAGAACAAGGAGCATGAGTACCGCCTGGGTATTGAGGAGTTTTGTCAGAGGCCCCAGGATTGAACTGCTTTTGTGTTCATTGTTTCAGTGATAAGCAGTCCCTTAACCTAACTTTATCAAAGAGCCAAAGTTACTCATGACTTATTTCCCACAGTTTGGAAGGAAAATATGAACAACTTCAATTTTGCAAAGGAGATTGATATGATAAAAATGGAATAGAAGTAAAGGGGTGTGTCTTGCATGACTGATGTTATTTTCAGTCTCTCAGAGAATGATTTGTCTGAAAATACTTTTTGAAATATGATGCCCTTTTCTTTGCTTTCTTACACTTTTGCCAAAGGGATTTAAAAATTCCTCTACTTACCATTACTGGTTATGTACGAGACCTACAATATTTTAAGTGACAAATTCCCAGATTTACTATCAGTTCACATATGCTGAATATCAACAACAACAACAACAACAACAACAAAGCAGAATGTTAATCACGAGAAAGAAAGATGCACTGGGCCAAATAGATATTTCCAGAATTGAGATGTGCATGCTGTAAAGGGAGAGTTTTAGTACATGCTGAATATACATCTCTGTTTTCATAATATGTAGTTACAGGTGAATTAGCAATGAATTAATTTATAAATCCAGAAATATCTGAGATTTACTAGAAATCATAGTGCACTTCACTGAATAAAGATGTGAACAGCAACCAGGCAGGGATTTCACTTCCCAGAAAGAAAAATAACTACTGTGTAAATTCACACAGTACAAGCAAATTGGTCTGCCCAGAAACTCCCTGCACACCTCCTCTGTCAGGATATTTCAAACTTAGTGAGTAAAAAATACCAAAGATAATAACACTAACAGCAATTGATAATTGAGAGTTTACTTCAAGGTAGGTATTTTCTACGTGCTTTTCTAAGTATTATTCCCATTTGTTCCTCCTAGGCACCCCTGAAATGTATGCCATTATTATCTCTATAATAAGGAAACCGAGGCAGAGGGAGAGTAAATCGTCCAAGGACACTCAGCTTATAATTGTGAAGCCTGGATTTGAACCTAAGAATTCCACTTCCCAGAGTTCATATTTCCACCACTCAAAAGGGATTCTGGCCTTTAGAAAGGAATGCATGGGAGGTGATGCCAAGTGCACCATTTTCCTCATCGGCTGTGTCTTTTAGGTCGTAGTTGAAGGAAGAACACTGACAGTCAGCATTTCTCGCAGATCTCCTCCTCCATACTCCACCTTATAATGTATCCCATTTACCAAACCCTGCAATTACATAATATTCTACTGACTTTCTCATTTTTACATTGCCATTGGGTAATAGTGTTTACCATAATCTATAGCAAGATAAACTAGTAAGAATCCGTTTTTTACCTTCGCTGTTATCCTTTTGGTTTGGCACTCTGAGATCTATTTTAGGCATAGGCCTGCTTGTGTATTTATCGATACCAACTCTGAATAAGCTGCTATGAAATTCAACAGCATTCCAAATAAATTCTCTCAGCTCTGACTTTAGCTGTGTAGAGTAATTCTGCTTATAAGGTGAAGGAGAAGACATTACACAAGAGAAAGACAAAAAAAAAAAAAACCAGGAAAAAATGGAGAACGTAGGCACTTCGTCAACCAAGGAGAGAGAGCAAGGGGCAGGAAAAAGGGGTAAAGATATAAGATAATAGGGGCATGTTGTGGGCTTATTGGTAGAGCATGTGACTCTTGATCTTAGGGTTGTGGGTTCAAGTCCCAAGCTGGGTGTAGAGATTACTTATAATAAAATATTTTTAATGTATTAAAATACATTTAAATATAAAGGAAAGCAACAGCTGGTATAGAACCCAGGTGGGGGATGCCTGGGTGGCTTAGGGGTTAAGCACATCTGCCTTCAGCCCAGGATGTGATCCTGGAGTCCCGGGATCGAGTCCCACATCGGGCTCCCTGCATGGAGTCCACTTCTCCCTCTGCCTGTGTCTCTGCCTCTCTCTTTCTGTGTCTCTCATGAATAAATAAAATATTTTTTAATAAAAAATAATAAATCAGGTGGTCTGTTCTAGTAACAATATGCAAAATATTTCAAAGTAGAACATACTCAGCTAACCAATTCTTCAATTGTGAGATACTATGGTTTATGCAAGATAGTTCTGAATATTTATTATGAAATTTTTCCATCCAAGTTTCTTGCTGTTAGTTATGTTTGAGGAGACAGAAAAGCAAAAGGTAATAAAGCAACAGAGAAACCTTAGGTAACTATAATTGGGAAATTAGGAAACCAATTGGTTTTACCATATACTGAAACAGAATTTTAAATTTACTTTACTTTTACAAAGTAAATAGTCCATAAAATATTTAATGTCAGTAAGCATTGTCTAGGAGTCTTTTTCAATATACATACTCATCATAATAATAGTTAGCACTTTTGCCCTTAGTAGGTGCCAGGTGCTATGCTTAACTTCACAGGACTTTTCAGACCTCACTCAATAACCTTGCAAAGTCGCTATTCTAATGAGGAAACTGAGAACTAGAGGATTAAATAGCTTGTCTGAGGCCATAAAGTGAGTAAGCAGCCAAGCTAGCTAGCATTTGAACCTTAATTAGCCACCTCTAGGAATGCCTGGGTGGCTCAGCAGTTGAGCGTCTGCCTTCAGTTCAGAGCATGATCCCGCGATCCTGGGATCAAGTCCCACGTTGGGCTCCCTGCACGGAGCCTGCTTCTCCCTCTGCCTGTGTCTCTGCCTCTCTCTGTGTGTGTCTCTCATGAATAAATAAATAAAATCTTTGAAAAAAAAATTAGCCACCTTATGATCTACTAATGCCTCTTAACTGGTGATTCTCGAATAGTGTTCATAAAAATCAGCAGACATGTTTGTTAGAGGGTAGAATCCCAGGCCCCTACCTCAGAACATCTGTTTCAGAAGGTCTGGTGAGGACCAGGAATGGACAATTTAGCAATACCAGAAACATCACTCCAGACACTTTTACAGAATAGTCTGAATAAAGTCATAGAATTTATCATTAATTCTGTTTCTCCAAATGTATCTCCCTCTGGTCATAAGTCTACTTGGCCTTCATCACAATGTTATGAATAAAAGAATCATTAGTCTTGTTATAGTTACCCAAGACTAAGATGGTAGAAAAGGGGAATTGAAAGGAGATCCCTCCAGCTATTATGTACCCTACTTCCTAACCTGGCCTTAAACAGAATTGTGAAATATCTAAATGTGTCTTTGATATCTTAGCTCTTCAGTCTAGTTTGGGGAATCTCCTCCCCAAGGCTTATTGGCTTCACACTGCTCTAGTCTACAAGAAGATCCTACACAAGACTCTAATTCCCAATTTCCTTCAGCCTTAAATAGTATATTGATTTAAGATACTACCCTTGACCAAGAGGCTGAGAGATTCAGAAGATAAAATCATTCTAATGAGATACTTTCCCATTTTCCCACTTTCCTCTTTCTCCCTAACACAATGCTTTATTGACCCAGATAAACCATGCGTGTCTGCAGAAAATTTTTAATGGGTGATTCTTATCATGGGAATTTCAGGCACTGATGGCAGGCGAGTGAAAGAGTTATTTTTGGTCAGATGTGCCTTTCAATGCCTCATAAATCAGGCTGCTTAGGCAGCCTCCTAATTTCTACTTAGGCAGTGCTAGTCCTGCTGACACACTCAATTTTACCCTAGTCAGAGGCTAAAGAAGTAAGGAGAAAGGTGAAAAAGCAGTGACATTGAGAAAGGGAAACAGAGGGGACCACCTAACTTGCCCTCTCTCAGAAATGAGGATTCAACCACAAATAAAATAATAAACCACGCAGACTTCACATTTTTCTTTCCCATTCTTGTAAACAAGAAATAAAAACCAGGGACTATCCTTTCCTTGATAGGTATGGAGAGAAAAATCAAGGAAATCCATCACAGCAAATTTCTACTCCTTAACCTCAGAAACACTCACATTACGTACACATACGCACTCCAACCTCTGACGCATGGAGACTTGTCCAGCAGTGACCTTCAGCAACCTAGAGAGCTTTTTATAACATTTGAGAATGCACAACTGGATATTTTTATCAGCATGTGCTCTGGCTTTGATAAATGTTACGCTAAGCAGTTTGAAGCAAAAACACAAACAATGAATACATTTTTTTAATGCAGTAGCTACAAGAACACTTAATTAGCATCCTCCAGAGTTGTGCAGGTTTTACCAAATGTCTCTGTAAAGAAGACCAAGTTTAGAAAAGATAGCTCCAAGTTTTAACTTGTCCCCAAATGTTATCTAGTAAGATTAGGCAAAAGGTATTTGAGAAGTGATGTTTAGGGCAGCCCCGGTGGCGCAGGGGTTTGGCGCTGCCTGCAGCCTGGGGTGTGATCCTGGAGACCGGGGATTGAGTCCCACGTCGGGCTCCCTGTGTGGAGCCTGCTTCTCCCTCTGCCTGTGTCTCTGCCTCTCAGTCTCTCTCTCTCTCTGAATAAAATAAATAAATCTTAAAAAAAAAAAAAAAAGGTAGAGAAGTGATGTTTAAAGCCTCATTTTGGCTGGAGTTGATTTGCAAGATTCTCATTCAATATCTTTATGTGTTTTCCTTTTTTTAAACAGAAAATAAAATAACACATGTCTAAAAAACAATAAATGCCCTACAACATGAAGAGTTCTTTTTTTTTTTTTTTTTAAGATTTTATTTATTCAGGGATGCCTGGGTTGCTTAGCAGTTGAGCGTCTGCCTTTGGCTCAGGGTGTGATCCTGGAGTCCCAGGATTGAGTCCCACATCGGGCTCCCTGCATGGAGCCTGCTTCTCCTCCCTCTGCCTGTGTCTCTGCCTCTCTTTCTGTGTCTCTCATGAATAAACAAATAAAATCTTTTAAAGATTCATTCTCTCATTCATTCATGAGACACACACACACACACACACACAGAGAGAGAGAGAGAGAGAGGCCTGGGGATATAGCAGTGAACACAACAAAATCCTTACTCTCATAGAGCTCACATTCTAATGGGGGACGACCTCCAGAAGATAGCTGTAATATTCCCTGATTTCTATCCATGTTCTACAGCACTCACTGCCCTAAATGATTTAAGAGAAATAGTCTTTTTCCATCACTAAGGGTCACAGACCCCTCATCCTGATTGAATTCAACACTGTTTTTCCCCCCAGATGAACTGAAAGCAATACATGACTAAATTCTTCCAAGTGAAAACCTGTTATAATTGGATAATGACCACAAAGCAGGCGGTTCTGTGGGGTTTTTTGTTTTTTTTTTTTTTTTTAGTTATACTAAGTGCCTCAAGGGAAGTAGCAGAATTCTTCTACCCGCCACCCATTACGGAGCTGACAAGGTCCTGCTCTGTGCCATACTTCTTAATTTTCCTGTTGGCTTTAAAGATTTATAACAGCTCTAACACCTATTGCGTGAGAAACACAGGGATCCCTCAGTGCCCAAACCATGGTGCACTGGCCAACTTTGCTCCCCAGAAGCCTGCTGGGGACTCATCTACTGGAACCAGGGCAGCTTGGGAAGATTCACTTGCTTCTGTGAGAAATAACAGTGACCATAATAGAAAAAGAAATTCTAGGCATTCTTTCAAACCGTTGGGAAGTTCCAGCACATTCCAGTTGCAAAAGAATTCAAGTCCCTCCACTCCCGTCAAAACTCCATCACCATTCTTGTGTGCTTTGTACATTTTCTAGACCAAGGCCTAGTAATTATTTTTTAAGACTTTTTATTTATTTGAGAGAGAGAGAGAGAGAGAGCATGAGGGAGGGGACAAAGGGAGAGGAAAGAAAGGGAGGAGCAGACTCCTCGCTGAGCAGGGAGCCTGATGCGGGGCTCAATCCCAGGACCCCAAGATCATAACCTGAGTGGAAAGCAGCCACTTAACCAACTGAGCTAGCCAGGCACCCCCAAGACCTAGTAATTAACTACAAATTCTTTCCCTGCCCCCCCCCCCTTTTTTTTAATCATGAACCACAAGGTGATTCTATAGGTGAATCTGGGATTTGGCAATTATCCTTAGGCTTTGATAATCCTCAAGCAATGACAGATTTCAGATGTTTGAAGATTCTCAATATAAAGCATTGCTATTCCAGAGTACTGTGCCAATCATTTGTGATCTGGAAATTTTGCAAAATATTTTATTCCTTAAGCTTTAGAAATCCATATCCATGATGACTTACAACTGTTATTGGATAAGTCTTTACTCTTTTCAAGTTCCAGAAAGCCAAATGTTCTCGTGGTTTGTTTGTTTGTTTTTTTCTAGGCCCAAAGGATTCCCAACATCACTCCTCTTTTAATCCTCTGTAAATTTCATTCTCATCTGTGATTCTATTTAGAAGACATCTTACTTATTACTTACCTCCTAACTCTTTTTTTGCCTTTTTCTTCCTCTACAAAGTAAAGAAGAAAAATAAGCAGAAAAACAGAAGAAGTTGATCCAACTACTCTTAAGGCGAAGGAAAAAAAATCTCTCATCATTAAGAAGTATTCCTGAGGAACTTCAACTGGTACAAATTTGGCTACTGCTACTAGGAGTCAAAAACACTGACCTTGGGGTGCCTGGGTGGCTCAGTTGGTTAAGCATCTGCCTTTGGCTCAGGTCATGATCTCAGGGTCCTAGAATCAAGCCCCGCAGCAGGCTCCCTGCTCAGTGGAGAGTCTGCTTCTCCATCTCTCCCTCTGAGTACCCCTGCTTGTGCTCTCTCTCTCTGTCTCTATCAAATGAATAAATAAAATCTTAAAAAAAAAAATACTGACCTTGCGCAGCCCCCGTGGTGCAGCGGTTTAGTGCCGCCTGCGGCCTGGGGTGTGATCCTGGAGACCCGGAATTGAGTCCCACGTTGGGCTCCCTGCATGGAGCCTGCTTCTCCCTCTGCCTGTGTCTCTGCCTCTCTCTCTCTCTCTCTCTCTCTCTCTGTGTGTGTCTCTATGAATAGATAAATAAAATCTTAAAAAAAAATACAGACCTAGATAACACGGCAGAATTATTATACCCTGCAAGAGAAAGCATTACATTACTGTGCCACAGATTCAGTATTTATTTCCTTCAATACAGAATGCACATACCCTCATTCCAATAATTGAGGGGTGGAAGAGGGAGAAGACTAATACAATTCAAACACTAGCAAACAGAAGTCAGGTGGGAAAATAATACTGACAAGCAATAGTGTGTCACCCCGGGAGAAGTGCTATGAATGAACTAAAAATAAGCAGTGCTGAAAAGCCTTGAATGAGAGATTGTGGAAAGCATTACAGAGATGATGGCTTTAAATGGATCTATCAGCATCCGCTCAGCTTTTGAATTTCACTAGGCAGAGGAGACAAACTCTACACTGTGGTTTTATAACAACTATGATGACTCAGATGCCCAGACTCCCCTGAAATCCAAATACCACAGTCACTGAGATCTGCTTCATATGCATTATCTTCACAACAACTTGATGCTAACCTCTGAGGCAGGTGCCATTATTATTCCCATTTTAACCTAGGAGGGAAAGGGACCCCAAGTAGACAAGTAGGCTGCTGTAATCCACATGGTAAGTGAGCAAGTGAGAGTACAAGCCCAGGTCTAAGCCCCAGACTCTGTGCTCTAGGTCATCATACTATAGCACTCCTTCCTTAATATGTTCCTTTTCAGTCCACAGAGGTGGCCAACTGCTCTGGCTCCCCCTGCATCTCTGACTTCTCTCTGGTTCTCTGGGTTAGTTGATGAAAAGACTCAGGGATTGAGTCCTGAGACAACAACTGGGTAACTCTTCCTAATGCTAAGCTCCACCACCGATAGGAGCTTCAGCACCTCTATTCTCATCTCCCAGCTAAGACAAAGAAATGATGACAGCTCTATAATCTTTTTTAAAAAGTCACTGTGTAGGAAATGTTGTCCTTATGGCTCCATTACCTAAAAGTATACCTTATAGAACAGGCACTGGTGATACTCTGATTACCTGAAAGGATACATCTTATTGAAAAGAAAACCAAACATCGTGGGTAGCCATGATAGTGGCTATGCCTCTAGACTGCCACCTTAGAAAGAGGGAAAGTGGGGCACCTGGCTGGCTCAGTCGATTGAGTGCATCTGACTCTTGATTTTGGCTCAGGTCATGATGTCCTCGCTCAGCAGGAGAGTCTGCTGAAGATTCTGTGTCTCCCTCTGCCCCTTCCCCACTCACACACCCATGCACACTCACCCTCTTTCTCTAAATAAATAAAGAAAATCTTTTTTTAAAAAAGGAAGGAAAGTAATGGTTCACAATAATATATTTGCTCATTTTCACATTTTTTAATCTGTTCTCTTTTATTAGATTATACAAGCTTTTTGAGGTCAAGAATCACATCTGTTTTATTTTTATGGTATGCACATTGTATCCCCTGTGCATACCATAATACCTGGCATATAGGAAGTGCTCAGAAAATATTTGTCAAATATCACAAATAGGTGATATCCCCAAATTTGAAAAGCATATACAATTACTCCTTTTCCTTTCTTTCTTTCTTTTCTTTTTTTTTAAGTACACTCCACACCCAGCGTGGAGCTCAACATGGGGCTTGACTTCACACCCTGAGATCAAGACCTGAACTAAGTCTCCCTCTGCCTGTGTCTCTGCCTCTCTGTGTTTCTCTCATGAATAAATAAATAAATATATATTAAAAAAAAAAAAAGAGACGCTCAACCAACTGAGCCACCCAGCCAGCCCCACCTCCTTTTCTTTATTTATTCGATCATTCAGATTTATTGAACAGCTGCTGCAAAAACAGAATAATGGATTGGTTAAGTACATAGAATCTAGATACTGACTGCCTGGATTCAAGTATTGGTTCTGGTACTATCTGTGTGGCCCAGGGCTAGCCAACTGTAAAATGCAAGAAATAACAGCACCTAACTCACACCGTTATGAGGATGAAGTAAATTAACATAGGTAAAGTATTTATAATAGCACCCGACATATAGTAAATACTAGATGTTTGCATGATGATGATGATGGTATTCCAGGCTTCAGGACACTAAGGATATAATACCAAAGAAGTCTAGGTCTCTGTGTGCTTACATTCTAGTAGGAGAAACCATCAACCTGCTAGTGATCCAGTAAAACAATTACAAATCATTTTAAAATGAAGAAAATAAGAAAATGAAGAAAATAAGGCTTCCCTGGTGTTGAGAAGCAGACACCGAGGTGGAGTTTAGAATGCAAACTATTTGCTAAGGAGGGTCCTTAAAATCAGCATCAGTGCAAGAGAGAGGAGAAGGAACTAGAGGCGGACAGAGAGAGAAGTTGGTGGCAAAGCAGCCTGAACCCACCCCTTCGGGAATGTTGAAGTGCACCAACCCTTTGTAGTTTCCTGACCATTATACCCCATTGGGTGTGGGTCACTATGGGAGGGGGTGTGGCCTTGCTCTCTGCAGCTGAAGCAATCCCCCAAAAGGGCTGACAACTGAAGACTGTCTGCCAACAGCACTCAGCAGCGAGGGCAGCAGAGCCTCCACTGCAGAAGGCTAGGGCAGCACAACACAGTATGCATTCCACCCAGTAGACAGGACGGTAAGGGTGAGTTTCTACCTAAAAGAAAATGGTCAGGGAAGACCTCTCTGAGGAGGTAATACTTAAGCTGATAGAACGATACATGAGGAGGCAGCATTCTTGTTATAGGAAGTAGCCAGTACCATGTCCCCTAGGTCAGAATACGTTGGCAGTGTGAAGGGCAAAAAAGAAGAGCAGTGAGGCCAGAGAGTGGTATAAAGTGAGGTCTGAAGAGGCAGGCAGGGGCCAAAATATGAGAACCCTTAGGAGTTTGGATTTTATTCTGAGTCTTGATGGGCAGCTATTAGAGGGAAGTGGAAGGATCTGATTTACTCTTTTAAAAGATCACTCTGGACAATATGTGAGGAATAAGTGGAAGAAAGGGAAAAAAATGAAGGCAGGAAGATAAAAGTTTACTGAACTTTTTTAGATAAGAGATGGTATATTGATGAGAAAAGTGGATGAATTTACATGCAGAACTCTGTAGGAAACCATGCAGGGATTGCTAATAGAATAAATGTGGAAAGTGAAAGAACAAGCAATCAAAAATGACTCCTAGTTTTTTGGCTTAAACAACTGGAAGGATGATGGTATATATTGAGATGAAAAAAAAGGTAAATTTAAGAGATGAAAGTAGAGTCACATCTTAGATTTCTTTTTTGGTTTGAGATATCTATTAAACATCAAATAGAGATGCCAAGTAGTCAGCTGGATACACAAGTCCAGAGCACAAAAGAGAGAAAAAAGGCTAAATATTTATATTTGGACATTTATATTAGACAAATAGGTGATATGTTGATCTGCTACTGCTATATAACCATTATCACCAGTCAGTGGCATAAAGCAATAATATATATTTTTAAAGTAGGCTCCATGCTAGGCATGGAGCTTGAAATCACAACCCTTAGATTAAGACCCACACTGAGATCAAGAGTCAGATGCTTAACCAACTGGGCCACCCAGATGCCCCAATAATAGTTTATTTTTGCTCACATCTGCAGATGGGCTGGGGTTCAATCTAGGCATCTCTGTTTCTATCTGAGGGTTAGGTGAATGGCTATACTCTGAATGCCTCATCCTTCTGGGACCAGCAGGCCAGAGAGGCAATGGTAGAGGCTCAGGTGAGGGAGAGGAAACAAGCAAGGTCTTGAGAAAGTTCTAGGAAATGAAAACAGGTATCAAAGAGATATCTGTGCTCTCATGTTCACTGTAGCATTATTCACAATAGCCAAGATAGGGAAACAACCTAAGTATCCATCAATGGATAAAAAAGATGTTATATATATACACACAGGAACATTATTCAGACATGAGAAAAAAAGAACATCTTGCCATTTGTAACAATATGGATGGAAATTGAGGGCATTATGCTTAGTACGTCAGAAGGAGAAACACAAATTCTGTATGATCTCAGTTATTTGTAGAACCTAAAAGAACCAAACTCAAACTCATAAAAACAGAATAGAATGGTGGTTACCAGGGACCATGGTAGAGAGGAGTCAGAGAGATGTTGTTAAAGGGTAGAAACTTGAAACTAGAAAATGAATAAGTTCTGGAGATTTAATGCACAGCATAGTGATTATTGTCCACAATACTGTATTATACATTTCGAAGTTGCAAAGAGACCAGATATTAAATGTTCTTAACACACACAAAAAAAAGATAATGAAGTGTGATAGAGCTGTTAGCTAAATCCACAGTAGTAATGCTATTGCAATATATAAATGTATCAAATCAATACATTCATATACCTATACAGTGTTACATGTCAATTGTATCTCAATATTTTAAAAAGTCCTGGGCTCATGATACTGGCCTTGACTTTCACCAGTATATCATTACCCAAAGCAAGTTACATGTCCAAGACTTGTATGATGACATCTTGGTTGAGGAATTGGGAGAGGGAAGCAAAATTGGAGTCCATAATTTAGTCTGCCACAGATGAGATCAGCCAGGCGAAGAATGTAGGAAGTAAAAAGAGCCAGGCTTGGACAAATTCCCAAGGTGCTTCAGCATTTACCAGTAACCTAGAAGAAGAAAAACCAGGAAGGATTTGGGAGCAGCAAGTGCAGTTGGAGAATAATTAAGAGAACATGAGAGAGGTAAAAGAGAACAATGTTTCAAGGAGACTGTTGGATGTTGCTGAGACATCAAATAGGACACGAACAGAGAGAGGCCTATGATAACTGGCAATACGGTCCGCCAATCCAAGGTGTTCCATAACAGGACACCAGGATAGCTGAGAGCATAAGACCCTGTTGTCTCATCCTAGGTTCTCAGACAGCAGGAAATCAAATTATGTTTGGACTATAAACAAAAACACACCACTCCACCAGGAATGGTGGGGATTAGGAAGGTGAGTAATTATTAGGTTGTTTAAGGCCAGATTGGTGATGTTCTTCAATATCTGCCTAGGGAGTTGGAACTTGGTCCTTTAAACAACAGGAACTCATTCAAAGTTTTTTGAGCAGAAGAGTGATAAATTCCAAGTGTTGGATCTAAATGTAGTGTAAGAAACAGTGGATCATAGGGGAAGAGAAGAAAAAATAAAATCAGATGAAATCATAGAGGGAGACAAACCACAAGAGACTCTTATTCATAGGAAACAACAGGGTTGCTGGAGGGGAAGAGGGTGGTGGGATGGGACTGGGTGATGGACATTAAGGCAGGTAAATGGTGTAATGAGCACCTGGTGTTATATAAGACTCATGAATCACTGACCTCTACTTCTGAAACTAATAATACATTATATGTTAATTGAATTTAAATTTCAAATAAAAATTTTAAGATAAATAAATAAATAAATGAAGTGTAAGATGGATTTGATAGAGAAGAGACTGGTGGCAAAGAGCAGGTTATCCTTGTTCTATCAGCCAGACCTCTTGCCCAGATCCCGACCCCTGAGAGAAACTTCGGTTCCCTTAGATCAAGTTCCTGATGCTTGTTACTATTAAACTTTCTTGTCTGCTTCTTCCTTGCCTGGCTGAAACTTAGTTGACTCATGATAACTTTCTAATCAAAATCTGGGTCCTGGGACACCTGAGTGGTTCAGCGCCTGCCTTTGGCTCAGGGCGTGATCCTGGAGTCCCCCGATCGAGTCCCGCATCAGGTTCCCTGCATGGAGCCTGCTTCTCCCTCTGCCTATATGTCTCTGCCTCTCTCTGTGTGTCTCTCATGAATAAATAAATAAAATCTTTTTAAAAAAATCTGGGTCCTGACCCTTGGCCTCCACCTTCCATCTCAGCACTCACTTATTTAGAATTATCACCTTTTCTTTTGTGTCCATGTAGGAAGCTCCTGCACCAACAAGCTTCAGATGGCAGCGTGAAACCAGAGCCTATCTTATTCACAATTCCAGGATGCTGCTCTTCAGACCTGTTCCCCCTCATCCCTGCTGCTTTCCTTCCCCCAACCCATCCCTTTCCATTCTCTCAGAGCATGTGAAAGTTCACGGAGTTCAGAACATGGTGGTAGTCTCCAAATCACTACTAGCATATGCTCCATTCCTTCCCTAGTCCTCCTCCTCTCAGGCTTGACCTCTGAGGGATATCTACCTTGTACAAATCCTCTTTCTACTTGAAGTCCCATTGGGCTTCTTAGTGACTCTTAGTATGGTGAGGTAGGGTTAGGGTGCGAACAAACAATGATCCTAAAAAGCAACCACTTTGTCCCGCTTTGGCTCAATCTGCACCATTTCCCAAGAAGCCTAAAGGAAAATGCATCAACAAACGTCTTACATAGTGAAATATTACCATTGGTATTACATAGTAATTTGGCTTGGAAAATTTCTCCTGCATTCTCATGCCTGGACTTCCAACACATCTACAGAAAGATGAACAGGTGTTGTCTCTAGAACACAAGGATTACTTGAAATGAGCTGTGGTTTAAAATGAGAAGTCATTATTTGATATATGCCAGGAATCTTAATTTTATAGGGTCATGATGTTTTTCTCTAACAAGTACATCTTCAATTGCTATGCATGGTATTTTCCTGTTGTCTGCTAGCCAAATATTCTTTAGCTGACTGGTGCTAGCAGGAAATGGAGAAAATCATAAAACTGGAAATTAGGAAGTAATGACATCAGTATTCAAATCACAAAAGACAAGGTGGAAACAAATATTCTGCTTTAACCTTGATTTATACTGTTAACAAAAGACTGAAGTTGGCAAAATTGGAAATTACTAACTCTCCTCAGTCACTACCATAGTAAAAATTTGTTCCCCTTACCTCAACAGTACTTCATTTGGCCATAGTGCTCACTGGGAAATTGGCAGTGACATGTGAACTCTCTCAGATTGCACCACTCCTGGGTTCTAGCTGCATCCTCTGGCCACAGAATCCTTTTGTGGCCTCTGCCTCTTCCTTCAGTCTTTGCTCTGAAAATACGACAAAGAGTAACTATGCTGCCCACCTGATGACAGAGCAATTCAGAGCTGCCTTGTTCTTACATTAAATTAGGCATCTTCAGAAGCAGCTTTAACTCTGGTCTCTGCTATCAGACTATTTCATTATTTCATGGATTGTACAGTTTGTGATACCTAACCTAAATTACTCTTGTCTGATAGGGACCAGAGTAGACTACAAGGCTGATGGTTCATGCTGCTCCCTTCGCCCATGCATCCCACTAGTGGCAAAAGTCTCATAAACTCTGATGTCGGGACCCCTGGGTGGCTCAGTGGTTGAGCATCTGCCTTCAGCCCAGGGTGTGATCCCGGAGTCCCGGAATCGAGTTCCACATCCGGCTCCCTGCATGGAGCCTGCTTCTCCCTCTGCCTATGTCTCTGCCCCTCTCTGTGTACTCTCATAAATAAATAAATAAAATCTTTTTTAAAAAAAAAAAGCCTCTGATGTCCTTTGTTGCCTCGTGAGTTAGTTACACTTCTTAGAGTGGCTCTGTACTACCTTTGTCAAAGAGTGGTTCATTGCATTTTCTCGGCTAATGATCCAATATTACTTGCATAGATCATACCTCACAGCTTTTCCAAACAAACTTTTTGAATTTAACTTGTGTAAGGCCCTAAAATATCATAGTAGGGAAGTTAGCTTAAAAGAACACATCACAGTTACACTCAAAGCTGCCACCTGACTCTGTCGTTTAGGTCTCTGAGACAGGACATGGGCCCACTGACCCTTTTTTAGCCAATGTCTTGAAATGTGTTCTTGGCCTTTCCTCCGTGACTTCCATCCATATTACTACCCCCAGATGAAACAGGAACACGTGAGAAAACCAGCCCTGAGTATCTCTTAGCTTCTCCAAAGTAGACCTATAACACCATGGGTTATATTGGTGAAGAAATGGAGTCCATGACTAGAGCCTGAGTCAGAGTCAAGTTGCTTCAAATATTTATTGAGCACCTTCTTTATGCCCAATATCAAGGAGATCTTGGCACCTAGCTATTATCACTAGTCCCAACAGGTTTCCCTGAAAGCATGATTACATCACATGCTTTTCACAGCCCTCACTGCCCTCCAGTAATTATGGAGCAACACTGGGTAACTGTGGACTGTTGAATGAAGCAAGCCTGGGCCACAGATGAACCAAAAGCAGATCCAGTAAAGCTAACTCCTTCATCCCTCCTGGATCCTCCAAAAAGCTCAGAGTAAACAGTACCTTTATGTTATTGTCATTATGTTGTGCTTCCCTCCTTTGCTTCATTACTTCGTATCTGTTGCTTAGACTGTAAACAGAGACCCAATGCCAAGACACAAATAAAGTCACCAGGAAACCCAGCTCCAGGTGCCAGACCTACCTTTGTGCTTTTGGACTATTGCTGTTTGTGTAGAGATGGCGGGGGGAAAGTGCCACATGGCTCAGTGCTCATTTGTTTCCTGCTCTGTTAGGTATTAAACCCCAGCAACCTGCCCAAGGCTCAGTCTCCCTCACTATAGCTAACTAACTAGAACACTAACCCCCAGCTTAGTGCCCCATAAGCACAGTCCTCTCCTCTTTTCTTTCTTCTTTTCTTTTCTTCCCAAGACCCTGTGCTAATTACCATTATATAATAAGCAAGAAATGTAGAATGCAGAGATTTCTTTATACTTCTCCTCATATGGAAAAAAAAAAAGAATTGTTGATTATCTTAACCTACACATAACTTGTGGAACAGAAAGATTCCTGTCAAATAATCCTCCCTTAATAGATTCCCTTCACTATTATAAACTAAGACATGACCTTCAAGCATTAGTACCCAGACAATACAACATTTGTGTGTTATTTAATTAGCTTATTTCTTTTGTTAATGTACATTCCTGTGGTTATATCACTTTCCACTCAAACTTTTAAAAAAATGCTACATGGTATTAAAAAATTTTTTTACCAATGTGTCCATACTTTTGCTCCATTTAAAAAAAATTTATTTCACCAGCCAGGCTCTCGCAATGTTTTGAGGTTATCTCATAACAATGGCTAATTTATTAAGTCCTGGAAAATTATAACAACAGTAAGTCTTTGTGCAAAGTTGGCATGCTGGAGATTTTTGGTTAAAAAAAAAAAAAAGAATGTGATAGATCTACCAGAGACCACTGTCATTTCTGTACCATCTAATCCTCATTATGGAGTGATTTTTATCAAATTGGGAAGTGATCATGTGGCAGCCTAAATAACACTGGAAAACTAATTCAATAAATCAGAAGGGTTATTCCATGTCATCTACATGCTCAAACAAGAGGGAGAGCATATTGGCTTTAATAAATCCTCAGTTTCCAGCCAAAGGACTTTCAGAGCTCTTGGCTGCCTGATCAGATGTCTGGAATTATGAAAGCAAAGAAAGGTTTCAGACATAAGGAGGAACTTCTGATATCATAAAAGGAAGATTTGAACTGGACAAATTGCTTAGTATTCTACGTAAGTATCTAATAAACATGTAATTGTCTGATAATTGTTATCTCATTTTACATATAAGAAAACTAAAACTAAAAAGAGTTAAGAAACTTGCTCATAATTAGAGCTAGGAAATGATGGATCTGCAATGCTAATCTTTCTGTAATGTCCACATCATAACACAGGATATTAGAGGGTATGCTGGTTTTGTCAGTGATTCCAACTCAGTTGGCCAGCCAGCCTGGGCATGCTGTATGTGACCAGTGACTCAGATCGCTGGGTTGATGAAGTTGAGAGTCATTTAGTGATTCAGCAAATATTATTGAAAAACTACTATGTGTCAGGCACTGTTCTAGGTGCTAGAGAAAATGCAGTGGATAAACAGACAAAATCCCTTTCTTCCCTGAGTTTACATTCTACTGATGGGAAACAAATAAAATAAGCACATACCATCAGATGGTGATAAGAATTTTGAGGAAAAGAAGGATAAGAGTAAAAGAAAAAACTTCAGTGGAGGTGCTCATCTATTTAGATGGTCAAGGAAGTGCTCTCTGATAAGAAGACATTTGAGCAAAGAATGAAGGAAATGAGGGAAGGGAGAAGAAAGTGAACCATGTCATATCAGGGGAAAGAGCATTTCAGTCAGAGTGAACACCAAGTGAAGGGCCTAAGCCAGATGCTCTGCACACTTAGGGAGAAGCACTGAAGATGCCAGCAGGGCTGCAGCAGAGTAAGCAAATGGGAGAGTTGAAAGGGATGAAGTGGAATGGGTGGCAAGGAGGGAAACGACCATGAAAGACCCTTTGGATCCTACAAACATTTAGGGTTCTACTCTATGTGAGATGGGAAGTCTTTGGGAAGTTTTCAGTATGGTGACATACTGGTTTATGTTTTAAGGGGTCTCCTCATAATTAGCCAGTTGACTTGGATGCCTCTAGGCAGCAAGGCCCCAAAAGACAAATGGAATGAGTAGTAGGACAATAGTGCAAAGGACATGGGCTTTGAAACTAATTCTGTGTCCAGACCTCAGGCTCCATCACCAGCTAGTTCTCTTAGTCTTGCACTAATTATATAACCTCTTTGAAACTCAGTTTCCTCAACTGCAAAAAGACAATAATATAATCTACTCTATAATTATTAATTAAATCAGATATGTAGAAAGCACCTGAAATATTACTGTATTTTATTAGCATTAAAAAATAAAAGTAACCAGACATTATATTTAATTTAGTGATTAATTATTGAATTATTTACCATTATTAAAAATAATACAGGCAAGACCTGGACTGGATAACATTTCTTCTCACTTCTAGAATAATAACAATAACAAATTAATAGTGGAGAAGATAAAGGATGTGCTCTTTCTCTTAAAGAAAAACTTTGTATTTTTGGAAATTTTCAAAGATATACAAAATTAAAGCAAGTACCCTAATGAGACCCATGTATACAGTTTAAATAATGAGCATTTATTCAATCTTATTTCATCTTTTTTTCTGCAATATTTTAAAGCAAATCCCAAATATATTATCATTTCAACTATAAATACTTCAGTTTGTATCCCTAACAGAAAAGAATGTTTTTTAACATAACCCAATACAATGAATATATTTAACAAAACTAACAATCATTTCTTAATTTCATCTACCATGCAGTTCATGGTCAAATTTTTCAGATGTCTCAAAATATCTTTCTACAGTTGTTTTGCTCAAATCAGGATCTAAACCAAGCCAATAGATTGCACTTGCTGATATGATTCTCAGGTCCCCTTTTATCTGTGACAGTTCCTCCTTTTTTTCTCCCATGACTTTTGTTTTGGAAGAAATTGTCATTTGAAGGATATGTTCTCTTAATGGCAGGTTAGTAATGTTCCCTCCACAGGCAGAGGACATCAAACCTACATATTATACTAAAGACCCAATCCAAGTGCTTTCTGAGAGGTGTAAGGGGAATGTTTTCTGCTTCTGAAAGAGGAAGTTAATACTATCAACTCTTGTAGAGAAAATACCACTTAATATGGTAAGGAGCTGGCCTTAGACTCTTTAAGATGGGCATAAAGGACTCTTGTGAAATAGACCTAATGGCTTTCTTCTGTCCTAGAATTCTCTGGGACCTATCCTTAGACGTGTATTTAAATGATCACCGTGAGATAATGACCTAACAGAATTTCCTGGTTTCTGTTAAAGAGCAATCAGAAATTCTTCTTTGTTGGTAAGAAATTACAAGAATACTTCTTGCCTAGTGAAAGAAGACAGGTCAGTTATTGCTATGATAGCCTATACATGGCCCTTAAAACTGATGGCCCAATTGGATTAGTTTAGATAAATTCAACTCTGCAGTCCTAACTAGAGCTAATAGGCTTACATCAATTCTTTCAGGTAATTCAATAGAACAATACTCAAAAGAATTAAAGAGATACTGATAAATTCTGAATGAGCAGAAGGGGTTTTTTTTTGATAAGAGGGGAAAAAAGCAAGATAAATGTAGCCCCTGTTGGTTCTATACCATGGTATGAGTAAATTTTATCAAAGGATCACTTGTAGAAATAACTACCAAGGAGATAAACATCCAAGATTCTGACCAAGAATTGACTTTTGGAAGCAAATCAAAACTTAGATATTGGTTCCCATACACATTATTTAACCATCAAATACAACATTCCTTTATAGACCTTAATAAAGGGCCAAAATTATAAATGAAGTGTTTGTATTCATTACAAAGTATTTTGGACTTAGGGATTCTTTTGAAATGTCCATGTGAGTCAACATGGGGTGGAAGCTGGAAAAAGAAAGCATGGTCTCCCACTCATAGCTAATTCTGGCTCTGGTAATCAGGAAAACACAAGAGACAGCCAAGTATGGACTGGCAACCCCAACTATCTTGTTTTGTCATTTTGTCTTTCACTCAATAATCAACCTTCCTTGGGCATTCATTAGAATGTGACCTAGCACTACGTCCACTGTGTTCTGAGTATAATAATTCTTCATCAAAATGTGAGGCCAGGAATTGATTTAACACTGATATTCATTTTTAATTAAGATGGATAATTCAGAAAGATGTTATTGTTGGCAAACAAACCACAAAAGGAAATCAGTGGTCTGTGAGACATAAGGCAGGATGGTGGAGAGAAAAGAGTAACAGGAGAATAAAATAGGAGAAAGAAAGAATATTTTTGTTTTTAAATATCCCAAATAGGGGATCCCTGGGTGGCCCAGTGGTTTAGCGCCTGTCATCAGCCCAGGGCTTGATCCTAGAGACCCAGGATCAAATTCCACATTGGGCTCCCTGCATGGAGCCATGGAGCCTGCTTCTCCCTCTGCCTGTGTCTGTCTGTCTGTCTGTCTGTCTGTCTCTCTCTCTCTCCCTGTGTGTGTCTCTCATGAATAAATAAATAAAATCGTTTAAATAAATAAATAAATAAATAAATAAATAAATAAATAAATAAATATCTCAAATAACTGATGAAAAAGAAAAGAGAAGAAAAAGAAGAAATGAAGGAAAAGAAACTATAGTGACAGCTTTAGGTTCAAAGATGTTTTTAAAAGTTGGCACATGTGAAGTGCCTGGGTGGCTCAGTCAATTGAGCATCCAACCTTTGATTTTGGCTCCAGGCATGATCTTGGGGTTCTGGGGTCAAGCCCCAGGTAGAGCCTTGAGTGGAGCCCTTAGTGGAGCCATATGTTGAGTTCCATGCTCAGTGGGGAGTCTGATGGAGATTCTCTTTCTTCCTTTCCCTCTAGCCCTCACCGACCTCCCTGCCACTGCCACTGCCACTCACATGTGCATGCACTCTCTCTCTCAAATAAATAAATCTAAAAATGAGTGGGAAATATCAGGGAGGGAGACAGAACATGAGAGACTCCTAACTCTGGGAAACGAACTAGGGGTGGTGGAAGGAGAGGTGGGTGGGGGGTGGGGGTGACTGGGTGATGGGCACTGAGGAGGGCACTTGATGGGATGAGCACTGGGTGTTATTCTATATGTTGGTAAATTGAACACCAATAAAAATAAATGTATTTTAAAAATAAATAAATAGGGATCCCTGGGTGGCGGAGCGGTTTGGCACCTGCCTTTGGCCCAGGGCGCGATCCTGGAGACCCGGGATCGTTTCCCACGTCGGCCTCCCGGTGCATGGAGCCTGCTTCTCCCTCTGCCTATGTCTCTGCCTCTCTCTCTCTCTCTCTCTCTGTGTGTGACTATCATAAATAAATAAAAATTAAAAAATAATAAATAAATCTATAAATAAATAAATAATAAAAATAAAAGTTGGCACATGTGGGATGGCTCAGTCAGTTGAGCAACTGACTTGGTTTTGGCTCAGGTCATGATCTCATGGGTCACGGGATGGAGCCATGCTCAGTGGGGAGTCAGCTTGAGGATTTTCTCTCTCTGCCCCTCCCCTCATTGCATGCTCTCTCTCTCTAAAATAAATAAATAAATCTTTAAAAGTTAAAAAAAAATCTTTAAAAGTTGGCACATGTAAGATTGTGGCAGAAAGCTTCAAGTCTCCTACATGCTGGGCCGATTGGAGGCAAGTGGAGCGAGGTGGAGGGTAGCCTGTATGTGCTTCATCGGTACTGACAGGAGGAGTGAAGGAGGCTCTGTCTTGGATCAGACCTTTCCCACATATACACAAGGCTGAGCTGTTCCACTGGGCTTGGTCTTTGGGGTGTGGACAGCCCAATCCATTCAATGTACAAATGCTGTTTACAGCTATTCACATTGGTTAAGGCCTAGAATTGATAGAAAGCAGCACAATTTTTAATCCTTCAATTTCAAATCTCAACAGGAGGAATTTTGGTTAGATGTGACCAAACTTCTATAAGTTGCTTTAACAGAAAACAAATCTGAAAAGCTGGCAACTGATAAGGGCTGTTCCTTGGAAGAAGGCATAATATATTGATTATGTTTCTTCAAACTAGAATCACTAAGACCAGTGGGAAAATACAGGAAGGTAGATTTCAACTCAATCCTTAAGAACATTTTTTAATGCTTTTATCAAACTAATCATGAAACTCTGAAGAAGTGAGACATATGACACTGAAAATTGTTAAGAATAGATAACTTCTGCCAGAAAAACTGAACAAGAGTGATTTCCAACCTTGGTAGGACTATGAGGACCATTTTGAAATTTAGTTAGGACCCCCAAGTTAGTATTTGTGCCATAGTATCTGTTAAGAAACCATGATAACTAATGCTACAGACCTGTCCACTTAAAAATTATTAAAATGGTAAATTTTCCTATGTTTATAGTTTACCAAAATAAAAGACAAAAAACCACGATGACAAAAAAATTAATTTAGTAGTGCTTTTAAAATAAATTTACATATTGGGGCACCTGGGTGGCTCAGTCGGTTAAGTGGTTAAGTGTCTGTCTGCCTTCAGCTCAGGTCATGATCCAGGGGTCCTGGGATCGAGCCCCTCGTCAGGCTCCCTGCTCAGCGGGGCAGTCTGCTTCTCCCTCTCCTCTGCCCCTCTCCCTGCTTGTGCTTTTTCCCTCTCTGTCTTTGTCAAATAAACAAAGTCTTTTACAAACTAATAAAATATAAATAAATTTGTATTTTATTTATTATAACAGCACTCACATACATTAGAAAAATAATAGTCATTATTTCCTTTATTCATTTATTTATTTACAGAATACCTAATGTGTCCTAGGCACTGATGATACAAAAATCAATATGGTTCCCAACCTCAAAAAACACATATATATGCAAGACTTGATATTTATTGATCTACATACAATGCTGTTTCACATACCAATTAGAGGGAACCAACCTTGTCTCCAGTTTCTCAGGAGTCCTGAGCCTGCAGGTTGAAAACTACCCATATAAAGCAATTTCCTTCTTCTTTAATCTTCTTTAAACCTCTACTATGTGATATAAACAAAAACCCCATTCAGTAATAATATTTGGCTATAGGTAATATGGTAAAGCATGAAAAGTTCATCCCATGCTGATTTGGTCACAAGAATACAGACCTTTCTCATGTAACCCAATATGCCCTTGACCAGAATAGGAAAGTGATTGATACATGTTAATTTGTCATTCTAGGTTTGGACTTTCACACCTATTGTACAAAAAGGAAAAAAAGAAAAGCACATTTTTAAAAAGTTCTTCAGAAGGAGTATTTAGGGACATCTTAAAAATGGGACTATGAACCACTAGTTTAAAATAAAGAGGTTTTGCTTTAGTATCACACTTAATTTTGCTCTTGTAAAAGAATAGTCAGATAGTTAACAATTTACCTGACATCTTGGGTGCCTGCCAAGGTACTTGCTGATTTCATTCTAAAATGTGTCCTTCCAGGGGGTACAAAATGAGAGTGATTCCTCTGTTTTGCATCTGTATTTGATACACTTTCCTTTAAGGAGGGAGGCAAGGGAAAGGGGGGATATCTCATATTTAACTATACTATTTGACAACAGAGAGCCCTCCAGTAATCAGGGTTTTTTTCTTCTCCACTTGGCCCCCAACTGAGCAGGGTAAAATCCTTTCCTACCTGGAGCGCTGCAGGGGGTGTGACAAGTGGAGATATTACTGGACATTTGCATTTAAAGAATTAATAAAAATTCCTCATTTGCCTGAAAGGCCTATGAAGTTTATAACCTTGACATTTTATAACCCCCTACACTGGTTTCCCTCCTGGTATGGCCAAACAAACCAACATAAATCTCTATCTTAAAGAATGCAATTAGTAATGTGCTACTGGGCCTAGTAATGTACTAGAACTATGCAGTTCCCCAGCCACAGAATTTCACAAAAGGGAAACAAACAATGCAGAACAATGAAAAGCATTTCCTAAGCTATAATAACCTTTAGGTCACCCATATTAATGACAACTATTCCATGTGAACATTTCTTTTTTTTTTCCATGTGAACATTTCTTAACCAGTCTATCGAGAACAAAAGGTCAAAACTACCTTTCTTTGAGGTTAACATAGAAAAACTTATTTTCACTTATTCTTGCCTAGAAATTGATATTATTGGTGCTTCCTGGGGATGATTCTCAAAGTTTAGTCTGTCTTAAGGCTCTCTGAGATCCATCCCTAGAGTAGTACTGAACCCAGTCTGCCTCTATGGTCCTGTACTTTAGGCAACACAGAAAGAGCTCATTAGAGCTGTTGCCAAGCCCACTAGAACCCTGAGAATGGTGGGACACCTGGGTGGCTCAGTGGTTGAGGGAGCCTGCTTCTCCCTCTGTCTATGTCTCTGCCTCTCTCTGTGTGTCTCTCGTGAATAAATAAATAAAATCTTAAAAAAAAAAAAAAAAAAAAGAACCCTGAGAATGGGCCTTGCCAGGGGAAAGTGATGGGTTCTACTATGAACATTGTTGTAGTATAGGAGGAACACTGGGAAGGGAGTACACATGGAAAATTCAAGAATGTTTTCTGAGCCAAGGGAGAGAAAGAGAAGCTGGCCCTAAGTCTGTCACTGAAAAAGAGAACACAGAACACTGATTAGGACTCCACAGTCCTGCTCCTCTTGTGTAATCTTTTTCTTTTCTTTTTCTTGTTTTATTTAAATTCAATTAGCTAACATATAGTATATCATTAGTTTCAGATGTAGTTTTCAATAATTCATCAGTTGCCTCTTGTGTAATCTTATAAAAGGAATTTCTTGGAAGACAAGTGGAGTCCCAAACTGGTGAGGCCGTTCAGGGCTTTGGTAGAGACCCAAGCACTCATCGGAGGTAACTGACATTTTTAGTCACTGTGTTTGGGAAGGGGGTTGAGCGATGGTCACCAAACATTAAACCTGAGAAAGTCCCCAAGACCAGCAGCACCACTAGGAGCTGCCAGGGAAGTCCTGGCTGATAGGAATGATTCCCAAGAGCAGCAGTGTCAACTGTCTTGAGGGATACTGAAGTCAGTCTTTTTTTTTTTTTTTTTTTTTTTTTAAGGTTTTATGTATTTATTCATGAGAGAAAGAGAGAGAGGCAGAGACATAGGGGAGCCTGATGCTGGACTCTATCTCAGGACCCCGGGATCATGCCCTGAGCCAAAAGCAGACACTCAACCACTGAGCCACCCAGGTGCCCCTGAAGTCAGTCTTTACTGGCTATATAACAGCGAAGAGGGAAAAGGATGATCTTTTCTTCTTTTGGAAACCACTCTATGCTCTCAAGCCCTTTTGCCCTAAACCATGTGGATCCTTGACTCCAAAATTATTTCCTGTTTTTTTTCCCCCTGAGAAATCCTTGCAGACTTCAACCTGCCACCTTCTCAGCAGCCTAAGTCCACAGCCTAAGCATGGATGGCTTTCTTCAATTGATGTCCCTCATGAAACAGCCTCTCAACTAAGAATGGATGGCTTTCTTCAGCTTGATCACCAGCACTAACTCCTACTGCTCTGGCTTCAAGGATAAGGCATCACCCTCCCCCTGCCACATCCTTTTAAGACGTAACAGGCCCTTCCAGTATTTCATCACAGCAGATTACCATCTCTAATAAGACTTCAACCAAGGTTCAAAAGTAGCCAACTGGAAGACAGTCTATCTCCTAAAATGTGAACTAAATGCATTAGAATTGTCTGGAGTATTGCTACAAACAAGGTTAAGGGCTCCACTTCACACTTATTTAATTGGAATTTCTAGAAGTGGGTCTCAGATATCTGCATCTATAAAAAAAAAAAAAAAAAAAAAAACCTCCCCAAGAGCATACCAATATGCACACCAAAACTTGAATCACTGGCATGGGAAGTAATTTACAACTGCTATAAGATATGCCTTCTCCTAGAGCCTACAGGACAAGGAGTCAACATCCAGGGGACCTCAAGGTACTTTCATATCTAGATTTCACCCAGCATTCATGGCAGAAGCTCTGACTCAGTCCTACCACTTGTAGTGTACTGGCATGGCCATGCAGCAAAGCCCAGGCAAAGTGCCAAAAGGTCCAATGAGAGAAGAGCTCTCTCTGTTGCCTCAGTCTAAGGCTCACCCAAGTCCTGCCTTATTTCCAGTCCTAGGATTTGCTTCTTCTGAGATATGTGAAAACAGAAGTCCTACTGTCATCACGGAAACTACGACCCCTCCAACTTACAAAAGGCATGATCTTGCTCTGAGCATCTCAAGGATAATCACTTCAATATATTTTCTGAAGTCTGGGCCATTTCTTTCCCAAATAACATCATGGTTTAGGCATTAACAGTCCAAACTCAGCTTCACCAAGTCCAATCCAGTTCTTTTTATAGTCTCTCCTCTGTTTTAAGATAAAAATAAGGCCTACATCCCCTTTCCTGTAGTTTTCTTGGCCCTATAACTCAGACTATGTAGTGAATCTTGTTTAAGCAGAATATAACAGCTCTCCCCAAGAAAAAGCAAGAGGTAGCAGACAGAGGAGTCTTGATCCATACCTGGAAAAGAAGCATCTCAAGTTCTTTGATTCTAAATAGTGGCATCAATTGTCAGAGAGAGCATCAATATAATGCAGTTAAAAAAAAACATATTAAATGTAAATAAAAATGCTTTCCTAGGGACTCCTGGGTGGCTCAATGGTTGAGCAGCTGCCTTGGGTTCAGAGCATGATCCCGGATTCCCAGATTCGAGTCCTGCATCGGGCTCCCTGCATGGAGCCTGCTTCTCCCTCTGCCTGTATCTCTGCCCCTCTCTCTCCATGTCTCTCATGAATAACTAAACTCTTTAAAAAAATGGTTTACTAAACAATGGCATAAACTTACTATATAATAATGTTACACTCTATTGTGCAGTATTACAAAGTTAAGGACTTCTCCTATTCATGAACTTCCAAATCACTTTTTATAGAAAGCATGATACAAAAAAAAAAAAAAAAAAATTAAAAAAAAAAAAAAAAGAAAGCATGATACATGGTATCAGCAACCTTGATTTGGAATAATACTTGCTGTTCCTCTTTACCGCCTTTCGGATTAACAGAGTAACTTCAAAGCAGATTACTTAAAGAATACCAGGATATATTCTACACTCTGCATTTGTTTTTATTTTCTTAGTTGAATTGCATATGAGTGCAAGTCAGACAGCTTTCCTTGAATATTATCCAGAAAGTTTTGACATAATTTACTACTTGAGTCTTTCATGATGTCTGAATCAGTTATACCAATTCCTCCTATATTTAGTAATTTCCATTGCCTTTAGTTGTATTGTCAAGCCCATGATACCTAATTATTTTGCCCAAATCACTGACAAAATGAAACAAAGTATTTGTGGATGGATCCCTTTCTTGGAACCTGGAAAGCATGTGGTTTTTGCTAACCAAGAAAATATGGACAGCAAATCCATCTTTGACAAACTTTTGTTCCCTGAAAAAAAAAGTATATCCTATAGATTTTCATGCCCTTCAAATATACAGCAACTTTTCATTGTTATATGAAAGTGTAATCTTTTAGAAATTATTTTGAATGACACTAAAGGACCCAAATTTAAATTTAATATTTTTTAAAAAAATAAATTTAATATTTATAGTATTTATAAATACTGTACTATTTATAAATAAATATTTATATTAAATTTAAATTTAATATTTATAGTATTACGGAAATCACTCCACCAAAGTGACAAATAGGAATTTCTATACATGGCTTAAGTTTCCATTAAGTAACTGTAAAAAATCATTTTAATTCCCAGTTCTGTTGGACAGTTGGTAATTTCAAAATCATTAAAATGTAAATGGTAAGTAGTTGCAAAGATACAACTCTATCTGCACTATAAAGGACCTACTTTTTAACACAGAGAACATGTAAAGTAGTTTTACATTTAGAACAAATATACTATGAGCACACACACATGCACACAATCAGCTCTAGGAAGTGTAAAGATTTAAATATGAAAAGCAAAACTTAAACACTCTTAGAAATACATATAGCATTTAAAAGAATGATCAATAAACATCTAAAGAGATGTTCAATCTTACTAGTAACAAGAAATGTAAATTTAAACAATCAATGAGATATAAGATAGGTATCTGATAATACCTAGTGATACCAAAGAAGTGGAAAAAATAAGAACTATAAGACTATTATTTGTATAATGGAGCAATTTGGTAATATCTAACAAAGTTAAAGGTACACCCCACTTCTTGATTTATCCTTAGAAAAACTTTCACACATGTGCTCAAAGAAACATACCAAGCAAAAACCAAAATATCCACCAACAGAAGAAGAGATGAGTAAATTATGGTATATTTATGCAATAGAACCATATACAGCAGTTTTCTTCCCCCCTTATACAGCAGTTTAAATAAATGTATTGAAGCAACACCTATCAACATGGATAAACTTTAATGTTTTTTTAATTTTTAAATTTATTTTTATTTAAATTTAATTAATTAACATAGAGTGTATTACTACTTTAAGAGGTAGAGTTCAGTGATTCATCAGTTGTATATAATACCCAGTGCTCATTATATCACATGCTCTCCTTATTTTTTAAAAAATATTTATTTATTTATTCATGATAAACACACACACACAGAGAGAGAGAGAGAGAGGCAGAGGGAGAAGCAGGCTCCATGCAGGGAGCTCAACGTGGGACTCGATCCCAGGACTCCAGGATCACATCCTAGGCCGAAGGCAGGCGCTGAACCGCTGAGCCACCCAGGGATACCCACATGCTCTCCTTGATGCCAATCACCCAGTCACCTCATCCCCCTACCCCTCTCCTCACCAGCAACTCTCAAACTCTCAATTTGTTTCCTATAGTTAAGAGTCTCTTATGGTTTGTTTCCCTCTCTGATTTCATTTTTATTTTTCTCTCCCTTCCCCTATACTCCTCTGTTTCTTTTTTTTTTTTTTTTACTCCTCTGTTTCTTAAATTCCACATATGAGTGAGATCATGTGATAATTTTCTTCCTCTGATTGACTTATTTTGTTTAGCATAATACTGTCTAGTTCCATCCACCTCATTGTAAATGGCAAAATTTCATTTTCTGATGGCTAATTACTATTTCATTATATATATATATATATATATATATATATATATATATATATATACCACATTTTCTTTATCCACTCATCTGTCAGTGGACATCTGGGCTCTTTCCACATTTTAGCTATTGTGGACATTGCTGCTATAAACACTGGGGTGCAGGTGCCCCTTTGGATTACTACATTTGTATCTTTGGGGTAGATACCTAGTAGTGCAATTACAGGGTTGTAGGGTAGATCTATTTTTAACTTCTTGAAGAATCTCCATATTGTTTTCCAGTGTAGCTGTACCAGCTTACAGTCCCACCAACAGTGTAAAAGGGTTCCCCTTTCTCCACATCCTCTCCAACATTTGTTGTTTCCTGACTTTTTAATTTCAGCCATTCTGACTTGTGTGAGGTGGTATCTCATTGTGGTTTTGATTTGTATTTACCTGATGTCAAGTGTTGAACACTTTTTCATGTGTCTGTTGGCCATGTATATGTCTTCTTTAAAGAAATGTATATTCATATCTTCTGCCCATTTCTTGATTGGATTATTTATTCTTTGGGTGTTAAGTTTGGTAAGTTCTTTATAGATTTCAGATAGTAACCCTATATCTGATAAAACATTTGCAAATATCTTTTCCTATTCTGTCAGTTGCTTTTGGCTTTGTCAATTGTTTCCTTTGCTGTGCAAAAGCCTTTTATCTTGATGAAGTCCCAAAAGATTTTTATCTTGATGAAGTCCCAATACTTCATTTTTGCCTTTGTTTCCTTTGCCTTTGGAGACATGTCTAGCAAGAAGTTGCAGCTGAAGTCAAAAGGGTTGCTGCCTATGTTCTCCTCCAGGATTTTGATGGATTCCTGTCTCACATTTAGGTCTTTCATCCATTTTGAGTCTATCTTTGTGTATGGTGTAAGAAAATGGTCCAGTTTCATTCTTCTGCATGTGGCTGTCCGATTTTCCCAATACCATTTGTTGAAGAGACTGTCTTCTTCCCATTATTCTTTCCCGCTAAGTCAACAATTAGTTGACCACAGAATTAAAAGTCCATTTCTTTAAAAAAAAAAAAAAAAGAGTCCATTTCTGGGTTCTCTGTTCCATTCCATTGATCCATGTGTTCATTTTTGTGTTGGTACCATACTGTATTGATAATTATAGCTTTTTAATATAGGTTGAAGTTCAGAATTATGATGCCACCAGCTTTGGTTTTCTTTTTCAAAATTCCTCTGGCTACTCAGGGTTTTTTCTGGTTCCACACAAATTTTAGTATTATTTGTTCCAGCTCTGTGAAAAAATGTCAATAGTATTTTGATAGGGATTGCACTGAATGTGTAGATTGCTCTGGGTAGCATAGACATTTTAACAATAATTGTTCTTCCAATTCATGAGCATGGAACATTTTTCCATTTCTTTGTCTTCCTTAATTTCGTTCATATGAGTTGTGTAGTTTTCAGATCTTAATCTCTTTGGTAAGGTTTTCTCATAGGTATCTTATGGTTTTTAGTGCAATTGTAAATGGGGTCAATCCCTTCGTTTCTTTCTTCTGTTTCAGTCAGTATATAGAAGTGCAACTGATTTCTGTGCACTGATTCTATATCTTGCCACTTTGTTGAATTTCTGTGTGACTTCTAACAGTTTTGAAGTTGGAGGCCTTTGGGTTTTCCATATAGAGTATCATGTCATCTGTAAATTGAGAGTATGACTTCTTTGCCAATCTGGATGCCTTTTATTTCTTTTTGTTGTCTAATTGCTGAGGCTAGGATTTCTAGTACTATTTTTGAACAACAGTGGTGAGAATGGACCTCCCTGTTGTGTTCCTGACTTTTGGGGAAAAGCTCTTGGTTTTTCCCTCATTGAGAATGATATTCACACTGGGCTTCTCATATATGGCTTTTAGGATATTGAGGGATGTTCCCTCTATCTCTACACTGTGGAAAGTTTTAATCAAGAAAGGATGCTCTACTTTGTCAAATGCTTTTTCTGTATTGAAAGGATCATATGGTTTTTCCTTTCTTGTATTAATGTAGTGCATCACATAAATTGATTTGGAAATGTTGAATTCACCCTTGCAGCCCAGAGATAAATCCCACTTGGTCATGATGAATAATCCTTTTAATATACTGTTGGATCCTATTTCCTGGTATCTTGGTAAGAATTTTGGCATCGGGGCAGCCCCGGTGGCTCAGCGGTTTCGCGCTGCCTTCAGCCCGGAGCGTGATCCTGGGGACCCGAGATTGAGTCCCGCATCCGGCTCCCTGCATGGAGCCTGCTTCTCCCTCTGCCAGTGTCTCTACCTCTCTCGCTCTCTCTGTGTCGTGAATAAATAAATAAAATCCTTAAAAAAGAAAAAAAAAAAGAATTTTGGCATCGACGTTTATCAGGGATATTGATCTATACTTCCCCTTTTTGGTGGGGTCTTTGATTTGGGGATCAAGGTAATGTTGGCCTCATAGAAAGAGTTTGGAAGTTTTCCTTCCATTTCTATTTTTTGAGACAGCTTCAGAAGAATAGGTATTAATTCTTCTTTAAATGTTTGGTAGAGGGACACCTATAGGTGGCTCAGTGGTCTAGCATCTACCTTTGGCTCAGGGCATGATCCCGAGGTCTGGGGATTGAGTCCCACATCCGGCTCCCTGCGGGGAGCCTGCTTCTCCTTCTGCCTGTGTCACTGCCTCTCTCTCTGTGTCTCTCATGAATAAATAAATAAAATCTTAAAAAGAAAAAAAAAAGAAAGAAAGAATAAAATCAAACAGGTGAACAGAAGAACAGAACAATAAACTAGATCGTGGGTACATTTTGATCTGTTTGTTATAAGAAACTAGATCCCAAAATTGTGAAGAAAAAAAACATATATATACACACACACATATATACAGAAATAAAATTGAATACAATGAAAGAAAGCAAAAAATGAGATATAAATATAAATATATATATATTATGTAAACGTAAAAAAATGTTTATTTAGAGACGTAAAAAAAGAGTTGATAAGGGTACCTGGGTGACTCAGTTAAGCAGTTGTCTTCAGCTCAGATCATGATCTCAGGGTCCTGGGATGGAGCCCCAAGTCGAGCTCCCTGCTCAATGGGGAGCCTTCTTCCTGCCCCTGCCCCCACTCATGCTTGCTCTCTTTCTCTCTCAAATTAATAAAATCTTTTTTTAAAGTTGATAAAATCAGAAATTAGCTGAAAAGGAAAAATAATTTTAAACTGAAAGACTACAGAATCATGAGAAAAATAACATGAATTCTATATACTTTTTTCCCCTAGCGCTGGAGTTTTGCAGTTCTGTATGATTGGTAAACTTGGTATTAGCTGTATCTTCTGGGGGTGGGGCCTATTGTGCTGATTCTCAAGTTTTGTTTTGTTTTGTTTTGTTTTCAAAGAGAGGTGGGAGGGTTGGGTTTTTTTAAGATTTTATTTATTTCTTCGTGAGAGACACAGAGAGAGGCAGAGACACAGACATAGGCAGAGGGAGAAGCAGGCTCCCCACAGGGAGGCCGAGGTGGGACTCCCTAGATTCCGATCCCGATCCCGAGACTCCGGGATCATGACCTGAGCCGAAGGCAGACGCTCATCGTCCTGATTCTCAAGTATCTTTGCCTGGGGCTGGGTTCAGTGTCAGCCCCTCCAGATTGCTGTATGTGGCTTTTGTCCCCTAAAGACTTTCTGTACCACTTTGGGGGATGAAAATGGAAGTGGCAGCGCCCCATCTCCGCCCTGGAAAGGGAAGTTCACCACCACCCCCACCACCCCCACTCTCCAATAAACCATCACAGAAAAGCAATCACTTTTGTCTGCCTAGTTCCCATCCACACTGCGTTCACCCAGCCTGTGACTGCGCCTTATCTCAGGTATCTTATCCTGTTTGGAGTCTCCAAATTTCACAGACTCTGGCGGCAGAACACACACTTCTGGGGCCGGGGGTGGGGGGGTGGGGGGCTCCGTGGGGCTCCGCCACTTGCTGGACCCACACTCTGCCCCAGGTCATGCTCTGTGGCACCCCCAGCTGAGAGCCCACTCCTGCGCTCGCTGATTGCAGCTGGCTTCCCCGCTCCGATGCCTATGAACTCTGTGGCAATCAGGCACCCTCATTCTTTCCGTGACCCTGGGGATCCTGAGACCATGCTGTCCCACCTTGGATTCCATCCTGCTTGGCCACCTGAGTGCCTTTCAGGGACATCCCTCTCTGAAGCAAACCTATAAAAGCTCCGATTCTGCACTCCACTGCTTATATCCCTTTTGGCTACCTGGCTTACTGAGGCCCCACCCAGGATTTATCTTTCAATATATTGCCTTGAATTCACTTCTCTGCATCTCCTACCTTGCAAAAAGTGGTTGCTTTTCTACTTGCAGAATTGCAAGAATTATTTTCTTAGATCTCCAATCGAGTTTGCAAGTGTTTATAATGATTTGATAGCTATCTAGCTGAATTCCGGAGAACAGACAAAATTAGTGTCCCTTAGTCCTCTGCCTTCTTGCCTCCTAAACCTTTTATGCTAAACAAAAAAGCAAAGTAATCTACAGACTATAGGTACAGAATGCCGTTTATATAAAGTTTAAAATCAAACCTACCTATTGTTTAGATAAATATATACACTATATTGTACACAATGTATATATATATATAGCATATATCCTACACAATATACTATATCCTACACAATATACTACATACTATACAATATACTATATTGTGTATATATATACTATATATGCTATATTGTTTATAGATATATGTATACATATAATAAAAAGAGGCATAACAAAACAAACAAACAAAAAAACCAAGCAAAAATAAAAACAAAAAACCAGGCATGGGAATATTAAACACCAAATTCAAGATAGTGGTTATCACAGGAAAGGGGCAGATAAGGGGTACACAAGTATTTCAACTATATCTTACTTTTTGGTACTCTTATTCCAAAAGAAAGAAACAAAAAGATCTGAAAAAAATGTGGTAAGATGCTAAGACTTCTTAAAGCTGGGTAGTGGGTATGTTATTTGTCCTATTATTTTCTATACTTCCTATATGCTTAAGTTATTTCATAAGTTTATAAAGGAGAAAGATCATATTATGAGACAATAACAACAGAACTTAAAGACAATTGATGGGTCATTGATACTGGGTTAGCTTTGTCTTCCACTGTTAGATGAGAGTTACTCCAAGTAGATAAATGAAAATAAGTCAAAAATTTTCTGTGACACAGTACTTGAAAGCATTAGCACATTTCAGTATGTATTTGTAAGTAAGCATACTGATCACTTTTAACTGACTTGAGTGATAATGGGAAGTAATTTTCCATTATTTTCACTTAACAATGAAGCTTTAAATTGAGAACAATTAATAAAAGAAAACTTCATATTAGTTTTTCTTTAGGAGTACTCTTCTCACTTTGAAAGTACTAGTCCTTTCATATTTCCAAAGATGAAAGAGAAAGAATGTTTTTAAATGATGCTTTTAGTGACTTTAAAGAAATAGAGTTCCAAAAGGTGAACACGTTGCGTTTTTTTCAGTGCAAAATCAAGTCAAAATATAGGAAGCAGCATGTGGTAACAAAAACACCACAAAGCCAGAAATCAAGAAACTGAATTTTAAGGCAGATTTTGGTACTAACTAGCCTCTTAAAAGTTCGGAGATTACATTTAGTTAATCCCTAAATTCTCTTTCAGTCCCAATTAAGAATATTTTAATTTATCTTGAACAGTAAACTAATATGGTGGTTTAGTGAAAATAAAAAGCAAAATGTAGCTTCCAGATGAAAGGCAAGCATTTTAAAACTCCCAACCAGTGGCCTAATCATCTAAATCCAGAGTACTATTTGCTAGGCACCAAGTAATAATCAGATGGTCAATTGGATCATAGAGGCATATCCTTGTGGTTTGAGGAAAACTGAAGTAATTGAGAAGAACTAAGACTATTGAGAATAGAACACTATAATCAGTGGTTCTCAAATTTTCCTGTGTATCAGGATCACTCATGTATCCTGTGGAAAATACAGCTGCCAGGGCTCCATCATAAAAATTCTGATTCAGGAAATCGAAAGTGGGACTCAGCTGTATTCTTCATAAGCCCCACTGATAATTTTAGTGTAGACAAGCACCTAAGACAAACGCATATCACTGTTATATAAACCATACCAGCAGATTTACTGGTCATTTTACTTAGTTATTAATAGCAGAGTTATAACTACGGGTTACAATTGTTTAATTATCACGTACCTTCTCACTTAAAACAAACAAAACAAACAAACAAACAAACAAACCTGGTCATGATGACTGATGACGATGATAATGATGATAATGATGATTGTGATGACCATGATGATGATAGTAGCTAATATTAATTAAGCATATATTATTATTCAGTCATCATACTATGTTTTCTACCCATATAATCTCTTTAAAACCTCACAATAACCCCAAGAGATAGGTGTTGTTGATGTTGTTGTTGTTGTTGTTGTTATTGCCATGAGCTGGCCCAATATAACAGTTAGTGGGTGGTAATGCCAGGATTCCAACTCAGGCCAATTGACTTCAGAGCCCAAACTATCAACTGCTGCCTTATACTATCTCTATAAGTGGTATAAATCCCAACTATAGCTCTTAATAACAACAGCTGTCATTTTATAATACACCTACTATGTACTGAACTCTGTTAAACACAAAATCTCATTTAATCCTCAAAGCATTCCTGCCAGTTAAATATTTCTATCCCTGTTTTACAGATGGGGAAAGGGACTGAGAGATGGGGCCACACAGCTGTGACGTCGCAGCACTCAAACTTTAGGTCAGATCTGCTGGCTCCTAAGCCTATTCTTTTTTGATTATGTCATACTGCTTCTCAATCTATATCAGTGGCCAGAACCCCAATTCCTATCCATTTTCTCCTTTTCCTGGAATCTTAACCTTGTTCTGCCTGGACTGGTCATTTTCTAAAATACCAGTGGCTCTAGGAGTGTATTGTCCATTATATCTGCTTCTGAAGGCCAAACATTGTGTTTTGGATACTTGCCTCTTAGGGCTGTTTTAATTTTCCCAGCATTCTACGGCAGTGGTTTCCAAATTTTGTTTTGACCACTCAACCTTATCAGCAAAACATTTTGAGAAGTCCCATCATACAAGTATTTATTTATAGATTATATAATATGTACTCATATATTATGTATTTCACAAAACATGAAGAAGTAGAACTCTTTTTCATTTTTTTTTTTTAAGTAGGCTCCACACTGGGCCTCAGGACGCTGAGATCAAGACCTGATGGCCAACCAAATGGGCTACCCAGATGCCCTAAAGTAGAACATTTTTAAATAAGATTTTTTAAATGTAAGTATACAAATATTTCTAATATTTTCTTATGACATCCCCCTATGGAAACTATCACTTTAAGAAACTCTCAGAAGGTCTGAGGACCAGAGTTAGCAATCTCACAATTTAAAAGTTATAAAGCCCCAAGAAAGCAGCTCCTAACCTGCCTGAGTTGAAAAACCTTTTAAAAGATAGAATCTCAAGCCCCACTTCCCAAAATTCCAACTTAGAACATGTTAACACCCTACTTGTGATAGGGTGGAAACCACTGCACAAAGAGACCCAAGCCCTGGCCAAAGGACCACAGGGTCAGTGATAACAGTGATTATATCTGTTTGGTTCTAATATTATTGCCTCGCCCTCCATGGGCTTATCTCTCTGATAAACTCTGACTCATAAGATTTCAATTATCCTTCTGATCTCTAAGAGGAGAAATTACTTAGGCCTACTCTTTGGTTTTTAGATGGAAAAGGATAGTTCCCAAGGCATTCTTTTCCTACTAAGAAGACTGTCCTAGGTAATAATGGACAACTTTCTCAGGTGGATTGGTCTTCTATTCCTTAAAAGAAAGATCCCCATTCCCAAAGTAGCAATGTAAGCACAAAATAGCTTTTCAACCATCTGGCTAGGCTCAATGCAGAATGCCTTTAATTATTTCTTATCCACTATCTTTGGGTTACATTTATGCTCAAAATATTACCATTTCCAAAAATAAATGTTTCTTTGAAAGATTTTATTTACTTTGTTGAGAGCGAGAACAAGTGAGCATGAGTGAGGGGAAGGGCAGAGGGAGAGAGAGAAGCAGACTCCCTGCTGAGCAGGGGGGATGTAGGGCTCGATCCCAGGACCCTTGGATCATGACCAGAGCCAAAAGCAGATGCTTAACAGACTGAACCATCCAGGTGCCCCTAAAATAAATGCTTTTAATAGTTAATTTGATTCACACAGCTACATTTTTGGGTTCGTGTGCATGCATGTGCGTGTGTGTGTGTGTGCATGCACTGTACATGATTGAGGGAGAATACAATCATGCAATCTCTTCCCAGGGTCATGTCTTAATAACCCACTGTATCCACACTTGAGAATGGCTTATCAAATGTTTGCATAAGCCATTGTGTTTTAGGATATCAAGAGAAGATTTTCACTAAACCAGCTGATTAGCGTTCATTAAAATAGATTAAAGTATCTACTGTTTCTCAGACCCACTCTGACCAACCTCAATTATCACCCTTTACTTTCTTATCTGACTTGGCATTAATTCCTAATCTGTCTTTGGTCACGAGTTTTGTCTCTTTTTCTAACCTCTAAACCTCTGAGTGATATGGGGGATTGTAGAGGCCGGGGAAAAATTAAGGCCATCCCACCTAAAGTTTATCATTAGCACAAGTACAGCCATCTTAGGCCCCTGTGAATAAGAGCTGAACTTTATGGGAAAAACTGCAGGGAATCCCATATCAAAAAGACAACAGAGCTCAGAATTGCCCTCGGCAGAGAATCCCATATCAGAAAGACAACAGAGCCCACGCCCCTGGTAGAAAGTCCCATATTAGAATGAGAACAGAGCTCAATGCCCTTAAGCCCCATATCAGAATGTAAACAGAACTTGAGAAATTCCTCCACTCCTTCTGAAAATCCCCTAGACCAACCTATAAAAAACCCAGCTGTAACCCACTTCGGGGTCCAAGTCCCTGCTCCGCTGTGTTGGGTATACTTGGGCCCAAGCTCGAGCTTGCTAATAAACCCTCATGCGCTTGCATTGGTGTCGGCTCCTTAGTGGTTTCTCAGATTCCCAATCTTGGGCACAACAGGGATCCCTGGGTGGCTCAGTGGTTTAGCGCCGCCTTCCGCCCAGGGCATGATCCTGGAGACCCGGGATCAAGTTCCACATCAGGCTCCCTGCATAGAGCCTGCTTCTCCCTCTGCCTGTGTCTCTGCTTCTCTCTCTCTCTGTATCTCTCGTGAATAAATAAATAAATAAAATATTTTTTTAAAAAGATATGAGTAACAATATCAAGTCTATAGCTGCAAGTGGATAGCTATGAATGAAGCAATGGCAGCAGGAGAGGACCCCATGCCAATTTGTTCTCCAAATATATTCACAAGGCTTATAAAATCACAAACCATGAAACTGATGAAGTTTCATTTGTTGAACAAGCCAAAAATATATTTCCCATCTTAAAAAACAAAACAAAGGGATCCCTGGGTGGCGCAGCGGTTTGGCGCCTGCCTTTGGCCCAGGGCGCGATCCTGGAGACCCAGGATCGAATCCCACATCGGGCTCCCGGTGCATGGAGCCTGCTTCTCCCTCTGCCTGTGTCTCTGCCTCTCTCTCTCTCTCTCTCTCTCTCTCTCTCTCTGTGTGTGTGTGTGTGTGACTATCATAAATAAATATAAAAAAAAAAAACTATTTTGTTAGAGAATTCATTTCTCACACGTAGAAGCTGAAATGAACTAGTCGTGGAAATGACAAGTTTTGTCATTATTTCATCCATTAAAATTGAGGTGACTATAATTTTGAACTCATTAATCTTCTTTTTAAAGATTTTATTTATTTATTCATGAGAGACACAGAGAGAGACAGAGAGGCAGAGACACAGGCAGAGGGAGAAGCAGGCTCCATGCAGGGAGCCTGATATGGGACTCGATCCTGGGTCTCCAGGATCACACCCTGGGCTGAAGGCAGCGCTAAACCGCTGAGCCACTGGGCTGCCCTGAACTCATTAATCTTATATTTATGAATTTATCCTAAGGAAATAAGATATATCTGAAAATTTATATTCAAAGCTATTGTTCTCGATGTTCCTATAAAAAGGAAAAATTGAGGCCAATCTAAGTGTCCAACAGTAGTAATTTTATTAAACTGTGCTATGTTCATTAGATTAAGCTTTAAATCATGTTACCAGGGGTGCTTGGGTGGCTCAGTCAGTAGTAAGGTGCCTGCCTTTCACTCAGGTCATGATCTCCAGGTCCTGAGGGAGCACCACCTCCCTGGTCAGCCAGGAGTCTTCTTCCTTTCCCTCTGCCCCTCCCACCTGATCATGCTTTCTCCTTCTCTTTCTCTCAAATAAATAAATAAATCTTTTTAAAAAAATCATATTACCAAGTAATATTTTAAGAAACAATTAAATGTAGGAAATATCATATGGTGAAAGGAAACATACAGTGTTGTAAACAGTGTTGGATTTATACAGACTTTGAAGATATCAATTTTGTAAAGAGTGTTGGATTTATACAGACTTTGAAGATATCAATTTTGTAAAGAGAAAATGCTTGTGTCAATTTCTTTAAAAAGACTGGAAAGGTATACAAAAATATTTGTAATCATCTCTGATAAAATTTCAGGTAAAAACTTTCCACATTTTCTACAATAAGCATTCTTTTACTTATATACAGATACACACATTACTGAAAAATGATTTTTATCATGAAATATGCTTTGGTCCTAAATCACTTTCTTTTTTTTTTTTTCTAAATCACTTTAATTTGAAAATCCATGTAAACAGAATTTCCAACATTTTATTACAGAGACTACTCAGTGTATATTTATATTATTATTCATATTACTAAATTTCTTTAAGCCATGTTCACTTACATGAACATAATATTCCTATGTTGTTTTTATTCCATCTAATTTTCTTAGTATTTGGGTATATGTTAAAATTACAAAGAGAAAAATATTCTCTGACATCTAGTACTAAAGAGTTACAGTAAATATTCAAAGGAGCCAGCTAATAATAATATTATTTCTTCTATAGGAAAAGAGAATTTTTTAAAAAGATTTTATTTATTTATTCATGAGAGACAGAGAGAGAGAGAGAGAGAGGGGAGAGGTAGAGACCAGGCAGAGGAAGAAGCAGGCCCCATGTAGGGAGCCCAACGTGGGACTCCATCCCTGGTCTCCAGGATCACACCCTGGGCTGAAGGCGGCGCTAAACCGCTGAGCCACCTGGGCTGCCTAGAAAATAGAAATTTTAAGACAGTAAATCATAGCAAATAGGTGGCCTTTGCTATGCAATGATAAAACTCAAGTTTCTCACGATCCTGTAATATCTGTCTTTATATTAAACAGTGTCAGCTTATATAATTCTTTGGGCTACAAGTTAGTAACTCTAAAAATGATCAAAAGGAAAGTTAGCACTTATATGTGACTCCTCAAGTTTCTAAGTTTTTCAGAAAAAGCAAAGAAGACATGGAAATTTTCAAATATATATATATATATATATTTGACTTGGGACTCAATCCAGGGTCTCCAAATCACGCCCTGGGCTGCAGGCGGCGCTAAACCGCTGCGCCACCGGGGCTGCCCTCAAACATATTTTAAAGTGTTGACTTGGGGTTCCCCGGGTGGCTCAGCAGTTTAGCGCCTGCCTTCGGCCCAGGACAGGATCCTGGAGTCTCAGGAGTCCCACATCAGGCTTCCTGCATGGAGCCTGCTTCTCCCTCTGCCTGTGTCTCGGCCTCTCTCTCTCTGTATCTCTCATGAATAAATAAATATAACCTTAAAAACTAAAAAAATAAAGTGTTGACTTTTGGTATTCGTAATGGCTCATCTCTTCATGGGATCTATGCCATTAAAAACACAGATAAATCACAGAAGAAAAGCACCATCCATTTAATTATCCCAATGAAGATGAGACAGAGAAAGGGAGTGGAGAGCTTCCACCCAGCAACCCAGCTTTAAGCCTTCATGTGTTGTTCGGACATAATGGCATGAACAGTTTTAATACATCCACAGAACAGTATTCCTCTGACAAGTTATTTAAAAGATTAGTGCCAGATATTGGAGGGAGGATGTGCAAGTGAAGGCTGAGTGTAGCTCATTTAGTGGGGGTCTTTAAATTGAGCTATCACATAATAATAATTTTTTTTCTCACTATGCAACAAAGGACAAAAAGGCAGGGAAGCTTAAAAGAGCTATTCATGAGAACAAAATTTGAGCTCTGAGTCAACTGTTTACACATTGCAAATGTATTTCATGCACTTTAACACAACACCACCCTTGGTGGTGATGCCTGCCAAGCTCCAGATTGTCTTAAGTTTAAGGACCCAAAGAAGTTGACTGTGGGCTTTAAAATGTCCCCAAATGCACTGTTCTCCCAGGTAAAAAGGAAATACCTGGATTTTGGACTAGCTCCTCTCCTAAATCTGCTACTGTATATAATTCCAACTTGGAATCTCTTCCTTCTACTTATACAGATGGTATCATAACTGGAAAGGGTTTCCCAGATAAAAAGCAAACATGATTCAAGGTTGAGACCTTATTAGCATTTCCAAAGGACTATGAAAAGCCTCCATTCTATCTCCCCTGCCAAGTAAATTTTGTTTTGCTGAGCTTTGGCACTGTTCCTCTGTTGTCATGGTGGGGCATTATTGTCACAGCTGTCTCAGGGGGTGCTGCCTTGAATATGTTTAGAAAATAACACACAAATAAGAAACATGACATTTGCTATACAACCACACCTACTACTGCAAAACTCCAAGCTGGCAATATATGTATGCATCACTTTGCACTTAAAAAAATGAACACAAAAAGATGAAATTAAGCAAATGAATGAATGTATTTACTACAAAGAACATAGAGTGCATACAGATGCTTTCACTAAAGGGAAAACGCAAAACAAAAAAAAATAATACTTTGAAGATGTACTTTTTAATATGAACAATTAACGCAAACTCCTCAAAAATAATTATAAACCATTCCATCCAACTGCTCCAACTGCCTGCTTCACTTAGCAATTTTCTTTTTATTTTTTTTATTTTTTTTCAATTTTCTTTTTAAAATGACCATTTTGTTTTGATTATCTTGTTCTTCAGGAAACAGTGGGCTGTCAGCCTTTTGAAATATTGCACTATTCTCAATTTCATATTGATTATGAATTGAAAAAGGTACTTATAGGGAAGTTGATAATAGTACATATAATGCCTTGAATGATGAGTAAAATGTGAATATCTTATGCAACATACTGGAATTTCCTTTACAAGCTTACTGCCTTTTTTTTTTTTAAATTTATTCATGAGAATACACAGAGAGGAGAAAGAGAGAGGCAGAGACACAGGCAGAGGAAGAAGCAGGCTCCATGCAGGGAACCCGACGTGGGACTCGATCCCAGGTCTCCAGGATCACACCCTGGGCTGCAGGCAGTGCCAAATCACTGATCCACCGGGGCTGCCCAAGGATACTGCCTTTAGGATATTTATGTTTAACCAGAATTACAGGTAGGAGCCTGCAACTAATGTGCATTTAATGAAATGTTGTTCATTATATACTTACTAATAAATAAGTGGCTCAGAGGTCATTTAACATCTCTTAACTACCTCCATAATGATTTCAGGTTAAAAATAAAAAACATAAGCATTCTTTTACTTATATACAGATACTTAAGTTGCCACTTTTAACTGACATCTTCAGAGTCAAGGGAAATGGGAGCATTTCTCCATACCATCACAGACTTGCCATGGGATTTTGAGAAAGTTATTTACCCAATCATCACTTCTCTTTCTAGAAATAGATTATGTGATTAAAATAAAGTAACAATGCTTCCAATGTATAATAATTGTAAGTATTTAGGGAATTCTTACAATACGATACACTCACATTAAGATATTGGTTTGAGGGACACCTGGATGGCTCAGCAGTTGAGTGTCTGCTTTTGACTCAGGGTGTGATCCCAGGATCCAGGATAGAGTCCCACATCAGGCTCCCTGTGAGAAGCCTGCTTCTCCCTCCTCTGCCTATGTCTCTGCCTCTCAGTTTCTCTGTGTATCTCATGAATAAATAAATTAAAAAAAAAAAAAACATTGGTTTGAGGGTTGCCTGGGTGCCTCAGATGGTTAAGCATCTGCCTTTGGCTCAGGTCATGCTCTTGGAGTCCTGGGATCAAGCCCCATGTCAGGTTCCCAGCTCAGCAGGGAGTCTGCTTCTCCTCTCCCTCTGCCTGCCTCTCACCCTGCTTCTGCTTTTTCCATCTCTCTCTCTCTCTCTCTCTCAGATTAATAAATAAAATCTTTAAATAAAAAAAAAGATAATGGTTTGAACACCTTAACAGAATCCAACATAACAGGGACTCAAATAAGAATGAAGACTTGTTTTTCCACATAAAAGTCTGAGCTAATAGATAAGAAGGAATGTAGGGTGGCTTTCTTCCATGAGGTCACCAGGGACCTATATTTCACCTATCCTATTGGGTTTTTTTTTAAGATTTTATTTATTTATTCATGACACACACACACACCCACACACACACACAGAGGCAGAGACACAGGCAGAGGGAGAAGAAGGCTCCCTGTAGGGAGCCTGACATGGAACTCGATCCAGGGTCTCCAGGATCACACCCTGGGCGGAAGGCAGCGCTAAACTGCTGAGGCACCCGGGGTTGCCCTCACCTATCTTATTGTTCTATTAGATTAGTGATGGAGAAATTATAGTTGGTAGGCTAGACACCTGCTTTTGTAAATAAAATTTTTTGGAACGTAACCATGCTCAATTGTATATCTGCTTTTGAACTATGATGGCAGATCTGCGTAGTTATGATAGAGACTCTATGGCAGGTAAGACTGTAAGTCAAAGTATTTCCTATCAGGCCCTTTAAGAAAATTTGCCAACCCTTGCAGAAAAAAAGTTACTATATGAAGCTCCCAACCACAATTCAAATAATTTACTACTACATTGCAGCTTGTGTGAAAGAGTAAAAAGAGAAGTAAAGATATCTTCCTAAGGCACAGATTATCTCCTTTCACATCCCATTCATCAGGCAGGACATAGTTCTAGGGCCCACCTATGTACAGCTGGAAAATGTTTCTAGCCTGATAACCATGTATCCAACTAAAATCTAGAGGCTCTATTCCTAAAAGGAAGATTGAGGGAATGAGTATCAAAGGCCAATTAGTAGGCACTTTTTTTTTACAAACCACCTCTCTGGCTGCCCAAGTATTAATATATACCCTTCTGATATGTAAGAACACATTTACCTCTTTCCCAAGGGAACCAATACATCCTTTCCCAAGGGAACCAATACATACCTCTTTCCCAAGGGAACCAATACAAGCCAATTACCAATCCCACTTTGCAGTCCAAGGTCTCTGAGTGTTAGGCAGTCCTCTCCATCAAGTTTGGATGTGGTTCCTTTTGGAACACCAACTCATAAACTAAGACATCTAATATGCAGTGGTGTGGCAAAGACATGATAACCATAAAAAAAACTCCAGGTCAGAAAAGGGAAGAATGGGAAATATATAGTAGTCACTGGTCCGTAGCAACTGTCAAATCCTAATAAGCAGAAACTGCAAAGATTCCCTGCCCTTGGGATCCCTGGGTGGCTCAGCAGTTTGGCGCCTGCCTTTGGCCCAGGGAGTGATCCTGGAGACCCAGGATCAAGTCCCATGTTGGGCTCCCTGCTTGGAGCCTGCTTCTCCCTCTGCCTATGTCTCTGCCTCTCTCTCTCTGTCTCTCATGAATGAATAAATAAAATCTTTAAAAAAAAAAAAAAGATTCCCTACCCTGACAGAAAGTAAGTCCCTTCGTTGGCTCACCTGCTCAGCCCTGATTCTGCTATCTGGGAGTTTCTTTCACGCCCATTATCCTCTGTAGCCACATCTGAAGTGAGTATTGGAGACTATGCTCTTCCTGGAGATTGAAAATTTTCCCAGCCTGTTTCCTACTGGTGTGAGCTTGGAGGCCCCAGGGGCTGTTTTAGGGGTTATAAAATCATAGGTTTGTGGCTTCTCGCAGACATTTAAGAGATTTCTCTTAGTGGTGCTCCTGGAGTTGTATAGTGCACAAACTGCAAGGCTGTATGTGATGACCTTTACTCTGATCGAGGTCAAATTCTAGGATGGCTCTTAAGAGACCCATTGGAAGACAGGTAGAAAGAATTAGTCTAGTGAGCCAAGCTTACCAAGAAGAGTTGAAACTCAGAGTGATGGCTCCAAATACTTTGCAGCTAATATCAGAATCCATCCTGAACCAGCCACAACAGAGCTGTGAGTGCACCCCTGGGGGAAATTTCTGGGCGCTTATAAGTTGAGTGGAGCTCTACCTTTTGGGATCCACAGAGTTTTTGCCAGAGTCCAGCCCTAAACAAGCATTACCCAGAAAGAGGAAACATTTTCTCCTCTCTATCCCTCACCTTCAATACAATGATATGGCATTAATATAAAAATTTTACTCTTCCCTCCAAGCAAACTAAAAATTCCCCTTGTCTATGAGTTCTTCTCATATCCAGATCAGAATTAATCAATTCCTCCTCAGGGCTCAAGTAGCATTTACAAAGTGTGATCATTTAGTGGTTGATTCTAGTTACTTAATTTTCCTATGACTTAGTTTCTTCCTGGAAATAATAGTAAAGATTTCATAGAATTATTATAAGAATTAGATTTGTTAACATTTGGGAAACATTTGAACAATTCCTGTTACAAGTGGGAAAGCACTTGATAAAATTTGGCTATGATTATTATCATGAGCTAGTGAATTCTATTTTTTGTATAAGCAATTTGGACTGTGTTTCTATAATTTCCAACTTAAAGTGGCCTGATTCAGTTTTGCTTTGTAAGAAACTGCTAAGAGACAAGAACCAATCCCTCATACTTGGCTGGCTCAGTTGGTTAAGCATCTTTGGCTCAATTCATTATCCCAGGGTTCTGGGATCAAGCCCCATGTCAGGCTCCCTACTCATGGGGAGCCTGCTTCTCCCTCCCCTTCCTACTCATGCTCTCTCTCACTAACTCACACACACCTTCTCTCTCTCTCAAATAGATAAGTAAAATCTTTTTTTAAAAAAAAGATCCAATCCCTCAACATAAGCTCATTTTTTCACTTCGAATTATACTGAACTGTGCAAAATTTGTTTTCAAGACATTTAATATGAAGGAAATCTAAAATTTTTAATTGCATACGGAACCTGTTATGCCTTATGTTCAACACACAGTGTGGACATTGTTAGCTACCTAACCAAATCCATTACCTTCCTGACAGAACCCTGATGGGTTCAAGGATATATATCCCCATCTACATTACACAAACCTGATTCACTCTCAGCTTTGGGAATAATTCTAAATTATCTAAAGCAATGGTTTCCAGTCAGGGTGATTTTACCTCCCAGGGGACATCTGCAATGTCTAGAGACATTTTGGTTGTCATAACTGGTGGGAGGGTGCTGCTAGGGTAGAAAACCAGTGCAATGCAAAGGATAGCCTTTCACAATAATTATTCCCTACAAAATGCCAATAGTGCCAAAATTAAGAAATCCTGTCTAAAGGGAATCCCACCCTTCTTATGAGTGGGAATAATATGTGATCCAATTCTAATCAATGAAATATGAGAAAAGGTTTTCTAGATGCTTTAGGGAAAGCTTTTCATCTATTCTAAGAAGATCAGGAGTTCCCCCTGCCCCCATCACATGCCAACTTAGTAAACAGTCTAATCCCTCCAGCAGCCATCCTCTAACCATAAGAGAAAACTACCTGAGGATTAAAAGAGAACAGAGCAGAGGAGTCTGTGTAGCTCAGTCAGTTAAGTGTCCAACTCTTGGTTTCACAGGGTTATGAGAACAAGCCCCATGTCAGGCTCTGCACTCAGCTTTATCTGCTCCAGAGTCTCTCGCCCTTTGCCTTTCCCTCCCCCACCTCCCCATTCCTACTGGTGTGTGCTCTCTCTTCCTCTCAAATAAAAAAAATAAATCTTTTGAAAAAATAAAGCTAAAATAAAATAGAACAGAGCAATATGAAGAACCTCTGATTCTTGATGACCTACTGAAACCACTGGACCTACTTTGCCACTGGAGATTCTCTTATGTAAACTAACACACTTCCTCATTTTTGAAGTCTGTTACATATTCCATGAATTATGTCAAAATCAAGTTTTTATTAAATACCTACCATACCAAGGATAGTATTAGGCACTGAGAATATAAGACAGTCAGTTGGCCCATTGTAGAATTTCCATTCTAAAACAGGGCATGTATCTCCAAAGAAATAATTATAGCATGTACTACAATAGAGATAGGTGCAATGTGAGCCTAATGGAATAAATATTAATTTCCTTGTCTGAGAAATCAAGTCTGTCTCCCTTACTAGCTAGATTCCTTAGGAGCAAAGATTCAAATTGTTTTCATCTTTTGGTTCTCAATATTTGGCATGATTCCTTGTACACAGATGTTCAATAATATTTGGTTAATATAGTCAAAAGGAACATTTCTGCTAGGTTCTCGGATGTGCCTGTTGATTTTTTATAGGTTAAGAGTTCAAATGCAATGCATGTATATCCATTAATATTTCCTCCTATTTTGTCTCCAGCCTTATCTAGTGTGCATGTGTATGTATTTGTTGTGCTTTCAAAATGTGTTTAAGGTACCTTAAAATGTAAAATAGTGACATATCTGAATAGACACTTTTCCAAAGAAGACACACAAATGGCTAACAGATCATCAGGAAAATGCAAATCAAAACCACAATGAGATATTACCTCATATCTGTTAGAATAGCCATTATCAAAAAGTCAAAATATAACAAATGTTGGCGAGGATATGGAGAAAAGAGAATCTTTGTGCACTCTTGATGTGTATATAAATTGGTGCCACCATTATGAAAAACAATTTAGAGGTTACTGAAAAAATGAAAAATAGAACTACCCTAGGAGAGCCAGCAATCTCACTTCTGGGTATATATCCAAAGGAAATAAAAATCACTATCTTGAAGAGACATTGGCACCCACTGAGAGGCTTTAGCCCAAGGAATATAATTGTAGATTCACTTTAGCCTGAAATACTAGGAATACAGGACCCAGAGAAATCAATGGAATTAAGGAACAGGGATCCCTGGGTGGCGCAGCGGCTTAGCGCCTGCCTTTGGCCCAGGGCGTGATCCTGGAGACCCGGGATCGAATCCCACGTCAGCCTCCCGGTGCATGGAGCCTGCTTCTCCCTCTGCCTGTGTCTCTGCCTCTCTCTCTCTCTCTCTCTCACTGTGTGCCTATTATAAATAAAAAAAAAAAATTAAAAAAAAAAAAGGAATTAAGGAACATTAACCAACGTACCTCCTTAAGAATCCCTGTAAAGATAAATATTGATTTTAAGATGTGCTGATGGGGATCCCTGGGTGGCACCACGGTTTGGTGCCTGCCTTTGGCCCAGGGTGTGATCCTGGAGACCCGGGATCAAATCCCACGTCAGGCTTCCGGTGCATGGAGCCTGCTTCTCTCTCTGCCTGTGTCTCTGCCTCTCTCTCTCTCTCTGTGTGTGACTATCATAAATAAATAAAAATTTAAAAAAAAAAAAAAAAAAAAAGATGTGCTGATGATGTGATGAATGCACTGAGCATGAGCTATTTTCTGATGGGTGTGCCAGGAACAGTGAAAATGACACTTCAAAGCACAGATCAGTAAACTTGTTTTTAATGCATCTCTAGCTGCCACGTTTGAAATTACATGTTTTTATCCTTACAAAGAAAACTAGAATAATCCTTCAAGATTTTCCAAGTTTAAGACTGTCTACTCCTTCCTTCTACTACTTCCCTTCCCACATTATGGACTTGAATTTTGTCTGTTTACTCTGATTAGTGATTTTCAGTTTAAACCATGTCTCTATCTTATTCATTCATTCATTTGTTGATAAAATTGTATATATTTAAGTGTACAACATGATGTTTTGTTATAAGTATACATTATGAATATGAAATGATGTTCAAAACCAAGCTAATTAACTTATCCATTACCTCCTATAGTTATGATGAATATGTGTATGTAGTAAAATCTGCTCTCCACAAATTTCAAGTACACAGTACATTATCATTAGCTATAATCACCATGCTGTACATCAGGTCTCCAGAACTTACCCATTTTATAACTGAAATTATATATTTATTATATATATTACACTGCTTTACACATTCCTCCTAACATGTAAAGAAGTATTAACATCATTACTGCATGTGCGCTAAAAACCCAAGTCTTCTGTTCCCTTGGGACAGAACGTTGCATGTGGGGTGGATGATCAAGTTTCTGTGACCCATGTCAGTTACACAGCAAAGCCAGATCCCATAGCAAAATCCCACAAAATGGAAATCAAACTTAAATTTCTTTATTAGCATTGTGTAAATAAATCTGGATGTGTTTAACTTTGAAAAAAATGTAATATATATTATTTATAACTGTAATATATATTATTTATAACTGAATTTGTACCCTTTGATCAATATCTCCCCATTTCCCTGCCTCTAGCCTCTGGTAACCACTATTCTACTCTCTGTTACTATGAGTTTGATATATATATATTTTTAGAATCCACATGTAAGTGATACCAGACAATATTTGTCTTTTTCTGTCTGGCTTATTTTACCTAGCATAATACCCCCAGGTTCACTTATATTGTTGCAAATGACAGGATTTCCTTCTTTTTAAGGCTGAATAATATTCCAGTGTGTATATACATACACACAAATATGTATATATGTACAAAAATATGTATGTACAACTTTCTTGATCCATTCATTTGCTGATGGATATTAATGTTGTTTCCATACCTTGGCTATTGTGAATAATGCTGCAGAGAACACAGGAGTATAGACATCTTTTCAAGATAATGGTTCAACTCCTTAGGGTATATATCCAGAAATGGGATTGCTGGATAAGAAAGCTATTTTTAGGGCAGCTTGGGTGGCTCAGCGGTTTAGCGCTGCCTTCGGCCCAGGGCATGATCCTGGAGACACGGGATCGAGTCCCATGTCGGGCTCCCTGCACGGAGCCTGTTTCTCCCTCTGCCTGTGTCTCTACCTCTCTGTCTCTCTGTTTCTCATGAATAAATAAATAAAATCTTTAAAAAAAAATGAGTTATAAATAATAGCAACCTATTCTTTAAGGAAAATATATGTAACCATAAAAATAGCTTTTTTAAAAAAAGATTTTATTCATTTATTCCCGAGAGACAGAGAGAGAGAGAGAGAGAGAGAGAGAGAGAGAGAGAGGCAGAGAGAGAAGCAGGCTCCCTGCAGGGCACCCAATGCAGAACTCAATCTCAGGACCCCGGGATCATAACCTGACCTGAAGGCAGATGCTCAACCACTGAGCCACCAGACATCTTCATTTTTTTTTAAGATTTTATTTATTCATTAGAGACACAGAAAGAGGCAGAGACATAGGCAGGGGGAGATACAGGCTCTCTGAACAATTTAAATGAGTTTAAGCCAAAAAGCAAATGAGCAGCTTGTCTGAAAAGTTCAAATACAGCTGTATCCTGAAGCCAGACCAATACTGGTGACTTTTATTTTCTCCGTGTCCCCACCCTACTCCTATTTGTTAGTTTTCTCCTAATATAAGACAGCCCCCATGAGGTTTGAGAAGATTTCCATGTGTGGCTCCATGCTGTATTCTAACCTAGCAACTTCTCCATTATGGCCAAATGAATGAGGCCCTAGGAATTGTAGCCCATCAGAATCACAGGAAGTAGAGAAGAGGTAGTTCCTATAAAGAAGAGATGCTGGATTGAAAAAAAATGTTTAATGGCCAGTATAGTAAGAAAGTATAACATCACATAAATCATATTGCCCCAGAACGTTTTTAGGCCCATATACAGTGCCTGTAACAATTTGTGTTCTACCAAGGTTGAGAAGGTTGGTGGCAAGGGGAAACATTGGCCTTCTGTCCTAGAACTAGTTACCTTGCATCATGAGAATGTACTTGTGTTATGCTAACCTTACAGGCTACATGTTCCACAGATCAACTCTTCTATTTTGCTGTTATCTCAGATAACATGCTTAGCTCCTATTCTGAGTATATCATGTGTGAGACAGGATAAATGGGCCCTAATATGGCAGCAGTTCTTTTCTAAAGCACATTGAAATCCTGGGAAGACTGGGGTTATAGCCTATGCTCCAGTGAGTCTGTTAAGATTACTCATGATGACTCTAGGCTATGTTTGGAACTCTTTCTGAAGTGAATAAACAGATGGCCAGCAGTGGCTAAAATTGAAAGTAGTTTTTAAAATGCTGAGAATCAATTACTTTCATATCATCCAAGCTTAAATATCCTTCAGAAATGACTGGACAATATTTACTAAGAAACATGTGCCTTCTGGAATGAATTCAGCTCAAGGAGAGCAAATGTGCTGTAATATTCTAAGACATGAATTCAAAGTGATATGAAAAAAATTACTGGTTTCATATCCCTATCACAGAAGTCTTGAGGCATAATTAATTGATGATGATTGCTTTAGAAATATTCTGAGCCAAGACTTCACCAAAAAAGAAAAGTATTTTTCTCATCAGCTTTCTAATAGCACTATTATTCACAAGAAATTCACAGGAATGGGCATGTGATATCTTAGAAAAGTGATCCATTTAGGGTATGCTTGAGCCAGAAACAGCAAAATGGTGGGAAAGGCAAGTTTCTGAATCCTAGAAACTATGCCAGTAGGATTTTTGGAGGGCCAAAAAAAGATAGTGAATCAGCCAGTCCAGCTGTGAGAATGCAGCTGTGAGTTTGCTGAAGGAAATGATGAAGTAGAAGGCAAGCTCATCAAATGACATGCCACCAAGCTGAGAGCAGTATTAGCACAGTGGAGGACAAAATAAGTATTTCCAATGACTTTAAATTAGAGACTTGGATCTAAGAAAAAAACTTCAACAAGACTAGTCACAAATTAGCATCAAATAAAAATCTATAGGAGTAAACATAGGCTGTAGGCAGAAGTTGTGGAGCAGTGGAACAAGGTATATCACACTCTAATGGAGAGTTTAGAGTATGTAGAAAGTATCTTGTTCAAATTAATTCACAGATTTAAAAACAAACAAACAAAAAATAGGTCTTGCCCAAAGAAGATGTTTCAATTGTCTCTACTTAACAAATTACCTCCCCCCCAAAAAAAACTAGTGCCTTAAAATTGCTTATTTGCTCACAATTCTGTAATTTGGGCAAGGTTTGTTACTGTCCCACATGGTGTCAGCTGGGGTGGCGCAACTATGACTAGAGAATCAACTTCCAAGATGGCCTTACTCACAGGCTGGCAAGTTGGTATAACTGTCAGTTAGAAGATTAGCTGGGGCTGTTGGCTAGAGTCTGGTTCTCCTCCCCATGGCCTCTCCATGTGGCTACTTTGGGCTCATGGAGAGGCCATGTGGAAGACAACTGCTCACAGATGGCAGTCTCAGGGTAAACATATTACACAGCAGCTGGCTTTCCCCAGAAAGCTAAGTCTTCTTAAGGCTTAAGCCTGGAACAAGCACAGTGTTACTTCCTCTGAATTCTATTGGTTAAAGTGTGGCCAGTCCAGATCCAACAGAACACCACACAGGTGCACGAATATAGGAGGCATGGTTCAGCTTACCACAGAGGAGATGTGACTTGTACAAAGTTAACTATATGCTACTATTAGAGGAAAAATTGATGCTAATAAGCCCATAAAATAAAGCAAAGGGGAAGAGAGAAAGAGGATTGCTTTGTATGGCTGCAAAAGAAGAGAAAAAAATAAAGGAAAACAAACATAAATAGTAAAATAATGATCCTATTATAAGGACCCTGGTCAAATCTCAGCTTCACAATTTAAAAGAAACCTGAAATTTTTAGAGATAAGTCAGAGGGGAACAGTAATTAGGAGTGGAAGATAGGAAAACAAAACTTATGAAAACTTTTTAAAAATAAAGTTATATAGCCTGAAGAAAAGAAGACTGTAGTGTGACTTGATGATGAATTTCAAAGCAGTGTATCAACATTTACCACCAATCTCTATGCTCTCAGAACAGGAAAAGAGGATATCTATTTAAATTGATCATATAAGATTCAGGCTAAAGAATTTCCCAGAATATATGATGGACTATAAAAATTAGAAATAAAAATTTCAGTTGAGCATCCAACTCTTCATTTCAGCTTGGGTCACGGTCTCACAGTCTCTGGGTCATGCGGTCGAGCTCGTGTGGGGCTCCATGCTCAACACAGAGTCTGCTAAGGTTTCTCTCTCTCCCTCTCCCTCTGCCCCTCCCTGCTCTTGCTCTCTCTCTCTCTCTCTCTCAAATAAGTAAATAAATCTTTAAAAAACAAAACAGGAGGACCACTGACCTGGGGAGATAAAATAGTGATTATGAGCACCAGGTCCAGAGTTGGACTCACTGCAAGTTTCTTAACAATGTAAACACTAAGGTTTTGATCTGTAAAATGGGGATAAATAGTAGCTAACTCACATTCTATTTTGCAATTGCCATATGGATCCATTTGACCCTTTAAAAATCAAAGATAAATTACGGGATATTAGTTGATCTTATTTTTCGTATATCTTGAAATATTCTGCTATTTCATCAACCTTGGAATAAGTTTATCATTACCAACTAATTATTCTCAACCATGATTTTTAAAAAGATTAAAATAGGGGATCCCTGGGTGGCTCAGTGGTTTAGCGCCTGCCTTTGGCCCAGGGCGCGATCCTGGAGTCCTGGGATCAGGTCCCACATCGGGCTCCCGGCATGGAGCCTGCTTCTTCTTCTGCCTGTGTCTCTGCCTCTCTCTCTCTCTCTCTCTCTCTCTCTATCATGAATAAATAAATAAAATCTTTTAAAAAAAAAATAAAAAAATAAAAAGATTAAAATAAAAAAACAATGGAAGAAATATTAAATTACCGAGAAGTATGTGCAATGGTGGAATATAATAACATTCTTCAGCTTCTTTTTCTTTTCCTTCAGTTTCTTATTGTACTGACCAAAGTATTGAATCATCTTTCAAGAAGGCATAAAAGATATAGGAAAGACTATCTTTGAGTCTTTTTTTTTTAACTTTTTTTTTAAATAACCTTGAAAAATTTGAACGTTCAAGTTTAGGAGGTAAGAGAGTTCAGGGAAGGAAAAATAATACTTCATATGGTACACATGACAACAAAGAAAAATGGTAAATGAATAATTAAGGTTTAGGAAACACGCCCCTTAATTACCTAGAAACCTCTCAGCTAGATTGTAAACACACGGAGAGGGCTTTTATAATTTTTTTATTCTCCCCAAGCTGGGCTGTGCTGGGTTCATAGTATTCTTTTAATAAATGATTGATTAATTGAAAGAAATGGACTCAAGTCAGTCCTTCGTGTCAGTAAAGTGGAATGGCCAGAAATAAAAAATCTTGTAGTCCAATTAACCTGGGTTCTAATTCCTGTTCTGCCATTTAACTAGACATTTTACCTTAACTTACCCCCTCGGAACCTCAATTTCAAGATCTATGAAAGAGAAGCAGTAACAGTATCTACCTCATAAGACTGATATAATACTAAGAGAGCTAATACAAGTGAGATATTTAGAGTGGTCAGTACGTGTTAGCCTCTTTTTCTTTTTCTGTTAACAGTTATTTTTCACTAGCACAGAAATCAAATGTTCAAAACCAAATGTCAACAGCATTAAAACAATAGTCTCATATGACTACTTTTTTCAAGAGCAGAAGCCAGCTTTTCACTTATTGTTATGATTTACGATGGGATTACATTTATCAAGGGAATGAATTTAAAATCTGGAACTGGTTTTTCCCTTAATAAACCAAGCAAAAGAGCTCCTTATGACAGGCAAATTATATCTTTTAAAAGCAAAAGGGAAGAATATAATTCCCTTTATCATGTGAAAAGGACTAGCACTCATAAACTTTGAAACTTTTTCAGGATCAACTTGATAGAATGAATACACAACAGAAAGGTTATAATATTCTTTTCTACTTCCTCATGCTTAATAAAAATGAAACTTAGAAAATAATATCATGTTTTTTTCAAGATTGCTCTTTACTAGGTGAGAATAATATTAATAATAGTATTGAGGGATCCCTGGGTGGTGCAGTGGTTTGGCGCCTGCCTTTGGCCCAGGGCGCGATCCTGAAGACCCGGGATCGAATCCCACATCGGGCTCCCGGTGCATGGAGCCTGCTTCTCCCTCTGCCTGTGTCTCTGCCTCTCTCTCTCTCTCTCTCTCTCTGTGACTATCATAAATAAATAAATAAAAATTAAAAAAAATAATAGTATTGATAATGATAATAATGACAGCACTTAATAAGTACCATAAGTGTTCCACATGAATTATCTCATTGAATTATCATACTGATTCATATTATATACTTAAAAAAAAGACGCATGAGCAATTTTAAGAAGTTGATTCAAAGAATAAGAAGGGTGAATGAGACAGAAATTGTGATGTGCCACCCAGATCCCTCATCATTGAAGGACTTGCTACTCCACCTGCTAGGAGAACTGTTGGCAGATAGCCCTACCCTGCATTAACACCTTTCAGAAATTGTCTCAATCAGCTATCAGCTGTCTGCCAGCCCCTTCCAGGATTGCCTGAGAAGCAGAGAGCATCTTTGCTGGAAACTATGCCCCTTCCAGGTTGGCCCACATCCAATGACTAACTGTTGCAAGAGTACAAAGTCTTGGCCATCTAGGGCCAACTTAGGACAACTCTGAAGGGCCAGTCTAGCTTCAGAGCTGTTTGTGGGGTAGGCTGGGATTGTGGTTGGTGCATATCACAGCTGGACTTATCCCTCTGCTTCCTTCCTCATGTTTTGACAAGTTTTGATCCCAAGGGCTCTGCTTAATAAACATCCTTCATGCTCATCTCTGTCTCAGAGTCTGTGGCCTGGGAAACCCAATTGCAACACTGCAAGTACACTACTAATAAAAGGCTACTTTCACTCACACAAAAGATCTATCTTTAATAATATGTTATTAAATTTACTTATCATAAAATATGGAATCCCAGGCAATCTATATTATGCTTAGTCTTATTCTGTACACTTCCATAGCCTGCAGGTTGGAGGAAAGATGGCCATGGGATAGCTATGCTCTGACAGAGCACAGAGCTAGTTCTAGCATACAGAGTGGGTAAATATTGGGAAACAAAACTTGTCAGACTGAAGGTGATAACTGATCCCTTAACCAAAATAAAATCAAAATAAAGAAAAGTAGGATCTTCCTCTGGAAAAAAGGACAAATCTAAGTGATACATTCTGATTGGGAAAATTTTAATTACAGAAATTTTATAAAATTAAAAAGGAAAAATACACTCTTTCCTCACACTTCAGTCTTTGTCCCATTTCCCAGAGGTAGTCACTATTGGTTTGGTGTGCATCATTTCCAGACTTTTTTCCATGAGTATTTAATTATAGGTGTACATATGTTTGAATATGAATTTTTAATAAAAGTGGAATTTATGGTATGTGCTGCTCAGCAACTGACATTATGGAAGTAATCTGCTTTACTCAAACTACTGATTTAAATGTTAATCACATCAAAAAACCACCTTCACAGCAACATCTAAGATTGGTGTTTGGCCAAACATCTAAGCATCACAGACTAGCCAAGTTGACGCATAAAATTAATCATCACAAGACCACCTCTTGTCAAGTTGGCACTCTTTAAACCATACTTAATATATAAATAAAGATAACAAGTGTCTTTGGGGCACCTGGCTAGCTCAGTTGGTAGAGCATGTGATTCTTGATCTTGGAGTCATGAAATCAAGCCCCATGTTGGATATAGAGCTTACTTTAAAAATTTTTTTAAATTTTTTTCTTAAAAATAATGTCTTAGTTCATGCCACTTACCAAAGTACTATAGACTGAGTGGCTTATAAACAACAGAAATTTCTCATAGTTCTGATATTTGGAAATCTGAGAACAAGGTGCCAGCATGGTTGATTTCTAGTAAGAACCCTCTTCTGGTTGCTGACATTTTTTTTTTTTTAAGTAAGCTCTACACCCAATGTGGGACTTGAATTCACAAGCCCAAGATCAAGAGTCATATACTCTAGTTACTGAGTGAGCCAGGCCTTCTAGACTGCTGACTTCTTGTATCCTCATATGGCAGAGAGCAGGGAAGAAAGGTCTCTTAAGACTCTTATAAGGGCACTAATGCTATTCATGAGGACTTCACCCTCATGACCCAATCATAATTACCTCCCAAAGGACCCATTTCCTAATACCATCACAGAGTTTCAACATATTAGTTTAGGGAAGAAACAAGCACTCAGTCCATAACAACATGGTTATACTTCCACCTAAAATGATACAACTAACTTTTGTACAACTGAAAAAACATTAACCTTTTCCCCAGATGAAGATGCAAAGTTTTTGGGTGATGTTCACTCTTCTTAATAGCATATAACTCGGGGATACCTGGGTGGCTCTGTGGTTTGGCGCCTGTCTTTGGCCCAGGGCGGATCCTGGACTCCCGGGATCGAGTACCGCGTCAGGCTCCTCGTATGGAGCCTGCTTCTCCTTCTTCCTGTGTCTTTGCCTCTCTCTCTCTTCCTCTGCCTATCATAAATAAATAAATAAATAAAATCTTAAAAAAAATAGCATATAACTTAGGGATGCCTGGGTGGCTCAGTGGATGAGCGTCTGCCTTTGGCTCAGGGAGTGATCCTGGGTCCGGTGAACAAGTCCCACATCAGGCTCCCTGCAAGGAGCCTGCTTTTCTCTCTGCCTCTGTCTCTCTCATGAATAAATAAATAAATCTTTTTTAAAAAATCATATAACTTAAATATTATGATATAAAGTCAGTTTTATATAATATGATAAGGGAAGAAAACAAAGATACTTGCTACACACATACATACACATAAACATATTCATAACATAATAAAGAAAAAATACTCATGATAATTATAGACCTCATTATTACTGATCATGTGGTCATACCTAGTATTTAAAACTATTCTTCTACTCTTGGGATCCCCGGGTGGCTCAGCGGTTTAGCATCTGCCTTCAGCCCAGGACCTGATCCTGGAGATCCGGGATAGAGTCCCACATCAGGCTCCCTGCATGGAGCCTGCTTCTCCCTCTGCCTGTGTCTCTGTCTCTGTGTCTCTCATGAATAAATAGATAAGACATTTAAAAATAAATAAATAAAACTATTCTTCCACTTTCTATTTTGTATTCCCTTTGTCCTCAGCAAGCACCTCAGCTAAGATGGGGTAACTTAAACCTTCAATCCTAAGGGGTTTTACCAGGTGGGGTAATTTAAACCTTCATTCCTAATTGGTCTGGGTCATCTCTGCTTCTACCTGAATGGAGTTGTTGTAGTTTTCCGTTAACTTTAACTACATGGTAATAACAAGAGATAGCCAGGGATGCCTGGCTGGCTCTGTCAGTAGAAAATACAACTCCCGATCTCGGAGTTATAAGCTGAAGCCCCCATGTTGGCTGTAGCAAATACTAAAAAAAGAAAAATTAAATTAGAAAAAAAGGCCCAATATACCTTTCTTCCCCTCCATTGTGAAGTAGCAGTCCAATTTCCCCTTGGTAATCAAGATCAATCACTTCATCCAGCGCAGAACTCCATTCTTTGCCCATTTAGAGGCATGGGGAACCCAAAGTGGCCAGATGGCAGTCTTAACTTCCAATTCAGTGGAATTATTGTTGGGTCTTCTAGTAAAGGCATTCTTCTATTTGGAACCAAGACCTCTAGGCCAGGAGTGCATGAGGTCATAAGGACAGGAAAGAAAAACTTTACTAGGGGTAAAAGTGAGTGGTTCCACTCTGGTTTCCACCCCTTGATTCCTGGACCCATGAATCCTGGCTATGGAAGAACAGCAGAATATATAGAGCATATAGAACCTCTCAGAGAATCTTGTGCTAGCCCTACAAGATATTGCCACCTAGCTGGCACTGTAACTGAGTATTCAAAAGGCCATTCCAGCATTCTATGAAGCCAGCTGCCTCATAATGGTGAGGAACACAATAAGACCAGTAAATTCCATGAGCATGGGCCCACTGTCACACTTCTTTGGCTGTGAAGCAAGTTCCTTGATCAGAAGCAGTGCTGTTGGGATCCCTGGGTGGCGCAGCGGTTTAGCGCCTGCCTTTGGCCCAGGGCGCGATCCTGGAGACCCGGGATCGAATCCCACGTCAGGCTCCCGGTGCATGGAGCCTGCTTCTCCCTCTGCCTGTGTCTCTGCCTCTCTCTCTCTCTCTTTGTGACTATCATAAATAATAAATAAAAAAAAATTAAAAAAAAAAAAAGAAGCAGTGCTGTTAAAAAAAAAAAAGGCAGTGTTGTGTGAAATACCATGATAATAGAAAAGGTATTCTACTTTTTTTTTATTTTTTTATTTTTTTGGTATTCTACTTTTGATTGAAGGATTACATGCAGGGAAGGCAAATCTAGATTCAGAGTGTCTATTCCAGTAAGAACAAAGTGCTGCCCCTTCTGTGATGGAAGTGGCCCAATATAATCAACCTGTTAGCAGGTAGGTGGCTGATCACTCCAGGAAATGATGCCACACTGGGGGAGCAGACTAAGGACTCAGCAGTGGTCCTAGCCAGGTTAGCTATGGTGAAGTCCATGCTATTTAGCCTATGAACAATTTCTATCCCTGCCACCATGGACACTTTGTTCATGAGCCCATTGCACAATAACAGGGGTGGCTTGGGAAAGAGGCTGACTGGAATCCACAGAATAGGTCATCCTATCCATTTGGTTATTAAAGTCCTCCTCTACTAAGGACATACATTGGTGAACATTCACATGACACAAATATCTTCATATTTTTCACCCAATCATCAAGATCTATCCACATACCTCTTCCCCCAATCTCTTTGCTACCAATTTTCTAATTATTGTCTTTCCAAGTCTCTTACAAGCCAGCCAAACCATTGGCCACAATCCATGAATTAGCATATAATCATTAATCTGGCTGTTTTTACTTCAAAGCAAAATGAACAACCAGGTGCACTGCTTAACATTTTGCCCACTGAGAGAATTTTCCTTCATCATTGTCCTTCATTTCCCATGTTCATTTTCAAGTGATGCCTACATATCACACAGAACTACCTATAAACCAGGCCTACAATTTTGCTTCTTCTGTCAACTCATTGTAGGAAAGAGGCACCAGCTGAGAAAGAAAAGGTAATGTAGTAGAAGTAGGGATACTTTTATATCTGTGGTATAAATTTAGGTCATTCATTTTAACAGCTGGATAGTATTTCATCTTATCCTTGTACCATAATACAACTATCCCATTGTAATGGGTTTTTAGTTGCCTCCAATTTTTTTCTTTTAAAATGTTCCAGAGAATGAATGAACATATATATCCTTAGGTACTCGTGAGATTTCCATAAAAATTAGATAATAGAAACAGATAAGGTATTAACTGTGACAACTAGATTTGCTACCCTAGAACAAAGATGCATCCACATCAAGAAGCTCAAAGAATCATTTTGAAATCTATTACAAATATCCCCAACCACTCAGAAAAGAAACTAATGAGACTCTCAAGAGAATGTGTATTTTATCACTTGATATTGTTGCACTAACATTTAAACCAATATAGGTGGGGATCCCTGGGTGGGTCAGCGGTTTGGCGCCTGCCTTTAGCCCAGGGCATGATCCTGTAGTCCCAGGATCAAGTCCCACATTGGACTACTGGCATGGAGCCTGCTTCTCCCTCCTCCTGGGTCTCTGCCTGTCTCTTTCTCTCTCTCTCTCTCTCTCTCTCTCTCTCTGTCTATCATAAATAAATAAATCTTTTAAAAATAAATAAACCAATATAGGTTAAAACCAACTGTTTTTGTCCACAGTTTTGAGTTAACTTAGCAGTTATTGTCACCAAATGAATTTTGGGTATTCAACAGTCAGAATATAGTCCACATTATTTGAAAGTCTTCTGTTGGCTGCTTCCACATATTACCAAGTAGATCAGTTAGCTATTCAGTATTTTCTGATGATTGTTTCTATCCCAAGAGATGGTCCAATCCTACAGTTATTTAAGGACCACACTCTAAATTCAATGAATAACTTATTCTTATTTCCACATAATAATATATATTTTCTAACTTTGCCAAACTAGTGATCTTAACAATTTATAGTTTATAAGTCAAAGAAATTCATTCCATCCCAGCCAAGAGTATAATTTTCTTCCAGTTTTTTTTTTTTAAGATCTTATTTATTTATTCATGAGAGACACACACAGAGAGAGGCAGAGAAACAGGCAGAGGGAGAAGCAGGCTCCATGCAGGGAGCCCGAACTGAGACTCGATCCCGGGTCTCCAGGATCACACCCTGGACTGAAGGCGGCGGTAAAATGCTGAGCCACCGGGGCTGCCCTCCAGTTTCTTTTATGAAGGACTTCTAACCTCCATATTTGAGTGTTTAGTTATATTTCATTTGTGTAATATGAGAATAGTCCTCTCATACAGAGGTAGCTAAAATGTGTATCTCTATTTACAGTCCACGGACTTAGTAGAGATTTTATCTCTGAATCACATGGCAAAAACTTCAGGCAAAGCGCTTTACGTCTTTGTCAGTTTCAAAAGAAACCAATGTTCAGACTAAAGGTAATCTTTTCTTCAGTGGATCATCTATAAGCAGAGGCTGCTTGTTACTCACAAAAACTTACAAGTGAACCACCTTGTAAAAATAGCTTAAATTCCATCATTGGGATTTTATTTAGAGTCTTTAAAGCTTTTCAGTCTACTAAAAAAATCTCTTAAGATACAAATTCTTGGGAGAGTTAATCCCTTAAGCCAAGAGATCCATCTTCATTAAATAATTTAGAAATGAGACATGGGATTTGGGCAAAGAGATATAATCAGAAAGAGAAAGAAGGCCATTGACTCAAAAAATTTTGCCTATTTTACAATTTTACTAGTAGTCTATTCTATTCTCATTACATTTCTGGTAATAAATAAATCAGAAAAATAAATCCATACTGACTTAGGCTTGTATATTAATTTATCCTTTAAAACATTTCAAAATATGGATCTGATAACTGATAGAGAATGCCTTATAGATATCTCTTCTCTTAGACACACTTTCTTTTCAACTCATGAACTTTCTTTTTCTTTTTTTTTTTTTTTAAGATTTTATTTATTTATTCATGAGAGACACAGAGAGAGATTGAGAGGCACAGACACAGGCAGAGGGAGAAGCAGCCTCCATGCAGGGAGCCTGATGTGGGACTCGATCCCAGGTCTCCAAGATCACACCCTGGGCTGAAGGCGGCACTAAACCGTTGAGCCACCTGGCTGCCCAATGAACTTCCTATATATACCTTGTTCCTTCCAGAAATCATCAATACTTGCCAACTCTGGAGAATGGACCCCTTTTTATTCTCCCATCCCTCTGGAGCTAATCATTATCTTAACTCTTATCATGATCATGTATTTGCTTTCCTTTAGTTTTACTACCCGTGTGTATCCTTAAATAAAAGAATTTAGTTTTGTCTATATTTGAACTCTATAGATATGGAATCATCTATATGTATTCTTTTTTGTTGCTCCACATTGTTGCCGATAACTCCATATTGTTGTTTACAGCTGTATTTTGCTCATTTCCATTTCTGCATAATTTTCCAATTTATAAGTATACTTCAATTTATTCCTCCATTATACAGTTAATAGATATTTATGATGTTTCCATTTGGGGGCTACTATGAACAGTGCTGTTATTATAAGCACTGTTAGGGAAGCCTGGGTGGCTCAGCGGTTGGGTGCCTGTCTTTGGCCCAGGCCATGATCCTGGGTTCCCGGGATCGAGTCCCACATTGGGCTCCCTGCACAGAGCTTGCTTCTCCTTCTGCCTATGTCTCAGCCGTTCTCTCTCCCTGTGTCTCTCATGAATAAATAAATAAAATATTTTTTAAAAAAGCACTGTTGGGGATCCCTGGGTGGTGCAGCGGTTTGGTGCCTGCCTTTGGCCCAGGGCGTGATCCTGGAGACCTGGGATCGAATCCCGCGTCGGGCTCCCGGTGCGTGGAGCCTGCTTCTCCCTCTGCCTGTGTCTCTGCCTGTCTCTCTCTCTCTCTCTCTCTCTGTGTGACTATCATAAATAAATAAAAATTTAAAAAAAAAGCACTGTTAAACATGAACTCTGATAAACATAAGCACACAGTATATTCCTAGGTGTGAAATTGTTGTGTCATAGAATATGAGTGTCTCAACTTTACTTGGTAATGCAAACTAATTTCCAAAGTGGTTGTGCCAACTTACACTGCTACCAGAAATGTGTGAGAGCTACTATTGCTCTTATCCTGACCAACCCCAAATTTTTCTAATTTTCAAAAATCTGGTCAGTATAAAAAAGCATCCTACTTATCTTCATAGCCCTGATTAGAAATGAAGTTGAATATTTTTTTCACATATTTTACCAAAGATTTAGATATCCCTTATTATGAAATGGTGACACTGGCTTTCTCCTTTTTTATATAGGGTAGTTTGTTTTTTAAGAAGTTATTTATTCTGGATACTAGTATGTACTTGACTGGTGTTATAGGTTGTAAAAATCTTCTTCTATTATAGAATAGAATATGTCTTGCCTTTTCTTTTTATATTGCCTTTTGACCTTTTTTTTTTTTTTTTTTTTTTTTAAATTTTAGGACAGCCTCCTAATCAGAAGGAAGCCTAAAGGCCCGCCCTTGGAAAGAAAGTCCATCATGAAGAGTAAGTCTCCCACATGGTGAGGGAACAGCATGGGGGCTGGTACCAAGAATGGTGGTACTCACCAAAATTTGATTGATCCTTATTTTTTTCCATTCACTGAACAAAATTCAACTTGGAAGACCCATCCAGAAGCAACCTTCTTCTTCCTCTTCTTGACTTTCCTAGTCTTGCCTTCTTCAGACTAAACAACACAAAGATTCTTTCATTCTTCCTTAATGTCCTAATTTTATATCCTCTCATCATCCTAATTGACGAGCAGAAAGTAGAATAAACTATCACCTTCTTTACTTCAAATATAATACCTCCATTAATGTATTTGCTTTTTCAGAAACCACTTTCCACTGCTGCTTTTGTATGCTATCCACAACTAAGTACTATACTGACATAAATTTAAATGTCTATTTGTTAACACTACCAAAAGGCATTTTGTTCTGAAAAACAAGTGATTGAGTCTAATATTTCTATATTTCTCTCACTCTAAAAATAACCTCAGTTATGTTGCTTAGGTACTTACTGATGGTTTCAAATTGTTTAAAATACATATGTACACACACACATTTCTTGAGAGGAATTAAAATCACTTCTAGTAAAACATGTATCTAAGTGAGTTCTATATTTCATTCTTTAACATGTAAAAGTAGAGTTTTTTTGGTCACTTTGTTTTCTTCACTATTCTTTTCTTTTAATGAACCAAGGAAAATTCTGTTTCTCTGCCTAGTCACATTCTCAGCATATGAATGGGACAACACCTTTGCCCCTCTCAGAAAGTTTTTTTTTTCTAGCATAGACAATTACAATTATGAAGTCTTTCCTTTATTTCATTGTGAAGTTTCTTTTTCTTTTTGAAGAATTACGACTGATGCTCAAAAAAACTCAATTATGCCTAGCAAAATTCCATTATCTAATTTCCCCAAGGGGTACTAGTGAGCCCTGCCCCACCAGCCAGGATACACAAGAATTCTGTTTTAAAGCAGTTCCACATGAATGCCTGTTTCTCCCTTGTGTTCTCCATGGCTGGGAATCACCTCTTTGAAAAACACAATGCCATGCTGAATGTGCATTTTTCATTAAAATGTGACCTGTTTCCAGGCTGGTATCTGTGCTCCACATTCAACTAACCCTTTGGCCAAATTCACACCCACATATTTTGGACATTCTTCTGGCCTAAAACTGCACCCAGATCATCTGTTCTGTGCAAAGGATTAATAAAAAAAAAATGTGTGTTCAGGTCAGAAGCCAGTCTAGTGACTGTACATCCCTCTTCAGATGTTAGATCAGCTCACAAAATATATGAGACAACTATCAGCCTATCAGTAAGTTTTTGGCTTACTTTAAATCTTAAAACCTTTAAACTAATAGATGAGAAGGTCACGAGAAAAACAAAAAACAAAAACAAATCTTAGAGAACATTTTCTTTCTTTCTGTTTTAGTTCTTGGCCACTTGATAATGTCTTATGGTTTCTAATATTAGACTCCCAAAGAAAATCTTTTCCTTAGGATATTCTATTATAATCAAGAGTCTAAGAAAGACTTGGGCTATTTTTCTATGAGTAGAAAGAACAAGAAAAATATAATTTTAAATATCAAAATTAAGTGGGAAGGAAAACTTGCATACATTTTTCTTTACCTAGAGCTCTTTCTTTTCCTCTTTTCTCTGCATCACCTCTAGAAAGAAAAGCCATAAAGGTAACCAACTTGGGAAGTAGAACCTGAAACATATTTAAGGAAAATGTATTTTCAAAATATATTGATATGAATATATCTTTTTAAAAAAAATTAATGCAGTGCATAAAGAATGCACCAAAGACTGATGTCTAGACATTATTCTCAAATAAAATCTCCCAAGTTATATTATATAAACCCTCAACTATATTTCCCTTTTGCATATAGAGAGTTAAATGATCATAAAGATGACTAAAGAAGGCTTACCTACTTTTGCCTAAGCAGATGAGTTTAAGAACTATATAATCTTTCATAACCAAAGATGTAACATTTCTCTCTATCCTTCTGCTGTATATCAAGGCCATTTGCCACCCAGGCAGGAAGGAGCCAACAGAACAGACATTTGCAGTAGAACCCTATGAGTTATTTAGACCAAAAGAGGGAAGACCCTCTGTTCTGGCCACCAGATGTTGTAGCTATCTCTCCAAATGTCCTGTTGGTGACCTTGACTAGTTAGCATTCTGTGTTTGGAATAGATGCTGTGATTGCCTCTCACTCTCTCTTCTAGTCCATAAAAACAGAATTGAGTTTCCTCCCCATTGCCTCAACCTCCACCCCACCAATCGTAGGGAGGCAAGAATAGAACCTAAGAACTGATCAATAAATGTGGCAGGGGTGATGGTAAAACTATTGTGGAAGTCTTGGTTCTTAACTCTCTGCTTTTTTTTTTTTTTTAAGATTTTATTTATTTATTCGTGAGAGACACAGAGAGAGAGGTAGAGACACAGGCAAAGGGAGAAGCAGGTTCCCCACAGGAAGCAATGTGGGACTCGATTCTGCAGAGTCCGGAGTCCCGGATCACGCCCTGAGCCAAAGGCAACACCCAATCACTGAGCCACCCAGGCGTCCCCCTAACTCTCTGCCGTAAGAATAAATTACTTACAAAAACACTGATACAACTTAGAAAGAAAGCAATTTCAACTATAGCACATCTTGCAGCATTGGCCAAAGACATAGTGAAAACAATGCTACAAACAAAACAAAACAAAAACTGGGATACTTGGGTGGTTCAGCCGTTGAGCGTCTGCCTTTGGCTCAGGGCTTGATCCTGGGGTCCTGGGATCAAGTCCCGCATCAGGCTCCCTGCACGGAGCCTGCTTCTCCCTCTGCCTGTGTCTCTGCCTCTCTCTCTCTCTCTCTCTCTCTCTCTCTCCTCTCTCAACAGTTTTCAATATTCCTTTCACCTTTTAAATTTACACTGACACTTTTTGAAGGTTAATGAATCTGGATGCAAAATAGAATTAACAAATGTAAATGTTTGCTTTTATTTCAGATAGCAGAGCAGAAAAGATAGCTGCTTTGTGGAAAAGTATTATCCCAGAGCACCCCCTGATGGCAAAAGGCACTAATGTAAAGTGCTTCCATGGGAAAAGTAAAAAGTGTTTCAAATCTTCAATATAAGTGGGAAAATATTGCTATTCCACTCTTAAGACCTTTTCTTCATTTTCCTTTTAATATTTTTATTTCTTTATTCTTGAGAGACAGAGAGAGAAAGAGAGAAAGGGAGTCCAACAAGAGACTTGAACCCAGGTCTCCAGGATCACTCCCTAGACCAAAAGCAGGTGCTAAACCACTGAGCTACCCAGGCTGCCCTTCATTTTCCTTTACTTTTTTTTTTTTTTTTTTTTTTTTTTTATTTATGATAGTCACACACAGAGAGAGAGAGAGAGAGGCAGAGACATAGGCAGAGGGAGAAGCAGGCTCCATGCACCGGGAGCCCGACGTGGGATTCGATCCCGGGCCTCCAGGATCACGCCCTGGGCCAAAGGCAGGCGCCAAACCGCTGCGCCACCCAGGGATCCCTACTTTACTTTTTTATATAAGCTCTATGGCCATCGTGGGGTTTGAATTCACAACCTCGAGATCAAGTCACATGTTCCACCAACTGAACCATCAAGTTCTCTTCTTTATTTTTTTTTCCCTTTTCATTTTTGTTGGGAAATTAGAAATCATCTTGCCACTTAAAAAAAAAAATAGTCCCGGTTCACTTTATAGGTAGATTTATTTACTACAAAAATAATTTCTTTCATGCCAGAACATGGAATTTTATACCTTAGATTCACCCAATAAGGGTAAAACTAAACCAGTTTTTATACTCCTGTTGAACTTAATTCTCAAATAGCCTTCTTCTACCACTACTGAATTTAAAGTGTTTTGTCAAGTGCTGTTCTTCACCAAACCATGCATACCCACTAACCTCTGAATTCCTCTTGGATGTCAGCTTTATAGCCCATACATGTTATGAGTGCCATATGAGCTGTTATTTACTAAACAGGATCATTAAGTCCTATTGTTAAGATCATGAATGGGCACAGCTGTACACATGGTTCTCTGGAAGGGTTTTGCTGCAGCTAGAAAGATAAGTGAGATAATTCTGCAGGCAGGCAAATGTTTATAATAACTTAGCACAACCAGAAATTCATACATAACTTGTTTTTTCTTTTTTTTTTTTAAGATTTATTTATTTATTCATGAGAGACACAGACTGAGAGAGAGAAGCAGAGACACAGGCAAAGGGAGAAGCAGGCTCCTCACAGGGAGCCCAGTGTGGGACTTGATCCCGGATCCCAGGATCATGACCTGAGCCGAAGGCAGATGCTCAACCACTGAGCCACCCAGGTGTCCCAACTTGTCTTTTTCTAACTATTAAATAGACTTTGAATTTTTTATATGTACTTAGAATACACCTTTGTATTCTTGTATTAAACTTTAGAAAAAGGCATTTGAATTTAAATGCATAATAGAATTTGGTTTAACAGCATCTTTAAATGCTAATCAAAAGAATATTAGGTATTGAGTTTTCCTATTCCTTTGAGAAAACATTCTCATTATTAATCTATAATCACTTTATCCTGAGGCATGATATAAATCCCATCATAACAGTGTTCCAACAAGGTCAGGACTAACTAAGGAAACCTGAGTCCTACAGAGTTAGATGAGACCTAGGCGTTAAACATGGGACCAAAGTCAGGGGGTAGTGACTTGAGAAAAAGGCTCACAAGTACAAGACTAAATACCACGTTAGAGGAGGCAAGGGCAGGAGGGATTATTATTAGACAAAAGGCCCAAACCAAATGTCCAAACCAGCTATTTCCCAGTATAAGAGTGGGCCAGCTGCTGCCAGGATTTGGGTCTTCATGGATAAGAGCTGGGGCAGGGTATTCTCCCTAAAACATCCAAGAGTAGGTTACTTGCTGAAAGGTAAGTCCAAATAAATGTTCTTGAAGAGTTCCAAGTAGCAAGCCAGGTAACCAAGATCAGTGCAGGTCCAGTGGGTAGAAGCATGACCTAGAGCCAGTAAAGGAGCCAGTAAAGTTCATGCAGCAGATATCTTTATACCTTGGTTATCACAAAGAAAAGGCAGAGAAACTGAAAAGTCCCTGCCCCCAGGTTTAGCAGTTAAGGAGCTGAAATGAACCTGGCCCACTGATTTGAACTGTATTAAGATTTTTTAAATTCTTTTAAAAATAAATAAAATGTTCCTTTTTTTTCCTTCCAACAAAAAAGTCCCAGGACTCAAAACAGAACATAAAGCTTTCTGCCCATGGACACTGCTGAGTAAGCATCATTAAAGTCTCCCCTGGGGGCGGGGTGGGGGAGGTGGAGCTAGGATGGCTGAGTTGGTTAAGCATCTGCTTTGGGCTCAGGTCATGATCCCAGGGTCCTGAGATGGGGCCTCTGAGTTGGGCTCCCTGCTCAGCAGAGAGCCTCCCACTCCCTCTGCCACTCCCTCTGCCACTCCCTCTGCTTGTGCACTCTCTTGCTCTCTCAAATAAATAAATTTTTTAAAAAATTATAAATAAAATAAAATCTCCCTTCCCACCATGGTTATGTCTAAGTCAAAATATCCCAAAGAGTATGAACAGCCGTGGAAGTTCTTCTGTGGAGGTTTGAGATTTGCAACGACCGATGAGAGTCTGAGGAGCCATTCTGAGCAGTGGGGAACGCTTATGGACTGTGTGGTAATGAGAGATCCAAACACTAACCACTCCAGAGGCCTTATTTTGAACCGTATGGGAAAACTGAAGTGACTGACATCATGACCAAATGAGGCAGTGGCAACAAGAGATGCTTTGCTTTTGTAACATTTGATGACCATGACTCTGTAGACAAGACTGTCATTCAAAAATACCACACAAGGAGATCTCTGGGTGGTTCAGCAGTTTGGTGCCTGCCTTCCACCCAGGGCATGATCTGGAGTCCCAGGATCGAGTCCTGCATTGGGCTCCCTCCATGGAGCCTGCTTCTCCTCTGTCTGCCTGCCTGTGTGTGTGTGTGTGTGTGTGTGTGTGTGTGTGTCTCATGAATAAATAAAATCTTAAAAAAAAAAATACCACACTGTAGGGACTCCTGGGTGGCTCAGCGGTTGAGCATGCGCCTTTGGCTCAGGGCCTGATCCAGGGGTCCCAGGATGGAGTCCCACATTGGGCTCCCTGCATGGAGCCTGCTTCTCCTCCCTCTGCCTGTGTCTCTGCCTCTCTCTTCATGTCTCTCATGAATAGAATAAATAAAATCTTTAAAAAAAAAACCCACAACACTGTGAATGGCCCCCACAATGAAGTAAGGAAAGCCCTATCTCAGTCCTCAGTCCTTCTCTCGAGAAATGTTAGTTCCAGAGAACTGTTGCAGCCACTTTTACCAGTGATGTATCATACTTCATCCAAAAGTGCCTCCCTCACCTGTCCCAGCCTTGCTATTGAAGCTTACCGCACACTGAACTGAATTTCAGGGCACCAGGGCAGCTGAACAGTTTATCTCATTTCAGTGGTCTATACCTCTACCAGCTCCTTATTCCAGAATTTCCTGGGAACTACCAGGAAAGTCCACTAGAGGTCACTTTATTGCCACCTGCAATGGATGGAGAATTTCAGAGCTTCATTTCTCCTAGAAAGGTTATAAAAATAACAGTGTTGATGTTAAAAGTTCTAAGGACCTAGGATAGCAACTTGGGAATTAATATGTCTTTTCATGCCATGGTGTAGAGTGTTCCCAGAATATCAAACAGAGGAGGCTAAAGGTGTTTATGGGAATTATGAAAAATTGAGAGGAAATTGGTCTACTGCTTTTGAAAAGCCACATTCACCACCTATCCCTACATAGTAGACAGAACCCGTAGGACTCCAGTAGGACACTAGAGCAGGCAGGGTTCCTAATTTGGAGACAGTACATCCATGGGTATCAGAAGGTCTCTTACCCTCTACAAGTGTGTTTTTCTGAGGACAGAGAGATCCTCAGAGAGATTTAAGAGATAAGGGACTCAAAAACACAGGCAGAGCTGCTCTTTTTTTTCCCACCCACTCTTTCCTGTCACCAAGAAAATTCAAAGAGAAATTTGGACTCTGAAACCTTCTCCAGGGCAGCCCAGGTGGCTCAGCGGTTTGAGCGATGCTTTTAGCCAAGGGCCTGATCCTGGAGACCCAGGATCGAGTCCCACATCAGGCTCCCTGCATGGAGCCTGCTTCTCCCTCTGCCTGTGTCTCTGTATCTCATGAATGAATGAATGAATGAATCTTTTTTTAAAAAATGACACCTTCTCCAACACTAAGATTTTTCTCAGCCAGCCAGAAACAGATCAAGGAATTGATGTTTCAACCCCCTGTTCTTTATAAAGGGCTTGAATGACAGCAACTGAAAGGCAAGCAAAACTTCAGCATTCACCACCAAACTAAAAGGTACAGAGTCAATGATAATTGCAGTGAAGGCTGAATTCAGCCTAAAAACAAAAGGAAGATAACATGAGAATGGCTCACCAGGACCCAAAACCCTAGGCGCTAGGGACAAATGGGAATCATTGACATAGAAAAAGGGGTGGAAACCCTCAGTGTGATGCAGATTTGTTTGAAGTGGAGTGACCCCCTCCTAGACAGGGGAATCCCCACAAGCCAGCCCACCCCTCCCCCACATCCCTGTGTGAGCTCACAATACCTAGCCTTCTGATGGCAGTTGCCTCAGAGGAATGTAAACTGACCAAAATGGAAAGCTTTGGATGAGTGGAGCTGGAGTCTGCCATCGGTATAAAGTCTGAGAATTTAAAAAGTTCTGAAGTGTGAGCAGGTGAGCCTGAAAGAAAAGAGAGCTGAGACAACTGCGCTTTATTTCTGTCCTGTTAGGGATAGAAGATTTGGGTTTTGAGGTATACTTAAACCATCTCTGGGGAGTTTGGACTATAGAGTGCTTTAGAAAATAAAGGCCTTTGATTTTGAATATTACTCCTGATTCCATTTATCAATTAAATTTGACTTTATTGTTAAAATAGCAAAAATCCTGTCCACTTGCAGATGGTTCTAGGTATCCTGGTACCTACACACTCTCCCTAATCCTCCAGGGAAATTACTGTATTCTCTTGTCTCAGCACTGGGCTCTCTCAGAATTGGTCAGGCTTATGGAAAGAACTGGGTTTTATACTATGTCTTAAAGCAATCAAACTGTAAATCCTATAGTGGAATTATCTCAAAATAGAGGCATAGTCCAATTTTGGAGCAGTTTGCCATCCATACTGCCCTAAAGATACTAACAGGTTCTTTTCAAATCAAAGGATCAAACAGGCACCTCTGTCTACAAGCACTTTGGGGGGAAAAATGAGCCAAATGTGTACCTTCAAGCCAATTAACATCCATTAGACTACACAAGCAAGTAGAAACAAAACCAAGAGATTGCAAGACTGATTCCAGCTCCAAAACAATTTCTGTGACCTTCGCAGGTCCCTTATCTTCTGGCTACCACAAGATACTCCACGTGATCAGACATTCAGCATATTACAGCGAAAAGTCCAAGGATTCAAAGTCCAGGCTTTAATCCTTTGCAAACTCTGAGATCTAGATGCCAATGTAGCTATTTTCTGGCTGGGTGATTTTGAAGTTATTTAATTTCAGTTTCCTTATCTGTAAAAAGGAAATAATAAACTCTACCTTGTAAGGATTAGGGGGGGGTGTGTGTGTGTGTGTGTGTGTGTGTGTGTGAATTATTCCAGCCCCCTCTTGGATGACAGGCTAAGACAAAATACAACGTACTATACAGAAAGCACTTTGAAAAACAAAGGTATTATATAAGGAACAGTAATTTAATATATCCATGATGACTTAGAGCATATTGAGCTTTCACTTCTGCCATCACACACAACAAAAATAGACTAAAACCTGTTTCAGATCTATTAAAATTGCTCCTTCAATCATTTGCAGGACAAATACAAAGCTACCAGAAGATTAGTCTCTATTCAACATCAGGAAAAGTTACCGACAGCAGTCCTAAAACAGAAGGGCTGTTTCTGGAAAGTGTGAGTTCCCTGTTAGTAAAGATCCTAGGACTGGGGAAGATGATGGGAGGGAAATGAAGAGGGAACTCATGAATGTCCAGATCAACCACTGGCCTGGACTTTATCAGGTCTGAAAACCCTTAGCTAGAGAATTACAGAAGGATATTCTACATCATGGGGGACCTGGATGGCTCACTCGGTAGAACATGGGACTCCTGATCTCTGGGTAGTGTGTTCAAGCTCCACATTGAGTGTAGAGCTCACTGAAAAACAAAAACCAAAAAAAACTACACCCTTGATCTACTTTCCAACTAGCATGTTTCCTAACTGGTTGCACTGGTTGCATTAACTGAAGAAAAAATATCCATTCATATTTTCTGCTTCTTTGCAATTATTTCTAAAAACACTCAGTCAATGGTAGCTAAACACCCAGCTCTAGGATACAGTGGCTTAAAAAGCAAAAGCTACATGGGCACCCAGCTGGCTCAGTAGGTGGAGCAACTCTTAATCTCTGGTTCAAGCCCCATGTTAGGTGTAGAGATTAATACAAATAAATAAACTTTAAAAATTAATAAATAAAACAATTCTTTTAAAAAAAAAAAAAAAGCAAAAGCTACAGGGTACCTAGGTGGCTCAGTCAATTGAATTCAGGCTCCTTGAATTCAGGGAGTCTGCTTGGGATTCTCCCTTTACCTCTACCCCTCCCCTAGTGTGCTTTCTCTCTTTCTCGCAAATAAATCTTTTTAAAATATATTTATTTAAATTTTATGTATTTATTCACGAGAGACACAGGGAGAGGCAGAGACACAGGCAGAGGGAGAAGGAGGCTCCCTGCGGTGAGCCTGATGCAGGACTCAATCCCAGGACCCCAGGATCACCACCTGAGCCAAAGGCAGACGCTCAACCATTGAGCCACCCAGGGGTCCCTAAAATAAATCTTTTTAAAAATATTTTTAAATGTAAAAAAATAAAAAAGCAAAAGCTACATTAATGGCATAAAAAATTATTTTGTAGCACATTTCAGATTGTTTGCTTAAAAACAAATACAAACTTTTATGTATATATTTGAATTCAGTTCTCTAGTTTACCTTCCTAATGAACTACTCTTTTTTCATAAGAATTCTAAGAAAAACAAATATGTTATCAGAGCATCTGAAGACTTTTGAAGTTAAAATAAGCTAGAAACTACTAAATAGATGTTTTGTGTGGCATACCTAAAAGCAAACCCAAAGCAGAGAGCTGCCAATTGTCTCAATGTGTATATAGATCAAAGCACTGTATATAGTGGTAATATACACAGAAATCTCTGGATATATACACAGAACCTCTTCCTGGATTCAAATCCTGATGTCACTACCTGTTAGGTACATGACCTAAAATAAGTTACTTGATCTCTGTACCTCAGTGTCTTCATTGCCAAAATGGAATAACAATATATATCTTCATAGGCTTAGTATGAGGGTTAAATAACGAAATACTTAAAAAGCTGTTTGCATATTCCCCAGGCATATGAGTGAGTGCTTATAAAGTAATAGATACCATTAACACAGTAGCTTCCTATGGATGGGTGATAGGTTTTAAATACAGACTTGCTGAAATATTTTTAAATGAAATTTTAAAATATTTTATTGTAAAATATGGTAATGACTACAAAAAAAACTTTAAAAGAACATTAATTACCCATAATCCTACCAATTAAGGAAAGGGCTAATACACTTGGTGTGTTTCTTCCAAAATATTTTTTCTTGTATGTTTTTCCATAGTTGGGGATCATATGTTCACAGTCTAATAGATTAAAAACTAAGGTTTAGAGCTTCACCTCCTTCAGTGTCTAGGTGAAGTCTTCCCATATATACCTTGAAAAACTGTATTTTCCTCTTCATTATCCTCTTTCTCCAGGAATTTAATACCTACCTAGTAAGGGCATAGCCCTGTGATCCCTGGCTGCTGCTTTTTCCTCCTTTTTTTTTTTTTTTTTAAAGATCTTATTTTTAAGTAATCTCAACATCCATTTTGGGGCTCAAAAAACTTCAAGATCAAGAACCACATGCTCAGGCAGCCCGGGTAGTGCAATGGTTCGGCGCTGCCTTCAGCCCGGGGCCTGATCCTAGAGAGCCGGGATCGAGTCCCACGTCAGGCTCCCTGCATGGAGCCTGCTTCTCCCTCTGCCTGTGTCTCTGCCTCTCTCTTCCTCTCTCTCATGAATAAATAAATAAAATCTATAAAAAAAAAAAAAAGAACCACATGCTCTACCAACTGAGCCAGCCAGGTGCCCCTCCCTGGCTTCTTAATGTGAATTTTCTTTTTTTTTTAAGATTTTTATCTATTTATTCATGAGAGACAGAGAGAGAGAGAGAGAGAGAGACAGGCAGAGACACAGGCAAAGGGAGAAGTAGACTCCATGCAAGGAGCCGGATGTGGGACTTGATCCCGGGACTCCAGAATCACACCCTGGACCAAAGGCAGGAGCCAAACCGCTGAGCCACTCAGGGATCCCCTTAATGTGAATTTTCTGACTTTCAAATGTCTCTCTCTTTCCTAAACACCTTGGGAGGTACCCTCTTCTTTCATAACCCAAACTTCGCTTCTCTCCTTTTCTCCAATGCCAGCCTGGCTCTGGAGAATTCCTTCCCTGGACTGTGTGGAGAGAGTTTAGAGTTGGAGCTTTTTCTCACCATGATTTCCTTCAACATTTTATAACTCTACAAAGTACATAAAGCTTTCATAGATATAATTACCCATTTGTCCTCATATTAGATGTACAGCAAATGGGCATTCTGGCTGGATCAGTCAGAAGAGCATTCAACTCTTGATCTTGGGGTTGTGAGTTCAAGCCCCATGTTGGGTGTGGAGATTACTAAAACTAATAATAATAAACTTAAAATAAATAAATAAATAAATAAATAAATAAATAAATAAATAAATAAAATATAACTTTAAACTGGATAGTCCAGAAATTGTTCCTCACTCTATAATAAGGCACAATGATTATCAGAAGTAGAAATTATCAACTACTACCATTGAATCTAGTACTTTTCTTTTTGGATTTTATTTTTAAATAATCGTTATACCTAGTGTGGGACTCAAACTTGCAACTCTGAGATAACTTGCAACCCTGAGACCAAGAGTTGTATGCTCTACCGACTGAGCCAGTCAGATACCCCTCTAACCTAGTACTTTTAACTGTGTAGTTCATTCTTACTATAGCTATTGCCAAGTAGCTAAGCTATTGCTTCAGCAATAAAATATATCACCATCATAATGTACTATCACCATCATCAGCAAACACCTACCATTTATCATGTGTCTAAGTAATTGGTTATATCTATTTTTACACATATTAGCTCATTCAATCCTCAAAACAACTCTGTGAGATTACCTATTATGCAGGTGAAGAAAAGAGAATTGGAATCAAGATCTCTTTTGATTCCAAAATCACAGAAATTTTTTTCTAATTCATACCCTGAAAAATCTTTTTTTTTTTTTTTAAATGTTTATTTATTTATGATAGTCACAGAGAGAGAAAGTGAGAGAGGCAGAAACACAGGCAGAGGGAAAAGCAGGCTCCATGCACTGGGAGCCCGACGTGGGATTCAATCCCGGGTCTCCAGGATCGCGCCCTGGGCCAAAGGCAGGCTCCAAACCCCTGCGCCACCCAGGGATCCCTGAAAAATCTTTTTCTGATCACACCTCGTTTCAGAGTTTTGACACATTCACATTTCATAATACTCTAACATAACATCTTTCAGATTCATGCTAGAATATTAGACTTCTAGAGAGACAAAGACTTATAAAATATGTCTGCGAAGGTAGTCCTCTCTGAGAGAGTATACTTTCTGGCACAAGAAAACATGAAGTGGGAAGACAGGGAGAAGATGCCTATTCAATCAGCTAAACTGGCTAAATCCCGGAGGCAGCTAATCACAGCCAGTACAAGTACAGCTTCACAAAAACAGGCTGGCAATAAAATACTTCAGATAACCAAACCAGAGAAAGTCCAAGGCAGTCCAAGATGCCATCAAGTACTACTGCTCTTTGGCTGATAGAATTATAGAGAGGTTCTTAAAGTTTTACATATGACAACTACCCCTATCATTTGGTGAAACATTTTCCAGCACAAATTTCATAATCTGGGATAATTAGTATAATCTATTTTCTTCTAAAGGCTAAAAAGAAAATAAAAGTTCGATTTTCCAAAATATTCCAGGAAAAGACACCTTCTAAGCTCTTTCCCTGTCTCTCTATTATGGCTCCTATATGTGGCTCATAGTAGGGAGAATGACAAAGAACTCAGGTAGAACAAGCTGCCATTGTGCAATTTTCAAGCTTCTTGAAAGAAACAGAAAACAAGAAAAACAAAATTCTTTAAAAATTCCTATCATCCTATCTACAATGCCCATCTCTGGTTCCTCCTGCTCCCTACCTTACCACCCCCATTATCTGGCTCATCTGAACCTTCTGGCTGGTCTTAGAACCTCATAAAAACAACTTCTTTCTAGCCAATCTGACTGATGCTCGCCCAGAGATCCAGATTGGAGAGCATAGCATATACAGCATGTATACATACTTTTATGTGTGTACACATGTACACACAAGATGGCCAGCAGGACACACATGCACAAAGGATATTTGGAAACAACTATTCCACATGAAGTAGGGGTATAATGGAGGATGAGCAAAAAAAGCTGTATTAAGAGCTAAGGAAATATAAATGGATATTGTTAGTCAAATGAATGTATGGAATTTAATCTCAAGAGGCTGTCTAAATAAATGTAAGTACTAGTCTCATAAGACCAAATATCTAGATTTACTCAATAATCATGTATAGGGGGACGCCTGGGTAGCTCAGTGGTTACACATCTGCCTTCGGCTCAGGGTGTGATCCTGGAGTCCCAGGATCCAGTCTCACATCAGGCTCACTGCACGGAGCCTGCTTCTCCCTCTGTCTATGTCTCAGGTCTCTCTATCTCTCTGTGTCTCTCATGAATAAATAAATAAAATCATTCAAAAAAATTATTTTAAAAAAATCATGTATAGGCACGTATAGGGAAAGTCCTAAAGGTTACAAGGCAGACTGATAAGACAATAACATTAATTATTACTACCAATAATATCTTAATCTGATTATTGCTCCATGATTTCCGAAGAGCTGTCATATCCATTCTCTCAGATACTTACCACTGTTCACAGGAAGTTGAAGCTCAGATACCATTTTTGTTATTTACACTCAATTCCTTCTTTCCCTCCTTCCTTCTCGCCTGCCTTCCTTCCTTCCTTCCTTCCTTCCTTCCTTCCTTCCTTCCCTCCCTCCTTCCATCAAGTATAGAGTGCCTAAAACGTGTAAACACTGTTTGAGGTACTGAAAATCCAGCAGCGAACAAGACATAAAAGTTGCTATTCTCATCTAGCTTATAAGGTTTTTTGTTTTAGTCATTGAAGGATAATTGACATGTAATGTTATTTTAGTTTTGGGTGTACAATATAGTGATTCGACAATTCTACACATGAGGGGCGCTTGGCTGCCTCAGTCGACTCTTGATCTCAAGGTTGTAAGTTTGAGCCCCATATATGGTGTAGAGATTACTTAAGAAGAAAATCTAAAAAAAAAAAAAAAAAACAAAAGCAAAATAGCACCCAGGTACACCTGAGTGGCTCAGTCAGTTAAGCATTTGCCTTTGGCTCAGGTCAGGATCCCAGGGTCCTGGGATCAAGCCCCATGTGGGGCCCCTGATCCGTGAAGAGTTTGCTTCTCCCTCTCCCTAAGCCTGCTGCTCCCCTTGCTTGTGTGCCCTCTGTCAATAAATAAAATCTTAAAAAAAAAAAAAAATCTACACATTAGTCATTGCTCACCTCAATGAGGGTAGTCACCATATAATGTTACTACAATATTATTGACTATATTCCTTATGCTGTAGTTTCCATCTCTGTGATTATATACCTTACATTTCAGTAAGAAAGAGACAATATACAATACATATAATAAGGGACGCCTGAGTGGCTCAGCGGCTGAATGTCTGCATTCAGCTCAAGGCGGGATCCCGGGATTGGGATTGAGTCCCACATAGGGCTCCCTGCGGGGAGCCTGCCTCTCCCTCTGCCTATGTTTCTGCCTCTTTCTCTCTCTCTCTCTACGTCTCTCATGAATAAATAAAATCTTAACAAAAGAAAAAAAATAGGGCAGCCTAGGTGGCTCAGTGGTTTAGCGCCACCTTCAGCCCAGGGCCTGATCCTGACCCAGGATCAAGTCCCACGTCAAGCTCCCTTCATGGAGCCTGCTTCTCCCTCTGCCTCTCTCTCTCTCTGTGTCTCTCATGAATAAATAAATAAAATCTTAGAAAAAAAAAGAAAAAATACATATAGTAAATAATTACAGAGCTATTTAGAACGTGATATTAGAATGATGCAGTAATTTATAAAATATGAAATACTATGGAAAAATAAATACATCAGGGTAATGGGAAGTGTTAGAGGAGGGCTATAATTTCAAATAGCATTGTTGGGGATCCTTGGGTGGCTCAGCGGTTTAGTGCCTGCCTTCGGCCCAGGGCGTGATCCTGGGGTACTGGGATTGAGTCCCGTGTTGGGCTCCCTGCATGGAACCTGCTTCTCCCTCTGCCTATGTCTCTGTCTCTCTGTCTCTCTGTGTGTGTCTGTCATGAATAAATAAATAAAATCTTTTTTAAAAATAGCAAAATAGCATTGTCGAGACAGGCCTAATTTAGAAAGAATATGGGCACCTGGGTGGCGCAGCGGTTGAGCATCTGCCTTTGGCTTAGGTCATGATCCCAGGGTCCTGGGGTCGAGTCCCACATCGGGCTCCCTGCATAGAGCCTGCTTCTCCCTCTGCCTATTTCTCTGCCTCTCTCTCTCTCTCTGTTTTGCTCATGAACAAATAAATGAATAATCTTTTAAAAAATAGAAATAATATATCTTGGAGAAGAGTAGGCAATCAGAGTGACCAGCCTGTCCAGAGGTCTAGGGGCAGGAGCTTGACTGGACTGTTTGATGTGCAGCAAAAAGACCAATGTGATGAGGAAAATCATAAGAGATAAGGAAAGACAAGGGAGAAGGCATGGGGCCAGATCCTTTATAAAGACCCTTGAGGTCTTTATAAAATCTTTTTAGCTTTTATTCTGAGTGAAATGGGAAGCCTTCTTGACTGTTATGATGAGAGTAGACTGCAGGGGGAACAAGAATAGAAGCAGTGAGACTAGTTAGAATATGCTATTAAATAATCCAGGGCAAGAGATGACAGCAGCTTTGTCCATGGTTACAGCAGCAGAGGTAGAGAAACAGATTCTCATTATGTTTTGAAAGTAGAACCAAAGAGATTGATTCTCTGATGTGGAGTGTGAGGGGTAAACATATAGGATGTCAAAAAAGACACTGAAGTTTTCAGTCTGTGCAACTAAAAAGGGTAGAGGTGCTATTTACTAAAAGAAGGAAAACAAGACAAGTAGATTTGAAGAATTTGACATTTGTAAATGTTAAATTTAGATGTCTATTAGACATCCAAGTGATGTTGGATAGGCAGATATTATGAGTCAGAAGCTAAGGTGAGAAGTCTGGATTGAAGATAAAATTTGGGAAGTATCATTATTTAGGTGGTATTTAAAACCATCAGCATAGATGAAACCACTAACAGAGTGAGAAAAATAAAGAGATAAGGACAAGAAACTGAGCCCTGGTTGCTTTCCAACATAAAAAGTGGAGAAAAGAAGGGCAGCTGGATGTGTCAGTTGATAGAGCATGCAACTCTTGATCTCAGGGTCTTGGGTTCAAGTCCCATGTTGGGGACAGAGTTTACTTTAAAAATTAATTAATTTTAAAAAATAAATTACTTTAAAAAATAAAAATTAATTAATAAAATAATTAAAAAGTGGAGAAAAAAGAAAGATTCAGCAAAGGAACTTGAGAAGGAATAACCAAAGACAGAGGAAGAAAACCAGGAAAGTGTGGTATTCTTGGGACACAAAAGAAATATTTCCAGGAAGAGAAAATGGGCAATTGTGTTAATACCCCTAATGATGAAAATTAAGAATTGACCTCTGTTTATAACAATTTAGAAGTTGCTACTACTAGGTTGCTCCACAAGAGCTGCTTTTATGGAATGATAGAGATGAAAGCCTAACTGAATTAAGTTTTAAAGATTATGGGAAGACAGCAGCCCGGGTAGCTGAGCAGTTTAGTGCCGTCTTTGGCCCGGGGTGTGATCCTGGAGACGGGATCGAGTCCCACGTCAGGCTCCCTGCATGGAGCCTGCTTCTCCCTCTGCCTGTGTCTCTGCCTCTCTCTCTCTCTGTGTGTGTGTATTCTCATGAGTAAATAAATAAAATCTTAAAAAAAAAAAAAAGATTATGGGAAGACAGAGTACCTGGGTGGCTCAGTCAGTCAAGTGGCTACCTCAGTTTTGGCTCAGGTCATTATTTCACAGTCCTAGGATGGAGTCTGGGTAGGGCTCTGCCCTCAGCAGGGAATTTGCTTGTGGATTCTCTCTCCCTCTGTGCCTCCCCCCCACTTGCATGCTCTCTCTCTAAAATAAATAAATCTTTTTAAATTTTTTAAAAAATTTAAAAGATAATGGAAAGAGAAGAATTAAAGACAGCAAGTTTAGAACATTTTCTCTTTTTTTAAGATTTATTTATTTGAGCAGTGCCTGGGTGGCTCAGTCCATTGAGCATCTGCCTTTGGCTCAGGTCATGATCCCAGAGTCCTGGAATCAAGCCTCACATCAGGCTCCCTGCAGGGAGGCTGCTTCTCCCTCTGCCTCTCTGTCTGTCTCTCTCATAAATAAATAAAATCTTAAAAAAAAAAAAAAAAAGGAAAAAAATTCCCTTATTTAGTCATACCCTTTTGTTTTACAGAAGAAAAAAAGCAAAACTTGTATTAGTTTAATGATTTGTCTAAACAATTACTATTGGGAGCAGCTGGCTGGCTCAGTGGGTAGAGCATATGACTCTTGATCTTGGGGTTCTGAGTTTGAACCCCATGTTTGGCATGTAACCTACTGTAACAACAACAAAAAAACCCAACTAGTTACTGTCAGAAGCAGGGCTATAAAGCAACAGGTCTTTTAGCCTTAACCAAGTCCCTGATCTTTTCTCATTATTACACTTGATCTTAGCCAAAAGGCCGAGAAGCGATTCTCATTATTACAATAACGTTGATCACATTGTATTGCCAGTCTTCCTCATCCCATAGAATTCCTGGAAGGCAGTAACAATGTCTTCTCTGTCTATAATATATCCCTTGATTAAAGATGATGAAGGTAATGAATCAAGCCCCTGTGCCATAGAAACAACCTCAAAATCAGATAGAGGGGCTTGCAATCCCCTTTAATACCACTTGTCTATAAATAAATAAATTAATTAATTAATTAATAATAATACTTGTCTGTACTAATTTCCACACTGTCAGAGATACCTGAATGAGTTTTAGTGAAACAGTGAAATAACCCTGAGCTTTAAAGCCAAACACACCTGAGTTTAAATCCCAGTCTGAAATTAACTATGACACTAGGCATACTATTTAAAATTTCAGAGCTCAGTTACCTTATCTGCAGCCCAGATCAGAAAGGCCAGGGAGACAGGTATCAATGCCTATCCTGCAAACTAGCATGCTATAGGTGTTCAATTAAATGGTAGTTATTTTATTGTTGTTATTGTTAATGAATTAGCTAATTCATTCATTAAAAAGTAGGGCATTTTTTAACTCCTCTCTGCATATCAAAACCTCACCTGTCAAAAACAAAAACAAAAACAAAACAAAACAAAACCTCACCTGTCCTTTAAACCATTTCCAGGCAGACATCTCCAGAAATTTTCAGAGTGGTAACTACCTTTTCTTGACTTCACATGAAACTGAGTGACCCATTGGATTATAAATTCTATCTTGTCCCATTCTCTAATTTTTTACTATGTGCATATCTCATTTTTCTCATCGAATTATAAACTTTTTGACTACGTAATAGGGTAGCATAGAGAGAACAGAAGCAGGGAAACCAGCACACTGGCTAATTATCATAGCTCTGACAAGGGATGATGAGAATAGGAACTGAGGCAGTGGCAGTGGAAAGTGAAATGGGTCTCAGAGACACTTTAATAATAAAACTAGCAAAATCTGGCCCCTGATTCAATGTGATGGATAATGCGGGGGTGGAGATAAAAGATGATACTAAGGTGTCTAAAATAAATGGTTGACTAGATGATTCTATTATCTAAAATAAGGAGTAAAATAAAAAGAAGAGATTGGAGACTGGAGGTGGTGGTAGAAGGAAGGACAAAAAGTATTAGGGACATGTTAAGTATTTTGCAAGTAGGCATAGGTGGGCAATGAAAAGAGAGAAAAGAGGGTGGCCTGGGTGACTCAGCGGTTTAGCTCCACCTTCAGATTGAGTCCCATGTCAGGCTCCCTACATGGAGCCTGCTTCTCTCTCTGCCTGAGTCTCTGCCTCTCTGTGTCTCAAATAAATTAGATAAATAAATAAATAAATAAAATCTTTAAAAAGAAAAGAGAGAGAGAAAAGAATCTAAAATCCTAAAAATGCTTGGTTTGGGGATATTTCCTCAGGAAACAAAGGGCGAGCAGGATGTAGGAGCTTGGAGAAAGCAGTTCATTCAGTGAGTGCAGAAATAGGACCAGGGAGTAAATGTTACAAGTAAATTAATTTTTTATTTGCCATAAGGGAGAATTTTCTGATAACATAAACTCTGGAAGCTAAGTATCCCATTGTATGATTTTGGATCAGTCATTTCACCCTCAAGCTGTCCCATCTGTAAAATTCATACCAAAGCTGCTATTCTTATCATTTGTATGCTAGTGCTTATTAGGATACTTCCTGTATCATTGAATGTGACAGAAGAAACAGATTTCACATAAAATGCAGATGGAGTAAGTAAGGTTACAACTCAGATCAGGAAGATGAATAAAGCCTTAATTATGAACTAGTTGACCCCCACACCTATTCATAAAATAAGTAGTTTTTTTTTAAAGATTTTATTTATTTATTCATGAGAGACACACAGAGAGAGGCAGAGACACCGGCAGAGAGAGAAGCAGGCTCCATGCAGGGACCCCCATGTGGGACTTGATCTAGGACTCACACCCGAGCTAAAGGTCGAGGCTCAACCGCTGAGCCACCCAGGGATCCCCAAATAAGTAGTTTAGAAAGCAGATACTTTTTAACAGAAACAGTTTTCTTCTTTGAGACTGTCTTTCCTTACCTATTTTTCTGTCCATTCTTCAAGGTCATGAGTTTACCTATGAGTGAATAAATTATAGTAGAAGAGCTTCTATAACTTATGTAGAACAACATCTCAATCAATTTGGACACCTTGAAATACATATCAAATTAGCTTGGCAAGGCAGGGATCTAATAGGAGATAAAATGTAGGTAAAATTCTGTAAGCCTATTTTTTCTCATTATATTTATACAAATTCTGCTTGGAGATTCTAACACAGTATATTCCATCTGATTTAGACAGGCTTAAATACTTTTTTTTTCACAAGTAGACAAGTTGAGGGGTTGGGGGTGTTTTAATTACTGTTTCTCAAAAGAAATAACTTCCATGGTACCTATAAAGTACACTGCAAAGAAAAATGGTATCTATAATGTATACACACTGTAAAGAACAATGGCTGTTCATAGGAAGACTTGTTTTCTAATCCCAGGTCGGATGAATGCTGTGTAGCTTCAAACAATTCAGTTAATACCTTAATTTCCTAACCTATGTAATGAGAAGTATGAAGAAAGAAAATGTATGTGAAAATCCTGTGAGGTATAAATTGTTCTGCAATGAAAGGCTTAACTAATGCATAATTCCTCCTTTCCTCAATCTATTTATACAGAAATGGGGTCCTTAATTAATATCTTTGAGATAATTCATAATCCTCTCCTCCCTCCATCAGATTTATTAATCAAATGATTAAAAGTATTTTAGTAGATAGGTAAAAGATTTAGTGACAAACCCTGCTAAAAGAAGAAAGCCAAATGCCTCTGAAAAAGGTAAGAATATCTTAAATGAAAAAATCAAAGACTATATATACATTTAATGTATTTGTAAGACAGATACTCAGTCTTTATTATTTCTCAAATTTGTCAATTGAAAAACAAAAGTAGTGGTGTAATATACTCCATAGGCTTAATATTACATTAATCAAAGCTGATGACCATGAAAACCATGTATTGTTGTATTTGAACCACTAATTTCAGATGAAATCTAAAAAACTCAAGTCCCTATTGTTAACACTGACATGCCAACAAAAACATTAAGGAAATCCTTTGTAGCTAGTTTATACTAGTATGCGTTTACTTGAAAAAACAAAATATGTAGTAACTAATGTATCTAAATCCTAATGTAAAAGCCTTCAATAAAATCCACTCAGTCAAAAGTTGAACAAATTATACTACATAGCTTAATTTAAAATCTTTGTTGTCATGCATCAAAGTCTGATAACCATACTTTACAATTTAGTGTATGTGGTTAGACCATTGCCTAGATTAAATAAATCCAAAGGTACATATCCATTCCTACAGGAGCCAGTTAACCTGAAAAGGAGGATAAAATCAGTAACCTATCACTATCACAACTTGCTATCTCTCCAAGTTCTCTGATCTTGGTCAAAACTGAGTTCAAAGGGCACTTGATAAAATTGTGGATGAATAGCCTTGGTAAAAAACTACTTAAAATGCCATCTTCACAAATGAAGTACAGTACCCCTTCACAAATGAAGTACGTACTCTAAATATAGGGAACAGAGCATGCTGTGATCCAGTTAAGAAAGGGTTTTCCTCTCTATTGCTAAATTGAACACCTCTCAGAGTGGATCCCACTCTGGGAGAATTTGAACAAGTTGAGCCTGTTTCCTCCTCAGCTGTAAAATGAGGATAATAACACTGACCTCCTTAGGACAATTGGGAGAATTACAGTAAGTACAGTAAGTAGTGAATACAAGCTAACTAAGCAAAAGCAGGAATAGTAGTACCCAGAGCTGCAGCCCTCACTGTTCTCATTCTGTCCTAATGCATAGGAGATCATGTACAGGTCTTAGAATAAAAAGTAGGAATGTGTTTTAAGAAGGAAAGGGTGATCAACTTCAGCAAAGGGTGAAGGAAGATCAATGGCTTTTGAATTTGACAGGAAGGAATTGTTGCAAAGTTTGCTTTAGAATATTTTCAAAGCAGTAAAGTGAAAAGCCTGATTGTAAGTGACTAAGGTGGCTCAGTTAGGCATGGATCATGATCCTAGGGTCTGGGATCAAGCCCCACACTGGGCTTCCTGTTCAGTGGGGAACCTAATTCTCCCTCTGCTGCTCCCCTTGCTTATGCTCTCTCCCTCTCTCTCTCAAATAAATAAATGGATAAAAATTTTTTTAAAAAAAAAGGAGATGGCAGGTGTAAGCCAGAGGTTTTCAACAGTTTGCCTCCAGCAATCACTATCAGAGTCATGATGATTTTTCTAAATCAGAGAAGGACCTATATTTCTAGGCTTTTTATTATAGTTCTCATTTACAATAAATATTAGAATTGAGAAAAACAATTACTGAGACTGTCTTGTTACCATGGTCTAAGTCACAAAATGTCCTATTAGTGGTTGACAATATATAAAATCATTGAGGTTATAATGGTACAGAGAACACTGATGATGCACTAATAAATGGAAAGTAAAGTGGGCAGGGGGAGGCAAGCCATATCTCTAAATAGGAGACTGACAGAAAATGAATTTTTAGTGATTGTGATGAAATATGGTTTCATGGCAACTATTTCTATGGATACAAGCTTGTTGTTCACGATATGAGGGAGAAGAGAAATACAGTGGTTGAGACAAGAAACCATAAGTCAGGCAATTTCTTTCAAGATGTGGAAAACTGCATGTTTGAAAGCAGAGGTCTAGGAGCCAGTGAAAAGTAAGAGAACAAAGAAATAGAAGAAGAAAGCAAGAAAGCTTAGCCACCAAGTACTTCACATAGGATAGGATATGATTCAATAATGATAATAGGAATCTAACATTTATTGGGAACTATTATCATTTAAAAATTGTTACATCTCTGTGTTATACACAGTAGCAGCTTAATAGGAACAGTGCAATTCTGATTCTTACTGTTGTCAACAAATTTGTAAATTATGTAGAAAGATCATTTATCCACCTTTTTAAAAAAGGTATACTTTTTAATTGTATTTTTATTTATTTATTTTTTTTAGATTTTATTTATTTATGAGAGACACACAGAGAGAGAGAGAGGCAGAGGGAGAAGCAGGCTCCATGCAGGGAGCCTGACGTGGGACTCAATCCCGGGTCTCCAGGATCATGCCCTGGGCTGAAGGCTGCGCTAAACCGCTGAGCCACCCGGGTTGCCCTACTTTTTTATTTTAAAGATTTTATTTATTTATATGAGAGAGAGAGAGAGGGAGAGAGGGAGAAGCAGACTCCCTGCTGAGCAGGGAGCCCAGCAACAGGGGCTCAATCCCATGATGCTTAACTGACTGAGCCACCCAGGCACCCCTCCACCTTTTGTACTTAAATTTCACTTTGAATTCATGTCATACTGCATGTTTTACAACAGCATTCACATAATCCTCAACAATGTGAATCTGCTGAGTCGGTTTTGTAATTTTCATTTTCAGATATAGAAATTAAAATACATGAAGGTTAAATGACTTGAAAAGGGTTCTTTTTATTTTTCTTAAGCCCAGAGATGATTATGAAGATACAACTCTTAAATTTTCAAGAGATAAAGTGTCAGACTTCCTAACTAGCACTCATCTTAAAATGTTTTTTGTTCATTCAGATTCTATTTCCCCAAAGACCCAGTGAGTGCCCTGATGCTATTCCACTCTTGATCAGATCTCTCAGAGGTAACATAATATCTATGCGTGTTTCTCATTTCTCCCCACCCTTCCCCCGTCATCCTCCAAATTTCAAAACTCATTTCCCATTATCTTCAGAGCACTATTAATTTATCTAATTCATTAGTTTGCATTAAGATATTAAAACTGATCAGAGCTTGGGGTACCTGGCTAACTCTGTCAGGGAGCATGTGACTATTGATCTTGGGGTTGTAGGTTCAGGCCCCATGTTGGGTGTGGAGCTTGCTTGGAAAAAGAAAAACTGATAGAAGCTGAACAAATTATCCTCTCCTAGATTTGCATTTTAACCTGGGGCCTTAAATTGTTTTATTAAGATGGCATTTCTGACCCTCATAATGGAGCCAAGGAAGTTTGGTTTTTCCTGGCATCCCTTCACATCAACACATCAGAGGCATACTTTATAGGACTTTTTGTAGAAACAACCATAACCTTCATTACATGTACCGGAGTATTAAACAAAAAGGGAGAAAATTACTCATAATAAGACTAGCCAAAATTATAATCCTTTTTGCCCAGCTTAATTTTGTGATTGATGATAATATTAAACCAGTTTCATCTTAATTCAGTAAAATGTTACAAGCATAAGCAAATAAGTTAAAATGTTTAAGTTACTCTTTAATACTATTACTCATTTTCATGAAAAGAAAAAATAATTTTATAAGTGCTGGTGAATTTATACAGTTTCCTTTCGTGATCAGTCCTGAGACATTTTAGAGTTCTCATGCAAATAGATGAAAGAAAACTTCATTGTTGCTAAAAAGATCTCATTTATGTCACCTTTTGTTTTCTACTTATTGACTCATCATTATTTTTCTAAAGATCAGGAGCCACATATATCTAGTTTAAAAATTAAGAAACCTCTATCAAGCATCTGTTCTGCTTAGTTCTGTAAACACTTGTTTCAGGACCAAAGACAAAATGAAATAGATGGAGGCTATCTGTCTTACATACAACCTCCTTTCCCTTTAAGACTCTCCTGTGGAAATGTGGTTTTCTAGAACTTCATTCATCTCTGGTTACCTGAGCAAGGAGAAGCTAACTGATACTAATAGACGGCTGAACCAATGACTGTCACCAAGGGGGCTCTCAGCCTGAAAGAAAGTCACCTTAAGATCTTAAGAAGAGGGGCACTTTGGTGGCTCAGTTGGTTAAGTGTCTGCCTTTGGCTCAGGTCATGATCTCAGGGTCCTGAGACCAAGCCCCTCATAGTGCTCCCTGCTCAGTGGGGAGTCTGCTTCTCCCTCTCCCTCTGCCCCTCCCTCTGCTCATGCTCTCTCTCAAATTAATAAAATTCTTCAAAAAAAAAAAACAAACCTTAAGATGGCAGAGAAAAGCAGGGTGGTCATCCTGGATTTTGCACATGAAAAATTGTCAGCTTTTTTTTTTTTTAAGATTTTATTTTTAAGTAATCCCTACACCCAACGTGGGGCTCAAATTTACAATTCCAAAATTAAGAATCACATGTCCTACCTACTGAGCCAGCCAGGTATGCCAGAATTGTTAGCTCTTTTTATTGCATGTATATATCCTGAAACTACAGTATGAAGTTTCTTTTATATGATGTAGTAGTTTACTACATTAATTGCTGCTTTATGTTCAGCTTTCTGGTTTTTTGCAACTCTAAAGGATGATGTTTCCTTCCTTCCAAATCGTTTGGGAAGATGTACATGATTATACAAGCAATTATGGTTAACCACCTATACTTTCCTTATTATTTTTTTTTTAAGAAATGGGTTTAAAAACATGTACAGAGTATAAAACAAAATTTAGGTATCTCAATCATCTTTCCTCATGAAAGATTACTTTCCCTAATGAGGGGTGCCTGACTGGCTCAGTTGGAAGAACAAGGAATTATGGAGCTCAGAGACATGAATTTGAGCTCCATATTGGGTATAGAATACTTAAACTAAAAAAAAAAAAAAAAAAGAGGGAATCCCTGGGTGGCTCAGCGGTTTAGCGCCTGCCTTTGGCCCAGGGGGTGATCCTGGAGTCCTGGGATCAAGTCCCACATCAGGCTCCCTGCATGGAGCCTGCTTCTCCCTCTGCCTGTGTCTCTGCCTCTCTCTGTGTGTCTTTCATGAATAAATAAATAAAGTCTTTAAAAAGAGAGAGAGCAAGAGAGAAAGATTACTTTCCCTCATGAAAGGTACTTTTAGTATCTTTTTGGTATGGTTTACTAAAGTTTTATATTAAAATTTCCAACTCTAATCCTTTTCCTTTCTCTCACTGCTTTTCCAGATTCTTCCCTTGCTTGCTATGAGAAACAGAGACTAAAACTTGGTTCTACATGTTTCTCAGAATACTAATTTTTAACTTCTATAGTATTTATCCTCCAGTTAACTATTACTTTAGTATAGAAGGAAAACACAACTTAATGGATTATAAACACAAACAAAACTCAGTTCCTGACCTTAAGAAATTTTACAGGTTAGTAATAATCCTGAGAGAAATGATAATGATAAATATATTTTATTTTTCTTTTTACACTTTATGAAGGGTTTACACATGCAAAAGTTGATTTGATCTTTAAAACATCCTTGTAAGGAAAAAGGACAGCAACTATCTTCTTAATTTTACAGAGGAGATAGAAGTAAAACTTGCAACACATTTAAAGAACTAAAAATATGTAGATAAACTGTCATACATTGTGATTATAACCAGATAAACAGGGACGCCTGGATGGCTCAGCGGTTCTGCGCCTGCCTTTGGCCCGAGGCATGATCCTGGATGGAGCCTGCTTCTCCCTCTGCCTGTGTCTCTGCCTCTCTCTCTGTGCCTCTCATGAATAAATAAATAAAATCTTAAAGAAAAAAAAACTAGTTAAACACGTTATATCATTATACACATACATCCTTAGCTTATCCTTAGAAAAGTATCTAGGCTTACAAAAATATCTATCCCACATATTTGCCACAATGCCTAAAAATCTCATTTTATTCATTTTTATCTATCTATTAAAAGATTTTTAAGTAATCTCTAGATGAGGCTTAAACTCACTACTTAAAGATTAAGAGTCATACACTACTCCAGGGCATCTGGGGGCTCAGTTGGTTAAGTATCTGCCTTTGGCTCAAGTCACAATCTCAGGGTCCTGGGATTGAGCCCTGTGTTGGGCTCCCTGCTCAGCAGGGAGTCTGCTTCCCCCTCTCCCTCTGCCCTTCCCCCCATCCCCTGCTTGTACTCATACTCTCTCTGTCTCTCTCTTAAATAAAAAAATACAATCTTGGGGCAATAAAATGTTGGTGCACCTGGGTGGCTCAGCGGTTGACCATCAGCCTTTGGCTCAGGTCGTGATCCCAGGTCCTGGGATCGAGTCCTGCATCCGGCTCCTCACAGGGAGCCTGCTTCTCCCTCTGCCTGTGTCTCTGCCTCTTTCTCTCTCTGTGTCTCTCATGAATAAATAAATAAAATCTTAAAAAAAATACTAAATATACTTTAAAAAATAAATAAAATAAAATAAAAAGTCAACACTCCATTGACTGAGCCATCCAGGCACCCCTAAAGTCTTATTTTAGAAATCCCATAAAAAAAATAAAAAAAAGAAGTCCCATAATCAGTGTCTATAGGAGGTCCATTACAAATAGTCTTAAATAGAGAAAAATGCAAAAACATTTCCAAGCACAAATAATTTACTACATGATAGTTGGGCTCCTTAGAAAATGGAAGTTTGGGATAAAGGGTGCTAGAACAAAATGGGAATCATTTTGCTGGGAGAAAAGAAAGGCCCTGACAGATCTGAGATAAAGCCTTGGGCAAAAGCAGCCTGTGGATCCCTGAGAAAACTGAGTAGGGTGGAGATGGAGTCGATACTAAAAGGAGACCCCAAATGACTAGCCTCACAATTTTGCTACTGCTAATGACAAAACCCTGGGCTCAGTTTCAGTTTCTGGTAGGTCTATGTTGGAAATTCACTGCCAATGTACAAGCGTCCTTCACAGGCCACCAAATAAACACTTAACAGCCCTTTAAAATGAAATCAGCTTTGGTATCTTCTACTTCTTAACTTACATTTGCCTCCCTTACCAGGGCACCACACTCATTCTTTCTTTCTTAGAATTAAAAATGGTGTCTGTTTGGCTCTATCCATAGAGCATGCAACTCTCCATCTCAAGGTAGTGAGTTTAAGCCTCACATTGGGCATGGAGCTTACTTTAAAAAAAAAAAGAATTTAAAAAGGCTAATTTTAAAGCCATTTCTTTCTCCTCACTTTCTTCTATCTATATTCACTAAGACCATATTTTGTCATCTGCCATTCTATTTCAATATTACTCTCTCTTTTCTTATATATTTGCCTCAAATTTAAGATTCTTTGGGTAACTCTATTTAAAAAAATAACTGCAGGGTGTTGCTACACCTTAATCAAACTATAGGTCTGAGTCCTTTAGTATTTTCTTTACCTATTTTCTCCATTAAATCCTTTATCTCTTCCTAATGTTGAAATGAAGGTCATGGGCATCTCAGTGCCTAGCATGATGCCAAGCATATACGTGTTCAAAAATATGTGTTAAATGAATCCTTTATAACTTTTTTTTAAAAGATGTTATTTATTTATTCATGAGAGACAAAGAGAGAGAGGCAGAGACATAGGCAGAGGGGGAGGCAGGCTCCCCATAGGGAGCCTGATGCAGGACTAGCAACTTAATCCCAGGACCCCAGGATAACCACCTGAGCCAAAGGCAGACAGTCAAACACTGAGCCACCCAGGCACCCATAACTTTCTTTTTTTTTTTTCTTTAAAGATTTTACTTATTTGAGAGAGTGAGTGTGTATGTGTGTGTGTGTGTGTGTGAGAGAGAGAGAGAGAGAGAGAGAGAGAAGAGAGAGAGATTACTAGCAAGGGCGAGGGGCAGAGGGAGAGGGAGAAGCAGGCTCCCCGACATGAGATGGGACTGGATCCCAGGACCCTGGGATCATGACCTGAGCCAAAGGTCCACGCTTAACTGACTGAGCCACCCAGACACCCTCTTTCATAACTTTAAGAATTATTAATAGGAACATATAGTCTATCAAATTCTGAGAATTATTTTTTTAAAAAGATTTTTATTTATTTATTCATGAGAGAGACACAGAGACACAGGCAGAGGGAGAAGCAGGCTCCATGCAAGGAGACTGATGTGGGACTTGATCCCTGGTCTCCAGGATCACACCCAGAGCTAAAGGCAGACGCTCAACCGCTGAGCCACCCAGGCACCCAAACTCTGAAAATTCTTGTAAGTAGTTTCCTCAAAGTTAACAAGCTCCCAAATTCTTTAATTGACCATTAGGATTCCTAAGATATTTCGTATCTTCATGAAAGACTGGAATACAGAATTCTAAAAATCTGCACAAAGATTAAAAAGCAGCTCTAAGATTATACAAAATTTGCAGTGTTTTGTCTTCCTTTAATTCATTCACATTTTCAGGATCCAAGGAAGAATAGGTTTGTGTTCTACCCACTTCAGAAGTTGGATATGGCCAGAGAATTGAGGTATCGGAGTCATTAAAATTTTATCGTTAGAAAACTGTCCACTTACCTTAGAAAAAGGGCAAATTGCCATTTCTCCCAATGTGGGGACTGTGGAAACAAGGGAAACCCCCATACACCATTCCACGATCCCATATTTTGTGAGGGAGCATCTAATTTTAACTCATGAAGCATTTTGAGAATATTTTTGGCCAGCAGTATACTCTTAAAAGCTGTAAAGAGACACACAAGCAAAGCAAGTGCACATTCCTTGTCCCCTAAGAGGTTACAATGCAGAGAACCAGGCGTGGAACTCAGAACAAAAGCTGTGACTGCATAATAAGGTATTGGGGTGTGGGGGATGGGGCTCTGAGAGCCTAGTTACTAGGAAAGCAATTTCCAGGAGGTGAGAGTTTAGGCTAGCCCTGAAAGAGTTTGATTGTAATGATTTGCAGGAGTGAAAGTTGGAGGGCCTTCTACGTAGGAGATAAACATCTGCCCTGATTTAAAGGTGGGAAGTGCCTGAAGTGTGTGAAACGTAAAGAGACTGACCTAGCAGTCAAAGGTGGATAAAGGGGAAGACTGATTTTGAGGAGATAATAGGTAAGTTTGGGGAAGACTTGATGACGTGTGAAGGGAAGAAGACATTTTTTTTCTTTGTTATAGTAAGCTTAGATTTCATGAAAATTAGTGTAAAACAAGTAGGAAAATTGCATGAGAAAAAATGAGTATGACAGCTATATAAAAATGAGATTGCAGTAGAGAGGTTCTGGGGGTCAGGAAACAAGCTGGACACACCAAAATTTAGGCCTAGGTTCTTAAGACCTAGAATAAAATGGTAGCTGAGGGAATTTTCAAAGCTGAATAAATAGTAATAACAATACATATAAAGCTAAACTACAATCTCATTGCTTATCTTTAATCATTAACACAATTATTTTTTAAAAGATTTTATTTATTTATGAAAGACATACACAGAGAGAGGCAGAGACAAAAGCAAAGGGAGAAGCAGGCCCATACAGGGAGCCTGATGTGGGACTCGTTCCCGGGACTCTAGGAACACGCCCTGGGCCGAATGTAGGTGCTAACCCACTGAGCCACCCAGGGATTCCAATTATTAACACAATAATCTCCAGAAAATTTCTTATCTCCAGCTCATCCTTCCCATCCAGCACCTCTCCCTAGCTTGTATCTTTGTATTCAGTCCTATGCCTTACTCAACTTGCCCTTGTTTTGTTGTCTTCCCATTTCTTTTTTTTAATTTTTAAAAAATTATTTATTTATTCATGGGAGACAGAGAGAGAGAGAGAGAGAGGCAGAGACACAGGCAGAGGGAGAAGCAGGCTCCATGCTGGGAGCCCGATGTGGGACTCCATCCTGGGACTTCAGGATCACACCCTGGGCCGAAGGTGGCGATAAACCGCTGAGCCACCCAGGGATTCCCCCCACCTTTTTTTTTTTTTAAGGTTGTATTTATTTATTCATGAGAGATACAGAGACACAGGCAGAGGGAGAAGCAGGCTCCCAATGTGGGGTCTGATCCAGGATCAGGCCCTGGGCCAAAGAAGGCGCTAAACCGCTGAGCCACCCGGGTTGCCATTCAGGCACCCCTGAAAATAAGATTTTTGAGGATATCAGATATACTTAACCTTCCCCATAGTGCTGAAAGTTAGGTTATTTTTTAAAGATTTTTATTTATCCATTCGTGAGAGACACACACACACAGAGACAGAGACACAGGCAGAGGGAGAAGTAGGCTCCACACAGGGAGCCTGATGTGGGACTCGATTCTGAGTCCCCAGGATCACGCCCTGGGCCAAAGGCAGGCGCCAAACCACTGAGCTACCCGGGCTGTCCAAGTTAGGTTATTTCTGATTTTCACTATCCTAAATAACACTGAGATGAATAGCCTTCTAAGTTGCTGGAGTCTCAGGTAAAAATTATTTGTATTCCCAAAAGTAAAATCCCTAGATTGGCAGTGGCAAACTTTTAATATTTGCCAAAGACCTTCCGGAAGGGGTTTTTCACATTGAAAATGAAGAGCAAGGGTACTGAACTCATATTTTACTTTCTAGGAAATGCGGGAAGCACTATATCGTTATGTCGGAAACACTTAGAATGAAAAACTCCCTCTTAAGAGATACTCTCTAGTAATGCATTTAGTACATTTTAGAAATTAATGAGCTGAGAAAGATTACAAGACAGCGGTTGATGTGTTTTGAGTGGGAGGAACGTGCAGGGGACAGAATTGAATTATTAAGAATTATTATGCACTTAAGTATGAGGGGGAAATGAAGGAAATATTAAGCTCTATAAATTCATTCCTTATGTATAATCTTTATGTGCATGACTACATTTTATGCAGTTGAATCATGTACATTGTTTTTTTTTTTAAGATTTTATTTATTCATGAGAAACACAGAGAGAGGCAGAGACACAGGCAGAGGGAGAAGCGGGCTCCATGCGGGGAGCCCGATGCAGGCAGGACTCGATCCCCGATCTCCAGGGTCACGCCCTGAGCTCAAGGCAGACGCTTAACCGCTGAGCCACGCAGGCGTCCCTATTTGGTATTTCTTCAAATATAAATTGATCACACTGAGGCCGCTTTGTGATCTACATAAGAATTCTCGAGGTTAATATGCCAGATGTTAATTAGCCTTTTCCCTTCAAACTTCTGTTTCCGATAATATACTACGAGTACCTTCGTGCGCTCGTTTTTATTCTCCAGGTCATACTATGGAACGATATTCCCCAAAGTAGCTGTTGACTAGAAGACATGCACAATTTTATAACTCGCCTTACATATTGCAACGTAATGCACTTCACGGACGTGCTACTAACTTGGCGCGTCCGTCTTGCTGCTCCCACCTCTCCTGAGAAAGGCAGGGTCTTTCCACTCGCAATACTCTCCTCAGGGTAGCGGAGGCGGAAACGGCTCAGAGCTGAGCAGAGAGTAAAAGCTCGACAAATACTAACGGCTTAGTCTTCGTGTACCTGTACGTTTGACTTTAGTCCAGACTTTTCAGCTTCATCTTCATCTACCTGGACGTTGGGCTTTCCTCTTCTCCAGATTTTTCTCTCCCGGCTCTTCCTTTCGGTGTCTATCTCATTATCTTAAATTGGCAATTTCAGGTCAGTCGGCAACTTCAGAGTCAACTAATTCTGGACAGGGGTGTCCCTTCGGGCCCCTTAAGTTTATTTCTCACTAACTGTGCCATTCTGGAACCTTCCTTGCCCAACTGCTGTCTGAGGAGGCTGAGTCCAAGGGGATGCCCTTGAGCTCACACCTGGGTTCCTCCTCAGAAAGGAAACGTTTTGTCGAAGAATTTCTACGCCAGTTAATCTGCGCTGATTTTTATTTTATTTTATTTTTTTTTTGAAGACAACCGAACTGGCGCGCGTCTCTGCCAAACAGTCCGCCGCGGCCTGAGTCGCAGAAACTCCGTGGGCTGTGCCGCGTCTCCGGACTCGCGGTGCACGCTGGCGACGCCGCCCCGGGCCGCGGCCTGAGGACAGGTGCCAAGCCGGCCTCGGGAGGGAAGCCCGGCTCCCAGCGCCCCCGGGGGCAGCCGCCGAGCGAGGCTGTGGAGCGAGGCTGTGGAGCGAGGCTGTGGAGCGAGGCTGTGGAGCGAGGCTGTGGAGCGAGGCTGTGGAGCGAGGCTGTGGAGCGAGGCTGTGGAGCGAGGCTGCAGCCCGGGCGCTCCCGAGGCGCGGGGGGCGGGGCAGGGCGGCGTCACCGCTGACGTAGCCGCTCGGCCGGGCCGCCGCCGCCGCCGCCGCCGCCGCCGCCGCCGCCGAACCGGGGGGCGCGGGGCCCGGCGTGAGCGCAAAGATGGCCGCGCCGGCTCGGGCGGGTGAGTGTGGCGACGGGCGCGCTGCCTCGGCGTTGGCCGAAGGGGGCGGGGGCTGTGCGGGCGCGGAGGTCCCACGGGAGCCCCCCGGGGCCGGGAGGCACCTGGCGGCGTTTTCCCGCCGCGCTGGACGCGGGGGCCCCTGAGGGAGGGAGGGGGGCTGCGACGGACGGAGGGGAGCGAGCCCCCGGGCGCGGAGGCGGCGCTGGCAGCGGCGGCCGGTCCGGCGAATTTAGAATTGGCGCCTGTGGGAAGTTCCGGTGGGTTGTGCGATGCCGCGGCCGGCGTCCCGGTGGGGCCGCCTGCCGAGTGCGCAGGGATGCTGCGAGGAGCCGCGTCCTCGGCGGCCGGGCTCGCCGTGCGGCCACCCCGCGCGGGGCTGGAGGGGGGCGGGTTGCGAGGGGAAGGGGGGAAGAGCGAGACTGTCGGGGAGGCGCGGGGGGGGGGGGGGCAGATGTGCGAGACCCGCGGTCCGAAGCGTTGAGGAGACGGGATCGCGAATCCCGCGCGCACCGGGCGCTCTGCGGAGCTGGTCTCCCTCTGCCCCGCCTGCCACCGAGGGATGCTCCACGCCCTCGGGAGGCTTTGCCAGCGCCGTTTCTGGTCCTCCGTTTGCGAGGAACGGCTTGTCCTCTCTGCCTCGGTCGGGTCCCAGCGTTGCCAGCACCTGCTGCCACTTAGAGACACTTAGGATTTTGGGATTCTAGCCTAAACCATCCCCGCTGGCCTTCGGGGAAGGAATGCTAATAAGCTAACCTCGTTTTGAGGCATAAGAAATGGGTCAGCACTAGGAGAAAAAAAAAAAAATGCTCAAGTTTAAGAGGTAGTAGGACACGGTCCTCCTAACCCTCACCCCCAATTAAAAAAAAAAAAATGAAACATGGTAATTGTTGCAACTGCAAGTTTGAGCTGTTGTAAATTCTACCGGTAACTGGGTAATTTCTTGCAGTCTTAATTTTGGAAGTAAACAATTTAGCGAGTCTCAGAAGAGTCGCTTTGTTCTGAAGCCCTCCCGATTCCCTCCCCCCTCCTCCTCCCGCTCTTTAATGGTCATATCTTGCAAGTAACGGGATTGTGAAATTAGCATGGAAATAGGACCTTCAGGCCCTGCACTTGAATTCCTTATTATCTGTGAAGTAGCTGCCTGTGGGGAAAAAGTAGGGGGGTGGTAACATTGGGGCCTGGAATTCCATATTGAGTCGTCCTTAAAACCAGTATTCAGTGTAAACAAGGAAAAAGAATTGGCTGTTCACTGTGATCAAATTCAGAAAGCCAAACATGAGTTAAGTACATGTTTATAGAATATTTCATAATCTCAGTGAGATATTTAGTTGTCTTGAAAGAGAGGAAAACTTTGTATTCTTGGAACCCTAATCTTTTTATTTTTAATTTAGCATCTTGGGATTTGAAAGAGATTTTTACTTAATTTCCCCCACTACCACCCCCCCCCTCCCAGATTTTAAAGAGATTTTAAACATTTTGGCTTGTTGAGCTTCTATCTTCCCTGCTCTGATTTCTCTTAACATTTTGTGTACTAGCCATTAATTTTGCAATGGATGGCAGATTTTTTAATCTAGGATTTTTTCATAAGATTTTCTGTATTGAAATTTAGAAATATTCTAATATTGAACAGAGTTCAACGCATACATTGTAGACAGTTGAAATTTTTTTGTCTGTTTTGATTGAACATTCATCTTGTTTGTTTGTTTTTAAGATTTTATTTATTTACTCGTGAGAGACACAGAGAGAGAGAGAGGGAGAGAGAAAGAGAGGCAGAGACACTGGCAGAGGGAGAAGCAGGCTGCCTGCAGGGAGCCTGATGTGGGACTCGACCCAGGGACTCCAGGATGATGCCCTGGAATGGTGCTAAACCACTGAGCCACCCAGGGATCCCCTTGTTTTTCTTTTAAAATATCAATTGTCTCAGATTTTTTCAGTTTAAAAACATTTAAGTGATAAGTGAATCTGTGTTGTATACTATACAATGATACACTTACTGGAATATTTAAAATGAAAATCTGTTGATTTGGGTTAAAATATTTATATTGTTTCTACTTAATTATCTTTATACCCCCCCTTCAGATTTTTTTTCATTTTGTACTGCAAAAATAAAGGAGTAAGTTATCATATATATCCTCTACCAAACTTTTCCTCTACATACTTGAATCTTATTGAGTATTATGGTGGTACATAAGAGGATTTTCTGCTCATTGGGTTGTCTGAGGGCAGAGTCTGGTTGTATTTTGTTTGTATCCCTAGCACCTATCTGCTTAACATGCTGGAAAACCCCTTGTAAATGTTTGTTGAATTGTGTTTTCAAATGGTATAGAGATACAGAGAAAAGCAGTATCTTGACTTCTTGGTAGCAGAAGAAAAAGGGTGCTCTGGAGTTTTTCTCCTTCCTGTAATGTTAGGCAGAACAAACATGGTTGCCAGATTCTAATGGCAGATTAGAGAGAGACTAGAGCACAGGCTTAAGAGTCTAATCAAGGTAGGAAATTTGAATTCAGTAATGGCGGACAGTTTTGCCAGTAGGCCCAACCTAAATATTTGACAAGTAACTAAACTGTAGGACTCAATAATACTGGCTTTCTGGCAAAGATTAAGAGTATTGAAGTACATTGGTTTTTCACAGCACTTTCAGGTACCATAAAACTTTATTATAAAGAATTCCTTTTTCGTGGAGTTCTACATAGGAAAAGCTAATTTATTTATGGTCCCAAGAATATACTTGTTAGGCCAAATCATGAATATGCTAGAATGATAGTCTAGGCATTTTATGCAAAGTATTTGAAATCCGTTTTCTAGACACTTAGTAGAATGGTCAATCTTTTTGTGAACATTTCCCTCATTGTTATGAAGTTAGCTGCAATAGATTGATGTATAAGTATGGTGGTGTGACACTAATGATAAATATTTTGGAACAAAATTGCCCATGAGTGAAATACTTAAAAGCAGTGATGGGTGAGGAAATCAATTAACCTGGTGGGAGAACTTGCTTTCTAGAAGCTTTTTCTTAGAACATTATCAACTAGATTCAATTTCTGTGCTTCTGGGGGGTGGGGGGTGGGGTGGCAATGTTAAGAGACGTGGAGAAGATCCAGGGTAAAAGAATATCCTTTTTTGTCTAATGAGGAGTTTCAAGCAAGATCAGGGTAATTATAGACTCTAGATCTCTAGAAGCAGAAAGAATAACCACAGCCTTTCTAGGATAAAGGAAAGGAAATACATCATGATTGACAAGAAGAGGTGCCAAAGCACATAATAGGCATAATAGCATACCTAAGAGGGAAAAGGGAGTTCATTGTGTTCGTTCATTCAATAATTTCTTCCTTCAGAATTTTGAACCCTTTTGTACCAGTCACTATGCATGTCCCTTGGCATTTTTTTTTTAAGATTTTATTTTATTTACTCATGAGAGATACAGAGCGAGTGAGAGAGAGGCAGAGGGAGAAGCAGGCTCCACGCAGGGAGCCTGACGTGGGACTCGATCCCGGGTCTCCAGGATCAGGCCCTGGGCTGCAGGCAGTGCTAAACTGCTGCTCCACCGGGGCTGCCCTCCCTTGGAATTTTGTAAACATCTCTTAAGATAACAGGGTACTATGGTAGTTCCATAAAATAAATGGAAATTTGTAAACTACTCATAAGGAGTGGGTAGGGTTTGCCCTAATTACTATGGATAAAGTTATTTTCATTCTTAATCCAAATGCATGCAAAGATTGTGGTGGCTAGTAATTTTTAAGGCCTACTTCCTGTTGAAATTGCCATTTCCTCCTATCTTTTATTATGGAAAATAATAAGTCTCCCTACTTTTAATAGCTTTTAGAGGATCTGTTTAGGTTATTTGGTACCGTTAAAAGAAAATTAAGTTTTGTGGGTGGCTCTGTCAGAAGCTGCCCACTCTTGATTTTGACTCGGGTCGTGATCTCTGGGTGAAATCAGCCCTGTGTGGGGCTCCATGCTCAGCACAGATTTGGCTTGGGTTTCTCCCTCTCCCTCTGCCCCTCCCCTCCTCAAATAAATCTTTCTTTAAAAAGTAAGTTTTGTTATAAAAATTAGCTTTGTTAAAATTCAACATATGCCTACTCTTTAATATCTGTCCCTCTGGGAGGTTCTCTAATAAGATAAAGATGATTACTGTAACATGATTTTATTAAATATTCTTTTTATAAAAAATTATTTATTTTAGAGAGAGAGAGAGAGAGCACACACACCCACAAGGAGAGGGGCAAAGAGAAAAGAGTCCTAAGCAGACTCCACACTGAGCACAGAGCCTGAGGTCATCACTCTGAGATGACCTGAGCAGAAACCAAGAGCCCCTTACTCAACCCCTTACTAAATAAATAAATAAATAAATCTTTAAAAACTGTACAACAGTGCTATGAGACACACTAGGAATTATATCAAATGCAACTTATGTGATCGTTTGACAAAGTATGAGCTATGGAAAGGGAGAAGCTTCTTAATAAAGCAAAATATTTTAGCATTTATTCAGATTTGAAAATACAGATTATTTTTAGGAGCGTATATTAGCCAGATCCCTCATTCTGTGTCACTTTAAAAAATTTTTTTTAAAGATTTTTTACTTTATTCATGGGAGACACAGAGAAAGAGGCAGAGACTTAGGCAGAGGGAGAAGCAGGCTCTGTGCCGGGAGCCCAATGTGGTACTCCATGGATCTCAGGAGATCCCAGGACCCTGGGATCAGGCCTTGAGCGGAAGGCAGACATTTAGCCACTGAGTTCTGTGTGTCACTTTTTTTTTTTTTTATTGATTTATTCATGAGAGGCAGAGAGAGACACACACAGGCAGAGGGAGAAGCAGGCTCTATGCAGGAGCCCCATGTGGGACTCAATCTCGTGTCTGCAGGATTACGCCCTGGGCTGAAGGCAGGTGCTAAACCGCTGAGCCACCCAGGGATCCCCCCATGGTTTCTTTCTAAGTGTCTTAAGGTGTAAAGGGAGTGGCCAGCTGAAAAGATCATTTTGTTGAGGTTAACAAATTTATAGTGGAATGTTAATTTTTTAAAAACCTTTTATCTATTTTTTTGAGAGAGAGCATGCACACATGACCAAGAAGTTGGGGGGAGGAGGGGAGAGGACTAAGTGGACTTCCCACTGAACAGGTAGCCCAACTCCATCCCAGAACCCTGGGATCATCACCTGAGTTGAAGGCAGATGTTGCTTAACCTACTGAACTACCCAGGTGCCCCGGATTGTTAATTTTTGAAGAAAATATTAGCTACCCTTCTAATTTTTCAGTGATATTTGTAGCTCTTAGTAATATTTATATTTGGAGCATAAATATATATTTAAAGGGTCACTACATATCCTACCAAAACCTAAAATAATCTTTTTTAACTTTTTGATCTATTATTTTTTATTTTTTTAAAGATTTTATTTTGTGGACATTTGAGTGGCTCAGTCTGTTAAGCCTCTGACTCTTGATATCAGCTGAGATCTTGGTCTCCAGGTCCTGAGTTCAATCTTGTGTTGGCTCCATACCCTCCACACAGGGTATGGAGCCTACTTAAAAGAAAAAAAAAGATTTTATTTTATTTTTTTTAAAGATTTATTTATTTATGATAGAAATAGAGAGAGAGACAGAGACAGAGACACAGGCAGAGGGAGAAGCAGGCTCCATGCCAGGAGCCCGACGTGGGACTTGATCCTGGGTCTCCAGGATCGCGCCCTGGGCCAAAGGCAGGCGCTAAACCGCTGAGCCACCCAGGGATCCCCAAAAGATTTTATTTTTAAGTAATTTCTACACCCAACATAGAGCTTGAACTCAAAACCCCAAGATTAAGAGTCGCACACTCCACCAAATGACCCAGCCAGGTGCCCCTGTTTATTTTTTAAATTTAAAAAGATTTTTAAAAATATTTATTTGAGAGCAAGCAAGCACAAGTAGGGGTGCAGGCAGAGGGAGAGGGACAAGCAGACTCCCTACTGATCAGGGAGCCCCAACTCGGGGCTCAATCCCAGGACCCTGAGATCATGACCTGAGCCAAGGCAGATGCTTAACCAACTGAGCCACCCAGGAGCCCTAAAGATTTTATTTTTAAGTAATCTCTATTCCTAACATGGGGCTCAAACTCACAACACCAAGATCAAGAGTTAAATGCTCTAGGGGCACCTGAGTGGCTCGGTTCTGTCCATTAAGCCTCCTGACTCTTGATTTCAGGTCAGGTAATGATCTCAGAGTTGTGAGATCAAGACCTGTGTGTGTCATCCCCCCTGCCAAAAAAAAAAAGTTGAATGCTCTATTAAGAGTTGAATGTATACAGACTGAGCTAGCCAGATGCCTAAAACAATCTTAATTAGGGGTGGGGAAGTATATCTCCATTTACTTTTGTTTAAAATCTATTTGGGTATCTGAAAGCACAAAGAATGGAACAAGACATGTGGTAGGCTGTGGTTAAGGATGGAGAAAGTAGGATAATGACATCACAAAATATCAGGAAATTGCCTTGACTGACTCTGAGGGGGAAATGGCCACTTGAGTGGGGATGGAGGGCAATTTTGGTCACTAGTGATCCATGACTTCCTATTCTTTCTTTTTCCTTTCTCTCTCTTTTGAAGTATAATTGACTTCCTATTCTTGACCACTTACTCAAATGTTATAAAGAGAGCTGAAGCAAAACCTGCATTTAAACAAGTTGGTTGATTGTGCCAAGAATTGGGTAACCTGGAACAAGATGGCTATAAAACCTATAGGATTGGTAATTGTCATCATTTAAGTGGTGTTTAAAACCATGAGCATACATGAAGTGGGGCACCTGAGTGGTTCAGTTGGTTAAGTGTCCGCTTTCAGTTCAGGTCATAATCTCAGGGTCCTGGGATTAAGCCCCTGATCAGGCTCACTGCTTGCTCAGTGGGGAGTCTGCTTCTCCCTCTCCTTCTCCCTCTGCCCTCCACCCTGCTTGTGCTGTCTCTGATGCTGTCTTTCTCTCTCATATAAATAAATAATCTTTAAAAAAAATCCTGAAGGATCTTCATAAAGTTTTTTTTTTTTTTTGCTAAGATGATCAAAACCTGTTTGAGATATTATCCCTCACTGGCCATAGGGAACCTACCCAACAGTTCAGTGGGTATGAACTGGGTGAATATACAAACACAAGGATTCACATTTGGTACAACCCAAGTCCTTTAGGAAGTTAGAAGAGATGATAGATAGATAGATAGATAGATAGATAGATAGATAGATAGATAGATAGATTGATTTAAAGTAATCTCTAGACCCAACATGGGGCTCACACTCACAACCCTGAGATGGAGAATTGCAGGCTCTACAGAGTGAGCTAGCTAGGAATTTCATAAATCTGCTGTTTTATTGAACTATGGGGAACAGAGGATTTCTTTTAAGATTTTATATGTTAGGACTATGGAGGGGGAGCAGAGGAGGAGTAGGGGGCCTGACATGGGGCTTGATCCTGGGCCCAAAGCAGATGCTTAACCCAGGCACCCCTGGGGAACAGGATTTTAAGAGTAAAACCGTCAAAGCAAACTTGAAGATTAATTTGCCAAGATAGTACAGGAAGAGCCTGGATGATGGGAAACCAGTTTGGATGTTACTGCTGTACCTCAGGAATGATATAATAAAAGTCCATAATAAGAATGATAACTCTTCAATTGAAAAAAAATAAGAAAAAAAAAAAAGAAAAGAAAAGAAATAAAGACTTGGGAAGTGATAACCTTATATCCATAGGTGACAAATTGAATGTTTGAGTGGAAAAGATGGGAGGAGTAAAAACAACAAAACCTATTCTGGATACTTCAGTGATGATATACTATCTTTAATAAGAGAATATTGGAAAAGGAACTAATTCTGTGAAGGTAAGATGTATTGGTAAGCTAAGTTTTGCAGTGTGCCTGAGACTGATGCAGAAAGATTTTGGTGGTCAGCTATTTAGAACTGCCAATAGGATGAGCTATTGAAATATATGTCAGAAAGGTATTACTACATGCTTAAAACCTGGATTGTATGATGCAAAGGGCTATAATTTGAGTAGATTAAAATTAATTTCAGACACTCTACACTGGGTGGTAAGCATGAGCAGTTTTGTTTTATTGAACTGTAACAAGTTATATGTTTTACTAATGATATTTGATTTTTTCTATGATATAAATTTTTAACTAAAAATACCATATTTAATAAAATTGAATGTTTTATTTTTCTTCTAGTCATTTTAGCTTTCTATTTTGTAATTACCTTAATTATATGTTAACCCTCTGTAAAATAATCAGCTTTTTCAATAAGTCAAATACAATTATTTTCTTGAACTTTAGGGAATTTTAAAAATAAAAATGCTTAGTTATAGGGCATGAAAAGCTTAAATCATTTAAATGGTTTTCTTTGAGCCATTTGAAAATTTTAATTGTCTTTAAGCAGTGAAGAATGACAAAGCCCTCAGAATATTTATAAATCGGTCTTTAAAATAAAGATAGCGTACCTGGTTTCAAAAAACACATTTCGTAGATATTCATTGGAATTTTAAGTATGAAACATTTTTTAAATACACAAAATGATAGTATATATATTATTTTAATCTTTATAGATTTCGTTCAAAACATCATGACTTGTGTGTGTTGCTATTATATACAGGGACAGGTAATATTTTATCAGATTCTACATGAGGATGCAGAAATATTTGGTTATCTCTATTTAAAGTGAATATATTGCTAAAAATTACATAATCAATCTCCAAACTAACCAGTTAATACATAGCTTCTCCACAGTGGATTAGCAAGTGAAAAGAAGTGCTCTGAACCCAGTAGAGGAAAATAGGAAGTGTCAAGAAAATACTCCCATCCCCCTTTCCTTTCCTCCCAGCTCTTAGGTCTTTGTGTGTTGAGGCCCCTTTGGGGATACCTTAGTAAGTGTCTTTGAGCTTTGGCTCTAAGCAGCAGTGCTAGCTGGAAATCTCAGGCAGCAGTCTTGTTTGCTAGCTCTTGCTTACTTCCCTGCCCTTCTCTTGGTTGTATGCCCCCTCTTGGTTTCTTTCATAAGTAAACAGGGTGGGCCCCCTGCTCTAAAATATTAATCTCCTGATCTGTCATTCCAGCCTCTGGTTTCACTTCTTTGTGTGTTTGTTTTGGTTTTGGTTTTAAAAATTTATTTTGGGGATTCCTGGGTGACTCAGTGGTTGAGTGTCTGCCTTTGGCTTAGGGCGTGATCCTGGGGTCCTGGGATCGAGTCTGCATCAGGCTCCTTGCTGGGAGCCTGCTTCTCCATCTGTCTATGTGTCTGCCTCTCTCTGTGTTTCTTTTCTTTTCTTTTTCTTTTTTTAATATTTTATTTATTTATTCATGAGAGACACACAGAGAGAGGCAGAGACACAGGCAGAGGGAGAACCAGGCTCCGTGCAGGGAGCCCCACGTGGGACTTGATCCCAGGTCTCCGGGATCGGACCCTGGGCTGAAGGCGGCGCTAAACCGCTGAGCCACCGGGGCTGCCCTCTCTCTGTGTTTCTCATGAATAAATAAAATCTTTAAAAAAAATAAAAATTTATTTTGAAGTAATCTCCACACCCAACATGCACTTTGAACTCACAACCCTGAGATCAAGAGTGTCTTGGGTTCTACCAGCTGAGCTAGCCAGGGAACCCTGGTTTTCACTTCTTTGGATTTTTTAAAGGATTTTATCTTTAAGAGATCCTCTTTTAAAATGCAAATACCCTGGTAGAGGTCAGACCTTAGTTCTCAGCTAACATCTTAATTATCAGCTAGCACCTTAGTTAGGGTGAGAAGAATGAACCCTTGGCTAAAAGTGAGAAGTTGGGGTGAGAAGAATGAACCCTTGGCTAAAAGTGATAAAACTAGAAGGAAACGTGTATTTACAGCAGCAGCTGCAGCAGCAGTATTGTCAGCTAACATGTACTGAGAGCCACATAATTAAGTGACAGGGTTTATTCTAGGTGCTTTATACATATACATTTATAAAATTCCCTCAACAACCCTGCTGGTGTTCTTACTATTGTATTTTAAAGATAAGAAAACTGAGGTGATTGGAGCATAAATAATTTGTCTAAGGCACACAGCCACATGTTAACATTGAGGCTTTTGGATTTCAGAGTGTGCTTTCTAACCATTTTGTTGTGATACCTCTCCACTGCTATATTGCCTCCCAGAGAGATGGCATCTGATAATCATTTCACCCTTTTCATGACTTTTTATTGAATAGAATCATGTTGAAGGGTGCGGAAGGTCTTACTATCATCTAAATAGATTTTTTTAGTAATATCTAGGCATGTATTTGCAGAATATATTAAAGGGAGTAAAGAGGCTATATTTAGCACATACATATAGCTAAATCATACACTAATATGTATACCTACTTAAAACTTATACAAGTAATATGCTCATAATTTCTAGATATTTGAAAATATGAATAACCCCAAAATAGGCTATATACTTTGTAGGGTTTTTTCTTTTGAGTCTTCTCTGAATTTTGTGTAAAGTGTTAACTCATACCACCTTTAAAATTTAGAAAGAGGGGCTCCTGGGTGGCTTAGTCAGTTAAGCCTCTGCCTTCAGCTCGGGACTGGGATTGAACCCCTGTGTCCTGTGTCTGGGAAATCCTGCTCAGCGGGGAGTCTGTTTCTACTTATCCCTCTGCCCACCCCCACTTGTGCTCTCTCTTTTGCTGCTTCTCTCTCAAAAATTTTTTTCAAAGGAAAACAATTTTTTTAAAGATTTTATTTATTTATTCATGAGAGACACAGAGAGAGAGGCAGAGACATAAGGCAGAGGGAGAAGCAGGCTCCATGCAGCGAGCCTGACATGAGACTCAATCCGGGGACTCCAGGATCATGCCCTGAGCCAAAGGCAGACACTCAACCACTGAGCCACCTAGGCATCCCTCAAATCTTTATTATTTTATTTTATTTTATTTTATTTTATTTTATTTTATTTTATTTTATTTTATTTTTTAAGATTTTATTTATTTATTCATGAGAGACAGAGAAAGAGAGAGAGAGAGAAAGGCAGAGACAAAGGCAGAGGGAGAAGCAGGCTCCATGCAGGGAGCCCGATGTGGGACTTGATCCGGTCTCCAGGATCATGCCCTTGGCTGAAGGTGGGCGCCCAACCGCTGAGCCACCCAGGGATCCCTCCCTCAAACCTTTAAAACATTTTTATAATGAAATAATTTCCCTTGAGTACAGATAAATGGCATTTCTCTCTTCATCTCAAGCTGAACTAATAATTACTGTCTGACTTACAGAAATAAATGTTTAAATTATCTCTGTATTCTTTATATGATCCTTTTAATTTTATTTTTATATGATTTTTTAAAAAAGATTTTATTTATTCATGAGAGACACAGAAAGAGAAAGAGAGAGGCAGAGACACAGGCAGAGGAAGAAGCAGGCTCCATGCAGGGAGCCTGATGTGGGACTCGATTCCAGGACTCGAGGATCACGCCCTGGGCCGAAGGCAGGCACTAAACTGCTGAGCCACCCAGGGATCCCCCCATATGATCTTTTTAAAAATAAAAGTAGAAGGGTGTCTGGGTGGCTTAGTTGGTCAAGTGTCTGCCTTCATCTCAGGTCATGATCCTAGGGTCCTGGGATCAAGCCCATGTCAGACTCTTTGCTCAGAGGGGGAATCTGCTTCTCCCTCTCCCTCTGTGTGCTCTCTCTTTCATTCTCACTCTCTCTCAAATAAATCAAATCTTTTTAAAAAATAAAAGATAAATAAAAGTAGAAGAGAGCCCTAGATTTTTCTCTTACTCTCCATATTCGATCAGTCCTTTCAGCCAATGTGTGTGTAACACTAATTTACCTCTGCTCCCATCTTTGTTTCAATGCCGCTGCAGCTTTAATTTCCATATAATATCTGGAGTAATAATTTCCTTTTTTTTTTTTTTTAAAGATTTTGTTTATTCATAGACACAGAGAGAGAGGCAGAGACACAGGCAGAGGGAGAGAAGCAGGCTCCATGCAGGGAGCCTGACACGGGACTTGATCCCAGGTCTCCAGGATCACACCCCAGGCTGCAGGCGGCGCCAAACTGCTGCGCCACCGGGGCTGCCCTGGAGTAATAATTTCTTATAATCACTCACCCTGTATCTAGATCTGCCATTTCAGATCCATCTGTAACCTATGTATCTGATCATGTCATTCTTCAGAATTCTTTAGTGGCTTTTTATTGCCCACAGGCCCTGGAAGCAGGCTTGGGGATGATTGGGGCAGGGAACTTTTGAGGTTCCAGGTACTGGTGAAGGAGTCCAAAAGGGGAGTTAGGGATGTGTGCTGGTAACCACATCCTAAAAAGCAGGGACCCTCTAAAATGGCAGGTCTGGGCCCTGGTGGTTTGAGTTCAAAGGCAGAGTGTGCTGTAGCTGTGTAAACTTTGGTGGCAGCAAGAATCAAAGTGGGGAGACCAGTTAAGGAGCCTTATTGCAGCAATCCAGGTGAGACTTGATTGTGCTTGGCGTGGTGAGAGCAGTGGAGGTACTAAGTAGTCAGGTTCTAGATATATTTTTAAATATATAAACCAATTTTAAATATTTTAAATATTTAAACCAACCATTTTTCCTGAAGGATTGGTGTGGGGAAAGAAAGAGGAGTCAAGAATGAGCATTTAGCTTCAGTACCTGGAAGGATTTAGGATAATGGAGAATATTCATCACTGATGTCTTAATTTTGCCATTAGCAATTATTGTTGAATACTAGCAGTTCTAATAAGATGCTATATTTGAATAGGTTTTGGACTTTAGGAAATTTTGGAGGAAGAGAAATAAACTTAAAATATGCTCTTGTATGCACATGTAATGGTCAGGACTGGTCAGCCTTAAGTCCATATTCAGGATACACCCAGCATCTGAAAAAGTTAAGTGGAGGGAAAGGGGCTCTTTGATTGCTAGGAGATTTTACAAAAAAAGAGGTGGGAAGGAATCAAAAATTAGCTTCACTTCTGTAGCTTTCTTAGAGCCCTGGAGGTGGCATCTGCAAGTACTGCTGAAATTCATATTGTCTTGCTGCCCTAAAAAACTTAAAGCATCGATCATGCTACATAAAATGATCTGAGTGTTTTGTAACTAGGTTTCCACCTGTGACCTGAAATTTGTGATTGATTTGCGTTAAATCAGTGAAGGAACTATTTTGTGATCCCTACTTTTTAACTAGATTTCAGTTTACTAGTTTTATTTTTATTTTTAAATATTTTATTTTTAAGTAATCTCTTAACCCATCATTGGACTCAAACTCACAACCCAGAGGTCAAGAGTCATGTGGTCCACCAACTGAGCCAGCCAGGTGCCCTATCTTTAGATACTTGTAGCAGAAGTAAGTATTCCTGACTCTACTATGATAAAGGAGCATGTTTCTGGTCAAAACCATATAGGTTTCATTTGTTTTATTTGATGGGGGGTTTTGTTTTTGTTTTTAGAATGAGCTTATGATTTCAGATAGTGTGTAGGCCTGCCAGAATGTAAAAGTTCATAATATTGTCATCCACTTCATATTCTTCCTTTTTTCTCTTTGCCTGTGTATCCTTGCACATTCCTAAGAGGCCATTCAAACACAGTTCTCCTCTTTTGTGTTCCTCCCTCCCTAAGGCAAATTGTAAAGTCTATCAAATTAAAAGTATGTTATAAAGCCATAAATTGAAGGTCATTATTGATTTATTAGCAAAAAGCTAAATTTAAAATGGTAATTAGGTAGAATATTGTGATTTATTTAAATAAATAGAATATTAAGATTTGTTCACTATAACTGCCATAATATATATATAGAGAGATTTTATTTATTTATTCATGAGAAACACAGAGAGGCAGAGACACAGGCAGAGGGAAAAGTAGGCTTCCATGCAGGGAGTCCGACGTGGGACTTGATTCCGGGTCTCCAGGATCACTCTCTTGAGTGCTGAAGGCACTGAAGGCAGCGCTAAACTGCTGAGCCACCCGGGCTGCCCTATAACTGCCATTATAGCTACCATTTATTGGGTGTTTAGTATGTGGTAGACAAATATTTTATCTCAATTCTTCATTGAAATTGATGTGATTCTTCCCTGTTTTACAGAAGAATTTTAGAGAAGTTAAAATAATTGCTCAAATCAGACAAACAGTATGTGGCAGAGGTAGAATTCTTATCTCTTAAGTTTTTATTTCAGAACTCATGCTTTTACACTGTGGTTATGCTTTAATAACTATGTTGATAAGGCTCTCAAAATGTGGATATTTGTAAGATCTATTTGAGTCCCTTTAAGAAAGGGAATGTAGTTTTATAAATTGCCCTCAACTGTTACATAGGAGGATGGATCTTATTCTAGTTCATTGAAAAGGGGTCAGTACCCATTCTTTACCAGTAGATGGTGGCAGAAAATTAAAAACAGTTTTCAAAGGGAACCCATTAGAGAAAATAAAGTGAAGTGTGTGGTTCTCTCTGAGCAAGGCGGATGAGAGATTAGAGACCTCCAGAGCAAGAGAAAAGTGAGAACTGTCTGTGGCTTATGACAGGCAGCCCAGAAATTGGGAGGAAAGGAAGCAAATTTATAAAATTATTCTTGGAAAAATACCTTATAAAAAAGAAAGATACTGCTTTCTTTTATTTAAAAATGGTATTGTTCTGCTTAGTTTTCAGATGCTTCAGGTATCGTGAACAGAGACTTGTTTGGATTATGTGTTTCTCAGCTAGACTAAATAAATGTTAACAATGGATAAGTGCAAACATATTGGGCAGTTGCAGCTTGCTCAAGACCATTCCATCCTCAACCCTCAGAAGTGGCATTGTGTGGACTGCAATACAACTGAGTCAATTTGGGCTTGCCTTAGCTGTTCTCATGTTGCCTGTGGAAGATATATTGAAGAACATGCACTCAAGCACTTTCAAGAAAGCAGTCATCCTGTTGCATTGGAGGTGAATGAGATGTATGTTTTTTGTTACCTTTGTGATGATTATGTTCTAAATGATAATGCAACTGGAGACCTGAAGTTGCTACGAAATATGTTAAGTGCAATCAAAAGTCAAAATTATCAGTGCACCACTCGTAGTGGAAGGGTTTTGCGGTCTGTGGGTACAAGTGATGATACTTACTACTTACCTGATGGCACCCAATTTCTCCTTCAAAATGAAGATCAAATGTATACTGCCCTGTGGCACAGGAGAAGGATATTGATGGGTAAAATATTTCGAATTTGGTTTGAACAATCATCCATTGGAAGAAAAAGGCAAGAGGAACAATTTCAGGAGAAAATAGCAAAAAGAGAAGTGAAGAAAAGACAACAAGAATTAGAGTATCAAGTTAAAGCAGAATTGGAAAATATACATCCAAGAAAGAGTTTACGTTTGCAAAGTCTAGCTCAGTCTACTACTGTAGAAATAGTTCCTGTTCAAGTTCCACAACAAACCCCAGCATCACCAGCAAAAGATAAAGTAGTATCTACCTCAGAAGATGTAAGATTAAAAAAAGCCAGTGACTCCTCAGGTAAACGAAGGCCAATAGTAACCCCTGGTGTAACAGGATTGAGAAATTTGGGAAATACTTGCTATATGAATTCTGTTCTTCAAGTGTTGAGTCATTTACTTATTTTTCGGCAATGTTTTTTAAAACTTGATCTGAACCGATGGCTGGCTGTGACAGCTGGTGATAAGACAAGGTCACCTTATAAGCATCCACCAATCACAGATGCAGTATATCAAATGAATGAATGCCAAGAAAAAGATACATGCAGTGCTCTCTCCAGACATCCAAGTTTATCCTTAGGACTAAGTGGTGGAGCATCCAAGAGTAGAAATATGGAACTTATTCAGCCAAGGGAGTCCAGTTCACAATACATTTCTCTCTGTCATGAATTGCATACCTTGTTCCAAGTCATGTGGTCTGGAAAGTGGGCCTTGGTCTCACCATTCGCTATGCTACACTCCGTGTGGAGACTCATTCCAGCCTTTCGTGGTTATGCCCAACAAGATGCTCAGGAATTTCTTTGTGAACTTTTGGATAAAATACAACATGAACTAGAGACAACCGGTACTAGGTTACCAGCTCTTATCCCCACTTCTCAAAGAAAACTTATCAAACAGGTTCTGAATGTTGTGAATAACATATTTCATGGACAACTTCTTAGTCAGGTATGGGTTTTTTAAAATCTCATTTTCATCTTGGGGAATTCATAAAATGAAGCCTAAAAATATACCTTTTCTCTGTATGTCTAGTGTGTTAGAGCTAGGACTTTTTTAAGGTAAAAATTGCTTTTTCAGAAGTCAGCTCACGTAGTGTTTCACTCATTTACAGGTTTCCTTCATGAATCACTGAAAGTTTTTCATCTATGATATCAATGTTTTTTATTTTTGTTTTTGTTTTGTGTGTGTGTGTGTGGGGGGGGAATCAGGAAACAGCCTCTTAGGTTAATATTAAATTCATTTTCTGAGGGATTGAGAAGAGAGGGTTTAACTCCACAGAGAATAGATTTGAAGATGCTGCTGTACTGGGAATGGATTTTAGTAATCTCAGGATCCAAGAAGTAGCCCTGGAGGACTTTTTTTCTATAAAACCAAAGGGGTATAAGATCTGAAAACTTAAATAGGGAAATTTTAAAGTAAATAAATACGATTTCATTGAGAAAAATCCTGAATGGTTTCCTTTATCTTAATTACAGCTGTAAAAGTTGCCTTGTGAAAAGGAATCACAAAACCAGAATCTCCCATCTAATTAATAGCTCTCTGTAATGAGTGGACTTATTGGTAAACTATTAGTAGGCAAAAGGCTCTCTACTTTTCCATAGCATAGAGCTTAAAATTTTTTCTGTTTTAGGTAATTGGGCTGTTAGGTCATTTCTTTCCCCTTGCACACCTGCCTCTTCTCCTCAGTTCAACTCTCACAGTAATGATACCATCTTTATAGCATACTTTTCTGGAATGTAGCTTAAATATATTTAAAAAAATTTTTTTAAAGCTCATCATGGGGCTTGAACTCAAAACCTGAAATCAAGAGTCACGTGCTCTGTGGACTGAGCCAGCCAGGTGCCCCTGTAGTTTAAGTATTTCAAATATAATTTTCCTTAGAGTTTATCTGTGACACTTATTCCACTTAATGTTTCAGCAATGTAAAGATTCTACATTGTGCCATTTAGCAAGTAAGAGCTGTTTCTTGTGTTGCATGCAATTTTATTTTTCCATCATTTTTATACGGAAGTTTAAAATGCACTATTAATAGGAGTGCCTGGCTGGCTTAGTCAGTAGAGCACGTGGCTCTTGATCCTTGGAGTGATGAGTTCAAGCCCTACATTGGGCACAGAGCCTACTGAAAAAGTTAAAATGAACGATTATAAGTAGAAGTAATTTATACTCCTAAAAAAACCTATATGATACAGTAAATCTATGCAGTAAAAGAGAAATCATCCCCTTGTCCCATAACCCCACAACTCACACATAAAACTATTAATATTTTGGTATATATCCTCTGGTTTTCCTTCTCCTGTAGATTAAATTTTTTTATTTAAAGTTGTATATTTATTTTAAGTAAACTCCGTGTGGAGCCCAACATGGGGCTTGAACTCAAGACCCCAAGATCAAGACCTGAGCTGAGAGTCAGGCACTTTAACCAAGTCACCCACATGCCCCTATCTTCTGTACATTTATATTTTCTCCTTCTGTGTGGTCATGATGAATTTACCTGATTTTTTTTCATTATTAATGTAAAGGTCATTAAAATATTTGATATTTTTTTTACAGCATGTTAATGTCCATTATATGTAGAGACCATAATTTAGTTGCCCATTCCTGCATTGTTGACTTATAAACTATTTCCACTTTTTCTGTTATTATAATGTCACAATACATTTTTTTCTAACAATTTCATTAAGACAGAGTCCTAGAAGTAAAATTACTTGGTGTCAGAAGTTAAGACTTTTGATACTTGACTACAAATTTCTTTCCAGAAAGTTACTATTTTCTATTTCAAGTAATGCAAGGTGCTGATGTGCTTATTTTTCCCTTTATGGATGACTTGAAATTAGCCAAAAACTGGCATAATAATTTTTATTCTCTTCCCTTCAGACACATAATAAACTCTTAGGAAACTGGAAACCAGTCATCCAAGGAGATTCAGATGATTGGTTCCTGGAATGGCTTCTTCTTTCTTTTTTTTTTTTTATTCAAGAAGCTGTTCTCAAAAGGTTAAATCCCTGCCCAATGAGTTTCCAAACACCAAGAGTATTCTTTTCTTTGTGTCAGTTTGTTAAATCTAGAATCTGCATTAGACATGGCTTATTTATTTCATTGCCTGTTCCAGGAACCTCTCTTTTATAAAAGAGTTTAGTAATGTATCATGTAGGGATTCTTAGATCTATAGAGTCTGTCTTCAGTTTTGTGCAGTGTTTGTTGGCATTAAATCCTGCTGAGTGCTTCACTGGTTAAAACTGCCCCATGTTCTTCGTGGTTCCTGTATTTGATGAAGATTTTAATGTAGTGACGTTTGCTTTAAGTGATAGTATGACATCATTTACATTAAACGTCTTGTCTTTTGAAATTATCAGTTGGTAGGTATCCAATATATATAAAAATATACAAATAGTATTTTGTTTGTATCATGGTTAAAAAGCTATAGGGATTTGGGGGGAGAAAATTAGTGGAAGATGAGGAAGGAGAAAGGGCAAAATACAAGGCTAATAATCTAAACACATTAAATGCATGTAAATCGGTTTCTTTTTTTTAAAGATTTTATTTATTTATTCATGAGAGAGACAGAGAGAGAGAGAGAGGCAGAGACACAGGCAGAAGCAGGGAGCCATACTTGGGACTCGATCCCAGGTCTCCAGGATCACACCCTGGGCTGCAGGCGGCACTAAACCACTGCACCACCGGGGCTGCCCATAAATCAGTTTCACACACACACGATGTATACCTAATTAAATGAGTCCACAGGTGTTTGTTTACCTACATTCAGATTTGATTAATGCCTTTGGAGTACATAATGAGTTTAATGATAGTCATCGAAAGGAAAAATTGTAATAATGAAAAAAATTCCTGAAAGTATATAAAAAGCAGATTACTCAGAATTTTGATGGTGCATTTTCAGAAGAAAAGCTAATTCACTGGGAGTGACCTCTAGAGTGAAAGGAGTAAATGTTTTGATGGGATTGTAATCTGAGGAACTAATTATTTTTATTTGCAGGTTACATGTCTTGCATGTGACAACAAATCAAATACCATAGAACCTTTCTGGGACTTATCACTGGAATTTCCAGAAAGATACCAATGCAGTGGAAAAGATACTGCTTCCCAGCCATGTCTGGTTACAGAAATGTTGGCCAAATTCACAGAAACTGAAGCTTTAGAAGGAAAAATCTACGTATGTGACCATTGTAACAGTAAGTAGAGACTTTATATTGAGAGAAAGCTGAGAGATATCCTGAAAGCAGTTATGGAAGTAAACTTTGTTGGTTCATCAAAAGAAACTGGGATAGATATTTCTACTTTATAATTGGCGCTGGTGAACTATGTGTTTGTTTTCCCTTATTGATGACCTTTAAACTTTTTTGATCTCATAGTCAATTATGGAAAAGATTAATAAGAAATTTGAACTTAATATGTGAGGCAGAATAAAGAGGCAATAGGGAATAGTAAAAGGAAAGCATGGTATTTAGTACTAAATAAAATGTTTGCTTTATGAGTCCTTTTGCTATCTATACAGTCCTTTTGATATATAGATAATATACATATATAAGTGTGTATATGCATATACATATACATATATATGCATATATATATTTATTAAAGGAAATATATAGCTGGACTGCTGCTATGGAGATTGGCTTCATAAAAACAAAGATTTAGTCAAAAACCATCTGCTATCTCTTCTATATTCATTATTCTAATTGCTATGGATAGAAATAAAACACCTTCAAGGTGCTCACATACCTAATGGAAGAAACAGACAATTAAGATCTATTATGAGAAATTTTCTACTAGAGGTGAACCCAGGAACTCAGCACTGGGGGGTTGAAATAGTAATTTCAATTAAAGGAAAGCATCAAACTCCAGGGAAATTGTGTATGAAACTATGACAGATCTGCTGTGTCTTTTTGGTATCTTTATCTTCTCTATCAGTATGCATGTGGTATCTTAGAATACCAGGTATTCAGGTGTTCTCTAATTTCCATGTTTGAAAAAAAGGATCCTGGATCTTAGATACTAAACTTCAAAGGTAATATAAAAGAAATATTGGATGTTCCAGCACTGAAGAAATGTCACATCAATTGATGTTTTTTTTAGAATGCCTTCTATTAACATTTTCTGAGTGCTAATATGAACTCTGTGATAAGTAGCCTAAGATTTATAATGTTTGAAAAAAACCTTTATCAAATTCGAATGATGAAGTAATTTTTTTCTTGGACATAAATGTGAATGGTTCTAGATGCCTCCAACACCAAATCTGGGAATAGAAAGATATTATGAATGAATATAGAATATGGTTTTATAACCTGTTTCTATGTGTTTACTGGGTTTACCAAATAAAGTCCTATAAGAGCTGTTATAATTTAATACATAAAGGCAAATGTTTAAAATTATAAGTCAGGGAGTTGACATCACGTATATAGCCGTATTTGAGGCCATACATTCAGGGAGGTGATCCAAAAGTAAGTCTAGGACATTAAGCAGCACAGGAACAGGAACAGCACAAGTCTCAGGAACAGAGACCTGGAAGACAGGATACCTATGGCAGGTGGAGATGGCTTAGAAGACAGCCTCCTGGGAGACTAATTCCACCTTAGGAGAAGCAGCTGCTGCTGTGGCTGGAGTCAGAGCTCTTGTATACGTTGAAGGACCGCTCCTGGGTGTCCAGAGCAAGCTCTGGTAAATAGTGCCCCAGCCAGAAGCTTTAGGTAGACCTCTAGAGAAGCAGAAGAGACAACAAAACAGAATCCCAAGTGCCACTTGTTTAAGATCTGGTATGAAAACAGCAAAAGCAAGACACTGAGGGAGGCCTCAGGCTCTGAGCTGGAAGAGGACTGCTTTATCAGGAAGTAGGAAAGAATATTCTGAGCTATTAAGGGCCCACCCCCACTGGAATTCCAATTTCCCTCAGTAAATGAACTGACCATGATATTTTCAAAGAATTTGGGAAGAGTATATTAAAGTATGTTTAGGGAAAGTTTTAACTTTTTCTTTAATTGGAATAGTCAAATTCATTTTTAAATATTACAGCACTAGATCATTCTGTTGCCTTATTTGTAGGAGTATATTAAATCAGATACTTAATTGTTTATGTGTCTGTCTGCCTAACTAGCTCTTAAATTGTGTGTGTTTGTACTTACAAGTTTTTTGAGAACAAGGCCATGTCTTTATCTCTAGCGCAGTATAATATGTTTCTAAAGTATCTAAAGTCCACTCAGCATTTCTTTGTATTTTTAAATTTGATTCTTATTCTGTCTTTGATGTCACAGCAAAGCGTAGAAGGTTTTCTTCAAAATCAGTTGTACTCACAGAAGCACAAAAACAGCTTATGATTTGCCACCTACCTCAGGTTCTCAGACTACATCTCAAACGATTCAGGTCAGTAGTAGTAATATTCCAACTACACACTTCTTTTGTTTTAAAGATTTTTTTATTTTTAAAGTAATCTCTGTACTCAATGTGGGGCTTGAATTTACAATCCCAAGATCAAGAGTCTCATGCTCTACTGAGCCAGCCAGTCTCTCTTCCAACTATACACTTCTCATTTAGTCATTCCTTTTGCTTATAGTGCTTCAAAACTTAACACATGATGAAGCAGATTTTAATAGTATAAATTCGGCTAGCAGATGACTTAACATCTATCTACTTCTGGGTTTTTTTTTAAAGACAAAGAAATTCTGTCATTATCTCTAGCCTTGACTCATGGACACCTTCCGTATTCAATAAGAATACCCTGGTTAGCTTCCCTGGATTGACGATGAGTAGACCCTTCACATTTTCTGCGTAGTAATATTATTCTTGCAAACTTCTGCTTATAGAGTTTAATATTCAGCATATTTTAGGTATAAAAGTTTAAAATTTTTAACTTAAGAGTGGCCCAACTGCTTCATTCTTGGACGATATCTAAGGTATTGTATAGTTCAATTCAGAGCAGTTAACAAAAACAAAAAATCTCTAGTGTTCAGAAACAGGTGAATTAGTTTGCATAACTATTGGTTAAGCAAGGCATATGGATTTTCACACCTTGAAATAACTACGTTAACCTTAGAGCTTATTCTTAAGTTACTTTATGTGCTGTGATTTGAAACTATTGAAATCATGTTTTTCACACATTGGTTTTTGGTTTGTTTAAAGTTTCTTTTTTTTAATTATTTTTTTAAGATTTTATTTATTTATTCATGAGAGACACGGTGGGGGGTGGGGGGCGCGGGGAGAGACAGAGAGACAGAGAGACAGAGACACAGGCAGAGGGAGAAGCAGGCTCCATGCAGGGAGCCCAACATGAGACTCGATCACACCCTGGGCTGAAGGTGGCGCTAAACCACTGAGCCACCCAGGTTGCCCTAGACCATCCTATTTAAAAGTAGCACCACCTAACCCTCATTACATTACCTATTTTTGTTTATTTATTTATTATTTTTTTTAAGATTTTATTTATTTATTCATGAGACACCGAAAGAGAGGCAGAGACACAGGCAGAGGGAGGAGAAGCAGGCTCCATGCAAGGAGCCCGATGCAGGACTTGATCACATCTGCCCTGAGCCAAAGGCAGATAGATGGTCAACTGCTGAGCCAACCAGGTGTCCCTTATTTTTGTTTAAATGGTAAAACCCACTATCTGCAATTAGTAGTTTATTTACTTATTTCTCTCCCTCTGGCAGTAATGACAGGGACCTTGTCTATTTCACCTGTATCCCAAGGCCCAGAACTGAGCTCTGTGCATAGTAGTTGCCCAACAAATGTTAATTAAGTGAATGAATGGGGCATATACAGAAGGGGGAGCACTTCAGCCCAAGGGAGCAACATGAACAAAGGTATGGAGGAAGGAACAGGGAAGTGTACACAACAAAAGGTTTAGTGAAATCAGGTGAGACCTGTCATTATGCATAAAATCAAGTGGAATGGAAACAGGAAGATTAGTTAGGAGGTTAATTTTGTATTTCATGGTAAGGTAAGAAGGGCCAGGGAGCATGGATAGGTAAGAGCATAAATAAGATTCTGTAAAGATAGAACTGAAAGGATTTAAATTTTTTTTTTTTTTTAATTTTTGTTACTTAAAAATTTGCATTGAATTGGCTACTGTAATCTGTTGAAGAGTTCCTGTTCTTTGTAATTGCTGTTGTAATCTGATATTTGAAGCTCTCTTTCGAGTTAAACCTATTTGACTCTATCCCTTTCCGTCTTTTACCCAAAACCTTTTTGACCCTTCATGCGGTATTTGTTACTGATTCAGAGATTTTGTTTATGCTGCCTTTACCACATTTGTCTTTCTCTTTTTCCTTCATTTGTTCAAAAAGCCCTATTGTATTTGCCAGTTCATAAAATGTATAGGATATATAAAAGATAAAAGGGAGAACAGGATTGGGGAGGGGCATACAGGAACCTCTGAAAAAGCATTAAAAAAATGGAACATTCCTAGTACCTTAGTACTACTCCCCACGTGTGCCTCCCAGTCCTTATTCTCCCTTCTCTTTGAAGCAAACCACTATGAACTAGGGAGATGGGGTTTTCTTGTTATCATTTTACTGTATTTCCATCAGCGGGGAAAAAAACCTGGGCACCCAGCTTAATCCATAGGAATGAGTATTGTCTATTTAGGTGGTTTACAAGTGTTTATTTAGCATTATTAGATAATGTCAGGTTTGAATTTTATGGTGAACTGAAATAATCTTTTGAATGATAGGAATTATAGGAATGTGTGTGAAACAAGTCCCACCCCCCCCTCCCCTTTTTTTACATGCTTGGTCTTCCATGTTGACTAGTTAAAGGTACATTGAATATAGGATCTTTTATAGATTTCATGGGGAAGGGCAGCTTGAGTGGCTCAGCGGTTTAGCGCCTTCGGCCCAGGGCATGGTCCTGGAGACCCGGGATCGAGTCCCACGTGGGGCTCCCCGTAGGGAGCCTCCTTCTCCCTCTACCTGTGTCTCTGCCTCTGTGTGTATGTGTGTGTGTGTGTGTGTGTGTGTGTGTGTGTGTGTGTCTGATGAATAAATAAAAATCTTTAAAAAAAAAAGATTTCATGGTTAAGTCTTGTGATATGACTCCTACTTCAACAGATAATTTAATTTGCAAGTCTCACCTTTAGTTCCATAGATTTTATATTGTACTAATAGCATTTTCAGTAATTTTGCTTCATAAAACCTTTCTCCTTCTCTACCACTGTTATTTATCATAGCTTCATGTTTTATGCTTTAATGCTATCATATTTTCATCTATGTATATCTGTAGTCTCTTCACCACCGCATACCAAGCTGCATTACAATTTCTTGAACAACACATTATTTTCCCCTGTAGCACCAGCTCATACGATGTGTATGATGAAAACATTGCTTGCTATGCTTTGGTCCAGTATCAGGAAGCATGACCATCAGACTGAGCAAATGACAGTACAGAGGCATTATTTATGTCTGTCCTAGTGAGTATAGTGGAGGGTCCCAGTTCCTTTTTTTTTTTTTCCCCTTAGAAGAGCTCTCAAGCGTTCTGAAATTAGAAGTGCGTTGCTTTGTCCTGCTTTTTCCCCAAATCTAGCCAAGAAAGGTCCAGATTATGTCTCACAAGAACAAATTCTAGCTTCTAGGGTAGCCTCCTCATGGTGTGACAAGGCAACAGAGAATTAAAAACCCATTAGTACCTTGAATTAGTATATTAGAAAGGGGAAACTGCTATAGGGCCATAATTTCCTTTGATGAAAAGTTCATTTTCTTCCTATATTATCATCTAACTACAGAAGGCAGATTTTTTTTTTTTTAAGATTTTATTTATTCATGATAGAGAGAGAGAGAGGCAGAGACCCAGGCAGAGGGAGAAGCAGGCTCCATGCAGGGAGCCCGACGTGGGACTCGATCCCGGGTCTCCAGGATCGTGCCCTCGGCCAAAGGTAGACGCTAAACCACTGCGCCACCCAGGGATCCCAGAAGGCAGATATTTTAAAACCTAATCAGACCTGTTTAATAAGCTTAAATTCTTCCATTTATAGCCCACTTCAGCATAAAAAGGATTTTATAATTACATTATTTTACATATGATACTTTGTATTCTATACTGAGGCCTAAGTCTATTATTGTGACTGTCTGAACCTAGTACACTTTTTGATAATTTTACCCTGGTTTGTTCACAGGTGGTCGGGACGTAATAACCGAGAGAAAATTGGTGTTCATGTTGGCTTTGAAGAAATCTTAAACATGGAACCTTATTGCTGCAGGGAATCCCTGAAATCCCTCAGACCAGAATGTTTTATCTATGATTTATCTGCTGTAGTAATGCACCATGGGAAAGGATTTGGCTCAGGACACTACACTGCCTACTGCTATAATTCTGAAGGAGGTATAGATGGGGAAAAGTATTTTATCTTGGGTCAGACTTGGAAGATAGAATTTAGGCTTTATGATTTCTAAATTGGCCACTTAGTGAAGCCACATGACCTTTTGTTTTTTTCCAAGAATACTTCTGCAGTTAATAAAAAAACAAGAATTTATGCAGAAAATGGGCTATATTCTGCAGGATAGTAGTTTTGACTTTCAAAGGCTATAGCGATAGGATAATAAGGATGGTCACATTAATGAAGTCAGTGCTATCTTACAAGCACATTTCTAAGGGCAAGTCCTCTATTCACTGATTTCTTCTAATTATCTTTGTTAAACAGAGCATCTAAGTGAACTGGGGAATCACATATTTAGAATAAACTCTGGGTTCAGGTTTTAACAAAACTCACTTTCCCTTACTGCCTCCATGGACCTTCAAGGACAGTCTTCATAGGTAGCACAAGTGATTTAGGTTTCACTTTTTATCTCCCCTTTCCTTAACTACTGCTGAACGAAAACTGAGCCTCCCCGTTTGTACCATTTCCCCTCACCCAGAAAAGGGGCGTGGACAGAAAGCCCACATAATCTATGAAGGCAATTAATTTAACAATGAACTACCAAGAGTAAGTTGTACATTATTTGTTTTACGGTATGATTAGCAGCAGAAGCATTAACTGGCAAGATTATACCTAGAATTAAAGGTCGTGTCAAGTGAACTAATCAGATTTTTAAACTTCAGATTTACTTCTAGAATAAAGGCAGACAATTCCAGAATAACATACAGCCCAAGCTGTATTTCTCAGTAATAAAAGTGAATTGGCTAGATAATTATTTTCTCCTCAAAGAAACTTAACTCGCACTGAAACTAATACCCCTAAATCCATTTTAATTTATACTTGAAACTTTTAGTTATTTTATAAACCCTAAGGTATATTTCTGTGCTTCACTCTAGGGTTCTGGGTACACTGCAATGATTCCAAGCTAAGCATGTGCACTATGGATGAAGTATGCAAGGCCCAAGCTTATATCTTGTTTTATACCCAGCGAGTTACTGAGAATGGACATTCTAAACTCTTGCCTCCAGAACTCCTGTCTGGTAGCCAACACCCCAATGAAGAAGCTGATACCTCTTCTAATGAAATCCTAAGCTGATCCAAAGACAGTGGGGCTTTCTTCTTGTGATTTTATATATACTTTTTAAAAGGGCTTACAATTTTGAGCTTGTTTTTTTACCTAGGAATCAGTGCACTGTTTATACATTTTGTATCTACAACAAAGCTCTTTTTACAGAGACAAGATTAGCATAAATATGTACTATCAATGACAGCAAGTAACTTTTTTCAAGTACTTCAGAGTTTTAAACTTTGTGTTTACTTCAGACTGGCATTACCTTTTATATTTTGATGTCTAAATTGGCTCAGATCATGAATTTGTGCAATCTTTTACCGAAGTTCAGGTGGCATCATTTTATATTTATCTTTTGTAGGTATTTTCTATACAAATTCTTAATTAGATACTTTCTTCACTGATAGTCATACCAAAAAAAATTTCTTTCAGGCCATTTGCATACCTGAAGTTACTTTTGCCCCTTGAAGGGAGTTAAACTACTACATTCATTGTGAACTATCAAAGTATCACCTAAATACTCAATTACACTAATTGATATTCCTGACGCTTTGTGTGTTACAGGGCTCAGAATAGACATTACTTTGGCTAATGGAACTTCTATTTTTCCAAAGATTTATTAAGATTTAATAATTGTTCTTTATTTGGCATGGTCCAACTTTATACATGAAAATGACAGCTTTATAAATAGTATGTTTAAATTACTTCAGTACTGTTGACATGAAAACGATGGCTGGGATTTATAATGATGATTTGGCAACAAACAGGTTTGTCCAGAATCTAATAAAGTCTTACCAAAAATCTGAATTCAGCAGTGTATTATGATATATAAGTACCGTTTAACTTGAATAGTTCATTTGATATGTTTAACATTAATCTCTTAAAAAGCTTTGTACCACATCCTACCTTGAGATTTTTAAAGGAAGAAATCTTGAAGAGATAAAAATTGCATAGGACAGAGAAAATAATTGTTCAAAATTGGCAACTGGGCAACATGTTCAGCATCTCTTATTTCTAAATAACTAAAGGCTTGGACAACTTTTGCTCTGATTATGTGAAGACTAAGAACCTCAGATAGTCAAGCACTGGGCCCTTACTTTATAATAGAGTGCAAGTTTAGGTAATTTTTTAAAATATAGCATGACACACTCTTTGCTCTTCCCTAATAATCTCACTAGATCTCTTTAAAATCCTACTGCTGCTAATTATCCACTAACCTCTATATATCAGCTATTTAACATTTTAGCTCAGTTTTAACCACTGGAAGATCTTTTTTTCCTTTTTTAAATGGGTTTTCTTGCAGGTTGAAATTTTTTTTTTTTTTTAAGATTTTATTTATTCATTCATGAGAGACAGAGAGAGAGGCAGAAGCAGGCTCCATGCAGGGAACCCGACGTGGGACTCATCCCAGGTCTCCAGGATCACACCCTGGGCTGAAGGCAGCGCTAAACCGCTGAGCCACCCAGGCTGCCCGCAGGTTGAAATCTTAATGAAAGATGATATCCTACAGAGTGTTATTCTCTGCTAGTAATCATCTATTAAGTTTAAGCTTGAAAAGGACCTTTGTTAGCAAATTTTCCTTAAATTTCAAAGAGCAAGTTATTGGGCAGCTGATCGTGAAGTGCAATGAGAATTTATCTTTGAACAGACAAATCATTTATGCCAAATATATAGCTTGAGTATTAAATGGCTTGGAAGTTTAAAAAATCGTTCATTTAAATACCTATGCAAGTTGTTACCTCAACTGTTAACATAATTATACCTCATTAAAGATTTATGTGTTCAAGATACTAGAGTCTAGCCTTTTTTAACTTTAAGGATTACTTTATACGTGGGTTAACTGCTGTATACTCTAGCACCTAATTTTAGGGACATAATTTTAAAACCACTCTGAAAGCTTTGCTGTTTATAATAGTATAAGTTGCTTATTTCAGTACTTAATTTCAATATAATATATGAAAGAAAGTGCCTTAGGCTTTTACTTTTTAATCCCTCAAACCCAAAACCTATGGGGGAGGCTGTGTGTGTGTGAGAGGTCAAGAAGGTATATGAGAACTCTACTTGCTGTTCAATTTTGCCACAAACCTAAAATTGATATAAAATTAAATAGACTTAAGACAAAACTAAAACTTAGCCAATGAACAGAAACTTAGATTTCTTATTGTGTATCTCAGTGTAGACTTCTACATTCAGCTAAGTTGATCTAACAAAAAACAACATGTTTTGGTTGTAAAATAATTTACTAAAGGCACTATTTGTTAAACATCAAACTAATAATTTGTTACCAAAAAGGTACATCATTGTAAACATGACAAAATGATTTCAAGAGATACATGGCTAGTAGGTAAACAATACAATTTTAAGTGACAGCTTTCCTATTTACAAGATCATATTCCTTCCAGCTCTTCCAGGGGCTTGCAAGTGATGCTACTGCTTGTGACAGTTACCTGAGAGGGGAGCTTGGAGCTCCTAACTGGTTTGAGATCACTACTGCTAAAGAGGTCTTACAAAGCTCCAAAATTCTTCACTCATAAGGTCATTTGAAAACTCTTGAGCTTAGAAATCAAGATACTTTCTGTCTCCCACCAAAACACATCAAAAAGATATGGATTCAGAACCCCAAAAGAACTAGCTGGAGGGCACAAGCCCTGTAACATGTCTATGCATGAATTGGTGAGCTCTGCCACTAAGCACATCACAGAAAATGGAGAAAATAATCCAAAAGTAGCTATTGAACATTAGCACCATAATAAACATGGCTCATATAGCTAAAAACTAGATTGTTTATCCCACCAGGTAACATTCATTTATAGCTCTAATGCTGAAAGAGCAGCTTTTTAATGTATAAGTGATCTCAGTACAGAAGTCCGGTTTTAATTCCTATGAGAAAAATGTTAAACAAAATACAAACTAAACAGCATCCCAGAGGCAGTGAATCTTACTGTGCTAAAGCATATACAGATTAAGGCTTTACTTTGGTACATAAACAATTTTGAAATTAGGTTGGAACATTACCAACAAATCAATTACAAAGAATTCAAGCAATTTGTTTAAGAATCTATAGTGGGACTCAGTTCAAAAGTATTAGGCATCTTACATTCAACTTATGCACTTAGCTGCCATAATAAGTGTTACTGTAACTTCACTCCCTGAAATGCCACCCACAGTTTTGAATTCAAGCCAGTCAAGTGTTAAAAGAATTTGGTTCATTAATGAAAAAGCCTAATGATTCAATTAAACTCTTCTAACTAGAGAATGATCCAAGTATAGGAAGTTTCCCTGTTTTAGTATTTGTAGTTTCAAATGCCCTTTTGGTTTACTGAGTAAACACATTTCCTAATAAATACCACCACTGGACAATAGATCTAAATGTTAAGATTTTACTAAGTCAAGGTTTCAAGCTGGTACAATGTTCCTACTAGGTCATGTTTCAGTTAATCTTTCCAATGTCAGGGAAAAAAATGAAAGACAAAGACTAACATGGTTTGAAAAAGAAAATAAAGGCAAACTATTCCTAAAGCTATATTATGAAGAGTCTCCAATTTTATGCATGTATAGATCTTGTTTTAGCCACTATGCCAGAAGTTTCAGTGTAGAGGTTTACAATCTAGATAAAAGGCTCTACAATTTCCCTACATGTTTAGCTATTTACTGTGCAGAATTATAACCACAGACATTGAAATATAGCTCTCAGATCTGAAAATGTCTTTATTTTTTAGAAAATGGATTCCAGGAAGGTTAAAAAGCAATACCAGAGGGTATAGGTGCAGAATTGGATGTAGTCATTCAAAGCATTCAATTAAGAATATGGCAATATAAATATCTGAAAAGCATCTCTTAAGTGTTCAAAACAAAAAATGTATAAGTCATTCCTAACTAATTTGAGCTTTATAGCATTTCCTAGATGGGAAAAACAGTTAACATTTGAAAGTCCTGAAAGCTTTTTCCTTGACTAATTACATCAGATGGTTTGCCTTTGATCAAATTCCTTCCTTTTTAAACATGGATAAAAGCATTACATAGGTCCACTGTTAAACAGACAACATGTTGCAAATTACTTCTGGTATAATGTATTCCAACAAAGCTTAGAAAATAAAAGATGTTGAGGCGGCTTTGGACTAAGTTTAATAGTCATCTCCTCTGCTGACAACTTCTTTACACGTTGGACGCAACAGTATGGTATGTTCAAACTGCGCTGTATATGATCCTTTAATGTCACATAATGGTGGATATGGATCTACAATGCCCAAGTCACACAGATTCTTCAGAGCCATCAAGTATTTACTTTCTCCCAAGCGATCCAGCCATCTGCGGCAGAAGGCTAGGGTGCCAAAGTTTTCATTGATGACATTCAACAAGTGTTTTGTTCTTGGAAGCCTAAGAGGAGAAAATCCAAAATTAACAGGTAGCTAAATGAGTTACCAACTCATTTTCCCCATTAAGGAAAATTTATATAGTACACGTGGCTTTATTCACTAATTCAAAAAACATTTTGTTGCCTCTTTGAATATTCAAGTCAGAAGGTAAACAACCCATACCTAATCCTACATGGCAACTGAATGGGAGACCAGCTGAAAGCTATCTTATCACGTTTATGTGTCTATACATCTGTGTGTTAAATTCCCAGTGGAGACTCATCAACAGTATTATGGTGGCAATTTCCTTTTTTGTACATCAAGCTGAAAGACCTGCGCATAAAGGAGGTATAAATCCATCCTTCAACAATCTTCTCCAAGAAGTTTAAGGGGGGAAAAAAAAAAAAAGAAGTTTAAGGGGGGAAAAAGGTAAAAATACAAGGTTTACCAAAAGGAAAGTATTAACAAAAACCTAGAAATGACAGCAAAATAATTACGTGTGAAATTATTGGAAATTGGATCTGAACAGAATACTTGTTTATATCATTTTTATTTCAGTTAAGATTTGTAAGAGGCCAATTTCTATGCCGTACTACAAAAATCCACATAATTTACTGGTAGGCTACAGAACTTTACATTATGAATGCACAATTGTGGATGTTTGTTAAATTTTTTAAAATGCTAACTGGGAAAAGAAACTTAATACTCCTAAAAACAATGGTCTCACCTGATTGGCACGTGTCCAACATCAAAATTTTTCATATAATGTGAACATTCCATGTCATCATGAACAACGCCTTTTCCTGTGCTTCCAAAGGTTTCAATGGCATACACTTCTCCTTCCTAGAGTATGTAAAGGTCACAGGGAGAGAAGAAGAATCCAGAACTAATCAATATTGCCATTTGTTAACTTCAGGCTGAGGTATTACTTTCTTCACATAAGAAACAACATAAAAAAACTCTAATAGTCATTACCCGCCCTTCTCTGCTTTATCTCCTTAGCTCTTTTTGGTCTGTGTCCTCCTATTAGAATGTCACCTTTATGGGGCACCTGGGTGGCTCAGTCAGTTAAGCATCCAACTTTTGATCTCAGCTCAAGTCTTGATCGCAGGGTCGTGAGTTCAAGCCCCACACTGGGCTCCATGCTGGGCATGGAGCCTACTTTTAAAAAAGGAATGTAGGGATCCCTGGGTGGCTCAGCAGTTTGGTGCCTGCCTTTGGCCCAGGGCGCGATCCTGGAGTCCCGGGATCAAGTCCCACGTCGGGTTCCCTGCTTGGAGCCTGCTTCTCCCTCTGCCTGTGTCTCTGCCTCTCTCTCTGTGTGTCGCTCATGAATAAATAAATAAAATCTTTATAAAAAAATAAAATAAGTAAAATAAAAATAAAATAACATAAATAAAATTAAAAAAGAATGTAGCCTTTACATGGGCAGGGAATTTTATTTTGTTCACTACTACATCCTCAATGACTACTAAAGAGTCTGGCACCTAAGAGATGCTTAATAAAAAGTGGTGAATAAGCACTCTTTTGGCATACCCAATATCCACAGCTAACTGTGCCCTGTTCTGACCAGACACAATTTGCACACACAGAGACCAATTCCTATTGGAGTACAAATGGCAAGTTAATTTCACTCAACATACTATATACTCAACTATCACCAACTTTAGTTTGGAAAAAAAATTAAACAACACAGACACTGTTAATGGCATATATACCTCCATTCTTGTTGCCTCTCCTCCTTTCACAATGGGCACTGTTTTCCCAGCATGTATTCTATATGGCCCAATTGAATGTCCATTTAGGTTACGGATTGGTTTCACTGGAATAACAGAAAAAAGAGTTATTCAAAGTCTACAGAAACACAAACATCTCTTGGCTTTTTTTTTTTTAATTAATTTATTTATGACACACACACACAGAGAGAGAGAGAGGCAGAGACACAGGCAGAAGGAGAAGCAGGCTCCATGCATGGAGCCCGATGTGGGACTCGATCCCGAGTCTCCAGGATCAGGCCCTGGGCTGAAGGCGGTGCTAAACCGCTGAGCCACCCAGGCTGCCCCAATCTCTTGGCTTTCTGGCAAAGAGTTCAAGAATCGACTTAAAATTAAGACATGGCTCTACTAAACTCCATGTTGACATAGTTAAATGCAAACTGGAAAACCAGTGGAATATAAAAAGATGTTTGCTACAGTGTTACTGATTAAAAACTAGAAGGGAGTAAGAGGAGATAGTGGGAAAAGAACAAACTATGTGATGACACAACAGGGTCATCTAAAGAGGTATTGTTAATAAAAAGTTATAAAATGCCATGTGATTAGGGATTACAAACATAAAAAAATATGGCTATGGTTAAGGACCAAAAGGTAATGTGAAAATGAGAATTTTGTGTTGAAATGTCAGGATTATAAAACCTTAAATTTTATAATTATAGCACTTATAGTTCGTTATTTTTTTTTTAAGATTTTATTTATTTATTCATAAGAGACGCACAGAAAGGCAGAGACATAGGCAGAAGGAGAAGCAGGCTCCATGCAGGGAGCCTGATGCGGGATTTGATTCCAGAACCCCGGGATCACGACCTGAGCCAAAGGCAGATGCTCAACAAATGAGCCACTCAGGTGTCCCCAATTCAAGTGTTAATAAAGGAAAATCTAAATAATTCCAAGGTCCAGAGACCAATGTCAAATTGTGGTATATTCACACAATGGAACACTACACAACAATAAAATGAAACAATAAAAACAAAAAGTTGGTGATACTGAACTGAAATAAACCCAAAGAAAAAAGAACAAAAGAAGGCACAATTACATATATACCGTTTTGTTATTATATATCAAAATTAAGCACAATCATGCTATTGTTTAGGGATGCATAATTAGGTGATAAAGACCAAAGCAAATGCAAATACTTTAGTACTCCAGACAGTGGTCTGCTAAAGGAAGGCTGCACTAATTCAAAGGGGTATATAGAATTGAAGGGCTTTTGGAGTGCTGGCAACATTCTATTCCATAAGGGATAAAATTATGTAGCTTTCACAGTTTAGCTGAATTTTTATATTGTGTATCTCTAGTGTGTATTTCACAATAAAAAGATTTCTTTTAAAAAGATTTTTTATTTATTTATTCATGAGAGACAGAGAGAGAGAGAGAGAAAGAGAGAGAGAGAGGCAGAGATACTGGCAGAGGGAGAAGCAGGCTCCACACAGGCAGCCCGATGTGGGACTTGATCCCGGGACTCCAGGATCACACCCTGGGCTGAAGGTGGCGCTAAACCTCTTAAGCCACCAGGGCTGCCCTAAAAAAAGGTTTTAAAAAATCTAGCTCTACAGTGCTAGAATTCTCAGTACAAGCTACCTTTTTTATCAGGGCAGAATTAGGTAGCAGGATTTTGAACTCTACAACAATGAAACGATGACAATTATATTTAGAAAATGGCACAGAAAAATAAAAATTAGCTCTTCAAAAAAATTCTCCTTATACAAACAATAAGCTAAGTTTGCTTTAAAATTCAGCAAGCTTGGGCAGCCCGGGTGGCTCAGCACTTTAGCACTGCCTTCAGCCCAGGGTGTGATCCTGGAGACTGGGGATCGAGTCCTACTTCGGGCTCCCTGCATGGAGCCTTCTTCTCCCTCTGCCTGTGTCTCTTGCCTCTCTCTCCTCTGTGTATTCTCATGAATAACTAAATAAAATCTTAAAATAAAAATAAAAATTCAGCAAGCTTTACATTTCTCCAAGATGTGGCAAACTTACCCCACAGGCCAATCAAAAACACATTTACATAAAAAGATTTCTTAGCTATTCCAACCTAACATACAACCAAGTTACATAAAAGCAGGGCACAGGAGTATACATTTTTGTATTACACAGGTTGTGACAACACCAGGCTAATTCTGGGACTAACTGTAAAGGTTAACTTTCAATTCTACAGCTTCTGATGAAGGTAAAAATCATTCCCTTGATGGCTGAGTTATGTGGTTTTTGGAAACTGCTGCTCAGAGTACAGCTTGTCCATTTTTTTATCTTCCCAATGTCATGATTTGTCTATACCCTTTCTGCTCAAACTAGTAAAAATTAATTATACCACCCTCCACTAAGAACCTTAACACAATAACTGGTATCAAAAAGGGGTGTGAGGGGGATCCCTGGGTGGCTCAGCAGTTTGGTGCCTGCCTTCGGCCCAGGGCGTGGTGCTGGAGTCCCAGGATCTAGTCCCACATCGGGCTTCCTGCACGGAGCCTGCTTCTCCTCTGTGTCTCTGCCTCTCTCTGTGTGTCTCTCACGAATAAATAAATAAAATTTAAAAAAAAGGGGGGGGTTTATGTTAAACAACAGAACCTAAAGTGTTGCACCGGCTTAATGGAAAGAATAAGAAGGCAGATACCGATTCCAATATTGCAGGTTGGCATTGTTTTTTGTTTTTTGAAAGATTTTATTTATTTGACAGCACGAGTCGGGGGAGCAGGCTCTCCACCAAGTAGGGAGCACAACGTGGGGCTCAAACCCAGAACCCTACGATCATGACTGAGCCAAAGGCAGATGCTTAACCAACTGAGCTGCCCAGGTGCCCCTGCAGGTTTGCAGTTATGTGGGGACTCAACATTAAATCAAACTCGCTTAATACACCTTGAAAGGCAGACCACAAGCCAACCAAAGTTGTAAAATTAGGAAAAATTAGAAGGGAAAGATAATATGAGAGGGACTTGAATAAGCATTGTTTGTTGTGGCACCAATCCCAAATCTGGGGGCAGGAAATGACAAGTATACATTTCTTAAAAAAAAAAAAAAAAAAAAATGCCCCACTACAGTCAAAGAAACTTGGGTTCTGGAGTTTTTACAAAGTTCATCTAGGCTCAAAGATACCCCATAATACCTCCCATCCAAGTGTGAGCAGCCTTAAAGTTTTTTGATTTGTACTGATGTTCACAAGATCTCTGAGAGAGGAACAAGGATAGACACCATCAGGTTGCAGAGGAAGAAATCCTTCTGCAGTTGGCAGAAACATAATACTCTATCAGTATCAACAAAATTATGCAAAGAATGCTAAGTGATGTGGATTTACTGAGGGCAAGGAGGCATGAGTATCTCTGCAAAGAGGAACATAAAGAAGAGAGAGGATGTAGTTAAAAAGGGAGAGAGGTCATCAATGGAAAGAGCCTCTGGCTTGTCTCTCAGCCTCAATTTAACTAAGTCACAGAAAACCAAGCCTGCATTTTGGCCAGCATGGAATAAATCCCTGGGTGTCCTTCAGTTACCACAGTAGTTTGGCAATAGTTCCCACCTAGTGACCACAGTTTCCCTAATTTGAGGATCACTGACATTTTCCCTCTTTATATTCCCAGGAGATAAAAATAAAGCAGCTGACCCAAAGAAAGCATTCAACACTATTCTGTAAAATTAATTCTGCAAGAGGTCATATGCATTTCAAAGTAAGATACATTTAAAAAAAACATACCTTGATAGGTCTTCCCATCTATTTCAACCTCATAGGATTCCATAACTTCTTGGATGGCCTCACCAACATCACATAGACGGACATCAATTCCAGCACACTAAAAACAAAATGATGTATATTAGAATTTTACAGCAATTTGTTAGTATTTTAAAATAAAGGACAACTAGATAAACTGCTTTGCACGTTATAACTTTTATAAAAGTACACTGTACTAGAATTACACACTTAAAACCCTAAGGCCAGTGGACTGGTCTTACATAATCCAAAGACCTTAAATGGGCTATAAAATGTTCAAAATATGTTCAATGAAATTTCCTTCTAGTTCACATACCTTTATTCCAGTGTTAGTGGCATCCTTTACAGCTTTTAATAATGTATCATATTTGGGATTAAAAGTAACAGTAAAAGCACAGTCAATAATCCTACCTGAAAGAGAAAATTATTTAAGTTGACTTAGCAGCTAGTCAATTTGCCTACTTTATAGCATCTACTCTATTAACTTTGCTAGTTAAAAGGAAAATAAAACGTGGGTTCAAATGAAGGCAGCAATCCAAGTACCCAGATAGCATTCACAATCAAAGTGGAAAAAAGTATAAATTATATAAAGGTTTCAGATCAAAAAAACTAATTCCAGTGTTAGTATATTACTTCAAGATAGTATCAATTCAGTACTAACCCAGGTGGCTAAGCAAAAATAGAAACTAATCAAAGAGAAAAACCCAGGGGACTAAGAAATAGCAATGTGGGCAGAGAAAATGTACAAGGTCCACAGACACTAATCATCAGTCCAGCTTCACCAATTTATCAAAACCTCAGGTAAGTACTTAATCTGAGTTTTATTTTCTCACCTAGGGTGAGATAAAAAGATACTAACCTAATGAGGTTTGGGACAGAATTTAGAAAAGCCAGCAAGTATATTAAAGGTTGGTAAACTTAAAAGGTTCTCAGTAAATGTTTGTTGTTGTACGGATAAATGTCTGAAACAACATGAAGAAATATAAGATTAAGTTCTTCAGATTTTAATAGAAAGAGTAATAAACCTCAATTACCCAAAGATTTGCATTATACTCCATTTAGTAGGATGCTTAAGAGTACATTTCAAAATCTGCCTCAACACAACTCTACTGAAAAGTGTGGCATAAAGAAGAAAACTAGCGAGTTCAAGTAACTATATCCCCACCCAACAGAGAAAAGACTAATTTTTAAGGGGAGGGGAGGGGGTTTCATATTTCCAAGAACTCACCACTTATATGTGTTCCAAAGTCTATCTTACAGATGTCATCATACTGTAATACTGTTGTATCACCAGCATTTGGAGTATAATGGGCAGCACAGTTATTCAGAGAACACCCCGTAGGAAAAGCCAGGCCTGCATTTAATCCATTCTCTTTAATTAGCTTTCGTGAACAGTCTTCCAATTTTTCACTATTAAAAAAAATTATTTACTTTTACATTTTTATCCTTATATATCTTATACATCATCAGCTCCAGAGAGTTTACTAAAAATTCTTAAATTACTTTCTTGAAGTGATCTGAACACTTCCTGGATGTGAATAAGTAAGAGTTCTCTGATGCTATGAAAATAGTAGCTCATCTCTAAAAGATGTAAGAATTTAATTCCACTAGAAATCTAAAGAAACAGAACCACATGAACCACTTTTAACTTAGTTTACTAGGAAATGAGATTCTTAACTTAGACTAATTTAAATGCTGATTATATTTTATTTGCTCAATGTTGCACATTTAAAAAATCGTCTAAATTACAGAATTGTTGCTTGTTACAGCTAATTACTTCTAAAAGGGAAAAACTAAAGAAATAATTACTTTATTGTTTTCTTCACTGCATTATAACTTATGACCAATAATTTTAATATGAATGTTAGCTAGCAAAGTAACAGATCTCCAAATAAAACATAAGAATCATAGTAATGTGTGCATTTGCACATGTAAATGTACATGAGTACAAAATAGGGTGGTTGAGGTACTAATGCCCCTCTTACAATTTTCTCATTACATTTACAGTACGAGATGTCAGAAGATATTTCTAGGAGTTTAACTTCAGGTTTTAGCAAAGTAGTAATGAAAGCCAAACATTACAGTCAGAGTTAGCACTAAAAAAAAAAAAAAAAATTATCATGTTCTTACAAAAACATATTCCTTTTACCAGATTTCTATCATTGTCATCCCAGGCTTGATCCAGCTCATAACATATTTTCTAACTTGTCGATGTGCTTCCGCAGCTTCTCGAAAATCATTCCAAATCTCTTCACTAGCTTGATCTAATGCTTTCTTTTCTTCACTCGTAGTTCTCCAAGCAGCTGTTCGCCTTTACAGTATGCACAGCATAGTATTAGTCATTTAAGAAACAGCAGATAAGCATTAAAACTGAGAGATAAAAATATATTAAGACATTTTAGATAAAAATGTTACATATTCAGTTTCTTTTATTAAAAGTCAGCAAAGTTTCTGAAATACTAGTCACACAATTGCAATCAAGCCAAATCAAGTTAAACCTTTTGAGAGACTCAAAATCCTCAAGTGAGATTTTATTCATACAGAGACTAAAACTCTGCCACACAAAAAAACATAAAAAGAAAAACAAACAAACAAACAGAGAATTCAGAAGAGAGTCCTAGAAACCAAGCAGTGGGAGAAAAAAAGTCATTCTTCCACTCAAGGTTACAGTCTAGAAGACTTCAAAAGACTATACCAAAAATTAGCATTTAACTTTATACACAGGGTAAGTACTAATGTGAAAACTTGCTCTGGAAATCTATATACCTTCCTCAAAACACAAAATATTATGTGTTTTTGTAGGATTTTTTCTAATTGCATATATATAAGAAGTGATCTTCCTTCCTTGAAGGATATAGCTCATATTTTAAAACTGCCAAGAGCAACAAACATTTTCTATTCAGTATCTGGGAATGAGGAGATCCACTGACTCCCTTTTAAGCGCACATTTCAAAAACAGTTAACGGTTTTCAAATGAAAATCTTTTAAGAAGTTGTAACTTTCACACATTAAGCAATATTGAATATACAGTTCACAAACTCAGTGATCACTGATGTATAAATACACTCAGTTATAATAAAAGTGATGTCTTCGGGATGCCTAGGTGGCTCAGCAGTTGAGCGTCTGCCTTTGACTTAGGGCATGATCCCAGATTCCCATGGAGCCTGCTTCTCCTCCCTCTGTGTGTCTCCGCCTCTTTCTGGGTTTCTCATGAATAAATAAAATCTTAAGAAAAAAAAAGTGATGCCTTCAAGAAATTCCTATTTGTCTTAAAGAATAGCTTGCAGGCAAATCCAGCCTGGCGCCTGTTTTGTAAGTAAAATTTTACTGCAATACAGTTATGTCCGTTTGTTTACAGACTGTCTATAGCTACCTGCATGCTACAAAGGCAGAACTGAGTAACACTTAAGGCCTGAAATATTTACTGTATGTCTCTTTAAAGTTTATATAACTGCTCTACACTATGCCCCTAAGTTAATGCCCCCAAATGCTGGGAATTGTTCTGTCACTGTCAAGTTCATATGATTACTTCCTACTGCAGTAGCTACCTGTGTGCCAACATCTAGCACCTCTAACTTGCTACATAGACTCAAAGGGGCTGTCCTATGTCAATTTAAGGGTACTTAATCATCAAAGAGGCTTCTTTGGCTTATTTTGTTTGGAAATGTATTTTGGATCTGTATACTGACATTATCGGAGAACTGAAATATTGCAGCACCATCTCTTAAAGTCAATTTTATCTCCACAAATACTTAAATGCGTATGAATTACTTTTATTAGAATAGTGACAATCCAAGAGGCAATTCCTAATAAAAGCATTCAAATGAACATCCTTAGACTGAAAGGTAACAGGAAAAGATTCAGTAACAAGTATATTCTCAAAATGATGGGACAGACCAGCCACAATATCTAACTGAAGATGTAACTCCTCAGTCCATGCTCTCCCATGAATCCAAAAATATTTCCCAGGAACAAAGAACCTGAATATTCTAAGAACAAATCATTTTCTGGCAGAAGAGAGTAGTGGCTAAAGTCTCAGATCAATTTTTAAACAAAACTTATCACAATTCTTCATCTCATCCAAGGCCATAACTCTGGCACATATACTTGACAATGACTGAACAGCCATACCTATATGCACACCCTTGTCTCAAAAGCCACACATTTTGTGAAAAGCAAAAATATCCTCAAATGTTTACTCTAGGATGGTCCATCCACAGGGAACTGATGGATATCATGCATGTAGGGCCACGAATATGAAATTGGTCATTATCAATTCCCATTTCTTCCCAATTCTTCAAACCCACTTTTACAGGTTAAAATGTTAAGTATAATTAAATTACAAATGCTATTTGACTACATTTTAGAATCAAAATACAGTACAATAAAAATCCCCAATCTGAAATCAATAGGCCTCACATGATCTTATACTTTTTTTTAAGATTCTATTTATTTATTCATGAGAGACACAGAGAGAGAGAGAGAGAGAGAGAGAGAGAGAGAGAGAAAGACACGTAGGCAGAGAGAGAAACAGGCTCCATTCAGGGGGCCCAATGCAGGACTCGATCCCAGGACTCCAGGATCACACCCGGGCCAAAAGCAGGTGCTCAACTGCTGAGCCACCCAGGCATCCCTGATCTTTTATTTCTGAAGCCACATAGCTGATTCACAGAAGCAGTGAATTCAAAAGGTTATGGAATGTACTGCATTATTGGTAAAGAGCTACCAATCAGAAAATGGATTAAAGGGAGTGCTGGGTGGCTCAGTCAGTTAAGCATCTGCCTTCAACTCAGGTCATGATCCCAGGGACCTGGGACTGAGCCCCACACGGGGCTCCCTGTTTAGCTGATTGCCTGCTTCGCCCTGTGCCTCCCCCTGCTTGTGCTCTCTCTCATATAAATAAAATCTTAAAAAAAAAAAAAAAAAAGAAAATGGATTAAAGAAATTCTAAGTCTTGAGTTCAAATTGAAAGTCATTAAAGTAATATTCAAGCATCTAAAATTACAATTCTAAGCTTGTACTAATTACAAAAAATATGAAGGAGCTGCTCCCCTTTCCAAAACCTAGTATTTTGATGTTCAGTCTATTTAGCAAAAATAGAGAAATTAATTAAGATGAAAAAAAACATGCTGAGCTCATAATAATTATCTGAAAGAGCAATTAATTCATTCAACTGACAGAGGTGGGTTAGAAATGCTTTTAAGGGGCATCTGGGTGGCTCAGTCGGTTGGGTGTTTGCCAGGGTCCTGGGATCCAGCCTTTCATCAGGCTCCCTGCTCTATGGGGAATCTGCTTCTCCTTCTACCCCTCCCCCTGCATGTGTTCTTGCTCTCGCACTCTCTCCAATAAATATATAAAATCTTAAAAAAAAAGGCTTTTGAAATATGTTGTGTCTGCACAACAAAACTATCAGAATAACTGCTCAATAGAGAATCCTTATAGAAGTGTTTACAGAGTATGTAAATTCACACCTCTTTCATATTTCTGAGTCTTCAGTATTTCATCATTTTTACTAGATTAAGGGCATACATATAAGTAAGACCAAAAGATACAAGGAATCCAATTAATAATTTCTTTTTTTGGGATCCCTAGGTGGCTCAGTGGTTTGGCGCCTGCCTTTGGCCCAGGGTGTGATCCTGGAGTCCCGGGATCGAATCCCACGTCGGGCTCCTGGCGTGGAGCTTGCTTCTCCCTCCTCCTGTGTCTCTGCCTCTCTCTCTCTCTCTATGTCTATCACAAATAAATAAATTTAAAAAATTAAAAGAAAATAATAACAATTTCTTTTTATTAATCGCAGACTTTTAAAAAAAGATTTTACTCATTTATTCATGAGAGACACAGGGAGATAGGCAGAGACATAGGCAGAAGGAGAAGCAGGTTCCCTGCGGGGAGCCCAACGTGGGACTTGATCCTGGAACCCCAGAATCATGCCCTGAGCCAAAGGCAGATGCTCAACCATTGAGCCACCCAAGCGTCCCCAACTAGTAATTTCAAATTTCATAAACACTTGTAAACTAAACACATGGATAACTTAAAAGCTAATTGTATTTTTAAAGCACTGTATGGCATATTTATTAAAAACCATTTAAAAATGTCCCTAAATTTTTTTTTTAAATGCATGTTTTTAACCCAGAAAGAATTAAGAATGCATGCAGACATGACACCAATTTCTTCTGAAAACTGGTACTTAGAAGGGAAAAAAATAAAGCATGTTTTAGCTCTGCCTATAGTTAACTAATAAAGTTAACTGATACTCAGCTGATAAAGGAAAATCCTTCTTACAGAATGTCAGCTAATAAATGTAGAAGGAAACAAAATTAGAAAATCACCATTTTGCAGTCCCCAGTGAAATAACTGAGTAAGCATGGATGGGTATTAAAATAATTAAGTAGAAAGTTGCTGAAGCAAAGAATATTCCAATGGTACCAAATTACCCCCACAGATTACTTGGAAACTGCAAAAAGAAAAAAGTATCTTTAAAAAAGAAACAGTTGGCTGTTACCAAATTAACCAAGTGATCAAACGGTAAAACCAGTACTAAAAAAACATAACTTTACAACTGATGTAATAGACTATGATATAATATGAAGCACATATCATAAATGACATGTTTTTCCTGTCAAAAACATTTAATCTAAATCTAATCTAACCCTTTACAACTAATTCTGGTTTACAGAAAATAAAGGAATAGAGAAAAAAGTTTAATGACACCACAAGGATACAGTAAGAAAAATTGCAGGATAGGAGTCTTTCTAAACTAGTCTCTTCAAAAAGTCAGTGCAACAGAGAAGAAAGCGAGAATTCTAACCATATGCACTGTATGAACCTTGACTGAACCCTGGTTGAGAGGGCAAAAATAGCTTAAGAGATATTTCAGGGACAATGGAAAAAAAATTCTAAATATGAACTAGGTATCTATATAATACTGGAAAATTACTCTTAATTTATGTAAATGTGATAATTTGGAGAATATCTAATTCTTGGGAGATGCTTTAAGTTTGTTTGTTTTTCTAAAACAATCACGTGGCCCAAACTTACAACCCTGAGTTCAAGACCTGAGCTGAGGGGCATCTGGGCAGCTCAGCTGGTTAAGCTTCCAACTCTGGATTTCTGCTCAGGTCATGATCTCAGGGTTGTAAGATTCATCCACAACAGGTTCAGTGCTTAGAGGGGAGTCTGCTTCTTTCCTTCCTCCTCTCCCTCTGTCCATATCCCATCCCTCTGAAATGAATTAAAAAAAAAAAAAAAAAAAAAAAAAAGACCTGAGCTGAGATCAGAGTCGGACACCTAATGACTGAGCCACCCAGCCCAGATAGATCCTTAAAGTTTTTTTTTTTAATTTTTTAAAAAATACTTTATTTATTTATTCATGAGAGACACACAGAGAAAGAGAGAGGCAGAGACACAGGCAGAGGGAGAAGCAGACTCCATACAGGGAGCCCGACGTGGGACTTGATTCTAGGACTCCAGGACCACACCCTGGGCCGAAGGCGACACTAAACCACTGAGTCACCCGGGCTGCCCTGATCCTTAAAGTTTTTAGAAGTGAAGACTCAATGGAGACCTGAGGTACCTGGCTGGCTCAGGCAGCAGAACAAGCGACTCTTGATCTGAGGGTCATGAGTTCAAGTCTCATGTTGGGGTTGGAGATTACTAAAAAAAAAAAAAAAAAAAAAAAAACCTCAAAAAAACAAAAAAACAAAACCACCTCATTTTTAAATGGTCTAGCAAAAAAAAAAAAAAAAAAAAAAGAGAAAGAAAAACAAATACATACATCTACATCTACATAGACATATAAAAATACTGTTTATTTCTCTACTAACATGAAAAGAAATTTAAAAATGGGTTACAGAGGCACCTAGGTGGCACCTGGGTGGTTGAGCATCTGCCTTTGGCTCAGGTTGTGATACCGGGGTCCTGGGATCAAGTCCTTATCAGGCTCCCCACAGGGAGTCTGCTTCTCTCTTTGCCTATGTCTCTGCGTCTCTCATGAATAAATAAATAAAATCTTTTTAAAATATTAAATTAAAATATTAAAAAATTAAAATGGATTAAAAAGCTGTTTGCAGTATAGATCTATCTTGAAGAACATTCCCAGGTATTTATAATACACATTTATATAGGGACTATAGAGGAAGAAATAGCATGTTAATAGTGGTTTTAAAATTCATTGGTAGAATTTAGAAGAATATTTTAATTTTTTTCTTTTTGCTTATTTGTATTTCCTACCTCTTCTATAATGGATGTGTACTGCTTATAGAACTGTCCCAAATAACTGCCTACTAAATTTAGAAATAGGTATCAAGAATTTGAAAATAATTCTTCATTCTACATCTAGAGATCTAGAGTAAGAGAAAAATCAGATCTGATTAATATACAAAAATGTTCATCATAAAATTTTTGCTATGGTAAAAAAAAATTTGCTATGGTAAGAAATTCAAAACTAGGGAAATATTCAAAAATAGAGAAATCACTAATAAAATTATGCTAGGTACAATAGAGTAGCATTATAGTCATTCAAAATTGGTTTTAAAAATGTTTAATGGCACAGGAAATGCACACAGAATGTCAGTTTTTTAAAAGGGAAAATTATTAATTATAAGAGGAAAAAAATAGTAATATCACACTAGAGAAACTGGATAATACCTTATCCAAGTGATGAAATCTGACATTACATGCCTCAAGATGTTATCTGAAAAGGATAGGTTATCTACTTGTCCAGTATTCCATCCAAAAATATACAAATTACTGGGCGCTTGGGTTGCTCAGTCAGTTAAACATCTGACTGGCTCAGGTGGTGATCTTGGATTGAGCCTCAGGTGGCTCTGCAATAAGCAGGGAATCTGCTTTTCCCTTTTCCTCTCCCTCTGCCCCTCCCCCTGGTTCATGCGCTTTCTCTCTCTCTCAAATAAATAAAATCTTAAAAAGAAAAATACACAAAATATTCAAATAATTCAGAAAAAGTAGTATGAATACAGATTCACCAATAACATGTTCCACATTTGCCCTCTATCTATCTTGCAAGGAGAAAATTTAATGTTACTGGTATATTACACAGTATATGCGTAATTGTCATACTCCACTGAGAGAACAATAGATGAGACAAATGTTAAAGAAAACCTGAATAAAAGGTATGCAAGAGTTCTTTGTACTATTCTCTTAATATGGAATTATTTCAAAATAAAAAGTTAAATACTGCACTCAACATGGGTGGTAGTTACACAGGTGAGTTCTTTGTGATAATTAATGCAATTTTTAGTAAGTTTATTAAAAAAAAATGAAGAGGGAAAAAAAAGAGAGAAAGATAAGCCAAGAAACAGACTCTTAACTCTAGAGAACAAACTGGTGGTTCCCAAAGGAGAGGCAGGTGGGGGGAGGGGATGGGTGAAACAGGTGATGGGGATTAAGCAGCGCACTTGCTGTGATGAGCGCCAGATGATGTATTGAAGTGCTGAGTCACTATGTTGTACACGTGAAACTGTATGTTAACTAGCTGGAATTTATTTATTTATTTATTTTTATTTTTTTTTTTTTAACTAGCTGGAATTTAAATGAAAAAAATTTTTTAAAATGAAGGTAGGTATAAAACTATAATACTTTACCAAATCTGTAAGAATACTGATTCTGATCTATTTGCAAATAATCAAAACTGGTTATATGAATGTCAAAAAATATCAAAATATCAAAAAATTACTGAAGACCAAACAATCACAATAATTTTTTTTACTTCTCCACAGCATACATTGCTTTTCAATATTTAAGCATTACTCAAAGAAATACTATAACATATAATTACCATCTTTCTCTATTGTTTCAAAAACAGAAGTTATTCCACCTCCATAATATTTAATTTGCAATAGAAAATGATAGTAAGGATGGAAAGATAGTTTTTAAGGTTTGTAAAATCTCAATTTTTCTTGTATTAAATATTACTTCAAGTGTTCCACCACATTCACATGGTTAATAAAAATATTAACAATCTACTAAAAGCATAGGAAATCAATGACTTTCTTCCACTTTAGCAATAAACACATAGAAATGGAAACAGGTGTGATAACATCTTGTTCACATCAGTAACAAAACCATCAAACACTTAATAAGTTTAACAAAAAAGGGACAGGACCTATCTGAAAAAAATCAGAGTCAGTGGGAAAACATACTATGACAACAGGTAAGACAATATGACACAACTGTCAATTTTCTTAAATAAATGCATAAATGCAATTCTGATCAGACTTGTAACGAAAAGCATTTTTCTGTGGGTTATGTATGTTAGGAATATAAGCCTGAGCATAGCTAAATATAAAAAAGAACTGTGTTCAGGTGTGTGTGGCAGAAAGAGATCTGCCTTAAATTATCAATATATATTTTAAAGTTGATGATAATCAGAGATGCCTGGGTGGCTCAGACGGGTAAGAGTCTGCTTTTGGTTCAGGTCATGATCTCCAGGTCCTGGGACTGAGTACCACCATCATCCCACATCGGGCTCCCCACTCAGTGGGGGGTGGAGGGGGTCTGCTTCTCTCTGTTTCTCCCCACTCCACCCCTCATGCTCTTTCTCACATGTGCTCTCTTGCTCTCAAATAAATAAAATCTTTTAAAAAAAGTTAAAGTTGCTGATAATTAGATCCAAATAGTACTAGCTAAGAATACACAAACAGATCAGTAGAATAAAAGAAATTGGTGGATTATGAAAATATAGTTCCTTCATATGAGAATATAGTATATGCCAAAGGTAGTCATTCAATTCAGTAGAATGATTCATTTATTTAAAAAAGATTTTATTTTCTTAATTGGCAGAGAGATGGAGAGAGTCAGAGAATACAAGTGGGGCAATGTCAGAGGGAGAGGGAGAAGCAGGCTCCTCACTAAGCAGGGGCTCAAACCCACAACTCTGGGATCATGCCTGGAGCCAAAGGCAGATGCTTAACCAACTGAGCCACCCAGGTGCCCCTAGAATGAATTATTTAATAAACAATTCTAGCACAATGGGCTTTCCATTTCAAAGAAAATAAAATTAGCACTCTCAACCTTACACAAAAAAGCTCCACACTAACCAAACGATGTAATAAAACACAGAGTAAGAAGAAAAAAAAAAAAAAAAAAAACCCACAGAGTAAGATTTTGGAAAAAAAAAAAAAAAAAAAGCTATGAGACTGCTAGGAACCTATAAATATAAAATAGTATAAAACAGAAACACAGGGATCCCTGGGTGGCGCAGCGGTTTAACGCTTGCCTTTGGCCCAGGGCGTGATCCTGGAGAGCCAGGATCGAATCCCACGTCGGGCTCCCAGTGCATGGAGCCTGCTTCTCCCTCTGCCTGTGTCTCTGCCTCTCTCTCTGTGACTATCATAAATAAATAAAAAATTAAAAAAAATTTAAAAAAAATTAAAAAAAAAATAAAACAAACACAGACTATATACAAAATTTTAAAACTTCTGGAAGAGTAAAAGAATAAAGCCAACAATCAAAAAATGCTCAAAATCATTAGCAGTCCAGGAATCATAAACTAAAATATTAACATATTCTTTGATTCAGCAATTCCACTCCTAAAAAACTATCCCATAATAAAACTTCCATAAGAAAATAATACACATACATACACATATATACATATACATGTATACACTCAGAAATGTTTATTACAGAATGGTTTGTAATACGGCTAAAATATTAGAGGCAAAATGAATGCTCATCAATTAGAAAATGGTAGATTAAAGTATAGCATATTATGAAGCCATTCAAAAGAATAGCTATTCTGATGGACTTGGGAGGACCTTTCAAGAAATAGTCCTGAAGGAGAAAGGTGAGGAAAGTGTGCCTGTGATTCCATTCTGGAAAACAAACAAGACCAAAACAGTCCCCTTCTATAAACAGACACAGATGACCACATATATGAGCATATTAAAATATGGAAGGCTACCTGCTGGGTGGTTATATAGGTCTGGAAGGAAGGGAAAGAAGAAGGAACAAGCACAAAAAAAAAAAAATTAAAAAAATTGTATATAAAAATAAATGTATTATATGTACTATGAAAATTTATGATAATTAATGTGAAATTACATGTCTGTGACATTTCAAAAATAGATGCTTTAAGATAGAGATAGTAATTAATTTAAATTCAAAGAAAAGATGCTCCTGACATAATATTTCAGAACTTTACATTTATTCCCCTAAGTACCGGGAATGAAGGAGGGGGATTAAAATATAACAATATCACATTCTTCCCTAAAGTCCTAAAATTTAAAGAAAACAATGATATCTTTACAGGTCAATGAAACAAGGCTACAGTAGAAGCTTTCTTAACCAACTATTGCAACCACTGGATTAACTGATGCTCTTTATCCCTCTGTAAAATATACTGACCAATGCCCACTGTATGCTGAATATAAGGGGCTGACAGGTTCCTGTTCTGAATAATAGCAGTAGTTAACACTTAATGCTTACTATGTGTCTGTTACTCTCCTAAGTGCTTTACATATGTTTATTCCTCACAACAACCCTATGAAGTGCTCATTTTATAGATAAAGAAATGAAAGCAAAGACATGATCAATTACTTGCCCAAGTCACAAAGCTAATAAATGTTAGAGCTGGGACTGAAGTGAATCCCAGCTTCTGTGTTCTTAACCAGTCAGCATAATGCCATGATGAATATCTACTGACCAGCTCTAAAGTATCCTTTAAGAACACTTCCAACAATCAGGATATTTGTTTCCAAACCAGTGTAAATCTTTTTTACTTGTTACTATAATTATGTAATTAGTTATATAGTACGTACAAAGAATTGTTTCTATGAAAACTAAATTGACTACTCAGAAAAGTCTCAATAAAGGCAAGTCATCAAAAAACACTTCTGTCAAATTAAGTGTAGGTAAGAACTGCAAATGGTTTCAGGGAAAAAATGTAAACATCCAGGTTCAGATTACTTAGTTTTTATTCACAGAAACTCAAAATGGAGTATTTCATAGACAATGCATTATGGCTTATGAGAAGAAAAAAGCGGAGTACGATACAAAATCCATCTTCAAATATCCAGAATGATGAAAAGCAAGTATTTGTTTAAAGGTAACTTTTATCAATGAAAATTTTAATGTTTTGTGATCCCCATTTTAACATACTTTTTTGATTAACTGAACTATTACTGGTCCCAATCATTTTGGATAAGAGGGCTTCTACTGTATTTTTTGTTAACAAATTCATAAGCTTTTATTAAGGCAGTGGAGCAAATTCTGAGAAAAATAAAATCTGCTTTATTGCTAAGCTATAACTTTCAAAAGTCAAACTGGAAGTTATTTTATGATCCTTACCCATCTTGTGTGGGTGGGTACTCGCATTCTTGTCCTTTGGGAAATACACCATTAGGATACAGGTCACATATTGGAACTGAGGGAGGGTCTGTTTGAACTTTTGCTGTGAGATACAAATAAAGTATTAACTTCTGTAGTTAAAAGTAAAATTAAGCAGTTATCATTTCATTACAGTTTTTCTCAGTTCCTAATGATTATTTTATGTCCTAATTTTAAGGAACCTCCTTGCTATCACAGCCTTATAGTTAAAAACAGAAAATATTTCACCATGCTGGCCACTTCCTCTCCAATTTACTATTGCTTAGGAATAGAAATATTCAACTCTCAAAATTCCAATACGTATTTAAATAGTGTATGTCTTGGCAGAAAGCATACTTCTAATGTTTTGTCTTTATTTACTATAATGGAAAAAGAATAGCAAATAGAGGCCGGTTTTCACAAATAAAAATCAAAGAAGTAATAAAGTATAAAAGAGACTCTATAGCAATGAAGTAAAATATAAAGATATTATGTATTAATAAGTGAAAAATTTACTTCAAGGGTATATTAGGTATAAAAGTTAAGATAAACATATCCAGTGCTAAAGAATATAGGTAGCCATATACAAATTTCCAGATACTTAAAAAGTTAGTGCTTAGCATACATTTTAAGGACATTACTTCCCAAACTATATTCTAAAAGACACCAGTGTTCCAAGATGATTTTTAAAAACAAATGATTTGTCTTATAAAACAATTTTTAAGTACCTAAGAACTATTTAGAGTTCTTATTATATGTAACTGCCTTTTAGTAATGAATGTTGTTTCCAAAAAATGCCAGGAAACAGAGTATATTAATTTATGCAGTGATATAGAATATTCAATGTGTATCTGCAGCATTTCAACTACTGAGGTGAAATATGTGGTTTCCATTTGATTATAACTGGTCTTATGGATTGTGGATCTTAAATTTCAACACATTTTGCTCTCTTTGTTCTGCAACGGGGGGAAAAAAGAACTACATAAATACAAGTATAACTGTTCATTGAGTCAAATCATTTACCTATGGAACCATACTTCGGTTCCTTCTTTTAACCCAAACACACAGCATCTCATGAGCACTAAATGTTTTTCTCTCTTTACATAATGTTTAAGTGTTCTATGGGCAAGTAATCTTAAGAAAACATGTTTTCAGTTCCTCCTAAGAGAGAACTTTAGAATTTAAAATCAAAAAAGATCTTAGAGGGGGACACCTGGGTGGCTCAGTGGTTTAGTGCCTGCCGAAGGCCCAGGGTGTGATCCTGGGGTCCCGGGATCGAGTCCCGCATTGGGCTCCCTGAATGGAGCCTGCTTCTTCTCCTTCTGCCTGTGTCTCTGTCTCTCCTGAATAAATAAAATCTTAAAAAAAAAAAATCTTAGAGGTCATCTTAATTTTGCTTTACACTTAAATCCAGGAATTCCATAATGCCCCTGACAGATGGCAGTGAGCTTCTAAGAATGGAGACAGTCTTTATCTCCCAAGTGAAAATCCACTCATTTTGAAAGAACTGTAACTATTATAAAGCTCTTCCTACATTAATTCAATACCTCCTTGTTACTTTCATCTGTTAGTTCTAGCTTTATTCTTTGCAGTTGAAAGAATTTTACTTCTCATATTTACTGACTCCTTTCCCTCTATAAGAAACCACTTTAAAGGGGCACCTGGATGGCTCAGTGGTTGAGCAAAGGTCTTTGGCTCAGGTCATGATCCTGGAGTCTTGGGATCAAGTCCCGCATCGAGCTCCCTGTAGAGAGCCTGCTTCTCCCTCTGCCTGTGTCTCTGCCTCTTCTTCTGTGTCTCTCATGAATAAATAAATGAAATCTTGAAAGAAAGGAAAGAAGAAAAGAAAAGAGAAAAGAGAAAAGAGAAAAGAGAAAAGAGAAAAGAAGAGAGGAGAGGAGAGGAGAGGAGAGGAGAGGAGAGAAGAGAAGAGAAGAGAAGAGAAGAGAAGAGAAGAGAAGAGAAGAGAAGAGAAGAGAAGAGAAGAGAAGAGAAGACCACTTTAATGGGATGCCTGGGTAGCTCACAGGTTGAGCATCTGCCTTCAGTTCAGGGCATGATCCCAGGTCCGGGAATCGAGTCCCGCATTGGGATCCCTATGAGCCTGCTTCTCCCTCTGTCTATGTCTCTGCCTCTCTCTGTGTCTCTCATGAATAAATAAAATCTTTAAAAAAAAAAAAAAAAAAAAAAAAAAGGAAGGGATATGATTCTTAACCCCCTCACCCCTATTTGCCAACCCAGAATTTGTCAATGTTTCTTTTAGGTTGGTAATAGAATGGACTTCTATTAATAGTCTAAATAAGGTATAAATTAGTGTAAAACTATGATTCTAAAAATCCTACAGCTGTTAGTTAAGACTCCCTGCTTTTTGTGTTATATCACACTAGCACTCAAAATCCTTAGATCCTATCACCTGTACTAACTTTATATATGTCTATTAAATTTCAACTTAATACTAGCCTATTTCTCAGTCTTCCTGATCTTTTGAAATCTTGAGTTTTATCAACCAAAGTAGTATCGCATTATCTTCAGCTTGATCTCATCTACAATTCTGATAAAGATGCCTTTTATATTATCCATAAATTATTAAGGACTTGAAAAGATCATTAGACAAAAAAAATTGTACTCAAAACAAGAGGGTTGGAGTCCAGCCTTAACCACTTATTAATTGTGACTTGGGACAAATGGCTTGATGTGCCAAGCTTCAGTTTCCTCATCTACAAAATGAAGAACCAGATGAAATCTTGGATAACCTTTGAAAATTATAATGCACTATGTCCAAGTTATTATCTAAAACTATGTAGAATTATAATAATCTGTACTGCAGCTATCATTAACTATCATTTATAACTCTCTCACTTTATAGATGAGGAAAATGAGGGCAATAAATAGCCCATAATTACATTATTTGGTTTATTCCAGAAGTGATTTATGATAGCCTACGAGGGTATTTAAAATACACAAATAGAGACAATAAATTAGAGAATAATAAAAACATGGAAAAAACATAAAATAGAACCTGAAATACTGCTAATACAAAACCATAGATTTGGCTCTAAGCCCTCTAATAGCCAAAATACAAACAAAAAAACAAAAGAACTAGTTTATTTGCATGGGTCATGTTTATGAGATAAACACATTAGGTACTCAGGAAAAATATTATTATTCTTGATACCAAGACCAGACAAAAGATTCTCCCGAGAGTACTCATAAAGAAATAAAATGAACAGCAAGTTCAGTAACATCCTCAGAGGAGGCACAATAAAAGCTGATGGCATCATACTAAAACATGTGTCAGTGGAAGAATTCTACCAAGGGCAAATAGGCAGTAGCCCTTTAACATTCCTCCCTGCTTACCTATCTTCATTAGGGAGTAATTTAAGAGACTGGGAGAAATGGTTCTCTGAAGCCATTCTCAGGTAATACCACGTCTCACAAGCACACTGTTAACAATTTTTGAATGGAAGGAATAGGACATCACAATCACTGGAAGATTCCTAGAACACATGGACTATACGGGCAGCCCCGGTGGCCCAGCAGTTCAGCACCGCTTTCAGCCCAGGGTGTAATCCTGGAGACCAGGGATCTAGTCCCACGTCAGGCTCCTTGCATGGAGCCTGCTTCTCCCTCTGCCTGTGTCTCTGCCTCTCTCTCTCTCTGTCTCTCATGAATAAATAAATAAAGTCTTAAAAAAAATATGGACTATGCAAGGGACATACCTGACATCCTATGACAAGAAAAATCTAAAAGTAGTTGCCTGAATAGAAGGAAGGCTATCCCCCATCCTCACCTGGAGAAACATCAGGAATATTGCTGATAGAGCCAAAAGTTTTCTTAAAAAATATTTAAGAACTTCTCTCAACCTAGAGATAAAAATGAGTAAAGCCCCCAATATCCTGATTCATAAAATTTCAACCTGAAAGACTTAAAGGAAGGTATAACCAGATACTCAGTGGTCCCTAATAACGCAGAGGGCATCCAGAATTAGAACTTGCTCTGATTCTCAACCCAACCTTTATTCTCTAATACTTTACAGTCTCCCTGTCTCCTTAATAGAATTTCAGGTCCCTGAAGAGGCTTGGTTTGCCATTTATAAAAACAAAGCACAAGCAGGATCATATTTTAAGTAAATACGAAACAGTACAATGTTATTAATAAAATTTAACGACATGCACAAAGTTTAATAAATATTCATCAAGAATCTCTTAGCTTCAAAGCTGGCAAACGATGTTTATCCTATTACTGTAGAGTGGTACCACTTTACTCAACCCTGACGGAATTGTTATTTGTTATTCAAGTTTTAAATTATCAACTTATTCCTAAACTGCAGTAAAATGCAATCAACTTATTATCAACATCCCTTAACTCAATAATAGGTAAAGAAAATACCAAAAGGATTGTTAAATGAAAAAACAGTTGTGAGCTTCACTAAATTCTAGCTTTATAAAGCCTAAATGTATTTCCTTGACATACAATGGGATCTTAAGGAACTTCAAACCCACTCTTCAAACCTGCTGGTTAATACACATTTTTAATTTGTCAGGTTAGATCAACTTAAGACACTAACGTCCTCTCTTCTTCTTCTTCTTTTTCTTCTTCTTTCCAGTTGCTCCATCTCCATCCCCATCTCCATCTAGGAAAAGACCATTTAAAGTATTTATTTAAACTTCATAAGCAGAGGAACAAGGCAAGTATAAGCAGACAAGTACAAATACACAAAGCATCTTAAATAGCACATAATGAAGCTGGCACAATATTCTTAGAAAATAATTCTGAATATTGCTAATGTAACAGAATTTGTGTAATCAAAAGCACTAAGGAAACTTGACTTCAATTTACTCTAATAAAAGAATTGTTGAATAAGATATTCTTAAGAATAAAAACTGTATTAACTCTTTCAAGAGCTAAGAACTAGTGTTAATTTAATACTAATAATAATGACCATGTGACTTCACCTAAAATAATACTAGTGTGCTTACATATGCTTTGCAGTTCAACACCCGTATTTCATGACTTCATGTGACCCTTAAAGCAACTTTATGAGATAAAACAAGGAATGTTTAAGGGACATGCCCAAGATAATCCCAACCGGTAAACAGCAGAACTAGACCAAGAATTAAAAAAAAAAAAAAAAAAAAAAAAGAACTAGACCAAGAATTTGTCACCTAATTCCCAATCCAGGGAGGAGTATTTGCGGTGTCATATTTTAAAATATCTTTTCCTGCATAGTTATTATTAGAGAAAAGGAGTTCTCCTTCTGGTCAAATTATATGCAAAAATCAGAACGTATATATACTTTTACTAGGTTCACAGTTCTCAGATTCTCAAAAGAACCTGATGCCCAAAAATGGGGATTGAGAACTAATTCAAGAAAGGGGCACCTGGGTGATTCAATCAGTTAAGTGTCCAACTCTTGATCTCAGCTCAGGTCTTGATCTCAGGGTCATGTGTTCAAGCCCTGTGTTGGGCTCCATGCTGGGCATGGAGCCTACTTAAAAACAAAAAACAAACACAATATCTGCCTGCCAGATTTTTTTTTTTTTTAAGATTCTTTTATTTGAGAGACGAGAGAGCACAAGCAGGGGGAGGGGCAGAGGGCAAAGGACAAATGGACTCCCCTCTGAGCATGAAGCCAGACTTGTGGCTTGATTCCAGGACCCCAAGACCATGTCCTGAGCCAAAGTCAGACACTTAACCAACTGAGCCACGCCAGTGCCCCTGTCAATTTTTATAACAATCTTATGAAGCCCATACTATACTCTTGAACTTGGAGAAAAAATAAAGAATGCTATTATGGCCAAAATTAAATAAACAGTGACTTAAAATGTTTTAAATAAAGGTATCAAAAATAGACTGAAGTGTCTGAATTTCTAAAAATACTGCTCAATAATTAGAACATTCATTAAGTACTCCCATCTACCCACAAATCACACTGCTATAAAATAAGGAAGCTGTGGCAGACAAATGGAAGTTGACAGCTTAATAGTATGTTCACCATATAGTGTTCTTTTAGATGTTTCACATAGTGGCAGTAACTCATGGCTAGTGTCAATAATTGTAGATCATGAAATCCACACCCATAAAATAATGTCAAATGACTGCTTACATTTTCTTCTCAAAGAGCTCTTTTACTCCCAGACCGATAAGCAGGAGACATAAAGGAATTTTTCTTTGGTATATTCTTCTAATTATCAAACCAAATTGCAACCTTTTTTATCTTTTTTGCAAAAACGATTAGGGGTTTCAATGACCCCCAGTTGTCTGTGAGCTCTTTAAAGATTATATACCATTTCCTAAGTTAAGGCACAGGGCTAAGCATGTGATAAATATTCATTCTATTCAACAAATGAATGTTCTTTTAGTTTATTTTATCCTGTTTTTTTTCCACCTAAATGAGAAATAGGAAACAGTAGTTTAGCAAAGACGGAGATAAGAAGATATAGGGCTTTAATGGACTGATAGGAAACTACCAATATGATAATTTTTTACTTACAAAATTGCAACTTATTTCTATTATTTTCTTCTTCTGTGAGAGAGAGAGAGAGAATCCTAAGGAAGCTCCACACTCAGCAGAGCCCAAGATGGGACTCAATCTCATGACCCTGAGATCATGACCTGAGCCAAAAAACAAGAGTCAGACGCTAAACCCCTTGTTGCTACAAGCATTCCCTCTTTTAAGTTTTTTTTTTTTTTTAAATTTTTAAGTAATCTCTAACCCAATGTGGGGCTTGAACTCACAACCCCAATACGCAAAGTTGCACATTCTATCAACTGAGCCAGCCAGGTACCCCACAAAATTGCAATTCCTTATGTTTAATCTTATAAAATTGGGTATAAGAAACATGGGAACACCGTGGAAACATGAATGACTTACTCATTATTGGCTTCTAGATTCAAAAGTCCAACAAAAATAACATGAAAATTTTTTTAGAAAACACAACTTTCAATTTCCTCATGTGTCTTACAATCTAATTCACATAACTTGTACTACAATTTTAATAGTAACTTTCATTCATTCAGTAAATGTTTCCTGAGTTCATAAGTGCTAGGTAACAGGGACAGAAAAACAAGGTAGTCTTTACTCTGGAAGAACACACAATGCTTAGCATACTGCTACATACACTAGATTCAACCTAAAACAAATGCTTCAAGATGTATAACTAATTTTAGGGGTGCCTGAGTGGCTCAGTCAGTTAAGCATTTGTCTTGGCTCAAGTCACTATCTCAGAGTCCTGGGAGAGAGCCCCACATCAGGCTCCCTGCTCAGCAGGGAATGTATTTCTCCCACTCCCTCTGCTCTCCCACTTATGCACATGAACGTGCGCTCTTTCACTCTCAAATAAAATCTTAAAAAAAAAAAAAAAAGGCGTATAACCAGTTTTAAAAACATACTAAAAATCCTGCAAGCTGTGTGATCTTGGGCAAATTATTTAGCCTCTCTCTACCTCGGTCTCTTCATCTTTAAAATGAGATAAGAGGGATCCCTGGGTGGCGCAGCGGTTTGGCACCTGCCTTTGGCCCAGGGCGCAATCCTGGAGACCCGGGATCGAGTCCCACGTCGGGCTCCCGGTGCATGGAGCCTGCTTCTCCCTCTGCCTGTGTCTCTGCCTCTCCCTCTCCCTCTCTCTCTCTGTGTGACTATCATAAATAAATAAATTTAAAATAAAATAAAATAAAATAAAATGAGATAAGATGAAGCTCTTCCTTTGATACTCAATCAAGGTCTGTATTTAGTATAGGATAATAGTCAGTTTATTACACTCTTTTATCAGGATACTAACAGTGTGGATCCAAATACCAAACTATATACGCTTATGTTCCCATCCATTATACCAATGCACAATTTATGTTTTTATGTCTTTCTTTCATAGCATCCCAGGATATTCTTAACAGGCAGAGGCTGTTCATATTTATTTCTGTACTAGCCCTATGCTCCAATCAATTAATGTTTGTTGAATGAAAACTGGGCATCTATATGCAAGGAAAAAAAGGAATCTCAACTGTTACCTTGAACTATATACTCTAAATGGATATAAACTTCTTAAAATTAACTCTAAATGGATATAGACTTCTTAAAGAGAACATAAGAAAAAAATTATCATGATCCTACAGACAACAATTATTTAACTTTTTGGATAAAACACAAAAAACATAATCCAGGAAGAAATAAAATAAATGAGACTATAAAAATTAAAATCTTTTCTGCTGCAAATAATACCAGCATGAAAGAAAATATTAGTAAAACATATCAGATAAAGAACTTGTATGAAAAACAGGGGTGCCTGAGTGGTTCAGCTGGTTAAGCATCTGCCTTTGGCTCAGGTCTTGATCCCTGAGTCCCCGGGATCTGGGATCAAGCCCCTGCTTAGCGGGGAGTTTACCTTTCCCTTTCTATCTTCCTCTCCTCCCGCTTCTGCTTCTGCTGCTCCTGTGCACAAGCTTGCTCTCTCAAATAAATAAATCTTTTTTTTTTCCTAAAGAACTTGTATGAAGAGAGGAGCCTGGATGGCTCAGTGGTTGAGCATCTGCCTTTGGTTCTGGTCATGATCCTGGAGTCCTGGGGTGGAGTCTTGCATCTGGCTCCCTGCAGGAAGCCTGCTTCTCCCTCTGCCTATCTCTGTGTCTCTCATGAATAAATAAATAAAATCTTTAAAAAAAACACAAAACTCGTATGAAGAATATATAAAGAACTTCTACAACTCAATATGAGAACAAATAACCCAACTGAAAAGTGGACAAAAGATATGAACATTTTGCCAAAGATATATGAAAGGCAAAAACATGAAAAGATGTTCAATATCTATCAGTCATTAGGGAAATACAAATTAAAACCACAATAACATACCACGACATACCGGTTAGAAAGACTAATTAAAAATTAACAATATCAAGTGCTTCAGAGATACAAAGGACTTGGAACTCTCAACCAGTGCTGACAAGAGAGCAAAATGATACAGCTATTCTGGAAAATAGTTTGATAGTTTCTTGTAAGATTAAATATACACTTCCCATATGACCAGCAACCCTACTCCTAGGTATTCACACAGGAGAAATGAAAACTTACGCCCAAAGACTTTTATGCAAATGTTGTCTTTATTCATAATACAAAAACTAGAAACAACCGGAATATCCCTCAACTATTAAGTGGTTAAACACATCTGGAATACTACTCAGCAATAAAATGTAATCAATTACTGATACATATGCAACAAATGGATGACTCTCAAAAGTATCATGCTAAGGTTAACAAGTCAAAAAAACCTGCACGCTATAATAATTCCACTTATATAATATTGTAGACAAAGCTACGTAACACAAAGTGCATCAGTAGTGGTGAGGGATTGGGGTGTGGAGCAAGAGAATGGACTACAACACGGTAAAAGGCAACTTTTTGGTGGAGATGGAAATGTTAAATGAAAATGGTCTATATCTTGGTTCTGGTTACCCAAATGCATACATTTGTCAACTCACCAAGCTATATACTTATAAACGGTGAATATATAGAATGTACAATATCATAAGTAAGCCTAATGAAAAGTATGGACTTTGCATAATAGTGATGTATCTATGTAGGTTCATCTATTGTCACAAATGTACCACTCCAGTGGGGGATACTGATAATAAGAAAAGCTATGCATGTGTGGTATATGGGAAATCTCTGTACCTCCTGCTTAATTCTGCTGTGAATCTAAGTAAAACTGTTCCAAAACATAAAGTCTGTTTTTTGAAAATGGTGAATTTATGCCTTAACAAATGAATGTGACTTAAAACTTTATTGAATTACTTCTAGCACACTGGCAAATGCCCACAGGATTAACTATTCACACCAATACTCCAATTTCAAATTAAAACCATCTAAATTTAACTCAATACCTTCTTCTTTGCCTACACCCACCTCCCCAAATCTATCAACCCATTCTTCCTCCCTATTTTACCATTTCAGTAAACAGCACCAATTTTTTTTTTAAAGATTTTATTGGGGATCCCTGGGTGGCTCAGCGGTTTAGCGCCTGCCTTTGGCCCAGGGCGTGATCCTGGGGCCCCGGGATCAAGTCCCACATCAGACTCCCTGCATGGAGCCTGCTTCTCCCTCTGTCTGTGTCTCTGCCTCTCTCTCCCCCTATGTCTATCATGAATGAATGAATGAATGAATGAATGAATGAATAAATAAATAAATAAATAAATAAAATGTTTTTTTTTAAACGGGGGGGGTGGGGGTGGAGAGGGATCCCTGGGTGGCTCAGTGGTTTGGTGCCTGCCTTTGGCCCAGGGCGCGATCCTGGAGTCCTGGGATCGAGTCCCGCGTCGGGCTCCCAGCATGGAGCCTGCTTCTCCCTCCCCGTGTCTCTGCCTCTATGTCTATCATAAATAATAAATAAATAAATCTTAAAAAAAAAGATTTTATTTATTTATTCATGAGAGACAGAGAGAGAAGCAGAGACCTAGACAGAGGGAGAAGCAGACTCCTCACAGGAAGCCTGAAATGGGACTCGACCCTCGACCGGGATCATGCCCTGAGCCAAAGGCAGACGCTCAACCGCTGAGCCACACAGGCGTCCCCAGCACCAATTTTCTGTCCCCCAAGTTCAAACCTCTAAAACCTCTAGAGTCTAATGCCTCTCTTTTCTTCTTCCCCTACCGAAAGTCATTTAAGTCCTTTGAATTCTGCTTCCACAATCACTATTCCATTGAACCCTTCCCTTCCATTCTCATTTATGCTCACTCATTTAAAGATATTTGAGAGACAGCGCATGCACACATATGGGGTGGGGGGAGGGCGTAGATAGAAACAAAGAGACTCCACACTGAGCATGGAGCCTGACTCAGGGCTCAATCTCAGGACTCTGAGATCATGACCTTAGCTGAAATCAACAGACTGAACCACTCAGGCACCCCACCCCATCAATTTAAATCATCATTACCATATGCCTGGGCTGTTAAGTGCCTTCCAAAATGATCTCCAAACCTTTTCCTAGATGTTTCCTCCCCTTCTAACAACCCTGCATATATATGAAGACAAAATTAATTTTTTATAACATTCTTCTCCCTTTTTTAATCATTTTATTTTTTAAGTAAACTCTATGCCCAACGTAGGGCTTGAACTCACGACTTCAAGATCAAGAATCACATGCTCTACCAACTGAGCCAGCCAGGCACCCCTAAAACATTCTTTTAAAAATGCTCCAAGGCTCCTTCAACAAATCATATGGTCAATCTGCATTATTCCCTACACTTTGAATACATTCTCAGCATTGTTCTGCCCCAAAGTGGTCTCTTCTGTTTGCTTTTATTCAAGTCCCATTCCTTCCAAGAAGCCTGCCTTCAGCACTCAGCCCGGATTTCCAACTCCAAATTTCAAAAAACTTTATAGCAGATACTGGTATATCTTTTCCCCTCTTTGCTTTGTCTCTCCACCTCCACCATCAGTTTTCCTTCAGAACAAAGATTCTGAAATACTACCTTTCCATCCTTTCAAAGAACTCTCACAACAGGGATCCCTGGGTGGCGCAGCGGTTTGGCGCCTGCCTTTGGCCCAGGGCGCGGTCCTGGAGACCCGGGATCGAATCCCACATCAGGCTCCTGGTGCATGGAGCCTGCTTCTTCCTCTGCCTGTGTCTCTGCCTCTCTCTCTCTCTCTCTGTGACTATCATAAATAAATAAAAATTTAAAAAATATATTAAAAAAAAAAAAGAACTCTCACAACAGATTAACAGTATTGATTCACACTGATTATTAAAGTGAATTAGAAAAATTCACTTGGAGAAAACCAATAGTCCTGAAGTCATCTTTATTTTTTTTTTAAGATTTTATTTATTTATTCATGAGAGAGACAGAGAGAGGCAGAGACATGCAGAGAGAGAACCAGGCTCTCTATGGGGAGCCTGATGCGGGACTCAATCCCAGGACCCCGGGATCATGCATTGAACAGAGGTGGATGCTCAACCACTGAGCCACCCAGGAGTCCCGTAAAATCATCTTTAAAACATTGACGATTTCCGGGATCCCTGGGTGGCGCAGTGGTTTAGCGCCTGCCTTTGGCCCAGGGCGCAATCCTGGAGACCCGGGATCGAATCCCACGTCAGGCTCCCGGTGCATGGAGCCTGCTTCTCCCTCTGCCTGTGTCTCTGCCTCTCTCTCTCTCTCTGTGACTATCATAAATAAATAAAAATTAAAAAAATCTTTAAAAAAAAAATAAAATAAAATAAATAAAACATTGACGATTTCCAATCTGACAAGCAAAATTTTCTCTTCAATGGCAAGAGATTCATACAGCTTTGTAGTGGAGCAATGGAACAAGGAATGCATTTCAAGATTAACACTGTAATACTCTACACAGTAGGCCTACAGTAATCTATTATATAACCTTGAATTTACAAGTCCCTTTCTTGCTAAGAGTTCAAAATATGTTCATAATTTGAAGCACAAACCAAGATAAAATGGACAAGAGGTTTGCTTAAAGAAAAGCTAACTATTCCCTTGAACCTTAGCACTTTTCCCACCAAATTCTGACTATATAAGCTCCTTGAAGGTAGAGAGATTATGCATTATCCTAAAGTGACAGTTAAAGTATAACAGGTATTTTTTTGCTAAGGATTGGAAGGTACAAGCCCAAACTGGCAGTGCTTAAGGAAGAGCAGTAAACTGTAATAGTAGATAATTCAGAATGACAAAGCCCCATCTCCCCTTCTACCGAAAGAGGCTATAGAATAATTAGCAAATATTCCCTCCACTGTCTGATAGCATCAATTTCTAGAATTCTAAAAATTACTATCTTTAAAGAAATCTTACAGGACCAACAGACCACAAGAAGCTAGGGTCAGGGAATTTATAATCGAGTTTAGCAGCACTCCAATATACTCCTTGAGAATAAAGAAAGGGAGCTTTCATACAGAGTAAAAGGAACCAAACTTGAAATCAGGTTCTGGATTTGAAACTTTGGTTCCACTCTACACATATCAGCTGTGTCACTCTCAGCAAATGACATAATGACTACCATTGTCTTCACAAGTACAATAAGTATTAATTGTTCAATAAATGTTAGTTAAATAAACAGTTCTTTAATTTCTTTTTTTTTTTTTTTTTAAGATTTTATTTATTTATTTTAGGGAGAGCAAGAGTGAGAGAGCAGAAGCAGGAAGAGAGAGAAAGAAGCAGGCTCCCCACTGAGGAGGGAGCCCTAGATTCGGCTTGATCCCAGGACTTTGGGATCATGACTGGAGCCTAAGGCAGACACTTGGCCAAATAAGCCATCCAGGCACCCCCCCAACAATCCTTCAATTTCATCTTAATACCTCCTATTTGGCATTTTACCAAGTACATTTTTAAAAACTTGAGATGTGTTATTTGAGCAGCCATTCAACCTATCCAACTTTTTAAAAACTGCTAGTAAATACCTTTTCCTTTTTATCTGTGCTATTGAGGCTTTAATGTTTAAGTAAAACATCAGATAATCACAAACTTTATGCACAAATTAAGTAGTTTTGTTCAAAGAATGTCGTATCTTCTTGCTTTTCCAACCACAAAAATCAAATTTACCATTTACCTTCATCGTCATCATCTCTCTCTTTCTCTTCCAATGCTTGTCTTTCCAATTGTCTTGCTACCTCATCAACTGAGGCTCCTGATTCTTTATCAGGTTCTTGTTGCCCTGCTGATCAAATATAACAAATTAAATCTAATAAAGGTACTTTCCAACTAGAATATGTTTTAAGGATTCTGGAGAACATAGAAGTCCTTTCCTACCTGATAAGTACTTGAGAAACAAAACCAGAAACATTATTGTGAACATAATAGAATTTATGTAACGACAAAGAAAAATCTTTCATTTGTAAGTAGCATTGTCCATTCAACAAAATATCCATTACACTGTCTCTGTGCTAGCAACCAAAGGATAAACAAAACTGTGAGTTTGTCCCTATCCATAAGTTGTTTAACTTTTTAAAGTATTTAACAATTAGACTACTATAACAAATGGTTTACTAACGAAATAGATACTTAAAATAGGTAAGTTCTTAGGAAGTTCTTAGGAAGAGGAGGATTTCTATGGACACTGGAAACTTCAAGTCTTCACGAAAAATATGTTGTCAAGCTAGGCTGGGTAAAATCAAATAAATAAGAAAAGATATTTCCATTACTAAAAAACAAAATTACTGAACAGCTAAGCACAAGACCAACCCAACCCCCCCATTGCCTCCCCCCCCACCCCCAAAGTGAATACAATATAGCTGTAGTAGCAGTAGGTGTGTGTAGAAAGAGATAGTATTACCAGTTAGCATATACTGAAGTGATATTCTGGCTACTGTAGAGGATTCATATTGAGAGCTACAACTGTTTAATAATATATCACGGGACCTGAATGGACAAACGGAAGTGCCTGGATTTCACGGAAAGCCAAGAACAGCCACCAGACTATGTCCTGGGATTAAACGGTCTCTGCAAGAGTCCAGCACCCACAACTTTCCCTTTCCAATTCCCACTTAATCACAATTTCAGAAAGATAGAGACTTCCAACCCCTCTCAACTTCATCTTCATCACTTACGGCCTCTCTCCATTTGTCTCTCAATCTCTGTGTGGCTGATTTTAAAAACAGGTACAAACACTGTTTTTCCTAAAATGAAGGACCACGAACAACACTGACTTCTCAAAATATTTAAGGTCCTAACTCATAATGTAATCCAAGTATAAACTTTCAGCTGTTTTCCTTGCCTTACCAGTGGATTTAGAGAAGTTCCATTCCCATCTACAGAATATTCTATCCGAACTGCCTGCAAATGGCATCATAATTCAGGCCTAAAAACCCTGAAGCTTGACGATGCCATGGGTTTAGGCAGGTGAAGATTGGAAGCACGACCACACATTCTGCATTACTACTCAGTGACGTGACCGCGTGGGCATACACACATAGACACACATCTCAAAAGTGCAGCCGGCAACAAAAATCCCTCTGTAAACCGGGAAGGGGGAAGGGGAGTGCGGTCAAGGCACTAAGACTCGCCCACTCCATCCCCGTCCTTGGAAATACGCTCCAGGTTCCTCCAGCCAAGAGGCGACAGTGTGGGTCAGAACCAGGTTTTTGAGGAGGGCGAACGGCGGGGAGGGTGGCGGGGCTGAGTCCTGTGCGCGGCTTCGAGTCGGTTGCACGACCTGTGAGGCGGCCTGAGTTCTAGCACTTCCCAGGGCTGAGGCCCGGCGGCCCCGCGACTACCTCACGACAGGGCTGAGGCACCCTTCTCACCCCACCCCACCCTCAACAGCTCCCCCGTCCCACAGGAAGAGAAGCCGCCTCTCCCCGACCCTGGGGATCCGTAGCCCGTTCTGACACACACCCTGTCCTGGGATTCAGTCCAGGGCGGTGTGCCGAGGCCCCGGTTTCTGTCACTCCAGCAGGGCCTGGGCCGAGCCGTTCGGCCATCCCTGACGGGGACCGGGAACACATACAACCCCCTTTACCTGTGGCAGCCCCTTTACTCTTCTTCTTCTTCCGTCTTTTTTTCTTGGCTGCTTCCTCAGCCGTAGAGGCAGCTCCCTCTTCTCTGTCGTCCGGATCCAGGTCGCCATTCAGGTGGCTCCCGGAGGACGCTGCCTCCTCCACGCCCGCCATGTTGCCCGAGAGAGCGCGCGCGCGAGTGAGACCGAGCGACGAGGGCCCGCTCCTTCTTCACCCACCTACACCAGCGACACCGGAAGCCGCTCTCGATGGGAGGGGCGCAGGGAATGCTGGGATGTCGGAGGACTCTAGCGCGCGGATCGCGCGCGAAAGGGCGCTGGGGTCCTCTCGGGTGGAGCGCAGCGCTGTGCGGTGGATGCTGCCCCGAGCTCCTCTTTCGGCCCGCGCGTTGGGCGTTCCCTGGGCAAATGTGCCCCGCGTTGGGGCAAGTTGAGAGACTGTTCTTGCCCTGTGGACAGGCCCAGCCCCGTGGAGAGAGGGGGGCGTCTCTGCTGAAACCAAAAAGTTCTGTTCGTGGTATCGGGAAGCGTCCCGGAAGCGAGGAGAGGGCTCCCAAATGTGTTCGCTTGTACACACTCCTTTTTTATGACTCAAAAGGATTGCGTTTGTTTTTTCCTTAGAGCTCGCGGCGAGGCTGACCGGGCCCTTAAGGAGATGAACCTGCAAAGGAGCCTCGAAGAGGCAGGAAGAGATGGACGGGTTTATCGTTAGAGAAGGCGAGGGGAGCGGATTAACTGCAGAGAGCTGCGGGGGGCGGGGGGCGGGGGTCGAGTCGGATGACTGAAAAACGTCCGTTGTTGGCTTTAGCGAAGCTACTCAGGTAGAGATGGACGCCGGACTCCAGAGAGTTGAGGAAGGAGAAAGAGGTGAGGACGTAGGGCATCTCCGCATCCTTCCAGATTTCCGCTTAAATGCCACTCCCTCCGAGACCCCTCACTCCACAATCTAAATCAGGCTCTGCTTTTACAACCCCTTGTTGAATTCTTAACCTTTTTCCGTGGCAGTTTGTCATAATCTATTTGTTTGATAAATTGTTTTCTATCTTCCCAACTACCTCGAGCTCCGTAAAGAAGGGAACCCTGCGTGTTTTGTACTCTTATCGCCAGCACCCCAGAGCATACTCTGAGCTCAGGAAATAATCATTGTATAAACAGCACTTTAAGAGCTCCAAGCCCTTTATTATGCCGTTTCATCCGCTTTTGAGTTCGAGGGAATTAGTTTTGTGAACTTGCATCAGATCATACAGCAAGTGAACGGGAGAGTTAGCATCTAAACCCAGGCCATCAGGCACCAAAAGTTTAATAATCCTGTACTCTGCCTTCCCAATTGAAATTTCAAGTCAGTAAATATTTATTGATTGTACACTAGAAGTAATTTTTCATAATGGAAGATTTAAAAAAGTGAATGCCGGGATTCCTGGGTGGCTCAGCGGTTTAGCGCCACCTTCAGCCCAGGTCCTGATCCCGGGGTCCTGGGATCGAGTCCCACATCGGGCTCCCTGCATGGAGCCTGCTTCTCCCTCTGCCTGTGTCTCTGCCTCTCTCCCTCTGTGTCTTTCATGAATAGGTAAATAAAATCTTTAAAGAAAAAAGTGAATGCCACAAATCTATACCCTCAAGAAAGTAGCATTCAATGAGGTAGACATGTAAATAAACATGAATAAAACTAGGTGCTAGTACTTTCCTTAAGCCATTTATTATTTTCTATTCCAAACTAGTGTATCACAAAGCTGAGAAATTTAAGAGTCCAAAAGATCCTCAGACTAGAGGCAAGAATGTGGCTGACTAAGTTCAGGAGAAATCAGAGCTTTCACCCTTTTGAGGTGCAAACTTACTGTCAGAAGCTTTTCAACATCCTTATAAGTAAGATCTGCCACATCAAAAATGCCTTTAAAGTTTGTTTTAAATCTTCCCAGTTCCTCCCTAAATTCTAGGAACACTTGGACTATGACTACTACCTCGGACCCAGTACAGGAAACACAGGGTCCTGGAGGACAGAAACAGAACAGTAGGATCGATAAATGAATTTTCACAAAGGAGTGCTGGAGGCATAAGTGGATCTATAGAATTATCAGTGTCAAGATAAAATTTGTTCAGAAAAAAATAAAATACTAAAATGCAATGATAAAATACAACTTCTTTGTTGAAAGGGATTGTATTTTTTTTTTTTTAAGATTTTATTTATTCATGAGAGACACAGAGAGAGAGGCAGAGACACAGGCAGAGGGAGAAGCAGGGTCCATGCAGGGAGCCCAACGTGGGAGTTGATCCCAGGTCTCCAGAAACAGGCCCTGGACTGAAAGCGGCGCTAAACCGCTGAGCCACCGGGGCTGCCCAAGGGATTGTATTCTACTTACCTTTTCTTTCTTTTTTCTTTTTTATTTTTTTTCTCTTCTTTTTTTTTTTTCCTTTTTTTTTCTTTCTTTTTTATAGATTTTTATTTATTTATTTGACAGAGAGAGAGTTAGAGAACACAAGCAAAGGAAATGGCAGAGGGAGAGGCAGAAGTAGGCCCCCCAGCCCAATATGGGGCTCAATCCCAGGATCCTGTGATCATGACCTGAGCTGAAGGCAGATACTTGACCCGCTGAGCCACCCAGGCTCATCCCTTCTTTCCTGAAAAGAAGCAAGAAGATAAAACTTTAAGGTAGTAGTATAAAAACAATACGTATCTTAACAGTATGGCAATGGATATTTACTGGATGACTGTTTTTCCAGGATACTCCAGAGTTTGAGGTAACTAAGTAAATACTTAAAATAATAGCCCATGACACTCCTTGTTTTCATCATTTTTCTTCATTTGGTTTTCTCTACAAGAGGAAGTTGAATAGGACAAAGGAATGACAAATGTTGAAAACCTAAGAATTTAAGAGAACTAAGAATCTAAGTAAAAAAATATAATTCAATACCAGCATAGACTAGAATATTTTTTCTAGCAAACTAAGGCTGTTGGGAGGCTACAGAGAGAGGTTGAATTGCAGAAACATTTTTAACAGAATTAAGAGAACTTGATGGTCCATTAAATGTGGAGAGGTAGGAGTTGAGGATGACACCCAGGTTTCTGGCTTGGGTTCCTGGGTGGTTAATGGTACCACTCCCCGAGATAGAGAATAAAGGAGGAGGAGTAGACTTTGTAGGAGTTGGAGAGGAAGATAAGCTTTGGGCATTTTAAGTTTGAGATGCCTGCAGGACATCCAGGCAAAGATATCTAGTAGTCAGAAATATGGATCCAGAGATATAGACATGTGAGTTATTAGGGCTTGGGTATGGTAGAAGGCTGTGAATGCAGTAGTTCAGGGAGGAGAGAAAAGGACACTAATGTTTGGGGGTTTTGTTTACAACGGGAGCGGGAGTAGGAAATTCCATTAAGAAAACTTCAAAGGATAGTAGGACAAGAAAGAGAAAATGCTTTAGAGAATAATCAGATGGAAGTATGGAGAGAGAAAAGTTTTTTTTTGTTTTTTTTTTAAGATTTTATTAATTTATTCGTTAGAGAGAGAGAGAGAGGCAGGGACACAGGCAGAGGGGACAAGCAGGCTCCATATAGGGAGCCCGATATGGGACTCAATCCTGGGTCTCCAGGATCAGGCCCTGGGCTGAAGGCCGTGCTAAACCACTGAGCCACCCGGGCTGCCTGAGAGATGAAAGTTTTACAGAACAAAAGTTTGGTCAGCTCTATTAGCTGCTGAAGAAAGATTGAGTAGTATAAAGCCTCAAACTAGGCCATTGATTTTAGCCTTCAGGAGGCTACTGGTAACTTTAGTGAGAGCCATTTTGTTAGCACCAAAAAGGGATCCTCACAAGAGGTTGGGATGCATTGTCTTGAACACCAGCTCAAGAAGCAAAGGATCCCTTATCCCAAACCTATTTTATCAGTGACCCTTGCAGTACTCCCCTCTTTTGTTCTCTTGAACAGGACCTTTCTTAAAACTAAGTGTGGCTGTTTGTTTTGTTTTGTTTTGTTTGTTTTTTTCTTAAGAAGGAGACAGAGGCAGGGGGAGTGGCAGGAGAGGGAAAGAGAGAATCTTAAGTAGACTCCAGTGCAGAGAGCCCAGTGTGGGGCTCCATCTCACAACCCTGAGAGTACAACCTGAGCCAAAATCAAGAGTCAGATGCTTAATGAACTGGGCTACCCATGCACCCCTAAATTGACTCTTTTGCCACATGTTTTTCTATAATCCTTTCCCTATTTTAGTTCTGTCCAACAATATCCTAAGTTACTTTTTATTTTACACTTTGTTCTTTTTGTAACTGGACGATAGATGCTTAATAATACAACTTCTTTATCTTCCCCATAATCTCTGTGTAGCATGCATGTATTTAGGCTGGACTTTGGGAAAGGTTTATATGGTTGCAAGCAATATTCCTATGGCCAAGATGTCAGGAGTATCAGTACCAACATGGAAGTTTCAAGTGTTTATTAGTCAAATACACATAGGAATCAATATTAAGAGTTTATAAAAGAAAGATAAGAACTACATGAAATACTGGAGGACAAACAACAGTACCATTCATAAGTTCCCTCTTCCCATCTTTCCTGGTTGGCTTAGTTGGTTAAGCATCCTATTCTTGATCTCAACTCAGGTCTTGATCTCGGGGTCGTGAATTCAAGCCCCTCATGGAGCCTACTTAAAAAAAAAAAAAAAAAAAGATGAGGGTTATTTTGGTGTTAAAGATCAGGGTAGGCTGAGTTGAACTGGTAGTATACTGTGAATGTGGTGCAGAGTTGAACTAGTAATGTATTATGAATGTGGTTGTAATATGGAGAAAGATTAGGTGCTTTTGGTCTCCTCAGGAAACTTTCACACTTGAAAAATTATGGAGGACCCCACAGATATTTGTTTATATGATGCCATAGATTGAATGTGTCTCTCCAAAATTCATATGTTGAAAAATAGGCCCAATGTAATGGTACTTGGAGATGGAGCTTCTGAGAGGTGATTAGATCATCAGAAGAGAACCCTTATGATTAGGATTAGTGTTCTTATAAAACAGGCTTCAAAGAGACCCTTTACCCTTTACACATATGAGGACACAGGCATCTATGAACCAGGCAGCTGGACCTCACCAGACACTGAATCAGACAACTTGATATTGTCTTACAATTACTGAAGTTTGTTTGACTTTGGTTTTGTTTTTTGTTTTTATCTTTTTCTCTTTTGCTTCAGTTTGGATGGCTTCAACTGCTTTGCTCTCAAGGTCACTTATCATTTATTTTATAGCGTCTAATTCCTGTCAAATCTATCCAGTTAATTTTTCATTTCAGATGCTATATTTTTCAGTTCTAGAATTTCCATTTTGCTTTTTTTATAGTGTCCATTTCTTTATTAAGATTTTCTATTTCTGGGATTCCTGGGTGGCTCAGCAGTTTAGCACCTGCCTTTGGCTCAGGGCATGATCCCGGATTCCCGGGTTTGAGTCCCACATGGGGCTCCTTGCATGGAGCCTGCTTCTCCCTCTGCCTGTGTCTCTGCCTCTCTCTCTCTCTCTGTGTATCTCATGAATAAATAAATAAAATCTTTAAAAAAAGGATTTTGGGATCCCTGGGTGGCGCAGCGGTTTGGCGCCTGCCTTTGGCCCAGGGCGCGATCCTGGAGACCCGGGATCGAATCCCACATCGGGCTCCCGGTGCATGGAGCCTGCTTCTCCCTCTGCCTGTGTCTCTGCCTCTCTCTCTTTCTCTCTGTGTGACTATCATAAATAAATAAAAATTAAAAAATAAATAAATAAAAAAATAAAAAAGGATTTTTTGTCTTATTACATTTATATTTTCCTTTAAATTTTTAAACATAATAGCTGCTTTATTTTTTATTATTTTTTTATAATAGCTGCTTTAAAGTTCTTATCCCCTATTTTCATTCTCTCTCTCATTATTTAAAAGATTTTATTTATTTATTTGATAGAGCAAGCACACACAATCAGGGGGAACTGCAGAGGGAGAGGAAGAAGCAGGCTCCCCACTGAACAGGGAGCCCAATGTGGGGCTCCATCCTAGGACCTTGGGCTCATGACCTGAGGCAAAGCCAAATGTTTAACTGACTGAGCCACCTAGGTGCCCCTCATCTCTCTCATTTCTGAGGTTACAACTTTTTCTCCTGGTTAAGAGTCACATTTACTAATTCTCATGTCTAATAATGTGTTATGCTGGATACTACAGATACTACTTTGAGTGACCTTTGTTCTCTTTCATAATAGAGAATTGAATATTGTTAAAATGGTTAACTTACTTACATCTCAGAGTGCCTGGGTGGCTCTCTCTCTAGCTGTCTCTCAAATAAATAACTAAAATCTTAAAAAAAAAACCTTATGGGTAGCCCAGGTGGCTCAGTGGTTTAGCCACCTTCAACCCAGGCTGTGATCCTGGAGACCAGGGATGGAATCCCGCATCAGGCTTCCGGCATGGAGCCTGCTTCTCTTTCTGCCTATGTCTCTGCCTCTCTCCCTCTCTCTCTCTCTCTCTCTCTCTCTCTGTGTCTCTCATGAATAAATAAATAAAATCTTTTAAAAATTTACTTGCATCTCAATGTGATTTCAAGGTTTCTTTTAAGGTTTTTTTGTTTGTTTTTTACGTAGAGCTATAGTACACTTACTCTAGGGTACCACTCTTTAATATGAAATCCACTAATCATGTATGGCTATTAAATAATTGAAATGTGACTAGTCCAAATCAAAGTGTGTGTTAAGTGTAAAATGAACACTGAATTTCAAAGACTTAGTTATGAAAAAGAGACTGTAAACTATCTCTTTTTAATTAATAATCTTCCATGTTCATGGGGTGCCTGGCTGGCTCAATTGGTAGAGAATGTAACTCTTGATCTTGAGGTTGTGCATTCAAGCCCCACATGGGTATAGAGATTACTTAAAAAATAAAATCTTTAAAAAAAATCTCTGTTGCAAAAAAATAATCTCCCATGTTGGTTACATGTTGAAATGATAACCTTTTGGATATATTGGGTAAAATAAAATATTTTATTAATATTGTCTATTTTTACTTTTTTTTCTAAGAGGTTACTAGGAAATTTTAAATAACACTTCCATCATTATATTTCTATTGAATAGTGTCACTGTATTGCTAGATTAACCCTGTTCATAAAACCTGGCCTTTCTGGGATACCTACTAAATTTCTGAGGTAGTTAATTAGATCTTTCCACTGTTGTTGGTTGGAATACCAACATCTCACATTATTGTTTAACTTTTTTTTTTTTTTTTAAGATTTTATTTATTCATGAGAGACACAGAGTGAAGGGCAGACATAGGCAGAGGGAAAAGCGGGCTCCCTGCAGGGAGCCTTATGCGGGACTCCATCCTGGGACCCCAGGATCACGCCCTGAGCCCAAGGGCAGATGCTCAATCACTGAGCTACCCAGGCATCCCCTGTCCAACTTCTGATCATTGTTCAGCCCATAGCTTCTCCATAGTTGTTCTGTTTCTAATAGTTGTTCTTTGTTTTGTGGAGTCATTTCCTGTGCAGACCTCTCTGTGTAGCTTCCTTCTCACTGATATCTGATCTCCATCCACCTCCTCAGTTCAGATAGACCACCATGCTTTATTTGGCCTTTCCCAGTGGAAAGTACCCCCAGGCAAAAAGCCATTGTAATCATGAAACTAATTCATTTGTTTTTCTTTGGCTAGGAATAACAGTTATATGTTTCCTATTGATCAATATCTAAAAACAGTTATTTATTTTGTCCAGTTTGATCATTGTTTATGGTGGAAAGTCTTGTGTCAGTTTTAGTTACTACATCATGATTGAAAGTAGAATTCTTTTTCTTTTAAATTTTTTATTTATTTATGATAGTCACACACACACAGAGAGAGAGAGAGAGAGAGAGAGGCAGAGACATAGGCAGAGGGAGAAGCAGGCTCCATGCACCGGGAGCCCGACGTGGGATTCGATCCCGGGTCTCCAGGATCGCGCCCTAGGCCAAAGGCAGGCGCTAAACCGCTGCGCCACCCAGAGATCCCAGTAGAATTCTTTATTATAATCTTTCACTTCCATGTTGCACATTTTCCTTAAATGTCTCATGGGTATTCCAAAATATAGAGGACTTGGTGCTCAGTTGGCTTTCTTAATCTAGAAATTCCAAGCTGACATTCCCAGTGACTGAGGATGACTGAGATAAAAGACATGAATGGAATCAGCTGGTCTTGAAGTTCTGGATGGAACTCTTGTATAAGGTTATTTTGGAGTCAGAACCAACAGATCTCTAGAATTCTTTGGTCTGAAAATTGCAGAAGCTAGTGAGACAAGAGGTTGGTACTTTTAAAGGCATTTGGATATTTTTGATCTTTGGAATCTGACACCTTAGGTTATGGGTAGAAGCTGGAACTGACTGAGGTTCTTGGGTACTCCTTTTTTAAAAAATGGTAAATTTAAATATCATAAAATTCACCATTTTGAGGTTTTTAGTATATTACAGCTGTATAATCACCACTATCTAATTATAGAATATTTTTCATACATCAATTGATAGACCTTTGGGTTCTTTCTATTTTTTTGCTGTTATAAATAATACTACTATGAACATTACAAATTTTGATATGGATGTACATATTTTCATTTCTCTTGGATATATATCTAGGGATACAATTGCTGAGTCTTATGGGATAACTCTATGTTTAAGATTTCGGTGAACTACCAGACTGTTTTCAAAAACAACTGCGCAAAAAACAAAACAAAACAAAACAAAAAAAAACAAAAAACCTGTGCCATTATACAGTCCTACTTGCAGTATATGAGATTTCTAATTTCTCCATATCCTTGCCAACGTTTATTATTGTCTTTGCTTAATTATAGCCATCCTAATAGGTGTAAAGTGGTATTGCATTTTGTTTTTGATTGGCAGTTAATTACTTATAATGTTGAGCATCTTTTCGTGTGTTATTGGTAATTTGCATATATTCTTTGAGGAACTGTCTATCCAAAACTTTTATCCATTTGTAAATTGAGTCAGTCATCTTTTATCTTTTTTATTGTTGAATTTGAGTTCTTTATATATTCTGGATACTAGACCCTTATTACATATATGATTTGTGAATATTTTTCCCATTCTGTGATCCGTTTTGAATTGATTTTTTGTATTCAGTGTGGTATAGGGGTCTGATTTCATTCTTTTGCATGTAGATATCCAGTCGTCTCATTACCATGTATTGAAAAAACTATTTTTTCTTTCATTGAATTGTTGTGGCACCTTTGTCAAAAATTAATTAACCATAAATATAAGGGTTCGTTTCTATTTTTTGCTTTAGTTTTATTTATTTATTCATGAGAAATACAGAGAGACAGAGACATAGGCAAAGGGAGAAGCAGGCTCCCCGGGGGGAGCCTGATGCAGTACTTAATCCCAGGACCCTGGGATCACAACCCAAGCTGAAGGTAGAGCTCAACCACTGAGCCATCCAGGCATCCCATAAGGGTTCATTTCTAGACTCAATTCTAATTCATTGATCTATATATCTATACTCATGCAAGTACCACTTTTGATTACTGTAGCTTTTGTAAGTTTTGAAATTAGGAGATGTGAGTCCTCCAACTTTGTTCTTTTTTTAAGATTATTTTGACCATTCTATATTCTTGAATTCCTATGTGAATTTTAGAAATGTTAGCATAGGTGGTACCTGAGTGGCTCAATTGGTTGAGTGTCTGCCTTCAGCTCAGGTTATCATCTCAAGGTCCTGGGATTGAGTCCCGCATCAGGCTCCCTGCTTAGCAAGGAGCCTACTTCTCCCTTTCCTCCACCCTGCTTGTGGTCTCTCTCTCTCCCTCTTTCTTGAATAAATAAATCTTTTTTAAAAAAAGAGAAAGAAACATTAGCATATTCATTTCTGTGAAAAGGATCATTGGAACCTTGACAGAGATTGCACTGAATCTATCGATCATCTGGGAAATATTGCCATTTTAACAGTATTAAGTCTTCCAATGCATCAATACAGAATATCTTTTCATTTAGTTAGGTCTCCAGTTTTTTCCAACAATATTTTATAGTTTTCAGTATACAAGTATTTTTTTTTTTTTAAGATTTTATTTATTTATTCATGAGGGAGGGACACCGAGAAGCAGAGACACAGGCAGAGGGAGAAGCAGGCTCCATGCAAGGAGCCTGACATGGGACTCAATCCTGGGAATCTGGGATCATGCCTTGAGCCAAAGGCAGATGCTCAACCACTGAGCCACCCAGGTGTCCCATCTGTCTCATCAGTGTATAAGTCTTGAACTTCCTTAATTTATTCTTAAGTATTTTATTATTTTTGATACTATTGTAAGTGGGATTTTCCTAATTTTACTTTCAGGTTTTTTGTTACAATTACATGGAAATATGACTGATTTTTCTATATTGATCTTAAATCTTGCAGCCTTGATGAATCTATTATCTGTAATAGTTTTTTTTTGTGGATTCCTTAGGATTTTCTATATATAAGATCATGTCATGTGCAAATAATTTTCCTTTGCAAATGGGATGGTCCTCCCTTCTTTTTTGCCTGTCATTGCATGTACTTCCAGTACAATATTGAATAGAAGTGGTAAGAGAGGATACCTTTTTTTGTCTTGTTCCAGATTTTAGGGGAAAGCTTTCAGTCTTTCATTATTAATTAAATATTATGTTAACTGTGGGGTTTTTTTTGTAGATATCTTTTATGAGGTTGAGGAAGTTCCCTTCTATTTCTAGTTTGTTGAATATTTTTATCATAAAAAGGTGTTGGATTTAGCCAAATACTTTTTGTATGTCTATAAATATGATCATGTGGTTTCTTGTTATTTATTTATTTTTTTGTCCTTTATTTATATGGTTGTTACATTGATTGAGTTTTGGATGTTAAAGCTACCTTTCATTCTGAGATAAATCCCACTTGGGCATGGTGTCTATTCCTTTTTATATGCTGCTGGATTTGATTTGCTAGTATTTTTATTGAGGATTTTTGAGCCTATATTCATAAGAGTCTGTATCTGTGGTTTGCTTTTTATAATGCCATTGGTTTTTGTGTCAGGGTAATGCAGGCCTCATATATGGAGTTGGGAAGGTTTTTCTCCTCTACTTTTTTGAAGGGTCTGGGGTACTCTTAATGCTTGATTTTTGAGACTTCCAACCTTCCTTTCCTTGTGGATCTAGGCTAGAACTGTTTACAGTTTGTTGATGTTCTCAGGATCATCTTTTTATTTCCTTCTTCTTGCAATACTACCTCCCTGATTTCCTCAGGGAGGAAATCCCTATGTTTCAAGATAATAATGACCTGATTTGAAACACTGTATACATTTACTTGTTTAAGGTGTTTTTTCTCCTCTCAAGGAAACATATCAGTTTACCCTTGAGCAATGCTGGGGTTGGTGTTCTGACCAACCCTACACAGCTGAAAGTCCACAAATAACCTTTGACTCCTCAAAATTTAACTAATAGCCTACTGTTTATCTGAGCTTTATCAATAACATAAACAATCAATTAACACTTATTATAATATCCTGTATTTTTATAATATGTGTATATATGTATAATATCCTGTATTTTTATAATATGTATAATATCCTGTATTCTTATAATAAAGTAAGCTGGAGAAAAGAAAATATTATTAAGAAAAATCACAAGAAAGAGAAAATACATTTACAGTACTGTAAAAAATGTGCATATAAGTAGACCCATGTAGCTCAAACTCATATAGTTCAAGGGTCAACTGTAGTCTGTTTTGCCACAATTTGTGTTTCTGTAATGCAAATTAGCTGATAATAATTAAATAAGGGAATGATACAGCATAGCATGGAAGTTATCATCCTTAACTTTTCATAGTTGATTTTTCTAGCAGTAGAGGTAATAGAACTATAACCTTTATTAGGATGGAGAAAAGCCTTCAACTCAGCTGCTGCACAGGCAAGAACTCTTTCAACTCTTAAAAACAACAACAATAACAACATAAAAAAAAGAGTACTAGTTCTCAGGATCCCTCCCCAGAAAGGCACTCTCTCAGACTTATGGCTCTTAGACTATGGCAGGCTTCACTTCTTTCTGTGCCCACCTTAAAGCAACCCTATTGGCAAGAAACTCTACTTTATCCACATTATTTCAGTACCCCTAAGTTTGCATTTTTATTTTTATGTTGTTGTTTAATATCCCCTGAAGTAATTTCTGGCTATAAGTGCCTTCCTGGGCTATTTACGTTTCACCTCAGGTGCCAATTATTGGCACGTGTTTTTTTGTGCTTTGGTTCCAAAGTAGTATAGATTTTAAATGTTGTGCCCTAACCCTATTTTTTCCATAAACCCTATTATTTTTAGTGCACAATATTGTAGGACATGAGGTTTTCATTACTGTGTGTCACATGTTACAATGTAAATGCTTGTATTTTTACATTTTAACCAAGGATTTTTGAGATACTGGATTTACTTAAAGTGGAATCTTTACTATGGCAGGACAGTGAAATGGAGATGTTTAGGTAAATAGGAGTTTTGCTGTCCCTCAAATATTTTAAGGAGATTCTCCTACTTCTTTTTAAGGAAGAGCTAGTCCAACCTGGGCCTCTGAAAATTTTCTCCACTAATAATAGTAACAGCTAACAATCCTCAGTCCCTCACATTTCCCATTCCATTGATGCTGTGGCTGCTACCCGTTCTCCACTGTGTGGTCCATCTTTCCATTGTAAATCCGGTAGGCTCATTAGCTTTGAGTTAGCCAGTCCTAGGCTTTCTCCTCCTCCAGTCACGAGGGTAGTTTTCACAACCTGCATGGTAAAATGTGTCCTCTTGGTCAGTGCTGCGCAAATTTGGGCACTTTTCAGAATCACCTGAAGGGCTTGTTCAACCACAGGTTCCTTGGATGCCACCTCCAGAGATTCTGACACAGTATACATTAAGTCTGAATGAGAATTTGCATTTCTAACAAGGTCCCAGGTGATGCTGAGGCCTCTCATCCAAGGACCACATTTTGAGTGCCATTGCTATAAATGGCCCTGTCATCAGCAGTGTCACTTATCTTCATCAGTTCCTCCCACATCAAACCCAAGACATTGCATTGGCATAATAATTCTCAACTAGGGGCACTTTTAATCCCCAAGAGATATTTGACAATGTCAGGAGACACTTGTCATAACTGGGAAAGAGGTTATGCTCCTGATGTTTGGTAGGTAGAGGTCAGAGATGTTGCTAAACATCCTACAATGCACAAGATAGCTTCTTACCACAAAGAATTATCTGACCCAAAATGTCATTAGTGCCAAGGTTGAGAAACTTGGCAGTGACATGCTATTGCTTTGTTTGCCCACAGCATGCAATCCTTCTGATTGTATCTATACCGAGTTGATAGCCCATGAAGTGAAAATACAAGCAAAGAAACAGTTCCATTCCCCCATCCCACAATTTTTTATATTTCATTGAAAATAAAACATCTAAACTTTAAAACTATGAAGTGCTTTGGGATATCAGCTACAAACATGATAACTTGTCTTCAGAATACTAATTTCTCCTTTTTAGGTCTCATGGCAGAATGGAAGCCTTTACTGAAGCTAAATCTTTGGACATTGGGCCAACCTATTTCTTTGATCAGGTAATAATATAGCTCAGTCTCATCAAATTGTAGTTTACTCTTCTAAAAATAATTCAGTTTGGGCCAGCATTTTTCTCTGTTTTTTTTTTAAATTTTTTTTCTGTTTTCTTAATTAGAAAATTTCCTTTCATTTTAGTGAAACCAAAAAGGAAAACATGGAAAAAGAGAGAACATGAAGACCATTTCCTCCATTTGAGATACACCTCAGGAGCTAATTATAAGTAAATATTTGGAATTATTCTTCAATTGCTGGGTTACTTTACATTTTCTTTTTTTTTTTTTAAGATTTATTTATTTATTCATGAGAGACACAGAAGAGAGAGAGAGAGAGGCAGAGACATAGGCAGAGGGAAAAGCAGGCTCCTCAGAGGGAGCCCAAAACAGGACTCGATCCTGGATCCCAGGATCATGACCTGAGCTGAAGGCAGGTGCCCAACCCCTGAGCCACCTGGGCGTCCCTACTTTACATTTTCAAAGAGTTATAAGGTGTTCAGGACCAGTGCTTCCCTACCCTATTCCCCAACTTTCAAGAAACCATAACAAGGAATTTTCCATTTCAAAACTGACCATGATGCCAATCAGAGAACTTTATTTTAGCCAAATCAGTGATTAATTAAAGCATAATTGGTCATATCTGACTAGCTACCCTGTTTTTTTGTTTGTTTGTTTGTTTTTGTTTTTTTGTTTTTGGTTATTCCACAACACACCCAGCCCCCACTCTTACTTTAGGGAGTTTGTAGTAGCTGTTCCCTTTGCTTTCTTCATTGTTTACTTTCTATTCCTCTTAAGTTTTTACTTAAATAGCACCTTTTTGTTGAGATTTTCTTGATAATCCTATTTCAAATTTCTACCCTATCCTCACCTTGGCATTATCTATCTGTCTTCCTAACTTTCCTCTTGTATTTGTCACTTTCTGACATTCTAAATGTCGTTCTTATTTCTTTGTTTGCCCTCCCTTTCTTCATGGGAGTATCAAGTCTATAAGGGAAAGATTTTTATTTTTATGATTTTATTTATCTTTTAAAATAAGAGAGGGAGAGAGAGCATGTGCGAGGGGCAGAGAAGGCATAGAGGGAGGAGAGGGAAAGGGAAGAATCTCAGGCTGACTCCATGTGGGACGTGGAGCCCATTGGGGGACTCGATGTCACCACCCTGAGATCATGACCAGAGCCAAAATCAAGAGTCAGTCACTTAACCGACTGAGCCACCCAGGTGCCCCAAGGGAAGATTTTTTTAATCTACTTGCTCCTTTATCTATCCCCAGTCCCAAAAGCAACACTTGAGCACATAGAGTGGGCTTATGAGAGATCTGTAACTTGACAACCATGGGATAGTGTCAGCCATCAAAGATAAATGAAATAATGGAACAAGCCATTTCACAGTGTTTTTACCCACTACTTACTACAGTTTCTTTCTTTTTTTTTTTTCTTACTATAGTTTATTAATTTGGAAATTAAAATACCCCAACCTGTCTTAGAACATATATCTCAAGGTTGTATAAAGTTAAAAGCTGTCACTTATACCAGTGAGTTCTTGAGCAGGGGCAATTTTGCCTCACGAGGGACATTTAGCCATATCTGAAGGCAGTTTTGGTTGTAATGTCTAGGGATGTGGTGCTATTGTTAATCTAGTGGGTAGAGACCAGAGATGCTGCTAAACATCCTACAATGCACAGGACAGCCCCCCACAACAGGATATTATCTGGTCCAAAATGTCAAGAAGGCCAGAGTTGAGAAACTCTGGTGTATACTAATCTGGTAGAGTTTGTTTGTTTGCTTTGAGCATGCTGTAACTTTTCTCAAGACCACTGCAAATTGCTGCTCTTTTCAGAAGTCTATTGTTTTTCATTTCCAACTCTTTCTGTTTGAAAAGTGATTCAGCACAACTTGGTTATTTTGTATTCACGTTGCTTGGCTTATAATTGGCACTCAGTAAGTGAGTTCGGGTTGTCATATGGGCAATAAGTAGGTCTGTTTATTATCAAGCTCCAGGGCTTTGTTGGCTGCCCAGCTTTTTCATTTGATGTATGTCTTAAGCATTGCTTCTGTTTATTCTACTTGGAAACACCGTGTTTCTACCACTGACTATCCTACTGCTGCCACTGCAGCAGGAATAAAATCCACACTTCTTAACCATGAATGGCATGTCCTTCTGTCATTTCCTCTCCTGCAGGCCTTCCAACCTCCTCAGATATCACTCTTTGTCACTTGTTCCCCAGCCATGATGGCTGATCTATTCTTTTAACAGCATAACTCATTCCTGCTTTTGGTTCTTTGCATTTGCTGTATACTCTGCTTTAAATGCTTTTCTGCCATATTATTTTATGCTTGGCTCTTCCTCATCATTATTCTAGTTTCAGTGCAAATGTCACCTCCTCACAAAGGCCATCCCTGACTACCCAAACCAAAGAAGCCAATCATACACCTGCCCATCACTCTATTATAGTGTCTTGTTTTATTTTCATCATCCTAGTTAACACTACCCATGCTTGTTATATCCTTCCCTTCTCCCTCTTCTCCCTTCATGTTTTCCTTCTTGTCTTTCCCCAACTGTAATCTAAGGTCCATGGGGGCAGGGTTATGCCCTCTTTACCATGTCTCTCCAGTGCCTAGAACCATGCCTGATGAATATTTCTTAAATGAACGAATCATTTCTTCACATCTGCAGTGCTTAGAGAGAGGGGGCTACTTTAAGATTGGGCCAGGTGTTAAGACCTTTATTGTTGCTTATCCCTTGTTAAGATTATTAAGTCTGGTTTTAAAATGGATAGTCCATTATTAAAGTTTCTGTCTGAAAAATAAACCAGACATATAAATATTTTTTAAGTGTACATTAAATTTCTTAACCTTCTGAAGGAGGTAAAATTATTGACCTTATTTTATATATGATAAAACAGAGGCAATTAATAAATGGCAGGTATTAATATTATTGTAATATGTACAGTTTTTATCATTTTATTTGAGCAATAGACAAATCTGGCAATTATGAATGCATATTTATAGAATGTTGCAAAGAAAATAACTTTAAAATGAAGATAACACAATAGCTGGCTCATAGGGTTAGTATTAGAGTTGGTATAATGATGTTTATGAAAGCAGCTTTGAAATCCATAGAGATATATAGAAATTTAAGGAGTTATTATTGTAATATATTTAAAGTTTTCAAAAATGAGTCTTATATATTTTAAATATCTGTGAAAAGATAAACATTACTTGAAGATCAATATTTAAGATCTATGTTTAGAATTCTTATGCCAATTAAAATACCTTTTGATCTTAAAAAACATCCCTTTTATTTTACATTAAATACTTAGTTGGGAAACTAGTATTATTTCAAACTATGTGAATGGAATTATTATTTAGAAGATAGATGCAAGTGGCTCTGTAGTGCTGTTTACCATTTTAGAAAAACTTTATTTAGGTGAAATTCCATCCGGTGCCAACATGTTTTACTACATTGACTTGGTGAAAGAAAACACTTTGAAATTGTTATGACTAAAAAAAAAAAAAAAAAAAAAAAAAAAAAAAAAAAAAATTGTTATGACTTGGGTAGCTGTCTTAGAAATCTTTGAGCAACTAGTTTAGAGAACATTTCAAAGGACAGTTCACTTAAAGTATTTTTGTTCATGCCTCTGATGGTGTAGTGAAATTAGTTTTTTTTTTATGCAATAGATATTTGTGGAATGAATGAATAAAGATGGTAGCCAGATTATAGATTTTAAGGTCCTGAAAAGGGAAGGACCGAGACTTCTCTCTGTATTCTATGTAACAGAGTGTCCACACAATATATGCTTGATTATCCTCCTAGATTTATTAATCAACTATCTAGAGGCTTGAAGATACCTTTGATGTTGCTCAGTGAAATATGTGCTTGGGATATAAATATTCTATATTTAACTCATGGCTCCCATCTTGAAGAAGGATCACATCTGGGCAAAGCTTGAACCCACTAAAGTTGCTACCTGTACCTAAATCAATCTTTTTTTCTTTATTCTAATATTTGCTGAGCAAATATGTGCTAGAGAAACAGTAGTGAACAAAACAAAGTCTCTGCTTCATGGAGCTGTCATTGAAGCAAAAGGAAACAAAAAAAGCCAAGTAAACAAGTTAATATATAGAATACCAAATAGTGATATGTGCCTTGGAGAAAATAAAACAGATTCAAGGGGAGGAGAGTGATGCTGTTTTGTATAGGGTGTTCAGAATGGCACCATTTCTACAGTAATATTTGAGTGGAAGGTGGATGTGAGGGTGTATGGTACATAAATGTGAGAAGCATCATACCTGTCTGTTGGAGGACAGCAATGGGCCAGTGTAACTGAAGCAGAATGAATTGGAAGAGAGTAGTAGTAGGAGATAAGATCACAAGAATAAGAGGAAAGGGAGAGGGTCTGATCATGAAACACCTTAGATGCCATTGTTATACAGGCTTTTACGCTGAGTGAGATGGGAAGCCATTGCAAAATCTTAGTGGAGAGGGGTCACTTGACTTGAATAAATGATCAGGCTTACATGTTGAAATTCAATTTTAAGGATTAGAGAAAAAGCAGAAGATTTGGTAAGAGCCTATCTATAATAATAATCTAGGCAAGGGATGATTGTAGGTTAGCTAGTATGGTAACTAGAAAGAGGGACAATGAGGTTGCATTCTGGATGTAGTTTAAGGCAGAGATGACTGGGTTTGTTATGAAATGGACATTGAATGTGAGAGAAGGAAGATAAAGATATCCAAAGATAACTCCAGAACATTTGGCCCAAGCAGTTGGAAGAATGGAATTGCTATTTATTGAAGTAAAAACTAAGGAAGAACAGGTTTGGTGGGAAAATCCGACATGTTGGATAAGCTGAGCTTGAGGTGCCTATTAGATATGTTATGTAGGAAGTTAGATATACAAGTCTGGAGGTCAGGTGGGAAGTCAGAGCTAGATATTTGTGAGTTGTCAAGGTCTAAATGGCTTTTAAAACCTTTTACTTGGGTAAGATTACATGGGGAATATTGGTAGAGAGAAGAAGAGGGGTGTGAGAGGGAGAAGTTGATGAGAAACAAGCAAAAGAGTTGGAGAAGGAATATCCAGTGAGGGAGGAGAACCAAGAGAAAGCGTTATTCAGAAAACTAAATGAAGAAAATGTTTTAAGAATGTTCAGTTATGTCAAGTGCTGCATTGGGGTTGTGTGAGTTGAAGACTGAATAGTGACCATTGGATTCAGCATGATCAAGGATTTTGGTGACCTTAAAATAGGCCTATTTGGGCAGCCCAGGTGGCTCAGCGATTTAGTGCTGCCTTCAGCCCAGGGCCTGATCCTGGAGACCCGGGATCGAATCCCACATCAGACTCGCTGCATGGAGCCTGCTTCTCTCTCTGCCTGTGTCTCTGCCTCTCTCTCTCTCTCTCTGTCTCTCATGAATAAATAAAATCTTACCCCCCCAAAAAAAGAGGCCTATTTGTGGAAAGGTGGGGACACATAGAGAGAGTTGAATATAGAATAAGTATAAACAACTTTCAAAGCTTTGCTTTTTCAAAGCAAAACAACTTTTACTGTATACCACTTCACACATGCTAGAATGGCTATTAAAAAACAAAAATGTAAAAAAAAAAAAAAAGTAACATTCCTGCCCCTTGGCCAGAATTCTAAGGCTTTCTGCAAAGATTTGAAAAATGGCAACAAATGAAAGTATCAGCATCTTTAGTTCAGCATCCTTGGCTATGAAGTATGTAGATGCACTTTTACCTGAGAACCCTCTACAAGAAACATTTAAAAATGCTTGGAACTATATGTTGAATAATTATACAAAGTTCCAGGTTGCAACATGGGGATCCTTTATAGCTCATGAAGTTCTTTATTTCTTGTTCTGTTTACCTGGATTTTTGTTTCAATTTATACCTTTCAGGAAAAAAAGCACAAAATTCAAAAGGATAAACCAGAAACATGGGAAAACCAATGGAATTGTTTTAAAGTACTTCTCTTTAATCACTTTTGTATCCAGCTTTCTTTGATCTGTGGAACTTATTATTTTACAGATATTTTAATATACCTTATGATTGGGTAGGATGCCAAGATGGTATATGCTTTTGGCAAGATGCTTTGGCTGTGTGGTGATTGAGGATACCTGGCACTGTTTCCTGCATAGGCTCTTACATCACAAAGAATATATAAATATATTCATAAAGTTCATCCATGAGTTTCAGGCTCCATTTAGAATGGAAGCTGAATATGCACATCCTCTGATTCTTGGAACTGGATTTTTCATTGGAATCATGCTTTTATGTGATCATGTCATTCTCCTTTGGGCATGGGTGACTATTCGTTTGATAGAAACTATTGATGTCCATAGTGGCTATGACATTCCCTTGAGCCCTTTAAATATGATCCCTTTCAATGCTGGTTCTTGGCACCATGATTTCTACCACATGAACTTCATCGGAAACTATTCTTCCACATTTACATGGTGGGATAGAATTTTCGGAACAGACTCTCAGTTTACTGTCTTTAATGAAAAGATGAAGAAGATTGAGAAAAAGATGCAATAAATATCTCATCTCAACTATCCTGAAAGCACACACCTTTCCTGAATTAAAGCGAGTAGCTAACATTGCTTCTGTGGAGCAGAAATAGACATGTGTCTTAGCTGCTAAGTGATACAAAGAACATTAACAACCTTTAATTATCTTCCTAGTGGGAACTTTTTCTACTTTACATAGAAGTTCTGTATGTGTAGAAATAAGTAAATATATAACGAAGTATGATTTTCGTGAGGAGGTTGTAAAGGCCATGTTGCTAACCTTACAGAAAGGTTTTAAGTAATGGAAGAAGTATCAGTCTGTGTCTTTCCCCCGGTAACACCAGAGGCCTGAAGCTAAGATTGGTCTTTAAAATCTTGTAAGTATATAGTGGCCATTTTAGTGTCTCTCTCTTTTTTTTTTTTTTTTTTTTTTTTAGATTTTATTATTTATTTATTCATGAGAGACAGAGAGAGCGAGCGAGGGAGGCACAGACAGAGGGAGAAGCAGGCTCCATGCAGGGAGCCCAACATGGGACTCGATCCCAGGACCCCAGGATCACGCCCTGGGCCAAAGGCAGCACTAAACCACTGAGCCACCTGGGCTGCCCCATTTTAGTGTCTCTTTTCAGAGTTTTGGCGTCATATTGAACTTTAAACATTTTCTAGAATTTGCCTAAACATCCAAGTATCATGGGTCGAACCATATCGATCCACAGTGAGAGTGAGGCTGCCAAATCAGGAATAGCCAGCCTCAAGAACTTCCAATCTGATCCTGAGCTGACTGGTTTGGGGTGATTCTCCTTCTTTGAGAAGCCCTTTTGGATGGCAGTGTGCTACTGGTTATCTATAAGGCATTTTCGAGTTGTCGTAAATGGAATATTTTAGTCTAAAGGTTTTCGGGTTACTTGAATTTTTTTTTTAATTGAGCTTTATTTTTGCTATTTACCATTTAATTTTTATATATCAAGTTTTCATTATTCTTAAAACTGTATCTTGAAACATTGTGAACTGACTTGCTGTATTTGCACTTTGAACTATTGAAATAAAGGTGATTTTTTTTGGTCTGAAAAAAAAAAAAAACAAGCAAAAATGGGTACACCTGTGTGGCTTAGTCGGTTAAGCATCCAACTCTTGATTCGGACTCAGACCATGATCTCAGGGTCATGAAGCTGAGCCCCCAGTCAGGCTCTGTGTGCAGTGGGGACTGCTTGAGATTATCTCTCTTCCTTTGCCCTCCTACCCCCCCTTTTAAAAATAAAGAAAGAACTCTTTAAAAAACAAAAAACAGGGGATCCCTGGGTGGCGCAGTGGTTTAGTACCTGCCTTTGGCCCGGGGTGTGATCCTGGAGACCCGGGATCGAATCCCATGTCGGGCTCCCGGTGCATGGAGCCTGCTTCTCCCTCTGCCTGTGTCTCTGCCTCTCTCTCTCTCTCTCTGTGTGACTATCATAAATAAATTTAAAAAAAAAAATTTAAAAAAAAAAAAAACAAAAAAAAAAAAAAAACAAAAAACAGAAGGTAGCAAGAGTTGGCAAGGATGTGGAGAAATTGGAACCTCTGTGCACTGATGATGCGACTGTGAAATGGTGCAGTAGCTATGGAAAACGATATGGGATTTCCTCAAAAAATTAAACATAGAATTGCCATGACCAGCAATTCCAATTTTAGAAATGAATGAAGAGACTTCAACAGATAATGTATACCCATGTTCATAGCAGCATTATTCATAATTGCCAAAAGGTGGAAGCCACCCAAATCCATTGACAAATGAATGGATAAACAAAGTGGGATACACACATACAATGGAATGTTACCCAGCCTTAAGAAGGAAGGAAATCCTGACACATGCTACAACATAGTTGAACCTTGAAGACATTATACTAAGTGAAATAAGACAGTCACAAATGAACAAATATTGTATGCTTCCTCTTACATGAAGTTCATAGTAGTCAAAATCATAGAAACAGAAAGTAGGATGGTGGTTACCAGGGACTGGGGGGTGAGGGGAATAGAGTATATTGGTATATAGGGTGTATCATTTCTCCTCTACCCTTTCAGGGTCATCTGCTGGAATGGATATAAGACAGATCAGTAAGAGATAAAAATACAATTTTTTTTGAAGATTTTATTTATTCATGAGAGACACACAGAGAGAAGCAGAGACATAGGCAGAGGGAGAAGCAGGCTCCCTGCAGGGAGCCCGATGTGGGGCTTGATCCCAGAACCCTGGGATCACGACCTGAGCCAAAGACAGACACTCAACCGCTGAGCCACCCAGGCACCCCAATAAACATACAAATTTTATCTACTAATTTTTACATTGTATATAGGAGCCCTCTCAAGAATGAAGACCTAGTCAACTAGACCTGAATGCTTATATACTACGTTGGATAGTGATAAACTATGAAAATATGACAAAACTAAGGGGTTGGGATAGAGCAGTTAAACCTAGAGAAGTAATTTGGAAGGTAAGAGTTAGTTTTTAAAAATCTGTACAGGGGATCCCTGGGTGGCTCAGCAGTTTAGCGCCTGCCTTTGGCCCAGGGCCCGATCCTGGAGTCCTGGGATCGAGTCCTGTGTCGGGCTCTGGGCATGGAGCCTGCTTCTCCCTCCTCCTGTGTCTCTGCCTCTCTCTCTCTCTCTCTCGGTCTATCATAAATAAATAAATAAATCTTTAAAAAAAATCTAGATTTTTCCTGGCCTCAACTTCCTCTCTGGTGTTAAGAATATTTCTTATTTCTTAACATGAGAGTTTTAGCTCCTGCTTTCAGGAAGAAAAAAAAGGTCAGAATGCACTCCTTGCATTTGTTGTCTTTCAAATGCCTTTAACTCAAAATAATCACTATGCCAAAGTGGCAGATTTTGGGGTGGCATGCTCTGAATCTCTACAGGGAGAATGGAGAGTTAGTGTTTAATGAGTACAGAGTTTCAGTGGGGGAAGATGAAAAAGTTCTGGAGATGAATGGTAGTAATGGGTGCATGACAATGTACATATACTTAGTGCTATAGAACTGTACATTTAGAATTGGTTAAAATGGTAAATGGTAATTTTTATGTTATGAGTATTTTATCACATGAAAAAGTTTTGCTTTTAAAGAGGGAAAATATGGTATTGTGGTTGGCAGGGCATTTTCACCTATACATTAGTTCTTAAAAGTTTATGGAGAAAATCATTGAGAAATTTGTAAAAGGAGACTGCTAGTAATGCCTTATAAAGGAGAGTTGGGACGCCCGGGTGGCTCAGTGATTTAGCATCTGCCTTGGCGTGATCCTGGAGTCTTGGGATTGAGTCCCACATCAGGCTCCCTGCATGGAGCCTGTTTCTCCATCTGCCTGTGTCTCTGCCTCTCTCTCTCTCTCTGGGTCTCTCGTGAACAAATAAAATCTTTAAAAAATATTAATAAAGGAGAGTCAGCTGAAACCTTGTCTTCTTTAGTCCCTACATCCTAGATTCAAACCTTGTGCATTTTAAGGACCCAGAGTTGGATATGATCAAAAACGAGGGTAATCAGCATGTGGAACATGGACTCATCAACCAAAAATATTTGTGGGATGGGGCACCTGGGTGATTCTGTCAGTAGGGCATCTGACTCTTGGTTTTGGCTCAGGTTGTAATCTGGGAATTACAACCTGAATTATAGGCTGAATCATGGAATCAGCCCTGGATGGGGCTCTGTGCTCAGGACTGTGTCTGCTTGTCCCTCTCCCTCCCCCTCTGCTCCTCCTTCACTTGTTCATGTGCTCTTGCTTTCCCTCTCAAACAAATAAATGAAAAAAGAAAAAGAAAGAAAAAAAAGAAAGCGTAGACTTTCTTTCCATTTTTAAGAGAAACTTGGAATGTGGATTTTCACAGAATACCTCTGGCCCTCACATACTGGCAACCAATCCAATTTTTAAAATGCCATGTACACTTCACTGGATAAGCCAAACAAAATATATCTCTGAATTCTGCCCCATGGCTATTTGCCACTGAATTCTGGCCTAGAGCTACCTAGTTTACAGGATTTTCAGAAACTTGTTCACTGTCACATAAAATATTGCTTAGGCTGATATTTTTCTGGACTCATCTGACAATCATAGTCCTTTCTTTATATCTAACAACACTCCAGAAAATGCAAAAGAAATCGAAGAACCCAGATGAGTGCTCCTTAATATTAAATCTTTTTTTAAACTTAGTTTTGTTGAAGTGAAAAGTCTTTATCCTAGAAATAAATATAACATTTCCCCTTCAGTAATAAGAGAGATAAAAAATTTACCTCCTAAGGTTGTTGAAATATCTAGTTCAATATCAACTGCCTATTAATTAAAATTTTTAGATCAACAACAGTTATTATTTAATAAATAAATGATAGTAAAACTATCATATTATATATAGAATACTATGAAATAGAAATAACACCTATTTAATAGAGATATTTTTAGAGTTGAATAAAGTTGTCTATGTGAAAGTACTTTATAACTATAAAGTGATGAATACATTTATAGTATCATTATTACAATAGTTAACAAAGGTTATTAAAACAAGATTTCTGTCTTCTAAAAACCAGTGAGTATATAAAATTACATATATACGTACATATAGATATACAACATCTGTATGTGTGTACGATCATGTGAATATATATATATTTATATATATATTTATATATATATATATAAATTCATGGGGTGGGTCAAATTACACACTTTTTAAATCACCAAAAGTATCCTCCTTCATTTTATCCTTTTGTTTTTGTTTTATTCTTTTACTTATTATTTTAGAGAGAGGGAAAGAGAGAGCACGAGTGGGGGAGGAGCAGAGTGAGAGAGAGAACCCCAAGCAGGCTTCCCACTGAGCATGAAGCCTCATGTACTGTTCAATTCTGCAACAATGAGATCAAGACCTGAGCTAAAATCAAGAGTCAGACACTCAACTGAGTGAGCCACCCAGGCGCCTTGATCTCCTTTCATTTTTTAAAATTAATAGTAAATTTCAATGACTATAAACAGATGTTTTTTTTTATTTTTTTTAATTTTTTTTTAAATTTATTTATGATAGTCACACACACAGAGAGAGAGAGAGAGAGAGAGAGGCAGAGACATAGGCAGAGAGAGAAGCAGGCTCCATGCACCTGGGAGCCCGATGTGGGATGCGATCCCGGGTCTCCAGGATCCCGCCCTGGGCCAAAGGCAGGCACTAAACCGCTGTGCCACCCAGGGATCCCCAGATGGTTTTTTATAATCTTACTTCTGCTCAATTTTAACTTTCCATACTTCATTGTGAAGATTTTCTTGACTTATCTTTCATGTAACTAATTTTCTCTTCAGCTTTGTGTCTAATATGTTATATGTTTGTTTTGTTTTAAAGATTTTATTTATTTATTCATGAGAGACACAGATAGAAAGAGGCAGAGACACAGATAGAGGAGAAGCAGGCTCCATGCAGGAAGCCTGAGGCAGGACTAGATCTCGGGACTCCAGGATCACGACCTGAGCCAAAGGCAGATGCTCAACTGCTGAGCCACTCAGGCATCCCTAATATGTTGTTAAATCCATCTACTGAGTTCTTAATTTTGGTGATTGTATTTTTCAGCTTATAATTTCTATATAGTTCTTTTTCAGATATGCTCTAATATTTATACGTGTGTGGGGGTGTGTGTGTAGTTTTCGATTCTTTGCAGAAATTCTCAATTTCCTTGGTCATAGTAAGCAGAGTTATTTTAAACTCTGTATCTCCCTGTGGTTCTATTTTATCAATTGCTGTTTCTCCTGGCTCTCATTCATGTTCTCTTGATGCCTTGTGAATCTTGTTTTATAAAACACTTTGTATCACACATTGTGCTTGAAAATTGTTTTTAAAAATAATTTGAGGGCTAGGACAGAGTTAGCTTCCATTGGAGGAGATTTACATTTGTTTTTGTCAGAGGCTTGGGGATAGCAACACTTTGGGGTCACCTTAATTAAATGTCAGGGAATGCGATAATTGAAGCTATGTTATAATGAGCTGGACTAGGTGTACTTCTGGATAACCCTTACTTCTAGTATGCATGCAGCCTTTTTGAGACTCAACCAGTAACCTTGCCATGGAAGGCCCTAGATTCCAAATTTTTAACCCTTAGCCTCCACAAAGCTATCAAAAGCCCTACTAGTCTTTCAGTCTCTCAAATGCCTCTTATAGAATTAGTAAATTATCTTTCCCCACCCTGACCTTCCATGAGGGGGGAAAATAATGGGGTTTTTCTCTTTGGATTCCATCTTCTTCCAGATACTGATAGTAATTCGTCACTTTCTTGTTAGCTCTCTGTAGTCTTTAAGATTTTTTTCAAACTTTGTCCAGCGTTTCTAGTTGTCCCCAAGAGAGGGTTACTTTGAATTACCTAGGTGCTATTAGCAAATGGGGAAGACCACTTGCAAGTTTTAAACATGCTATGCATAGTTGTTTCATAAACTGTGGCTAAAAATTCCATTATCTGAAACACTTAGTCTCTTTGTAGATCTATTTATGTTGCTGCTTTGGAGTTTCAGTATAATATAGTAACATCTGATGGGGTGTGTAAGACAGGCTAAGAGAACAAAGAACATGTTTGTCCACTAACCTAAGAAATTCAGGTAAGGCTTTCTGGAAGAAATGACCTCTGTCTTGTCTTATAATTAAAGTGATTAATAAGCAACACACATGCATGTTTTTATCTCCTGTGTACAAACATAATAAATATTCATTGTAGAAAAGTTAGAGGGGAGCCTGGCTGGCTCAGTCTGTAGAGTATGCAACTCTTGCATGCGAGTCTCTCAGGGTTGTGAGTTTAAGTAAGTGGGGAGCCTACTTGAAAAAAAAGGAAGAGTTAGAAAATATCCAATAAAAAATGACTTCCACAATCCAAAAAAATCAATGTACTTTTTGGAGGATCTTTGCTTAGTCTCTGTACTACCAGATATGTGATATAGACATTACACACTTTGAGGACATCCCACATATACAGTTATGTATAATCTTTATATATTATAATATATATATTTTTTAAATTTTTTTTATTTTTAAAAAATTTCATTTATTTATTCATGAGAGACACAGAGAGGGAGAGAGGCAGAGACAGAGGCAGAGGGAGAAGCAGGCTCCACACAGGGAGCCTGACAGAGACTCGATGCCTTGGGTCAAAAGCGGTGCTAAACTGCTGAGCCACCCGGGCTGCCCTCCAAATACTTTTTCATGCTACCCATTGTATGAGAATGGCATTACTTATTTAGCTATATCCTTATAGTCACTAGGTTTCTTTCAATTCTATTATCAAAAGATAATGTTACAGTTAGCAATTTTATTCACAGATGTTATATACCTTTTCTATTACAATTTAAGATGGATTTCTAGAAGTTGAATTGCTAGGTTAAAGAAGATAAAATATCGTTAAGGCTTACATATGTTTTTGTTTGTTTGTTTGTTTGGGTTTTTTTTTATGATAGTCACAGAGAGAGAGAGAGAGGCAGAGACACAGGCAGAGGGAGAAGCAGGCTCCATGCACCGGGAGCCGATGTGGGATTCGATCCCAGGTCTCCAGGATCGCGCCCTGGGCCAAAGGCAGGCGCGCTAAACCGCTGCGCCACCCAGGGATCCCCACATATGTTTTTTTACAGACATACAAAGAGTCCAATATCTAAAAAACTAAAGGATGCAAGACTACCTACAATAGCTGAAGCTGAGGAGGAAGATGAGGTCCATTCATTCAGCATCTCACAAACGCCTAGGGTTGCCAAGTTTTCTCCTAAACTTCAAGTCTCCAAAATATACCTGAAAAAGAATCTACTTGAATATAAACTCCTTGCTTCTGAAATACTGCATGAACTTGGAGAGATATTGCAGAAATATGCAGAGTGTAACCGTATATACCCTGCAGGAATTGTAAATCTTATGAATTACAGTTGGCATGATCTTATTGAAGGTGCTTATGAGTGTGCAACCAAAAATTCAATCAAAAACAGTGCCTTGCAAGGAGATCCCAAAGCGACCCAAATCAGCAGCTATTCAAGGGAGGAATATCATAAGGAAAATCATCTTGTGAAAGTAAAGAAAGACCACCATGTTCCATCTGGTAAGTAGAAGTTATTAGTTAGTTTTATAAATAATCATCCAGGTTTTTTAAAAAAAGAATAAAAACAACAAGTGAGTGAGATATTGCCAAAACATTATATTAGTGATACTTGGTTTGTGTTAATAATTTTAATGTGTATTAGTGAAAGTCAGGAGAAAGATAACAAAAATTTATAATGCTTTCATTGAAATTATCTATTATACTTCTTGTGATATGAACTCTCTGTCTCAGGGGATCCTACAAATTCTTTTACTGTGGCAGGGTCCAACAGAAATATGATGCTATCCACATACATAATGTTTTTAGTTAATTTTATTTAAGGTATTTTTTTATTTTTTTAGATAGAGGGGTGGGGGAGGGGCAGAGGGAGAGAGAAACCCAAGCAGAGTCTGCCTGAGCACAGAGCCCGAAACAGTACTTGATCTTACAGCCCTGAAATCACAACCTGAGATTGCCACCTGAGCCAAAACCAAGAGACTGTGCCACCAACTGTGCCACCCAGGCACTGCATTAAATTAACTTTTTATCTTAAGGTGATTATAGACCCACATACAGAGAGATCCCATATGCCCTTTACTCATTTTCTCCATATGACATCTTGTAAAATTGTAGTTCAATATCACAACCAGGATATTGACACTGATACAGTCCAGATTCAAAATATTTCCGTCAAGGTAAGGATCATTCATACTGTCCTTCTGCAGCCACACCCACTTCTCTCTTTTCTCCACCCCCTTTTTAATCCTGGCAACCACTAATGTGTTGTCCATTTCTATATTTTTGTCATTTCAAGGATATTATATAAATGGAATCATACAATATATAACTTTTGGTGATTGCCTTTTTTCAATCAGCTTAATTCTCTGGAGATACATCCAGGTTGTATATACTTGTAGTTTGTTCTTTTTATTGTTTAGTAGCAGTTCATGGCATGAATGTACCTGTTTGTTTAATCATTTGCTCCTTGAAGGACATCTGGGTATTTTGGTTTTCCCCCCCATTTTTTGGCTGTTTTGAAAGCTGCTAAAACACTCATGTATAGGAATTATGTAAATACAAGTTTTGATTTTTCTTTCATAAATGTCCAAAAGTACAATTACTGGGCTATGTGGCAATTGCATGTTTACTTTTATCTGAAACTTTCAAACTGTTTTCCAAAGAGGCTTATACTGCTTTACATTCCCACCAGCAATGCATGAATGATACCATCTTTCCATATCCTCTCTTGTGTTTGGATATTATCATCATGTTTTATTTTAGTCATTCTTAGAGGTATGTAGTGGTATCTCCTTGTAGTTTTCATTTGCATTCCTTTTTTTTTTTTTAGATTTTATTTTCAAACAACCTCTACACCCAACAAGGGGCTTGAACTCACAACTCCAACAGTCTCATGCTCCACCCATTGAGCCAACTAGGCACCCCTAATTTGCATTTCTTTCATGGCTAAAATATTGAATATTTGCCATCTATATATCCACTTCAGTGAAATATCTTTCATTTTTTTTTTTTTTTTGCTCATTTTCTAATTGGATTATTTGCTTTTTGCACTAAGTTTTGAGAGTTCTTTATATATTCTAGGTACTAGTCCTTTGTTGTATATGTGCTTTGTAAAAATTTTCTCCCAGTGTCTTTTCAACTTTTTAATAGTGTGTCTTTTGCAAAGAAAAATATTTACATTTTGATGATATCCAATTTATCAAAAGTTTTCTTTATGAATAGTATTTTTGGTATCAAGTCTAAGAATTCACTGCCTACCCTTAAATCCTGAAGATTTTCTCCTTATTTTTTTTCTAGAAGTTTTATAGTTTCAAATTTTACATTTAAGCCCGTGACCCATTTGGGGTTACCTTTTGTGTAAGATGTGAGACCTAGGTTGAGGTTCATTTTTTGGCCTATGGATGTCCAATTGCTTCAGCATCACTTGTTGAAAAATGCTCTTTCTGCCATTGAATTGATTTTGCATTTTTCTCAAAAATCAGTTGGGCATATTAATGTGAATCTATTTCTGGGTTCTCCTTTTGTTTCTGCTCATTCTCATTCATGTTCTCTTGACTCCCTCTGAATATGATTATTTTAAATTTTGTGTCATACATTGTATTTGAAAAATTATTTTTAAAAATAATTTGAGGGCTAGATGAAATTATCTTCAACTGGAGGTGATTGGAAGCAGGGACTCAAACAGATGTTTGTATACCAATATCATAGCAGTATTATTCACAATAGCCAAAAGGTAGAAACAACCCAAATGTCCATTGTGTATGGACGTGTATATGGATAAACAAATTATAGTATGCACACACAGTGGAATATTATTCAGCCTTAAAAAGGAATGATATTCTGATACAGGTTAAAATATGGATGAACATTGAAGACATTATGCTAAGTGAAATAAACCAGAAACAAAAGGACAAATATAATATGATTCCACTTATATGAGGTACCTAAAGTAACCCAATTCATAGAGACAGAAAGTAGAATGATGGTAGCAAGGGGCTCAGGGGAAGGGAGGATAGGGAGTTATAACTAAATGGGTAGAGTTTCAGTTGAGGAAAATGAAAAATTTCTAAAGATGGTAGTGATGGTTGCATAACAATGTGAATGAACTTAATGCTACACAATTAAACACTTAAAAATGGTTAAAATGGTAAATTTTATGTTATGCAAATTTAACCACAATAAAAATATTTTAATGGTTAAGTGGTAAATTTTGTTGTGTATATTTTACCACATTACAAAAAAAAGGGCAGGAGAGGGGGAAAATATTTGCAAGTACCAACCCTGAGAATGTTAAAAATAATAATAAAGCCTTAGGGGTCTGAAATTTTTCCTGATAATGATTTTAGAAAACTTGATAGGGAAATATGAGTCACTGGTACAGACATGCAATTAAAAAAGGATGAGGAGGGATCCCTGGGTGGCGCCGCGTTTTAGCGCCTGCCTTTGGCCCAGGGCGTGATCCTGGAGACCCAGGATCGAATTCCACGTCGGGCTCCCGGTGCATGGAGCCTGCTTTTCGCTCTGCCTGTGTCTCTGCCTCTCTCTCTCTCTCTCTCTCTGTGTGACTATCATAAATAGATACAAATTAAAAAAAAAAAAAAAAAAAAAAAAGGATGAAGAACCTCACCAGAGCTTAGCACTATATTGTGAAGAGTACTGGTAGACCCCGTTTTTATCCCCAGAGTGTAGCTTTATCTTTAGGACTTAAGATTTTTCACTTTGGCTTCTATTGTGTTGAATATATACGAGCAAGTTTCAATGTAGCAAAAGAACTGATATTTTAAATATTACAATCATATTAGTCTATAATATTTTACAGATCATAGAGATCTTTCTAGCCATTATCTAATTTAGTTGTCCAGACACCCCTGTCCAGGATTTCTGTTTCACTAAGGAGAAAACTGAGATGCCAAAGGGTCAACTTGCCCAAAGTCATACAGTTTCAGAAAGAGCCATGATCTCAACCATGGTCTTTTAACTCCCAGTGTAGGGTCCTTTCTGCTACTTTATCCCTAACTCTTATTCTGCTATCATATGAGAGATAATAATTTTGACAAGGAGAATAAATAGTAGTGGCAGCTGTCTCTACAAGACCCCTCTGAGACAGAGAAGTAACCCAGTGTAGTGAGTAACCTTTGCTCCTAGGATTCCTGGGTCCAAATCCTGACTATCTCACTTACTACTTATATAACTGAACACATTTCCTAATCCCTCTTTGCCTCAGTTTCATTTTCTGTGACGTGGTATTGCAAATTGTACCTCCTTCCAGGGTGGTTCTGAATATTAAATAAGTTAACACTAAAGCACTTGGAAAAGTAACGAAGTATGGTAGACACTACTTTTTTTTTTTTACACTACTTATTTTTTTAAAGTTTTTATTTAAATTCCAATTCAGATAAAACGTTGTATTAGTTTCAGGTGTACAACATAGTGATTCAACACTTCCACCCATCACCCAGTGGTAGACACTACTTATATGTTTGTTATTTTATTATTATTATTATTACTATCTTCATTATCTCATGATCCTCAGAGTAACCCTTCAGGATGTTCATATTATAATAGGTTCCTGATGGTTCATGAAGCCCAATACATTTGCTTTAACAAGATAGTTCTAGCAATACAATTTTTACTTTTTAAGATCAGGTGATTGCTGTTAATTAAGAGATTGAAAGGCTCTGTAGCAATGGTTCTCAGAGTGCGGTCCCTGAACCAGTGTATCAACATCACTGGGAACTTGTTAGAGCAAGTCCTAGCAAATTTTCTGGTCTTAATCTAGACTTATTTGAATTCCTCATCTGTAAAATGAGAATGATTAATGATAGAACTTTGTTGAAAGAAATAAATTATATAATGCACATAATGTGCTTAGCATAGTAGCTGGGATATAGTAAGTGTTCAATAAACATTAGTCATAGTTATTTTGTACATTCTTATCTGTTGCTTATCATCTCATCATTATAATTATAATATCATTATAATTTTCTCATCTTTTAAATTGAATTAAATTTTATTTTTATTTTTTAAAATCTTAGATGTAGCCTATTTGCTATGGGATCCTGGACTTGTGGACTTCTCAATTCATATATAAAGTTTGAAGCTACTATGAGTTTTGCTCTCTTTTCAAAATACCCGTTAGTATTTTGTTTTTAGACAGCTTTTAAGGTCTAGTTTTTCTCTATAGGAAAATTTTCTTCATAGACTAATGAGATTTCTTGTTTTAGATTTATTTATTTATTTTTATTTTTATTTATTTATTTTTTTTTTAAAAAAGATTTTATTTATTCATGAGAGACATAGAGAGAGAGAGAGAGAGGCAGAGACACAGGCACAGGGAGAAGCAGGCTCCATTCAGGGAGCCGGACGTGGGACTCGATCCCTGGTCTCCAGGATCATGCCCTGGGCCGAAGGTGGCGCTAAACCACTCGCTGAGCCACCCAGGTGTCCCCTTGTTTTAGATTTAAATTTAGCATAAAACTTAATAAAGATACAAAGAAGTCTTGTGTCCATGTAGCCTTTTTTTAAAATGTCTTTACCAGCAACAGGCTGCTATCCTCCAGTTGCTAAAAGAATAAATGAAAATAAAACATGAATGTTTTCTCAGTAGTTCTCATGTGGAAGGGCAGTTCTTAGGACAAAAACATTAAAACAATCTTTTAGTAAATCAAGAAATTATGCAGAGGAATTTTCAATTTAAAAAGCTGTTTCATTTCCAGAGCAAATAAAAATATTTAATGGGTCATGGGTCATTATGGGTTCTTATAGAAAACTTTGCTAATGCCCTGGTAAGAATATTAAAATATTGACAACTGATTTTTGTGTTGATGATGACCTAGAAAAATACTCACTTTCTCTTCTCTTTTCCCTCTCCCCCCTCAACTTCCTCCTCCTTCCTTTTTTTCTTTTTTTGGCTCATGTCAACCAAAACCAACATTCTCATGTACCCCAAGATAGCAATTTACCTGTTGTCATCCACTTCTCACTGTTATCCAAGATCTGCTTAGAAAATGGTAAGATCCCTTTACCCATCCAAATTAGGGTCTACTCTGATGAGCAACCACAGTGAGAATCACTTACATTCCCTGAATTTGGAAACTTTCTCCCAGTCATCCTCTTAGTATGACCTTAATCAAAGCCAGGCTTTTAAGTTCATGAATGCCTAGTCAAAGTTTTCAAATGCATCTCCTCTAACCCAGTCTTCCTTGATATCTCCACTTTTTTTTTATAAATTGTTTATAAAATTGTTTATAAATTTTATAAATTGTTTATAAAATATAAAAGTTATATAATTGTTTATTCATGAGAGACACAGAGAGGCAGAGACACAGGCAGAAGGAGAAACAGATTCCATGCAGGGAGCCTGACATGGGACTCCATCCCAGGTCTCCAGGATCGCCCCCCCCCCGGCTGAAGGCGGAGCCAAACCGCTGAGCCACAGGGTCTGCCGGTTATCTCCACTCTGCCCGGTATCTCCACTCTTACACCTGGGAGTTTCTTCTGGTTCTGAGAAACTACCTTTAGGTCGGCATGGTCTTCCATCACAAAAACATACCAACTTGGATAAGAAACTAAAGCTTCTGTGTTAAAAGACAAATATTGTTTCTTAAACTGTTTAAATGTTATACAGGAGACTTCTCAAGGAAGATTATGGTTACAAAAATCTAGAAAGAATACAGTCTATCCCCAAATGAGGTTGTAAAAGGGATAGGATATGGGTTGTTGGGAAAAGGGAACCTTGTCATCCCTTGAAATACAGACATAATGTAGCTAGCTGCTGTGTGGCTCAGGGAGTGAGTAAGAGTTGGGGCTGGTTGCCCTGGGTCTAATAGATTTGCTTTTCATAATCTTTTCGTCATAATCTAAGAACTTTAGAAACTGTTGAAAGTTTCTACTTTTAGAGAATGTGCTTTTAGGAGTCAGGTATCCCTCCAACACCTCCCCATGCCCTATAATTAAGGAATAGAATTTTATTATTAAAACTGTCTCACTGGATTGGGATAGGTATTGAGGAATATGCATATGCTAAGAACAAGCTCAGTAAGCATGGCAAAACAGCAAATAGGAATGAAGTAAGTCATGAGGTATCCAGAGGGTTCAGCATGAAAATGTCCAGGAATCCAAATAGGTGGGTAGAGTCAGTGATAGGCAGTTGAATGGCAAGCAGATAATCTGTGAGAAAGGAGCAAAGTCTTAGTCATTAAGGGGCAAGACTGAAATCCCAAAGTGAGAGTCTGGGATTACATTATATAACCCTTAGGAAACTGGGATAGAGTTTGTTCAGTCTTCTCTAGTCTAGAGTTAGGGCTCTCATGATCCGGTTCTCATGATCTGGATGATGAAACTGAATGTGATTTGTTAGTCAGGAGTCTTTAAGCTGTAGGTGACAAGAGCCCAACTCACACTAGCATAAGCAACAAGAGAATTCTTTGCTAGTGTACTGGGGGCAGCTCACAAGATTAAAGGGAGAACTGCAGGAGCAAAGATCCAAGGCAGGATGGTGGGAAGCAACACTTGCAGAGATTCTTCTCTGTCCATCTCTGCTTGACTAAATTCTACAGTTAGGCTTGCTTTACACAGTGAAGGAGGATAGTCACTGCCAGCCCTAAATTCACATACTCTGTGTCTAGAAATAAAGTGCTTCTTTTCCTCTAGTGTCCATGAAGTAGACAGGAACAGAACCCAAGTCTGCGGACTACCAATAAAATGTTCTCTCTTGAGAGATGGGATCTCGAGACTAGGGGATGCTGACGAAGCTCATCTGTAGGTCTGCAGTGTGTGTAGGATTCTTAAAAGTCCTCTAATACTTCAGAAGTCATCATAGGGATTTAATTCCTTGGGTAGAAGATTTGGTCCCATTTTAGTGCAAATCTCCTGAGGAGGAGTAATTCTTAAGCTAATTACTTATATTTTATATGAATGGATTTGGGTTCTTTTTTCTTTTTTAAAGGTTTATTTATTTGAGAGAGAGAGAGAGATTGTGTGTGTGTGCACGCTCAAGCGCTCAAGCATTCAAGCACAAGCTGAGGGGGGCAGATGGAGAGGGAGAGAATCTCAGACTCCCCACTGAGCATGAAGTCCAACTAGGGGCTCAATTTCATGACCCTGAGATCATGAACGGAGCCAAAACCAAGAGTTGGTAACTCAACTGACTGAGCTACCTAGGTGCCCCTAGATTTTAGTTCCTTTTTTAAGTAGGCTTGGGTAGACTAATGGCTGAGCAGGATTTATATAATGGGTAAATTTTTAAATATCCCCTTTAAGTTAATATTTGGTCGTGTTGTTGTTATTTCAAGGTTGGATCTTTCAACATCCTCATTCAAAAATGGAAATTCTGAAATGGAAGACAATCCTCAGTACTGCTGTGAAAAGACTACAAGAAGCCATCATTCAAATGTAGGGAGCCCTCTGCAATTTTTTTTTAAGATTTATTTATTTCAGAGATAGAACAGGAGAGAGAGAGTGCACACACACACACACATACAGAAGGGGAAGGGCAGAAGGAGAAGGAGAGAGAATCTCAGGTAGACTCCCCGCTGACCGAGGAGCCCCACACTGGGCTGGATCTCACAACCTGAGCCCAAACCAAAAGTCAGATGCTTAACCAACTGAGCCACCCAGGCACCCCTTCAATCTTTAGAATTGTATACTTTTATGAGGTATATGATGGGTAGATAGGCAAGAAGAGGTGCAAAGCCTGTGGGACCCTGGGCAAGTCACTCTGTCAATTTGCCTTGTATCTGTAATATGAAAAAAATGCATACTTGCATGCACACATAAACCCCTCTTTTCCTAGTAACTCACAGAAATAAATCACTGCAGTATACAACTTTATCCATTAGTCAGCCTTGTCAAGTGACCAGTACAGAATCCTATGTGAAAACAGTAGAGAGGAGAGAGAGAACAAAAGAAGTCAGGGAAAGAAGTGCCCACAATAGGAAAAGCTATTCTAAAGAAATATGAAACTAGTCCCTGTGTTCAAGAAACATGTCACCTAAACAAAGAAGAAGAAACATGTCATCTAAAATGAGAAACTAACCATCTCAGCAAGTTGTCTAACAATCAGCAGAGGATAAATGAAACAATTAGGATAAGAACCAGAGCAAGCATTGACAAAATATCTACTCTGGAACTAGACAATGGAGCTGATGCTTTTCATTTGTTATCTATACTACTTAGAATAACCCCATGAGAGAAAGGCAATTATCATCTCCATCTTACAGATGAGGAAACTAATGTGCCAGGAAGTGTGGCTATTTGTTGGGAGTCATACAGATAGAAAAAGGCAGAGCCAGGATGAAACCCAGGTCCATCCAAAGTGCACCGATGTTCATCAACCATGCTTTATTTTCATTCCAGTTTTCCACCTGGCCTTTGGTGTGAAAATAACCACTTATGCTTTGTGGAATGTCTTTTAAATGTGATACATGCTTAGTATTTAAAATACTTATTTAAGGGACACCTGGGTGGCTCAGTCTGTTAAGTGGTTGAGCATTTGCTTTTCAGCTCAGGTCGTGATTCTGGTGTCCATGTCCTCCATGGGGATGGAGCCCCATGTTGGGTGTAGAAATCATTAAAAAAATAGTAATAATAAACTTTACATAAAATAAAACAAAATAAAATTACATACAAAAAAGTAAATTGCAAAACGAGAAATGTTTAGATCAGAAGAAAATACATTTTAATACTGTTGATAAATCTAAATTGTTAAGAGAGATCTTGTAATGTGAAATTCTTTATTAGATTTTTCTAAAATACTGGCTTTTCCTGCTCTGGACAGGAATCAAACAGCTTGTGCAAGGACTAGGAAAAAAGTGACTGCAATCATCTGACTCAGTCTCTTTGATGGTGTCTTTCTTTTTAAACCCCTTTAAGGAATGGGAAAGACAGAGTAAGCCCAGAGCCCGGGCCTTGGTTAAGATGTTAGATCTTGTGCTGAAAATTCCTGGTGATTTAATAACAAAGAATAATTTCTAGTGAAATTTAATATTGAAATTAGTATTTAAATTTTTAAACTTTGTTTCACTGAAATTATTCTTTATTGGTTGAATCACCAGGGATTTTTACATTTAAATTAGTAAATTTAGGGACCCCTGGGTGGCTCAGTGGTTGAGCATCTACCTTCAGCTCAGGACGTGATCCCACAGTCCTGGGATCCAGTCTCACATCAGGGTCCCCTGCATGGAGCCTGCCTGCTTCTCCCTCTGCCTGTGTCTCTGCCTCTCTGTGTGTCTCTCATGAATAAATAAATAAAATCTTTAAAAATAAATTAAAAATAAATGAATTAGTAAATTTACTATATTGGTAGATTTAGTATCTAAATTTACATCATATTAAAATTATTATTTTAAAACACCTATGCTTAGGGGTGCCTGAGTGGCTCAGTCAGTTGAGAATCTGACTCTTGATTTCAGTTCTGGTCATGATCTCAGGTTTGTGAGACTGAGCTTCACATGGAGCTCTGCATGGACTGTGGAGCCTGCTTAAAATTCTTTGTCACTCTCTGCCTCTCCTGGCTCCTGTGCACTTCCTCTCTCTCTCCCTCAACTATGCATAGTATATAAATTAACTTTTATTGTGCAGTTATCAATGTTTTGTTTTAAGATTTCTCCCCCTAGTTTCTATAACTGGAAAAATCTTTCCTCATGCTAAAATTAGATAAACCTACTCTATTTTTAATTTCTTTTTTTTGCATTTAGTTGGAAATTTTGTTGTGTGTGGTATGAAGATTCTAGCTTTCTTTCTTCCATGCTAGTAATTATTGAGTGCTAATAATAATAGCTAATGTTTATCGAGTGCTTGTCTTATATAAGCCACTACACAAAGCAATTTACATGCCTCCATAAGTCACTGCTTTTATGCCACGGTCAGAAAGCTAGTGAATGGCGGAGCTGCTATATACTCTCAGATTTGTCTGATACCAAGGGCTGAGCACTATCATCACTCTGGAGCCACATATTGAATACATTCTGTGTTATCCCCTGATTTGAGTTCTCAACTTAATCATACCTTCAGTCTTACATACATTAAAGTCTGCTTTTGAGCTGTCTATTCTATTTCATTGATCTGCCTAATTGAGTTTTCATCTATCTCAAGAATTCAGATTATACAATATGAGAGAGACAAGCAGAATGTTAAGAAAGGGAGCTTGAAGCCAGCCAAATTTATTGGGCTACAATCCCAGCTCCATCCACGCATGTGATCTTGGGACAGGCATCTAATTTTCTCTTTGCCTTATTTTCCTCATATGTAAAATGTAGTTCCTCTAACTACCTTCTAGAGTAGTTGTAAAGCTTCCTAGCACATTCAAAGAGGATGTGCTTGGAAAGGAATGAAGAGGCATTCAATAACTGTTAGCTATCACCATCTTAATAATATCTGATACAACGAACTTCCTCTGGTTACTATTTCAACATCAAAAACAGCTTAAATAATTTCACCAATTTATTCTTCCAGGTGAACTTAGAATTAGTTTTTCAAGTTTAAAAAGACCTCAAGTGATAGGAGCAGGCACTGTATTTTAGGGGTGGGGGGGACTTATAGGTAGTATAAGAACTCCCTGTACTTTCCACTCAATTTTTCTGTGAACCTAAAACTGCTCTAAAAAATAAAGACCAGGGGATCCCTGGATGGCTCAGCAGTTTAGCGCCTGCCTTCGGCCCAGGGTGTGATCCTAGAGTCCCAGGATCGAGTCCCACGATGGGCTCCCTGCATGGAGCCTGTTTCTTCTTTCTCCTGTGTCTCTGCCTCTGTGTGTGTGTCTTTCATGAATAAATAAATAAAAATCTTTTAAAAAATAAATAAAGACCAAAGCAAAAATTGAAAGAAAAAAAAAACTTGGAGTCAGAACATCTAGATTCATTAGTCAATGGCGTGGGATCTTGTGTAAGTCTCTTGAACTCCCTGAACCTCTGCTCCTTTAGTCATTTAGGGATAATAACATGTCTTCTGCTTACCACAGCAGGTAGTTGTGACTCAGTATATATAAGCGTACTTTGCAGACACTGAAGCACTAAGCAAGCAAAAACCATTTTTTAATAACCCAGTACCGTCAGAAGTGGTTTATTGAAACAAGCCTAGAACCAAGAAGAGATGGCTTGGCAGAGTAGATGGAGGAGGTGAATTTAGCTGGCACACAGCACCAAGGATGAGTATGGTGCTGTTATACATCACCCATAGTAATAAACTATGTTAAAGGAGTGGTTTTTTAACAGTGAGAATTGCTAATGTTGGTAGAAATTCATTCCCAAGGCATTTATCATATACAGAATCCAAGCTTTAAAAAGAACTCGTGTAATTTTACAGTGTGTGCATTACAAAGCATTTCTGCAAGAAAATCAGCCAAATTATAACATCCCTTGGTTCCCAGGGTAAGAGATAGAGCATGTAGATTTAAAAAATGATTGCTGGATGAAATGCAATTTTAAGCAAATCAGAACTATTGGCATTTGTACCCTACCAAATTTCTATCACATTTGCTCAACACAGAACATTGTAGAAGTTTAATATCAAGTCAGACCTAGGGAAATTAGAGAAGAAAGAATCTTCTGTAGCTCCATTGGCAGGTGCCAAATAGACTCTCTTTTCTTATCACTGGAAGACTAGTCTGACAAATGTAGTGAACCCTCCCATCCCAGACCAGATCCCAAAGTGCTCCTTACAGCAGAGCACATCCTCCACAGTGGAGCCTGAATCAGATCTCTGGGCTGTGACTAGTGAAGGTCTAGTCTTCTGATTTTATTCATATTTACTATTATGGCATGGTGGTACAAAAGCATTAGGCTAGGAATCCCATGCTTGCTTCTAGCCCTGTCCCTGCCGTTTCTTATTTGTGTGACCTGGGGTACAAGAGGCAATGTCTGTAAAGGTACAGAGCTTGAGCTTTGTAGTTCACAAAAATTTCATGCTCCCATTTGCCAACCGTGTGACTTGGGGCACTTATTCTGCTTCTCAAAGCTTTACTTTTCTTATAGAAGATGGAGGTCCTACTAAAATGTACCTCATAGGGTTATTGAAAACATTACATGAAATCATGGGGTTAAATAACTTAGCACAAACTGTAGAATATAGTGATTGTTTGATAAACAGTAACCATTATTTAGGATTTATCAATTCCTTTTTCTGTGCTTTGGCTCCATCTGTAAAATGGAATGAGACATTGTTCAAGCATCCTTCAGTTCTTAGAGTCAGTGAATGCCCTCACTATATTGAATTTAGCTTAGATTCCTAGGCAGTTTTGATTTGAGATGATTCAAGATGTAGTTACCTTTCTATTCCAGCCTCTCTCTTAAAGTGGTCCAGATGCCAGAGGGCTGGGATAATTGGGTAACTTCTGACTTAGAGAAGGATTCTTTTGTAAGCCCCAACAATGACTTTTCCTGGGAATGACCAATCACCCAAAACTTCCAAGAAACCTTTTATGCAAATATTAGGGCTCCTTTGTTGAACTAATCAATTTGGTGATAATTATCACCTGCTGGAGAATCCAGAGGTCAACTTCTGACCCTCAGGCAAGAGGAAAGCAAAATCACCCACTGCTAGTTTCTTGAGAAAAGGCAGAGAAGGGCAGCCTTTTGTTGGGAGAGAGGCTGGTTTGTCTTTACACAATAACCAATACTCCTTGTCTAGAGTCTTGTTAAAGGGATTAGAAAAGGAAGCACTTACTACTTTTAAAGGAGTTATGAGGAACTTCCCCAAATAATGGTTGCCCACTGGCATTCATATAAAGTAGGAGATTTTGCATGAGAGTTTTTTGCACTATAACTTTGTATCTTGATTTCTGGCCTTGCAGGTAAGGAGGGGGAGCATGCCTTTGTTTTCTCCCAATGTTTATAACTATTTACACTTTAGAGGCATACTTACCTTTCTTAATAATCTGAAAGGTCCATTTGTAGAGAGTTACAGAAAAATGGAATCATGTTTCCGCATTGAATGAAAAGGGCCAAGATGTGGGCCGGGTTAATGGTCATTAGATTCAGGTTTTCAATTGGTTTATACATGTGTGTTGTTAGGCTGACATCCTGCCAGCGTTTGATGCTCATAAATGGAGTGGCATATGTGTGTTCTATGTGGAGAAGAGTGGCAATTTATAATTGCTCTTTTATGAGAACAGAGGAAGGAGAAGGAAAGCAAAACAAGAAACAAATGGCAAGAGAAACCAGTTGTTTTAATCAAGCATTTCCATTTTTGAGTGGTAGATCTGGTCTTTGCCCAACCTCCTGGCTCTGGTTCCTTTCTCACAGGACTTGCTGAGAAGTCCCCCACCCCCCCTTCTGAGAGGGGCAAGCAACCCTTGCTGGTTGCTAGGGACTCCCATCCCCAGCACCTCCTGTGCCAACAGCACTATGGCTATTATACCTCTCTCTCCCTCCATTACTCAGCTCTGTTATTCCCAATTACTTTTTTTCATCATCATAAATGTACTCTTTAGTCCTCCCATCTCCTATTTCACCCACCCCGCCTCACCCCACCCCTCTCTGATAACCGCCAGTTTGTTCTTTAGAGTTAAGAGTCAATTTTTTTGGTGTGCCTCTCTCTTTTCCCTTTGATTGTTTGTTTTGCTTCTCAAATTCCACATATAAATGAAATCATATGGCATCTGTCTCTCTGATTTATTTTACTTACCATTATATTCTCTAGCTCTATCCATGTTGTTGCAAAGTAGATTTCATTCTTTTTTATGGCTGAATAATATTCTGTTATGTATATACCACATATTCTTTATCATCTACTGATGAATGGGCTGCTTCCATAATTTGGCTATTGTAGATAATGCTGCAATAAACGTCAGGATGCATGTATTTCTTTGAATTAGTGTTTTTGTATTTACAATTTATAATTTGTATTTGTAAATACCCAGTAGTGTGATTGATTCCTGAATCATAGAGTGATTCTATTTTTTTAATTTTTTGAGGAACCACCATACTGTTCTCCACAATAGCTACACCAGTTTGCATTCCCACCAACAGTGCATGAGGCTTGCTTCTCTACCACATCCTGTCAACACATGTTGTTTTTTGTGTTTTTGATTTTAGCCATTCTGACACATATGAGAATCATGGTAGTTTTGATTTGCATTTTCCTGGTGATGAGTGATGTTGAGCATCTTTTCCATGTGCCATCTGTATGTCTTAATTGGATTATTTGTGTTTTGGGTATTGAGTTATATCCTTTCTTTATAGATTTTGGATACTAACCCTTTATTGGATATGTAATTTGCAAATATTTTCTCCCATTCCATAGGTGGTCTTTTAGTTTTGTTGATTGTTTCCTTTGCTGTGCAGAAGCTTTTTATTTTGACATAATTCCAATAGTTTATTTTTGCTTTTATTTCTCTTGCGTCAGGAGACATAGCTAGAAAAATGTTGCTATAGCCGATGTCAGAAAGATTACTACCTGTGCTCTCTTCAAGGATGTTTATGATTTCAGATCTTTAATACATTTAGATCTTTAATAAATTTTGAGTTTATTTTTGTGTATGGTATATGAAAGTCATCCAATTTCATTCTTTTGCGTGTTACTGTTCAGTTTTCCCAACACTGTTGAAGAGACTTTTTTCCATTGTATATTCATTCCTCCCTTGTCAAACAAGGGAGGAATGATATATATATACATATATATATACACACACACACACACTATATATATATATATATAGTATACAATATATATATACACCACATATATATACATATATGTATATTGTATACTATATATATATGTATATATATATATATATATATATACACCACATCTTCTTTATCCATTCATCTATGGATGGGCATATCAGCTCTTTCCATAGTTTGGCTATTGTGGACATTGCTGCTATGAACATTGGGGTGCATGTGCCCTTTTGGATCATTATATTTATATCTTTGGGGTAAATACCCAATAGCAAAAAATAATAATAATACCCAATATCACAATTTCTGGATTGTACAGTAGATCTATTTTTAACTTCTTGAGGACTCTCCATGCTGTTTTCCAGGGTGGCTATACCAGCTTGCATTCCCACCAACAGTGTAAGAGGGTTTCCCCTTTCTCTTCATCCTCACCAACATTTGTTGCTTCCTGATGTGTTAATTTCAGTCATTCTGACTGATGTGAGGTGGTATCTCATTGTGGTTTTGATATGTATTTCCCTAATGCCGAGTGATGTTGAGCATTTTTCGTGTGTCTGTTGTTTATTTGTATGTCTTCTTTGGAGAAACATCTGTTCATGTCTTCTGCCCATTTCTTGACTGTATTATTTGTTTTTTGGGTGTTGAGTTTGATAAGTTCTTTATAGATCTTGAATACTAGCCCTTTCTCTGATATGTCATTTGCAAATATCTTCTCCCATTCTGTAGGTTGCCTTTTAGTTTTATTGAGTATTTCCTTTGCTGTGCAGAAGCTTTTAATCCTGATGAAGTCCTTGTAGTTCATTATTACTTTTGTTTCCCTTGCCTTTAGATATATGTCTAGCAAGAAGTTGCTGTGGCTGAGGTCAAAGGCGTTGCTGCCTGTGTCTCTTCTAGGATTTTAGTGGATTCCTGTCTCACATTTAGATCTTTCATCCATTTTGAGTTTATTTTTGTGCGTGGTATTAGAAAATGGTCCAGCTACATTCTTCTACATATGGCTGTCCAATTTTCCCAGCACCATTTGTTTATGAGATTGTTTTTTTTCCTTTGGAAATTCTTTCCTGCTTTGTCAAGATTAGTTGACCATAGAATCTGGGTTCTCTCTTCTCTTCCATTAATCTATGTGTCTGTTTTTGTGCCAGTACCATACTGTCTTGATGGTGATATTATAAATTTGTAATATAGCTTGAAGTCTGGCATTGTGATGCTATCAGCTTTGGTTTTCTTTTTCAACATTTCTCTGGCTACTCAGGATCTTTTCTGGTTCCATGCATATTTTAAGATTATTTGTTCTAACTCTGTGAAAAAATGTCAATGGTATTTTGTAATGTAACTTGTAATCTGAAATTGTGTTACTTCCAGTTTTGTCCAATTGCTTATTTTTTTTAAAGAAAATTTAAAAAGTGGGGCTTGAATTCATGACCCTGAGATCAAGAGTCACATGCTCTACTGACTGAACAGTTAGGTGCCCCATCCAATTACTTATTTTTAATCCCTTAAAAAATTTCCTTTTAGGGGATCCCTGGGTAGCTCAGAGGTTTGGCGCTTGCCTTCAGCCTAGGACGAGATCCTGGAGAACGAGGATAGAGTCCCACGTCCGGCTCCCCCTCATGGAGCCTGCTTCTCCCTCTGCCTGTGTCTCTGCCTCTCTCTCCCTTTCTCTGTGTATCTCATGAATAAATAAATAAAATCTTTAAAAATAAGTAAATAAGTAAATAAGTAAGTAAGTAAATAAATAAATAAATAAAAATTTTCCTTTCAGCATAGCTCTTCTCATACCCCAAATTCTACACTCAACCAATAAATGCACAAGTATGCATACATACACCCACACATACGCACAGACTAATTTTTCCAAACACTCCAAGACCCTTATTGAGAGATGCCAGCTCAATTTTAGGAATTTTCAAGTGCACCCTAAAATGAAAACCACTGAGGATTCCTGTTTGAATATGCTCTGAATCTGAAGGGACTTGCTGAGGGCCACCTTAGATATTCTTTTTATCCTGTTTCTGAGGTTTGTTTGTTTTGCATTCCACTCTCTACCCATGTTAGAAATGCCCAAACTGCTAACTCTTCTCTGAGAAGGTAGCTCCCACTTCTCCTAGTTAGAGTCCTGACATTTCTGATTATTCTCAAGTGTTGGTCATGGATCTGCCCAATTCCATCCCCACATTCTTTCTTTTTTTTAAGATTTTATTTATTTATTCATGAGAGACACAGAGAGGGGTAGAGACATAGGCAGAGGGAGAAAAGCAGGCCATGCAAGGGGTCTGAGGTGGGACTCGATCCCGGGACTCCAGAATCATGCCCTGAGTAGCTGGGACCAAAGAGTAGACGCAAAGCCAGTCTCTGGCTGTTAAACAGGTGATGTTGGGCTCCAAGACAGCCAAGGATGTCTTTAGTATATGACCTCTGCTTTCCCATCCTGATTCCGGAGTCTTCTTTTTTTTTTTTTTTTAAGATTTTATTTATTTACTCATGAGAGACACAGGGAGAGAGAGAGGAGGAGACAGAGGCAGAGGGAGAAGGCAGGCTCCATGCAGGGAGCCGGATGTGGGACTTGATCCTGGGTCTCCAGGATCATGCCTTGGGCTGAAGGTGGCATTAAACTGCTGAGCTACCTGGGCTGCCCTGGAGTCTTCTTCTAATGCCATGTTGCCAACAGCTTCTACTTGGCATGCTTGGATGCACGAGTGTATGAACACACGTGTGTGTGTGTGTGTGCACGCATGTGAGTATATATGTGTGTGCATACCTGTGTGTGCATATGTGTTGAGGGCAGGAAACTGGGTAAGAAGTAGGAAGGTCTGCTTCATTGGCTGACCCTCAGATACAGAAAATGTGAATCTGCATTTTATACTATGGCCACAGCTCCTATAGCCCCTGACAGTAGGAATATGAGGAGCAGTCTCATGAAGTGAAGAGAGTAGAGAATTTGGAGTTGATATGAATGACATCGCATCCTGGCTTTATCGTGTAGATACAAAACTCAGGCACTCTCTAGAATGAGTATAGATAGCACCTATCTCTAGGAATGTATGAATTTTGCCCATGGAAGATACCTAGTGAATATTTACGAATGGTTTAATGAATGTTCCAAGGGAGCTACCTTAATTTCAGGGTCTCTGTCTGAAATGTAGAACATAGATAGTTTCATATTTACCTATCCTTTCTTTCTACCACCTTATTATTAATAAACATATATGTATATGTTCTTCACCAAATTGTAAAAAAGAAACAGCTAGTATATTTAGAAGGCATGCTAAATACTGGGATCTATGCCTAGAGGTCTGTGTGCATCAATTAACCAGAGATTCCCTACATTTCTGTGAGGTATTGTTATTCCCATTTTGCAGAAGAAAAACAACACGACTCAGAGGAATTTAGTATTTTGTATACTTTTTATACTTCCAAGAGGTAGCACCAGTGTTTACCTCAGGTCTTGTCCAAAGCCTGTCCTGTATTGTGCTGTTCCTATGGGGCTACTTACTAGTCCTGCATTTGCTGCAGCCTCTAGTACAGTGTTTCATACACAGCAGATCCTCAAGAACTGTTTAAAAATGGTAGGCACACGGGACACCTGAGTGGCTCAGCCATTTAGCGGTTTAGCATCTGCCTTTGGTCAAGGGCGTGATCCCGCAGTCTCGGGATTGAGTCCCGCATCGGGCTCTCTGCATGAAGCCTGCTTCTCCTCCCTCTGCCTATGTCTCTGCCTCTCTCTGTGTGTGTCTCTCATGAATAAATAAATAAAATCTTTTAAAAAATAAAAAATATAATAAAAATGGTAGACACTCAATAAACATTTGACTGAGGATTTCCAAATCCAGCTGTCCAGATCTAAGGAAGCCTACTAGATTGACAGTAGTAAAGTCACAGCCATTTACGCACCCTCCAGCCCTTGATAAGATCAGGAAATAGCTAGTTCTTGAATTTTTCTTTTCTTTTTAGGTTTATTATTTATTTGAGCGAAAGAGTGTGAGAGCAGGGAGAGGGGCAGAAGGGGAGAGAGAGACAGAAGGGGGAGAGAGAGAGAGAGAGAGAGAGAGAGAGAGAGAGAGAGAGAGAGAGAGAGAGAAAGATAGAGGAGCAAACTCCCTGCTGAGTGTGGAGCTTACCATGGGGCTTTATCTCAGGACCCTGAGATCATGACCTGAATCAAAATCAAGAGTCAGATGCTCAGCCAACTGAGCCACCCAGGTGCCCCATTGAATTGTTTTCTCTTGAACAGAAAAGCAGAGGAAGCAAAGCTTAAAAAAGAAGGATTCAACAAACAACTCATCCTATGCCACTATAATGATCCAAAAGATATGATAAACGTGAACCACAGTTCCAAAGTTTCTCAATGTTTCTGGCTAGAGCTGCTGAAGAGAAAGCCCAAGATGCCAACGGTCAAAGAGGCTGACCCAGAGATGAAGAAGTTCCATTATGCGCTGGTAGATGGCTCCTCTCTGACCTAATATCCTTTTGACATTCCAAGGGGAAAAGAGGATGGAGGGAGCGAGCCAGGCATGATGGAAGGGAGTGATGGGTAGGGTATTTCTGTCTCAGCAGAAAATCACATTGGAAAAGGAAGTCAGGTTCCTTATGGTTTATTCAGTCTTTTTCTCCCAAGGGTCCACATTCTCTCCCGCTGGGGACAAGAGAAGTCAAATCAAGAAAGAGGCTGGGGCAAGTTCTCCAGTTTGCTAGCCTTAGTTCTATTTAAGGGAACCTCTGGTTGTAGCTGGTATTTCTGTGAAGCACCTAAGGGCTCACTCACATGGTTCTGAGAAAATGAGTTCTCCTTCACTTTACTGATTAGTACAGAGAACCACATGGGGATTTAGCATCAGGAGGATCTACCCTAGAGACAAAAGAGATTTTCTCTCTTCCCTAGAGAAAAGAGATTTCCTACAAATCCAAAATGAAAAAGATCTCAAAAGGTTGGTACAGCTAGGTTTTGTGAACTTGTTTACATATCCATAATAGTCCCTCAGCCCTCCTTTGCTCTTATGTGTCCTTAGATGTTGGCAGGGAGACACAATCCTCCTGCTGTGTGCTGTAGGGCCATAGTGGATATCGATGGGCAACTTTGGTTTCCAGTCACTTTTCCACTAAAAGGACCAGTCTGACCAGACTTCCTTGTTAGTATTCACAAGACTAGTTTCAAAGAATTGGGGGCTAAAATGAGGGTGCCAAGAACTGATGGTTATCGGAGGGGTGGTGGGTGTGGGGAGGAGGGTGGGATGGGCTAAATAGGTGATGGGGATTAAAGAGGGCACTTCTGATGAGCACTGGGTATTGTATGTACATGTTGAATTACTAAATTCTACACCTGAAACAAATAAATAAATAAGTAAATAAATAAATAAATTATTTGAGGGTGCAAATAATGTAGACAAATGGGAAGAACATGCAAGTGGGAGTCAGGGAACCTGGCTGCTGACCTGGCACTACCATTATTATCCTCAGTGACTATGGGAAAGTGAGTCACCCTCTTTGGACTTCTTGTTAGCTTATCTGTAAAGAGCTGATTTAAAAAATCAAATTGGTGTCCCTGGGTGGCTCAGTTGGTTAAGTGTCTGCCTTTGGCTCAAGTCATGATCCCAGGGTCTTGGGAATGAGCCCCACCTCAGGCTCCCTGCTCAGCGGGGAGCCTGCTTCTCCCTCTCTCTCTGCCCCTCCCCCTGCTAGCGCTCTCTATGTCAAATAAATATATAAAATATTTTTTAAAAATTAAATTGGAGGGGATCCCTGGGTGGCTCAGCGGTTTAGCGCCTGCCTTTGGCCCAGGGCGCGATCCTGGAGTCCCGGGATTGAGTCCCACGTCGGGCTCCCGGCATGAAGCCTGCTTCTCCCTTCTCTGTGTCTCTGCCTCTCTCTCTCTATGTCTATCATAAATAAATAAATCTTTAAAAAAAATTAAATTGGATGTGGGTTAACATCATTCCAAATAAGAATAAGTATTACCATCATTGTTTTTTTTTTATCAGTATGAGTTCCTTAACCTGTATTTTATCTATCCTTCTGGCCGTCTAGCTATCTGCCAAAGTTACTCTGCCCTCCCTGGGGGTGGCACATACACCAACATATTCAGTGATTTGCCAAATCAAGTTATCCTTGGAACCTTCACGCCTTTTGGATGTGGTAACATTTCTTTTCCTAATGGGTATGTGAGATGCCAGACAAACTAGAATCTGTGGGTAGGCCGAGGGGTGGAGCAAGAGCTAAATCCCAACAGAGGGGAAGGACAGGAAAGTGATCTTTCACATGATCAACCTCACTGGGAAAACAGATAAGGAAAATGAAACATACGCATGTGTTCACAGCAGCTCTAGATACAGACTGACAAGTTGTAACAGGCCGAAAGAGTCCAATTGTGCCATCTGTGGAGTGATGCTGTGGCTCTCAAGAGCAGAGGGACCTGAATGAAGGGAAGGCCCCAAGAATGCAAACTGCTGGGAAGTGAAAGAGGGAGATTTATTTAGGTGAGCCAGGTATCAGCTGGGCCTCTCTGTCCCCTTAAGAATGTGATCACGCTGGCAGCACACCATCCCATGCCCTTAGAAGGTCACATCCAGGGCAACCCAGGTGGCTCAGCGGTTTAGCACTGCCTTCAGCCCAGGGCCTGATCCTGGAGACCTGGGATCGAGTCCCACATCAGGCTCCCTGGGTGGAGCCTGCTTCTCCCTCTACCTGTGTCTCTGTGTGTGTGTGTGTCTCATGAATAAATAAATAAAATCTTAAAAAAAAAAAAAAAAAAAAAAGGCAGCTCCGGTGGCGCAGCGGTTTAGCGCCCCCTGCAGCCCAGGGTGTGATCCTGGAGACCCTGACTTGAGTCCCACGTCGGGCTCTCTGGGTGGAGCCTGCTTCTCCCTCTGCCTGCAGTCTCCGCCTCTCATTCTCTCTCTGTGTCTCTATGAGTAAATAAATAAAGTCTTTAAAAAAAAAAAAAGAAGGACTCACTGAACCTTAAAAAAAAAGTTACATCCCCCCCAAGAATGCTGCAGAATTCTTAAGGGTTATGATCTGGTGTCTCCTCTGACTTTGGTACTCTGTCTCCTCTGAATCTTGTTCTCCACTCTCTTGTAACTGTGAGTTTATTTTGACTTTCTTTTGATGTGAACCAATTTTTTTAAATCGCTTTTTTTTTTTAATTTTCCATAAATACCACTCAATGGAGGCCTCTGTGAGGATGGCTGAATTTGTTGGTAATTTGGGTCACAGGTAGCTTACTGCTTAGTGCATCAAACATCTCAAATGAAGTGTAAAATGTAGGAATGTGTTCCTTTTTAATAAAGATTTCATTTATTTATTTGAGAGAGAGAGAGAGCATACAAGTGGGTGGAGGAGTAGAGAGAGAGGGACAAGCAGACTCCGTACTGAACTGAGTGTAGAGCCTGATGCAGGGCTCCATCCCACCATCCTGAAATCATGACCTTAGCTGAAATCAAGAGTCGGATGCTTAACTGACTGAGCCACCCAGGTGCTCCTGTAGGAATATGTTCTTAAAAGTGGTTCATCTATCCAACATGTTGTCCAATTCTTCATTTTCCTCTCCAAGATCCTCTTTTCTTCTTATCCTATTTTAGGAGCCCCTCTTTCCTTTCATTCCCCACCCTCCAAATCCATCCATTTTCTTAATGAAAGAGAAGTTCAGGTCTTTATAGCTATATGCCCAACCAATTAACATTTGTATATTCAGGCACTTAGCTAACAATCCGGATAAGTCATCCTGGGAGTAGGCATGAGGAGATAGAAGAGGGATCAAAGAAGGAGTGAGGTTATTTTTATTGCCACACCATTGCTACCATACGTCTCATTCATTCATTTGTGTATTTCTCCTTTCCTTCATTCCTTTTTTTTTTTAAGATTTTATTTATTTATTCATGAGACACACAGATTGAGAGAGGCAAAGACATAGGCAGAGGGAGAAGCAGGCTCCATGCAGGGAGCCTGATGTGGGACTCGATCCCAGGACTCCAGGATCATGCTCTGGGCTGAAGGCAGGCACTAAACTGCTGAGCCACCCAGGTGTCCCATCCTTCATTCCTTTAGTAAATATTTATTGACCATCTATCACATGTCAGACACTCAGAGAATAATACAAAGGTCCTGTTTGTCAGGAGATGTGTTACAGGAACACTGAAAAGCAATATTTAGAAAGGGAAATAAATGCATAAAGTTGAAACAAAAAGGTATCTGTAGAAACTATTTATATTCATTGATTCAACAAACATTTGCAGAGGACCTACTGGTGTGAGCACTATTTAAGCACAAGGGATGTAGCAGAGACTAAAACAAAGTCCTGTCCTTATATAGCTTACATTTTAGTGAAGGCAGACAGTAAAAACAAACAAATATACACCATATCAGGTGATAAAGAGGACTTTAAAAAAATCAATTATTAAGCTGGATAAGGGGAAGTAGATTCGTGGGAATAGGAAGTTGCTATTTTGTACTGATGGCTAAAGAAGAACTCTTTGATAAAGAGCCATTTGAGCAGAAACCTATGGTAATGTGGGGCATACCATGCTGTCAATAGGGAAAGTGGTCTAGACCGAGGGAAAAACCAAAAGTATGAGCATATTTAACAAATCCAAATTAAACCATGATCTCTGGAATGCTGGCTCCCAGAAAATGTCACCAAAATATCAACCCGATGAGAAGACAAAGATGAATTTATTCTAACCAAGGGAAGGGAGATGGAATCTTCATAATTTCCTGTGAGTGGAGAGGCCAACCCAAAAATCTACTGGCTGAGGAATAAGGTCTTCTTATCATGGATACAAATTTTAGTCCACATGTTCAAATAAGCAGGAAATACAACTTCATTTTTTAAACCCTCAATTTAATTTCTAGGTATATTTCTAGGCAGAAACTTAAAATGCTGGTATCCATGCCCTAAGAGTTTATTTCAGTTCCAAGGAGCTGATGAAATGAGAAGACATTAGTGGTTGGGGAACTGTTTTGTTCTTAAACATCTTCATTCCAAATGGTCTGCAGTGATTGGTCTCTGAAGCTCATGGGTGCATCCCTCTGACTCTAGTTATAAGGTCTTTCAAGACCAAACTCTTTCTCAGATGCTTTCACATCCTTCTCAGCACACAGGAAACATTTGTCTGGCTCTGTCTTATGCTGAACATGGGAAAATTGAGACTGTCCTACTCCCATCCATGTAGAGCCCCATGCAGTATCTATTCTCTTACTCTTGAATTATGTTGAGCCTGAGGTCAGTTCCAAGGCTCACCACCTACCCAGACTTTCACATACCTCAAATTCACCTGGGGCCTCTACTGAGCTCCCCTTACCCCCACCCCATCCTGCAACTTGGCTTCAGGAGGATGGCACAGAGCTTTTTCTCTAAAGGTCTCTACTGCTGAACTCTCTTACCTCTGACATTCCTTTCCATGCCCACTCCTTCGGGGTGGGAAAATCTGCTCCTGACAGATTGCAGTCTCCCATATCCCTTTTGCCATGTGTCTAGAGTTCAGCTTTTTTACTCCAAAAGCCAAGAATTTGACACTTTTATTTTCACAACACTTTCCTGAAACCACAGGTGATGTTCAAGATCTACGTGAGTAGGAGAAGGCCATGGGTAAGGAGGAAAGACTGGGGAGAGGGTACAGTGCAAATTTCTCCCACTACATTACATAACATTCCCATTAAGGGTGATTAGTACATGAACAGTGTAAATACTTAGAATGTATATATGTGTGTGTGTGTGTGTGTATGTATATACATTTACATATTGTACCATAAAAACATGGCAATCTATACACAATATTTATAGTCATTTAGCAAGAAATATATATGCGTTATTGCTTTTATAATCATAAAAAATAAATATTATTTTAAAATTTATGTATATACATTGTGCCTATCCCATAGTATGGTTGTGAAGACCTAAATAAGACAAATTACTATGTAAGTTCTTAGGGCATCCTAAGATAGGGATGATAAGACAGAGATAAGTTTTGAATGTGATGGATATGTTTATGGCATAGAATGTGGTGACGGTTTCATGGATGTATACTTATCTCCCAAATCATTTAGTTGTATACATTAAATATGTACAGCTTTTGTATGTCTGTCATAACTCAAAGTGGCTTTTTTTTATATATAGATGGATGGATGGTTGGATGGATTGATGGATAGATAGATGGAAATAGGTCAATAGATAAAGATTTGAAAAGTTCACGAAATGGTGATGCTGTGTGGCAGGAAGAGGGGGCAGAGAGTGTGTGGAGTGGGGAGTCTTGAGACTACCAAGGCTGAGAATGTGTGCACATGTGACAGTGTACAGGCAGGAACAACACTGAGAGATGCCATCATAGGGACTATGAAATTATGTGTTTTAAAGTGTTATGGCTCTATACTGCTTTAGGAAATGTGCCATAAATGTGCCATAGCTAATATTTCTTTGTAAAGTCAGAGATGGTTAAGTGTAGAGATACAATACTAAGAATGGAGTCTGACCTGGAAGACCTATACTGTTCTTAATAATACTGGAATTTCTATCTGTCCTTGGAAATTGCCCATGAGGATCTTGATCTCAACTTCTTATCCCAGTGATATTCCTGAACCTAACCGGTGCCTGATCCAAAGCTCCCCCTGCTTTCCACCTGCAGCTTTCCCCAATTCGAATCCCTCCCTATCTCATATTTCGGAAATCAGGAAAAGGAGGGAAAGGTATGCCACTAGGTGTCAGAGTAAGGAGAGAGGTAGCCTAAAGGAGTCAGGTAACAATGTCAAAATGTCCACAGCCAAACAAGTGCAGGAGGCAGAAGCTGCAGGTCTTTTTCAAGACCACCACCTTCAGCAGGTGTTAATTTATTGTTGGTTGTCTGGGGCTGCCATTACAAATTGCCATAAACTGGGTGACTTAAAGTAATAAAAAGTTATTCTCTGGAGTTCAGGAGGACAACAGTCAGAAATCAAGGTACTGGCAAGGTTGATTCCTTCTGAAGGCTCCGAGAGAGTATCCATGCTATGTAGTTCTCCTAGCTTCTGGTGGTTGCTGGCAATCCTTGGTGTTCCTTGGCTTGCAGACGATCACTCCAATCTCTACCTTTATTTTCATATTGCTTTTTTCTCTGTGACCTCTCCTCTTCTTACAAGGACACTAGCCATTGGATTTAGGACCCATTCTAAATCATCTTGAAGTCTTAAGTATATCTGCAAGCCCTATTTCCAAATAAAATGACATTCTGAGATTCAAGGTGACCAGGAATTTGGGAGGTACACTATGGCAACTCACAATAATTACTGTTCCTTTATATTTACCTTTATTTGAGATATTACGTACCCTCATACCTCTGCCTGCTCGCCGTCCATGTACTTAATTTCAGTTTAGTTGGTGATTCATATTTAAAGCACCACAGATGGAAAATTTTGACCAAAGTTAACTTAAATATATATATGCAGCAAATAAAAGAAAACCATAAAATATGGGCTTAAAAAAACATTTTCTAGCCTTCAAAGCTTTAGGAAGAGATTGACATTGTAGCCTATTCATATGACAGCTTTTCAGTGAACTAAGGCACCATGTCAGTAAACTCATCCTCCAGATTTGCTGAATTTGAATTTTTCTGAATGAGCCCTAATCTCTTATTTTCCCATCTTTTGTGTTTTGAATTCTCTTGATTTCAAGGTGATGGGAATTGAAGGTTAGGTCATCCAGAAAGCAAGATCCCCCTCGTCCCTTTTTAAAACCATTTCATAGATATGCTTTTATGTGTTTCTGGCATGTTAAGCATTTCATATGATGACCATGCTTTGGGTGAAGCCCCTTTCCTAACTGTTATGAGCCAAATCACCTGTTGAATGTGACAGAAGTTTACCAGCAAAAAGAGTATAGGTCCACAAAAAACTAAAAATAAATTTAAAAACTAATGCTTGATTCTCAAGATGCAAATAGAGAGAGACAGATGGGGCAGCAAAGTGCCTTGGTGAGTGGCATGTAAATACCTGCCCTCCATGTGTAGAGCCTTTCCCAACTTTGATGTTGAGATGAAAAGATGATGACAGAATCTGGAAGCATTTCAAAGGCAGAGAAAGTGCATACTTTCAAAAAACTCTTTCCCTCTCCCAGCCCTAGTAGCTCAACAGTTTCAAAAGAAAGATTAATAAATACTACCTAGTTTTATGGCATTTTAAATGAACATTTTATTCTGTGACACCACAAAGTGGAAAAGTAACAATTGCTTTCATGAAGTACAAATGTATTTTCACTCAGTTTTTCCAGGGATCATTAAAGTTAGATTCTTTGGAAATTGTTTCTGGAGAGCTCAGTTAAAACATCTCACCCTTATTGACTGCTAATATATATCGCTTTATGTTGAGGGCACTTTTTCATGTTTTCTCGTTTTCCCAGGAACTATCATGATTAGGTGTAATTCCTAGCTAAGGCAAAGTGAAGCTCAGAGAAAGTGGATAATGTTTCCCAGGCTACATGGTAGAGAAAAACATTGAAGTCAGTTTTCAGACTCTAACCCCAATGCTATTTTTCCTCTTTCCAACCTTTAATACATTGAAAGCTGAGAACACAACATATGAGTAATAATAAGAGTAGTAATAATCAGGGGCACCATAGTAGTACAAGTGGTTAAGCTTCCGACTCCTGATTTTGGTTCAGGTCGTGATCTCAAGGCTGTGAGATCGAGCCCCACATTGGGCTCTGCACTGGGAGTGGAGTCTGCTTAAGATTTTCTCTCTCCCTCTTCCTCTGCTCCTCCAATCCCCTTCTCTCTATCCTTCTCTTAAACAAAATAAAGAGTAGTAGTAATCATAAACATAATCATTTGGTAATAAGCATCGGTTAGATGTATCTAGCAATAGGTTGGAGCAACAGAGAAATTGGGCTTTGTGTATCTAGCAGGCTAAGTATCTAGCAGTATCTAGCAGGCTAAGCTCAGGCTTCTTGACAGGTAGCTATGTTCCAAAGCAGTAAGAGTAAAGATAAATCTCAGTGCATACACAATTTTCAAGTCTTCTCTAATATCATGTTTGCTAAGGACTCATTTGATTAAAGCAAGTCATGTGACCAAACCTAGATTCAAGGAGTGAAGAAATAGACATACTTTTCTTGGAAGAAGCTGCAAAATATTGTGGCCATTGTTGGAATTGATCACAAGGGCAACACTTGAATCTAAATTATGACTTCTCTCTTTCTCTGTATCTTTCCATCCCTGATTCTATTTTAATCAATTGCATGTAGTAGAATTTGAGAATCATGAATATATAAAATGATCACTTAACAGTATTAGTATGTTAACATCCAATCCCTCCTCTCAAGAATGTTCATGAAAATTTGCAACGATTGATTATCTTCTTTCTCCTGATTTTGGTCCAGATGTTCCTATATTCTCACTTGGAATTCTGTGTCATCCTCTGATTCCTTGCTATAGTCTGTAGATGATTCAACCTGGGTTGGTCATGCCCTTTTATTTCAGGTCTCAAGTACGTTATCTATAACTGCTCACAAAGTTCAGATACTATGAAATTTATATTGTGTTAATGATTTCTTTCCCTGTTTGGTATTCTATAGGATCCCTACATTCTTAACTGTCTGGAAATGTGAATTCTTCTTGGACTCACTAGAATATCTGTGAATATCTCCTAGAAATTGATATTTAAAACAATGATGGAAGTAATTTAATGGAATTCCCCAGGTATAGGCTAATGATGCTTTAAATACTTTTCCCTTTTGAAACTTGATGCTTCTTTTCTTCATGACAAGGTGTTTTGCAGCTCTAGCATTTGGAATTAACAGCTCTTCACCTGCTGCCTCATCCGGGGGTTTCACTATTAACTATTTCATAAAGACTTCCGTGTGGATTTTGTTGTCCAATGAGAGTTTGTATCAAAATGGAACTTGGTGACTTTGAAACTTTCAGAAGACCTTTTTCCTGTACTAGCCTCTTTCCAACCTCATCTCCTACCACTCACCCCCTTGTTTACTAAATTTCTGTCTCTCTTTGTGGTCTTCATAGCCTTTGTTTCCTGGGACTGAAAGTTCTCATCCCAACTCTTTGCAAGACGGGTTTCTTATCTTTCAGGTCTCAGTTTAAATGTCACCTCCCTGGAGAGAGCTTTTCTTTTTCCTTTTTGTTTAGATAGCTTTATTGAGAAAAATTATATTCTGTAAAACTCACCCATTTAAAGCACACAATTCAATGGGTTTTGTGGAGGTATATTTACAGGTTTTGGGAGGTATATTTACAGAGTTTTGCAACCATTACCATTATCTAATGTTAGAACATTTTCATTACCCTGAAAAGAAACCTTATACTAATTAGCATCCACTCACTCTTCAACACTCTCACCTCTAACTCTAGGCAGCTATTAGTCTACCTTCTGCCTCTATAGATTGGTCTGTTCTGGATATTTCATATAAATGGAATCATATAATATATGGTCTTTTGTGACTGGCTTTCTTCACTTACCATTAGGCTTTTAAGGTTCATCTATGTTGCAGCATGTGCCAAACCTCATTCCTTTTGACAGCCAAATAATATTCCATTGTATAGATATACTACCTTTCATTTCTTCATTCATCAGTTGGCAAATATTTGTGTTGCTTCCATTTTGGGTGCTACTATGAGTAATGCTACTGTGAACATTCACAGGTTTTTGTGTGGACATATGTTTTCATTGCTCTTCAATAGATAACTAGGAATGAAATTGCTGAGTTATATGGTAACTCAATTTTTAAACTTTTAAGGAACTTCCAGACTGTTTTCCAAAAGAAGCCTGTTCTGACCATCCATTTTAAGAAGGCCTCTCCTTTCCATTATTCTAGTGATGACTTTATTGTTTCTTAGCACTAATCATGATCTGAAATGAAATGTTCATTTATTGGGTCTATGGACTAGTATCTGAGCTCCATGTTGGGAGGGATCACTTATATCTTGTTCACTCCGTTGTTCCCAAATACTTACTATGTCCCTAGTATATAGTGAGTGCTTAATAAATGTTTGTTGAATGATTGAATAGTGAGTGAATAAGACTCTTGGGAATATTTGTGTCAAGCTATTGGGAATGGATGGTGGGGAGTGGGGAGGCTAGGATAGATGGAATTCTATAAAAACCAGTCATAGAAATTGTAATCAAAAAGGTTGTAGCAGTTAGAGGTTTTTTTTTTGTTTGTTTGTTTTGTTGCTGAAAGTAGAGTTAGGATCCTTTGCTATAGCAAATAATAGAAAATTCTACTCCAAATTATAGAGAGGATAGACTCTAGATACAGTATAATTTGTGATTTGGTCATGTCATGAAGGATCCAGATTCTTTTTTTTTAAGATTTATTTATTTATTCATTCATTCATTCATTCATTCATTCATGAGAGACACACAGAGAGAGGCAGAGACACAAAAAGATGAAGAAGCAGGCTCCTCACAGGGAGCCTGATGCAGGACTCGATCCCCCCTATCCGGGATCATGCCCTGAGCCTAAGGCTCAGCTCAACCACTGAGCTACCCAAGAGTCTCATGAAAGATCCAGATTCTTTTCATCTCTCCACTCAGCTATCCTTGGCATCCTTTCCTTCAAGGTGGTTCTCCTTTGTGGCGACTAGTGACAGTGGCTACATGCTCTTTTTTATGTCTAGGAGTTAAAAACTTTTTTTCCAGAATAAACTATATATATATATATATATATATATATATATATATATATATGTATATGTCCTTCCTTTCAGTCTCTTTAGACCAATTTAGTCATAGGCCCAATGTCAAGGGAATGCCATGTACCTATGGGCTTGGATACTCAGCATCTAACCCCTGTAAATGGGGATGGACTCAGTGAAGGGTGAAGAGCTGAATGAACAGGAATTTGTTCAAAAGGGAGGAAGGCTCTTAAACAAACAAGGGGCAATTAAAAAAAAAAAAAGGAAGGAAGGAAGGAAGGGAGGGAGGGATAGGGAATGGACGTGAGGTAGGCAATCAACAGTCAAGTAGATAGAACTTGATTTGGGTCAGCAATCTGTAAGGATCTGATCCAGTGGGAAAGGGCAAGGCAGCAGGAGGATTTCCAAAGATGTGGTGATAGTCAGTGGAAGAGAGAATAGTACCTGGACCAGGGACTGGCGAAGTTTTTCTATAAAGGGCTAGATAGTAAATATTTTGGGTTTTGCATGCCATACAGTCTCTATGGCAGCTACTCAACTCTGCCACTGTAGCATGAAAGCAGCCATAGCTAACACATAAACACGTGGGCATGGTTGTGTTCTAATAATATTTTTACAAAAACAGGCAGCAGGCCAAATTTGGTCTGTAGGTTAAAGTTTGCCTAGACTGTGGATAATATCACATAATTATCCTTGCTATTGAGAAAACAGCTTAGAAGTCATGTTTTGCTAAAGTTGGATCAGCATTTTCTTTTTTTTTTTTTTAAAGTTTTATTTATTTATTCAGGAGAAACACAGAGAGGAGAGAGAGAGAGAGGGGCAGAGACACAGGCAGAGGGAGAAGCAGGCTCCATGCAGGGAGCCTGACGTGGGATTCGATCCCGGGTCTCCAGGATCACACCCTGGGCTGAAGGCGGCACTAAACTGCTGAGCCGCCCGGGCTGCCCTGGATCAGCATTTTCATTCTTGTATGTACTCTTAGACAAGGACTCTCCTCTAAGCTTGAAGATTTAATTCATAAATACCTAATATTTATTGAGCACTTACTATGTGTAGGCTCATCTGCATTTCATTATTTATCTAATTACTCTCTTGCTGCTTTCAAGATTTTCTGTTTGTCATTGGCTTATTAATGGTTTGACTACAATGTAAGTGTGGATCTCTTTGAACTTTGAATTGTTCAGTTTCTTGGATGTATATATTAGTGTATTTCATCAAACATGGGAAGCTTTGGGCCATTATTTCTTTAAATATTTAATCCTGTTTCATATATGTTAGTGTTTTTAATAGGGCCCCATAGCACCCTAAAATTCTTTTTTTTTTGAGAGGGAGTGAGAGAGAACAGAGGAGGCGGGGGAGAGAGAAAGAACCCCAAGCAGACTCCATGCCCAGTGTGGAGCCCAATACGGGCTCAATCTTACAACCCTGAGATCATGACCTGAACCGAAATGAAGACCCAGGTGCTTAACCAACTGAGCCACACAGGCACCCCAGAACTCTGAAATTCTATTTCTCTTCACTCTTTTTCCTTCCTGTTCTGCAGACTGGATAATCCCTACTGAGGTATCTTCAAGTTCACCGATTCTTTTGTCAACTCAAACAGGGTAGCGAAGTTTTCATTTCCATTATTGTACTTTCTAATTCCAAAATATCCACATTGTTTTTTTTAAATTTCTTTTTGTTTCTATTCCCTAATGAGGAGTCATTATAATCCTATTTTTCTTCAACTAAAAATTATTCCCTTTAGTTTTTTTTAAACATATTTATATTAGCTGACTTAAAGTCTTTGTAAGTCCAACATCTGCACCTCTTAAAGATAGCTTCTATTTCCTGCTTTTTTCCCTATGTGTAGGCCACATTTTCCTATTTCTTTGCATGTCTTATAATTTTTTACTGAAGCTAGATATTCTAGATAATATATTGTAACAACTGTGGATTCTGATCCCTTTCAGATTGTAGAAGTATATCTTTTCTAATTTTGTCTTTTACAAATAACCCTATGATATAATATGCAACTCACCCAGACCAAAAAAAAAAAAAAAAAAAAAAAAAAAACCCTTTAAGGCATAACTCCCTTATGGAAGCTAGTTTTTCCTAGTATTGGCTCCTGAATCTGTTTCTTAATAGTCTGATAGGGTCAGCCTAATCTAGGTATCAATATATAATGACACTCGGGAGAGTTGTGAAGATAAAAAAGAATTGTTTAAAAAGGTCTAAGCTGGGGATCCCTGGGTGGCGCAGCGGTTTGGCGCCTGCCTTTGGCCCAGGGCGCGATCCTGGAGACCCAGAATCGAATCCCACGTTGGGCTCCCGGTGCATGGAGCCTGCTTCTCCCTCTGCCTGTGTCTCTGCCTCTCTCTCTCTCTCTGTGTGACTATCATAAATAAATAAATTATTAAAAAAAAAAAAAAAGGTCTAAGCTGGGCAGCCCTGGTGGCACAGCGGTTTAGCACCGCCTGCAGCCTGGGGTGTGATCCTGGGGACCAGGGATCGAATCTCACGTCAGGCTCCCTGCATGGAGCCTGCTTCTCCCTCTGCCTGTGTCTCTGCCCCTCCCTCTCTCTCTCTTTCTGTTTCTATGAATAAATAAATAAAATATTTTAAAAAAGAAAAAGGTCTAAGCCTATAGTCTATGGTGATAAACTCCAAATAATCCTCTACAATATACTGATATAAAGAAAACTGCAAAGGACATTTGTTCAGAGGCATGTGGGATTAGTGTTTGGTTTTACATAACTAAGAAGGTGAAAACATCTAAACATCTAACTGGCAGCACTAGGCCTGAGTTGCAGGCTGGACCCTACTGCTCCAGACTCTAGAGCGCCAGACTATCCTGAGATGCCCATTTGTTGCATGAATATTCTGATAATTGAGTCAAAATCTTTGCTTAAGTACTGTTTATTAATGTTAAATCCTTATTAATTAATTCACTCCTGTGTGAGACTTCACTTTCCTTTAACGAACAGAAAATACTGTCTCTGACTAAGGGTTGCTGAAGCTTTCTGCAACTCTAACCAGAGAATTAACTATTTACAGCTTCTCAATAAGAAAGTGCACTATGATGTAGGAGGGAGGGTATATTACTGTTTGTACATAAAAGTAATTCATGGACATCACAAAAAAATTGTATTGCACGGAAATTAAAATTCTCTTCTCAACCTCATACCCCTTCTATCAGTGTATCTACAGCAAAGAACATTTTTATTTATTCTTCAAAATATAGTGGATTTAAATCCCCACACATACATCCAATCACACGTTTGCTTAGTTTTCTCTTTTTCTTTTTATGACAGGCATTTTAAATTCCCAGTGAAAAAAAGTATTTCATGTCCTAAAGTCTGAGCTAAATTTGAGACTCCATTTGGGAGGTCCTATAATCATTCATTGCAACACCCTTAACACATCCCCAAAAAGAGAGCTCAATTGATAAATAAATGATAAATAAAATGTAGTCTATTGATACAATGGAATACTATTTAGCCATAAAGCAAAATGGAGGACTGATACGTGGTACAATATGCATTAACCTTGAATGCATTATGCTAAGTGCAAGAAGCCAGTCTCAAAGACCACATATTGTATGATTTCATTTGTATGAAATGTCCTGTATAGGCAAATCTATATAGATAGAAAGGAGATTAGTGGTTGCCAGGGAGACTAGGGGAGGGAAGAATGGGGAGTTACTGCTAATGGGCATGTGGTTTTCTTTTGAGAGTGATAAAAATATTCTAAAATTTATTGTGGTGATAACTGTCCAATTCTGCAAATACACTAGAAATCACTGAATTGTACATTTTAAATCGTGAATAGTATGACATGTGAATTATATCTTAATAAAGCTGTCATATATAAAAAAGAACTTGGGCAGCCCGGGTGGCTCAGGGGTTTAGTGCTGCCTTCAGCCCAGGGCGTGATCCTGGAGACCTGGGATCCAGTCCCACGTCAGGCTCCCTGCATGGAGCCTGCTTCTCCCTCTGCCTGTGTCTCTGCCTCTCTCTCTCTCTCTGTGTCTCTCATGAATAAATAAAAAAATAAAACCTTGAAAGAAAGAAAGAAAGAGAAAGAAAGAAAGAGAAAGAAAGAACTCAAGGGAACCGGGTGGCTCAGCGGTTGAGCGTCTGCCTTCGGCTCAGGGTGTGGTTCCGGATTCCCAGGTTCGAGTCCCACATTGAGCTGCTTACATGGAGCCTGCTTCTCCCTCTGCCTGTGTCTCTGCCTCTCTCTGTGTCTCTCATAAATAAATAAATAAATAAATAAATAAATAAATAAATAAATAAAATCTCTTAAAAAAAGAAAGAACATGGGCGGCCTGGGTGGTTCAGCAGTTTAGCACCGCCTTCAGCCCAGGGTGTGATCCTGGAGACCCTGCATGGAGCCTGCTACTCCCTCTGCCTGTGTCTCTGCCTCTCTCTCTCTGTGTCTCTCATGGGTAAATAAATAAAATATTAAAAAAAAAAAAAAGAAAGAACTCAAAACATTAATATGTAATTTGCTGTCCTATATTGCATCATTAATGTAGATGTCATTGTTTCCCTTTTGCCTGCATCAACATTGGACCTAAATGTTGTACTCTTTGTTTGCAAAATCGTGTGAATATTTTTAAATTCCCCTGTCATTAAATCATGTTAAATTTAAAATAAAACCTATAAATGAAAAAAGAATAGTGGGTGATGCAAAAGATTGGGCCACATGATTTCTGAGATCTCCTTTAGGACTAATTTACAGGTAATTTTACAGAATTACAAGTCAACAATATTTTTTTTAAAGATTTCATTGGTTCTGTTTGTTGTATATTCTTTTTTTTTTTTTTTTTTTAAGATTTTATTTATTTATTCGTGAGAGACACAGAGAGCGAGGCAGAGACATAGGCAGAGAGAGAAGCAGACTCCATGCAGGGAGCCCAGTGTGGGACTCTATCCTGAAACTCCAGGATCATGCCCTGGGCCGAAGGCCGGCACTCAACCACTGAGCCACCCAGGCGTCCCAACAAGTCAACAATATTAAAATTGAAATAAAAGTATATCTCAAATCTTCACTTTCTGGGTAAAAACCGGAATGTTTAGTGCCTTGGTCAGGCTTTACTATTGCTTAAGAGTTAAGCTTATACTGGGAAATTGTCCCCTTGACTATTTGTTACATAAAATTAAATGTCCAAGATGAGGATTATATTCATAAAACAGGAGGGGATTTCCCCCCACTTGCCGCTGTGGAGTGACTGTCATCCTCATCCTCTTCCTGTCTTCTTTGCTGATGGTAACTAGCAAATGAATACAACACCATCTGCTGATGATATTTTGGGAACGTCACAGAAGCCCAAAACACTAAGCCTCACGTCTGAGTACTGCCCCTGTGCAGTTTCATCGTGGGCATCATACACCATTCCTTGGGAAAGGATACGGTCTGCCTCAGAACTAAAGCCTCTGAAAGAGAAAAGCCAAAAACAAAAACAAAAAAAACTATCTTCAAAGAGACTTCATTATTTAATCATTAATTATCTTTTAAACCAATCCTCCTCTTGCACATCTGTCATCCCACCAAAGGGGTGTCTTGATGAGAAGGTTCAGCAACCTGTACCAGCAGGAAAATGAATAAAAGGGGGGCATGGCTGGGACCCCTGTTGCCAGGATCCAGTGTGTAAAGAAACACTGGGCCTGTAGGGAGATAACTCCCATCGCAGTGCACCAGTGGACAGTTCGGGTCTCCCCTGAGGCTCCTCCAAGGAGTGAGAACAGCTGACGGCTGGACTGCCCAGGGTGAGTGAAAGGCTGTTCAAGAGAGGAATGCCCTCCATGTGTCCAAGCAGTGGAACTTCTATTCCTGATGTTTGTACTAGGTTGGTTGCTTTGTTCCTCCTGTCCATCTGTTAGACTGCAGGCTTCCTCCTTAAGTCAAAAGCACCCCTTTTATACTATCACCTACTCTGAATCTTTTATTAGATGGTGAACTCCCTTACTGAACTTTGTTTTTTTTCCTTCCTGACTTTACATTAGGCTGCATGTATTCTATTAACCAACATTCCTCAGCCTGTTTCCCCATCTGGAAAATGGACTCATAGCACCCATATGAGTCCATAAGTGAGTCCAATTGTGAGGACTTAATAACAAAAGCCAACACTTCTTGAGAACTTACAAGGTGCCTGGCTCTGTTGAAAGCACTTTACATTATTAATTCATTTAATTCTTACAACAACTCTGTGAAGTAGATGCTGTTGTATTGCCAATTTTAAGACAAGGAAACTGGGCAGCCTGGGTGGCTCAGCAGTTTAGCGCCGCCTTCAGCCCAGGGCATGATCCTGGAGACCTGGGATCGAGTCCCATGTCGGGCTCCCTGCATGGAGCCTGCTTCTGTCTCTGCCTCTCTGTCTCTCATGAATAAATAAAATCTAGGAAAAAAAAAAAAAGACAAGGAAACTAAGCCACAGAAAGGTTAAGAAATCTGTCCAAGCTCACACAATTAGGTAATAGGAGAGCCAAGTTCAACATCATTAACCATCTGGCTCTACACTGTTTTGAAACCATGAAGCAACACTGCCTATTTTTTAAAAAGATTTTATTTATTTGAGAGAGAGAGAGAGAGAGCGCGCGCGCGAGCGCTGGGGGTGGGGGACAGAGGGAGAAGCAGACTTCCTGCTGGGTAGGGAGCCTGACTCGGCTCCATCCCAAGACCCTGGGATCATGACCTGAGCTGAAGGTAGATACCCAACCAAATGAGTCACCTAGGCATCCCAGAAACACTGCCTATTAAAAGGAGATATTTAAGACTTGGCAGATAGTAGGTTCCCAGTAAATATTATTTATCAAAATAATTAATATCATAAGACTGAAAATGCCCTGAGAACAGATTGAGCACCTCATTCCAGGCACCCCTCAATGCCTAACAGTGCCTAGGTGGTGTCTTACATCCAATAATTACCCAATATGTATTTGTTAAATTGAATCCATTTTGTCAGGGCAGGTCAGACTTTAAGCCCCTACTCTGCCAGGTGCTGTGCTGAAAAGAAAGAAGATACAAAGACAACTTAGAAATGAACACATAGTGTGATGCTACTGATCCAGAAAAGCTAATAAAATGCTAGGCTGCACTGATAGACATATAAAGTATAGGGAAGATAAAACTGACACCTCCTGTTCTTCATCACCCAAATCTCATCTTTCCAAATCTGTATGGTTCTTGAATCCATACATGTATTTTCCATCTCTCTCATCCCAGCCCCAGTCCAAGCTACTATCTTCCCTCTGACCTCTGAATTGGTCTCTAGCACCTACTTTGGTTCCTTACCAATCTGTTTGATCATGTCACCTCTTTGCTGTTATGAAACCCTTCTATGACTTTTTGCTCTTAAGATAAAATCCATGGTACAGTGTAGGAAGCCCTGCACATGGCCCCTGGCTGCCAGTCACTCTAGTCTCATTCATACCACTCTAGACTCTAGCTACACTGGCTTTCTTTCAGTCCCCTGAATGCATTATGCCTACCACGTTTCTCATGGCCTTGTGTGTGTGTGTGTATGTATATATATATATATATATATATATATATAAAACCATTTAGAACACATTCATGGGCAAATGTCCACCCCTGATTCAATGAGCCACAGCCAAGATGGTGGTACCACATGATACAATAATCGGCCAGCAGAGCCCATTCCTATGACTGTATAAATGGGGAGTTGCCAAAATAGAAAACAGTGTTTCTCAGAAAGGGGAATCTTGATCATTTGAGCAGATATATATCAACCTTCCCTTCAAGAAAAATACTCAGGTAGAGGCAAGATGACATCCTCCAAAAATATGATGGGAAGGAATCCTTAAAGGCTACGACCTGGTGACTTTCATTGCCTCAGTCAAATCAATGAGTCCATGAATTTTTCTGGTTCTAAATAAGTCACGTTTCTGTCTTTTTTGTAGCCAAATAATATCAATGATGTTTAATCAGGATGGTGGCCTGGTGATCAGCAAAAAAAGAAAAATCGTAAGGGAATGGATGTGGCCTTCAAAGGGAAAACTTGATGATCCAGTTGACATTTGGGTATTATTTTACAATTTATCCTTCTTATATCTATTTCTTATGCCATACCAATAATTTACTTTAAGCTCCTAAAATATACTATCGGGGAAAATAGGATTGAGAGGACTGAATTATTCAGTTTGGGTGTCTATACCAGCCAATTAACCTGACAAATCTTTATTTCAGTTTTTTTAGTTCACTTGCTTCTTTTTTTTTAAGATTTTATTTATTTATTTATTTATTTATTTATTTATTTATTTATTTATTTGAGAAAGAGAGCAAGCATATGCATTTGGGAGTAGAGGGGAAGGACATAGGGAGAGGGAGAAGGAGAGAATCAGACTCCCTCCTGAGCACAGGGCTTGACACAGGGCCTCACATGGGGCTCCACACAGGGCTCAAGTCAGGGCTCAATCATACAACCCATGAGATGACTACCTGAGCTGAAACCAAGAGTCAGACACTTAACCGATTGAGCCACCCAGGTGCCCCTACTTCAGTAGGTTCTTTCTTATGGATTTGTCTTTGCTAAGCAGCAGTTACCTTTTCTTTTAAAGTAGGCTCCATACCCAGCATGGAAGCCAATCCAGGGCTTGAACTCATGACCTTGAGATCAAGACCTGAGCTGAGGTCAAGCATCAGACTGACTGAACCACCCAGGCACCCCAAGCAGTTACTTTAAACAGTAATTTTTAAAAATTATCATTAGATAGTATTTTGTGTATAATATAAAAATATTTTAAAAATAGGACAATATATAATATTCAAAGTGAAAGTCCCCTGAGTCTCACTCTGCAGAATTAGCTTTGTAAATAGCTTAATGTGCATTTTTGTCAGATCCAGGGTCAGAAATTCAGATAATGTAAGAGTGAGCTTACCAATGGGAACTTCTGTGAGCTGGAAAGTAAGTGTCCTCCCTACCCCAAAGGAGACAGCCTTTAGTGAGGGCCAAAGCACTGTTGCCACATGGGAATGTGGGCCTAGGCCTGCTATATTTTATGATTTTTTAAAAGCCATGAATTAAAAAAAAAAAAGCCATGAATTAAGATTTTTTTGATGAAAAAAAAAAAAAGATTTTTTTGATGAAATATCCTGATATTTCAAAGTTGGCAATTAATTCAAACTCTAACATGACTAAACCAAATACTTCTGAGATGCCAGTCTGTAACCTCTGTGCAAGAATTTATTGGTTCATAAATAGTTACTTTATGTGTGTGCTGTATTTTGTGTCCAGGGCCACTGCATATGGCTGTGCAGGTGTCCTGTACAACCAACCTTAGAGGTACCAGTTATAAAGAGCTATGCTGCCCAATATGGCAGCCACTAGACACCGTGGCTGTGGTCCCTCAAACTACACTGTAGGTGTAAACTACACACCAGATGTCAAAGACTTAGTATAAAAAACAAGTATGTAAAGTATCTTATTGATAATTTTTATATTAGTTACACATGGAAACATTAATATTTGGATATATTTAGTTTTGAAATGTTTTTTTAAAGTAATTTCACCCACAGGGCACCCAAGTGGCTCAGGGTTGAGTGTCTGCCTTTGGCTCAGGTCGTGATCCCAAGGTCCTGGGATTGAGTCCCACATTGGAGTCCCCGCAGGGAGCCTACTTCTCCCTCTGCCTATGTCTCTGCTTCTCTCTCTGTGCCTCTCATGAATAAATAAATAACATCTTTTTTTTTTTTAAAGTAATTTCACCTCCATTTTACCCTTCAATGTAGTTACCAGAAAATTTAGAATTACTTATGTGGCTCACATTTATGGCTCATATCATATTTATACTGGACACACTATTGTGTGAAAAGTACCTCCAGGTCTCTGTTCTAGACAGTTTACAAAATCATCCACAGTGGCCATGTATCCTGATTGGATTGCCATTTTTAAAGAAGTACTGCTTAGCTCTGAAAGTAAAGAAAGTAAAGAGTCAGTAGAGAAACTGCTCCAGCAAGCCTGTACATGCAAGTTTCCTGACACTCAGGAGTCAGCTTCCTCATCTAAAAAAAACCAGGATACCTAATAGGATAGATTATTCAGTTCAGATTACCTCAGGCAGAAGCTTCAGGAAGCAGGGGAGTGTAGCTTGTAACCAACCAAAAGTCCATGCATTCTTAGAACAATTAACTACCACGCTTTATCTACAGCAAGCCTTTTAAAAATATGCTTTGCAAATCTGCAGGTGTTCACTTGACCTTTAAAAGTTGTTCATCATTACTTTTCTATCCTTGTCATTTATAAAATCTCTCCAGCTTTAATAAGCTTCCCAGTAATAGTAAGACTTGTAAAACTTCTAAGCCCTTGACAGCCATTAATGACTTTCCTCATCATCAATGGAATTAGATGTTGTCAACTCTATTTTATGAGAGACTGTCTCAAGAGCTAGAATTACAACTCAGAAGTACCTACAAACTGACCCAGAATTTTCTCAATCTAAAGTGAATCTGACTTTCTTTATAAGACATGACCCCATTAATTGCCTTCCTTCCCTCAAGAAGTCATAACAACACACAAATTTGCAACACAAGGAATGCCTGAGTGGCTCAGCAGTTGAGCACCTGCCTTAAGCCCAGGGCAGGGCGTGATCCTGGAGTCCCAGGATCTAGTCCTACATTGGCTCCCTGCATGGAGCCTGCTTCTCTCTCTGCCTATGTCTCTGCACCTGTGTGTGTGTGTGTGTGTGTGTGTGTGTGTGTGTGTGTGTGATGAATTAATAAATTTAAAAATCTAAAAAAAAAAATTAAAAATAATTTGCAACACAAAACCTAAAACCTATCCCTGACTTAATGGAACCAGAATGAAGCTGTGAACATCGATCTCAAATTTCCTTCCACACGTCATACACATGTCTTAAGATTTCCATTTGAATTATGAGCATGAGAATTCTGTGTAGGAAATGACAATCCTTTATGTTGCCCCCAGGTGAACAAGTTCATTAAAGTGGAGATTTCCGGGCGCTTTGCCATCACCTTGGTCTACCAATGGCATCCTCAAAGTCTAAAGCTATCTCTGGCACCTGTAAAATGCAAGTTTTTTCCTTCATCCTTACCTGAGGAGGTAGGTCCAGAGGTTTTTTAAAACATCTTCATGCCACCACCTCAGTGCAGACCAGAGCAAGAGCAATGCTGACTGATTTTAGATTCTTAACTTTTAGTATTTCCTGGTAATTGCTATAGTAAAGATGTTGGAATCTTGGCTAATTAAAAATCTTGCTAAGGTTGAGGCACCCGGCTGGCTCAATAGGAGGTGTGTCCTACTCTTGACCTCAGGGTTGTGAGTTCAAGCCCTACACTGGGTGTAGAGATTACTTTAATGAATTAATTAAGTTAATTTTTTAAAAATCCTGTCAGAGCTGTTCCTGGACATTACCTGTGAAATAACTGGAATGATGGGAGGTTAGAAAAAGGTAGACTTGCGAGAAAAATGAACACCTAGTTTCTTCTAAGGTCATGATTCCTAAGCTTTGGAGAGAATTAATTTCCTGTCTCTGATTTGGGTGAATTTTTTGCATTTATATAATCTGTGATTTCTATAAATGATGTGAGGTTTTTATATTGTTTCTAACTAAAGTGAGATTCAATTGATTTAAAGTCATTATTTTTTTTTTAAGATTTGTTTATATATTGGGGGAGGAGGGACAAGGGGAGAGGTAGAGAAAGAAAAGCAGACTCCCTGCTGAGTGGGGAGCCCAACTGGGCATGGTCTTTGATTCCAGGACCCCAAGATCATGACCTGAGGTGAAATCAAGAGAAGGACTTAACTGATTGAGCCACCCAGGTACCCCTAGAGTCACTATTTTTAAGCAAAAGTAGCATTCTAAAGACTCTAAGAGATGAGCATTGTAAAAACTATGGCTCAGAATAATGTTTCTTAATAAGCATTTCACACTTGTGCTAAATCTCTGCTGAGGAATTTTAGGCTAAAGCTTTTGTTTGTCAAGTGTTGAGACACTCAAATGTCAGTATCTCTAATTTTACCTAGTTAAAGTATTGAGCTAATTTGACTAACTTTGATCAAACTTTGGAAGGTTTTAAAATTTTGAGTGCATTTATGTGAATGAAACACATATTACACAGCATGTATGAATCTTCAATGAAAGACCTTTAGTTTGGGCAGCCTGGGTAGCTCAGTGGTTTAGCGCCGTATTCAGCCCAGGTCATGATCCTGGAGACCCGGGATCGAGTCCCACGTTGGGCTCCCTGCATGGAGCTTGCTTCTCCCTCTGCCTGTGTCTCTACCTCTCTGTCTCTCTGTTTCTCATGAATAAACAAATAAAATCTTAAAAAAAAAAAAAAAGACGTTTAGTTTTAGGGACAGACATCAAAACTGTGTTACTCTTGGTTATACCGTAGAAATACCATGCTTATTTCAAATATGCTGACGTGGTATAATTTTTGCCACAAATAGTGCTTTTACAGTAAACGATCTTGCCTCCCTGGATTTTTATGACTATGCCATCTGAAAAGAGCTTAATATTCTCTTTCAGCCATTCCCTGATGTCAATCCCATCTCTGCAGAGGCCAGGGAGTTATTCAAGGCCTATAGAGTGAAGGGCAAGCATATGATATCCACAACCCAGGACAAAGATGTAAGTGTGAAATCGTCACTATTTTGATATTACAGGCAAAGGTAATTTTCAGTTTTCATGTTATTCTAGAATTAATGTTCTCTTCCAACATGGTCTGTATTTGTTATAGAGAGCTGAAGGAGCAAGCAATTGCACACAAATGGCCCCATTTATATAATTACTGGAAGGAGCATAGGATGATTTGCTGTTTGTTTGTGTTTAACTTTTTAAAAAATATTTATTTATTTGAGAGAGAGTGTGCACAAGAGAGAGAGAGCACAGAGGGAGAGGGAGAAGCAGGTAGAGCCCAATGTGGGGCTCAATCAGAGGACCCCAAGATCGTGACCCAAGGGGAAGGCAGACGTTCAACCAACTGAGCTACCAGGGCACCTCTGTGTTTAACTTAGCATCTTAGCCATTTTTAAGTGTACACCTCAGTGGCATAAGCTCACAGTTCATATTATTATGCAACTATCACCACCCATTCATCTCTAGAACTTTTCCATTTTGTGAAACTGAAACTCTGTACCTAGTAAACAACAACTCTCCATACCACTCTCTCCCAGCTTCTGGCAACCCCCATTCTACTTTCTAGCTCTATGAATTTTACTGTTGTAGATACCTCATATAAGTAGAATCATACAGTACTTATCCTGTTGTAACTGGCTAATTTCACTTAGCATAATGTTCTCAAAGTCCATTCACACTGTATAAGATGTCAGAATTTTCTTCATTTTTAAAACTGAATAACATTTCACTATATGTATATGCCACATTTTATTTGTCTATTCATCTGTTGATGGGCACTTGGATTCCTTCCATATTTTAGCTATTGTGAATAATGCTGCTAGGAACATGAGTATATAAATATCTCTTTGAGGGGATTCCTGGGTGGCTCAGCGGTTTAGTACCTGCCTTCAGCACAGGGCATGATCCTGAAGTCCCGGGATCGAGTCCCACATCAGGCTTCCTGCATGGAGCCTGCTTCTCCCTTTGCCTATGTCTTTGCCTCTCTCTCTCTGCCTGTGTCTCTCATGAATAAATAAATAAATAAAACCTTTAAATAAATAAATAAATATCTCTTTGAGATCCTACCTTCAATTCTTTTGGATATATTTCCAGAGTGGAATAGCTGGATCATATGGTAATTAGATTTTTAATTTTTCAAGGAGCCACCATACTGTTTTCAATAGCAGCTGCACCATGTGACATTCCCATTTACAGTGCACAAGTGTTCCAATTCTCTATATCCTTCCCAACACTTGTCACTTTCTGTGTTTTTCTTTAAATAGTAGCCATCCTATTGGGTGTGAGGTGGTGTATTTACTTTTTAAAAATTAACTTTATTGATGTATGATTTATTGTTTTATAAAACGTATCCATTTTAAGTGTATAGTTTGATGAGTTTTAACAACTCTATTTAGTGGTTCATGAAATCCTGATTCTAGAAATTCTTGTTTCTCAAGAAGGCATTAATGGCATTTGAGGTGATAATTCTTATTTATTCAGGACCATTGCATTATACATCCTTAGTCCCCACAAACTAAATGCCTATTATGCCATTAGTCAAAAGGCCCATGCACATCTGTGAATACCCCCCAAGAAAGGATGTACTCACTTGTGTTGAGAACTGTTCTATATTGATTATTCCTGGGGGACTATTTGGATATATGGTATAGGGAGATCAACCATAAGATAATTGCAGTGATCTAGCCAAGATATCATGAACTGAACTAAGCTGGCAAGAATAGAACATAGATGAGAGCTCCAAGTTAATTAGGAGGCAAAATTCATAGTATAGTTTTTTGGCTTATGTGTTGAGATGGATAATCAATCACTAAAAAAGATAGAATGAAAACAGGAGAGGGCCAAGAAAACCAACACTTTAGAGGCAGGTTGAGAGGTAGGAGAACCACGTCACTGTGGTGGACATGGTGAGATCCATTTCTTTCCCCTTCCTCCTGTATGCCTCTGTACTACAGGGGTGGGAAAGCTAAAAACTGTATTTCCAGACACCCTTGCAGATTCGATTTCTAAATGCATAGTAAACCCCGTTCATTAGATGTATTCATAAAAGATTTGGAAGATGAAAATAAAGGGCTGCATTTTCCAGCCACAAGCATCACAGACACTGAGACACAATCGTGGCAGCTTCAGGCTCTAATCTCACAGCTTTAGTGCACTGTTCCTGAGCCCCACAGCTCCAGGGGTGATTGTAGGCCACACCTTCCTGATCTGGCAGAGGCAGCAGCTCCCCTAGCTGGTGGGTTGGTGTTCTGGGAACAGCTGGAGATTGCCACTTCTTCTCTTTCGGAGACCTTAGGTAAAGGCTAGAGAGTTTTCTGTTTCTTACAATTGATGACATTCAAAGAAAGTGAGTTTCAAAATGGAGGGAATGGTAATAAGATGAGCCTTTCAGAGAAGCCAAGTGAATGAGAAATAAAAATCAATCATCCATTGGGTTTGTCTTAGGAGGATCAACAGTGATTTCAGCAGGAACCATTTTAGGGTACAAGTTGAAATGGAAACCTACTTATAGAGAGCTGAGGAACAGGTACCTGAAATGTAGAAATTCTTGTCCTATTATTGCTGGCATTTGCTCCTGGTTTGGATTTGTATAGTATGAGAAAAGAGGAGTGGGTGTCCCAAACCTGTGTTTTAGGCCTCTGCTCTCAGGCTTTCCTAGACCAGTTAACTTCTTATGTGTCAAACCACTTACCTTCTCAGTCTGCACTGGAGCAGTTTTCTTATCCCCCAGATGGTAGTAACAGTAGATTCTTCTTTCTCATTGTGACAGACTTAGCAGCATGCCTGTGGTTTGGGTTTGTGGTTGTTCTGGAAGGGAACAATCTGGCAAGCTTGCATTGAGGCTCACATGTATGGGGAACCCAAGTCTTATCTCCCTCTATTTGTTCTGCTAGATCCTTTTGGAGTGCCCCTCCCTCACCATAATTCCCACACCTCCCCTATTCAATGCATATGAGAAGGCCCTTGCTGGTTTCTGTCTCAGATAGAGGAAGGCAAATCCACACTCTCTGGTCCAGGCCTCTATAGCTTCTCTCCCCTCAAGTTGGGTAATCTTCAACTCTTAAGTTGTCAAGGGTGCTTGATGCTATTAAACTGGTGATCATAAAAAAAATAAAAAATAAAATAAACTGGTGATCATTTTTTAGTTACTTAATATAAACTATTTAGAAATGATGCTCTTTGTAAGTTGATTGAAGTGTGCTTACAGTCTTGGTTTTCTAATATAAAAACTTGCTTTTTTCATATGCACGGTCTTTAGTTTCTAGGGAAGGTAGTGTCACAAAATCCCTTTGATGTTCATTGAGTGTGTTAAGTGTAGGAGAAAAGAGTAAATGATAAAATAGCATGTGCTGTTTGATTCCACTTTTGATCAAAGAAAAATATATTCTTATATGTGTATTTTAAAAGACTGGAAAGATGTATGCCTAATTTTTTTATATTGAATAATTATTTTTGAAATAAAAAATTTTTGAAATATGTAAAGTCCCGACAAAGATGAAACAGTACAAGTAATATTAGCAAAAAAAAAAAAATCAGAAAAAAAATATTGCAGCTCTGAAGGTTTGACATCATAATTTATACTCATTTCTGTCATGAAATCTACACTTTCCAAAGACTTAGAATGAGGACACTTTCTCCACAGGGCACAAAAAGCCTTCTTGTGTTACTTTCTTAATAGAGACTGATATGTTTATCTCTCACGTTCACAAATAGCACAAAATAATCAAGAGAGTCCCTTTGTGTAACTTCTCTAAATAACGCCTACAATCAGCAATTTTCCCAGACATCCCCTCCCTTCAAAATAAATATTCAAGATTGTGCAAGCAAGAATATTGAATCATCTTCTCAACTGTGGCAAACTTACTCCTTTTTCAAATCTTCCTGAAAGATGAGTTCTTTTTGTTTTTTAGATGTTTCATGGTTCAGGTTCTTTGAGTTGTATTTCTGAAGAAGAATGGGAGGGCATGAACTTTCAAAGGAGATTCTGTTGTTGTTTAATTTTTATTAATTTGTTGTTCTAATTTCTTTGTTGAATTTCACGTGAATAGTTGATAAGCTAACTCAGTATACCAAAACACCAACAATTGTCAACAAGTATACTATTGAGTTTTCTATTTTTGAAGCTGTACACATAGTTCATAGGCAGATATCTGACACTTTGGGGAATTATTTTTTTCTGTCAGACATTTCTTGCAATCTACTTTCTTTATGCCCTGACATGAAAGGCAAGTGGCTTTCCAGTCCTTTACCTTTCACAGGCTCCTCACCCTACCCAATATGTTTGCAAATTAAGCTAATCTTGACAATTAGAAAATGAGTTGGGAAAATGTATTTAAGATAAAATGAGTGATATGAATCCAATTCAACCAAAAAATCCTAGTAAAGAATGAAATAGAAATGCTACCTTGTAAACAAAGCAGAGGATCACAGGCAAAAAGAGTCAAAAATAAAACAAGACAAAATCAGAGACGGAGACAAACCATAAGAGATTGTTAATCATAGGAAATAAACTGTGGTTGCTGGAGGGGAGGGCGGGAAGGAAGAGGAACTGCATGATAAACATTAAGGAGGGCACATGATATAATGAGCATTGGGTATTATATAAGACTGATGAATCACCAAACTCTACCTCTGAAACTAGTAATACATTATATGTTAATTAATTGAATTTAAATTTTAGAAAAAAAGGAAAAAAAAGAAATGCTACCTTGGGTGATACATAACCTATCTAAAGAATGTCTTGCTGAATGAAACAAAAATATAATAATAATAATCTGAAAGTGCCTATTGCTCCCTCTTCTTCCTTTTTGAGTCTGATTGTAAATAGAGATAAGGAGTCAAGTAGAAATAAAGGTATTTATTTAAAAAAATTTTTTTAAGACTTTATTTATTTATTCATGAGAAACACAGAAAGGAGAGAGAGAGAGACAGAGAGAGGCAGAGACAGGCAGAGAGAGAAGCAGGCTCCATGCAGGGAGCCCGACACGGGATCCATCTTGGGTCTCCAGGATCACACCCCGGGCCGAAGGCAGTGCTAAACCGCTGAGCCGCCCGGGCTGCCCTATTTAAAAATTTTTAAATTGAAGTATAGTTGACATACAGTATTATGTTAGTTTCAGGTGTACAACATAATGATTTGACAATTATATACATTACAAAATGCTCGTCATAAGTGTAGTTATCATGTTACCATACAAAGTTATTACAGTACTATTGACTATATTTCCCATACTGTACTTTTCATCCCTGTGATTTATCTATTTATAACTGGAAGCTTGTACCTCTTGATCACCTTCACCTAAATCAAGGCATTAATTAATCAGGGATAGGCCTCACTAGTAGAGTTGTATTGGAAAAGCTGGATTGTAGGTAGTTTGGACCTGAGACCCCCTAAACCTTCCCCTAAATTGAAGAAAACCCATTAAAGTGTAAGCTGGAAGACCTGAAGAGAGAGAGACATGCCTGTTGGTAGACTTCTCACACATGGATTGGATATACAAGGCAAACTACATAAGAAGTGGTCAGGGAGAGCAGTCAGTGTGGCCCAACGAAGAAAAGTGGTCCAGTGTGGTGGAATTTCACCTGCCCCTCCCTGGCTATGGGAGAGGCACATAGGAAAAAAAGGTGCTGCTTTCTAATGTCTTCCTCATTTGTTTCAGAATCTTTCTGTCAGATTGCTTCAACAAAATCTTTTTCATTTTAGTCATAACAATTGCCTGAACAACAAATTATCTTAAAAACTGTTGAAAAGGTGCCACTTTGGAAAATGTGAGCAGGTTAAGTAACTATCATCTGTTCTTCCACTAGCTACGTTGTGTCTTTACTTGTGAAGAGAACTGTAGGGACGGAAGAAGAAACCAAACATGCCAGCCCTCCTAAGATATCTTGAAGAAAAGAAATGAAGAACCCTCCTTCCATGGAAATCTGAGGAGATAGAGATAAGGTTTTCCCTTAATAAAAAAGACTGGCTGAGTTTCCAAGACCATTAAAGAACAGATAGTCTTTTCAACAAATGATTCTGGGAAAACTGGATATCCATATGCAAAAGAATGGAATTGGATCTCGTTCTTCAATTATAGACCTAAATGTTGGAGCTGAAACTATAAAACTCTTAGAAGAAAACGTAAATGTAAATCTTCCTGATCTTGGCTTTGACAGTGGTTTTCCTAGATACCACACCAAAAGCAAAAGTGAAAAAAATAAAAATAGATTAATGGACTTGATCAAAATTTAAAACATTTATGCTACTAACAATACCACCAGCAAGTGAAAAAATAACTCACAAATGGGAGAAAATGTTTGTAAATCATATGTCTGATAAGGGACTTGTATCCAGAATATATAAAGAACTCTTACAACTCAATAATAAAAAGATAAAGAACTCATTTTTTTAATGAGAAAAAGATCTGGATAGACATGTGTCCAAAGAAGGTATATAAATGGCCAATTAGCCCATGAAAAGATATTCAAAAAAATTAGCCATCAGGGAAATCTGCATTAAAACCAGAATAAAATACCACTTCACACCTATTAGGATGGCTAAAATTAAAAAGACAGATAATAACAATTGTTGGTGAACTTATGGAAAAATTAGAACTCTTATTCCTCACTGCTGATGGGAATGTAAAATGGTGCAGCCACTTTGGAAAACAGCCTCATAGTTATTCAAAAAGTTAAACATGGAGTTATCATATGACTCACCAATTCTTACTCCTTCATAAAGAAATGTAAACATGTCCATGTAAAAATTTGTATATAACAGCATTTTTCACCAGCTTGTAAATGGATAAAGAAAATGTTTTCTAAAAAAAAAAAAAAAAAAAAAAAAAAAGAAAAGAAAATGTGTTCTATCCATATAATAGAATAGTATTCAGCCATAAAAAGGATTGAAATACTGATACATGCTGGGTGAATCTTGAAAACATTATGCTAAGTGAAAAAGGAGGTCACAAATGATGACAAATACTATGATTCTATCTGTATGAAATGTCCAAAACAGAAAAATCTTTAGAGGCAGAGGGTAGGTCAGCCTAAGGCTGAAGGGCAGGGAAAAATAGAGGTGACTGCTTATTGAGACAGAGGATTTTTTGGGGGTGGGGAGAACAGTGTACTAAAATTTAGAAAAGTATTCTAAAATTATATTGTAGAAGTGAGGGATCCCTGGGTGGCTCGGCAGTTTAGCACCGCCTTCAGCCCAGGGTGTGATCCTAAGGTACCGGGATCAAGTCCCACCCACATCGGGCTCCCTCCATGGAGCCTGCTTCTCCCTCTGCCTGTGTCTCTGCCCGCCCCCCTCTCCTCTGTGTCTCTCATGAGTAAATAAATAAAATCTTAAAAAAAAATTGTGGAAGTGATTGCACAATTCTGTGCATCTCTGCAAATAATCTAAAAGCCATTGAATTCTACATTTGTAATGGATGCCGTTGTCTGATATGAGTTATATCTCAATAAGGCTGTTTTTTAAAAATCTGGCTGGACACCTTTACTTCCATCTGTATAGCAGAAGAAACTTTAGCAGAAGAAACTTTCTGAGAAGCTTTTTACTGCAAAACACCTAGAACTGAATACATATTAACTAACACAAATTTTAATGTGTTACCAAGTTCACAAGAAAGTAAGGGATATTGTCTTATTATTTAATAATTCATACATGTGAAATAAAGTTATAGTGAAAGCAAGAGAACAAAAATACCAAAATAAAAATAGGGCAAACACTTTCCCTTGTGGGGAGGAAGGGAATACAAGGGAGGATGGGTGCATAGAGAACTAAAGTTTAATTGTATTGACAATGTTCTGTTTATTTAGCTGGGTAGTAGGTACACGAGAGTTCCTTTTGTCATTCTTTATACATTATTCTCTAAATTTTATTTTTAAAACACACATATACCCTTGAAAACATGACATTCCTATGCACAGAAAAATCAAAAGTAAAAATATAGAGTGAATTTAATAAAAATCCAGTAAAATACCTATATTCAGGATTCAGTCAATTTAAATCACTTCCTAGAAATTTGAAGTTCATCAATACTTGACCCAAAGCAGCAGCTATACCTCATTTCCAAAAAAGCTTCAGGGAATATGATCAATTTGACTTTGTCGGAATTAAAATCTTTGAGAGATACCAGTAAGAAAATGAAAAGGCAAGCCACAGGCAGAAAATATGTATAATATCCACATCTGACACAGGACTTGTATCCAGAGTATATAAAGAACTCCTACAACTCAATTAAAAGGCAATCCAATAAAAAATATGCAATAGATTTGAACAAACGTGTTGCGAAATAAGGTATAAATGACCAAAAAGCACGCAGAAAGACGTTCAACATCTCCAGTCCTCAGGGAAATGCAAATTATAACTATAATGAGTTAACATCTCATGCCCCTTAGAATAGCTATAAATGAGGGGCACCTGGGTGGCTCAGTGGTTGAATGTCTGCCTTCAGCTCAGGTCATGATACCAGGGTCCCAGGATCAGGTCCCGCTTCAGGCTTCCCATGGGGAGCCCGCTTCTCCCTCTACCTGTGTCTCTGCCTCTCTCTCTCTGTATCTCTCATGAATAAATATATAAAATCTTAAAAAAAAAAAAAAGGAATGGCTATGAATAAAAGATTGATAATACCATGTGCTAGCAAGGGCATGAAACAACCAGAACTTTCATACACTGCTGGAGGAAGTGTAAAATGGTATAGCCAATATGGAAGAATTTTAGCACTTTATAAAGTCAAAATTATACTTAATTGCTGTGTGACCCAGCAATTCCATTCCTAGGTATTTATTTACTCAAGGACAGTCACCTATTTTCACATAAAGACTTCTACATGAATGTTTGTAGCATCTTTATGCATAATTTAAAAAAACTGGGAACAACCCAAACATGCGTCAACTGGTTAATGGTTATTCCATATAATACAATGGAATATCACTAATAAAAAGGAATGAGCAACTGATACACAAAACAGATGAATCTTAAAAACGTTATGCTGAGGGCAGCCCAGGTGGCTCAGTGGTTTAGTGCCACCTTCAGCCCAGGGCCTGATCCTGGGGACCCGGGATAGGGTCCCGCGTCAGGCTCCCTGCGTGGAGCCTGCTACTCCCTCTGCCTGTGTCTCTGCCTCTCTCTCTCTCTCTCTGTCTCTTGTGAATAAATAAATAAAATCTTTAAAAAAACCCACACATTATGCTGAGCAAAAGAAGCCAGAAATGAAAGAGCACACACTATCTGATTCCAGCTATGTGAAACTCGAAGACTCTTTGGGTCCAGGGGGAGTTGCTTGCCAAGGGCAAGGAGAGAAATTTGGAAGATGTTGGAAATACTCTAGATTTTTATTTTGGTGGTATTCACAAGGCTATACATTTGTCAAAACTCATTAAACAATACACTTTAATGGATGCTGTTTATTATATGTAAATTGTACCTAAAAAAAAAAAAAGACTTCAAAAAAGAGGCAGGTTCAGCACAGGTCAGAAGGAGAGATCTGTAGAAGAGTCACACTTTGAGCATCAAATGGATATAACAAGGGCCATGAATTTGAGAGGACTGGGATATGTTCCCAAATCATCCAATTATGAGCTCCTACTCTTTGAAGCAGCATGGAAAGGGAAAATGCAAAGGGCTTTTTCATGTTATTTTATTCATTTTTATCACCTATTTGTTCTTCTTGCTCAGTCTGTTAATTATACAAACTCAAAAAAATAATTCCTACAGAGTCTATGTTCCTGTGGGAGAGACAGGATGTTTCAAAAATTTTTAGATTCATGTATTACCACTTTGGTAATACATTTACTTTTCATTTGAAAAAAAACACTTCTTTCTCCTTTCGCTTTTATATTTTCAAGAACTTCTTACAGATGTTGGTCATGCCTGTGAACTATCTCATTTCATCAACTCCATATACAGTCTTTCCTTGTTAGCAAATTCTGCTTTTTAGCAACTCTTGGATAATTTTGTCAATTTCATTCTATTAAAAGAAAATATCTAGAGAAATTTGCTTCGGTTTTGATTAACCGACTCAGTAAACACGTGATGGAGAGAGGCTTTTAAAAGCAAGGAACCAGGGGATCCCTGGGTGGCTCAGCAGTTTGGTGTCTGCCTTTGGCCCAGGGCGTGATCCTGGAATCCCACATTGGGCTCCCTGCATGGAGCCTGCTTCTCCCTCTGCCATAACCTGCCTCTCTCTGTGTGTCTCTCATGAATAAATAAATAAAAATCTTTTTAAAAAAATAATAAAATAAAAGCAAGGAACCAGTGTGGAGGGTTTCAATATCTAGGAAATTTTTGTGAGTAGAAAAGTGCAATCACTTTGGTTTCGAAATTAATATTTATTTTATTGAAGTGACCGATTTAAAAACTCAGTTTGGGGGCACCTGGGTGGCACGTCTCAGGTCATGATCCCAGGGTCCTGGGATCAGTTCAGATTGTTTTAGGTCCACTAAAAATGTATTTATTTTATCTATAGACTCTAATAAGGTAACAGTTGCCTTTACCTTTCCTTGATTAATGTTTGATTAACTCAAATTTAACTGACTGTATCTCCATAAACAGACTCACATACAACTTAATGAATAACAACCTCATATATTTTTAAAGTGTGTTTTTATTTTTAATATATTTTGCTCCCCTTTAAGTACCTCACATGCATATTTACAACCCTCGCAAAATATTCTCAAGTTATTAATTTTTGTAAAGCAAATAAATTGGAGAAATCTCAAGTTCTCTTAAATACTCCAATTACTTTTTGAACTTAGTCAAATGATCTTACACCTTAAAGCTTAATAATCAGAAGTCTAAAATCAGTTGATTCAATTTAAATTGAAAGCCCAAGTGTAATCTCTCAGATTCTCTAATTTACCAAAATCTCTTTAATATTTCAAACATAACAAATACATAAGATTATCTCAATGATTCAAAATTCATTAATACACATTAAAGTTCTAACATTGTCAGATTAATTTATTTCTCTATTTGAGTTCTAAATTTTTCTAGGGATTCTTTATCAGATTTTTGAGTCTGAGACTCAGTGCCTAGGATATATATTTTTGGGTAATTTTTATCAACATCTTGGATGGGTTCTCAGTCCCTTTCAGAGTCATTATAACAAGAGAGTTTAAATGCAAGCCCTTCTGATAGGATTGATTTTCCCAGGTTCAAATTAAAATTTCAACTTTATGTCTGATTTTTGTAAACCAAATTTCTTAAAATTCTTGCTATCCACTTCATTAATGTCTTCATGGGTCATTCAACTCTGTACTTTCTTCAGATTGTTTCTGGGTTCTGCTCATCTCTTATATCTTCATCAGGCTCTGTCATAACACCCAATTGGATAACGAGTTTATATATGTGCACCTTTTGTATGTAAATATGAAAATGTCCATATAATTATGTATACTTAATGAATAACACTGAATTATCAACAATTTTCCTAGTCACATAAGCTCATCCAAACTTAAGTAACCACTCTATTATGAAAAGATCATGTGTACTGCTCACTACATGTATTTTAAAGTCTAATATCTTCATGATGTACTTTTTTGAAACTTTCTTCTGCTAAGTAGAAACTCAACATTTTGAGTGTTAAACTTGCTGCTTAAGCTTTTTTTTAACACTATGTGCTTATATCTAAGTAGCCCTTGTGCTATATTATAATTGTTTTGGTTTTGTTTTAATATAGTTGACATACAATGTTACATTATTTTCAGGGTACAGCATAGTGATTGAACTTCTCTATACCTTATGCTATGCTCAACACAAGTGTAGCTACCATCTGTTACCATACAACACTATGACAATTCATTTACTATATTCCTTATTCTGTACCTTTTATTCTCATGACTTATGCATTGCGTAACTGAAAGCCTATATCTCCCATTTCTCTTCACCCATTTTGCCCCTTTCTCCACCCCCATCTCTCTGGCAACCATAACCATTAGTTTGTCTGATATATAGGTCTGATTCTACTTTTTGTTTGTTTATTCATTTGTTTTCTTTTTAAACTTCATATATAAGTGAAATCGTATGGTATTTGTCTTTCTCTGTCCGACTTATTTCACTTAGCATAGTACTTCCTAGGTCCATTCATGTTTTGCAAATGGAAAGATCTCATCCTTTTTTTATGGCTTCATAATATCCCATTATGAATAGTGTATCTTCCTTATCCATCCATCTGTTGATGGATCCTTAGGTTGCATTCATATCTTGGCTATTGTAAATAATGCTACAATAAACATAGGGTTGCATATATCTTTTTGAATCGGTGTTTGCCACGTGGCACATTCTGATAAGAGATGAAACAATTACTCAGAGTCCAGTATCTTGGAACAAAGAGAGGCCCAAAAAGGCTTCACCATCAGGCACCGCCAAGAAGAACAGGTGCCGAGGGGAAGCCCCGAGTCCAGTTGGGTCTCGGGTTTATTATTGTAGAATGTAAAATAAGCGGAAGCAAGGAAGGAAAAACAGCTCAAGAAACCAATCACATGAGGGGCAGCAGGGACCTGCCTATGTGACTGTCCACACAGGTCTCAAAGGAGCATTAACTAAGGGCCAGCAGGGGATGGGAGAACTGACCTCAGCAAGCCTGTCTATCCACCAACATTGCTGTTTTCATCATGTACTCTTTTCGGTATGGACCGATGGCAGGGATAATTGCCTTTTGCTACATGCATAAAGTTGTTGCATTATGCATATCCCTGTAATTGTTTCTCTTACCCACTGAGGTCTTGCTCTCCCTTCATTTTCTTTGGGCAAATACCCAGTAGTGGAATCATTGGATCATATGGTATTTCTAATTTTAATTGTAATTAAATCTAGTGTAATCTAGTTTTTCCACAGACTGTGAGCTCCTTGAGGATAGGGAGCATGGCTTTTTCTCATTTTTTGTTGTGGTAAAATATACATCATACAAAATTGACCATTTTAGCCATTTTTAAATGCATAATTCAGTGGCATTAAGTATACTCACAAGGGGACGTGACTTTTGGGCAGCCTGGGTGGTTCAGTGGTTTAGTGCCGTCTTCAGCCCAGGGCCTGATCCTGGAGACTTGGGATCGAGTCCCATGTCAAGCTCCTGCATGGAGCCTGCTTCTCCCTCTGCCTCTGTCTCTGTCTCTGTCTCTCTCTCTCTCTGTGTCTCTCATGAATAAATAAATAAATAATCTTTTAAAAAATTTTAAAAAGGGGGACATGACTTTTATATATATCGGTAGTCTCAGTTTCTGGCAAAGTACCTGGCCCATAAAGGGGCCTGATAACCTGATAAGCATTTGTTGGACAAGCTACTGATTGAATGAGTAAGTAAATAAATGAATGAGTTGATGTTTTATAACTATATATTAAATAATCTATATGAATTAATATGTATATATATAATTTCCTATTTTGAAGCCAAGTTTAACAGACAGAATGAAAATGGCCACATTTGATCCTAAAATGGACATAAACCCTATGTCTGACATCGCAACAGGTATTAAATTAAGAAGACTACAGAAGAAGGTCAAGCACATCCTATTTCACTGGCTGTATTACTACAGATTTGCATTGGGTCAGTTATGGAATCCATTTTATTGTTCCATATAACCTGTTCCCATCATTCAGACTTCCAGAAGATCAACATTCGAATGCTTCTTCCTTCCAAAGTTCCCAAGGTAGTGAGTTTGTAAACTGTGAAGCAGTATACATATAGATTCTTATCATGAATCTAGGTGATTAGCCATAGCAAAAATATCTAAGGAAATGACTTTAATTTCATTTCCTTTCTCTTTTTGGAGAAGATAATCAGTTGGAACACTTATGCGTTTTCATAAGGGAAGGTACTTTCATATTCATATTTCAGATCAGAAAATACTCTTACCCTTCAACCACCATGGTTCAGTCTCTGCATCAAAACCTCAGTCCTTGCTAATGCCTTTTGTTCATTTGCCGTGTTGAGAAGAAACCTATGTACTCCATTAGAATGTGCTATTGCAATGTCAGCTCACAGCTCATGTTTGATTATAGAGCCCATCAGTTTCAGGTCATGGCTGATTCTCATATTCACAGTTTCTATAAAGTCTCCACACACACTGAATTAGTCAATATTGAACCAGAGCTCCTAGGAGAAATGCAGGGTGAAGTTCCTCTGAGCCTCTGGTCACAGTATTTTTGTCAACCTATAAATACATAACTTTATTTTATGTGTTTCTGTCTGAAGACATCTTTTTTAATTTTTTTATTATTTTTTAATAAAATAATTTTTTATTGGTGTTCAATTTACCAACATACAGAATAACACCCAGTGCTCATCCCGTCAAGTGTCCCCCTCAGTGCCTGTCACCCATTCACCCCCACCCCCTGCCCTCCTCCCCTTCCACCACCCCTAGTTCGTTTCCCAGAGTTAGGAGTCTTTATGTTCTGTCTCCCTTACTGATATTTCCCACACATTTCTTCTCCCTTCCCTTCTATTCCCTTTCACTATTGTTTATATTCCCCAAATGAATGAGAACATACACTGTTTGTCCTTCGCTGATTGACTTACTTCACTCAGCATAATACCTTCCAGTTCCATCCACGTTGAAGCAAATGGTGGGTATTTGTCGTTTCTAATGGCTGAGTAATATTCCATTGTATACATAAACCACATCTTCTTTATCCATTCATCTTTCTTTTTTTTTTTTATCCATTCATCTTTCGATGGACACCTAGGCTCCTTCCACAGTTTGGCTATTGTGGACATTGCTGCTATAAACATCGGGGTGCAGGTGTCCCGGCGTTTCATTGCATCTGAATCTTTGTCATCAAGACAGTGTGGTACTGGCACAAAAGCAGACACATAGATCAATGGAACAGAATAGAGAACCCAGAAGTGGACCCTGAACTTTATGGTCAACTAATATTCGATAAAGGAGGAAAGACTATCCATTGGAAGAAAGACAGTCTCTTCAATAAATGGTGCTGGGAAAATTGGACATCCACATGCAGAAGAATGAAACTAGACCATTCTCTTACACCATACACAAAGATAAACTCAAAATGGATGAAAGATCTAAATGTGAGACAAGATTCCATCAAAATCCTAGAGGAGAACACAGGCAACACCCTTTTTGAACTCGGCCACAGTAACTTCTTGCAAGATACATCCACGAAGACAAAAGAAACAAAAGCAAAAATGAACTATTGGGACTTCATCAAGATAAGAAGCTTTTGCACAGCAAAGGATACAGTCAACAAAACTAAAAGACAACCTACAGAATGGGAGAAGATATTTGCAAATGACGTATCAGATAAAGGGCTAGTTTCCAAGATCTATAAAGAACTTCTTAAACTCAACACCAAAGAAACAAACCAATCATGAAATGGGCAAAAGACATGAACAGAAATCTCACAGAGGAAGACATAGACATGGCCAACATGCACATGAGAAAATGCTCTGCATCACTTGCCATCAGGGAAATACAAATCAAAACCACAATGAGATACCACCTCACACCAGTGAGAATGGGGAAAATTAACAAGGCAGGAAACGACAAATGTTGGAGAGGATGCAGAGAAAAGGGAACCCTCTTACACTGTTGGTGGGAATGTGAACTGGTGCAGCCACTCTGGAAAACTGTGTGGAGGTTCCTCAGAGTTAAAAATAGACCTGCCCTATGACCCAGCAATTGCACTGTTGGGGATTTACCCCAAAGATTCAGATGCAATGAAGACATCTTTTTTTATATATATTGTTAACACATTAACATTGAACTGATGGCCAATAGCACTATAACTCATGCTTGAACTAAGCCTATTTAACACCTGTATTTTCTCTGTACGGACCTTCACAGCCTTCTTGCACTTTGGGATGCTAGACAGCACTTCAGCACTACACTTGAAGTCCATTTTATTTTATTTTATTTAACATTTTTTATTTTTTACTTATTTATGATAGTCACACACAGAGAGAGAGAGAGAGAGAGAGAGAGAGGCAGAGACATAGGCAGAGGGAGAAGCAGGCTCCATGCACCAGGAGCCTGACGTGGGATTCGATCCCGGGTCTCCAGGATCGCGCCCTGGGCCAAAGGCAGGCGCCAAACCGCTGTGCCACCCAGGGGTCCCTTGAAGTCCATTTTAAACAGCAAAATCACCAACAAACAGCACAAAGATGCAAAAATTTTGGCACTGAATAGACCACGTTAAGGACACTTGCATATAGCATGAGAGTGGAAGCAAGAAGACAGAGCATCTCCTTGTTCAACCTCAACTGGGAAAATGCAAGTTGCCACTTAAATTTTTCATAGCTCCACACATCTACAAGTGACCATGGAAGTGCTGCAGATATTGACTTAGGGTTACAAATAAACTGTAGTGAATAGGCAAATTCACAAGAACAGAATCTGCAAATAATCTCCAAAAAAGCAAGCTTCTCCACTTGAGGAAGTAATTTGCTACTCATTATGGCATACTGTAGAGTATTCCAAAGGATTTGCCACAGATGTTTTTACACAAGAACTAAGAAATGGAAATCCTTAGTCCTCCAGGCAGTGACTAAGTAGGGGTGATTGAATCCCTAGGATAGTTGATTCCACCTGCAAGCAGCCTAGTGTGCCATACCAATACATCATATTTTCTTTTTTTATATCAGATTTTCTATGATAAGAATCTGTATGTATAGGGGTTGACAGTTTACAGTTTCTATGTGATTGAAGAAAAAAAAAAGGCTAGGAAGCATTGATCTGTTGCATGGTCAAAGCACAGTCTTCAGAGTTAAACAGACCGGTTCAAAGCCTGGTTCTGCCTCGTTCTAGCTGAGTGATCATGGACTTGTCTGTGATATCATGAAAATAAGAGTACTCACCTCAGGAGGGCACTTACTTCAGTTGGATAATTCATTTAAAGTGTTTGGCACATTACCTGGCATAAGATAAGCACAGACAATCAAACTCCCATGGATTAGATTTGTTGATAACCTAGAAATTTTCCATATAGATGCTATGTATCCTCCAGGCAACCAAGAATTGCACTTAAAATAAGGAGAACCAATAGAAAGGCACTTCTGAAAATCCAGATTAGTGCAGCCAACTTAACCCATACGGCTCAATCTATAGATACCATGGTCCACCAAAGGTTTTCAGTGATGAATATTCTGTTTACATTTCAGGAATAGAATCCCTACACATAGGCAAAATGCCCAACGTTCCAAAAAAAGTGATCAGGAAACAAAAAGTCTCATCAGCAAGATTTCCTCTGCAACAAAGTGCAGAGGGAAAAGATGAGAATAAGGAGTATCCTCGATACCGGAATACCTTCCTAAAACTGAAAGGTGTCTTTAATCCTGTGCCTCTCTTTCACATCCAGAAGACCCCAGTCAGAGATCAGTCCTTCAGGTACCAGCCTCATTTGTCTTAATAATTCCTAGTACAGTTTATATTTGAAAGAGCTTCAGACGGATGTCTCATCCAGTTCTCCTCCAAATGCTGAGCAAGACGTGTGACGTTGCTTCACACAAGACTTCTTTTTTTTTTAGCTTTTTTATTTTATTTTTTTTTTAATTTTTTTATTTATTTATGATAGTCACGAGAGAGAGAGAGAGGCAGAGACATAGGCAGAGGGAGAAGCAGGCTCCATGCACCGGGAGCCTGATGTGGGATTCGATCCCGGGTCTCCAGGATCGCGCCCTGGGCCAAAGGCAGGCGCCAAACCGCTGCGCCACCCAGGGATCCCCACACAAGACTTCTAAGTAGGGTGGGCTAAGGTGTTGCCACTTATGTGCTACCAATGAAATATTTTTCCTAAAAGTGGGACAAATTTATATGCCTAGATTCAAGCATGTGAATTCTCCCCACCCTGCTTCCTAAGAGGAATTCGAATCAAGAATCAGGAATCAGATTTAGTTTGTTTTCATCTCTTTGGCGAGCACATATTTGAAACCTGACCATATGTTTGGGCTGAAGTACTCCTGACTCTGGTAACAGTAAGTGAGGGCCAGGAGTTATGCTTCCCTTGCCTTCTCCCACAGTTCTCCTGAGAAAAAAGTGCCCTTGTTTTCTTTACCAGCATAAAAAGCCAAGTTCTCTATGCATTTGTATCTCTGAGACAAGTTACCAAACAGAGATGCTTCCCACCTCAAGTGGAAAAGGCCCAGATGTCACCTCCATCCAGGTCTGGGTGGCAGAGGGTAGTGTAGTGGGTATCCAAGGGGTAGGTTGTCTCTACACTGGAATCTACACAGGGTGGCAGCCTTAGGAAGCTGCAAAAGAAGCTTTGCCCCCTCTCACCACTAGTACTACAGGCCAGTTGGGCAGACATCTGCTAAGACCCCTAGGAACAGAGAATCTCTAAAGCTCCCAATCCTAATACTGCTTCAGCAACATTATTGAAAACAGTAAATTTAAACAAAAGTGGCAAATGCCATAAAGGAAATGTTTCTTGTATTTAAAGCATAGGCAGGGGTGCCTAAGTGGTTCAGTTTTTAAGTGTCTGCCTTTGGCTCAGGTCATAGTCCTGGGATCCAGCCTCACATCCCGAGCAGGAAGCCTGCTTTTCTCTGTCTCCCTCTGCCCCTTCCCCTGCTCATGCTCTGTCTCTCTCTCTCTCTCTAAAATAAATAAACAAAATCTTTTAAAAAAGAATAAAGCATTGGCAGCAGACTTTATAAATGCCACTAAACAAGCAGTCCTATCAGATACCTGGTCACAAAATGAATTCATTCAACCAAAAACTGTCATTGCTGCCTACAGGCATGTGGGCAATCAGTTAGCAATACAAAGACTTGGTCCCTGTCCTCTGAAGACTTCAAAGTATTCATGTATACCATTAATCAATGGAAACTAAGAAAGAAAGCAGAGAGATAGAATGCTGAAGGAATTTTATGGAAGGAGAGATTTTTTTTAGAAAGGATTTTTTCCAGGAGCCTTTGAATAGGGTCTGGAATGACTGGGAGAACTGGGATATGCAAGTAGGGAGAGATGATACCCCAGGGGGCAAGATGTGTAATAAGGATGGTGATGGTACTAATAACGTCAAGGATGGTTAACATCTATTGAATGTTCCCTATACACTCAGTACCATGCAAAACACTGTACTTGCAGGATTTAATTTAATCCTCATGACACAACTCAGGAGTACAATTATAATTAATCCCATGCTGCCCTCTCCACCCCACAAAGACACAGCTAGTGAGCAGAGCAGGGATTTAAGCAAAGGCATATAGAGGGGACAGTGCAGGCAAATTGGAGGAATGCTGAGCAGTTGGGTTTTGCTGGTGCTTAGGATATGGAAGATAGGATAAGCAGGATTGGGGCCAGATCATGGGTCCAAGTAGCAAAATTAATCAAATCCTTTAAAATTCATAGTGATGCAGCAAGCAAACACTGTGTAAGGTAGGCCTAAGACATTTATTCAGACTTTTAAATTTCCTGTGAGAAGTGAAAACCCAGTCATTTCACATTTGTATAATTATCTAATAATAATGTAGAATTATCTTTATGGCTTGGTTATATGTTGCAATGACATCTGAAGAGATTGATATTAATTCAATCAGGGCTCCATTTATTTCTATAAAAACTTAATGGAAAATTTTATTTTATTTTTAATGGAAACTTTTAAATCTGCAATTGTACTCTAAATCTTGAAATAAGCATAAAGGCTTAAGCACCAAGCATGAGAAAATCCTCTTAAGTGCAACACTTCTCCATATGATTTCCATGCTCTAGTTCAATTTCTAGCTAAATCTTGTACATGGAGGACAGGCTGGCTGACACCTGACAGAGGGAAAACAGCATAACATCCTGATAACACACTAGCAGAGGATATTAGCTATGATATTTCAGCAATCACGTCCCTCTCTAAGCCTCTGTTTCTCTATCCATAGAATGGGGATAATAATACCTACTTCACAAGACTATGAAAGAATTAAATAGGATGAAGCATATCAAGTTTTTAGCACTGTCTACCACATCCCATAATGCCCCTAAGTAAGGCAGTTAGTATAAGCCAGCCTGTTAGTGAGAGTAACATGCTATTCTATTGCATAAGAAATTGAGATGGACTCTATATCCATCTATATATTAAGAGTCTTGGTAATTCCCTTTGCTTTTAAAAAAGTTTATTTCTGTTTTGCCTAGCCCACCGACCTAATTCTTAAAGGACTGAACAGATTTATTTCTAGCACATGGTCTATGGGCCCTCAATATGGTAACTTTGCTTTCCATTCATTCCAGTAAGGCAGCACCTTCTATCATGATACACATTGGAAGTTAAAATTGCCAATGCAACCCTTAAAATGCAAGTGTATTGAATAAAGCTGAGAAGAGCAGTACACATACAAAAAATATATCCATCTAAATGTTTTAAATGCATGTATTTATACAGTTTAAGTTTTCAATGCAGAGGTTAATGCACAGGAAAATGCTGGTAGTGTAATAATGTTTGGATGTCCTAAAATGCTGAAAGAAATGAACAAGTGTACAAACACACTAAGGTATAGCTGTAGGTCAGCCAATAAACCTATAAAGTCCCCATGTAGTCACATTCTAGTTCCAATTTCTCCTATTAAGCACAAGCAAGGTGCCATATTCTGTGCAGTGTTTCATAGTCATTATTGGTGGGGCTGAATTACAGGTGTAAGTTGAAATATCCCTTCGTCTACAGATCCATCCATCCTACCAGGAAGTATGCAACTTGCTTCAAAGAGTAAGAATAGAATTTTAAGAGCCCAGGTTCATCTCAGAAAATGTGAGTGGAATAGTGTCTGTGCAGCATAATACAGTATTTTGACAGAATGCTGCTAAAGCTATAGCAGTCTATAAATAAATGCGGTTTTCAGCTCCAGAACTTACTTCAAGCCCTGTCTATATAAGTGCCATTTGACAAAAGAAGTAAAATCAGTGTGAGGTCTATGGTGACAATTCATAAGTGTGTAGTATTAATGCATCCTTTCTCCCACCTTTTTTTTTTTTTTTTTTTTTTTTGAGAAAGAGAAGGAAAGGGAAAGAGCCCTGCATAGGGCTCCAGGCTGAGCACCCAGTCTGCTTGGGATTCTCTCTTTTCCCTTTTTAGATTTGCCCTATTATTTTAATTTTGTCTAGATGGAATCCATATTTTGACTATTGATTTTGTGGATTGTCTTTGTTAGAATTAGCTTTCTTGGTATGTTTTGGAATTTTGGATTATAGGCTCATTTGAGTGGAAAGTTTTTCCTCTCTCTTTCTGTGATGTAGTGTGTCTCTGTGTATTGAGTGTGCACTGAGTATGTTAAGTGTGTGTGTCTGTTTACCTCTCCCTGCCTAGTGTGTTTTCAGTTGCCACCACCCAGAACCCTGAGGCTTACTTTCAGAATCACGTCCAGTAATGATGGGGTGGGTGTCCTGCCCCAAGAATATTCGGAATACTGCAGACCAAGTCTCCAGGCAGGCAAGCAGCTTAATTTAGTCCTGGTTGTTAGGCACAGTAGTTGATAGACTGGAATTACTCAGGGATGCTCAGAATGCCTCTTCAGAAGCCCTGATGTTGGTATGCTCTGTATTTACCTGTGATAGGTTTCTGTAGACAAGGGTGGGGACGAAAGAGTAAGTGGCCATGGGAAAAGAAGGTGTTACTGGGGCTGGGACTTTTAGCAGCCTGTTCTTTACAGGATAGAGATCAGAACCTTAATTCCAAACACGTCTGATTTATTCGATGGTAACTCCCTGCATCTTGCTCTCAGAGCTCTCTGCTACTGTCTTGCCACTGGCAAAGGTGGTATTGTTATGTCTCTTGTTACTCTTTACCATTCGTATTGTGGACCAGATCATACGTGCTAAAAGTTGGAGTTTTTTAAAATTATGTGCTCTTTAGGGTATAAGATTGCTAACTCTAGAAATAGCATTAGTGCATTTGAAGAGGAAAAATAAAGTGGAAGGATTTGCTGTACAAGACTTTAAGACCTTTTATTTATTTTTAAATTTTTAAAAAGATTTTGTTTATTTATTCATGAGAGATAGAGAGGCAAAGACATAGGCAGAAGGAGAAGCAGGCTCCCTGCATGGAGCCTGATGCGAGACTTGATCCTGGAACTCTGGGATCACGCCCGGAGCCAATGGCAGACGCTCAACAGCTGAGCCACCCAGGCATCCCTATTTATTTATTTTTAAAGTTTTTATTTATTCATTCATGAGAGACACAGAGAGAGGCAGAGACATAGGCAGAGAAAGAAACAGGCTCCCTTTAATGAACCTGATATGGGACCTGAGCCAAAGGCAGATGCCTAACCACTGAGCCACCCAGGCATCCCAAGACCTTATAGGAAGTAATAGTAACTAAGATAGTGTGGTATTGGGATCCCTGGGTGGCGCAGCGGTTTAGCGCCTGCCTTTGGCCCGGGGCGTGATCCTGGAGACCCGAAATCGAATCCCACGTCGGGCTCCCAGTGCATGGAGCCTGCTTCTCCCTCTGCCTGTGTCTCTGCCCCTCTCTCTCTCTCTCTCTCTCTCTCTCTCTCTCTCTGTGACTATCATAAATAAATAAAAATTAAAAAAAAAAGATAGTGTGGTATTGGCACAGGCTAGTTAGACCAATGGAATAGAATAGAAAGCCCCAATCAGACCCAGACAATATGGAAATTTGATACACAACAGAAATAGCAATACAAACCAGTGTGGAAATCTATGGTGGTGGGACAACTGGTTATCTATCTACCTACCTATCTTAGATTTCTACTTCCCATCATAAGTTGCCAGTAAATTAAAGAGCTGAATATAAAAATCCAAATAATAAAATATTTAGAAGAAAACATAAGGAGAATATTTTTATTGTCTTGAGGTAGAAAATAAATTCGTAAATCAAACACACACAAAAAACAAACATAAGGGAGAGAGTTGATAAGTTTACATTAAAATAAAAATCTTATATGCAAAAGAAGGAAATATACAAAAATCTCATTGCAACAGTTTGCAATAGTTAAAAATAGGAAACTACCAGAGCCCTGGGTGGGCGGGGCAAAACTCACAGTTTTGGCTCAGGTCATGATCTCATGGGTGGTGGGATGGAGGCCTGCGTTGGGCCCTGCACTCAGCAGAGAGTCTGCTTAGGATTCTCTCTCTCCCTCTCCTCTTACCCCTGTCACCACTCATGCTCACTCCCTTTCTTTCTAAAATAAGTAAATAAATCTTAAAAAAAGAAAAAGAAAACTACCTAAATTTCCATAACCAAGAGTTTGTAGGAATTTTTTTTGTTGTGGACAACTACCTTTGTTTTTTTGCCCATCCAGCATGTGAACCCACTTTCCATGTCTGGGGGCTCCTCTACTTGCCAAGGCAGCATGCGCTGCCACTATAGATGACAAAAATGTCAGATTCAGTCCCCTCTGAAACTAGGGCCCAGGCACATGACCCACATGCCACCAGTCCTATGAGCCTGCCCCAGATTTTCATGCAGCTGCAGGGGTTGCCCAGACCCCGTAGGCAGGGAGGGCTGTCAGTTCCACATGGCTCCAAGAGGCTGTGGCGGCTGTGGTTCTCAAGGCAGTGTTCCAGGTCAGCACAGCCTGCAGGGCAAGCTCCAGAGTCCGCTCCAGTAGCTGTGGCTGTGACATCCCTAGTGGACAAGTTTTACAGCACGATTTGGGACACTTTCCCTGTCAGTGGACTTTCCCTGTCAGTGGACTCTGCAAGCCTGAGTCTTCCACCTTTCCAAATATTTTCTGAGTTCTTTAATACATTTCTTTGGTTTTGTTTGTTTGCTTAAATTAGCCAGTTTGTTTCTCTTGCCCTCAGCTAAAAACCTTAACCCTGATAGATTATGAATTATGACATATTTTTGTGTAACATACATGAGAATAGCATACATCAAAATCAGGGTAAAAGTTGGGTGAAATCAGGAGGAGTCCTTGGGGCTATAAGTTGTATCTGAAATTATACTAATGAAAAAAAATATATATAGCAAGTGTAGTAAAATACTAAAATTTGATAAAGCTGGGTGGTGTGTACAAAGCATTTTTTCCTTCTTATTCTTCTCTCTTTAATAGAAAACCACATGCACACACTGACACACACATATAAACTTTTACTATAATGAATACAGAACTACTCAGAATCTGAAGGTTTAGAACAACAGTATTCTACTGAAATTATTTGCCTCTCTTTCCAAAAAAGAAGATCCATTACTGAGTTGGCCTGTATCTAAATTCACTAATAAACATTATAACAAGAAAGGGAGAAAAAAAGATGTTGCAAATGGGTCTAGTAGAGCATGAAAGTGAGAACTGAAATAACATATTTACATGTGTGGGTTTTATTACAAGGAAATATATAATCATCATTTCTCAGAAATGTGCTCCTACGAAGGGGAGGCACCAAGACATTTTGAAAAGCACAACTTCAACAAACATAACTGGGCATTTATCACATTTACTAAGTTCCTCAGGTTCAGCATAAAGGAAATGAAGCCAATAATGAATATTCTAATGATAATAAAAAATACTCTCCTGGCTATCCAGTAATGCTAGTTTTAAGTTAATTAAAATATCCTATATAACAAATTTCAGCATCATATAAATATTCTTTAAGTGTAATTAAAATTCACAAAGTTTGGTTTTATAAGCCTCATAACCGCCCTAGACGTTTTGTGGAAACATGAACTTATCCCTACATTACAGATGTTAATACTGCGGCATAAAGAAGTCAGAAGATTTACATCATGTTGAGAGTTAGTGGATAGAAGACAGATCCAAATTTAGCTTTCTGATTTCCATTCTGGCTATTGGGTTACATGGTTTATCCAGTTTATTACTAGACATAAGTCGGCTCAAAAGTATGCTACAGGTGTTTCACCTCCAGTCAGTGAGAGAGCAGCATTGTAATAGAAAAAGATACACATGGGTTCAAGTTCTAGCTCTGTCATTTACTACCTGTGTCTTTAGTCATATTATTGAATTTCCCAAGCCTTGGTTTTCCCCATTTGTGAGACAGAATAAAGTGAGTATCTTACAAACCAGCCTCAATGCATTCTTCTTGCATTTGTTAAACTGCAATTAACACGCTAAGCCTCATTCTTACTGGCCAATTGTTTGCAATCATTTGGTTTAATTAAGTCCTTTGAACACATAGCTTATGTTTGTTTCAGAGCCATAGGTGCTCATGTAACCGAAAAGGTTTACATTTAACTCCCTTGGTGTGTTGACAAGTATTTTAGCATGTTGGCACATAAAGTTCTGTCCAGAATTAAATTTAAATGCTTTACCAAAGTAGCCACTTTGGTTCCTTTTAAGGTGATATTTTGTCTGTCCTTTTAGTTCTCTCTCTTTTTTTAAGATTTATTTACTTATTTGAGAAAGAGAGCACATGCATGCATGCATGCACAAGCAGACTCCTGGCTGAGCACAGAGCCTGATATGGAGCTCAATCCCAGGACCCCAAGATCTGAGCCAAAATTAAGAGTCAGATGCTTAATTGACTGAGCCATCCAGGGTCCCCTGTCCTTACAGTTTTTAAACGTGATTTCTAACCATTATATTTCTAGGCTTCCTCCTCCTTCAATTGAGAGCAAGGATGCATGGTTTTCTTCCCAGTTGCTTTGTCCTGTGGTCCTCAGGAGGACATTGTGTGGGAAGGAAGGGGGCCAATGTAGCACTTACAGCATCCCTGAAGTGACAGACCTGGAGTATGATCACCTTATAAGCAACCAGCTGTCCTCCATGGATCAGGTCATTATAGTCCATGTGTTCTCAGCTAATGAAACGGACAAGACTATAATAGAAATGGCCAAAGTGTATAGGAAACTGAACAGATTCAAAAGCATGCCTTGCATTCAGGTGAGTGTCATGTGTATTAAGACAAACCGTGAATAATGTTACATCTTAATACATTTCCTCAGCCACACAAAGGGAGGAATTTCTCCCCTGCTTTTTAAATTGTGGTATGACCTTCAGCCAATAAACCACCTGCCTCCCACCCCTGGTAACCACTTTTCTGACTTCCTTCACCATAAATTAGTTTTGTCTGTTTTGATTTTCATATGCATGGAATTACAGTGTATGCATTTTGAAATACACAGTATGTTTTTATGCTTATTTTGCCAGAGAATAGGAATGGTAAATACCAGGCATGCCAGCATCCTCCTATCCTGCATCCCTGACAGACATTGCTAATCCTGCATTCTTTTCAACCAAGCCTAGAGTGGGCCTTAAACTCTTTTTCCTAACTGCACAGCCCATAGCCACTACCCAGCTGATCTGAGTCGTAATTCCTTTTTTTTTTTTTTTTTTTTAAGATTTTATTTATTTATTCATGAGAGAGAGAGAGAGAGGCAGAGACACAGGCAGAGGGAGAAGCAGGCTCCATGCAGGGAGCCTGTTGTGGGACTCGATCCTGGGAATCCAGGATCACACCTGGGCCAAAGGCAGGCGCTCAACTGCTAAGCCACCCAGGCGTCCCATGAGTCGTAACTCATAAAGGCTTTTCCACATGATAGCCTTTACCCTCAACACATCTAATGAGTATTCTCTGAGTCTTGTGGATTCTATCCATCACTGTGACATTTTTTCCTATTCGTGCCTTTTTTCCGATCCCACTGCTTCTGCTTATTTCAGGCCTTCATCACCTCCCGTCTGATTCTCTCCAGTGGCTTCTCTGACGAGTTTTCCTGCTTCTGGTCTTGGCACCTCTGATATTTGCTATACATTGCTGGGTGTTCTTTTTAACATGTGGACACGACTGCATCATTCTTCTGCTTACGGGAGATTGCTTACTAAAGATTCTCATGAGACTCTTCTCAGGACTTCCCTTCGGGCCAAGTCCACATTCCTTAGTGTGACATTGAGGACCACTTCCCAGTGGGGCTCTTCCCACCCTGACTGTTCAGTCCCCTGTCCCAACCCCAGTGATAGCCACAGGGGATATACTAAAGAACCTTTGCCGAGTCCAGATTTTGTTCCCCATTAGGTGGAAGCTGAGGGCTTGGGCCATGTTGCCCCTTGCAGAGCTGCTTCCACTGAGTGGCTTTTTAAGATGTTTTGCCTTAAATAGCCCTGAGCTTCTTTTGAAGGATGTTATATTATATTCTCCAGGCCTACTGTCCCCTATATGAAGGCTGATGTGAAAATTCTCTTTCTGAATGAGAAGCTTTACTTCCCATGAGGATCCAGTATGTTTCCTCTTCCCCGGTAATGAGATTTTTGGTGCCCAACTGGGTTACTCTTTTCACTTTGCCTGAAAGTACAAAGTTTCAAACTGAATTATGACAATAGAGTAAAAACTTATGGACCACTTATCTGAAATCCATTTCTTCTTTTGGATCCAGAGCTTCTGTTGATGCTGAAATTTTCTCATTGTATTTTTTTTTAATTTGTAATTTTCTCTTATACTATTCTTACTTCCTATAAACCACCTCCAGTTTTTGTTAAAAAGGCAGAATATAAACAAATTTAAAATTTAAGTTTTGGTGAAGGAAATATTATTTCGTCTAGCAGAATTGATAGGGAGCTTGCAGCAAAGCGACATGTCATTTTGTAACTCTGAAGGGTGAAGAGAGAGGTTGCAGGTATAATTGGCTGGGTACCCCATGGTACCCAAGATTCTTTTTTAGACTATAAAAATGAAGAGAATGTTCTCATATGAGAGACCCTAAAAGGAATACAAATAAGAATGGGGAAGATTGTAAAACATGTAAAATTCACTGAAGAACTCCAGTTTTCATCAAAAGGGTTGCCTAGTCAGACCAGGGTCTTGGCTCCCTCTTCATTCTCTTTCATTCCACCTAACCACCTAACCACCTAACCGTGAGGCCTGTGTGATGCTGAAATTGTTAAGCTTGGGCCACTTAGAAGGTAGATAGCAATGAGAATTCACCAGATACTCTGGTAGAAGCATGAAGAATGTAGACAAAGCTCCTAGAAGGTAGCCTGAGCCACAGAAGATATGGGGTGGGTTCGGAGAGCATGGAAAGTGCTGGTTCTGGAGCACTGGCAGCCCCACCCTTTCAGCTTGCTCTGAACCTAGATTCCTCTCCCCACTGCTGGAAACTTCTTGATGGCAGGACCCTGTCTTGCTTACCATTAGAACCCCAGTGCTCGTCCTGGGGCCTCGTACATGGTTAACATCCCCCTTTTTTTTAAATTTTTTTTTTATTTCTTATTTTTTTATGGTTAACATCTTAAATGTTATTTGTCAAGTGAATAAATGAACCAACAAATGAATGAATGTTTCTTTAGCCTGAAGGCCAGATATGAGGGTATATGGTCACTGCTGATTCTTTCCTGGTTTCAGGGGAGGTTCTCTAAGACTGTGGGCTTGTGGATGGAACTAAGTCTCCCCTGAAGAGACAGACAAGCTGAATGGATGAGAGAGCAGGACCATAGTCTGGAAGAGTTCAACTCCTCACTGGAAAGACAATAATGGGCATCAAATCCCAAGAGCTCTGATATACTTGGTGCAGACAGTACCTGTCATCTTCCCTCCCCCCACCATGCCTGGCATCTAATAGACACTCAGTAAATATTTGTGGAACTGATCTGAAATGGCAAAGTCAGAATAAGATCAAGAGAGCAAATATTTATTGAGTACTTACTGTGTTGCAGCTGCTATTTACCTGGAATATTATTTAATTCTCAAAAGGACGATAAATGGCTGGCTCTCTGCATGTGAGTCCATTGAGCACAGGTCAATAACTGAGACAAGACAGTTAAGTCACTTGTCCAAGGTTACCCAGTCAGGAAGTGGTGGGGCTGAGATTCACACCAGGCAGTCTCACTCCAGGACCCTAGCTTTTAAGCACCATGCTATGCCATGTAGCATTGTGGAGGAGGAAAAGCAGTGGCTAAGTGGAGGGCTCAGGGGGTGGTGGACAAGAGTGGAATCAAATGAGATGAATGGGGATCCCTGGGTGGCGCAGCGGTTTGGCGCCTGCCTTTGGCCCAGGGCGCGATCCTGGAGACCCGGGATCGAATCCCACGTCGGGCTCCCGGTGCATGGAGCCTGCTTCTCCTTCTGCCTATGTCTCTGCCTCTCTCTCTCTCTCTGTGTGTGACTATCATAAATAAATAAAAATTAAAAAAAAAAACAAATGAGATGAATGGATTGGGAGGAATGGCTCATATCCAGCACTTCAGAAATGTGTGCTTGGGCATGTGAAGGCAGAAGGCATGGAAGGAGCTTCATGTATATCCTCAGCAGGAATTGGCAGGCCAGTACAGCTCAGAAAAGGAGCCATGCCTGGCTGAACCCTTTTAACAATAAGGGAATAGGCCCCCAATATTAATAATATCTACTTGAGGATGAAGCTTTTTGATAGCAAATTTCTGTAAATTTATTTATTCAGATAACAGACATTCACTGAGCTCCTACAACATGCTGGGTAGTGTGGTAGGAACTTGAGACAGAAAAATGAATTAGACACCGATCTTGTCCTCAAGGAAAAGACAATCCAGAGAACTGTCATGACACACAAGATGGTGAAATGAGTGCTGGGCCAGAAGTATCAACAGAACATTTAGGCAAGAAGTGGCTTGCAGGACTAGTAATACTTGTAAGACTAGTAGGGATTAACTGGGTGAATATTTCCCACAAATTGCATTTTGGAAGGCATGTTGGAAAACTGCGTGTTAGAAGGCAAGAGGATAGTAAATTGCAGTCTGAATCTGGGAAATGGGAAATACATCAGTATGGGGGAGTGCAGTGCATTTTGAAGGAGCTAGAAGCAAAATAAAGTTAGCAGAAGCCTAACTATGAAGTTCAATAAAGAGTCTGAATTGTCCTTAAAAAGGAAGAGGAGTCATTAAAGGACTTTAAGCAGATAAGTGACATGAAAAGATTTTGTTTTTTAAAAGGATCATTTTGACAGAATGTTCCAGAAAAGATCGGAATGACAGAGAGACCTAGTATCACATTTACCCAGGTAAGAATTGGTCCAGCAGTGGCAATTGGAGTAGAAAAGAATGCTGAGTTTGAGTAGTAGTTAGAAGCGAGACTCTGTAAGATATGGTATGTTGAGGGAAGAATTTAAGATGTCTCCCAGCCTGGTGCCTGGGTGGCTCAGTCAGTTATGCGTTGCCTTCGCCTCAGGTCATGATCCAAGGGTTCTGGGATTGAGCTCTGCATTAGGTTCCCCGCTCAGTGGGAAGTCTCCTTCCTCTCCTTCTGCTCCTTCTCCTGCTCATGCTCTCTCTCATTCACTCTCTGTCAAATAAATAAATAAAATATTTTAAAAATATATATCCCAGCTTCTCATTTGCACAGTGAGAAGAAGGGCAGTACTATTTTTTGAGATGAGGAATTCAGAAGGATGAGGACAAGAAATGTCCGTTATCTATTACCATATAACATACCACCCCAAATTTACAATCCTAGAACAGCAATCATGTATTTGCTTATGACCTGCTCAGGACTTAGCAGGGATGACCTGACTGTGCTTCACACAGCATTGGCTGGGGTAGTTTGAGTACAGCTGAAGGATTCAAGAATAGCCTCATTCATATGGCTGGCAGGTAGTATTGCTGACATTTCGGAGCCAGGGGCCTCTGTTCCTCATGAGGGCCTTTCTAAAGGTTATTCCGTTTTCTTCACAACGTGGTGTCCATGTTTTGAGGAATGTTCTAAGAGTTGAAAATGGAATCTGGAGACCTCCTAAGGCCTGGCCTCAAAAGTTATGCAGTATAATACTCTTGGTCAAAGCCTATCACAGGGCCAGCCCAGATTCAAGGGTAGTGGCAGTAGACCTCCATCTCGATAGGTAGAATGGCAAAGAGCTTGTGGGCATCTTGAATCCACCATAAGAATCTTTGAAGAAGGGTGCCTGGCTGGCTCAGTCAGTACTCTTGATCTCCGGTCATGAGTTTAAGATCTCTGGGCAGAGATCTTACTTAACAACAACAACAAAAAAAAAAAAAAAAGAAGAGAAAGATGAAAAATTCATATTGGGCATGTTGAGTTGGAGGTACCTGAGTGTCATCAAAATGGATACATGGAGGGGAACCTGGGTGGCTCAGCGGTTAATCGTCTGCCTTCAGCTCAGGCTCCTTGCTGAGGAGCCTGCTTCTCCCTCTGCCTGTGTCTTTGCCTCTCTCTCTCTGTCTCTCATGAATAAATAAATAAAATCTTTTTAAAAATGTACATAGAAAAGTAGGCAATTCAAGCCACAAGTCTGGTACTCAGAGGAGAGCACCAGCTTTGGAAGACATTTGGTAGACATTTGGTAGACATCATTTTTCCTTTTTGCGAGGGAGCAAATAGGCTCAGCCCAGGTGGCTCAGCAATTTAGCGCCAGCTTCAGCCTAAGGCCTGATCCTGGAGACCTGGGATTGAGTCCCACATTGGGCTCCCTGCATGGAGCCTGCTTCTCCCTCTGCCTGTGTCTCTGCCTCTCTCTCTGTGTGTCTCTCATGAATAAATAAATAAAATCTTTAAAATAAATAAATAAAGTCTTTAAAAAAAAAAGAGGTCAAGAAATAGAAGAAACATGAAAATGTCCGCTGGCTTTGGCAACACAGAGGTCTTTGATAAGTATATGAAGAAGGCGTTCCTAATGGATTGGTAGGAATAGAGTCTAGAATTTTTGGTTCAAAGATGCAACACTGCTGAATGGAGCAAGGGATTTGTTACCCGGGATTTAATGTCTTTACAACTTTTTGCTTTTTTAGAGTTGTTCAGATCCCTTTCGAATGCTCAAATACAACATCACCTCTGCATGTAAATTTACTGGCGGCAGTTGTCCACTTCTGGTTCAAAGGCACAATGTCATTCCAGGAATATTTTTGGTATGTGCTTTGAGATACATGAATGCTTTAATCAACCTACTATGTTGTATATGTAAATGATGTTGTGGATGATGCTTGCATGACTTAGAGATTATTTATAGGGTGAACAAGAGAAAGGAGAGAATGAAGAAACAGGTAAGTTTGAATCACAACCTTCTGTGGTACCCCCTTGACTATGGGTGTTTTTATACGGGCAGGTTATAGCTGTGGATATTCTTCTAACTGTTGGATTATCATTACAATGGCTCTAGTGAAGTTAAAAATTGAATACTGTTAACACTGAGGTGATCAAATCATTGGCCTTATAAGTTAATATGGGATTATAAATGCTAAAATTTAATTCTTGCATTTAAAAAGCTTATAAACCTAATTGAGGAGATAGGATACATAATACCCATATATATTTTTAAAGATTTATTTATTTATTCAGAGAGAGAGAGAGAGAGAGAGAGAGAGAGAGAGGCAGAGACACAGGAGAGGGAGAAGCAGGCTCCATGCAGGGAGCCCGACGTGGGACTCCCAGGTCTCCAGGACCATACCCTGGGCTGCAGGCAGCGCTAAACCACTGCGCCACCAGGGCTGCCCCATAATAGCCATATTTTAAGACTCAATAGAATAACATCTGTGATTGAGACAGCCTGGTATGGTAGAGAGAGCATGAACTTTGAAAATCGGCAGACCTTGGTTCTACTATTTGCTTGCTGTGTGACCTTGGGCAAATTACTAAGCCTTTCTGAGCCTATTTGCTCCCTTGCAAAAAGGGAAAATGATAACCAATTTATAAAATTGTAAAAATTCAGTGAGATCATGGGCATGAAGTGCTCGTTTCAATTCCTGGCACATGGTGGATAAGTATTGAATGTTAATTCCCTTCCACCAATTTTTCAATTCAGCAAATGTATATCGAATGTCTGCTCTGTGCCAAGTACAATATTGGTTCTGAGGATGCAAAAAAAAAAAAAAAAAAAAAAAAAGAGCCACAGTCCCTTCTGCCACGGAACAACTAGTTCAAGGGTAGAGGGGTGCAGTCTGTGGCTTCCTGAGAGGTATGAGATGTGAGCTGAATGCAGAAGTGGTTTTCATACAGAGAGGTAAAAAGGAGAGGGAAGTTCCAGGGAGAAGCGATGTTATTATTATGGGTAAAAAAGGTAAAGGCTGGGAGCACAAGGAATCTGGAGACCTGGCTTTGCTGTTTGTTCATTAGTTTGAGACAGAGAGAGAGAGAGAGAGAGCAGGCTTGGTGACCGGGGACCAGCAGGCGGAATGGGGGCAGAGGAAGGAGCAGAGAGAGAATCTCAAGCAGGTGTCATGCCCTGCGTGGAGCCTGAGGCAGGGCTCGATCTTACAACTCTGAGATCAAGACCTGAGTCAAAATCAAGAGTCTGAATCTGATGCTTAACTCACCTCACCACCCAAGTGCCCCTAGAAACCTGATTTTTAGTCCTGGCCCTTCCTTTATAACCAACTGTATGCGTTTGGGCTGATCTCATCTGGAGGCGGAGAGGACTGGATTAGGTCAGGGGCTCTTACCACTGGCTCCTGCCTTAGCTTCATGAATAAATGATTTCTGAGCCTCATCCTAAAACAGGTAAATCTTAATTCCTGCAGATGAGATTCAGCATTAGCTTTACATCAACTTCATTATGAAACATTTTACATACAATACACTCACTTTATTGTACAGTTTCAAAAACTTTTGACAAATGTGCATACTCTTGTAACTGCTTGTGCAATCAAATGTTGCCACCACCCCCAGAAAGTTCCCTTCAGTTCTTTCCCTCAGACTTTGTCCCCAGGCAATCACTGATTTGCTTTCTGCTGCTATAGATTAGGTTTGTCTTTTCTAGAATTCATCTAAAAGAATTCATAAAATAAGCATTCTTTTATCTGGGATATTTGAGATTTCAGTGTTTTTTAAAAACTTCCCTGGAGGGCCCCTGGGTGGCTCAGTCCACTGAGTGTCCAACTCTTGGCTTTGGCTCAGGTCATGATCTCAGTTATGAGATCAAGCCCCACATACCGCTCTGCGCTAGCATGGAGTCTGCTAAAGTTTCTCTCTGTCCCTCCCCATGCTCGCTCACTCATTCTCTCTCTCTCTCTCTCAAATAAATAAACCTTTTTTAAAAATAAAAAATAAATAAAAGCTTCCCTGGATAATTTTAATGAGGAGCAATGACTGGATGATCTCTCAGGGTCCTTCTAGCTAAAAAAAATCATGGTCTCATCTGCTAGTCTAGAGATAGACATTGCATTTTAGGAATAATGAGTGACTGTTGTCATTGTAATAATTATGATAATACTAACACTAATTGAACTTTTACAACGTGCCCAGGCACTTTGCTGTTATTCATTGTATATTCCTACCTAAATCCACATAGCAGGGATTAACCTCAGAGGGGGTAGGTGCTAATATTATCCCTGACAACAGAGATGGAAACTAAAGCTTAGGGAAATTAAGTAACCCATCCAAGGCCAAAGAGCTACCTAGCAAGTGGTGGGGTGAGGATTCAAACTCAGATTTCCCTCCAATAAACAAGAGACTTTACTTTTTTTTATATCTTTTTTTAAAATTTTTATTTATTTATGATAGTCACAGAGAGAGCGAGAGAGAGGCAGAGACTTTACTTTTAATCAAGATGCTACAAAAGCTCCTACGAGGTGAAGTCTGAGCTCCCACTACTTCAGGAGTGTAAAGTGATACCAGATGAATGCTTTCAGTTTGTTGATGAGTTCCAGCTGGGGAGAAGAAATTAATTTAAGGGTACATTTAGCAAGAAAGGCTTCAGGCAAAGAGCCTCTCACCTTAATATGAAAACTAAGCCGATTTGTTGCAAATGTCAAATGACAGTTCAGACTAAAGAGACTTCAGGGCACCTGGGTGGCACAGTCAGTTAAGCATCTGACTCTTTTTAAAGATTTATTTATTTATGAGAGACAGAGCGGCAGAGACACAGGCTCCATGCAGGGAGCCCAACATGGGACTTGATCCTGGGTCTCCAGGATCACACCCTAGGCCGAAGGTGGCGCTAAACTGCTGAGCCACCCGGGCTGCCCAGCAGCTGACTCTTGATTTCAGCTCAGGTCGTGGTTTTGGCTCAGGTTGTGGTCTTGGGATCATGAATTTGAGCCCCTCATTGGGTTCTGGGGTCCGTGCTCAGTAGAGAGTCTGCTTGAGACTCTGTCTCTTTCCCTCTGCCAATCCCCCACCCCACTCGCACACTTGCAGTGCATGCTCTCTCTCTCTCTCTCTCTTTCCCTCTCTCTCTCTCTAAAATAATAATCTTAAAAAGACCAGAGAGACTTAGGGGAAATGAGATGGGGCAGAGGCTGCATCCTGCATGTCTTTTGAGATATATACAAAACTGAGATAGCAAGAATAGTTCATCTACTGATATCACTCTAGTAAATAACCTCAAGTTTCAATCCACATATACACACAAAAAAAATCTATTTTTAGTTTTCAAAATACACATCCACTGTCACTATGAACAATGAACAATAAGTCTTATTCTCTGGTAGGGAAATCTTCTCACAGTACCTGGCAGGTGATCAGATACCTCCCTGCTTCTGCAAGTTCATTTGATCCTGTGAGTCTTGGCAGACTTGCTTGGTTGGTTATAGTCTATGCTTCCTATAAATTTACTGGTGGTTTAAAAAAAAAAAAAAAAAAAAGCATGGGCACAATGAAAATGTGTGTCTTCCTTAAGTTGCCCTCATCCGTGACGCCCAAATCCAAGTCTTGTCATGAGATCCTCCCAGTTCCTTGTAAGAGAATAGCGAGATCACCTAAGGCTGGCTGCCCAGCCAAGAGCAAGGCATAGCCTCAGCCCGCTGAGCCGTCTGTCCACTGGGTGACAGTGTTGATCCATCTGGTTTAAATGTGCTTTGTCTCTGGGCCAGAAAACTCCGGGAAAGATTGCAGCCAGATGGCTTTCTGAGGGCCTTGGAGAATAGCTCTGACTTTCTTCTCAGAGTGTGGCAGAGTCAGTCTGCTGTCTTCATTTTTCAAGGGAAAATGTGAGGTGTAGAATTGTTCCTGTTACCACATCGGGCTGGGTTTCTGTGGGCAAAGTGGCATAGAGGGCGGATCTGATTGTCCATAAGAAGTTAACATGTGTTTTCTTCATACTGTAACGAAGGCAAAAAGCCTCCAAATAACATTGTGAAAACTCATTTCAGCTCTTTATCCAGATGCTGTGGGATGGATTCATTCTTTACCCAAGGTGCTCACTCTTACACACATGTGCTAGCATATGGGATGTGCATTACCCAGGCTCTGAAGAGGGACAAGACTGTCCGTGGAGTATCATTTCCAACTTGCCAGGGCACAGTTTTACATGGTTCCATCTGTTTTGACGTGATCCCTGTCTTCAGGAGGAGAAATAGAGAAGCAGAACAAATACTGTAGTACAATTCGATGTGATCAGGAGAAAGGATAGTTATATAATGCAAGAGGATGGGAAGGAAGGATGGAACCATCCATATTCCCACTTTAAAGGACAAAACAAAATGAGTTGAGTGTTTGCTTCAAGATGCTAAGAGGGTTGGTTTCAGCAATTTTTTGTTCTCTACCTCTTCCCCCTCCCTGAGATGGAAAGGACGATGATTTAAAATATTGGGACTCTTCAGTGAGCAAAAAAGTCATGTTAATGTGATACTGTGCTCCAAACCCTTTTAAAATCAGTTTGAAAAACTAAAATAGATTTATCAATTTAAGAAATTACACCACAGGGGCAGCCTGGGTGGCTCAGCGGTTTAAGTGCCTGCCTTTGGCCCAGGGTGTGATCCTGGAGTCCCAGGATCGAGTCCCATGTCAGACTCCCTGCATGGAGCCTGCTCCTCCCTCTGCCTGTGTCTCTGTCTCTCTTTCTCTGTCATGAATAAATAAATAAAATCTTTTTTTTTTTTTAAAGAAATTACATCACAGAAGTTTTTTTTAGCACTAAAGGGTTGTTGTTGTTTTCTCCTTTGCTTTATTTGATATTGTTTGGTCTGATCTATTTGTGCTGATAAGTTAGCACTTATATTTCATTACACTTAACAAAAGCTTTGGGTTTCTTTTTTTTTTTTTTTGATATTTAAAAATATTCTAAAACTGCAGTCATATTTTCTTAGGGAGTTCTGCCGGAGTTCTGAGACCTTCAAGTGTGGGTTAGAAATCCAAACAGGTTGTCTGACTGCAAGAAGATTAGGCTCTCACTCTCTAGGGCTCACACCGACATTGAGCCACACAGAACAAAGGGCCATAGAAGCCAGAATATGACGCTCTTGAGCTGTAAGCGACTTCCCTTGTCTCTGCTCTTTGGACATTTAGAGGCCTTGTGGCCTTATCTATCACACCTAGACAGCAATGGGCCTACTTAGGACAAGTTGTAAGCACTATGATATTCTCTTCATGTGCATATTAAGGACATTTTATCTGTGTTTTGCTATTCTCTACCCAGCAGGGGCCTACTGGTTCATCCAGCAGAAAGAATAAAAGGATTTATGAGAGGTGGCTCCCAGCAGGGGAGGTTGAGGACTTTCTGGGACTCACCAGAGCAGAATGGATTTTCTTGGGAAGCAAAGCCAACCTGCAGAGTGTCCCAGCATGTCTCTCTGCTTCACCAGCAAGACACAATGGAAATAGAGAATGGGTTAGAGGCGTGTGCACCTGCAGGCTCCAGGAACACCTCCTCTGTTTATCTCTGCAGACATGTGCACAAGGTGCATTCTTCCTCCAATTTCTTCTACTTTCTTCATTCTCTAATGAAGGTCTTTGGAGGCTTATGTGGTTGCTCTGTGAAAAGCCAGCACCATCGATAGTTTGAGAGGAGGGCTCTAGTAGCAAAACCCAATTTTTTTAAAATGTAAAAGCCTAAAGGAGAAGATAAAAATCATCCATGCTTCTGCTACCCAGAAATAAATACCATTAATGGTTCAATGTATATCTTTCCAGTGTCTACACACACACACACACACACACACACACACACACACGCTCCAAACTGGGGTCTTAAGGTACATATAACAATATATTATAATAATTTCCCTAAATCATTAAGTATTATTTCTATATTCTTTTACAGCAGCATCATTTATGTTGGCTGAATAATATTCCAATATAAGCCTGTACCATGATTTATTATTTAATATCTCTCTTGTTGCTGAATACTAAATTATTTTAAAGAAGAAAATTTAAAAAATAGAGCTGTCTCACAACAACATAGATGGAACTAGAGAGTATAATGCTCAGTGAAATAAGTCAGAGAGACAAATACCATATGATCTCCCTCATACATGGAACTCAAGAAACAAAACAAACGAGCAAAGGGGGAAAAGTAGTGAGAGAGACATTAGAGCTGTCTAATGTGGGAAGGCAGACCTTTGCAAAGCAGTGAGCTCACGTTTTCAGAGGCTAGAGTATAATTTTTGAAGGGACAACTCAGAAGAAATTGCTACCTTGAGTGGGTGCCTTCTTTCTATTCTCTGGTCCCATTTCTCTTGGCAATTATTTTCCTGCCCAGGATTTACCCTCTTTCACTGTTCTTCAGTTTTGCCTTACTCTTAGGATCCTGGCTGTCTCCTCCCTACTCCTTAGCACCAGAATCAGGAATCACTGATTTTGTGTCTCTGTCCTTACCATAGGACTTTGGAGCCAAAGAGGGGAGTCCCTTTCCTGGGCAAAATGACCAGGTATGCTCTAGGCCCAATCACCTTGTCTGTTTAATAGTCAAAGAACTTGGCATCACATCATAGAAAAAAATATACTAGGCCTTTAATGTTCTTTAAAAATGGGATACTATTTAAGATGGGCACAAGAAAGAATTGGCCAAAGAAAATATATCTTTCAAGTGGATGCCCTCTATGTACAGTACCATCAGTATGTGTACATAAAGAGTGAAAATAATTCTGTCGTTAGTTATAAAGTTTAGCGACATTGTATCCATTTCTTGAGATCTTGATTCTGACTTTGATCACATGAGGGGTAGGACCCCACTCTTCTTAATTTTATTGTATCCTTTACAGAGGTTACAAAGTCAGTGTTTGTAAGGCCAATTTGTGATGAAAGAGTACATTTAATATTTAGAATCCAAGAATCCAAAGGACATCCCTAACTGTTTCCAAAAGGCAGTAGATAGCTTTCATTTTCTGTTTGGGAGCCCACTGTATAATCTGTATAAGTAAAACGAAGCCAGTGATTTAACTTCAGACAAAAAAAAATTTGTTGGATGTATTTCAGCAACTCTTATTATCAATCAGAGGGAATAAGCCACATTGTCCGAGGAATGATGTGTTTATAGAAAATTATAAACACAATTCTAAATGCCTCTAATAAAACACTGAATGGCAGAGCTTCAAACTGAAACAGCTGACAGACCGATGGCTGTGTGGTGACACGCTGATTTGCCCCTTCCTCAGCTTCTCCCAAGCTGGCTGTGATTGCTTCCTTGCACCCAGCCACCGGCTCTCTGTTTAGGGCAGACCGCCTAGCTTTTAGGAAAAAAAGGCCTTCAGATCAAAGTCTTTGTTGGATATTAAATTTCTTTAATGAGCCCCTTCCTTCCTAATAGTTTATGGTATTCCCCTTAGACATTGGATTGGACTCAAATTTAGTACAAATGACTAATGGTAACTTTTAATAAGTAATGTTTTCATTTATAAACCGTTCTGTATATCTCATTTGATTGAATTCTTATAACAATTCTGTGAAGTTGGCATACCAAAGGTCATTTTATCTCTTCCTGACTAGGGAAGCTGAGTTTAAGTGGTGGAGTGGCTTATCCAATATCACACAGCTCATCAACCCTGTGGTTGGGTTGGCAGCTTCCAATCCGATAATCTTTCTATTGCACATGAAAAGATAAAGAGAGGAGGTGTAAATTGATGCAGCTGCTGTGGGAAACAGTATGGTGGTTTCTCAAAAAAATTAAACATAGAATAATTGGAAGCAGGGACTTCAACAGATATTTGTTTCAGGGGAGCATTATTCACAATAGCCAAAATGTGAAAAATCCCAAACAACCATTGATGGATGAAAAGATAAACCAAATGTGGTATACGCATGCAGTGAAATGTTCTACCTTAAAAAAAAAAAAAAAAAAGAATAATGTGTGCCACGTTGTAATACGTGGTATACGGTCTGCGCTGTGTGATGATTCTGATACAAGCTGTGACTTGGATAAACCCTGAAGACATGACGCTAAGTGAAATAAGTGGGACACAAAAGGACAGATATTTGACGAGGTACCTAGAATAGCCAAATACATAGAGACAGAAAGAAGAACCGTGGTTTCCTGGGGCTTGGCAGACAGGAGAAAGGGGATTTATTGCTTACTGGGTACAGAGTTTGTTCAGGATGATGGAAGGTTCTGGAGATGGCTGGTGGTGATGGCTGCACAACAATGTGAATGTCCTTAATGCCACTGAACTGTATGCTTAAAAACACCTAAAGTGGGATCCCTGGGTGGCTCTGTGGTTTAGCGCCTGCCTTCAGCCCAGGGTGTGATCCTGGAGACCTGAGATTGAGACCCACATCAGGCCTGCATGGAGCCTGCTTCTCTTACTGCCTGTGTCTCTGCCTCTCATTCTCTCTCTGTGTGTCTCTCCTGAATAAATAAATAAAATCTTTTTAAAAAACCCCAGCTAAAGCAATAAATTTTTTAAAGAATATTTTACCACAGTAAAGAGAAAAAAGGAGAGACAGTGTAGGAAAAGCAGCAAACCTTTGATTGTAGCTTTGGTCTGTCTCTGACTTGTTGGTAACCTCAGATAATTCACCTTTCTGGTCCTCAATTTCTTAATCTCTATATCGAGGCGGCACTGGATTGGATAATCTCCAGGTATCCTCCAAAATCTAACAGTCATCAGAAAACTGCGTATCTGAGGACAAAGCCCTACTGGCATTTCAGCTAGTGTCCCACCTGACACTTGAACTAACACTTGTAGAAAAGATACATTTCTTGGACAAGTGATAGAGAAAAATGACATTTTCTATGCTTTTCAGAAATAAATGTTAGAGTCGCCAGGTTTGTTAAAATACAAGCCTGTAGGAAGAAGTCCAGACAAAACGTCCAGGCGCTTTTGGACTTAGAGAGAGAGAATTCAGACACCAATTAGAGCCTAGAGAAGCTCCAGAGTAAAGTCGGTGAAGCCAATTATCACAAGTTCAGTGGGTAAAAAATCAATCTCTTATACAAATATAGTTTATCACTTTAAGTACAACAAATACCATTTTAACTATCACAGTTTCCTATTACAAATGTTAATGATTCCAAGCATGCAAGTCCAAGTCCACCGGCCTTGAAACCACTACCATGAATCTATGTCCCCAGAAAGCTCTTTGCCCTTCTGAGTGAACAGCCTGAGAAACCCCACTATAGAATACGAATAAACCTGATGGTAGCTCATCTGTATATATTCATAATCTTTTTTCTTCCTTTTTTTTTAATTTATTTTTTATTGGTGTTCAATTTACTAACATACAGAATAACCCCCAGTGCCCGTCACCCATTCACTCCCACCCCCCGCCCTCCTCCCCTTCTACCACCCCTAGTTGGTTTCCCAGAGTTAGCAGTCTTTACGTTCTGTCTCCCTTTCGGATATTTCCCACACATTTCTTCTCCCTTCCCTTATATTCCCTTTCACTATTATTTATATTCCCCAAATGAATGAGAACATATAATGTTTGTCCTTCTCCGACTGACTTACTTCACTCAGCATAATACCCTCCAGTTTTTCTTCCTTTTTTTTTTAAAGAGACCTCTTTAATTTTGTTCAAAGTAATTTCGTTCACATTCCGTATCACTAAGCAGCAGAATCTTCTTATGGTACAGCTCTTAGCATTCCAGAGATCTAATATTCCAAATAACAGATCATCTAGGCTTCTGACAGGAGGGCACTGCAGGCAAGAGCTGGAGATGATGTAATGGCCCTCTCCCTCCCCCGATCCCTCCTTGCCTTTCTGGTCCTTCCTCAGGCCTGGGCCCCCATAAGAGGCAACACTAACAAACTCCCAGTTATGCAATAAACACGTCAAGGGGATGAAAAGTACAGCACACAGGGCAGCCCGGGTGGCTCCGCGGTTTAGCGCTGCCTTCAGCCCAGGGCCTGATCCTGGAGACCCGGGGCCGAGTCCCACATCGGGCTCCCTGCATGGAGCCTGCTTCTCCCTCTGCCTGTGTCTCTGCCTCTCTCTCTCTCTCTGTCTCTCATGAATAAATAAATAAAATCTTAAAAAAAGAGAAAAGTACAGCACAGGGAATATTGTCGATCATACTGTGATAATATTGTATGGGGACTATATTCACCTTAGTGAGCATCGCATATGTACAGATGTGTTCAATCACTGCCGTACACCTAATATAACATTTTATGTCAACTCTACTTCAATAAGAGGAGAAAAAAGTGGCAGCAGTAGAGCACTCTAGGCAATGATTAGAATAAGTTGGGGCCAAACAGGCAGGGGGTTGTGATCTGTCAGGGATGAGGCTTTGATGGGGGACAGAGATGGGGATCACTTGAGGATCTGTGCCACCACCTGGTCAGAGTAACTAGGGTGCCTAATCTTTTTTGTTGTTGTTGTTGTTGTTAAAGATTTTATTTATTTATTAATGAGAGACACAGTGAGAGGCAGAGACATAGGCTGAGGGAGAAGTAGGCTCCCTGTAGGGAGCCCCATGCGGGACTGGATCCGGAATTCTGGGATCATGCCCTGAGCCAAAGGCAGATGCTCAACCACTGAGCCACCTGGGTGTCCCACTAGGGGGCCTAATCTTATTTCTCAAACCTAAGAGGTACTGGCTTGCCGAGGGTCTGTCCTGTCAAATACCCTGGTTTGTTATTGAACTGCTGGGCCTTGTTTCAATAATAATAGGTAGCCGTTGTTGAATCAGAGGGCATAGGATTTAGAATTTTGTCTCCTCACCAAAGAAACAGAATGGGGAAGGATGAACTGCAAATAGGAAAACCAGTTCCTTTGATCTGGATCATGAAGGAGTCAAGGTATTTCAGAGAGCATTTCTGGTTGAGGTCCCCTCTGGGAATGCTGGCATTTTTTAGTGTTCTCCTGTGAGTCCTCTCCAAACTCCCATACTCTTTTCCACAGACTCAGCAACTGTCTCTGTGTGCTAGTGACACACAAATCTCCAGCCTGGGTCCCAGCTACTCACCCGAGCCTTGGACCCATAGACCCATATGCCTCCTGGACTGCCCCACTTAGGGGTGTTTTAGGTAGCTCAGAGTCAACATGTCCAAGACAAAATCCATCTGGATCATAAAATGTATGGTGGAGAAGGCATGAGGATAGTTGCAAAAGATGAGACTAGACCAGATCACGCTAGGCCTTGTGAGTCATGAGGGGAAAGAGGAGATGTAGAGGAGGGGGAGAGAGAAAAAGAGGGAACGGAGGGGGTGAGGAAGGAAAAGTAGAGGAGAGACAGGATGAGGAGGGAGAAGAAGAGGAGGAGAGAGAGGTGGAGGGTGAGGATGGGGGAAAAAGAAGAGGCGGGGAAGGAGGAAGGGTACAGAAGGAGGAGAAACATGAACTTGATCGTAAGGAATGAGGAGCACTGAAGTATTATAAGTAGTGAGTGACATGAGTGTATATCCATGGTTTAGAAAGATCACTGTCAGTCTGATATATAATGATAATATATCAATACTGATATGATAATATCAATATGATAAGATAATGAATTGGAGGGAGACAAAACTGTGGGCAGGGAGAACTTTTAGGGAGCCTTTGGGGCAATCTGGGTGAGAGAGGAAGGAGGCAGGGGACCCAGAGCAGCGACTCTGCTTGGGCTGGAATGCTGGAGGGGGAATGGCATGCCTCAGAGGCCGGCAAGGTGATGCCAGTGATGTTGCCCATAATCCTAGGAAAACTCTAGGGAACAGAACCCGGGCTGCTTAGTCACCTGCCTTCTCTCCACCTAAAGAGTCTCATCTCACACGAAACCTCCTTCGTTCCTTCTTGGCACAAAATACTGAGTGCCTACTATGTGTCCAACACTATATAGTAAGCGAGGAAAAAGAGTGATAGCAAGACAGAGGGACAGCAGCGAAGGATGGCCCCCCTCATGCTGCTTAAAAGATTCTGGGTTTTATTTTTATTTTTATTTTTTTAAAGATTTTATTTATTTATTCATAGAGACACACACACACAGAGACAGAGGCAGAGACACAGGCAGAGGGAAAAGCAGGCTCCATGCAGGGAGCCCGATGCGGGACTCAATCCCAGGTCTCCAGGATCACGCCTCCGGCTGCAGGCGGCGCCAAACCGCTGGGCCACTGGGGCTGCCCTGAGTTTTGTTTTAATTAGGGAGCCTGTTTCCTATGAATTCACTCATTCATTTGTTCCTTCCCATCCTTTCCTCTTTCTTCCCTCCCTTCTCTACTCCCCAGGCCGCCCCCCGCAACAAATCATTAGAGTTCAAAATTGATTTTAAACCCTCATAGGAAAAAAAAAATTATAAACCCTCATAGGATCTAAAAGGATCCCAGTGGGTCCCTACATATGGCAAGAGTATTTTTGTTGAGATGTATTTGTATTTGATGAAGTCCTGATTAAGTGTTTGAAAAGACCTCTTGGATAAACCATGACAACATGCTAAATGAAAGAAGCCAGACAGGAGCGGCCACATATTGCATGTTTTGTGTATATGAAATGTCCAGAACAGCCAGATCCTGGAGACAGAAACTAGATTAGCAATTTCCAGAGATAGATGGAAAGGAAATGAGGGGTGACTCCCTGTTGGTGTGGGCTTCCGTTTAGGGGAATGAGAATGTTCTGGAATTAGATAGTGGTAAGGGTTGTACAACCTTGTAAATATACTAAAAACCATTGAATTGTACATTTAAAATGGAGACATAATGTTCATACAGTTTTTTTAAAAGGACCTCTTCCCCTTGCCACCCTAAAAAAAATACCAAGAAAGAAAGAATGTAGTAAGAGGTCAAGGTTACCGGTCATAAAAATTGTTTTTGCTGTAGAAGCTGTGAATTGGGTTTCATATAGATCTATCCTAAGAACACAAACTAGAAAACTATTGGGTTCAGCCAATAGTTCCTACATTGATTATTCTGTATCAAATTTCAAAGGCTTCCTTTCCTTCTGAATTTCTAAATGTACCTTCTCTTCTTTTTTTTTATTTAAGATTTTATTTATTTATTCATGAGAGGCACAGAGAGAGAGGCAGAGACATAGGGAGAGAGAGAAGAAGGCTCCCAGTGGGGAGCCCAATGTGGGACTTAATCCCAGGACCCCGAGATCACACCCTGGGCCAAAGGCAGACACTCAACCACTGAGTCACCCAGGCATCCCTCTAAATGTACCTTCTAATCATAAATACAGTGAATAACAAAAGGTAGTGACAGTGAAAGAGATTTATGTTTTTCTAGTTTTATCCTTCGCTCTATTTTATGGTCATGAAGACATATATTTTGTTTCTTAATCAATTAAGGATCTTTGGTCACAAGCAGCAGACACCCATTCTGACTAATATAAGGGGGCAGGGGAGTGGTTTTGGAAGGATTTAGGGTAAGCCACAGAATCAAAGACAGACTCTATTAGCTCCTTTGTAGGGCAGCCCGGGTGGCTCAGTGGTTTAGCGCCGCCTTCCGCCCAGGGCCTGATCCTGGAGACCCGGGATCGAATCCCACGTCGGGCTCCCTGCATGGAGCCTGCTTCACCCTCTGCCTGTGTCTCTGCCTCTCTTTCTCTCTCTGTGCCTCTCATTAACAAGTAAATAAAATCTTAAAAAAAGAATTTATTAGTTCCTTTGTAAGACCACAGCTGGTGGCCTTATGAAGCAGGGCAGCCGGGGTCACACGCACCACCACCGGATGGCACCAGCTCTTAGTGGGGTCCCTCTCAGCCTGCCTTGCACCTGCAGTCCATGAGAGATAAAGTCTGATTGGCCTAACTTCAATCACTTGTCCAACCACATGCAAAATACACCCAGAGATCACATGGGTAGCCATGAGTTGCAGTTTTCAAAAAGTCTTTGTATGTTCATGTCCAGATTCTAGTGGGTAATATGAACAGAGAAGCAGAGCTGTTGGGAGTTGAATGACCTTGAAAATTTGCTTCCTCTGTATGGTGCTTCTAGTTGGGAAAGCTGTGTAACCTTCCGTCAGGGCTCTTCTTGGGTAAAATATTGAGAATGAAATTGCTCTTTATGCTTCCAAGTAAATTACACGGTCACTGCATTTCCCTGCCCAGTTAATATAGAGACTGGCAAGGAGAATTGAGGAACTGAAGCTTCACACAGGGAGAAGTGTACAAACAGCTCAGTCTTAACACCTGACCCAGGAGGAGCCATGAAAGATGGGCCACGGAGACATAACTACTTACAGCCATTTTTATAGGCTCCTATTTCTCCTCTAAGGAAAAAAAAAATACTGTGTAAAGTTTAAGAAAAGAATTAACCTGACAAAAACCAACTAATGAGGCAATTGGAAAGAACTGAAAATTTCATTCTGTTTTCTTTCCAAGTCTAGCACCTCCTTCATTAAGACATGGCTTTGAAACCTTTAAAGTTAACTTCAAGTATGTGAAAACTAAGAAAAATCTATAGAAACAGTTGGTTTAAGCATGTCTGGTTTGACTCTGAGGACTTAGAATGTAGGCTCTTCTGGCTAGGAGGCTAATCCTATAAGGCTGCATGCACAGGGTGCCTCACTGGCTCGGCTGGTGGAATGGGCAACTTTTTTTTAAAGATTTACTTATTTATTTGAAAGAGAAAGAGAGAGTGGTGGGGAGGGGCAGAGGGAGAGGAGAGTCTTAAGCATGGAGCTCAATGTGGAGCTTGATCTCATGACCCTGAAGTCATGATCCTGAGATCACGAACTGAGTTGAAACCAAGAGTTAGACCCTTAAGTGTACCACCCAAGTGCCCCTGGAGTGGGCAACTCCTGATCTTGGGATTGTGATTTCGAGCCCCATGTTGGGGGTAGAGTTTAGTTTAAAAAAAAAGTTGTGGGGATCCCTGGGTGGCTCAGCGGTTTAGTGCCTGCCTTGGGCCCCAGGGCATGATCCTGGAGTCCCCGGGTAGAGTCCCACGTTGGGCTCCCTGCATGGAGCCTGCTTCTCTCTCTGCCTCTCTCTGTGTGTCTCTCATGAATAAATAAATAAAATGAGACAGAGCAGTGATCAAAATTTTGATGAAGTGAGAACATAAGCTTTGGGATCAGAAACCTAAGTTCGAATCCTAGGTCTATGCCTTATTTTTGTGACTTACCTCAGTTTCCTCATCCACAAACTGGGGAGAAAAATCACCTACAGCTACTGTTGGGATGTTGTGAGGGTGGGATGAGTTAGCATATCAACAGGGCCTGGATTTAATGGCTAGATTTAAGTAAAATGCAATCTTTACCTGTTGCTCACAGGGTTGATGTGAGACTAATTGTCCAAATGAGAAATGATATGTTCAAATAAGAATGTATGTTGTTGTTGTTTTTTTTTTAAGATTTTTAATTTATTTATTTATGAGAGACACACACACACACACACACAGAGAGAGAGAGAGAGAGAGAGAGAGAGAGAGAGAGAGGTAGAGACACAGGCAGAGGCCGAAGGCAGGCACTTAACTGGTGAGCCACCCAGGCATCCCAGAATGTATGTTTAAATTAGAAAAGTATTTAAAGACTATTGCTAAACCAAAAAATATGAAGTTCTTATTTTGAGGAGAGGGAGTTACACTCAAACATGGGTATGGAGCTGACATTTAAGCTTTTGATTAGTGATGGTGGTGTGTGTGTGTAGACGTAAAGGGTTTAACGGATGCCTTAGCTATGTTGAGCCCCTACTCTATTTTTTTAAATTTTTATTTATTTATGATAGTCACAGAGAGAGAGAGGGGTGGGGCAGAGACATAGGCAGAGGGAGAAGCAGGCTCCATGCACCGGGAGCCTGACGTGGGATTCGATCCCGGGTCTCCAGGATCACGCACGCCCTGGGCCAAAGGCAGGCGCTAAACCACTGCGCCACCCAGGGATCTCTCTATTTTTTTTTTTTTTTTTTAAGATTTATCTATTAGAGAGAGAGAGAGAACACATGAGCAGCATGTGGGGAGGGGTAGAAGGAGAAACTTTAGCAGACTGTGCTGAGCACAGAGCCTGCTGGGGGCTCCATCCCAGGACCCTGAGATCATGACCTGAGCTGAAACCAAGAGTTGGCCTCTTCACCGACTGAGCCACCCAGGCGCTTCTCCTTCTCTATTTTTTTAGTACTGCCTGAACCACAGCCTTTCCTTCCCTCGTTACCTTACTTTTTACTAGGGCAGTAGTCCCCAAACCTGACCGTCCAGCTGTGGAGCTCTTTCAGAAATACCGACCTTGTGCCGCCGAGAGCCTCATTCAGTAGGTCTAGGGGGAGCCTGAGTATTTTTCAATAGACCCTAGAGTGATTTTTATATGCGACCAGGGTGACGAGCAGGCATTTCTCTTGGCCTCTAGGAAGAGATGAGGGTAGCTCATCTCACATCTGCTTTCTTTTCCATTTGCACCTGCTCTAGAACCTCCCACCCAGTCCTACCATCCAGTGGCTTTAGAAACCTTCCATCTGCTAGTGACCCCGACGTGAGCATCCCCACGGACAGGGTCTCCCCTGAACTCCGCGTGCCTTCCCGGTCCGATGCGCTACTTCACTCTCTCACCGGAGCACTTCACAGGTACTGTGATTTGATTTAACTTTCCCCAACAGAACTCTTCATTTTTTTCTCCAAAACCTGTCCCTCCCCATTTCTTCATTTCAGGAAATGACCCTTGCTCACTGTACTGAGACCAAAAATGCTGAAATAAATCTGGACTTCTCTTTTTGCATACCCTCCTGGAAATCCTCCTGCCGATCCTGAAGCCTCTACCTTCCTAACACGCCCGCCGTTCAACCCACCCCACCGCACCAGGCAGCACCCTCTTTCACGAGGGCTCCTGATTGTGTCTGCGTCTGCCCTTGCACCTCTACTGTCTGTCCTCCATAGCGACTAGAGTCATCTTTATAAAACCTATGTCAGATTACAGCACTTGTCTGCTGAGAACCCTCTCCTGGGCACTCATCACCCTTGAGGTAAAATCCCGGATCTTTTCTGTGGGCCACACACTTCATGTCATCTGGCCCTGCCTCTTTCCACCTCCCACCTGCTCAGCCACCCTGGTCTCCTTGCTACCCCTTGAGCCTTTACACGTGATGCTCTCTTCTCTGGTTGTTCTCCAGAGAGTTGCACAGTTTATTCTCTCACATAATCAGATCATAGGCAAAGGCTACACCCTCTGTGGCCTGCCCTTTCCACTGTGTCTAAAAGAGCCCCTTTCACTCTCCATCCCTTACTTCTTTATTTGGCACTTATCACTTACGTGGCATCTCATCCATCTACTGGTTTATTATCTGATCCCCCCTGCCCCCCCAGTGAGGGCAGAGACTTTGTCTTGTTCATTCCTGTATCCCAGTGCCTAGAAAAATACTTCATTTTTTTAAGGTTCTATTTTATTTATTTACTTTAAAGATTTTATCTATTTATTTGAGAGAGCATGTGTGCAAGCAGATTGCGGTGGGGAGCAGCAGAGGGAGAAGGACAAGCAGACTCCGTGCTGAGCACAGAGCTGGCTGCAGGGCTCGATCCCACGACCCTGAGAGCATGACCTGAGCTGAAACTGAGTCGGATGCTCAACCTACTGAGCTGGCCAAGGGCTCCAAGGTTTAATTTTTAAGGAAGCTCTACAACCAACATGGGGTTCAAACTTACAACCCTGAGATCAAAGTCACATGTTCTATCAACAAGCCAGCCAGGAGCCCCAAGTAGATTTTCAGTAAATACTGGGATGCCTGGGTGGCTCAGCGGTTGAGTGTCTGCCTTCCCCTCGGGTTGTGATCCCAGTCCCTGGATCTTAAAAAAAAAAAAAAAAAAGATTTATTTATTTATTCATGAGAGACAGAGAGAGAGGGGGGCAGAGACACAGGCAGAGGGAGAAGCAGGCTCCATGCAGGGACCCCGATGCGGGACTCGATCCTGGGACTCCAGGATCACGCCCTGGGCCAAAGGCAGGCGCTTAACCACTGAGCCACCCAGGCATCCCTAAATAAACCTAAAGGAAAAAAAGGATTTTCAATAAATACTATTTGACTGAGTGAATGAACACTCACCATTCCTCCCATCAGAAATGCCAAACCCATTTTTACTTTGCTTTGCCCCTTTCATTTATCAGTCAAGTCTTGCCCCAGCTTTTGGCAAGACCCAGGCATTTCTATAAGGTAGGAATTTCCCAGGAAAGAGAAAGAGAAAGAAAGAGAAAGAAAAAGAGAAAGAGAAAGAGAAAGAGAAAGAGAGAGAGAGAGAGAGAGAGAGAGATGGAGAGAGAGAGATATAGATAGATACTGGAGACCCAAGGGAAAAGAATACCAGCTGTGAATCGTAACCTTTTCACATAACTAATTCCCTGAATCCTGGTAACAATCCCATGAGGTGATGATGCTCTGTTAAATGTTTCCATTTGGGGTGCCTGGGTGGCTCAGTTGGTTAAGCATCTGCCTTCAGCTGAGGTCATGATCCTGGGATCCTGGGATGGAGCCTTACGTTGAGCTCCCTGCTCAGGGGGGAGTCTGCTTCTCCCTCTCCCTTGGCCCCTCCCCTCGCTCGTGCTCTCTCTCTCTCGAATACATAAATACAATCTTTAAGAAAAAAAATAGATGTTTCCATTGAACAGATAAGGAAACTGAGACCTCAAGTTGTTTACACAGCTAAGAGGTGGAGCTGAGATTTGAACCCAGGTATCCCGACTCAGAGTCCAAAATGGGAAAAACGCAGAGTCTGTTAGCAGCATTAGGATGTAATACAGGAGCCGGGGCAAGTAGAACAGGAAATGGCCTCCTCTTTGTTTTTTCAAATGAGACTTTTTTTGGATTCTTGGGAGAGAGTGTTTTGGAGGTTTCCTTATTCCACTAACACGTATCCCTCATCTGGTCTCTACTTAAATGAAAGAGTTGCCATCTGGAGGCATCTTGGGCAGGTTCATTAAGTGGTGACTGCGTTAGAGGGTAGTTAGAATCTCTGCTTTCTTTTAGTCATTAGGTCAATATTTGGTTACCCCAAGGCTAGTATATTTAGTTTGAGACAACAAATCACGGACTGTTTGCTTGATTTGAGTTGTTTGGACAAGTCTTTCCATTCTGTTCCATTCAATTGCTGGAGCGATAGTATAATCAGTGTGGTTTAAACACTTAAGTTCGGGACCTCTGGATGGCTCAGTGGTTGAACGTCTGCCTTCGGCTCAGGGTGTGATCCTGAGGTCCTGGGATTGAGTCCCACATCAGGCTTCCTGTGAGGAGCCTCCTTCTCCCTCTGTCTATGTCTCTGCCTCTCTCTCTGTGTCTTTCATGAATATACAATCTTTTAAAAAAAAAAAAAAAGCACTTAAGCTGTCACCACAACCAGGTTAAGTGGGACAGCCTGGATCCCACTAGATAATAATATCTTCTTAGTTTATAAAGGGCTTTTGCAAAAAGAGTCTCACACCAATCTTCTGATGAGTAATAAGGAACCTAAACATTGAGGACAGTGGCCTCTGGGGGAAATGACTGCCCTGTACAAAGAAGTACTTGGCATCCTCTATATCCCTCTTCCTTGGCTTTGTTTTCTGTATAGTATTTAACACCCCCCAACTCCTGATACATCGTCTGGCTCTCCCCTATAGGATTCACTGAGGGCAGAAACCTTGTCCACTGCTCTCTCCTTAGCACTGAGAACAGTGCCTGGCATGTGGCACACACTCAAACTGAATGGCCATTATAGCCTTGGTGAGTTAAAATACAAGACAGAGGGTACATCTTATAGTGTTTTAGTTAATATAGACTATGTGATAGATTAAAAAATTCTTCAAAATGTGGTACCCATGGGAAAAGTACCAGGAGTCCTTATTTGATAAAATGCTCGGCACCTCTGGATTAGATTATTCCAGGTTTTGAGTTTCAACTGCACTTTGACTCAATACAATTTCAGTAAGAAAAATTTAAAAAACAAAAAAGAAAAGAAAAAAAATTTCAATTTTGGTACCAGGTCTGATCCTACCCTGGCCTCTGTACATAAAAATATAATGTTTTTGTTTTTTCCAATCCAACATTCTTCTGTATTCTCATTATTTTTGCAAGAACTGAACACTGCAGCCTTGTCTCCTTTTCTCTAGGCCCCAGGGTTAGCCTAAGAGGAGATGGCTTGGATACACACAGAATGATAAACTTTCTTCTTATATATGAATAGAAGTCCAAACTAACTGCGAAATCCTACACACCTTCAACTTACCAATTTCTTAAATTATACTCTTTTCCCCTATTATACAAGTATTTCCTATTATACAAGTATTTTAGGTGAAAAAAACCTGAGTCACCCTACGTCCCAGTTAAAGGGATTATCACTGTTAATTCTTCAGATCTCAGTATACCATGTATTTTGTATAGTAATTATGTCATTAGCTCTCATGACCAATGTGTCATAGCTTCACCTTCTAAGTTTAGGCAAGATAAGTAAGTGGCATCATGGCTAATAGCCAGCATGTACTAAAGAATAAAGAGTTTCAGATCAAGGAACAAGATATGAAACAAGACATAGATTCTTCTGTTGCTGAGGGGTGCCTGGGCAGCTCAGTTGGTTAAGCTCACTTAGCATAATGCCCTCTAGGTCCATCTAGGGTCCTCTCAGATGACACATTCTTATCCCTTCTTATGGCTGTGTGATACTCCGTTGTTACACAAAACTAGAGAATAATACTAAAATTTTGCATGGAACCACAGAAGGCCCCAAATAGCCAAAGCAATCCTGAAAAGGAAAAACAAAGTTGAAGATATCACGAGTCACAGATTTCAAGATATTCTACAAAGCTGTAGTGACCAAAACAGTATGGCACTGGCACAAAAATAGACACATAGATCAATAGGACAGCATAGAGAGCCTGGAAGTAAACCGACATTTATGTGGTCAATTAATCTAAGACCTAGAAGACAAGAATATACAATGAGGACTGTTAAGTAGGCATAATCTGTTGTGACAACTCTGAATATCAGACTCTACTCTCCTCCCCGGACTTTGTTTTTGTTGCTATTTGTTGTTATTGCTGTTTGTTTGTTTGTGTTTAGTGACATCCCTTGACTAAGTCTTCAAAGTCTCTATTCCCTGTATAGTTCCATCACTGAAGTCTGCTCAGTTAGCGTGGTGGTGTGTCTCTGCCTCTCTACTGAGAGGTCATCTACTAAGTTCACAAAGCCCCTGTTCTTACTGAGGTTCAACAGTTGTTTTTTATTTTAATAAGTGATCTTCAAATCATTGTGAGCCTTTTGCTAATGTCTAGAGTTCTGAAAAAGTTGATTTTGATGATTCTTGCCATCATTTTGTTTCTTTTATGGAGGAGCAGATTTACATTAGTCCTCATGCTGCCATTCCGGAAATCCTACCTCTTCACAAAAATCTTTACTCATATTTGCGTCTCATCACTGATTAGAAATGATGAAGCAAAGTCTGCTTCGGCTCGGGTCATGATCCCAGACTTCTGGGATGGAGCCCTAAATGCGGCTCCCTGCTCTGCGGGGAGCCTGCTTCTCCCTCTCCCTGCCGCTACCCCTGCTTGTGCTTTTGTCTTTCCAACAAATAAATAAAAATCTTTTTTAAAAAAGATGTAAAAAAATACTTAATTCTTAGCTGGAACCAGCTATACTTAACTACCATCTTCCACCCCTACCACCTTTTTTTTTTTTCCCTTAAGATTTTATTTATTTGAGAGGCACATGCAGGAGTGGGCTGGGGGCGGGCAGAGGGAGAGGGAGAAGCAAGCTCCGTGTTGCGCAGGGAGCCTGATGAGGCTTTCGATCCCAGAACCCTAAAATCATGTCCTGAGCTGAAGGCAGCTGCTTAACCAACTGAACCACGAGGTGCACCCCCCACCCCCCCGCCTTTTCATCCTCTTAATCTTATTTCTTAGGCTGCTCACCTGTGCCATAAACATAGTCCCTTTCATCCTGGAGTAGAATGACAAACTTGGCTTTACATAGAGTTGTAACTTTTTTTTTTTTTTTTTTTAAGATTTTATTTATTCATGAGAGACACAGAGAGAGGCAGAGACACAGGCAGAGGGAGAAGCAGGCTCCATGCAGGGAGCCTGACGTGGGACTCGATCCCAGGACCCCTGGATCAGGCCCTGGGCTGAAGGTGGAGCTAAACCGCTGAGCCACCCGGAGTTGTAACTCTTCATTAAAAAATAGAGAATCTGAGAATTATAGCCCCAGAAGAGAATTTTAGAGGTCGAGTCCAATTCATAATTTGTTTTTAAACAGAGGAAACTGTACCTTGATGTGGTTAAATGATTTGCCTGAGTTTTATAGTAGTTTTGTCCGTAATCCAAGTCTGCTCAAGCGCTCTGTACTGTCCTAGTTTGGCTGTAAAATGAAATGAATCTGCCGGCAGCTGATGTGAAAGCTTTCACAGCTGGGGAGGATACTGGCCCTGACACTCCAGGTGTCCAGCTTGGAGTGAAAAAACTGAGCCTGTTTCCTACCTTCAAACAATATAATCAAGTTCTAGGAACATGTTTGATGCCCAATATTATTTTGTATATAAATGTAAACATTTTCTCATAGGGACACATTTAACCTCTTTCTTCAAAGAAGTGCCTGTTTGTAGAGCATGATTCTTGATCTGGGGTCATGAGCTCAAGCCCCATGTGGGACATAAAGCTTACTTAAAATTAAAAACAAAACAAGCTGAGAAAAAAGAAGTAGGACTGATTTTCATATGAATAGATTCTGAAAATGTTCTATATTAATTTTTACAGATGTACATTCGGGGAAAATTAGTATTTGCCAACTTTATTTTCAATGGTTATAGCACATCGGCTAAAGACCTTCAAAAGCAAATTGTGAAGACAAGGAGTGATTATTACACAGGACATTTCCTACCCAAGGACTTCAGGATCCAGTAGAGTAACTATACATACTCAACTTTCTCACACTTTCAATTAGTAAATCCCAGGCAAGGGCCACATTTCAAGAATTGCCTTTATGAATGCTTGTGTCTTGCTTCAAATCTTCTCTGGAAAGAGGTAGCTAACCTATTTAAAATTTCAGACCCCATCCATCTGAGGCATCTTTGAGCTTGCTGACAGGACACCATGAGCTAAGCTTACCCTCAAGGGTTGAGAAAATTTACAAACAATAAATTATCACTAAAATTAAATGGTAGTGGACGGGCCCAATATTGTGTGTGTGGGGGGGTGGGGATTCAATCCCTTTATGAATCTTGTGGTAGATGAATGTATGGAGGTGGCAGGTAGTGGGCAACAAACGTTACTGGAATGGTGGAATATGAAGAAAATAAATGGGGGTGTTCAACTGGAAGAAATGAATTGCTTCCACATGTCCCCTGTCCGTACTGCCTTGCTTTTCCACAATATAAAAATCAGGTCGTGTGCATTTTCATATAGAACATTTTTGTTACGTATTTTTTGTAATAGTAAAACAAACAAGTAAATAAAAGTTCAGTTCAAGGAAGGCCACTTTCTTTTTAACTAGCACTCAGTCTGCAGTGCCATTCTGGAGTTACCATGAATGTTCCCGACTAGCCAAGCTTAGAATGACTCAAACTAGTAATTCATTCAATTACATAGGACAAAATATGGTCCATTGGACATTAATGGTCTTCTGGATTCAGTATGCTTTTTCTGTCAGGGAGGTCATATAAGTCAACAAATATGACCTGATTAGAATGTATACAATTGCTGACAGTCACTGAGAAGGGTGAAAATGGAGCTTTTAAAATTCATCTGCTGTTTTCACTCTGATAAATTATCATGTGAGGCACTTTTATGACCAAACAAACTTAGACTAATGAATCACAGCTTTGCTAAAAACACTGCTGTCTTTTGTCAGTATGTTAACAGATTCTGGAAAATACTGTAATAGAAGAAAAAATGGAGACAAAAGGAAAAGGAATTTTTACCTTTTGGTTAATTCATGTTGCAAACACCAGAGTAAAAAAAGCATACACACGGAAGACACTAAGCAGTACAAATTTTATTAGAGACTTGTTAAGCTTAGGAGGAACAATAATACAGACATATACAAACCTGTTTGTTCTTGTAAAAATCCTTTAGAAATTTGATATGAAAAATACATCAAGTGATCAAAGAAAGTACTGACGGGAAAGGTTATAACCTCAACTCTTCAGGTGGGTAGGAAATGTACAGTTCTACATAAAATATAAGTAGTCAAAGGTAAAAATTAAAATATCTCTGGGAGAACAGGCTAACACCCCAGTTTTAAATTAAGAAATGAATTAATTAATTAATGAATTAAATGAAGACTGACTTTAGAAACTTACTATGTAAACAAGCCTGAACTTTGTAAGACAGTTCATACCTTCCTGTGTTCAGTATTACACAATGTTGAGAGAATGTAGATGCTCTCCAAATACCGAGAACACTTACTGTACATAAACATATATGGATTCATACATTTCAGGCTATGTCAAGAAATAGTTACCTATGCTCACAGATTACTGCACAGATACAAGACTGCTGATGTCAGAACATTTTCATGCTTGAGTGAATGCAAAATGTCATAAGTTTTGGAAGATATTGATAGAAGGCTCATCTATTTAATTCCAATATAGTTCATTAGAAAAAAAATGAATCTGACAAATTGAGGCATAAATTGAGTGAATTTACAAGACAGTAAATGCATTTAAATCATTTGACATTAAAAGGAATCAAAATCCAAAGATCTCTCGATCCAGTCTATTGTTATATCCACAAAATACACATATACTAACATGTATAGTGTTTGATTTATGCAAACAGGAAAATATTGAGAAGGGTAAACACAGTATGATTTAAAAGGCAAAAATAATAGAATCGATGGGATGAATCATCTATGTGATGAATGTAGAACAGTATTAATCCCAGAGTTGAATTCTTCAGAATGGGCCTCAACCTCACAGTCCTATTTTAAAGGGTAACTCATTGATGCAATTTTTCTGGTGACAAGGCCTGAAGGAATAGCACAGTTTGGGGCTCTTTTCACAGGTGGGAGTGAAATTGTCTGATTGTCTGTAATTATTTCAAACATAGTCTAAATCCAATTAAATGTCAGTATTACCAAAGTATACATTTCCATTGTCTAGCATAACCTGTGGATTTGGGGTCTTTTCATGCCTCTTCAGAAAGCCTGTCCTCAAATTAAATAAATTAGCAATGTCATAGTTATGATGTGAGACGGTATGATGAATCAAGTAGGTCAGAATCTTTTAAAACGCCAGAGCAGCAGGGTACAAAAATAAATTTACTAAAAGCCTTATTCTGCAAAATACTTTAGCAATCTGTGAAGTATTGATCCATTTCCACTCTACCACTCTAGCTTGTTTCCATCAACCAGAGCAGATTCTGAAATGTAGCTTACAATGAATCTGACAAAGGACTGTCTACAAATGATGCTAAGGTTCTTCCCAGACCTGAACCTAAAAAGCAAGCTCGAAGTGATATAGTGGATTCAAGAAGATTAAAAGAAAAAGGCATTGGTCTCCAGAAACAAACGTTTAAAATTATTTAGCATTGGAGTTACAGGGCAAAGACCAAATGCCTTTCAGAAACTATGCACAATTCAATGAGACTGTTATATTGTTGAGTAGAAAGTGAGAAAAACAGAACCAGGGATTTGGGGGAGAAATTTTTTTCATGGCTAAATTGTCTAATCATAAAATAGAGACAAAGATCTGGTAAGTTACAATAACAATTCTCCTACCAGCAATTAATAACCATATTACATACCATATTTCTACTGTGATAAATTTTACTATAATATCAAAGTCTGGTAGACTTTATCTTGCTATCCACTGTTATTCCTCTAATTTTAGAAGGATTAATCAACCAATTTTTGCTAACTGTTGGCACACATACAAAGAAAAGTGAGTTTTGGTGAACGCAGGATGTTTAGTCAGCCTCAGGTTCTCTTCAGTCTTCACACTCTTGATGTTCCAGGAATGATGCGCGAGTTTAGGTTGGTTCTAGGATAGGCCCAGGGGCCTGGTTTGATCTGGGATCCCTGGGACCATACCTAGAACAAACCCAAACAAAACCAAACTCCTTGGGAGTGCTTTCAGCTCAGGTGACTTCTGGGCTTTTCACCCATATGGACCTCCAGGGCTGTATCAGGACCATACAGCAATCTTTAAGGAAAGGGAATGATATTTCTGGAGTTTTCTGTACATTGCCAAGTGCTAGTACTGTGCAGAAAATAAGCTTGACTTAAAAATGGAATTAATTTTTAAATTTACTTGGGAGGGAGAAAAAAAGATACTGCATTTCTTAGTATATCCTAAAAAATAAACTTGCATGCTTCAGTTTTAGAAAAGATGTTCAAAGATGAAATAAACTCATTTGTAGACAGCCAACCTTTACGAAATGCTGTAAAAGTGAAAAGTATAAAGTTCAAAACAGTAGAATTATCCCTTATCTTGAGAAATTCTTAAGATACAGATAGGGAAATATATATTTCTACAACAATGACTCATAGAATATACTCACTTTGAAAAACAGTGTGTCAGAAGCATACACAACTTAAATATTGTCCTATTTTAAGAACTGCCATGTGATGAATGAATTTCAGTAAATAGGGATGAAAGAAATTAACTTAATTGCTGAGGTTAAAATGTACAGCATTTAAAAAATACCATATGCATTTTAATTTATCACACATTTTAGGATTTCCATAAAATCAACTCCTCCTTCATGTTATGCTTTTGTATATGTATATGTGAATCCTGGAATCAATTAATCCTTTTTTTTATTTATAGAAATTACACTGAGTAGAATCACTTTCCTCTCGTGACTATACTCAAGTCGTAGCACTAACCAAGGTTTGGCATCATGACTGTCCTGTAATGGCAGTCTCAACTCAAGAAATGAGTTTGGATCATCTATTTTTAAATGAATATTATATCATAAGTCCCTTCCAGTAGCAAATGAATAACATTAGGTGATGACTCATGGCCACAGACTGATTTTCCAATTACCCTGCATATGATGGGTGGATGAATCAACATATGGACTAAAACATAATCAGCCTTTGGACTTAAGTTATTCAAAGCCAGGATATCCCTTTCTAGACAGATTTGAATTTTACCTGCAAACATTATAACATGCAAATTTCATGTTTATTTTTCATTCAAGAGAGAAAAATCATCACGCTTATTTAACATATTAAATGATAATTTAAACACACAAAAAAGAATGACACTGGGAATTTAGTCATTCAAATACCTGTCAATATCACTAGATGTAACACTGATAACTTTTGAAAACTTTTAAGATACATTTCATTGAAAGAAAATAAAGATACCATCTTAGAAATTCTCCACAAAGAATAATTTACTTGGGGTGAAACTGCCTAGACCCTAAAAACCTTATTACTTCTCATCTCTCTGGGATATCAATGATGAAAGTTTTCTTATTTCCCAGGACTCAACCTACTTTGTGTTTCAGAAATGAAGATGCATCTCTCTAAAAACAAAACCAAAATGACAACAAAACCAAACTAGGCAAATAAATTCTTAGCAGCATTGTGACATCCAATTCATTTAGAGAGTACTATAGAAAATGCTCATTTGAGTGGACTGGTTTTAATCAGAGCCAAAAAATTAAATGATAGAATATAAAGAAGGTAAAGTATGGAAATGAAATGGTTCCCCTTGTACAAAAACAGCTCTTCTATTTTGAGAGCCGGTATCAAATTTAGTAACTTTACTTATTTTAAAGATAGCAATGAAATAGGTAGTGAGGAACAGATATCCACAGAATCCATATGTTTAGGTACAATTCAGTTTTTTAGGTCTTCACTGAGTCAATGTACTCCTCCTTTATACATTACTCTAGCTATCTTAGTTACCTGGTTTCCAAAACCAAAGCAGACTTGAAGGAGCATTACGAAGGTAGAGAAAGGCCATTGCTACAGGCACACTTAAGCAAGCAGAAATTGCAGGAACTGGAGGAATCAGAACTAACAGAAAACAAAGACAAGATGAAAAAAGCACAGCAGAATGGAGCCATTTAGTAAAAAGGCATATAGCTCTCAGGGCCTAGTTAGACTATTACAGTATAATAACTGTTGTTAATAATGATCATTCTGACATCAAAAAAGATTAAAATGATTTTCATATATTGTTTAATAAGACAGCAATGCATACTGGTTTAAAAGGATTACCTTCAGAAATTATTCCAAAAATTTTTAATGCTTAAAGGGGTTAGGGTCTATAGAAAACTGGGATATCTAGAATACATCATTCTCCAAATACTCAGCCAGTTCTTACTAAATTAGCCATGCATGTTTAGTCTCAAGCCTATAGTTCTAGAATATAAATCTTGGTAAAACAGAGTTAGAGTCACATTTATAATGTTCTAAGTTTTCAGTCTGTGTCCTATACTAGGAACAATCAACAAGAACAAAACATTTAACATTTTCCTAAAATATACACAATGATTTGTACAAAGATAATAGTCGAATTTTCTTTTATAGCTGAATTCATTAATGGCGAGTCCTAGAAACATCAACATATAAAAACTGAATTAATACTTTAAATATATGGCAATCATATATTCAACCAACTATTTTTAGCAAGTTCTTAGTAAGTAATGAAGAGGCAAACAAAAGTATGCTAAGCAGCCAAACAGGTACCACAAAGTCCATGCACTTAACTGACAGAAAAGCCCCTTAGCCTTCTCTCAGTCTACTTACTCTTACTTTACAATTCTAGCAAGGTTGACAACCTGGCTTCTCAGATCATGGCAGATTAGAAGCAGCAAATTAGGGGCTTAGTGCAAGAGGCAGGCACCCAAGACAGCAGCAAAACAAAAAGTGAAAACTGATTTTGAGGGAAGATAGAGAAGCTGTGAAAACTAGACATAGCTCTAAAGCACAGCATTGCAGGACCTTGGAGAAAAAGGACCTATAACCTCATCTATTGCAGGAGCCCCTGTGGGTGCATTTCTACTTATCACCTCGTGATAGGAACTGATATTCTTAAACATGACAAAGTTAAATTAAGATCCTGAATATTCCAGAAAAAAAAATATGGTACATTCTAGAAATTTTCCTATTCACTATTAAATAAAAATGTTATGATTAAATGATTTGCCTCAGTTACATGAAAAATAAACTCATGCAAAGCTAGTTACCTGTCAGTGGTCACAGGTAAATTGTTACCATACTTAGGGTATATTTTCCATTTTTTCTCTGCCAGTAGATTTGCAGCTTTCTTTTCTAATATAAGTGTGAATTACACAGACATGTTCTTATCCATAGAAGTGGAAGAATAAGTCAATCTTTGCTTTGTCTGGTTTTCATTCATGGCATGCTGTCTACTTTAGTTCAAATAATGAGTCAGCTGAGCTACAGCACAGTCTTAGGCATTTAGTTCTTGTTTCCTCTGGATATGGAAACAATGTATTATGATTAAACTAAATCAGTTGAACTCTTTCTACATGATTTCTAATTTATTAAAATATTTTTGCATTTTATATTACTTATAGTATATAAATAAAAGTCAGAGTTAAATGATCCCTTCCGATTAAGACTCCACTGACTTAAAATTTTGGAATTGTTTCAGAACTTTAATTCTTTCTATGCTTTAACATCAAAAGCTTCTCCACCTTTATTATGTGAATTCGAATATTACTATTTATTTTTTTAAAGTGAGTTTTGAATTTTTTGAATTATATTACTAATATAACCAGATCTTGTTTTTTCAGCCTCAAAAGTTTCACTTCTCTTTTAACTACTTTTGAGAAGTCAGAATTTACCAACATCACTTAGCAAACCAGAGAATTTGGTTTGGGTTGGAAAAACTCCCCAAGACATGATAAGGACAGCTGTATGCATAGCTTTTAAATGATGGATCTGAGATTTAAACTCAAGTACATCCTTTTGTATTACAGTCTTAAACCCATATTCTTAAATTTCCTTAGTAATTTGCCTTAAATGTGTTTCTCCTGATTTGTGTCTAATAACTTGAGAAATCAAACCTGAGTCAATACATCAGTTCTTAATTAAATATATTAAAACGTATACTTTTAATGAAGCACAATTTTAAAGAAGACTTAACTTATGAAGTCAGATAATACAGACAACTTAAAAAATAAGCAGAGGACGACAAATCAAACACCAGCAAGAGTTTGGCCCCAGGTATGCCAGATATGCAGGGTTTTAATGAAAGCTGAAAAAAATAAGAATTTTACGCATGATAACTATTACCAGGTCATTTATTGCCATGACTTTCCTTACTGTAGGCAAAAGGTAAAAATCTTGTCTTCAAGAGTACCCTAAATAGCTTCTTTCGTGAATTCTTACATTAAGTACCAGGTTTGTCTTGGTAAAATAAACTATGCAAATGTTCATGTTAAAAGCTGTTAGGATATTACTCCTCATAAGAACTATCCTGTCAAAATATCATTGTAAAACTTGGAAAGCACAATTATAAGCATTGCATCACAAAATATTTTTCACAGAGGGCTTCTTTTGGAAGAAGGATGGCAACTATTAAAACTAGTCAAAAGTCTGATAATACAAAGTGAAATATTCTTAGAAAAGTAACAAACGAGTACTTACTTATATTACACTGGCCTATTAGTTTTTATTTCCTAATGTATTCATGGTAAGAATAGACAGAGGTTCTTAGATTTTACTGGGCATAAACGTCATCTAGGCCTCATTCCAAAATGACCAGCTGAGAATGATTGGGAGTATGGCCCCAAATTTGAAATGTAAAAGTAAGACCTCCAATTTATTCTAAGGTAGTTGCCCCATAAAAAAACAAACAGAAAACCCCAAACAAAACAAAACAAAACCTGAGAAACACTGACTATTATAAAAGAAAATTAGGAATATTCACAGGGAAGGTAATATTTTATCTTAGAAACATTTTAAAAGATGAAAGAAATTTTGAAAACTACACAAAAAAGAAGCTTTAAGGCCCAAGATTCTTATATCATGGTTTCAACAAGTAGAATTTTTATGGAATTAATTTAACTGGTGAGTAAAACAAATCAGACTGGAGGCTCAGGAATTCTTGATTAAAATCAGTCTTTTAAAATTAGAAAGAATCACCTCAGAGACTATTGAATAAAACTGATAAAATATTATGACGATATTTTTACCAAACTGCTATAATAAAAATACAATAAAAGAATTAAAAGTTATTAAACTCTAATTCTTCCTGTGTAAGTTTACAGATTAAGAGAAAGATTACTAAGTTTTTCCGTAATTGCTGCTTCTAAATTCAAGGAGAAAAGGAATTGGCAAACTAAGTAATTTATAAAGAAAGTATTATTATTTATGAATACAATCATCAGTCTCAAAACAAGATTTGTTTTTTCTTGAAATTTAGCTAATTATTTCTAAGTAGTAAATTGGGCCTACCCTAAGATAATCCTAAGAGCTTAATTATGGATAAGTCCCAGAAATTTTTGGCAATAGGCAGAAGCACTTACTGTACGAAGGATCTCTACTATTCATATAAAGCAGAACCAAGTTTCTCTTCATGTTAAAAAATAAATTTCCTAAGGTTGGTGGAAAAAAAATAAAAATCCCCTTGGTATATATAAATCTACTAACTCAAATTGCTAAGTTTACAGGAATCTGAATGTTTCTTAACTCTAAAGACAATCTATATTCATTGTGTAATCTCCTCTCTAGGACAGCAGCATAAATTATTATTCCTATACTTTCCCCAAAGTAAGGTCTATAAACTATGTCAGCGCATAAGAGCTACTGGTTTCAAGAAACAATATACTCCTGAAAATGTCACATTTTGAAAATGCAATGATTTAACACTGGACAATTTGGAAAGCAACCTCTTTTAAGAGGTAGTTTATAAATGAAGTACTAAGGAGACAAGGATGCTTTCCAGGAAGCAGACTCAATAAGGTGGAAAGGGTATACCTTCAGGCTGGGAATCAGCAGCTTAAGGGACCGGCTTGCATTAATGGCACTCAATTATCTGTAGGCAAACCTAAACAAAGAACTTTCTGCAAAGTTGGAAATGGGGCCTTGGACGATAGGGACCCCAGTTGACATTATCCCTACTGATTATATATAACAAGAACAGAAGATAAACACAAAAAATAACTGAAAGGGTAATTTTTAAAACAGTACAATGTTTTTCTTTTAAAGATTATTAGGACATCTTAAAGTTAACTGCGGAATACAGGTATGAACAAGAAGTGTAAGAAACAGGTCACAATCCCAGTACTTTTGACACTACTTTTTAGTTCCAAACCCCAGTACACATTAATTATATAAATTCCATTTTTTTAAATTCAGAACCTGCATCTTTAAGATTGGTATAAACAAAAATAAAATATCAACAAGTTATTAACATAATAGCTGCAGTTATTAACTGCAAGAATATAGTAAAAAGGAGCCACACTGAATCTTAATGTTCTTGCAACAGAATTATCCCAGTCATTTTATGGTAGCAAATTCTGGCAAGAAATGATAAATTTGTTTCTTATTAAAAGTACCTAAAGAATTTCCAAGATCGATCAGTTGTGCTGCAAATAAAACAGCAATTTACTCAAGAGAGCCCTTACCTTTCTCTTATTTTCCTAAAAGATTTGCCATTTACAGGTTAGCTACTATTTTCAGAGCAGTTGTTCAAACCAGGGTTCTTGCTGTAAATTCACATCTTTATAAATAGTAAACTTAATACTCATTTTCCCTTTCCAGTGGATTATCTAGTGTTGAAGCTAAAACACCTGCATAAAAGCAACAATTTAAAATCCTTCATGGGCATCTTGGTTCTTACTTCTCTTCTACCTCATTTTTATTTTCTTGTATTATTTGTTCTTCCTCCTCATCACCAAAAGTCTGTTCCTGCATGGTGGTAAAGGAGAGAGATCTAGCAGCCACTTCTGCAGCAAGACCAGCAGTGAAGTTAAAATCCGATGACAGCTGGAGCCGTGCCAGCCTCTGCTTAATGGAGGGCTGTAATAAGTCCCTGGGAGTTGGATGGGCAGTGGACAGGCTACCTACATCTGACTGCTGAGATTCCTCTTCACTCTCACATTGGTAACACACTCTTTCTTCAGCTCCTTGGAGGAAGACTTCATTTGCCGAATTGTCTTTATTTTTATCATCTAGAGGGTTTTCACATAAATACTCAGTCTTACTACTTATTTCATTGTCAGCTGTGGAGGGTTTACTATTTTCCTCTTCAGTATCATTTTTACCAACTGTCCCCATATCTGAATCCACTGATGGTTCTGAATTACTTATGGGTTCCACTGGGTCTACAGGAGACAAGGATTTCAACACAGCTTCAAAGGAAAAAAAGAAAGAAAGAAAGAAAGAAAGAAAAAAAAGAAAGAAAAATAATAACTAAGGACCCAGCAATGATTTAAACTTTAATTTAAATTTCCAGTATTTTTTCTTATAAAGAACAATAAATAAAAGCTAAATAAAACTTTCTAGTAAAATCTATGTAAATTTATAAATCCAGAGAACTTTATAAGAGATAGAATGCCTAAGAAATGAAATGAGATGGGGTTTTGATGAAGATTTTAAAACACATCACACATTCTTTTATTCAAAATATTAAAGCAGTGGTTCTCAAAGTATGGTCCCCAAACCAACATCAGTCGTAACCACCAGGTTATCTGGCAGAAATACAATTCTTGGGCCCCACCCAGACCTACTGAAGGGGACACTGAGTGGGACCAGCTGTGCTGATAAGCCCTATGCTCAACTCTGATGCACACTAATGTTTGAGAACCATTCTTATGAAAGAATAAGCAACATGGTTTTTACTGATAATGTGGGAGTTAAAAGGCCTAAAGTCATCCAGATAATAATCGTATCTTATGCACATATATATTTACAAGTTAAAACAGCATGGAAAAAAATGCACACAGTTCACCTTACTTGCCAACCACCTAATAAGACCCTGATGAAAGTAAAGCCATAACTTCTACACATTTTGTAATGTCACAGAAAAATATAAACAAAATAAAATCTGTATTCAAGATCAACTATTGTACAAAGCATAATACATAAATATTATATCCATACGGTAGAAGTTGTCCTTTCAAGGAAAATGAAGTTTTATTTAGCCCCTCTTCATGTTAGTAGGCAGTGGGTTGCTTGCTAGGCAGTCTCTCCTCCCAGTATGAGGGGTTAGTACAATACAATATATTAGGAAGCATGACGGAAGAAAAAAAAAGTGCTTCTTGAAGATCTGGCGTTTATTTAAAAAATAATTTGTAAAAGGTGTCCATTTCCAAGAAAGAGATCCCTAAGCTGCAGTAACTCCACTAGAGAGCAGCAACAACAGAAAAATATGGCCACAGCAGGTTCCAGTGTAGAATATCCCTCTCTAATTCCATTCGGACTTTACCCCTGTAGGCAGAGATGAAAATAACTCTGGAAGATGTACTGAAATTTTTCACGGAAAAAGCATTTTATGGTATCAGCAGCTTTTTACTTATTTTCACAAACAAAATCAGCATTACTACCCTTTCAAATGTAAACTACCAGAAGCACATACCTGAAAAAAGATAACATTTCTTTCATTGTTATATCCTTGCCCATACTGTCAATAGGATATTTAAAAACTAAATGGAGAAAGTACTGCACAATAGAAAGGATACAGGTTTATATACAATGGTATTTTCAGTCTTCATGTACAGTTTGAGGCGATAAATCTAGTTCTTAAAGAATGAAACAGATGTTGATTGATATCTCTGATTATGGCTAATTAAATAGGGCAATATAATCTGGGCAACTGGAAGATCAAGTGTTAACACTGCTGGAAGGTAAGCCTCCAGGAGTGCAGGGATATTTGTCTCTTGATTATGCACTCGGGATACAGCAGGAAACAGTACCTCAGTAACTCCTTGTTGAGTGAGTAATTTACTGAATGAACACTGTGGGGGATAATAAAGCCCCTACTGACAGAGATGGTAATTTCATTATACAGACAAAACCACTGAACACATAGAAAACAATAGTGCCTAAAACATAATACTCTCAATCTCTGATTCATGTAGGCCCAACATATGAACAAACAGGTTGCAGGAACTCTATCTTTACTGCTGCCCCTGGGTAGTTTTTAATCTGTTGCATATGTTGCTGCTCAAGTGCCCCTCTGGTGTGAGGCTTTGCAGTGGTGGGAGAGGAAGCAGGAGAGGAGGATTTGCCAACAAGCAACCAGTAGAAAGGCGGCTTGGTGGAGAAGACAGAATTCTTGGTAAAGAGATCAGCATGAATGTTTTTTCTTTTTCTTTTTCTTTTCTTTTCTTTTTTTTAAGTAATTTCTACCCCCAACATGGGGGCTTGAACTCATTATTCCAAGATCAAAGGTTGCATGCTCTATTGACTGAGCCAGCCAAGTGCCCCAGCATGAATGTTTTTCATGAGTAAAAACAATCAGTTTGTGGAACCATAGTCTCATTATAAAATATAACCAGAGGAGGACATCTATATTAGAAAGAGTAGGAAATATAATTGGAAATGATGGACTCATATGGTAGAGAGGCTTGAAACCAGAAAAAAGAGTTTAGATTTAATATAGCAGGAAAGGGGGGAACCACTCCAGATTTTAAAGATAGCCATTATCAATGTACTACTGTTTGAGAAAAATCAGGAGGGAGCCTGTATAGATAGAAGCTACCTCAGAAGCTATCTTCTAAGGATAGCTTAGAAGAAAAAGGTATTGAAAATAGAAGTCAGCTGGTGTACCACACTGGCAGAGTCAGTAGAGCATGCAACTCCTGATCTTGGGTTATGAATTTGAGCCCCACGTTGGGAGTTAGAGGTTACATAATAAAAAAGAAAATGGAAGTCAGTTAAGACAGCATTACAATTTACAAGCACAATCCAATAAGGACCCGGGCTATTAAAGGGGGCCTTGGGATGAGGAAGGATAAAACCAAGAAATGTATATGTGGACAAGGGAGAATGGTAGGGCTCCTAAGAGAAGAAAAGAGAAACCTGAGGAACTTTCCAGAAGTATAGGTAATCTATAAACTTCTAGTGAAAAAAGAGAACAGGAAAGAAGGCAGTTGATTTTGAGGCTCCACATAAGTACTCTATAAAAGGGGAAACCCACTCTCCCTACTTAGAAAACTCCAGAAGTTTCTTCTCAACTAGGAATTAGCTAGTTTGATACTGTCAAGTATTAAGCTTCTCCTCATTCCTTCCCTCACTTCTCATGAAATCCAACTAAAAAAAAAGGAGAGTGGGAAACTTAAAGGAGTTTAACACTAATCATCAGTACTGACAATCCAAGTATGGAGACAGTGCACACAAAAGCACCTCCTTTTCTCCCATCTACTAAAGTGTTCAAATCAATTACATAACCTTAGTGATGTAGCTAATTGGCCTAGATTTTAATTCATTTCTTTCAATGGTAAACAAAGGGTTTTTAATTTGGTGCTCCATTGAGGTATTTATAATATCAACATAAAGAGTACAGAGTTTAGAATCTCAAATTCACTAAATTTGAAAACACTGTAATTTATTCAACTCACTGCCTATTCCAAATAAAATTTAGTACAATATCAAATACCTGATGAAAAACTCTGATTTCATACTCCCAATTTGATTATATACCTACTCTTTTATTGATCATACTGATTTGTGTCTAGAAGAAAAAAGTACTATACTTGACAGATCCCTAAAATTAAAGCTATAAGAATTATATAGCTAAAATAAGATTCATAGTTCAAGAAAAAAGAATCCCCTATAATAAAATAATTTTTTACTCTGAAGTAAGTGCTTACCGTGATCACTAAATAGAAGTTGCTTCCACTTCTGCCTTTCTGCCTCTGATGCTTTAAATCCCAGCACAGATTTTAATTCTTGGAGTACCCTTTTGGATTCTTCATGCTCACGCTTCTGTCTCTCTCTGTCTTCTTGAGACAAGTAATAAAAATCATCCTTTCTGAAATCACTGTCCATATCTATATCATCTACATAAGCTTCTAATTCCTGAAAATGAATAAAAGAAAAAGCACTTTACTTCAAGCAGACAATTTTCTGGTAGCATTCATTAACTTGTACCTACCCAGCTCCAAGATTAAAAAATGAAGACTCTTGGCACAGGTCACTAAAGCAAAGGTGGGCAAACAGAGCAAATATATTATTATAGATAAACTGAAGTCTTAAACTTAACAGTTGATACTAAAAGGGATTGTAGATAAGAAAGTTTAATAACTTCAATCATTATTTTTCTGCTCTGATACCATTCTATAGATCCAGTTAAGATTACAGTTATTAGCTCTATAAAACCAATCAAATTAGAAGGGCTGGTGGTTTGTGGAGGTGGTCAGGTATGTTGTCTTTTTGTGGTAGGTACCTGCAGTTCTTTCTGACTTCTCAGGACGTTTGAACATTATTCTAGGATTGGGGAACCTCATCTTATGGTTCTTCGTCTCACTAAGGAACAGACTAGGATTCTTGCTTACCCAGCCTCCTTGCAGTTATGGTTCAGGCAAATGACTTGGGATCCGCTATATCTGTATGTGGATCACATCTGTCCTAGAAGTTTTGTTACAAAGGGAAGGAGGCATCTAAAGGAATCCATTTTGGCAAGAGTGGTGGCAGATCAAGTTTCTAGAGGTAGAGGTTCTAAAGGGAGTTTTTATTATTCAGCAATGATGGAGCAAATGGCAATGTCTGCAACCAGTGACTGGGCAGTGATAATGCAGGAAATGGAACAGTTCTTTTGAGTGATTTTGGCTGTTTACAGCAACCTGTTTCAAACCTGACTATGTGACCCTCAGAAATATTGTCAGTCAGGTACTGTTTTCTAAAACAATTTTTTTGTTTGTTGGGGCACCTGGGTGGCTCAGTAAGTTAAGCGTCCAACTCTTGAATTCAGTTCGGGTCATGGTTTTGGGGTAGTGGGATGGAGCCCTGTGTCAAGCTCCACACTCAGTGGAGAGTCTGCTTGGGATTTTCTCTCCCTCTCTAATAAAATAAAATCTTAAAAAAAAAAAATCTTTTGTTTGTTAAACTAAACAGAATTGGTCTCCTTCTGCAATTAAGAATACTGAGTAGACAATTATGACCAAAGGAAAAGAAGTTTTCCTTAGAATAAACAAAAGATATTTTTGTCAATATCTAATTAAATCATTAAAAAACTGTTTCTTTAAAGTGAGGTATATACATGCTGTCAAATGCACAAATCTCAAATGTACAGGATTTTACATATGTATATTGACCAGTAACCACTAGTCACATTTCCAGCACCCCAGAAGTTACCTTTGCCAATGCACTCATTTGTAATGTGTTTGATCACTTTTAAGTGTCTAAAAAATAGACAGTAAGATATAAATAATATGAAAATTTGCTGGTAGATTCAAATTTAAGGCATTAAGACATACAGACAAATGATTTGGTATCAGTTCAATATACTATGCTGTAATTTTGAAGTTCATCACAAACATAAATTTAACAACTTAAGTCAATAATCATCCATACCTCTTACAGAGAAAGATAGGTAATCTTTGTATGTAGATTAAAAAGCAATTTTCACCATTACCTGCTCCTCAGGGATTGGATCTTTGTCTGCAATGTGTAGAGTAGGCTGCATCAAAGGTACCACAGTACAACGTGGATTTTCACATACTATTTCAGGCTTGCCTTAAAAAGCAACAGGCCACACAGAAATGAGTGAACATCTAATTAAAAAACATTATTAGTACTAATATTTTGCCAATTTCATAGCCCAACTTGTTCTCATTGTAACTTTTAATTTATATTAAAAAATTAAGGATGTTAAAATTAACTATAACAGCAACAGACTTAACAATTAAATTATATTCTCCCTTCTTCACCGTACCATAGTATCTGGCATACAACAGGTACTCTATAAATACTCACTGAACAAATCAACTTTTGTTCATGGCATAGGAACAGTTTCAAAACAGACCATCACTTTTCCCAACAAAAAATAAACTTCGGGATCCCTGGGTGGCGCAGCGGTTTGGCGCCTGCCTTTGGCCCAGGGCGCGATCCTGGAGACCCGGGATCGAATCCCACATCGGGCTCCCGGTGCATGGAGCCTGCTTTTCCCTCTACCTATGTCTCTGCCTCTCTCTCTTTCTCTGTGACTATCATAAATAAATAAAAATTAAAAAAAAAATTAAAAAAAAAATAAACTTCAATTTTGCACTTCCTTTATATCACTTCTACTCTCAGAAGCTAGAATTGGAAATGAATTTCAAAAGTAATAGCATGAAAAGATCACCCAGGTGTTAACTTTAATTACTTAATATTAGTGTCTGGATTTTTTTTTTTTTTTTTTTTTTTTTTTAGTGTCTGGATTCTAATCACAGGGTTACTTAGCCTCATATCCAGCTCTCTACCTTTCATCATTATCTCTCTACTTAAAAAGAAGTAGAGTTCAAGAATCTAGATTTTTACCTTTCAAGAGTAATGACAGGTAACTGGTTGGCACCAGGGTTGGGGGGAGATTCCTGGCTTCAGGGGTTGGTGTGGACAAAGCTAGCTGGACTGGAATGAGATGGGATGGGAAGGACTCTCAGTAGGTGTGAGTGAGTAGCAATGTGGCTCAGGGGACAGCCCATATTGTCAGGCGATTGCTTACATACAAAGGATTGAATAAGTAAGTAAACATTGAAGATAAAGAGAGCCAAGTTTCTTATAATCAGAAAAGAGAGGGACAAATAAGGAGAAGGACATAATGAACTATGTAGTGTTGGGACTGAATTGGAGTATTGGTGTGAACCCATGGTACACAACATATATGGACAGAGAGATAGTGATATATACATTTACACAGATATATCTCACCACCCTATGTGCTTAGAAATGGTAAAATCCCAGTGGCCAGGAGTACTTAGCACCCACATCTTGGTTTCTAAATACCATTTTTCCACTAAAGGAATAGGGCATCTTGGATACATGGCTGTTATTAGGGCTAGGGGCAAAGTAAGTATGAAGAAGTAAAGAAGTAGTCAAAGAATGATGATGGCACAAACCACCTTGAATAGGCTCCCTCTGGTTAAACTTTGGGCAATTTGAGCAAAATAGTACTATAATACTAACATGTAATATAATACTAACATGTAATATAATACTAACATGTAATATAATACTAACATTTAATAATCCTGTTTGACTAACAAATTATGATCTACAGAATAAAATAAAAATCCATACATCCATATTGATATAAATAAGTGGAAAACGGGGGATGCCTGGGTGGCTCAGTGCATAAGCACCTGCCTTCAGCTCAGGGTGTGATCCTGGAGTCCTGGGATCGAGTCCTGAATCGGGCTCCCTGCATGGAGCCTGCTTCTCCCTCTGCTTGTGTCTCTGGCCCTCTCTCTGTGTGTCTCTCATGAATAAATAAAATCTTTAAAAAAAAGTAAGTGGCAAAAGGGCTGCTTTGCCTCACAACAAAATGCTAATACGTATAAAAGGAAAAATGGAATTAGAAAATCACCATTTGGCAACAATCACAATAATATCTAATTTGAGCAAGAACTACTAAACTAGTAGTTTAGTATGCTAAATGCTAAATGCTAAAACTGTGGGTAAGAAACCTTATTTTATTTTACTCAGAGAATTCACTCTTTTTGGTATCTAATTTTATGAAGTTAGACAAATTAAGAGTCATATAACCACCACTACCCACCATAACCAAGATATAAATACAACTAAGATACAGAACAGCTCCATCACCTCAAAACATTTACTTATGCTGCCCATTCCTCCCTCCATATCCAACTCCTAGTAACTGCTGGTATATCGGCCATTCCTATTAAATTATACTGTTTTAAGAATGTCATTTAAATGCAATCATAGACTATGTAGTGATTTGAGTCTGGCTTCTTTTGATTAACACAGTGTATTAGAGATTCCTCCATCTTAATGATGTATCAGTAGCTCATTTCTTTTTTATTGCTGAGTAGTATTCCATTGTGTGGATGGATTTAACAGTTTGTCTACTCATCAGCTGAAGGACACTTGGACTGCTTCTAGCTTTTAGTGATTATGAATAAAGTCACTATAAACATTTGTTTATAGGTTTTCATGTGAACATTACATTTTTTTGAACATTACTTTTTTATATCTCTTAAATAAATATGTGAAATGATCCTAGTGGGGCATATGGGACATATATGCTTAATAGTGGGAAAAAACTTATATAATCTCAGGATATTTTTTTAAATAAAATTCTTATTATGAAAGACAAAAAAAGGCTAAAGTAGAATAAAGAACATAAAAGCTAAATGCCATGTGTGATCTGGATCTGGGCATGTAAAATTACCATTGGATCAATTAGTGAGATTAGAATGGGATCTGTGGATTAGAGAGCAATATTAGATCAATGCTCATGTCCTGATTTTGATGGTATATTGTAGGTAGGTAGGAGAATGCTCTTTTTTCAAAAGTGCAAACAGAAGATTTAGGGGTAATGGGATCTCATGTCTGCATCTTACTCTCAAAATGGTTCAGAATAATACCACCAAAAGAATTTATAGACAGATACTGAGAGAGGTACGGCAAATGTGGTAGAATGTCAACTGAGGAATATGGGTGAAGAAGGCTACTTTGAACTATCTTGTGTCATTTCTGCAGTCTTGAAATAACTTAAAAAGAGCTAAGAACTAACTAAAGCACCTGCTTTTTTTTTTTAATTATTTATTTATTAATGAGAGACACAGAGAGAGAGAAAGAGAGGCAGAGACACAAGCAGAGACACAGGCAGTAGGAGAAGCAGGCTCCATGTAGGGAGCCTGACGTGGGACTCGATCCCGGGTCTCTGGGATTACACCCTGGGCTGAAGGCGGCGCTAAACCGCTGAGCCACCTGGGCTGCCCAAAGCACCTGCTTCTTAAAAAAATCATACAAATATTTTATTCAAAGTCACATAGCTATGGCTACTATGAACATTTTAGTGAGAAAAGTTTGCCAATGACTTATATCTTAATTAGTATCATTATCACCTATAAGCAAAAGCCGCATATGCAGAACATCATGGCTTATCACTTGCCCAATGTTTTGGAGACAGTTTTAACAATCATGTTCAAGTGACTGCTACAATTTACCATCTCAGAGTATGCTAAGGGGAGGAATAAATGGGATGTATCTCTTAATTCCCAGTCATTTCTGAGTGTTTCCATTTAAAGAAAATGTGCTCAAGAAACTAACTGGAATTTAAATAAAAACTTGAAAAAAAAAAAGAAAATGCACTCAAAAGTTCTAGACTTGTCATATCAAAAAGTTTAACATGCATAAATATTTGCATATATTAAAAATCATTGGCAAATTTACCCTCTGCAGTCAAATGCTCTACCCCTGAGCTATACCCCCTGGCAGATTTACCCTCTGAAGAAAAAATTTACTAGCCATTTACATTTTATTTTATTTATTTATTTTTTGGAAGCCATTTAGATTTTAGATATAAAGGAAATCTATTAGTGATGCATCCATCAGTAATTAGCATGTTAACATTTCCTTTGAAAAAAGTTAACTTTCACTATGTAAAGACTTATTCAGCTTCTTAATGACATTAAAGTATTACAGATCTAGCTGTAAACAAAACAATGACTAACAGGATGATAAAGCATTAATTATCTTTGGCAGCAATACAATTTCTACACATATATATCTGATTATCATAAAGGTTCAAGGGATAAACATGGTACTGTTTATAGCACAAATTTAAAAATTAATATGCGAAATATTTACAGTGAATTAGTGAAATTAGTAAAAACTAATATAAAGTCTGGGTCAAATGAAAGCCATTTTGCAGAAGATTTCAAGATCGCCCTTTTGCCCAGCAACACAAGGCATTCCGATGTCACCATTTAATAATGGCACTTAACATATTTCAGACCCTTAATAACAAATACACAGTACTTGCACAAATACACAGTACCGCCTATCATAGCATTGGTTTACTATTTCTGAATTTCTGACATATTTTACCTTAAAAGCAAGACTCCATTTCTGGCCCCTAACTATCAAACTCATTACTACACTAACTGGAAAAGAGTTTCTAGAAGTTCTAATAATGGAAAACACTTATTAAAATCTGTCCTTTCATTAAGTTTTTTAAAAAGGAGCTAAGGATTCAGAGAACTTTCAAATCATATTAATTTGTTTACAAAATAAGGCCAGACTATATTCAGTGTCAATTTGTATGTACAAGTTCAACATTTCTTTCAGTAAGCTAAATTTTGTCAAGTCACTTACATCATAGAGATAAGAAATCCACCTAACAAAATCTTACTGGACTAGAGTAACCATGTATGATAGATGTACATGAAGGAAAGCTCTCACTGGTACCTTTTCTATCTGTGTTTCTTCGTAGTAGTCGGTCCACTTGAGAAATGGCCTCTTCCCAGCAATTGTTGCTTGCCTGAACATGGGGCTGAATCAACTTTAACTTCTGTTCTAGGATTTGATAAGATTCTGATACTAGTTCTTGTGTTTCTTTAGTACAAACAAGTTTTTCAAGTTCATCTTCAAGAATTATTACCCTGAGTAATAAAAACAGAAATGGATTTCTAAAATATTAAATTAATAATTTATAATTCACAAAGCTTATTTAAGTAATAAGCTTATAAGATGAAAAGAGTTCTGGAGATGGAAGGTGATAATGGTTGCACAAAAATGTATACGTACCTAATGCCACTGAAATGTATGCCTAAAAATGGTAAATTTAATGTTATGTGTATTTTGCCACAATGTTTTTAAAAGCTTATAAAAAGTATCACCTATTAAAGAGTATCACCTATTTATTTAACAGAATTTCTTTTACATATATGAGGCCACTTATGAACTGAGAGGATAAATTAAGCTCATTTCATATTTAATAGGAAACAGAACAGAATCAGGGAGATTAGGCATATATATGTATAAATATAATAACATAAAAATTATAGCTAACATTTTACTTGCATTTTACAGATGAGGAATTAGGTCCAGAGAGTTGAAGCAGCTTGCCTAGAGTTATGCAGCTGGGAAGCTGTAAGTCTGGACTGAATCTAAGCACAAAAGTGTAATACCACAGAAAGATAAAGACCATGGTACAAGAATTCAGAAGAGGAGGAAGTTGTTACCAGCTACGGGTACAGACAGGGAACAGCTAAGGAAGAGGTACTTCTGAGGAAGCACTGAAGGATGGATAAAATTTTAACATGTACCAAAATGAAGAAGGTCATTCTAAATGGTACATGGGAAAAGGCATTATGCAGTTTATTTGGACTGAAGGAGTGAGAAATAGAAAGGCAGACTATAATTAGGTTATAGCAAATCATTTCAACAGACTATTTTATACATACTTTGGTCCATGCTGCTATACTCTGAAACCAGTGAAGATTTCTGGTTGAGAAAGCAAATGTATGCCTCAGAAACATTAATTTGGTAGTGAGCACTCTAGAGGCAGAGAGAACAGTAAAAGGGTTAATGCCCTAGTGTCCATACTAGGAAGAGCAGAGGGGATGAGTGAGAATGAGGAGTGACACACAAAACAAATGTTTAGATAACGCTTTTAAAAATTGTGTGCAGCAGTGCCACAGAGCAAATCAGATCTGGTTTGTGACTGGTATACTCTGTTTGAAAGGCAACATATAGTACCATATATAGAATATTTCATTTTTAAACAGGAGACATCCTTCCCATGCGTAATCCACAATCTGCCCCAGGCACAAAGCCCCTCTTTTCCATGTCCATCCAGTGTAGCCTTTTTCTTCCCTGAGCCATCTTCCCTCACTCTAATGCATTCTACTAAGTCCTATGTAGTTCTGATGCTATTGCCAAAAGTCAATTCTTTAGAGACTCTGGCTGTGCCCAATACGGCACTTCCACTGAAAATTTTTCTCTGACATATACCCAACATTTGTTGTCCCCTCAAGTAGAGATTTCCAGGATCAAGTACATCAACTATAATCTCATCAACTCACTGAATTCCCATGCCTTTCCCTGATTACCAACACAACATGACCCCAACCATCATTTGATTCAGTCATATATTAGAAGTATCTGTTACAGAAAAATGTCACTGGACTGAATGGATCCTACATCTGACCAAGGCAGAGTACCAATAATACCAGGCCAAGTAGAAGAAAAACAAATATAAACTATGGACCCTGCATTTTACTATTCAACTTGGGCCAAAAAATGTGTCCTCTGGTTCAGAAAATATCCAAACCTGCTATAATTTATTTTTAAAAATTGTAATATATTATTCTTCAGCTATATATATATTATTATTCAGCTATATATATACCAATACCTTTATAACTTACTGTTCCAGGGCTGGCAGCTATGTTCCTTAAATTGTAGGCTCCAGGTTAAGAGCCCTAATTAAAGAGTTAAAACAAGCTCAATCTTTGTTAACATCTCCATTTCAGCTCTCAAACAGAATGAACACCTGCTTTTGTCTTAGGTTTCTAGGTTTTCTGTTGAAATCAGACAAAGTTAATACTATAAATGACTCCCCCAAATTATAGAACTTAGAATCATTCTTTCTTTGCTACATTAATAGCTATAAACCATCCTCCATGCTGCATGTCTCAATTTTGCTGCTGCTTTCTAGCTATGACACAAGCCAACAGCCAGAATGAAGCTTGCTAATCATGGGGACATTTTCTTATTTGGCTTCTAAACTTACTCATTCAGTAATGCTTTGAGATGGAGTTGCAAGCTGCGTACTGCTGTGTGAACGTTATTCAGTTCTCTTGACTTCTGTTGAGTTTTGGATAGACGTTGGGGTACTACGGACTGGTGCTGAGTTTCAAAGTACCGATAAAACTCATAGCTGCGCTTAAGCTCTTCCAAGCAGGCAGAATGAGCATGAGGTAGACCTTGAGTCACATCAGATAAAATACGATGAGGCAAAAGTGCTGGAGTAAGTAAGGGCCTGGGAGGTGAATTAGTTGTAGAAAGTAGTAGGGCTAACCGTCTGAAGAACTCCGAACTCTGTGCCACCCAGAGTTGAAACAAGACCTAAAAAGAAAAAGGGACTACATCAATAAAAAAAATTGTCAAAATTCAAAACAAACATAAATTTGTTTATCTTAACTTCTGGTTAAATTTCCCACTTTATCCTAAGTAATGAGTATAGCTGAGTTTGAACTAATCCTGAAGAGTAGCCAAGAATGTTAGATTGAGTTATGTAGTCATAGCATGTGAGAACTTCTAATATAAATATAGCATGTAACACCAGTATGTATTTTAGAATAGTTCTATCCTAGAAAAGAAGTGTTGATAACGAGATACACTTATTAAAAATGAATATTCCTTGATGCATTACTTAAAAATTTTACACAAAGTAGAAAAGAAGACAGTAGGAATAATGGACCTATGGAAGTCCAAAGAAATGAATCAGTGATGCATCCAAAATTTTGGGTTCAAAATTATATCATTTTGGTCTAGGGAATAGCTAAGAAATAACATAAAAATCAGTCCCAAGTGTTCATAACTCTGAATGTCTGGCACGAGAAACTGCAAAATCCACTCTTGAGAGATACACCCTGAATCAACAAAGGATTTCTCCAGATGTAGTCCTGTTCAAGATGTGGACAATATCCCACAAATAAACAAATACATGAGGAAGCAATCTAGTATGAGTAAGAGTGGACAACAAAAAGATAAATGAACACTTGGATAATTCAGATTTTAATTTTTCACAGCCGTGGAAGTAGATATTACTTTGATTGCTTTAGTAAATGAACTTTAAGTTATACAATTAATGTATTTAATATGAACCTATTTTACTATTAACTTGCTTTTTTTAACTGAGCAAAGTCAAATTTCTAAACTGCTAAAGACACACTATCTAGGAATTCTTGAATTTATATAAACAGCTTACCTCCCAAGTCTTCTTATTTAATAATTTTGTGACTGCAATTATTTTCTTTAGTCTTTTATTTGATCATTCAGCAAAATCTTGAGCACCTAGATATTGATAATGTTCTAGGTGTTGATAATATGACAGAGTACAAAACTGAAAAAAAAATTCTTTTTTTTTAAGGTTTTATTTATTTATTTATTCATGAGAGATACACAGAGAGAGAAACAGAGACATAGGCAGAGGGAGAAGCAGGCTCCATGCAGGGAGCCTGAGGCAGGACTTGATCCCAGGACCCTGGGATCACGACCTGAGCCAAAGGCAGATGCTCAACCACTGAGCTATCCAGGTGCCCCCAAAATCCTGTTCTTGATGGAATTATATTCAGGTGGCAGGGGTAGCAAAAGATTCTAACAAGTAAAAGATAGTTTCTTGGCTGATGAGCTATGGGAAAAAACACAGCAGAGAAGGGGAATAGTGAATGTGTGTATACATAGGGAGAGGGAAAGGGAGAGAGGCAGAAGGAGGGAAAGATGGGGTGGCCAAAAAGGTCTCTAAAAAAGCGTCATCTGAAGGAATTGAGCCATGGGACTATTAACAGGGAAGAGAGTTACAGGAAGCAGGAGGTTCAAGTGCCAAGTCCTGTAGTAGGAGTATACAGTATGTGGCATATCTGAAGAACAGTAAGGTCAGTATGGCTGGGTACAATAAGTAAGGGAAGCATGGTAAGCAATGAAGTCCCTGAAATAACTGGCTTTTATTCTAAGAAAAATGGGGAGCCGCTGAAGGGTTCTGAACAGTCAGAAGGTTACTACAATAATCCAGGTGAGAGTTAAAGGTAGCTTGTACGACACTGGTTAGTGGCTAAGAGGAGAGCGATAGTGAGACTCTGGATATACCATAAAAATAGAACAAAGACAATCTCTTGACAGACGGTTTATGAGAGTAAAGTGTTATCAAGGATGATGGAGTTTGGGCCACAGCAATGGAAAGAGTTAAGTTGGCATAGCTTAAATCATTATTGAATCACTACTACATTCTCCAGTTAAACAAAACTAAGAAATATACATTTTTTCCCATTTGTTGTTTGGATAGGGAAGTGGCTCTGGATAACAGCATAACCACTGCTTATGGGCAAATAGCATTTTTTAAATGCTTTAATGATTTAAAGCATTTTCACAAAATGGGGATTTTTTTTTAAAGCAGGAAAAATACTTTAAAAAACCTAAATGAAAAAACTAGATGAAAAAACCTAGTTAAAAATTTGAACAAAGAAAAGAGAGATAAGGATTCTATTATACTTAATATTCCATATACATTGCCTTGGGCACAACAAAGAGTAGTTTTTTTTTGTTTAAAGGTATACCACTTGCTAAATTTTTCTGAGAGAAGATATGTGAACAATAAAATCTAAATCCAAAAGGTATTTTCTTTATAGACACACTAAAAATTACAAAGGGAAACAAAAGGCCCTGATTTATTTGTAAAACATCTTTCACTATATTTTTTTAAAAAGCTTTAATTAATGTTGTCCTTTAGGGAGAGAATTTTCCTTTAAAATTTGACTTACAAAATCCGTTTTTAAATTCTTTATCTGGGTACAATGACAACTATACAAGGTGGCAAAACACTGTTTTTGAACATTATACAGAGGTTTTCAGTAGTTTATAAACTCTATGGACCTCAAGATAAAGCTTCTTGCAGAGACTGATATTCCTGGTAATAAAGCAACACAATCATTGAGTTTGGTTATGGATTACTTACGTGTCAAGATAAAAGCAAAAGCCAAAGTAGTAAAGTTAGTTTAATTTGTAAAACAACTTTAAGATTTTTATTTATTTGAGAAAGACTGTGAGCATGAGAGGGCATAGTGGGGGAGGGAAAGGCAGAAGCAGACTCCTCACAGAGCATGGAGCCTGACGCAGGGCTCAGACCCAGGACCCTGAGACATGACTTGAGCAGAAGGCAGACACTTAACTGACTGAGCCACTCAGGTGTCCCTATGTTAAACTGCATTACGAACAACTTTAGGGAATCAAGGAAACCAGTAAGAAAATTATTGCAGTAACCTAGGTAAGAAATGATGAGGGCTAGAATGAAGATGGGCAGGAAGGGATATAATGGATGGGTTTAAACATTTTCAAGGTCAAACAGACACAAGAATCTATTGACAAACTGGATACAGGGGTAAAAAGATAAGAAGGATGGTATCCAGGTTTCTAGCTTAATAAGTTGTGTGCCGCCATTTATTGAAATGGGATAGAAAGGTGGTAAGAATAAATCAAGGCAAATTTCAAGTAATAGTAAAGGAAAAAAGAAAACCAAAAGAATTAGAATATTTATGTGAATCTGAAAATTTTAAAGATACAGAGATCAATGCAGTCTCAAAACAAAATGGATCTTGGTATGTATGCTGTTAACTACACTTGCACGGGCTTTCATGGGTATCAAGTGAAGTTCTTAAGATTAGAAACAAAGAGATATCTAAGTGGTGTTTGCTAAATACTGAGAAGGAATCTAAAGACACTGGGACTGACTATTTAAAACCACTACTAGAATCTTACCAAACACATGGTTTTTGTAACTTGCTTTTATTTTGTTTTTTCCATCTTAAAATTTTTCTACTACTCATTTCAAAGAATGTACCATAAATCATCATTAATCTTATATCACTGAACTTTTGTTTCCAATATTTATCGTTGTAGGAATACCATGAACCTACCTAGAGTATATTTTGATTACTTAGATAAATCTTTAAGATTACTGAAGAGTATGTATCTTTCTGAAGATTGATACTAACTGCTAAAGTGAACCAATTTATACTTTTATTAAAAGGTCTCTTTTATTGTTAGGTCTCTCTGATCTTCATAGATAACAACTATTACCAACTTTTTTTTTTTTAATTTATTTATTTTTATTTATTTATGATAGTCACAGAGAGAGAGGCAGAGACACAGGCAGAGGGAGAAGCAGGCTCCATGCACCGGGAGCCCGACGTGGGATTCGATCCCGGGTCTCCAGGATCGCGCCCTGGGCCAAAGGCAGGCGCCAAACCGCTGCGCCACCCAGGGATCCCTATTACCAACTTTTAAGATCCTTAGCAAAATATCTACCTATTGCTAATGAGATTTAAAGTTTTGTATTTATCGGCCATTTCTATTTGTTCCTTTGTGAACCAGTTTATGCACCTGACATAACTGGTCTAGGCTTCATATACCATGGTACTCTTTATGTAGAAAGATTTGTATCTATCCTTGTTAAAAATCACTGCAATTTTTTAACTTAAAAGTTAATTTTTATATAGTCAAATAGATCATTTTAGGCAGATTTTCCAAGGAAAGATTTTGATCTTCAGAGTTCTTTACCCAAGTTTGTTAAAACAAATAGTCATAAAATCATTCATATTGGTTTTCTATTAATGTAAAATCACTTATCTATAAACTCTGATTTAAGGCAAGAAATGCTTTTAATAAGAATTTTAGGTATTTTGATATCAAAATATAAGGATCACCTCATCCAATCTTCATGATGCTCTCAACTCTTAAAGACAGCTTCACAAACATCAAGAAGGATATATTATGATGATAGTATTTAGCCATTTACATTAATATAGCACAGGTACAATCTATCTTTTGGTCAGCCCTTCCGCTCCACAGACAGATTACCTTCAAAGCAGGCAGGCTAAAGCCATCTGTAAGATTATGGGCTTCCTCTTCTGAAATCTGCTCTTCACTAAGTCCCAGGCCCAGCTCCTTAAAAGGCACCACACAGATGTAGTTGGTTACATTGTCACTCTCAGAGTTCAGGGGGTAGGTTAAATTAGGTTAAGGCAATCAACAAAGCCTTTTCATTAAAAGTATAAAGGGTACAGTAAAACCATCAAAGATTACTAATCTTTATTCTGAACTGTGACTTGAGGTGATGAATGCCCATTAAAAAAAACAAAACAAAAACAATCTCAAAATCTACTATATTAACATACCTCTGGTATCTTACAGGATACTTGTGAATAAAGTATCTTTACATCTATCTAAATAATTAAAAGTTCAACTCTTTACAAGTGCTAAAGTGCTAACTTCGTTATTTCTGACCAGTACCTTTAGAAACTGTATCCTGTACTTTACTGTAATCATGGCTGAGGGCCTGACTATGCTCTAGGAAACATCTCTTCTTTGCAGTGTGCACCCCGCAGAACATCATTAGCACTAAGCCTGTTGTATTTAAGTTGTTCCACACAGACTACTGTTCTGTTTCTGCTTTCCTCTTCCTCATGGGCATCTATCAAATTTACTATGTGATATTTTTCCCCTTCAAGAGATTTTGTTTTGTTGCTGTTTTTAATTTAAGGTTTTTGTGGGTGGTGGTGGGGGGGCGGGTGGAACAGAGGGAAAGAGGAAATCTTAAGTAAGGCTCCAAGGCTCCATGCTGGGCTAGATGCTCCCAGCATGGAACCTGATAGGGCCTTGATCTCACAACCCTGAGATCATGACCTGAGCCGAAATCAAGAGTCAGATGCTTAACTGACTGAGGCACCCAGGTACCAGCCCCCCTTCAACAGTTTTTGTAAAGAATTATATCCATACAATTCCTGATACTGAACTATTTTTATATTTCTAGCATACTCCTATCTGGTCATATAACAATATTTTAATATAGTACTATAGTAAATCTATAAATATTCTATTTAAGTATTTTGTATCTCCATCTGTGAGATTGGTCTAATTTTTAATTCTTTGTAACTTGTGTTTTGGTACTGCAGTTATAGAATCTTCATAAATAAAATGATGTAGGGGAGGCTTCCTAACCTTTTCTATGGTCTGAAATAGTTTTTTTTTTTTTTTTTTTTCCGGCAGGACAAGAACTAGGATTTATTTTAGCAGAAGTGATGTCCGGGAGCCACACGGGTGGGCCCAGGAGCAGCCACGGCAGCAAAGGCCTGGAAGACAAGGCGCCTCTGCCCTCCCGGCCCACGGCTGCCCCGGGGAGAGAGCCAGAGGAAGCCCGGGCCGCCGCGGCACAAGATGAAATAGTTTTTAAAAAACTTTAAAAACCATCTGGATCTGATAGTTAAAATTTCTTTTATCAATTTAGTTTTTGAACATGTAAATATATCTACAGGATTAAAAATTAATAAGGTATAAAAAATTCATAAGGCATTAAGAGGACAGTAAAAAGTGCCTTCTACCCTTGTCCCTTAGCCACCTCATTTCCCTGGCCAAAGGCAAAAGCAATCACTCTTACTAGTATTGCTCAAGACATCCTTGTGCATCTTTCAAGATATTATGTATACATGCATACATAAAAGCAAATCCAAATATATAAATGTGTATGTGGGGATATATATCATATACAATATATATGTATCTCCCACATATATATAAAAGCTACACACACACACAGTTATGCACAAATGGAAGCATAGCATAAATAATGCTCTGTACACCTCATTTTTTTCCCAACAACATAATTTGGGTATCATTCCACAGTAGTGCATCAAAAACTTTATCACTTTTTTACAGCTGCAAGTTTTCCATTGTTTATATATAACCAGGTGTTTTCTTTTTTAAATGGATTATTTTTTATCACATACCAAATCTCTTTTAAGTTTTTGAAATCTTCCCAGGTCAGTTTTGAAGGTCTGTATTTTGATAAGAAATTAACCATTTCCTCCTACATTTTCAAAGTTGCTGCCCCAAAGTTGTATATATTATCTCCTTATACATATTTTAATTTCTTCCCTATCTATGGTTACACCTCTGTTCTCATTACTAACTTTGTATATTTCTACTCTTTGATCAGGCATCCAAGGGTTTATATTGGTCTTTTTAAAGAAATAATAGGTGGATTCTTTTTTATTTTAATTCTTTAAGGTTTCTTGTGTGGTAAATATGTTCTGGTCCCTGACTACTCTGAATCTCATCTCATACCCCAACTCCCAACCTACTGTGCTCTCTAGTCAGGATGGCCTTCTTGCTATATTCAATCACACTAAAATAACTCCTGTCACAAGATCTTTTTACTCACTGGTCCATCAAATTAGAACATGATCTTTCTCCTCATTCAAATCTCTTTTTAAATGTCAACTCCTTAGTGAGACCTTCCCCTACGATCCAATCAAAAGCAGTAACCCACCAATCACTCTCTATCCTACTCTGCTGGGGCTTTTTACTCTATAATAGATATGTGAAAATCTCATCTGTTCACTTTTTATTCATTATCTAATCCACTAATCCACTAGAAGGTAAGAGTCATGAGTACAAAGATTTTGTCTTTCTTGTTCACTGCTAGGTTTCTATTATCTAGGAAAATGGCACAGGAAACACAAATTTGCAATCTTCATTAGGCTATCCCTTTTACTCCCTTACCCCTCACTAAACTGTTAAGAAACTTGAGGCAGGGATCATGTCTATTACGTGTACCACCATAAATTTAGTGACTGGCATATTGCTTGGCACTGAGTTTATTCTCCAAAAACATTTACTGAATGAGTAACTACTTGAAGTTCACATGCCACACTACCATATCTCTATCTATTTTCGTATCTTTGCTTCATTCTACTTGGAATGCAGACACTTATTATCCTCAAGGTCAAGTCCTTAAAAGCATTCTCTGACCCTACTGACCAAGTATATGTCATGCTATGTTGGAAGGTACCCTCAGCACTTATACTGTATTATGAACACCAGCTTATCTATTAAGTACACTCAAGTCTTTAGAAGTAGGGCATATAAGTTTTTATGTCTTTGTAGCACAGAGCAGAAGTATTTAGGTAGCAGGGAATTGAATGGACAAATTCATGACTAAAATTAAAATGCTTTCAATTTCCAAAGTATTATAGTACTGTACAGTTAAAAAATATATAGAAAAGATTTTAAGTCATAAGTCCTACAGTCAAGACACAACTTCACCTCTTACCAGTTGTGTAACACCAAGCAAATCACACAAAATGGAGATTTTATTTAGTTTTTCTCCTAAAATGGAGATAAAAAGACCTAGCTGGAAAGGTATATATAAAGATATAATAAAGCACTCTGTAAACTTAACATTTACAGAGTTTACCCCAAATACTGAAGGTACAAGTAGTGTTTTTGCATTCCATTTACTCATAATTTAAATTATCTATGAATTTTAACTGAAATAAAGATCCTATATACCTTTATTTCCTGATAAACAGAACTAATTTCCTGACTTAGTAAATTTAAGTGACAGACTTACTGTCATGCAGTCTCTGAGTGTTTATTATACACCAGACAATATCTAAGCACTTTACATGCACTAACTCATTTGATGTCAACAAAAAAGAGTCAGGAAGAGTATGCTGTTATTGCCATTTTTAAAATGAATAAAGTGAGGTACAGAAAGTTAAGAAGCTTGCTTAGAGGTCAGCTAGGCAGTGACCAATACAGCCAAAATTTAAACTTAACCAATCTGACTTGAGAGATTCTGTTTTTATGAAAGGGGAAGGATTTCCTGTTACCAGTTTATTCCCATGTCATGACGCATATTTGCTGGGTCCAGTAACTTAAAAATGTCAGACCTAGCAAGGCCAGATTCTCCTGACTTTATTCTTTAGACAAGTGAAGGGAGGGCCTTCAAGTTTTTTCCTTGTTGAAACTGAGCCACACAAGAACAGAAAAACTTTCTTCCTGTCTGTTATTGTTATTCCCTCTAGAATGCTTTTCCAGTTTTAAAATAGAAGTGATAATGGAAATTAGCTTTAAAACAGGCATCTCAGTTTACACTCAACTTATACAGGATGCAACTATGCTATCTATATTCACAACTCTGGAAGCATATTTATTCTTACATATAGACAGAAAAGGATATTTTTTCAGCATATATAGGGTAGCTAGCCTTGCTGCTTGAAAGTTGGCTCTTACAGTTCTGTAGACAGCTTTCCGAAGACCGATGAGATGCTGACTGGGATGCTGTCCAGCTTTATTAAATGGGCAAGCAGCACTGACCCTGTCAAGCAAACTTGAAAAGTAAAATGTGATACAACTGTACAGGTGTCCTAATGTTTTTGTTTCCTCAATCCACAATTCTATTAAACTTAGAAAAAAAATCCTTTTTTGTGATTTTTATTAGAAAATGACTGTAAATATCCCAATTCAGGTCTCACAAATAGTCATTTCTCTGATACATGTATAGCCACCAAAAAAAAAAGACAAATGAAAAATTAAAATCTCAGAGTAAAGGCTTCTTCTGATATGAGAAAACAATAAATTTTAGTCAAAATATAGTAGAAATGTAGGAATACTTATGTAAGACATTGCAACTTTTTGATATAGACACTCTACTTGTTAAAATATACTAGAGCAGTACTACTTTATATTCAGTTTTTAAAACCTATATCTACAGTAAGCATGAAAGCCTTAATTATAAAAACTTTTACATTCTTAATATGCATTTAATATGTTCATTAATCATATTTTTGGTCACTTGTACAGAACAATCAAATATTATATAGAAATACATTCTGTACATTCATAAAAGTAGGGTAAAATGACTTACCCACCTGCTGCCACTGGCACTTACCTACTCAAAATGAAGTAGGGGACGCAGAGAGATAACAGGACCAGTGGCCAACAGGGGAATGCAAGTAGAAAGGCAAAGGAAGGGTTACTAGGTAGTAGCAGAGCTACTCTCAAAGCTATTCAAGAAGATGCATTTTATAGCACTTTCCAAAAGATAAAAGGGGAGTACCTATTTGCAACAATGATATATAATATCATCCTTTTATTAATGAAACAAAAAATAATTACATATTACATAGTTATCAGATAATAGTTTTTTCACCTAACCAGTAACCTTTCCTAGTAACAAAACAAAATATTGAAATTTATAAATTTCTTATACTATAACCATAAATTTTCAAAACAAGATTATCTAACTCAAAACTCTTAAAATATTAAATCAAACTAAAATACATTCAGACATTAACGAAATGAGACAAAAAATGGTTAAATTCCTTGCTAAAGATGACAAATCGAGGCAGAACAAAACACATGTTTTCAATTTATGGTACTATTATTGAGTTTCATTTTACTAATAAATCAGTTGTAAAGATGACAATATTTCTAAAAGCGTTATGGTTCAAGATTCATTATCCTTCATAATTTTTTCTCAATCCATTATCCAGTTAGATGGAGATAAGTGAAACAATTTTTTCCAACATTTCTTTTGTCTGACTGCACGTCAACAGAGTTGTAATCTAGTGGTAAGTCCTGTCTAGCTGGCCTATTTTAGCTCTTTGTGCCAATTCTATACATAATTCTCTAATGTAAGTTGGAAAATGACAAAAAGCACAAAATCCCCTATATATGCCTAAACATTAACTGGACACCTAGCCACTCTGCTTAACCAATCTTCTCAATGAAATACTGTGCAAATCAAGAATGAAAAGGAGCTATTTTTAACTTTTAAAATCAAGATGCTCAAACAACTTAATATTTGCTATTCTCTACCAACAAACAGACTTTAACTATAATAGAAGGACAAAAATTAACAGAGAACTATTACATTTTGAATTAAGCAGAAAGGGAAATTACAAAATCTCCTTCATGGCTTGGCATTGTTTAAACACTGTTCTAGAATGCAACAGAGTGAAGAAGGAGATGACTACTGGAGATTCTTCTACTACCTGGGTCATGATTTTCCATAGACAGTTTTCCTGTCAGTACTGTTTAAGTGTTATTCTAGAGAATGGCAAAGTGAAGAACGAGTTGACTACCCACGGTTCTTCTGTGCTCCCTTTATGTGATTTTCCAGGTATTAGTAAAATTAAGAGTAATTATTATTCTTCACCATATACTTACTTTCTCCCACCTACATATTGCAAAGGTTATAGGAGTTAAATAAATCATCATATAGTACAGTACAACTGTTATTTGCTAGTGGTTAGTAGGTAGCCTAGTGGGCTGGAAACAAGCTCTAGAGTCAGGTGGAATAGATCTGAACAATTGCTCTCCCATGTGTAACTGTATGCTTTTAGTTATATGTAAAATTACCTAACACAGTATTTGGAACATAAATAGTACTCAATAAATAAATATAACTACCCTTTTAATAAACACCCTATATATCTGGTAGCTTAATATTTAATTATGAATAGACTAGAATATTTAATTTAACTTCCTGTGAGAAGGTGAAACATCATTATTTGTCTGATATTCTGAGAGTATTAGTGCCAAAATATCTTCTAACATTTACCTAAGGAATATCCTTAATGCATGTCAAAATTTTTCAGAATGAATTCAAGTCCGATACATCTATTGTTTAAACTGAGGAAAGAGAGCATCTGGCAGAGAGTAAAGGAAACAAAGATTTGTTGGGTAATTTTGCATGCTAGGTCAATGTGAGGCACTCTCTCTACATTATCTCATAAAATAATCACATGATAACACAGAAATAATCATAATTCTCAAAGCTCTTCGGTTTCTCAAAGTAGATAAGCAGAATCACACTACATATTAAATCCAGCATATAATGTATTTATTCCTTCACAGTTAATAGACTTTAGTAAGTGCCTAAGGGGAACCTACTTTTTAAAAAAATGCAACACAGAAATGAAAATAGGTAATAAAATTCTAATTTATGGAGTAGAAAAAGATTATTTTAAAAATAAAATGAAGAATGAACTCACAGTGTAAATCCTCTGGAAATGACTTCAGTTTCTTGAATAAGACGTAAAGCTTTTCTCACAAGGTTAGTAAAAGCTCGGCTATTTGTTGCTGTATCTTCTAAATGGACATGGTATTTTTTTAGAGTTACTTGTAGTTTGGCTGTCCTCCATAATCTCAAAGCTCTTATGATCAGAAAAATAAATAGAATCATTCCCCATACCAGCCAGGAAGATACAATCCACCAAGTAGGAAGCATAATGAGCAAACTAATGAAGGCAAACAACACTGAGACATCCCTACAACAAAGAAACCGAGAAAATGATATTCATCAGACCAGAGAAAGATGTATTACTTTAATCAGTAATTTAGGTTTACTAAAATAGATAAAATGCTAGCTTCTTTGTAAAGTAAAACTTAAAAAACTATGATATTTAAACAAGTAATGTGAAATAGTTAAAAAAAAATCTAGCAACTAAATAATGGTGCTTAGGTATTAAATTCTGAGCTAAGTTTAGGTAATACATGTCTTCTGAAATGACTTTTTTTTTTTTTAAAGATATGGACTCCTCTAACCTAAAAACAAAGTATAGAGTTTAAAATCCAACTTTAAAATTTAAAAGAAAAATAATTTTTACTAATTTTTAATATTAAAATACATTTTAATAAGTCATTATTTAATAAGTCATTATTATTTTTTTAATAAGTCATTATTATGAGTTCTTTTCCCAAGTCAGACACTAATTACTTGCACAGAAACAAATATCTCAAGAAAATATAAGTATTTTTCCAATAGAAATAATATATACTTGAGTAACTGTTTCATTTAAGTCATCTAATTTTAAATAATCACTATCATAAATCTGGAATATACATACTTATAGCAGCCCATAATATGCACAAGCTTTGTACTTTTACACTGCTTTATTTATTGATTGATTTTTAAAAGATTTTATGTATTTATTCATGAGAGACAGAATGAGAGGCAGAGACACAGGCAGAGGGAGAAGCAGGCTCCATGCAGGGAGTCTGATGTGGGACTCGATTCCGTGACTCCAGGATCATACCCTGGGCCAAAGGCAGGCACTAAACTGCTGAGCTACCCAGGGATCCCCTACATTGCTTTAAATTAAGTAAAAATATATATGATTTTTTTTTTCTCTAGGTCAATTAGAAATCTATAGACTAAAATCCATCTTTCAGGCAATGAAGACTTTGGTAAAAAGGTATACAAGAAACAGGTGAATATAGGGAGATGTATCTGAGGATATCTAGAAAAACACTTAAAGATAGTTTAATAATCATTATAAAGAAAGTCACGTGTAAGAATGCTTCCTAATAAATATTTACCTGCCCTAATTTCTTTTGGAATCCTTTAACTTTCAGATGGTACTGATAATATCAAAGCAAAATCTCATCATATACTTTTATGTATTAACAGCAAAATCTAAAAGTATTTACAGGCCTGAAGGCTGCTTAATCACATCATGGCTAAAGGAAACTTGAAAGTTAAAGCTGTAAAATTCTTAAAACCCTGGTTCCTTGTAGCAGCCCCTTGCATTCTTATATTTGTAAAGGATAAGATGCTTTACTTCATCATGATGCTGAGTGCTACAGATTTAGAAGACATACCTTGCTACCTGTTACAGTATGAAACATTTGTCAGCATGACAGGGAAGACATAAATTCAGAACACTGAGGCCAATGTTATGTAACTGCCTGGATAACTTGAATAGTTCAAGCAATGATTTTGTTCACTTAATAAACCCATACTTTAATAGGAAGAAGACATGAACAGTTCTTTATATATAAATCCTTTTTGCTATTCTTTCTAAAATCATGGCCTGGGATTTCTGCATTAGACACAAATACTTCAAGTAGTCAAAAAGTTTTAAGGATTGAATTGTCAGTCTATTCTCTACAGCTTCTTGCCAACAAATCAAGAATTGACTGTTTTACCTCATGTCCCATCCTATTATTGATATTTCTATAATGTGTTTATGATATAATCTATTAACTTTAAAGATATATGAAGAATTGGCTAGGACTGCACGCACACATGTATACAGGTATATGGGTAAGAGAGATTCCTGGGGCAATGTTATGCCTGCTCGTGGGTTATTAAACACAAAACTAATTATACTGAATTAAAATATGTAACAATAGGATTTTTTTCCAGCTTCACTTTAAATAGTATTTATTTTGGAAAGGTACTTAAAAAAAAAAAAAGCCTCTTTGGTATCATTACATTAATTACTATGTTAAAATGTATGGAATGTTTATGTCTTTACAATAGAGAATATGATGATGGATTTCCTCTGCTAATACCATATACATAAGCAAAGGATAGATGATTTCTGGACAGTACCAAATATTAGGGGTTGCCAAGGAGCAAAGCGTTGGAAGGTGTCCATTTTCCTGTTGTTGAGGTTGCCCTGCAGACAGGATACTGGGATCAAGTAGCTCAATCAGTTCCACATCCTCTTGTAACAGAACTTCCTGTTGCAGGATGGTATGTAGTGAGTCGAGTCGGAATCCAATATCCTTGCCATTAAAAAACCGGAAGAGAGGCATTATTACATACATAATTTTGTATTAAAGGCTAAGCTCCTAATATGCTAACAAAATTTAGAGAATTTATTTTCAGTATAGCCTCCAAGAAGAAGATACAACAGTCCAATCAATCTATCTTTAGTATGATGTATGGGATTTTAGTTTCACTGTAAATGTGAAGCAAAGATTGAGATGGATGTTACTGAGCCACCAGATGTGAATTATAAACTTTTAATAAAGAAATGTGAAGTATCTATAGACTAATAAACCTGTCTAGTTAAGCCTAATTAATTAAATTGCTGGAACAGAGCATGGAAACTATAATCCTGTAACATAAGATGCTGTCCCTGGATACTGTAACAATATGGCCAATAAAGTAAGAATTACATCAGCAGGATCCAGACCTAAAAACAGACTTTGGATATTAAAAACACAACATTAAGGAATGTAATGCAAAACGACACTAACATGTGCATAGCACTTTATAGTTTACAAAATGCTTTCACATACACTAGCTCATTTATTCCTTCCTCTTTTTCTTCTATCAAAAAAATTATATATACCAGGAACCATACTTGACACCAAGGGCACAAAAAATGAGCATAACATACAAGTCTCTACTCTTAAAGAATTCACAATTTAATGAAGAGGACTAAAAAGTAAACAGTTACAACATAATGAGCAAAGAGTGCAATAAGGTGTATGCTGGAGTATTACGAAAATGGCACAGAGGAACCAAAACTTGCAATGAAGTTGGAGAAAGGAGAAGAGGTGATGCCTGAGCTCAGTCTTAGAGCATGAACAAGAACTGACCAGATCAAAGAGTTGGAAGAGGGGGATGGGAAGAACAAAAGCCAAGTCATTCCTTTCAGTTTTACATAGAGTGTACATGGTAAAAAGGTGAAAGACGAAGGGTGCCTGGCTGGCTAGGGAGGAGGAGAATCCAACTCTTGATCTTAGGGTTACAAGTTTGAGCCACATGTTCAGTGTAGAGGTTACTTAAATAAATAGCTAAACATAAAAAAAAAAAAAAAAAAAAAAAGGTGAGAGGTAAAGTAGCAATGTTACACAGGTGAACTTCCACAAAAACTCCATGATGTACATTTCCATCCTCCTCTATGTTCTATAGAGGAGAAAACTGAAGCCCAAAGAGAATAAGTAACTTTCCAGAATTCTAATTTCAGATCCTAAATCTTTGGTAATCAGTTATATTTCTCTAAATGGAGTCTGCTGCATGAAAAATACAAAGTTTTATTATGTATTAAATTTAGGAATAGAATGGTCCTATTATAAGATAAAAATAAAGAGAGATCTTTTAATGACAAGGCCTTTAGCTATTAAAGTAAAACTAGGGTTTGAAGGCAATGGATTTGCTCTTCTTAGCCAGTTAATCATTCCCACACAGGAGCCAACCTATCCTGCCTAAGTTGACCATAATGGGGACTTAATAAGAATGCAGTGATCCAAAAAAAAAAAAAGAATGCAGTGATCCATATACCTAACTATCTAACTATGAGTGCATGTCCTCTCAATTGTGTGTTATATATCACTTCTGGAGAAGGAGAAGAAAGAACTTTTTTTTTTTTTTAAGATTTTCATTTATTTTTTGAGAGAGAGAGAGAGAGAGAGAGAGAGAGAATGGCAGGCAGAGCTAGAGGCAGGTTCCCTGCTGAGCAGGGTGCCCGATGCAGGGCTTGATCCCAAGACCTTTGGATCATGACCCGAGCTGAAGGCAGATGCTTAACCGAACTGAGCTATCCAGCGCCCTGAGGAGAATATTTTTAATTAATATTAGTCCTATATGGACATATTTATTGATTTTCTTTCTTTTTTTTTTTTAAAGAAAACTCTCTGCCCAAAGTGGGGCTTGAACTCACAACCTCAAGATCAAGAGTCACATGATCTACTGAGTCTGCCAGGCATCCCTTTATTGATTTTCAATTATCTAAAACAAGAACATCTTCTTGGAATGCTGGTCTTCCTGGTAGGACTTTTTTTTACCATCTACGGACACACCCTGCATGCACCTGTGCAACACATTTCTTTCATCTTTAAACCACTGCCTCTTCTCCTTTCTTTTTTCCCTTCCCTTTCCTTTCTTTTTTTTGTAGTTATCACACAATGTTATATTAATTTCACGTGTACAACACAGTGATTTGACAACTCTATACATTATGCTAAGCTCACCATAAGTGTAGCTACCATCTGTCACCATATAACACTATTATAGTACCAGTGACTAAATTCCCACTGTTGTGCCTTTTCATCCCTGTGACTTATTCATTTTATAATTGGAGGCCTGAAGCTCCCACTCTCCTTCACTCATTTTGCCCATCCTTCTATCCCTCACCCCTCTGGCAACCATGTTTGTTTTCTGTACTTTTGGGTCTATTTCTGCTTTTTTGTTTGTTTTGGTTTTTAGATTCTACATATATGTAAAATCATACAGTATTTGTCTGACTTATTTTATTTAGTATAATACCTTCTAAGTCCATGCATATTGTTGCAAATGGCAAGAATTCATTCTTTCTTTTTTTAAGGCTGAGTAATATTCATTGAATATATCTACCATTCTTCTTTATCCATTCATCTATTGGATACTTAGGTTGATTCCCTATCTTGGCTATTGTAACTAATGCTCCAATAAACATAGGGGTACATTTATCTTTCTGAATCAGTGTTTTTATTTTCTTTGAGTAAATAGTCAAATAGTGGAATTACTAGATTACATGTGTATTTCTAATTTTTTGAGGAGCTTTCATACTGTTTTTCATGGTGGCTACACCAATTTACATTCTCACCAACATTACATGAGGGTTCCTTTTCCCCCACATCCTTGGAACATTTGTTATTTTTTGTCTTTTTGATACTAGCCATTCTGACAGGTGTAAGGTGATACCTCATTGTGGTATTGACTTGCATTTCCTTGATTAAGGATGCTGAGCATCTTTTCATGTGCCTCTTTTCTCTTCTTAGAATCATGATTGATTCTAGGGTCACCTGGGTGGCTTGGTCAGTTAAGTATCTGACTCTTGATTTTGACTCAGGTCATGATCTCAGGGTCATGAGACTGAGCCCAACATTGGGTCCCATGCTCAGCATGGAGTCTGCTTGGGATTCTCTCTCTACCTCCCCCTCTGTTCCTCTTTCAGCTCACTCTCACTCTCTCTCCAAAATAAATAAACCTTAAAAAAATCATGATTCTAACATTAGGAACCAATTATTTGACCCTCCACCCCACTTTCATAAACAGAATAGCACAATTCACTTTATACCACTGTTGGAGAAGGGGTGGAAGGAGGATCACGGCAGCTTTTCAAGTAATCTTTGAAATAAATCTCCACACATTGGCCTTATTATTTGACTTGGATCCCCCCCACAGTAATATTAAAATATTAAGTATTAAAAATTAAATTTTTGCTATAAAAGCTTTAAATTGTACTTTTATGAGACCTCTATGCACCTATATATGGGAAGTTTAAAGAAGCTTCACTAAAGGAAGGCTATAGCTCAGAGATAGGGGGAAAGCTATTAACATAAAAGGGAGCTTTCGCTCTTCATAGCTCCTTGTATAGATATGTTGCTTAATGAGGTACACATTTTCTTTAACATCATCCTTGGCATCAGACCTGTCTGCAAAAGTGGGTTGTTTCCTCAAAACTATTCTGCTCTGAGGCAGTACTAATAGCTCTAGGAATATGTGATTCTAGAATGTGACTCACTACCTAAAATCACCTAAACATACAAATAAACTTGAAAGTGACCAAGACACTCTAAATAACTAAAGCAGTGTTATCTAGTACTAGACTGCCTCTACAAAGGAAGAATTTGGACTATATTCTGATCATAAAATGAAAGATTTATTAAACTGATAAATTTTTTCTTAAGGATAAATTATAAAATTGTATGATACTCTTTAATTATAAAAATGAGAATTGCATTAAAGAGAGAGGCTGTTGCAATACTGCAATCAAAGTAGTGGGGAAATAGATACCTGTTATATTAAGAAACATCTCCTGGGTAGTCTGGGTGGCTCAGCGAGTTAGTACTGCCTTCAGACCAGGGAATGATCCTGGAGACCTGGGATCGAGTCCCACATCAGTCTCCCTGCATGGAGCCTGCTTCTCCCTCTGCCTCTCTTTCTCTCTGTGTCTCTCATGAATAAATAAATAAAATCTTAAAAAAAAAAAAAGAAACACTTCATAATAATCCTATTTGGACTCAGGTCCAAGTCTCAAATAAATGAAGACCTTTAAAAGGTACTAATTCTGATTGACTAAATATTAGTATCATCTGTATGATTGGGTGCTGTATGCTGTGGGGGGGTGTACCACGTGAACTTTGGCTCACCCTCAACAGTATGAGTACCAAGACCTAGTTTGTACGTAGGTTTATATCCTGGTTCCACATCTTAATTCTCTGCTTCCGTTTCCTCATCTGCAAAATGAGCCTAAGAATAGTAGCTACTTCATAGGGTTGTTGTGAGAATTAAGTCAATATTCATAAAATATTAAGTAGTGTACAGTGAGCATTTATGTGGTCAGTACTATGTAAGTGTTGGCTGTTAATGTTGGTAGTACACATAAAATAATTAAAATACAATAAAGAAAAGCACCCACAATACAAAAACCTACAAAACATGGCATGGATAATTATTACTATATTTCTAAAGAAAATAAGGATCCAATAGGCTGAAGTTTGTAGGAAAGGCCTTGAGGAAGAGCTAGGACTACTTAGGAAAAGACTGCAATAAAAGAGGAAAAATGGAAAGAATTCTACCACAATATAATGGCACAAAAACAGACATACAGAATAAGTGGAATAAAAGAAAAAGAAGACTGGGTTGGCTGATGAAAACATGGTGGATAAGGCTGGAAAGGTAGTTCAGGGCTAAATTATGCAGACTTTTTCATGCTGAAGTGATGAACTAGACTCGATTTGATGGGTAACAGGATCTTTTAAGGATCTAAATGGAAAAATGGTATGAGAAGGTAACTCAAAAGATTTCTGCCTGTATAGAATGAAAGGGTATGAGAAGCACAGCTAAAGAAGAGAGAGATTTGTTTTTACCCCTAGAGATAGAGAAGGGAACTATTCATGCATCAATATATTTCAATGATCTTGTATATTTTTAAATATATTGTGCTGTTTCATAAAGCTGATGAAGATCAAATGAGATAACATGTGTGAAAGCACTTTACAGGCTAAAAAGTGCTTAAAAAGTGCAAATACCACTACCATTACAATTGTTATAAAAGAACTTTTTTTTTTTAATCTCTAAGAAGTACTACTTTAATAAAAAGGAACAATGGCAAAAGGTTCAGCTATCATGGAACAACTGCCAGTATTTTTATAAAAGGAAAGAGGGAATGGTTCAGTATCTGTATAGCCAAAAAAATTTAAATATGTCATGGCTGAGAGAAAAGTCAAGCATCTCATGCCAGAAGCCAACAGGGTAATTCCTTGTTCCATTACTAGTAAATGATTTCTTTGGTATGTACTTCTTACAGTTCTCTATAATACAGGCACAAAAGAAATGCATATAGAAGCTGGAGCTTTACAGTGAAATGTGCGGCCAGTGACAAAGAACCAAGAATGAAAAGATCAGGACTATGTAGACTATGATTAAACCACAGAAAAATGTATATGGATCCATATACCTTACCACAGTCTTAGTATCTCTGAAGGATGAGGATGGCTCCACCTGGATAGAGATGATATTCTACGTAGGTGACAAGACACTTCATTGACCTTCTCAACATACCTACAAAGATGAAACCCTGAACAGAGAACTTGCCCATTTGGATTGCTAAAAAAGTAATTTAAGTCAGTCAATACATAATAATACTCAAGCTAGAGAGTGGTATGTTATAATGGAGAGCCTGGGCTTTGAAACAGGAGACCTAAGTTCAAATTCTAACTATAACTTTCTACCTAACCATTCTTGAACAATTCACTTAATAAGTAATCTTAAACCAAACTATCTGAATCTCAGGTTTTCCAACTGGTAAACTGCACTAAACCTTATAGTGTTTGGATTACCAAATCAAAATGTGAAAGCACTTTGTAAACATCTCTTTACAAATGATAATTTACAAGAATGATAATTATCATCATCTTAAGGTCACAGACCAGCAGAGGATCCTGAAATATGCTTTCTTGTAACTTGATTATTCCTTCTGAGAGCCATGAGAACTTCCTAACTTCGATTTTTTTAGCTATACTATCTGGATTTTGCATTGCTTAGGATGTACAAAGTTGAAGCACTCCCCCTTGAGGGTCAGAGGTCAAACTCCAGATCTATTACAGTAGAGAGTAAGGAAAAAAGGAAAAAAAAAAACAAGTCTCCCAGGAAAACAAAGACTCTCAATGGCCACAAATCCAAGTCTTTGGAAAATTCTGTGATTAGTAGTCTCAGGAAACTAAATTTTACATATGAAGTTGTCAGAAAATGATAAATTAATGATAAATAAATTAGAGGGGAACCACTTTGATTTTGTCCAAACTTTGTAATCACAGACTGTGGGATAAGGAAAAGACGGGCTCCTAACGAAATGGGAGAAGATCTCACTAATAGATATATTCCTTTCCCTATTGAGAGGAATACTTGTCAATGGAGAAAGATAGCAGCAGGAAATTAATAATCTAACAAATAAGGTATTAATAACTACCAGAATATTCTATTCTAAATAGCTAATAGCCTCTTGAAAAAACTATGAAATAATACTAATAAATCCAAATTCAAAGATCCACAACTACTGAAGAAATTCTTGGTGTTTTTTTTTTCTTTTTTCTTTTTTTTTAGGTGACACCAACAAACTTTATTAACACTTAATAAGGCGGGTAGTCTTCCTTCAGAGATTTTATTCTCCTTTCAGAATTTCTATTTAGAATCAATCACTGCCCAAATCAGTAGCAAAACATTCTGATTCACTAGATTCTGTCACTAATAAACCGGAGCTCAGAAAACTGACAAAGAAGTAGAGCAAACACTTACCAACTTGTGAAGTAAGTCATCTTTCTTATTGTACTGAGAAAAAATCCAACTTTTGATGGTTTCAGCCACTTTTAACAGGATGCCTTGCTGAAGGAGATGAATGACATAGTATAGGATTTATTAAACATATCCAAACAGCAGAAAAACTTCAAATAACTTACTTCTAATCAATCAGAATTTTTATTAGAAAAAGGGAGAAAAGAAATCATCTAGGTTATATCGTTTGTCACTATGTCTCAGGCTTCTTAATAGTTCCTACATTTACTTGCACATCAGAATCACCTAGAGATTTCAGTTAGAAATATAACTCTTGGGTCCCCAGACTAAAGGTTCAGACTCAGTAAGTTTGAAATGAGACCTGAAAGTAGATTTTTTAAAGAACACTCAGAAGTTATCCTGATGCAGCCCATTTACCTTGAATATCTCAAAATGATGACAGTATGTATTTCAAAATGAAAACCAAACGATGCACCCAGTTCTCAAATACCAAGAACATTTCATTCCACAATGCTATCTATGGCAGAAAGATATTTTAATCAATTTTAGAAAAAGTATCTCGTACTGAGTAAAAGTTATATTTTTAGTCAGCCAAAAATTCAATTTACCTTAATGTTAATAGCCATTTCCTGTATATGCTAGTAAATGAAGTTTTCGTTTGTTGAGTGATTACTATATCCCTGGTATAGAAAAAGGGTCATAGGAACAAAGATGACTATACTTAACTGCTGTTTTTAAGAACTTAGTATAGAAGACATGGTATAAATAATTACAAACCAATTTAAGGTTTGAGAAAATGTAGGAAAAGAGGTCAAGAGGTGCTAACACTGAAGCTATGCCCTAACAGATGAGCAGGAATTTAACAAAGGAGGAAGGAAAATTCTGGGTAAGAGAACAGGATGAATAAAGGGGACAGCCATGGAAGCACATGTCATGGGCATGGTGGCATAAACTGGGACAGGCTAAGACCCAAAGGAAGAAGGGAATAGTCATGATCACTGAGAGAGGTTTTAAAGGGCTTTGGTCTTACATGCCCTAATAGTTTAGACTTTATCCTGTAGGCTGTGAGGAGCTATCAAAGATTTTTTTAAAAAATATTTTATTTATTTATTCATGAGATACACACACACACAGAGGGGCAGAGACACAGGCAGAGGGAGAAGCAGGCTCCATGCAGGGAGCCAGATGTGGGACTCGATCTCAGGACCCCAGGATCACGCCCTGGGCCGAAGGCAGGTGCTAAACCACTGAGCCACCCAGGGATCCCCTATCAAAGATTTTTAAGCAAGGAAATGAAACAATAAAAATCAGCATTTAAGAAAAATAACTGGCTACAGTGCAGAGGCAGTACTGGCAGGAAATGACTGTAGCCAAGAAGCATGATTAGGAGAATATTTAATAGTCCAGCTAAATACTGACAAAGGCCTTAAGTAGGATAGCAAAAAAATGGTAAAGGATAAGGGTTGGATTTTCAAGACATAAGAAGTTCACTTGATATATCATTTAGAGACCAAATTAATGTGGGAGTAATAGGAAATCTTAAGTTAACTGAAAGAGTGGTAATTTGGGAACCTGGGAAGAATATTTTGTTTGTTTTACATATATGAATCTGTTTCCTGGAGCACAGTCTAGGTGAAAATGTTTAACAAACATCTAGCTTTCAGTGAAGACAGAGAACACACATAAGTGGTCAATGAGGGCAAGAAAGAAGAGGAGATCACTCAGAAAAACTGACCAAGCAGAGAAGAGGCCTGATGCTAAAACTTTATGGAAGGAACATTTATGAATAATCACAGGAAAACTAGAAAAAATATACAGAGAATGAATATTCATAGTGAGAATACCAGTAAGAGTACATCATGATAACATTAAAAAGTAAAAGTTAAAAAAGAGTGATTAAGGCTAATAAGTTTTATCACGATCTCATATTATACAAAAAATTTGCTTTCCAAAGAAAATAACTGGTACTTCACTGCTTGAACAGAACTTTGGGGGCAATTCTAAAAATATATCCCTTGAGAAGGAACTAAATAATGCAATAAATCTTTCTAAAATTTAGCTGTCCCAGATTTAGAAAAACTCCATTTTAGAAAAATATAGCTCATACAGTTGAAATATGTAATAGGAACACTAAAGGAACTTTCTAGATGTGGTAATTTTGAAAACATTCTCTGGGTATTTTTTAATTTCTGAGGACTAGCAAATTTAAACTCTCATTTTAGTTAGTTATAAATTAATAACACTTCTATATGTAAAAATACCTATCATAAATGAAAAGGATTAAATACCTGTAAAGCCCAAGTTTGAACAACAACAACAAAAAAGGCCAATGCCCATATCCTGCCTAAGACTATCCCATGGTCCATTCTTGTCTTCTGTTGCCAAGTAATCTCAAATCCAAGTTTTAATCTATAAATAACCTATTAGCTATATCCTTTGGTTTTGCTTTCAAAACACTTCCCAGGAACAATCATATTTGAAAGGGGCAGAGAGAAGAAAGAGAAAGAGTTTAAGTCCAGAGGACTAGCAAACTGGTTCTGATCCATGTGAGCTCTAACTCTCTAAATCCTACCCTGGAAGCATCAGTCAAAAAAACATTTCTCTGGTATTTTTTCTTCTCTTGCAAATGGCCCCCCAGCCTGGTTACCTCACATTTTAGAGGTTTTTCTAAGAACAGGAGAAAAAAGACTTCCTTCTCTATTACCACAGAGTAACTAATTGAAAACTTTAAAAAGCCTCCTCCCAAAAATAATGATGTCTTATAATAAAACACTGATTAAACTAGAATGTTCAAGAAATGAGGTAATCTGGTTTATTTTTTCTATTAAATTAGAATTCCTTTCGTTAAAACTGAAATGTACTAGAATATTTTTTAATTTTATTAAGTATGGCTAATAGAACATAAATGAATCTAGTAAATGAATTTTATAGAACATAATTGGAGATTCTTCCCGTATCTCAGCCTTACAATTTTATACATCAACTGAGATATTTATTACATAAAAGGATTCTGTGGAGTTATAAAGGGTATCACAAATTGAGGTAAATATACCCACTCCATCACATATCCTTGCTTACGAAATATGTTATCAATCTGCTTTCTTACAACTTGTGCTCTCTTTTAAAAAATAATACATAAAGAAAGAATTCCAATTAATACAAAAGTCCTAACGGTTGAGTTCTCTTTAAGGTTTTAGTATATTTTTCTGGTTTCCTTCCAAACAACTTCAATATTTTAAAGAAATGATATATTTTAATCCTCAACCACTTTAATTTCCATTCATTATAGAAATTATTGAGATAGTCCAAAACAGTAAGGAGTTATATTTATCTAAACAGTTTTGTACTTATGAAATAAAAAATAAAGTCTTACCAGTGTTGGGGAAGACATGGAGGTGCTTTTAAGATGTTTTTTTTTTGTTTGTTTGTTTCTTTGCAAGGATAAGGGCAAAGGCAGTTTAAATAATCAGTGAGGTGAAGAATAAAAGATTAATCATAGGGATGGGACGTTGCGCGGCTCAGAGGTTGAGCATCTGCCTTTGGTTCAGGGCGTGATCCCAGGGTCCAGGGATTGAGTCCAGCATTGGGTTCCCTGTGAGAAGCCTGCTTCTCTCTCTGCCTATGGTTCTGCCTCTTTCTCTGTGTCTTTCATGAATAAATAAATAAAATCTTTAAAAAAAAAACAGATTAATCATAGAGATTGAATGTGCTTTCTTACCTTTGGCAGGGCTCTTGCAGGAAGCTTTTGTTGTCCCTCTGTCACTGTGCTTTTTTCTGGTTTTGGTGACAGAGGAGAACATATTTCAAAGTCTGTGTGTCCCAGATCCTGTAAGTACTGGTAAAGTGGAGAATTCTGAAAGAGACGTATAAAATAAAGCAAACTTCAAGATGATTACTATGTCAAAAGTTTTAGAGGACAAGTTCAATACCAGACTTCACTATCATGACCAGTATGCCCAAATTCTTTAAAGCTTCATCTATTAAAAAGTGAATTGTCTGTCACAATGCCATCTAACATTTTTTAAACAATCTACAAACAATTCAACAGAGGGACCCAAAAAAGGAAAAACTCTAAACACAGATTTTTCTGAGTGGGTACCAGCAAGAAAAAATGAATTTAGGAATATAAATAGATTTGTTAAGCAATTTCTTTGCCCAAATATTTGTAGTATTAGAGAAGATGGCTTCAAAATAGCCATGTCCTTGTTATAGATAGCTCCTAAGAGGACCTACAGTGAAAAGACGGGATTACTTGAAGCCAAGAATTAAGCAATGATTATATTACATTAATTATAATTTTATCATACCATCAGTCATTAATTCATTCAAGCACAAATATGTATTATCTACCACATGCTCAACACTGTAAACAAACTTAAAACTCCAAGAAGTTACCCAAAATAAGCTGTTTCTTAAATACAACCATATGGCAAACAGAGACTCTGTGACTAATAAAAGCAGTAGAACATGGTGGCTAAGAACAAAAACTCTGGAGCCAGACTATAGGTTCAAATCCTAACTATGCTTCTTACTGGCTATCTTATGACAGTTTATAATCCTGTGTTTCAGCTGTCTCATCCTAAAATAGGAATAATAATAATAATACCTAGTTCATACAGTTCTTATAAGGACTAAATAAATACAAAGCACTTAGAACAGTACCTGGCCCATAGTAATCACTCAATTTATACTTCAACTTTATATAAGCCAGGTGGTAAGGGCACAGGTTTGGAACAGACCAGACCAAACAAAAAAACAAAAACAAAAAACTTCAATTCCATCAGATACATCAGTATCTGTTGGATGAAAAAATCTATGGGACAATTTTCTGGATAAAAATCAAGGTTTAATTTTAACTTTCAGTCTTCTCTAAAAGCACAAAGTTGGTGATATGTTTAAAAATAAACCTTGACTCCATTCAACAAAAATATTTAATACTTTAAAAAAGACCTTATGTTAGGTAATAGAGATACAGTAACAACCACCACCAAAACAGCAACACAACTAACACAGTACCATATGGCAAAGGCTTACCTAAGCATTCTACTTGCATCATTTCATTTAAGGTTCACAACAAATTCTAAAAAGTATGATCATCATTTCTATCATTATTATTGCTAATTTCCATTGCGTAGAAGATGAAACAGATTCACTGAGATACAGAAAGCAGGATAGGTCTGACTCCAAAGCCAATACTCTGTAATATTATACTACACCATCTAAAATAACAAATAGTTCCTCCTGCATCTAAAGAGGAAGACAGGGAAACTTCCTTATGGTTTAGTATAGAAACATCAAGCAAATCAATAATTACGGGATTGTATCAGATGCTATGGAAACAAAGGGGAGGCAGTTAAATTTAGAGTGATATTTCTAGGGACTATATCCCTGAGTTTGGGAAAATGAGGAATAGTGGGAATTTGCTTGTACTGGTAGCAATTTGCGGGGTATCAATTCCAGAAAATGAAAGACAAGTAAAACGCCTCCTTTTTAAAGTGATGTTTAATGCTCTTTTGAGAAAAATATGCAAAAAATGATAATAAAAGAAGGAATATGTTTCTTATCTCTCTACAAGACAAATCTCTGGTAGCATAAATGGTTAATCTTTATATCACCCATAATGTATCTTCAAATATTGCCTTGAATTACTCAAGTATTTCTAAAATGAGTTGTGAACTCCACCCTGCTGTCTCCAGAGTGGCAAAAGCACAAGAATGCTTGTTCGGCTGGGCTGACCTTTTGAAAAGTTTACATACTTAGAAAAAAAAAAAAAAACCCAAACTTGTTTTTAAGGCAGTAGAACCCTTTCTTCAAGTGAACTCCTATGGGGAAGAACAATAAATAAGATGGATCAAAGTGGAGTTACTCTAATTCTAGGGTTGCCAAAGTTTTTCTGTAAAAGGCCACACAGTAAATATTTCACACTTTACAGGCTATATGGTCTCTATTGTAACTAATCAATCCTGCTGCTGTAGTGTAAAAGTAGCCACAACAATACATAAACCAATGAGTGTAATTATGCTCCAATAAAACTTTATTTATGGAAATACTGAACTTCTTATAATTTCCATGTGTCACAAAATACCATTCTTTTGATATTTTCCCAAACTACTTAAAAATGTAAAGTCCACCAGTAACAGAAAAATAGGTGGGGAAGGGAGAACAAATCTGGCCCAACAGCTAGTTTGCTGACTCCTGTTCTAACTAAATGCTCAGTAGTTATCCTGAGGCATACTCTTGATTGCCACTTGTTCTTTGGCAGGAGGCTTGTGGGGTAGGGATGGGGCCAAACTTCTTTTCATTCAAATTCTAATACCTTTCTTGCTACACACTTAGCTGATGCTGTGTCAGCACTGAACCCAAAGTCCCTTCCTTTTCCAGTTTATGTCACAGCTCACAAAATAACAAAACTGGATTACTTGTAACATAGTTCTACAAGATTAAACAGAAGAGAAACAATGAATACTGTGTTCCCTGTGTGTGTGTGTGTATACACACACACACACACACACACATACTGCACATCCACTACGAGCATACATATGCATATTCAGTTGGGAACACCATAAACTGAACACCTGTTATAACACACTTTGCAAAAACAGCAGCATTAATCATTTACCTTGACTAATACCAATAATGTCCAACTGTATAATTCTGTTAGTACCTTATTCTGCCTTTTCTACAAATGTGAAATTTTTCATTACCTTTTTGGTTGGTTTCACAACGTTCTTGTCAAAGGTGTGAAATCCATCTATTTGAGCCTATGCAACAATGAATGATGCTTTAGTAGTTCTGGTTTCTTCCCCATCTCTAGTGATAGAATTCATCACTTTCACCCTAGAAAGCACTGTTTTACATTTGTGGAAAATTCGGGCTTGCCAAGGCTATCACTGTGCCTTGTTTCATGGCTTTATATAACTAAGTATTTGACAAAATTTCAGAGTAGATAATCTTTGGAGACTAGGGATGAAAGTATTGCATGCAGGTCCAGGGCAGCCCGGGTGGCTCGGCGGTTTGGCGCTGCCTTCAGCCCAGGGCCTGATCCTGGAGACCTGGGATTGAGTCCCATGTTGGGCTCCCTGCATGGAGCCTGCTTCTCCCTCTGCTTGTGTCTCTGCCTCTCTCTCTCTCTGTGTCTCTCATGAATAAATAATTAAAATCTTTTTTTTTTTTTTTTAAAGAAAGTATTGCAGGTCCAACAGAATGTAACTCCAATCACTAGTGTATTTCATATTTGCACTTTCCTCTTTTGGACTGCTACTACAAATCATACCACTTTCTAACACATATAAACTCAGACTGTATGAACTCTAAAGCTCTTATTCATTACGTTTATGATAGTATTCTGAGTTGTAGCATTTATTTTACTGTTTTATTTCTATTTTTATGCTTCAATCACTTTTGTGCCAAAATAAAATTTAAAATTTAGTCAATGACAACAATAACACATAAATGAAAAACAAAGATCCTGTGGTTAATGAACTGAACATGAGCCAAGATGAAACTGACCAAAGTAGACCTTGTAGCACATGAGCAATTTTTAAGAAGGCAAAGGGATTTTTGGTAACATTATTATTTTATTAATTAAAAAAATGTTTGGGGGCTAACACTACACTTTTTTTCTGAAGTTGCCAAATAACCTGTGTACTCTGGCAGATCTCGGAAAACCACATCATTACTAGTGGTTCGCAGATTTTTTTGGTCTCAAAACCTGTTTAAGGTTTTAAAAATTATTGAGAGCTCCAAAGAGTTTTTGTGGATGTCTAACAACATTTATCATATTGGAAATGAAAACTAAAATTAAAATGTTTATTAACTTAAAAATAACAATAAACTCATTACAATATTAATGTAATACAATTTTAATGAAAAAAATCCAAAATGAAAAAAATGTATTGACCAAAGTGGACTGTTTTACTTTTTTTGCAAATCTTATTATCTGGCTTAATAGGAGATAGCTGGATTCTTATACGCTTCTTCATTCAATGTGTTGCAGTTTATTGTTCTGGATGAAGTATATAAAGAAAATCAAGCCTTAAACAGGTAAGCAGTTGAAGGAGCCTGGGTAGCTCAGTGGGTTAAGCATCTGACTCTTGCTATCAGCTCAGGTCTTGATCTCAGGGTGGTGAGTTTAAGCCCCATATTGGGCTTTAAGCCCAGCATGGAGCCAACTTAAAACAAACAAGTAAATAAATATTGTTGGAAAGGGAGTATTTTAATAGTCTTTTCTGATAACTGCATTAACAAAAATAGCTATAACAAAACTCAAGTGATAGTTTTGAAAAAGTTAATTTTAATGTGGAACGTGAAACCATATTGATGAGCTTTTCATACACTGTACATGAATGAGAGTAAAAAAACAAATGTGTTGTATTAAAACGTGATTGCCCAAAATAAAATAATGTATTTCTTCTTTTCAGCAAGATGAAGCTCCACATTACAAGAGCCCTAACCACTGTATTTACAGATTTGGGGTTATTAGGTTTATAAACAAATACACTGAAATCTCTATGTCTCATATAGTGAATATTATTCTAGGCTGATGGTTAGCCTCAGAAAGAGAATATTTTTTGGAGGGTAAGGCAGAGTAGGTGATGATAGGTAATTTTCTATTATAACTTTTTTCCTTGGTTCAAGCAAAATAGAACCACAAATGTTTCAGTTAAGTTATTTTCTTGAAGAGAAATTATTAGCACTGGACTCAGACTATAATTCTGTAGTATTGGAGAATGTTATTGTTGCCAAAAGAAATATGAGAAACCTCAGACACAGCATGTGGGAGCTTCTCCTCAGGAAATCCTTGTGGTTCACTATTCCTGTAAATTTTAGCTGACAGAAAACACACATCACAGAACCAGAAAGAATTTTGCTAAATGAAAGACGGCCAAGAGTCTTTGGTTGTGCTGAGATTTTTCTGATGGCTGAAACATATTTTTGTAAGAAAAATAAACAAAAATAGACAGGAAACCCCAACATTTTTGCTGAACAAGCACTTCAAGAAAATGACTCAGTTAAATTCGAGACTACCTGCATATCATGCCCACCTACCCATTAAAGATATCAGATCCCCTTTAATACAGTTTGCTTTTAGCCTGATTTGTGGTGCATTCTATAGAAGTGCCAGTGCCATTCTTGCTGGCTTCCATTTAAAAAGGAAGATAAATTGGTGCTGAAATTGAGATGATGGGTAAATACTTCATTATGTGCTCTTGTAAACTGATTGATTGATTAATTGATTGATTGATTTTTGAGAGAGAGAGCTAGCAAGCGCGAGCAGTGCACATGTGCTGGTGGCAGGGGTGGGGGGTGGGGGGAAGAGACTCCACACACACTCCATGTTAGCACAGAGCCTAACATGGGGCTGAATCCAGAACTCTGAGGTCATAACCTAAGCCAAAATCAAGAATCGGACACTTAACTAACTGAGCCACGCAGGTGCCCCCCTTCTAAACTGCTTTAAACCCTTATAGAGAGAATAAATTGTAACCTTCCAGGTTCTAGGCCAGAGAGGGAATAAGCAACATACCAACATGGCAGCATTAGGCAACTCGTTCAATAATAAATACTAACTGAACATCTATGTGCCAGGCACAAGGAAGAAAACAGAACAAAACAGGTGAGGTCCTTGCTAAAAAGTTTCATTATATGATACTTCTGATAGGATTATTGCTTTTAACTATCAAGGAAAATAGTGAGTATTCTGATACTTTCCAGGTAGGCTGCTATGTTTCAGGAAAATCCTCTCTTGGTCCCAGTTTCCTTAAGTACAAAATAAGGATTCTTTGGGTTTCTTAAACTTGTTCAAGTGGTGAAACGAAACTCATGATGTTCCCTGAGAAACAAAATAAAAAAGTGGTATGCTAAAAAATTCTAATTTTGTGCTAAATCAAATGCCATCTTATCCTACACAATCAGCCAGTGCCAGAATACAAAAATTCTACATATCAAATTACCCAGTTTCCTCAACAAATGAGCAATATAATAAAGGTGGAAGAAGTAGAGAAAACTGCTATAAAGGCCAATGGGGCATATCATCCAAATGTAATGTATGGGTTTTGTTTAGATCCTGGTTTGAACAATTGTAAGACAGTTTTTTAGATACTCAAGGAAATCCAAATGCAGACTAGATATTAAGTGATACTATAATCAAACTAACCTGATCCTTGGTGAGTCACAGAAACTACACCAGGTGAGTTGTCACACAAAGGAACTTTATTTGCAGCATATAAGTAGAACACGAGGAGTAACTTCCAAAGCCTGACTCCCTGAGCAAGGGTGAACGGGTTTCTTTTATTTAGGATTAGAATGAATAGGGGTGCCTGGGTGGCTCAGTGGTTGAGTGTCCACCTTTGGGTCAGGGCTCAGGTCGTGACCCTGGAATCCTGGGATCGGGGTCCCGCACTGGGCTCCTCAGAGGGTGCCTGTTTCTTCCCCTGCCTATGTCTCTGCCTCTTTTGCTCATGAATAAATAAAATCTTTTTTTAAAATTATTTTTTTAAAAAAAGGATTAGAACGAATATTTACATAAGGGTGCCTTGTCACCACTAGATCAGCATATAGGGTGGCATATGTGTCTTAAGGAAATATACCTATGTATATGGTATGTTCTGTAAATGAGGCTTGTGCTCCTTCTTGGATAGAGGTTTTGATATTATAATGAGGAAAAGGTAACTGTTCATCACTCTATGGGTCACTTCATCCATGGTCCAACTGTGTAGACATGAGTTGGGGGTTAAATCCAAACTGATCTGGGTGTCCTGGGCTGGCTGGAATTGTTTATCTAGGCAGACCTTATTGCTTGAGTGGTAGTTTCAGTTTATATCATGGGATGCTATGCCCCTCAGGTCTTTTGCCTGACTTAAGAGATAAGTTGGAAAAAAGAACTTTAGGAAGAATGTGGGACAAAAGTCTGTGGGTACAAGCAGGTGAGTAATAAAGGTCAGGTCTTAGGGTCTAGCTGGTGACAATATAAGGGAATCAATATTAATTTTATTAAATAATTACACTGGAGTTAGCATTAAAAAAAAGGACAGAGTGTATTTATCTCTAAGAGATGCATACTAAAGCACTTACAGGTGAAATTAGGTAATGTCTGGGGTCTGCTTTGAAATACTCCAAGAAAAAAGGTGGGGATAGGAGAGGAACAGATGAGATAGCTTGGCAAAATGTTTACACTTGCTCAAACTAAAGCCAGGTGATGAGTACTTGGAGCTTTTACCATATTATTCTTTCCTCTTTAATATGTAATATGTGCATGTATACATATGTATAATCTTAAAAGTCCATTGTAAATTTTTAAAAAATCAGATGCCAGTTAAAAGATCTGCATGCTGAAAACTATACAACACTTATGAAAGAAATTGAAGAAACAAAACGAAATGGAAAAACAGTCCAAGCTTATGGATTGGAAGAACAAATACTATTAACATGTCTATACTACCCAAAGCAATCTATGCATTCAATACAATTCTGATCAAAATAATCAGCATTTTTCACAGAACTAGAATAGTCCTAAAATTTGTATGGTACCAGAAAAGACCCCAAAGAGCCAAAGTCATGATGAAAAAGAAAAGCAAAGTGAGAGGCATCACAATCCCAGACTTCAAGCTATATTACAAAGCTGTAATTATCCAGACAGGAAGGTATTGGCACAAACAGACACATAGATCAATGGAATAGAACAGAGAACTCAGAAATGGACCCACAACTCTATGGTCAACTAATCTTCAACAAAGCAGGAAAAGAATAGCCAATGGAAAAAAGGCAGTCTCTTCAACACACAGTATTGGGAAAACTGGACAGCAACATGCAGAAAAATGAAATGGGGTCATTTTCTTACACCATACACAAATATAAGTTCAAGATGGATGAAAGACCTAAATGTGAGACAGGACACCATCAATATCCTAGAGGAGAACACAGGCAGCAATGTCTTTGATCTTGGACATAGAAACTTCTTACTGTTTCCCTTCCTGAGGCAAGGGAAACAAAAGCAAAAATGAACTATTGAGACTCAACATGATAAAAAGGTTCTGCGTAGTGAAGAAAACAATCAACAAAACTAAAAGGCAACCAACAGAATGGAAGAAGATATTTGCAAATGACATATCAGATAAAGGGTTAGTATCCAGAATCTATAAAGAACTCACCAAACTCAACACTCAAAAATAAATGATCCAGTTAAGAAATAGGCAGAAGACATGAACAGACATTTCTCTAAAGAAGACACAAATGGCTAACAAATGAAAAAAAGCTGAACATCACTCATCATCAGGGAAATACAAATCAAAACCAAGAAATATCACCTCACATAGGTCAGAATGGTTAAAATAACAACTCAGGAAACAATAAATATTAGCAAGGATGCAGAGAAAGGGGAATGCTTTTGCACTGTTGGTGGGAATGCAAACTGTACAGCCACTCAGGAACACAGCATGGAGGTTTCTCAAAAAGTTAATAGTAACTACCCTATGACTCAGTAATTGCACTACTAGGTATTTCTCCAAAGGATACAAAAATGTTGATTTGAAGGGGCATATGAACTCCAATGTTTATAGCAGTGCTATCAACATAGCCAAATTATGGAAAGAACCCAAATGTTCACTGACTGGTGAATGCATAAACCACATCTTGTGTGTGTGTGTGTGTGTGTGTGTGTGTGTGTGTGTATGAGTATTAGTCAACAAAAAGAATGAAATCTTGTCATTTGCAACGACATGGATAGAACTAGAAGGTATAATGCTAAGAAGAGTAAGTCAGAGAAAGACAAATACCATAAGATTTTGCTCATATGTGGAATTTAAGAAACAAAACAGATGAACACAGGTGAAGGGAAGGAAAAATAAAATAAGAAAAAAACAGGGAGGGAGGCAAACCACAAGTGACTTTTAATTATAGAGAACAAACTGAAGGTTGTTGGAGAAGAGGTAGATGGGCTAAATGGGTGACGGGCATTAAGGAGGGCATTTGTTATGAGCACTGGGTAATGTTATATGTAAGTGATGAATCACTAAAGTTTACTCATGAAACCAATACTATGCTATATGTTAACTAACTTGAATTTAAAAAATACATAGGGGCAGCCCTGGTGGTGCAGCGGTTTAGCGCTGCCCGCAGCCCAGGGTGTGATCCCGGAGACCTGGGATGGAGTCCCATGTCGGGCTCCCTGCATGGAGCCTGCTTCTCCCTCTGCCTGTGTCTCTGCCTCTCTCTCTCTCTCTCTCTCTCCCCCCGTGTGTCTTTCATGAATAAAAAAATAAAATCTTAAAAAAAAAAAATAAAAAATGCATAAATAATCAGATGTCAGGTTTTCCTAGAGTCTGGTATAAAAGATTAAAGAAAATAATATGGCAGAAAAATGTAAAACTCAGAAAACTCAACTTATTATTTTAATCTGGGGAAAAGATAAGCTTATTAAATTTTAGAACAGAACATTCACATCTTTCCAAACTTCCATAATTGTAGAAGAAATTGTAATATCTATTGAAAGAGAATATAATAGCAAATGTTAATTTAGTTATATCTTTATTTTTTTAAAAAGATTTTATTTATTTATTCACGAGAGACACACACACACACACACAGAGAGAGAGAGAGAGAGAGAGGCAGAGACACAAGCAGAGTGAGAAGCAGGCTCCATGCAGGGAGCCCAAGGCGGGACTCGATCCCAGGTCTCCAGGATCAGGCCCTGGGCTGAAGGTGGTGCCAAACCACAGAGCTACCCGGGCTGCCCTAGTTTTATCTTTAAATAAATTTGTAAGTTAATCACACCAGCACCAACTAACATACTGTAACGTATACACATGATTCTTTATGTATTTATGAATACTGTTTGGCAGATATTTGGATTTGCACATTTTCTGCAACAATGCTCAGGTTACTCCATACTACTACCAAGGATAACAAATGTCAAAGGTATTCTCTAGCAATAAGCTTTCAAGTTACCAGTCTTAGTGGAGGTAAAAATAAATGACTAATTACTAATTAGTCAAATAATTGACTAATAGTCAATGTCAACTATTCATATTTACTTTCCACAAGCTAATGGAAAGTTTTTGGAATAATCAAGTCTCAATTATGGGATTTTTGGAGCCATGTTTCAAAAATAGCATTAAGCAAGACAATTAAAACCAAAAACTAAAAACCAAAGATTATGTTCCTATAGAGCAGTAGTCTTCGAAGTAGATTTTGCACCCATCCTCCAACTCCAACGTCTGGAGACATTTTGGGCTATTACAACGGGGGAGGGAAAGAATGTTACTGGCATATAGTAAGCACGTAATATCCTACAATGAATAAGAGAAGGCCCAAAAAGAGTTTTTCAGCTCAAACTGTCAATAGTGCTGAGGTTGAGAAACCTGTTTTTAGAGCATAAGGAATCAGATTGAAAAAAATTCACACAAAAAAAGGAACCCAGCAGCTCTTTTCCTTACTTCTTATTTTGGGAGAATGATAGATTAAAAAAGCAGAAACCAAAATGGAAAATTAGTTATTTTTCCATGACTTGCAGTCTAAAACTCAACAGGCATTCTAAGAGTGAAATGAGTTATCCTCAAAATAACTGCATCTAAGTTTATGCACTAAAATTTTAGCCAGCCATCAAGAAAAGAGTGATTTCCTTTGGTTACTGGCACATATCTGTCAATGCTAGAGGCTCAAAGCTAATCACCTACGTCAAGCTAAGAAATAGCCCATAGAACCTTAGATGCTCTTTTCAGACTAACTCTGATGTACCCTATGGATTCTCTCCTCTTTCCCAGAAGGACGGTCTGCAGAGCTGTACACTCTTAGAAAAGCACTTTATGTAGCCTATAGTAACTATTGGCCAAATTCGGACACTGGTTTCTACTCTGTCTTCTAGATGCCATTGACTGAGTGCTAATAGCATTCCACTGGAAAAATCATTTAGCTTGAAAAGAGGAAACAAATGGCAATCATCATTTGTTCATGTATACTAATCAAATATTTAATGAACACCTACTATATACCTGGCACTAAATTACAGAAATTTTCTGCCATTAACTTCTTTCTGGGAATATTCAAGAAAAAGCTAACATTTTTTTAGCTATAAAAGGAAATTAAGTTCAACTGCTCAACTTCAGGTTTTTTTTTAATATTTTGCTAATTTATTTTATTAAAAAAATTTTTTTTTATAAATTTATTTTTTATTGGTGTTCAATTTGCCAACATAGAGAATAACACCCAGTGCTCATCCCATCAAGTGTTTGCTAATTTTTTTTAAAGATTTGAGAGAGAGAGAGAGAGAGACAGACAGACAGACAACGAGCGAGTGCACAAGCAGCGGGGAGAGAGAGAAGCTGACTCCCCACTGAGCAGACAGCTCCAACATGGGGCTCAATTTCAGAACCCTGGGATCATGACCCGAGCTGAAGGCAGACACCTACCCGATTGAGATACCCAGGCACCCCTGTTTTGCTATCTTTAAAATAAAAAATTCGAATAACACAAAAAATATAAAATGAGAAATACTTTTATCCTACCCTTCATCTCTACTTCCTCTCCTAAATGTAATCAACATTCTTTGTGAATACATTCTCTCCAGATCTAGTACCCATTTATGCTTGAAAGGCTGGCAATGGAGGGTGCCAAGATGACTCCTACCTAGATTTCTGGTTTGGACAATTAGGTGATGCCATTTACTCGAATATAAAATAGTGGCAGAACAAGTTTGAAGGGGGAGCCTGTGAGATACTTAATCATGAATACTTTAGGTCTAAAATATCTGGAGATCAGATAATTTGAATGCATGGATCTGAACTTTTAGCAAATAGGTATGGTGGCAAATCCCCATCGTAATGTACAGATACAGAAACATATTGAGGTGATGAGATCAGCTAGAGATAATACAGAGCATGAGAAGATAAGAGGGTCCTAAGAGAGGCCAATATTTTAGAAAAGAATAGGGCCAAAGCTGGAAAATAGTAAGAGTGATGATAGTAAAGATAGTTAACATTTCTTGAGTGGCTTATATGGTAGGCATTAAGTTAAGGATGTTTTATAATACTATATTTACTCCTAACAACAACAAGACAAATTTTTACTACTCCTCCAAGTTTAAAAGGAAATTAGGACATATGGAAATTAAATAACTTGTCTAAGATCACCCAGCAGGAATGTAAAGGTAGCTGGTGTTGAGTTCAAAGCCTACACCCCTAATAACAAAATTCTCTTTGAGGAAAAAGGTATCTAGAAAGAGTAACCAAGTCTTCTATCATTTGTCCTTTTTTTTTTAAATTATAAGCTCCATGCCTAACATGGGGCTTGAACTCACCACCCTGAAATCAAGAGTCATATATATGCTCCATCAACTGAGCCAGCTAGACACTTACTGTTTTAAACTAAACTAAACCAAACCAAAACTTATTGTTTTAAAATACAAGTTTTAACACTCAGGTATGGTAAGGCCAACAGATCAGGAGATGACTGCCACTGAAAAGCCAGTTATATTCACAGGTCTCAAAAGATGGAGGCAGACCATCTTTTGAAGGGAAAATATGACACAGTGGGCAGCACCAGGACTGGTCAGGATAGGAGAGGGGAGGAAATTATGGACCAGAGCCTTTATTGTGGTTTCTTTGGAAATGAAGGGGAAGGCAAGGCAAGCAGATTTAAGACTGGCTAGTTTGAATAATTTCAACAGGCTCTGAAGCATAGAGGCTGTTCCTAGTAGGGTCTGGTACCTCACCCTTGGGATGATTAGGGTAGGTACATTGTGGCCAGGTGAGAGATGTATAATCTAGAAGAATAGTTCGCTGTCTCTTGGGAAGAACCGGTTAACTCTGGGAGAAGCTGTCCCTCCCAGGTTAGAGAGGCCCTGAGATGATAAATGCATGAGAATACAAAAAGTAAAAGACATGGTTAACATACTTATATATCAGATTTTATATTCTGTAAGGTTCAAAATGCTGATTCTGCATGGTACAATTTTTAACTGAGTCCTATTTTTTCTTTTCTTCAGGTTGTCCTCATCTCAAATTATTCCCCTTTCACTGGTGGCTTTAAATTTCAAAGAACTATGGTCACTTGAATCTGGATGCACAAATCTGGGTTTTTTTTTCCTTCTGTGAATATATTTTGGAGAGTGGCAACTCCAAATCTTTATAGAATTGTTTTTATGATCTCCAGGCTCCATGATTTTTCTGTTTACTCATCCTTAAGCGAGTTCTATATTTATTAGTCTAGAGTTAATAAAGTAGCAATTGGGCATAATTTAGGCAGAATCAAAGGGAAAATTTCAGGTATAAACGCAAGGAAGAAAAATAATCAATAGGCAACAGATTACCAATTTAGAAATCCAGTCACCAAAGGTGACAGAGCCGATATGATCAAGATCACACAAACACAAACAAGTATTCCAGTGCTGCAGTTTCCCACAGGCTTTGCGAGTCCTCAGTAGTGGGAGTTTGGAAATGGTCCCTGACCTGCTCTGCCAGGCTATTTCTTAGGTGACAGCAGTGTTTAGCTCTGGTATGGAGATGTCAGAGGAGGATGTTAATTCTGTTTGATACTACTGAGATGCACTTTTTTTCCTCACAAAGGAATCATCAATGTCAGTTCACATCTGTTTGGTTGATTTTCTTCCCATTAATTCCTCCTAAACAACAGCAACACCAAACATTTACTGAGTACCTACATTGTGCCAGGCACATTTCTAAGCATTTTTATGTACTAACTCGTTTCATCTTTATAATGACTTTATGAGACAGAGCTCTTCTAAGATAAAAGGCAACTAAGGCATATAGGGACCCAAGTAACTTGCCCAAGGTCACAGAAAGAGTAAATGATAGATTCAGGATTTGAACATACACAGGCCAGCAGAGCCAAAGCTGTTATTTACTTCACTACATTGCAAATATTTAGAGTAATAAATTCATTAACTCAGTCTAATACAGTATTTTGTATAGTTTTTTTTTTTTAACCAGAAACTGGACTTGTAAATTTTAAAATTATCTAACAGATTAAGTCAAAAAATTTAATATAGCATAATTCCCCTGATAATATCTACATTTATTTTCAATCTTTTCTCTTCCGAAGAGCTATATAATTCATATGTATTTACCTCAGATTTCACATACCTTGAAACTAGCTGCGAAGAATCATGGGACTATAAAAACAATAGTACTTGATTTTTACAAATTATTTTCAAGTCCAGCTCATTGAGTATTTTTTTTTTTAAGATTTTATTTATTTACTAGAGAGAGTGAGGGAGAGAGAACACGAGAGGGGGGAGGAGCAGAGAGAGAGGGAGAAGCAGACTCCCCACCAAGCAGGAAGCCCAATGTGGGGTTCAGAGTTCAGGTTTCGATCCAGGGACTTGGATCATGACCTGAGCCAAAAGTAGATGCTTAACCTTAGGCTGAGGCACCCGGGTGTCCCAGCTCACTGGGTTTTTAAAACAAGTCTTATGACACTGAAGAGAAAATATGGTCAACATATGATAAAACTAATCTCCTTAATTTACAGTAAGACCATATAATCCAATAAGAAAATATTAAAAACTAAAAATATGGGCAAAGGATATAAAGAGGCAGTTCAAAGAAAAAAATACAAATGGGTGAATATAAATAAAAACATGTTAGACTCTACTCAAATACATAATTTTAATCTGGTACTTGGCAACAGTTAAGTTTGATTGTGTTTAGTGTTGGCAAGGGTATGAGGAAAAGATACTTCATACACTATTAGTGAGAGTACATCTATAAAATATATCTATTGACCTTGCAATTCAACTAGTTATCTATTTTATGGATATAGTTATAAAAGAATGCTTAAATGTACATACAAGAACACTGACTACTGCAGCCATTTAAGAATCCACTTACATTATAAAAAAGTCAAATTATACAACATTTCTATGTGTATTATGCATACATATTTGCATATATATAAGTGAATGTAACACACTGAAAATGATCTGGAAGGTAACTGGTTACAGTGGTTATTTCTGGGAAGAAAAGAGGAGCAGGGGAAGAGAAGGAAGGGTAAGGGAGGGCTGATGCTTTCCCTGTGTTGACTTTTTTTATAATGAGAATATACTCATGCGTTATTTCTTCGGAAAAAGGTACCCAGCATAAGGCCTGATATAAAAGGTGTTGAACTGTTATTTTAGCAAATGAATACAATGATCCTGTGCACTTTTCTGCATCAAAATTAATGATCAAGTCAACTATCACACAGTTTTATTATTTAAAATGTTAGTACTGTATCAAAGCCATACTATTAGGTCTGATAAAATGCTAACTATTGTCAGATGTCATTTGATCTCTACAAATCTGTATGAAACACAAGAACCAAGAGGAAAAGGCAGTTAGCTACTAAGGCAGTAAGAGACAGGAGGCATGAGCACAGAGACATGAAATTTTATAACAGAGAAGAGACTTTGTTAATGAAGACCTTAACTTACAATAAACCTGTGCTTACCTAGAAGCCTTTGTTTCCATTCCCTTGTTAACAGAATTCATCAAATTACCTAAAGGTAACTTTTCTTTAAAAAATCTGTATCCATTTTTAATTTCTTCAGAAAAGAAAATACTATAAACTTTAATTTGATGGAGAATATCTGCCCGGAAATGATTGTTCACTAGCTATTAAAAATATTTTAAAAGTATTTTATCATTGAATGTAGTTTAAAGCTATAGGACTAAATGTAATGACCCCATATAGAACAGTAATTTTCTGGGAAAATATGATGGAATAGGAGGAACTCCTATTGTCAATTGTTACGATGTCCTTATTTATTCCCGGTTAACTGCAGAACACCACAAAATAAGCTGATGAGGAAGACTGTCATTACCAAATTACACAAGGTAGCTATTTTCTCTATTTTTAATGAAGACCCTTTTAGTTATAAAGAACTGAAACTGTCATAATTAACAAACCCTACCAAAAAAAAATTTCCCCATTACTATTATATTGCCAATATACTGAATTTCTAGACTTTTCACTTATCTTTAAATCAGTATACAACCAGAAAGTATAATCTGAACATAACTGCTCACTGTCTCCTCCACCCCCAACCTTAAACCTTAGCTAGGTAATATCATAAAAAAGTACCTTGCAAGATTAATTATAAAATAACAGGAAATACTTTTTGGAGTTTACACATTTCAACACAAATTCTAAATTACTATACCCAAAACCTTGAATCCAAGCATAATTTCATTGTTCAATATGAGCAAAGCAAAATCTAATCATAGAACTAAAAAAGATTAAGTAAGCTAAAAGCATCCATAAAAATTGGTCCTACTAATGAAATAAACTACTCACGGACAGCATAGTTATAATTTCTCCAATGGACCTAGATGAAAAATTTATTGCCTTTTGCCCATATTCTTTTGATCCATACACTTCTTTCTTTGATGGTTCCCACTTGTTTCTCCAGAAGAGCTATACTACAAAATGGCCACTGAACTGGAGGGTGTGTCTTCATCATTACTAAGCATTTTCCTATCAGAAGCAGCTCTCTGAAAAAACCTCAACATAATTTCTTCATTGCCACTCAGTATTACTCTGTAAGTGCAGAAGTAATAGAAAGAATAGGGTTTTAAAAATGCCTTTAAAGGATATTACTTAAAACTTGTCTTAACTTAAACATTTTTTTAAAACTAGCAGCAGGTAAGACACATATAAATTCTCCTGGCTACAGGTTTCTAAAATTTCCCAATCAAAATACATCCTATCCAATTAATCTTACATGAAATGTTACACACAACAAAAAGTTTTAAAGAGAGTAACTACATTTTTTCTATATAAAAGCAGAAATGTACTTAAGAACAGTAGTATCTAGTCCAAAACAAAACATATCCATCAAAAGAAAGCTGAAGAGATGCAAAGGGAGAAAAGTGACTTGAACAGCTCATATACTTGATTGAATATAAAGAGCGACAGTGACTTGGTCTTAACTAAGGGAAAGGAAGATAGCAATGGTGGATTGAGTGCTCTCAGTTCTGACACCATCCTTAATATCATTCAATATCTGGTTAATCAACTGGCATATAATGGGCACTTACTGAATGCATGGCAGAAGCAAAGTAAGGAAGTGAAACTCATTTAACTACTTTAGGACAAAAATTAGAACGAGGTCAAACACATTGGCAACACGCTGTGAGAAGAGCATGCAATAAACATTAAAATGAGATCTGGGTATCACTAGATCATATCCAACCTTATTTTTTCTCCTTATCCCAAATGATAATAAAAAGAGTGGAGAAAGAATTTGTGGTTCTCTTAAGAGATAAAGGAGAGATTTTAACTCTCAAAATGATGCATTAAGTCCTTTCATTCGAAAGAGAGAATCTCTAAGGAAAAGTAAAACTAAAAGGACTGGGCAAGATACATACAGAAGTGGAAAACCCACTTTAATAAAGGTCAGAGAGATTAATGGTACAGATTAGTCCACAGAATCCCAACTTTGGGAACTTATGCAACACTGGTACAGAACCAGGAAAACTAAAACTGAGTAAAGGTTTTTGATCTAAAAAAGGACTGGAAATGAGCAGAATTTCTTTCTGTATTTCCTAATTAATGGAAGACTCTAAGGGTTTACTCTCATTTATTCAACCTATGAGATTTGAGAAAAATTTAATATTAAAGGATGATCTGGTATAACTCCTTTATAATGGGAAGCAAATTTTAGAGAAATTAAGTGATTCATTCAAGATATCATTGCTAATTAATGTCAGTCTCCTGACTACTAGTCTAGTCCCCTTTCTCCAATGCTTTTATTTTTTATTTATTTTTTAAAGATTTTATTTATTTATTTGAGAGAGAGAGAGAGAGATAGGGACAGAAAGCACGAGCAGGTGGGGTGGGGGCGGGGGAAGAGGGAGAAGCAAGCTCCCTGCTAAGCAGGGAATCTGACTCTGGACACAATCCCAGGACCTCAGGACCATGACCTGAGCAGAAGGCAGATGCTTAACCAACTGAGTCACCCAGGTGCCCCTCTACAATGCTTTTAAAAAATGAAAGCCTTTGGGGTGCCTGTCTGGCTCAGCAGGAAGACCATACAACTCTTGATTTCAGGGTTGCGAGTTCAAACTCCATGTTGGGTGTAGAGATTAAATAAAAAACTTAAAAAAAAATGAAAGCCTTTAATAGAACTATGTAAAATACCAAGACAACCATAAAAATAATTTAAGCATTTTATACCATAACTTGAGACAAAGAAACTTGCATAAATGCAAATAAACTTCTAATAAATGCAAATTAAAATAAACTTTTAATAAATACAAAAAAACAAATAAGAGACCTACCTACTATGTTTTAGAATGCTTGTATTGTTTTTTTATATTTTATTTATTTATTATGAGAGACAGAGAGAGAGAGAGGCAGAGATACAGGCAGAGGGAGAAGCAGGCTCCCCGCAGGGAGCCCGACATGGGACTCAGAACTCAATCTCAGGACCCCAGTATCACGACCTGAGCCGAAGGGAGATGCTCAAAGGCTGAGCCACCCAGGTGTCCCGGAATGCTTGTATTTAAAAAAAAAATGTTAAAGTATTTTTTTTTGCCCCAAATCTGTTCTGTTTCATTGGTTTTATTTTTTTAAATGTTAAAATCTTTATTAGAGCTCTGAGGATATGTGAAGCCAAAATGAAAGAAACAACAGGACCCATACAGAAAAAAGCAAAGACTTGTTTTCCAAGAATAATTTTTATAATTCATGTTAAACAAACATTATTGTACATCTGGTAATAAATTAGCTTTGGCCTTAATATTAATCCTTTATGTCAATAAGGTTCTAATTTAATAACTCCATTAATAAGTATTTTTTCTATTACAGATAGTGACGAAAGCATGAATTTTACTATGCTTTCAATCTCAGCTACTATTCAGAAATAGAATATTTTATATAATACAATTGTGGAGCTTAATGTACTACAGAAAACTGAAGATACATTTTAAGTGAAAATAAAATAATACAATGCCTTAAATTTTATTCCCGACAGTAACTCCATTATCAAAATAGCAAATACTGTCAATGTATACATTCACAAAAACAACTTACTTCCATTAATTAAATCAATAATGCAAGAAGGAAAGAATCTACAAATGATACTTATAAAAAATGCCTTAATGTTCTTTTGAGATGTATAACAACCTATAAAAATATAAAGGGTATTGGAATTAAAATATAAAAAATTAAAATATAAAATATAAATTATAAAAATAATATAAAGATAGGAGAATCGAGTAAGAGAGGATTTTTTAAAAAATAGAAAGAGAGAGACAGAGACAGAGCAAGCATGAGGGAAGGCAGAGAAAGAACCCTAAGCAAGCTCCGCGAAGAGCCCAAGGCAAAGTTTGATCACAGGACCCTGAGCTGTAATCAAGAGTTGGACATTCAACTAACCAAGCCACCTGGGTACCCTATGAGAGGATTTTTTAAAGTACTTTTAAATGTGCAAGGTACTGTGAGACCCATTTCACGTTTATCTGATTGATTAGTGTGGGGATGGAGGGCAGGGATATAAACCTGACCATACTCCCAACAGAGTTAACAATAATTTACTGAGAAGTATGCATGAAGGAAAGAAATCCATATAAGGGGCAAAAATTAGCTTTCTCAGTAATTAACAAAGGAAAAGAGAATGAATTTCAACAAACACCAAAAAGAGTTCAACTACAGAAAGTAAGGTTACTACATACAGAAATGTGGAATAAAGATCCCAGCGGACAACTTTGTCCCTATAGGGGAAGTTACAAAGAAATGGTTTAGATGCACTACAAATTATGCAAAGAGGCAGAAATATTTGTCCTTCAGATAAAATGTTCTTATTTTCAGGTACTCTTCCCTCTGGGAGTGGAAGGATTTAAAAGAGGATGCCTGATTCAAAGTTTCTGCAATAAATTTATAATGAAAAAATATGAAAGCTACAAAAAGGCAACATCAGAAATTTTTAACACCTGCCTGAGGTCAACAGACTTCCTACTCTCAAAACATCTTAGAGATAACAATTACAGAGTAAAATGATGATACTGGTATTTCTGTATTTATTTTGCTTAGCAGTATCATGTTAGATATGCTGCTCATCATTTTCTAAACTTTGTTCAGCCTGAGAGGTCTGAGTCTGAGGTTATGCTGTCCTTTCCACTGGAGCCTTTTGGGGTAGTTAGGCTCAAAGATACTGGAATTAATAACTTTGAACATATATATGGAATCTAGTACTAATAAAATGAAGGTGGTCAGATTCTCGGGCAAGGACTGGACCTGGACCTGGGAATCTCACTCTTCTTTTCCTTTCTTAATTCCTCTACTACACCATCTTTCAGTGCACTCCTAGACCACCCAGACTAGCATAACTCAAGGGTGATTTCTGGACCAGAATGATAAGAAAAGACAGTAGGCTTATGAATACTACAGGAAATTGATATTAAATCAAGATACTTGGGGCATCTAGGTGGCTCAGTGGTTGAGCATCAGCCTTTAGCTCAGGTCATGATCCCTAGGTCCTGGGATCAAGTTCCGCATCAGGCTTCCCACAGAAAGCCTGCTTCTCCTCTGCCTCTCTTTCTCTGTGTCTCTTATGAATAAATAAAATATTTTAAAAAGTCAAGATACTTAAAGAATTTTAAGTAGGGAAAGGATGTATTTGGAATACTTTCCAAAATTTTGCTTTACCTAAATTTAAGATTTTAATGTTAATGTAGTATGACATTCTGAGTATGTCTTAAGATATAAATGAGTCTGATTTCTGACTCTGAAAGTCATTAAAATAACACTATTAAAACAAATACACCAAAAATATCCAGTCAGATTTTCTTCAGAGGAGAGGTTAGGTCCTATGATGGATATGATAGACTAGTTTGTTCAACCTCCATTCTATCTTCCTGCTTTATAAGTGTGAGTCTTATATTAAAGAGACAGGAAATAAAGAGACAGGAAAGCTAAATGTAAGTAAAATTTCCCAAATTACCTTGCAGCTAGGGTGCTAGATATAAATTGGGCTTTTTCTTTCTCTCTTCTTTTTTTCCTTTCTTCCCTTCCCTTCCCATTGTCCTTCCTTCTTATATGTGTTACCAGCTTTCTGGTAATGCAGAGGCAGTTGTAGTAGAGACAGTGGATAGATTTCAAGTTCCAGTACCACTGTACCAGTTTTGTGGGTTATTGAGAGGCAGTTGTGATGGTTTCCTGATTCTTATGTTGTTGCTTATGATCATGATCATGTGTTTTCAGCTTCATAAGCATTAACAACCTTGATATGATATTGGGTTCCTCATCTTTTATCACCATCCTGGCCCCTCCCCGGTTGATGTCTCCCACCCCCTGGCCTGTCTTCAGGAAGAATCCTAATCAGTTTAACCAAAAACCCCTCGCACCTCAGTGTTTCCTCTTAGTAATTAAATTCCTACTTGCCCATGCTATATTTGTAATTAAGCCTGGTTCTGCACTGCAGTCTCTTTTCTCCTACTGTGATAGTTGGAATTAAAATGTTTTTACTGCTTTAAACACTGTCCAGCTCTGGTTTTTAACAGAATCTCCCAAGGGTGCAAGGTTTATTATACATGTTAATAAACTTTGTTTTTTCTTGTTAATGTCATCTTTTATTACCAGGGGTCTCAGTCAAGAATTCAGAAGGATAGAGGGAAAATTATTTTCCTCTCTTATATTCCCTGTTGTAAAATCAGTTCAAGAGCACAGAGATGGGAACCTGCCTCTTTTAGAAGGTATGCAGTGAAGTGTTCATGGATTGAAAGATCCAGTATTTTAAAGACAGTGAGTCTTTCCAAATCAAAATACAGATTCAAAGCAATCCCAGTCAGAATCTCAGTAGGTTTTTTTCTTAATTGAAATTGATAGGCTGATTCTAAAATTCATTTGGAAATGCAAAGGACCAAATATGAAATAACCAAAGCAACCCTGGAGGAAAATAAAGCTGAAAGGTTTATCCTACCAGACACTAAGACCTACTATAAAGTTACACTGATTAAAATAACATGTTATGGCACAAGGATGGTCAAATTGACCAATGGAAAAGAGAACATCCAGAAACAGAGCTACACATACAAGGTATCCTGATTTATTACAAAGGCAACATAGTAGGTAGTTCAGTGGGAGAAAGAATGGTCTGCTGCACAAATGTCAGGTTAACTGGACATCCATTCGGGAAGAAAAATGTTGACCTTTACTTCATACCATGTAAAAATCAGTTCCAGATGGATGATCTAAATGCAAAAGGTAAAATAAAACTTTCAGAGAAAATACCTAACCTTAAAGTAGGCAAATATTTCTTTAAAAGCACTAACCACAAAAGAAAAAGGTTTAATCGGATTATAATAAAGCTAAGAGCTTCTGTTCATTAAAAGACACTATTAAGAGAGTGCCACACACATTCTGAGATATTTGAGGTGCATATATCCAACAAAAGACTTATATCCAGTATTATTTTTTTTAACTTATTTATTTATTCATGAGAGACAGAGAGAGAGAGAGAGAGAGAGAGAGAGAGGCAGAGACACAGGCAGAGGGAGAAGCAGGCTCCATGCAGGAAGCCTGATGTGGGACTCAATCCTGGGTCTCCAGGATCACGCCCTGGGCCAAAGGCAGATGCTCAACCACTGAGCTATTCGGGGAACCCTATATCCAGTATTATGTAAAGAACTCCCTTCAACAGTGAAAGACATAACACAATTGAAAAATACACAGTTTGAACTGGCTTTACAAAAGTGGATAGATACATAGGGTGGGCTCATAAACATATAAAAAGACTCAGTTTCCTTATCAGGAAAATGCAAATTGAAAGCAAAAGAATACACCAGAAGACACAACCAGAATAGTAACAAGAAAGACTGACATTACCAAGTGTTGGTGAGGATGTAGAGCAACCAGACCTCTTATATACATACTGCTGGCAGGAGTATAAACTGGTACAACTAGGTTGGAATAATATTTAGCAATATCTACAAAAGGTGAACAGGTGCATTTCCCATGACTCAGTAATTCTACTTCTAAGTATATACTCAACAGAAATATTGTCAACAAGGGGCGCCTGGGTGGCTCAGTCAATTAAGCATCTCTGCCTTCAGCTCAGGTCATGATTTCTGGGTCCCGGGATTGAGCCCCACATTGGGCTTCCTGATCTCTCTCTCTTCCTTTGCTCCTCCCCACCACTTGTTCTCTCTCTCTCAAATGAATAAAATAAAATAAAATAAAATAAAATAAAATAAAATAAAATAAAGACATTCAACAAAACATATATATTAAGCAACGCTAGCTAGAAGAGTCCCAAATTGGAAACTGCCCAAACTAGAACAGCAGAATGGATTAAAAAGTTGTCACTCATATGGAATACTATGGAGAAATAAAAATGCTCATATGACAATATGGATGAATCTAACAAGACCACAGAGCAAAAATAAAGTCAGTCTAAAAAAGCATATACAAATGGAATTGCACAGTGTATAAAGTATAAAAATAGACAAAATAAGTTATTACAAGTCTGAATAATGGTTATCTCTGAGGTGGGCAAAACCCACAGAAAATAAAAGGTAGCTTCTGGTGTGCTGGTGTTGTTGTTTCTTGATTTGGCTGTTGGTTACATGGGTGTATTTAACACGTCAAAACTTGTCAATCTGCACATTTATGATTTGTACACTTATGCATATTATGCTTCAGTAAAGCTTATATGACAAAAAACAAACAGCAAACTAGAAACAATTTTCTATAAGTGTAATAAGGCTAAGTAACACTTGAAGAACTTATGCTTGTTTTTTTGCAAATCATTGTTTTTGAAAAAATATCTTATTTATTTATTTGAGAAATACAGAGAGAGAAGAAGCCAATGACCATGAGGAGCAGAGCAGAGGGGGAGTTGGACCTGAAGAAGACACCGCATTGAGCAAAACTTGGGGGCTCCATCCCACCACCACGAGATCATGATCCCAGCTGAAACCAAGAGTCACGTGCTTAACTGAATGAGCCAACCAAGAGCCCCTGCAAACCAATTTTTAAGAAACTAGCATCCAAGGGTGCTTGGGTGGCTCAGTTGGTTAAGTGATGGGACTCCTGATTTGGGCTCAGTCATGATCTCAGGATCGTGAGACTGAGCTCTGCTTCAGGCTTCTGGCTCCATGCTGAGCATGGACCCTGTCGAAGATGCTCTGTCTCTCCCTCCTCCAAAATAAAAAATAAAAATAAATAAAAGAAGCTGGCATCCAATAGGAAAGTAGACAAAAAATACAAAGAGAAACATGCAAAGAAATTTAAATGGTTCCAATAAATGCACAAAATATAAATTAGAACAATGGAATGCTATTTTTCCACATCAAATTAGCAAAGATTAAAAGAAACTAAAGGGATTCCTGGGTGGCGCAGCGGTTTGGCGCCTGCCTTTGGCCCAGGGCGTGATCCCGGAGACCCGGGATCGAATCCCACATCGGGCTCCCGGTGCATGGAGCCTGCTTCTCCCTCTGCCTGTGTCTCTGCCTCCCTCCCTCTCTCTCTCTCTGTAACTATCATAAATTAAAAAAAAAAAAACCATTGCTGAGCATTTGGTGAAATGAATATTCTTATTCCTAGTGGAAATATAAATTAGTATAACCTTTCTCTTATTTCTCTGTAAGTTTTAAAAAACTGACCAATTAGTTTCACTTCTAGAAATTATTCTAAGGAAAAATCAGAGTTGCAGTTAAGATGTAATCATATCAGTGTTATTACAATGTATTTTAAAACAATATAATTATCCAAAATGGGTAAATGGTTAAATTATAATACACATACATAATATTATTAAATTATTAATAATGTTTTCAGTAATGAATAAAGAATCATGATGAATTTAAGTTAAAAATACATACAAAATTCTATGTGGTATGATACCTTTTGTTTTAAAAAATATCACACATTAAATATACATTTGCTTTTAAAAAGTCTGTAACAGCACTATACTACTAATAGGGGCCATCTTTGGGTGATAGGATAAAGGATGATTTTAATTCTATAGCTTATTTTCTACAATGAAATTTTTTTTTAAGATTTTATTTATTTATCAATGAGAGACACGGAGAGGAGGAGGGGGAGAGGGAGGGAGAGAGAGGGAGAGAGAGAGAGAGAGAGAGAGCGAGCTCGGCAGAGACACAGGCAGAGGGAGAAGCAGGCTCCACACAGGGAGCCCGGACGTGGGACTCGATCCCATGTCTCCAGGATCAGGCCCTGGGCGGAAGGCGGCGCTAAACCACTAAGCCACCCGCACTGCCCTACAATGAAATATTTTTGAGCATCCATTACTATTATATTCATAAATCTAAGAAAATATAGGGTAAAAAAAATAACAGCTGCCCAGTTTTCTTTACCCTGAGCAACCTAGATTTTTGTCTCCTTCATCTCCCACATTCAATCTGTAACTGTTTTCCTTGATTTTACCTTTAATTCTAAGAATTCCCTATCCAAGCCATTATTCCATTATTTCTTCTCTCCTTTCCGAAATTCAGACACTTGCCTTCCCAACTGTGCTCCTCAAATCCAGATTCTTCATTTTGGTAAATAAAATGGCCTTATCTTCCACTACCTCTACATTCTAGCCACATCAAACCCCTTTAGATAGCGACCCTCCACACTCATGCCCCTGAAAAAATCCATACCAGGTCCTCTCACACCTCCTAACCCTGGCATGTTCAGTTCTCTTTCCCGGTAGTGCATTTTCTCCTTTCGTTCTAATCCGATTCATAGTTCAAGGCTTACCTCCGATATCACGTACTGGGTGTAGCCTCTCACAAGAACAGACTGCCGTTTCCACATCAATCCTCCAATGACAGTTTATACATATTTCACCATTTATCACTCTGCAGTTTAATGCCTACCTTTTCCCACTGTTTGGAATGGGTCATTCCTTTTTTTTTTTCTTCTTTAATTTAAAAAAATCTGGTTGGATGAGGAAACCTAAAGCCTACATACGTGCAATAGATCTACACTGGATGTAAGCTTTCACCTGGATCTGATAGACAAATGGCAACAAAAACACTCGCCTGTTTGTTGTTGGTGGTGTTTTTTTTTTTTTTTCTTTTCTTTTTTTTCATTCAAGATGGCAGAGAACGTCTTAAAATAGTCCCACACAAAAGCACTCACACCCAGAGCCTCGCGTCAGGAGAGCTGGCTACACCTAGCGCAACAGCAAAGGACAAAAGAATGGCACCTAGATGTTGAGATGCCTCGGTCCTAATCATTCTCGGTAGATCCCACACACAGATTTTAAAACGTGTTAGAAAACTAGCACCTGCGGCCTTCATTACGAGGGCCACGCCTCGACTGTGAACCGTGACCTGCGGCACTTCTGGAGACAGACCCAAAAAATCCGGGACGAAAAAGGGGGGAGGCTAAGTTGTATTGAGGAGTATCCAAAAAATGCACGATCGGGCCCCGCCCCACCCGGGCGCTGAACCCCCGCGGCATAGTCATCTCCCGGGAAGGAGCGGGCAGGGCTCCGGTGCGCGGGCCTAGCAACGGGGCCCCAGCTGGGAATTCTGGGCGGGCCTGAGGCGGAGATTGCCGCGGCGACCGTGCCTGGGGCTACACCTGTCAGGCTGCGACCCACACTAGGCCCAGAAATCGCCGAGATTCGATGCCCGAGGCGGGTAGGAGCGTCACCCGATCCCTTCTCCTGGGATCTGCCCTTCGCCTTACCCCGCGTCCTTCTCAAACAAAGGCAATCCATACCCACCGCCATTTTCCCCTTACCTCAAAAACCACTTCTTCGTCAAACTCCGGTGTCATCCTTCTCCGCCATGCCACCCGCCTCAGCACGATGGGAAATGAAGGCGGGAGAGCAGGCGGCACCCCGGCGTCTGCAACGGACCGTCGCGTCTGTCCACAAAACTACAATTCCCAGCAGGCCGCGCAGCCCACGCCCCCTTTTCACGACCGCTTATTGGAGCAGAGGTTGAGCGTGTGGGCGGGAGGGGCGGGAGCGGGAGGAAGCTCACGCCCGCTGATTGGAGGAGGCTGGAGCTTTTGTCCGCCTTTTACGGCCGCGACTAACAGGGGGCGCCAGGAGCACTGATTTTTTTTTTTTTTTTTTTTGGAGCTGGAGAGGAGCACGCGCCGGCGGAGCCGCGGTGAGCCCTGCTCGTGCCCGCGCCTGGCCGTCCGTCTGGAGCTCGGCTGACTGGCGCTCGTGCCCGCCCGCCGCCTGCGGCTCGCGCCCGGGAGCGTCGCCGGGCCCCGGGAGCCGGCCGCGTCCTTTGTGCGGCGCTCCAGCTGCGCCGCGGGGCCGCGGGACGGAATGCGGGCGCCGTGGAGGCTTTTCTCTTCTGCCCAAACTCTTGAAACAATGGACTGTAAGAGGAGCAGGGATTGAAGGGGCGAGCGGGGAAGCGAGCTGCGCGGGGAATCATGACTTCTGCCGCCGGTAAGTGACGGCGCTCGCGCTGCGGCTGGAAAGTTTGCAGCGAACGCGGCGGGTCGTGGCTCTGGAGCAACTTTCTCCTCACCGGGGGGTTAACGGCGGGGCCCCCGCCCTACCTCTCCCGAGGGCCGTGCGAGTGCTGAGCGGACGGCGTGTGCTGCCGGGCTTTCTCGTCCCTTCCTGCGGAGAGGGGCTGCTTGGCAATCGCGTATCTCCTGGGACCGCCCTTTAAACGCGGAGCCCCGCCGCGCTGGGAGCTCTCCGCGCCAGGTGAATCAAGACCTGGGAGCGGGGAACACTGGCTCGTCGCTCCTCGAGTTTGGGGGACGGTGCTTTGCGTGTCAAAGGAGTTTAGATTCCTGTGTTAAGCAATCGGTTATTCTAGGGAAGGGCAGTGTTCCCGGAGTATTGAACTCGGCCCCTGTGCCGGGTCGCTGTGAACCCAGTATCCATCCCCTGGAAGCCCTGGCCCCTTCCTTAGTAGACGGAGGAGTTTAGACCCTGGGACTCCCTCCTGTCCCGGTCGGTTTTTCCTCTTACCTGAGAAGCAAGAAGTAGAATTGTCGATGGCGATTTTTTTCTTCTTCTCATCTTTACCCAGTTTTTATGGATTTTTTTCCCCCTATTTCTACCTGGTTCGTGTAAACGAAGCCTCATTTTCTGTCTGCCTTGCATAGTCCTTCCTCTTCATCCAATTGACAAAGCCTGTGATTTACCTTTGTGTGGATTTTGAGCAATTCTCCACGTATTTTTCTAAACAGTCTTAAGGAGCAGTTCTTAGTTTCCAAATATAATTAGCAGAGTCATTGCTAATTAGTATGAAAATCACTTTATAAGAACATAGGTTGATTTTTAAACCAGAACTCAATAATACATGAACTTTTGCGGGTTTTTTTGTTTTCTTCTTTACGTTTTTGCCCACGTTGGAAGAAATACATCTTTATTAGAAGTATTATAGTAAAGTGGTGTAAGGCTTTCCTTCAAAGTTACTTCTAGAATCAGCACTTCAGTATGATTAATTTTTCTTTGCTTTTCTTGGCATTTGTTTTAAATTCCTGCAACTCGAAACTGTCAAACAGCACTCTAAATGTTCTGATCTGTATTATTCCTAAAACAGATATATTGGAGTGTTGCATTGCTAGACGTAATCAGATTACAACCAACAAGGCAAGAAGTTAGCCAATAAAAATAAGAAGAAAGGAGTGAAGTATTCGTGAAGATGTTACAGAATCTTTCCTTTTTAATGCTGTGTGTATGTATAGGAGTTATCATATACTGTGGGAGTTATTTATAAACTACCTTTTTCTTACTAAGGGGAGACCTTCTACTTAAGGTGAACTATTTTCGTCTTAAGTTTCTGTGCCTCACCTTTCAATTTTTCTTTATTACTGACCCAGTCCAGTTACTTTAAACTTAAAGTCGTTGGATATTTAAAATCTTTCCAGGGGATCCCTGGGTGGCTCAGCGGTTTAGCACTTGCCTTCCGCCCAGGGCGTGATCCTGGAGACCCGGGATCAAGTCCCTTGTCAGGCTTCTGGCATGGAGCCTGCTTCTCCCTCTGCCTGTGTCTCTGCCTGTCTCTCTCTCTCTCTCTTTCTCATGAATATATACATTAAAAAAATCTTTAAAAAAATTAAAAAATAAAAATCTTTCCAGCCATTTTTAACTCTCCCCTCCTTTGGAATGTCAAACACATTTAAAATGTTCATACCTTAAATGTATTATTTTCAATTCTAGACCTAATAGTTTATAATGAACAGGTACAGAAGCATTTAAGTTGACATTTAGATGTGTAAATCTGATCTAGGAGTCAGTCTGGAAGTTTATGATTCTTTCATTTGAATTACCCTAGGATAATGCAGGCTATTTTTATATTTTATCAACTTTACAATTAAAGAAATCCACAGATATTTTTGTGGTGTTTAAAAGAGGAGCACTGGGCAGCCCCGGTGGCACAGTGGTTTGGTGCTGCCTGCAGCCGGGGGTGTGATCCTGGAGCCCCAGGATCGAGTCCCACATCGGGCTCCCTGCGTGGAGACTGCTTCTCCCTCTGCCTCTCTCTCTGTCTATGAGTAAATAAATAAAATCTTTAAAAAAATAAAATAAAATAAAAGAGGAACACTTCCTGTGTTTAGCTGAGTTAGTTGGTTTCTAGCCTGATTTGCTGAGAAGCATTAACTACCTTTTTGTTCACCCATCTGTTAAGATTTTTTTATAATTCTTTCTCATCTCTAAATGAAGAATATGGAAGAGAATTGAGGCTTTATTTCCATTCCATTCTTATATTATTATATGCTTATCATTCTTACAAGCTCTTTATGATGCTTTTTTGGTACAATAATGAATTTCATTAAAACTTTAGGGATACTATTCGTGATTGGAGAGGATGTTTGTTTATATTGAATCTAATCTGTGGTATTTGAGATGATTGACTTAGTTTTTTTTTTGATTGGCTTAGTTTTTAAAAATAAGATAAATGCTAAAATAAAGTGTTGTAGAACATCTGACTTATGTGTATCCTGAAGAAGAGCTTGTTTTGTTTTCTGCATCTGTGAATGAGTAGGCCAATAATATTTTAGAATTATTCTAGTCAGTATATGAAAAAGATATTTATCAGTGTATTTTTCACATTTATGTTTAAAACACATACAGCCTCATTAATGCCTATGCTTTGCCTTTTGGCTGGTCCAATAGCTGAGAAAGTGTGCACGTGAACCACAGCCATTTGTGTGTAACAGATGACGAGTATGTTTGTAATAGTAAAATGGTACCAGTGCTTTACTTTCTTACCTTATTTTTCCCTGGAGCCAAACAGCTGTGTAAATAAAAGATGTGCTGCTTTGCTCTACAGCTTTTGGGTATAAATGTTGATACAGTATTAAGATCCAAAGGTACTGGGTGCATTTCCAAACATCATGCACTTACTTCAAGAGTGACATAGGAGCAGACTGTAATATAACGGATTGTTATTTTTTGAGTTTTGTGTTTCTTTCGAAATAGAGCCACCAAATACTACTACTAAGAAAGGATTCGGGATATTGCTGTATCAGTGACTTAAACACTTGCTCTCGCTAAGAATTAAAAATTTATTCAGTAATCCTATTGAAGTTGATTCCTGCTAACTTTTCAAAATATTATTCTACATTTAAATGGATACTGATTTTTTTTTTTAAAAGAAATATCCTGTTACTGAGGCATATTAAAGGGTATGTGTATTTGTGGTAGCTTTCACTATTCCCAGGCCCTAATTTCAGCATTGGGGATAAAGCAATGTGTTAAAATGCCTCCTTTCCTGGAGCTTGCCTTTTAGTGGTAAAGACTGACAAAATTATACTGAAGAAAAATCACACAGGGAAAAGAGATTAGAGAATATAAGGATTCTCCTGAAGCAAGAATCACAGAAGTTATAATCTCAGAATCATATAGGCTTTAGAGATCTGTTCTAGAGATCTGTTCGGCTCCCTCATCTACAAGTAAGGAAACTGAGGCAAGCAGAGCTTCAGAAAGACACAGAATAAGGTTAGCCAGCTGAGTTTTGTCATCTGCTTCCTCCAATAGACAGTTAACTAAAAGTGGCAAGCTAAATTACGCAGTTATTTATTTAATTCAGTGAGTGTGTTGAGCATGTTAGGTACATAATGCTATGCTATATTTGTTAGGAATCATCCACAGCTCTTATGTAGTTACTTGAATTTCTACAACACTGAGAGATAACAGGTATTTGTGGCTCTTGGAAGCTGACTCGTATAAAACACATTTGAAGAAAAGACTAAAATTGGTACCAAAGATTAAAAAACAATTTAACTAAAAAAGCAAAAATTGATTGGATAAATGGTCCTGAAGCTTTTGACAAGGCTGTTGAGATTCAGAAAGTAAAAGATTAATTTGATGAGATTGAAGTTTTGTTTTTTGGGGGTTTTTCTTAGTTGTGGAAAATACACCTAACATAAATTTACCATCTTTATAAGTGTATAGCTCAGTAGTGTTAAATACCTGCAAGTTACTGTGCAAACCAATCTCCAGAACTCTTTCCATCTTGTAAAACTGAGTTGTTTTTATTTTAATTCCTTCAAAAATCCCAGAGGTAGGATGTTTTAAGAATGGTTACAGAAATCAACATGACAGTTTGTCAGATTTCATTATCTGGGGTAAGGTAGGAGGTTTGAAGGAGGCCCTGGGCATTCATACTTTTCTCTTAAGACTTGATAGGTCAATGGGCAGCCCAGGTGGCTCAGCGCTTTAGCGCCACCATCAGCCCAGGGCATGATCCTGGAGACCTGGGATCCAGTCTCATGTCAGGCTCCCTGCATGGAGCCTGCTTCTCCCTCTGCCTGTGTCTCTGTCTCTCTGTCTGTGTCTCTCATGAATAAATAAATAAAATCTTAAAAAAAAAAAGACTTAGAAAAAAAGACTTAATAGGTCAAGGGTTTGATTTAATAGACTATTATAGCAGGGTTCGTCATTAGGCTTTGAATGGGTTTACAATTTTTTCTACTCAAAAATAATAGCATGCTTATTGAATAGCTAACTGAAATTGTATAGCTTTGGGAGTTTTTATTAAATTATTTTGGAAGTATTTTGTTACCTTCTTTATCAGGACATTACACCCAGGAATTAAGTGAGAAAGCACATGTTATCATGGGACTTTGGTTTGGGAAAATGATTGGTAAAAAGAAGTAGAATGGCCCATTCTTTCTCTCTCTCTCTCTCTCTCTCTCTCTCTCATGTGCGCTCTCTCTCCCTCTCCTCTCACTCCCCCCCCACTTTCATATATTTTCCCAAATGTTGTGACTAATTTCCTTTGTTGAAAAAAAAAAAGTCATCATTAAATTAAGTATCAAAGCTTCTGTGTATTCAAGTACTTTACGTCCAACAGATATTTTGAAAAATTTGAGAATTTTTTTTAGTAAATTGTTTTTATTAAGCATTAGATCCTGTTGGACGAAGATACATGAAGTGTAAGAAACATAAGATAAATTATTTTTACCTCAGATCTCCTTGGGGAAATGTGACTAGTTGATAAGTGATAGTATAGGGAGAAAAAGAATCTAAGGAAAAAAAAGATACAGCCCAAAGATGTTTGGGCTCTGTATATCTTCATTTTATAGGTCTTTTGTGTCTTTTGTGAGGTGCCTTTAGGCTAGGAACAGGTCTCTACAAATCTAGTGTAGTATAATAGGTGTTTATTAAAAAAATAGGTGTTTGTTAAGTGCTTTTTATATAATGTGAGAAAGGATTGCTACAGTAGAGATTGTGGTCATCTTTTAAATGTTCTAGAATAGTAGTTATTAATAAAGAGAACACTGAATATTCACCTGTGGAACTTAAAAGAAATACACATGTCCAGGCTGTATTCCCAGAAACTCTGATTGATTAGACATGGCATAGAACCTATACACATGACTTTTTAAAAAATAAAGCTCATTGAAGGAATAATGACAATTCCTAATGACAGTGCCTATACAGAGAAATACCAACTTTGTAATAAATCAGATAATATAGAAGAATTGGTTTTGTTTTTTAGGTTTGTAAAATTTCTGATTTCTGTATTCCTTTTTAAGATTGTTTTGGGGTTCTAATGAGGTAGATTCTTGAGAAATGGCACTTAAACAACTCTGTGGTATATTATTGAGGTAGAAGAATAATTGATATGTAAGCATAAAGGGTGTCTTTTTATATAACTGAGGCAAATTCACTCACTTAGCACTTGGCAGACAAACTAAGGTCCCAAGCAGAAGCCAGGGATTTCATTTAGTGTCTACTGAAGATAAAATAATCTGTTCCAGATTTAGAAGAAAAATGTATTGGACTTGCTGAGAAATGTACACTCTGCCCGAGCTTTATATTATTGGAATTGAAGGGCAATTTAAGGAATTTTCAAGAGTAATCTGCCTAGCAAAATGCAGGTTTACCATGATTGTCAAAAAAAGTAAAAATGTTATCAAACTTAAGTATTTATCATCTTTTGATTTGGATTTTTATTCTTTGTCATCAAAGTATTATTTTTTTCTTTCCTAGAGATTAAGAAGCCACCAGTGGCCCCCAAGCCAAAGTTTGTGGTAGCAAATAAGCCAGCTCCACCTCCTGTTGCACCTAAACCCGATATTGTAATTTCTGGTGTTCCACAGCCAACAAAGAAAACCAAACCAGCAATAGCCCCAAAACCAAAAGTTCTGAAGGGCTCATCTGTTAGAGACATCGGGCAGTCACCATCAAGGAAAATCATTGTGAACCTTGAAGAGCACAAACAGGAATTACCTGAAAATGCTGACAACTCTAATTGTAAAAATGTAGGGCATCAGAGCAGTGATTACATTCTACCAGTGTGTTCCTGCAATTCTCAGTGTATCCATAAACTTGGGAATAGAGAGAGTTTGTTTGGAAAGCAACTTATCTTAGAGCCCCTGGAAATGCATGAAAATTTAGAAAATAGTAAAATTGATGAGTCCTCTTCAGCTATAAAAACAAGGAGTAAATGTGATTCTAACGTTGAAAACATCAAGACCCAGACTGGAGTAGTTTTAAAGGCAAACATCCTAGAAGAGAAGCTCAAAGATGTTTTAACACAACGAACATCACCTTTTATTTCTCTACAGAAGCACAGATCCACAGACAACCCAGAAATGAATGATGGCTATAATTCCAACAGACAATTCAGAATTGAGTTTGCAGATTTGTCACCTTCCCTGTCCAGCTTTGAAAAAGTTCCTGATCATCACCGTTGCCACCTACAGCTACCTAATGATGAAACTTATCAGCATACCAGTGAAAAAAGTAATACCTGCTTTCATTCATCTGAACAAGAAACTCTGGAAAATGATGGTAAAAGGAGTACTTTTCTACCTTCAGGTGGTGTTAGTAAGAAATCAGAAGTCAAAGACCTTGGTCCCTTAGAAATTCACTTAGTACCATATACCCCCAAATTTCCAACCCCCAAGCCCAGAAAGACACGGGCTGCTCGTCTATTACGTCAAAAGTACATAGATGTTCCTAGTGAAAGTACTGAAGAACCAGGGAATTTAGACAGTAACTCTTCTTGTCTTTTAGATGCTGCTTTGAAAAACAATAAAATCAGTATTCTTCATCAGAATGTTTTGTGTAACCAGGAACGGGTGGACAAAGTGAAGCCAGGAAATAAAGGTGAATTGAATGTGGACTCCAATGGAGACAGACAACATTTAGTCAATCCACAGAAAGCTATGCATCATGAAACATCTTCCTTTGAAAAAATGGAAACTGATTCTAATTTATGTTCTGACAGCAAGACAGTAGATGGTTCTAGTATGTCACTTGCTGTGGACAAAGGGACCAATTTTATAAGATGCAGTACTTTATCTATGAGCCTGCCTAAGCAACTCAAATTAACCTGCAATGAACATTTGCCTACCACCTGTAACCTGGGAGTGTCTGCCTCTCAAATGCAAAAGGAATCTACAATAAAAGGTGAAAGTTCCTCAAGAATTGTCCCCAAAAAACCTCAGAGACACAGCTTGCCTGCTGCAGGAGTTCTTAAAAAGGCTGCCTCAGAGGAGCTTGTGGAGAAAAGTTCTTACCCCTCAAATGAAGAAAATAATTCAGAGAAGGGTCTAGAAAGAAATCACCTTCAGCATTTGTGTGCCCAAAACCTCAATATGTCGTCCTCCTTTGATATGCCTAAACGGGCTTCAGAAAAGCCAGTGTGGAAATTACCTCATCCTATTTTACCCTTTTCAGGGAACCCGGAATCCTTAAAGTCTGTCACAATATCATCAAATAGTGAGCTTTCAACTGCCATGACTAAGCCTAGAGCAAAATCATTATCTGCTATGGATGCAGAAAGGTGCACTAAGCCTTGCAAAGACACTCAAAAGAAAAACTCTTTAAAGAAGTTGCTCAACATGAAACTGTCCATCTGTTTCATGAAGAGTGACTTCCAGAAATTTTGGTTCAAGAATAGCCAGCTTGGAGACACAACCACAGGCAGTCTCTCAGGTGGGGAGAAGAAAGGAATTGAAAGTGATTGGCATGGCATGTTGGTAGAAGAGAAGAGAAGTAAGCCCATCAAGGCATATTCTGCAGATAACTACAGCCTCGAATCCCAAAAGAAGAGGAAGTCTCGGGGCCACACGAGTGCAGCTAATGGACCAAGAGCTGAGTCTTTGGATGATCAAATGCTTTCCAGGGAATCATCATCTCAGGGGCCTTGCAAATCTACTACAAGTGGCTGTGCACCAGAGTATGAAAATGTACGCCATTATGAGGAAATACCAGAGTATGAGAACTTGCCATTTATTATGGCCATAGGGAAAACTCCCGAGTTAGAAAGGCAGAATTCCAGAAGCATGGAGGACAACGATGCAAATGTGTATGAGGTAGAAGAGCCATATGAAGCTCCAGATGGCCAGCTGCAACTTGGACCCAGACATCAGCATTCCAGGTAACACTTAGGTGTCTGACGGACACTACTTCTGCATGGATCACTGAAATTGACCTTCAGCAACCCTGTGAGTTGGGGAAAAATCACTTGATGAGAGAGTGGTTTAGTTAAGCATATATTAAATTATTCCAAACTGCAGTGTTCTTTTATCATATAGTCAGTTAATGAGTATTTTCAGTGCAAGCTTGCAAGTAGCTGACTTAATAGCTGATTCAAAGGGTATGAACCAGTGGTAGTGTAGGTAGTACAAGGGAGACCTAGAACAGCAAGGTTGCAGGCCCTCTAAGGCACCAACGTAGAGGTAATAGCAGGAATCTAGGGGAGGAAATTGTCCAGTCTGGTGAGGTTCATTTGTTAGGTGTAGAAATGTGTGAAGTTAAAAAAAAAAAAAAAAAAAAAAAAAGGAAATGTGTGAAGTTTGGGGGCGCCTGTGTGGCTCAGTTGATTGAGCATCCAACTCTTAATCTCAGCTCAGGGCTTGATCTCAGGGTCTTGAGTTCAAACCCTGTATTGGGCTCTATGCTGGACATGGAGCCTACTTAAAAAAAGAGGGAAAGAAAAAGGAATCTGTGGAATTTGAAATCCATGCATTTGCCTTGTCAGGTAAAACTTCTAAATTTACAAAATTTTCTATTCTGAGGATTATTTTGCTTCTCAAAGACTAATTACTACCATCATATGGACATAGGAAAAATGTGGGAAAGGGAAAGCTACTATCCTTTCTTTCTCACCTTTGTATGTGTATTTACTACCTCTGATATCCCTACTGTACCCACCTTATTGAAACCTTGACCATCCTTGGTGGTCCAGCTCAGCAACCATTGGCTATGTTATGAAGCTTTTACAGACCTAGTAGGAAATGTTTATTTCCTATTCTGATCTCCCCATTATGCTGTGGTATCCCTACAGCCTTTATCTCAGTTTGTCTTAAGGTATAGTCATTCATTGGTATGTCTGATGTTCTGTATTCAGTTGTAAGTTCCATGAAGGGTTTGAGTCATATCTTTTATCCCTTAGGAGGCCAGACAAGGGTGTTTGGAAGGATGAGTAGATGTTGGTTGGGTGAGAGAATGAATGAAAAAGAGGCAAAGTAAACAACCACCGGGGAAGCTTTGTTCTCTCTCTGTAGTCACAAAGAGGACCTTGCAGTGTATTTAAGATGTTATGTGTGTAACATAAAGCATACAGGCCCTTTTTGAAGTCTTGATGTTCTTAGATCACTCACCCCAACCCTTCAAGTACTCAGGTCTTACAGTAGGACTTTTGTAGAAATAGTAGCATATATGGTGACACAGTAGGGGCTCAGAAGATTATCAGGTGAATTGAATAAATAAAAATGTCAAGCAAAATCTTAGCGTATCAAGTAAAATTGTTCTAATTTCTTTTAGTGTTCAGATGCTATCTTAGCATTTTTCTCTACTCATCATCTGTGCCCTTCCTCCTTTGAGCCTTAAAAGACTTACCCTCCTTGCCTAACTTTTCTCATAGCTGACTTTATTCTATTTACAACTGCCTGAGCATTAATACCAAGGTAAAAGCCTTTTCTTTGGCATAAATATTTGGACAGAAAATTGAAATTAAATATCCAACTAAAAAAAAATTGTGTATACTCTTGCTTGCTCTTTTCTCCATGGAACAGTTTTGTTGGTAGTGCTTTCCTCTTAATATGCTTTTGTATAATGTGTGTGTGTATGTGAAAGAGGAATTGATTTGGCTTCTTTATGGTATACTACAATCCTTAGCTAAGGCAAAGTTTTTTTCTTGAAATTGGAGATTTGGCTGTCCTATTGGCCCTTAGGCTTAAATCCCAAGAATTTGTGATTATTGCTAACACCAGCTGTAAACTTTGGGAACTTGTCCTTTTTCTGGTATGTTTCTTATGCAGTTAGGGCACTGCTGCTCTGGTGGTGGTGGGAAACCAGTTTGGAAGGGGTTAATGTACACAGCCAGCCAGTGCAGCTGGATGGCATTCTTAAGGAGGGTTCTTTCTCAAGGCCACAGGAAACTGAGGGCGGCTTTGGACAGGTTACAGGCTGTCAAGTAGAGCAGCTTGGTAAAGAGTGAGTGAGCTCTGCTTTTGAATTAGCTTTCCACAGAGATTTTTGTTTAGGCCTGGAGCAGAGAGCCAGGCTTGAGACTCTTGAAATATGCCAGCTGAATCAAAAGCCTTCAGTCGTAGGGTCAGAGTAACAGCTTTTCCTAGGAGATTGTATCTTTTGTAAAACATTGAATAGACAGAGAAAGCAAAATCCAAGCCTTCATGTGGAGGACACCTGGACACCCTGACACAAGGTAAATGAGAAGTGGGACATACATTTCACGTGAGCTGAGTGGATCCAAATGGAAATCCTGTTTGGCAGTCTGGCTGTTGAAAATATATAGGCCTCTGCTTGGGAGTAATTAATTTAAAATCCAATACAATAGAATTCTAAAATGATAGAAAAAACGCAAACGAATCCTATTTAAGATGGTGCTGCTGGAATGAATAAAGAAGTGTCTTTAACAGTTCCTCGATCCTCAGGGAAGAGATTCTGGATCTTTCATAGGGACTGGTTCACAGAGACTTACTAGGTTTGCAGAGTCCACAGATATAACCAACCGGATTCTGGAATAGTAAACAGACATTGCCAAGCCTGGGGTGGCCCATACAGTCACCTTCTTTAGAGTACAGATGTTTCATGAATCCAACAGCTGGTATGAATTTACTAATTCATAGCATGTTTGTAATTTCTCAGTAAGAAATTGTGTGCAATTCCCCAGTTACAAATTGGATTGTGTTCTAAAAAGTTCATGATAATTTGGAAATTCAAGCGTATTGCCCAAAGAAAGAGATTTGGAAATGTTGGTAGAGGACCTGGGTTAGCACCTACATTATATTAACCATTACTGAACTGGCTCTTCCTTCCCCTTTCCTAGGTGAATTCTTCCTCCCATTGCTTCTTTGTCTCAGACAGGAGCTTTGGTCAGCCTGGGTGGGGTTGAGCACCGTTCTGTCAGAGGAGCACATCCCCTGGGTCTGAGACAGCAGTGTTTGTGGAAAGGGTGAGGTGACTAAAGAAGAATGAGGAAACTGGGGGCTGTGTTTGCTCTGAGAAAGACTGTAAGGCATTGGCAGTGATAAGGAGCAGGGAGGGGCTGGGTAGTTGGGCTTTAGTGTGCAGTGGATGTTTTTCCCTCTTTTCTTCTCACTATTCCTATCCCCTGCCCCCTTCCCTCTCCATTCTCTGCATAATTCTGCGCATTGAATTTCTGACCTCAGGCAAGAGTGAGGAGGACAAACTGGAGGAAGGGCGTTTGATGGGGCAAGGAGTGGTCCTGGGAATCCCTACAGCAGGGAAGAGTGAATAGTCAAATCTGAAGGTAAAAGAGGGTAAAGGGAATTCCTGTGGCCAGAGAAACAGTTGCTTTACATGGTCCCAGATAGGTCGTCCTTTGCTTACTGCTCTGGGTTCTCAAAAGCAGGTTTTTGGGGAGCAAGATTGTGAGAAACTCAGGCATTTTGGTACCTTTTGGGTATAGTTATGAGTTCTCTTCCCCAAAATGTTTCAAACATAATTATCCTAAAATACCTCACTGGCCAATAGGCCTTTCTTTTTTCCTCACTGACTTGTCCAGTTAGTGAATGCTTATTTATTAGTATTATTAAGAAGTTTGATTTTCATAGGGAAGTTAGTAAATTCGGGCCTTTAATATTAAAGAGTTATAGACAAATCAAAATAATAGTGTGCAAATATGGGAATTTTTCTCTTAAAATTGTAGCAGATGTCTTAATTCTCTAACCAAGAAAAATTTTCCTTGCCACCTTTCTAGGTCTTTCCTCTGTAGTTTTAGTTATTATAAGCGCTTCAAAAAAAAAAAAAAAAGAACAATTATTGGGTTTTCCTGGGTAACTTGGCAAGCCCTCAGTTTATTTATTCCATGATATTGACTGTGTGTAAAGCACTGTGCCTTCAAAGGTGAAAGAGGGGTGTGTGTTCCCAGAAACTTCTGTCCAGTGAGGTAGCAGACAATTAGAGGGCAACATTTTTTTTGTTGTTGTTGTTATTGACCCAAGCTTTGTTTGAGTTATACCCCAATTAAGGTATTAAAGTTGACTTCACGGATTTGTTAACACTTGACCCAAGGCTTATAAAATGGATGTGATTGAATTTAGCATGTAGGAGGTCATTTTCTAATCTTGATAAGAGCAGTGTCATTGGTATTCTGGGAAAAAGCCAGATTGCAGACTGAGAATTTCAAAGAGAGGAAATGGAATCAGCCAATGTGGATGGCTGTTTTCTTGAAACTTTGCCTGGAAGTCCCCATCACTTGACAGGTTTGGATTTATCTTTCGGTTTTCCTCAAGTACCAGGATTCAAAATAAAATAAACTTCAAAATAATTTCTTCTTGGGATGCCTGGGTGGCTCAGCAGTTGAGCATCTGCCTTTAGCTAAGGCTGTTATCTCAGGGTCCTGGGATTGAGTCCTGCATCAGGCTCCCTGCAGAAAGCCTGCTTCTTCCTCTGCCTAGGTCTCTGCCTCTCTCTCTGTGTCCCTCATGAATAAATAAATAAAATCTTAAAAAAATAATTTCTTCTTAATTAATTTGTATACCTTCATTTCTGATAAAAGGAAGTCTTAAGTTTTTTGTCTTCTCCCCATATTAAACACAAAACTGGGCTTAACGAGCTGCCAAATTACAAATCCTCTAAAATCCTGTTATGGCTTTTGTGTTATAAATCGTCAGACCTGTGCTAGAAGATATCTCTCTTGGGTTGCATTTACCATCTGGTGGTATTGTTGGATTTTAATGTAATGATTAAAGTATAAATTAATAGCCCTAATAAGCATTTTCATCTTGTCACAGCACTGATAAGATTATGCACAAAGGGTAAGGGTTAGGACTCCTATATCTCAAAAGAAGCCCTTTCCTCTGAGTTATTTTCAGCATCAGCTCAGGAAATATAAAAAAATTTGCATGGCTCTTTAATTTATCTTTCTTGTGTTGGAATCATAACACACAATTTTGGCAAATCTATTTGTTTACATACTTACCCTACATTTGAAACTGCAGCTAGATGCATTGGATTTTAATTCTTGGCAATAAGGCTTTTCTTTTTTTTTTCTTTCAAATTAATTATTAGCAATTAGTGAAATTGCATTATTTTGTCCAGCTCTATCACTTTGGTCTCATTTCCTGCCAAAACAGATAAGTGACATTTTATCAAATATATGCTTTTCTGTGGTAGAATGTCACATTATGCTTTTAGAGGTATATTTTTAGTAAAGAGATAGAAGAACAAGTATCCTACATTGTGATTGTGTGTACATGCACACATGTACACACACATCCTGTCTTCATAAAAAATATACTGTTTTGAGATGGCTGATATTTACGCATTTCTGGGGGGAGGGGGAAGGTAGCATTATTTTTAGACCTAATTGGTTTTCTATTGCTGTGCTTATTAACTTTTGGAATAGTAAAAATCTAAAAATTCTCTATTTAGCCAATCATATCATGATTTTACTTTTTAAAAATTATAATTAGTTATATCAGTGAGACAGAAATTGCTTTGCAAAATGAGTTTCTGACCTGTTTCCTGGAAAAATGTTCTCAATGTGATCCTTTTGGGAAATGGCACATGTGGGGAGGGGACAAGGAAGTCCCTCATTCTTTTCCTAAGCATTTTTAATTCCTGTAAGGACCTAATAGGTAAAGATAATCTGATAATCCATCAATCAGTAGTAAATGGATTAAACCTATTAGTAGGATGTTTGGACCTCAGTGCATTTTTGCAGTAGAAATAATTGTGAGTAGGTCTTGGGTTCCTAGCCAGCATATAGGAACTTATTTAGCTTCTAATATATGAAGAATGCAGTAGAATTAATAGCAGATGAAACTATGATAATACTAAAGCAGAGCAATCAAATAAAATTTTTATAACTTTTAAGTACTGGTACATTCAAGAAGGTAGAGGGCAGTGTGTTGAGGAAAATATTAAGGGGGAAGGAACAGGATGAAGAGGAGGAGAAGGTAAAATTTGGCTCACCATTTCTCCAGGTGGTTCAGGGGAATTCCAAATCTAGGCTCATGTTCTTATGTAGGGGGATGAGTATGTTCATATTTCAGACATTCATAATAATGCCAGTGCTTTGTATATTACTTTTGTAAGCTTTCTGTGTTCTTCCAGACATTTCTTTTAAATGCATCATCTTTTCCTGGAATTGCATAGATTAATTTGTTTTTTAGGGAAAGCCCTTTATTTAAAAAGTAGACATGTTTATATGAGCCTATTTATTTTAATACTTTTTTGTAACTTTGTTAGTAGCAAAGTGTAGCAAAATGTGTTACAACTCAAAGAGCAGTTCCAGTTGTAACACATTTAGGTATGGGAAGCTATAAAGAAGTACTTACTCATCTTTTTTATTAAATATTGAGTTTAAAAATTAAGTTTAAGAACTGAACTGCCTAGTTTTTCTGAGTGGTATAGAAAAACTGCTTTGGATTGATCTGAATCTAGTAAGTGTGTTAGTGGATCTCTGAAGAGAAAGAAAAAAGTATTTGCAAGTAGTTTTGACATCTGGCAGAGATAATCTATCCTTGGAGTTAATAAAACTTGGGTTGACCAAATAGACTATATCAATGTAATAAAGTGTGATAATAGCATTTCCAGGAAGAACAGCTATCTTCTGCAGTTTTCTTTTAGATTTCTCAACCTTTGTTTGCATGTATTATAGATTCATTTTGGTTCTATATAAGTGTGGACTTGAGTAAGGTTGTATATGGTATTATCATACCTTTTTATATGAGAAGAAATCAAATCATGGTGATATTAACTTCAGGAAAAATGGACCTCTAAAATGCAACTGGCTTAGTCGTTCTGAGCCCTAATGTCCAAGGATCTGTTTACCAGGCTCTCCCATTATCAAAGTGTTTTGGTTTCTGCTTCAGGAAAGGTGAAATAATAAACACTGAACAAAGAAAGTCAGTTTCCCCTGAATGTTTAGATAAAAATAAAAAGGAAAACAAACACAGTTAGCCTTTTTCTGTTTAAAAGGTACAACTGCTTAGTCTTTAGCTCTTGTGGATTCCATTGAAAACTTTGTTTTACTTAGGTCATATTTTTCTTTGAAGTCAGTTTCTTGGTAACATTTATGATAATTGATATACTTTGGCCTATGTTAGTATCATCTGAAACGTTAGGAAATAAAGAATAGTTTTGGCTTTTAATAAATTTGGAATAGCTTATACTTTGTTTTCTTCATCTGAAAAGCAGTTCTGATTTGAACTGTTTGTCAATTGTAATTTCAAGTCCAGGAAAGTTGGTATAATATAAAGAAGGAATAATTAGTGACTTTTTTTTTTTCTGTCTTTTTATTGGTCTTTACATGTATTCAGTCACGAGTCAACAGAAATTTCAATTTAAATGAGTAGTAGTTTCACTCAAATTTTTATTGCATGGTTCCACTGTTACATGAGGGGAAATGAAAGCACAGTTCCTCCCTATGCCTTGCTAGGTTGTGACAAGGACTCAGGACAGGGGAGGGAGAGATGAGTAATGAGATTGTTCATGTGTCAGATATGATTTATTTGGTATCAGGTTTGGGTGAGGAAACGTACATGGGGTGTCTTTTGGGTAGTTTGAGGAATTTGGAAAGTCAGGTATGCCTTTAGTGGTTTTAGGTCAAATGTAGTTATGAAACCATTAAATTTTAGAACTAAAGGAGTCATTACAATTCACCAGTGCAGCCTCTTCATTTACTGATGAAGCCAAGCCCAGCAAGACTTGTTGACTTTCCCCATACCACAGAGATGGGAAATTACAAAACCAAGACTCCAACCTTCTGCTTTAAAATACCACATTGTCCCTGCTAGTGCTGTTGTGGAACCTTTGCAGAGAAAGTCAGCAAGATTAGGAAAACTCAGGTGATCTTAGTTGTTATAAAAGGTTCAGATTTGATTGTGACACTGCCTTTTTTCTTCTGTTACAAGAGATAGACAGGAAGGACAGCTGCGTACAGCTTATGAATGCAAGATTATATATGCATATGAACATAGGATTTATGGCTCTGTTTTTAAGGTGGTTTCAGGGAGATGAGGATTCAAATTAAGCAGAAACTTTTCAGCCAATGAATACCTGATGGTTCTCACATATGTTAACAAACTTTCTTCCCTCCATTATCTGACTCTCAATCAATCCAGTTTTTCCCCCACTTCATCAAAAGTTTATCAACCAGATAATATCAAAGAAATGCTGTTAACATCACGTAACACAGATTTCATGCTAAATAGTAATAGCTGCTATTTACTCAATATTTCTGGTATGCCACCATCATGCTAGGAGCTCTTGCATGTGTTTGATTTAGTCCCTGTTATAAGACAGATATTATCTTCTTTTACAGATGAGGAAACTAAGACTTAATGAAATTAAGTAACTTTCCCAAGGGCACACAGGTTTATGTAGGTAAACTTAGTGTGGAACCCAGTTTTCTGATGCTGAGACATGACTGATTTTAAATTAGAACATGTTCATAATGTTCTGTGTTACAAGGCATTGGTTTTGCCATTTTTTGTTTCTTTTATGTTTGATATTGGTAGAGGTCTATGAATTTTTTATCCAGGGAACAAAATATTTCTGTACACAATTTGTACACTGTCTAGACAGAAAACACAAGGATATCTGCAGTGATATGTATAGACATCACTGAGCATTTTCAGAGGCCCCACATTTTTCATGCAAGAGAGCTCATTGATTAGAAAATTTTTATGGTTAGGAAATTGATATTTCAGTGTTTGGAAACTGAACTAATCATACCATGTTTGCATTTAGTCAAGTTAATGGTGGCTCTATTCAAAGCAAGTTAAAATGGTTCCTTTCATTTACCACCATTTCTTGGGGACATCGGTGACACAGAAAGAACTATGCATGTCTCATATTTTCCTGCTGATTTACATGAAAGTTACTTATTTAGCTGTTATCACTATTTGTCATGTCATTCTGTCAAATACTTTCTGACCTCTGAAGCACTGTAGTTTAATAGTTAATCACTACTTATGGATCCCCAAAGTAAATAATTTTGTAAGGCTGAAATACCTTTTATGATACCATCCTATCCTTATTATCTTTTTTTTTTTTTAAGATTTTATTTATTTATTTATGAGAGAGAGAGAGAGACACGCAGAGACACAGGCAGAGGGAGAAGCAGGCTCCATGCAGAGAGCCCGATGTGGGACTCAATCCCTGGTCTCCAGGATCACGCCCTGGGCAGAAAGCGGCACTAAACTGCTGAGCCACCCAGGCTGCCCTGTCCTTATTATCTTAATGAAAAAAAAGAGATTTAGGTGAATGGCAGGGCTTTTTTCCCCCAAAGAGGCAGGTGATACACTCTCTAGTTGAATATTAGAGGAGATAGGATTTCTGCAATCTTGTAAATTACAAGCGGGCAAGACCTGAAACTGGGTGAGGGAATGCATAGATTTGAGCTGTGGGTTGAAAGAAATTCTTAGATGAGCACTGTTTGCATCATTTCTGGGGCAGCTGACAACCAAGAGATTTATGGATTCTATCTCCAAGGTGACACTGATCATGATGCCTCTTTGTGACTTTTTAATTTGGCATCTGTAGTTATCCTGCCTTGGTTCAGCTGAATTTGGCTAGTTTTAAGTAAATAAAGGCTGAAAATCATCTTATAGAAAACATACTTAAATTCCTTCTCTGCATACTCTGCTGGGTATTTTAACAATGTGTGCTTCATAAAATTATTTCAGTGCTGATTCTAGGTTTCTCTAAAGCAATCCTGATAAGACCTCTACTTGGGTATTAAAGGAGACACATGTAAAGGAAAGAACCCAAGTTATATTTCATTTGAAATATTCTATAATTCAGACTTCTAATTTTTAGGTTTTTTTTTCTCAATCCAAATTAAAATCTATCTAGAAATAAGTACACAATGTGCTTCATTGTGAGGATGTTTCATTATAAAAAAAGTGTATAAATATATGCTTGCATTTTTTAGTCTACAGGTGTAGACATATGTTTCACTGCCCTGTATATCACTTGTTTCCTGCCTTTCCTCTTCTAATGTTTTATCCTAAAACAGGATAGAAAGGGGATAGCAGAGTGCTACTGCTCTGAAGGCTTTTGTTAGAGGAGCCTGCTGAAATCTCATGGCCTCAATCTGCCAGTTTTCTGTGACTCTCATGCCCAAAGACTCCTACCTAATGACAGTTGATTTCAAAGGCGTCTGGTTCCTATGTAAACGTAGTGACATTTTAGCTGCTACTGGGGATATTTTCAAGTGATTTTATTCACTAGTAAGCCAACAACATCAAAGACAGTTGTTTTAGACTTTATTTTATAGAATTTATAGAAAATTTTGATAAAATATAGATTTTACTTTTATAGAAATTAATAAACTTAATTCCCCTTGGATAAACCAGAAACCAAATAATTACCTCTTATTATGTCTTTCTCTCACACTGGTCTCAACTTTTAGAAATGAGGGGTGGGGGAATCAGACAAGAAGTCAGAGAGACCAAAGACAGTTCCTATTCATAAGGAATTTACAATCTGGTTAATTATTTCTAAGTTGAAATTGTTACTGATATAACTGGATTCATGTGTAGTTGTGAGAAATAGTACAGAGAAAAAGTAATATCCTGTAGCTAGTTTCTCCTTGTGATAATATTTTGTAAAACGATAGTAAAATAGCACAATCAGAATATTAACAATGATAAAATCTGCTGATCTTATTTAGATTTCCCTGGTTGTACTTGTACTCAGTGTATAAGTAGTTCTATATAATTTTATCATGAGTTGGTTTGTGTATCTACCATCATAGTAAAGATACTGAGTAATTCCATCATTGCAAAGATCCCTCTTGTTATCTCTTCATAATCATACCAGCATCCCACCCATCTCACTCCCCAGTCCTTGGCAACCAGTAATCCATTTTAAATTTGTCATTTCAAAAATGTTACATATCATGGAATCATCATTCTATTCATTCCTGGAGATCCATCTGAGTTGTTGCATGCATCTGTAATTTTTCCCATTTATTACTGAGTAAGATTACAGTTAAAGGACAACCAGTTAAAGGGCCATTTCTATTGTTTGGCTTTTAACAAATAAAACTATAATGAAGGGCAGCCCGGGTGGCTCAAGCGATGTAGTGCCACCTTCAATCCAGGGCGTGGTCCCGGAGACCCGGGATCCAGTCCCGCATCGAGTCCCGCATCGGGCTCCCTGCATGGAGCCTGCTTCTCCCTCTGCCTGTGTCTCTGCCTCTCTCTCTCTCTCTGTCTCTCATGAATAAATAAATAAATAACCTTTTAAAAAAATAAAGCTATAATGAACATTCATGTATAGGTTTTTGTGTGAACATATGTTTTCATTTCTCTGGCATAAATACCCAAAAGTACAATTATGGGTTATGTAGTAATTGCATGTTTAGTTTTAGGAGATGTTGCCAAACTGTTTTCCAGAGTAGGTGTACCATTTAACTTTCCCACCAGCAATGTAAATAGTTGGGTGTCTCCACATCCTCTTCAGCACTTGGTGTTTGTGATTTTTTTTTTTTTTTTTTTTTTTTTTTTTTTTTTTAGTCATCCTGATAGGTGTGCAGTGACATCCAGTGTGGTGATTTTGCATTTCCTTGATGGCTGATAATGTTAAATATCTTTTCATGTGCATATTTGCCATCTATGTATCCTCTAAGGTGAAATCTCTATTTCTTTGGCCCATTTTCAAATGAGAATCTTTGGTTTATTGTTTTTAAAGAATTATCTTGTAATTCAGCATCATTTGATGCCCTATGCCCCAGAGACTAAAATTCAAACTCTTTGCCTTATAATATAAGACTTTTTGTGGTCTTGTCCCAGTTGGCCTTTCTAATCTCATCAGTTTGCCCACCTGTATGAGACCGACCAACATTCCTAAGCACTTTGCTTATAGCTTTGTTCTACAACCTGACACACCCTTCCAGCCAGACAGGTTATCCGTCATCCTTCTAGACCTAACTCAGATGTTACCTTTAGTAAAAATCCCCCCTTCCAGTGTAGGAAAGGTAAGAAAGGGACACCTGGGTGTCTCAGCAGTTAAGTGCCTGCCTTCGGCCTGGGGCGTGATCCTGGAGTCCTGGGATCGAATCCTGATGGGGCTCCCTGCATAGAGCCTACTTCTCCCTCTGCCTATGTCTCTGCCTCTCTCTTTCTTGTGTCTCTCATGATTAAATAAATAAAATATTTATTAAAAAAAAAAGGTAAGAAAATATTCCTACCTCTTCAACCCATCCACTTGTCCTACTTACACAGTTCTGTTGTCCTTTCTAACACTTTCTATTCTCATTGGTATAGTATCTGTTTTTTATTTGCCCATCTGTTTCTCCTACTAAAATATAATCAGCATGAATGAGAGGCATTTAATTTTGTTAATAGTACTTTCTCCCCAGTGCCTAGAATAGTGCCTGACACATAGTAGGCACTTAGTAAATATTCATTGGAAGACTAAATGAGGAGGTAAGTTTATGGATACTTGTGTTGCTACTCCATTCCACAGCATATTGCCTAGCATTTCCTGTTTATGGTGTGATAAAATTAATAGCTGCTATCTACTGTATTGATTGTTATGTCAAGTAGTACTAGTCACCCCTTTTCTTGGTCTGCTTTTGCACAGCACTACCTCACCTTTCTATCATAGCACTTTGTTAGCTTTCCCCACCACTTCTTCCAAAAAGAGGAACATAAGACATAAGAAATATAAGGATAAATTTTATGAGAGTATAAGCATCTTTGTGTCCCTGGCCTCAGCAAATACCTGGCACAAAATAGGTGGTCACATCTGAGTAAATAGTTATCAGGTTATATGTTGCTTTTACTTGTATGAGGTCAGAATCCAGCTGCATTTTGAGTAAACCAGTGTCCCACTGACCAGGCTTCCAGAATGCACCGGAAACATCTGTTAATTTTGGAAAGCAATTACACTGACTTGGAGAATTAGCGCTATTTGCTTAAACAGAGCTCCCTTGAAGAAGAGAAATTGAGCTAAAAGACTTTGTATGAGTATCTTTATTAGATAGTGAGCATCCTGCCATGTTATGGAATTGTTAAGAAACATTCCATTCTCCTTATTCTATTGGTCTTCTTACCAAACCTACAGAAAGAAGCCATAGGTCTAAATTCCCTGCCAATCAACAGCAATTTTTGACAGTTTCTCAAAATAGTACAGATCTTAAGGTACCTATTTGATATGTTATTCAGAAAATACAATTATATTACTAAAAAAATAAATAAGTAATTTTATAAAACTCTTCTTAAATGAAAGACCTGTCTCTGTAACCTTACATGTAGTAAGAAAACAAATTAAAACAAAATTCTGAGCAGTTTGTAGGTACCTTTGGAGTTAGCCAGAATTTACTAAGATGCCCCAAAGTCAAGAATCTGGTGAAGGCCTTTGTGCAGTTTTATATATATATATATGGAAATGATTGCAATGATTTAGTTACTGAAAATGTACTTATATAGGGTGAATTATCTATATAATTATTTTAGGATTTGTTTTTTTTTAATTTATTTTTTTAATTTATTTTTATTTTAGGATTTGGATATCTAGTCTGCCGAAATATATTTAGACTCTTTGTTGTCTGCAAATAAAGTGTATTAGGAACGCCAATCTAGAGGAGTTTAGTATCCAGATGGAAAAATTGTCTTACCTTAACTAAAAAGTTATGAAGTCTTTTAGAAAAATGTTCACTTAAAAAAAACTTCTTTCCTTTATCTTTTAGTATTCTCACTATTACAACAGATAAAATCCCATGTTGTAGCTGTTAGGAAAACAAGTAAAATATAGAATATGCTTGTGATTTTGCACAGAAAACCCATGAAAATTATTTAATAGGTTACATGTTTCCTTTTCATGTATTAAATACTATTTCTAGATCACAGATTCTTTTTTTTAATAATAAATTTATTTTTTATTGGTGTTCAATTTGCCAACATACAGAATAACACCCAGTGCTCATCCCGTCAAGTGCCCCCCTCAGTGCCCGTCACCCATTCACCCCCACCCCCCGCCCTCCTCCCCTTCCACCACCCCTAGTTCATTTCCCAGAGTTAGGAGTCTTCATGTTCTGTCTCCCTTTCTGATATTTCCTACCCATTTCTTCTCCCTTCCCTTCTATTCCCTTTCACTATTATTTATATTCCCCAAATGAATGAGACCATATAATGTTTGTCCTTCTCCAATTGACTTATTTCACTCAGCATAATACCCTCCAGTTCCATCCACGTTGAAGCAAATGGTGGGTATTTGTCATTTCTAATGGCTGAGTAATATTCCATTGTATACATAAACCACATCTTCTTTATCCATTCATCTTTTGATAGACACCGAGGCTCCTTCCACAGTTTGGCTATTGTGGACATTGCTGCTATAAACTAGATCACAGATTCTTAACTACACATCAAGTATATGCTGAGTACCATATTTGGAGAAGGATAAAGGGAACTTTTAAAATGAAAATTGGTACTAAGGCTTTAGCAAAGAATATAAAATAAAGATGTGAAGGGTGAAAGTTTTCTGTGACTATTAAATGAATTTTGGTCTCATTAAAATATATAAACTCTTTATAGCTTTTTTAAATTTTTATTTATTTATGATAGTCAGACACAGAGAGAGAGAGAGGCAGAGACATAGGCAGAGGGAGAAGCAGGCTCCATGCACTGGGAGCCCGACGTGGGATTCGATCCCGGCTCTCCAGGATCACGCCCTGGGCCAAAGGCAGGCGCTAAACCGCTGCGCCACCCAGGGATCCCCATAAACTCTTTATAGAGCAAAATTTAATCACTGAAAATAAGCAAATATATTAGCTCTAATAGGTTTAGGAATTTATTTGTTGGTAAAATTAGTTTACGTATGTTTTTATATCCAGTGGTTACTTGATTACCTCTTGATTGTTGATGCTTTTGTGTAGTAGACTAAGTGGAGATCCTAGCCAGTTCGTTGAATGTAGCCTTGTTAGATCTATTCTCCATAGTACTAATTCTAAACATCTTTAATTTTGATTGAGCTCTTCCCACTTTAAGGAGCAAAGTATTTTCAGATGCTCTTCTGTACTATGTAGATTAGTGCTCATTGAAATCTTGGCCCCAGTAAATATTTCTTCTGTCCTTTTTGCTAATGCCCTGTGGGTGGATTCCATGTGTTAAAATCTGTGACTGTGTATAGAGGTGTTGGAGTTCACAGTAGCTTCTTTCTATTTTGCCATACTCACCTGAGGTTAAAGTGAAAACATTCTTTCTTACTTGGGTTTATCATATAGGGAATTTATCATTTTCCCTGACAGGTGGTACACAGTCTGGAGGGTTAGAAGTGTGTTCACCTATAGTCTGTACAGGAAGTATACTGAAAATTATTGCCATAATCTACATGTCAACATGGTCTGATCTTTTTCTTTTTTTTACATTTCATGGAAGGCTTAGATGGAGAGGACTGTCTCCAGCCCATCCTTCCCCTTACCTTTGATCTTTTCTTCCCAAGTATTAAAAAAAAAAATGTTTATGAGAGATGCTTGAAATAATTGAGGTTATTAAACTTGGGAGAAGGAGAATGGGGATTTTCGTTTTTTTTTTAATGTTTTTTAAATTTTTATTTATTTATGATAGTCACAGAGAGAGAGACAGAGACAGAGACATAGGCAGAGGGAGAAGCAGGCTCCATGCACCGGGAGCCTGACGTGGGATTCGATCCTGGGTCTCCAGGATCGCTCTCTGGGCCAAAGGCGGGCGCCAAACCGCTGCGCCACCCAGGGATCCTGGGATTTTCGTTTTTTAATGTATTTTCTTAATTATAAAAGTTACATAGAATTCTTTTTTTTTTTCTTTTAAAGTTAAATGTGCATAAAGGTGAAAACTAAAATCCTCCTTCCTTTCCCTTTCATTATCCCCCTCCATTCCAGTTGAGGGAAGAGTTTTTCTGGGGGTTTTGTTTGTTTGTTTTGCTTTTTAATATGGAAAGTTTTAGAATAAATGGAAAGTTTACGAGTAGTTAATCTCTGTTCCCAGGAGGCCTTTGTTATCTTGGAGGTACTTGAGAAAAGCAGAGACTGTCAGCACTGTTTCCTCCTAGACAGGAAGCCTTCCTTCTTGTGTCACCTCCGTGCCTTACACAAACCCTTAACACACCGGGAGCTCAGTGTACTGCTAACCCTAGGGTAATGCGGACACACATCACAGATGGAGGAGCACATCACGCTTGGTCTTACTACCTGCTCCTTGCTTCTTTCCTCTTTCCCTCTTTCCTTACTATTTTCTGGTATCTTAACTTCCCCTCCCTCCCTCCCTCCCTCCCTCCCTCCCTCCCTTCCTTCCTTCCTTCCTTCCTTCCTTCCTTCCTTCCTTCCTTCCTTCTCCTTTTTTGGTGCCTTTAGCTAGCTAGCTAGTGGCTCAAAGTAGGGTTTGACAGAGTTGTGACGTGCTGTTCACTAGACTCCTTTAACTTTAGGATGAAAATCTGTAATTAGAAAAGAAATACAGGTACTTTGCTTTACATGGCAGATTAGAATTCACATAACCAAAAGAATCAGCACCTTCATTGCATGACACGTGCTTTTTGTATCTTTCAGAGCTGTCTTTTCAGTCTGTATGTTCATTGTAATTTTTATTTACCAAAGAGGGTTAAAGCTAGTGTTTAGAAAAGTGCTTTTAAAAGTATTTTGAGATCTAATGAGACACCTCTAACTTAGTTGGTGACCGAAATTCTTTCAGAATTAGGAGACAGTGCTGTAATGTGGGTAAAATTGTGATTATTCTGCGCTGCAGGATATTACTGTACAGGTAGTAAGCTCCCAAAAAGACACAGTGAAATTAAACGTTTAGAACAAGACCAAGGGTGACCTGCTGTGAAACCATGGCTCATATGATCTCATTGCAGGAGTTCTTTACTCAGCAGTGTACACTGATGATGAGCTGTTTCACATGACTGATAATGCAGAAGCTTCTCTCTGAAGTCATTTTTTATACAAGTCTAGACTTTTAAGTGTCTAATTTTTTTTTAATATTACAGATGACACTAAATGTATGAGGACAGAGAACATGCATGCAAGCAAATGAGCTTTCTATGACGAGGCACTGTTGTTAACACATTATTCATATAAATTCATTTAATCTTCATAAAGCTCTTTCAGGTAGACAGTATTATTATCCCTATTTTATGGATGAGGAAACTGAGGCAAATTGAGGTTAAGAGCTTATAATTCAGTTTCACTTAGATAGTAAATGGCAGAGTTCAGATTAAAACAGAGACAGTTTTTTGCTCCAAAGCAGATATACTGTGCTCTGGGTAAGCTAATAAAGTGAGGGTCAGTAAACTTTTTCCCTAAATGGTCAAATGGTAAATATTTTAGACTTTACAGGCCATGTGATCTCTGTTGCAACTATTCTGTTCTGTGCATATAGTGTGAAAGCAGCTATAGACAGTCCAAAAACAAATGTGTGACTGTGATCCAATAAAACTTTATTTGTAGACACTGAAATTTGAGTTTTATGTAATTTCCACATGTCACAAAATATTATTCTTGATTTTTTACCACAATTTAAAATGTAAAAGCCATTCTTGGCTCTTGGGCCTTATAAAAAGAAGAGGCAGACTAGAATTGTCTATGCATACTATACTATTATTGTGTGAGATATTAGGATAAAGGCCACTAATTTATTAATTCATGCATGCAGGAAATAGATCAGGTATCATACTAAATTTTGGGGTGATCACTGGTGAACAAGAACAAAACCTTCCAGTTCCTCTTGCCATTCATTCCACTTATTTAATGGACTAAGTTGTTGTTGTTCTCATGTTTGCTTTTTAAAAATTTGTCTTTATTTCCTGCCTATTGCATGTACCAGACAAGTGTACATTATCTCATTTAATCTTCATAGCTGGTGGCATTATCTCAATTTTATAGTTTAGAGAAACATAAAATTAAAGAGCCTGAAGAGCCAGCCATTACACACAGCCAGGTAAAAGTAGAGTTTAGATTCAAATGCAAGTCTGTGTTAGGTTTAGGTGTTTTTTCTTCTCTTTGCTACTGCCTTCTTTGTCTCTGCTCCTAGAGATGTATGAAAGTGTAATGAAATGCTTCTGATCCTGTCTAAAGTGAATCTTTGTATCTCACTTCTTAAATACATGTTTATTTTTACTTCTCTTCCATTTGTCCTGGCTCTAGCTTTCAAAGATGCTACACAAGTTTGTTAGAATGTTAAGATGTTTCTTGGTTTCCCACTCAAGAAAGCTAAAAATAAACACAGAACTAGTTAATAATGTAACCAGTGAAAAGATTCAAGGATGCATGGGAATAAGAGTGGAGGAAGAAAACCCATGTCCTTTTGTCCTCTACAGCCTCTCAATCTTGAAACAATAGACCTGTGTCCCCATGCTCTGAGAAAGAAATGGTTTCCACGTAGGTCTCTTGGATTACTGATGATTCATAGATAGCCTGGTAGACTTTTAGGACAGTTCTTTTGTGGATAGTACCTGAGGAAGACAGATGATAAGTAGAATTGTTCATGTATAGTTATAGTTTTAAATAAGAAAGTGAACTGATATATTCATGAGTGACAATTTAACCTCCCCATCTCAGCTACTAATGGATTCACAAGAAGCCTACTATCCTTTTCCCCATGGCAGTGGGAAATCCCAATTACACGTTGTAGTTCCTGTTAGAAAAAGGGGACATTTGAATAGGCCTGGCTAAAATAAGATCTGGGATGGAAGGCAGATGTCCTTTGAGTTTAACTACTGGTTTCTTGTAATTCTCTACTATTTTATTTACTAGGGTCTGTACTTAATGTAACACTTAATATTCTATAACATGGAATATATCATATTTCTATAACTTGAAAATAGCATAAGTTTATTACAGCAGACTTTGGATGTATCTGCAAAATATAATTAGGTGTATAGGAAGCTAACTTGATATACCCTTCAAGGGGATTCATCGGGATAATTCTATTAGAAACTACTAGTGTACCTGCTTTGTACTTAAAAATCCTGGAAAATGGCACCCTCTTTGGTGGTTTTAATTATTTTAAATTAATAATTATTTAAAATAATAATATTTAGTTAACTTACAATTTATATGTAATTTAAAAATAAATATATAGTTTAATATTTAAATTAATTTGCAATATAATAAATGATTTAATTAATGATGTTCTTATTATTTCCTATTCACCCTGTTGGCGAGCAAGGGATTCCTGCCCTTGGGTTATAGGGATTGCCAAGTGCATGATACTAGACAGATGAGATTAATAGCAGTTTATTGGTCACATATACAGCCTAGGGGAGGAGGACATAACATGCCACACAGGGCCACACTGGGATTGCATTGGGAACAGTGAGTCATCAGGGGCTATGGAAGCCAGTATCAGGGTTGGGGGTGACCTTTGGTTCCCATGGGAGGATGTGATTGACTGGTTTGAATAATTGCATGTGTTGGCAAGGAACTAAAATTCTCTACCCAAATGTAGCCGGAATTGTCCCTATAATACAGAAAGTTATTTGGATAGGGCACCCTACCTGAGGGAACAGAGCAGGAAGGGCAGCTGGTCGTTAGACCATTTGGTGTCCTCTTGGTTTTCCATAGATGGAAAGGCAGAACACAATAGGTGTTATACAATAGTAGTTTCGTACCAACTCGCAATCAAGAGCATAGCATGGGCAGAGGGAATGATCATATTTTCCAAAAGTCTCACCACCTTTTCAGTGGCTGCTCAGATTATGAGGAAAAGAAATTAGCGTAAGCAGTGTGGCATGTACAATTGATACAAAAACACAAGGTCACCCTGTTTAATAAGATAGAAGATGAGGTGTTATCTTTACGTTCTCATCAACCAGTCTTACTCCCCTGACCCAGCTCTCCCACTAGGTTCCCGACTCTGGTGTTAGAACCTGGCAAGGCCAAGGAAAGGTGTTGAGTTTGGATCCCCAATTCCCATCGTGGATGGATGATTGCCTTTTCTGCTGTGGCTGCCTGCCAAGAGAAGGGGGTCTCTCTCTAACTTGGTAGACCTCTAACTTCTCATCACGCAGAAATCCTCGCCACCGCCTTGCCCCTATCACCCTCCACAACACTTCCATTCTGACCTCCAAGCCTTTGCTCATACCATTTCCCTTCAGTCCTCTTCTACTTAGGATGCCTATGCTCCTCTTCATTCACTGGACTCTTCTTTCAAGTGCCTGTACCTCAAACCTCTGACTGCCCCAGCCTGCATGGAGTGTTTATTTTTCTGGTTCTCTAGCCTTAGTGTCTGTGCACTGCCTTTAATAACACTTAGCATGCACTAACTTCTGGTTGTATTCATTTTAGAAAATACTCCCTGCCTTTATGCTAATTATTTGTGGATATTCCAGTTCCTTCTGCCTCTATCTGTTTAGGAAGGTTCCACTCAGCAGGTAAAAAGGGGAGCAACCGATAAAATTTACAGTTTGAACATTAATTCTATTAGATTATCTTCATCCAGCCCCTAAAATAATATGATATATAAGTCCTCAATATTTATTGAGATAAATGGCATAGCAGTTTTATGTATTTTAAATATTATAATATATATGAAAATATGTGTATAAATTTATGTGTGTAAATATCTAAATATGCAGCATCTGTATGTGTGTGTGCCTGTATGTGTCTAAATGTGAAGCACCCTCGTGTAGCCATCCCAACCTCATTATTTCTAGTGTCCTTTATTTGGTGTGATACTAATGAGTTACATATTACATAATGAGTAGGTAAAGGGAAGAGAGTATATTGGATCAACTCTAAATTGACTTAAAAATTTTTATTTTTCCACAAATAAACACCATCTTGCTGTAATGACAAAACTGGATTGGCATCCTGCTATATTTTATTAGAGGCAATTCTAAGCTCAATAGAATGCTTTTTTATTTGTATTAAGAAAAAGATTTCTGTGCACATTTCTTCTTGAAGAGTATTTCAAGGAATCATTCTCAAACCCCTCCAAATTTTAAGAAAGCAAAATTGCTGGTAATTCAGTGTTTGGTATTTATTTTAGCTAGTGCTTATTTCAGGAGATATTTTTATAACAATCTATTCCTCTCTAGCTGGGAGCAGCTCATGCTTGAACCAGATGCCTTCCAGCTAAGCCAGAGGGACAAGAGTGTCTGCTGGACTGTGATCAGCCTTAGGCTCCTCTTGTCTCACTGGGATTGTACCTGGAACACTGCAGGACATGATTGTCCTTACTTAGAGGCCAGGAATTCTCCACACCCCAGAATGCTGTGGGAGATGTCTAATAGTATATGGTACTGTTCACTGTGAAATAGGCAGCAAGTTGTGTGGTTACTCTGGCCCCCGTAGAATGTTGAAGAATCCTTTTACAACCTCTTTTTCTTTTTTGATTGTTAAAAGATTTCTTTATTTATTTGAGAGAGAGCATGCACGTGTGTGTGTGTGGGGGGGTGTGTGTGGAGAAGTAGGGAGAGGGGCAGGGAGAGAGAGAGAGAGAGAATATCCAGACTCCCTGCTGAGCACAGAGCCCAGCGTGGGGCTCAATCCCAGGACCCTGAGACCATAACCTGAGCTGAAATCAAGAGTCAGATGCCCAACCAATTGAGCCACTCAGGTGCCCCTCTTTTTTTCTTTTTAAAGCCATCAGCTGGCTGGCCGGAAGCTCATTCCTCCAATCTATTATCAGGAGGCATGCTAATAATTTTCCCCGAATAAACCCCTACAGGTTGTAAAGGAAAGCAATCTGTATACCTTTCTCACATAAAAATTAGTTCTTGTTTTTTTTTTTTTTTTACTTATCACTCTGGGAAGAACTAAGCAGTACCTAAAGAGTTGGTGCTTTGAATCATCTTTCTAAAACTTTCCAAAGTCTCTGGGTTTGTTGTGTTGTCTTTGAAAAAGTAATAATATACATATTAAAAATGTTTTTAAAAAAACACCAAAAGGTAAATTGTGAAGTCTCTCTTAACTCAGACCTTACCTTAGTCCCAGAAGCAAACATTGTTATCAGTTTCTTTTGAATCTTTACAGAGATATCTACTGGTATATTTGTATTTCTGGGTGTGTGTGTACAATTATATACAAACAATATATACATACACACATAAAAATGTGTGTTTCTGTATATGCAAAAACGTGTTTTTTGTTTTGTATATATGTTTTTCTGTGTATATGTGTTCTTTTGCTTTTTTACGCAAATAGATGCACACTGTTCCATGCCTTGATTTCTTTTAAACCCAGCCAAATTCTTGGAGAACAGTCTATATCATTGTGCATAGATCTACCTCATTTCTTAAACAGCTGTTTAGAAATTCATTGTATGGATGTGTCCCAGCTTATTTAACCAGTCTCCATATTAATGGCCTTTGATGCAAACTCTTTTTAGTACTGTTTCTTTGTAGTTAAACCTTCCTGACTCTAAAAAGCTACTTAAGTATAAAACAGGTGTGAACATCTGAGTAGGTTCTCTTAAGGAATTTTGAATTCCTTTTTTTTTCTTTTTTAGGGTATAGTTTTGTGTTTTAATAATTCATATAAATAATACAAAGGCTTTTTGCCTCCCTCTCAACATTATGTGTCAGGTTTATTTATTTATTTATTTTTTGCATTTTTAAAAATATATTTTTAAAAGATTTTATTTATTTATTTATTCATGAGAGACACACACAGAGAGAAGCAGAGACATATTCAGAGGCAGAAGCAGGCTCCTTGTGAGGAACCTAATGCTGGACTCCATCTGAGGATCCCAGGATCATGCCCTGAGCCAAAGGCAGATGCTCAACCACTGAGCCACCCAGGTGCCCCATTTTGCATTTGTTTTTTAAACTGTCATCCTGCAATGACTATTTTAAACAACATCCTCAAGGTACCAACCTTTGATTTTGTTTTTAATCATTTAGGTAATCCTAGTAACAAATGCATTTCTGGGGGAAGAGAATGAGAATGGTATTTTAAAAGTTAAGGATCACCCTAGAAATTGAAGTGGGTGTCCGTCACTGAAGCCTGGTATTCCATCCTGACAGTGTCTCCACTTTTAAACTTTTTACATTCCATCCTGACAGTGTCTCCACTTTTAAACTTTTTTTTTTTTCACTTTTAAACTTTTAAACACCCAGTTTATATTTCAGGGAAGCTGAGTATTTCTCTGTGGTTCCTTTTCCTGAAGCTATAGAATCCCAGCTTGCTATTTTTAAAAGGTTTGGTTGTTAACACCTCTAAAATTCACCAACCAAAGAATGAAACACTTAATTGTGTCTATTTTATGTTGCAAGTTTCTTTTCACTTCCTTTTCTTTTTTTGGTAACAAACTCCTGCTATCCTATCCCTTATTGCAGTGATTTTATTCATTTGTATTTTGTGTTTTATTAATCAAAGTGTTTAACTCAAAGAAGTTAATATGCTATATATTATATATATATTTTTACTAAAATCAAGACAATAATATCATTAATTTTTAAAATTAAAGTTTCTCTTAACTTCTCAAGAGATTAAAAATTAATGTATATTTAAAAAATAAACTAATAAACTACCTTTCTTAAAAGGGAAGGATTTTCACTATTATTACTTATTACGGTAGTAAGAATACCATCCGTCCACAGCCTTACATGTTATTCAATCACTGAAGTTTCTTTTTAGTCAAAGCAGTTAGTAATAGAAAATACCTATCACATGATAGCACATAGGGGTCACACTTGAAGAACCTGATTTTTGTTCAGGTCAGATAAGTTTGCTTCAGGCTCTGTTATCTTTTGGCTTTTATGTTCTGTCAGCCTGGCTCTGCACGTACTTAAAATAATTGTTCAAGATCATATGTTTGGAAAACCTAAAAACATGCCACAAGTACATGAATCTGGCTTTATTTGAGGATGAAAGTGGGCATATGTACCTATTTCACAGTCATGCCATGTTTCCTAAAAGTAGTAGAGAGGTTACTTACTTATTTTAGGGGTAGTTCCCAGCAAAGTCATCTGGGTGGAAAATTATCCAAAAACTGTAATTAAAAAGAGGACCTGGAAACAAGAATAAGAATGGTTTTTAAATCCTTTTTCTATGGGGACGCCTGGGTGGCTCAGTGGTTGAATGTCTGCCTTTGACTCAGGGCATGATCCTGGGGCCCTGGGATCAGTCCCGTGTCAGGCCCCCCACAGGGAGCCCGCTTCTCCTTCTGCCTATGTCTCTGCCTCTCTCTGTGTGTCTCTCATGAATAAATAAATAAATAAAATCTTTAAAAAAATTCCTTCTTTAATGGATTTGATTCATGATTCTCAACCTGAAATTCAATAAAGGAGCTGAAGTACCAGAGTAAAACTAAATGTATATTTAAAAACTAATGTATAAACCTATACCCTATAAACGTATATACCTATAAAGGTATATACACTAAATAGAAACACTTTTCTAGTGAAAATCGTGAACCAATATTATGTAGTTGGCATATAATACATAACTTATGAAAAAAAATTTTTGCTGACTTTTCTATATAATGTTCATCCTTAAGTGCTCACCAGTAGTTTTTTCCATTCATTCTGCAATAAATATGAAAGCAGCCAAAAAAAACACCTAATCACCAAGTCATAATGAGACAGCATTTGTAAAAGAACTATAACAACATCCTGAGGACTAACAGGTTCTGTTCAGTTTGATCCAGGCGTAGAAGGAAGAGGAAGAGAAAGATGACAGTTCAGATTTACACGTTGTGACTTAAAAGTGAGAAAGAAACTTTGAAGCTGAGGATGTTGGAATAAACTTTTTTCCTTCAAGTTTGAGAGGAATTATGTGGAACATTCTTTGTTTAAGGGTCTCAGAATAAAATTGCAGGCAAGAGAGGAAAAAGATAACTGGATTCATCAACAACAGAGGACAGAATTCAGTGCTTTCAAAGTGTTCTTCAGCTAACTCTGCTTCTCCTTTTCCTTCCTCTGCTATCCTTGTCCTTCTCCCCTCCCTTTGCTGGCATTTTCAGCTTAATGGAGGTTCACAAGAGTGTTTTGGTAGTAATGTCTGGTTCAATGTTGTACAGATTTCACGTTCCTGAAAATTCAGGGGTAATCAATTAAATTAGTATTTTTAAAAAGACAATTCCTTCTGAATGAGAAATTTGACGTACTCCCAGTGGAGGATGTATTGTCCCTATATTGTAAATAACATAAACAAAAAATAAGTAATTTTAAAAAAATGATGGTATTAAATAATCAGTCCAAATGTGTAGATCCTTGACATGTGGAACCGAAGAACAGCTGCCTAATCAGTGGGAATTTGCTTCTGGTGTTACTCTTCTCTGTCCTTACTCCATCCAGAAACAATTCTCACTTGAAAAGGATGGCCTGGGGAGGTAGAGCCCAGACCTGACCTTGTGTTGGTTGTGGTTGCAGCTTACTTTCCTTTACCTTGATTATCAAATTATGAAATAGCCAGGCAGGAAAGTATGGAGGAAACACTATGTTCTGTTCCTTTAGCCCACAAAGCTGACAGTGTTAAGACATTATCTTTTGACACTTGGGAAGGAAATGTAAAGAATAGAAGAGCCCCTAATTTAATGGCTGGCATTGGTAAGGAGTTGGTAAGGAATATTTCATTATGAAAGATCTATAGATTTAAAAGCTGTTAAGGATTACATGGGAAAATAGATTAATCAATAATTTTTCTTTTTGATCACGTAGAAATGAACATGTAAATGTGGATACTGGCTGCCATCTTTCCTGATTTTGCTGCTAAACCCATTCATTATCTTTCCTTTAAAATCATATTCCTTTAAAAAATAAAATCATATCCCTTGTTAATATATTTCTATTTCAATTGTGATGTTTCCCTCATTTTGCTAGTGACTGTTCATGAATTCTTGAAGGAAGACTCAAGTTTTTCCCCTCCCTCTTTACCATAGCCCTGTTGATTTTTTTTTTTAACTCTTAGATCCAACCCTTCTTCTTAATTCCTCATGTAGCCAACCTCATTTAGGCTGTCTGCACTGTTGAAATTACTTCTTAGACCTCCTTCCACTTCTTTCACTGTGCCCAGCTCCATTTGGCCCACAGTTAGTTCACTGACTTTGGGTTACAAGATTAGTCTCCTTAGAATCCAGTTTGCTCATTTTCCTCCCTTTTATGCTTCAGAAATCATAAGTGGTCTCCAGTATTTACCATCCAGATGTTTGGGGAGCTCCTTTCATTCCAGTTCAATCTTTTGAGATCATTAAGAGGAGCTCACTGATGCTAATTAGTGAGCATCTGGTTGGGTGGGGGGAGTGGGGCAGAGGCTGTGCCTACAAGGGCTGGATTGATGGAAGAGGTATTGTTTTCTTCTTGAATTGGTATGAGAGAAATATGGTAATGATATTTGAGTTGGAGGTTTTTTTTGTTTTAATTTTTTATCTATTTATTTTTAAAGATTTTATTTTTATTTTTTCATGAGAGACACAGAGAGAGAGAGAGGGAGGAAGAGACACAGGGAGAGGGGGAAGCAGACTCCATGCAGGGAGCCCGATGTGGGACTTGATCCCTGTTCTCCAGGATCACACCCTGGGCTGAAGGCGGCGCTAAACCCCTGAGCCACCCGGGCTGCCCATGTTTTTATTTTTTTTTTTAAGGTTTTGTTTATTTGGGCACCTGGTGGCTCAGTGGTTGAGTATCTGCCTTTGGCTCAGGTCATGATCCCAGGGTCCTGGGATCCAGTTCTGCATCTGGGAGACTGGGATCAAGTCCTAGGACCCTGGCCTATGACCTGAGCCAAAGGCAGATGCTCAACCACTGAGTCACCCAGGTACCCCTCCAGTTGGAGTTCTAATGAGGAAATCTTTGAGGTTTACTGGAAGATTTGAGAGTTCTTATTGAAGGCCTACAAGATGAATATGGACTCTTCTGTTGTTTGGCACCTGTCATCCTCTCCAAGCTCCCCCCCCCCCCCCAATTAATTATGTATAGGAGATTGTGCTGCAGCCAAAATGTTCTTTTAATTTTATTTTATTTTTAAAAAATATTTTATTTATTTATTCATGAGAGACACAGAGAGAGACAGAGACATAGGCAGATGGAGAGGCAGGCTTCATGTAGGAGCCCGATGTGGGACTCGATCCTGGAACTCCAGGATCACGTCCTGAGCCGAAGGCAGATGCTCAACTGCTGAGCCACCCTAGTGTCTCCAAAATGTTCTTTTTATTTCCTAAATACAAACATTCCCACTTCCACACCATTGATTATGATGCCTAGGATGGTGTTTCCCTTTTAAACCATACACTATTGTAGTATTCCCCCTCTTCAAATCTTTGTGATCACCACCACCAAAAATACTTAGCGTCTGAACCTCTGAGATTTAACAGCCTTTGCTTTCTAATATAATTTTTGTTTATTCAGTAAAAATTTACTGAGGGCCTATTAAATGTTAAGCAGTATGCTTCCGATTCAACTGAAAAAGACCATTTATTTGTTCTTAGGAGTTTATGTTTTAGTGAGGGAAATAAATATATCACCATGTGTGGTTGAGTAAGATGGTGTGGGATTTAGAAGAGGTAAGTATATTAATGTGGGATAGGGAGGGGGTGGCCAGGGGAGGTTTTCTGTAGGAAGGCAATTTTCAGACCTAAAATCTCCCAGTATTTTGTGGCTGTTATGTTTTGATCCATGTCCTTTTAATATTTAAAGCTTTTTTTCTTCTTGTTATTAAATGTTAACTTTTGTAAATAATTGTACCCCTAATGGTTGTGGCAGCTAGCTGCTTACCATCTCCTTAATAATGGCTTTCTAAATGTTGGACCAAGAAACGCCTCTCAGCTCTCTCTCAGACAAAATAAACCTAATTTCTTTGCAGGTGCTACAAGCTTTGTTGCTGATTATTCAAAATTGTTATACTGTTGAGTCTAAGAGTGCACGGAGTGAAAAAACCACAATTACTTGGATTTTTGTTTATAACCAGGTTGTGATTCAGTGCAGCAGGGTGAGGCCTGAAGTTCTGTTTTTCTAAAAAGCTTCCTGGTGCTGCTGAAGCAGCTCATAGATTGAATGTATCTTGAGTAGCAGGGTTTTAGAGGATGTAAAGAGATAAAGAAGATAAAAACAAGTGTTAAGGTATGTTTTCTTTTATTTATATGAATGTACCCTGCAGTCTCTACATCCTGTTAGCTTTATTTACTCTTGCTAACTTAACTTAAATCAACTAATTACCCAACTGGGTTGGGCTCCTGTCTGTGCACCCAGCGACAGTGAATCTTGCCAGTGATCTGACTAGGAAGCTTCCGCTCTCCACTCCCAACTCCTCCCTGGGGAGTGAGTCTCCTCCGTGTCATGGAGCTATGATAAGGTGTGCACCCACTTAATTGAGGCTGCGATATGATTCCCCAGGCCCTCCAGCTACTGAATAATAAGGAACCCCTGTCTTTGGCAGAGGGAGGTGTTCCTTTTGGCATTCTGCCTTCATCCAACTGATTTCTGTAAGAGATGAGTTCCAGGAATGGCATGTGAGGCTAGTCTGTATCCTATAATGTGTAATCAGGAACTGGCAGAAAATTCATCTTTAGCTTTTAAAGTTCCTGTTAGAAATTTTCATAACTGGTGGAAACCTTGGCAGTTGAGTGGACCTGCCCCTGACCTGTGAGGGACCTGTGAGGGTGAAATACAACTATCTCTTTATTCTGAGTGTTTCCCCTGATGATTTTCTTTTCTGTGCATCTTTTACTGACTCTTCTATTCTGCGATATTCTTGTAGACTGCAGGCAGGAAAGCAGTTGCTACAGTTAATTTGTTCCTGAGTCTTTACAACCAAAGTTAGAATTATTTCTGTTGTCTTCCTGGGGAACTTTGCTGTGGAATTCCCCCTACCCCAAACTGGGATTGTAACAATGACTGTTAGATTCAAGAGCTCTGTTTCAGTAGAAAGTGGGAAATGTTGACAGTGTCAGGCTGGTGAGGCAGAGTTGGTAAATGGCCTGGTACAGTGATTTTCAGACTTCCAACATGTATCCTCTCAGGGCCCTGCAACCCTAGACTTTTTGATTCAACAGGTCTGGATCAGAGCCCAAGAATTTTTAACATCCTTGTCCTTTCCCATGTCTTATGAGGTGGTTACCTAAAAGGAATTGGTGACAATCAGGGTGGTTGGGCACATGTTTACAGTAGCACATGCATTGCTTATTGTGTTCACCATCATTACCTCCCAATTCTGATAGATTGGTTAATTGCTTTTAAAAAAAGAAACACTGAAACCCAGGGAAACGCCACTGCTTCTAATGTTCCTGTGTAGCTAGTGAGTGCCCCTTTTGTGGTAACCCAGCCAAATCCTGTGAGGCTCCATGATTTATATGAGCAGAGACCTGTTCTTTTCAAGTAGATTTGGAAGTATAGGATTAGGGCAGCTGGAAAACTTGCTTCTCACACCCACCTTCCTATTATGAAAATACATGCTTTCCAAGATGTTTGTTTATTTATTTATTTATTATTATTATTTTTAAAGATTTTATTTATCTATACATGAGAGACAGAGAGAGAGAGAGAGAGAGAGAGAGGCAGAGACACAGGCAGAGGGAGAAGCAAGCTCCATGCAGGGAACCTGATGCGGGACTCGATCCCAGGTCTCCAGGATCACGCTCTGGGCTGAAGGTGGCACTAAACTGCTGAACCACCTGGGCTGCCCCCAAGATGTTTATTTTAAACCAAAAATGAATTTGAGTTTTTAACACCTGAGATCGTGAAAGAAAAGGGGAAGTTTGGTTGGTCTGGATATTTCCATCCCTGTGTTTATATCCATTAGGTATACCTTACTTACATCACAGGAATAACATGGTTTGTCCTGTGTGGTTTTTTGGTAGTGTTCTTGTTATTTAAGGTGACTAATGTGGATAACTTTCACTGAAGCAGTTCTGGAGCATCCCAGGAAGGACACAATGATCTTGGTCTTGGTCTTGGTGAACTTCCTTCAGATGAGGAAGAAGACATCAACAGTTCTGATGAAGACGATGTCAGCTCTGACTCTAGTAAAGGGGACCCTGACCTAGGAGACAAACAGGTATGTGTTGGTATTTAATTTGTTTCTACTTGTGTGTTTGTTGGTCTCTCGTGACATTTGGAAATAATATTTATTAGCACGATAGGCACAAAATTCCTAGTTAGTTTTTTCTTAAGATTTATAAAATATTTTCTAATTTAAATTTAGTTCCTGCTATAATGTAGTACCTAAGATGTCACATTTCTAAAGGTACATCACTTAGAGATATTTAGTAATATTTTGAGAAATTATTTTTGGCACTGTCCATTGGTTTTCTTTTGGGTAACAAAAATACCCTCTCAGGATTGTTCCTTGTATTGCTAACAATTCTACTTGAAAAAAAGGAATTACAAGCATTTCAGACTTAATGAAATCTTTTTAGAGATAGAATAAAGACTGCTATTAATAACACAGCAGGATTCCCTTTGAGGTGATTCAGTATTTGTATTTTCAGTATACATTGCAATAAGATTGGCTACATGTTGATAATTATTAAAGATACGTTAGTACTTGGAAGTTCATTTTATTTTCTCTAGTTTGACATGAATGCTTCATTATAACTACTTTTTTTTAATAAAGACATCATTACAAGGGAAAAAATAACCCCAAGATGTGTTCGAACATCTTACAGCAAAACAGAATTTGAAAGGATCCATATAGCAAGCCTATAAAACTGTAGAGGAGAAAACCCACATTACCTAACTTCTATGCCATAACATCAATTGTTTCCTCTTTAATGTATTTTTGCTCTATTTACATTTATTTCAGCCTTAAATGAATGGTATAAATTGTGTAATTGTTTGAATTTAAATCCCAGCTCTACCACCTAAGAGCTAGGTGAGTGGGCAAATTATTTAATCTCTTTGAGCTAAAGTGCCCCCATTTTATGAAGAAAAGAATAGAATTTATCTCTTAGTTGAGGACTAAATGATTTGATATGCGTAAAGTCTTAGAACACTGTTCAGTACATTGTAAGAACTCAATGATTATTTGCTTATTTCTTGTAAGACTTAATGCCATAAAGTATTGAATCATATTGTTGGGAGTAACCACTAGAAGTTGTTTAGTCTTAAGTCAGATGAGTTTGTAAGATGCCTAAGACAGAGGAGGGACCGTTCTTAAAGGCCCACAGCATCCCTCAGTGGTGTGTGGGTTTTACTTTGACTGTTGAGTAATTCGTCTGGTGTTTTACTACTCTCTACTCTGATTTGAAAGCTTATTTTCCTTGTTGCTTCTTCATGGATACAGATTCTACAAGTATTTGTAAAATTCTATTTCCCAGATATATACCAGATGGAAAAAAGTATGAAGTAGGTATAAAGCAGTGTTCAAGGTTTTTGCTTATGAACAACTTACATCCTAATGGGACAAGAAGGGTCATATATTCACGGGACTAGTGAGAACTCCAGATTATTACATGCTATGGAGTTAATAAAACAGAGCAATGTGCTGGGAACTGAGGAATCTACTTAGGATAAAGGCCTCTAAGAAAGTGATATCTGACAGAAATAAATGACCAGAAAAAGCCTAAGCCTTCAGGGTTTGGGGAATAGGCTTCCAGTGGTCTTCCGCTCTAAAGGCAGTAATTAAATGAACCTTTACTGTCTTGGCTAAACTGCAAGTTCTTTTCCTAACAAGTACTGTTTCCCGTTGTTTGGGTTTGTTTGTTTCTCTTGTTCAAACTCTTTCTGATTTCTCCCAATGCTTCTTTAAGTATAGTGACCAAAAGTGATGTCCACATTCTCCTAGGGGTCTCACTGATGGTATAAAGGAACGATTTCTCTCTAGCCCTTTGGTGTTACACATCTTCTCAGCACTTCCTGTCACAACACTGCCTGGTTGACTCATTCGTTTTGTGGCCATTGGAGACTTCCAGAGTTCCTTCCTCTGTGTTTGTACGGGCCTTTCCTTTCCCTTTTGGTATTTGTATTGTTGGGCTTTGTCTTTAGTTGTGCCACTTGCTGCAGTATCACTGTTAAATATTTTTCTGTTTTTAAAATGAGATTACTTCTTCAGTTAGTCATGGACATCTAGTATTTTTATACCTGAATCTAGCATATTGATAATTTCCCTCTTTTAGAGTTTTTAGCCATCCTGACGACCTCACTGCCTCTTTAGCTGTGACAGCAGTGGCAATAATTAAAAGAGCTAAGTGTCCCTTTCTAGATGGTTGCTGATCTGTTTAAGCATAACGTGGTAAATGCTTTTCTCTTAAAATAATTTGCTTTCAAAGTGTTAAGAAGAACATGGTCTTGGGATACCTGGGTGGCCCAGTCAGTTAAGCATCTGCCTTTTGCACAGGTCATGATCTCAGAGTCCTGGGGTCCAGCCCTGTGTCAGACTCTACGTCAGGCTCCCTGCTCAGTGGGGAGTCTGCTCCTCCCACTCTTCTCCCTCCATCCCCACTTATGCATGCCCCCCCCCCAAATAAATAAAATCATCAAAAAATAAAAGAAGAATATCATGATCTTTGGAGCCATATTGCCTGATTCTTACCACTTACCAACTCTGTGGTCTTGAGCAATGTGCTTATTATCTTTGTGTCTTAGTTTCTCCATCTGTAAAAACAGGAGGGAATAGGATAGATGCTTGTTTTTCTTTCTTTCTTTCTTTCTTTTTTTTTTTTTTTTTTGACACTTGTTTTTGTTTTTTAAGATTGTTATGATGATTAAGATCACACTGAGGACTTAAAACATTTCTGGCACAAATTGAGTGCTCAGCAGATTTTAACTGTTCTTATTGACATATATAAAAAGAAGCAAGCAAAATCTTAAGTATGTTCAGTCATTCCTTGTATAATGAAATATAGTTTCAAGTATCTTTTCCTATCTTTGATGAATAAATCCGAAACATGTTCACATAAAAGGTAATATTGTGTTCTCACAAAAACATGAAATTTGGCATCCTAAGACCTGTGGTTCAGTCACAGCTCTGCCACTTACTAGACATATGACCTTGGTCAAATAATAATTTTAAGTCAACTAGTTTATTTATACCAATCTCATTTCACAATGGATTTCAAGTAATAACAAAAAAAAATGTATGCCAAAATATGTAGTTAAATAAAGGGGTTAATAAATCGTGCTGGAACTACTGGACATCCATATGCCAAAGAATAAAATAGACCTCTTCCTTTTACCATACACAAAAATTAACTCAAGTGGATCATAGACCTAAATGTAGGAGCTGAAACTATAAAGCCTTTAGAACAAAATATAGGAATGACTCTTCATGACTTTGGGTAGGCAAAGGCTTCATTGATGCAGCAACAAAAGTATAAGTGATGGGAGGAAAACGAAATTAAAAAATTTTATACTGCATAGTGTCATCAAGAAAATGAAAAGTTAATCCACAGAGGAGGAAAAAATATTGGCAAACATCTCTGATAAAGGGCTTGTATCCTGAGTATATAAGGAACTCTTACAACTCAATTAAAAAAAAGAAATTTTAAAATGGGCTATCTGAATAGACTTTTTTTTTTCAAGGAAGGTATACAAATGTCCAGGAATATGGAGAAATTGGAATCTGTATATTGCTGGTGAGAAGGTGAAATGGTACATATAAACTTTTTTGGAAAATAGTCTGTCAGTTCCTCAGAAGATTATATTTAGAGTTATCCTATAACCCAGCAATTCTACTCCTTGGTGTACACCCACATGAAATAAAAACATATGTCCAGACAAAATCTTTGTGCAGAATGTTCACAGCATTCATTATAGTAAAAAATGGCAGGAACTCAAATACCCATCAACTGATAAATGGATCCATCAACTGATAAATGGATCTAACAACAGATGAATGTATAAATAAATGTAGTGTATCCACACAATGGAATCTTACTTAGCAATTAGAAACTGTGCTGGTATATGCTACAGCCTGTATGAACCTTAAAAATAGGCTAAGTGAAAGAAGTCAGTCACAAAAGACCACATAATACATGATTCCATTTATATGAAATATTCAGCATAAGCACATCCATAGAGATAGAAAGTAGATTATTGGTTGCAAGGGGGTACACAGAAGGGAGGTCAGGGAGTGACTTCTAAGGCATGGGGTTTCTTTTGGGGTGATGAAAATGTTCTAAAGTTAGATTGTAGTGATGATTACATACCTTGAATATATTAAAAACCATTGACTTCGGCTGCCTGGGTGGCTCAGGCTGTTAAGCGTCTGCCTTTGGCTCAGGTGGTCATGATCTCAGGGTCCTGGGATCAAGCCCCACATGCTATCCCCTCAATGGGGGGTTCTGGTTCTCCCTCTGCCCCTGCCCACCATTTGTAGTCTCTCTCTCACTCTCTCTCAAATAAATAAAATCTTTACCAAAAAACCCCCTAAAACACTGACTTTATGTATGTATGTATGTATGTATGTATGTATGTATGTATTTATTTATTTATTTATTTATTTATTTATTTATTTATTTTTATTGACTTTATGTTTTAGAAGAGCAAAAATACATTTTATGGAATGTGAATATTCTAATAAAACTATTAAAATTAAAAATTGTGCTAAAGGGAAAATAGTAAAGCTAAGTGGAATATTGTACAGAGTAATGCCTGTGGTGTAGTTCTATCAGCCAGCAGGTCTTTGGAGTAGAAACATAGAAAGAGACCTTCTTTTATATAACTTCTTTGACCCTTAGTTTCTCAGGTGACACAATGGGACAGTAATCTCCTGAGTCATTCCAAGGATCATATAGGATATATAGTTGTAACATACCAAATAATTACAGTAAAAACACTTCTGAGGTCAAGAAAGTTTATGCACACATTAGGCATTTGTAATATTCTTTTAGGATTGTGTTTGTGATAGGTTGTATCAGTTTCCTAGGGCTACTGTTACAAAATATCACTAACTGGGTGGTTTAAAACAACAGAATTTTATTGTCTCAAGTTCTGGAACCCAGATATCCAAAATCAAGGTGTGGCAAGGCCATGCTCCCTCTGAAACCTACAAGAGAGAATCTTCTTCCTAATGGCTTGCTTACGATCCTCACTGTTCCTGGGCATATAGCTGCAGCACATAAGTCTCTGCCTCCATCTTCACAGTGTGCCCCCTTCGTGCGTGTGTACTTCTTTTCTTCCTGTAAGGACACCATTAAGATTAGGGACCCATCCTAGTCCAATATGACTTCATCTTAATTTACTAATTTTATCTCAACAATCCCATTTCCAAAAGAGATCACATTCTGAGATCTCTAGGGATTAGGACTCCAAAATTTCTTCTGGAGGCCGTGATTCAATCCAAAACAGGTGTGCCAGATTTCATGGACATAATAATGAACACAAAACTGATAGTATGAAATGTTTTCCTTATGAAGTATATCCAAACTCAGTAGGAGAAAATAATGGATATGTGCCACTGGGCTCTTGTTTTGCCTTTGTGAAAGGAGAGCAAACAGATGCTCAGAAAGATAGTCTTGCAAAGGTAAAAGTGCTACCAGGAAGGGGAAGAATGTTAACATTGTATACCACATCTGTGTGCCTGCACTTGTCTTTGTACTGTGGGTACAGATATTATACTTAATCTTTAAAAACATGCCATTCACTACCATCCCAAATGTGTTCCATCAACATCATTCAGTTTCTGTGGCTTATCCCAAGTTACTAGTAGAGATAGCCATGGTAATCTCTATTTTTTTCCTGTTCTAAGTTTTTAGTTTTATGTTTTGGGGTCTTTACTTTCAGTGCTTAATAAATGGTTATTTGAAAATGAGATCTGTTCATTCCCCTTCATTGTAGTTAGAATATAGACCACTGTTCAACTTTCCTGTATATTGACTTCTATACCTCCTTCTTTTCCAAATTTTCTTTGTAAAATAGCTAATATGATATATACCCTATGAAGAAAAGGATGAAAACCCAAGAAAACTTTGTCCTTTCTAGGTTAATCATGGTGTAACCTCATTTGGGGGATAATTTAATGATAAAGATGCCTGAGAAAGGCAGATCTGGTTGTTCAGTTTTTTTGCTTTTTTAGTAGAGCCCTTGAGTAGCATAGCAGAGGCCTTTTAAGAATTCTATTTAGCGCCATCTGGGTGGCTCAGTGAGTATCTGCCTTTGGCTCAGGTCATGATCCGGGGGGTCCCGGGATCGAGTTCCACAATGGTCTCCCAACAGGGAGCCTGCTTCTCCCTCTGCCAATGTCTCTGCCTCTCTCTGTGTCTCTCATGAATAAATAAAATCTTGAGAAAAAAAAAAAGAATTCTATATTAAAAAATAATGGATAAATTTCACTGGATTTTACTTATAGTGAACAAATGTGAATAGAGGAGAACACCGTTAAGAATTTACAAAGCTGAGCTATTATCAAGAGATCAGAACATAAAACTGGGTTTCACATCAAAGGTTCTGTTTTGGAATTTGTTTGACTTATGATCTTCACAAAGTAATTTCATTGTGGCTAATGTTTCAGCTTCCACAGCAGGGTACTTCTGGGAGATGCAGTTATTTAACAGGCAATCTGCTTTGAAATGCGATGTAATTCAAGTGAGGACTGTCATTAACTGGAAAGTTGAGATGCCAAATACGGCCTCTCGAGGTTTTACAGTGGGATGTATTTTTCCATCATTGTTTGACTTGGGTCAGAATAAGTCATTCTTCTTACAAGTTGAAGATAATACAGAACTTTTTACTTTGTTCTGTTTTTTAGTTATCTTTGACTTTCTATTTTGAAAATGGTTGTAATCCATTGGATCATTTTCTAATAGTTACTATCCCTCTTTAGCTCTAGAGTTTTCCTAGTTTAAAAAGTAGACAAAAGAATACATAGATGCCTAGAATTTTAGAATTGTAAAAGGCCTTTAATCATCTAGGCCAACCCCTTACCCTTTTTTTTTACATGATGAAATATCTATAATGACCTAATAATTTGTTTCAGATTATATTTTCATGTTACTCAATACATATTATTTTTTAAATATTTCTAATAAATCTCTTTAAATTTTTTTTGTATATTTTTTATTGGAGTTCTATTTGCCAACATATGGTATAACACTCAGTGGTCATTCTGTCAAGTGCCCCCCTCAGTGCCTGTCACCCAGTCACTCCATCCTCCCACCCACCTCCCTTTCCACTACCCCTTGTTCATTTCCCAGAGTTAGGAGTCTCTCATATTCTGTCACCCTCTCTGATTTTTTCCCACTCGTTTTCTCTCCTTTCCCCTTTAATTCCTTTCACTAGTTTTTATATTCCCCGAATGATTTAAATCATGTTTGTCCTTCTCTGATTGACTTACTTCACTTAGCAGAATACCCTCCAGTTCTAACTCAATACGTATTCAAAAGCACTGTGCTCTGTCCTTAGATTCTGAGATGACAGCCACCCTTATATACATTTGCTCATTCATGCATATCAGTTGCACAGTGGACCAGGTATTGTGCTATGTGCAGAAGGATACAAGGTCCTAAACTAGGGGGAATTAAACATGTCAGTAAATAAACAATCCACTGGATTAAGTTCTGTACATACATGAATAAGAATAACTTGTCCTGTGGCAGTGGTAGGGAGAGAATATGAAGGCAACCTTCATAAAGGAGAAAACCCTTGAGCACCCTCTTAAAGAATAAGTTGGAATTTGACAGGCAGAAACTTTTGGGGAGGGGAGAAGTGAGGAGGGAAGTCAAAGCAGAAAGGCTTATAGGGACAGACATGCAAGGGCAGAGCACACTTGGAGTTGGCAAGGTGGTGCCATTATGGCTGGAGTAGAGAGTATATTGTGTCTGGGAGCAGAAGATAACTAGACACCCTGAGAAGTATCTCAGATACATGGCAAAGGAAACTTGAGTCTTTGTTGCCCATAGGTGATAGGGAGTTGCTAATGTGTTTCAACCTGAGAATTAAAGTGATTATCTTTACATTTTAGGACTGTTACTCTGTGACGGTATAGAGACTGGGTTGCAGTGGAATTAAAAAAAAAAAAAAAAAAATCTAGAGCCAAGGAAACTACTTAGGTTCTTGCAGTAGGGTAAACAGGAAATAAGGAGGCAATATTAAAGGAGAGAGGTATGAATCAATGAAACTTTAAGGAAATATTCATAAGGATTAGTAGACAGGACTCAGTTGTGATCAAAGAAGGCGGAGAAGAAAGGAGTCCAGATTTCTGGCTTTGATGAGTGGCTATCTGTAGTATCTAGTATGCAGATACTTGATGACTTAAGGAATGACCAAAGGTCATCAGATGCTTTATTCTTTGTGAATCTTTTCCTGAATTACACACTGCTGCCTGTTAAAATCTTTTCCTCCTTCAAGAGGTCAGCACATTTCATAGTTATTTGTGTATTTGGTCTGTTCTCTTTATTCACTTCTTGAAGGCTGGGGCTCTTCAAAAATTTATCCTTAATTTCCTCTTCTAACAACCACTTTCCTGCCCCATCTCAGACCTACAGATCAGAATTTCCAACAATTCAATGGGAACCTGAAATTTAAGAGCGGCCTGGGGTTCTAATGATAAGGAGTGTTTTCAAATTTAGCTGTAGAGCAATGAATCGGCTGAGGGTAGAGCTGTTTTCTCCTACTAACTTTGCTATCAAATGATGGATGGTCAGTTACTATAGATTTTTGAATGGTAGTGTAAGGATGGTAGTCACTCCTTCCTCTTGGAATGATCTCAGAATAACAAGGAGGATAAGAAATACAAATTCTGTCTTTGAGGATATTAGAAGATGTCTAAAACCTCCAATCACAATATATGAATAAAGGCTCCCATTTCCAGCAGCAATAAAGTTTCCTCCACATCCTCACCAACACCTGCTACTTTCTGATTTTTTTTAGCTTATTTATTTTTTAAAATAACCAATACTTTAGTAATTTAGTAATCTCAAACTCACAACCCCAAGATCAAAAGTTGCATGCTCTTCTGAGTCAGCCAGGTGCCCCACTATTTTCTGATTTTTTTTTTATTACCATTCTATGGATATGAATTGGAATCCCACTGTGGTTTTAATGTGCATTTCCCTGGTGACTGATTATACTGAGCATCTTTTCATAAAGTTATTGGCTATTCTTAAATATTTAATGAAATGTCAGTTCACAAACTTACATATACTGGACACAGAACCATGTTTATGAATTTTTTTTTTTTTTTTTTTTTTTTTTACCACCTGGGACTTTTATTTTCTTTATCATGGCTTTTTAAGCATAAGTTTTAAATTTATGAAGTTTAGTTTATCGATATTTTCTTCTTTTATGGATCATGCCTTTGATGTCATATCTAAAAACTGTTATCCTATACAGGGTCACAAAGGTTTTCTTCTAGAAGTTTTATAGTTTTAGCTCTTAAAGTCTAGGGTACATTTTTAAATAATTTTTGTTATGTGGTGTCAGCTTATAAATTCATCTTTTCACTTATGGATATCTAATTGGTCCAGCAATTTTGAACCATTTATTGAACAAAAACCAACCAGACAATTCTTTCTTCCATTGAAGTGCCTTGACAACTTTGTTAAGAATCCATTGACAAAATTAAGGGCCGGCTTCTCTCAATTTTTTCCCTTTGACCTACATGTCTGTCTTTATGCCAATACTCACCATTTAGAACCACCCCCACCCCCCCCCCATAGTTTACAATCTCAGCTTCTAGAAGGGAAACACATCCTTCATACTCACCAGCTCCAGTGCCTCTGAATCGATGCCACTTTCTGTCTCAGGGTCTTGCCATGCCACACCTGAGATGTTTAATGTTTAAATCTTAAGATTGTAAAGTTGCAAATTCAGCACTTTCATTTTACAGATAAGGAATGTCAGGCACACTGTAATTGTTTTTCTAAGTTAAAGTATTTTTTGTCCCCTGCTGGAACAGAAGCATGATATCTGCCTGGGGATAACATTTATTATGGAGTCATCACATAGTTCTCTCTAAATGAGACCTGGCAGAGCAAGGTTCTGAAGAGGGAAAAAATTGTTTGGAGTAGAAACTTAACAAAGGCAAAGTTATAAAAAGAGGAAAGGAAGAGCGCCTGGGTGGCTTAGTCAGCTAAGCAAATGACTCTTGATTTTGGCTCAGGTCATGATCTCAGGGTGCCAGAATTGAACCCCTCATCCAGCTCTGTGCTCAGCAGAGAGTCTGCTTGAGATTCTCTCTCTCGCTCTGTGCTCCCTTTATCCCCCAACCCCCACCACACTTGCTCCTTTGCACTCATTCTCTCAAATAATAAACAAATCTTAGAAAGAGGAGCGTAAATAAAGGGGAAATACTGAAAATTAAGTACACCTACTTGAAGAGATGGTTATAAAAGTGGCATACGTTTTAGGTGGCTCTGCTAGTCAAATGCTTCACCGTCTACAGTATACCTCAGTTTCTTTAAAGCTATTGCTAGCACCTCTTGACCTTTAAGGGACATCACATCATTTGAAAATAAGAGTGCTGAGTTATGGCTTGATTTCTTTCAGGTCTTTTTTTAAAAAATAGATTTATTTAATTTTTTTGAGTAATCTCTGCACCCAATATGGGGCTCAAACCCACAACCCTGAAATCATGAGTCTCATGCTCTGCCAACTGAGCCAGCCAGGCATCCTCATTTTTCATTTTTAATGCATTTCTTCTGGCTCTCAATTTTAAAAAGATATACTGTATTTTACAAATATTAAACTTTCTAGCTACAGATGATATAAAGAAACTCATTATAATAGGAAAGCAGTGACTTGCTAAATTTTTCAAAGTAACAATTATCCCTGTGTGTGTGTCTGTGTATGAGTGTACAGTCATGGTTATTAGCACATGACTGATACATGGTCTGCAAGATAAGGCTGTGTTTAAGACTGCTTCCTGAGGAATGTAGCTGGTGAATGGAGCTGAGTATCTTATGCTGCATCTTGCTCAGTTGAGCAAAACTTATCCAGTCTGTTGGTCATGATCATCCAACAACCTGTTTTAGAAAAGAGGAGTAATAATGTGGATGAAAGTCAAATTCATCTATCTAACTGTTCCTTAAAAGATAGAGTTTGAGAGGCACATGGGTGGCTCAATCTGAGGGACATCTGGATGGCTCAGTTAAGTATCTGCCTTCAGCTCAGGTCATGATCCCAGGGTTCTGGGATGGAGCCCCACATCTGGTTCCCTGCTCAGCAGGAAGTCTGCTTCTCCCTCTACTCCTCCCCACTGCTCATGCTCATGCTCTCATGTACACATGTGCGCGTGCTCTCTCTCTCTCTCTCTCTCTCTCTCTCTCTCTCTCTCTCTCTCTCTCTGTCTCTCAAATAAATAAATAAAATCTTTAAAAAAAAAGAATTTGGGGGCTAAGATCAAATAGCAAGGCAAAATATCTAAGGCTAACTAGACTGCAGTATTAATGCATTCTGAATTAATAACTCTTTAAAGACTTTTTGTAAATAGTTGGTTTCATAGCCTACCTTGAATATTTTTTGCATAATAATATTTATATTCTGATGGAAGAGTTAGGATTTTTTTATATCGTATTTAAGTTCTTATGTACTTAAATATGAAAACATGGAAGGAATAAATACACACTGCAAGATTAGTATTTATTCTTGGAGGAGGAGGGAAACTTGAATGTTATATATAACAATTTGTTTCATAAAATGTTTTAATCCAGTATTGCCGAATGTTTGGCATTTGTTAAATCTTAAAGGAAGCAGAGGGGAGATATATATGGGTATATATCTAGCAGTGAATCTTTGTGAGGAGATGCCATGATTACCAGCAGATAAGAGAAATTTAGGGTAGTGGAAGAATTCCTAGGTTAGATAATGGGAAGAACTCATGTTTATGTGATACCTGTAGGAGTCATTTCTCCTGTAGAATATGACTTTTTAGTTTTGAACCATTGACAGTTTTGCTCCACCAAGGCTCAGGCTCCTCAAGACAATCCATCAGTCCAGTGCTGATAGTGCTGAGAATCACCTATTGCTCTCAGCTCCTCCTGTATTATGCTTCAATAACCATATGTAATTCTTCATGTTTGCCATTGGAGATGTTATATAGTATGAAATCAGAAACCTAGAAGTATCAGAGTTCAAATTTACATCAAAGCTGATCTTCATTATCCTTTTATGAGTTAATGCTTTCTTTATGCACTCTTATCCACAGGATGAAGATACTGGAATGAAAAGTAAAGTCCATCATATTGCCAAGGAGATCATGAGCTCAGAGAAAGTGTAGGTATTCAGTTTATAATTCAGAAGACCATTTATTTCCCCATTGGCTCATTTAAAACATTTGTATTTTTCTTTTACAGCTTTGTGGATGTGTTAAAACTTTTGCACATTGTAAGTATCTGCAAATATTTTCTTAAAATCTGAGTCTGTCCTCCTTTGCATCTTTCCCTATGTTAAAAAATTTTCAGCATAACTTAAATATACTTAACGTGTGTGTGTATATATATATGTATATATATGTATATATATATGTTAGAAAATTATGGTTACATCTTTAAATTCATATATGTGTGAATATATTTTCTAAAATGTATGTATCTAATGTCTGTGTAGTATTACCAGATGATTCCTGAAAAATAGGGCCTTTATATCCATGTCTCCAAAGTCTTCAAATTTTCTGTGTTCATAATAAAGAGTTTTTAAAGTGATAATATTTCTTGTTGGGTAGTTATGGAAGATGTTTCTCAATAGAATTTTAGACAGTATAAAAACAATATAAAAAGAATGTCATGATTGGTATTCAAAATTATTCTCCTTCTATCTGAATCAGCTCCCAGAAATAGACACTTAAAATAGACATTTTTACGACTAACTTTTTAAAAGTTCTCTATCCAATTTTTATAATTGTCAACTTGAATGAACCTGTTGGGAAACAATTATGATATGTCTGACAGCATATTCATTTTTCTCATGCACTTTTTTATACATGCAAGTTTTTACAAGTTTCATTACGAATTGGAAGTTAAAGCACTTTTAATCCTACTTTATTCCAGTTATATTTTGGCAAGTTATTAAGACTTAACAAAAGAAGGGTAAGTTAGAGGAAACAATGAAGAAAGAAATTGAAGTGGAAATTTACTTAGATGGTATAATTACTAACATCTTAATTACTGAGACTTGGTAGGTTCACACCCATTAATATCTCTAAGAGTATCATTATTTTCAGTTTTCCTTTTGAAAGATACATGTGAATATGAAAAGTAGGGTACACTTAAGGGTGGTTCATATTCACTAAATGATTCCCTGTGTTCTGTACTTAGTACAAGAGAAACCAGGAGCTCTAATTCCTGTGTGAAAAACCTCTAGTTTTGGAAACTTTTCTAAAACAATTCTTAACATTATTGTTTTAAGAAATTACTATCCTGTGAATAGTTTCTTACATAACTCTTGACCGTGTTGCTTAGTTCTCTTTATAATTCATTTTTAAAAATTATAGCATAATATTTGGTCACCCAAACTTATTTGTTGAGTTTGAAGTATATTGTCATTTCAAATACATAACAGCATGATGAATAAATAACTTTTCAAAATAAACTCCATTTTGAACTGAATAAATTCCATTTTTTACTGAACCTCTCTATTGTTTTAAACAATTGTATTGGAAAAGGAAAAAGCAAAACTTCCTTTTTCTTTAAAGCTCAACATATATGTAGGACAAATTGTACATTTTCTCGTAGAGATGTTTAAATAGAAATTGGACCTCTTTAAGGATATTTTAAGCATTTGATTGATAAGCTCATGGAAGCAAATAATGCTATGGAGTCAGAAAAGCTTGGTTAGAACTTCAGTGCAGTATTTCAGCAAATCTTGCATGGTACACATGTTGAATATTCATTCCAAGATGAACAAGATGAACAACAGAGTCCTAGCCCTCATAGTGCCAATAGGTGAGTGTAGTGCTTCTTATGATGAGGGACTGGATTTTAAAATTTCCAAAATCCATGTTGGACCAGAATGTTTGTAAAATACAATAGAAATGTCATGACCATGTCAAATTGACATAAACGTTTCCAATCCTTTATCCACCCTTCTAATTAATATCTTTGTGGACCAATAACAATTTAAGGACCACACTTTGAGAATGTTGGCAAAAATATCAGTGCCTTTTCTGCCTAAGTAGATTCTGTTGTTGTTGTTTTAAGATTTATATATTTATTTTTTAGAGAGAGAGCGAGCACAAGCATGCATGGGGGGAGAGGCAGAGGGAAAGAATCCCCAAGTAAACTCCCCATTGAGTGGGGAAGCCAGATGCAGGGCTCAGTCTCCTGACCCATGAGATCATGACCTGAGCCAAAACCAAGAATCAGAGGCTTAACTGAGCCATACAGGGACCCAATTCTGTTTCTCAGTAGCGATATGAAATTAGTCTAACCCTTCGGTCTAGCTTTCCTCATTTGTAAGATGGGGATACAAATACTGATCTCTCTGGTTGTGAGGAATTAGTGGAATAAAGTGTGTGAAACAGCCTAGTATTGTGCACAGTATACAGTAGGTACTCAAATTGCCTTTCATTACCCTCTTCATCTTCCCTTGTAGAACATCAATTAATGGGAGGAATTCACTGTTATCAAACAGTAGCCTTTTTATAATTCTATCTCCTTTTCCCCCTGTACTAAAATTTTAATGGAGGAAGTTCTGATTCCTATACGTAGAGAAGCCATTCAGAGCTTCATTACTTTAATGGGGCACCTGAGTAGCTCAGTGGGTTAAGCATCTGACTCTTGATTTCAGCTCAGATCATAATCTCAGGGTTGTGAGATGGAGACTCAGGCCCTGTGCTAGGCATAGATCCTGTCTAAGATTCTCTCTCTCCCTCTACTCCCCCAGCTCGCCCCACTCCCTGTTCACCTGCATACACTCATACATGCTCCCTCTCTTTAAAAAAAAAAAAAAAAAAAGCTTCATTAGTTTATTTATTGATTACTTAAAACTATGTATCTTATTCTTACCTCTGTATTTTTTAGAACAAATCATAAACACTTGGGACAGTCAGACCCAAGTATTTCCCATGTCATTTCAGATCTGATAGATCTCTTGGATGGCCTTGGCCTCTTCCTAGATGGTGTTGAACTGTGAATCATTCAAAACCCATCTTGACTGGTACATTTTCAGAACCTCTTAAGACTTTAATGTAGGAGTGAGAGTAGATCATCTGCCAACCTCATGTTAGCATCCTGTCTGGTATGTGCAAATGTTAACTCAGCAGAGCCCAGCTCTAATGGGAACTTTAACAACAGAACATTAGCCAGGGGAGAGCCATTACTAGAAGAGACTTGTTACCAGCATAATATGGATGAAGTCAAAAGAATCTCTTATTTCATTTCACCACCCCCACCACATTGTTAAAGCTCATATTTACTCTTCTATTAAAAGTAGTTCACAAAGGTAGTGCCCATGGATGGTAGTAATCCTGAGCACTACTGCTATCTGACTTCATATAAATGAGTTAATGTCTGTGTTATATCCTAGAATATGACTACTCTAAAATATCTCAATGACAGGCTTTAGATAATCCAGTGGATATTTTTTTTGGATATCAACTAGGTATCCAAGTGGCTTGGGAGAAACTATTGTTTCTGTTATACATGATTTCCTGTGAATAGTTTACTATATTAGAGATTCTAGAATAGCATTAATAGATCTTTCTGTGATGATAGAAATGCTCAGTATTTGCACTATCCAATATTTTTAAAATTTAAATATGTCACTATAGTTCACTAACACATTATATATTACTTTAATATATCACTGTAGCTCGTGGACATTTCTTTGTTTAGAATTTGCTGAACTAGGTGACATAGCTCATAGAAGAAAAACTAAAAACCTAAACTAAAGAATTTCATCATTTAAGCTGGTATGACATTGGAAGAAAATAGGCATGGATGGAGGCATGCAGTTTAAAATCTACTCAAGATTCTATGAGCCAATATATGCAGTTGAGGCCTTTGATTCATCTGCCTGATGTTTGTGAGGGAAAATTGGGCCTATAGCAGCAATGTCCAAGACTTTACAATTAAGGTTTTTTTGTGATAACATGCTCTGCAGTATTTGCCATGAGCTTCTGGACTTGGAACTAGGTTGGTTTTTTTTCTTTTCTTTTCTTTTTTTTTTTTTTAATAAGATCTTATTTTTAAGTAATTTCTATTCCCAACTTGGGGCTCGAAGTTTCAACCCTAAGATCAAGAGTCACATGTTCCACTGACTGAGCCAGCCAGGCACCCCTGAACTAGATTTTTAAAAAAAGGTTCAGGGATACACAATGCCTCTAAGTCAATATCCAATACTAGTGTTTGTTTTTTCAAATAGTAGTGCCATCCCTGTGGCTGCCAAAGTCAGAAAACTAGGATTTGTTCTTTATTTCTCCCTCTCACTCACTTCTCCAGCCAACCTATCAGCAAACCTCCTGATTCTGTTTCCACTTTACTGCCACCAACCTAGTCCAACGTATCTCTTATATAGACAACCATTCCAGCCTCCTAACTGAGACTCCTGTTTCCATTCTCACCCTTCTTCCAATCTGTTTCTTATACGATTTTTTTAAAAATAATTTTTAAGAGTGATTTTCTTAAAATATGTATTAGAGCATGTCACTCCCCTGCTTAAAACCCTTTAAATGACTTTCATTCCATTAAGAATAAAGTCCACATGGGGCACTTGGAGGGCTCAGTTAGTTAAGCATCTTGCCCATGGCTCAGGTCATGATCCCAGGGTCCTGGGATCAGGCTATGTGCTGAGTCGGGCCTGCTTAGCAGGGAGTCTTCTTCTCCCTCTCCTGCTCCCCCTGCTTGTATTCTCTCTCTGTCAAATAAATAAAAATCTAAAAAGATAGATAGATAGTTACACCTGGGTAGTTCAGTGGTTGAGTGTCTGCCTTCAACTCAGGGCATGATCCCAAGGTCCTGGGATTGAGTCTCGCATCAGGCTCCCCGTCGGGAGCCTGCTTCTCCCTCTACCTACATCTCTGTGTCTCTCATGAATAAATAAATAAAATCTTTAAAATTAATAAATAAAGTCCACATTACTCACCAAGGCTAGTAAATAGAATGACTCTATGTCCCAGTCTGCTTTTGATAGTCTTGGTTATTGTCTTGACATGATTATTATCACAGTCCCTTTTCTCTTGTTGAGTCATTAAATTATGGTTCTCCCTGGCTAGAAAGTGCTATGTAATTTGGTCTCTCACTAAGATGAGATGCAGGGGAAAGAGAGGTTTTCTCTTATTCACTGACCATGTTCTGGCCATACAGGCCTCCTTACGGCTCTGAGTTTAGTTGCTAATGTTATTCTGGCTCACAGCTTTTGCTAATTTAGTTTCCTAGAATCTTTGTTTTTCATTTCATTCCTAGCTAGTTTTTTCTTTTTCCTTCCAATTTGGGTTTAATGCCACCTCCTCAGAGAGGCCTTCCTTGACTATCCTTTTCTCTTTCACTTTCACTTTGTATTCTTCTTGGCATTTAATATAATTGCATATTGGTTTACTAGTTTATTATGGTCTACTCTACTAAAATGTAAGCTAGGTGAGGGCAGGGATCATATCTTCAGCACCTACCATCATTCATGTTCTTTGGAAGGCTTTCATTAAACATTTGTTGAATGAATGAGTGTGACTAATTGATCAGTGGTTAAGAATTCTGCCTCCACCACTATGTTCTCTTGGACAAATTAGTCAAGCCTTCCTTGGTTTCTTCTGGAAAATGGGAATAATAAAAATAATTGCATTAAGTTGATGTGATGATGGGACACCTGGCTGGTTCAGTCAGTAGAGTATGACTTATGATCTCAGGTTGTGAGTTCAAGTACCCCCATTGGGTGTAGAGGTTACTTTAAAAAAAATAAAATCTTTAAAAAAAATAATAAAGTGGGTGTGATAATTAAATGAGATCATGCAAAATAAATATTAAGCACTTAAGTAGTTTTAGCTGCAGGTTAAGTAGAGGGCCTTCAAGATAAACTGCTTTTTTATTCAGACCTTATTTATATAAATTAAAATGCATACTACTTAATTGTGATGTTTTCAAATAAGCTTTTAATCAAATCAGTCAAAATAGCTTGTTTCTGAAATAGACCCTACTAAGGTTCTTCCTCTGCTAGGAGGTAAGTTCCATGAAGACACGGATTTTTACATTTCATTGATTCTTATCCCAGTAAATTCATATGTGTTGAATGAATGATAGACAACTAATGAATAAAATAATACTTGGTAAAACTTTAGTTATTTATATTTGTTTTTCCCTAATGTAGCAGGGTTGTCCAATCCAGAGCTTGCTATTGTATTACATATAAATGCATATTTTAAAGGTAAAACACCTTAGATACCTTAATATAATTAATTAAGTACAAGTGACATACTTTTGTTGTTGTTTTTGTAGTCTGATTTTCTCTTTGATGGGAGACTAGTTTAACACACAGCTTTATAAACTTATTTTACAAATGTCCAAATAGCATGACTTAATTTTTTTGCAAGAGAATGATCAAAGACTGAGGTCTTTTTTTGACAAAAATGGACTGATTAAGTAGTAAAGTGATCCTAATAATGAAGCATGTTTGCTCCATCGTTTCTTTAGGTTGAGACACACTTACCTTAAAAATTTGAAAGACTCTCAGTGAAATCCATAGAGTTAGAAGCAATGTTACTCAGACATCTATGTGTCTGTTGGTAACTAGACATATCTTTTATTATTTTTTAATGCACTATGAAAAGCATAGAAGATTTTCTCCTAGAAGTCTTCAGTTTTTCCCATCTTAAAATAACTTCATCCTTTTCTGCTAAATGCACCCTGTCTTTTGAGTCTTGTTAACCATTCATTATGATTTATTTCTTTAGTTGTAAAGAATGTTCTTTTAGTGTATCTTCACAAGGCTGCCAAACCTTTACTTTTTGAGCAGCTTCCTTCATGTGACTGTCCTTCACTGAATGAAGTTCATTGTTAAGAGCTCCCTTCTCTCACTGCTGAGGTGTTTGTTTTCCCTACTTTGGTTTGGTATTTCCTTCTTATAATATGCCTCTACTTCAGAGTTCTCTTTCCAAACTTTAAGGGACTTGTGGATCTTTAATGATATTCATGTGATCACTTAAATTAACCAAATCTTCTTTACTTAAATAGATGGCCTTCTACTGAGCACTCTGTGTGCCATGAAACATGCTAAAACTATGTTATTGAAATTGCCTATTTTAATCCTCATAACAACCCTATCAAATAGGTGTTATTTCTGTATCTTCAATGAAGAACACTAATTGCCAGAAGTAACCCACTACTAACTAAATGGCAAAGCCAGACTTAACTCTAGTCTCTCTGAGATGTTGCACTTAATGATTGTTCAGAAATTGATTAAAAATTATTACTGGAAATCTCTAGTATGCTATATGGGGGATAGTAGTATATCTTTGGGTATATTAACTTGTTCAGTTGGCAAAAAAAAAAAAACAGAAATTCTAGTTTTACATCTTCTAAAGAGGAAAATGAAGCTAAATATTGGTCACTTAGGAAATACTATGTAGATTGCTTGTTAATGTTGTTAAGGGAGTTAGAGACTGGAGATAAAAGATTGGTTTTAGTCATGTTTTATACAGTTTGCATGCATTGATGATTATGCATAATGTCACCAGGTCTGAATATATATAGAGGGAGGCATCATTTCATTGATCAGATATTTTAATTTAAAAACAAAATCAAAATGTTAGTGTTGGGACATTCTCTCCCCTCTACATTTACTTCATAGTTTCATACCCCTTTCTGCATATTTATCAAAGCTCTTTGACCTTTGCAGCTGCTTTGCTTTTGCATAACATGAAGTGTTTCTTAATGCCGTTTATTAAGAGTTGCCTGCAGAGTTCCCCGTGCATCCATATGTCCGTTTAGTCTTTATAATCCACTGTGTCATCATACTGGTTAAGTAATGGCCTGAGGTCAGGAAGCCTAGTCCGCACAGCTTAATTAAGTCACTTACTTCTCTTTGGCATCAGAGCTGTAAAGCCTGACCCGACAAGTAAGACCATCTGTTTTGTGCTTCACTGTTTTAGATGTTCATACTTGACTTTATTTGCATTGATTTTTGCTTTGGTCTTGCCCAAGTGATCAAAGCTTGTAAGGCTAGTATGTTAATATCTGAGGAACTGAGTATGTTTGAAAAGTTGATCTGGTTCTCATTTGTAGGTTTTCTGGGAATTATTAAGAATAATATTATGATATGCTTTATAATTCAGGATCCTATTTCTATTGCTTAAAAGTGCCGAGCTGAACCACACATTTGGTTGCTGTGATCAGAAACTTGAGTGTAGGTGGTTCAGTTTTACATAAGAATCTTTGGTGGGTTTTATGTTGGAAGCATAGACTGCACTATAGGTGGTTGATATAAGTAAACTCTATTGCTTGCCTAACATTTTCACACTCTAGTTCCCACACCCCTTCCATTCTAATTACCCAGCCTTTCCAGTGTGGAAAAGTATACTCTGGATCTAATTTTTGAAGTGACAGTCGTGTGGTCTTAAGTCCTTACTGATTTAGTCAAGAAGGTGTTGGAGAATTTAAATTCTTCTGCCCCAGAATAGTTTTGCCTCTGGCTCTTAAGTGTCATCACACTTTCCCAAATTATCCTGGCTGTTAGCATTTAGAAAAATAACCAGACATATGTTATAATCATCCTTTTTATTTAAAAAAAAAAAAAAAAAAAAAAGAATGTTTTCCTCCTTCTAGTGGCACCAGTTCTAGAAATGGTTGAGAGTGGCACCAGTTCTAGAAATGGTTGAGAGTGGCACCAGTTCTAGAAATGGTTGAGGTTCATGAAGAGCTGAAAAGCTAAAGATTCTGCATGTAGTTCTTGTGTGCATTAGTTACATCTGGCACTGGGGCCATAGCACATTGCTTTCAGGGGATGAGCTTTTGGCCAGAGCCATGTGTAATTGTGAAGGCCAGGAGTAGCAAGTGGAGTTCTTGGTGTGGGTTGCATTGGCCTAGTATAAAGGTTACCCATTTCTGTTTTCAAAAAGGTGCAATGAAGACTAGTTGATGGCCCTAGTAGTGCCTGCTTAGAATAGATAACTTCCTGAGCGCCTGAATGGCTCAGTCAGTTAATGTCCAACTCTTGGTTTCAGCTCAGGTCATGATCTGGGGTTGTGAGATCAAGCCCGCTTTAGGCTCAAGGCTCAGCACAGAGTCTGCTAGAGATTCTTTTCCTTTCCTGTCCCTCCCCTCTGTTCCTACCCCACTTCCCACACACATGCTCTCTTTATCTAAATAAATAAATGAAATCTTTTTTTTTTTTAATGTAACTTTCTGGGTCCTAGGAATAATTTGTAATAGATAGAAACTCTAAATTCCTATCATCTCTAGTAATTGTTCTTTTGTTCTCTTAATTATTACATTTCTATTATATTTTATTGTGCTACTCATAGTTTTAACAAGGACAGTATAGGCCACTAGTTCATCCAGAGCTACCTGCAATCATCCAGTAGTACTGGAAAAAGTGACACTTTGCCTGGTATGTGACAGATGCCTCCAGTTAGAGGCAACCATCTCACTGGTCAGCCCAGTGTGAATTTGGCTGGCCTCTGTTGAATGTTTCTTAAATAAACAAGTTTCCCTTTGGCAACGGTGTCAGACATACGGAATGCAAGAGTCTGGCAAAAGCTATGTCAAATAGGGTCCTTAAGCTACTTAGCTGCTAATGGCTACTGTCACTGCTGTGACTGAGGAAATATCTTCCAATTGGAAAATAAAAGTCGACTTGCTGCCAGGAGACAAACATATTCATCATTTATTCTACCAGAATAAAGGGCAGTTATAATTGCTTTGCTGAACAAGGAATTCTTGCATTTAAGTTATATTAATCATTAAATTGGTAAATAAAAAAAAAAGGAGAAAGAAAAAGAAAAAGCACTATCGAGGATGTTTACTGTGCTTTCAATACTGTTGGGGTTGGGGAAATTATTTGTGACATGTAAATATATTCTGCAGTTCTTGTGCCTGTTGGAAAAATCTAATGACTTTCAGAAGCATTAAGTAGCTCTATTTTCTCTAGTAAATGTGAATGCTGATAGAAACAAGCTGCTAGGAGGTGGAATTTGGCCAATATCCATTTGGTTTCTGGAGATGTTTTGTGTGGTTTTCTGGATTGGAGTTTATGCAAGTTATAAATTCCTATTTTATATTACAGTAATTAGCTGTAAAAGTAATTCTTTAGTTACTGGTCTAAGTAACTTGGTTCCTTTGGGCCCATGTGACTGTTATACCAATAAAATTAGTCCCAGGTATTGAGGCCTAAGGTTAAGAGTTTATTAGCACTTGTTTAGCACAAGAGGATTTGAATTGTCTGAAATAACTGTCCTTTAGGAAAGGAATCCTTTCACATGTACTTTTAAATTTCACATAAGTTTTTATCTTTCACAAGAAGCATAAGGAATGTATATGGTTAATGTCTGTATATTGGAGGCAAGTGGTTGAAGGGGTCAGAGGAGAAACCAGTTTTTTGTTTTGTTTTGTTTTGTTTTGGTCTATTTGATTTGCCCAGTGAATCCCTGAAGGGAAAGTAGTTAGAAATAAAGATTGAGGAAGATGAAGCCTAGTAAAGAGTCTTTTTGACCCAACTTTGCTTTAAGGTTTTAATTAAACCTGCTGTTTCTAAGAAGGAACAGTCTCTATTTTTGAGTCCTTAGGACTGTGGAACAGATTCCACTATTGTTTTACTTATTCCCTGAGGGTGGCCTCAAGATAGGGTGAAACCAGACAAACAGGATCTCAGACACTACCATCCTTTCCAAGTCCTCTGGGGTGACAGGGTGGGATGGTGTGGATTTGTTGTAAAACATGGTATATAAATCATTTTCTAGGGAAAAGTTGATGGAAAAAATATGGAAGGAAAAAATTTTTTATTTTGTGTAAAGTATAAATCCCAGTGAATTTATTGAGAGGTCACTTAGAGGGAGAGGGAGTTTTAAGGTCCCCAGTGAAAATATTTGATGGATTCTGTGTGTCAGACACATTGTCAAACGCTTTAAGTGTGTTATCTGATGATGTGGAATATGAACATCTCATAACCCACTTAACAGATGAGGAAAATGAGGCTAGCCCAAGGAAGCACAGTAATACTGGATCCAGTATTCTCTGATCATCAAGAATGTGCCAGTCTCCTCCACATGCCTTACCTAGAATGCTCTTGTTGTTGGGAAATCATTACTGAAAGTGAGCAAAGGGACTTTCCAGAAAAAAATTGAGATCTCTTAGGGACTTCTAAAATAAATGATTTTTGTTCATATAGCATTATTGGAATAAGTTTAAAGGCTACTTAGAGTTGCAGTATAATTTCCAGATACCCTTTAATATAATTACTAAGTTTGGAGATCAAACCAAAAGATTTAAGAGAAATGTCATACAGACTGTTTTAAAACCAAATTTCTACCATAGGTACTTGGTTGTGTTGGATTTTTTCTGTCCAACTAAGTAGGATAGAAGGAAGTGGGCACTTTCAATTTGTAATTCTACAGAGAAAGTACAGTTTGTGATTTATATTGTTTTAGAGGAGAGAATCACTAGGGGGGAAAGCTTTATATCAAAATATATGTCTATGTATGTTATTTTTCCTTCTCTGATCTGTAATAGGATTTTCGAGACGCAGTGGCTCATGCTTCCAGGCAACTTGGGAAACCAGTTATTGAGGACCGGATCCTAAATCAGATCCTGTACTACTTGCCTCAGCTGTATGAGCTTAACCGGGATCTCCTGAAGGAACTGGAGGAAAGGATGTCAAACTGGTAAAAATGGACTGAGCAGCTTTCCCAAAGTCCAATTTCAGATGAAGCCATAGGGCCCTGCTTGTGACAGAGAGGTGGTGTTCCTTACATTGAGTTGTTTCAATGGACTGAATCTTCTTGGCAGTTACCTGTAGATTGGTCATTTTATTTTTATTTTATTTTCTTAAAGCTTTTATTTATTTGAGAGAGGGCAAGTATGTGTGAGAGAGAGAAGGAGAGAGAGCTCGCATACGAGCAGGGTGGGGGAAAGGTGTGCAAAGGGAGAAGCAGACTCCCTGCAGAGCAGGGAGCCCATCCCAAGACCTCAAGATCATGACCTGAGCCAAAGGCAGGCACTTTCTGAGCCACCCAGGTGCCCCAAGATTGATCATTTTAGATGGCCGAAATTCACAACCTTGATGCACTGAGCTCAATTTTAGACTTGTTTAAATTCTTTGGTAATATTGCCCAAAAGCAAAAGGGTTCATATTTAGCCAATTTAACTTTTTGAGACTGAAGGAGTTTACTTGACATATTCACATCAAAATGTCTTTAAATGCTTTATTATCTTTTCGGAAGTTTCATGAATCTTTCTTTATATTTTAGAAAACAGGCCATTCTCTGAGATATAATGGGTTTGTTTGGTTTAGAAAATTTACATGTGTATGATACCATTGTAGGCTGTAGATTTCCAAACTGGAAAAGAATACCAAAAAGGTTAACTGCTTCAGTGGGTTGTAGAAAGTAAGCAGAAACTTCAGTAACATTTTTGGAAACATGTAGGAAATTTGTTCTAGGGGGATCAGATTTATTGTCCCTGGGGAACCCCAAATGGTTAGAATTACAAAATAGTGTCACATACTTTCATGATCAAAATTTCCTTGTAAGTTTTCTTTTTCAGAAAAATACCTCTTGCCTGATTTGGAAATATCATGCCTCTCTGCATGTTGGGAAAATGTGTTAGATAAGTGATTAATTCTTAGATGCAGCCTAAGTATAAAATAACACAGAGTTAAGGACTGAGGATGACTAAGAGGTATTTTTAAAAGTCATACTAGAAATAAAATGTGATTACAAAGAGTTTTCCCAGGACGCCTGTGTGGCTCAGTGGTTGAGTGTATGCCTTTGGCTCAGGGTGTGATTCCGGAGTCCTGGGATTGAGTCCCACATAAGACTCCTTGTATGGAGCCTACTTCTCCTCCCTCTGCCTATGTCTCTGCCTCTCTCTCTGCTCTCTCTGTGTCTCTCTTGAGTAAATAAATAAAAACTTAAAAACAAAACAAAACAAAACACAGTTTTCTCATACACAGTCTGTCATTCTTCTTATAATAATTATCTTTAAAATTACTCAATTAGCTTAGTTTTTTTAATTGCCTTTAAAAGATATACATATTTATGCAAGTAGATGGTAAAAGAGGCTTAAATATATGTTTTGCTTGTGCTAAAAGTTTTCTCGAGTTTAGATTGATAGATATTCTGCGTTAAAGTATTAAGCATTCATAAGAAACAGACTAAATTGATGAAAGGGACAGCTAAAACGATAATTATGGGAAAAGCTGCACTTATTACTGACATAAAACTCTTCTAATCCTTGGATAAGATACTTATTAAATAAAATCTTTTTCTCTCAGGGGCTTTCAAGTTAAGGTATACTTTTTGGTTTGTATGCTTTCTAAAATAACACTAATTTTTACATTGGCTTTTAGTAACTGTTGAGATACTTCATTTCTGCATTCAGCAAGGTTTTGAGTTTTCTATGGTATACTCGTGAGGGCTCTAAGCATGGTGGGAATATCACATTGCACAAAACAGATAAGGCTCTTGCTCTCATTTTAGTGAGGGGAGAACCAGAAAAATAGACAAGAAGCATTAGATGAAAGCAATTTTTGATCTGGAAAGATGTGAAATAAGATGATGAACAGGCAAGTGAAGATTGGGTGGCTAAGGAAGGCCCTTTGAAGAGGCAAAGCACTTTAAAGTCACATCTGAACATAAAGGAGAAGCTGGCCAGGGTTCCTTATTTCCAGGCATGCAGAACCATTAGTAAAAGTTTGCAAAGTGGGAATGACTCTATGTCAAAGTAATATAAAGAAGGCTAGTGTGGTTGGAGAATACTGAGAAAGGAGAGAAGCGTGACACAGGTCAGAAAAGTAGGTAGCAGCAGGACCAATGGGGCTTTGTAAGCCAAGGTAAGAGGTTGTTGGTTTTCCTGCTCATGGGAGGCCATCGAAAGTCACATTGATGTAATGCATGTTTTTAGACTCCAAGGCTGTGCAGAAGGATGAGACAGTAGAAGCAGGGAGAGTCAGAGAGCTGGGAAAATCCAGGCAAGATGTGATGGTGACCGTGGGAATAGTAAAAAGTAGGCATTTGGGGATAGGAGATGTCATACAAGAAGAGAAAAGAGGAAGAGCTAATGGCTTAGACTTGGGACTCTGCTCTTTGTTGGATGTTTTAGATACATTAATGACTCTTTATATTTTTGTCTATCTCTTCTCTATCTTAGGACTGAACAACATAGAATTGCTGATATCTTTGTAAAGAAGGGACCATATCTAAAAATGTATTCCACATACATCAAAGAATTTGATAAAAATATAGCTTTGCTGGATGAGCAGTGCAAGAAGAACCCAGCTTTTGCTGCTGTCGTTAGAGATTTTGAGGTATTTTGCTACCATATAATATTGAACCCCTTTTACATTTTTTGTTGTTTTTAAAGCTCTACTAATTTGCAGTCATTGAAAACGAAAGGTATTAAAATATAAACCCTTCAAAGTCAAAGAGGGGATTGAACAAATTAAAAGGTGAGAACGTGTGTACAAGATTTATTTTTTATTTTTTAAGGATTTTATTTATTTATTCATGAGAGACACAGACAGAGAGAGAGGCAGAGACACAGGCAGAGGAAGAAGCAGGCTCCGGGCAGGAAACCTGACATGGGACTGGATCCCGGGTCTGCAGGATCAGTCCCGGGGCTGAAGGTGGCGCTAAACTGATGAGCCACCCGGGCTGCCCAGTGTACAAGATTTAATTTAGAAAATCTCTTATTGCATGCTAGAATATTTTGATGGGTCTCCTTTTTTGTTGTTGTTGTTGTTGTTGTTGTTGGGAAGTACATATAAAATAAAACTTAATCATTTTAGCCATTTTTAAGTGTATAGTTCATAGCATTAAGTACATTCACATTGTTTTGCAACCAATCTCTAGTACTCTTTTTATCTTACATTGCAACACTGAAACTATGCCTAAAACAATTCCCTAGTCTCCCCTTCCTAGCATGGTGACCATCATTCTACCTTCTGTCTCTGAATTTGACTACTCTAGGAACATTTCTTATTTTTAACTCATTTTTTCCTTTTATTGTTCTAACAACTGATCTGCAGTGAAGGATGGGAAATATAATTTGTTTCCCTTTAGATAAATAACACAGGTTCAGTGTCAAAGTTATGAAAAATTAATGACGTGTTTATAACCAAAGCACTATGTTTTGACTCAAGCTAGGAGAGTACAGCCAGATTTGATTAGAGATAAATGATATAATACATCTCTTGAAAATTAGTTTTAACTAAAATTTTATTTAAGGCCTTCCCCCAATCTTGAATAAAATTGTTAATTATTATGTGTTTTAATATATATTTCTCTTTTTTTGAAACTAAAAAAAATCAGTGAGTTCTAGTCATGCAAATTTAGAAAAGTTGTGCAAGTAATATTTCTGATTTCTTATTTGTAAATGAAACACATAATTAAACTTGAAATAATTTGTTGTCTTTTTCCTTTTTTTTTTCTTTTTCTCTCCTCTGATGTCTTCATGATGTTAAGAAAGGAAATGTGATTTATATAGCTATGGCAACTGATAATTGACCCAGGTTTTCATCAGTGTCCAGTGAATTGTTCTGTTGCCTTGGCAGCAAAAAAAAAAAAAAAAAAATAAGACAGGAAAATTAGCTGTCTTGGTTAATGATGCTTGCATGGTAGATGCTTGCTTAAATGCAGTATCGTTATAATTTTAAAAATTATTCTGTGTACCAGACCCTAGAGGCGCATATTTAGAAAGAGATGAAATGATCAGAGCAAATCTAAAGAAACCCTTCCCCACCCACCTGAGCTGTGGAAGAAGTGCAGGGTATCTTAGGATGCAGGGATATTTTCACTCAGCCATTTTGATGCCATCTCACAGTAAATTCCCTGTTTTGGAGAATGGCTGCAAGGCCCAGGATTGGTTAGGAGTGTCTGTTGTACATACTAAGGAAAAGAGCTTTAAAGGCAGAATCAAATGCCTTTTTTGGTCAAGTCAGAATGGCTCTGGAGTCAAACATTTCTATATACACTGATTTGGAAGTTGTCTTTTATAGCCATTCATCTGAGAAAGACGTCCACATTTCTATCATTATTAGAAAAGGTATGCTTGGGGATCCCTGGGTGGCTCAGTGGTTTGGCACCCGCCTTCAGCCCTGGGCGTGATCCTGGGGTCCCGGGATCGAGTCCCACGTTGGGCTCCCTTGCAGGGAGCTTGCTTCTCCCTCTGCCTGTGTCTCTGCCTCTCTCTCTGTGTCCCTCATGAATGAATAAATAAAATCTTTTTAAAAAAGAAAAGAAAAGGTATGCTTAGCAAGACTGCTTTTCGGGTTATCTTTAATTTCTGCAGTGCTCCCCAGTTATCGTGAGTATACTGACCTTAGGCCCTGCTTATTATTTGAATCTAGTTCCCAGTAGCTTTATTTCTTCTACCTTATCTTTAGGGCCATGCAGTTCTTTGGGGTTTGTTTGACCTTGTGAATACATTGGCAGATACTTTCCTAAGTGGCAGCTGCTGGGTATGATGGGCTCTAATTGACCTAGAGCACAGGCTGCAGCCACCCTTGTCTGTGAGAGGGTTGTGAACAAATTTTTCCAGTGAGCCCATGACTTTAGAGACCTACCTGTGGGAGAGAGGGTGGGCTAAGTGGTGAGTTGGCTGTGGTTTCACTCTCAACGTAAAAGCTGTGCCTTAAATAAAGAGAGCTTCTCCATGAGTCTCCTTCCAGAGTTGTTGGCTTTCTAAAGTTTGGCTTCCTGGACACTTGAATCTGGATCTTTTGCTTCTTAAAGTGAAGGCTTGTGTTTATTTTGGATACCATTTCGTTTCAGATGAGCCCACGCTGTGCTAATCTGGCCCTCAAGCACTACCTGCTAAAGCCAGTTCAGAGGATCCCCCAGTACCGGCTGCTGCTGACAGGTGGGCTTTGGCGGTTTGCCAACCAACCAGTGCTGCTTTTATGAAACTCTCCCTCTTCTAAGAACAGCTTTCTTTCTAACACTCCAGTAACCCCTTTACCTGATTTATAGATTTATTGATTATAACCTCACATAATATATCGCCGGAACTGAACTTCTCTTGTTCTTTGATCATCCCCGTGTGCATTCTCTGCTCTGGGCATTCACACATGTACATCATACCATCCCAACCCCACATCCCTGCACTGTTTTACCTGATTAATATTATTAATCCCAAGAATGTCCTTTCCCAACCACTCAAGAATGAGTTTAAGGGAGTCACTCCTACATATCTGTATAGCAACTACTCTTGCCCTCACTTACCTAAGAAGGTATAAGGGCTTTGGTCATAGTAAGTTCTAAATTAATATCAGCTGCTATTAATAGTAGTAGTACCCTTAACATCATCATTATTATTATGTTGTTATCATGTTCATTGCCTGTATCTTCTACTAGACTGTAAACTTCAAGATTACAACATTGCAGGATACTATAATAGTGAAAAAAACAAAAAGAAGAAGGGCGGAGCCTATGATTTGAGTGAAGGCACATACTGCTCTCAGGGCTTTATATTCATTGGCTGTCCCAAGTCTTCACGATAGGTGTGCATATATCAGAATATTATTTACATAGATGTAATCACAGGCCTATAAAGATAAGTAGTTTGTCATCACAGAAAAGCTGGTACAGTCTCACACCAAGTCTAATATCTGATACATGCTACTAGGCCCTCTGGAGTATTTGCTGAAATACAGTGGATATACAGTGAATTAATATACCTATGTCACGTACATTAAGAATTGTGTCAAAATGGGTAAGAATATCAAAATGCCACCACAACTAGGGGCACCTGGGTGGCTCTGTGGTTGAGCATCTACCTTCAGCTCAGGTTGTGATCCCAGGATACTGAGATCGAGTCCTGCATTGAGCTCCCCACAAAGAGCCTACTTCTCCTTCTGCTTGTGTCTCTGCCTCTCTATGTCTCTCATGAAATTAAAAAAAAAAAAAAAGGCCACCACAACTGTAAATTCCATCTGCAGTAATTTTATGTGAATAGATTTTGAGGTACTTGGTTCCTATTGGTATTCTTAAAAAGTGGTGTGCATTCTTCTTTCCTTAATCCTTTCTCATAAGCCAAGAACTATGTTGGATAGAGTAGGCGAATCCTGGAAAACCAGGATTTCCTGATAGTCCTTTAGGCAAAGCCTTCCAGGGTTGCCTTTTAAAAGACAAAGTGCTGTTGAGGAATACCCCCTTCAGCATCAGGACCTGGCTACCCTAGGTGTTTCAAGTGTTTACTTTGAATTTCTAACTGTGAATCAGGCACTAGATTTTTTCTGGAATGACATAAGGCAAACCAAATAATTTGAGGATATCCTGTCCATTTGTACTTTCTTTACTTTTGGCAGAGATTTAGAATACACAGAACAAAAGGAAGTACAGATGCATGTGTTGTGTTTTTGCTAGATAAGTTCAATGCTGTATCATAAATGAAGCTATCAAATGACTTAGGCTCTTTCTACAGCTGTGGAATGAAATACTGTTTTTAGTGGCAGAAGAACTACTGTGGTTTCAAATGAGAGAAGAATGGAACAGGACTCTCAAATTTTAATGTAAAAATTTCCCCCCCCCACACACACACACACTATGACAGATCAAAGTAAAAAAAGCTACACATACATTTAGTTTAGGATTCATGTAGCATTTGGTTTTAACTAACAAATGATGAAATAGCAAAAGCAATTTTTAAGAATTCTTTTTTAAGAGAACAGATTTTATTTTGTTTTATGCTAGCAGCATAATATAAGCTTGGGGTTGTTTTGGTTTTGAGCTGCCTCTTCTCTAATCTTAAAGCCTGCCATCCCTTCTTTAAGTTGGTAAGTCTCCATTATTTATTTATATATGGTAGACCCTCAGGAATCGTGGATTTGCTGAAGAGTAATAGTGATGAATGGATTGTTCAAGGTCACAAAATCAGGACTAAAGTTTAAGAAAGAACATAGACTTTGCAAAGAAACAACATAGACCTCATATTCTTCATCCTATGCCTTTTCATCCATTGATTCAAATTCTTCCTTTCCTCTAAGCCTGACCTTAAATCCCTCCTTGCTTTTGAGGCCATCTCTGATTAGTACAGTCCTCCCTGACCCTTAATATTAGTGTCCTGTGTCCTAGCAAATATGTACAGTATTCCTTCCTTACTCGTGGGGATATGTCCCAAGACCTCCAATAGATACCTGAAACCATGGATGGTACCACATGCTGTGCATAGTCTTGCTTTTCCTCTAGCTACGTACCTATTATAAAGCTTAATTTATAAATTAGTCACAGTAAGAGATTAATAACAATAATAAACAAAATAATTATAACCATATACTGTGACAAAAGTTAAGTGAATGTGCTCTCTCTTTCTCTCTCTCTCTAAATATCTTATTGTACTATAGTTATGCATGTGATGATATGAAGGGAGGTGAGTGACATTAGGCACTATGTATCCTTAGGCTGCCATTGACCTTCTATCACATGTAAGGAAAATCTACCTTTATTCTCAAAGCAGTTGGCTTTGTGTAACTAAAACCATAGAAAGTGAAACTGTGAATAAGGGGGCACTACTGTATTCAGTGCCTTGTGAATTTGCTAATATTTTTCAAATTTGAATAGTGGTTCCTTAATTTGATTATAAACTCCGTGAGGTCAAGGAGTGAGTATTTTACCAATAATTTAGTGCACTCCAACTTATCTAGGTCAGTTGGTTACCTTGGAAGCCATCCAGGAAATAAATTGGCTGTTTTTAAGCTTAGTTTAAAACATCCTGTTAACCAAAACATCTTTAGCCTAAAGGACAACATTGAGGTAGAGAATTTCAGAGGTGATGTCTTCTTCTAAAGGGAAGACCTGTTCAGAGAGGTTGAAATGTCCTTCCCAAGACTACACAAATGGTATTGATTAAAGTGTACATATGGTCATATAATCCTAAGGACCTATGGAGGTTGTGATACTACAGTTTGTTTTATATTTTATTTAAAATTCTGACTTTGCAGTACCCGTTTTCGTGATGTTCTGATTTCTCCCTACTTTGAAAGCTATATCTGTGGTTGCTATCAAAGTGCTCCTTGTGTATGTACTTAAATTTTCAGAAGTTGGATTTTAAGTCTTTAAGTTTGCATCTGTTCAAACGTCTTAGTTAACTGGGTCCTCATCTTTGGATAAACAAGCTCAGTGTTTTAATCCTGTGAACCACCTTGTGGGGTAAATACTTTTTTTTTTTTTCATTTTTTCTTTTTTAACTTTTCATTTTAGAATTTGGAGTAATTTCAAGTGCACAGAATATATAGGAACAGAGAGGAACAATGAGACTATTTGGGACAACTTTTGACAACTTTGATTTATTAATAAGTTTCAGGCAGACAAGGAGAAAGATCCCTGCCTAACTCAGTGTAGATTTATTTGTGCCTACTTTGGCTTCTTAAGAGGGGAAGATTGAAAAATGTAGTGATGAAGTACAGATAAGGTAGGCTAGTTTCTTTTGGAATCCTTTTAGGGAAAGGTAAATGGAAATCCCCAGATACAGCAACCTGCCCCTACTAGTCGACAACCATCCTATTGTCTTGCAATATTTTCTTCCTGGACATAATTTGGCTTTCACCTGGATATTCTTCTTGGGCTTTGTCTTCATTCTTCACAGTAAAAACACTTCCAACTAAATTCCAGGGAGTATTTTTTTAAGCTCAACCCAAAATAGGATTAAAGAAAATGCTGTGTTGTATAATGAATGCTTAAGATTAGATTTTTTTTTTTAAAGGTAAAATAAAGTAAATGATTTCCTTAATTTAAGTAGAAAAACTTGTAAATTTTACCTTTATATTAGGCACTCAAGGCAAATGGATCTAGCCAGGTCTTGAAATCTGCACGGGGCCCACAACCTATTTCGAGTTAGGAGCATCAGAGTCTCGAGGCCACAGTGAGGAAGTGAAGGAAGGAAACAGGTGCCATTGTAGGAACAGCATGAATTTTTTATGTCTGCTTATTTTTATCTTCATCTCTTCAGTGTTGAGACCATCTTTATTACCCTAACCTTGGGTCTGGCCTAGATTCTGGCACATAACAGGGACTGTAAGGAGCTGAAAGGCTTAGGGAATTAAATGTTGTTCCTTTTCATAAGGTTGAGAATCCCCTGAATGTTTGATGGCTGAATGTTTGATAAATTGTTAAGAGTTAAAAATACTCTTCCAGTTATCCAAACACAAAATTGTGGGAAGGACTCTGAAATGCTTCCCTTTTCTCCTTTTTTCCTCTGTTGTAGTATCTGCCGATCAGTTTTCCTCTGCCTCTGCTTCCTGCTCTTTCCATTTCCCTTGTTATGTTCTAGACTAGGCCTTTCTAAACTCATGCCAATTTGTGGCAGTACCACCTCCAGGTAGCCTGGCACATTGTCACAATCTCTTTTCAGGGACACCAAAAAGAAAAACACACTCCTCCTGTGTCTCCCCTTTATTCACATGCCACCATCACACTCACAATACTGGCACCAGATGTGTGGTTTTGTCCTAAACCAGGCAGTTATCTTTGACACGAGCTAAGTGTCCTATACGTTGATTCAATTCTGACATTATCTACCTGGCAATAGTATCCAATTCTACAGAGTAAGGGCTCAGTCCCATAAGACTGCCCCTCTGCAAACTTCACATGCCATTCGCAAGTCCCAAGCTGTCACCTGTATTTCTGATCAACCAGCTATAAATCTGGGTTCCTGTGATCCCCTCCTTGGGTTTGATAATTTGCTAGAATGGCTCCTAGAGGTCAGAGTACCACTTATTTTCATTTGCTCATTTATCCCGAAAGGATAGGATGAAAGATACAGGTGAAAATCTAGATGGAAGAGAAGCATAGAGCAAGCTATGTGGAAAGGATCTTGGAGTTTCCATGCCGTCTCCAGGCACCACTCTCCCAGCACCTCCAAGTGCTCAGCGACTAGAAGCTCTAAACCCTGTACTTGGAGACTTTTATGGATGCTTCATCATGTGGTCATGATCCATTATTAACTCTTCTTTAGCCCTCTCTCCCTTTCCTGTAGGATGGAGAATGGAGACTAAAAGTTCCAAGTTTATAATCATGGCTTTATCTTTCTGGGAACCAGCCCTTATCTAGGAGCTCTTCAGGAACCCACCCAGAGTCACCACATTAGAACAAAAGGCATACCTATCACCTAAAAAGTTCCAAGAGATTTAGGAGTTCTGTCAGAATTAGGGTCAAAGGCCAAACATTAGAACAAAAGATGCTCCCTAGTGCCCTTATCACTTAAAAAATTACAAGGGTTTTAGGAGCTCTGTGCTGGGAACTGGGAACAGAGGCATATGTATATATATGCAAACTGACTTATCCTATCGTAATGTAATATACTGGTCATTTGTCCAAACCCATAGAATGTATGACACTGAGAGTAAACTCTAATGTAAACTCTGGGGTTTGAGGGGGTTGTGATGTGTCAGTGTAGGTTCCATCCATTCTAACAAACCTAGCACTCTGGTGGGGGATATTGATAGTGAGTTAGGCTGTGCACATCTAGGGTAGGGGTTTATGGGAAATCTCTATGCCTTCCTGTCAGTTCTGCTATGAACATAAAATTGCTCTAAAAAAATAAAGTCTTAATTTAGGAAGGAAGAAAACCCTTATTATTTACAATATAAAGGCCATAGGTTATAACCCAGAATTTCCCAAACCTTGTTTTCCTTTGTTCCAGCTGTAGTAGTTTTCTTATTCTCTCCTGAAACCTGCCCTCAAGGCCAGCTTGTCTCTTTCATTAATCACTATTTATATGGGCTGACCTTGAGCTGGACACCTGTATAGACTGGCAAACACCAAGGTGGTCTTTGTACTGATGGAGTCTGTAGTCCTCTTGAGCCATGCCCAACCACTCAGCCTTCCACCAAGCTCTTCTTCTCCTCATGTGTTTGAGTATATTTGAGGATTTATTTTTCTTAAAGGCCACTTTTTTTCTTTGAAGGAATCTTTTGTGTGTGTTAAAAAAATACAAGCATTATAAAACAAAGTCTTTTATCTTCTGCCATCCAGAGATGATTATCATAGACTCTTTTAGATTTTTTTGTCTCTGTGTTATAGGCAGTAAAAATTTTTTCAACAAAAAAAAAACCTTTATTTGTGGAAAGTTACTACACTGGTGTTGAAAAAAGTTGAATCAGTGAGGATCATGTCGAGAAAATAAAATGAAAAGCATAATTTAAAAATTCCTCTGAAATATCTTTTCCATTTCTATATTTAGGGGGAAAACAGTCCTTTGAACTTTGATTAAATTTGGATCAGGTAGTTTTCTTTGATCTTGTTCAAAATATTTATGTTGTAAGTGACTAACGACATATTATATTACTTTTCCGGTAATCTTTGCCTTTAGTCTGGGATGGCATTAACTCCCTCTAGGTTTTAGAAATCCAGGATTTCCCATGTCGGTAGAAAATGGGATATTAAAAACATCTGTTACAGTGTTCTGAAGCTATTAATTTGAGTTATGAACAGACTAATAAGCAGATTCAAGAAAAGGTCAGGATCATATTAATGCATGACTTTTAAAAAATCCTTACTGAAAAACAAAACTCTGCTTAACAACTATTTGTTTTATAACCCAGGACTAATTGTCTACATCAGAAGTCATTCTAACACTTTGTCTAGGGCAGAATTTGATGAAAGGTGGGGCTGTCCCGGGCACCGGCCAAGGAATTTCATTCCTAAAGAATCCAAAGACCCTGATGTAAGGCAATTCTATCCATGTGACACGGGAGGGTGATGATATTCAGAATTCCTGTTATTAGCTCAGCTCTCACTCTGTTGCAATTAATTTTTTTAAAAGATTTTATTTATTTATTTATTCATGAGAGACACACAGAGAGGCAGGCACATAGGCAGAGGGAGAAGCAGGCTCCCTTAGGGGAGCCCGATGTGGAACTTGATCCTGGGACTCCAGGATCACGGATCACGCCCTGAGCTGAAGGCAGATGCTCAAACCACTGAGCCACCCAGGCGTCCCTGTTGCATTTTATTTTTATTTATAGTTGTGGACAAGGTATTTTGAGAGATGATGCTTAATAAATTATATCCATGAAATAGTATTGTGGAAATAAACATTTAGTACTATGGAGAGACTTTAAGATATAGGCATATCTGCCTGTTCTATTAAATTATAGCTTTAAAATGTAATCTCAAAAAAAAAATTAAAATGTAATCTCAGTTTCTCTATAGAACAGAAGTTCTTAACCTTTTTTTGTGCCTGGATCCCTATGGCAATCTGATAAAGCCTATGGATCTCTTAGAATAATTTTTTTAAAGTTACAGAGTAAAATACATAAGACTAAGAGGAAACCAATTGACCTGAAATGCAGTTATTGAGATAATTTTAAAGTGTTACATGTTAATACATGTGCTGCTTTAGTAATGCATTAAGTAAGAAGATCTGGTGGCAGATCTATGAATTACTGTGATTTTGATGTAGTGGTGACAATAAACAATATTTTGAGATATCTACAACAGCTGTAATGTGATATAAAAAATGTATGACTTCTCTGGTGATAAAGTCACTGGTATCATTGATGATACTGTGGTTTGTTGCCTACATTCATAATGGAAGGAAATTCTGTATTTCACTTAAAGGGTAGTGAAAATATTATTTGTTTCTTTGTGTGTTTTACCCATCCAAGGCTACAGATCCCCCAGAATCGTACCCATAGACATTACAACAAAGCCATTCTTTTTCCAATTCTTAGTGTATATTTAACTCAGATTCCCTGTAGATAGCCAAATGCCTCTATTGCTGGGACTTGCCTTGCTAAAGCAAGCTGTGTTGCTAAAGAGTTTTCCTCTTATGTATTTGTCAGAGTTATGGGCTTACGTCAGGAGCTGTTCCACTTGAAGAAAACTGAGATTCAGTCATACTTTGAATTCACTTTGGTGCTTATGTTTGCTTTATTTCACTCTTGGCCATTATTTGGGGAGTAAAATAAAATATACTTACTTCCCTAAACCTAAATTTGCTCTTTGTTCATAATCCGAGTGGTAAGGACCAAATATAGATAAGAACTGCTTTAAGTGGGGCTTGAGTGTGCCAACACCGTTTCAATACTTTTGAGATGCTCACTTGATAAACTGGCAGTCTTAACGGCCGGAAAATGTATCCACAACAGAAAGCAGTCTCAACCAATGGATATTTACTTTGTTGGGAGACTTCCTATGGTTTTGACTCCTCTGAGGGCATCCTGGATGTGCCTAGCTAGTCTGTCCCACTAAAAAAGGGATCAAGAGGAGATTCTGCTACACAGTTTTGTGTTAGGATGAGCCCAGAGTTGGGTTTGGTTCATGAGTCCTTTGGACATACTCCCTTAGGACCAGACTTACCAAAGTCTAGGGTAGTCCGCCTCCTATGGTTATGTGCTGTGTAAGGGCTTCAACTGACTGACGTCCAGCTTCAGCTTGCAGTTTGTTCACCATCATGTGTCCTGGTGAGGAGCTGCATCAGCCCAGGAAAGGTAGCCTTTTCTAGTTCACAGAAAGGCATTGCTTACTTTCCTAGCCATGAATCTGTGAGCCTGAGAGCCCAGAAAGGTCACATTTTCTAACTTAGACAAACACCATATGTACAAGAGGCAGTCCAGGACAGCAGAGACCAGAATTGAATTAATATTTGAGAGGCAGGAGAATGAGAGCAGAGGCCTGAGCATTTTTTAATTAATCTGATCCTTAAAGTATCAATTCTCAACGGCTTAGTTGAGATTAGAAGCAAGAAGTAGTAACCCTAAATGGACTATCATTTTAGTCCATCATAAATTCAGGAAACATTTGTTCAATATGTACTGGTCCTTATTCTAGATGCTGGGATATAAGGATTTAATTTAGGCTCCTTCTCCTCATGAAGCCTTCAGTTTAGAACTTATGCTAAAATGGTACTTGACGCCATACAATCATTAATGAAGTTTCTGACAAATTGCCAATGCTCCATCTTCTCATTAAGGTTAACTTGAAATTTTGGGATTTTATCAGTACACATCAAAATGATTTTGTATATAGGAAGAAATAGAGTACATCATTAAAGAATATTCTAGGAGGGAAACAGTACTCATTCTAAAACATCAGCAATTAAAAATACATAATGCCATTGCAAGAATAGGCTTACTGATTGAAAAATAATAATTATTCTGTTATTATAATAGAGAAGTAACTTAAAAACACCCTGTTTATAAGAATCTAACGTATGATAGTAGGAAGTGTAAGACAGTAGAAAAAAAGGATTGTTAATTGAATAACCTGTTAAAATTTGAAAAACTAAGATTCATATGTCAGTGAATACACTAAAAATCAAAATTAAACATAAACAGGCAGAACACAGAAGCTTTTTAGGGCAGGGAAAATACTCTGTACAATACTATCATGATGGATGCATGTCATTTTATATTTGTCCAAACCTACAGAATGTCCAACACCAAGAGTGGACCATGGACACTGGGGGATAATGATGTGTCAGTACAGGTTTATAAGTTGTAGTAAATCCTCTGATGGAGGATGTTGATAATAGGAGAGACTATGCATGATTGTGAGCAGGAAGTATATGGAAAATCACTGTTCCTTCTCCACAGTTTTATTGTAAATTTAAAACTGCTCTTTAAAAAAAAAAGCCTTACTTAAACTGAAAACTTAATGTAAAGCAGTAAAGTATAGTAAAAACAGGAAAAAATGAAATGTGTTATTTATTAAAACTCTTAAGGATAGAGAAAGGAGGAGACATGGTTTTCTAAGCCCAGAAAAATAAAGAAGTTCTTTTTTTTTTAAATAAAGAAGTTCATAAATAAATAAAAATTTAAAAATAAATAAATAAATGAATGAATGAATAAAAATAAATAAGTTCTAAAGGAAAATACTGATGCCTTTCTAGTATTCTAAATAATAAAAACATAAAGGCTTAAAATACAGTCAAAATTAAAAGATATAAATCAGAAAAATATGTTAGTAGCAAACATGAAAAAAATTGCTTTCTTGCTAAGAATAAGACTCCCATAGATATATGGACTAAACTTAGGAACAAAGAGTTCACTCAGAAAATGCATAATAAATACACAGTGGCATATCTAATATCTTCTGAATCATAAATATCAATTAAAACAAGTTTTCAGTTCCTCCTACCACATCAGCAATAAAAACCTACAATACACATAATTGAATCATTTTAGTGAAATTGATATTCTCATGTCATTTTAAATTAGTACATCCCTTTAGGGAAGGTTTCTCATGATATATTTATCAGTACTTAAAAAAACCCTTCATTCTCACTGATCAGGAAATAGTTTGAACTATGGAAAAAGACATATATATCAAGGGATCCTGATCGTTATTTATAATTAAAACGATTACACAGTTATTATTCAAGCCCATTAATTTTCATAAGAGAAACAGTACCCTTTGTCTGAGGGTACTGTTTGTAGTTATGCATGGGCATATCTATATGTGCCCATTCGGTATACAGCAGAATCATGGGCAAATTAGGGTATGTGGCCATCCTATTTATAGCAGCCAAAACAAGGTAACTTTAAAATGACCTAAAAGTCTAATAGAGTACCTAAGTACTGAATAATATATTCCTGTCATGGGATATTATTCTACTACTCTTACGGAAAAAAATATCAAAATGTAACTGAGTTATACAATCCTGTATGTTATTAAAATTTAAATTAAGTAAAAGCAAGCATTTTATAAAAACAGAAGGAAATACTTTTAAATAACAATAGTTATTTTAGAGAGATGGCATAGTTTCAGTTTTGGAGTTTTCTCCATTATTTAATTTACCAAATTTCCTATAATGCATTTTAGAATTTTTTAAAAAAAATATGCTTCATAATACATTAGAATGATAATCATTACAGTTTTTCAATTTGGTCTGCCCTACTTATTTTATGTATGAGGATACTGATGCATAAATGCTACAGATCATGGCTAAGTCACATGCCTCAGCTAGAGGTAGCTGGACAATTGAAAATCTGTCTTCTCATTACCACTGAGGGCTTTTGACCACTTCACCAAGCTGCCTTGAAGATGGCAGCAGTAAATGTGTTTCAACTTAACATTTGACTCTTTTTTGTGGTATTTAACATAATCCGCACTTTGTTTCAGAAGTCAGACTAGTTCTTAGTTGCTTTGGCAAAGCAGCTTATTTTCAGATCCCATAATTCAGGATGTGTAGCTGATTTCATTAGATATGTAAAGAGGAAAGAAGAAATGTGGGTGATACAAAGCAAAACATGTCCTCCAATTCAAAACACTTGACTTTGGAACGTTACTGTCCAGTACTTTCATTTCCTCTGTGCTATGCCACAAACAGGTTTCTCAGCACACAGTCCAGGAATCCGACGGGGTGTCATTGAATTAAAATGTCCAAGAATTCCACAGATGACTCAGTTTTAGGAAGGTTAAGTGTACTTCTGAACAGTTTTCTGCTTTAAGTTGATTATTTTTTGATTAGGCAATCAGGGTGTTAAGGTTACTAGCAGCCTATATATAGATATATATCTATATATTTATATCTATATCTATCTCTATATATAAAATATGGCTTAGACCTCTCACAAGATACCATATTTGTTGTGTCCTTATTCTTTCACTCTGGGCCTCGTATATGAGAACAAAATTAACTTGTATTATCTCTTGAGGTACATGGGGTGTTTGCTTAATTTTGTGCTTCTAATGGTGCTAATGGGGATAATTAACTTTTATTAATCAACGATGCCACCTGGTGGCCAGAAAGTACATTTTATGGTGCCCACGCACACTGCAATCAACTTTTTTTCTTTGGTACAAGTAACCTACGCGACATTTGAAGCATTTTTATTAGCAAAGTTTTTAAAAATGCATAGCTTGGTTTGGCAAAAGCAGGAAAGTCATGGAATACTATCAGTCTAACGTGGCACATTGAAATAACTACTCTACTCTGTTGTCATTGTTTCTAATGAAACTCAGGCAGGATACTCAGTTCTAAATGGTACAAGTAAGAATTCTCTATGACTCACACAAGCATGTCTGTCTGGTCTCTGTTCCTGGGTTTCACCTGGGTTATAACAGTCACTGGGGCAGCTAGTGGTTTCAGTGCTCCTCCCATCTGACTCAGAGGCTGATCGGTCACATTCTTCTCATTCTGCCGTTAAGGCACTGAGTGATTCTTAACTGAGGGTTCATGGTCTTGTCTTCTTTGAAATGGTAAAAGTTCTCAAAATGATGTACTGCAACAAGGTCCCCTGAAAATATAGATGCATGAATAGGATGGATTCACTGGAAAGTTGAATTTCTAAAATTCAATTTTAGAAAATTGGATTTTGAAAGTTGAAATTTAAATTGGCAAGGAAGGTAAACTTAAGGTCATTACTTCTGTGGTTAGAAGCATGATTTTGCAACATCTTAGTGGTGGGTTTTCTACTTAGCCCATTTGTGTATTTCTTTTTTTTTTTTTAATTTTTATTTATTTATTCATGAGAGATACAGAGAGAGGCAAGGACACAGGCAGAGGGAGAAGCAGGCTCCATGCAAGGAGCCCGACGTGGGACTCGAACCCAGGAATCCGGGGTCACGCCCTAAGCCAAAGGCAGGGGTTCAACTGCTGAGCCACTCAGGCATCCCCATTTGTGTATTTCTACTCTTTTTCTGAAAGTTCAGGATGGCAGGCTGAGCTCAGGGGGGAAAAAAATGAAACTCAGAAGCGTATCAGGTTCAGCCCCGTGATTCTGAGGTCAGTATTTCCTAATATGGACATCTTCCAGTGAGCTCTCTTGGTTTAGAGAAATGTGTCCATTTGCTTGTGTATACTTCTCTATTAAAGAACAAAAGTTGAAGATAAAGTAGAAACTTCCATGAATCTTATACTTAGGTAAATCTACTTTCCTTTCCACACTCTTCACCTCACTAGAACCTTTAAGGAACATCACTTTCGATTCATGAGACAGCCTGGATATGGAAAAGATGTAAGAAGGAGAGCAGGTTTTTCTCCTCTCCTCTCCTCACTCTTATAGAAAAGTTAAATATTTGGACTTACCGAACATGGCTTATAAATCGAGTGCATTCTGGGTGGGGTCAGAGTAAGATTAAGTTAATTTTTCATCTCCAGGTGAGGCTAAGTCTAATGTATAATATATGTATTTTGTTAATTTTTGTGGTTTTCTTATCTATTTGACTGGTAGCAAACTCTCCAACTGGTGTGTTCAGATTACTTGAAGAGCTGAATAACTAAGTGATGGTCTCCGGTAAGATCGGACCTATGCTGTGGTGTGTGCAGAAGCTTACTGTTGTCACACACGGCATCTCACCAGAGCTTGTTGCCAGTGCTGGATATTTACAATGAGCATGTCTAGACTCATAGGTTCTTGGGTCACTGTCTCAAAGGTATACAGAGTTTCAGCAGTTGGGTGTGTTGTGTGTATGTCATCTATTGAGTTTAAAAAACTCACACTAACATCCAAGTCTCCCTTTGTGTCTTTGAGCATGACTTCATAAATCCATGGGATGAAATTATACTGTTCCATAACTATTGCTGAGTGGTGATTGATTCTGATAGAAATGCATTCAGTCTCTTCCTATGCCTTTCCTCTTTTTACTTTCTCAACTCCCACTGGCTTAGGATTGGTTTCAGCCTTTATTGCCCTTTACCTAAACATAATTCTGTCTAAAAAAATTATTTATATTTTTATATATGAAGCATTTCTTGTCCCCTGTATGCAAAGGCCCTGGCTAAGTGCTTCAAGGAATAGAAAGATGAATCCAACATGGGTCCTGCCCGCAAGGAGCTTTGAGTCTAATAAGAAAATGATAGAAGGCATAAAGTAACTACTGTGTAATGTATTATTCAAAGGGAGAGAATATTTCTTTCAAATGGAAAGTTTGGCAAGAGAAGAGGAATTTGAGATGAACCTTGAAAAATAGGATTACAATTTTTATATGCAGAGACAGAGAAAAGGATTCAGTAGAAGGGAACATTAGGGACAAAAAGTATAGAGCCAGGGACCACATGAATTGTTTAATGCATTACACAGAATCAGACTTTGGTAAGAACAAAGGGCCTGTGTTAAGTAGTAGCAAGAGAAAAAAAAACAGAAGTCAATAGTGATCCTGTAGTAGGGGGAATTTAAATTCCAGGGAACAGAATTTGTTTTGGGGTGTGTATATGTGGTTTTTGTTTTTTAGGATTTTTCTTTTTTTTTTTCAGAATTTGTTTTGAGAGGTAATGGGAAACCATCCAACATTTCTCAACAGAGTATGAAGTACCTTGAGACCCCATGGCATTCCTTAGTGTTAAAGAGTTATAAAATATAACCTATTGGGGCAGCCTGGGTGGCTCAGTGGTTTAGTGCCTGCCTTCCGCCCAGGGTGTGATCCTGGAGTCCCGGGATCAAGTCCCATGTCAGGCTCCCTGCATGGAGCCTGCTTCTTCCTCTGCCTGTGTCTCTGCCTCTCTCTCTTTCTCTGTGTCTCTCATGAATAAATAAATAAAATCTTTAAAAAAATTAAAAAAATAACCTATTGCCTTAAATTTTTTCTGTATAATAAAAACTACTATATACCACATAGCTTATTTGAAGATCATCTTCATCTAGAACAGAGTTTCTCAATTGCAGATAATTCTTGTGGGTCAGATAATTCTTTGTTGTAGGGTTGTCCTGTGCATTTGTAGGATATTTAGCAGCACCCCTGGCCTGTAGCCACTAGATGCCAGTAGCACCCCCTTTTCCCCAGTTATGACTATCAGAAATGTCTCCAGATGTTTCCAGATGTCTCCTGGTGGGCAAATTTGCCCCATTTGAGAACCACTGCTCTAGACATATTTTTTATATTCCTCTGCTGTTCTCTGCATTGTTAAACTCTTAGAGTGACAAATCCCTTAGGCATTCAGTCTATCAATACTTAGAATTTTGTACTGGACATACATCTGATTTGAAATTAAGGCAATTCATGTGTATTAGACTAAAAGTGCTGAACTGGGCATCAGGAGACCTGGATTCTAGTCCTGGCTCTGCCACAAAGAGATAGTGGCTTTGGTGAGACCCTGTGCTCAGTAACCTGATTCCTCTTGAAAATGACCAGTGTGACTGACCCCTGATGCTCTTTCTAGCTCTGAACCTGGGTCCTGATTTCAGATGCATCTCAGGGCTTTTATTCTCTCACATTTTTAGAAAGTTAGCACACATTGAACTAGCACATATATATTAACCAACCAGTATTTAATAAGAAAGATGAAGTGATTTTTCCTTAGTGTTTTATTTTACTAAATATTATAATCCTTTTCCTTTTCTAGATTACTTGAAAAATCTTCTAGAGGACTCTGGAGATTACAGAGACACTCAAGGTAAATAATTTTTATGGTATTATATATGTTGCAGAAGTTCTTATGTTGTAGCCGGTCACGGGACCCAGCATTATCTGGTGTGAGGAAGGTTCCTTCTATGCTCAGTCACTCTGTGCCAGTGGTAAATTCACCTTCTCTAGATGTCTGTTGCTTTGAAAAGCAGGGATTGAAGCAGTTGATCTGCACGATCATTTCCAGCTTTAAAATCATGAGTCCATGAAGTGATCGAACTATATAGATCAGGGATACAGTCTAAAATAGCATATTCTGGGACTCTTTGATGCTAGACAGTTGCTTTATTATCCTTTTAACCCTCACTCCTGGTAGCACTTAAAGGAAAACTTCCATTACAATGCAAGGGACTCATTGATATTCACAGGTTAATCCACTGTGTGTGTCTGTCTTTCTCACTCTCACACACATATACACACAGGGATTAATTCTCTTCAGGATAGTAGTGTTTCTATTTATCCCCAAAACACTTCTTTCAAATGCTATAGGTATATCCCTGGCTCCAATCTGAAGTACATGTCCACCTCATTAATTTCGTGAGTTTTCATCACAATTCTTGCACATCCTTTACACTTTTAGAGTACAAACTAAACAGGTTTGTAACTCATTTTGTAGAGATTCTTATTCAATCTCTAAATCATGTTACTTCTACTTCTGTAACATCTATTTACAAGTGTTTCATGTTTTTAAAATCATTATTATTATTATTATTATTGTTTTAGAGAGAGAGAGCATAGAGTGGGGGGAGGATCAGAGGGAGAGGGTCAAGCAGACTCTATGCTGAGCGTGGAGCCCAACTCAGGGCTTGATCCCACGACCCCAGGATCATGACCTAAGACAAAACCAAGAGTTAGAAGCTTAACCAACTGAGCCACCCAGGCACTCTATAAAAGCACCTGAAGAGTGTTTTGCTTTTAAAAGTGCTTTTTTTAGAGTGCTTGGGTGGCTTAGTCGATTGAGGCTCCAACTCTTGATTTTGGCTCAGGTCATGATATATGGGTCATGAGATGGAGCATGGGGCTCCCCATTCAGCAGGGAGTCTGCTGGAGTTTCTCCCTCACCCTCTGCCCCTGCACCTCCCCCGTGTGTGTGTGTGTGTGTGTGTGTGTGTGTGTGTGTGTGTGTACTTGCACTATCAAATAAATAAATACAATCTTAAATAGAATAAAAGTGTTTTTTTTTTTTTTTTAAAGGCAGAGTTTAGAGTAGAAGATGTAGTGTGCTTCTTAGGTGAACATGTAATCTAGTTGTAATACCCATCAGATAAAGAACAAAACACATAGCTTTAAAGTCAAGATGCACTGAGCAGTGCAGAATCATTTTGAAGGGGGGGTAGTGTGAAGATTGAAGAGGCAGGGCTTTGCTTAGAAAGAAGTGGGACCGGAAATGCGAAATGAAGGGTGGACAAGATGAAGAGTGGGCATTCCAGATCAGTGTCTGCTTCATTTTAGCCAGATCTTAGTGAATAGGGCCTCAAGACAGCATCTATCCCAGAGTTTCTGCCTTTAAGGAAAGTGAGTTATTAGCCCCATTTTACAGATAGAACAAAAAAAGGACCAGAGATGAAGGAGCTTGTTTAAAGGAAATTATACACTTCAGCAAAGAGATAGGTTTGAATAAGTGGTGAACAATGAAGTGTACTGTATGGCCAGAAGTGTGGCAGTAAAATGGTCAGCAGTTGTAGACAAGAGTGCCCAGGGAGGGGAGAAAATGAGACAAACACACCTCTAGAAGTTAGGCAGAAGAGTGAGAAGAACAAAGTCGCCAGAGAAGTACAAAGTCGCCAGGGATCCTTAGGGGGATGACATGGGGAAAGTAGAATTGCAGGATGGATGGAAGAAGGTAGTGTGGAGACCTGGTCACCAAATAACAGCAGCTTTATCATTTTATCCATTCATTCATTAAATCCTAAAGCTTTTCTCTCCACCCACGGGGAATTCACATGGGCCAGAAAGAAGGGAATGTGTCCAGGATCATCTTTTGAATATCTGGTGTGCCAAGTGTCAGGTGCAGTACATTCTGATCCATGCATGGAGTATTTATAAGGAAGTACTGTAGCTTTTCCTTGATAATGCTGATAATAATACATGTTTAAAGAATGTAGAAACCTCTCAGGTTAATATCAGAAAGGGAAACTAACTCTTGGTGGGTTATAGTATGTAGATCAAAAAAAACAACAATAACAACAAAACAAAACAAAAAAAAACAAACCTCAACCTCTTTCCAGAAATTGATTTTTTTTTTTTTTAATAGTCCTTTCCTTGCTGATTACTGCCACTGCCACACCAGCCTCAGGGGATATACTTCCCTCTAACACTGTATTATTTTTTCTCAATGGGAATGCTGCTGTCCTAGAGGATAACCTTCTTTGTATGAACTTCTAATTCATTGCAATTGCAATGATGTTTAGCATTCCTGGTTCCTACCCACTAAAGGCCAGTGAACCTTCCCTGTCATTTCGACAACCAAAAATTGTCTTTACCCATGTCTCTAGAGAAGCATTACTATCTTAAGAACACAAAAGGAGAAAAAGTACAGACTTTTCCCTTTGTATCTAATTATGAAGTCAAGATGATAAGACTGGAGGATTCAGAAACACTTTGCTAAAGGCAAGGGGTTAATAAAAAGAATAAACAGAAACGAAGCTAAATTACTCAGCTCACAAAGTAATGCATGTCATTTTCTAAGGCCTAGTTTGCTTCTGTGTGGCACTTCCTCCCTCTTGGGATCAGACTAACAAGAGGCAGCTGAGTCCTGACCCTCTAGATTGCCACTTCTCATAGTTCTGGTTTCCTATCCTAGGGTACTTCTCTCTCAAAGCAGTTCATAGTGGAATGGTTCTTAACTTCCAGGTGAAATCCTCTCCTTGTCCTTGTAAACTTCAGTATAATCAAAGCTCAGCACAAAGCAACCCTAACACTCATACTGTTGATACCTATTACCTATAATGTCTTCTTTAGAGTCTTTCTTGGGCTCATTTTTTTACATAAGTACTGTTTTTCCTTGCTGTTGCCCCCATCAGACCTCATCATCCATATTTCTACCTCAGTTAACTTTGGGCCCCTCCAGAGGTTGCTGCTACAAATTTGCCATCTTGCCATCAGGAATTGTTTAATGTTGCAGTTCACTGGAATAACTGATGTCCTTTCTGTTCCTGCACATTTTAGATGCCCTTGCTGTCGTTATAGAGGTAGCCAACCATGCCAATGACACTATGAAGCAAGGAGTAAGTATCTCGATTTCAGTGGCTGGCATACTTTTGAACCTGGGGGCCTAGGCCTTCATATGCTATATATTCTCTTTCTGTAGGACAACTTTCAGAAGCTTATGCAGATTCAGTACAGCTTAAATGGACACCATGAAATAGTGCAGCCTGGACGGGTAAGTGTTTTAGGCTGCCTTTGGCAAATTTAGTACAATGCATTTAGACAACTTTTATAGCTATTTTGCATTTCAGTTCTGAAAACAAGTTATTTGTTGTTTTTACTCTTCACCGACTCAATCTGGATCAACTCAGTTCATTCTATCCACTCAAAACATTCGTGATTTAAGTCACTGTGACAAGAAGTCCAATTCAATTAGGAGAATGGCAGGGGACCCCACAGAGTATCTGATTAAATAGAATCATTTTATTGTGTAATACTAACTGACCTCACACAGCTTTAAGGAGAATTTCATTTAAAATCTTTAAAGTAAGAGGGGATGATGAGGAGAGGGAAAAAATTGGTATTTTGATGCTCTTCATAGAGCACAAAAGTGGCCTAGAGAATGAATTCAGGAAAATTACAAAATGTAATTCTCAGGATGTTGGCTATGCCCCATGATTAAGTACATGCTCAGTCAATTACATTTCAGACCACATAGTACCCCTGGGACCAATACTGGATTTATGAAACTCTGCTGGCTTGTCCAACTCCTTAAAGGGTTTAAAAAGAAACCATGACTAAAAAGTCACATGGAAATTATGTCCACCCAGCCCCGTCTCCAAAAAAATTCTGGGGAAAGAAAGCTGAAAAACAAATTATATGCATATTATAGTCGTGTTATGGTGGGACTAAATGGGCATTTGTTTGGATGAATCAGGTTTTTCTTAAAGAAGGAACTCTGATGAAGCTGTCACGGAAAGTCATGCAGCCCCGAGTGTTTTTCCTGGTAAGTGGCCATGTGTGTTTCTTATGAGCCGGAGGAGGGGATAATTGCCTAATGGATGGAGACATTTGTATATGACAGATAAGCTTAACACATTCAGAGAGTTTTAGTGGGATCTTTCACTGGCTGACTTGGTTACTTGCATTTCAGTTATAGGAAGCAAAGTCTTTTATGATGCATCACCAGAAAATTATTTCCTTTTTGAATTCAGTTTATGTCATTTCTGACTTAGAAAAAATGATTCAATCAATTATTTAGTCAGGTTATAATGCTTCAGTGGGATTTAGAATTCAGAAAACATATCTATTACAGAACTTGGAAAGAAAGCACATTTTCTAGAAATTGCCTTTTTAAAGTAATTCTAATAAGGCACTCTGGATGGTCATAGTTTATATAAGTGGACAAAAGTGTTTTTGTTCAGAGAACTTTTAATGAAAAAGTAGCATTTATCCTCTATTTCAATGTCTTATCAATGTAGGTTGATAGTTGTTGGTTGATATTTGTAGATTGATATTTGTTGCTTTAGTTTATCCTATGAAATATTTCTACTTTCAGTTTAACGATGCCCTGTTGTATACAACACCGGTGCAGTCCGGGATGTATAAACTGAACAACATGCTCTCATTGGCTGGAATGAAGGTCTGTACATCTGTTAGAAGATATTTCTTAACTCAAATAAATTTAAAGAAGCCCTAAGATAATCATCTTTCTTATATCCTTGACTTTCCTCTCTCCTTGTGTTACTGTTTATGTGTTCATTTATTCATTCACTAGTCATTTGCTCTCTCATACATTCATTTATTCATGAGGTATTTATTGAGAACTATAAACAAAACATGGCAGTAGATTTGGTGAAAAATACAAGATGAATTGAATTATGATTGTTTTTTGACTGTCCCCCAAGACCCCACCTCCCCAGGAGCTTATTAACTGGTTGGGAAGATAGTACACTACACATAAATACCAGTAGATAGACAGTAGTAGATATCACTGAAGGTACAATTCAAACTGTAAAGGTACAATTAAATTCGGGGGGAGTTCTGGGGCACCTGGGTGGCTTAGTCAGTTAAGTGTCCAACTCTTGGCTTGGACTCAAGTCACAATATCAGGGTTGTGAGATCAAACCCCATGTTGGGCTCTGCACTCAGTGCAAAATCTGCTTGAGATTCTCTCTCCCTGTCTCTCTCTGCCCCTCCCCCTCAAATAAATAAATAAAATCTTTTTTTAAAAAAGGAAAGGTTTTGGGGAGTTCAGAAAATAACATGCAGCTTTCAGTGGGATCTGGTGGAGAAATTGGTAGCAGCTAGGAAACTGGGAGAAGCGAGGAAGTCTTTGGAGAAAAAGCCACAAGCCTTAAAGAATAGGTCACCATTTGGCCATGCTGATAGGTGGGGGAGGCATTCCAGGTAGAGGCAGTAGTGTGAGCAAAGTAGTAGTGGGAAAGTTGAGCCTATGTGTATGTAGGTATTTAACTCTGGCACACAGAGTCAATGAGGGAGAGTCGTGGTAGATAAAGGTGAATGTGAGGGTTGGTGGATGATAGCAGTTAGGGTATTGGGCAGGTTTAGATGAGATTTGCAATAGGATGAATTTGCTCAAATTGTTTTGCTTTCTTTAAGGTCAGAAAACCTACCCAAGAAGCATATCAGAATGAACTAAAGATTGAAAGTGTAGAACGTTCCTTTATCCTCTCAGCCAGGTAAAATTTAAAAATATGTGAACATTTACCAGTATTACAGCATTTTTTACATTTAGATTTACTGGACTTACATTTTTTTTCCTTTTCGGTCTTAAAACCATGCAGTTTACTCTTGGTTTGTAAGTAAAATGTCTGATTGCTGATTCAGTAATGTGTTTGAAGCACGAAGATAAAAATGTTCCTGTGAAAAGAATAATGATGCTGAAAAGTGCCTTGCTCATCTTTGTGTGTGTGTGTGTGTGTCTGTGTGAATTCTTCAAACCTTTTACAATGGCAACTAATGTTCTTAAGACACCTAGTACTTTATAATTCACTAGGAAACTTGCATAACCTGGAGAGGTCATAACAAATCTACGAAGTAGATGTCATCTCATTAGAAATGAGGAAGACTAAGAGAAAAAGTGAATTGCTCTCTTAATGATACATAGCTGGCAAAATCAGGATACAAATAGAGATTTTTTTTACTTCTCAATCTGTTGTTATTTATGATACCACATTGCCTCAAAGTGGAACCTGCAGTGACTTATGTAAACCAAAATATATTACCATTACTTAGATCAAGTACCAAGGAAACCAGAAGCTGTATGTCTCATCCGTGTACATTACTGAGTTACTGGCCACGTGGCAGAAGGGGATGTTTGGCAGGATTTGGCTGGTGTAGATAGAGACACCAACAGCCATAGCATGTTCCACTGCTGGATCTGGATAGCAAGTCTGGCCAGCTCTCAGACCTAACCTCTAATAAAAATAGTTGCAAACACTTAACGTAGCATTTACTTTGTGCCAGGCACTCTTCCTAAGCACTTTCTGTATTTTCCTTCATTAAATCTTCACAAGCACCTTGTAAGTTACTAATTTTATACCCATTTTTTGGTTAAAAAAGCCACCCAGCTATAAGAATCAGGGCCAGGATTTGAACCCAGGCAGCCTGCTTCCAGCTATGTCTATACCAGTAAAATCTACTAGAATTCTCACTAGCAGCTAGTGTCCTAACTGGAGCCATGTTTTACCTGGCATCGTGCACGATGTTGAACTTGTCATTTATTTTCTCTTTTAATTTCCACAATAACTAGTAGAGTAGGTGTTGTTTTGACCTTCCAGATAAGAAAAATGCAGATTCGTAACACTATAAGATTATACAACTAGTAAGCAGTGGAGCTGAAATTTTAACCTGGTGTATCTGGCACTGGAAGTCATGCTTTCAACCATTATAATAGTGTCTATGTCCATGGATGTCAAGGACTCAAACCAAGGACTCAGTCTGACTTCCCATAATGGGAACAAGAGCAGCCCCTTGGGTCATTGTCACTTTTCTGAAATGGAATGGCCACTGCTGCCTGACACCAGATTTCGGGATAAGAGAAGACAAATAGGGTTTGTTCAAGGTTTGTCAAATGTTTCCCAACCTCCAGCCAAAGCAAGCAGTTCCTGGGAGGTACCTGATACATCCTACAGGTTAATATTTGGAGAAAGATGGTAAACTCTTGATTACCTGGAACTGAGACTTTTTTTTTTTAATTTGAATAAAAGTGCAAGGAACATCAAGCCTTTATGCAGCAGGCTCCTGACAAATACTTAAGGATGGTTCTCAAAATCAAGAAAGTGATTTTCAAATATCCAGAAAGTACCTACAGTAAAGTCAAGTTTTCAGTTGCACGTAAATATCCTAACTAAAAATATGCTTTGGCAAAAACAAAATTCCATTTTATTAAAAATTAAATAATTCAGGGGCGCCTGGGTGAATCAGTCAGTTAAGCATCTGCCTGTGACTCAGGTCATGATCCCAGGGTCCTGGGATCGAGCCCCATATTAGTCTGGTTCCCTCTGTTCAGTGGAGATTCTGCTTCTTCCTCTCCCTCTGCCTCCCACCCCCTTGGTTGTGCTCTCTACCTCAAATAAATAAAATCTTTTAAAACAATTCAGGAAATGATGATAAATCCTTCTTTGGTTGCCATTCAGGTAAATATGTGGATGTCCATATAGGCCTCTTAGACCTTAGTAAGGTTACTGGAATTTTAAGTGTGATGGGAAACCCTCTGATGGTCTTAATAAGCCTAAGAATTTGTGTGGTATAATGTATATTTTTAAATGAGGACACTGGCTTTTTTTATAGATGATAGACCATCTAGAGACTAGAGTAGAAATTGGAAGTCCAGGTAGGAGCTAGATGATGCACTTTTGAACTAGAATGGTAAGAAATGATCAGAACCAGGTAGAGTTAATAGGATTATTGATGGATTAAATGTGGGTTATGCAGGAAAAGCTATAACTGGAAAGTTCTTGATAAAGGGAAAGCAAATTTCAAAGGGAGGATTAAGGTGGCCTGGGAAGATGGGAGTAGACACATACTGAATGCCGCCATTATACCATGCTCTTTTTCTGAGCCCCCCACCCAGCCGCAGTGAGTGGGTACAGTATAACATGTAGGAAGGAGATGAGAAGGCCTCCTGTGATCTGGTTCCTATGGACCTCACCAGCCTGATTTCTCTCCATTCTCCCTGCCCCCACCATGTTCTAAACAACATTGCATGTTTCACCAGCATGGATCTGCATACTCTCCATGCGTGCCAGCCTACCTCACATCCTCCTGCCTTTTGCACAGGCAGCTGCCTGGAATTGGTTCCTTTGGTCAGTAAGTAATATGGATTCTCTACCTTGGGCCAGGCATCATGAGACAGTGGAGAATTAAAAGGACCCTTCCTTCTCTGACCTTTCAGTCTATTAGGGAAGACAATGCTTAGCAAAATGTCAACAAAATCAATTATTGTGATTAAGGAAAACTACCAGGTGCAAAACAAGGAACCTTGAACTAACTTTGGTGGAGAAAGGGCAGTCAGGGATAGCTTCCCGAAAGACCTGCTGTGTCAGTTGAGTTATGAAGGATAAATAGGAGTTGGATAGCAAGGCAAGAAGGAAAGGAAGAGGCTGCTGATCATTAGGAATAATGTATACGAAGGCCCTGAGGTGGAAAGGGCATTGTGGATTCAAAGAACTGAAAGACCAGAATGGCATGAACAGATAATGAGAAGGGGAGTGACCCTTCTCAAGCCTGGAGGGACAGGGTGCAGAACTTGTGGATTTGGGTCTTGAGCCAAAAATCCATAGGAAACCACTGAAAGGTTTGCACAAGGGAATGTGATCATATTGACCTTTTTAAAAGTTGGTTGCTGGGGTGCCTGGGTGGCTCAGTTGGCTAACTCTCTGCCTTTTTGGCTCAAGAGATGATTTCAGGGTCCTGGGATCAAGCTCTTCACTGGGCTCCCTGCTCAGTGGGGAGTCTGCTTCTCCCTCTCTCCACTCATGCGTGCTCTCTCTCTCCCTTTCCCTCTCTCTTAAATTAATTAATTAATTAATTAATTAATAAGATATTGAAAAAGTTGGCTGCTAAGTAGAAAGTGGTGTAGAAGGGGAAGTAAAGGAGGTGATTAATTGGACATGGGGTTGAGAGACAGAGGGGGAGAAGAGCTAGTTTCGGGCTTGTACACTGTGCCAGGTAGTAATGCCATTACTATCCCTGGGATAGGGAACACTGGGGGAGAAACAGCTTTGGGAGAAGAATCAGGAACTTAGTTTCAGATATGCATATTGAATATGACATGCCTATCAGTCATGGAGTCATCAGGGTACCTGGAGGGCTCAGTTGGTTGAGCTTCCAGCTCTTGATTTTAGCTCAGGTCTTGATCTCAGGCTTGTGAGTTGCAAGCCCCACTGGGCTCCACACTGTGCGTGAAGCCTACTTAAAAACAAAAACAGAAACGGCCATCAGTGAGGCAGTGCCTATTAGGACTGAGGGGTCAGAAGGGAGCCCAGACTTGGCATATATTTGAGAGTCATCAGCTTAGAGAAGATAACCAAAGCTAGGAGGCCAAATGTAGGTGTATAGAGACACTAGTCCTCACCTTTGCTGAGCTTTCCCCACTACCTAAATAAGGTAATTTACTGCTTCTTTGTTCCTGGTCTAATATCTTTATTATATCATACAGTAATTACTTGTTTTTGTGTCTCACCTCATTAGATGTGAGCCTTTACAAAGTCATGTGTTTTGTATGCGCAGTTCATGGCTTAGTACCATGGCCCTCGGTAGGCTTCTGCTGGCGATGAATTGAAATGAAGTGAGGGCAGCCCCTGTGGCACAGCGGTTTAGTGCCGCCTGCAGCCTGGGGTGTGATCCTAGAGACCCGGGATCGAGTCCCATGTCGGGCTCCCTGCATGGAGCCTGCTTCTCCCTCTGCTTGTGTCTCTGCCTCTCTCTCTCTCTCTGTGTGTGTCTCTATGAATAAATAAATAAAGTCTTTAAAAAAAAATGAAATGCAGTGATATGGCCGTTAGACCTTAGAATAGCATTCCACAGTTAGTCAAGGAGAAAATAGTGTGGTAAGATATAACATACCAAAAACCCCTTGGTAGGTTTTTGGTAGGTTTTTCCCTTTGGAAATTCATCCCAATCAATGGGAGAATGGTGCTTACTTAATACAAATTTTGCTTTGTGGGTAATGTGCACATTCCATAAAGAAAAAAATACTTGGTTTAACTGCATTTTAACTGAGGAAGGTGCTGAGTCTTCTGCTAACCATGTTACAAAAGACAACCTAGAATGTCTCCACTCGAAACTGCAGGCAAATGTGTGTGGTCTGTGAGAAATGTGTTATCAAGAGCTGGTAAACATTGTTTTGGCAGATCCCCACACAAGAGAGCCAGGAATGATTAAATGAAAGAACAGCATATGTGACATGATTTGCACAGTCAAATCACATTCCACATGCTCCCAGGGCTCCAGAAAAATCAGACGGCAGTTCTCAAATTAACCATCTGCCTCTCTGCTTTCTTTTACTTCTTCTACTGAAAAAGTAGAGGAAGGGGAGAGAGTGAGAGAGAGGGACAGTATTATTTTATGAATGTTTACTTGGAAGCTTGAGCATATGTTCTCATAGCATAGTTCAGAGAACAGAGATGAATGACACGGTGGTGAAGGGTTCAGTCTATAGCTACACGTGGGTCTAATGCCAAGTCAAGTCATGTAGCCTGTTGTCTGAAGCAAACTGTCTAACATTTCAAATCCTCAGATTGCTTATCTGTAAATGGTGCTGGTTGGTGATAATGATAGTATTGGGGAAAGGAGGTGTAAGATCCAATATATATTCCATGAGGTAGCTCTGAGGGATGAGATGTGATGACATTTGCAAAGCATTTAGCACAGTTGGCTGACATGTAGTAACTGTTAAATAAATGGCAGCTAGTTGGGACAGAAATGGTAGAGTAATAGAGGTAATTGAGGCAGGTTTTGTTTGGCTTAGAGAAATAAGAGCTATTCTATTTTATTTTTTTTAAAGATTTTATTTATTCATAGAGACAGAGAGAGAGAGAGGCAGAGACACAGGCAGAGGGAGGAGCAGGCACCATACAGAGAGCCTGATATGGGACTCCATCCAGGGTCTCCAGGATCACGCCCTGGGCTACAGGCGGTGCTAAACCGCTGCGCCACCCGGGCTGCCCTATTCTATTTTATTTTATTCTTGGTATATAATGAAAATTTGAGGAATATACTAGTTTTAAAATTTTTATTGGTAAAGTGGATTTCAACTTTTTAATATCCATATGAGTGCATATTCTAAATGGCACTTAAAGCCATTCAGTAGGAAGGTACATTTCTACTATAATTTTTGTGGGGAAGGCAAGTGGTTTTTTAATTATAAAAACATTATTTAAAGTTCAAATATTCTTAAAATTAGAGTGAATAATACAATGAAGCTGCATATTCAGTCACCCAGACTCAAAATTTACCAAGATTTGGGATGCCTGGGTGGCTCAGTGGTTGAGCATCTGTCTTTGGCTCAGGGTGTGATCCCAGGGCTCCAGGATCGAGTCCCACGTTGGGCTCCCTGTGAGGAGCCTGCTTCTCCCTCTGCCTATGTCTCTGCCTCTCTCTCTGTCTCTCATGAATAAATAAATAAAATCTTTAAAAAACAAACAAACAAACTTGATTCCTTGGAATATTTTTAAATTCTAGGATTATGTCTCAGGAAACTCCTTGTTTATGTAAATAGCCATAATCATTAATTATATGACTAGCTCTTAAGCCAAGCAAAAAAACTCCAAATTTAAGAGACTTCAATAGTATAAAGCAGTACTTTGGGGAAGAAAAAAAGCATTGTATTTGCTAAAATGCCATGTGTTCTTTAATGCCCACTCTGATTATTTGTGCGCACAAACCTCAGACCTGCTGCCTGGGACTAGCATTGTTGGGGAGGGTGGTGGAATCTGTTGCCATGGCAGGAAGAAAAGAAGTAGGAAAAAGGCAAAGAATAAAAGCTGACATCTGGTTGATGGAACCTTCTTTTGCCCCCAACAGTTCTGCCACTGAAAGGGATGAATGGCTAGAAGCGATTTCCAGGTCAATAGAAGAGTATGCCAAAAAAAGAATCACATTCTGTCCTAGTAGGAGTCTTGATGAGGTATTGTCTTTTCCTTCTTATTCTTTTTCAGTTCGTTTCAATCAGTTTTTACGCTAAAGAAACTTTTCCCAGAGGTTTAGAAAAGCAACATGTGTTTCACAGAAAGATACACGTGTGGGTATAATTTCAGAGCTAAATATCCTATAAATGTCTAATTGCAAGTCTGTGATAACATATAGCACATTCATATTTTTTCTGGTCGTAAAACTTCATTGTAAAAAATTGGGGAAATACAATATAAGGAAGAAACTAACCAGCCATCATGGTACTACCGCAGGCATTTTTTTAAGTTAATTTTGCAACAAAGGATTATTAGGATACAGCTAATCTTAATATCCTGAGAAAATGACAACTACAGTAGCCCATCCATTCCACATCTTTAATGACACCATCAGCATTGTGGGCCGCCATTGCCCCCCCAAAAAAGGGGGGGCTCAGTTCTGTAGCATTCTATGTGCGTGGAGGTAATGAAAACTCGTTCTTCCACAGGCTGACTCAGAAAATAAAGAGGAAGTTAGTCCTCTTGGATCAAAGGCTCCCATCTGGATCCCTGATACCCGAGCCACAATGTGTATGATCTGCACCAGTGAATTCACTCTGACGTGGAGACGACACCACTGCCGGGCCTGCGGGAAGGTTGGAGATGTTGACCTCCATCTCCATTATGGTTTTTAATAGCTCCAAGCTGTACATAGTGAGGAAGCATATTTCCTCCTGTAAACCATGGCAGGGGAGAAAAAGATACTGAATCATGGATGGTATTTTCTCTAAATATTTAGGCAGAGGGTAATCTTATTAGGGAACTCACCCTCACCTACCAAAGTTATTATAGAATGTCAATAATAGAGAATTTTCATTAAAAAAAAAAAGTTCAGGGATCCCTGGGTGGCGCAGCGGTTTAGCGCCTGCCTTTGGCCCAGGGCGCGATCCTGGAGACCTGGGATCAAATCTCACGTTGGGCTCCCGGTGCATGGAGCCTGCTTCTCCCTCTGCCTGTGTCTCTGCCTCTCTCTCACTGTGTGCCTATCATAAATAAATTAAAAAAAAAACAAAAAGTTCAAAATTAACTAGACTCCCACATTTACTGTTAATTATTGAAACTACATTTATCTAGATACTAAGTATTTTACAGAGGAATTTTCAGTGTTAAAGTTATCACCAGTGACGTATCTAAGCCTTCATGACCTCGTTAGTCAAAGGAGTAGAGTAACAATGAGAGTTACCACAAAGATTAAACGGAGTCTGTTTAAAGAGCATTTAGTAGAGGGCCAGACAATTGGTAGAAGCTCACCAGACATGGTTACAGTAAAGATGATGATGATAAATACAGCTAACAGAGGACTTTATGCACACCACACATGGTTCTAAACATTTCCCACATGTTAATGCTATTAGCATTTTATTTTATGGAGTTAGCACTCACTCAGTCATAGTTTGTGGCCTCTTTATCTTGCAGTGTGGTGTTGTGTGTGAATTCACTGCAGGCCTGAACTCCACAGAGGTGTTATTTCAAGTCACTGACTAAGAAAAGGTTTTAAAAGCACTCTAGGTAGACAGCATTATCTATTGTAGCATATTAGATGGTTTGATACTGAGGTTATTCTAAATGAAATAATTCCATTGTGTTTTCAGATTGTATGCCAAGCTTGTTCATCAAATAAGTATGGTTTAGATTACCTGAAAAATCAACCAGCAAGAGTATGTGAACATTGTTTCCAAGAACTGCAGAAACTAGGTAATACATAAGTAAAGTTTAACAAATTCCTTTATTTCCAGGTGCTTTCAAACAACCTTCTGAAAGAATCATCTTAGGTATATTAGCAATATGATTGGTGATGCTCATCTCAAAATATTCAGAATTTTGCTTTCATAATTTAGTTGTTTTCTTAACTCCTAGAGTACCAATTGTAGAAATGTAATTACAGGATGAAATGCTTTTAAAACAGTTACAGGGGAACTTTAGCTTTCAACTAATTTTGAAATTTCCAGTTTCATAACTGCATGCTCTTAACGACTCATTTTTACCTATCTGTAAAGTAATTCTCTGTGGAAATATACTGGGTGGACCTTTGTTAGCCTATTTCTAATCACTTGGACTGATTTGGTGAGATTTTATGGTATATATAAATGTTGAGCTTTTCACTAAATACAAAAATGATAAATCATATCTTCCTACTCATTATTGCAGATATGCATCCCCACAGTTAAGATGAATGCAGCTAGCAGGATTGCTTGGGTCTGTATTTTAGAAAGAGAATTTTAGTTAAATTCCTAAAACCTATAGGATCTAAATTTCAAAAAAGTTGTCATTCATTTCCATGAAGGATAGCTTTCCATCAGCAAATGAGAATGTCTCAATGAATAAAGCTAGATGGCATGCCACTTCAGAATCCATATTTACAGCATAATAGTTAGTAACCATGTGTTTACATTTTCCAAAAAGACACATTTATCTAATCCTTCACTGGCCTTTTTGTTCCTTCCTTTGTTCTCTGGGTGTATAATATAGGCTGCAAACATTCAACATTCAGTTTTTAAAATCTTCTTCCCTAATCACCCACACACATTTTAGTCAGTAAATCTTGATTAATTTATCTTTGAAGACCTGTCTTTCTCTTGATTTCTTCATCTCAGCCCTTTCTTTCATCTGGACTACTGTAATAGTTTCCCAATAGGTTTTCTGCTGCACATCCTTCCTCCTTCCTACTGCCAGATTTTTTTTTTCTAAATTCAATCTGTTCATGTCACTTCCCAGCCTAAAAGACCTTTGATTTCCCACGGTTTTAACAACAGTCCACATTCCTTAGAACTAGCCTTTTTTCCCCCTCAGCCTTATTATTCTCCAAATAGATGATCTAATTTCATACCTCTCTGCTTTTGCTTATTCTGACCTCTCTTCATGGAGTCTTCTTCGTACTCCTTTTAGCTTGCCAAACTCCTATTATACCTTAATGGCCAACTCAAATATCTTACTCCCTCCCCACCTTTCCCTGAACCTCTGCCTCAAAATTAATGGCTTCCTTATCTTGTCTTATAGCCCCTTTTCTAGCACTTCATTCATTATAATATTCTTATTTGGTCGTATATCTAAGTACTAAGTGATTCTGTTTTCTTTTTTTAAATCAGGAGGGAAGTTTATATAATTTATTTAAAGTTGGTAGTACAGTAACATGTATCATTATTCTGAAGGCACAAGAGGGTAATCCTTTCTCGTAGTTTACAACTGAAAGAGCATAAAATCAGAGACCGTGGAAAATCTTCCTCCCTCTCAACTTCTGGCCATCTATCTTTTTTCCCTGGGGGTCTCAGGATCATCAGCTTCTTAAGTATCCTTCCATAGATGCCTTATGTAACAGTATTTATTGATCTGAATTAAATTGAATTACAAAATGCTTACCACTGGCTACATAAATGCACCTGATTTGTTTTAGATCACCAGCATTCACCTAAGATTGGATCTCCTGGAAATCACAAATCTCCTTCAAGTACTTTGTCATCAGTTTTACACAGTATTCCATCAGGGAGGAAACAGAAAAAAATCCCAGCTGCTCTCAAAGAAGTAAGTGTTTCCATTAAACTTGCAACCTGATATAGGCTGAATTATTCATATGCATATAATATACTGTTTTTCTTCCATAAAGGAAGATGTCATTTCCCACTACTATTAAGACAAGCATTTTAATACTGGTGATGGATGTGGTTGATGCCTCACTCTCTTGCTTGGTCCACCATATGATCTGAGTCATTCAGAAAATTGCAGTTGAAAGGTTTGAGATTTTATAGCAATGATAACGAGTAAAGATAATTTAGACACATGTGAATTTTTAATATTACCTTGAGGAGACCTCATGCCAGAGAGAAGTCTACAGAATATTTTGGGCACTTTATTAGCATCTACTGATCTGCGCAGTTTGTTATTTGTAAGCATTGTAAGCATTGGCTATATACAGCTGCACTGATAATAAATTCTTTCAACTTAAAAGAAAAATTTTAAAGGTTAGGATAGGCTGCAGAGTTGGACCTGTCAGTGGTATAATCCACAGGCATCACCAGTATCCTATCCCATCTTCTCGAACTCAAGTGTTCAGTCAGCTAATGTCAGCACTGCTTGTCTAACCACCTCCATTTTTTATTAGTTTATTAATTGTTTCCTCCGTGACCAGTTTTCTGGCCAGCAGAGGAGAGTTTTAAATTTTTTTCTCTGGAGGTGTTCTACCATGGAAAATGGAAGCAAACAACTCTAAAAATTTGACCAAGATCGTGTTTTTTTTTTTTTTTTTTTAAGATTTTATTTATTCATGAGAGACAAAGAGAGGCAGAGACACAGGCAGAGGGAAAAGCAGGCTCCATGCAGGGAGCCCGATGTGGAACTTGATCCTGGGTTTCCAGGATCATGCCCTGGGCCGAAGGCGGCACTAAACTGCTGAGCCACTGGGGCTGCCCCAAGATTGTGTTCTTTATGTAAAATTCAGTGTATTCCATCATGGCAATTAAAACACTAGGAAATGATTCATAGCCAGTCTCATGAGATAGTGAGAAGAAGACTTAGAGTTCTAATTGCCAAGTTTCTTAAACTGGTTAAGCCAGTGTAATACTCTGAACTGTATCTTCCATCACTCAGTTCCTGACTCTAAATTGACTTTCAGAACTTAAGGTTCTTAACCAACTGAAATAGTTTTCAGTTTTCTATAATTTTTTGCCTCTCCATTCTAATATCACAGTTTATAAATATAATTCTTACATTTGCTCTTCTTGTTAGTCTAGACTCCACAGTGCCGGTTACAAAACTGTTTCTAATCTAGACTAGACTCAGCCTAACTCCAATCGCATTTTGTATCTTTCCACTCAATCACATAAACAGGCCTTCCCTGTCAAAACTCTACTTCCTGACTGTAGCTATTTCTTTTCTCTACTGGTTCTCAGAATCCTCCAGAGCAGCACAACAGCAGCACCTGGGAACTTACTAGAAACAGAAATTCTTAGGCCCCACCCAAGGTCTGCAGAATCAGAAACTTTAACAGGCATTCTCTGTGATTCAGATCTGTATACTAAATTTTGAGAACCACCACTTTGCACCTTTGCAATCAGACAAGGAAAATTAATTTATCCAGTTAGGTGCTATGAAAGTTTCCTACATGGGAACCTATGTTTTTTATCTTTATTTGTAACTATGGTGAAATTCACATAACTTTAAATTAGCCATTTAAAGTATACAATTCAGGGTTGCCTGGCCAGCTCAGTGAGTGGAGCATACGACTCATGATCTCAGGGTCCTAAGTTCAAGCCCTGCATTGGGTGTAGAGTTTTCTTTAAAAAAATATATACAATTCATTGATATTTAGTGTAATCACCACACTCTGCAAATGCCACATTGCTCTAGTTTTAAAACTTTTTTATTACCCCATAAAAACACCCTGTACCCATTAAATAATCAGTCCCCCCTTGTCCTTGCCCTCCATCCTCTCTGGTAACCCCTAATCTGCTTTCTACCTTGATGTATGTAACTATTCTGGATATCTTGTATAAAGGGAATAATATACTACATGACCTATTGTGTCTGGCTGTTTTCACTTAGCATAATATATTAGAGGTTTACCTAAGTTATAGCATATATCAGTACTTTGTTTCTTTTTATATCTGAATAATACTCCATCATATGTATATACCACAGTTTATCCATTCATCTGTTGATGGACATCTGAGTTGTTTCTACCTTTGAGTTATTATGAATAATGGTGCTATAAACATTGTGTGGACATATTGCCATGTGGATATATGTTATCATTTGTCTTAATAATATGGCAGTTTATGTTGAACTTTTTGAGGAATTGGGAATTTTTATTTTTATTCCAGTAATGTTCAATACATTTTTAGAAACTCCTTATTTGTAGAATGACATTCAGAGCCACAGTATCCTCAGTAATGGCAGGCTATGTCACTTGAGTTAGATTTGATTTGTATTTTAAATAACCAAATCATTCAGAGGAAAGTTTTGTGATTCATGTGATTAAGCTGGTTAAGAACAATTTTATTTGTAAAAAAGAATATAGAGGATAAGGGGCACCAGGGTGGTTCAATTGGTTAAACATCCAACTCTTGATTTCAGCCCAGGTCATGATCTCAGGGTGGTGGGATCAAGCCCCACGTTGGGCTCCACGCTAAGATTCTCTTTCCCTCTCTCTGTGGTCCTCCCCCTGCTCACACTCTCTATAAATAAGTGAGCAAAATCTTTAAAAAAAAAAAAAAAAAAGATAATAGAGGACTATGCATGACTATTCAGTATTGTGACTGATATTCTTTTATAGTTAATAAACTAATTTAAGAATATTCCAAAAGAGGGGCATACAAAATGTTTTGATCAATTATAGTAACACCTAACATAAGTACATAGTAGTATCCCAATGTAACTACATTTTAAGCATAATCTCATTTGAATATCAACACTAATTTAAAAAAGACTATTCGGAAAAAAAAAAGACTATTCGGTTGTATTCTACAAGGGTATTACTTCTTTGTACAAATTTATTTGCACTCAACAGATATTTCTAACTTAACATTAGATTTAAATTTTCCACTAGACAATATCCTCCTTCTCATAAAATTTATAAGAAATTAATACAATACATAATTAAATGTAGACCTTTAAAATTCATGGAATCCACCTGTATGTTTTCTGTTGCTGCATAACAAATTACCACAAAAGTAGTAGCTTAAAATAACATACATTTATTATCTCAGGAGTCTAGGCATACCTTAGCTGGGATCTCTGCAGGGCCAGAATCAAGGTGTTGGCCAACGCTGAGTTCTCATTGCAAGGCTAGGAAGGGTCTACTTCCAAGCTCACTCAGGTTGTTGGCAGAATTAATTTCCATGCCACATAAGCTTCCCAAGACAACTACTTACTTCTTCAAAGCCAGCATGGGAGAGTCTCTAGAGCCCATCTACTAGCAATATGGAGTTTTATAGAATATAACATAATCATGGGAGTGACATGCCATCATCTTCCCGATATTCTGTTGGTTAGGAGCAAGTCACAGGTCCTCCTCACACTCAAGGGGGAGGAGACTGTACTGTAGTGTGATTATCAGAGGCAAGGATCATGTGGAACCATCCTAAAAGTCTGTTCACGATTCTAGGGGAGCCTGGTTGGCTCATTTCGTTGAGTGGCTGACTCTGGTTTTGGCTCAGGTCATGATCTCAGGGTCCTGGGATCAAGCCCTGCATGGGCCTTCCTGCTCAGCTGAGAGTCTGCTTGAGGATTCTCTCTCTCCCTCTGCCTCTCCCCTCATACCCCCACCAAGTGTATTCAATCACTTGCACACACTATCTCTAAAATAAATCTTTCTAAAAAGTCTGTTCACCATTCTACTAATAACACAATTCCTAAACTTGGCTTTTTATTTCTGTTATTCTGAAAAAAAGAGAAAAGTTTCAACTACCAGATTATAATTATTGAGAGCTTACTGTCTTTTGGCCTAGAGAATAAAACATTTTCATCCTTTTTTATGAAGCAAAAATAAGCTTCTCTCAGACCAAAATTTGGGGATCAGAAACTAATCCTTTAAATCACCATGAATAATATAATTTTCCATTTACCTCTCTGTTAATAGTTTTTATAAGTCTAAAAAATTATTGAACAGAGTTAAAGGTTTGACTAATTTTCCCTAACATTGCAAAATACAAAGAACAATAAACAGCATATATGGTCCCAAAAATGCAACTTTCAAAAAACATTTCTGATCTTTAGAATTATTTTTCTTCTGGCAACCCAGAAAACACAGGTGATGCCACAAAGAAATACATGCAAGCACAATGAAACCAGGCAGAATGCTGGAATTGCTTTTTTTTTTTTTTTTTTAAGCGAAGCGGTGGGGAAGGAAGAGAATCTTAAGCAGGCTCCATGCCCAGTGCAGAGCCCAACATGCGGCTTGATCTCACAACCCTGAGGTCATGAGCTGAGCCAAAATCAAGAGTTGGATGCTTAAGGGACTGAGCCACCCAGGTGTCCCAGTGCTGGAATTGCATTTAAACAGAAGGGTGTTTCATGCCTCTAGTAATGGTGGTATATTTGTATCGTAGCCGACTTTGAAAATAATAAACAGCTTCTTTCTGACACATTATATTATTATGGTAATTGCTTTCAGTACCAATGATCAAAAGCAATTTTGTTTAACTTTTTGTTTGTCTAAAAACCATTAAACTATATATGGGGTTTGCTTATGTAGGTATCAGCAAACACAGAAGATTCTTCCATGAGTGGCTACTTGTACAGATCAAAAGGCAATAAAAAACCTTGGAAACACTTGTGGTTTGTCATAAAAAATAAAGTGCTATATACATATGCTGCAAGTGAGGTAAGATCTGAAATCTAAAGATGAATAATTGTGGGGTCTGGTTTTATAATGCCAATTGGAAATTATTACAGAATCTGTTTAATCTATTTGTTTTGTGCATATTTTTTGTTTTGCTTTGCTTTTGGAGGGGGAGATGTTGCTGTGATTTTTTTTTTACCGTCAACAATGTCCTCATGCTCTTATTCAAAAATGTTAGGAATTTTCCATAGTATTAAAATGTAACTTTTTTTGCTGTCTTGTGACTACTGACACCCTCACTAAAGGCAAAGGTTCTAATCCCTTCTGCCAAGCTCTCTTGGTTGACACTCCCTTGACTATCCCGGGATTGTACTGATCAGGCTTCAGCTTAGATAAGATAGACTTTGGTTTATAAACAATTCCTGGCTATTTGCTCTAATATTGCCCTTTTCTACTATCTGATCATCCTGTGTTCCAACAACATCCTATAAAAACCAATGCCCTAGCATCCAAGCTTTTCCTTAGTGGGATAGGGTAAATCACCTACCTTTCTTTTTCCTTTTCTTTTTTTTAATATTTTATTTATTCATGAGAGACACAGAGAAAGAGAGAGGCAGAGACACAGGCAGAGGGAGAAGCAGGCTCCATGCAGGGAGCCCGACGTGGGACTCGATCCCGGGACTCGATCACGCCCTGGGCCAAAGGTGGCGCTAAACCACTGAGCCACCTGGGCTGCCCAATCACCTACCTTCCTGAGCTTGTTTTCTGCATCCATAAAATGAAAGTAATAGAATTACCTACCTCACATAGTTGTAGGGAAATATGTGAAATTCATTGCATATGAACACATTGAAAACTAGCACCATGTTTGGCTCATGAGGTAGGTGGGGAGGGGACAGCTTAATATTGTTGAATAAATGAAAAGTAAGTAAGTTGCTAGAATTATCATTGTTTTATATATGTGTGTGTATATGAAATTCAATTATAGCTATATAGTTCAAGAGTTTGCAAATCAGAATTTTGTATCAATTTAAAGTCTCATCTTCCTTTTGTGTCTTTAAATTAGGACGTGGCAGCTTTGGAGAGTCAGCCTTTACTAGGATTCACTGTCACTCAAGTCAAAGACGAGAATTCAGAGTCTAGAGTGTTTCAGTTACTACACAAAAACATGTTATTTTATGTGTTCAAAGCAGATGATGCTCACTCAGCTCAGAAGTAAGTAATATAGACATTTTTCTTTTATACATGAGTTTCAAGTTGTTACATGATTGATTTTAAAATAACCTACTTTCATGCATGGGGACAACGAAGAATTTAAATCAGAGATCCAAATTAGTTAGATTTAACATATTTTTCAAAGTCTTTAGAATTGTTTTAAGGGCAGGCAAGAGATCTGGAATATTTTCAGGAGGTAGAGGGGAAAAGAAAATAGGTAGTTCTGTCCAAAATATTTTGTCTATACATGACCTCTGAGGAAGCAGCATGAAGCTGCTCTGCTGAAAGGAAAGGAAGCTGAGGCATTTGACCTCTCCTTCAGTAAGGGTAAGGATCATCTCTTAAAACATTCCAGGACTTTGGCAATCCAGTGATTCAATTGTGCCATGGAACAGCGGGAGTTTAAACAGCTGCTTGCTAACTTACTTCTTTGGGAAAAGGGTCAAACACATTAAGAGGCTCCCATGCTGTTCCCAATAACTGAGTAGAAGGAAATGGGTATCATTTTAGATGGTAAAGACTTCTAAACAGTCTCTTCAGAATTCCAACAAGAATATTTATTTTGATGTCATGAGGTTGTTTAACATAGAGAAGCATATCTCTGTGAAATCCAGGTTCTTTGTAAACAACACAGTGTAGTTACCTTTCACCAGATCTTTCATTTGATTTTTTTTTTTTTTTTTTTGGCCTCACAAGTTATACGGTTTTGTTTCCGCTAAGAGCTTAGTGCTCATGTTTTCTCAATAGGCTTAAAACATGCATGCAGAACGCCTTAAGTAAACAAGGCTTGTCTTTTCTTAAGGCAATTAGAACTAATGTTCGAGAATTATATATGTATTGAATATTAATCAGGTACAATGTGACAGATACTCTGTAAGACTTTTTTTTTTTTTTCAGTCTATGTTAGGACATCTAGGGTATATCTGTTACTCCAACTAATTCTTTTTCAACTGAACTGAAGAATATTTAAAATTATGTTCCTTAACTATTCTTTCTGCAAAAAACTACTTGGATAAAAGACTAATCGTTCTAATATTCTGTTAGGAACTACATTTCTTGTGATTTTTATCCAATATTCATCATCAAACTGATAAAATTTCTTTTGAATATACATCTTTTGTTTATATCATTAAGTTGACAAGGTAGAAAAACCTTCAAGACAATTGAATGTAGTTGAGTGAAGGGAATCTGCTTACCTACAATTTAAAATTAATACAGGCTAAATTCTAAGTTTCTCTTTGGAGTCACTAATATCATGAAAGTATTTTTGCACATTATAGAATATTAAGATGTCTTAATTTTAATGGAAAATTTTTAGCTTTTTAAAAGATTTTATTATACCTTGTGCCATTTGCATTTAAATTTTTGAAAATTCTGTCTTTGAAACTTGAGCTAAACCTGTTACAGGCTACTTTTACTAACTGAGTGATTTCAAATATTCATAATAAGTTCAGAAGCCATTACAGTACTAGGTAGGTACAAAAAGACTACCTCCAAGTGTCTTCTGAATAATTGCAGCTGTGGGTATTGTCAGATAAAACTTTGAGACTAATGAATTTTGGAAAGACTTCTACGAAACTCTGAAACACTTTTTTTTTTTTTTTAGATACTTTATATTGTATGCAAAATTTTGATCAACTGAGGTAGATCAGATGTAGATTCTCTTTCATTGAGAATGTTAGAACAGTTCTGGACTATGGATGCCCAGGGAGTTAAGAGAGGAGGAAACAGACAAAAGGTGGTGTTCCTAAAAGCAGAAAGGAGGTGGAAATAAAAGTCTTTGCAAATGTATTCATTTCCCAAACCAATTTTATGGGATCATCAGGATTTCATAGAGCTTTTACATGAAATGGCCCCTTCTTCACGCCTCATGGACATACAAGATGTACTTTTGGGGCCAAATTTTGCACCATATTACCAAATAAAGGACAATTCCATATATGCAGAATTCTAATTTGGTGTAGGAAACATCTTAAATATACTGCTAGGATGATTGAATCCACAGGCATAACTATGATTTGTATTGTTTTAACATCTATTGGATGATTGCATTTTACAAATCTAACAAATTTCTCTTACTAATAGGTGGATAGAAGCATTTCAGGAAGGCACAATATTGTAGTGATGTTGGTTTTATCCCTTCTGTGATTCCAAATGGGTGGAATTTCATCAGGATGGAGTAAATGCAGGACAGAAATTTTATATAAATAAACACTGCCAAGATAAATCCAGCCAAAATCTTCATCAAATATTAGTAATTATTTTGTTAGGTATAAGATAATTTTTTAATGTTTGTTTTTTCATGTATGTTATTTATTAAAATTTTGATGTTTACTTAATGGTCAGAATTATTTCTGAGACTCACACTGAACTCTAATGTACCTTTTCTTTAGAAACCAGAAAACTTAATATTGGATACTGTATTAACTTTGTGACACAGATTTCTCAATGTGTTTTCTCAATGTGCTTTATCATGTTACATTGTAACATTCCTAGTTGAGGTAAGTCTTTGTAAATAAAAAACACATCAAGGAGCAACTTTCCATGCAGTATTTGGTTTAGAAATTACTATAAAACTGCTGATGCGAAAAATATATGTTTTTGAATCAATAAACTTAGATGAATTTTTTTTATCTTTTAATGGAAAAACACACGGCCAACTCCTACCTCAGTAACTGTGAAATGAAATTCCAGTAAATTGTCTAGAGTATTTCTGTTGTACCTCTTTTGGCATGAGATAATGTTACATCATCAAGGCATCACAGCAAAGGGATAGAATGTGAAAATTTTCATTGAGCTATGAGTAGAAAAGAGAATGTTTTCATTTGCAGAGGAACACAACTGTATGGTCTTTATATTAAAGTCTAATCCTTTTTTTAAAGCTGCCAGTTCAACACAAACATAAATGTATTTTTAAAACAAAATATAACAAGCATTATATTACACAATACCCTTTGCTATTCTAAGTTCTCTGAGCCCAACTCAGTGTGGTGTTTGTATCTAGAAAGAATGTTCCTTTCCTATAATACTGTGCTTTAAAAAATGAACTGGAATTACCATACCAAAAAAGCACAGATTCTAAGCCAGTGTTCACTGAAACTGTATCCATTTTTTAAAGGTTATTTAATACTACTTTGTGTTATGTCCTCCCTGATAAATAAAACAAATCCTTTATTTCCTTAACCAGTTGCCAAATGCACCTCATTAGGAAAAATTTATATTCATAATTCTGGTGCACTTACTATGTGAACTGCTTTGTACACAAAATTATTGATGAGTAGAAGAAAAATGAAATTCACAGTATGATTAAAGTCATTCTTGATGCTCATAATATACATATATTGACTGAGCTTAAACTAAATATAAATTATATTAAAAGGCAAGGTCATCCATAGAATATTTCACAAAAGGGCACAAGGATTTTCCTTTCTGCTTTTATATAAAGTATTTCCTAATTCACTGTGATACTTACCATTGCCAAAAGAATTACTGAGTGCCTTTCTGAAGCCTTTTGAATGTTGTCTGTTGCAGCACCAGAGCCTCTACTAAATTGAGAGTTGTCTGCTATAGTTTTTTTCTGGCTCTTTCTTGCTGTGGGATCATTTTAAACTGTTGCACCCTCACATGCAATCCTCACATGCTCTCTCCCCATTCTTTCTGTCCATAATAGGCAAACTAATACGTCTTTGCAGCTCACTAATTTTAATCAAGAGAAGCATAAATAAGGCTTCCATGTTAAAAATCCTTGTAGTTTTTAGTGTATCCTTTCTGGAGACCAAGATTGTACCTTATAAAGTGTTTCCTTCTGTTTCTTTGGATCTAGCATTTTGCCAATGACAAGTTATTTGGAGTTTTGCCCCCTTCCTCTTGAGCTCTCAGTCTTCTGAATGTAAGGTTTGGCTTAAACCTCAGAATCTAAAAAAATATCAGCTAGGCTATTTTGTCTTCCAACAGCTGGCTAAATCAAGAGCCATTTATAAATCTAAATAGAAACAGCATTGCACAAACTTCTATTAATATAGTTATATGTGAAACACCTGTATGACTGTACTGGCTACTGGCTTCACTCCATGAGGGGGTTTTGAAAATACACATACAGTTGTTTGAGGAAACTATCAGATTACCATCCACCCCCCCCCAAAAAAAAATGTTTTAAATGTGGAATAGTGTTATATTCCCTTTTCCCCCTTACCAATCCTTCATAACTTACTAAAGCTGATCAACTATTTATTTAACCTCTCAGTTAATGTCAACTGAGAACCTAATAATATACTTTTATTGTAAAGTTACTTTAAAAAGTAAATCTCTTGAGAGGTAACATTTTAGAGGGGGGAAATGGTATTATTGGGTACATTGGGAGAGGAAGGGGGATGAGCAGAGGGAGAGGAAGAATCTTAAGCAGATTCCCTACTGAGTGCAGAGCCCAACACGGGGCTCAATCTCATGATCCTGAGATCATGACCTGAGCCAAAATCAAGAGTCAGACACTTAACATAGTACCCGAATGCCAAGAATATTGTATTTATTGTATTATTATGCTGATGCATGTGTTTCCATCACACTTCAGGTTTCTCCTTGTATTCATAAGGAGGAGAAAGAGCAGTTGTAAAGCTAAGCAAAAGGCACTAAAAATAACCTTGATAAGAGATGCCAAGTTAAACTAGGGGATGCCTGGCATTCTTTGTGCCCCCCTGCCCCCCCATCTAGGGTCCTCATAGTAAATGTAGAGGATCAAGCAGAGTCCTAGAAAAATGAGAAAGGTTATCTTAGGCATCATCCCACATATCCAAACCTCTCTCCAACCTCTTCCCCTGTTCTCTAATGTACCCAGTATGATCTTATTATCGTTTGCCCAAGATCCTTAATTCTCTTCAACCAAAAGCTTGATGCTTTTGAGTATGTAGTAACATTCCTTAAAATGAGATCAGAGCAACTTTAATATAAAGCAGTAATGAAACAAGTAAGTGAAGAAGATAACTTTAAAGTGTAGTTTTGTTAGCCAGATGCTGGCTGTTTCTCCAGAAATAGAGAAAGCCTGTATTTAGTAATTTAGTTAAAATGTAAATGTTATCACAGCATATGTTTATCGGTCTTGGAGTATGCATCCATTTGTACTCTCATTTTTGAAGTTTGAGATCCACTGTAGTCAAATGTAGTCACTAGGATTTCCAGAGAGGTAAATCCTTTTTCCTTTGTTATACAGTACATGCCTTAAAGGCAAATACTTGTATCTGTGTCTCACAAAATACCTAGCCTGTGTCTTTTAAGAGAAAATCATTGTTGAAATGCATAGAAGGTGTCGACAGGATTCATGTCATCTACAACTCAAACACAGCCCCCCACATGCCCTCATTGTAACTCCGATCTTAGACCTACTCTTTTCCTGCAAGGCCATATTTGCAACTACCTGTTGGACATCTACGTGAGTCCTCCTTAAGCATTTTAAACTTTACATGACCACTTTCTGTTCATTCAGATCTGTTTATTTTCTTCTGTGTTGGAAAAACAGCAGTCTAGGCTCCAGAATCTGCCTCCAAGTCTCAACAAGACCCTCTGCTATTGCTCTTGTATGTGTTCCATCTTCATTCCTGTTACTGCACAGCCCCTGGCTCAAGTCCTTGTTACCTCTTCCCAATAATTAGAATAACTTTTCTTCCAATTTCAATGCCTTCTTTGCAGTCTTTTTATTTTTTTTTTCACAGTCTTATTTTAAACACTGCCAGAGCTATCTTATACATGCTAACCTAGTTTCATCCCTGCTCTTTGCAGCCTCCGCTGCCTTCCCAGTGGCTTGGTATGGAATACTTTTCCTCAGGTATCACACACTCCAACTAAGCCCACCCCAACTTTTCTCTCTTCACATGGTTTTCTTCTTTGTTCTCACCTTCTTTCCAACTCATTTCTGCCTGTGTATCCAAGACTTCTGTGACAGTTGGTCCTAGTCTTTCTCTCCCCTATTCCTCCTCTCTTATTCCTGTAGACCAAATCTAGTCCCTCCTTTCTCTGTGTCTCCATCATCGTTAGCTAGAAAACACACTTTCTTCTGGTGCCTATCACATTCTGTCCTTGAGAATCTGAGCCTCCTCCTCAGCATCTGGCAGAGTACCTTGTATGCTATGGACACTCACTATTTGGCAAATTAAGTTACTCCAAATGGATTCCTTCTGATTTTTATTTTTTTAAGTGCCTTCCATGTACAAATATTCTGGAGCCTATGCCACATTTACTATTCTCTAAAGGAAAATCTTACCTATGACTTTCCTTTTTAAGCAAAGATAATTTCCAGTAGGATTTAATTTTAAGAAAAAATGAGTAGGAAATTTCCAAAAAGCCTCAATAGCAAGTCCCTTAGTTGTGGGGAGAGATGAAAAAGGGCAACTCTCTTTTATATGAGTTGGTCATAGCATGTTAAGAACCAGTCTTGAAATACTATATATATATATTTTAATGACATGAATTTCTAGAAACACTTTTGACCTAAAATGATAATACTTTGTATCTTATTGTCCATATATAGATCCTTTATAAATAAACCAAGTATTGTAAATAATGTCAATATGTATTATATTTATAAAAAATAAATTTACTGTATCTACTTTCGGTGTGATGATGTCTTTTAAGCCATATATTTTTCTAGAGTCACATATTTAAAGATGAACCACACAGCCCTGTTTTCAGAGAATGAGGCATAAAGCATATTCCCCTTCTTAGAGATCGTTGCATGCCCTTTTACCGTGTCTTCCTGCCTAGTTCCAGAGGGAAATGATAGAGATATTCTCCTAGCCAGTGCACCTATGTTTTTTTCTGACTTGGGCTTCTGGCCTGAATCCATGACTGCTTTTCTAGTGCTGGATCAATACTAAAGAAATGTCAAGGACCCCTTCTCTTAAAGTCCACATCACACAGTACTTTGCACAGAGGACAGCTCTTCCTGCCTCACCTCTATGCCACAGGTGGTTTCTGTCCGTGCTCTTGTTCTGTCATACGCCTCTTTTTTTTTTTTTTTAAGATTTTATTTATTCGTCAGAGATACAGGCAGAGGGAGAAGCAGGCTCCCTGCAGGGAGCCCCATGAGGGACTCGATCCTGGGACCCCAGGATCAGGCCCTGAGCTGAAGGCAGAGGCTCAACCGCTGAGCCTCCCAGGCGCCCCTGTCATGGACCACCAGGCATTGTCCTGTATGCTTGGGAATACACCAACTGACAAAAAAGCCAGCCTTCAAGAAGTTTACATTCTAGGTGGTAATTCTTGCGCCATCTAGCCATTATACCTATTTACCCACAAGAGCGAATAAGTGAATCTTTGCCTTCCTGCGCAGGATTCTGCCTTCGCTTATTTTAGGAAATCTTAAATATTTTATTGGCATCTATCCAGACTGATAAACTCCTCTAATAAACTTGTAAGAGGTAACCTAAAACAAAGCCCAATTTTCCACAAGTTAGAAACCAAACTGCCTAAAACTGCTGAGGTTCTCTAGTGCTACCCAAACCTGAAGGTTCCTTTAACGCCCGAGACCACCTTGGGCAAATGGGATGCTAAGCGCCCCGCGGCTTCCCCAAGTCCTGGATAGGGCCGCGCCGGCGGTGCGGTTCCCCTCCCAGCCGACAGGGGGCGGCGGACTCTGGCTCGGGTTTCCTCGTTCCTCCACCCGGGGAACGTCACGACCTCCTCACCGCCGGTCCACCAGTAATGCGCAGGCGCGGAGGGGAGCACGTACCGCAGAGCCGAGGGAGGGGTCACGAACTCTGACCCCCCCAAATACACAAACCCAGAAAGCTCCCTGCCCCCACTTTTCCTCACCCCCAACCCCTTGAGCTTTCTCCGACCTGTCTCTTCCCGGAACCCCAAGCAGCCACCACAGCGGACCGTCCGGCCTACGCCCGGCGCGGGACGTAGCTCGTCGGGGAAGCGCCGGTAAGAAGTGCCGAGGAGGGAGCAGAGCCGCCGTGGCCGCGCCCGGGGCGGGGGGCGGGGGCGGGGTGTCCCTTCCTCCCACCTGCCGACGGCCGCACCCCCGGGTCCCCCGACAGCCTGCGGGCTGCGGCCGCCGGGGCCGGCCCGTGTGGCGGCGCGGCGGCAGGCTGCTCGGCGTGGGCTGGGAGCGCGCAGTGGCCGAGGTGGCGGCGCCGAACGTGCGGGGCTCCGAGGGAGGCTGAGGCGGCGGCGGCGGCGGCGGCGGCGGGGCCGGGCGCGGAGCGGGGCCGGGGCCGGGGCGCGGGAGGCGAGTCCGCGAGCTGCACGGCGCGCTCCGCAGCCTCTCCCCCGGCGCCTCCTGCGGCGCCTCTGACCTTTCACCTACAGGAAAAGCTTCCGTCTCGGCGCCGCCGCCGCTTCCCCCGCCGAGGAGAGCCGCGCGCCGCGGCCGGGCCCCGGGGGCGCGCCGTGGGCTCGAGCGTCGGCGACCCGGGGCCTCCGTCCCCTCCGACGCCGCTTCCTAATTCTCGTGGCTGCTCGGGACGGACGGAGCGACGCCCTTGACTGGCCTGCGCAAACAGGGCGACGGCAGCCCTTGTCTTTGGACCCGTCTTTTTTGAGAAAAGCGGCGCGGCCCGGGGTGCTCCCGGCCCGGGGCATGTCCTGGCGTCCAGTAGTCCTTTTGTTTGAGAAACTGCCTGCAGCCCCTGCACTTCACCATTTTAGGAGTTACAAATGGTGCCAAGTTGTCTCGGAACCTTCACTAAGTAGTAGGGTCGGCCTGTTGATTAAACAAATAAATACTTGGAAAGGAAAAGCCAAAAGGACTGGAAATTACGGCCTTTCGGGGTTTTGTTCCTCTGGATGTTGTAACATGAGCCTTGGATGTGGACGTTCTTGAGCAGCGTCGTCTGGATGGTTGACTGGTACACGGTGACTGTTGTAAAATTTTGCTTCCGTGTCCAGTTCGTAGATCTAGAAGAGGGATGTTTCTGTTCTTGTTCTTGTTTTTTTTTTAAACGCATGGCATCTACGTGTAACTAATTTCATGATTCATTTTAGGAGCATTTCAGTCTTTTAGGAAGAGTTTTGAGGGAGATACAGATGAAAGGCATTAAACATTTCCAAGTTATGTCCGCTTTGTGTTTCTGTCACACAAAGTGTATAATTGCTGCCCTTCGGGAATAGAAAAGACAAAAGAAACAACATACATAATTAATGGTATAAATATAGTTACCTTTTTTCGATTTTTTAGAACCCTCTTGCAGCCTCTTAAAATCTTAGTGAAAGGGCTGTGGGAAATGTATCTCTACGTAAGTTTTGCCTTTAGAAGTTAACAAAAGAAAAAAAAAAAGAAGTTAACAAAAGTCTCTGAATTCACATCAACAGCTTTAGGGTACACAGTAAATGCTAGACCCACCTCAGTGGACTGGATTTTTAAAAATTTGAACTGAGTCTTGAACGTCTCGTGGGATTTAAGAGAGGGGAGAGGAGCCTGAAAACGGTATATTGAGGCCTAAAGAATATCCCAGTTTGACCTGAAAAGGGGCCCCTCTTGGGAGCAATAGGAGATAAAATGGGAAGATGAGGAAGTCAGACCAGAAAGAAACTCTGTGTCCACAGTGACAGGAAATATTGAAAAAATAAAAAGAGGAAACTTTATCCTTTGGCCATTAAAGAGACATTGGTGGTTCTGAAGCAGGAGAATATGGATGGTTCAGTTCTGTAAGCGCCCTGAGATACTGTTGCTTGTCAAAGGAGCTGACCCCAGAATGGTTTTTGTCTTCTTGGCACTTTAAATATGCACAAATATGGTTTTTGCCTAATAGGGGCTTTTCATGTATATATTAAATGCGTGTTCGGGAAACTGCAGTAGCTCAGATTTTACCTGAAGGGTTAACTTGAAGGCCTTCAAGGCTAGTGGAGGTTTTATGAACTCCTTGAAATGCAGCATACTGTCATTTGCAGTGTGAGTGAATGAATTTGTATTTTCTGGTGAGAGAAACCTTACTTCCGTCAGTTTTCTTTTTTCTTTTCTTTTCTTCTTTTTTTTTTTTTTTTTTTAAGATTTTACTTATTTATTCATGAGAGACACACACACAGAGAGAGGCAGAGACACAGGCAGAGGGAGAAGCAGGCTCCATGCAGGGAGCCAGACATGGGACTCGATCCCCGGTCTCCAGGATCACACCCCGGGCTGAAGGTGGCACTAAGCCGCTGAGCCACCCGGGCTGCCCAGCCTTGAATATTTTTTAAAAAATATTTAATTTAAAAGATATCTTTTTTCTTTTTTATTTATTTTTTTTTAAGATTTTATTTATTTATTCATGAGAGACAGAGAGAGAGAGGCAGGCAGAGACATAGGCAGAGGGAGAAGCAGGCTCCATGCAGGGAGCCCGACGTGGGACTCAATCCGGGGACCGTGGGATCACGTCCTGAGCTGAAGGCAGATGCTCAACCACTGAGCCACCCAGGCGTCCCAGGAATCATTGTTCTTAATGAAGACAGTACAATATTTTAAAATACGCCAATGAGACTGAAACTATTTTGTATTCATACATATACACACACACACACACACACATATATATACAACTCAAGGACAGTGCTAACGTGGTAGGCCTCTGAACGAGGCTACTTTTCTCCCACACCACCAAAAATGTTTCCTCCGAGATTCATTTAAATCCATTATACCATAGTTTCTAATGACTGTTATTCTCATTCATTAGCTTCTGCTCTAATACCATTATTCATTGAAAATTGACGCTGTTAATCCCTTTCCTGCCATCAACATGGATGACTTAAGTCACCGTGAGGACAACCCAAACTACAACCAATCTAGTTCCAAATCTCTTGACTTAAAAGTCCAATAATACTCATTTAATTGAAACTTTAATATTTTTATGCCTGATTGCTCTAACGTGTATTTAATATTATTTCACCTTTTAATATTCTTCAGAGTCTTCCCTTTATATGATTTAAGGTGTCATTTTTTAAACCTTATATTCTAGCCATACACACTAGTAATTAATTCCTTGAATTTACCATGTTGCTCATGGTTCCGTGTCTCTGGCTAATGGCTTCTTTTTCTACCATGACCGTGGAATCACTAGATCAACATAAGTTTTCTAAGACAAAATTTAACTCCAACAATTGAGGCAAAACAAGCAGTCTTCACATATTGTTGGAAGTCTAAATTGCTATCACCTTCTTAGAAACGTAACTTGCCATTGTCTATCGAGAGTCTTAAAAATGCTCATGTTCGTTGACCCAATACTTCATTCACTATTCTTCTGCTCAACAAATACTTATTGAGTGCTTACTATGGGTGAAGTATTTTTCTAAGTGTTAGAGATAGAGCAGGTAGTGTTAAAACAAATTCCCCCTTATGAAGGTTCTATTTTGGTAAAATGAAACAGGCAACAAACAAATAAATATACAATACCAATAAATGGCAAAAAGCGGAGTGGAAAAAAAATAGAGCAGGGCTAGTGACAAAATGCTGGAGGGAAGGAATTGCAATTTTTAATAAGAGGTGAGATGACTCTTCTGAGAAGGTGACATCTTAGCAAAAACAAAGAACAAAGATTTCTACAAAAAATTCTTTCATTAAAATAGCATATGAGGAAAATGCTTAATGACAGAAATGCTAATGACAAACTAAATACAAAGATCAAGAAACAAAATTTTATTTACAACTGATTCTAACTATGCAAAACACACAAGGGCTAAAAATAAACATTCTCAAATGTTAAGTGACTTCTGGGTGAGATTTATAGGCTACTTATTTTCTTCTTTCTCTTTTTTTGAACGGGTATCTATAGTTATGATCAGAAAATAAGCATTTCCTCATTTTTAGCCCAGTGTGGGCCTGGTGTGGGCCCAGTGTGGACATAAGATTATGTCCATTTGTCTCCTACATTTGTCCCCGTCCTATGCATAGATGACCCATCTCTAATAGACTTCTAAGGAAAAGATCTATAGTTTTCACTGAACCTCTAATATTTAACAGTACCTAGTAGTCATTTAACTTTAGTACGAATTTACTGAAACATATTTACCAGGCATTGTGAGACTTTAGGACTTGACAGTGAACAAAGTGGAAAAGCTCTGCCCCACAGGGCTTGTGTTTTAGAGAAAACATTTTTTAAAATCACCATGTGCTAATTGTTATGAAGCAAATTAGGTAGGAGTGATGAAGAGAAAAACAGAGAAATCGAATAAGTTTATATAGGAAGTAGTGTCCTAGACTTCAAGTCAGTAAATCAGAGTTCCAATCCCGTTTTTATTACTTAGTAAATGTATGAGCACATGTCACTCACTGTGAGGCTCAGTTTCCTCACAAAAGAAGTGGATTCAACATAATCTACTTCAAAAAGGTGTAAAAATTCAGTGTCAGTGAGAATATCTACACCAATGGTTAACAGTTTCTTTTTTGTTTTTTTAATTTAAAGATTTTATGTATTCATGAAAGAGAGAGAGGCAGAGACACAAGCAGAGGGAGAAGTAGGCCCCATGCAGGAAGCCCAATGTGGGATTTGATCCCAGGACTCTGGGATCACACCCTGGAGCCAAAGACAAATGTTCAACCACTAAGCCGCCCAGGTGTCCCGGTTGACAGTTTCTTTATAAATTAGAAATATTTCCAGAAAGCTGAATGAACACAGCGCTCAATACATGAACAAGAGGAGCTCAGAACCACCACACTAGAGGGTGGCTCTGGAGAAACCTCATGGAGACATCTGAGTTAGGCGTTGAGGGTTAAGTATTTTCACCAGCCTGAGGGAAAAAGTAAAAAGCAGGAAGATGCTGTCTTTACTATTCCAGACCTGATTAAGATACAAAAAACAAACAGTCCCACATTTTTGGCCCTGATTTTTTTTTCCTGATTTTTTTTTCAATTTACAATGATCTCATTTCTATTTACCTTCCCAAAGAAAAAAAGCATAGTATGAGTGGTGCCATCCTTCTTCCATTCAGATTCAAAATTTTAAGTCTGTGTTCTTTTTTTTTTTTTTTAAGAATATATTTTTTTAAATTTTTATTTTTATTTATGATAGTCACACAGAGAGAGAGAGGCAGAGACATAGGCAGAGGGAGAAGCAGGCTCCATGCACCAGGACCCCGATGTGGGATTCGATCCCGGGTCTCCAGGATCACGCCCTGGGCCAAAGGCAGGCGCCAAACCGCTGCGCCACCCAGGGATCCCGAAGTCTGTGTTCTTTGACTACATCAGAAACCGTTCATTTTTCCCCCACCAGCCCCAATACCATTAACTAAATGTAGGCTGCTGGCATCCAAAGCAGTATTTTGCAAACTGTGTTGTGAGCCACTTATGGATGGAGAAATTAATTTAGTAGGTCATATTTCTTTTTTTAAAGGAAATGGAAAAGAGTACATCAGATATACTGAGGGTAAGAATAGTCTCATTAAGCCTTTATTTCAGTTTAATCTGTGTAAGTGTGCTGAGTCATGATGCAAAATGTATTTTCTTGTGTGGGATGCACACTCTTTTTTCCTTTCCTGGTGCTTTACTACAAAGTAGAAAATAAGAAGCCATATAGGGAGAATAAGAGTAGAGACAAACAAAACAAAACAAAACAAAAAACAACATAGAGATAAGGAGATCCCTGACAGCACCAAAAACCCTAGCTCCATTTTTTCCCAAAGTCAGCTCTACTTGAGTCATATCAGTGTAAATCCGCTTTCCTCCACCTCCTGCCTTTTGCTTAAACTAGCCATAGTTAGGCCTTTATCACAACCAAAGTGACTAATACATTATCATAAATACCTGCTTTTATGCCAAATACCTATTTCTTTTGTACCAGTTTTTATCATTTCTTCCTTGCTAATACTTTCGTTTATCAGAATAAATAATACTATCCTCTGGGAATTCCTGAATTTTAGTAAAACTTAAAACATCTGGATATAATTTGTAACTTATTTATTATTAGGGAGAGAGAAAGAGCGTGCACAGGAGGGGTGGGGAACAGGCAGAGGGAGAGAGAGACTCTTAAGCAGGCTCCGTGCCCAGTGTGGAGCTGATACAGTATCTCGCAATCCTGAGAATCTGAGCCAAAATCAAGAGTCAGGCACTTGACCAACTGTGCCACCCAGGCACCCCACAATTTGTTATTAATTTAGATAGTATACCTCCTTTTTGCAAGTGGTGGGAAAAATTTTTAATGAACAAGATTATATAATGTATTTGAATTATTTCATGGATTTATTTACATATAAATGTTATATTCCTTGACAGTTTAATGAGAAAAATAAGTAATAATGAAAATAGGATCATACATTTGACTTTATATCATTGTGTCTGTGCCTTTCTAGACTTGAATTTTAATAAGCTGGCTTGATAGACACATAACAGGCTTTATAAGTAGGATAAGGTAAGTAGTTTGATATTGCAATGCATGTACCATACATACCTATGTTTGGTTGGAGAGGGGTCCAAAGGGGAAGAGTTCTTAGTCTGCCTTTCAGGTCAAATCTGTTCCCTAAATTCCTCTCATTTCTGTCTCATTCAGTACAAATTGAGGTATATGATCACTGAGGTATTTCAAAAACTTTGCCTAAGCATTCTTTTGCTAACCAGTGGATTATTTGGATCTGTAAAACAATATGAACAAAGGCTCTAGACTACTGCAGTAATGCAGAAAGTTTATAAGGAAAGAAGTCGAAGGGGGTGCCTGGGTCGCTCAGGTGGTTAAGTGTCAGACTCTTGATTCAAATCCTTTAGCATTTTTATTACCATTAGCATTGCTAATGAAAAAGTATACAGTTAAACATGAACCTGTACATGTTTATATACCATGCACATAAGTACATTACACATTATACCCTAATATTCTTTGGTGTCTTTGCTAGAAGTTGATTTAGTGTAATTTTTTGCTCATATAATAGTACTGAGATTTGACTTCAGTTCTTTCTATTCATACACTTAAAAGTAATCAAACAATAATATATACAAATAGTTTACCTAAGTTTTCATTATGAAGTAGCTTCTTTGAGGCTAATGTGCTAATAACATTGGTGTAGATTTTGGGATTTCTGGAAAAGATTCCTTTAAACTGGCTTTTTGTTTTCTACTACTTTTTGTTTGTGGTAATACTTGTAGGTAAAATTTAAAAGAGACAGACACTTATTCAGCAGAAAGTCAGTCTGCATTCTACCCCTGTTCCCAAACTTCCAGTTCTCCCTGGAGATAGTCACTGTAATCTTTTTTTTTTTTTTTTTTTTTTTTTTTTTTTTTTTTGGTGTTCTTTCAGTCTTTCTTCTCTCTAGGTAGCATTGTAAAGGTTTCCTTACATGTATTGTGCGCATTTCTTACTAGATTTGTGCCTGTTATGAACTGAATTGTCATCCGCTCCCTGATCAAATTGAAGTCCTGGCCATCATTACCTCAGAATGTGACTATATTTTGCCATGAGGCCTTTAAAGAGGTAACTGAGTTAAAATGAGATCAGTAGAGTGGGCCCTAATCCAATATGACTGTTGTCCCTATTAAAAGAGATTACAACACAGGCACAACAGAGGGAAGACATGTAAAGAGACAAGACTGCCATCTACAAGCCAAGGAGAAAGGTCTTAGAAACCAACCCTACTGACAGCTTGTCTCAGACTTCTAGTTTCCAGAATTGTGAGAAAATTAATTTTTTTAAGATTTATTTATTTAATTTAGAGAGTGTGTGAGCTTGAGCAGAGGGAGAGAATCTCAAGGAGGCTCCATGCTGAGCACGAGCCCTCAATCTCATGACCCTGAGATCAAGACCTGAGCAGAACTAGAGTCCGATGCTCAACCATCTTAGCCACCCAGATGCCCCAAGAGAAAATTAATTTTTGTTATTTGAATCCATACAGCCAAAAGTAGCCCTGTTAAGCCTTTGTTATGTCAGCCCTAGCAAACCAATGGTACTGGAAAGTGGGGTGCTGCTTTAACAAATGCCTAAAAATTGGAACTGGGAGATGGATAGAGGTGGAAAGAGTTTTGTGATGCATGCTAGCAAAAGCCTAGATTGTCTTGAAGAGATTGTTGGTAGAAATATGGATGTCAAAGGACATCAGGCTCCCCACAGGGAGCCTGCTTCTCCCTCTGCCTATGTCTCTGCCTCTCTCTCTCTCTGTGTCTCATGAATAAATAAATCTTTAAAAAATAATATGGCTTCTCTGTGTGACTCTCATGAATGAATAAAATCTAAAAAAAATGAATATCAAAGGCAATTTTGGTAAGAGTTCAGAAAGAAAAGAGAACTGTAGAAAAGTTGCTGTTGTCTTAGAGATACACAGATTTGTGAACAGAATGTTGATAGAAATAATAAACATTAGGGGTGCCTGGGTGGCATAGTGGGTGGGCGTCGGACTGGTTTTAACTCAGGCCATGATCTCATGGGTTGTAAGATCAGCTCTACATGAGATCACGCTGCTTCATGCTCTGTGCTCAATAGGAAGTCAGCTTGAAGATTCTCTCCCTCTGCCCCTCCCCTAACACATGGGGAGGGGGGTGCTCTCTGTCTCTCAAATAATAAATAAAAAACTCTTTAAAATAATAATAAAGGGGCACCTGGGAGGCTTATTTGGCTAAGCATTTGACTCTTGATTTCAGCTCAGGTCATGATCTCAGGGTCATGAATTCAAACCCTGCCTTGGGCTCCTAGCTCAGTGGGGAGTCTGCTTGAGATTCTCCCTCTCCCTATGCCCTTCCCTACCTTTCCACCCCCACACACATATGCTCACAGGTGTATACACACACACACTCTCTCTCCCTCAAATTGATCTTTTAAAAAATAAACATTAAAGGTGCTTCTAGTGAAGTCTCAGAAATGAGAAACATGATACAGTATTGGTAACTAGAGCAAAATGAACCTTAGGATAGTGTCAAAGAACTTGGCCTTGTGTTCTAGCCTTTCATGGAGAGTAGAACTTCTAAACAATAAACTTGGCTATTTGTGGAGATTTCTAAGTAAACTTTTGGGGACTTGGCCATTTCTCATTGCTTATAGTAAAATGTGAGAGGAGAGAGATGCTGAAAAAGGAATTAAGAAAAATGGAACCAAGGGTGCCTGGGTGACTCAGTTAAGCATCTGCCTTCAGCCCAGGTCATGATTCTGAGGTCCTAGGATCAAGCCCTGCATTGGGCTCTCTGCTCATGCTCTCTCAAATAAATAAAATCTAAGAAAGAGAGAGAGAAAAGAAGGAAGGAAGAAAAGAGAGAAAGAAAGAGAGAGAGAAAGGAAGGAAGGAGAAAGAGGGAAGGAAGGAAGGAACAAAGGAACGAACCAGGACTGAAGAGACTATCTTGGGTGTGACTGGACAACCATTTGCTAAAGAGATTAGGGACATGTGATTTGTGGATCCAGTCAGCCATCTCAACAGAGGCCTGGATGGGGTTATCCAGGAGAGATCTGTAGAGGGCTCTTATATGTGATGGCCTCCACCACCATGAATTGCAGGGAAGGCAGTAAGATTTCTTTTATATCGCAGAAGTGTTGCCAGCTTGGACTGAAGGGGACATTCATAGGATGAATTGAAGAAAAACTGTTGGACTTTGATACTACTAGGTTTGATACTACTAGGTGGGCCAGTAGAATTATTCAGTTTCAAACATTTGTTATTCTTTAAAAAAAGGAAGAAAGATCCAAAGATGAGTCAGAGGATACAGGCCTGGGGAGCAGCTCTGTTTCCTTGGTTGGTTCCAGAGAGGTTAGGCCACTGCTTTTTTATCTAGTGAGAAATAGTTAAATAAAGCTAATTATTGAACATTGCTTTAGTACAATTGAAGCATTTAAAATTTTTAAAGTCTTCTAAAGGAAAACAACTTATAATTTGGCAAATAATTATAATTATAGGGTATTAGTAATTTTATGACATTATATAATGTGACAAAGTCAAAAATAATTTTTGTATTCTTATTTGCTGATACAGAGAAAAAGCAAGTCAGAGTCAGCACATTAATCTTTCAGGCTCTCAAATCCATTTGGAGAAAGTTTTACCTTTAATTCTAATTAACCTTAATATGTAAGAAACTGCCACTAATAAAGAACAGTCACAAAATTGTGGAGAGATCTTTCCTTCAGAATGAATGCAATTCTTTTGTTAATTTTTACAGTATACTGGTAAAAGAGTGTGTCAAGTGGCTTTAGTGACATATTTATTAACAGATAGGATTACCCTTATTTAAATTAATAAACTACTCCTAATCTGCATCAAAGTTCTCCTGGTTAGCCTTCAGTATCTTTGAAAAGTAAAATTGTTTGGTATTGAATCATTTTTTTAATTAATATTTTCAAAATACATAAAAGCAAAGAGAATAGTTTTTATGAACTCCTGTATAAACTTCATTAGTTTTCAGTAATTGTCATTGCATGGCCAATCTTGTTTTGTTTATTCCCTCCTTCCCCCACCCACCCCAACTGGATTATTTTGAAACAAATCTTAGCTACATGTCATTTTATTTATAAATTCTTCAGGAAATATGTTTTATGAGTATAATTGTGAAAAGGTATCTTTTTATTTTGGCAGGACATTTTGGCAATTAGAACATGGCAACTATAGAAGAAATTGCACATCAAATTATTGAACAACAGATGGGAGAGGTATGTTTGATTTACAGTTCATTCTCAGATCCATCAAACCTACTTACATCAACTGTATATGCTAGGTTCTGGAAGTACAGAGATAAAAGATACTCTTGACTTTAAGGTAGCTTTAAATCTAGTGACAGATAGTCAAGTCATCCAACAGTCACAGTACAATGATAAGGGCTATAACAGATGACTATATAGAGTTATGGGAGTGCAAAAGAAAAACAGCTAATGAAGAATAGCAGAGGGGTGATGAGACCTGGAACAATTATGCCCTATTCCTTAGTAAGAAGTACCATAATCCAGAGGTTTTCAAAGTATCATCTAGGGACTCTTTTCAGAGACTCAGGAAGGTCAGAACTATTTTCATAATAATACTGAAATGTTAGTTGCCCTTTTTTTCCCCCAGGAGCTACCTGCCATGTAATGATATGGTATGATGAAACAGATCAACATATAAAAGATGTACATCACTCAGTGGGCCAGTGTGGTGTTAGAAAATCACAGACAAGTAAAGGATCTATTCAAATTGCAGGATAAACCAATGGATTTTAATACAGTTTCTGATTTAACATTGCAACTAGCCTTAAAAAGGCTACCACTTGTCAAGTTTGGATGTGCTGTCAAAGAACTACCAACACCTTGCCTGCGCCCATAGCTCTTCTCTAAGAAATAAGTTGGTCAGCCATTAGAATTTTGTTTACTTCACAATGAATATTACTGCTAGAAATAATCCACAGTGAAGCCTACAATAGCTTAGGCTTTACATGGTAAAATTTGTTATGAATAAACTGATTCAAATTCACATCTTACAGGTATCATTGAAAGTTGTTAGGGAAGATGGTTGTGGAAATAACCTATGTAAAATAAAGTTGAAAAAATAAAATAAAATAAAATAAAATTGACAGCAATGAAAAGTACACCCAGAAAAATAGGTCATGCTGGAAATAATGGTCAATAAAGAAAACTCAGATTGGCAGCAGCTATAATCAGTACAGTCTGTTCTAGATAAAAACTGATTAGTAATTCAGAACTTTGTTGTAAATTTTGCATAGAAAAGAATCTTGAAAATAATTTCAGGGAAATGGAAAAAAGTTGGAAACAAACCAACTTTGGCATATTAAATTTGAATGAAGGTATTAAATTGGCTTAATGAGTTTATTCTGTAAAATATTTGCTCAACAACAACAAAAGCCCTCAACGCTGGGCTAATTCTCTTTATTTGTGAACCTGCTCTTCCCCAGTCTCCTCCAACTCAGTAGATGGCAGTTGTCTTCCCAGTTGCTCAGAGCAAAATTTGGTAGTCATCCTTGACTCTTCTCTCTTATATTCCACATGTAGTCTATCAGCATATCTTGTCATATTTTCCTTCATAAAATATCCCAAATCCAATCATTTTTCTCCTCCAACATGGCTACTGCCCTGTACCCTGCCAGGATCTCTGCCCGTATAGAATTCCCAGATACTGCCATTGTGTGAGCAGAGCAATAGCATCCTTTCTGGTCTCCCTTAATTCTTCTCTTGAACATTCACAGGCTAGTCTACACACTAAATCTAAAATTACTCTTTTTGAAAAAGATCTTGCTACTCGGCTCTGTGACCTTCCAGTGGATCTCCTTTTCACACAGGTGGAAATCTAGACTTAGTCCTTACAAAGCCCTATACCATCTGGCTCCTGCTGTCACTCAGATCCCATCTTTTACCTTAATCCCTTCTGCCACGCTGTTTCACTCACATAGCTCTCTTGCAGTGTCTATTGCTTCATATGTGTGAAACACACTTCCTGCCCCACGGCCTTCCTTCATGTTTCATTTCCTCTTCCTGGGACTCACTAAGCTTTGGGCTGTTACTCAGGTCTATGCAAAAGTATCTCCTCATGGCTTTTGTTCCAACAGTGACTCTCACCATTTCTACCTTGCTTTATTTTTTCTTTGTAGTACTTAATACCATCTGACAATATTATTTTCTTGTTTGTTTTTTATCTGCCTTTCCTCACTGAAAGTGTTATGAGAACAAAGGTTTTGTTTATTGCCATATTTATTCCAGAGCCCAGAACAAACAGTGGTTGACAAATGGAATGCACCCAATAAACGTTTGTCTAAATGGAAGGTGGGAGGGAATGGGAAGCAAGGAATCAAAATAGGTCCAAGTGTTTTTTCTATTGTACCTTTATTTGCACATTTGTTTTTCTATAGGATGGGATTTTGTGGGAGTAGAATTGCTAGTTTTAAAAGGTATTGTGTATTTGTATCATATCAAATATATATATAAAGGTATCCTTTTTTAGTTTTGTCTGAAGGTAGGAGAAAATTGTGCCCTTAGAGGGGAAAAAAAAAAAAGATAAGTTGAATTGATTACTAATTTGACATGATTGTGTTAGATTGTTACCGAGCAGCAAACTGGCCAGAAAATCCAGATTGTGACGGCACTTGATCATAATACACAAGGCAAGCAGTTCATTCTGACAAATCACGATGGCTCTACCCCAAGCAAAGTCATTTTGTCCAGGCAAGATTCCACTCCAGGAAAAGTTTTCCTCACTACTCCAGATGCAGCAGGTGTTAATCAGTTATTTTTTACAACTCCTGATCTCTCTGCACAACATCTCCAGGTAAATACTTTAGAGTGTCTTTTCATCTTATACTTGAAAGAATTAAAAAGCAGGTCATAAGTCCTGATGTTAAGACTTTACATCCTACGTGGTCTGAAGGAAAAGAAAGAATTGCATAAAATTATGTGTTGTGCACATTATCTGTGGTGACTACCATATGCCACTGTACTTTTCCTTGTGCACCTTCACATCCATATATTTGGCGGGGGGGTGGGGGAAGGGGTTGGTTCTTAGTTGCATATAGTAAGAGCCACTCTGGCTAGTTTGTCCAGGAGGGGTTTTTAGTAAAGGATGTAGAGAATTCACAGAATTGTTGGGAAGGTTGAAGATACAGATCCAGGTTAGGTTTCCAAGAATAACCACTCAGACATGCTGCAGACCTGGCTTCTAAGAGACCTGCCACTTCTGCACGATTAGGAAACTACCAAATTAAGAGCCTCTCCTATGGTAGCAGCACTGCCTAAGACCAGACTGCCTGGGCCTCAAGCAAGAAGCTTCCAAATCAAAAAGTCAGTATTATGGCTGTGTCTTTGTCACTTTGCTCCTTGGTTGTCATCTACATATTCCTTGATGTAGCAGGCAGTTTTATCCCCAGTCTGCTTTAACACTGGAAGTTAGTCAGTGGTCCAGATTAACTTTGCATCATTTAAATTTTGCTAGTTATATATTTTTCAAAGAGCCAATTAAGACTTATATACACTGCATGCCTGTGCTTATGTAGATATTTTCACTGCTGGTTGCTGTGATTGAATACAAATCCAACAAACCCTTTGGAAACTTTTTCATAGAATGCCCACTTAAAATTGAATTCTCTTTTGTGATGAAAACCTGATCACATAAAGTTTCTTTTAGGATTGAAAAACTAATTAATAAAATACAAAATTTTGCCTGTATAACCTGACAGATTCTATTACCTTTCTAATTGCATCATTTGTATTATTTTTAAAAACAGCTGAAGTAAAAAGTGGGTGGGATTTATAAGAAGTTACTTTATCAACAAGACGGAAGTCACTAAAAAAATTTATAACATCATGAATACCTTAATTTCTTTTTACCAACAAATCTGATATTTTTAGAAAAGTTTTCTTTTTACCAACAAATTTGATATTTTTAGAAAAGTTTTATAGTTACAGGAATATTGAGCAGTTAGTATAGGGTTTCCATATAACCTCTCAAAACACAATTTTTCCTATTAACATTTTATATTAATATACTTTTATTATAATTAGCAAATTAATTATGATAGATTATTAACTAAAATCCATAGATGATTTTAGCTTTCCCTGATTTTTACATAATGTTCTTTTTGGTTCCAGGACACCATATTACATTTAGTCATTATCTCTCTTTAGATTCCTGTTAGCAAAAAAAAGAAAAGAAAAAAAAAAAAAGATTCCTGTTAGCAGTGATAGTTTCTCAGACTTCCCTTGTATTTGATGACCTTGACAGTTTTGAGGTATATTGGTCAGGTATATTATAGACGGCCCTACTATGGGACTTTGACTAATGTTTTTCTCATGATTAGACTGGGGTTGTTCGTTTGGTAAGGAGGAGCCCAGAGGTAAAGTGCCATTTTCATCACATCTAAATCAAGTAATCAAATTTACTATTGTCATGTTTTATAACTGGTGACATGGATCTTGACCACTTGGCTTAAGAAATGTGTATCAGATTATTTTTCCACTGTAAACCTACACTTTTTTAAAAAAAAATTTCTCTGTTTCAAGAGAAAAAGATAATATTGGTACTTTGCCTACTTTATGGATCACCTCTCAGGGCAAAGAAAGAGAAACTGGTTTAGGATAGAATTCTTCTGGACCAAGAAAATTGGATATCTGATCTAGTGACCTAAAGAATGTGGGCAAGTCCCTTAATCTCTCAATATTTATTTTTCCCCTAGGAATAATAGTAGATAAAAGATGAGTATCATTCACAATAGATGTGCTATTAAGGAAGAGTGATGCCTTTCATAGATGCTTTCAAAGGACAACTATTTTTTTTAAGGTTCTGTTAAAAACTAATTTTTATGATGATATAAATATAAAAAGAAATAATGCCATTGTAACATAGCAAGGGACAGCTATTTTAAGGACTACTTAAAGTTTGTATTTTTTTTAAGATTTTATTCATTTATTCATGAGAGACACAGAAAGAGGCAGAGACACAGGCAGAGGAAGAAGCAGGCGTCCTGCGAGGAACCTAATGTGGGACTCGATCCCAAGACCACAGGATCACGACCCGAGCCAAAGGCAGACAGACACTCAACCACTGAGCCACCCAGGTGTCCGTATTTAAACATTTTAAAATCAGGGCAGCCTGGGTGGCTCAGTGGTTTAGCGCCGCCTTTGGCCCAGGGCGTGACCCTGGAGACCTGGGATCGAATCCCATGTCGGGCTCTCTGCATGGACCCTACTTCTCCCTCTGCCTGTGTCCTTTCTCTCTCTCTCTCTCTCTCTCTCTGTCTGTCTCTCATGAATAAATAAAATCTTTAAAAAAATAAAATAAAATAATAAATAAAGTTTTTAAAATCAGAATTAACTCCTGAAGGCATTCACACCCCTAAGAGAAGAAAGAGTCAAAGTAGAGGGTTATTTTGTAGGTTGCCTTAAAGCCAAGTGAAGGTGATATGGTGAATGCCCTATCACATTTTTTGATAAAATGATCACATTTTTTGATAAATGATTTTGATTTTTGATTGAGTTAATTTGTTCATGTTTCAAAAGGTTGAAAGAAAATGATAAAAAAGGTTAGAAGCTAAATCTAAAAGAAGAAACTAGTATTTTTTTGCCAGCATTATGTTAGCTATAACTAGTGATTAGCTCTTTATATAAAGAGGGTTTATAATTTGTCCAAGGCCTCCCCACCCAGTCCGACTAACATGCTACCATTTATCAGACTCCACATCCCATGCTGTCTATGACTACACCTAATCCAAATCTTAGAATATTCATTGATGAAAGGTTTATCAATCATATTTCCATAATTACAAGTAAATACCTCAAAAAATTTAACTACTTTTCTGTTTTAAAAAATTCAGTTATCTTTTTATGCTGTTATAGCTTGTTTTTCCATGTGGAAAAATTTTGAGCTGTCATGATAGGGCTGATAGACTGCTGCAGTAATTTTATGTGTTGAATGAATAATGAATAATAAGTGCTTAATAGGTAAGATACATTAAATATTCATGAATTTGTTTGACATTTTATGGAACAAATTTAAAAGATATTCTTCTTACCTTTGCTTCTAATAACTTTGAAGTTTTTACTTGTATATACAGAAAATTAACAGTAGTTTAATTGATATACTCTTAATAGAGTTCAAAGTTTCAGAAGAACTTATGAGAAAGCAAGCAATAATTAAGACTAACTGTTCTTTTATATTTTATTTTAAGAGCATTATTAACAAATTATTTTTTTGTTTTTGTTTTGGGGGGTTTTCTTTAGCTCTTAACAGATAATTCTTCCCCAGACCAAGGACCAAATAAGGTTTTCGATCTTTGCGTAGTATGTGGAGACAAAGCATCAGGTAACATTTAAAAATAACTTTCTATATGTTGTGTTGTTGTGTTGTTAGAATAACTACCATACTACCATGTTTCTTCTTCTGAAAGCAAAAAAGAAAAGAGCATGTTGTTTTTATTTTATTTATTTATTCATGAGAGAGACAGAGAGGCAGAGATGGAGGCAGAGGGAGAAGCAGGCTCCATGCAGGGAGCCTGATGCGGGACTTGATCCTGGGACCATGGGATCATGCCCTGAGCCAAAGGCAGATGCTTAACTGTTGAGCCACCCAGGTGTCCCTTTTTTTTAAAAAAAGATTTTTATTTAATTATAGTTCATATTTTGAAGCCTATAAAATTTAACTGAGTTTTCCCCAAAGCTTTTTATTCACCTGATGATTTTTTTTACTTGAATGCAATTTAATTCGATCTTGCAATGACATAAAAAGCATATTTTGAAGAATTATGAAATTTTGCTTTTTTAAAAAAATGATTTGTTTATTTAGGGTCACCTGAGTGGCTCAGTGGTTTAGTATTTGCCTTCGGCTCAAGGCATGATCCTCAGGGTTCTGGATGGAGTCCCTCATCAGGCTCCCCACAGGGAGCCTACTTCTTCTTCTGCCTATGTCTCTCCTTCTCTCTTTCTCTCATGAATAAATAAATAAAATCTTTAAAAAAGAGAGATTTATTTATTTTGTGGGGGGAGGCAGAGGGAGAGGAACTCAAGCAAACTCCACACTAGCATGGAGCTCCATATGGTGCTCAATCTCAGACTTTGAGATCACAATCTGAGCCAAAACCAAGAGTCAGGTGCTTAACCAACTATACCACTCAGGTGCCCCAAAGAGTTTTTCTTTGCAAATGTAAGCTGAATATGTGGAAATTTTTCTTGAATGTGAGTTCAGTTTTGTCAAAGGAATTGCTTAAAAATGAATTGTGCTTAACACGTAACATCAAGTTGTTAACTTACCTGTTAAGCCCTGTTACTAGTCCAGGAATATAGAGTAGCTTGAATCATTGAGATGGAAAAGCTCTGGTTACTCTTTATTTAATGCTGTGTATAGCTGAGCAGGCATTTCTCCAAGTATTATTAGTACTCAGGGTTATGTCATTTTAGTTATATTCATTGTTACATTATGCCAGGAAAGCACCCATGTTCACTAAAGTATAATCTTAAATCTTTTTCCATAGCTTCATTACAAAAATCTCCACTGCAACTTTTCCAAGAGTATGTTCAATTTAATAGATGTTGTATCAGAGAAATGACTTGTGAAGTGCTATGTTAATCAAAATGTGATGAATTGCTCCAGAAATTTAAAAAATGGCACCCGCAATAAGAAGAGATTACTATAGGGATACCTGGGTGGCTCAGCAGTTGAGCGCCTGCCTTTGGCTCAGGGCGTGATCCCAGAGTCCTGAGATCAAGTGCCACATTGGGCTTCCTGCATGGAGCCTGCTTCTCCCTCTGCCTATGTCTCTGCCTCTCTCTCTCTCTCTCTCTCTTTTTCTCTCTCTCTCTCTGTCTCTCATGAATAAATAAATCTCTTAAAAAAAGAGAGATTACTATAGGTGCACCTGGGTGCCTCAGTTGGTTAAGCATCCAACCTTTGATTTCAGCTCAGGTCATGATCTCTCAGAGTCATGAGATCAAGCCCCATAGCGGCTCCACAACCAGTGTGGATATTCTTTCCCTCTGTCTGTCAGCACTCATCCACCCACCCCCAAAAAAGAGAATATTATAGCTCAAATACTAATTGATATATTTTTTGGAGCATAGCTTTCAGAATAAAATACCTTTATATAAGAGAATTACAATTTGTAAGTTATCTCAGAAGTAAAAATAACTTTTACTTATTATGGTATTATGGATGGTTTTGCTCTTTCTTTTTCTGAAATTTTCCATATTGTTAACAGAATTAAAAATTCATATTGTTTAATATATTTAGCAAAGAGTATTGTTTCATTATCTGTTTAGTAACTTCTAAAAGATTTTTTCATGTCACAAACTCAACAATCTCCATTTCATCACATATATTGTTATTTTAAAGGGAAGAAATGGGTTTATTTCCATTTCTGTTTCAAAATATGTGACTTTTGTGTTTTCTTAAACATCTTGTCCCTAGGTCGTCATTATGGAGCAGTAACCTGTGAAGGCTGCAAAGGATTTTTTAAAAGAAGCATCCGAAAAAATTTAGTTTATTCATGTCGAGGATCAAAGGACTGTATTATCAATAAACACCATCGAAACCGCTGTCAATACTGCAGGTTACAGAGATGTATTGCGTTTGGAATGAGACAAGACTGTATGTATTAGCTTTAAAGGAGAAAATAATTTTAAGAATTCAGGCAAAGTCTAGAATTATGTCAAAATTTACTCAATATGTCAATATATATGATTTTAATTTACAGTTTTCCAACTATAGAAATGTGTACATATGCATGTATTTTTTATTGATTCAACAAAATACTTATTGAGTGTCTATATACTTTGCATGTATGTATGTTTGAACATATTTTTGTTTGTTTGTTTTTTTTTAAACATAACTAACTAGATACCAGTTTAGTTTTCGGTCAGACTACTAAGGTGATAAGTAGGGTAGCTAATTTTTTTTTTTTAAGATTTTATTTATTCATAGAGATGCAGAGAGAGAGAGAGAGGCAGAGACACAGGCAGAGGGAGAAGCAGGCTCCATGCAGAGAGCCTGATGTGGGACTCAATCCAGGGTCTCCAGATCACGCCCTGGGCTGCAGGCAGCACTAAACCGCTACGCCACCGGGGCTGCCCTAGGGTAGCTAATATTGATTGAGGTCTCACCATGCCTAACTCTGTATATAACATATGAATTAACTTATTCTCATAGCAGAACCCCATGCAGTAGGTAGTACTCTTACCCATTTTACATTTGAGTAAACAGATACAGTACCTTGCACAAGGTCACACAACTAATAAGTGGCAGAACTTGGATCTGAATCTTGGCAGGCGTTTGTTGTTGTTTTTTTCCCCCTCAGAAAATGTACATTTAACAACTAAACTATACTATCTCCTAAGTATCATGGAATAAAATTCCTATAAAATATACTACCTAGATTATATAAATGAAGATTATACCATTGAAGTATTTCTCAAAAACTCCCCCTGCCCTTAACTGAAAAATGTTTTAACTTTGGTCTTTTTGTGGCTCCCTATCAGTATTGTTTCCAGTTGGTCAAATATTATTTTTTTAACTCATAGATAGGTAAGAGACTTCTAACTTGAGTTTTTCCTTCTTGACAGTGAGCTTTTAAAAAATAAGAATTTCTCTACATTTCTACCATAGCTAGGCCAGGGAGAGAAAAGAGAATGAGAGATGCAAATTACTATTCTGAAGCAACTTTGTTGAAGTTGAAAATAATTTCTAAAAATAAATGATTATCTTTAGAGTTCAGTTATGCAACTGTCTCCCAGGAGAGCAGCATTGCTGACAGAAAGGTTACATTTATAATTGCCTGTAAGTTCCTCATTGTGATGTAATAGTTTAACACATTTCTGTAGCTGTTCAGTGTGAAAGAAAACCAATTGAAGTATCACGAGAAAAATCTTCCAACTGTGCCGCTTCAACAGAAAAAATCTACATCCGAAAAGACCTTCGAAGCCCGTTAGCTGCAACTCCAACTTTTGTAACAGATAGTGAAACTGCAAGGTATAGTAAAAACAAGCAAAACATACATTAAGTAGCTGGTCATTTGTTTTTCTTCCCAGTGAAACTAAGGCTAAAATTTGTACTTGTTTATTACAGGTCAGCAGGACTGTTAGATTCAGGAATGTTTGTGAATATTCACCAGTCTGGAATAAAAACTGAGTCAACTGTGCTGATGACACCAGATAAGGTGTGTTTAGTGCAATTAATTTAAAGCTTAAATTTTTTAAGATATTTTTTTAATTTCCACCATTACTTTGGTCAATTGATGTGCTTTTAAATATTCTCTATTAGAAATTACATTTTTTTAATATAAATGATCAATTATTTCAAGTGTTAAATGACAGCTAAAACAACTTAGTGACAAATTTGATGCCTTTATGCAAGGGAAAACAATCCCTAGATCAGGAGAGTGCTCTTACTGAAGAATTTGGGATAGGAGTAAGTTTTAGTGAATATTAGAGAAAGTAATATGAAAGTAGCCTCAATGGCTATGAGGTTGAAGATTTCCTTGTAAGGCTAGTGGGTCCTGTTTTTTAGGATAAGGTAAGCTAGTTAAAGTGAGGCTGCTGGATTATAATTGGTGTGTATTAGGTTTCCTTGACAGGTGTTTCTTGTAAATGGATGCTGACTTGGAGTTTTAGATTTTGACCAGGATAGCCTCTGTTTTGTATGTCCTCATATATGAATATCAGTAGAAATGTTCATTATTCCATTAGGACAATTATAGCTTCAAAATGAAAATGACAGACAAAAGTCTTCTAGGTTTCTTTCATCTCAAAATACAGCTCAAAAATAGAAATTACAGTAAGTGTGGAAAAAAAATTTTTAAGATGTACTTATTTATTTTAGAGAGCAAGAGCATGAGCAGAAGGGGCAGAGGGAGAAAGAGAGGGAGAGAGAATCTCAAGCAGACTTTGTGCTGAGCATGGAGCCTGAAGCAGGGCTTGATCTCATTACCCTGAGATCACGACTTGAGCCGAAACCAAGAGTCAGATGCTTAACCGACTGAGCCACCCAGGCACCCAAGCGCAGAATTCTTAATATTTCTTTTATGTTCCCCTACAGATTTTATAGTAACAAAATACTTAAAATATTTCAGGTGAAGAGAAATCCTAGCACCCCTTTTACTCAAAACATTGACTTGAGTCAGGAGTCGAAATAAGATTGCAAGAGCTCTCGTTATGTGTCTAAGTTACCTGGGTTCTCTTCAAGATTGGAGTGCTTCTTTACGGAGCAAGGAGTCTCAGGGGAAAAGTTTATTTATTTAGATAGAGCATGCGGAGTTTCTGCAGTGTTCAGAAACCCCTTATGAGAACAAAAATTTCTCCTAAAGACTCATGTCTGAAAACAGATTTTAGGGAGCCTATGATTAGTTTTTCTCTCAGCTTGTGATATGATCTGGTTTTATGTGACCTATAAAGATTATTCATCCAATTTATAGTCAGATTTATTATATATTTGTTGTTTAATAGTCTTAAGACACTCTTAATACCTGAGGTCTGGAATCACATTTCATCTGCCACTTAGTAGCTGCATAACCTTGAGCCATTTTTTTGACCTCTTGATGCTTAGTTTCCTTTCTCATCTGTAAAATAGGGCAAATAAGAGTGCAAACCATACAGGTTGGGCATTAGTATTTTGTTGTTCCATGGGAGGATTTGACCTTTTACCATATATTTTGGAATTAGAAGATTTTGCTTAGCCTTGTGTACATGATTCAAGGTTAGGACTGTAGTTACAATTGCACTGACGTATTACCTCCTTTAGGAAAGGAGGACAATTAAGTTTTGTTGAGAAATTACTATTTGCCCAAACACTACTTTTCTCTATGTCTTCGTAGTAAATTATAGTAACAGTCTTGTGTGGTAAGTTCCTGACAGTTTCAAAACTGTCTAGTAATAAGATGAGGTCTTTTCACATTGCCTACGAGTCTTCATTGACAAAAACAAGAAAATAGCTAGATGAGCATGTTACAAAATGGAAGAGAAGTTAAAGTTCTAGTTGAAAATTAAAACACTTAAGTGTTGACTCCTTTTACTCATGTATAGGAAGCCTGGAACAGTGGCTAGAGCCTGGGCTTTACCATCAGAGCTGACTGCCCCGTCTTGCCTCCAGTACTTACTGCTGGAGTGATAATGGATAATTTTTCTTATTGGTAATAAAGGGATGATGATTCCTATTTTACAGGGTTGTTAACGAGGATTAAATAAAATACAGGTACAAGTAGTAACCATGTAAGAACTCCACAACGGGTAGGTTAGTAAATGATTCTGGGACCACTCATTAATTTGGGGAGCACAAAAAAATTGTTTCACTCTATTCATGAAAATCAGTTTTACATAAACTAAAGAATTGCTATAACATGAAACAGCAAGGAAACGTGCATTTTCTCAGGATTAAGAACACTAAAAATAAAAACCATGAAGAAAGAATTGAATGTCATTAAAGGACTGTCAGTTGACCATAGAAGCAATTGTGAAGGGTCTCTCATTAATTAGGTTAGGATGGACTAATTTGAGTATTTTTTTAAAAAATGATTCACTTAAACACATCAAATATATAAAAATCTATAAATTTAGAATGGTACTTAAAACTCACCTGTCACCATTAGAGGTTGCTAAGGGCATTGACTCATTGCTCTGAAAACTGATAAAGAAAAATCAAGTATCTATCTGCCTTTCCTATGGAAATTGTATTTCTGGGTAGTCAAAGAGTTAAGGAAAATGTACTTTTACACAAAATAATTATAACTAATTAGTGAATAAAGAATAAAAGAATATATACATCACTAACAAAAGCTAAAGACAAATGGGAAAATGTGCAACGTGTAACAAAAGCCTGTTATTTTAAATATGTAAAGAGATATTCCACCTACACAGTTGTGGCATTTATTTAACATATTTCACACAATGGCTGGTAAAAGTTGGCGTTTTAGGAATTCTGTTGAGTAATAAATACATTGACCTTTTTTTCTCTTTTAGTAAAATTAATTTTAACACTATACAGTAGTTCATAAGTTTTGGAAATTGTCAGAATTTTAATTCTAAAAAGAACTTAAGATCATCTAATATCTGTTTACAGAGAAAGGGATTGTTGATGTGAATAGATTAATCATGATGTACAATTTTTGGTTTAATTGTATAAACATTTCCTCGGAAAAGTACCTGATGTTTTTAAAATTACATATTCCTCAAGAAGTTTCTAAAAGCTCAGAGCCTTTTGATTTTACTTTCTAGGTTTCGTTTATCTTAATTAGAGTACTTTTGGCATTTCACAATCTAGAATTGGATATCTCAGACAAAAAGTTCTTTGATACCAATTTGCAGATTTTAACTTTTTTTTTCTTTTTTTAAAGGCTGAATCATGTCAGGGAGATTTAAGTACGTTGGCCAGTGTGGTTACATCATTAGCAAATCTTGGAAAAACTAAAGCTCTTTCTCAGAATAGTAATGAAATGTCAATGATTGAAAGCTTAAGTAATGGTGATACCTCTTTGTGTGAATTTCATCAAGAAATGCAGACCAATGGTGATGTTTCAAGGTAAAGTCTGTTTTGATCTTAAGTATTAGTTTTTTTTTTTTTAATTTATCCATGAGAGGCACAGAGAGAGAGAGGCAGAGAGAGAAGCAGGCTCCCTGCAAGGAGCCCGATGCGGGACTCGATCCCGGATCCCAAGATCATGACCTGAGCCAAAGGCAGACACTCAACTGCTGAGCCACATGGGCATCCCAAATATTAGTATTTCTTAAAATATTTTTATGTAGAATACTGTTTATAGAAGTTTCAGAAAACAAGTATTTGACTTAGAAGATGTAAAGCATAGTAAGTTTGAACTATTAACATTCAATGTAAAATGTTCAGCAGGTTACATTCTAAATAATGAATGATAAATGAATATTATAAGATTAGAAATGTAGTCATAAAATTTAGGAATTTTTTTTCTTGCTAAAGGTGATACTTTAGGTCTGACATTTCAGAGATTTTATCTCTGTGTATTTGGAGTTAAACATTTGTCTTATCCCAGGCAACCATGTCATTTCCCCACTAATTTCTAGTGATGAAAATAGATTTATTTTTTTTAAAGATTTTATTTATTTATTCATGAGAGACACACACAGAGAGAGAGAGAGAGAGAGAGAGAGAGGCAGAGACACAGGCAGAGGGAGAAGCGGGCTCCATGCAGGGAGCCTGACGTGGGACTCGATCCCGGGACTCCAGGATCACGCCCTGAGCTAAAGGCAGGCGCCAAACTGCTGAGCCACCCAGGGATCCCCTGAAAATAGATTTTAAAAATGTAATTGAATTAACTACAATTTTAAGTTGCACTTCAGGAAACTTGTATGGGAATTCTATTTTTCATTCTCTTAATGTTAATACATGAGGTGTAGAAACTGAATTTCTTCAGGCTTTTTTCACACTGTTCATCATTTAAATGTTGAGGAAACTGCATTTAAAGAGTCTCAATAAGTACTTTGTTGAACATGAGATTTTAAGGAACTCTAAAAGACCTCTCATTGAAAAATATGGGGAGCTATTTTAAATAAAAATTTGATTATATTAGTTCATTATTTGCCATCCTAATCTCAAATTCTTACATTTTAGAGGTAGCTGTGTTAACACAAGTTTTAAAATATTTTCTGAATATTTAAATAGGATCTAACTTTGTTATGTAGAATGCAGTAAAGTTGACATAAGTTCTTGTCCTTGTTCTTTCTAAATAGCTGCTGTATGTAAAGTAAATGGGTTGTTAATCTTATAGTATCAAATGTATAACTTATTGTAAAAGTATATTTTTAGACCAGTGTATAAGGGGTTTTCTTTCTGGTAATTACATAGATTTTTTTAAAAAGACTTTAATTCTCTGATAATACTGTTCATATAATACTTTTAATTCTCTGATAATACTATTAATATAATAGTTTTTCATACTATATATATATTGAAGTTGTTGCTTTGGGAAACAGATATCACTGAAATAGAATAACCAGTGATATACCAAAGTTCTGTTTTCTAAGTAATATTTTTAGGCCTAAATCTTAATTCCAGAATTTTATGTAGAATTTTATTTTCTTGTGGAGAATGACCAAGCTCATAGCATCTGATGTCTCCTTATAGGGCATTTGACACTCTTGCAAAAGCACTGAATCCTGGAGAGAGCACAGCCTGTCAGAACTCAGTAGAGGGCATGGAAGGAAGCATACACCTAATTGCTGGAGACTCAAGCATCAATTACATCGAAAAAGAGGGGCCACTTCTCAGTGATTCACATGTAGCTTTCAGGGTACTTCCATATATTTTAATATTTTTTTTATATTGTGTTACTCGTTTTGATTTCAGTCTTCCCGTCAGACATCAAAGTACATTTGTTGTGCTTTTAAAGTCAGAAATATTCCTAATAAAATTCAAAATAGCAGCTGAAACATACACACCTGGCTATATTAAAGTGATGGCTCAGTAAAGCATCCTGCTTATCAATCATGGTTATAATATCGATTAATGGTTTTAAGTCTATAAAAGCTACCCTTTAGAACATTTAGATTTTTGGGTGTTGTTAACTGAGTATTGACATTCATGATGTGTTGGCTGTATCAGTTTTGTTCAGTGCCTAGCTTCTACTACTTTAGTGTATACCAGTACGTGAGACCCAGATACTCTTAGCGTAGTAACTCTAAAGAACTCCATTTATTATGTATTGCCCTAATTAGCTAGCTCTCAGTATTATTTTAAGAATGTAACAATTACTTAATACATTTTAACTTTTGGCTTTTAACTTTTTACACTTTAATCATTTTGGAGGAGATAATTTGTAGTTTCTTTTTTGCTCCCTTAAATGCATTAATACATGATGGAAAGAATACATCTAGAACGTTAGAAAATAACTTTATCTTTCAAATACTATTTGGACTATAGCTACAGATACACTGATCTTTGAGGCCCTACATTAAGACTTTGATTTTTTGACCTCTCCGTTTTAATCATTCTTTATCTTTGCTCTGCTGACTGAGTACTGTCAGCAAATTATAAGTTTCCATGGGTTTCTAATGAAAATATACACAGTTATCAAATAGAGATTTGTGTGACTGGTACAAATAACACAAATCTAACACTGGCTAAAACTGCATACAATAAAATTTATATTTGTAAAATTTGACGTGGTAGATGTAGCCACAGAGAAAACTCAGTGACATAATAAATTGCTGTAACTTGATATAGTCAGTAAAACATAACAGTGAAACCAATCTTCATGTAAAATTTTACCACAGATAACCTATATGGAAAAAATTAGAAATGTTTTATTTGTACCCTACATGAAAAATTTTTATGGGGACTATAAGAAAAGACAATGGGAATAATGCCATTCTTAAAAATTATGGTAGGAGCTATGGACAAGGGTGGAATAAAGCAAAACTGATTTTTCCATTGCTCTTTCTTATTCTAAATAAAAGACTTGCTTTTGTTGTCTTTTATTTTCTACCTTTGGATTTAAATCGGAAGGAGAGGAAAAAGATATGTATTGCAAGGAAAAAGTATAGAGTACTTCTACAGGAAGTAGAAGTAATTTTTTTTTTTGTATTATTGTTGTTGATCTTGGTCCTTGAAATTTTGATTCTTTCAAATATTTGTTAAGGACAGATGAGTTAGGCAGATCAGAACTTTTTTCCTCTCTCTGAAGGTGTTTTGTTTTGTTTTGTTTTGTTTTTCTTTTTGTTTTCCTTTCTGTTTAGTCTTTGACCTGCTGTACTCTGGGTGTCCTTAGAATCAACACTGTGAAGTTTCTTGGTCTCCTGACAAAGACGGCTTCTTCTCTCCCTCTGATTCTTATTTACTGCCTTTGTGAAATCAAGAGTTATATGTTTTCCTCACTTCCCAGCTCAGTACTTTCATGTAGTTGGCTTTCTCATTGATGTGTTATAAGTTATAAAACCTGCCATTTGTAATTAAAAACTCACTTCTCTCTTAGCAGCTGAGCTAAATAGCATTTTGTCCCTATTTATATACAGTGTAGTTTATAGCATGCTTTCATGTGTACATTCTTATATTTGAGCTTTAATCACAGTTGGTTGTGAAAGTTTGGATTTTTATTGTCATTTTGTACATGAAAAAAGATTCGGAGGGTTTCTGTGTTTGTTCAACCAAGCAGGAGAAGTAATTCTAATAATGCATTTTGGAATTTGGTTCTGGAGATCTAGAACAATAGAAATATTAAGCATTTTTTTAAATTTCAGAGTTTTTGGTGTGATTTCATATACTTTATTCTTGTTTCTTATAACTTGATAACATGGTTAATCAAGGTAGATAGAATTTCCATTTAGAAATAAGTGTATATTGCAAAGCTAGGTAGGTGATTTCCAAAACTGTTCTTTCATATGTATCATCTCAGTATTCAAATCACGATCCTTTTGGTCACCATGTTTGATGTTTGGGAGTCATCATCATTTCTCCACGCCTTACTCCCCTCCATTCCCTAATTGAACCCTACTCATTCTCATTCTTTTGTTTGAATTTCTCCCTTCTTCTTCATTTTTATCATATGTCCAGGCCTTTTAAAATTTCTTACTCAAACTTACAGTACTATCTTTGCTTCCAGTCTCTTCATCTTGTCTCCTGTGCCTTGGTAACAGAGTGATGTTTGTTAAAAATCAGTCCATTTAGGTTACTCTGCTACCTAAAAGCCTTCATCAGCTTCCATTGCCCATGTGAGATAAAGTCCATGACCTTTTAGCACCCTCCACATTCTGATTCAGTTGCCCATCATTTCTCAGACATGCCATCCCTTTCTTAGCCCTTTCTGTAGCTCATTCCATTTCCATTTCCATTTTATTCTTCCATTGAGGCTTCAGCACTTAGCATAGTATCTGACAGTAAAATCTCAGGGCATCTGGCTGGCTTAGTTGGTAGAGTATGTGACTCTTGATTTTTGGGTTGTGAGTTTGAGTACCACATTGAAGGTTGAGTTTACTTAAAAAAAAAAAAGAAAAATTTCAGTAAGTCGTTGCTGAATTATAATGTATAACAATGACATTTTGGAAGTAGAATTCAGATCTAACTCAGGTCAAATGATTTTTTTAAAGTTCTATCATTTAGCTTATTATCAGAATTATAGAAACTACTAGAAAGGTAATGATAGACAAGTAACTTCTAAAATGGGTAGCCACTTTTAGTTCATGTCAACACTCTTCACTCTTAAAAATCATCTCAATATATTGGGGCACCAGGGTGGCTCAGTGGGTAGTGGGTTGAATATTCAACTCTTGATCTCCACTCAAGTCTTGATCACACAGTCATGAGTTTGGGCCCTCTATTGGGCTCCATGCTGGCTCTGAAGCCTACTTAAAAAAAATCACCTCAATGTACTGAATGGGTATAATTTTTAAAATGTGTGTAATTCAATTTATAAACCTGAAAGTCTACAGGCATTTTTGGGAAGCTTTTTAGCCCCTTTATTAGAAACTTATCTTCTCTATATAGAGGAAGAAATCTTTGTTTTGCAATCTAAAAGAGTTCTTGAATAAATTCTTTATTCTTCAGCCAGTACTGGCCAATTCATAATGCTAGAAGTGTATCTTGCTTTAAGAAAATTATGTAAAACATAAATTATGAGATATTTCTTCTCTTTATAATACAACATGGCAGTCTTTTAAATCATGAATTCCTCTAGTATATATTGCAAATGATTTAAATTTTCTGATTAAAGCACAAAGTTTTCAACATTACCATCACTGTTGTGTCAGTCAAGGTACATCTATCTTTTAGCCCTTATATCTAATTTTTAACACTATTTTACTTTCTTTTTTTTTTTTTTTTTACTATTTTACTTTCTTAAAAGTGATTTTAAACTATTTGTTTTGTTTAAGCAACTCTTGTTTTGCATCTTACTTAGTCTACCCCCAAAACTAGTCATCTCTGTAAATTCCCCTGATTTTTCAGGCTTTGTCTCCCCTCCTCACCTTGGGCAGTTCTGAAAAGGTATTATAGTTCCCAGTTTGTTTTTTTTTTATATACTTATGTATAGAAGCAGTTGCATCCTGATAATTATATTTAAGATGTTTAATATCTGCCTGCCTATAGTTATCTTAAGAATTCTCTTTAAATAATGGCATTTTAATTTACTACCCCATAAAACATTTCTCAGGCATTTAAAAAATACTCCGGGTGCCTGGCTGGCTCAGTTGGTGACTTTTAATCTCAGGGTTGTGAGTTCGAGCCCCACATTGAGTATAGAGGTCACTTAAAAATAAAATCTTTTAAAAAGTTTTTTTCTTTTAATAAAAAATATTCTTCTCATACGTGGAATTTCAGCTGTTAATTTCTCTGTCGTTTCATTAGTTGGCACCATTTATAAATAGATAAACCATTTGTGGCTAATAATGAACAAAGGCAGTTAATATTTTTTACATTTTTATCTAACATTTCTGGAGAACTTTTATATCATTTTGATGAAAACCTTTTGATCTGTTAGGTATCATAGACACCTTTGAGAATCTGATTAAAGCTATCCATTCCCCAGAAAAATACATATGGGTACATCCACCTACTCCACCTCTGAGGTAGCCACTGTTAACTCTGTGGTACATCTTCTGTTCTTTTTATATATATTTATGTGTACACACACACACACACACACACACTGTCCCTTTCTCTTTAACATAAATTGGGTCATCTACATATTGTTTCATAGTTTTTCCACATAGATGTCTGTGAGGTATTTTTTTTCTAAGCCGTTATATCTCACTAATTTTAATGCCTACAAAGTACTTTATAGCATACATTATTTTCCTTAGTGATAGAAATTTAGGTTAGTGTTTCTTATGGATGAAATTACATTTCATTTAATAAGATTTTCAAAAATGCTTTTACAAGTGTTTTGATGTGGGATATTTATTTTCAACAGTTGACACACACTTAACATAACTGCCTAAGGTCAGCAGTACAAACTGACAGCCTGTGAGTATAATAGCCATGGACATATTTTGTTTTACCTGTCGATTTCACACAGAACCTGCTCTTTGAAAAACAGAGTAGGCAGTCCTGAGCCCAAATTACCATGTTTTCAATATATGGAATTCAAGTCATAGCTATGCTTTTTTTTTTTTTAAATGGTAGACATGGGGGGGGAGAGAGAGAGAGAGAGAGAGAGGCAGAGACACAGGCAGAAGGATAAGCAGGCTCCATGCCGGGAGCCCAATGTGGGACTCAATCCCGGGACTCCAGGATCACGCCCTGGGCCAAAGGCAGGCACCAAACCGCTGAGCCACCCAGGGATTCCCCATAGCTATGCTTTTTATCTGGGAATATGCCCTTCCTTAGATGGCACCAGCAGGCCCACTTCACTCATTATTCTTCTGACCCTGTACAATTGGAATTTGTTATTCCCCATAGCCTGCATGAAAGGAACATTTAATATACAAGATTGTTCCTTAAACTCAATTTGTTATTTACCATTATTTATAAAGGAAGAGAAGAAAGGGGGAAAAAAAATGCACTTGTTAGACCAAGACAGAAATAACTTTTATAAAAACACAACCAGAGAGTATCATGATTAGTATTTATTAAATGGGATTCTGCTTATCTGAATATTGGTTTGTTAGCAATTATGACCTACTCTTTCTAAATCCTATTTTTAGCTGTAAAATCCAGTCACTTGGATTATTTCAAGACTTGCCTTTTGGTGAATATATCAAACTCATATTTGATATGTTTACATTTAACTTTTTCAAAGAAATTCTAATTTAGAACTGTCATAAGATAATTTACCTCAGTCCCTGTTCATACTAGCTCACCATGCCTTCTCCTATGCCTGAGTACCTGAATGTGCACTACATTGGGGAGTCTGCCTCCAGGCTGCTGTTCTTATCAATGCACTGGGCACTTTCGATTCCTTCCTTCCAGGCTCTAGGGTAAGTGTTTTGAAGTCCTTGAGTATAAATGTGATTTTTTTATAGCACAAATGTACGCTAAGCAAGCACTTTTATTTTGGATGGATTTGCATTAAAGGAAAAAATGGTATGACATTATTAAGTTTTGTTATTTATTTGACAAATTATGGCAGTATTTTCTTATATTATCTTTATGTGGGAAGAGTATCCATGTTACATAATTTGACTGAGTTAATAATTCAAATGGAATATATGCAGTGGAGCTGATAAGTCATGGCCAGCATTTATAGTAGGCTATCTTTGATCTGAGGATAGGGAGGCTGTAGGTATGTCCTGGGGTTAAAGGAGCTGAAACTGGCATACAGTGAATGTTTCAAAATAGAAACAATGGTTTTCCGGTCTATGGTTACAAAAAGTGGAGAAGGGGGAAAAATTATCAACCCCATAGTAACACTGTGATAATTTGGAAATACCTACCACTAAGGAGTACATGAGTAATCTGTATTACATCTGTATTACCTGAAGGTTGCCAAATTTATTTAGATTGTGTTAAAGTAACTGGTATGAAGGGGCAAAGAGGTGATGGAAAAAGTTAAGCCCATAGTTAGAAAAGTATTTTTCTAGTCAGAGGGCCCTATTCACCAATATGATTTCATAAATAAGCATAAATTTCAATATGCTTTCATATGCTGTACATCTGTTCTCCCGTTTGCCAGATAAGAGTGATAACTGCCCATCCTTTATTCTCACAGAATATTTTATAATAGGAATAAGAAATAAATCTCAATCATGACCTTGAAAAGCCTACATAGGGGCACCTGGGTGGATCAGTCTGTTAAGCATCTGACTTGATCTCAGCACAGGTCTTGCTTGATCCTCAGGGTCATGAGTTCGAGCCCCACGTTGGGCTCTTGCTGGGCTCTTGCTGGGTTTTAGCCTACTTTTAAAAAAAGTCACACATAGAACCCCACTGTCATTGGTTTATAATTTGGTGTTGGGTGTACTATGCATTAAATCACATACTTAACTAATATAATTGCATAGATTGAAAGCCTGATTTAGAATGGTTAACCTTTAGAACTATTATTGTTAGCCTTTTCTCTCAAAATAACATTTAGTTTTCAGAATTTCTCCAGGCTGCTTTTTTTAACAAAAAAATTAAAATATATAAATTTACATATTCACAATTTATATTAAAGGATTAGGTTTAATTAGTTCCCTATACTTGTAACTGGAGTACTTTTGTGTTGAAATGTAGCCAGGTGCCATTTTTTTATAACAGGCTATCAATTATTATTTAAAAAACCAAAAGGGAGTGCTTTGAACTCTTTAAATTATTATATAACACTATTGATCTTAAGTACTTCTATTAAATTAAGTGTAATTATTATATGGAAACATTCTCCAAATGTTAAAGAAACCAAAAATAAAGCCTGAGGTTTACAGTTACATTACAGTTTTACAGTGGCAGCCACATTTCCCTCTGATCTGTACTGAAAATTGGTTTTAATGTAACAGCTACAGGAGTCTTTGCAATTAGAATTAACCATTGGTGCATGTGAGACTATTAATCGATACATAAACTCTTATGGTCCCCATCTAGATCATTTGTAGTTTGAATTAATCAGATGGAAGAGGACTAAGTATTGATGATGGGAAATTCTGTTGTGTGGTAATAACAGCTATTCTGAATCTCCTAGAAACTGACACTGGTTGCATTTTTGTCCCTAGGCACAAAACTTGAGAACAAAGCCCTAATGTTACAGAGAGAAACAGATAAGCAACATTAATCATTTTCTAAAAGTCAAGTTTGGTTTGATTACTTACTTGAATGGAGGGGAACAGTACCTTTAAGAACCTTTCAAAAAAAAAAAAAAAAAAAGAACCTTTCAAACAATGGATGGTTAATACTGTTTGTATTGTACAGTCCTTTGTGTTCTACAAGGATATTACTTTTTAAGATTTGTCATTTCAATACTTACAGGAATTCAGCTGTTTTTCACTTCTACCTGCATAATTTATGTGACTGCACAGTAGTAGGTTCAGTTATGGGTATTTGGCATGATTTGTCAGCAGTCCTCTACCTAGATTCTTGTAATATAACCAAAAGTTCTAAAGTAGCACTATTTGCTACAGAAAACTTTATTTCTTGAGTAATTTAAGAAACTTTCCATAAATACTAAACCTGAAGGATATATCTTTTAAAATCCCACTGAGACAAAATAATGTTTACTATAGACATGGGTTGAAAACAAGCTCTAATGCCTTATCACTGACTACTTTTCCAATGCCTTCTTTTCAAACAGATGCTGCTAGGTAAAGTATAATGCCTTGGGTTTATTTGCATAGAAGACAAATGGTTAGGGTATCCCCAGGGATAAGTGACTTTCCAAAGTCACATTACTTTATCAGATAAATAGTATAAACAATTATCTGATCCCTAATTATGAGTATTATGTACATATTTTAAAGAACTTAACAATATAGAAGAATAGAGAAGAATACATATAGCTATTTGTAAAAGAAGTTGACATATTTACTGTTATGCAACCTAATGCCTTTATTAAATAACACTGGCATTCCTTTCAGCATACCTAACTGGTACTTCAATGACACCTATTTATTAGCAACTTTTGCTTTTCAAAGGAAAGATGTTTTGAAATTAGATAGTATAATGTGATTACAATAGTTATTTTTGTTTTTGTTTTTGTTATAAAGATTTTATTTATTTATTCATGAAAGACACAGGGAGAGGCAGAGACATAGGCAAAGAGAGAAGCAGACTCCTCGCAGGGAGCCCAATATGGGCGGGACTTGATCCCAGGACCCCAGGGTCACTCCCGGAGCAAAAGGCAGCCGCTCAACCACTAAGCCACCCAGGCGTCCAAGTTATTTGTTTTTAACAGAAAAAAGTTGATAGCAAACATGCTCTTACTGTCACAGAATATTAGCTGTAAATAGGGATTCTCTACTAAGAAATTGGACTTTAGCATTTTATTTGCTAAAATTTTAATGATTTATACAAAAGCATAGATTTTGAACAGCTGGATTCAAATTCCGGATTTATTCATCTGTGAGCTTTGCTACTTAACTAAGCTCTGTTTCTACGTTTATGAATTAAGAGCAGAAATGCTTTCTTGCTGGTGAGGCTACATAGCTGAGATGTTGAGTGTATATCACCTTATCTAGTGCTGCTACAAACTAGATTATCAGTGCTTGTTTTCCTTCACTCTCTTAGGAATCTTCTTTTTAAAAAGGACTTGCTGTTTTCCTTTCCTTCAAATGTTCAGACATTTGAACAGCATAGCTAGCTGTACTACAAGGATATTTGAGGTTTTGTTTTGGATGAAGATATAGATATAGTTATCTTTCTGTAATTAATCTCCATATTTAGTTCTTTCAGTGTTCCTTTGGAAACAAAATAGTATGATGGCTTATTCCTCATTTGCCACTTTTCATCTTTTTTCTTTTGAGGTACTCATAACAATTTTGGTGTTCCTCATCCTCTGCACGGTTACTCCTTAACCTTTTCTCTGAGCTTTCTACAACAAAGTCAGAGTACTTTCTTTACTACGAGGAGTAGTAGCACAGACCAGAAAGAGCTTTTTTTGTTGTTGTTGTTGTTGTTGTCGTTGTTTTTTAATCAGTTAGCTCTGTTCCTTTTCTTGTCCTGTGTCCACTAATTACCTTGGTTAGCTGATTCCTCCTTAAAACTTAAGAATCTCTCACTTACTCTCTCTCAAATAAATAAATAAATAAATAAAATCTTTAAAAAATAAATGTCGTAGTATAGAAATATAAAGTAAAACTTCATCCTCCAGGGGTAACTAACCCCACTAATTAACAATTTGGTGTCCTCCTACCAGGCCTTTTCAGTTCCCTATTTTAGCAATCCAATATACAGTTGCATATCCTATTCTTTGTCTTTCTCTTTACAGTTGGATTTCTTCTTATGTCAACACATGTAAATTTATTCTTCTTAACGGTTACTTAGTATTCTTTTTTACAGGATCTACTATTGATTTACTCATCCTTCATTAGTAGACATTTGGGTTCTTGTTAATTTTCTTTGTTACTCTATCCAGTGCTGCAGTACTTACTGTAAATATAATATATAATTTACCTACTTTGTGTATTTCTATAAAATAGGTTCTTATAAGTGGAATTGCTGAGTCTAACAGAGTGTATGTTCTAGTTTTTAGATAGATAGGGACTATTAAATTGTCTTCCAAAAAGATGTTGAGTCAGTTAACATCAGCAGTGCTTATATGAGAATGAATGCATATTTCCTCAATTCTGATTTCAGGGGATCCCTGGGTGGCTCAGCGGTTTGGCACCTGCCTTTGGCCCAGGGCGCGATCCTGGAGTCCCAGGATCGAGTCCCACATCGGGCTCCCGGCATGGAGCCTGCTTCTCCCTCCTTCTGTGTCTCTGCCTCTCTCTCTCTCTATCATAAATAAATAAATCTTTTTTTTAAAAAATTCTGATTTTAGCTGTCTTTTCTGATACATGAAAATAGTATCTTGTTCTCTTTTCTTTGATTTTAAGATTTAAATTTTACATCATTTTTTAATTTGGAGATTTGAAAATACTGATTTTTTTTTCATTTAAAACTTCACTTTCAAATAGATTTTGATTGCCATAAGAAATTAGCAATACCCTAGATCTTTTTAAGTTTTTGCCATCTTTCTCTACTCAGATGTCAGCCCCTCAGACAGGCCTTCTCTAGCCCCCTTACCTGAACACTCCCCCCCCCCATTTTTAATACATCGCCCTACTTTATAGTAATGTAGAATTTTATTACCTGAAGGTAACTTAATGTATATATAACCATTTGCATGTGTGTATAATATTTATATAAAATATTTGAAATGGTATTTTTTATGTTTACCTTCTGTGTCATGGAGGCAGACTTAATCCTTCCTGTTTATTGCTATTTCTCCAGTGCCTTGAATAATGCCTGGCATATACTTTATGTCATCCTCTATTTACATAATTCTTATATCTCATAATAACTCTGAGCAGGGTATAGGACATACAGTTTCTCTTCATTTTATACAGCTGAGCAGCTGAGACCTGGGAAGCTTATTAGCCAGATTTCAAATGGATAATCAGTGGATGATCTAGGTTTTAAAACCCTGGTTGACTTATATTCTAGTATTTTTTCTACTCTCTCATGCTCTTGAGATTTCTTATTCAGAAGTTCAGGAGAGGGACCTTTCTTATTTTTATTACTCCTAGCAAAATCCTCAGTATGTCATGTTATAGGGATACCAATATCACATCTGAAACATAACTTAGAGAATAAACCATTTCTCCCAGGAAATCATTTGCTTATCTATCATCAATTCATTCCAATTACCTTTTCTTTAAAAAACATTAGCCTTCATTTAAAGCAGGAAAAAACTTGGGAAAGTTTTTAATGTATGCTTTTGCTTTTAATATTGTTTAAAATAATCTTTATTCCATCTGTTTCCATGAAATGTAGAATTAAAGCCCCAATTTTTAGTCCCAAATTCTACCTGCAGCTGTTTTTGTTTTGCTTTTGAAGGTTTATTTATTTATTTTAGGGAGTACACGCAAGTGGGAGAGGCAGAGGGAGAGGGAGAGAATCTCAAGCAGACTCCACACTGAGCACAGAGCCCAACAAAGGGCTCAGTCTTATAACCCTGAGATCACAACCTGAGCTTACACCAAGAGTCAGACACTAAACTGACTGTGCCAGCCAGGTGCCCCTGAAAATTACCTGCAACTGTTCTTATAAACTGGCTGATTAAATAATAAGCTAGCTAACAATTAAATTTCTAAGTTTTCTTCATCGATTGCTATGTTACACAAAAGGCAATTGATCAGGTCCATGTCCAGTGATCTTTCTAGGATAATTTTAGTTCAGTAATATTTTTATTTTTTTTTATTTTTTTATTTTTTTTTTTAATTTTTTTTTTTATTTATTTATGATAGTCACAGAGAGAGAGAGAGAGAGGCAGACACACAGGCAGAGGGAGAAGCAGGCTCCATGCAACGGGAGCCCGATGCGGGATTCGATCCCGGGTCTCCAGGATCGCGCCCTGGGCCAAAGGCAGGCGCCAAACCGCTGCGCCACCCAGGGATCCCCAGTTCAGTAATATTTTTAAATAAAAGAGTCAGTTGTAAAATTTATAAAATACATGTTAATATCTGATACATGTTTGTTGTGTTTTGTTCTAATAGGCAAGAAAATAGCATATCATTGGTGAAAGCTTATTGGAATGAACTTTTTACTCTTGGTCTTGCCCAGTGCTGGCAAGTGATGAATGTGGCAACTATATTAGCAACATTTGTCAATTGTCTTCACAGTAGCCTTCAACAGGGTAAGGAACATTTTATATTTTCTTTTTCCAGGCTATCAGAGGAGGGGGGGCGTCAGTTCTACAAACTATATTATCATTAAAATCAGATAGCTAATTAATGTTTTAGATACCAACAGCCTTTTTACTAGAGGTAACTTTTACATTTTGATGAATTCATCCATTAGTCACCTAAAAATATTTTCAAAAGAGCATAACAAAACTGAAAAAATTATATTTTTAAGTCTGACAGGCTGCTTCTGACTAAGCCTTGTGATTTTTTTGCATACTTGAACATAGGTACCAAAGAATCCAGGGTTAGCTTACATAGAGGTGATCAGATATTTTTAAATACATACTTCCCACCAATTTTCAAACTTTTTTTTACTATAGTCCTTTGAATCCCAACATAGGCTGTTTTTTTTTGTTTTTTTTTTTTTTTTAATCAGTTCATTGGGATGTATTCTCTTGTGTAAATAGTACTGAAGAGTCACAGAATAGTCTACTCTTTTATCTTTTCTTGATGCCATGGTAATTACGGCTTTATTTGAAGAAACAGGGAATCATTGATTTATAAATGTTTAACTTTAAATTGGCTTGTGACTAACCATGAGCATGTCCCATCCTCAAATGGGAAGAACTGCTTTTTGAATTTAGGAATAATTTCCAAATTGGGAATTATGTTTTATTTCCTTAGCATGTCTCATTTCTCATTGTTTTACATTATTTTTAAATCATCTGCTTCCACTTCCTGTTTGAGGGCAGAGAAGTCATTAAGATGATTGATTAACCGCATCATTAACAGTAGATATGCTAGAATTAACACTATTCCATCTTATTTATGGACTCCTAGTCTTGATTCATTTATCATGAATTTGTAAAGGATTATAAATAGCCTACTTCACTAAAGCTATAGTTGGCTAATCAGATGTATTTTAAACGTAAACACAATAAAATTTTTTATGAAACTTTATTATATCAACTTTTCTTTGGTCTTGGCAGTGTTTTTTACTAAGTATTTGTTTTTATTTTAGTAGTATTAGTAACTTTAAAACATCAAGGTGCTTTTGCTCATTTTTTCAACCAATTATAAACTTAAATAAAATCTTGTTATCGAAATTTGGGTCTTTTGTAGGCCAGTTTTTCAGGAGGTTATCTTTACAGCTTATCTTCTCAAAGGTGTATCTTGAAACACTAAATTTGCTGGGATTTTGTTTTGTTTTGCTAACAGCTTGTTTTTTTTGTTTGTTTTTTGTTTGTTTTTGCTTGAATGAGCAACGGCTGAAGATCACTAATTAGTTTCATCTTTACTTGCAGAGATATTTAATTTTAAACACTGACAGGTTGGTTATATTCAAAGCTAGAAATTAATGAGAAGGAATTACTTGGTTAAAAAATTTTAGCCAAAAACTAGAAGTTGTCATTTATTTATTTGTTTTTAAAGATAAAATGTCAACAGAAAGAAGAAAATTATTGATGGAGCACATCTTTAAGCTACAGGAGTTCTGTAACAGCATGGTTAAACTCTGCATTGATGGATATGAATATGCCTACCTGAAGGCAATAGTACTCTTCAGTCCAGGTACATAAATATTTACTTCTTTTTTAAAATATAGTATTTGTGGGACACCGAGGTGGCTCAGGTTGCTAAGCGTCTACCCTCAGCTCAGGTCATGATCTCAGGTCCTGGGATCAAGCCCCACATTGGGCTCCTTGCTTAGTGGGGAATCTGCTTTTCCCTCTGCCCTTTCCCTTCCTTGTGCCCTCTAATGCTCGCTCGCTCTCTTAAATAAATAAATACAGTCTTGTAACACATAGTATTTGAGGGCGTGGAGAAATCAAAATATCATACATTGCTGGTGGGGATGTGAAATGATGCAGTTAAAGTGGAAACAGCCCAAGTGTCCATCAACAAATGAATAAACCAGATGTAGTATCCACATACAGGGGAGAATCAGTCAGCCATTAAAAGGAATGAAATTGGGATCCCTGGGTGGCGCAGCGGTTTGGCGCCTGCCTTTGGCCCAGGGCACGATCCTGGAGACCCGGGATCGAATCCCACATCGGGCTCCGGGTGCATGGAGCCTGCTTCTCCCTCTGCCTATGTCTCTGCCCCTCTCTCTCTCTCTGTGTGACTATCATAAATAAATTTTTAAAAAAAAATTTTTTAAACAAGGAATGAAATTCTGATACATGCTACACCATGGTTGAAAACAGTACAGTAAGTGGAAGAAGTGAGTCACAAAAGACCACATTTTATATGATTCCATTTATATGAAATGTCTAGAATGGGTAAATCTGTAGAGACAGAAAATAGATTCGTAGCTACCAGGGATTAAGGGGTGGGGGTACATAGAAAGTGACTCCTAATGGACGGAGAGTTTCTCTTGGGGTGACAAACATGTTATAAAATTCAAGTCATAAAGACAGTTGCTGCACAACTCTGGATATACTAAAAACTATTGAATTACACACTTTAAATCAGTGGATTTTATGGATGGTAGGCATTTATCTAAGTACGAAAAGGAAAGAAATCATTCAAATGACATAATTATGTCCACAACAACATTTGAGTTCTTAGGCATATTTTGGTAGGCATCATTAGAAGGCAAAGGTGAGTATTGGTTTGTTAATGGGTTAAACTTAGAACCTCTTATTAGAGTTACCAACAGAAAAATGTCTCTTATTTTCCTGCCAGTTTCTAGCATTCACATAGTAAAATGACAGTTCAATGATCAATTTATGAATAAGAAAAATTTATTCTTTCAGATCCTATATTTTTTATTTTGGTATGTATTTCTATTCTGTACATGATATAAAATTACCTAAGGAACCTTGCATCTTAAACTCAGTGATACCAGTATGACAAAGCTTTTTTTTTTCCTGTTTCTTACAGTATTTCATGTAAATTAATAACATGTACTTCCATTTTAATCACAGCCAATTTGCCACCTTCATTTTCTTTAAAATTGAAAGAACGAAAAAATAAAATAAAATAAAATTGAAAGAACATAAATTTGATTTAATGCAATTTTATTAGATATTACCAATATTTTCTATTTAATTTTTATTCTTGTTAGAACAGTTTCCCATGTTTTTCAATATTGCCTAAGTTCTCTTACTATTCCCATTTTTGTGAAATTTTATAGTGACTATTGAAATGTTTATATAGTTTCCTCTTTCTGCATTATAGTTTTTCTGATAGAGATACTGTGCATTGTTTGATAATTTCAGACGTATATTTTTACCTAGCAGTGATCCTAACAATGATGAGGTGGTTCTTATGAAAAAAAAAAATAGCATAGAATATAATCTGCAAATATTTCACTGGATTAAAGTGCTTCTTTTTTTTTTTTTTTTTTTTTTTTAAGTGCTTCTTTAACGAAGCTCATTTTATTTTTTTGTTCCTGTTGAAGCAAAATGATCAAACTCCCTTCCATGGCTTTTGGAATAGAGAAAACTATTTTAGTAGAAACCAGTGATGTCATTTATGTTTTAGAAAATGTATATGAAACAAAATAGTTTTAAGGGTATTAAGTACAGGGGCACCTGGGTGGCTCAGTCAGTTAAGCTTCTGCCTTCTGCTCAGGTCACAATCCCAAGTTCCTGGGATAGAGCCCCATAGCTGAGCTCCCTGCTCAGCGGGGAGTCAGCTTCACCCTCTCCTTATGCCCCTCCCTTGATTATTCTCTCTCTCTTTCTCTCTCTCAAATAAATAAAATCTTTAAATAAATAACTTTTTTACAAAGGGTTTAAAGGGCAGCCCGGGTGGCTCAGCAGTTTAGTGCCACCTTCACCCCAGGGCCTGATCACGGGTCTCCAGGATCAGGTTTCCTGGAGACCCAGGATTGAGTCCCGTGTCAGCCTCCCTACATGGAGCCTGCTTCTCCCTCTGCCTGTGTCTCTGCCTCTTTCTCTCTCTGTCTCTCGTTCTCTCTCTCTCTGTATCTCTCATGAATAAATAAAATCTTTAATTTAAAAAAAAAAAAAGGGTTTAAAATACAGTGTCTGGCGTTTAGTAGGTGAATTACTAAATATGTTTGTGGAGTGAGAGAACCATGCATAAGATAGTGCTTTTTTTTTTTTTAATCATACTTCCCACCCCCTCTATCTCACCTCTCCTTATTAAATGAGATTCAGAACTAGGGTAACATACATTCTTTAATGTTTCAGATCATCCAGGTCTAGAGAACATGGAACAAATAGAAAAATTTCAAGAAAAGGCATATGTGGAATTCCAAGATTATATAACCAAAACATATCCTGATGACACCTACAGGTATCTAAAGGTTAAATACTATCTAATTAAATCCATCTTAAAACTTTTTGTGAATCTATTACTTCATTATTTTCCATTCTAAGAGTAAATCAGTGTTTTTAGTCAGCAGACCTTTGAAATAGTTAATGCTACTAAAAGCAGAAGTGCATTGTTGTAGGTGATTTACAGGTAGTATTTCTTGGCATTTCTTACAATTTATAGGAGACTTGAGCAGAGAAAGCCTAGCTTGCTCAAGGTTGCACACCCGTAGCAGGCCTACCTGGGAACTCCGGTTGCCTGACTCTAGTGCCCAAACTCTGTTTTCTTCAGATGAAGTAAAGGATGTTAGTGAAAGGGAAAAAAACAGGAATGAATGAATAAAAACACCATTTGACTATTTTATAAATAATTTAGGAATTTGGTTTATGGTATTTCTACCAAGGTATTTCTTGAATACCAAGGTATTCCCTTGAAAAGAAATTTTTTTATAAGATCAAACTTAATTTTTGAAGAGGGATGGTATTGGAGAGTAGGTAAGCACATGGCTGTCACAGCCAGAAGACCAGGGCTTGACTCCTGACCCAGTCACTCACTCACTATATGTATGACCTTAGACAAGTTATTCAACTTCTGTGTTTCAGTTTCTTTATCTGTAAAATGTAGATAATAGTACCCACAATTCGTGCAATGATTAAATCAGTTAATGTATGTAAATAGCTTGGGACAGTGCCTATTGTATAGTGTATTATATTGCATATCATGTAACATATGTACGATATAAGGGCTATATAAATGTGTTTACTATTATTAATTTAACATGCTTCATATTAATAAAAGAATGTTTTACATAAAATAATTTTTTACAGATACTACATAGTAGGTTTATAAGCCAGTTCCATCATGAAAACCATCCTTAGTTTACCTAACCAGTTTTCCTACCAGTCTTATTGCTGCAGCTCAGGTGGTAGAACAGACAAGAATTGGGTAGTTTGAGGAGAGTAGTGGCTACAAGAAAGTAACTTAATCCTCTTTTCAGTTGGTCTCAGATGTTAGAGTGCAAGGCCTTAGAATACAGGAGGGTTACACATACCCAAGCTTTTTGGAAAGTTAGATTTTTTATTGTTGGTTTTGTTATGATTGTTCTCAGTTTTTAAAGTTTGAAAGTTGTTTTATATCTCAATGTACAAATGTAGTATTTAAATTTTTCCTCCTTGACATACAGCTGGTTTGCTGACCTCAGTTCCATTAGGATCCACATACTTCGACTGATCTCTGGAATTCTCTCAGTTTCTTATATTCTGATTTGTTTAAAAATAATAAATTATCTTTGGATAGCAGTTTTCAACCTATACCTTATGCAATGTATGGTTTTGCCTTTAAAATCCTCAGTAGCATAGAAACTGGTAGGAATCATTTCATTGATCTTTACCACAACACAGAGAAATCAGGAGTAAGTGGCTAACACTCATTCACATAAGTAGGGAGGTCGTTGAATTAAGATTTGAACCAGTGTCTTGATTTGTATTCTGTGCTCTTCCCAGTAATAACTACTGCCTGTTTTACCATTTCCATTTGTTTTTTGATAACCATTGAGCCCCATGTGTCTTGATAACACAAAACATTGCTGTTCTTACAACCTCAACTGAGTCTCTAAGCCATTCTTAAGTATATAATTTGATCTCTGCTTTAATAACTTAGTTCCATGGTGGGGCACTTGGGTGGCTCAGCCGATTGTGTCCAACTCTTGATTTCAGCTCAGGTCGTGATCTCAGGGTCATGAGATCAGCCCTCTGTCAGGCTCTGCACTCATTGGGGAGTCTGCTTGAGATTTTCTCTCTCTCTCTCAAATAAATCTTTTTAAAAATAAATAAGTAACTTAGTTCCATGGCCCATATGGCCAGGCAGAGGCAACACAGTCTAGCAGCTAAGAGCAAGGCTTTCCTACAAAGTCTATCAACTGCATTTATATCCAGATGATTGTCATACCCTCTAAGGCTTGAAAATACTTAAGTTTTTATTTTAACTCTTGACAGATCTTTGTTAAACTAGACCACAACCAATATACATACAAAAATTATTCATATTTTTCTAAGTTTCTTTTTGATTTACACTCTTGTTTTTTCCTTTCCCTTCTTTTACTTTTAGGTTATCCAGATTACTACTCAGATTGCCAGCATTGAGACTGATGAATGCTACCATCACTGAAGAATTGTTTTTCAAAGGTCTCATCGGCAACGTACGAATTGACAGTGTCATCCCACATATTTTAAAAATGGAGCCTGCAGATTATAACTCACAGATAATTGGTCACAGCATTTGAAGGCTGAAATAGCACTACAAACCTTACTGTTCCCCAGAACACAAGAAGATACCAAATTGAACTCATTGCTTCCAGGGTATCAGGAAATTTTGACTTTAAAGAGTAACCAAAAACCCAAGGTGTTTTTTTTTATTTTAACTTCTTAAGAATTTTTTTAAGTGACTGGCAGGTAGCAGGAATTAGAATTTCCCTTCCTGTCTTATTTAAGTGAGTAAGAAATACTATGAATTTATTCTTGGTTAAGATGACACCTTAAGCTATCACTTCTTGGCATCTAAACTAAGATCACTCATTACATTTTATCTTACAAACAAATAAATTAGTTTTTTTTTTTCCAGAATTGTGTTCTATTCATGTTTTTCATTATGAACTAGTATAAACACTTAATCTTCAGAAATCCCTAAGGAGGATTTCCTTGCATTTTTACTTTTCCATAATATAATCTGTTTGTTTTAATTACTATGTAAAAGATTATTTTATGCTCAATGGTATAATAACATTAGAACCATAGGAAATAATAATTGAATATATATTTTTTGTCTTTTGTGAATATTATGGCACCATTAGCATATAACACTCATTGCTGGCAATGAGACATAGGCCTACGTGAAATTTCAAGACTTATTTTTTAGTGTTGTATATTATTAGTTACAAGCACTTTTTATTTATGTATGTAGCAGAAAATTGTTTTTGAGAATGAGATAGGGTTCATGTTTTAATATTTTTGGTTTACTGCTGTGTTTTAAAAGTAGTAGAGACTGACCCCTAAAATGTTTCAGTATTTTAAAATAGATATTAAAATTGTTGTTCTTCCATTCCACAAAAAGCATCAGACTCCTCTCCCTCTTTTCTGACCTACATTAGAACTTCCTGACTTTTCCATGAGTTTTAGTCCTTTTCTTTTAGGTCATTAGAAATACCCAACTTATTAAATAATGGATTTATCATAGCCAATCTGTGTTTTCAAGGTGAGTTAAACTATTTTAAAGCAAATTTATAATTTTAAAAATTTAAGTTTTTTAATATGTAAAGGAATATGCACTGATGTTTCACCATAAAGGGGGGGAAAGCTGTTTTTTAACAATAGTATGAGCATCAGCTTGAAGCCTGTTGCCACGACAAAACCATTTTAGACTCCTTAGATGCCTTCCACAGTAATGTTTTCCTTAGCAAACCTGATGCTGTTAAATCTGCTGATTGTCATGATGAATTATTTTGGTATGTCTATTTGTTGATTTAAAAAAAAAAACAAAGATGGAGATTTTATTGCACTCAGAGTACATTTTTTAATAAAGATTTTTGCAATAGAAAGCTGAATTTAGGGGAGGGTGTGGATTTTACTAATTGCTACTTTATAGTAAATCAGAATTTTAAAAGTATCAACTTACAGTCTTTACCAACTTATTAAGGGAAACTTTTTTCCCTATTTAAAATGTGATTTTTTTGTCAACAGGTTTATTTATAGTTATCAAATGGGAAAAACTATATTTAGTACAAAATAATTCAAATGAAAAAAATCAGGAGGTTTATATCTTTATAAACCCAATGAAGTAAGCCAAGGATTCAGGAAAATAATTCTTTAAAATAATGTACCAGTGGTTAATTAAGATACATGTTCCTTTCAGGTATTTTTCCTGATTAAATTTGTGGTTATATTTGGAAGTGTTTTAAAACTATATTAAAATGTGACCTTCATTAAAAATGTCCATTTATTTGATTTCAGAGTCCTATTTGTTCAGTGTTTGGTCATCCATTTGTTTTGTTAAGAAGTCTCTAACAGGATTTATTAATACTTCTAGGGGGCACCTGGGTGGCTCAGTGGTTGAGTGTCTGCCTTTGGCTCCGGATATGATCCCAGAGTTCTGGGATCAAGTCCTGCATGGGGCTCTCCACAGGGAGCCTGCTTCTCCCTCTACTTATGTCTCTGCCTCTCCCCTCTGTGTCTCTCATGAATAAATAAATAAAATCTAATAAAATAATAAAATCTAGGAAGGGAAATGCATGGAAAACATTTCCATATCAAATATTTCAGGATTATTTACAATTCCCTTTGAAGACTTTCCACTAAAACTGCAGACTATTATTTTGTCTCTCTCCTGAAATTTTAGTAAAATAACAGTAAAGTGTAGCCACACAATGATAAATCAAACAGGAAGCAAGAAATCAAAGCATAAGAGAATTCAATAAATTCTTGGAAAACAAAATGCAAGTAGAGAAAGACTGACTTATTAGCAGAGCCAGAACCAAGGAAGCTCTAATCTGAGTGCCTGCAAAAGGCAGTTCAATGAGATAGGCTGGTATCCAGAAAAGATGCTCTTTACCTAGAGAGATTGGTGCTCTTATTCAGAAATGATACTTGGGACATTAAAAAGATTGGTTGCAAGTCTCTGTACAAAATCATTGAATTATCTTTTTTCTGCCCTTACTTAAGTACTTAAGTCAGGTGACCACTTTTTTTCCTTCCACCTTTTTGAGCAGGAGGCCAGAGGTTAATTCTCTTGAGCCACTCAAGTGGAAGATCAGATTTAACAGGGTACCAGGAATAACAGAAAGCCTGGGTTAAATATATATAGGCTTAAAAATATGGATTAAGTGAAAATACGTATTCTGAATGTGGGTTCCCTAATCATGTTCCCACAATGCTGGCCATGAGTATAACCTCTATCAGAGTTGTTTTCTTCAGAGAAATTAATTGGCCTTAGAGAAAAGATTGCAGATACTCAACTTTTGGTTGTATCTTGGTGAAAAGCCTGCTTGCCACTTCATCATTCTTCAGTGAAGCCCACTAATTTTGAGTCACATGTATACATGGGGTAGACACTTTATTCCCTACCATTAAATATGAATTTAGAGCCAGGATCAACAGATAATTGCAGAAAATCTCCAGTACATTAAGAAGTCAGACACTGTTAGGGCTGAGGGGAGGCAAAGAAATACAATCCAGGCATCAGAAAAATATCCACCCCAAAGGTAATATTTTGAAAGAAAGTAGATGTTGTATCCAGTAAATGAGAAAAGATGCTTTGGGGGTGTCTGGTGTTTTTTGTTGTTGTTTTCAAAGCTTTATTTAAATTCTAGTACAATATTGGTTTCAGGAGTAGAATTCAGTGGTTCATCACTTATGTACAAAACAGTGCTCATCATGAAAAGTACCCATCTCCCATCTAGCACATCCCCCACCCACCTCCCTCCATCACCTCTCAGTTTCTCAGTTTCTTCTCTACCATTAAGAGCCTTTTTTTTTTCCATTAAGAGTCTTTTATGGTTTGTTTCCCTCTCTTTTCCCCCTCCCATATGTTCATCTGTTTAGTTTCTTAAGTTCTACATATGAATGAAATCACATGGTATTTATCTCTGACTTTTTTCACTTTAGCGTAACACCATGTAGTTCCATCCACATCATTACAAAACTTTTTGAGAAAACTCCATACTGTTTTCCACAGTGGCTGCACCCGCTCACATTCCCACCAACCAGTACAAAAGGGTTCCCCTTTCTTCACATCCTTGCCAACATCTGTTGTTCCCAGTGTTGTTAGCTTTGGACATTCTGACAAGTGTGAGGTGGTGTCTCATCATGGTTTTGATTTGTATTTCCCTGATGATTGATGTTGAGCATCTTTTCATGGGTCTATTAGCTGCCTGGATGTTTTCTTTGGAAAAGTGTCTATGGATGTCTTCTGCCCATTTCTTAACTGGATTATTTGTTTTTTGGGGTGTTGTTTGATAAGTTCTTCATAAACTTTGGATACTAGCCCATTATCAGATTCGCAGATATCTTCTCCCATTCTGTTGGTTGCCTTTTAGTTTTGTTGATTCAAGTCATGTGTGAAAAAGCAGACCCCAAAGTATTCAAAAGTATGACTTAACCTGTTTATTGAAAACATAAATACAATACATCATTGAGAGGTACTTAGGTGGTGAAATTAACTTAAAAAGCAAGGGACAGGTCCCTGGCTGGCTCCATCAGAATAGCATGTGATTAGATATTGGGGTCATGAGTTCAAGCTTCATGTCAAGTGTAGAGATTACTTAAGTAGATTAAACTTTAAAAAAATAAAAACAAGGGAATTATTAGTAAGTAATTTAGAATTCTAGTTACTTCTGGAAGAGTAGGAAGGAAGAAGATACAAACGGAGGGACATACAAGGGCTTTCAAAGTATTAATGCCTTCTGTTCATTACAAATTCTCTTGCTTTGTAACAAACCACTCAAATTTAGTGGCTTAAAACATTTGTTAGTTCATGATTCTAAACTTGAGTTTGGCATGGACAGCTCTTCTGTACCCAACAGCTCAAAGGGCAGGAATTGGGATTTTTGGAATCATTCACACACATTTATCTGATAGTGGCTGCTTGCTTTGCAGAAGTGGCAATCATCTGGAAGAGCATGAAGAACCAAAAATGTTGCTGCCACTCTTGAGAAGGATGTATCTCAGCAGCCTCAGGAGAATCCCAATGTAGAGAAGAGGTTATCTTAACAAGGTTTCCTGATGGGTCTTTGTCTAATGGAGTTGTTTATAAATTGACACATAAGTTGTGAGAAGTTAAAATAATTGTAGCATTTTGGACTAAAAAGATACAGGACAGTACAAAATAGACCTTTGGACCTTCAAACTTATATGGGCTACAAGACTAAGAAAACTACTCAGCGGGGCAGCCTTGGGTGGCTCAGCGGTTTAGTGCCGCCTTCAGTCCAGGGTGTGATCCTGGACACCCAGGATCGAGTCCCACATCGGGCTCCCTGCATGGAGCCTGTTTCTCCGTCTGTGTCTCTGCCTCTCTCTCTCTCTCTCTCTCTCTCTCTCTCTCTCTCATGAATAAATAAATAACATCTTTAAAAACAAAGGCAAACTTTAAAAAGGAAAAAAAACTACTCAGCTACAGACATAGGCCCCTTTTTGTGAAAAATAAAGGGTAATTTCCATGTGGCCATTGGGCAAGGGTTAAGAGACAGAGACAGGTGGAAACCAGATAGTCTTCCAACCTAGCCTCAGGGTCCTTGTCCATTTGGGCTACTATAATAATATACCACATACAGGATGTGAAACCACTATAGAAACGTAAAGATGGATAGAAATTAAGATGAACACACTAATGCTTCAGCAAACCTTGACTTTAAACTGAACAAATTTTTCTCTTCTCATTCTTGAAGCCTCCTCCTCCCCTTCACTGTTTTTCTGTAGAACCTTCTGTTCCAGGAATTCAGTATCCATCTTGAGATCTTTGCCAACCTCAGTGTAGACTCCGATGGCCAGCACAAGCACTAGTCATGAGACCACACCCTGAAGACATGACCAAACCTGGCTGGCAGCATGTACCAGATTCCTCTCAAAATCACCCAGGGGGCGCCTGGGGAGCTCAGTCAGTTAAGCATTGGCCTTCAGCTCAGGTCATGATCAGGTCCTGGGATGGAGCCCAACCACCAGCTCCCTGCTCAGCAGGGGGCCTGTTTCTCCCTCTCCCTCTGCCCCTTCCCTCTTGTCCCTGCTTGTGCTGCCTTGCTCCCTGTATAAAAAATAAATAAAATCTTTAGAACAAAAAAAGCAACCAGATCCTATATTTTCGTATAAAATCTCTCAGCCTATTACCTTGGGCGAGTCTGCAATTTTGAAGGCATTAGCCTGCTGCAATCTCCTTTACCCAACAAATATGCCCGTCCTTTCTGGGCAAATGATAAAACTATCATTCCTCTTTGTCCCCAAAGTCTGTCTTTGTATTATGTTTTGGCTCAGGAGGACAGAGGTTGGTTTTTGAAAACAGGTGGCTTATAAACAACAAACTTTTGTTTCTCACAGTTCTGGAGCCTAAAAGCCCAAGATCAGGGTGCCAGTGTGGTCAAGTTCTACTGACTTCCTGACCACAGGTTGCAGACTGCTGACTTCTGCAGGGTCCTCACATGATGGAAAGAGCTAAGGATCTCTCTAGAGTCTGTTAGAGGCACTAATTGCATTCACGAGGGCACCATCCTCATGACTTAAACACCACCTAAAGCCCCCACCTACTATTACCTTTGAGGGTTAAGATTTACATGAATTTGGGGAGGGAGGACACATTCAGACTGTAGCACTCAGAAACCAGGCATCATTGGTACATCCGGGTGGCTCAGTCGGTTAAGCGTCCAACTCAATTTTGGCTCAAGTCATGATCTCAGGGTCCTTGACTGAGCCCCACATTGAGCGCCATGCTCAGTGGGGAGTCTGCTTGAGATTCTCTCCCTCTCCCTTTGCCCCTCCCCCTGCTCACACTCGCTCGCTCTCGCTCTGCCTAAAATCTTAAAATCATTGCTTCTGTGTCACTTTATTCATTGAGACAAATACAAAGGCCTCAAATTCAGAGGAAAATATACTTATTTTTTAAGATATGTTGGAGAGAGAGAGAAAGCACGTGTGTATGTACACACAAGAGTGGGGAAAGGGCAGAGGGAGAGAATCTTCAAGCAGATCCCATGCTGAGCACAAAACCCAACCTGGGGCTCAATCCCTTGATCCATCAGTGGAAACCAAGAGTCAGAGGTTTAACCCACTGAGCCACCCAGGCACCCCTAAACTATACCTTTTTTAAAGGTTTTATTCATGAGAAACAGGCAGAGACATAGGCAGAGGGAGAAGGAAGCTCCCTGAGTTGAGCCCGATGTAGGGACTCGATCCCAGGACCCCAGTATCAGGACCTGAGCCGAAGGCAGATGCTCAACCACTGCCCACCCAGGTGCTATTAAACTGTACTTCTTGATAGAAGAGTGGCAAAATTCTGTACCAGTATAGAGAACCAGAATTTTTTTGCAACCATTTTTGGAAAACAATCTGTCACAGATTGTTGTGTGACTCAGTTGTAGACTCTTAAGATTAAATAGACACTTTTATATATGTATTTCACAAAATTTGATAGAAAATAATCCTTAAATGGAAAAAAGCTAGATGGTCTTAGACTGCCAGATTGCCACAATTCCCTGTATCTAGAAGAGGGAGAATAAGTCCTTCAGAAGTTGTCAGGACAAACTGGCCCTTTAATAGATATGTACCAATAAACTTAGTAAACTGTACTGAGAGAATGGAACATGAATATATATGTGTGTGTGTGTGTGTGTGTACAGTGTTGTCAAAGAGCTTAATCCTCATCTTCTATGTTGGGAAGTCAGATAATATCTAAAATTAGTGTAATTTAGCAAAATGTTAGTGAATACCAAGATAAGCAGCTAAAGGGTTGAAACAATTCCCTGCCTGATTTTGGGAGTTGGAAATCAGATCAGGATGCAGAACTAATATGATTCTTTTGACCAGGTACATATGTTCCATGTATTAAATTTTTTTAAAAATGGGTGAGCTAAACAGCAAATTAGATTGCTTAGAGCAGAATTAAGGTTTTGTGCAATATTTTTGTTCACATGAGCAGGGCAATATTACCTGAATGGATTCTGCTTATGCCTTTAGGTTTCTTTGGCTCTATAATAATAATCCTAGTATCAAGTTAATGACAAGCATCAGAACAGGGTACTGTGACAAAAGAGCAACAAGAGATCAAGAAAGAGTCCTTGAAATCAAATATAATAATGTTTTATTTTGCTTTTTTAAATAATTTATTTATTCATGAGAGACAGAGAGAGAGGCAGAGGCACAGGCAAAGGGAGAAGCAGGCTCCAGGCAGGGAGCCCGAAATGGGACTTGATCCCGGGTCTCCAAGATCAGGCCCTGGGCTGAAGGCACTAAAGCGCTGAGCCACCAGGGCTGCCCTATAATAATGTTGAAATGGAAATAAAATCTACCAAGACTGTACGGACTATAGGGCAGCCCCGGTGGCACAGTGGTTTAGCGCTGCCTTCCGCCCAGGGCATACACCTGAATGATTAGGATGTTGTGTTTTTTGCCACAAAAGAAAAAAAAAAAAGATGCCAGGAAACCAATTTGTAATTTTAAACACCTAAAAGAGAGAATCAAGCACCTATCTCGCCTTTCCTATATGAACTATCAGGAACCAGATAGTTGAGGGGAACTCTTTACAAAAGAATTGTGGCTAATGAAAAAATGAAATTATTAGGCAATGCTCACCACTGTCTGCCAAAAATCACAAAAAGTGAAACAGACACTGTGTATGCTTTCTGATGGAAAGATACCATCACCTATAACCTATATACCTAACAACATAAAAAATAAACACAAATCTGGTCCAGCACCTAGGTGTAATCACAGATACAGGCGAGAGGGGGGATAGAGGAACACAGGGACACAGTCAACAAAACCCAGACTATGGAACACTCTACTGGAGAAACTGCCTGTTTTTTCATCAAATAAACTGGAAGGACAAAAAAAAAGTAAGGAAGGGAAAAAAGGGGAATACAAGTTTTAAAGCATATTATGTATAATCATAAAATACCTCCTGGAATATTAGAATACTATTTAGTATCCTCTATTATTTAAAATTTTTAAGTAAATATGCACGATTTAATTGTCTAAGAAAATTTTAAGTCTTTAAATTCTGAATTTTAACTTTGCAACTAAATCCTTGAGAGCAGATAGTAACCTAACGCCTTTCGATACCTGCTCCTCGATCCCTACACTAGTGTATCGAATGTATTTAATGTCATTCGTGCTCTACAAGGAAGTCGAAATTTAGTCGTTTCTAAAGACTCTTGGCGCTAGGAAGGATTTCTGAAGTAGTCTGAGCAGATCATTTTAGGCGAGGAAACCGAGGTTCCCAAAGGAGCAACCTCCACCGGTGAAGGCCTAGGCTAGGCGAGCTCTCCAGCACCAGCCCGGCAACCTAGCACAGCCCCTGAAAACTGTTTAGTTTCCCGCGCCTTCGTTTCCCATGGAAACCAGCCGAGCGCCCTCCGCCGCTCCGCGCATGCGTAGAGCCATCCCCCGCGGATCTGGCGCGCATGCGCGAGCAGGAACTTTTTGTGGCCGGCACGGCGCTGCCGCGGGTTGGCTTCCGCCCGGTGCGTTTTGAGCGTCGCGCGGGGGAGGCTGGGCCTACGGGGCAAGATGGAGCTCCTGCAGGTCCTGAAACGGGGGCTGCAGCAGGTCAGCGGCCACGGCGGCCTCCGCGGCTATCTACGCGTTTTCTTCAGGTAGGCGGCCGGAGCCCTGCGCTTGCCCCCGGGAGTGTGCGTGAGTCCGTGGAAGGAGGCCCGGGCCGCGTCCCCTGGGAGAACTCGCAGGTCTTGTCAAGGACAGTCGGCCGTCAGTCTCCGCGCTGCTTCCCCAGGCCGAGGCGTGCGTCCAGGAGTCTCCCTGAGGCAGGATCGGAGCCAGCTGTGGAGACTGGAAGAGTCGAGGGCGCGTGGGTGCGGCAGCCCTGCCCGGCCTCCCGGACCGCAGCGCGCGTGGCCCCACACTCTGACCTTGGCAAAGTGTGTGCCTTCGTGGCCTCCAGCTGCCTCCTCCTCCTCCGGCCGGTAAACAGTTGGCCGAGATGATGGTCAGGGTCCCGCCTAGTCCTGACATCGGTTCAGGTGGAGGAGCAGCAGCGGCCGCTCCTCCAGAGACCCAGAGCCGAGTGAAAGCCCGGAGACGTTCGGATCCTTTGAAGATGAACTACTTCGGGCTCCTGATTCCTTGAGGGTTTCTGCTAACCGCAGTGCCTCTTGGCCTTGGAGTAATAGATCAAAGTAGTCTCGTAATTTGAAGATATTGCATCTCTATACTTAGTGTAATTTTAGGACTGTGAGTGGAGTCGATCTGTCCTTTCTATCTTTCTCTGTATCTGCGTGGTCCTGGGGGCGACCTGAGCGGGGGATCCTAGAGCTCTTCCTTGAAAGCTGGCTCTTCAGCAGTGGGTGGCTTGATCCTGGAGATGAAGGCTAGACGTGCACAACTGCTGACTCGCCCCAGGTCTTATTTTACTAGTCGATGCAGCAGCCTTTGTTATACTCAACTCTTTTAAATTTGTGGGGTTTTTAAAAAATAATTTATTTATTCATGAGAAACACACAGAGAGAGAGAGAGAGAGGCAGAGACACAGGCAGAGGGAGAAGCAGGCTCCATGCAAGGAGCCCGACGTGGGACTCCATCCCAGGTCTCCGTGGTCACGCCCCGGGCTGAAGGGGGCGCTAAACCGCTGAGCCACCCGGGCTGCTCATAAATTTGTGTTTTGGACAAAGGATCATACTAAATTCTCTCTCTCTCTCTCTCTCTCTCTTTGGATATTCACAGGACGAATGATGTGAGGGTTGGTACCTTAGTGGGGGAAGACAAATATGGAAACAAATATTATGAAGACAACAAGCAGTTTTTTGGTGAGTACAGTATTTTTTAGTAAATAATGAGAGTGAGATTGAGCCTTGATTTAACTCTTTTGTTCCATAATGTACAAGGAGCTTCTTCAGTGACTATATAACCAACATACATTTTTTTTAATTTCATGGGATTATGTTATGCATATTATTTGTAAATGGAAATATTTTTACTTAAAACTCATGGGCCATTTTTCCATAATGGTAAATTGGATGTATCTACAGCATTCTTCTTTGTTTGGATTTTTGTTGGTGTTTTTTTTTTTTATTTTAAAAAAAGTTAGTTTCTTTTTAATAACAACGTAGTATTCCACTGTATGGAAGAAATCATTCCTTTTTCAAGTACTTCACTATTGATAGACATTTGGATTACCTTCAGCCTTATGCTATTAGAAACAATGTTGCAGGGAGGCCTGGGTGGCTGGGAGGTGTAGCGTCTGCCTTTGGCTCAGGGCATGATCTGGGATTGAGTCCTGCACCTGGCTCCTTGTGGGAAGCCTGCTTCTCCCACTGCCTGTGTCTCTCTTGTGTTTCTCACGAATAAATAAATAAAATGAAAGAAAGAAAGAGAGAGAGAGAAAGAAAAAGAAAGAAAGAAAAGAAAAGAAAAGAAAGAAAGAAAGAAAGAAAGAAAGAAAGAAAGAAAGAAAGAAAGAAAGAAAAGAAAGAAGAAAGAAAGAAAGAGAAAAGAAAGAAAGAAAGAAAAAGCTGCAGTGACTTGCTTGTAACTACATCTATATTCATTTAAGTATTGTAAGAATAAATTCCTGGAAGTGGAATTCCTGAGTGTAAAAAGTACATTTAGGGGTGCCTGGGTGGCTCAGTGGTTGAGCGTCTGCCTTTGGCTCAGAGTGTGATACTGGGGTCCTGGGATCGAGTCCCACATCGAGCTCCCTTTGGGGAGCCTGCTTCTCCCTCTGCCTGTGTCTCTGCCTCTCTGTGTGTCTCTCATGAATAAATAAATTAAATCTTTAAAAAATATATATATTTAAAATTTTGATAAATGTTTATTGTGAGATTGTTAAGGCCCATTTTTATCATCATGACCTAATTCTGTGAAACCTTTTCCAAGGTTTTCTCCTCTGCCTTCACATTTCCCTGCCTAATTGGATTATAGTTTACTTGTAGTTGCTTATTCTCAAGATTGGTTTCTCTAATAAAAGAAGCAAATCTTAATTTTGTTTTTTCCCTTCAAAAATCTTTATAGTTTCCATTTGGTCTAGGACTTGGAAGAAGGCTTCAGGGTGGTTAAGAAGCTGCTGAGGGGCTGCAGGGAGAGGCTCTGGCAAATGCCTTAACACCAGAGGGGTCCCAGAGGGGGCCCTCAAAGGCACCTGTGCTCCAGAAGATTCTAGCTGTGCTTGAAAATCTGTATTTCCTTTACTAGATAAGGCCATATTTAATTAGCATTAGTTGATATTTACTTAGGAAAACTTTGAGGGCACCTGGGTGGCTCAGTGGTTAAGCTTCTGCCTTTGGCTCCAGTTGTGATCCCAGGATCCTGAGATAGAGCCCTGCATCAGGCTCCCCACAGGAAGCCTACTTCTCCCTCTGCCTATGTCTTTGCCTCTCTCATGAATAAATAAATAAAATCTTTAAAAAAAAAAAACAACTCTGTAAAGTAAATGCAGATTACTTTTTGTTTATTGGCTTAAAATCCATTATAGAGATGAATTCAGTATTTTCTAATTGGGGGTCGTAGGGGCAGTAAGGAAGGAGTGGAAAGAATTAATATTTATTGAGCACTTTTTTGACCAGTGCTAAACTAGATGTATGTGTGTGATATTAAATTTTCATAGCAACCTGAATATGTAGTATGTATAGTCCTCCACCTTTTTTTTTTTTTTTTTAAGATTTTATTTTTAAGTAATCTCTACACCCAGCATGGTGTAGAGATTACAACCCTGAGATTAAAAGTCTCATGCTCTACCAGCTGAATCAGCCAGGCACCCCTATATTCACCCACTTTTAATAGACATAGAAACTGAGGCTCATAAAATTTGCCTAAAGTCCATTGATAATAAGTAACAGAGTCTTGATTAGAATCCAGGTCTCTCCTCAACTTAAGGACCCAATAGAAACAGTCGTGTAAATTGTAGCTAGGCCCCTAACTATTCCACAGAAATTTGTTAAATAAAGAACGCTGCCATACTATTTTGATGACATGAACTGTCCTACTTATATAACCATTGTTTATAATGTTTATTTATTATATATAATCATCAATTTCCAAAAGGATCTCTGATGGTCATTTTAAAATATTTATATGGAAGCATATAATTTGAGTATGATTGCTTGTGAAAACATTTCTTCTGCCCCAGTCTCAGGAAGAGCTTTTTCTCTACTACATACCCTGAACAGCTGGGAACACATCCCCCTACTCTCCTCTACTCCGTTCACAGAAGAACAGGGGGGAAGCAAGAGTTCTCCACCCACAGAATGAGTCTCAGCCCTAGTGTAGGGATTTTGCTCTTACAGCTGCCAGGCTATTGATAAAAGCATACCATACACTTCCTGAGACTTGCCTCCACTAATATATCCAGGGTGCTATTCCTCTAACATTTCTCTCTTTTTTTAAAAATTTTTTTAATTGGAGTTCAATTTGCCAACATACAGCATAACACCCAGTGCTCATCCCACCAAGTGCCCCCCTCAGTGCCTATCACCCAGGCACCCCAACCCCCCGCCCACCTCCCCTTCCACTACCCCTTGTTCATTTTCCAGAGTTAGGTGATTCTAACATTTCTCTTCTGTAAGAACACAAAAACGTCTTTTATTAATAGAAAATAGTTGTCTTTGATATGCAATTATGCTTTTTGTTTGTTTTCGTTTTTGTTAAGGTTGTCTTTATTTCCTCACATCTTTATAAATGTTGATCTTTCCATCCAGGTCGTCACCGATGGGTTATATATACTACTGAAATGAATGGCAAAAACACATTTTGGGATGTGGATGGAAGCATGGTGCCCCCTGAATGGTAAACTAAGTCAACATTCTATTTTATTTGGCTTGGCAGTATTTATTTCATTACACAGATATTTATTGAATATCTATTTATAAAAGTCAGTGGTGTTCTGAAAGCATCTGTCCCAGGTATGGTGACTGTAATAAACAACCCTAAAACTTTGTGTCTTAAAGCAACAAGTAGTTATCTCTTATAGTTTTTAAGGGTTCAGGCAAGACACAGTCAGGATAGCTTATCTGTGCTTCACAATGTCAGGTAGAAGACTCAAATGCTGGATATCAGAATCATCTGAAGACTTACTCATTATCTGGCAGTTGGTGCTGGCTGTCAGCTGGGGACATAGCTGAGGCATTGGGTTGGAATACCCTCAGGTCACCTGGGCTTCCTCAGGCAAGTGCTCTAAGAGAAAGCACTTGGCAGAGCCCTATTGTCTTAACTGACTTAGTCATGGAAATCATCCAGTATCATTTCTGCATTCCGTTGGTGGAGGAAATTAGAAAACTCTGCCCAAGTTTAATGAAAGAACATTCCTATCTCTCTCTTTTTTTTTTTTTTTTAAGATTTTTTATTTATTTATTCATAAGAGACCCAGAGAGAGAGAGGCAGAGACACAGGCAGAGGGAGAAGCAGGCTCCGTGCAGGGAGCCTGACATGGAACTCCATCACACCCTAGGCTGCAGGCAGTGCTAAATCACTGAGCCACCCGGGCTGCCCCGATTCCTATCTCTTAATGGAGACATGTCAACATCACATTATATGGTGGTGTATGTAATGGTGTGCCTGTCTTTGGGGAAAAACAGTATGCCACATTACCACCTGGCTGTGGGTGAAGGGAAAGCCAAAAAGAATTGTGACTCTGAATATTTGGCAGTTTGACTTTGGGCGAGTTCTTTAACCTTTCTGGATCTTAGTTTTCTCATCTGTAAAATGAGAGCCCTCAAATTCCTTAGGTCTCCAAAAACTATAATTTTATAGTATACCTATCTTGACATAGAATTCTAAATGCTTTTATTTGAATTATCAAATTTTATATAAAATATTTCAAAGCCAAGTACTTATAATCTATATCATAGATTGCTAAGATAATGACATTTGTTTAATACACCATTAAACTTTAGATAATCTGTTATAGTCAGTCTAGAAAATTTCACCAAAAACTAAAAATAAGTGTATTAGGTTAACTGTGACATTTTATTTTACTTGAATTTAATCATCAGAAACCGTTTCAGGCTCTATTCACTTCCATTCCAAGACATACCTTGGAAGTCCAGGCATGTAACATAAGTGAGTGAAGTACAGTGTGAGACTGTAGGGAGTAGTGGGGATCTAAAGGACCGAAAAGCACACTCTCTGTAAGAGGGAAGCAGTGCTATTCATCACTCCCCAGTTCCATCAGCTGAGAATCCAGCCAACAGTCTCTAGATAGGATTTTTCAAGAGAAAGTAGAAATGCATATTTCATTGTGAGATTTGTTTTTTAAATGTTAATTTAAAATATTTGTCAATTTAAATACAGCCCAATCCAGTAGAACTTTTTCTGATGATAGAAATATTCTGTTTGTGCTGTCCAGAAAGGTAGCCCAGGACACTGTGAAATGTGGCTACTGTGACTAAGGAAGTGAATTTTTAATTTAATTTAAATAGGCTACTTGATTGGACAGAATAGTTTTTTAAAAATATATTGTGAACTAAGCAAAAACACAGTTGTCCGATTTCATCTACAACCAGTTTGAACCTCTCGTGTACTATTTGGAGTAATTAACTTTGACGCTTGTCAGTGATGTCATTTGAAGACCATGATACAGGTATACCTGTACCCATATAAGACGGTAAACTTAATAAATGTTGGGTGTGTTGACTGTTCCACCAACTGGCCACTCCCCTGTCTTCCTCTCCTCAGGCCTCCCTATTCCCTGAGACACAATATTGAAATTAAGCCAATTAATAACCCGCCAAAGGCCTCTAAGTATTCAAGTGAAAGGAAGAGTTGTGCATCTATCATTTTAAATCACAAGCTAAAAATGATAAAGCTTAGTGAGGTAGGCATATCGAAAGCCAAGATAGGCTGAAAGCTAGGCCTCATGTATCAAACAATTAGCTAAGTTGTGAATGCAAAGGAAAAGTTCTTGAAGGAAATTAAAAGTGCTACTCCAGTGAACACAAGAATGATAAGAAAGTGAAACAGCTTTATTGCTGATATGGAGAAAGTTTTAGTGTTCTGGCTAGATCAAACCAACCACAACATTCCCTAAGCCAAAGCTTAATCCAGAGCAAGGTCCTAACTCTGCAATTCTATGAAGGCTGAGAGAGGTGAGGAAGCTGCAGAAGAAAAGTGAAGCTAGCAGAATTTTGCTCATAAAGTTTTAAGTAAAGAAGCTCTCTCCATAACATAAAAGTGCAAGGTGAAGCATCAAGTGCTGATTTAGATGCTGCAGCAAGTTATCTGGAAGACCTAACTAAGATAATTAGTAAAGATGGCTACACTAAACAGATTTTCAATGTATAAGAAATAGCCTTTTATTGGAAGAGATGCTATAGGCTTTCATAGCTAAAGAGAACCCAGTGCCTGGCTTTGAAGTTTCCTAAGGATAAACTGGCTCTCTTATTAGGGGCTAATGCAGCTGATGATTTTCAGTTGAAGCCTGTATTCATTCACTGTTCAGAAAATCCTGTGGCCCTTAAGAATTATGATAAATCTACCTGTATTCTATTAGTAGAACAACAAAGCCTGGGTAATAGCACATCTGTTTACAACATAGTTACTAAATATTTAAGCCCACCGTTGAGACCTACTCCTCAGAAAAAAAGATGCCTTTCAAAATATTACTGCTTTCTCAAAATACACTTGGTCACCCAGGATCTCTGATGGAGATGGACAGTGAGATTCATGTTGTTTCATGCCTGCCAACACAGCATCTGTTCTCCAGCCCACATATCAGGCATGATTTTGATTTTCAGGTCTTTTTAAAGAAATACGTTGCATAAGGCTATAGCTACCATAGGTAGTGATTCCTCTGATGGATCTGGGCAGAGTAGATTGAAAACCTTCTCAAAAGGATTCATCTTTCTGGATGCCATTAATATTTGTGATTTCATGGGAAAGGTTCAAAATATCAACATTGGCAGGAATTTGGAAGAAGTTGATTCCAACCTATTGATTATGGATGGTTTTGAGGATTCAAGACGGTGGATAAAGTAACCATGGAAGTAAATGTAGAAATAGCAACAGAACTAGAATTAGAAGTGGAGCCTGAAGATGTGACTGAATTACTGAAATCTCATGATTAAACTTGAACAGATGAGGAGTTATTTCTTATGAATGAGCAAACAAAGAAGTTTCTTGATATGGAATCTACTCTGGTGGAGATGCTGTGAAGATGTTGAAATTACAGCAAAGGATTTAGAATATTACATAAACTTGGTTGATAAAGCAGTGGCAAGTTTAAGAGGATTGACTCTAATTTTGAAAGTAGTTTTACTCTGGGTAAATGCTGTCAAACAGTATCACATGCTATAGAGAAATCATTTGTGAAAGGAAGAGTCAAATCAGTGTGACAGACTTCATTGCTGTCTTATTTTAAGAAATTGCCACAGCCATCCCACTATCAGCAGCCTTCAACTTTGAGGCAAGACCCTCCACCAGCAAAAAATTAAAACTCCCTAAAAACTAAAAAAACAAACCTCCCTAATAGTTCAGATGATGGTTAGTATTTTTAGCAATAAAGTATTTTTAAATCAAGGCATATGTTGGTTTTATTTTTTTTAGACATACTGCTGTTGCACACTTAATAGGCTACAGCATAATCATAACTTTTACATATACTGGAAAACTGAAAAACTCCTTTGACTTGCTTTATTGCAATATTTGCATTATTGTATTGGTCTGGAACCAAACCTACGATTTCTCTGAGGTATGCCTGTCTTGGATTATGTCTTTGTAATAAAACTCATGGGCTCTTAACATGAGAACGCAGTAGTGATTCTGCATTTGAGGCTGGATTTTGTATTCTTTTTATTTTTTAAAATTTATTTATTTGAGAGAATGTGCACACACAAGCAGGGGGGAGGGGAAGAGGGAGAAGGAGAGAGAGAAATTGAAGCAGACTTCACGCTGAGCATGGAGCCTGACTCATGGCTCTATACCATGACTCTGAGATCATGACCTGAGCCGAAATTAAGAGTCAAATAAATGCTTAACCGACTGAGTCATCCAGGTGCCTCTGCTTTTTTCAATGGGCAGTAACAGTCTGTGGTTCTGTTAAAGTTTGAGAGACTGATTTTAGAAGAGCTATTTTCTCTGAAGGGCCATTTTATATGTCAGGGGCACTGTTTGAGTCCCAGGTCTTAGTGTGGGATTTGACTTTAGGAGGCAAGGTGTCCTAGTTATTTGTTTAATTGATTTTTTCGGGGCAAGATTGGTCTTTGGAGGATACAGAAGGTCAGTGGGCGGTCTTGTTCAGATCTCAGATGGATTGAGATCTATCTCCTCAAAGGACTCGTCTTTAAATTGGTGCTCATGGTCTGTATTTTGGGTGACTGTGATGTGGGGGCGGGAGGGAATTGATTTAAATTATGTGATGAAACATTTAAAATTATAAAGTAGTAAAAATTATGAGAAGATAAAAATACTATTCAGCCAAGCAAGTTCTTTTATATGACCTGAGATCACTTGGAAAAGAGGTTGAAAGCTGTAGAAAATAACATCACTCCAGCAGGAGCCTGAGGGCAGTTGAGGATATAAAGCTGAATTTCTTTGTGGAGAGAATCTTCCTAAGGGCTGCATACTTTTCATGACCCTTGTTTGTAAGGGAAGCTTAAAGGCTTATGATGTAGGGAGAAGTGCTGTTGGACAAATTCAGCTGTTTGTTTCTCATAACCCCCTTTGTTGAGTGTAATACACTGTGGAATTCTAACTTTGTGGATTCTTACCTTTGATCCATGAATAAATTTGAAGTTGGGTTGATGTATCTTTAATTAGAGAGCCAGGTATTATCTTACATATAAAGTAGTGAATAGCAAACCCAATTTATCATCATTACTCATTCAAATAACTGTTTATTGCATACCTACCAGGTGCCAAGAAATGTTGTAGGCACTGGTAGTATAACAAAGTTCTTGCTCTGATTGCGGGGAAGGCAGAAAAACAAATGCATTCCATGTTTTAGGCAGTGATAAATGCAAGGAAGATAACACGAAGCTGGCATTCATAAAGGGATGAAGAGTAATGGGAAGATCTGGTGGCTGTTTTATTTGGAGGTTAGGAAATGCTTCCTTGAGGAAATGATGTTTGGAAATGGGAGGGAGCAAGCCGGAGAAGAGGGAGGTGGTGGGAAGAGCTCCAGGCAGCAGGAACCACAGCGCAAAACCCTGTATGTTGAGATTTATTTGCTTGCCTTCAAAGAACAGCAACATGGCCAGTTTGGCTGGAATGGAACGAATGAAAGGAAGATTGTAGATAATGAGGTAGGAGAGACAGCTAGTGCCTAGATTATGCAGATGTGGTAAGCCATGGTTTTTTGGCTTTTTTTCTAAATTTCTTTGAAAGTCACTGGAAGGTAAAGCAGGATGTGATCTGTTTTACAATTTTTTAAAATTGGGAACAGTCCTACTGAACTTTCTGAAAAGTTACAAGTATTTGAGTCATTTCAAAGTAAGTTGCCAAAGGGATGACCTGAATACTCAAAAGTGTGTGATTCCTACAAACAAGGATATTCTGTGTAACCACAGTTTAACTCTCAAAGTCAGGAAATTCACAATGGCATACCACTACTGTCTAATCTTCAGACCCCATTTCATTTCATCAGTTGTGCCAACAAGGTCTTTCATAGCCAGAAGATCTAATCGCGCATTTCAGATGGATCTTACTCTGTCTAGTCTCCCTCTAGATTTGTTCCTTAGCTTTACCTTTATTTTCATGACCTTTACAGTTTTGAAAATTACAGGCGGTTACAGAAAGTCGTCCAGTGGGGGTCCGTCGATCTCATCTTATGACTAGATGCAGGCTATGTATCTTTGGCAGGAATGTCACAGAAACAACGTCATGTTCTTGTTGCATTCTGTTAGGTGGCACCCTATTTTGACTTGTCCCATTACTGATGATAAGTTCTCTCACTTGAATAATTCAAGTTTTGAATTAAAGTTTTGGTGATTCTGTCTGGTTTTTCCTTTCTAAAGTTTTCCCTTTGCAGTTAATTAGCATTTTGTGTCGAGGTACTTTGAAGTTATATAAGTATCCCATTACTTCTCAGACTTTCAGTCTACCCATTTTATGTCAGTATGAACTCCTGCTTTAATAATGGGTTATAATTCATTACTGCACTTGTTCCATTTATGTATGTATGTATGTTAATGTGTGTGTGTGTTTATTTATTTATTTTCCCAGTCCGCCTATTTTGCTTTATCACCCTATCTCCCTCTCACTGGCAACTATCAGTTTGTTCTCTGTATTTATAAGTCTGCTTCTGCTTTTTACTTTTTTTTTTATGTTTTGTATGTTATTTGTGAAATCTTATGGTATTTGTTGTTCTCAGTCTGACTTAGTTCACTTAGCACAATACCCTCTAGTCCAGTCATGTTGTCACAGATGGTAAGATCCTGGTCTTATATAACTAATACTCCACTGTATATATATCACATCTTTATCCATTCATCTGTGGGCAGGGGGGAGGGGTACTTGAATTGCTTCCATGTCTTAGCTATTGCAAATAATGCTGCAGTTAACATAGGGGTGCATGTACTTTTTGAATTAGTGTTTTCATTTTCTTTCCAGTAGTGGAATTGCTACATCATTTAGTAATTCTGTTTTTAATTTCTTTTGTTGTTGTTTTGTTTTAAAGATCTTATTCATTTATTTGACAGCATGCATGCACACAAGCAGGGGGCTTGGCAGGCAGAGGGAGCGGGAGAAGCCTGACGTGGGGCTCCATCACAAGGTCCTGGGATCATGACCTAAGCTGAAGGCAGACGCTTCACCACTTAACCACCACCCAGGTGCCCCTCTATTTTTAATTTCTTGAGGAACGTCCATACTGTTTTCCACCACAGTTGCACCAATTTCATTCCCACCAATAACATATAAGGATTCCTTTTTCTCTACATCCTCACCAGCACTTGTTATTTCTCATCTTTTTGTTGCTAGCCATTCTGACAGCTATAAGGTGATATCTCGTTGTGGTTTTGATTTGCAATTCCCTGGTGATTCGTGATGCTGGGCATCTTCTCATGTATTTGTTGACCATCCTTATGTCTTTGGAAAAGTATCAGTTCAGGTCCTCTGCCCATGTTTTAATCAGATTGTTTGGGGTCTTTTGGTGTCGAGCTGTGCAGATTCTTTATATATTTTGGATATTAATCCCTTATTGGATATATCATTTGCAAATATATTCTCCCATTCTCTAGGTTGCCTTTTTGTTTTCTTGATGATTTCATTTGCTGTGCAAAAGCTTTTCATTTTGGTGTAGTCTCAATAGTTTATTTTTGCTTTTATTCCCCTCGTCTGAAGGGACACATCCATAAATATGTTGGTAAGAGCAATGTCCAAAAAAATTACTGCGTGTGATTTGCATTTTAAAAGCATCTCTGTCGGGCAGCATGGGTGGCTCAGCGGTTTAGTGCCTTCAGCCCAGGGCCTGGTCCTGGAGTCCCGGGATCAAGTCCCATGTCGGGCTCCCTGCCTGGAGCCTGCTTCTCCCTCTGCCTGTGTCTCTGCCTCTCTCTCTCTGTCTCTCATGAATAAATGAATAAAATCTTTAAATAAGTAAATAAATATATACATACATGCATGCATGCATCTCTGTCATTGCTGTGAAGAATGAGGAAGGGCACAGTGAAAACAGGCTAATCACTTAGAAAACTATTATATGTAGTTGTATGAGCTGTTGGAGGCTGGACTAAGGTGCTGGTGATGCAGGTTGTGTTTTAGGACTGTTTCAGTTATCCATTATTCTATAACAGATTATCCTAAATTTAGCTTAAGACAATAAACAGTATCTCACAATTTCTGTGGATAAGGAATTGGTGCAATTTAGCTAGATACCTCTGGTTTAGGACCTTTCACAAGGCTACACTCAATATACTGTTTGGGGTGCAGTCATCTCAGGGTCTAATCTGGGAAGGATCCATGGCCAAATTCATTGACATGAACTGTAGGCAGACCTCCAAGATTTGCTTCTGTGCTCTCTCCTGTGGGCCTTTCCACAAGGCCATCTTTGGATGTGGCTTCCTGAGAGCAAGTAAAGAGATCACCTGAGATGGAAGACACAGCCTTGTGTGTAAGTAGTTTTCTTTTCTGTTTTTTTGTTTTGTTTTGTTTTGTTTTGTTTTGTTTTGTTTTTTAACATTTAAGAGAGAGAACAGAGGAGGAGCAGAGTAAGAGTGAGAGAATCCTCAAGCAGACTGTGCTGAGTGTGGAGTCCAATGCAGAGCGATCCCAGAACCTTGAGATGACACCTTTTTTTTTTTTTTTTTAATGCATTTACCATTTTTATTTCGCTGTGCAGAAACATACATTTCACCATGGGCTGTGTGAAACCAAGAGCTAGACCCCTCAACCAACTGAGGTGCCCAGGTGCCTGTCTTTTTTTTTTTTTTTTTTAATTGAAGTATAGTTAGCACAATACATATTAGGCCAGTCTTTCTAAAACCTAATCTCAGAAGTGACATCCTACATTTATGTTGTATTTTAGTTATTAGAAGTGAGCCAGTAAATACAGCCCACACTCATGGAGAAAGGATGAAAGGGGATAAAAACTTTAATCTTTTCCTTCCTCATTAGGGAAAAACTCTGTTCTTCCCTGCTATGTGTTTCTCTTGTGAGTCTCCTTTACTACTTATACAAAACTCTTCACTCTGACACTTCTGGTCACCAAGCTTTAGAAATTTTCCCCTACAACAAGTAAATCTCTAACACCAGCTGGATGTCCTACAGTTTAACTCATTCTTGACACTGTCTTCCTGGAGATAGCGTCAGATCCCACAGGTAAGGTTTCAGCCCCACAACACTGCGCTACTTTACCTCTTGTCCAGATGCCACTCATAAACCCAGATTGTCACCTGTGCTTCTGATCAGCCAGCTATAGATTGATCTGGAAGGGGTGAGGCAGAAAATTCCTAGCTTTTGATCATGGCTTGGTCTTTCTGGTGACTAACCTCATCCAGGACCATCTAGGAGCCTAGTCACAGTCACCTTGTTAGAACAAAAGCTACTCTTGACTGCTCTTATTAGGAATTTATAAGGGAAAAAAAAATAAAATTAAATTTAAAAAAAAAAAGGAATTTATAAGGGTTTTAGGAGACCTGTGTCAGGGCAACTATATACAAATACTGTCTTATATCACTTTTGATTGTCCTTAATTTTATCTTTTTTTTTTTTTAATTTTTATTTATTTATGATAGAGAGAGAGAGAGAGGCAGAGACACAGGCAGAGGGAGAAGCAGACCCGGGAGCCTGACGTGGGATTCGATCCCAGGTCTTCAGGATCGCGCCCTAGGCCAAAGGCAGGCGCCAAACCACTGCACCACCCAGGGATCCCTTATCTTTCTTTTAAACTAATTGCTGCCGTCCGGATAGTAATGCATAAAAGTCTTTATTTTCTTTTTTTTTTTTTTCATATTTATGCTAGTTAGCTTTTGTATAGAATCAGTGACTGATAAACCAAGTGAGTAATTAGTATCTACATGCAATTTGACAAGATTAAATGTTGAGAGTAAATTGGTGAAAAGTTTAGGCTCTTCTATGCATAATAGTATAAAATTACTGTTTCTGCTTTTATCAGGAGAAACAAAGATGCTTTTTTGTGAAGTGTTGGGACCTGAAATCTTTTAAATCCAGTTATAACAAGCAAATAGGGCTTGCCTAGATTTTTCTCTACCATGTATATACTTTTTTCCCACTTGGTGGCACCTTATGTTCATTTCTAAGTAACGTCTTTTCTCCTTCAGTGTATTAGAGTCTGTATCTCCTTATTGATTTTCTTGATAATGATTTTTCTTATTAGGATTAATGATTAAGTTACTGAAATAATATGTAAAAACATTCTTTTAAAAATAATAGCATATGTTGAAAATTTCCATTTTTTAACAAAATAATTTTTTCTTAAAGATTTTTCCAGGGCCATGGTGAAATTAAATGTTTTGCTCTTGTGAGAATTCCTTTTCCTTGTGGTCAGCTTTTTTTCAGTTAGTATATGATATTTTAAATGCCTTGTAGTAAAGTAGGGTGCAAGTTGGGGGGATTGCTTGGGGTAGTAGGAATCAAGGATGCTTCATAGGTTTGGGACTTGAGAGGTTGGATAGATGGTGGTACCATTCATTGAGATGGGAAGACTGGGAGAAAGGTAGGATAGGGAGTGGATAATTCAGTTAGAAGCCTCTTTTTTGGAAGTAGTCAGTTTGAGATAACTGTCAGAGAAGAAATATGTCAAGTGAACAGCCGGTATGTAAATCTGAAGCTTAGGACAAAGATCGGGCTAGCAAAGAAGAAAAGTAGCTAGCAAGGTTAAAAGGAAAGGAAGAGAGAATAGCATTTCAACAAGATGAGAAGGCTAGCTGTATTAATTGTTGCTGAGAGATTTCATAGAATAAGGACAGAAAAGTGTTCATGTGATTTGGCAATATGAACTTCATTGAATCTAAATGGAGAGTCTGTTCTTAAGAATTTGAGAGTTCGGGGATCCCTGGGTGGCGCAGTGGTTTAGCGCCTGCCTTTGGCCCAGGGCACGATCCTGGAGACCTGGGATCGAATCCCACGTCGGGCCCCCGGTGCATGGAGCCTGCTTCTCCCTCTGCCTATGTCTCTGCCTCTCTCTCTCTCTCTCTCTCTCTGTGTGTGACTATCATAAATAAATAAATAAATAAATAAATAAATAAATAAATAAATAAATAAATAAATAGTTAGTTAGTTAGTTAGTTAGTTAGTTAGTTAGTTCATGGGGTGCCTTGGTGGCTCAGTTGGTTGAGCTTCTGACTCTTGATTTTGGCTCAGGTCATGATCTCAGGGTGTGGCTCCATGCTCTTCAGGGCAGATACCTGCTTGAGGAGTCTCTCCCTGTCCATCTGCCCATCCCACCACCTGCATGCTCGATACTCATTTGCTTTCTCTCAAATAAATAAGTCTTTTTTTTTTTTTTTTTTTTTTCTTCAGTGAGATCAAGGGCACCTGGGTGGCTTGGTTGAGTGCCCAGCTCTTCATCTGGTCTTGTTCTCAGGGTCATAGGTCAAGCCTCATGTAGGGCTCCATCCAGGGTGCCCAGCCTAGTTAAAAAAAAAAAAAAAAATGTGAGAGATCAGAAAAGTTTAAAGAATCTGGTATGGGGAAGGATAATCTGCATAGCCCTGTAAGAGACCACCACTGTCAATACTTGGCATATTTCCTTTAGTCTTTTAATAATTTTTTAGGTAGTAGTTGTGTTCATAATCATATTCAGGGTTTTCCCTGAATTTTCCATGTAATGGAAATTACAATTTCCATGCAATTTTCCGTGTAATGAATCATTACAATCACTCCTAATTTTTTTTCTGATTATAAAAATGTACAAGTGTTATAGAGAACCTGGAAAATCCAAAGATATGTGAGGTAAAAACAAAAACGCTAATTCCTTGGCCCAGAAACAAGCACTGTTAACATTTCATTCATTAATTGAATGTATATTTGAGGATCTGCTTTTGAATAGAGAAGGAATATTTTGAAAGGGTCACAGTGTGGAGAATAGATTGTAATTTATTAATCATAACCTTTTTAGAAGATTTATGATTATAAGTAACTATATATAGGTATGTGTGTGTATATATATATATATATATACATATATCATTATTATATATAATATTCTGTTTGCTATCTCCTTCTTCTCAATAAGTCACAGACATTTCCCCTAGTCCACTAAATATTCTACTTGTCAGTTTGAGGTTTTTAGTGTCTGAGACGCATTTGATGTATAAAGGATTAATGGGAATTTGGCTTTAAAATTAATAGGCTGTTTATTACAGCTGCAATTTTTATTATCACAAATTTTTTTTAGTTTTCATTTTAATTCCAGTTAACATGCCTTGTTATGAGTTTCAGGTATACAATATAGTGATTCAGCTCTTACATACATCACCCAGTGCTCACCACAAATGCACTCCTTAATCCTCATCGCCTATTTCACCCATCCCCCACACCTCCTCTCTGGTAACCATCAGATTGTTCTCTATTATTGAGAGTTACAGCTGCAATTTTTAAAACCTAGTTGTTCTTAAGCCTTGAGGTCCAGTTTATAAATAGGATAACAAGATTAGTAAATTGAACATTTTTGCATTAAAATAAAGAACAATTATTTCCTCTTGTTTGATGAATGTTTGATAAACTCTAATGGAAAGGATTAAAATCTCGTAAACAATTGTCTCCATTTGCAAGTTTAGGTAATTACATTCCTTTCAACATTTTAGGTCACATTTATAAATGCAGTGTATTTTATTTTTTTTGATGTCTTCAAATGTCCAATGCAGATAAACAGACCTCTCAAGCAGAATGTTCGTAAGCCCTTAGATGACTCATGTTTAGCCAAGCCAGAAACTGAAGAGTCATCCTCACAAGTCTTTCTAATATCCAGTCTATCAGCAGGTTTTTTTGTGCTTACTTTCCAAATATGTCCTACATCGATCATGACCTCTATCAGTATTATTCTTGTCTAAGTCACAGTTCTCTCTTTCATGAAACTTTTTTTTTTAAGATTTTATTTATTTATTCATCAGAGAGACACAGAGAGAGAGAGGCAGAGACACAGGCAGAGGGAGAAGCAGGCTCCATGCAGGGAGCCCAATGTGGGACTTGATCCCAGGACTCCAGGATCACACCCTGAGCCAAACGCAGACACTCAACGGATGAGCCATCCAGGCCAGGCGTCCTGGGTTTTGTTGTTGTTTTTAACTTTAACTTTTTATTTCTTTGCTGAGAAAGAGAATCTTAAGCAAGCTCAATCTCACAACCCTGAGCTCATAACCTGAGCCAAAACCTCATCATTTAATCTTATTTGCAGAGTTTTAAGACATAGACATTTCTGTTTTTTTTTTTTTTAATTTTCTTTATTTATTCATGAGAGATGCAGAGAGAAACAGAGGCAGAGACACAGGTAGAGGGAGAAGCAGGCTTCACGCAGGGAGCCTGATGGGGGACTCGATCCCAGGACTCCAGGATCGCACCCTGGGCCGAAGGCAGGCTCCAAACTGCTGAGCAACCAAGGATCCCCCATTTCTGTTTTTATGTAATAGAATTACACTTTTTTTCTTTATGGCTTTTTGGATTTAATATTAATCTTAGAAGTGATTCTTCAGGGCAGCCCAGGTGGCTCAGCTTTTTAGCACTGCCTTCAGCCCAGGGTGTGATCCTGGAGTCCTGGGATCAAGTCCCACGTCGGGCTCCCTGCATGGAGCCTGCTTCTCCCTCTGCCTGTGTCTCTGCCTCTCTCTCTGTGTCTCTCATGAATAAATAAATAAAATCTTTAAAAAAAAAAAAAAAGAAATGATTCTTCATGTGGTGCCTGGGTGGTTCAGTTCAGTCAAAAGCATCTGCCTTTGGCTGATCCAGGGTCCTCAGATAGACTCCCTGCTCCGCAGAGGGTCTACTTCTCCCTCTCCCTCTATCCCTCACTTGGCTTGTGCTCTCTCTCTCTATCCTTCACTCTCTCTCTCGAATAACATTTTTTTTAAAAAAGAAATGTTTCTTCACATTCTATAAATATCACTATATATTATGAATATGAATATTCCCTCATGTTGTATCTGAGCATTATTAATCTGTCTGGAATCTATTTTGATATATAGCTTAGGAAATCTAACTTGATTTTTTTTCAACAAAATTAAACATCTAGCATAATTTGTTGATAAATACTTAGTTTCCCCAGTAATTTGATATGCCATTGCCATTCTTACCTTATATATAGTCTGTTTGGGGACCTTTATTCTGTCTTATTATTGTACTTTTTTTTTTTTTTTTTTTTTATGATAGAGAGAGAGAGAGAGGCAGAGACACAGGCAGAGGGAGAAGCAGGCTCCATGCACCGGGAGCCCAACGTGGGATTCGATCCCGGGTCTTCCTGATCACGCCCTGGGCCAAAGGCAGGCGCCAAACCGCTGTGCCACCCAGGGATCCCTGTACTTTTTTTTTAACTAGTTTTTTTTACCATTCTGTTTTGAGCCTTTAATATCTGGTAATGCCAGCCTTCCTGATGTGAGTTTTCAAAATTTTCTTGGGTAGACTTTTAGCTGATCCTTAGAATTATAATTGTCCAACCCTACTAGGACTTTGATTCAGATTGTATTTAATTAAATACAGTTAATTACAGTTACTGAGCCAGCAATATTTGAGTTGGCTGTCTTACAATGAACTATTTTTGTTTTTTAAACATTAAATTTATCATTCCCATCCTGGGGTTAGATGGATCTAAGGATTTTGGCAGATACTTAAATGCTATCATAATCCTAATCCAGTTTCATCTCTTGATTATAATTTAAGTTTCTTGGCTAAATGGTTCTTTTCAACCATTGGGAAGTTTTGTTCACACCTCAGCTTTGTGGCATATGTGCTGTGGGATCTTGGGAAAGTCATTTCAATTCTGTTTACTCAGTTTTAAAATTTGAAATAGGGATCCCTGGGTGGCGCAGCGGTTTGGCGCCTGCCTTTGGCCCAGGGCGCGATCCTGGAGACCCGGGATCGAATCCCACATCAGGCTTCCAGTGCATGGAGCCTGCTTCTCCCTCTGCCTGTGTCTCTGCCTCTCTCTCTCTCTCTCTGTGACTATCATAAATAAATAAAAATAAAAAAAACATATTAAAATTTGAAATACCTACATTAGTATTAAATAAGTGACTTGAATGGTATGTATGGGTATGTTTCATAAACTAAAGTAGGACAAATAATCATTTTAGTGTGATGTATATTTTTACCTCAAAAAGCAATCATGTTTTTCTTTAGTCTTTCATATGATTTTTTAAAATAATTTTTATTTATTTTTTTAAGTAAACTCTATACCCAACATGGGGCTTGAACTCAGAACTCTGAGATCAAGAGTTGTATGCTCCACCGACTGAGCCAGCCAGGCACCCCTCCTACCCATTTCTTGAAAAATTGAAAAAATTCTTTGGAATTTCTATGCCCAATGATGTTAACTAGAAACACTGCAACATGAACATTATGATCAGAAGCCAGCCTTGATTCCCAAAATTAATAATTTATATTATCCAAGAAGAAGAAAGATACAAAACTGCCTAGATTTTTGTTGTTAAATTTGCTGCTATCAGGATGCCTGGATGGCTCAGCAGTTGATTATCTGCCTTCGGCTCAGGGCATGATCTGAGGTCCAGGGATCGAGTCCCGCATTGGGCTCCCTGCGAGGAGCCTGCTTCTCCCTCTGCCTATGTCTCTGCCTCTCTCTCTCTCTCTCTCTCTCTCTCTCTGTGCCTCTCGCAAATAAATAAGTAAAACCTTTTTTTTTTTTTTTTTTTTTTTAAGATTTTTACTTATTCGAGAGAGAGAGAGAGAGAGGCAGAGACACAGGCAGAGCGAGAAGCAGGCTCCACGCAGGGAGCCCGATGCAGGACTCGATCCTGGGGCTCCAGGATCACACCTCGGGCAGAAGGCATCGCCAAACCGTTGAGCCTCCTGGGCTGCCCCAATATGTAATATCTTAAAAAAAAAAAAACAAAAAAAAAAATTGCTGCTATCTGGTAAGATTTTATTGCCGGAAAATTTTCTGAAAGGGAAAATTAAACTTTCCTTGTTATTAACATTTTTTAAATTAAATCTTTATTTGAAAAATACTATCTTAAAATTATAATGCTGTTTCTATTTGAATAGGAGCAATTGTAGCTCCAATTAAATAACAGTAGCTAAAACAAAAACAGATAAATCAAAATAACTTTAAAGAAGAAAACACATACAGATGTGCCATGGTTGTAGGTGTTCAGGATCTGACTGCTGTGAGCTGAGTCAGATGTGCAGGTGACTCCAGGTCCTGGAGCCTCAGAGCTCCCTCCTCCTTCCTGAGGGGACTGATGCTATAACGGATCCCCTGACACTTCTGGGTCTCTGGGCTGCAGATGGACAACGGGAGTAAAAGGACCACTTGGGAAAGTCTGGAAGTTGGACCTCATATTGTCCATTTGCCTGTTGTGATCATTTTTCTTGTCTTAGCTTCTTGAGTTTTCTCCCAATCAACACAACTGCTATATAGCTTTCTTGGGCTCTTTTCTCATGGAAGAGGATCTCCTTTCGATAGTAGGAAGTGTTTCTCTCCAGTTCTTTGGCTGTGTGTTCTGCCACCTTGTAGAGGTTGTGAATCTGATATGTGGAGTTTATGTTTCTGCACACTTTGGGAAGTTTCTTCTTTATTTCTAAGTATTATGTTTCCTCCTAAGATAATTTTCCCTGAAGTTGCATGACATGTTCTTAATGTAATTTGAAGCTTCAGCTGCTTAATCTCACTTTCAAGCTGTGAATTTCCATGCTGCAAAGATGCTTCCTCAGTTTGGAGATTTGTTTGTCCTGTAAGCTCTTAATTCATTTGCTTTTCTTCCCACGATTTTCTGGCTATTTATTGGTTTTCCTCTTCAGGACTTTGAAAGGATCCATTGAAGTCTGCATCATCAGTGACACACTTCAACTTCTGCCCGATACACGGGGTCATTGCCATTTTCTGCTTCGCTCTTTTGCTCAGCTTCCCAGTTCACATGATACAAGTGTGACCTCTAAGGAAATAAGGGAAGGGGATGGTCTTTAGGTTTTCAGCCATTAATATTAATTGGCTAACTTTATCTTTCAGTTCCTGTTCTATTCATGAGTTCAACTGCTCCAGCCCTTTTTTTCTCCTGCTGCTTTTCCTGGACTCTGCATCCATCTCAGTTTCTTGGTGGAGCAGTTCTTGGCTTTCTGGAAAATTAGTATTTTTATTCAAATCATCCATTTTCTTCTGAAACTGTTCTTCATCCTCTGATGTCTTTTTTTCCCTTAGATTTTATTTACTTAAGGAACGAGCACAAGCAGATGGAGAAGCAGAAAGGGAGGGAAAAGGAGGGGAAAGAATCTCAAGCATACTATGCGCTGAGCATTGAGCCTGGCACAGGGCCCAATTCCAGGGCCCTGAGATCATGACCTGAGTTGAAGGCAGGTGGTTATCTGACTGAGCCACCCAGGTACCCCAAAGATTTTTATTTTTGTTTGTTTTTGATTGAAGCATAATTGACATATTATATTAGTTTCAGGTGTGTAACAATGATTTGAGATTTATATACATTATGAAATGCTCAGCACACCCATCTGTGATCATACAAGGTTATTACAGTGTTATTGATTATATATTTCCTATGCTGTATTTTACATCCCTGTGATTTACTTATTTTATAACTGGAAGTCTGTACCTCTTAATCCCCTTCACCTGTTTCACCCATTTGCCCCACTCCTCCCCATTGCCAAACACAAGTTTGTTCTCTGCATATATGTCTGTTTCTGGGTTTTTTTGGTTTCTGGATCCCACATATAAGTGAAATTATACGGTATTTGTCTTTCTCTGACTTACTTCCCTTAGCATAATACATTCTGGTTCCATCCATTTTGTTACAAATGGCAAGATGTCATTCCTTTTTTATGGTTGAGTAATATTCCATTGTTTATATTCATTTATTGATGGACACTTAAGTTCCCTCCATATCTTGACTATTATAAATAATAATGCAGCAAGGAACATAGAGTCGTATATGTCTTTTTCAGTTAGTGTAGCTGAACAGGCACATATAAGATTTGGACTCTTGATTTCTTAAATATCATTTTAAATTTTAAGAGTCTTGACAGCAATTATTCTAATACATTTTCCTTTTATTTTAATAGAATAAATTAATTACTTAACCTGCCTCCACAAGGTAAAAGTTAAATATCTCTGCTTACATAAAGCCCCTTGGTAAGTAACAACCTTCGTTTTGACAGCTAATCCCTCCTTTGAGTGACTAGTGGAGCCTGTCTCACTGCCAGCATCTCAGAGGTTCAGAGCTTGTGTTCATAGTCACAGTTTATTGGTCCACATCACTTTCACTAGTCCCCAATTAATGCTGGAGAATATAAGACGCCAGCCTAGGGGTGCCTGCGTGGCTCAGTCAGTTAAGCTTCTGCCTTCCGCTCAGGTCATGGTCTTGGGGTCCTGGGATCAAGCCCTGCAGAAGGCACCCTACTCAGTGAGGAGTCTGCTTCTCCTTCTCCCTCTCCCCCACCCCCTTGCTCATGCTTACTCTCTCTCTCACTCTCAAATAAATAAAATCTTAAAAAAATAATAAAAAATAAATAAAAAGGATTTTACTTTAGGAAGTACCTATTTAAAAAAAAAAAAAAAAAAAAAAGACACCAGCCCAGTGTGTAGAGACATCATTTTTTATTATGCTAGCTGATCATGGTATATCTTTAGAAACAAATAGAGCAACAGTAATAGTAATTTATCTCCTCTCTTAGGAGAGGCTAATTGGTTTTGGCCAATTACCTCTCTATACCTATCAGTTACTGCTAGCAAATATTCTTAAATAGCATCACAAACTTTTTTTTTTTTTAAAGATTTTATTTATTTATTCATGAGAGACAGAGAGAGAAAGGCACAGACACAGGCAGAGGAAGAAGCAGGCTCCATTCCATGCAGGGAGCCCGATGTGGAACTCAATACCGGGTCTCCAGGACCATGCCTGGGCTGAAGGCGGCGCTAAACTGCTGAGCCACCCGGGCTGCCCATAACCTTTTCTCATTAGCTTTAGTTTTAGTTATTTTACTGAAACCTCCTCCACTTGCCCTTTTCTGTATAGCTGAAAAATCTCTTTTTTTCCCTTGGAGCCACATTTCTCTGCTTGTTCCCACCCATTACTCCCTTTTCCCTTAACATCATCCTGTCTTTGAGCTCCCAGCCTTGGGAGATCTGGTGTGAGTTCTCTACTTCCTGTGCCATATAAACTCAGAGTGGCTTCCTGCTCAGTTCTACTCTTTGTCCCTTGGACTTTATTCCTTCTTTCTCTGCCGTTAGTAGCAGCATCACTGGTCTCTTTCCTTTCTACTCCAGGCATCCAGCTTCCTTTGAAATTAAATTGTTAAACACTTAAAACTGAAATACTTGTGAATTTTCGGCTGTGATTTAATGTTTTTAATATAATAAATCGTATGTCCTGTAACACCTGCTCTTAAACTTGAATTTAAGATGCACACAGAGACCTTTTCTTCAGCAGGAGCCTTGTTGAATTTTAAGCTAAAGCTCCATCACCAGAGCAGCCTGAGCAAACTGAAATCCCAGAGCAGCCTCTAGCATCTAATAGCAATAGTGTATTCATCAGTTTGGAAATACCTTTTTACATCTAAAATTAGGGTACATATTATAATCAATAGTAGTGTGAGTTAGTTGGTAGCATTTTTTCCTTACAGATACATAAACTAATGTGCATCTTAAAATTGCTAGTGTCCTCCATATGATGAGATACAGTAACAGTAAAAGCATAGCTAACGTTTTGTTGTGTACCTACTGTACACAGGAATTTTTCTAGGGGCATTTAATCCTTACATCATCCTTGGGAAGTCAGGATGCTCAAATGAAAAAGCTAAGGCAGGGATCCCTGGGTGGCGCAGCGGTTTGGCGCCTGCCTTTGGCCCAGGGCGCGATCCTGGAGACCCGGGATCGAATCCCACATCGGGCTCCCTGCATGGAGCCTGCTTCTCCCTCTGCCTGTGTCTCTGCGCCTCTCTCTCTCTCTCTGTGACTATCATAAATAAATAAAAATTTAAAAAAAATGAAAAAGCTAAGGCATATAGCAGTTCAGCTAGCAAGTGAGGGGAGCTGAGATTTGAGCTCAAGCCACCAGTATAGCCCCAGAGCTTCCCGCTCAGTGCTCCTCCCACCACACCACCCTGCGTCTTTGTAACTGTCTTTCTCTTCCTCTTAAAGGCATCGTTGGCTTCACTGTATGACCGATGATCCTCCAACAGTAAAACCACCTGTTGCTCGTAAATTCATCTGGACAAACCATAAGTTCAATGTGAGTGGCACTCCAGAACAATATGTACCTTATTCTACCACAAGAAAGAAGATTCAAGAGTGGGTCCCACCTGCAACACCTTACAAGTAAAGACAATGGAAAACAGTTTGAAATGTGAAATATGGGGATCTTCAGGCAATTGCACTTTTACTGCTTCCTATTAATTTGATTAAAATTGTTTGATTAAACAGTGTCTTTTGTGCTTTTTTTGCCCATACCTTTATCGTTCATGAACTGCAAAATAGAAGCTTCCAAACGTGAGTGATTGAAGTACACTTCTGTTGGGTGGTTCCTGGTCTACCCCCTTGCCACTGTGTCATGTCTGTGCTTCATGATCTCACCTCACATAGCTGATCCGCAGGGGAAGACCTAAAGCTGAGCTGAGCTGACAGATTTTCTTGTGGGAAACTGAAAGGTGAATGGAGGGCGACAGAGGCTAAGAGTCACCAGAACTGGATGGCTTTTATGGCAGCTCTCTAGAGAGGAGGTCAGCAGAGATTTCCTATTTCCTGAATTTGGGTTCTTTCATAGTTTATTTGGACCTGTGAACTATCCCAGGATCCATCCCAATGTATTCTTACTTCCTTGAGCTAACCAAGGTCATTGATTTTGTTGTCGTTGTTGCTTACAAACAAAGGAATTTTAATACCCAGATTGGTTCCAGAGAATGGGTTATAGGCAAAAGACCTTCAGGGAGAGGTGGGCTCTCCGGAATTGATTGTATCTGGATGGGGTGAAAGGCAGTGCAACGCCCCTCTGTATTCTGGATGGAAAGCTAGCAGCTTCAGTGATCAGCTTTTCAGGCTCTATTGCCTTTAGTCAACCAGTTTCCATGAGCCCCTGAGCAGGTGGCCTTTGGGTACTGTTTAGCAGCCACCTTAGAACAATTAATGGTATTGGGGGAAATACGCCAGGATTATGGAACCACATGGTTGCTTTTAAGAGCACTGGATAATTTACAGGAGAAAATGAACCTCAATTCCCAAATCTCAACTCAAGACATTGAGTAAAACTCAGGACTTTGCTACTTTGCTAACCTCCTCAGGTTTCTTATATGAAAATTAAGGGATAGTGGAGCACCTGGGTGGCTCAGTGGTTGAGTATCTGCCTTTGGCTCAGGTCAGGATCCTGGGATCAAGTCCTTTCTCCTTCTGCCTATGTCTCTGCCTCTCTGTGCCTCTCATGAATAAACAAAATCTTGAAAAAAAAAAAAAAAGAAGCCTCGGTGGCTCAGCGGTTTAGCGCCGCCTTCAGCCCAGGGTGTGGTCCTGGAGACCTGGGATGGAGTCCCACATTGGACTCCCTGCATGGAGCCTGCTTCTCTCTCTGCCTCTGTCTCTGCCTCTCTCTGTGTGTGTCTCTCATGAATAAATAAATAAAATCTTAAAAAAAAAAAAAAAAGACTATTAAGGGATAGAGCTGACTGTTGGTATAAAGGACATGGAGAATGGAGAAGAAGCTAGAATATCATTGACTATACATTAGGGTTACCTGGGGTGTTTTGTTTCTTTCTTTGTTTTTAATAAAGAGGTCCAAGTTAATAAATCAGCATCTCTGAGGGTAGGATCCCAGCACCAGTATTTTTTAAAGCTCCCCACTTTGTTCCCAACCTGATGAATTCATTTGCAGCCAAGGTTATGAACTACTGAGCTAAAGAAATACACCAAACATTAAATGTGAAACATTTAAGACACTAAAGTTTGTTCATGGTCTCACTGCTAAGTATTCCTTACTCAGCTGGATCTGGTTAAATGTTGTGCCCTCAGGATACACTATACATTGTGCTCTGTTGGGCAGTTTGCTGATTGATTAACAGAACCAAGCACTAAAAGCTGGTCTGTGCTAGACTGGGATTTCCTATACTCTGTCCACCCGCCCCTTCACTAACTTTGAAGCCCAAAACATTGATTTCTAATGCCATTAGGAATACATCAGACTTGCGAGCAATTAGAAATTCTGTCCTGGCTGCTAGACTTTTTGGGTCAGATATGCTAGAGGTTCACCTGTGAAAATGGGTGTTGTCTTTATGGGGAGGGAGAAGGCAGAAAGAGGTGATAACTAGGAAATGATCTGAGCTGCAGCAATCTCTGGCTGTGGTTAAGTAATCTTAGGGCCTCTAGGTGTGAGAGCACCAGGCATTTACTTAAGGGCTTAGCCTGATTTTTAAGATTTTTTTAATGTATTTATCTGAGAGAGAGAGAGAAAGCATGAGCATGGGAGAGGGGCAGAGGGAGAGGGAGAAGCAGACTCCCTGCCAAGCGAGGTGCCTAATGTCAAGCTCCATCCCAGGACCCAAGATCATGACCCGAGCTGAAGGCAGATGTTTAACCAACTGAGCCACCAAGGTAGCCCCCCCCCCTTTTTTTTTTTTTTAACAACTGTACAGGTCTAGGAAATAAGCACTTGAATCAAGCTACCAATATCACAGTTTCTCTCTTAACTCTTGGACGTAAGTCAATTCTCAGGACCAGAACGCTTGCCTTAAGGGCTGTGCTCTAATAGTAGATAGGTGTACTATGGACCTTCTACCCAGCTGCTTCTTCAGGTGATGTATACTTGGAATAGAGAAATATCTACAGTTTTCAGGATCAGTGGTCACTTGCTCCAAATTAGTACCAACTTTATGGAGAGCTAAGAACACTGTGGCCCACTCACTGGTCAGAATAGAGACTATGGTAGGCAGATGGGACTCTCAACTCACTGGGCCATGAACTTTTCTCCCTTCACTCCATCTCATGGTTTATTTCCTCAGTTCCTAAGTGTAGATGGAATGGACATCCTTTGCAGAACCTCCACATTAGGTCTCTGCCCTGAGGAGTAAGTGTTCCTGTGGCAGAAGTCCAAGGAGAAGCCATTGTAGTGTTCCTTCCCTACTAGAATAATAAATGAAAAAGCAGGATCTCTTTGGGGGTAATTACCAAGGTTAGTACAACCACCAAAAGGTAGAAAGATACAGATCATTTCTGTCATATCCCCAAATGGACAGTGTACTCCATTTGACCAGTGAGTAGGTTTGATAGGTCTTAGAGAATGACAGTGGACGCTACAATAAAACTAATCTTGAGGTGATCCAAACTAGCTGCTGTTCCTAAAATGGTCTTTTTATTGGAGCAGCTTAATACAGCCTCTGGCATTTGAGAGGTAACTATTCGTCTAACCACTGCATTTTTATCCATTTCGGTTTGTAGAGTCCATCAGCAGCTGTTTGCTTTAACATGGCAGGGACAGAAATAGCTTTATAAATCTGTCTCATGAATGTCAGCTCCAGCCATTTGTTACACAAGGACATGTAATGAGTCACTGAACCATAGGATGTTATAATACTTCACTGTGTTGATGCGGAGCAGGAAATACCAGATACCCTGATGCCTTGGTAAGACACATATATGCCAAGAGAGGAATCTGATTCTCACAGAAATATAGGGATTTGACCCCTTAGTGAAATTCTCAGGGATTCAGTGGTCTAGCACATATTGAGATAGCTCCTCCAGGGTTAAGGACAGATTGCTACAACTGAAAAAGGCACAGTACTTTGTGGTGCCCTGGATTTTAGAGACAGCATATAGCACACAGGTGTCTTGTACTTATGTACCAGATGACCTGAAAACCTAGCAGTGCAAAAATGGTCTCTCTCAGTGGCCCAGGCTCTAGTCCAGGCAGCTCTGTTAGCTCTCAAGGCATCTAGATGATTGGGATACCTATTGAAGTCAGAAACAAGTGTCTCCACCAGAGTCACGGGGGAAGCCCACAGGATTTTAGAGCAAGCCCATAACCCCCCTTCAGGAAGATTACTATTTTCCCTTTGAGAAACAGCTTCCATTTGCTCTGTAAGTTGGAAACAGTGGGACACCATGTATTATCTGATCCACCTACTCATAAAGTTGACCATTTCCAGTAGCATTGTATCACCTATAGGTGGTAAGGGAGCAGGTAATGAAGGCACTTCTAGTTTATGGGAACAGGCTTTTCCCCACTCTGTGCCTTCAACTACCCTATTCCCATACCCTGCTGCTACCAATCTGTCTCTTTGCTCTTATGAAGAGTTGTTGGCTAATTAAGAATGCAGAAAGTCAAGCCTGACTTATAGGAGTTGTTGAGCAATATTCACTACTGGCTGCAGGTGTACTCTTGCATCCCACAGCTCCTATCAGCAGCTATCTTGAAGGACAGCAGAAGCCAAATCTCAGTAGATAGGATTTCAAGCAATGCCTTTTATCATGTACTTTGACTTGAAGGAAGCATGCTCTGACTCCAGCTCTGTAACCAATCACTAGTTATATGGCTAATGACTTGAAAAAAGCAACATTGAAAACTGGAGTGAAGGGGCGCCTGGGTAGCTCAGTAGGTTGAGCATCTGACTCTTGGTTTCAGCTCAGGTCATGGTCTTGGGGTTGTGGGATCGAGTCCCATATAGGCTCAACTCTAGGCAGGGAGTGTGCTTGGAATTCTCTCCCTCTCACTCTGCTCTGTCCCCTTCCCCCACTCATGTGTGCATGCACTCTCTCTCTGTCTCAAATAAATGAATCCTAAAAAAAGAGGGGAGGCATATGGGTGGCTCAAGTCAGTTGAGCTCTGACTCTTGGTTTTGGTTTAGGGCCATGAGATCAAGCCCTGCATTGGGCTCCCCACTCAGCAGGGAGTCTGCCTGAGATTCAGTCTCTTTCTTTCCCTCTCCTTCCTGCCCCTCCCTCGTGCTTACTCTCTCTTTCAAATAAATAAATAAATCTAAAAAAAAAATTGATAGGAAGGTTTGGGAACAAGCTTTGCAATGGAATCTTGAGAATTGGACTTAGAATCCAAGAAGATTAGAGCAAAGTAGCTAGTGCTTATAGGAATCACCTCCTGAGCACAAATCCTTATCTCAGCATCGGCTTCTGGGGAAAGCCAACACAAAACATACATCTAAGACCAGCAGCCTCATGGTGGCAAGTCCATATTGTTGGACTTCTTCCATTTTGGAGGGCGTTTGTTCCCAAAGAAAGAGGCACTTATTCTGAATGAGGATCTGCTTTCCTTGCCTGTTATACCTTGACCAGCAGTTTTGTCATACACAGGAGAGTGCCCCTGGCTGAGAAACTCACTTCACATAAAACAGAAGAGGTAGTGAACCAGCATGTGTGGGAATCCCTGCTTATGTTTGAGATGGGCCCTCATCTCTTTCTTAGGCATCCTCTTTCTCATTTCTCCCTCTATCTCCCACTGTATGTCAGTCACACCAGTCTTTCTATTCCTGAAACAGCCAGATTCATTCTTGTCTCAGGGCCTTTGTACTTGCTATTCCTTCTGCCTGGGATAGTAACATCTTTGTTACTGCTTCCCCCTTTGTATCATTGATATCTCCATGTACCTCAACAAGATGTTCTGTCTCCATCTAATCTAAAGTAGCTCCCTTGAAACATCCTATTATATTACAGTTTTTATTTCTATAAATTCTCTTGCTTTACTTTCTTCATAGTACTTACTATCCTTCTTGAGAAAAAGCATGAACAAAATTATTCCAGTAAATAATTGTTCAGTACTTCCTGAACACCTACTGTCCACCTGCTAAGGCACTATGCATGTCAACATAATGAAATAAACCAGTACCGATCAGATTTCAGAATTTTGCAACAGGTGAGATATAGGAACTGAAATTAAATAGCGTCCCTAAACAGCCAATTCTGAAATTTCAGGAGGTAAAACCCCCTGTGGAGAATAACATCAAAGAATGCAAATAGTTATGAATAGGAAACTGAAAAAGTTTCATTGGCCAATTTTTATGAGAAAAAGAAAAGAGTACACAAATTGCATGATTGTGCTGCATGTCCAAAAGATCAGGTTTTATTTTAAGGGTATGTAGTCACTTGTGTGATCAGCTTGCAAAGACCTCTAGGCCTGCTTCACTGCTTTAAATCATGCTCCTACATATGGAGAAAACCGATTTATAATATTCTTCTCCAAAGCAAGTTAACTCATACCCTGGTGCCAGGTGTCCATGAGTATGAAATGCAGCTGTATCATGAGTACATAGTAATCCAGCCACATTTGTCAGCTCTAGCTCCAGGAAGGTGCAAATAATGGAATTATACAAGTGGACTTGTAGTGATAGATGGTTTAACCAATCCACAGGGATAGAACTGGCCTCTGAAAAGTTGTTTCCCAGGCTAGTGTCTTGCTTTTCCGTATAGATGCAGCCTCCCTGTCCCCCGGAGGGAGGGGCATACATAACCATCACTGTGCTACATATTTCATCTACGTGCATGCAGTATAAAGTGTGTCCCCTGCGTCACACAATACGTTAGTTCTGAGTTACTCACCAGGAGTGTCAGAGAGAGAATTCAGTTCCTGGAAAGCATATGTCTAGACATCTGTTGTTTGGTCTCTCCCAGCATTGCTTTTCCTTTCTTCTCTCATAGAATCCTGATTTCCCTTGGGTCCATCCTTCCCCTTCTTTTAGTCTATATGGATCAGTGGATTTTTAATCACTCTCTAATTCTCAGAACATTGTATCCCACTGTCTTCAGTGATTAATTCAGGAAAGACTAAGTGACCCAAGTCATGCCAAGGAAACTCAAGGGCATGACATGAGTTGGAAATAATGGAAAATAGAATTCTTCATTCTGTAAGATTTGAAGCTTGGAGGATCTGTACCTGGTGTTGCTGGGAGGCACTCCACTAAGGAAGGCAGCTTGAACTAGAGTCAGTGTAAAGGACAGGGAAGCCGAGAGAAGGAACAAGACAGATTCCTGATGACAAGTGTTCAGCACCTGGCTCTGGAAGTGCCTGAAGCTAGCTCTCAGACTTTTCAGTTATGTGGGCCAATAAAGTTCCCCAATGTTTTTTCCCAAATATAGATTGATTTAGAGTTCTTTCACTTGGACCTGAATGTCCTCACTGATATAACATCCTTATGACTTTATTCTGTCTATAGTAATTAAATTTATTATTGATACACACCATCTTTCTTATTAGATGTAGCCCTGATTACGAATTTTCTTATTCGTAAATGTGGGCATATGATGATGGAGCAGTAGTATTTGTTAGGATTTATTGCTGTCAACTAATAAATAGCTGTATTTAAAAATTCTTAAGTTTGTGCTGAGGTGGATGCATGTATTCCATGAGGCCTCTGCATATGCATTTGAGGATATGTCCAGGTCTTTAAAATTCCTGTATGTGATGGATGATTCCAGTTGGAGAGATTTGTGGATTTGCAGATTCAGCTGCATGTAGCCTGGAGCTGGAGCTTTGAGCCACAATAAAATCGCTAAAAAATGGACAATCATTTTTATGTCACTAAATAAGGCTAAGCATCAACCCCACAATTTTAGGTGATTTATAATACTCTTTTCAAAGCATTAGAAGGAGGATGAAAAATTATGTGCCAGATAATCTGCGTCCTAATTTGAAATTTAAATTAAGTTTCCGTGAAAAATTATTTTCTCATTTAGGAAAAGCTATCTGTTTGCAGGTAGGATTAATAAATTTATAATGTTAATGTTAAAAAATTACTCCCAGAAGGAGCAGTTGGCTATAGAAAGGCCATCCACACAAAATATCTAAGTATCATCTAATCAAATAGAGCAATATTCAACCAGGGCTAAGAGAGGATGCCCATTGGGAAGGGTATTGGTTATTAGAATCTGGGAAGCATCTATATTTTCAAAAAGAATAGACAACATTAAAATACAATTTTGCATTGGTAAAATGAATGAAACAATCCACCATATTATTTTCATGACACAAGCTATAAGAAACAAAACTCAGTTAAATTCTTGGCTGTTCAGATATGTGAGTTAAAAAAAAAAAAGAGGGGCACCTGGGTGGCTCAGCGGTTGAGCTTCAGCTCAGGGCATCATCCTGGGGTCCCAGGATTGAGTACCATGTCGGGTTCCCCACAGGGAGCTTGCTTCTCCCTCTGCCTATGTCTCAGCCTCTCTGTGTCTCTCATGAATAAATAAATAAAATCTTTAAGAAAAAAAAAATTGAGAATCGGCATCGACTGCTAATAGGTTCGGGGTTTCTTTCTGAGGTGATGGAAATGTTCTAGAATCAGACAGTGATTATAGTTGCAAAACACTGAGTATGCTAAGAACTCCTGAGTTAGACACTTTAAAATGGTATATTTTTGCCATGTGATTTTTATCTCATTAAAAAAAGGGGGTTTAAGAAACTTAGTTCTAATAGACTATTGAAACCATTCTGTATCTTCAGCGCACAAAAAAAGTGGCATTTACCCTCCTATAATTTTTTTTTAAAGACTTATTTATTTATTTATTTATTTATTTATTTATTTATTTATTTATTCATAGAGACACAGAGAGAGAGAGAGAGAGAGAGAGAGAGAGAGAGAGAGGGGCGGGGGCGCAAAGACACAGGCAGAGGGAGAAGCCAGCTCTGTGCAGGAAGCTCTGTCCCGGGTCTCCAGGATCACGCCCTGGGCTGCAGGCGGCGCTAAACCGCTGCGCCACCGGGGCTGCCCTACCCTCCTATAGTTCTTTTCTTTTTTTTTTTTTTTTTAATTTGTATTTATTTATGATAGTCACACAGAGAGAGAGAGAGAGAGGCAGAGACATAGGCAGAGGGAGAAGCAGGCTCCATGCACCGAGAGCCCGACGTGGGATTCGATCCTGGGTCTCCAGGATCGCGCCCTGGGCCAAAGGCAGGCGCTAAACCGCTGAGCCCCCCAGGGATCCCCCTCCTATAGTTCTTAAAGTCAACTCTGCCTCCTGGGCAAGCACCGTATGATTATGCCATCTTTTGGCAATTGGGCTTAACATAGTTTGAATTGAGTCTTCTGCAAATTCCATAACCTGAAGGCAAGTGCAATATGGCTTGAGGGTGGATAGGTATGGAGTAAAGGTCTGGGAGGGGGAGTGGAAAGGAAGGGAGGGAGGAGAAGGTAGGTGAGGATGCCAAATTCCTAAGCATTAGGAGACCACGCTAAAGTTGGAAAGCCGTTAGAGAGAACTGGATGCTGATCTGTTCAGGATGTCCTGATATTAGATTTTGATACCTCTGGCTCAGAGAGAATCTCAGGAAGCTTTGCTAAAGAGAAAACCAATCCAAAAGTGCCATCAGTAATAAGACATTTAATAATACATGTACCAGGGCTCAGTGGTTTAGCATCTGCCTTCCGCTCAGGGCATGATCCCAGAGTCCTGGGATCAAGTCTCTCATCAGGTTCCCCATGGGGAGCCTGCTTCTCCTTCTGCCTGTGTCTCTGCCTCTCTCTCTCTCATGAATAAATAAATAAAATCTTTAAAAAATAATATTAATACACATTAAAGAGTCTGTAGGACAGCCTGGGTGGCTCAGCAGTTTAGTGCCGCCTTCAGCCCAGGGTGTGAACCTGGAGACTTAGGATGGAGTCTCCCGTTGGGCTCCCTGCATGGAGCCTGCTTATCCCTCTGCCTGTGCCTGTGTCTCTTTCTGTGTCTCTCATGAACAAATAAATAAAATCTTAAAAAAAAAAAAAAGGATCTGTAGTTAGACTTTATTAAACAGTAGTTTCTAAGTTCAGTTTCTATACCATTACCAAGGACTCTGGTTTTTCCCATCTCTCCACTCTCTGAGACATCCTCAATATGATGATTTATTTTCTTAGTTTGGCTCCTTTCATAGTCCTAAAATGGCTACCACAGTTCTGGGCATCACATGCCCAGATGCATGTCATCACATGCAGATGACAACATCCAGAGCCAGGAAAAGGGGGAGGATGCCCCTGTCTTAAACCCTTTTCTGAGAGACAAAAATCTTCCCAGAAACTTCCAGCAGTCTCTTGGCCAGAATTGCATCTCTTGCCCATGTCAAAGCCAGTCACCTGACAAGGATCATGAGATGACCAAGAATGATTTATTAATCAACAGTCATCTCCAGAGGCCAGACAAGGACTCAGTTCTTGTTGAAAGACATGAAAGGCAAACAAAATTAAGATTCTGTTAGCAAAGGCTGGAGGAAAACTCTTGATTAGCATTAATGATATCTGTCATGCAGAATCCTAATCTGAGCTTGGTGGTGCCCAACTGGCTTTAGTGGTGTCATGATTAATAATCTCCAGTGCAGAAAAGTGGCCTCGTCTACGGGAAAAAATAAGATCCCAGGCTTTGGCCAAAAATGTAAAGCTCTTTTGACAAACCCCTTTTTATTTTGAATTGTATACTTCCATGCGACCTCAGATGACCTCCTTTTACTTAGGTAGGCTTTACCAGAGAATCTCAAAAAAGCCATTGGAGATAGCTTGCCCTGCAGGCTGACCTGGATTTTTCAGTTTGAGAATTGAGATGGCCATTAATATTTGTCACATAACTATGTTTGCTCCAGCTCCCTTTTTGTACTCACACTGTAAATTAAAACCTTAACTAGTTTTCGATTATTGAAGAAGAACTATGATCTTCTCCTACTTTGCCTCATCATCCCTTAGCGCATAGTTTCTCCCTGACTTTTGACTAAGGAATGGCTGCCTTGCCTTCATTTGTTGTTGGTGTGTTTGCTCATTGAGTTTGATGCCGAGAATTTTTTTAGGGTCCTAGAATTAGCCACTCGTTTTGCCCGCTGCAAGCATGTCTATTCTGGTTTTGGAGAACATTTTGGAATCTAAGAAATTAACTTCTTTGCCTAACTTTATAGTGTATTTATGTAATTTACGATTCAGTGATTAGTTCAGAACATTTGATTGTTAGACTCCTATCTTATTAACAAACACTCTGCAGAATTTTGTTCCTTTCTCTAGCATTGCTTAGTCAGGGAAGCAGCATGACAGATTGGAAAGGTAATTGGTTCTAAAGTGGACCTAAGACTACCATAGAGGTTACTAGCCATGTAGCTTCAAACAATCGACAACTTCTAGGAACTCAGTTTCCTCACCTCTAACATAACTATATTGGAATTAAAATTAAAAAAATAAAAAATATAGGTCACTATGCAAGAATGACTTAGAGGTATTTTTAAAAGTTATTTTGTGGGGGGCACCTGGGTGGCTCAGTTGGTTAAGCGTCTGGCTCTTGATTTTGGCTCAGGTGATGATCTCAGGGTTATGAGATCAAGCCCAGCATTGAGCTTTATGCTCAGGATGGAGTCTGCTTGAGATTCTCTCTCCCTCAGCCTCTGCCCCTCCTCCCCTCTGCTTACTCACGTGCATGCACACATGCACACACAAGCTCTCTGTCTCAAAATAAATAAAGTCTTTAAAAAATAAAGTTATTGGGCAACCCGGATGGCTCAGCAGTTTAGTGCCGCCTTTGGCCCAGGACGTGATTCTGGAGACCGGAGATGGAGTCCCACGTCAGTCTCCCTGCATGGAGCCTGCTTCTCCCTCTGCCTGTGTCTCTGCCTGTCTCTCTCTCTCTCTCTTCTCATGATTAATAAATCTTTAAAAAAAAGAAAAAATAAAGTTTTTTTCTGTAATATTCCTGTTTTAATAAAAACTTAATTTTGAATTATTATTTTTTAAAAGATTTTATTTATTTGAGAGAGTGCATGAGTGGGGGGAGGGGCAGAGGGAGAGAGAGAAGCAGACTCCCCAGTGAGGTTGGGGTCCCATACAGGGCTTAATTTCAGGACCGTGAGATCACCACCTGAGTTGAAGTCACAGGTTTTGCCAAATGAACCACCCAGGCACCCTTTGAATTATTATTTTACTGATTAAAGAATCCTCAATAAATGTAACATATTTGGAAACAAAGCTAAAATATAACTATGATATTAGCTTTTATCTTTATAGTAACTTCCTTTAATTTATGGAAAATTTATATTTGGTATTTTCAGTAATGTAGAGCTAATGTCCCACCTCCTATAGGGGCTAATTAAATGATTTGGAAAGATCAAACCAAATCCATAGTACATTCCAAACAGCTGTGATTCTGTAATGTTTTGCCTTTGCCAAGACAACTTAGACCAGCTAAGGATAGTAGCACATTATGAAAATGACTTTCATCACTATTTTAATAAATGTAGTGGGCATTTGTTCTTTGTCTGTTCAGCACCAGTTTTTTCTCCTTGAAAATAGCACCCCCTTCCTTTGAGGAACTTTTCCTTCCCATTCCACTCCTTCTAACTAGAGTACCCCACACCTATCCTTATACCAAAAGTAAGCACATGACTGAGTCCTGGCCAAGCCTAGCACCATCTTCCTGGCCCCAATTTATGACCCACAGATAGGCATGTGACCCATACCAGGCTAACCAAATCCTAAGATTTTTTTTCTAAGTGAGATTAGTAGATTAGTAGAGAAAGTCCTCTGTATCATCAAGGCAACAAAACTACATACAGCTCCAGGGAGGTATGTGGCCATGTCTTTAGACACAGGAAAAAAGCCATAGAAAATGTAACACCCATAGAAAAGCAGAGAAAAATATATTTACTATATATATAATGGAATATTACTCAGCTATAAAAAAGATGGATAAAATCTTGCAGTTTGCAACAACATGGATGGACAGAGAGGGTATTTTGCTAAGTGAAATAAGTCAGACAGAGAGAGACAAGTATCATACGATTTTACTTACATGTGGAATCTAAAAAACAAACAGAACAGAAAGAGACTCATAGATACAGGAAATAAATTGTTGGTTACTAGAAGGGGTTGGACTAGGGGGCTGGTCAAATAGGTGAAGGGGGTTAGGAGGTACAATCTCATTTATAAAACAAATTAGTCTTGGAGATATGATGTGCAGCATAAGGAATATAGTCAACAATTTGTAATAACTTTGTGTGGTGACAGGTGGTAATGACTCATGGTGGGGAGTCACTTCATGATGTATAAAAATACTGAATCATGGGGCACCCGGGTGGCTCAATTGAGGGTCTGACTCTTGGTTTTGGCTCAAGTCATGATCTCACAGTTGGTGGGATTGAGCTTCGAGTCAGGCCAGCAGAGAGTCTGCTTGGGATTCTCTCTCTCTCTCCCTCTGTCCCATACTCACTCTCACTGTCTCTCTCTATATATAACAAATAAATAAATCTTAAAAAAAATACTGAAACCCTGATATACACCTGAACAGAATATTGCATGTCAATTATACCTCAATTTTTTTAGTACTTCAATTTTTAAAAATTAACTTGAAAAAAATAGTCTTAGGTGTGTTAAGGTGGTTCCTAGCTCTGGAGAGCCTAAGGGCTGCCCGATTCCTGGTATGTCCTCCTTTGATTCTGATTTTCTCCTTCCTGCAAGTCCTCTTTTTGCTCAAGTGAAGTTCAAGGTGAATTTCTTTTATTGGCAGTAAAAACAGCCCTGACAAATGCAATAGGATGTTCGTAGTCTTCCATGTTACTTGGCTAACAATCAGTGCTTTCCAAACTTATAAAGAGGGTTATGGAAGAGTCATTTTTACTCTTGTGAGATATGATTATTAGTGTCTCATTTAACACTATGTGGCTTTCTTTAAAGGAAGAAATGTCACTTGTAATTAGAGTAAAGGGAAATCTCCACCTCCCCAAATAAACATTGGACAGCCTTCACTGACCTTCCATTTTTTACGGATGAAATGGCTTTCTCTGGCTAAGGTTGTTGCTCTGAACCTGGACTTTGATTGAACATTGCTATTTTGGGTCATTTTTATGAGGCCTGCATTAGCCTAACTCCGTCTTTCACTCTTGCTTTATCTGTGTAGCTTCCTAACAATAGGTCAGCTTACAGCTGCCAGCTTGGGTCTGGCAGTCATCACCTGGGCCAGGTTACTTCTGACCTCCTTTCAGTGGATCTTTTGGTTCTACTCACGGAGCTTGTATCACTTGACACTGATTTCTTTTCAGCCGTTGCTAGGATACGCCATCAGCACCCATTCATCCTTTAGAATTACAGCCAACCCAGCTTTGCCTGACTTCTCAGTATTGCAAAAGAGGAGGCAATGTCGGAAAGATTTCCTTTCCGTTTTGTGAAGGGTCACTAGGAATGTTATTGAGGCCTCGGGGAGGGTAGATGCTCTCTATGTAACTCAAATGTTGGTTAGGTTCTTCCTGCTGCTTTAGATTTAGATAAAATGGACTCAAACTCTCTCTGCTCCTTTCACATTTGAAGAAAGCCCAACAGTCTATCCAAAGATTCAGGGAAGGGTATGGTTTACATTCTTGCAGATTAAGCTCTGGCCCCAGATTCCCATTTCTGTTGAGCTAACATATTCAGAAATAGTTCATTCGATAGAATATATAGCCCTATATGTGCTATACGTCGCTACTCTACATCAACACAAATATGGAACTCAACCCCTTCTCACACTTACCATCAAAAACTACTCACAATAGATATTTTTGGGCCTACCAGACTTTAAAAAGAGGATTTGGGGGCAGCCCTGGTGGCTTAGCAATTTACGCTGCCTCCAGCTCAGGTCGTGATCCTGGAGTCCAAGGACGAGTCCCACGTCGGGTTTCCTGCATGGAGCCTGCTTCTCACTCTGCCTATGTCTCTGCCTCTCTCTCTCTCTCTCTGTGTCTGTCATAAATAAATAAGTAAAATCTTAAAAAAAATAAAAAGAGGATTTGGGTGACCAATGGTCTTATTTTACAAAAGGTTATCAGTCTCAAAATTAATATTAGGTATAAAAATACCTGATAAAAATTTTCATTTATTGTATTATCTTTTTAAGATTTTATTTATTCATGAGAGGCAGAGACATAGGCAAAGGGAGAAGCAGGCTCCCTACGGGGACCGCCGATGTGGGACTTGATCCCAGGACCCCGGGATCATGACCTGAGCTAAAGGCAGACGCTCAACCACTGAGCCACCCAGGTGCCCCATTATCAAGTATTTTTATTTTTATTTTTTTAAACATTTTATTTATTTATTCATAGGAGACACAGAGAGAGAGAGAGATAGAGAGAGAGAGGCAGAGACACAGGCAGAGGGAGAAGCAGGCTCCATGCAGGGAGCCTGATGTAGGACTCGATCCTGGGTCTCCAGGATCATGCCCTGGGCTGAAGGCAGCCCTAAACTGCTCAGCCACCCAGGGATCCCTCAAGTATTTTTAAATGTCCTCCTCCACTCTGCTGTGTTGCTTGCTTCTCCTCTTTTCCCTTCTCTTTCCTGTTATTTCCTGCACTGTAAGTAAAAAAGAAAAAGAAAAAAGAAAGAAAGAAAATGAGTTCTCATTTACATAATACAGAGCAATTCAGTTTTCATCTATCCTATGCCCAAATGTCTTTGCATAACTAAGGATTTTGCTTTGTCATGATAGTGTATGAGGGCCCAGGTTATCAAAGAGTGTGTCATGGGTTCATTCTGTTTCACATCAACATTTTGGGGGCTTACTGTGCTAAGTGCTTTCCATGTATATCTCATTCAATTCTCAAAGCCCGCCTGGGAGGCAGGTGCTGTTAGTGCTCACCTCACAAATGCAGAGGCAGAGGCATAACAAGGTAAATGGCTGTGCCCAGGGACACTCAAGCTATCTGATTTTAAATTCAAGTTCCAGTTTTCTAGCAACCACTAGAAAGAAACCCAAGCCGGGTGATTGGAACATGATGGCCTCATGGAGCTGCATGTAACCCATGTTCAAAGCCCACCTTTGAACTACGTTCATGTTCTCACCAAAATAGAGTACCGTGTTTCTATCTTTTTTTTTTTAGGATTTTTATTTATTCATATGAGAGAAAGAGAGAGAGAGAGGCAGACAGAGACACAGGCAGAGGGAGAAGCAGGCTCCACGCAGGGAGCCTGATGCAGGACTCAATCCCGGGACTCCAGGATCACGCCCTGGGCTGAAGGCAGGCGCTAAACCGCTGAGCCACCCAGGGATCCCAACTATCTTAAGTTGTATTATTTCTCATCTCTTTTACCAGCAGCTGAACAGAATTTGTAACCTATTCCTAACCAGGAATCTCAAACAGAATTCCTAACCTATCCTGGGGTTAAAAAAGTTAACTACTTAACTAGTTGTCAATATTTAAAATCAATATTTAAAAATGAAGTGATTATACATCATAATCTAGATTTCTGCACTTCTTTTTTTTTTTAATTTTACTTATTTATTCATGAGAGACACACAGAGAGAGAGTGAGAGACACAGGCAGAAGGAGAAGCAGGATCCATGCAGGGAACCTGATATGGGACTGGATCCAGGGTCTCTAGGATCATGCCCTGGGCTAAAGACAGTGCTAAACCGCTGGGCCACTGGGGCTGCCCCTGCACTCTCTTGAAAAGTAAACCTGTCAACACTGAGACTGTTACCCTTGGCAACAACCCGCTACAGCTCGACAACCAGTGGATAACTCAATTATGTTACTTACAGGCTTCGTCACTGTGTGTCCCCCAGTCCAGCAGCTTGGTGAGCAGAAAGGAGAGGTATTGGAGGGACTGAGATAGAAAGTCAACGTGCCCATCTCCTTCCCTACTTAGGAAAAAACCATGTGATGGGACATTTGCATTTCTGGAGTATAGGGGTCTGATGAGAGGGAGTTTCTTGGTCTCTTGGCTCAGAAGTTAAGAAGAGGGGAGTGGTCTCTAGCTTACCTGGAGCATGGTGAAGGCATTGATGGTGACCACTAATGAGGGCTACATAGGGGTGGCAGTGCTAGAGAAAGTGGTTGACGCAATGGACAGCACCTGAAACCCTGGCATGAGTGGTCATGGAGCCCCTGAGGTCCAGCACTGACAACATTCCCTCCAATACCAAATGAACCCCCTTATGGGAGACTGGGAGGATCTAGGGATCATGAGACCAAAAAAAAAAAAAAAAAAAAAAAAAAAAATCCACAGGGGGCTGAAGAAAAAGATGACTGACTCTTTACTAGAGTATGGGAATCTTAGACTCTTGAGATGTCACTCCTGGGAGCAAGAAAACTTCATCTCCAGACCTAGAAACACTAAAATGCCCCACATGGCTTGGACTGGAACTATTCTCCTACGATGGGATCTCATTTAGATGTTAACTAAATTCAAGTAAGGGAATAGCCAGTCAGCCTTGGGATTCCCCAGAGTTTCCTTTACTGCTCTAATTGGTGCTGTGTTGATTCATTCACTCATTTATACATGCATGTGTGCATTTCTTCCCTGACCTCTTTCCACAGAGAATTTGTGGCTGCTTACAGGAAGAATACCAAAATTTCTAAAGAATAAAATATAAGAACAATTAAAGATTTACAGATGTAGTGGGTATAATTTTTTAATTTTTTAAAGATTTTATTTATTTATTCATGAGAGACAGAGAGAGGCAGAAGGAGAAGCAAGCTCCATGCAGGGAGCCTGACGTGAGACTCGACCCCAGGTCCCCAGGATCAAGGCCCAGGCTGAAGGCGGCGCTAAACTGCTGAGCCACACCGGATACCCTATTTTTTTAATTAAAAATACCTCTGCTGTATTTTTCTTATTACAAAAGTAACAAAAGGGTATTGTAGAAAATTTAGACAATATAAACAAGAAGAAAGAGATTAAAAAGAATATTCATTAAATTTTTTTAATTTAAAAAATTAATAAAAAAAATATTCATTATCCCACCACCTGGAGAAAACCACAGGAACCCTTTATAGGATAGCTTCTCATTCTTTCTGTGCAAAAATATAAATATTTTAGTATTTTATAAACATATGATTATAACCTCCATGTTGTTTTTTAACTTGTTTTTTAAAATTGTAATCAACAATATATTGTGAGCATTATACAAATATATTTTCACCTATGACATCATTTTAAATGAATGAATAGAATTACATTCTACAGATATATTATAATTTTTTTTGATATATTATAATTTACTTAAACAATTACCTCATTACCAGGCAAGACTTTGAAATCTATTGCTATATTCTTTTTTTTTTTTATTGCTATATTCTAATAACCAGTTGGAAACTTCTATTTCAGATAAATACATTTTGGCTCTCTCAGCCTGCCGGACCCCTGGCATGAATCAAGGAGAAGTAGCTCAGGAGGTAAGAAAAAAATCTGTTGAACAATCATAGTACCAAAGCTATTTACTATTCTCTTCTAAGCACAAAAGAATGACTCTTCTCACTATTTTTTATCTTCTGTGTTATGTAACTTCTTAGAGTTTTGAACTGGGCTGCTCTAACATTATTATGTCTCTAACTTGGGAAATTCTTCACGGAATGAATAGTGATTCATCTTCCCAATGGCTTACTTGAACCAAAGTGACATGCAGAATGTTATAATAGAGTGCTGGGTTTCAGGAAGCAACCATCCTTGATAATAAATAAAGCAAGAACTTAACAGAACATTAACTCATCTTTGGGGTGTGCTCCATGAGTCCTTCCAAGAGGGTATCAAGATCCATCTTCAGAGATTATTCATGTGAGTTGTTTTCCGTGTCTCATTTCATTTGCTGGCACAGCTGCTGGACAGCTGAGCATGGCCACAATCATACCACAGGAGCCTTCTCTTCCAGTCATCCTCTCCCATACACACACTCTCTCTGCCCCCTCCTTTTTTGTTTAAGCAAAAGTCCTTCCAGGAGAGAGACTTTCACTAGTTGCCTTTCTCTTTAGTTTAGAATGTATATTACATGCATTTCACCTTCCCCTGTACATCTGATGCTCAGTCATCTGTTGTTGGCCATCCAGCCATTATTCCTCTTCCTTCATAGTAATAATATTCTATTTACCTGCGGAAACCATCACTCCCACCATTCTCAGCCACTTCTGATTAGACACTGATTTCCCTTCCCCCCGGAGGCAGTGATTGGCTCAAAGTTAGTCACAAGACCTAAGCTAGTCCAATCAGAGGTCCTTTGACAGGGATTCTGGGACACAGAGTCCTTTCTTTCCTATTTGATGGTACAGTAGTCCTCCTTACACGTTCCGAGGCTTCGATTACCCCAGAGGAGTAGATGATCCTACTTCTGACAAATTGTCAGAAAGTCAGTAGTAGCCTCATGCTGTGTCACAGTGCCTGCATTATTCTCCTCACTTCATCTCATTACCTAGGCATTTTGTCATCTCATTACATCACAAGAAGGGTGAGTACAGGACAGTAAGATATTTTGAAAGAGAGAAGGACCACATTCACATAGCTCTTAGGATGGAATGTTGTTGTAATTGTTCTATTTTTATTGTTGGTTATTGTTGTTAATCTCTTTTGGTGCCTATTTATGTCAGACTTTATCACAGGTGTGTATGTAGAAGGAAAAACATGTAGGACTATCCGCAGTTTTAGGCATCCACTGAGGGTCTCCAAACATATCTTCTCCTGATAAGAGGGGACTATGTTATGAGGAAGCATGCCCCACCCCTGCCCCCCGGAGGTACTGGGACACATCTTGCAACAATGAGGATAGCCAGCTTTAGGAAGAAGAGAGTAGGGGCATCTGGGTGACTCAGTGGTTGAGCATCTGCCTTCCGCTCAAGGCTGAAGATAGAGTCCCGGGATAGAGTCCCACATCAGGCTCCCTTCATGGAGCCCGCTTCTCCTCTCTCTGCCTGTGTCTGCCTCTCTCTGGGTCTCTCATGAATAAATAAATAAAATCTTTTTTTAAAAAAATGAAGAGAGCAGAGATGAGAAGAAACTGAATCCTTTGAGTTGCTGGATCAAATCTTGTCCAAGTCCATTTTACATTTGTTCCTTTCAAATATGTGAGCCAATAAATTCTTTTCCTGTCTAAGCCAGTTGGGGAAAGGTTTTCTGATGCTTACAAGCTGAAAGATCCCTAAACTAACCGATGCCATTTGTAAAGAAACTATAGCAGACTTTCTTCCAGCTTTCATCCCTTTGATACCTTTCTTATTTACAGATTCCTCCTCCTCTATAATCCATGGGGTTCCTGCCTGCTAAGCGTCCACAGCTGCTTCTCATTGCTGCCTTTTGTGCAACTCTCCTCTTTTCCATAGGTCCCAACAAACAGCCAGCCTCCCCTTCTTTTCAAAGCCACCATCCTCTTCTCCCTGGGAGATCTCCCTTCTCCAGGAGTAACAAAGAAATGGAATGCAGTCCTCCCCAGTTTCCTTCTCCTTGCCTTTCTTAGAAGGCAGTCACTTGGGATCTTTCTGACTTCCAAGAGTAATTGCCCAACCACTGGGGGACAACATTCAGTGAAACAAAATGGCAAGTGCGGGGTGTTTACATGGGGTGCAGAAAGCACTTGCTGTAGGACCTAGTTCCTGGATGGTTCCAGACTTTCTCCCTTGTTTGACATTAGATCATTGTCCTAAGCTGATCAGCTCAGGATAATTCAAGTTTATGCCTTTGCTAGTTCTGGGGACATTTTACGTTGCAACCTAAATTTGCATCCTCGGTTTTGCCGCAGGTATGGATTTCTAGGTCTCCTTAGAGGAAGAAAGCACTTCCTACCTCATCCCCACACACAATTACCTTGGTTGTCAGGCCACTCTGCACCTACTTCATAGATACCTCATCTGCCCTTCTACAGGAGCTGTCCAACTCTGGCCCTTGGAAATCCTACCCTACTATGAGTGACACCTATCTATGGTTTATTCCTTAGCACTAAGTCTCTTCCTTCATGGTAAGAGTACCCCAGTTACCTTGCAGGAGGAACCTTCTCCCTCATGTAGTCATGTAGTTTGGGCAGGAATGCCCTTAGCTCCACAGGTGGGTTCTGATTAACTTAAATGAATCAGTAAAGCCCGCACATCAGACTACGGTGATTGGTTCAGGATGGGCACACGACCCCATCCTGCCAAAGAGACATGAGGAAATATTTGCTAAAGTTCTATCTATGTCTTGCAACTTCATGGATGCCTTCTTGGCTTCAGCCCCTTGGAAGTCCTCCCTTGTTTCCATGTCCAGATAGCTCTGTCCTACTTAGTGGGTCTCTCTAGTGCTTTCTCAAGATAGATATTAATGCAGATTCTATTCTTTTTTTTTTTTAAGATTTTATTTATTCATGAGAGACACAGAGAAAGAGAGAGGCAGAGACGCAGGCAGAGGGAGGAGCAGGCTCCATGCAGGGAGCCCGATGTGGGACTCAATCCCCGGTCTCCAGGATCACTCCCTGGACTGAAGGCGGCGCTAAACCGCTGAGCCACCAGGGCTGCCCCAGCAGATTCTATTCTAATGAAAGTTTAGCTCCTTTACCTCTTGTTCTAAACCAAGAATAGTAAAAGGGTTTTTATCTTGTGGGTCAGCTCTGATCCATAAGTATTCATTCTCTGGGATCTGTGCTGAGAAAGATTCTGAGGCTGCCTCTGGCTTCAGCAAGAAGGTGTATGATGATCACTTAGTAATGTCTGCCATGTGCATGGAGTGGAGAGTGACTGTGTACCTCATGTTTCTGATATCACTGTTCTAAGTCAGGGTCTGAGCCTAGCTCCTCTGGTGGTCACCACCTTCCAGTGACACATGTGTCCTTTTTTGGTTCGTAACTCTTACGGGTACACCCAATATGCTTTTGCTCCTTGTCTAAGGAACACATTAAGTTCCCAGTCCTCTTACAGACCTGAAGTGGTTGACCTACCCTAAGACAAATTATTTGCTCAACACTCTTCCTGGTTTATATTATTTGCTCCTTCAATCTGCTCAAGTCTCTGATGGCTCATTCAAGTGTCCCAGTGGGGGTTCCTTCCCCTCCTCCCCCAATGATAAAGGCCATTCTAGAATTATAAACTTACAATATAAATCTAGCTTAAGCACAAATAGACATGATTTCTACCAAGAGAACATGTGGACTGTTGAACACACAGCAACTCCCATCCATGACAAATAAAATTTCATCCTTTTTATAGACATCACCAAGCCAAACTTTATTCATTATTCTCTCCTTGAAACCACAGCAAAGTCTTTGGCGCTGTAAAAATTTGATCCCTGAACAAAATCCATTTGTATTGGCATTTGAGCCCTACCAATGCCTTAGCATATTTATACTGTTTTTTTTTAAAGATTTTATTTATTTATTTATTCGTGAGAGACACAGAGAGAGAGAGAGAGAGGCAGAGGGAGAAGCAAGCTCCATGTAGGGAGCCTGATGTGGAACTCGATCCCGGGACTCCAGGATCATGCCCTGGGCTGAAGGCAAGCACTAAACTGCTGAGCCACCCAGGGATCCCCTATTTATCCTTCTTTTAATGGGATTTCTGTCTTGTGATTATAAACGATTTATTATATGAGTATCCAGTATAGTGTATAATCAGTGCCAACTTACAGTTCATATCACAGTTTAGGGATGGATTTGTCTGAGGTATCACTCACGCTTGTCACCAAGATCTTACTAGTGATTGGAACAATGATGCAGCATTTGCAGAAGGGTGTCTAGTCTGTGGGCTCCTTACCTTATGGTCTGTGCTGTGAAAATATGAGGGGCCCAGAGTCCTCTGTGAGAATTAGAGAATCCCCATCTCAAGATTCACCTGCAGAGTCCCTTTTACCATATAAGGTAATAGGTTCCAGTGATTGAGACACAATATCTTCTGGTGGGGCCATTATTCAGACTATCACAGACCTGTATCTATAGAGGTCCTGTTAATAGAGGGTATTATACAAAGTGAAATGAGTCAATTGGAGAAAGATAATTATCATATGATTTTACTCATGTGAATTTAAGAAACAAAACAGAGGATTATAGGGGAAGAGAGGAAAAAATAAAACAAGACAAAATCAGAGAAGGAGACAAATCATAAGAGACTCTTAATCATAGGAAACAAACTGAGGGTTGTTGGAGGGGTAGGGATGGGGGGAATGGGGTATCTGGGTGATGGGCATTAAGGAGGGCAGGTGATGTCATGAGCACTGGGTGTTATATAAGTCTGATGAATCAGTGACCTCTACCTCTGAAACCAATAATACATTATATGTTAATTAATTGAATTTAAGTAAAATTTTTTAAAAATTTAAATTTAAAAAAAGAGCTAAAGGAAGAGTAAGGTCAGGGGCTGCTGGAACACAGAAGTAAGTGATCTATCCTAGCTTTGCAGGTTGGAGGGGACTTCCTGGAGGAAGTGACTTTTAAACTGGAGTTGCAGGGATGAACCCATGTGGTCAGTTTTCAATAAGTATTTGTTGAATGAATAAGATCATTAAACATGCTAGTAGCTTTAAGGAAAAACAAAATATAGGGGTCCCGCTGCTGCTCAAAAGGAACAAGCTTGGCATTACATCATTTTCTTGTCCCATATTGTAACTGCTGGAAATACGACAATGCTGCATACAGCCCACACTATTTATTTATTTATTTATTTATTTATTTATTTATTTATTTATTTATTTATTTATTTATTTCAGCCCACACAATTTAATGAAAATTTTGGAACATAAATCCTGGCTTTCTCTGTGGTGCACTGGTTATGATTTTGTCATGTGGGATCCATGCCTCCCTCTCACTGTGGTTCATCTCTAACTCTGCCACTTACTAACGAAGTGACCTTGGAGAATGTACCTAAACTCAGTGTCTCAGGTTTTCATATGTAAAGTGAAGTGATAAATGTACCTCCAGCACATGATTGTTATGGGAATTAACATAATCAGATGATGTGCATAAAGTGTTTGGAACACTGCTTGACACAGAGTTTATTTATGAGCTGATATTATTAGTCCCCCAGTTTTCCCCTCGGGAAACATCTCTTCCCCGCCTTCAGCCTCTGTGTTTCAGAGAGAGCTGCTTCCCCTTGACCTCTGCTTGCAGTCTGGCCCTGGAGCCCTGCCTGAGTCGGGATTGGCTGGCCCAATCTCTCCAGGGGGTAACAACTGACTTGCTTCTGATTAACTGCCCCTACTTAGTAAATCAAAGCTCATTTTATAACTTAACTGATCCACTTTATAAAAGAAAACACTTCCATAATACATAAATTCAGAATTGATGTGTGAAAGCTGTGTGCTCTGCTCTAAAGTGACAGGAGCAGAGCCAGTATTTTGGATCCACCTCTGTCCGTCCTGCTGAGTTCCACTCCTCAGCACTACAGTTTCTAGATGTTGAATCCTTAGCCTGCTGTCATCTTCCCCCTCGTTCTTTTTGTCCTTGTGGATGTCTACCAATTTTATTATTTCACAGTGATGTTATTGGGGTTTCAGAAGGGAGAAGTGTTCGATCCCCTTTACTTAACTGTAAAGTTTGCGAGCAATTAAAAGAATTTTGCTGGAAAATGGACAGGCAGCTTCACCCAGGGCAGCCCATCTTTTACAAGCCCCTGAACTACACCAATTTAGGTAGAAGTTACATCTACAAACCCCCGATAACTATTTTTTCAGGAAGTGTGAGTGCTCAGAAACCTTCACACTTCAGGGTGAAGTGTCTTGTCTTTAAAAGAAATAATAAATCACAGAGTAAGAATTAATCCTCGGGCTCCCAAATGGATGCCAGCTCTTTGTCAGGATTGATGGCCTGTTCCCATAGAGTCTTGGTTTATTTTTTGGCTTTGTTTTTTAACCATTGTCTTTCTTCACTCTCTCCTGTGTGATCAACCATGGAGTCAGGCTAAACTGTCATCTGCCTCTTGCCCAGTTCTCCCTCCTGTATCAACTGCCACCATGACCACAGAACAAAACCAAGGAGACAGGAGGACAAAATTCAGTCATCTGAAAATGCCTATTCAGGAAGTCCCAGTTGCTGACTCGTAGACCTTGCAGTAGTACATCTTGACATCGTAGGGGTCAGGATGAGCTGCCCACTCAGATAATTTTTTGTACATTTCTCCAGACATAACACCAAGTCCCCCTGGAAACCACTTACAAGCATAAAATTGAACAAGCAAAATTCCCCTCCTCCCATAGTCTTTTGTTTCAGGTACCAGTACCACCCTGAAAACTAATAACGGAGGCTGACAGCACATACACCAGCTAGATCCTGTATTTCTCTGTAAACTAACCCCCTCCCCCCGCCCCCAGGCTTGGGGGTTTGGGTGGCTCAGTCCTTGAGCATCTGACTCTTGATTTTTGGATCAGGTCATGTTCTCAGGGTGGTGAGATTGAGGTGGTGCTGGGTGCTCAGCAGGGAGTTTCCTTGGGATTCTTGTCCCCTCTCTCTTAGCCTTTGCTCCTCCTCCCTTCCCCTTGCTCTCTCTCTCTCTCTCTCAAATAAATAAATACATTTTTTATCAATGCATCAATAAATCAATAAATCCCACTCTGCCCCCCAGCCCCTTCTTCTGGGCGGGCTTGCAATGTTTAAAGGCCATAGCCTGCTGCAGCCTCCTTTGTGCGGCAAAGCAATAAAGCTACGGTACCTCTTTATCCCAAACTCTGTCTTTGGCTCTGAAGCACAGAGGTTGTTTCTTGACCACACTCTCCCTTTACCTCTCCCCACCCAAATACCTCATAATAAATTATGATGCCAGGGAAAGATCCAGATTCTGTGGAAACTAAGCTTTTACAATTTGGAGACAGGTGGATTCCTTCCTTAGCAGAGAGAAGGGAAAATTATGAATATAAAATTAAGTCCGGGGGCTCCTGTGTGGCTCAGTCATTCAAGTATCTGACCCTTGATTTTGATTCATGTCATGATCTCCGGGTTGTGAGACTGAGCCCCATGTCTGGCTCCACACTAGGAGTGGAGCCTGCTTAAGATTCTCTCCCTTTCACCCTACCCCTGCATCACTCTCTCTCTAAAAAAATAGATAAATAAATAAATATGAAGTAGAATAATATTTAAACTGAGAAGAGAAATTATATAGCAAATTACAAAATTTGAAAAGCTCACAAATGCTTTAAAAATCTAGAAAAATAATATCTTTATTATTTGACAGCTTGAGAGATCTCTTTAATACCTTTATCTCTGTATTTTTTGGTGACATACCTGTATGCACTTCTTTTTTTTTTTAAGATTTATTTATTTATTTCAGATTGAGGGGTGGGGAGGGGAAGGGAGAGAGAATCTTCAAGCAGACTTACCACTGAGCGTGGAGCCCCATGACTCATGAGATCATGACCCAAGCCAAAACCAAGAGTCAGACACTCAACTGACTGAGCCATCCAGGTGCCCCTGTTTATACTTCTTTATATGATAATGAATTTGTAATAGCATTTTCTATTGAAAGATAAATCAGTTTTTCCTTAGCATAATTGAATAGTTTTTTTTTATTGTTATATCAGAAAAGGTTTTTCAGCTTTAGAACTGGTTATTGGTAAATCATGTAAATTTTTTTAATAGTTGTCAAATTTGGGAAACCCTATATCAATTTTCTTTCATATATGAGCTGTAAGATTTCATGCACATTTCAAAGTTTTCTTGCACAGGAACTAAACATAGATACTTTTTGAACTGATGACTCTCATTAACCAGTTTGTCAATGGAAACCCTATTGTGCTGGTGGAATGTGAGGTTAGTATTTTAAATTAGATCAACAATAGATTACCAAACAATATAAAAGCCTACTCTTTACTTCTATTCAAACTGTATTTCTTCCTCTTAATGAATTCTTACTTTGGGTATAATTTGAAACAATTTATAATTTTGACTTACAATGCGCTTCTCAATGTCAGAATGGTTTCTATTGATTTTATTGCTTATTTATGACGCCCCTTCCGTTCCCATTCCTAACCCCATTCTATAACATGAGAAGCCTCTCACAAACATCTGTGGACATTCTGGTCCACATATTGAAGATTATCCATAACCTCCAGTAACCAGCCATGACTGGCCATCTCTTGGGCCTAGAGGTATGCATTCCTACAGCATGGTCCACTCCTAGAAGGATGGACTGAGGGGAGAGGCCCATGTAGATCCTGGAAGCAGGCTCAGGGCCATTTGGGCAGGGAATTCTAGGGTCCTAGGTACTCAAAATATGGGCAAGAGCGGGAGGGCATGCATTCTGGGTATGCATATCCTTTTGACCTTGCAGACTTCTCTTCTTTAGAGGAGGGGTACAGCAAGAGGAGAGCCTCTAAAGTGTGAGGCCCAGGACAAGAGCCCCTGTTGCCCAGGTCCAAGGGTAGGGCTGATACCCACCTCAATTTTCCTTTAACCAGATCTTCAAAATATCCACACCCTCTCCAGTTCCACCCTGGAACAGGAAGCATGATACAAATTTTACTAAAAAACAAGAGTGTATCAAACACATTCCTAAGACCCTTCTAGGGCCTTGGAAGGTACCTGTACAAGTGAGGGATTGCCTTAGTGTCACAATAAGCTGCCTCCGGATAATGTGCAGCAATCATCTGGCAACCTGGCACATTGAATGGGCACCAATCTCAAAGTTCAACCTCAGATTTAAATTTTTGTCCTCATTTAGAATCAAAGTTTTAAGGTAATCACTATGGTGATCCTGGGCGTGCATTCTCAGAACCATGCCTTGCCTTTGATTTGTTCCGTGTCAGTAAGGCAGCACCAGCCTGCAGGAGGTCAAGGGGGTGAGGGAGAAGCCAGTATAATTCTTTCCTTCCCTTTCTGCCTGGGGCTTCTCTCTGCCTCTAACTCTCACTGGGCAGACCTCTGTGCCTCATGATTCCAGCTTTTCCTGGGTGACCCTGGGTGACTCTGGGCTCTGGTAATACCACCTCCTCCTTTTGTCCCTTTAGCTCAGTGTTTCTCACCAGGAACCTTTCTGTCTATCCCTCCTCTCCGTTCCTCCCTCCCCACAACTCAAGGGACATTTAGCGATGTTGGGAAATCTTTTTGGTGGTTACAACTTGCATGGGGGATGCTTCTAGCATCTAGTGGATATAATGGCTGGAGAGAAAGGCTAAACATCCTATGAAGCACAGGACAGCTCTCCACAACAGGATTATCTACCCCAAAAGGTCACTAGTGCCCAGACTGAGAAACCTGCTCCTGCCTAAGATAGTAGCGGCTCCTTTGGTTGTTGTCCTATTTGGTGTTAAGCTCTTCTGTCATGTGTGATCAGTTCCCTGTATTGAATTCCCACTATGTAAACAGCCAAAGCGCCTTGTTTTCTTGGTTAAATTGAGTAATGCCTCCCCAAAGTATGAGCTTCTTTTCTTTTTTCTTCCCTATTCAAATCAGTCAATGATAATTTCTCTGCCACCTTCCCATGGAGCCTGGAAATTTTCATCTCCCATATGTATTAGTCAAAGTTCTTCAGAGAAACAGAAAAAATAGGATATATATGTAAGGATACATATAACAGATTTATTGTTGGAATTGGTTCATGCAATTATGGAGCCTGAGAATTCCCCCCAATCTGCTGTCTGTGCACTGGAGAACCAAGAAAGCCAGTGGTCTGAGTTCAAAGGCCCATGAGCCAGAAACATCAAGGTCTGAGGATCAGAGAAGATGGATGTCCCAGTTTAAGTAAAGAGCAAATTTGCCCTTCCTCTGACTTTTTGTTTTACTTAGGCCCTCAACAGATTGGATGATGCCCGCCTGCTTTGGTGATGGCTTTACTCACTCTACAGATTCAGGTACTAATCTCTTCCAGAAGCACCAGAAGACATATCCAGAAATAATGTTTTGCCAGCTATCTGTGAATGCCCTAGCTCAGTCAAGTTGACACAAACTTTTTCTTTTTTTTTTTTTTTTAAGATTTATTTGAAAGAGAGAGAGCAAGCAGTGGGGAGGGTAGAGGTAGAGGAAAAGAATCTTAAGCAGACTCTCCACTGAGTGGGGAGCCTGACATTGGGATCCATCCCAGAATCCTGAGATCATGACCTGAGCAGAAATCAAGAGTCATCTGCTTAAACTGACTGAGCCACCCAGGTGCCCCAAGTTGACACAAACTTAACCATCACACCATCTCACTGTTTCAGTCCAGACCTTTACAGTTTTTATAAATAACTTTTTATTTTTTATTTAAAGATTTTATTTTTAAGTAATCTCTACACCCAAAGTGGGCTTGAGCTCATAACCTCAAGATCAAGAATTGCATTCTGAAAAAAAAAAAAAAAAAAAAAAAAAAAAAAAAAAAAAGAATTGCATTCTGCACCAATTGTACCAGCCAGGTGCCCCCATAACTTTTTAATTAATACACTATTTTATTTAATAATGAGACTCATCCAAGTTTATAAAATGAGCAGAAGAAAATGTTTAAGTTTCTTTTACTGAATAAAAATATAGCATTCAAATTAATATAATCAGTTTCCACCCTTCAGAATACATTATTATAAAAATGCACTCAGTTAATTTAATATCACTATAAATACAAAATGTAGATTAATGTAAACCTGATTAAAGGAAGTCTTTGGAGATTCTTTTCAATTCCCTGTTAGGCAAAACTGAGGAAAGTGCTGTTTTTTCCCCCCCCTGTATTTTCTCATTTTTAGTATAAAGAATTAAGCTTATGGAGTGCTAAAGTGTCAAAGCAAACTTGGGCTCTCTCCATATCAGGGGGTGTATTCATTTACAGGATGGCATAACAAAGTACCCAAAACTGGGTGGCTTAAAACAATAGAAACATTGTCTCACACTTCTGGAGGCCAGCAGTCCTAAATCAAGGTGTCATCAGGGCCACGCTCCCTCTGAAGGCGCTAGAGAAGAAACCATTCCAGGCCTCCCGCAGCTTCTGGCAGTCCCAGGCAGTCCTAGGCTTATAGATACTCGCTCAATATTCCATTTTCCCATGGCATTCTCCCTGTGGCTTCACATGGCTTTCCTCTGTGTAGGTCTGTCTCTGTATCCAGATTTTTCCTATTTATAAGGACTCCAGTTATATTGGAGTCCTTGGCCACCCTAATGGCCTCATTTTAACTTGATTACCTCTATAAAGACCCTCTTTCCAAATAAGGTCCTGTTCTGAGGTATTGGGAGTTAGGACTTCAACATATTGGGGGGTTTAGGGGCGAGGGACACAATTCAGCCCACAATTGGGATTGTTTCTACCTTTTAAGACGATTTTTTGAGCTAGGAGACTTGTATGTGTATTCGGGTTCCAAAGATATATTTTAACTTGCTTTTCCCTTAAGAATTGCTAGAACTTCTATTTGAAATACTAAGTCTTTAGGAAATGTGTTCAACAAATACCTAGTAGGCATCTACTGTAGATTAGGTATTAGGCCAGGCATTAAGGATGCACAAAACACAGTCCCAACTGTAAAGAAACTCATAGTCTAATGGGAGAGATCAATCGGGAAACAATTCTTTTTTTAAATTTTAAAAAATATTTTATTTATTTATTTGAGAGAGAGAATGCACACAGGGAGAGGGGAGGGGAGAGGAGGGGCAAAGGGAGAGGGAGAAGCAGACTTCCCTCTGAGCAGGAGCCCAATCGGGGGTGGGGCTAGACTGAGCCACCCAAGTACCGCAATCAGGGGAAACAATTCTAACGCCACCTGAGGAATGCTGTATTAGAGATCCAAGCAGGGGATTTGTGAGATCCTAGACAAGGACTCAAACAACATGGTCTGGAGGGAGAATCAGGGCTGGGTCAGGGGTGCAGCATCCCTCAGGAGAAGGGCAGGGCAGCCCAGGTCTGAGAAACTGCATAGACCCGAAGAGCAGCGTTGCTAAGAGAGGCAGGCCCAGCCTCTGGTTGCTGCTCAGAAGTGGCTCAGGCAAAAAAGTGGGGGATGAGAGCAGATGGAGACCACGCTGGGAAGAAGCAGGCCAATATGCCCTGCTAAGGAGTTGGTGGTGAGCCACTGGATTTTGTAATCAAGGGAGCAACCTTATCAGATCTGTTTTAGAAAGAGATCATTCTGCAAACCCTGCTGCTGTAAAGGGTAGAGATTTTTTTTTCTTCTAAATGTAAAGCTCATTTCCTTGTCCTCATTTTACTAATCTCTCACAGCTCTTACCAGAGCTGATGGCTTTCTTCTTTTTGAAATATTTTTCTCCTTTGCTCTCTCTCACCTTGACTCTTCTCATTCCCCTCCAGGGTCATGGTTTCTCTTCTTGGCTGACTCTTCTTTTGTGAGTTTCAAGGCTCATGCAGGACAGCCTCAAGGTTGGGGCTTTCCCCATTCTCTCCTCTTATTTCCTGTCTTTCCTGATGATTTCATCTAGTCCCATGATTTGCAATTTGTATCCCAGCCCTGGCCTCTCCCTTGAGACGCAGACTTGTTCATCTGACAGTTTAATCCACTGCCACCTGGTCCCTATAGGCACCTCCAACTCAGTGTCTTAGACCTATTTCTTTCCAAGGCTTCTCCATCTCAGTAAAGGGTCCCACATTTGCCCAAATAGTTGGTCAAACCCCAGAGTCAAGATTTATCTTTAATTCTTCCCTTTCCCTCCTCTCCCACATCTAAATTCATCCCAGGGGCTTCCTAGTCCTACCACCAAAACATATATCTGATCCATCCATCTCTCCCCATCTCTACTACCACTGCCTCAGGCTACATCCCCATTGTCTATCATGGACTATTGTAATGATGTCCTAGTTGGTCTCCCTTCACATGCCCTTATCCATTCTGTTCTATACCCAGTAATTCTAATTATCTCACTAGAATTTTAACCAGGAATGTCATTGAGCATGGAACTTGACATTCTTTTTTTTTTGAACTTGACATTCTTACTAAGGCTTAGAAGGTCTTTTCAGATCTATTTCCTGCCTACATCTTTAATTTCACCATTCCAACTACTGTTCTTCCCTCTGTTCCTTGAACATGCCCATCTCTTTCCTACCTCAGGGCCTTTGCCCTTGCTCTTCCTTCTATCTAGAACTTCCTCCCCAAACTTTTTTCTGGTAATCTCTTTTTGCCTTCAGAAGGACTCAGTTCACAATTCACCTTCTTAGGGAGGCCCTCCTGGTTTATGCTATCTTAAAGGAGGCGCCCACTCATTATCAGATTTTTTGTTAGTTTTCTTGCTTACTTCCATCAGAGCACTTTTCAGAATATAAATGTATACTTGTTCATTTTGTTTATATATTTTTTCTTCCTTTTGTCTCCAAACACCACTCCTTCCTTCCACCCCACAAGTTAGGAGCCCATTTACAATGTTTGTTATACAACGTGATACTTCAGGGAGATTTCTAAATGCCCATATCCACGCAGCTCCTCCAATTCTCCCAGCAATGTACTTCTTTGTTTACATGGTATTATTTTATCTCCCCAACAATCTCATGGAGGCGGAATTACTATTTCCATGGTACCGGTGAAGAAACTATCTTAGAGAATGTAGATGACTTGTCCAAGGCCACAAAAATCACTAAGATGTAAAGGAGGAGGATTTGAGTCTGTGTGGTTCTGAAAGCCTCTCTAACTTGCTGCTTGCCTCAGTCTCTGGCCCTTAGGGGAGACAGATGGAACACAGAAGAAGCATACCTTACAATGCTACTTCTTTTCTTGTTTTACTTGACTAACTTTAAACATCATTCCCCTGATATTTTGGTGGATGAACATCGATTAGCCCATTATCCTTTCCTCGGGGAAACTATCTTCTTCCATACCATAGGAGTCCTGCTCAGCCAAATGATGCCAAGGAGACTAACACTGCCCCTCCTTCCCCACCTAGAGAGTACACATATGACCTGGGCTGGCCAATCAGATTATTCTGATAGGAGTGAGCATGTGACCTCTACTAAGCCAGTCAGCATCTTCTTGGGACTTTGCTGGAGTTTTAGGGACAATCATTCCTCTGGGACCATCGTTTATTAGCACCACAGTAGTCAGGAGCTGCAAGTGGCCATCTTAGTCACATAGGAAGATGATGCTGGAAGAGGAAGCCAAATAGAAGACAGCAGAGCTAAGAGATGGATAGAGAGAGACTGAATCAGAGACCTAAAAACTAATTTCAGCACTCAACCCTTAATATTCATTTATTTGATTATTTGGTTAACATCTATCTCCTCACTAAACTACCTCTGCAATAGTAAGAATTATGCCTGCTTTTGTTTACCATTGTCTCCCCAGTTTGTCTTGTCTCTTTACCAGTGCCAAGACAGTACCTGTCATAGAGTAGGTGGTCCATATGTGTCTGAATGATTGAGAATATTGTTTCTACCAGCAGTGTCTGAGCTCACAGCATAATAATATCCAAGAGAAATCATTTCTATCTCCAGCTTTTGGAATAAGTTGCATGGGCATGTGAGATTTTATTCAAATTGGAGGAGACTTGGGGCACCTGGGTAGCTCAGTTAGTTGAGCATCCAACTCCTGATTTCAGCTCAGGTCATGATCTCTGGGTCCTGCCATTAACTCCTGCTTATGGTCCTCGCTTGGTGGAGAGTCTGCTTGGGATTCTCTTTCTCTTTCCCTCTACCCCTCCCCCACCTCTCTCTCATAAATAAATAATCTAAAAATAAATATATAAATAAATAAAAATAAATAAAATTGGAAGAAACTTTAGAGTCATATTTGACCTTATGATGTATAATGGATCCTTCAGAAAAAAATTTAGGTTATAATGGATGCAGATTGAACCTGGGCAGGGATAATGCTTTCTGGCTCCTTTAGAAATGTATGTGATGTCTGAGGCACCATAATTTAAATTGCCTCTAATATTTCCATAAGCTCACTGTCGGATCACAGCCTGATTCATCATTCACTTGGAGGCTAAAAATAGAGGATGATACAGAGGTTAACATCACCTAGCAATGAGCATTTTTTCAAAAGGCTGGATGGACATAAATCAGAGGCAGCACGTCACTCACTTCTATCCAGTACCATGGGCTGGATATTGTTTCAGAATGAACTGGACTCTTGCTCTAAAATTGCTATCCCTCAGGAGAGGCAGTTTGAGAGGGTTTCAGGAGATGTGGTAACTGAAAATCTGGCCCAGTTGGCTCCTGCTAAAAATTTTGGACCACGCAGCAGTTCCTGATTGCCAGCTGCTTTCATCTGGTTTCCAGGGGAAACAGTTCAGATACTGGAAGAACTGTAGGAAAGGAAGAAAATTTGGAATTTCTCTTGAATTTTTCTGGAAAAACCTTTGATCTTACATTGTGTTGCAGCTTTCTTCCTAGTAAAATAAAAGATGGTTTATGTTTCCCTCTGGAGGCTGCCAGAACCCAGAGATTCTCAGAGGAGGGACATACAAAAATAAAGGATGCAAATTGTAACAGTGCTAGCAAAGGAAAAGAGAGTGCTGGCCTCAGACAGCTCAAATCCAAACAGCAGAATGAATGCAACTTGGCAATTTCTGCTCACTTGGGAGTAGGCAAAGTGCAGGACTAAAATCATGGATAAGGGAAGGAAACGGACACCCGGGGAACATGTAGCTGTGTTCTAGGCACAGTAGTGGCTATCACCTAAATAGATATTATCTGTTAGGTATTAGCTGCGTACCAACCAAGTTAAGTGTGACACAGAATGTGGTGTTACTTTGATAAGTTGATGTGAACCTAGTCTTCCTAGGTTGATGTGAACCTTTCTTCCTAGAGAAAATGGACTCTTAGGAAAGTTAAGTAATTCCTAAGGAGTAATTTAATGAGGGAGCATTCATCTCTAAGACTGGCTCCAAAGTCCCAACATCCTTCCTCTTACCACTACATTTTGCTAGTTCTCTGCATCAATGAGACATAAAAATGAGAGAGAGATTTGCCCAAGCATGACAATTATTCCTGGTCAACTATAGGTAGGAGTGGGCACCTGCTATGCAGGACAGTGATAAGAATAATTATGGGGCGCTTGGGGGCTCAGTCAGGTAAGTATCGGACTCTGGATTTCAGCTTAGGTCATGATTTCAGGGTCATGGGATCGAGCCATGTGACGGGCTCCATGCTGGGCGTGGAGTCTGCTTAAGATTCTCTCTCCTTTTCCCTCTGCCCCCTCCCCAAAAGGATAATTACAGTGACATGGAATCTTATTATTTGCTGTTTCGGGGGCAGTATAGTGTAGGGGTGAAGATGTGAGCTTTGAGGCCTGATGTTGCCTGACATGTCGTGGGTGCTCAGTTAATGTAGTCATTTTGTAACTGTTCTTCGTAGGCTCCCATGGTACTTAAAACAGTTCACGCTTGGAACATTCAGCCCATGGTTCATTGTACAACTTTCTGATAACACGCAGTGGCCAGACTTCTGCTTCTCGACCATAGAAACCTATCCCTCAAGGTCCAGAACCAAGCAGTCTCCTCTCCTGACCAGCCTCTATTTTCCATCAAAATCTCTGCCCACACCCTTCAATTTTTGAACTAGGAGGCTGTGATAGGACCATAGAAGCTTTGAATATAAACACATCTACTTGTATGATTTATCAGGTAGGTGGTCTTAGACAAATTGCTTACCTCTCTAAGTCTCAGTTTCCACCTCTGTGAGGTGCCTTGGGAATTTCTGTGATGATTCAATATAATGTATTTAAAGTACCTAGATCAGCATCTGGACCATGGTGGCCAATTAATCAATCAATCATGACTTCCTCTAGAAATATCTTATATAAAATTGATGTGTTTCCAACAGTTTTCCTGTTAAATTGATGATTATATATTTTGGAAAGCTTTAACTTAGGCAGTTAAAGAGTTAAAAAGTGATTAAATATGATGCCGTCATTTTTTAAAAGTTTAGCTTTAGGCTCTTGTTTAGGAATTTCAACCTGTTATAATGTAGCTCCCTCAAGAAAATCAGGTGCAACATAAGGTTGTCCTTAAAAATGCAAAGAATGGGACCTTTACAATTTAATTTACTGCCTATGTATATTATCATAACTTTGCTAGGTAGAAGCCAAACAAATGATTCTCTAACAGTGGGATTTCTAGGGATCCCTGTAGGTCAGAGGTCAGTGAACTATGGCCTATAGCCAAATACACCCTGCACCCTGTGCTTGTGAATAAGGACTTACTGGAGAATACAGCCATGGCCATTTTTCAGGTATTGCTTGGGGCAATCTTTGTGCTACAATGTGACAGAGATTAACAGTTTCAATGGAGACTGTGTAGTTCACGAAACCCTCTACAATATCTACTGCCTGTCCATTCTGTCCATTTGCAGAAAAAGTTTGTCAATCTTTTTTGCAGGCCAAGGTGGGGAGGATATATTTGGGTCCCAAACCCTTTTGGCAACAGGCTTCGAATTGTTTGCATAGCCTTTGACATGTATATGTTGTCTCCTACTATATGTCAGTAGGGTTACTGCTCTGTAGTGCCTAGGATGTTTCTTATAGGCTTTGAGTATGATTTATGAACAGGTTTAGCTCCACATCACTGTCTCAGAGCAGACCAAATCGTAATAAGTCCCAATAATTAGTGGCATGAATATGGACATTTGTTTCTTGCTTGTGAAACCATCTGGTGTGTGTATTTCCAGTTGGTAGGTGGCTCTGTTCCGCAGAGTGCTCTGGGACTTGAGTTCTTCCCGCCTAGTGGCTCTGCCCCATCAAAAGACCCATTATCCCAACTCAACTAAGTTGAGTCTCCAACATCCAATGTCCAGTTGTCGAAAAGGACAGGAGAATGTGAAAGAACATGATATATGTGCCTTCCCAGAAATGGTACATGTCACTTCCTGTCATACTCCATGGGCTAGATTTGGGTGGCATGACCACACCTGGCAAGGGAGCCTGAGAAGAAATAGATTTTGTCTCTCTCATAGTAGGTAAGGAGGAATTCTCTATGGGTGTCAAGGGTCCTCTGGCTGCTCCCTCCTTAGGTCTAGAGCTTTGGCTTTGCCACAGACCGCATCTTGCCAGGGCTTGGCAGCACCTAGCAGGTTATGCACCCACACTCTATAACCCCACTTCCAATTATGCCACCTGATGCTAGTGCTCTAACACCCAAGGTAGCTCCCTCTTCTCTAACTCTTGATTGCCTCTTTTTATAAATGTGGGCAATTAATTTTTCATAGAACACCTGGTTCTTGTAGCCCTAAAAGTGATAACAAAAAAGAGGTAGGTGGGACACCTGCCTGGCTCGTGGTTGAGCCTTCAGCTCAGGGTGTGATCCCGGAGTCATGGGGTTAAGTCCCACATTGGGCTCCCTGCATGGGGCCTGCTTCTTCCTCTGCCTGTCTCTGCCTTTCTCTGTGTGTCTCTCATGAATAAATAAATAAAATCTTTTTTAAAAAAGAGGTAGGTATTATTATGATTGTCATTATCCCCGTATTACAGATAAAGAAACTGAGGTACAGAACAATGAAGTCACTTGTGCAAAGTTAGTCCCAGGGGGTGCTTGAAAAGGGATATTTTAATCCCTTTGCAATCCCTTTCCCTGGGTGAGGATTTTATTCTAGAATCTGGCAAGGAGCATGCTGTGAAATGTTCCCCTTGGCAAATTAGCAATCTTTATTTGTCAGAGATTTTTTTTTCAGATTTGTAGAAACATTCTTTCCTAATTGTTGTTTACTAGTTGACTTTGTCTATGCAGAATTGTTTCTTTTCCCCTGAAGTTTGTACGTTTTTGTGCAGTAAAAACTGCTGGTCTCTTCCTTCATGTTTTTTCCCCTCCTCTCACTTCTGGGCTTAAAAAATCACCTCCCTTCGAGAATGATGATAAATACTTAATGTTCTTTTCTTATTGCTTTGTACTGTTTGATTTTTTACTACCACTTACTCTTATCCATTTTGAATTGTTTTTGTCTGTAGCTGCGGGGAAAAAATGAAGACTCCTTTAGTATTTGGATCAGAATCCACCAAAGTATTTATTTCAAACAGGCGTAAATGGAGGAAGCTAATACCAGTGACTGACCTCCAGGAAATTGATCCCCCACTGACAGTGGTAAGATTCTTTGATACAAAGCTAGTGAGGTTCTAGAGGGCAGGTTACTTATCCCAAGGCAAGTGAGTTTATTTTGCAGCTGTAGTGAGTGCGCCAGCTGCTGCCGGTGCACTAGCCACGTGCCTTCTCCTGGCTTGTGCCCCTCACCCCCTAGGTGCTGGGAGTTGGGGCTGCTAAACCTTCACAGCTGCCCCCTTCTCCAAAGAATTGCCCTCAGCCCAAAGAGAGCCACTGCACCCGGGAAATTACACCCATTCCTTGGGGTAACCAGCAGCCAGTGACTAACTGACACGGATGTACAAGAGACTGGCTCCCTTACCATGCTCCTGGGCCTGCACTGAGATGCAGTGTATGCTGCAGGGCTGCCTGTGGGATCGTTCTGAAGCTCCTCTCCAGCTGAGACTGCCTCTGCCAGGCTCCTTCTCCTGCCCTGTCCTCCCTTGCTCCCTTCCCCCGAGTGCTACTCCTTTAGTAAACTGTGTACATCCCAATCCCTGTATCAAGCTCTGCCTCTAGGGAATATGATCAGAGACAGTAAGAAAATCTAATTTTCTCTGACATTCTGATACACATCACTTATAATCTAAAACATGTAGCAAGCAAGCATGTTTTACAAACTTCATAGACGTTATGGACTCAAGGTTAAAGGTAATATGTATATATTTTTTAAGATTTTACTTTTAAGATTTTTAAGTAATCTCTACACCCAGTATAAGGCTTGAACTCACAACCCTAAGAGCCAGCCAGGTGGCCCTAAAAGTTATATTTTTGAAAGTTTTAACGTGTGATAAATTGTTAACTGTATTGGAGAGGTTTTTTTAAAGATTTTATTTATTTTTAAAAGATTTTTTAAAATTTATTCATGACAGGCACAGAGAGAGGCAGAGGGAGAAGCAGGCTCTCACAAAGAGCTTGATGCAGAACTTAATCCCAGGACCACAACCTGAGCCAGAGGCAGATACTCAACACTGAGCCACCCGGGCGTTTGTTTGTTTGTTTGTTTATTTAGAATGTGTGCATGTGAGTGTGGGGAGGGGCAGTGGGAGACAGACAAGTAGGCTTCATCACCTACTGCTATAAGGAGCTCGATCCCATGACCCTGAGATCATGACCTGAGTTGAAATCCACAGTCTGAGGCTTAATGGACTGGGCTGCCCAGGTGCCCCTATGTTGGAGAATTTTTTACCTCAAACATTGAAACTGTAATGATCAGGATTATGGGCGATTAGATTTTTAACCTAAGATATTTGACCATCTGGATGGTATTTATTGTTCCTTGTTTTTCTGAGGTTTCTGGGGCATAAATATTCTCTAATCCCCTTTCATCATTTTACTGAGAAGAGTAATAGAAATCCAGGATCTTGGATTCTCTGTGTACTTTTGCCCAAGAGACAAAAGTAAACACTGCCTGTGCGTTACCTACAGTTAGTTCCAGTCAAAGCTGAGTCAAACTGTGTCTACAGTGGCATGACTTGATTTTAGTCTCCAGACTATACCCTGCCCAGGCTAGAGAATAGTACTTCCTTTACCCTCAGTGGCTCTTTTCCAAGGCGATACCCTTCGGAAATGAACATCTCATTTTCTTTTCCATCCCAAGCTTGGCCTGCAAGGATTTTGTGTAGTCTCTAGTTCACATCTGAAGAAGCAGAGATGCCGTGACTTGCAAACAAGAAGGACTATTTCCACATTCAGAGTCCCAGGTTCCAAAGGTGCACCTCAGTCTGCTGTGTTTGCTTGTGTGTGTGTGGACTCAGCCACTTGTGTCTGTGTCCTTGATCTGCCAAGCAGTGACCCTCCCCTCAGTTCCTTTCAATTCTGTCTCACTCCATGGGTTTATGAAGAATGAACACTGCATGTGCTGTGTTTTGAAAATGAACGTTAATGGGGATCCCTGGGTGGCTCAGCGGTTTGGCGCTTGCCTTTGGTCCAGGGCGCGATCCTGGAGTCCCGGGATCGAGTCCCATGTTGGGCTCCCGGCATGGAGCCTGCTTCTCCCTCTGCCTGTGTCTCTGCCTCTCTCTCTCTCTCTCTCTCTCTCTCTCTCTATGTCTATCATGAATAAATAAATAAAATCTTAAAAAAAAAAAAAAAAGAGAGAGAAAATGAATGTTAACACTCCTGGGCTTGTTTTGGGCTTCTCTCTCTCTACTCAGAATACCTGGAAGATGGTTCAATATTGGTTTATTTGCTTCTTTGATTTAGATTGTTTCTTTTCCCCTAAGATCTCAAGGGTACTGTTCAAAAATCTTTTTTTAAAAAGATTTATTTATTTATTTATGATAGAGAGAGAGAGAGAGAGAGGCAGAGACACAGGAGGAAGGAGAAGCAGGCTCCATGCCAGGAGCCCGACACGGGACTCTATCCCGGGACTCCAGGATTGCGCCCTGGGCCAAAGGCAGGCGCTAAACCACTGAGCCACCCAGGGATCCCCCTCAAAAATCTTCTTAAGCAGGTGGGGGTAGAGGCAGGGAGAGCTAAGGGGTCAAAGGGTTAGTTGAGGAGGAGAGGAAGAAGCAAGGCTAGTGATTTTCTTGGGTTGGATCTGACCACTTATTTTCCAAGGGCTGTTGCATTTCCCCCAGTTGGGCCTGTCCTCCCTGCCCATCCTCCAATCCACAGGGCTGTGCAAAGAGAAATGTTTGAAAAAAGCATCAGAGGGGGCTTTAGAGTTGCTTAGACCTGGCTTTGAATCCACCACTTCCTATCTACTGACCTTTGGAAAGTTACTTATATGCTCTTGTATCTTGTGAGGTGTACTATATTATTTGGTCTTTGTTGTAGGTGGATTCACACTAGATGGACTTTTTCTAAAACCAGTTAGAAAAGAAGTTATCCTAAAATTGCAGGCACCCCTGCCCTTAGTTACTTGGCCACTCTGGTTTATGCTGCCAAGACCCAGACTTTTGGAGGCAAAAAAAAAAAAAAGGGACATCTGGACATCTCACCCCAGCTGCAAGTCACTCACTCTATCAAAGGCACCTGCCTCAACACTGGCCTCGCAGGGTTGTCAGTAGGGTCAAATGGCCTAGTAGGTGATATGGGTGCTATTATTACCAGCCTCTCCGTGTTCTAGTTGTATAAACTGAGGCACGGAAAAGTTAAATAACTTGTCTAAGATCGCATAGCTAGTAATGGACATGGTTAGGACTGGAGCCCAGGCACAGCTCACAACAGACCCAGATTTATAATAAATGCTAAAAATAAAATTATGGAACAGTGTTATTTTCCCCTATATTTAAGGTTTGGTTATTTAAGTAATTTTGCATCCAGGAAATTTTCTTAAAATGAAAAAAAGATATCTTTTGCTCATGTTTTTTCATTATATTTATCCCAAAATGGTATGATAGCAGGATACATAGTCTTTTTTTTAGATTTTTTTTTAATTTATTTTTTATTGGTGTTCAATTTACTAACATACAGAATAACCCCCAGTGCCCGTCACCCATTCACTCCCACCCCCCGCCCTCCTCCCCTTCTACCACCCCTAGTTCGTTTCCCAGAGTTAGCAGTCTTTACATTCTGTCTCCCTTTCTGATATTTCCCACACATTTCTTCCCCCTTCCCTTATATTCCCTTTCACTATTATTTATATTCCCCAAATGAATGAGAACATATAATGTTTGTCCTTCTCCGCATAGTCTTTTATACTTTAAACTGCCCAGCGTGATCAAAACGAGAGTCAATTTTGCAAAATTATTTGAGGGCTTCATCAGTTTTCCCAAGAGCCTCTCCTAAGCCTCTGGTACTCAAATAATTTTGTTTTGAGGCACCTGTGCAATTGGCCTGATTGTTATTTGTATATCAAGACACACACAGCAAGAGGAGCTCTGGCAAGATGAGACCTATGAGGACATACACTAGCATTAAGAGGAGAAAGGTTTGTTTGGGTGGGGACTCATTTGAAATTAGTGAATATTTTCATCTTAAGGTGACCTTTGCTTCCCTGTGCAACCTGACAACAGCAAGGACTTAGTGAAATCTGAGCTAATGAGGACCCTCTGGCCTTTCTCAGGTATTAACTATCCTGCCTTCTTTAGAGAATGGCCACAGCTTTGCTCATTTGATGAGGGTATTTACTGGTGAATTATTGAAGCAGACAGACTCTAAGATGGTGCCCGATGATCCCTGCCTCTTAGTATCCATGCTGTTGTATAATTCTCTGCCCTTGAGCATGAATGGGTCCTCTGACTTGCCTTTAACCAAGAGGTGATGGAATGTATGTGATGACATATACATTAGTATGTCACATGAGACTGCAATATCCCTCTTACTGACAGGCCCTCTTCCTTGCTAGCTTTGATGTAGTTGCCACATGGTGAGCTGCCCTAGGGAGAGGGCCACCTGGCAGGAACCAAGGGTAATCTCCACCTGCAGCCATCAAGAAATGGGCCCTTAGTGCTATAAAGCACAAGGAGCAGATTTCTGCCAACAGTCATGTGAGCTTATGTGTGGATTGGATTGTCTCTCAGTCAAACCTTGAGGTAGGGCTGCAGCCCTGGCCAAGAGTGTGATTTTGGCTTTCAGGGGAGACCCTGGCATAGAGAACTCAACAAAGCTATGCATGGACTCCTGACCCACAAAAACCGTGAGATGATAAATGTTTGTTGTTTTTCATTTTTTGTTTTTTAAAAGATTGTATTTATTTATTCATGAGAGACACAGAGAGAGAGGCAGAGACACAGGCAGAGGGAAAAGCAGGCTCCCTCTGGGGAGCCCAGTGTGGGACTCAATCCGAGGACCCCGGAATCACACCCTGAGCCAAAGGCAGATGCTCAACCACTGAGCCGCCAAGGTGCCCGTCCAAGTGCCTTTATTAAAGGAAAGGAGGAAGTCATTCGGTGTACACTTGTGCTGTTGCAGGGTCATGCTCAAGAGCATCTGGTCCTCCCTTTACTTGAGGGGCTCTGGGTCTGGAAGGTGACTCCGGTCTGGGAACTGGCTGAAGACTGTGATTCTCCATCATCGTGACTAAAGTCAGTCCTCTGTTCCTCAGGCTTAGATTTTGTTTTTATACAAATTCATGCCCCAAAAAAAGTACAAACATTTTAGTGTGTGTACGTTCACCCTAAATACCCTAGTATCTATGTGGCACCGTCAGTCATGGCTGAGCCTTTTGTTTGTTTCAAACAACAACCTTCCTGACTCCCTCGGAAGGTTAAGGCTCTCATGTACCCTTCAGCAAACCATTGTCCATGGAAGCATCTCGCACTATCATCCTTGGCCTACAGAGGGCAACTATTTTTTCAGAATGCTAATACTCTTCTCACCATTGTGTGGGATTTTTTTTTTTTTTTTGGTCTTGTTGTTTTCCTTTTTCTGAAGCTGGGTGAGTAGATCAGGTATTATATATCCACTCTACTATTCCTTTCTCCTTAAGTCTTTGGTTTCCCTTCTCATTAAGGAATGCATGGCATCTGAACTTCATGTGCGTGGGCCACCATGGATGCACAGTTTCAGACAATCAAGCAAGGCGTTGAGACCAGATCTAGTTGTTTCATTTAGCACGTTGATTCCAGGAGTTCTGGTGAAGACAAATGTAATAAAAATTTTTGATCTGATGCAAAATTATTTTCTTCTTGCCAACACTCTCAGAATTCTTCTCTCCCATTACTTTGTGATGCTTTGGTTATGTAAGCCTTCTCTTCCCAGGTCTAATTTTGATCTCAGGTGTGCTGGAATCTGACTCACTCATGTGTGTCTGGAGTCAGTGAGCAGAGGTGGGGTGGGCCACAGAGGACGTCCTCTTGCACAGCCACCACTCAATGAACTTAACTGTTTTTAGAACAAGATGGAGCCAACCTCATGGGAATGGGAGGAAAGGCAGGAAGCTCTGTTGAGTTTCAGACAAAGTATCTCCATCCCAGCACACAGGGGAAGAACCACTTTTTCCCAACAAATATCCTGAAAGGCCTGGTGAAACTGAATTCAATCTATTTTTGTGATTCGTCAGTCTTCAGGATCCATCTCTGCCTCTGTTTTTCGGCTTCATTAGCCCTCTGCCTGAGTGACATGGAGACTATTTTAGGGAAGTCACAGAAACTTCTTCATTCACTGATCATGCCTTGAAGCCGAGAATTTAAATCCTAAGCCTGTGATTCTTTGTTTCTTTAAACGTTAGTGTGCAGTTGAATGAAACTTTTCACCGCCTAGCCTTTATCTTCTTCCTTCTGCAATCCGCCAGAGCCTTGGTTTTACCAGGCTCTTCATTCTGTGTGACTACAGAGGGCATTTCTGTCGTTCCACCACCGGGCGCCATGTACTGCTCTGAGCACAACTCATGATATAGTCAGAACGCAAGTTTATATTGGGGGCACCTGGTCGGCTTAGCTGGTAGAGCATGTGATTCTTGATATCTGGGTTGTGAGTTCAAGCCCCACGTTGAGCGTAGAGATTACTTTAAAAAAATGCAATTTTATATTTGACTTCCGTTAATTCTTTAAACTTCATTCCGAGGCTGGAGGAGGAGAAGAGGATCCTCCTCTACATCTGAATGGGACTTCTGACAGCTTCTAGGGCTCCTCTTTCTCTCCCTGCTTACCTTCACCTCTAACCCTTCTTTCTCCTCCAAAGTTGAAGGTAGGGTAGCAGTGTTAGGGAGAGAGGGGGAAGTGAGTTCTTGCTTGATCTGGCGGCTCCGTGTTCTCCAGGCCTTGTCGATGATTCAAGCTGGTGACTCCTAGGTGACCTTTCAGATGGCTTGAGCGGATCTTTTTTTAAGGCTCTTGCATAGGAATTTTGGAGGTTCCCTGCAGTCGCCTCTCCTGAAGTTCCCTTGATGCTAGTGGATGGCTCTCTTTTCTGGGTGGTCTCTTTCAACTCTGCTCAGACCCTGATATCCAGCCATGTGTGCTTAGCCTCTTTTGGCTGGGGTGCAAAGAGGAGAGGTGTTAAAGCAGAGCAAAAGCCTCTTAAAAAAAATCTTGGGGCAACTGGGTGGCTTGGTTGGTTAAATGCCCAGCTCTTGAGCTCAGTTCAGGTCTCCAGCTCAGGGTTGTGAGTTCAGGCCCTGTATGGGACTCCATGCTGGGTGTGGACCCTACTTAAAAAAAATTTTTTTTTTTTTAAAGATCTCCTCAACTATCTTCTCCAAATCCTCTCTTTGACCCCTCTTATATCCTTGGGTTTCACTCAGAACTCCAGGAAATGTGGAACAGGTTCTCCTTCATTCCCATCATAAATCCTGTTACCATCGAGAAGACCAGGGAACAGGGGCTGGTCTCACTGTAACTGTGGCATTCCAAGATATCTGTGGCTGCATCTGTCCACAGTGAGGCAGGAATAGTACCACCCTGCCTTCTATTACAAAGTTTTTGTGACTTTCCTTTTTTTTTAGTGTTTTGCCACCAGTGTTTTTCCCTGTCTCTCATCCTTACTGCTTTCAAATCCAACCAGGTCACCTACTCAGTCCCAGATTCCCAGTACTTTGGGGTCTCTTTCAGAGACAGAATCTACTCTAGCTAATTTCAGTGGGAATTTCTTACCTGATATTAATTAGAATTTCTGTGAAGGCCAAGAAACAAAGCCTGGATGCCATGCAGCCAGAAGCAAAGCAGCCAGAGACTGTCCAACTACACCACAAACGTCCAAACACATTATAAGGGTTCCCTAGCAGAAATCCTGCTGCAGCTACCTGATGGTGCTCAACATCTATAAAGCCAGCACTGACCAGGATCTCATTACCGTCCCTGCAGAAAACCATGTGTCTCCATGTCCATACAACTAGGAGAATAATGTGTTTGGAACCTTTTGCATATATCCCAAGTCTTGCTTAGCTTGGAGGTTTGCTAGAAGGTAGTCAAATGTCTATATACCCTGGCAGCAAAGGATCTTGAGAAATGTCTTGTCTTTGTTTCTATCTGTGGAAGAGAGAATTTATAATTTAAAGAACAATGAAGAAGGGATCCCTGGGTGGCTCAGTGGTTCAGTGCCTGCCTTTGGCCCAGGGTGTGATCCTGGAGTTCTGGGATTGAGTCCCGCGTCGGGCTCTCTGCATGGAGACTGCTTCTCCCTCTGCCCGTGTCTCTGTCTCTGTCTCTCTCTCTCTCTCTCTCTGTCTCTCTCTCTCTCTCTATGTCTGCCATGAATAAATAAATAAAATCTTTAAAAAAAGAACAATGAAGAAAATATCTGAGGCAGTATTTTCTAAAATTCTTTGACACTTATCAAATACCTATTACATTCCAGTTCTTGTGCAGGTAAATAAAATACTTAGCTTTATATTGTTTGTTTTGTCTTGCTTCACTATTAAGTATCATTATGAGGGAACCTGGGGTGGCTCAGTTGGTTAAGCATCTGACTCATGGTTTTGGCTCAGGTCATGATCTCGGGGTGGTGAGATCGAGCCCCTCATCAGGCTCTGCGCTCAGTGGGGAGTCTGCTGGAGATTTCTCTCCCTCTCCCTTTATTCCTCCCCTGCTCGCCCATGTGTGCACGTGCTCTCTCTCTCTCTCAAATAAATAAATCTTTAAAGAAATTTTTAAAAACCCTCAGTATCTCATCACTTATAAGTATGGAAAAGAGCTTGGCTAGGTTGATGTACATTCCATGGGTGAATTGATGTGCTGTTATGTTCAGTTGTGTTAATCCCAACCAGGTGGGGGAAGTGTGTCATTTCACAATTGGGTCAAGCACATCATGGGAAATGCAGAGCTAAAAGTAAGCTTTTAAAAATGCCAGTCCTCTTCTTTCCCAAATGAGCTTGAGGAAAATTGGCAAGATTTCTGTGCCTATCTACCCAAAGATACCAATTTTATAAAGGTAGCTTTCAGACCTATAACCCTGGAGGCTTTCTGTTGATCCGTTCTACTTGTGGAGTTAATAGGAAAATCTCAGCATGCTAAATTTTAAGCTATTTCTTTTAGTAGATGACATGTCATAAATATCTTGTTGTAGAGAAGACTTTGAAGGAAAGTCCCATCGGGAATTCCATTTTAGTTTTCCTAGGTTAGCTTATTCCTTCACCTTTTAACTTTTTAAAGTAAATCTAATACAACAAACCTGAATTTTCTCAGATTTTCCTGGGTGGTGGGTTGAAATGTGTCATGGTAATGGTGATAACCCCAATTTTGCTGACTTTGTGTTACACCTTTATGTTTCAGAGCTTTGTCCCCTGCCCTCTTTTGGGTCTAACTCCATTCTTTTCAAGGGTCCTCGGGGGGTGTACTGCAAACAAGTCTGTCCACTAGTTACCGTGGGGTGTTCATGATGCCTTCTTCCCCCACCCTGACCACCTTTCCCACTGATACCTGCTGCCCACTGAGCCATTGGAGGATGGTACATCAGCACCCCCCCCCATGCTCCTGGTGTCCATGGGGGCAATGCTGGAGGTTGTGCCACGAATGCCATCTTTTAGCAGCTCCCAGACAGCCAGCCCTTGAGCTGTCAGAGTGTCCCCTGTTTCTCACATGTGCCGAGCCCTGCATATGCACCATCAGTGTGTTGAAGCTGGGCCGCATCCTTTGCAGAGGAGGGACAGGGCCCTGCCCTGTGTGGTACCCTGTCACTGAGGCACCAAAACTGTGCTGCTTCAGGAAGGAAGGAGACTGTAAAATAAAGGCCTCCTCATCTGTTTGCCCCTCCCTCTTGCTGTCCAGCTCACATGCAAGTCCCCGGGGGCTGGCCAGGGGTCCTCCCCATCCTCTCCCCCTTCCTGTGAGGGGGACTCTTTTCTTCCTCTCATGCAAATCATCTCATAGAAATAGCTGTCTTTTCTTTCGGTTCATCAGTGCGTTTGTTGTAACTTTTTTGGTTTCAAATAACAGGCAGTGGCTGCAGCCAACTGAAAGGACTGAATTATAAAACTCTCAGAGTGTCTGGTGAAATGAAATGGCAGGGGCTGCAGCTGGGTCTCCAAAATAAAATAGGAAACTGAAAAGTTATGCTGCTTCTCCTGTTGGCTTGACTGGCTTTCACATGGAGAAAAACGGGGCTCTGTAGGGGCTTTGCTGAGGAAATGCAATGAGCTGGCCACTTTTTTTTTTAAGATTTTATTTATTTATTCATGAGAGACAGAGAGAGAAAGAGAGAGAGAGAGAGAGAGAGAGGCAGAGTCACAGGAAGAGGGAGAAGCAGGCTCCATGCAGGGAGTCTGATGTGGGACTTGATCCCAGGACCCCGGGATCTCGCCCTGAGCCAAAGGCAGATCCTCAATCACTGAGCCACCTGGGTGTCTCCACAGAAGGTGCCTCCTCTTTCAGAAGTCCTGCTGGGAGCAGGAATAGAGAGGATGGGATGGATTGGAAAACTGTTTAAGAAGTCAAATCCACAGGACTTGTTCATAAATTGGCTAGGAGGAGGGGGAGTTGAGGTTTGGATGCCTCAAGGATGCTCAAGTGGTAACATCTAGGAAGCCATGAACATTTAATTCTGTCTCCCTAGGAAAGTCAACATGAGAGAGTTATGGTAGATCTGGGACTTGTCAGCACATAATATGGTCATTCAATCATGATACTGAGTAATATAACCCAAGGAGCCTGGGTGGCTCAGTGGTTGAGCATCTGCCTTTGGCTTAGGGCATGATCCTGGGGTCCAGGGATCAAGTCCCGCATCGGCCTCCCCACAGGAAGCCTGCTTCTCCCTCTGCCTATGTCTTTGCCTCTCTGTGTCTCTCATGAATAAATAAATAAAATCTTTAAAAATAAATAAAGGGGATCCCTGGGTGGCGCAGCGGTTTGGCGCGGGCTTTTGGCCCAGGGCGCGATCCTGGAGACCCGGGATCGAATCCCACGTCGGGCTCCCGGTGCATGGAGCCTGCTTCTCCCTCTGCCTGTGTCTCTGCCTCTCATTCTCTCTCTGTGACTATCATAAATAAATAAAAAAATAAAAAATAAATAAAAATAAATAAATAAATAAATAAATAAATAAATAAATAAAGGGAGGGTGGCTTCGTTGGGTAAGTGTCTGCCTATGATCCTAGGGTCCTGGGATGGAGTTCCCTGCTCAGCAGGGAGTCTGCTTTTCCCTCTCCCACTGCCCTTCCCCTGCTCTCTCTCTCTCTCTTGCTCACTGTCTCAAAAAATAAAATATTAAAAAAATAGGACACATTATTTTTTTTTGGTTAAGATTTTTATTTATTTATTCATAGAGACAGAGAGAGAGAGGCAGAGACATAGGCAGAGGGAGAAGCAGGCTCCGTGCAGAGGGCCCGACGTGGGACTCCATCCTGGGTCTCCAGGATCACACCCTGGGCTGCAGGCGGCGCTAAACCGCTACGCCACCAGGGCTGCAAAAAAATAGGACACATTAAAAATAAAGGGAGGGAGAAGAAAAGTTGGAGGAGAAATCCATGAAGGAGACAGAGAGATAATTTGCAGTGTTAAGAATAACAGAGTGTCAAAGAGATAACTAAAAAGATGTATATTCATTCATTTTTCCATAACATATTTATGGAGCAGCTTCTATGTTCAACATGCTTTAAAGATTACTTATTTATTTGGCACACAGGAGTGGGGGAAGGGGAGAGGGAGAGAGAATCCCAAGCAGACTCCATGCTGAGAGCAGAGCCTGATGCAGCACTCGATCTCACAACCCTGACATCATTCCCCGAGCCAAAATCAAGAGTTGGACACTTAGCTGATTGAGCCACCTGGGCACCCCTATGTTTCATATGCTTTAGCAATTAAGACATGTAGTTCCGAAAAAGAAAAAAAAAAAAAAAAAAAGACATGTGGCTCCGGAGCCAGGCTGCTGAGGTTTGAATCACAGTCCCACAATTTACTTGCTGTTTGACCTTGGGCAGCTCATTACCTTCTCTGGGCTTCTATTTTCTCATCTTTAAAATGGCAGTGATGACAGTAATCGCTTCATGAGGACTAAACAATATATGGCCATGGTAATCATAACATAAATGGTATCATCATCCTATATTGGTCGCTCTTCTAGACTGAAGGTGATGACAGTAATCGCTTCATGAGGACTAAACAATATATGGCCATGGTAATCATAACATAAATGGTATCATCATCCTATATTGGTCGCTCTTCTAGACTGAAGGAATACAGCAGTGAACAAGATTGACTCAGTCCCTGCTGTTATGAAATTTCTGTTCTATTTAGAGGTGAGGAGAGTACATACCATAAACAAAGACAACAATAAAGGACAAGAAAGTAGCAGATAAGTGTTAAAAAGATGACATGATGGGAGGCTGGGTCAGATAGGACATACTAGGTCGGATGGTCAGAGTAGGCTTTTCTGATGAAGTGACATTTATTGCCAGAACACGAATGACCAGAAGGGATAAATCGTGAGGGGCAGAGAGTATCCCCATTAACAGAGAACAAATGCAATGACCTGAGGTAGGAACAAATCTGGTGTGTCCAAAGGAAAGAAAGAACCTACATTTTATCTGGCATCGTGGCCCATGATCTTTTCATATACCTCATGGTTTTTGTTTTTTTGTTTGTTTGTTTTTTGTTTTTTTTGTTTGTTTGTTTGTTTTTAGTAGGTTCCATGCCCAGTTTGGAGCCCAATGCAGGGCTTAAGCTCACGACTCTGAGATCAAGACCTGAGTTGAGATCAAGAGTCAGTTGCTTAATTGACTGATCCACCCAGGTGGCTAGTCTTTCTGATGCAAGTCATATTAATAAAGCCAAGGGCAAATAGAAAGCGCTAAACTCCATGTAGCAGATACTATAAATTGGCTCACTCTACACATATTCTAACTCTTTTCTGTTGGGAAAGCAGAAAACTACATTCTTAGACTCCCATTCATTTAGATTGAGGTTTGGGACATAGTTGCTGTCCACCTATGAGGCATAGATGCAAGGTGCCGGTTGAGCCCAGAAGGAAAGAGAGAGCAGATTCTCTGCTATGCTCTGTAGCAGAAGTGGTTGGTTCTTCCGGGGCATGGATTCACACAGTTCCGTGTTGAGGTAGGGCCTTTTTTTCTGGCTGCACTGTTTCTTACTGGGTAGCATTCAAGCCTGGTTCTCTGGTATTCCAGAAATTCTGTGAGCTTTCTCGTTCCTTTCATGTATTTATTTCTGGTTAAACCAGGTGGAATGAATTCTGCTATCTACAACAGAGAACTTTAAGATGTACAATACCCTACTAATTCTGATCTCTCACCAGCTTCTCTACCTCTTCTTCCACCGCGCCCCCATATGCTTCGTCTTTGGTATACCTAGCTTTGTCTAAGAACAGGAATCTCAACCTGCTCCAGAAGTAGGCCTCTTCAGCCGAATCATCCAAGATGATTTCTGTTTTTTGTTTTGTTTTGTTTTGTTTTTTAAGATTTTATTTATTTTTTTAAGATTTTATTTTTTTAAGATTTTATTTTTTTAAAGATAGATTTATTTATTTATTTATTTATTTATTTATTTATTTATTTATTTATTTATTTATTTATTTATTTATTTATTCATGAGAGACACAGAGAGAGAGGCAGAGGGAGAAGCAGCCTCCCTGCCAGGAACCCAATGTGGGACTATCCCAGGACCCCGGGGTCACCATCTGAGCCAAAGGCAGATGCTCAACCACTGAGCCACCCAGGTGCCCTTTATCATGCACTTTAAAAGATCAAAGAGCTAAGGCTCAGAGAGGTCAAATGACTTTCCCAAAAACACACAGCTAATAAGTGGTGGAGGCAGGATATCAAGTCCCATTTTAACTCCAGAGCCATGCCCTTGGAACCATGTGCTTGCTATGGGCTGGATACTGAAACAAATGTTATTTTATTTTATTTCTCAATGATTATATGAGGTGGATACTATTTTTCCAGCACATGGGGAATGGAGTCTAAGGAAGGCCAAAGCTTCACAGCTCTTAGTGGAAGAGCCATAGCTTGAACCAACATCTGCTCTGAGGCCTAAAGCACACTTTTATTTATTTATTTATTTTTTTAATAAATTTTTAAATTTATTTATGATAGTCACACAGAGAGAGAGAGAGAGAGGCAGAGACACAGGCGGAGGGAGAAGCAGGCTCCATGCACCGGGAGCCCGACGTGGGAGTCGATCCAGGGTCTCCAGGATCACGCCCCGGGCCAAAGGTGGGCGCCAAACCGCTGCGCCACCCGGGGATCCCTAAAGCACACTTTTAAAACTAAAACCACACTTTTCTTCCAGTGTAACTCATCAGTTGTAGTCAGGATTGAATTCAGCTGCATATTACAGTGAGTCAAAAACAATAGCGGCTTAAGCAAGAGTGTCTTAGGAAAGAGGATCAGAAGTAGGCAGTCCAGGCTGGCTTGGGGGCTCTATAAAGGTGGGGGCCCGAGCTCCTTCAGGCTTTCTATCCCACCATCCCCAAGGTGCAGCTTCATCCTCACAGTCTAAGACAGCTGCTGGTGCTCCAGCCATCAGAGTCATGTTCCAAGCAGTAGGACAGAGGAAGGAACACAGAAGAAAAGGCCAGACAACACAATCTAGTCTCTTTTAAGGTCTCCCAGAGGCTGCTGTAGTTGACCTCTGCTGATATCTTACCAGAACTAAGTCGCATGGCCATAGCTAATTGCAGAGGAGGCTGGACAAGAAATCTTCATTAGGGGTAGCCACCTGCCCAGCTAAGAATAAAAGTGTTACTTTATTAAGGCAGAAGGAAAGTAGATCTTGGGGCAGACAGATGAGCAAGCTCTACATCAATGTTTGAAGGCTGCCGGAGTCCTAGCAGAAACAGATGGCACTCTCAGAGGAACTTCTCTGAAAAGTCAATGGAGAGATTATTTTCAAAGGTCTGGAAAAGATTAAGGGGACTGTAAAGGGAACCATAAAGGGACGAGGAGACATCCAGACACTGGCAACAGAAGGAAGCTGTCACCAGCCCTCTCCCCAAACGGAGAGAGAGGGTCCAGAGATGGAGGAGCCCAGCCTCTGTCACCTCCTGCCCCACCCCCCTTGCCCTTTGGGTCCCCCTGGGGACAGGGGAGCCTGGGCACTGCAGCCCTAGAGATCGGCAGAGGAGGGCAGGGGACGCTGTGGGACAAGTGGGGAATCTCCCCGAGACCGTCCGTGCAGGTGCCCCTGAGCCGTCGGTCTGTCCACACAGCGGGGCAAGGGCGTGAGAGACTCTGCGGCGGGTGGCCGTGTGCCCGTGGAGAAGCGTCGAGCCTCCGCCGGGCTGCGGGAGGGCCGGGCCGCCGGGGCTTGCGGGGGCCGGCGGGCAGCTCGGGCGCGGAAAGTGACCTGCCTCTGGTCTCTCGGGCTTGCGGGCGGCGGGGGCGGGGGGGGGGGGGGTGTGAGCCGCACCACGTGGCTCATGTGTGGTCTGGCGGCTTGAAGCTGTGTCTGCTCCCCCAGAGCTGAGCGGGGATTAGGGTCCCGCCGCAGCTGTCCTGCACCTGCGCGGGGTCCAAACCTGGGACCAGGCCGGTGCCCGAGACCCCACATGTCATACGATCTCCTCACAGGAAATGTCCCCAAGAGACAGAAGGTAGTGGTCGCCAGGGCCTGGGGCAGGGGGCAGGGCGAGGGGCGGCTGGAAAGGCTCCGGGGCTTCCTTCTGGGGTGGTGAAGACATTCTAGAATTGGATTACGGACTATAATTCTATATTCATAGAATATATTCACCAGTCTGTGAATGTAGTAAAACCATCGAGGGCAGCCCGGGGGCTCAGCGGTTCAGCGCCACCTTTGCCCGGGGTATGATCCTGGAGACCCGGGGTCGAGTCCCACGTGGGGCTCCCTGCATGGGGCCTGCTTCTCCCTCTGCCTGTGTCTCTGCCTCCCTCCCTCTCTGTGTGTCTCATGAATAACAAAACAACACAAAACAAAACAAAACAAAAAAAAGAAAGAAAGAAAAAAACCATCAAACATTAAGTTTAAAGTGTGGTCTCTGTGGTATCTCAATAAATCTGAAACCGGAAAAAAGAGCCCACCTGGCAGGTATTTGCAGCTTCTCCATCTGTCACATGGGCCTAGTAACATCTACCTCAGGGCTGCTCCACCTGTTGAATGACACGCAGAGGGGAACACAGTTGCTAGGGCACCTGGCACACAGTGAGTGCTCAGGAAAGTTGGGCTCCCTTGTGACAGCACCCAGGAAGTGTCGGCCAGCTGACTCTTACATTTTTTTAAAAATTATTTATTCACCAGAGACACACAGAGAAAGGCAGAGACATAGGCAGAGGGAGAAGCAGGCTCCCTGCGGGGAGCCCGATGTGGGACTCGATCCTGGATCCTGGGATAACGCCCTGAGCCGAAGGCAGATGCTCAACCCCTGAGCCACCCAGGCATCCCTGACTCTTACATTTTTAAAGTCAAAGTGGAATTAGTGTAAAGCCAGATGTTAGGGCTTACACATCAATCTCATTCTAACCTCTCATTCAGCAAGTGAGGAACCAGTGGTAAATCCAGGAAATTACCACTGACAACAGTGGTTCAAAGGAAGTTATGAAAGAGCAAGTGAGCACATGAGTGAACTCGAGATCTCAGAAAGGTAGTCATTTTGCCACATGACTTAACCATGTGTGCTCTGCTAAGGCAGCGGTGCAGCGGCACCGTAATTGGCGTGGCCCTTCGCAAAAGGAGTAAGCAGAAAAGCCATTGCATAACTCATTTTTGCATCAGAGAACCCAGTGTGTGCTCACTAGAGTCTAAAGTAGAAATAACTTCATACAGGTGATAATTCTAAAATTCTATTAAAATTGCTTCAAACTACTTACATGAGGGTTTTTTTTTCTTCTTTCTCCCCACTCCCCCTCATGGAATTCACATTTTTTTTTTTACAACCTAACATCTCTGATCAGGATATATCTTATAATCAGTGGTTTGTTCTAATTTAATTGACAGTATCATTTTCTTTCTTAGTTTTACATAAAATAATGGTGCATCTTGAAATGGATGACAAACTAAAGTAGATATATATATGTATATGTATATATGTATGTATATATATATATATATATATATATATATATATATATATTCTTAAAAGATGACCTAGGAATCTGTGCTGGTTGTTCAGAAATATTAAAGAGGTCATGGCCAATCTGAGTGTCAGGAACAGTGCACAGAGTTCAAGCAACTCAACGGAGACACCATCCTCTTTATGTGAATGGAATGTACATCCTTGGAACTGGGACCCATTAATAGGCAGTCTGGCCTGATAGTTTTGCTAGTATGATTCTGGAGAAATGACTAATCAGCTGTGATTGGCTATCCTTTTTTTTTTTTTTAAGATTTTATTTATTTGAGAGAGTGAGAGAGCATGAGAGGGGAGGAGAGGGAGAAGTAGGCTCCCCACTGAGCAGGGAGCCCAATACAGAACTCGATCCCAGGACCCTGAGATCATGATGTGAGCCGAAGGCAGACACTTAGCCAACTGAGACACCCAGGCACCCTTGAATATACCTGGATCCTTTTAGGAGAAGATACCTTGGACGTTTAGTTGTGTGTTCACCCCTTGGAATGTTCAGTGTTCATCCTAGGCTTCTGTAGGCCATGCTTTAGCTGTTAGGAGATGCTGCCAAAGCCAGAGGAGTGGATGAGGCCTCCCAGCTGAATAAGCAAAGCCTTTTTCTAATAACCTTGCTTATTTTAGGGTGAAGGGATTTCTGCAGCTGAGAGGCTAAGTACTTGGCATAGTTTGAGGGTTCCAAATGGATGTGCCAAAGGGTCTGACTGGCAAGCTCATCACATAATAATAATTGTTTAGATGCTGCAGAAAATAATTAATTTGGGCTTTGGAAAGCTTCCTTCTCAGTACATTCAACTCAGAAGCCCTCCTCCCCGCGTGGGCCTGCAAACACAATCCCTGGAACTATGAGAGGATAATAAAAGCCGAAAGTATTGCCAGCAATGGCCTTCTGAACTCATTCAGAGTTACCATGGAAGTGGGCATCTGGGTAGATGGATCCCTTTATCCTCTCTGCTTGAGCCTTTAGAACAGTGTCCCCAGACACGTTGTCATCAAGAGCACACAGGGAGCCAGAGACACGTGGGGAGTCTTGCACGTGCCTTTGCCCACAAGCCTCTTCTGCCAAACCAAACTAAACAGAGATACAAAGCACAAAAGTAAGCCAGCCAGAAAAGATTTGTTCAGGATCATCCCGGAATTTCGATTCCCAAGGTAGAAAGGAATGCAAAATGGGGAGTCTTCTGAAAGCGTGATTTTAGGGTAGGGAGGTGAAGTAGTCAGCAGGAGTGCTCCTCCGTTCAGCAGGCACCAGAGTGTCCAGAAGGCCCTCTCCATTCACTCGTTCACCAGATATTTATTGAGCACCTACTGTGTGGATGCATTCTTCTAGGTCCCGAGGATAGGGAAATAGCGGTCAATAAAACAGACAAAAATCTCTATCCCTATGGGTCTTCCCTTCTGGAGGATGGAGATGATAAGCAAATCAACGAATAAACACACCTAACAGTGATATGTGCTCAAAGCTGCGGAGGGGAAAAATACGAGTGGGGTTAAGGGAGTGTAAGTACCCAGGTAAGGGCAGCGCCTGGCTGTTTGATGCAGGTGGACAAGGCAGTCCCCTCTGATAGGGTGAGACTGAGCAGTAGGGAGACTCGAAGGACTTTAGGGAGTGAGGCACAGGAACACGGTGGTGGGGGTGTCGGGGAGACGGCAGAGCAAGTGCAAAGGCCCTAACTCGGAAGCCGCCGGTGTAGCAAAGATGGACTTGGTGGCCTCACGGCCAGAGCAGAAGGAGCTAGGGCCAGCGGGGGAAGGAGGGGGCTCCTCAGGTCAGTGGAAGGACCTCACTTTCCCAGAGATGGGAGTGTGTGGGGGAGTCTGAGAAAGGAGTGAGGCAATCGCATGGTGTGTTAACGAGGGTGCTCTGACTGCAGTGTGAACACACCACCGCCTGGTGAGAGGGGGCAGGGAGGCCAGCTGGCAGGCAGGGGCTGGGACGGATGGGATAGTGGGAGCTGCTTTGATCTGAGGTGGGGTGAGGATGAGAGGGAAGATCTCAAGTGGATTTTGAAGGTGGAGCCAATGGGATTGGAGGAGGGAGGAGCTGATGGCTTGGATATAAGAGGCAGGAGGAAGGGGGTAGGGCGGGAGGACCGCTCCAAAGCTTCAGGTGTACACAACCAGAAGAATGGACTTCTCCAATGTTGAGCCCGGGGCACTGGAGGTGGAGTCTTTTTTTTCAGGTAAAATTGTTTGGGACTTGTCTGAGATTTCATTTTTATTTTATTTTATTTATTTATTTATTTATTTATTTATTTATTTATTTATTTATTTATTTTATTTGAGTTATTTGAGCTATTTAAGGTCGGGCGAGGTAGAGGGGGAAGACCTCAAGTGAACTCCTTGCTGAGGGGGTCCGATCCGACGACCCTTAGATGGTGACCTGTGCCGAAATCAAGAGTCACCCAGGCACCCCTGAGATCTTTATTAAGTATCCAAGGAGAGGCTGATTGGGCAGCTGTGAGTCTGAGTCCAAGGGAGAGGTCGGTGGGGTCATCAGCCTATAGATGGTGTTAATGGGACTGAGTTGAATTATCCAGGGCAAGTGTGTAAACAGAGCAGGAGGTTGAGGCTAGAGTCCTGGGGCTGCTGCTAGAACACACCCAAGGCCAGTGGATCAGCCCTGCCTTGTATTGCCTTGATAATGGAGAGCCCCCTGGGGTGCAGGGTCAGGGCTTTCCGTCTACTGGGAATCTGATTGCAGAGGTCACAAGCAAGTGAGGTCCTGGTCTGGTTGGCAAGTGTTTGGTAAGGTCTGTAACTACACAAAGGGTACTGTCCTCTCTCCTGAACACACTAGTTCAGACTCCTCACACCCTCCCAGCCTGACTCTACACAAGCAATGGGCCTGCAGAGAATTCTGACCCTTCCCTGAAGAGCTACCGCCTTGCTGCCTGTGTACTTTCCATCTGTTGTCATCTTAGCATCGGTCAATCAAGAGAACAGTGGCTTAAAAAAAGAGAACGGGGGAGAGAGAGAACAGTGGCTTAATCCTGAGATTGGTACTTCAATCTTGGTTTTGCTGCATGTTAGCTGTGTGACCTTATACAAGTCTCTTAACCTCTCTGAGCCTCAGTTTCCTCATGTCCACATATTTCACAGGCTTGTTTTGACATGCAAATGGAATTCTATGTGTAAAGAGGTTACCCCAGTGTCTAGCAAATAAGAGGTAATTATAATAATACTGTGTGCCTGGCACTATTTCATAAATCTCTTATATATTTACTTAATCATCACAATAACCCCATGAGGCGGATACCCTTTTTATTCCCACTTTACAGACAAGGTTAAGTAACTCAAGCAGCCTGATTCTAGGAATTTATTAATTTGACCATTATGCTATATTGCTTCTTGAGACTACTTTAAAATTTTCCTCTCTCTTCTTTCCTCTCTCTTCTTTTATTTGCAAGTGTTCTCTTTTATCAAATGGCTTAAGTTTTCAATTTGCAGTTTTGTATTTTTCCTTGTTATTAAATTGCAGTCATTATCTGGCCCTAAGATGATCGTCGTCCCCTTCATACTAAAAGAAGCAGTTTAATGCAATGGCAGAAAAAGAGAAATTTGAATTTTCTGAAATACAAGAGATAATAAGGTCTTACTGCCAACCTTTCCTGTGGGCAGCGGGTCAGTGTGGCTATGCATACAAAACAAGCTGGAGATAGGCCTTTCTTCTTGCATAGGCAAGAACTGACCAAAAAGGATGATTATGTTTTCAGAAAGCTATGAAAATCTGAACAGAGAGTGAGGGATTTGCATTTTAGAGTGGTAGAAGAAGTCTGCTTGTACCCAGTGTTAGGCATTTGTGTACATACGTGAAGGAGTGTGTTCGCGAGGGTATTTGAAGGTGTGTGAGTGTATGTCAATGCTGGTGCATACAGTGTGCTTGTGTGTGTGTGTGTGTGTGTGTGTGTGTGTGTGTGTGTGTTTGGAATATGTAATACTTACTGGCTACCAAAGGACGGGCTCTCTGAGTGTTTGGCACAAAAGGAGGGGCTGGGATTAATTTTCTGGTTTATACTTCTTCAAATCATTGAGCCGATGATACTCAGAAGGGAAAGTGATCTCCAAGGAGAAAATAAAATCGTTTCCCATGAAATTGAGCTGCCATGTTCAGCAAATGAAAATGCAGGCCTCCCAGTTAAATTTGACTTTCAGATAAACAATGAATAATTTTTTAGTATCATTATGTTCTATGCAGTACTGGGGACATCTTTCACCAAAAATTATTTGTTATCTGAAATTCAAAACTAACTGGGCATGCTGTATTTTATCTGGCAGCCTTGCCATAAAGACAATGAATTTATATACCTGCCGATTTTTTAAGAGGTTTGAAATCCATGAACCAGGGGCACCTGGGTGGCTCAGTCGGTTGAGTGTCTGCATTCAGCTCGGGTTGTGATCTTGGGGTCATGGGATCAAGCCCCGGGCTCCCTGCTCAGCGAGGAGGCTACTTCTCTCTCTTGCTCTCCCGATCTCTCTCAAATAAATAACTAAAATATCTGAAAAAAAAAAAATCCACAGACCACTTTTGGACAGGCAAAGACTTGTTTCTGGCTGGAGGGGTCAACTTATTCTTTTCTCTTTCAGGAAATCCCTAATTCTTTTCTCTTTCAGGCAATCCCTTGCCACCACTATCTGTGAAATGGGGACGTAATCTGATTCTGTCCTCGCCCCAGGGGAAAACCCCGGAGAATTTCATATCCTTTGCCTCATGTGTAATGGCCTGGAGCACTTCACAGAACTCCATTCTCTTCTCCAGTAAAAAAACAATTAAGGATTGTTTCAAAGGATTCTTGCAACATGCCTTAATAGCTAGCCAGTATCCCGTGGTGTTCAATCTCTCTCGCTTGCATGGTGACAAAATTCTTCCTTTCAGACTGCTAGCAAGCTCTGCCTCTCTGGAGGGAGGCAGAGTGGAAATGCCCCGCAGCTCTGGCTCCTGGGCGGCTCACGGCAGGCACAGGTGAGGCCTGGGATCTGGACGGCTGGCGATGGTGTGGTGGAGGAGAGCCCTGGGTGCAGGTGAGTGTCTGGACCCATAGGACTTCTTCCCACGGGAACAAAGAAGCCCGTGTGGGGGGAAAGCCCCAGGCTCTCAAGTAACAGTCTCTGGATTCCTACTGTGTCTGTCACCCTCTGGTTGTCTGTGTTAGAACCTCTAAGGACTGGGATGCTTGGGTGGCTCAGGACATGATCCCAGAGTCCTAGATCGAGTCCCACGTTGGGCTCGCTGCAGGTACCCTGCTTCTCCCTCTGCCTATGTCTGCCTATGTCTGCCCCATCTTTCTGTGTCTCTCATGAATAAATAAATAACATCTTAAAAAAAAAAACAAAACAGAACCTCTAGGACCTCTGCCTTCTTCCCCTGTAAAATGCCTGAAATATGAGTGCCTCTGTCACGGAGTTATTATCAGGACTAAATGACATTAATAAAACCATGTCTGGCTCCCAGGAAGAGCTTAATAAATGTTAGTCATTAGTATTATTGTTGCCTAGGACAATTTTTCCTAACCAGTTCAGTTATAATTTTTATTAATAACCTTTTCTGGTGGTAGATGGAGTGCATGGTCATAGAACAATATGTAAAAGTGTAGAAAAACCACAGGGAAAGAATTAAATGAGAAATACTTCATAAAGCTATCTCTGATCTTCTCTCTCTCTCTCTCTCTCTCTCTGTATATATGAGTGGTCTCAATGTTGACAGTGCATCAGAACCAACAGGGATGATTTAAAAATATAGATACCTGGGCCCCAAACCAAATCTAATCAGAACCATTAGGGGCAAGGTCCCTGTATTAAAAAAAAAAAAAAAAATCCAGAACATTCTATTGCAAAACCAGGCAACAGAATCCTGCTTCTCACTCATACATGTGCTCTTTTTCTTTATAAGCTTCTTAAAAATTGGGCAATATTGTACATTCGGTTTTATAAACTGCTTTTGTCGAGTTGCCTTATCTCTCTTCATTCTTCCACAATATCTTGGTTTTTTTCTTAAGGCTTTGGCTGTGGTTTCGAATAAGGGCTGCTTTTTCACCCAGCAGTCCTTTCAAAATGAATCCATTTAAAAATGTCATCGCTCCTGCCTTCTCTTGTCCTGCCAGTCTGCCACAGTTGATAAATAGAGACCCCTTCACCATTATTCTTTCTCTCCACCTGACTTCAGCTCCCTAACTGATGGCCACAGCTGGCTCTGGCCTTTCGGTCGTCACAGCGGGGCTTTGTGGCCAAGGCTTGAGATCCTGCCAGTGAACCTGCACAATTTCTTCCCTAAAATATTAATTTGACATATAACGCTATTTTTCATTTACTGCTCAGCCGACCATGGTGATGGTTATTTCAGTTCAAAACAACCTCCAAGCACTATGGAGGGAAATTTCCTTGGCCGTTTACTGACATTTTAGGAAAATAAAATGACATTAAAACACTGTAAAAAAAAAACCCCTCATAGACAGCTGTCTCCAGTTACTGATTAATGAGACTTGACATGGTGTGAGCAGGGCCTTCAACCAGTAAGAAGCAAACACTCAAGCCTTTATACCCATCCTGCCACCAATCCCTGAAATCACCGAAACCCGCACAGTTGTCACAGGACAACACATCTCACCCCAACTCTCTGTCCTTCCAGGCTTATATTCCAGCTGCAGGATGGAAATCAGGTGATGACTGTTTGAAAACACTTCAAAACTTGTCAACCAGGGGTTGCTCGAGAAGCATGACGTGGACATGTGCATTTGAGTATCCTTTGCATGGAGCAGCAGGCAGAGTGGGGGATGGCAGGTTTCTAACTGGTCTTCACGTGAGGAAACCAGAGGAGGCCTCTGCCCCTGGAGCTGGACCGTTTGCTGGGGCCCTGGCTAGGCTATCCGAGGGGGATAGTAAAGGCCGCAGGGCCCTCTGAAGACAGCAGGGCCTTGCACAAGGAAGTCCAGCCGTTCAGTGGGTGCACAGACAGGATGACGGCAGCTTACGGTGCCTGAGGAATCACGTGCCAGGGACTCGTAAGATTAACTGAGGAAGCCAGGGCAATGGACAGCCTCTCCTCTCCTGGGAGAGCAGACATTCTGAATGACACTGATAGGCCCCTTTCTGTCTGAGAGTGAGAGAGATGAAGCCCATACCGAGAGTCAGAGTGTTGGCCCCTTCCCCTCTTCCCAGTCCGTAGGAACACACATCTGAAATATGTGGAAATTTTCAGGGCGCCTGGCTGGTTCAGTGGGCAGGACATGTGACCCGGGATCTCGGGGTGGTGAGTTCAAGCCCCATGTTGGACATGGAGCCTACTTAAAAAAAAAGAATAATTTAAAAATATAATAATTCATACATACATGCACAAGTGGAAACTTTGTCCTGCGGGCAGAGGAATGTGGGAGTTATAGTCAGACAGACCTGCAAAAGCTCTACCACTTGTCAACTGGTTATTTCATACCTCTGAGGCTCAGTTTCTCCCACTCTATAATGGGGATGGGTACCCACTTCACAGAATGGGGACAGAATGGGATAAATGTGTGTACAAGGTGTGAGACATCCGGGGCTGGTTTGCCATAGCTGGTGGGGCTGGAAGGCAGGGGCAGTGAAAGTCCCCCACGCCAGGCTGACATGGGATGATGTTACCTTTAGGGGTGACAGAGGTTTTTCCCTGGGCCGCAGTGTGACTTAGATCCCTCATATGGCAGGGAAGGCCCCAAAGAAGGCCAGGTCTGAGACTCACCTGTCTGTGCAATGGTTTAGTGAGTGGTGTGCCCAGCCGGGGTGATCACTGCCTTGCTCGGGTTGGTTGCTCAGCAAGACAAAGCGGATGACAGAAGCTTCTCCTCTTTGTGGCAGTACCAAAACTCTTTTTGATCACAAATGATGTAAATTGCAGGATCCCCGGAGGCACAGACCCTTCAGGAAGGGTTTGCATCTCCCTTATCCCTTATCATACCAGACACACTGTCCAGGTAAGAGCCCCCTTGCTCCCGTCTTCAGCCCAAATGCTGGCTTCTGCAGTTTTATGAGCCATCCTCACTCCAGGGTAGGATCTCCTATTTGGTGTGTGTGTGTGGGGGGGGGGACAGCAGACATGTGGCTCAGGACCCAGCCAAGTGACTGTGTCAGGGAAGGAAGCCTTGCTAACCGTCTTTATTATCTTCCTGGGAGCAGGACCTGAGCTCCCAAGGTGACACTCCATTTCAGCACTCCTTACTGGACACTGAAGAAACTGTTTCTTCCCGTTCTTGAAACAAGAAAGGTAGGCAAGAATAATTTCTCAACAAAGTGTGGTTTTAAGCAGAGGATTCATGAACATATGTTCTCCTCCCTTGTTGCAGATAGGCGACCTTTCTCTAGGAGGGGACTAAGAGCTTCTTGCAAAAACAATAGATGTTGATCTCCATCTATTCATTGCTTCTGCTTTTCCTGAGAAAAAGGAAAAGATTTTTACATGGAAGCCTTTTTCAGGCACCAAGTGGAGAATTTTCCATGATAGGAGCTAATATTGCCAAGCACCTGCTACTGCTAAACGGCGTGCTTAGTACTTTATGAAATGATTTCACAGCAATTCTTCCCATTTTGAAAATAAGAAAACTGAGGGTGTGTTAGCTGAGAAAATCTGGAGGAGTGAGCAGGGAAAGCATATGTAGGGGTCATGGGAAGTTTGGGTGTAACAAGCCCTGCCCTTCCTGTGGTCTGAAGAGAAAAGGATTAGCCATGTCCATTTTGGAGGATGAAAACAGCCCTGAGGCTGGGTTCCGGCCAAATCCGGTCAAGAAAGGACATAGAGGAACTTGTGAGCCTCTTGTAGAAGTCAAGATTCTTGGGTGCACATGACAGAAATCAAACTCAAGCTAGCTTACGCTTAATGAGAAGAAATGTACTGGCTCCTCCAGCTGCAGGCTGGCATAGGCGTGACTCATGGCTGGAGTCGGGCGTTGAAATAACACTCACTTGCTCTCTTCCTTGCTCTCCTCTGTGTAGGAGCTTCATTCTGTCTTACAGGCGGCTTTCCTACACTCAGCCAGGCTTTTAGGATCCCAGCTCAGCAAGACTAGCAGAAAAAAGCAAGTTCTCTTGGTGAATATTAAGTATACATGGTATGCACTGCAGATGCCTGTAGAGAAGGGCTCTGATGAGTCCTGTGGGTGGAGTGTGTCTGCCGGGATACCAGTTATGGTCACCCTGGTCTGGGTGATAGCGTATGATGCTGGGTGAGCCCGTGGTCAGTGCAGGGCAGCACATTGTGACTGATGATTCTGCATGAACTATACAGCTCAACTACAGAAAATTCCTTCCCCAAAGGAAGTCAGGGAGGCAGAACCCACAAAATATCGGGTGCCCACCAGGCCTGAACTGACGGGGAGAATCTGAGGGATACCACCTTCGTATTGATCCTTTCGTGCCTCTAATTACTCTCAACATGACATATGGCCACATGTGCTAGGACTGCCATAACAAAACACTACGGACCAGGGAGCCTATAAACAACAGAAGTTTCTCTCTGGGAGTTCTGGAGGCTGGACGTCTGAGATCGGGGAGCAGCATGGTTGAGTTCTGGTGACAGGCCTCCTCCTGGCCCCGGGGTGGCTGCCTTCTTGCTGTGTGACCCCAGGGCCTTTCCTCAGCACGTGCAGTCTCTTCTTCTTGTAAGGGCACCATTTCTATTGGATCAGGGCTCAACCCTTAGGCCCTCATTGCATCCCCCTCACAGGCCTGATATCACGTGGGGGGTTTGGGCTTCAACGTATACATTTGGAGGGCACACAATTCTGGCCATCGCATCCTGGGATCTAGATAATTTGAGAAGATACAGTTTACCTCTGTTTTACGAAAACTTCAGGGTTCTGGAAAACATCTCTTGCTTGCAAATGATAGAAATATTCGAAATGCTAGGTAAGGAGAGAAGTTACATGGCCTCTAGCTTCTAAGCCCCAGGAGAGCAGGGACGGTGCTTCAGCATCTCTGCGTGGCTCTGAGAAACACGAGAATCCAGGAAAGGTGGCCTTCCTAGAGACACGGCAAGCCCAGTGGTTTGAAGGACCATTCCTGTCTGAGCTTCCTTTGATCCCTGTTGGGAACATACGGGAGAGTGGCACAGAGGGTTGATTAGCCTCAATTTTTAAGAGGCAGTTTCCTGCTGGCCCTTCCTCTGAAGATACTGCTGCTAATAATCATCAGCTCTGCTGTTCCGTCTGCCCTGTCCTCCAAGAAATAAAGTTTTACACTCGGGATATGGTGTAACAAAAGCATTATTTAACAAAATAAAATCTAGCACAGGGATCCCTGGGTGGCGCAGCGGTTTAGCGCCTGCCTTTGGCCCAGGGCGCGATCCTGGAGACCCGGGATCGAATCCCACGTTGGGCTTCCAGTGCGTGGAGCCTGCTTCTCCCTCTGCCTGTGTCTCTGCCTCCCTCTCTCTCTCTGTGTGGCTATCATAAAAAAAAAAAAAAAAAAAAAAAAAAAAAAATCTAGCACACACACACGATCAGTTACTTTAAAAGTGGCTTCAGAATAACTCGCATTTTCATGTTTTAGGATTTTCTTCCTGAAATCTAGGGCAAAATTTATAGTTTTGTTCAGGGTCTTGTCTTGTTCATTCTTTTTTTTTCTGGGTTTTGGATTTCAGACCCAGTCACAGTTTTGTAGGTGCAGGAATTTTTTTCCTTCTCTTCTAGGTTCTTTGGCTGGCCAAATAATTAAATTGACGTAAGATGAATTAACAGGAGAAAAACAAATTTAATTTTATACATAAAAGAACCCCATAAAATTATGAGACTCGAAGAAGTGACGGAAACAGGCAGTTTTTATAGTTTTTAGACAGACAAACAGTAAATTTGTAAAGAGTTAGCAAGACAAAGGGGCTTGGGCTTGGGATAGTAAATTGGTGAAGAAATAACAAGTTTTGTTTATATAGCCTTCTACAGCCCTAAATTCTGTATTTTTGGCGATAAGGTTATCTTCTACTTTCCTGGTACAACTTTCACATGGGAGATCTATCTCCTGCTTTCATGGGGACACGGGAGGTTCAGAATGTTCTTCTCGCCCTGGCTCTCAAATAGTTTTAATTCAAAATAATGTGATAATTGGTACGCCTGGGTGGCTCAGTGGTTGAGCGTCTGCTTTTGGCTCAGGGCATGATCCTGGGTCTGGGGATAGAGTCCCACAGCGGGCTCCCTGCATGGAGCCTGCTTCTCCCTCTGCCTGTGTCTCTGCCTCTCTCTGTGTGTCTCTTATGAATAAGTAAATAAAATCTTTTAAAAAATAATAAAATAAATAATATGATGATTAATAAAAGGAAAGCTTTTACATACTACCAGTTGGATACCAATCCCAAACCCCAGCAGGAAACATTGTTGATACAGAGCTCAACAGAAAGTGACTCACCTTGCAAGCTGATACACTTTCACACCCCAGCGGGTTTGAGTGGGGTGCGGAATCCCTTCCTTGCCCAGCAACTCAGTCAGTGAGAAACCACCACCACTCCAAACCCTTGCCTACCTCCAATGGACTTTCACTCAAAAGAACCCCTCCCAACTTCCTCCTTTTTGTCTATAAGCGGATGTTCCTCTCCTTTTCTTGTTGCACCTGCCTACAGCTTTTGCTATAGCTTGCGTGTCCTGAAGGGCAATTCCTTTGCTAACCCTGAATAAACCCATTTCGCTGGCAAAATAACTAGCCATTTTACTTTTTAAGGTCTACAAATCAATATGGCAAAGTGAGGCACTTCCATTTGCTGCTTCCATAAAGCCTCTGTAATTATTTCCCTAACATTTTAAGAACAAACAGGACCAGCTATGACTGCTTCAGAATGGTTTCCCTTTTCATGGAGTGTTGTGGTGGCTTGCTCTGGCCAGGGCTGCCTGGGTACCAGGGTGTTTGTCAGCCCTGGGGCTCTGAGCTGGTTAATCTTTCTTAGCCTCAAGAGTGGTAGATTTATGGAACGTGCATATACCACAGTGCCTGTCCAGAGTAAATGCTCTCAAGTCTCATCACCATTATAATTATCCCTCCCTTTTGTAAATTGCTGAATGTCCCAAATGCAGGGATGTAAAACTCAAATGTCTGCAGAAGCTGGGAAGGTAATTTAAATGTATAAAGCTAACTGGTGTGGGGCCATGGGAATGGAGGAAACCATGGTGAAATGGGAGAAGTGTGTGATCTGCTAAAAGAAAGTCAAATCTTACAACAAAAAGAAAAGGAAAGGGAGGGAGGGAGGGTAGGAGGAAGGGGGAGAGAAAAGAAGATAACATAGTACATGTCTGCTAGCTGGATTTGGCCCTGGAGCCACCAATTTGTAACCCTTGCTCTGATTGACTGATTGATTTAATGATTTTATTTATTCATGAGAGACAGAGAGAGGCAGAGACACAAGCAGAGGGAGAAGCAGGCTTCCAGTGGGGAGCCTCATGAGGGACTCAGTCCCAGGACCTTGGGATCATGCCCTGAGCCAAAGGCAGATGCTCAACCACTGAGTCACCCAGGTGCCCCCTTCTCTGATTTAAAGGAGCTGGGATCCCTGGGTGGCGCAGCGGTTTAGCGCCTGCCTTTGGCTCAGGGCGCGATCCTGGAGACCCGGGATCGAATCCCACATCGGGCTCCTGGTGCATGGAGCCTGCTTCTCCCTCTGCCTATGTCTCCACCTCTCTCTCTCTCTCTCTCTCTCTGTGACTATCATAAATAATTTTTTAAAAAAATTAAAAAAAAATAAATTAATGATTTAAAGGAGCTGAGTGAGCTATGTTGGGGAAATAGATTCCAGGTTTTAGGATTTATCTTAGGATTTTCTCAGGTCTCAACTATTAGTGACAAAGGAAACTATCAAATTTCTAACCAAAGGGGAATCACGTCACTCTGAATATTTCAGGGTAAAGGACTGGTTTACCCTAAAACTAGTATGAATGAGATAGTCAATAATTCTCAATAATTTATTATTATTTTTTTTTTAAATTTTTTTTTAATTTTTATTTATTTATGATAGTCACAGAGAGAGAGAGAGAGAGGCAGAGACATAGGCAGAGGGAGAAGCAGGCTCCATGCACCGGGAGCCTGATGTGGGATTCGATCCGGGGTCTCCAGGATCGCGCCCTGGGCCAAAGGCAGGCGCCAAACCGCTGCGCCACCCAGGGATCCCTCAATAATTTATTATTGATGACAACAACATAATAGCAACTCTATCTTTATTGTTGTTTATATTCAGAATGAGACTAGATTTTGAGATAGCATTTTTCTGGTAATTGAACAAAGTAATAATGGTTTCAAAGGTGAGGATGTGAGTCATTTAATTAGAGACTCTCATGAGCCAAAGCTGAAAGAACTCTGTGGGCCACAGATGGTATTTATTAATATTATTTATAACCTATAAACATTAAGGTATATTCTTCAAAGAACCTGTGTTCAGACTTTTCCTATACATATACAAAGGCATAATAAGGAAGACAACATGGTATGGTTTGAGGAGAATGACAAATATTTGCATTCTTTTTCCAAAATCTCTTTTCCATTGTGCCTGAAATTGCCATATTACTCAGACCTTTACAATAAGGACATAGACCCCCTTCTTAAAATATCTCCTTCCAGGAACCCCTATAAGTAATGGTATATTGAGCTGTATTTCTCAATTATATCATTTTTCTCCATTTATTTATCAAATTCTAGTAATCTAGCTGGTTTACAAAAGAAGATCGTAAGAGGGAAATGATTTTTTGATAAAGGGAAAAAAACTAGGAAGATCTATTTTCAAAGCCACACATCCATCCATCCATCCTGCCAACATTCATTGAGCTCTGATCCGTGCCAGGCCCTGGGATGGAACATGTAGTCTGGTTGGGGAAACATGATTACAGAGCAGTGAGTGTGCTGTGGTAGAGGTATGTGTAGGGTATTAACAGGCCAGATTCAAAGGGCATCATGATGGTTACTTGTATATCTCAACTTGACTGGGCCACAGGGTGCCAAATGTTTGGTTAAATATTATTCTAGGTTGTCTGTGAGGGTATCAAATGATAAGATTACCATTTGAATCTGTAGACTGAGTATAGCAGATGGCCCTCCCACTATGAGGCCTTCATCCAATCTGTTGAAGCCTGACTAGAAGAAAAGGCTGAGGAGAATTCTCTCTGTGCCTGATTGTCTTTGAGCTGGAACATCAGTCCCCTCTTACCTTTGGACTTAGACTTGGACTGGAACTTTCATCATCTGCTGTCCTGATTGTCAGGCCTTTGGACTCAAACTGGAGTGTGTTTGTTTAACTTCCTGCATCTGGAGTTTGTTGGCTGCAGATCTTAGATTTATGAGCCTCTATAATCACGTGAGCCAATTCCTATAGTAAATCTCTTTAGACAGGTAGATAGATAAATTAGGTAGGTAGGTAGGTAGGTAGATAGATGATAGATAGATAGATAGATAGATAGATAGATAGATAGATAGATAGATATCCTATTAGTTTTTTTTGTCTGGAGAACCCAGATTTAATATAGGCATCCTCCCCAGTCTGGGCAGGGAGGCTTGGGAAGAGATGGAGGAGTTGTCAGGATAGCTTCCTGAAGGTGGTACTGGGCTGAATTCTGAAGAATATATGCAGAGTTAACAAGAAGGGAGATTGCTTATTGCATGCTTTAAAGCCCTGTCCTCAGATCTTTCCAGTTCAATCCTTTAATCAATTCTTTGGATGGATATATATAAAGGGCTCATTTATTATCGGCAGATGGCACAAAGTTAAGAAAATATAGGGATTACTTTAGACAGTGGCAAAATCAGTGTTCAGACAGATCTTGGCAGGGTACAGGATGGGCCAAGTCCAACAAAATAAAGCTGAACAGAGGTAAATGGAAAACCTTACACTTGTGTTAAAAGACAAAACAAAACAACAAAAACAAGCTGAGCAGAGGGTGAGAGGTGAGGAAATTAAAAAAAAAATTTTTTTTTATTGAGCTATTGACATATAACTTTGTATTGGTTTTAGGTGTACAACTTAATGAGCTATGTGTGTATATATATGTACACACAGACATAGCAAGTTTAGGTAACATCTGTTACTAGACAGTTACAAATTTTTTTTTCTTGTGATGAGAACTTTTAAGATCTACCCTTAATAATTTTCAAATATACAATACAGTATTGTTAACTATAGTCATCTTACTATATGTTTTTTCCCCAGGCCTTATTTAGCCTATAACTAGAATGTGTACCTTTTGACTTCTTTTACCCATTTTTCCAACTCCTACCCCCACCTCTGGCAACCACCAGTGTGTTATCTATACCTGTGAAGTTTTGTTTTGTTTTTGATTCCACATATAAATGAGACCACACACTATTTGTCTTTCTCTGGCTTATTTTACTTAGTGTAATGCTCTCAAGGTCTGTCCAAGTTGTCACAAATAGCAAGATGTCTTTCTTTTTTATGGCTGAAAATTTTCCATTTTATATATACAAATAAAACACATTCTTTTTATATATTCATCCATTAATGGACACCTCGGTTGTTTTTATGTCTTGGGTATTATAACTAATGCTGCAATGAATATGGGGGTGCAGGTATCTGTTCAAGATAGAGATTTTATTTTCTTTGGATGAATAACCAAAAATGGAACTGCTGGATCATACGGTGAAAAAGACTTATTTATATTACATGTTTTAGTTCAGAAGTTGGCAAACTATGGCTCATTAGCCAAATTCAGCTAGTTGCCTGTTTCTGTAAATAAAGTTTTACATATTGTCTATGGCTGCTTTCATGCTACAACAGCAGAATTGAGTAGTTGCAACAGAGATTGTATAGATTACAAAGTCAACAATATTTACCATCTGGCTCTTTTACATGAAAGTTTGCTGACCCCTGGTCTAGTCTATTGTTTGAGTTCAGGGTGAGTAAGAGTGTCATGTGTGCACTAAAAAGAATGCCAGTTCTCCCTTGAGAGCTATTTATAAAAATAAAGATCCTAAAATCATGTGTGAATGAATCAGTGGATGAATAAATGATCAATCAAGGGAGAGGATGGTCTAGCCTGGTTCTGAGCCAGAACCCACCAGAGTCCTGTATTCTATATTGGGGATGTAGTTAAAGAGGAATAGAGGCTACCAGAGCTAAGCCAGGGGACAGGGCTGAAGGATACTGGGAATTGTGTCAGGAACAAACCAAGGAAATAGGGATGTTTAGCCTGAAGAAGTAAATTCCCAAGACAGTTATCAACAGAATCAGTTCTTGATGACATTCATTGAGCCTTGTGTACAGGGCTTGCTAAAGAGATCATCTCATTCAATCCTCACACCAACCCTATGGGACTGGTAGTACTGGTATGCCCATTTTGCAAATAAGGAATCTGCAGCATGGAAAGATTGAGTTACCCAAGATCATACAACCAGTAAACAGGGAAACTGAGGCTCAACCCATGTAGTCTGTCTCCAGAGTCCACAAGCTTAATTGTATATCATTAGCTGTCCTTTATTGCTTAAAGAGATATTAATAATCTTGTTATCTCTGATTCCAGGAGACAGAGCAACAGCCAGAAGAAACAGGGTAATAGACTCCTTCTTGTTCAATGCAAGCGAGACCTTTACAATGCCCAGAGATGAAACAGGTGTTTCAGTAGGGTGGAAACCCTGTCATTAAGGTATGTTCAAGTTGGGGCCAGATGAGTTGACCAAGATTTCAGAGAGAGGATTCCAAAGTGGATAAGGCCAGAGAGCCTCCAAAATTCCTTTCCCCTCTTGATTCTATCATGATCTGAGGCTTGGGGCATTTTCTAGGATGGTTGACTTAGGTCAACAAAGGCAGCAATAGAATGGTTCCTGGGAAAGAGGCATTTTTCTGAGTGCTTTCTAAGATTAAATATGTTAACTCATTTAATCTTCAAAAGAGATGAATGGATACCACAAATGCCATCATTCCCATTTTACAGATGCACAAAGTGAGTCATAAAGTAGCTACATAATTTATCCGGAATTTGAACTTAGGCAGTCTGACTCCAAGGCCTATGCTTTAAACCACTTCCAAATAAAAATCTCTTACAAAGAGGGATATGTAATTTGAAAATTTTATTTCCCTCCTTTTATTTCCCCCTGCCTCCCCACCAAGATTTTTTATGTGTCCTCTTACCATGTTGCAAAACACTATACTACTAGAAGTTAATAGTAGCAGCTGCCAATGTAACATTCTCATTTTTGTCCTGTGATAATTTATAGGGACTGATTCTTCTGCTTCAGAAACAGGCTCCGAGGTAGGGGGTTCCCAAATGCATCATCAAGTCCTACAAATAATCAAGCCGCTATGACTGTGTTCATTCTCTCAGAAGTCCCATCTGAAGGTATAAACAATAATGTCTTACTTACAATATATGTTTGGTTCCTGTTTAAGTATTACCTCTGCTCTGGGAACTATTGGATCTCTTTAACTTTTCTACAGAGGCAAAGCTGAGCTCCACACAAAAGATTTCTGCATATTGATTTCCCTGATGGGTAAGGTAGAATTTGGTAACAGTAGTGACTCCACTGGACACGTAGTAGGTGCTAATACCTATTTGCATAGTACATGTGATCAATTGGGATTTATTGACTTGGGGGTGGGGAATGAAGGTGTAAAGGATTTCTTTTCCTTTCTGATGCTTTCTGGGCTCTGATCCTGAGAGTTAGTCCTATTTGATTTTTTTTTTTCCTCCAAGAGGTTCGTGCTTCCCAGTAACTGGGCAAACAAAAATTCAAGCATCTCCTCAATTGCATTGCATTCCCGAGTGTAGAAAAGTCTTTAAGAAATGCTGTTGTTATTATTTAGACAAACACTATGTTTCTAGCCTGCTTTCCTTCCAGATCTCTTTCCTCCATACTCCAAGAAACTACTGCCAGTCCAATTAGGACACAGAACTTGAATTGTTAAATAATTGATTCACTCCATAGATAAGCATACAGCCTTTTGTGTCTAAGGAGACTGCTTGATTCATTGTGTACAAGGACAGAGTGTTCCTTGCCTGACTTATTTACCACATGTTTTAATTAGCTGCCAGGCCTTGTACGGCAGTCCCTGTGCCAAAGGTAGAGAGATTCGAGCTTGTTAAGGTGATGGTTTAAGTAAGAGCTTTGTCATTAGGTAGGCATTTTTCTCTCTCCTCTCATTTCCACTCAGGGACTGAGCTCTATAACCTAATATGGCAAATTGGCATCCTCCCAGTGGCTAAGTGGCCCCAGAGACGGAGCACTACATTGTAGGCTCCTCGGTGGCAAGAACTTAGCGTTGTTGTCTTCCTTCCCCTTTAGCTTAGCCTAGTGCCCAGCACACAGGGAGCGCTGAAGAAGCATCGGTTGAACTATTAGGCTAAGGTCCATTTGGAGGGCACACACTACTGTGATCTCTCTCACTTCCCGTGTACCATCAGCCTCTGAATCAGTGGAGTCTAGTCAGAGACAATATTTAATCAATTTAACCCATAGTTCAGCATGGGCACTGACCAATCGGCCTTTGGGCTAGAACAGGATCCTGAAGGACCCCTCCTGTGATAGACATGAATTCTTTAGTTCTTGTTTCACTCAAGGGGCCCAGAGAGAAGGGACACTCAAAGGAATGGCACTAGGGGTTAGGGCAAGGGCTACTTGTAAGTTGAAATGGAAGCATTTGAATATTTCTTTTTTTTTTTTCTTTTAAGTATGCTCCACACTCAACATGGGGGTAAAACTTATGACCCTGAAATCAATAGTCACATGTTCTGGGGCACCTGGGTGGCTCGGTTGGGTAAGGGTCCAATACTTGATTTTGGTTCAGGTCATGATCTCAGGGTCACGAGATTTAGCCTTGCCTTGTGCTCTACACTCAGCAGGGAGTCTGTTTCTCTCCCTCCCCTTCTCCCTCTGCCCCTTTCCTCATGTGCACTCTCTTTCTCTCTCTAAATAATTAAATCTTAAAAAGAAAAAAAAAAAAAAACAGTGGTGTGTTCTATGGACTGGGCCAGCCATGTGCTCCCTGTATTTAAATATTTTAACAATGGTGTAGCTTTACTAGTGCATACTAGCTGATCATACCTATTTAATTCTGCCACAGCCATCCAATACAATGCAGCCAGACATCCTTCCACCCCGCAAACAGAAATATCATTGCTTTTCTCCTCAGATCAACATGGTTGTTGTAAAAATAAAATAAAGTGAGCTGGGAAGTTGGTAGCTGCAGCAGAGTTTCTTTCTTTCTTTTTTTTTTTTTAAGATTTTATTTATTTATTCATGAGAGACACACAGAGAGAGAGGCAGAGACACAGGCAGAGGGAGAAACAGGCTTCATGCAGGGAGCCTGACGTGGGACTTGATCCTAGGTCTACAGGATCAGGCCCTGGGCTGAAGACGGTGCTAAACCACTGAGCCACCTGGGCTGCCCTGCAGCATAGTTTCTGAATTCTTTTTGAGTCTCTAGATATACACAGAGAAACTAGATGGCTAAAACAAAAACCCCTAAACACATTTACAACAAAAGCAGGTAACTAGAGATCCATGCCCCCAAATCTACAATGACCTGGATAATATCAATATCTATACACAAGAGAGCAGAAGGTTGCAATGGGGCATCTGACAGAAAACAGAAGAACCTTAAAACAGTCAACACGCATTCACTGCAAAGCACGGAAGGCCAATTGGAGAACAGCAGCCATAACTGGAAGAGCTTTGCCAACTCCAGTAGCAGGAGATTGGAGCGGGTTTACGGTAAAAGTGGAAAGAGCTGGAATAGTCTAGCCTCCATGTACTTTTAAAACTAATCAGCCAGGGATCCTTTCCAGGATAGGACTCTACCTTGAGAAGAAACTGTGGAAGTAAACAGTAGTGAAGGGGGGAAAGCCCAGATATAAGTGGAGGAAGGAAAGAGGGCCAGGAAATGTCAGAAAGCAAGCTGCCATCTTTATTAAATCCTCATGAAAACCCCAGAAGAGGGAGTTCTGCAAAGATTTAAAAAAAAGAAGAAGAAAGAAAGAAAAAAGAGAAACTTCTTTCTAAATTTTTAGGAAAACTAATTTTACATAAAAATAAGCAGTAAAAAGTATCAAGATTCCATACAAAGTTGTTTTAAGAAAACAGGTATGCGGAACAGAATATCTGTTTAGACAATGAAATCACATCAGAAGGATGTGCCCACAGAACAGAACAAGACTATAACTTTCCATTTAAAAGTCAGCCAAAAGGACGCCTGGGCAGCTCATTGACTGAGTGTCCACCTTCCGCTCAGTGATCCCAGGGTCTGGGGCGTGATCCTGGGGTCTGGGGATCGAGTCCCACACTGGGCTCCCACAGGGAGCCTGCTTCTCCCTCTGCTTGTGTCTCTGTGTCTCTCATGAATAAATAAATAATTAAAATAAAAGTCAGCTTAAAGATACAAAAGTGATAGAAGATAAGGAAGAATAACATACATTAGAACAATTTTAAATGAGATGATAGAACTTAGGAAAGAATTAGGAGTAAAATAATATTAAATTAAAAACTAAAAACAAATGAATGCAATAGATATGCCCTTAAGAAAAATAGAATGTGAGAGAAGGATTTTTGTTTTTTTTAAGTCAAAAAGAAATTAAGAGGGGAGCATGCCTGGGTGACTTAGTCAGCTAAGTGTCTGCCTTCAGGTCAGGTCATGATCCCAGAGCCCTGAGATAGAGTCCTTCATGGGGCTCCCTGCTCAGCAGGTAGTCTGCTTATCCCTCTGCCTCTGCCCCTTTCCCCACTTGTGCTTATACTCTCTCTCTCTTTCTCTCTCAACTAATTAAATAAAATCTTAAAAACAAAAACAAAAATTAAGAGGGGCACCTAGCTGGCTCACTGGGTAAGAGCATGGGACTCTTGATCTCGGGGTTTTGAGTTTGAGCCCCATGGCGGGTGTAGAGATTACTTTTAAAAAATAAAATCTTTTTTTTAAGAAAGAAATAAAAAGATTTTAAGAGGAAATGACAAATACTGAAGATTGGAAAAGAAGATACAACACACAGACAATATGAATTCCTGAAGACAAAAACTAGAGGAAGGGAATAGAATACTTACTAAAATTATAATTCAAGAAAATTTTCCCAAAGTTAAAAAGATTTGAAACTACATGTGAAAAGAACATACTGCATACTTGAGAATATAATACTAAAGCAATAACACTTAGACATATTCTGATAAAATGATTGCCTTTTAAAGATAAAATTCCTTTGAGCATTTAGGTAAAACAGCAAGGAAAAAGAATATCACACTTTTTGAGAACAATGATTTACCCTAGAAGAAAATAGAATAACATTAACCTAATTGAAGGAAGGAAAATGTGAACCAAGAATTTTATATACAATAAAACTAATATATAGTAAAAACAGTAAAAGTATTTAGATCTTTTACTTGACAGCTGTTACAAATAGACAAACTCTTCTCAACATTTAAGAACTCAGGGAATATTGTTCCTTTCCTAAGGATTCTACTTGAGAACAAACTTCAGATAAGAGAGACTGGTGGTGAGAATTAAAAATGTAGTTGTTTTTCATTAAGATGAAACACATGTTAAAAGGGGGAGAATATAGGTGTGCCTGGCTGGCTCAGTTAGTAGGGCATGTGATTCTTGATATTGGATCATGAGTTCGAGCCCCGTGGTGGGTGTAAAGCTTACATAAAAAAGGAGGGAGGGGGCAGCCCCGGTGGCTCAGCGGTTTAGCGCCTGCCTTCAGCCCAGGGTGTGATCCTGGAGACCCACGTCTAGTCCCACATCGGGCTCCCTGCATGGAGCCTGCTTCTCCCTCTGCCTGTGTCTCTGCCCACCCCCCCATGAATAAATAAGTAAAATCTTAAAAAAAAAAAAAAAAAAGGAGGGAGGAAGGAAGAGACTGTAGTCTCTAGTGCCTAGATGATCAAATAATGTAGATAAAACACAATTGTTTAAATATGAGGGGCAGAATAGAGAATAAATGCAAAAATGTCCCCAAATGTTTTCAGTAATAATATTGAACAGTATTAGTATTGCTGTTTTGAGATAGTTGTGGGATAATATAAATGAACACAGATATTTTTTAAAAAAGATTTTATTTATTTATTCATGAGAGACACACAGAAAGAGAAGAGACATAGGCAGAGGGAGAAGCAGGCTCCCTGTGGGGAGCCAGATGTGAGACTCAAGCCCAGGACCCCGGGACCATGACCTGAGCCAAAGGCAGACACTCAACTGCTGAGCCACCCATGTGCCTTGAACACATATATTCTATCATCATTTGTATCCTAAGAACCAGATGCTCATTTAGAAGAAAGGAGATATAAATATAATACAAAAGAAGTAAACACAAAAAGTAAACTGGAAGTATTTGTGTAATATCTGTATCTGTATCCATATTTGTATCTACACCTATCTAGCATAGGACCCTCTGTCTCTTTCTATGCAGATAATGTAGTCTATAGTATGTATACATATATAGTCTATAGTATTCACGTATATATAGAGTATATATAGTACATATATGTGTGCATTTGTATATATATATGGGTATGTCTATGTATGTAGTCTTAGCTCTGTTCCCTGAAGAAACCTAAAATTTGTGACTAAGCAGCATAGAGCATCCCTAGTTCAATATTGTGGTCTTGAAACACCATTTACCACTAAATGAAATTGAGTCTTCTTGGAAAAATGGATCATTCTCAGAGAAGTAGCTGATTTCTATCTGGGAGAGAGAGTATGCAAGATCAGCCTAGAACATTTTGTCATACCTGATGGCAAGGAAAGTATCAAACTCTTCTAGGGACGTAGCACAAAAAAACAAAACAAAACAAAACAAAAAACAAAAAACCTCTCAGAAGCCAAATTGAAGAAGCTGTCACTGGTCAAAGATGGAACAATTTGAGCTTTCAGAAAGAATAATAATTACTATTGATTGAAGGCATCAAATATGCTTAAATCCTTGAATTCATACAAATGTTTTAAAAAATAACTGATTACCTTCTGAGGAATCAATGGGGTTCTAATTCATTGGAATAGGGATAGAGAACCAATTTATTATCTTAAAAACTCGCAAAGGAAGAAACAGAACTAAGCATAGAATCCTGCCTTTTCTGTATAAACTGTAACCAATAGGGGAAGATTATCCCTTTATAAGAGCAATTCAAGTAATGAATGAAAAAGAAATGTAAAATTAGAAATCTTTATTTTGGAATCCTTAAAATAGATTGAGGTATTATTCAACAGCTGCTAACATCACCCAAAGAGAGACAACCAGACATGATATGCCTCTTGATAAAAAGCAGCACCACCTGTGGTCTTATCAAGGAGACTCTGGATCCAGCTGCCATTTTGTAGGAAATAACAGAGGACCAGGGAGTAAATTGAAATGCACCATAACTACACAAGCAGCAATATCCAGACTGTAGGGAACTGGACAAGACAAATGCCTTGGGTCTCTTCAACAGATACAGGAAAAGAAAGGAATGAAAGTTGGTGAAGTGTGCGAGTTGTGAGTTCAAGCCCCACACTGGGTATAGACATTACTTTAAAAAGTTAAAAAAAATCTTAAAAAAAAAAAAGAGACAACATACCAAAGTGTAAAACATGAATACAACATCCAGAAATGCACGTATCCTTGAGTAATAAAACTATAAAGAAATGAGTACCTAAAAAGTTAGGATAATGTTTACTTTTGTGGGGAGGGAAGCAGATGGGGAACAAGAATAGTTTCTGGGTTCTCTGACAGGGTTATATCTATTAACTTGGGTGTGGTGGCAAGGATGTTCACCTTAGAGCTTAATAGATCTAACACACTTGTTTTTTGTGTATCTGTGTTTTATTTTCAAATAAAAAGTTTTAGAAGATGATACTGGGAAATGATTAACCATCCCCTTAATTCTCTACCCCAACTTTAGAGATAAATACTGTTAACATTTTTGGCATTTGACTTTTTTTTTTTTTTTTTTTTTTTTTTTAGCATTTGACTTTTTTTTTTTTTTTTTTTTTTTAGCATTTGACTTTTTAATGCATACAGAACCCATGTATGATAGTGTAGGTTTTAGCCGAATGAGATTGTACTGCAGATGCAATTTTGAAACCAGCCTTTTCACTCAGCAATATATCACAGAATCTTTCCATGTCAAATCATATAGCACAGCAAATTCCTTTACATAAGAAAGTAATTATTTTTAAATAAAAATATCTGTTCCTTTACAAAAATCTCAGCGATATGGAAAATACAGAGAGAAGAGTAGCATATTCCTCAAAATCTCATCATCCCCAAAGAAGGAAATCCTGCCTTTGTAATTATGTGAGGTGATGGAGGTTAACTTATTGTGATAATCATTTTGCAATACATTACATATATCAAATCAGTATGTCATACACCTTAATCCAGATAGTGTTATGTCATATCTCAGTAAAACTGAAGAACCTCACCACCCAGAAATAATGAATGCTAACATAATTCAAGAAATCTCTCGGGACACCTGGCTGGCTGGGTTGGGAGAGCCTGTGACTCTTGATCTCAGGGGCCTGAGTCTCTACTCATATGTAAAAGTAAAATGTGAGAGAGACAGAAGGAATTTTATGATCATATAAGTAATTCAGTTTCAGGTAACTTTTTTTCCACCTTGGAAGAAGTGTTTTACAAGACATTCCTTAGGCTAAGAAAAAAAAATAATTAGGAAATCATTAAGATGTTGAAGTTAGTGATGCCTGGGTAGTTCAGCAGTTGAGCATCTGCCTTTGGCTCAGGGTGTGATCTCTGTGAGGAGCCTGCTTCTCCCTCTGCCTATGTCTCTGCCTCTCTCTCTCCGTGCGTCTCTCATGAATAAATAAACAAAATCTTAAAACAAACAAACAAACAAACACATCTACCTTTGGCTAGGCATCATATTCCTAGGCCATACTTTTTTCTCTCCAAACTCTGTAGACATTGCTTCATTGTCTTCTGGCACTGACGTTGTTTGGAAATTTTACATGCATCTTCATGGATGATTTACCTTTTCTGCCCAGATGTTTAAATAATTATTTTCCTTTAAAAATTAGGGACTTAACCAGGGTATGTCTTGATGTTTGTCCAAAGTCGTGTTTTTCTGACATACAGTAGAACTTTTCCTCTGCAGATTTAGTTCATCCTTCATTTTAAGAAAAACGTTCCTGTATTGTGTTTCTGAATGTGTATTTTGTTGCATTTATTGGATTCTTTACATCAGTTAGGGACACCCATATCTTTATGTTTGATTATCTACTGGTTCTCTTATTATCTCCCTCCTAATTGCTTTATTCCCTCTGTGTTTTGACTTTGTATTTGCCATAATTATCTCAAGCCTTTTATCCATGCCATTAATTCAATTTTCAATCATGTCTTTCCTGGTATTTGGCATATCTGATTTATATATTAGATATATAATGGTTTTGTTTCAGTTCTTGATTCATTTTGTTAGTTCTGAAATCCCCTTTTTACTCTGCCTCTCTCATTTCATCGGCTCAATTTTGAGATCTTATTTTCTCAGGTTCATATTTTAAGAGCTTGATAGTGCAAAGCACTCCCTGGGAATCTCCTGTATCTTGAGGTTATGTTTTCTTTCATACTGGTTTCTTCATAGTTCACTCATTATCTTCCTTCCTGCCTATCCCTCCCTTTTTTGACTGAACCCTATTTACATGATCGCTGTGTATTTTCTTTCCCCTTACTTTTGTTTAAGAGGGGTAGCTCCACTCTTATATGGTCTCCTTGGTCTTAACAACTTACCTAGGAAATGTTTGTTGCCCTCTCTCCATGCTCATCTCTGGTCATTGCATTAGGTATTAGGAAAAGGGGAGTCTGTGATCATGCTTTACTCTGCTATCATTACTCTAAAATCTTAGGATGATTTTTCTAAAGTGCAGATGTTATCTGCCACATCTTGCTTAAATCTCTTCAGTGGTTTCTCATAGCTTTTAGGGGAAATGCCTAAACTTCTTAATTTACATACAAGATCCTTCATTGTTTGGCCCACCTACCTTCTAGTCTTAGGGCTCCCATCATCATCCCCCTCATTTGCTAACTGATCACCCAGGAGGCTTTTCTTGAGCCTGCGTATGGTTTCAGAACCCTTCAACACAGGGCTCCAGGTGGCCTATTGGTCCTCTCTGCTCTGGTGGAATCCTGTAGTCCCAGTGATCTCTTCTCTGAGAAACTTTCCCAGAATACTCTTCTATTCTCTGTCCTCCAAATACTTCAAATATCCCTTTTTTGATACTTCTGTTTCATAACATTTATCATACTTGATCATAATTGCCTTTTAGAGTATGATATAGTGGGTTTTGAAGCCCAGCTATCTGGGTTCAGAAATACCTCTGCCACTTGCTATCTGTGTGACCTTGGTGGACATTGTATAGCCTTTCTGTGCCTGTTTCCTTGTGAGAATTAAATAAGTTAATGCATATAAAGTTTTAATTAGCACATGCTTAATCATTTTTAAAAGTTATTTACTTATTTTCTTACTATTGCTCTGACAGCAATAATGGTCCCATACCACCCAGAGCCCCTCCCTGACAATCCAGGGCCTGTCCATGGTGCTAAAATAATGCTCTTCATCACAGGACAGTCTCTACCATCTGTCATACATTTAGTCCCACTGGGAGTAAATCCATGGCTACATCTTTCCAGCTTTAGCTGTGGATGTGGAAACTGTCTCTTCCTTCCCATTTCCACAACCAGTATCCTAGTCCTGGCTCTGGTCACCTCATCAGCTTCTTCTTCTGTGACTGAGGTCATCCTCCCAACTGGGTCTCCTTACCTCTGGACCATTTGATCCAGATTATGTTCACATTATCCTCTTCCAAATTTTCTTTATACCAAGTCACACTTTACCTACTAACTCACAAGGAATTTCGAAACAGCAGAAACAACTCAAATGGTAACATGGTTAAAACAATAATACATCAATGATGTGCATAATTAAGCAGCCAATTGGGTAATTATTAAAGTCATGTAAAAGTAAGGTAATTTTAAGGAAAATACAGAAAACTATTTGTTGTAACAATATAGAAAATATAGAAAACTGTTGAGGGGAAATAGCAGACTACATTATGTTTTTAACATCATTTATTCATTTATTAAACATGTATTGAGCACCTATTTTGTGATAGGCCCTAGTTATGTAAGAATTATTAAGAAGAATTATTAATTATTACATCCCTTTTTTAAAGGAACTCAGAGTCTAGCGGGAGAGATAGCCAAGTAAACACACGCATTTGGACAAAGAGTAGAAAAGAATATGGAAATACTACTACAGGTGAGAGTGTGGGTCAATTTTGTCTTTCCAAGTATCTGGTAGGGAGTGAATCCTGGCACAAAACCTCAGAGGGAAGTGGTGAATCAAATTCCTTTGACAAAGACTATACATAGCTCCAGGGAAGCTCTTCCCACTCCACCCCTGCATCTTTAGGCCACACACACGGATCAGTGGAGTGCTCAGAGAAGTCCAAAAGGCCTTGACAAGGACAATAGGAGAAGAAATGGTATAGCAACCATGCAGGCCTTCAATGGTAAAATAAATGAATAGTTTTGAGTGACTGTGAATATGCAATAAAAAATTGGAAGGGAGGGGTGTCTGGGTGACACAGTCAGTTGAGTGTCTGACTCTTGGTTTTGGCTCAGGTGGTGGTGTCAGTGTCAATGGATGGAGCCCTGTGTCAGGCTCTATAGTCATCATGGAGTCTGCTTGAGAATCTCTCTCCCTCTAACCCTCCAGCTTGTGCTCTCTCTCTCTCTCAAATAAATACATAAATCTTTTTTAAAAATTTGGAATAAAATAATGATACCTTGCTGAGTATCCCCAGCCCCTCATTAACTGGCCACCAGACTTGCCTCCCTAGTCATCTGCCCTAGGATTCACTAGGAGATCCAGTCTTTTTTACTGTCATGACCTCCGGGTTGTTGGTCATGCTGCTATCCTCTATCAAGAATATTCTTCACTCTTCCAATTCAAATCTTATACATTTTTTTAAAGGACTCATTTTCTCTAAGAATCCTTTCTCGGGCAGCCCAGGTGGCTCAGTGGTTTAGCGTCGCCTTCAGCTCAGGGCCTGATCCTGGAGACCTGGGATCAAGTCCCATGTCAGGCTCCCTGCATGGAACCTGCTTCTCTCTCTGCCTCTCTCTCTTTCTCTCTCCCTGTGTCTCTCATGAACGAATAAATGAATAAAAACCTTTTAAAAATAGCTAAAAAAATAATCCTTTCTCACTTAATTTCATTCTATTCTAGTATAGATACCTGAAAGTCAGTTTTACTGGATATAAAATTCCTGGCTCACTGTGTTGAAGACATTCCAGAGAGAGAAGAGTTGGTGATCCATTTCATGGACAAGCATGCAGTTGTCTCTGGTTAATCTCATAGGCTCTGGAGTCTGACGGATTTGGGTTAGATCTTCAGCACTTATTAGCAATGCAACCTTTGAAAAGCATTAATCTCAATACACCTTGGTTTCCTAATCTATCACATGGAGATAATATTTATCTGGTAGGGTTCTGAGAAGATGAAACAGAATGATCCATGTGAAATGGCTTGTCACAGTGCTTAGGACATAGAACGTGCTCAATTTGTGTAGTTGTGATCATTTTGATCCCTTGAAATCATTCTTCATCTGTTTTAGGGAAATATGAATTGATTCAACCATTAATATGTGCCCTGTAGTAAGTATTTAATAGATGACTTCTGAAGGGTTCTAACTTAGAATATGGCAAAGAAAAACAACATTTCATTACTAACGCATTTCCAAATGGAGGATGACAGGCTAAAAAGAAGTTATGCTAATTGGTAACATTTCTTATCTATAAAAAGTCAACCAAATTTTTCATTGCTTTTTTACTTTTTTAAAAAATTTATTTATTTATGAGAGAGAGAGAGAGAGAGAGAGAGGCAGAGACACAGGAGGGGGGAGAAGCAGGCTCCATGCAGGGAGCCCGACATGGGACTTGATCCCGGGACTCCAGGATCGTGCCCGGGCCAAAGGCAGGCGCTAAACTGCTGAGCCACCCAGGGATCCCCGCTTTTTTTACTTTTTATGTGAAATTGCAAACTGGTTCATTTTTGCTCGATTGTTATATCCAATGCCTCAATTGTTATATTTATGTTAATAATGAATGAAATAAGTTAGGTTGTCCTAGTATACTTCCTGCTGTATTTAAGACAGAGACTTATGAATTCAGCCTAGAGATCAAGAGGGCTGAGTATCACTATTTGTGACTGGTAAAGATGTTGTTACACAATTAAGAAAAAGGATAAAAAGGAAAAAAATGTATCCTATTCTCAAATATTAGGTGGTTTTCAAGGAAACCATAATGTCACATTTTAGAAGCCCAATCAGGCTGTGACAGGAACAACTGGAGACATAACCCTGATCATTAAAGCATTCTTTTTTTTTTTTAATTTTTATTTATTTATGATAGTCACACACACACACACACACACAGAGAGAGAGAGAGAGAGAGAGAGGCAGAGACACAGGCAGAGACATAAGCAGGCTCCATGCACCGGGAGCCCGACGCAGGACCCGATTCCGGGTCTCCAGGATCGTGCCCTGGGCCAAAGGCAGGCGCCAAACCGTTGCGCCACCCAGGGATCCCCATTAAAGCATTCTTGAAGAACCTTTTAACATAAGACCCTCCTCCTCACCCTCAAAAAAGAAAAATCTTGACTCAGTCTGGTTTCACTTTGAAATTGGTTCTTCAAGTTAGTTAATGATAGCATTGGAGACCCGGGGATTTCCGTAGCTGAGCAGTAGAACTGTGTTCCATTAGCGTTTGATGTGTTGTCATTTATTCTGTACAGTTGAATAGTCTTGGTTTCTGAAGGGAGTCTAAAAATTATGCAGGCTAACTAATGCTGGAAGTTCAAACTAACAATTCCTTAACGGACACTACCTCCCTCACTCCAGGGGTCTCAGTGGAGTTAAATAAAAAATTAACGTTAATTGGATTAGTGCATCCACAAAGGGAAGAACATGCATTAGAAGCAGGAGGAGGAGGTGGTGTTGCAGGAAGCAGTACAAGCAGTGTAAGAGAAGCGGCTGTGGTAAGATACCACACAAACCAAAGTGACTAACGTGGTACCTGCACGTTAGGATTTCCTACAATACTAAGAACAGAATATTCATAGTCATCCTCTAGAGCTTTACTTCTGAATAGGTCCTTCGATCTATTTAATCTAAGTTCTCATTTTACAGATGAGAAAGCTAAAGCCCAGAGATAGGAAGTGACTGATTTATTTCAAGAGCTTGTGTTTTTACTTTAACATTTTCCCACTGCTTTTCTCTGAGGCAGAGCACAGGAGGGCAGTCAAATGTGGGGATTAAGTGGGTGGACCTGAGTTCCAATCCTAGCTGTGCCATTAATAAGCTGTGTGATCTTTGGCAAATCACCTGCCCTCTCGGAGCCTTACTGAAATTGTTATTTCCCCAAAAGCAAAACATCAAAGGCCAATCTGAAGAGATTCATATCAAGAGAAAAAAAAAAAAACAAACCCTCTACTGTATGTCAAGCGTAAGTTAAAGTAAAAAGGCGGTTAGCAGTCTTCATTAATTCCCTTATTTTTTTTCTCCCTGATATCTCAGCCACCCCTCTTCTCTGTGCAGGTAGGCAACAAAGAGAAATCAAGAGAAAATGGTTTTATTACTAGATCATAAAGCTACTTAGTCTGTTTAACATTTGGTCTCTATAGTACTGCTGACACTCTATCAATGTTAGAAAATTATAACCATATTCCTTTGACAGCGCTGATAAGGGTGATCTGCCACGATAATTGGCATCCACGCGATGTAAAAGCCGGAACATTTGTCGTGTTTATCCAGCACAAGCCTTTGCATTCCCACCGCTGTCTGCTGCTTACCTGTTACAGCCTGGTTTGAAAACGCAGGAGTCTTTGTATGCTGTTCAAAGGATCCTTTGGTAAACAAGGGATTTCCACCCCCCACCCCCACCCCCATTGAATTCAGGCTGCCTCCAATTTCGTGCTATTTGATTGACTTTGCTCAGCAGAAGGCAAATCGGGAAAAGTCCAGGTTTCTTCCCCGAAGACTCACATCCTTCCATCCTACTCTCGTTCTTGAAGATTTGAATCCTGCATTCCCCTGGCTCAGGAGTGTGCAGTGTTTTCATGATCAGGAGGAAGATATCCCGCTTCCCTCCTCTTTTTCTCAAGAGGCATTAGCATTTGGGGATAGGATTTCCCTGTTGTTTGGCGGGGTTGGGGCCTGGGTGGGGAGGCCCCTTGTGAAGAGGAGGCTTTGCACGCAGAGCTTTGCCGGGAAGACCAGGGTTTTGCAATCATGGGGATGCAGACCCATTCTCCTGGATAAGCCTAGACCGTCTCTGTTCCCTGAGGTCTTTCCTCTAGCCCGGGGCCGATGTGCTGTTTCCCACCCTTAACCCTCCCCCCATCCCTCCTCCGAATGCTCAGGACAACCAGGGCACCTCAAAGAGCAGGACGGGACCCGGGCGGGCCATCCTCCCACCCCCCGGGGGAAGGGATGTACTTTTAAGGCGCTGACAACTCCCATCCCGGGCCGCCAGTCCCCTCGGGCTCCGCGGACCTGGCTCCCCCGGCCGGGCGGGACGGCGCGGGGACGAGCGCGGCCGGCGGGCGGCAGGGCCTGGAGCGCGGCACGCGGGGCGCGCCCGGGGACCCCGCGCCCCCGCCCCGCCCCCCCGGAGGCCGTCGCCCGCTCGCCGGCCGCGGCGCACGCGTGTGTGTGTGTGTGTGTGTGTGTGTGTGTGCGCGCGCGGGGGGGGAGGGGACGGCGCTCCGGCCCTCGCGGCGCCCAGCACGGCCGCCGGCAGGATGCGGAGGGTGAGTGCGCGTGGCCCGGAGGCGCGAGGGCCGGGGGCGGGGGGCCGGGGCCGGGGGCGGGGGCGGGGGCTGGCAGCCGGGGGGCGCCCTCCCGGCCCCGTCGGGGCTCTCCCGCCCGGTACCCCCGCCGCCGCGTGGGCTGCTCCGCGCCGCGCTCCCTCGGGGCAGCCGCGTAAACTCTGCCGTCGGTCGGGCTCCCGGGGCGCGTCCCCGGAGGGTGCGCCCTGCGAGCCGGGAGGGCGGCGACGGGCGCGCGAGCCTGTGAGTTTCGGGGAGGCGCCCGCTTGCGGGGTGCGGGCCGCGGGGAGCGGGGAAGCAGGTGCGCGGGGCCCGGCGGGGGCGGCGGGGGCTCCCCAGGGACGGCCGCGGGGTGCGCTCGGCTCTAGCGCTCACGCGGCCGGGAGCCCCAGCGGACGCCTGCGAGTCCCAGGGGGCACCCTTGACATTTCCCGGGCCTCCAGGCCAAGCCCAGGGACAGTTCGGGCGCCGAGGCGAGGGCGCCCGGTGTTTTCTAAAGAGACAAAGGTGAGAAGAAACGGGAAAAACAGAGTAAGACTTTTTGCCGCCAGAGCCTGTGGATTTCTCGGGTGGGAGTGCGAGGTTGCCTGCAGGAAGGCGTGTATGTGCCTGTTGGGTCACCGAGTGGCTTTTTCGGAGACTTCTCTCAGCCGCTAGCTTGCTTTAAAGGGAACTCTGGCCTGCCGCTTTGCAGCCGGTGCCAGAATCGAGTGCTGTGCACGTTGATGGGGGGTGGGGGGTGGGAGTGGTGTTTGGGGGGCGCGTAGAGCAAGAGTGAATTGGCCCCAGCTGCCTCTGGAAAGTCTGTTAGTGAACTGGCATGGAAATTCACCTTACCTTTTGGAGTGAGTCCAAACCTGCTCAGGTGTTTCTGCGGAGGACAGGACTCCAGCCAGGCTGGCCAGCTGGTTTGGCATTCCTGGCATTGGTGGAGTGGCAGGAATGGAAACAGGTGGGGTTACTTTCTTGAACTCCAAATTCAGGGGTCAGCAACCTTCTTTTACCTTAGCGTCACCAGGTTAATTAAGGAAAGCTAGATGGGATGTGTTAGAGGGAGAAGCAAGATTTGGTGATGGAGAGTGTTGACCGAGTATTTTAAAATATGATTTGCATCTTGTTCGTTTAAGGATGAAAACGATGGATGCTTGCTAGAAATGCGGATTCCTGAGCTGTACTTCAGACCTGTTAAATGGAGTCATTGGGACTGGAGCTCTCAGTTTGCATTTTATTTTATTTATTTTTTAACATTTTATTTATCTATTCATGAGAGACACAGGTAGAGAGAGAGGCAGAGACACAGGCAGAGGGAGAAGCAGGCTTCGTGCAGGGAGCCTGACGTGAGACTCGATCCTGGGTCTCCAGGATCAGGCCCTGGGCAGAAGGCAGCACTAAACCACTGAGCCACCCAGGCTGCCCGCTCAGTTTGCATTTTAAACACGACTGCCACCACCATAAGGCAAATAGATTAAGCACCTGCTGTGTGTAGGTACCCTTCTAAGCTCTAGGAGTGCAGTGAGGAGATGATGGCCAAAGAGCCTTGTACTCTTGGAAGCTATATTCTAGTTGAGAACTTAGACAGTAAAGAAGTAAACAAATACACAATTAATTTTAGATAGTGATTAGTACTATCAAGAAAATAAGAGCAGGATAACGAAATAAGGAGTAAATCAGGGAGTGAAGCCATTTTAGTTTCTGTGGTCAAGGAAGACATTCCTAGGGAGTTAATATTTGAACTATGAATTACATGAGAAGTCAGCTGTGTGAAGGTTTGGGGAAACAGTCCTCCAGAGTGAGGAACATCAGTTGCAAAGGCTCTGAGGCAGGAATAGACTTGGCCTGTGTGAGACACAGAAAGAGGATCCTGGGGCTGAAGTGGAATGGAGTGTACACAAGATGGAATGAGTAGAATGAAGTGAGGTTGGAGGGAGAGATAGGGACCAATTTCTATGGGGACTTGATGGCCATGGTAAGAAATGTGGATTTCAGCCTAAATGCAGAGGAATGTTACTTAGAGAATTTTAAGCAGAGGAACAGTGATATGATCTGGTTTACTTGTTTTGAAGATCTACTTGGCTATTGTGTGTAGAATGAATTACAGAATGGAGATGGTCATGGTAGAGAGACCACCTTTGTGTGCAGGTGTGATAGAGAGAGGTGGAGAGACTGGATGGATTTTGGAGGTAGCATGGACTTGCTAATGTGGAAGGGAGAGGTGGGAGTCCTTTAATGTACACCGAAGGTTGCTCATTGTTGGGGTGTGTGAGAGAGAGAGAGGAAGGGGTGGGAGATGGAGAAAAGGTGGTTGGACCTCAGTTGGAATGCCCCCAGTGATAATGAAAGTAACATTTTGTGAACATTTACTCTGTACTCGGTACCGTGGTACATGTGTTCCCAAGACTCCTGTGAAATAGTGACTGTCAGTCACCATTTTACAGATGGGATGATAAACTCTGGAAGGTTGAGTCTGTTGCTCTAGCCGCTCAGCTCTGTGTTGAAGTTGGGATTTGTACCAAAGCCCTGGCTTTTGCTATTACTTTCTGCTGCCTGCAAATTGTCTGCTCCTGCCCCAGATCATTTCTGGTTCCAGAGAAGCAGATAATTTAGCAGTTTGGCACATGTGTGTGGCAGCATTTCAACCGTTGTAGATCGGTAACTGCAGAGGGAGGGCAGACACACTGTTAGAATAGAAAGTAATTACTTCCATTTGATGTTGCTGAATGAAAGAAAAGGTGCATAGAGAATGCACAAAGTCGGAGCACAGAGGATGCCCAATAATTGGGTTTCTCTGGGGAGAGGCAGAGAGGGGGGCTTTCCCACCCTGCCCAGTGCTTTGAACCTTATGTCATGACCACCGGGGAAGCCATATGTTGGGTTCTTCTTTCACCTGTTCTCTTAGCTGGTTAATGTTTCCTTCTTTACTTTTGCATCCAAAATGAGCTCTTTTCCTGTGCAGAGCCAGGAATTTCAGACGATTGGCTACTTTAAAAAATTATTTGTATTAGCATTAGAAATCATTTGTAGAAAAGTAATTTTAATGGTAGCTACTATCGATTGATTGCTTTTTCTATGCCAGGCACTTATCATCTCCCTTCGTGTTCAGAACAGCCTTTTAAGTTGAAATTAATAGGTGATACAACCATACAGTATAAAAATTCAAAATATATGAAAATATTTACAGTGGAAATTGTTCCTCATATTCTGTTGCCCAGCCAGCTGGTTCCGCTTAGCCAGAAGTAATTGATGTTAAACCCATTTCTTGTCTCCTTCCAGAAATAATCTGTGCATGTATAAGCAGTTACATATTCATACTCCCCCCCCCCGTTTACACACAAATGTAAATATAGCATATAAGTGCCTTTGCTTTTTTCCTTGTACCTAAGATCAGTATTTGTAGATCTATTGGTTCCTTTTATGGCTGCATATGGGATACCTTTGTGTGGATGCACTAGGATTGTTTGTACTAGTCTTTTGCTATTATCGGCAGTGCTACAGGGAATAATCGTATACATACGTGATTTTACATGTATGAGTGTATCTGTATGATAAATTTCTGAGTCAACTGATAAAAAAAAACTACTTTTGTTAGGTGAAGCAGAGTAGTATAGAGAATATACAGAGAAGAAATATATATATATTTAGAATATATATTTAAATGTGTGTAATGTCTCCAAGTAATAGCATAGACTTGGAGCCAGATTACCTGGGGTTGAATCTTAACTCTGCTGTTTACAACCTGTGCAAGTCAACTTCTCTTTGCCTCAGTCATCTGATTTATAAAATAATAATAATAATAATATCTACCTAATTGGATTGCTATGAGGATTGTATTAGTTTGTGTTGCATAACAAATCACCCCCAAACTTACTGGCTTAAACCTGTTTTACTTAGCTCGTAAGTCTGTAGGTTGCCTAGGTGGCTCCTCTTGTTTGGGCCAGCCCAGCTGAGCTCTGCTGGGTTTTTTCATGCATCTCTGCTCACCTGCTAGGTCAGCCGGTAGCTGGAGGATCTAGGCTGGCCTCACCCACATGTCTGGTAGTTGACAGATGAGTTGACCGGCAGGGACCTCATGAAATGGAATCTCATGCTGCAGTCAGCGAGCTCGGGTTTCTTTATGTGGTAGTCTGAGGGTTCCAAAGAGCAGCTAGTGAGGGCAAACCCAGAGCACAAACATTTTTCAGACATCTGACTGTGTCACATTTGCTATTGTCCCACTGACCAAAGTCAATCTCATGGCCAAACTCAGAGTCTGTGTGGGAGAGGACTCTCCAAAGACAGGGATATAGTATAGGAGATTATTGCTACCATTTTTGCAAACCAGTCTACTACAAACATTGAATAAGTTATTATATCTTTTTAAAAAAGATTTTATTTATTTTTAATTTTATTTTTTAAAAAGGATTTTATTCATGAGAGGCAGAGATAGAGAGAGGCAGAGACACAGGCAGAGGGAGAAGCAGTCTCCCTGCATGGAGCCGGATGTGAGACTCGATCCCGGGACCCTGGGATCACGACCTGAGCCAAAGGCAGATGCTCATTTGCTGAGCCACCCAGGCATCCTTTAAGATTTTATTTATTTATTTATTTGAGAGAGAGAGAGGCAGAGAGAGCGAGAAGCAGGCTCTCCATTGAGCAGGGTGCCAAACGTGGGCTCAATCCCAAGACCCTGGGATCATGACCCTCTGAGCCACCCAGGTACTCCTAAGTTAGTATATCTTTTAAAAGATTTTATTTATTTATTTATTTATTTATTTATTTATTTATTTACTTACTTACTTACTTACTTACTTACTTACTTGCTTACTTACTTGCTTACTTACTTACAAGGGAGAGGGTCAGAGGGAGAAGCAGACTCCTTGCCTAGTAGGGAGCCGGAGAGGCAGGACTTGATCCCAGAACCCCCAGGATCATGACCTGAGCTGAAGGCAGACCCTTAACCAACTGAGCCACCCAAGTGCTCCGAATAAGTTAATATTTTTAAAGTGACTTGTATCGCGCCTGGCACATTATAAGTTTGTTAAATTGAAAAGAAAGAGAGAGATTACCAGATTACCCTCAGTTTACACCTCCATGCGTGAGGGTGCCTGTCTGTTTCTTCCTAACACTGCATCAGAGTTATTATCCATGGAGACGGTTCTTGTTTCCCTTTATGCGGATGAAAAAAGTGATGCTCAGGGATGTTAAGTTGTTTTTCTGACGTTCCAGGCCAAACAAGAATTTGTGGTCTTGCCCTTCTAGACAGATGCATGATTTCTGTGTCCCCAGTGCTTCCATCCACTGCTCTCCTGCCCACTCTTGGATTTCATGTCCCATATTCCCATTTCACATTTGGATTTAGGTTGAGAAGGATCTGTGAATCTTTTTACATGTTTAATAGTGATTTTGATACCAACCTGGCTTACTGAGTTCAAAGTGTCCACAAAGGTAGTGGGGAGGCTCTGTTTCGTCTCTGAAGGAATGATGAAGGGAAACATCACTTTACCTTTTTTTACATGGGGAAAGTAGATGAGCCTGGCCGTATTTATTCTTTCTTCCTTTCCATTTGTTAAATCTTTTTGCTTCCCTTTCTCCTTTACAACCTTGGGGATGGAATTCCATTCCCCAAGGCCAGATATGAAGATGGGAAACAGTATTTCTTAGTGGTTCAGGGCTTGGTGTCTGGAGACAGACAACTTGGATCCTAATCCAGCTCAGCTATTTACTAGGCCCTCGACTTGGACTGGTTAACCTGCATTAAAGGTTTTTCGGGGTTTGAAAGATAGTGAATTCAAGGCGCTCAGTTATCATTACATAGCACATTTCTTTTGCTTCTGTTTTCTCTGTTCTGTCTCACGTCCTTCCCTCTCCAAACCTAGTCGTATCCCCCCAGATATGTTGAACACGTGCTGAGCCCTTACTCTAAGTGCCTTATGTGTATTTAACTCATTTAATCCTCACAACACACCTGTGAAATAAGTGCTGTGTTATTCCCATTTTCAGATGAGGAAGTTAGACGCTGAATGGCTAAGTAATTTGCTCAGCATACCGCAGCTAATAAATCATGTAGCAGGGATTTTAAAGCAGGCATTCTGGCATCAGAATTTGTGTTTTTAATATTTATGTCCCCCAAAAAGTGAGTTGGAGGGTTGGGGATTTAAAATTGAGAGCTTTTGCTCTAGGTGAACTGCTGGTGAATTCACACACAGCCTCCATCCTTGGCAGCAGCTGAGTGTACCCAGCTGTGCCTTAGACTGAAAATCCCCCCACAAAAAATATAAACGTTCGATCCTTTTGCCAAAAGCCTTTCCATTCAATCATCGTAATCCTAACGAGATTTCAAGCGTTGTGCCTCTCTTGTAACTGAGGTGTGACACTGTTGAAAAATACATAGGGCTCCTCTTTTTTTTTTTTTTTTTTTTTTTTAAGGTTTGAGAATCACGCTGGCTAGTTCTGAGTCTCGCCATTTCTTGTCCTCCTACCCTTAAAGGTTTTAATTTTAATTCCAGTGTAGTTAACATACAGTGTTATATTAGTTTCAGATGCATAATATAGTGATTCAACGATTCTGTGCATTGCTCAGTACTCATAAGTGTGCTTCTAATCCCCTTCACCTAGTTCACCCACCCACCCACAACTGTCCTCTGGAGTATCAGTTTGTTCTCTATCGTTAGAGTCCATTTTTTTGGTTTATGTCTCTTTTTCTTTCCTTTGCTCCTTTGTTTGGTTTCTTAAATTCCACGTATGAATGAAATCATATGGCATTTGTCTTTCACTGACTGACTTTTTCACTTAGCATAGAACTCTGTAGTTCCATCCATGTTGTTGCAAATGGTGAGATTTCATTTTTCTTATGGCTGAATAATATTCTGTCATACACATACACCCCACATCTTCTTTATCCATTCCTCAATCAAGGGACACTTGAATTGCTACCATAATTTGGCTATTGTAAATAATGCTGCTATACACATAGGGGTGCATCTATCCCTTTGAATTAGTGTTTTTGTATTCTTTGGGCAAATACCCAGTAGTGTGATTACTGCACCATAGGATAGTTTTACTTTTAACTTTTTGAGGAACCTCCACACTGTCTTCCACAGTGGCTGCACCAGTTTACATTCCCACCAACAGTGCAAGATGGTCCTTTTTCTCCACATCCTCGCCAACACTTGTTGTTTCTTGTGTTTTTGATTTTAGCCATTCTGACAGTGTGAGGTTGTAGTTTTGATTTGCACCTCCCTGATGAGAGATGTTGAACATCTTTTCATGTGTCTGCTGGCCATCTGGATGTCTTCTTTGGAGGAATCCTTGTTCATGTCTTCTGCCCATTTTTTAATTCGATTTTTTGTTTTCTTGGTGTTTTGTTCTATAAGTTCTTTTTTTTTTTTTTTTGTATAAGTTCTTTATATGTTTTGGATGTTAACCCTCTGTTGGATATGTCGATTGCAAATATATTCTCCCATTCTGTAGGTTGCTTTTTAGTTTTGACTGTTTCCTTCACTGTGCAGAAGCTTTTTTATTTTGGTATAGTCCCAGTAGTTTATTTTTGCTTTTGTTTCCCTTGCCTTAGGAGACACATCTAGAAATGTGTTGCTACAGCTGATGTCAGAGAAATTACTGCCTATTTTTTTTCAAGGATTTTTATAATTTCAGGTCTCATATTTAGGTCTTTACTGGATTTTGAGTTTATTTTAGTGTGTGGTGAAAGCAAGTGGTCTGGTTTCATTCTTCTGCATGTACTTCTTGCTGCTTTTGGTGGACTTTTTCTCTGGTGGCAGATGAGGATTGCCACAGCAGTGGAAGAGTAAAACATAAATGTTGCATATAATATATAGCTTTCTTTTTTTTAAGATTTTATTTATTTGTTTTTTATTTATTTAAAATAGACTTTGTACTTTGTGCTAGGAATCCATTGTGGGTAAGCATGACCCTGATCTCACAGAATTTGTAGTGTTTCTGAGAAAATGAACAGTTTTGTCAATTATGCTATAATCTGTTGCAAAGGGAAAACAAGTTGCTAGGGTATTGTAGCGGGAGTTCCTTACCTAGTCTGGGGGGCTCATAAAAGCCTTCTAGAGGAAGTGACTGCTCAGCTGAGACTTAAAGGATGAGCAGGGACAGCCAGGGAAAGAGAAGCAGGATTGCATTCCAGGTAGAATGAACAACATATGCAAAAGGAGAGGGAGGAATGGTGCATTTAGGGAAGCGAGATACATTCAGAGTAGCTAAAAGGGTGGAGAGCAAGGCAGTTATGGCAAGAGCTGAGGTTGGAAAGGTAGGGGGAGGCCAGACCATGAAAGGCTCTGTAAGTTATGTTGAGCGTCCCAAAGACAATGAAAAGCCATTGAGAGGTCCTAAGCACATTTTTGAAAATCCAGTGTTTTTTCAGAAGGTTCCTTTGGCCACAGGTAGGGAATGGACTGGAGGAGTGAGATCGGAGGTAGAGAGACTGACTAGTTAGGAGGCTGCAGCAATGACCCAGAATGACCTGGACTAGGGAGATGGAGAGGCAATGGAGACGCCTGTTCTATTCAAGAGCTGTTTTAGTAGTAGAATGAACAACCCTTAGTAACAAATAGGATGTGGAGGATAAAGGAGGAGAGGATTGCAGAATGACAGACTCTCAGGTTTCTGGTTTAGTAAAAACATGGTGGTGCTACGAACTGAGACCTAAACCTCTGCAGAGAAGGCTGAGGAGTAGGCCCTGGGCAGACTGCCTCTGTTTGTGCACTTGGAGTTGGAGCAACCAGGGGGCCACTCATGTAGAGAGAGTTACGGGAGACGATTACTGAGGTCTACAGTGCAGGATAAAGTGTTATTTAAAGATAAAAATGTGTGAATTATTGGCATATAGGCAGTAATGATTGAAGCCATTAGAGTTACAGAACACAGAGAATACATATTGTATTTATAAACAGTGGTTTATAAAACATGTTATACCAAAAAAAAAAAAAAAACCCACGTGCAAAAGAATCACTTAGGGAGCTTGTTAAAAATGAAAATTTTCTGGGCAACACCTTTTAAGTTGCTGATTCAGTAGGACTGTGGTCGTAAATTGGAATATGCAATGTGTAGTAGAGTTGACAATATACATAATCTACAACCCAGCTGTTTTACCCATAGGTTTATGTCCTAGAGAATCTCTAGCACTCTGTGACTTATACTTTAAAAAAAATTTTTTTTTAGATTTTATTTATTTATTAGAGAGAGGAGAGAGAGACAGGCAGAGGGAGAAGCAGGCTCCATGCAGAGAGCCTGACATAGGACTCGATCCCGGGTCTCTAGGATCGCGCCCTGGGCTGAAGGCAGCGCTAAACCACTGAGCCACCAGGGCTGCCCAGCTTATACTTTTTTAAAGGGGAAATATTTAATATATTAAATTAATACAAAAAAGGCATAAAGAATAATACATAGACATTTATGTATCTACCGCAATTTAAAAATAAAAAATTATGAAGATAAACTGTAGTGCATTTATAAAATAGAATACATACTACTCAGCCATAAAAAGGAACAGACTAGGGGCGCCTGGGTGGCTCAGTCAGTTAAGCATCTGACTCTTGGTTTTTGCACAGGTCATGATCTCAGGGTTGTGGGACTGAGTCCCACGTGGAGCTCTGTTCAGCAGGGAGTTTGCTTGGGATTCGCTCCTTCTGCCTCTCTCCCCACTTGCATGTTTTCTCTCTCTCTGAATAAATAAAATCTTAAAAAAAAAAAGGACAGACTCTGTTTATGCATGAACACGGATGGATCTCAGACTAGACACAAAAGAGTGCACACTCTGTGGTTCCATATATGTGAAGTTCTAGAACAGGAAAAACCAAATCATGGTGATAAGAATCAAAATAGTGGTTCCTGGTGAGGACTGATTAGAAAGGGGCATGAAGGAATTTCCTGGGGTGCTGAAAATTTTCACTTCTTGATTTGTGGTTTACATGGTGTGTGTGTCAGACTCCTTGAACTGTACACTTAAGATCCATATCACTCTATGTAAATTATACCTCAATGAAAGATCCTAATACAAAGAAAAAAAAAAAAAAAAACCCAGTAGAGATGGCACTCTCCCAGTACTTTCCTGCCAAGCAGAGGAAGCTTCTGTCCTGAATTTAACATATCTATGCACTTTAATATTTTTATTACATATGCATATATCCTTAAGGGGTGCTATTATTTTGCATGTCTTTAAACTTTATATGTATATATATCACAACATATATACACACACATATGATTTTTGGCTCAACGTTGTATATGAGATTTATCCATCTGATATCAGTAGCTCATTGTGCATTTTTAGAACTAAGTATATTCATGTAATGGAATACTACATAATTAAGTTGTCCTTTCTGTTTTTGCCATATATTTAGGTTATTTCAAAGCTGTGCTGCTCGGCCCTTGTGTATGTACTTGTTAGTGGGTGCTAGGGCACGTAGGGGTGGAGTAGAGGGGCTGTAGGGCAAGCATACTGTCAGGTCATCTACTGCCATACTTCCCTCCAAAGAGGTTTATGAGCAGTTTATGAATGGCCTATATTTTTACTGAACATGTGGTACTGTTACACATTAAATTTATTTGCCAATCTGACACAAGTCAAATGTCTCATCATGATTTTAATTTGTGGTTCTCTGATGATTGAACTTTTTTTTTTTTTTTTTTTTAAGTAGGCTCCATACCCAGCACTGGAGCCCAGTGTGGGGCTTGAACTCATGACCTCTGAGATCAAGACCTGAGCTGAGATCGAGAGTCGGGTGCTTAATCAGCTAAGCCACCTAGGCACCCTGAACATATTTTTACGTATTCGAGTGTGGTCCAATGTATTTTTTTTTTTTTTAAGATTTTATTTATTTATTCATGATAGACACACACAGAGGGAGGCGCAGGCTCCATGCAGGGAGCCTGATGTGGGACTCGATCCCGGGACTCCAGGATCATGCCTGGACCGAAGGCAGGCACCAAACCGCTGAGCCACCTAGGGATCCCCCGGTCCAATGTATTTTTATGTATCCATTGGCCATTTGAGTTTTCACCTCTGTGAATTATCAGTTTGTATCTTTTACTCATTTTTCTTTTGTACTTTTTCTTACTGAGCTGCAAATAGAGTTTTCCAGTTTGTGTCTTTTTCTAAATGGAATAGTTTGATGAATGTTAACGTATTGGGAGTAATCAGTTCATTTTTTTGTGGTTTGTGCTTTTTGTTCCATAAGAAATCTTTCCATGCCTGCCTGCCTGCCTGCCTGCCTTCCTTCCTTCCTTCCTTCCTTCCTTTCTCCTTCCTTCCTTCCTTCCTTCCTTCCTTCCTTCCTTCCTTCCTTCCTTCCTTCCTTCCTTCCTTCCTTCCTTCCTTCCTTTCTCTCTTTCTCTCTCTCTCTCTCTCTCTCTCTCTCTCTTTCTCTCTTTCTCTCTTTCTCTCTCTTTCTTGGATTTTACCCATCCATTTGACACGGGGGGTGGGGGTGGGGGGCGGAGAGAACGAGAACATGCACAAGCAGGCAGAGCGGCAGGGAGAAGGAGATCTAGGCTCCCCACTGAGCAGGGAGCCCAATGCAGGACTCGATCCCAGGACCTCTGGATCATGAACTGAGCCAAAGGCAGGCACTCAACTGACTGAACCAGCAAGGCACCCCACCTGTGTTTTCTAATGAAAGTTCAAATTTTGCCTTTACTATTTAGACCATTTATCCTCTTGGAATTAAATTTAATGTTAAGCGAGATAGGGGCTCAGTTTTTTCCCATATAGATAACCAGTTGCTCCAGCAATGCTTACCGAGTATCTGTCCTTTCCCCACCCATGTGTGATGCCACCTTTGTCAAATGTCGTTTCCATATTTGTATAAGTGTGTGCGCTTTTTTTTTTTAAGATCTTAGTTACTCCTTATTTGTACTAATGTCACATAGGTGGAGTCAGTCAGTCCACTTTGGTGAGCTCGAGTATGTTTTTTTGATTCATCGATGTATCTAGTGTGTAGAGCCATGGCAGGCCCTCGGTGGGGGATCAGTCAGTACCTGCTGAATGATCAAAGGAATCTCATCTTGTATTAGCTAAATAAGTAACCCTGCAGTTCCCTGACATACTAGACAGTGTTTTACCCTTGGGGAGAAGAAGAGGAGACTGTTGGGAGCACCATCTCTTGCCTCTGTTCTCCTTTGCTCTTGGTTGCCTTGTGCCCCTTCTTATTCAGAAGAGAACCTCAAAGAACAGATCCTCAGCAAGCCCAACAACTAACCAGTATAGCCACAGTCTGCAAGTACAAGGTTTAGTGAGAGTGAGATTGCTGCTAATTGTGACCTTGGAGGTTTATTTTCCTTTCTTTTCTTTTTTTTTAAGTAGGTTCCATGTTCAGCGTGGAGCCCAGTGCTGGGCTTGAACTCACGACTGTGAGATCAAGACTTGAGTGGAGATCAAGAGTCAGACACTTAACTGACAGAGCCACCCAGGTGTCCCCAACTTTGGAAGATTCTGATCACAAATGTAAATAGTTATGTGAGGTCTTTTGAAATTTGGCCAATAACTAGGCCCATAAGCCTTAGAAATAAGACAGGGTGTCACCTCAAATTAGGTCCTGTGTGCATTTGAACATCTTTATTTTGTAAGCTAGTGTTACTTCAAAATAGACTTCTTTCTCTAGCATAGTTGTTGGCATGTTTTGTTAATATAAAAACCACCATTTACTAAATGCTTGCTACATGCAAGGCACTGTGCTAAGTATTTTGCATATACTACGTATTTTGCATATACTTCATTGACTCTTCAAAACCATCTTTTTTTTTTTTTTTTTCCTGGATTAAATGCTTGAAATGTGAGCAAAATACTTTAAGGTTTGGGCCAGTATACACAAGAAAGACAAAAAGACAAAAACCTAATATCAAATGCTCAAAAAAAAAAAAAAAAAAAGTTGAACCAATGATCAATGTGTGTAATAAAGCCACAAATTAAAAAATGTACTTGCAAAGTTAATAATAAGCAACTCTGGTTACATTTATTCTAAATCATTATGCTTATTCTTTGGCATTCCAGGGTATTTATAAACATTAATTTCCTAATGGAGAATTTTTCTTATTCCTACTGCCAAGCAAGCTGTGACATGGAATAGTCTAACAGGCAGTTCAAAGGAGTGAGACTCCCACTTTTTCCAGTCTCAATTACGAGGTTTGAAATGTTCTGACAATTGAATTAGCTGACTGGTGCAACAATAGCAAATCCTTCCTAATTCATGCTTCAGAAATTAGGCAGAAATTAGGTTGCTGGTAATGGACCAGAACTGTCTGGACACTGAGAAGCTACCCTCCTGCCTTCAGTGGAAGGGGGGCAATAGCAGCTCCTGCCATTCATTCTCATTTGAATTATACTTTATATGTTGCATTTCCTATTTTTGAATATGAGTGCTGAAAAAATGGCCACAGTATTTGTTGACTGGGTAAAGCTATCCATTCTGTACTGAAAGGAGGGCTCAGACATGGCCCATGCAGAGGGCTGTGCAGGATTAGTATGCCTGGCTGCCTCTCTTTAGACATCTGTCATTCTAATAATGGAGCTGTATGTTCTGAAGCCCTACCCTGCCCCTACTTCTGGATTAGGAAACCACAGGAGTGGTGTCAGTTCAGTGATGGAACATCCAGGAAGAGTATCTAGACTGTGCTATGCATTTTAGGTCAGTATCAAAGAAAATATATCTGAGATGATTCTAAGTTCAGTGTTCTCTTTCATGTTCAGCATAGAAAGGCTAGGTCAAAATCAGTTTTCAGGAAGCAACCAAACATCTCCCCTTAAAGCAGGGATTAGCAAACTTTTTCTTTGAAGGGCTGATAGTAAATATTTTGGGCTTTATAGGTCATATGGACCCTTGTCACAACTGCTTAACTCTGCCACTGTCGTGTGAAAACAGCCATAGATGATACATAAAATAAGTTTGGCTGTGTCCCATTGAAACTTTATTTAAGGACATGAATCTGAATTATATAACTTGTACAGGTTATAAAATATTCTCCGATTTTTCCAATTGTTTAAAAATGTTAAAACCATTCTTAACTTGTAGGCCATTAAAAGAGAAGTCACTGGATTTGGGCTGTGAGCCATAATTTATAAATAGAGATTCCCCTGTGTTCCAGGTGTGTCTGCAATTTGTTTTCTAGTATGTGAACCAGCCTTTTCTGTTATAGCCCATGCTCAATAAGTTACACAGAGCTACGAGGACAGAAAACCAGAAACCTATCCCAGACCAAGGCATTTCAGTCTCCTTCCTGTCTCACTTGCTGCCTCCTCATAGACGCATACACACCCTTACCAATTTTTAAAAATTAAAATAAAATAAAATTTTATGTTCATGACTCCTTTTCCCAATTGTAAGAAGCCTTGTTCCTATCTTTTGAGGTTCCTGGTAAGTTATATTAACTAGAAACTCAGAATTATGCATTGAAATAAAAAAGCAATTGTCATTCAGCAGAATGTTACAGAAATTAGTAAAGTATGGACATTGCTTCTCTTTGCAGAAGTGGATACACTTATTTTCCTTATCTTCAAATAATTTCTCATTACAAGTGATAAAATGGAATTACTTTAGAATATTACAAGCTGTGCATTCTGCAAATGTGTTGAAGCTCCCTTTGAATAGATTTTTTTTTTAGTGCTTATATAGTGAAAAGTGATTAATGAGGATATAGATGGTTTTTCTGAACTGTGGACAGGTGCACAAATTGTCCAGGTACACCACAGTTGGTTGGTTGGTTGCATGGCTCCTCTGTGAAGTAAGACCTGAGGTCAGGTAAGAGTTCATTGGTGCTCAGAAATTTGGTGCTTGAATAATGGTATGGTTGGGACAGCATTACACTGTGGCATCTGAAGTGAAGTCTGACGCATACAGGCATATAACCTTGGACCTCCTCCGTAAGCCTCATTTTCCTCATCTGTGAAATGGGGATAAAACAGTTGATGTGGGGGATCCCTGGGTGGCTCAGCGGTTTAGTGCCTGCCTTTGGCCCAGGGCGCGATCCTGGAGTCCCAGGATTGAGTCCCACGTTGGGCTCCCGGCATGGAGCCTTCTTCTCCCTCCTCCTGTGTCTCTGCCTCTCTCTCTCTCTCTCTCTGTCTATCAAAAATAAATAAAGAAATAAATTTTTTTAAAAAAAACAGTTGATGTGAAGGCACTTTTTGTAAACTCTAAGTACTGTCCTTATGAAAGACATATTACAGTCATGTGCTAAGTCTGAGTGTAGTTTCTTGTTGATGGTTCACAAACCTGGCTGGTTATTAGAATCGTTGGTGAGAGTAGGTGGGGGTGGGGGAGCTTTGGGAAAACACAGATTTCCAGTCTCACTCCAGACTTGTTGAATCAGAATTTCTGTGAGAGGACCTAGAAATCTTTATTTTTCATAGGTCTCCTAGGTAATTATGTGTTTGAGTGGCTTTATTTTGTTCATAAGGTTTAGCTGATGGATTTAAGGAAACCATATACTTCCCTTTCTTTTTTATGATTTATTTTTTATTTTAGAAGTGGGGGGCAGATGGAGAGAGAATCTCAAGCAGACTGCCCACTGAGGAGCCTGACCCTGGGCTCAATCTCAGGACCCTGAGATCATGACCTGAGCTGAAACCAAGAGCTGGATGTTTAATTGACTGAGCCACCCAGGCCAGAAGTATGTACTCCTTCCATACACACCCAGAAGTAGGTACTCCTACATACTGCTCTCTTAATCCTAGCTTGAATTCTCTCCCTTAAATGCCAGGGGATTTGTCTTCATAGGCAATAAGGAAATCAGAAGAGAGAAGATGACAAAGAACAAGAATTAATCTTCATTTTGTCTCCTGGGGAATGTCTTTTTCAGCAAGTGGAAGTAGGAACACAGGTGTTTTGATGTCAACCTAGTGTATGAACCCAAATTGTGTTTCTCCCCTTTTAGCTCTCCTCTTATGTACAGTGTAGTTTTCACTTTTTCTGTGCATTGAAGCACGTTTGCGAAAGGAAGAGTGTGAGATTCAGCACCCCATGACTGTACGACAGATTGACAATATCCTTTCCAGTTTTGTTACTCAAAACTCATCATTGAAAATGGTTTTTGAATTATTTATGGAAATAGCTCAATTGTGATGTTGGCACATACAGATCACAAACACAAAAAGAAACTCAGTAGTAGTAAAAAGATAAATTGATTCTGAATTTCTCACATTTTCTGCATTGCCACTGATTTACATATGAGTAATTGTAGGTTTCAAATGAGTGAAAGCATCCACCTCCACATTGGCAACCTGGATCGTTTCCAACCGTTGAACTTGGTAGTATGTACTTACATGCAAATGCTTTCATAGAGTACTTTTGCAATTTCCTAATGCTTAAGTATTCCCCCATTTGCCAAATTCCTTTACAAATATTAGATATTTGCTATTTTTCCAGACACCTTATTAGACATTTATATAAGACAGAGTCCTCGCAGTTCTTATCTCAAGTTCACAGGCTTGGTAGCAAGATGGACATAAATATATTACTGCAGAAAAGTTAGCTTTCATGTTAATTATATTAATCCCACTGAGTTTCAAAATTACATTTATTATAAAAGAGAGGGATACCTGGGTGGCTTAGTGGTAAGCATCTGCCTTCAGCCCAGGGTGTGATCCTGGAGATCCAGGATCGAGTCCCATATCAGGCTCCCTGCATGGAGCCTGCTTCTCCCTCTGTCTGTGTCTCTGCCTCTCTCTCTCTGTGTCTCTCATGAATAAATAAATAAAATCTTTAAAAAAATTTTTTTTAAAAAAGGGAGAATATTTTTTTTAAAGATTTTTATTTATTTGACAGATAGCAAGCACAAGCAGGGGGAATGGCAGGCAGAGGAAGAAAGAGAAGAAAGCTCCCTGTTCCGAGGGGAAGGAGCCCAATGTGAGACCTGATCCCAGGACCCTGGGAGCCACCCACGCGTCTGAGAATGTTTTCCATGGAAAAATACGAGGTTGATGTATTGAATCTGTGTGTATAGCTGATCCTTTAATTCCATAGTTTATTAATTATTTTTCTCTTATTATTCCATAATTTTATTAATTTGATGGATATACTACTTTGAAAGTAAGTAAATGCTTATGAAATATTTGAGGGACTAAAAGGGATATATCTTCTATGTTTAGTAATGTCGAATATGTTCATACCTGTTGTTCAATGTTCATTTCTATCTTCAGCGATCTCCAGAAGATGACTTTGGTTGCTGAGTCTCTGCCTGTTGGCTCCAAATCTCCAGAGATAAATTTCCAGCAAAATTTTGAATACCTCTACCTTTCTTCTACCCAAAGTTCCTCAAACTCTCAAAAATGAAACTTATTTTCTCACTCAAACCAGATCCTCCTCTTAGGTTTCTTATTTTGGGGAGCCCCATTGCCATTCTTCCAGATGTTGAGGCTTCCGCCTTTGACATCATCTCTGACTTCTCTCCCTCAATTCTCATCAGAACCTAAATATTGTTGGGTGAATCTTTGCCTTTCCCTTCCACTGCCGCCTCTCCTGTGTTTAGATCTTGTTTCTCAAACCAGAGTCCAAGGATTCTGAAGGCGCTCTATGCAGATGTTCTTGGGGATGTGAGTGTCCTATGGTTTCTGTTCATGCTCAGGATAATCCAGCAAAACTAACAAGTATGTGTTTGGGTCATCCAGATTTGTAACCGAGTTCTGCCATTGATTTTAGTGTCTATATTTGTGTTTGTTGGTGTGTTAGCTCTAAGTCGAGCAGATCCTCTTCTGGGCTCTCATGGTGCCCAGCTTCGTTGAGAATTCCTCACATTGTTGTAATAATGTGAGTCTGGCTTTCCCAGTGGACTCACATCTTGGAGGACAGGGACCACATCTGACTTATTTTCGTATTCCCGGAATCTAACCTTGGGCCCGACACATAGTAGACACTTACGGTTGTAGTAGTTGTGTTTACAGCCAACCCTTGAATAATGCAGGGGGATGCTGACATTCCCTCTCCCCATGCCTTTGCAAATCTACAAATAACTTTTGACTCCCCCAAAACTTAGCCAATAACATAATTAATGCTATTTTGTATATGTATTATGTCGTGTATTCTTTTTTCTTTTTTTTTTTAATTTTTTTTTTTATTTATTTATGATAGTCACACAGAGAGAGGCAGAGACATAGGCAGAGGGAGAAGCAGGCTCCATGCACCGGGAGCCCGATGTGGGATTCGATCCCGGGTCTCCAGGATCGCGCCCTGGGCCAAAGGCAGGCGCCAAACCGCTGCGCCTTCCAGGGATCCCTATGTCGTGTATTCTTACAATAGAGTAAGCTAGAGAAAAGGTTATTAAGAAAACCATAAGAAACAGAAAATATGTTTACAGTATCACATTTAAAAAAAAATGTGTATGTGAGTGGGCCTGTGCAGTTCAAAAGCGTGTGATGTTGTTGATCATGGGTCAGATGTATATTGTTTTGGAATCTGATTTTTTTTCTCCCATACGTGGCCATAGTTATTTTAACATTTGTATAATATTTAGTCGTGTTGATAGAGGACATTTGATTTAAACCATCCCGTATTTTTAGATGTTTGGATTATTTTCATTTGTTGGCTCTTTGAGTAGCACATTTAAAAACATCCTTGAAGAAAGTTATTTCTCTCTCATCTAGGTTTTCTTAGGAATCCCTTAATGGAATTACCAGGTCAAAAGGCACAAGCAGTTTTATTCCTCTTGTAATATGATTCTACTTGGGTTTTTTTAATTTAAGTGGAAAGAGCAGGCTGAGTTGTAATGTAGGACCTCTTTTTAGATAAGTTTCTTTCATTTTCAATTAAACTCTCTTTGATTTGGAATCAAGCTAGAAAGAACAAATGATGGTTATTGTCCCCTCTATTCTCTACTGTCTTTGTGCACCCAGATCGGTCTCCCTCCCTCCAGTCCTCCTGCCCTCAGCCACACCTTCGGAAATGTGTGAAGTGCAGCAACCTCAGCCTGAGTAATGTTTCAGCAGGCAAATCAAATCATTTAATCCAGTCGTGCTGAACATACAGCAGAGGCCTTCCATCGCCTTGCAAGATAATGTCCAGCTCTGCTGCCAGGGCCTTCAGAGCCCTTCGAGACAGGGCTTCTGTTTCCCTTTCTAGGCTTCTCTCTGGCTGCTGCCCAGAAGCATTTTCTGTTCACCCTGAAGGCACTATTTCCAGTTGAGAATGTACTTGCTGTTCCCTCCAGCTGAAGTGAACTCCCCAGCCCCGCACCTGTCTGGCATTGCCTGCCTCAGTCCCCAGGACCCAGCCCCGCATCTTTGGGCTGCTCCCCTTCCAGCTGGACTCCCTGCCCTACCCCCTCCTTGTTCCACCCTTCCTTAAAGCCTTTGCTGGCAGCTAGATAGCAGCTCTTGGTAAATTTGGTCATCTTCTCACTCAGATTGTGAGCTCGGTAAGGATAGGAATTTGTTTTGTAAACCAGCTTTCCGTACAGTGACTAGCACATGGCTGGTTTTCTGAATGAACAGGATTATTTTGGTTACTCTTTTATAAGTGGACTGCTTACAGGTACTTACAGGTAAGTCTACTTATATGCAGGTTGAGAGTCCATGTATGGTTGATCCTTGAACAACATGGGGGTTAGGGCCACTGACACCTTACAGTCAAAAATTTGTGTATAACTTGAACTCTCCCCAAATTCCTAATAGCCTACTATTGACCAGAAGCCTTACTGGTAACATAAGTCAATTAACACATATTTTATGTGTTGTGTGTACTATAAACTGTATTCTTTTTTTTCCTCCCTTTTTAAAATTTAAATTCAGTTTGCCAACGTATAGTGTAACACCTGGTATTCATCCCATCAAGTGCCCTCCTCAGTGCCCGTCCCCCAGTTACCCCATCCCCCCACCCTCCTCCCCTTCCACAGCCCTTTGTTTGTTTCCTGGAGTTAGGAATCTCTCATGGTTTGTCTTCCTCTCTAATTTTTCTCCACTCAAGTTCCCCTCCTTCCCTCATGGTCCCTTTCACTATTTCTTATATTCCACATATGAGTGAAACCATATGATGACTGTCTTTCTCTGATTGACTTATTTCACTCAGCATAACACCCTCCAGTTCCATCTGTGTAGAAGCAAATGGTGGGTATTCATCCTTTCTGATGGCTGAGTAACATTCCATTGTATGTATAGATCATATCTTCTTTATCCACTCATCTTTTGATGGACATCGTGGCTCCTTCCACAGTTTCGCTATTGTGGACATTGCTGCTATGAACACTGGGGTGCAAGTGTCCTGGCTATATACTATATTCTTACGGTAAAGTAAGCTAGAGAAAAAAATACTACTAAGAAAATTATAAGGAAAATACATTTACAGTACTGTATGTATTTATTTATTATTTTTTAAAGATTTTATTTATTTACTCATGAGAGACACACACACAGAGAGAGAGGCAGAGAGACACAGGCAGAGGGAGAAGCAGGTTCCATGCAGGGAGCCCGATGTGGGACTCAATCCCGAGTCTCCAGGATCAGGCCCTGGACTGAAAGTGGCACTAAACTGCTGAGCCACCCGGGCTGCCCAGTACTGTGTTTATTAAAACAAAAACAAAAACAAAAAAAACCTGTAAGTGGGCCTGTGCTCTGTTGTTCTGGGGTCAGCTGTATATGGTAATTTTCAACTGTCCAGAGTATCAGTGTGTCCCTTCTCCCCTCCATCCTTCCTGCCTCTTTGGTAATTTTTTTTAATGGGAAGCTGTTTTAATTTTGTTTATTAACCAGGATGTAAACTAGATGAAGGGGTATCTAGTTCCCCATCATATCCACTGTGCTTAGTACTCCTGCCTGACTACAGTAAGTACTCAGAACCTGTTGATTGAATGAGTGAGTGCATGAATGAATGACGCTTTGAGAACATGCACTGAGCATGGGGCATGTCACAAACCTGGACAGATGGGAACCACATTTATGTATTTGCTGCATTTATGTATACATCTGCCCTGTTTTCGTGTCCGTTCGGTTAATGTGTCCATTTAGCTCCTGGCTTTTCTTAGAACCTCTCTGGTGTCTTCTGTCTCTGCCATTGCCATTCAAACTCTGAGGACTTGTTTGAATTATGCCATCTACCTCATTCTTTTTAAGGAGAGATGCCTGGGAAATGCAAGCTTCAGGCCAGGAAGCTAACACCTTGATGTCATAGGCAAGATGGTTTTTGTGTACCCGAGCAAGGAAGCAGACGTTCTGTAGGGCTGGCTTCCTCATCTATCTCCAAATGTCAAATCTAAATCAATCCACATCCTGTGGTTCTGGGGGATAAATAACTGAATCATATCTGCATGACCGAGGTGATTTATAGAGATGTGATCTTATCCAGATCCTGCTGCCAAAACAGGAAGAGGTCATTTTGAGAAAAGCATGAAGCACTGGCAGAGATCACATCTCCTTTCCCTGTGTCCCATCTCCTTGGGATACCTGTTTCATTTCTTGGTGAGAATTTGTGTTTTGGCCACAGCCTATTTGACAAAGAACAAAATATTCCATCTGCTACTTAGTTTCCTTTCTTGAATTACTAGTCCTATTAAAATGCATAATAAGAGAATAAAAAAACTGAGGTAGTAATTAGTGGAGGGTTCAATGTTGGGAGAGAAGAGAATTATTTTCAGCTTACATTGGAACTATGTGACAGGAAGACTTGAGTGAAAAAACACCTGAATGGCAGCAAAAGTCCTGCTATTTGGCTCACTGAAATAGGTGTTGTACATTCTCAGTGACCTACTTTCAGGCCTGAAATTTCTTTTAAAGGCCTGCTGTGTGAAAACTAAAATCTTAATTGAAAATAAAATGTATCGAGCTAGTATCATATTTACTAAATTTAATGTTAGTTTGACTAACATTAGTTAGTTAATGTTAATTTGACTGCTCAAATGTATTCTTTTCTTGATGCCAAAAGGACTACAAGGAGCTTTGCAGCCCTGAGCATCATTTAGCTTTAGCTGTAGGGACAGCTGGAGACAACAGGGCAAGGACCAGAGTCTGGCTGGCCAAGTGGTAGAGGCTGACGTAGCTGGGCCAGAAGGAGTGCTGTGCCCACGTAGTAGGTGGTGCAAAAGGAGGCTGACTTTATGTTAGGGGAAAACCAGCAGTGCCTGGCACACAGAAGACAGTGGAATATTGAATGAAAGGGGCCCAGGGAGGGCAGAGGAAGGTGAGGACTTGGACATGATATAGATGTAGTGGTTCTCTCATCCATTGAAGTTACCTTGGTTCTGAAATTCAGGGGAAGCTGACATATTAGGGTTCTCCAGGGAAACAGACCAATAGGATATATATATATATACATATATATATAACCTGTGAAGGTCCAGACAGCATATGTGTGTGTGTGTGTGTGTGTGTGTGTGTGTGTGTGTATATATATATATATATATATATATATATATATATATATATATAAAGAGAGAGAGAGAGAGAAAGAGAGAGAGAGGTTTATTAAAGGTAGTAGCTCATGCAGTTATGGAGCTGAGAAGTCTACAGTGTGCTGTCTGCAGACAGGAGAACCAGGAGAGCCCATGGTATAAATCAGCCTGAGTCCAAAGGCCTGGCCGCTGGCTGATGGGATGTCTTTTTTTTTTTAAGATTTTATTTTATTTGTTCATGAGAGACATAGAGAGAGAGGCAGGCAGAGACATAGGCAGAGGGAGAAGCAGGCTCCATGCAGGGAGCCCGATGCGGGACTTGATCCTGGGACCATGGGATCACGCCCTGAGCCGAAGGCAGACACCCAACCGCTGAGCCACCCAGGCATCCCTGGCTGATGTCTTGATCTGAGTCTGAATCCAGGGCATTTGGAGTGCCGGCGTGATGTCCAAGAGCAAGAGAAGATGGATGTCTCGGCCCCAGCAGAGAGCGTGAATTTGCCCTTCCTCTGCTCTTCTGTTCTGGCCCTCAAACTGATTGAATGATGCCTGCTCGTCTTTTCCAGAAACACCAGCCACCTGAGCATCCTTTAGCCCAGTCAAGTTGACACTTAAAATGAACCATCACAACTGATTAATTCTGAAGTGCCAGTAAAACCTCACTCATGTTCTTCTCGAGTCTCCCCTCCGTGTCCACCACAGGACTGTAGGAAAGGCCAGGCTCTGGCAGCAAAAAGGAAGAGTGAGGTAGACGCTGTTTATAAGGGTCAGTGGGAGAGAGACACATTCACAGCAGATGGATGAATGTTGTTTGGGCCTACACGAACGTAGAATTCTCCAGCTACTCAGAATGAGGAAGTTTTCTATTATTGTTGTTTGTTGCACACCTACCCCCATGAAGAAGACTAAAAACTCATTTTGGTTGAGGACATGAGCAGATCAGACCTAAGACCCAAGGGCAGTGAGAAGTGGAAGGCCGTGAGTGAACTGAGGTGTTGGTTGGACCAGTTGTGCTGTTTGTTTTGTTTTTCTGGACACACAAGGAATTGTGGATTAAGGAGAAGACAGGAAGATAGGAGACTGGGGGGCAGAAGTCCTGAATTCTTGTTCTGAATTGGCCACAAATTTATTGTCATTGGAATTGAATCTGGAGCCTGTCATTTGGATGTGAAAGCTTTAGATTGTTTAGAAAACAGTGAGGTTGGTTCCCAAACATGGGTTTGACATAGAATTTTTCTGTCTGTGGCAAAATTGGCAGAAAGTAAATGACTGTGATTGGCTTGTTATGAAACTAAGTAGACTCAGTTTAATGAACTCTCCTTTATTCTAGGTTTGAGTATGTCCTACTTTTTGGTGTTAAATTTCTTTGTTTTATGAAGCGATGGTGACAGTAGATGGTATTTGGATTGTTTCTATATTTTAATGACTTGGCAAGATAAAAAGTTGGCAATATTGCTTTAATCCTTTAAATTGTTTTTGAAATTTCAGTGGCACACAAAATCCATAATGTTCAGACCACATAACCTTTAAAGTTGTTTTCAATTCTGACAGCTGGGGATTCTAACCTTTTCTTGCCACTTGTGACCATGAGGTGACAAATTCAAATGTCAATTGATGTTTGCATCCTGAAACAGGCTGCGTTTTGGCCTGGAAAAATCACAGAGCCAGTACATAAATGTTAAAGATGCTTCAACTTTTTCTTCAACTGAAACAAAACCTGGAGCGTTACTTTAAATCTCAATTTGACCAAAGATTACAGCTGAAATAGTGGAGAAACACTGCCAGACATTGCTAATGGGGGAATGTAAATTGGCTTAGTGGAGGGATGAGCAAACTTTCTGTGAAGGTCCAGACGGTAAATATTTTAAGCTTTACAGGTCACATGAGGTCTGTCATATATTCTTCTTCCCCCCCCCCCCTTTTTTTAAACAACACTTATAAAAATGCAAAAACATTTTTAGCTCATGGGCTGGATTTGGTCTGTGGATCATAATTTGCCAACTCCTGATTTTACGTGTTTGGAAGGTGGTTTGATGTTATCTGTCCGAGTTTCAAATGCACATTTATCCACTAAGTTAAAAATGCCGAGCAACCCACTTGCTGGAATTCATCCTACAGATATGCTTACATCTGTGCAAAATGGCCTGTGTACAAATTCACTCATAATAGCATTGTTTAAAATACCAAAATACTGGAAGCAACCTAAATATTCATTGATAGGCTGGCTAAATAATAGCATGTCCATCCAGCAGAATACGATATAGTCTTTTAAAAGAACAAGGCAGCTCTGTATGGAATAATACCTGAGATGTACCATGAAGAGGGAGAAAAGCAAGATACAAAACAGAGTTTTTAGTACAGTGCCATTTATTAGTTTAAAAAGAGTAGTGTTTGTGTATGTGGTGCATGCCCGTGGGTACACACATTCACAAAAGTGCTGGCACTTACTATTCTAGAATACTGGTAACTATGGCTATCACTGGAGAGGGTAATTGAGTATCTTAGGACTAGGGATGATAGGGAAACTTCTTAGTCTATATTATTTGTAGCTTATGAGTTTAGTGCCATGTGCATGTATCACTTATTCAAAAAATAAATTCAGGGATCCCTGGGTGGCGCAGCGGTTTGGCGCCTGCCTTTGGCCCAGGGCGCGATCCTGAAGACCTGGGATCGAATCCCACGTCAGGCTCCCGGTGCATGGAGCCTGCTTCTCCCTCTGCCTATGTCTCTGCCTCTCTCTCTCTCTCTGTGTGACTATCATAAAAAAAAAAAAATTAAAAATAAAATAAAATAAATTCAATCTTTAAAAAAAGAATTGCAGTGGAGGAAATGATGATAATTCAAAGTGTGAGTGAATTCAACGACATTATTGCTTGAAATGGATTTGGGTCTTTCTTTAATCACAAGTGAACCTGCGCTGTTCTGAAAAATTTACACATCTGCTTGCCTTCCCCTGAAGGCACTTTGATAGAATAGGAATCCTTTCCCAGCTTTTGGTCATCTAAAGTGGTAGGATACCCATCTCGAGAGGTTGAGTTTAAGGCTCTGCTGTTGGGATTATTCTGATTGTTAAAATTGTGAGCAGTCATACTACAAGGTGACCTGAGGAATGAATGCATGTGAAGAAAGTTTAGCTTGGTAACAAAGTCAATAGCCATGGAGTGTTGGTGTTAGAAATCACTGAGATTTGTCCACCCCCTTGTGTTTTTTGTTTTGTTTTGTTTTTAAAATTAGTGTCCTAAGAGGTATAGAGCCTGCCCAAGATCAGGCAGCTGGTGATGGCAAAACCTTCAACTCAGACTTGCCCCGACTTATTGCTGACATGGAGAAGGCTGCACCTCTAATGGATGTTACTCTGTATAGTCCTAACCTCTATTTTCCTATATTTCTGACTCACTAAAAGGCAGAGATGTGGAACACAGTTTCCAAATTGTCACTTCCTCCTGAGTCATACCCAGCCATGAAGTTTCTCCTCTGTCTCTTGCCTCCCCTTCTACCTGGGACATGTTTAAATGGCTCACTTGGCAATTCTTGCTCCTTACCCTGACCAGAAGGCTGCTTCGTTGGGCCCCTGTGACAGACAGCTAATCTCCTAAATCAGCAAACAACCAGCTTGACTGCAGGGTGATAATTATACCAGGGTAAGTAAGCCCATCCAGGATCAGCAGAGTTGTATCTGACCACCACATCTAACAGTAAGAGCTAGCTATAAGCACCTACTGTTGTATGTCATTGATGTTTTCAGATTGTTTTCTCTGCAGCATTGTGAAAAAATACACACACACACACACAGGGGGTGGGGGTGGGAAATGGACAGGTAAGGTTGGTTTGGGGTTCAGACAAGGAAAAACCAAAGCTTTCTTTCCCCTCCTATATAACACTGTTTGAAAAGATGGAGAAATATTTCTGGTGCAATAGGACAAAGCAAAACAACAAAGTGAGGGCTAAGTCTCAGCATCAGGAAAGTATTATAGAGTTGGTGAAGTAGTTCAAAGGGAAAGTGATCCCTTAGGGAGAGACTGTCTCTAGCAGGAGCTGTAGAAATGTTAGTACACTGTAATACTACTGTTTCAAAGACTCTCCTCCCTTCCTTCTCTATAAACTGTGCAACTTCATCTGTTGGGATTTTCCCCTTCTTACCATGAGATAATGAGTTGGTATTGCAATTTTACTAGTGAACTTACTTAAATTTACAAATATCAGATAATTTCCGTGTTACGTAATTGCTATCACACTCTAGTAGAATAGCTACTCTAGTTATACGATTTAAAAAAAAAAACCTGATCTGGGACAACCTGGGTGACTCAGCGGTTTGGTGCTGCCTTCGGCCTGGGTTGTGATCGAGTCCCACGTCGGACTCCCTGCATGGAGCCTGCTTCTCCCTTTGCTGTGTCTCTGCCTCTCTCTCTCTTGCTCTGTGTCTCTCATGAATAAATAAATAAAATCTTAAAAAAAAAAAAAACCTGATGATAAAGAACATGAAAAAGTTAGAAAAGAAACTCTAATAGAAACATTCAGAATGTTGGAATAACATCTTATTCCAGGAATATAAACATTTTTTTTAAGAAGTCTGTAAATAGACCCTATAGTCAGCCAGTTGTTACAGTAAGATAAACCACATACATACCCATTCTTAATTTAAAAATTAAAATTCTTAAAAAATAGGATATTTTTTAGCATGATTTAAGTGATTGTAAACTAAAAAAAAAATATGTGTATATATCCATAGCATATACATATATCTTAAACCAGCTTCTAACATCATACATGATATAGGAAATGCTAGAGATTTCTATTAAAATAAAAAAAAAAACAAGATGATATTCATTATTCTGGCATTGGTTGCCAGTGCAATAAAGCATGAAATATATATTTAAAGTGTAACTGGTAATAGGAAGAAAAAGCGTTTTTAGAATAAACAACATAATTACATACGAATAAAAAACAAATGTGGTTACTAGGCATTTACCCAAATGATACAAAAATACTGATTCGGAGGGTTACATGTGCCCAGATGTTTATAGCAGCATGATCAACAATAGCCAAATTATGGAAAAAGCGCAAGTGTCCATCAACTGATGAATGGATAAAGAAGTTGTGAGGGGTGTGTGTGTGCGCGCGCGTGCGTGTGTATATGTATGCAGTGGTATATTGTTCAGCCATAAAAAGGAATGAAATCTTGCCATTTGTAATGATGTGGTTGGGGCTAGAGTGTATTACGCTAAATGAAATAAGTCAAGACCTATACTGCATGATTTCATGTATATGTGGAATTTAAGAAACAAAACAGATGAACTTAAGGGAAAAAGGCAAACCATAAAGCTGACTCTATAACTATAAATAACAGACTAAAGTTTCCTGGAGGAGAGGTGGACAGGGTGGGGGTGTTGGGTTAAATGGGCGATGAGTATTAAGGAGGGCACTTGTGATGAGCACTGGGTGGTGTTATAAGTGTTGAATCCCTAAGTCCTACACTTGAAACTAAATGTTAACTAATTGGAATTTAAAAACGTGGAAGAAAAGAAAAGTATGGCAGTACTAGAATTTATGCGAGCTCAGTAAACTTGTGGGTGTACATACACGAGGAGCAATCATATAACAGCAATAATCTGTTAACTGTAATGGGAAAAATGCTTCTATTCTCAACAGCAACAACAAGTATAAAACCCATAAAAAATTCTCACAGCACATTGCTAGACTTACATAAACAGATGTACTAGGAGATACATTTTTAAAAATTTTGAACAAATGAAAACTATGTCATGTTTACGAAAGTTAGTATAGTGAATATTATGCTTTTATCCTTTTTCTCCAATTATTTTATAGATTTTATCTAAACACTTAGCAGCAGTGTTCGGGAGGGGAGACCCACAGAGGGAGAACAAGGGGAACCTCAAGCCACCAGGCAAACGGGGAAAGTGATGCCCAAAAGGATAGGGTCAGGGAGGGGCAGAGCTCTGCACAGCAGGCGTGCATTCTGCAAAGAAAGGGGAAGTGAGACTTCAGCAGTCCCTAGTTTAAGTGAGACAGATTATGAAGGCCTAGAAAAAAGGGAAAAAAGAGAATCCTGGAGAAACCTCATCAGCAGCCCAGTATCTTTCCCTGGCTGAGGAAAAGGAACCGTTGACTCCTACTGGGGGTGAGCCTGGGGTAAGCCGTCTGTGTGGGGTGCTCCAAGCGACTGTCCAAGTTTGAGACCATCCCTGGTCCCAGCAAGGATCTTTTCATTAGAAGAGAATCACTAAGTCCAGCCCAAAGAGGAGGGGATTTAAGCTCCACCTCCTGGAAGAAGGAGTATCAAACGATTTGTAATCATATTTTATTTTATTTTATTTTATTTTTTTTTAATTTTCATTTATTTATGATAGTCACACACAGAGAGAGAGAGAGGCAGAGACACAGGCAGAGGGAGAAGCAGGCTCCATGCACCGGGAGCCCGACGTGGGATTCGATCCCGGGTCTCCAGGATCGCGCCCTGGGCCAAAGGCAGGCGCCAAACCGCTGCGCCACCCAGGGATCCCTGTAATCATATTTTAAAACCACCGCAGTAATTCATAATATTTTTATTCACATTAACATTTTGGGGAAGATACTTTAAGACTGTGCAAATATCCATGAAGTGTTCCCCATGGGTCATCATTGGTCCCAACAGTCCACTGTTGCGGGGTCACTTTTTGGATTGAAATGTTTCCTGTTATAATTAGCCCTTACGAGAAGGGAAGAGTCCCCCCTGTTGAATTTCACTGAGGTTTCTGGATTACTTTATATGTTGACATCTGTCCAGGAGGAGCCTAGGGATTGGACTGGGGCTTTCACAGCAGTGGGGCATGCAGTCCAGTTTGTAGGCAGCGGTGAGTGCCAGAAGGGACAGTTGTCCGGTGACCTCAGGCAAGGCCCCGAAGCAGACAGTATTGGGCCAGTGTGTGTTCTCATCTGAGTGTGTAGGTTCAGACACCCCATCCTCTCTTTTCCTCCTCGTTTTCTTCATCTGTAAATAGGGAAACTGGGTGGGTGTTCTGGATGAACCTTAACATGCCATGATCCTAGGGTGCTGCTCAGAAGAGGCAGCTGGTGGGAAAGCAGCAGAGGCGCCGGGGCAGGGCGCTCGTGCCGCCACCGCAGGGTAGGAGGCTGCTCAGATACAGACGGACCTTGAGCCGGAGCTGGGAGGGGCCCGGTACTGCCCTCACCATCCCTCCTGTGTGTCCTGCTCTTCTGTCTGCCGTCTGTCCGCCCCTCACAACGAGTCCTGCAGAAGGGGTGAGCTGAGAACGCAAGCTAGACGTGGCGCTGAGGACCAGCCAGGAAGCTTTCCGGAGAAAGCTGCCACACTCAACGCGGCCTGTTCGACCCCCCGCAAGTTCCCTCTGGGCCCTGGCCTAGCTCTGTCAGCGGCCCCGGGCCAGCAGGTCCCTTTCTTCCGTCCGGATGCTGAAAAGAAGGAAATTCTTGGTCCTCGCTGGGACCCCTGCTCTCCCTCTGTGGGTCTCCCCTCCCCAACACCGCCGCCAAGGGTTCCACCTACCCCGTTGTAGCTGCTTGGAATAGCCCTTTGGCCACCGAGACCCAGACCCCGCCTGGTGTCAGGTTTCTTCTTTAAAAATGATGTTTCAGGACACCTGGCTGGCTCAGTCGGAAGAGCATGTGACTCTTGATCTTGAGTTTGAGCCCTATGTGGGCTGTAGGGATTACTAAAAAAATAAACTTTAAAAAAAATTAAACAAAAATAATCTTTAAAACCTACAGTTATTTTGATTTCCGAAGTAATAATACATGTCTGCTACGTGAGACTTGGGAGGTAGAGAAGACAGTAAAAGTCAGTGGTAATCCCACTGCCCAGAGACTGGGCTGTTAGTGTTTCATTTATTTTCTTTTGCTCTCTTTTTGGAGTATATGTGTATATGCAGGGATGATCCTTTAACATCACTGGAGTTGTGTTATCCTAACATTTCATTGCATGTTCTTGTTTTGCTTTCATTTTCCCACTAGCCACTGTCAGCATGACTCTTGGTGTATCTGTACGGTTTTTTAAGTTAAACGATGTTCTATTTATTTAATGACCACACACCCGCTTTCTTTTTTCATGTAACCCCCAACGTTTTCACTCTCATTTCCCCTCTGTTCTAGGATGATGATGATGTATTATAAATTATTTACATCAGACAGTGTTGTTTTTTAAAGTTTTATTTATTTATTTGAAAGAGAGAGAGAGAAAAGGAGCAGGGGGAGAAGGACAGGGAGCAAGAGAATCTCAAGCAAACTCCACACTGAGTGTGGAGCCTCAGGTGGGACTTGATCTCCCGACCCTGAGGTCATGACCTGAGCCGAAATTGAGTCACATGCTTAACCAACTGCACCTCCCAGGCGCCCCTTCAGACACTATTTTATTTTCTAAAAATTTAAAGAAGATTTTATTCACTTATTAGAGAGAGAGAGAAGATGAGTAGGGGGAGTGGGTGGGAAGGAGCAGAGGGAGAGGGAGAAGCAGACTCCCCGCTGACCAGGGAGCCCGACGTGGGGCTCCATCCCAGGACCCTGGGATCATGACCCAAGCTGAAGGCAGATGCTTAACCCACTGAGCCCCCAGGTGCCCCTCAAACACTATTTTAGAAACTCTATTGATACATTCATCCTCTGACAGGGCTGGTGATGATGAATGAGGAAACCGAAGTTTAGGAACTTCCTGAAGTCACATACTTTGGTAAGGGACAGAACTGGGTTCGAATCTTTTTATTGGCTCAGAATCCATATTGCTAATTCCCTCCGTGTTCCCCTGCGGAGCACTTACTTCCCAGGTCAGGGGCAAAGTCTTTAATGGAGCAAGTAGGTTGTACTCCAGAAGGGTAGTACTTTCCAGTTCTTACGGGTAAAGCTGGGTATTGAGGCTTAGCTTGGCCACTTGCAGGCCCTGTGACCTTTGTAAATTATTTCGTTTCTCTGGGCCCCCAGGGGCCTTCTCAGCTCTCCAGTTCTATGCCTTTATTGTGGAAAAAAGCAGAACAGAGGCAGCATTCAGGACAGACCCAGCACAGGGGCATTATTATCCACTTGGATTTCAGGGGCACTCCATTTGGCCCCAGTCCACATTTCTGTGAGGAAGCTGTTTTTCTCCCTATTTTCCTGAGCGGGACGTAGGTAGTGCCCAGGAGAAGTCCCCACAGGGGCCATGAGGTTTTGGAGGCCGAAAGAGGTCCTCGTGATAGGTGAATTCCATGACATACTTCCTTTGACTATTTTGAAGTTTGGGGCTTTTGTGGCTGACCAGCAAGTCTGGAGACTGACGTGCCTGTGCCCCTCCCCAGTGCAGGGGCCTGGACCCCTTCCCAGATGATCTCGGAGATGTGTGGCTGGAAGGATACACTGCAAGATTTGGGTTCCTTGGGGGCGGTGTGGTGCTGCAGGGCCCGGCAGGCCAAAGGTCACCATGGTGCTTTGCCTGCCGGTGATGAGGTGTGGTCCACCCAGTACCACAGATCTTTTTCCAGGGTCTTGTTCCACCGTCTCTGCCTGGCAGAAAGGAAAAGGAGAACCAGATGTTTGTCTTACCAAGTAGAGTTTACTCCTATGCAGTTTCTCTTCTCTTTTCATATAGCCTTAAAAAAAAAGGGTTTTTTTTTTTTTTTTTTTTTTTTCCTTGAACTTGGTTGGCTTTCAGCCACTTACCTAGGAAGCGGCCAGTGCTGTACCACAACCTGTTGCTTTACTCTGTGGGGGTGTTGGTGAGTCTTTGGTGCAGGGCCTGGTCGTCGTGCCCTGTGCCAGCTCCTCTGGCAGGCGACTTCAATTTTCTAGTGTTTTTTTTTTTTCTTCCCCTATTTGCCAGGCGTCTCTAAGGACATGCTGACATTTTCTTCTTCTTCAGGTCTTCTAGAAACAAACCACATGAACATACCTATCTAAACATTTTTTTTTCTATTGTTGACTTAGAAGATATCTTGCTTTTGTCAGGAGATAGGGCAGCATTTGTTCTATCCTGTGAAAAATTTGGGGGCCTTATTTCGAAGTCTCAGCCCTAAGATAATGTGTAGGGATTCCAAGGAGCCCTGGTGATGCTCAGGCAGTGGGAGTCTGAATTAAATTGAGTAGAACAGTAAGGAAGCACTAAACGTACGTAGAAAATATATATGTATCTGTCGTGTTTTCAGGCTTCCTGTGTGAGCCGGAGTTGTGGTGATAGTGATGATGATGGGTTGATAATAAAAACAGTAATGCTAGCATTTGTTGAGCACTTACCCCATGCTCGATCCCGTGCTCATTTAAACAGCACTATGGTATGGGTGAGTTCTGTTTTGTAGGAACAAGAAACCGAGGCTCAGATTAAGTCACTTGCTCGAGGTCATCTAGACGTGGGACAGCTGGGCTTTAGACACAGGTGAGCCCACAGTCCCCACCTTCAACCTCCAAGCACATTGTAAGAGAGTCTGGGCATTTATAGCTTCGAATTTTGAGATACCTGAAGAAATCATACTGATAAATGAAATAGAAGAAAAGGAAAATTTGTTCATTCTCTCCATTGTGTTCCTTTGAACAGAATATAACTTGTGTCATGAATATGTCTAAACTAAAAGGACACTAAAAGGTATTTCTCTTTTTTTTTTAAGACTTTATTTGTTCATGAGAGACACAGAGAGAGAGGCAGAAACATAGGCAGAGGGAAAAGCAGGCTCCTCAGCAGGAGCCTGATGTGGGACTTGATCCCAGGACCCCCGGATCACAACCTGAGCCAAAGGCAGACGCCCAACCACTGAGCCACCCAGGTGCCCCTCAAAGGCATTTCTCCAAAGAAGATATATAAATAGTCAGTGAACCTATGAAATGATGTTCAGCATCACTGATCATTAGGAAAAATGTATATTAGACCATAATGAGATATTATTTCATACTGACAAGAATGGTTAAGGTAAAAAGCCAGACAATGGCAAGTATTGGCAAGGCTGTGGGGAAATTTGAGCCCTCACACCCTGTTGTTGGGATTGCTGAATGGTGCAGCCACTTTGCTAAGTTTGGCACTTCCTCAAAATACTAAACTTAGCATTACCATGTGATCCAGAAGGCCACTCCTAGACCAAAAAGAAATGGACCTATGTCCACACAAAAATGTGTGCAGGTAATTTGTCTTTTTATTCCTATGTTGTAGGAGTTTTTTAAAATACAGTTTGGGTACAAGTCCCTTGTCAGGTACATGATCTGCTGTTTACTTCCTCCCATTCTGTGGATTATCTTTTCATTTTATTAATAGTGTCCTTTGGTGCACTAAATGTATTAATTATGGTGAAGTCTAATTTATCTGTTTTTTTTTTTTCACTTGTCACGTTTGTTCTGGTTCCACATGTTTTTGAAGTGCTAAAAATATTAGCTTATTTTTTATTCTAGGCCAGTTGATTGCTATAATATACAAGAGGAGCTAGCTGTGAGTAATTGAATAATTCATGCCCTTTGTTAGAGAAGAATAACAAGCCCACACAATTCTGAGATTCAGTGATATTGATGGTTTTCTTTCCTTGTCTTTGTATTCTCCCCTCCTGAGCACTCAGTGTGCTGTTGTGCATATATCAGAGGCTCAAAAAATGCTTGTTGACTTGGGGCGCCTGGGTGGCTCAGTCAGTTAAGCATCCGACTCTTGGTTTTGGCTGAGGTTGTGATCTCATAGGTTGTGAGATCTGCCAACATCCAGTCGTGCTCAAGCTCTGCACTTTCATTTGGGCTTTAAAAATAGGTCTGAGTTCAAATCTTGGCTTCACTTGTTATGTGGTTTTTCCTAAGCATTCAACCTTCTTGAACCTCAGTTCCTGTACCAATAAAAGACAGTGATGTTTACCTTGGAGGATTGTTGTAAAGATTGAGTATAAAAACCTATGTACATGGAGAGATTCCATAAATAGCAGTTACTGTTTATATCAGTTAATTGAATCTATATCTCAGGTTCTCCATTTAGTAAGATGGGAATGATGCTTGTCTTTTAGCCATCTCAGTAGTGTACTAGAGATTCATGAGATAATAGACTTGATTCTTCCCTGCTTCCTCTGTTAAGTCAAATAGTCCATTTCCCAAACCTCTGGAGAACCTTCCTTGGTCCCTGACCATCTCTATTTTTGTGGAATTCATGTTGATAGGTACATTAAGTGTATAAGCTAGTTGCTACTGCATATGGTAGCCTCAGGCCATGTGTGGTTATTTAAGTTAAAATGAATTAAAGTAAAAAATTTAGTTCCTCAATTGTACAAGTTACATTTCAAGTGCTGAGTGGCCACGTGTGGCTAGTGGCTACCGTATTGAACACTGTTGAGAACATTTGGATTGTCACTAAAAGTTCAATTGGACGGCGCTGGAGCAAAATGTATGGGCAGTGTTATGTGACTTTCTGTTCAGCTGCAGAGCCTGTGAAATAAGGCTTTCCTCTAACCTTGGCTACGCAGCCCCTTCCCAGCACCTCTCCTGCTCCACTTAGGGGATGTTGGGCTCAAGATCCCGAGCAGTTTAGAATCTTGGGACACAGGGAATTTCATAGCCCACGATGGTTTTATTCTGTGTTCTTGTTGTTACTTCAGAAATTTCAGCTTCCTCTCTGCTGATGCTGTGCCTTCGTAGTATGTTTGGTCATTAGGAGGGCTAGCAAGGGGGCCTTTTGGGCAATTATAGTTGGGTGAGTACCATTGTGACCTGAGGAAAGGAAATCTCTAATTTTCTGTGACATACCAGGTGCTAGGGGGAAAAAGGAAACTGATATTACAGATATTTAGGATTCTGGAATTTTTTTTCCAGTTATAGAATTGAGATAATGTTCTAGAGATGGAGTCTTTACAGATAGTTCGACAAGGAACCCCTGAACATTCCTCTCTGTGATACTGTTAAACTGACATCAGAAGATTTCTTCCTGATGACTTTGGACATATTCTAAATAGATTGCAGTATACCTGTATTTTTCTCCTTGACTTAAGAAAACAGTAGGAAAGGGACACCTGGGTGACTCAGTTAAGCATCCGATTCTCGATTTTGGCTCAGGTCTTTATCAGAGACTGAGCCCCGAGTCAGGCTCTGCACTCAGTGAGGAGTCTACTTGAGATTCTCTCTCTCTCTCTCTCTGCGCCCTTCCCCTTGCTCCTGCTCACACACACTCTCTCAAATAAATAAATAAAAATCTTGAGCAATAGGAGAATCAAATTCCTTTTATTGACAGATTTGCTCTTACATATTCTTCCTTTCTCTTGTCTACAAATCTTCTGAAATCATGCTTCCCATAAGCCGTTCCTAGAATTTATGGATTCTAGGATTTATGGATTCTTCTCAGATGGATCCTGAGGATAGTTTCTTTTTGACTTGATCCAGGACGTGAAATCGTGCATTGAATGGGGGGGGGGAGGGTATGCATAGGGTTCACATTCTTTTCCATCTGCTTTTAAGTAAATGTTGACTTTGCAGACCAGGTGAATGAACCTACAGTCATTCTTCAGTGGAAAGAAGTGATTAATTGTAGAGTGTCAGCATTTCCAAAATCTGGTTCCTAGTAATGTGCCTTGGGAAAGGGCACATGTGGTTAAGTTTTCAAACAAGTGAAGCAAAGCTAAATGGGTTTCTTCCTGGAAGAAGCTCAGGATCTCTAATATGTTGATGGGCATCATGGATTTCCAGGAAGGGAAACTTACCTGAATTGAACCCTTGTTTGGGGACCAGTGGTCTGTAGGACACCGGTTCTGGAATTGCTAGACTGAGGGACGGTGTCTGAGAAACAGGAAAACACCCACTGTGGGAGAGTGCAAATGGAGCAATCTTGTGCATACTTCTGCTTTTCGTTCTCAGTTGTTTCTCAGTTTTTGTTTCTCGGTGATTATTTTTAACCCAGATAGCTTCACTTGAAGCTCTCATAAACTCACAGGCCCTTATAAGATAAAGTTGCCCCAAATCTTACGGAATCAGGAACATCATCTGGCTTGAAGAGCAGGTAAAAATTGCTGTCCGCTCTTTTTTTTTTTTTAGGAACCTTTTAGTGAAGCTGCTAATTCAGTTCTTTTTGGCATACATTTAGGGTCTGCTAAATATCTATTTCTGCTTCAAGGTACAATCACATTCTAAGAAGTAAGCAATTTATAGGCAATTCTTGTATGAAGAGAATCTGGTAATGGCTTTTAGAAGATATCTGAAGCTCTGAGGACAAACTTTGTTGTCAGGGCCATGGATTATATGTGTGTCTTGCTTCTGTTCATACTTTCCTGGGCAGATTGGCTAAATGAACTTCTATTTAACTTGCTCTAATAATGTTAGCCAGGAGAGTGCCTGATAACAACAGCAGCAGTAATAGCTAGTATTTTGTAAGTGGTCACCATCTGCCAGGCCCTGTTCTAAGTATTATAGATGTGTTAGCTCATTTAATCTTCGCAGAAATGCAGTGAGGTAGCTGTTATTTTTCCTGCTTTAAAATAAGAAAATACTGGGGCACCTGGGTGGCTCAGTGGTTGAGCGTCTGCCTTTGGCTCAGGTCATGATCCCAGGGTCCTGGGATCGAGTATCACATCAGGCTCCCCACAGGCGAGCAGGCCTGCTTCTCCCTCTGCTTCTGTTTCTGCCTCTTTCTGTGTGTGTCTCATGAATAAATAAATAAAATGGGAAAATACTGTCGGCACTCTATAATAGAGAAGGCTAAAATTAATTATTTGGTCTGTGTTCATACTAGTGAATAACAAAGCATATTTTATATTATGTTTTCTTTAATTTTGAGATAGTGCTAGTTTTCATAAATTCCCAGGTAGTATGTAGCACATAATTGATTTTGTAATTAATGTATTCTTAAGATCTCTATCGTATATTTTATAACTTCTAATTTGGAGTTTTTAGACGTCAGTAGATGCTATAAAAATGGAATTTACTTAACATGTTTTTTCAACAGCCTATTCTTGGGCCAGTTTCTGTGTTTGATGCTAGGAATGCAAGGATGACTAAGCCCCCCCTCCCTGTCCTCACAGAGATGTCATCAAGTGGGGAGGAGGTGTAATCCTCCAAGCAGTTGTCCTTTCTTAGGCTGTGACATGGAAAGTGGTTTCTTGCACTTTATTTTAAAAAGTCAAAGAGAAAAGGTTTGTAGGATGCAGTGGGACAAGAACCTGGGGAGAATCCATGGGTCTTAGATTATTTTTTCCCCAGATTTATTTAGATATTATTGACATATAACATGTAAATTTAAGCTGTACGGTGGGATGATTTGATATGTGCATATATTGCAGAATGATTACCAAAATAAGGTTAGTTAATGCTTCATCCCCTCCATCCCCATGATTACTTTTGTGTTTGTGTGGTGTTAACATTTAAGATCTACCTTCAACAACTTTCAAGCATATATTACTGTTAGATACAGTCACCATGTTGACATGTTGAACCTTAGATCCCCAGAACTTATTCCTCTTACAGCTGGAGGTTTGTACCCTTTGACCAACCTCTCCCCAACTTCCCAGCCTCCGGCAACTACCATTCTAACTCTCTTTTCCTATGACTTCAGCTTTAAAAAATTTCCCCATGTAGGGGCGGCCTGGGTGGCTCAGCGGTTTGAGCGCCTGCCTTCCGCCCAGGGCGTGATCCTGGAGTCCCAGGATTGAGTCCCACATCCGGCTCCCTGTATGGAGCCTGCTCCTCCCTCTGCCTGTGTTTTGCTTCTCTCTCTCTGTGTGTCTATCATGAATAAATAAATGAAATCATTTAAAAAAATAAAAATAAAATTTCCCCGTGTAAATGAGAACACACTGAGTCTTTCTCTGTCTGACTTATTTCTTATAGCACAATAGGTCCATCAAATGACTTTTGAGTTGTTTAGTAGCCCTTACTTGATTTCTCACCCAAAGCGGTCTGCTTCCAGGTGTAGCATCATACTACTCGTGAATGCAGGCTTCTAGCTGCTGGGGAGAGGGATTATCAAGGAGAGAGAATCTCATGCTGTGAAAGCAATACCCAACTGTTCCTGATGCAAATGAAGAGAAGAAAACCAAGATGTGGAGGGAATGCTCTTAGGATGAAAACTGGGGCCCTGACCAGAAGCCTTTGCTTGCCTTGGCTCAGTCAGCTTTAAAGGAAAATGGGGAGTTGGGTGGGTGGGGTGGGTGGTGGAAGCTGAGTCTCCCTGGGAATTTCTGTATGAAGATGCATTTCAAGTTGGTAGGCAGGGCTCTGGGCTCTTGGAGAAGCCAAATCTAGCAGCCAACTCTGACCCTTACTATAAAGTGGAACATGCTTCCCCTGCCCTCCAAATCTGCTTTGTTGCTTGGTGTGCTGTGATAATGAAATACTTGTTTGTGGGGTTGTATGATTTCACAGGTAATCATACTCTTTTGATAAAATGATTGGCTGAAAGGCGTGTCAGGAAGATTTGTTTTTCTTTTCTTTTTTTTATAGAGATTTATTTTTTTTTTTCAGAGAGAGATTGGGAGAGAGCACAAGTTGGAAGGGCAGAGGAAGAGAGGGAGAGAGAATCACAAGCAGACTCTACACTGAGCATGGAACCTGATGCGGGGGGTTCAATCCCATGACCGTGAGATCACGACCTGAGCCAAAACCAAGAGTTGGAAGCTTAACTGACTGTGCCACCCCAGCACCCCTTTTGTTTTTCAATAATGTATATTGAGTGTTTTTTATGTGCCAGATACAAAGCATTTATTTTCATGTCCTTGACTCATTGAAGTCTCTCCATGGCCTTGTAAGGGTGTGTTACTATCCCCACTTGCCAGACCAGGAAAAACTGACATTCAGAGGGTTTGAATGACTTGTTGAGACCAAGATGCACATCAGGAAGTCAGCTTTTAGAGGACAGTGATTTTGGCTTCTCCCTCAGGCAAGAATCTAGTTAAATCATCCCAGGAAGATGGAGATCCTTTTTAAGAAAAAAGAAACAAAAAATCTAGGTACACAGCTCTAATTAAACAAAGAAACAAAATATCATCTTTACTATTGTAGATAATATATGATTGTCTCTGGACATGACCGAGAGACTTTGAGTAATAGGCTTCTGAGTCTCTGGCCTGGGTGTTAGGGTGATGAGAAGCAACCAGAGACCTAAGGAATTAACTTGCATGGTTTTTACCATTAGGGCAGGAGACCTGGCCTGAATAAAATGTGAGTTAGTGATATTGTGCCCAATCAGAGGGGAGGGGCCTGGAGTGACTCAAGATAAGAACGCTACCCCCCTGCCTGCTTCTGCCCTCCCCGCGCTCCAGTGAACCAGCACTTTCCCCATCAGAACATAAACTCGGGCTTTTGTCTGGTTTGTTTATTCCTGTGTCCTCAGCGCCTGGCACATAAAAGCTATTTAGGATTTGTTGGGCAGATGAATACATGAGTGTGTAAATCTCATGTGGCTAAACATTTTGGGCTCTCTGGGTAGCAGCATGGGAGTTCCTATCCTGTCACATATCCTTTGGTAACAGCCGTGACGGGCACAGGCTCTCCAACCTCAATGCACAACCTCAAATTGTGAGGAGACAAGGCCCTCACTGCCCACCTGGCATCGGCCAGCCACGCTGGGAATGTGAGCTGCCCTCCCCACGGCTGAGGAATGGGGGCAGTAGCTGGTTCACCTACACTGCTCACTTGGCAGAGGTCAGCAACCTCTGCTCTCACCAAGCACGCCCTCCTTGTCATAAGTGTCCACCAGGTTCCAGAGTTCTCAAATAGCTGGTTCTGGCCACTCCTTCCTCCTCAGTGGAGGAAGGAGCTTCCCACTCTGGCATTTTGTGCGAGGTCACTCCCGAAAGGCTTGTTTTTAAATGGGAAAAGTTTGGTCTGTGTGGCAGAAGGAGCATCCACAGGGAGGAGGAGCACCAGCCACAAGTTCCCTTCCTTCAGCATCTACAGAGTAAATTTTGGGGTCCTTGCCATCAAGGAGCTCACTGGAGGGGGCAAGACGCATGTAAGGCGGAAAACTCACAGTTCCACAGAAATGCTGGAAGGGCTGTAGTAGAAGTAAGAACAAAGTGCCAGGGGACAGAGAGGGAGGGGTTCAGGACTCTTGTGAAAACTTCATGAATAAGGGAAAACTTTATTTGGCCAGGAATATCAAAGAGCTTTGTCAGCTGAAGGTCCAGACAGAGGGTAGTAAATGCAGATGCCTTCACTTGGAGCTTCCTTTATGGCACACCTCCTCTCTCGCTGTCCCTCTACTTCCTCGAATCTTGGTCATGCCTGGAACTCGCTCCAGTCACGCTGTCCACCACCCTGTCAACCTCACTGTCTTTGAAACTGCTCTGGTTTGCTTCATTGTTGCATCTCAGAAGCCTTCCCCACCACCCTATTCAAAATAGCACGTCTTTGTCTCTCCTCTTAGCTTACTTTATTTTCATTCATAGCTGTGCCTCTCTCTGGCATTATGTTTATGATTGGACAGGGGACGTTTGTTTAATGCATGTATTCATTTATTCAGCTGATGTTGATTGACCCACCACCACATGTCTAGGCTCTAGGCTCTGGAGACAAGTGGATAAGACGGAGTCTCTGATTTCATAGGGTTTACATTCTAGCGTGGAGAGACAAACCCAAACCAAATGAACAAGTAGGGTAATTTCTGGGAGCGGTAAGCATATGAAGAAAATAAAATAGGGCAGAGACACAGAGTGACTAGTGCCTGGGAGAGAGCCGCTTTCAACGGGGTGGTTGGGAAAGGCCTCTCTGTGGAGGTGATGCTTGGACTGAGACTTGAATGGTGAGAAAAAGCCAGCTGTTAGGGGTTGAATTGTGTTACTGAAAAAAAAATCATATTGAAGTTCTAGCCCCCAGTACCACAGAATGTGACTTTGGAGATAGAGTCGTGGCAGATGAAACTGATTAAGATGAGGTCATCCTGGAGTACAGTAGGCCTCTAATCCAATGCAGTGGTAGCCTGATTAAAAAGAAATCTAGGGGCGCCTGGCTGGCTCAGTGGAGGGCTCATGTGACTCTTGATCTTGGGGTTGTGAGTTCAAGCCCTGCATTGTGAAATAAAAACACTTAAAAAATTTAGAGACCCTAGACAGAATGCCACATGAAGATGAATATAGAGACCTATAAGCCACCGGATACCAAAGATTTTGCCAACAAACAAGTGGAAGCTAGAATGGCAGGATGGAATAGATTCTTTCTCACAGTCTTTGAAGGGAACCATTCTTGCTGACACTTAACCTTCGACTTTGAGCCTCCAGAAATTTGACACAGAGACACTAGGGTGGCTCAGTCGGTTAAGCATCCACTCTTGGTTTGGGCTCAAGTCATGATCTCAGGGTTGTGGGATCGAGCCCCAGATTGGGCTCCATGCTGGGTATGGAGCCTGCTTAAGATTCTCTCTCTCCTTCTCCCTTAGCTCCTCCGCTTCCCTCCTCCTCACTAGCTCACTCTCTCTTGGTAAAAACAAAAAACAAAAAAAATCATTGAAAAGTGTGGAATATCTAGCTTCCTCATGATTTATCTGTACCATAACCCGATCTAAAAAGGGAATAAGATGGATTCTGGCTTGAATGCTGAAGTAATCTTTCAGATTCACACTTTTGCTAGGTAGTGTTCCCCCCCTCCCTTTTTTTTCATTTGAAGTATAATTAACAGGCAGTGTTGTAATTGGTTCAGGTGTACAATAAAATGATTTAACAATTCTGTACATTATTCAGTGCTCATCAAAGTAAGTGTTCTCTTAATCCCCTATATCTGATTCACCCCTCCCCCTAGCCACCTCCTCTTTGGAAACTACCAGTTTGTTCTCTGTATTTGAGTCTGTATTTTTGTTTCTCTTTAATTCTTTGTTTTGTTTCTCAAATTCCACATATAAGTGAAATCATATGGTATTTGTCTTTGTCTGACTTATTTCACTTAGTTTTATATTCTCTAGATCCATCCATGTTGCTCCAAATGACAAGATCTCATTCTTTTTTGTGACTAATATTCCATTGCATATACATACCACCTCTTTATCCATTCATCTATGGATAGAACTTGGCTACTGTAAATAATGCAATAAACGTAGGGGTGCATATATCTTTTTGAATTAGTATTTTCATCATCTTTGGGTAAATACCTAGTACTGGAATTATTGGATCATATGGTAGTTCTAATTTTAACATTTTGAGGAGATTCATACTAAGTTGTCTACTGTGGTCCGCACAAATTTACATTCCTACCAACAGTGCAGTGAGGGTTCCTTTTTCTCCATATCCTTGCCAACACTTGTTATTTTTGTGTTTTTTATTTGAGCCATTCTGACAGATGTGAGGTGATACGTCATTGTGGTTATTTGCATTTCCCTGATGATGAGTGATGTTGAGCTTCTTTTCATGTGTCTGTTGGCCATCTGTATGTCTTCTTTGGAAAAATGTCCATTTGGGTCATTATGCCCATTTTTAAATTGGGTTATTCATTTTTTGGGTTTTGAGCTGTATAAGTTCTTTATATATTTTGGATATTGACCCCTTAGCAGATATGTCATTTGCAAATATATTTTTCTTATTATTCTTCTTTTCTTTCCTGTTCTCTACCTTCTTTTCTGCATATGAAAATAACCAATCTTTATTCAGATACGTTTATTTTTATTTTTTAAAGATTTTATTTATTCATGAGAGACAGAGAGAGGCAGAGACACAGGCAGAGGGAGAAGCAGGCTCCATGTAGGGAGCCCGATGTGGGACCCGATCCCGGGACTCCAAGATCACATTCTGGGCCAAAGGCAGGCACTAAACCGCTGAGCCACCCATGGATCCCCAATTCAGACACTTTTAAAGCATTATTTTAAAGATAACATATTTCCTCTTTGTTATTTGGGAAGAACTGGTTCATTTACCCATTGGCCAATTCTTACCCCCTTAAGAAGTTTGTCATTAAAACCCACATTCATATATCTTATTAGGATATTTAAGGTGATTTGATTTGTTTATTGTGAAATGGGTGCATTTTTTTTTTTTTTTTGGATGCGCTTTTGTTAGGCATAAACCGAAGAGGGGAATAGTTTACTGTAGCTAATAGGACTTCAATTTGGGATCCATAATGTCTTTGAGGGCAAAAGTCTTCAGATGAAGATTAAGAATAATCATAAAAATAGTTGTTATGTGTTGCCAAGCTCTGTGCTGAGTACGAGTGTGGAGCTTTTTATTCATCCTCATAGAAATCTTACTAGATGTCTAACTCATCCATTCTACAGGTGGGGAAACCAAAGATAGGAAAGTCAAGTATGTCAGTAAAGTTCTAGGTAGTTAAGTTGGTGGACCTGTGACTCAGACCCAGGCTCTTTCATGGTAGTGTTTGAGCTTTGACACTTACTTGGTGACCATCATTTACCATTAGTGAATCCTTATGTGTGAAAGACAGATTTCAAGTTTGAAAAACAAAAAGAAAAAAGAAAAACAAAAAGAAAGAAAAGAAAAATCAGACAGTATAACCTGTTACGGATTAATAGCATTGTAGGCTGTTGGTGTGTAAAGACAGTTTCAAGATTACTATAGGAATCCTAGTTCCCCAACTTTACTTAAAAAAAATGTGAGTGGGGTGTATCTGGGTGGTTCAGTTGTTTGAGTCTGACTCTTGATCTCAGCTCAGGTCTTGATTTTAGGATTGTGAGTTGAAGCATTGGGTGGAACCTAGTTAAGAAAAATTTGAGTGTATGATGTCATACACGTTAAAAGTCAATCTACAGGGACACCTGGTTGGCTCAGTGGTTGAGCACCTGCCTTTGGCCCCGGTTGTGATTCCGAGATTGAGTCCCGCGTCCAGCTCTCTGCAAGGAGCCTGCTTCTCCCTCTGTCTATGTCTCTGTCACTCTCTCTCTCTCTCTCTCTCTCTGTGTGTCTCTCATGAATAAATAAATAAATCTTAAAAAAAAAAAAGTCAATCTACATACGACAACAACACACTGATCCACACTTCAGGTACTTTTAAAATGTGATTTTAAAAAATATTATTTAAAGATACTTTATTTCTTTTTCATTATTTGGGTCTGTGAAGTCTAATTGGGATACCACAATATTCAATTCTCCTTGAATCCCAAAGTGACTCCTGTTTTTAGATGAGAGGAAAAAAAGTTAGCATCTGTCTGTGAGAGGCACTTTTTCATCTTCTCTCTCACAGTGCACTCTCTGATGTGGACATGGGGGTGTGGGAAACTTTTCTGCTCCCCTTGTAGGATCACTGGCTGGGGCCCTATGTGTCAGACTGACGAAAGACAGATTAACCAGAGAAAAAGGAAAGTTTGTTAACCTGTACATTATGCACACATATGGGATCCCTCCAGATGAATAACTGAAAGAAGTGCTGAGAACTTGGGGTACTATCTTAATCAAAGAAGAATACATATTTAGAGCAGCCGTGAGATAAAAGGTCTTTGAGCTTTCTAGGGTGGCAAATACACGAGGGAACTAATGGTAGGTAAGGATTAATTTTTGCAAAGGTTGATACATAGCTTCCCTTTTTGCCTTCTCTGTGCTGATAAGGGTCTAGTGTCTCTGGTAATTAACTTCCGCTCTTCCTGGTAGAGTGGGGATGGGGAGATACCTTTATCAATTTAGGTCCTGCTTTTAGGCAAATAGGGGAAAGTGGAGAGGTTTTTTTTTTTCCCCCTGTAGTCTTCAGTTCAAAAATAATCCTTACTCTAAAGTAGCATATTTTAGGGGCACCTGGATGGCTTAATGGTTGAGCTTCTGCCTTCACCTCAGGTCATGATCTCGAGGTCCTGGAATCAAATCCCACATTTGGGCTCCTTGCAGGGAGCCTGCTTCTCCCTCTGCCTGTGTCTCTGCCTCTCTCTCTGTGTCTCTCATGAGTAAATAAATAAAATCTTTAAAAAATAAAGTAGCATATTTTGGGGTGGCATATTCTGCTACCCTTCACAAGCTGTGCATGGATGATTATATATTGAAGCATTTTTTTCCATGAAGAATGCCTGCTATGTTGCATGTACTGATCTGGGTGTTGGAGATACATCATTGAACAAGACAGATAAACCTTTCCGCCTCCCTGGAGCTTACATTCTAGTTGAGGATTATAGGGAGTAATGAAATAGAGGAATATAGTACTTATCACGTGGTTGGCTTTTATGAAGAAAAACAAAGCAGGGAGAAGGGAAAGAGAGCGCCCTGAGGGGCATGCTGCAATTTAAAAAATAGAATCATCCGATCAGAGAAAGGGCTCAGTGGAAAGAAGATGCTTGAACAAATTTCTGAGGGAGTGAGCCTGCGGGACCTTGATGTGGGGTGGTGCTGTTCTAAGTAGCAAGAATGATGAGAGCATAAGCGAAGCTGGCTTAGAGGGCCTGGGGGTGCGTGGCAGTGGGGATGAGTATCTGGAAAAGAAATCAGAGAGATAACTGGGGAGGAGTGAGCAGGAATAAGTCCAGGAAGGACTTGTAAACTATTGTAAAGACTTGGGCTTTAACCCTTGGTGAGGTGGGAGTCCCAGATCCCCTAGTGTGAGCACCCAAGGCGGCAGTGTCCATTCACTGCAGACGCCCTTTATTCGGGGAATGTGGGAGCTCGGCTGGTGACAGGGGACACCCGTTAGACACCCTAGCCGTGGGCAGCCGAGTGTAAAAGCCTGCAGTCCCGGGGTGGAGATACACATTCGGGAGTCATCAGCATGTGGATTGCATGTAAATCTGTGGAATCAGATGCGAGCATGAAGAGGATAGACGCAGAGAGGCCTGGGACTAAGTGTGGGCACTGGGCTAGCTGGGGCGATGGGGGCCAGTGGCAGAGGAGACGGGGAGTGGCACCAGTGAGGGAGGGGCACGTTTAGGAGAGAGTAGTTTCATGGTAGTCCAGTGAAGGAAAGGCTCCAAGAGCAGTGTGCTCTATCAGGTGCTGCTGCTCAGTCGGTTACGATGACCAAAAATTGGCCTCTGGGGAGATCCCTGGGTGGCTCAGTGGTTTACCGCTGCCTTCAGCCCAGGGCCTGCCTGGAGACCCAGGATCGAGTCCCACATCAGGCTCCCTGCATGGAGCCTGCTTCTCCCTCTGCCTGCGTCTCTGCCTCTCTCTCTCTCTCTGTGTCTCTCATGAATAAATAAATAAAATCTTTAAAAATATTGGACTTAGCAGTGCCGCTGCAGGTCATTGTTGCAGTTAGTTGGGGGCTGACTGCTGCTGCGTGCCACCTGTCGGGGCTCTTCTGTGCAGGGCCCACACGATGGGCTGCCCTGCTGTCCACTCTGTGCCGTTCACCTGGCTCTGCTCCGCCGCCCGGCAAACTCGTTCCCGTGTCCTCGCCTGGATACCTGAGGCGCAGTCGGAGAGCTGACGTGTACTCGAGTCCAGCTGCCGCATCCTGTGGCTCGGGAGGACGAGGGTGGGCAGGCGTGCGGGGGGTAGAAGCGGGCCCGGCCTCCTGTCTGCCGCCCCTGGCCTGCTGGGCTGCGGGAGCCGAGGTCACTGGGCCGCGGGGTCGGTGAGCCCCGCGGTCGGGGGACAGTCTGCAGACATTTGACGGTACCGAGGGCCGGTTCGGTTCCGGCATGGGGACCGGTCCCGCGGGCAGGGTACAGTTGCGTTGTAATTGTGAGGAGTGACTGATGACGTAGGCTTTAGCGTCAGGGCTCCGGGTAATTGGGTCTGTCAAGGTCCCTGGAGGTCTGCCTGGTGTGAAGCTCACGTTTCTTGTGAACCATTAAGACCCTAACGGACTGGAGCGGGGTGTCAGGCCTGCTGACTGCGATCTCTCAGCGACCCTTCCCCTGGCCTAGTCCCCGGCCGTGGTGCCCGAGGAACGTTACGTATAGATCTTCCTCCTGAAGCGGGCGGTGGTCTGAGAGGTGTCAGCTTGCCTTTTGGCCTCTCGACGACAGGACGTCAGTTGCAGCACATGGAAAGAGCCCTTCCTTGTCCCTCTCCTCCTGACGGTCCTCTCTCTGATCAGCTTGTCGAGCCGGGTGGAGCGTTACACTCCAGAGAGGCCCGGGGCTCCTCAGACCTGGGTTTGAATCCCAGTTCTTGTGCTCACTGGCTGTGTTGAGTCTCGGCAGACGAGTTCGTGTCCTGAGCCTCAGTTTCTTCATCTACAAAACGGGGATAGTCATTATTACCTCAGAGAGTCGTGAGAATTTAAACTGCCACTCACCTGCCACATGCTTTTTCACAGTGCCGTACACTACCCAGGGTGTACGGGTACCCAGGGTGGCTGGTACAGTTATTAGGGTATCGCAACTGTAGCTTTCAGGATGTTGCTCATGTGAAAACCATCTTTTCAAAGATTTTTAACTGATGCCATTGCCTGGGGTTTATTTATGAAACAGATTGAGTAGAGTTACACCCACAAATCTGTTAAGATTTTCCCTAAAGAAATTACCAGATGTCTTGTGTGTGTTTTTTTTCTTCCTAGTTGCTGCTACTGGGGGAAGAAGTCCAGCAAAACAACCTAAAACAAGGTACTGCACTCTCACAGCAAATACATAATTTGTCCCCCCTTTATCAGCGCTGAATAAAACAGCATGGTCAGTTGCCAGTCCCCCGGCTGCCCGTCACTCAGGTGGGGCAATAGCTGCGGGAGCTTCTGGATGTGTCAGGTGCACCTCAGAACCTGTGCACCTGCAGTGTGCTGTTGGTAGGCCTTCAAGGTGCTTCGGCTTACTCTGTGCTGTGCTGTTAGGAATAATGCCGATTTTTCCAAACAAATCTGTTCCAACTCATTTCAAGATATACATCAAAAATTAATTGGTAGGACCAGTTAAGTGTTACTGCATATTTATAGATTAGCCCTCTGAAAATCAGCATCTGGCTAAAAAAAATTACCAGTCCAAACCTTTAGTAACATCAGCAAAGCATTTCTTAATTTCTTTTTTTTTCTTTTCTTTCTTTCTTTTTTTTTTTTTGGTCAGTGAGCTGTTTTCCTGACTCTGTGTGTGTGTGTGTGTGTGTGTGTGTGTGTGTGTAGAGCAGAGTTTGAGAGAGGAAAGGGCTGGCAGCATAAAGGGGAAGTGTGAGTTTTAGAATATTTTTCAGATTTATTGCAATTGTATTTCATACAGGGACTTGAACTCCAGACTGTTTTCACTTATATTAGTAGAGTGGGAGCTGATGTAGTGAATAGGAAAGATAAATGTGTTAAATGGTAATGAATAGCATCATTTATTTACATTCATGTAGTAAATACTGGAATTCCAATTATATGCCAGACGCTGTGCTCAGCATGGGCCAGTAAATAATATGTCATGCTAATGTCTTTTAGTAAGCTTTAATATTATGAAAAATCACATGAAAATGGTAAAGAATTGCACACATTATAATAGTACAATGAAAAATGAGTTTTTTCCTCTCAGACCATCAGATTTTCTTGACTGCCCTTCCCAAGAACTTTACTACATATTCACTTATGTATGTGTCTTCTGCATCATCTTTTTGTTATCTTTTTCTTTTTTAATACAAATGGGATCCTTAAAGAGCATTCCACCTCTTCCTTTTTTCATTCAGCAGTTGTTCTTGTTAATATGTTAGCACCAACTGGTCTCCCCCACTGTTTTATTACAGCTGCATAGTATTCCATCATATGGACATACCACAGTTTAGTTTTCTGCCCTTAAAACTTACTTTAAAATGAAGGCACAACTTCCTGCCCTATGGAGTTCTCTTTTAATGAGAATTATACAAAATAAAATCTGTGACTGCTGCCCTAGTGCTGGCACGTGTTAGAGTCACATAAATATTAGCAAAATGGATGAATTGATCATGTTTATTCAGTTATTCAGGTCGTTTTTCTTTATAGATAATTTAAAAATAAAATTTAGAACTACGAATGATCACATTCCAAATTAATGGATTCTGTGTTAATGAGGTTTATGTCCTATCAGCTGCATTCCCTCGCACTTTATTTGCATAGTGATGTGGCTCAGAAGTGTCCCTGATGGTGACAACATGGAATAGTTCTGTTGCCTGTCACTGCTGAGGGCCGGATGGTAGCTCTCCTATAGATCAGCAGACTCTGTGGCACGTTTTGTTCTGTCTGGCAGGTATTTTAATTTGCTTGAATGATAGACACCTTAAACTCAGACCTTTCAGACCCCAGAAGCATATAAACATTGGTCAGCATTATTTTCAGAGTTTTCCAAGGCATTAGGGATGGCATTCGTAATCCAAGAGCTATATTCCGGGTGGAGAGATCCTCCTTCCTGTGGCAGAGACCCTTCGTGTCACTAGGCACACCTTGGTTCAGTAGGCAAATGGTCTTCTGACAATACAGATGTTTTGGAAATTGATTCCCTTGTGCCTTGTCTGCTAATCCGTTATCATAGGGGCTTGAAGGCTTCCTGGTGGGTGAGATTCCCTGCTAGGTGCCGTGGGGGACACTGGGATGACACAGTGCAGGCCATGGCCCAAGGAACCTCTGATGTTGCTTGGGGGAACTACCCCCATATAGCTGGCAGCATGGCGTGTGCTGGCATTAAGGAACAGGGGCTCTGGAGTCACACTGACCGGGTTCCTGTCTCCAGCTGTGTGACCCGGGCAAGGTAGTTGACATCTCATGCCTCAGCGTCCTCATCTGAAGAATGGGGATTATATCAGTACTTACCTGGCTGTGAGAATTAAATGACTTAATGGATGAAAAGTGCATGCACAGTGCTCAGTGCATGCGTGCTTAGTAACTATTAGCTGTTGTTACCATTACTGACAATACTACAGAATGGAAAGGGGAGATGATAATGGCTACTGTTTGTAGTAAACTCCTGGGCTTACACAGCCTCTGTGTTAAGTGCCTCATGTTCCAGGTCTCATCTGATCCTCAATGGGGCCTTGTAAAATAAGGTATTTTAAAGATGAGAAAACTGTGGCCCAGTGAGGTTGAGTACTTGCCTAAAGTCACACAGCCATTAAGTGATTTAAATCTGTATCTGACTCAAAAACCTGTGCTCTTTCCTGTGAACAACATTTCCAGGGAAAGAGAGAGAGAGGGAAGGAGTCTTTATTTTGTGGGTGAAGAATGAGGTGCAGAGCACTTAAACTACTGGCCCAAGATTACGTGGAAACCCAGGCTTCCTTAGACCAGACTCCACAGTGTCTCTCGATGCTTGATGATAAAATAAGACAAACTGGGTTGTCCTGCTCCAGAGGAGAGAGCCAGACTGATGCATTGAAATAGGCTGACTTGGGATAAATGGAAAGGAAAATCTGTCCCACAAAGCTGTCCAATATGAATTGAAATAAAGGTGTATTTTTCTCAAATGTAAAAGAGTTTGGAGGTGTGCAGTCGAGAGTTAATTATGGTGGTTCCCTAAGGTCTTCAGGGACAGGAGCACAGGACAGGGTGTTGGCCTTGTTTGTTGTCACTCTGACCCCAAATCCATACAAGACCCAAGCCATGGTTCTGGCTTTGGGATTTGGAAGGTCCTTCACATGAACAGTTTTATCAAATTAGCAGGAACGGTTTGTCTCTGGGGAAGCAGACTATGGAGGATTTATTTTTTGCTTATTAGTCTTGTGTCCAGCAGTGTTTTCCTGATTTACTTTCCTTGTATATCCTGCCGTTTTGTGAATTCAGTGTTATACATCTTTTTGGTCTATTTAGTATACCTATTGATTTTTTTGTGTGCATGCTGAAGATTGGCCCAGGGCACTCAAATGCTGGTAAAGAATAATTACTGTGCCAGTAGTGAGACTAAAAATCACAACCCATGAACCTTTGCTTAGGACAATGCAATTGAGTGAAGTTTAGATTGGCTTTGTTATTCTAGGAAGAAAATACCACTTATTGGGATATTTCCTGTTGAGATCTGTTATTTTCCTGTTTTTTTTTTACCTTAATTTGCTCATTCATGGGGAAAAAGCCATATTTCTAAAATGAAGTCATTTACCCAACAGTTCTGAGCGACATAGATGCAGTCTCTGCCACCATAGGGTTTACCAAATAGCAGGAAATACAGTTACGGTGGCATATAGTAACTGCCACAATGGGATAATTACAGGTGCTGTATGCACACATGGGAGATGCACTTATGCCTGTATTGGAGGTAAGGAAAGGCTTCCTGAGGAAGTGACATTCAGGCTGAACTCTGAAGGTGATAGAAATGAGCTAGAAGAAGGTTTTTCCAGGTAGAGGAAGCCACCTGCATACAAACCAAGAGACAAGAAGAATGCTGGTGCATATGAAGGACTCAGGGGCTCTCTGCTTAGTTGAGAGAGGAGAGGCAGTAGGTGCACAAGGGTTAGTTGTGGCTAGCTCCCGGAAGTCCTATAAGCTATGTGAAGGAGCCTTAGGGCATTGAGATGCCATTACAGGGTTTCCACTAGGGGATGACCTCGGAGATTTGAGTTGCAGAAGCCTTGGGATAGTCGGGGATGGAGTGGTTCAGCACGTGGAGAGAGATGAGTGTGAGTGAGGAACCATAAAATGGTTGGGGTGCAGGGAGCAGTGGGGAGGGGCCTCTTTAAGGCTGGAGTCTGCAGCTTGAGTCTTGTGGTGGTGGTAATGATTTTTCATATTAGCCTAAAAAACCCATTATTTGAGCTCCAAGTAGCAAATGGACTGGAGGCCGGGCTCGCAAGACAAGAGAAACTAGTGAGGAAGCCGTTGTAGTGATCCAGGGAAGAGGGAGGCGATGACGGCTTGCACCAAGATCGTCAAGTGGAAGAATGGAGAGAAGTGGCCCAATTTGTATACAATTTGAAGAACTTGCTACAGAGTGAGGGAGAGGGATTAAAAGAAGAGCAAGAGGGACCCCTGGGTGGCTCAGGGGTTGAGCGTCTGCCTTCCGCTCAGGTCATGATCCCGGGGTCCTGGGATCGAGTCCCACATCGGGCTCCGCTCAGGGAGCCTGCTTCTCCCTCTGCCTGTGTCTCTGCCTCTCTCTGTGTGTCTCTCATGAATAAATAAATGAATGAATAACTATTTAATCTTTAAAATAAAAGGAGAGCAAGATATTTATTTTTATTTATTTATTTATTTATTTATTTATTTATTTATTTATTTATTTATTTATTTATTTTTGAGAGCAAGATATTTAACACTCAGGCTGGTGTCTAGTTTATGAATTTCAGGGATCCTGACTCGTGGTTGGGTGTCCACGGAGTACACTGCTCTGGGCGACTCGTAGGGGTGGCCCAGGACGGTGTGGTGGGCCCCAAATTCCAGCTCCCTACTGCCTGAGGGAAGGAAGCCTGAGGTGTACAGTGTGGTCCACCGTGTGCCTGCTTCTTGAGTTAAGTCTTCGTCCTCCCCTTCTCAGACCTTAGGTCCACGGAGCCCAGCGGAGCAAGCGTAATGTCAGCTGGTCTTCTCAGGGCAGCCCCCTTCCCTGAGCCGCTGCCGGGCCTCCAGCCGCGGAAGCCCCTCACCAGCCGCGGCCACCGTCCTTCGGGCATCTTCCTCAGATGTGGTTGCTTGTCGCTGCCTGTAGCCTCGGCGGCCTTAGGAGAGGAGGACACAAACTCTTTGTTTAACGCTTATATCTCTGGTTACAAATGGTAACATATACTCACGGAAGAATGTTGAAAAATACAGAAAAGTATAAGGAAGAAAAATGTAGATTCCCGCATGATCATCTAGACATAATTAGCTCAAATTCTGGTTTAATTTCTTCTAATCTTTTCTATGTGTATTTGTTGCTATTTTTTAATGAGTATGGATAGACCTCTTGCTTTTATTTTTTAAAAAAGATTTATTTTAAAGAGAGAATGTATGAGGGAGGGGGAGGGGCAGAAGGAGAGGGAAAGAGGGCACCTCAGGCCCATTCCCTGTTGAGTGTGGAGCCCGACGGTGAGGCTCGATCTCAGGACCCCGAGATCATGATCTGAGCCAGACACTCAACTGACTGAGTCACCCAAGTGTTCCAGACCTCTTGCTTTTATTTTTTAAAAGATTTTATTTATTTATTCATGAGACACACAGAGAGAGGCAGAGACACAGGCAGAGGGAGAAGCAGGCTCCTTGTGCAGAGCCTGATGCAGGACTCAATCCCAGGACCCCAGGATCATTACCTGAGCTGAAGGCAGATGCTCAAGCTCTGAGCCACCCAGGTGTCCCTAGACCTCTTGCTTTTAAAGTTTATTTATTTTTAGTAATTTCTACATCCAACATAGGGCTCGAACTCACAACCCACAAGATCAAGAGTTGCGTGCTCTTCTAGCTGAGCCAGCCCAGCACCCCATCCTCTTGCCTTTATATTGAACTTTTCCATGTCATTAAAAATTCTTAACTATTTCTTGGTATGATAAATTGTTTCCAGTTTTTCTCTGTTATAGATAATATGCAGCTGCACATAAATGACAGCATTGCTGCACATGAATCTTGTTTGCATGTCTCATCTCCTTAGGATAGATTCCTAGAATGTAATTACTGAGTACACTCATTTTGGGGAGTCTTGACACATATGGCCAGATTGTTCTCCATTCCTTTCCCTCACCACCTCCCCCCAACAGGGATAGGTGAGCTCGTCCATTTCAGTATGCCATTGCCCTGTCCAGAGAATGATAGAATAGAAGTTCCAAATATGAGGAGGGCAGGCATAGATAGACTATCACAGCTAAGTCAGACAGCTAACATTTTCTTAGGGCTTACTTGTGTGCCCAGCACTTGCTAAACATGTTTCCTGTATTTATATCTCGTCCTACTTACATCAACTCTTCAGCATCGGTGCTATTGCAAACAAGTGAGTACACAGAAGTTAAGTGACTTGCCTAAGGTCACACAGATAGATTAACAGTGAGAATAATTTTGTTACAGGTAACAAACTAAAGACTAAAAGAGGCTTTAGTTTTAGGTCTTGAAAAAGCAAACCTGTTTTTTCAAGTGTAGCATACATACCGGGGCGCTCGGCTGGCTCAGTTGGTGGGGCCTGTGTCTCTTGATCTTGGGGTTGTGAGTTTGAGCCCCATGTTTGGTATAGAGATTACTTAAAAATAAAATCTTAAAAAATATATGCAGAAAAGTGCACACATCTTCAGTAGTACTACTTGATGAATGAGAAAACATTTCTTCAAAAAAAAACTATCACATGTGTATTTGTGTGTGAGAGAAAGCGTGAGCACACATGTGCAGAAAGGAGAGATGCTGGGGGTCTCAAGGGACTTGCTGATGGAAGGGGCTGCAGATCCTCCAGTCAGAGAATGTAGCCTTCGCCTCTCAGAGTTATGACAGTTCCATTGAATGGAACATTAACTCTGCTGCTGGCAGCTCTGGACAGGAGATGCTTTGGGAGGAGGAATGTTGCTCTAATTTAATTATGAATCTCAGGGAAGCAAATAATGATCCTCTCCAGTCTTCTGTGCTTGATGCAAGGATGCTGCTGGCATGTCTCCCAGGTCTTTCAGGTGTACTGAAGAGGAAGGGGTGAGGCGCTGTAACTATCCTTCCGGGGAGGTGCATCTCCACCCAGAAGGAATGTGAACCTCAGAGGTTTGGATGCCTAATCTGGCCAGCCCCCCAAATCGCTTGTACCTGTAAACCTAGAGGGTTACAATAACATCTGGGAAAGCTAGAAAGTGGAGTGATCATGTGCCCTGAAGTGCTTCAGACGGTCCCACTTTACACTGCTTTCCTGGGGCCATTGCTAATAATACCCCATTTTCTCTCCCCAAAATGTCCTGATTTGTGAAATAAATTATCTGGTTGCTTACTTAGAGATCATGTTTGAGTTCTACCGCTTTTGTGCAGCGTGGACCCCAGACAAGTTCCTCTACCTGGGCAACCTTCATTTTCCACACCTGCCACACAGAATTGTAGTAAAGAGGGTCCTTATCCCCGTCCTCAGAACAAGGACTTGAATTTAAAGGCCTTTTAAATTTTATCTTTGATGTTATCCTTGTAGCTGGAATTTTCAAACAAGGGTGATTAACTGTGAATGTCTGAGATAGCAGAGGCTGGAAGGCTGTGTGTTTTTCTCATCTACCTCCTAAAGAATTTGCTGGTCTTCTTCCCAGGATAAAAGGAATAATTAATTGTTAGGGCTTTCCCTCCAAATATAGAAGTTAACAGCATTTGAAATGTGAACAAACCATCAGTAAAGCAGGCTTGGACTTCAGTGACTTAGTCCTCACTTTAGGAGAGTGATTAAGAAACTGAGATAGGGGCGCCTGGGTGGCTCAGTTGGTTGAGGTCCCGACTCTTGGTTTCCGTGCAAGTCATGATCTCGGGGTCGTGGGATCAAGCCCCACATCAAGCTCCACACTCAGCCAGAAGTCTGCTTGAGATTCTCTGTCCCTCCACCTCTGCCCCTACCCTCACTCATGTTCTCCCTCCTTCTCGCTCTAAAATAAATAAATTAAAATGTTTTCAAAAAATCCTGAGATAACATTTAGTTTTATAGCGTGACATGCGATCTGGTTTGTGCCTGTTGTCTTGGTAGAACTGACTATTAATAGCATTCCTCTTCACTCTCAAACATGGCTCTGTTTAGACAATCAATTGTATGGTTACACTAAATATTTAGGATCTGTGTAAGCCTATCTTAAGGTTAAGAGTCTTAGACTAGAAACAAGGCAGTATCCATAAACAGGAGAATGGGTGAATAAATCGTGGCATATTCCTACAACAGACTACTACTATTATATAGCAGTGAAAGTGAATGAAATATATTCATACGTGTGAACATGAATAAAACTGAAGAAAATTGACAGTGAAAAAGCAGGTTGCAAAAAGAATACCTACTATATAATTTCACTCACATGAAATTTAATAAAACAAAATTAAATGGTTTATTGCTTAGAAATACATATATGTGATGAAACTGTAAAGAAAAGCAGAATGATTAACTCAAAGTTGAGATTGGTGTTTACCTGTGTGGGGGTGGGGGCGGAGGTGGGGGAAGACGGACTGACAATAAAAGGACACAAAGGGCTTCAAAGATACAGATTTTTTTAAAAAAGATTTTATTTATTCATTCTTGAGAGACAGAGAGAGAGGCAGAGACACAGAGGGAGGAGCAGGCCCATGCAGAGAGCCCCATGTGGGACTCAATCCAGGGTCTCCAGGATCACACCCCAGGCTGAAGGCAGGCGTTAAACCACTAAGCCACCCAGGCTGCCCAAAGATACAGATTTTATTACATTTCTTAAACTGTGGGATGGGTCTATGAGTGTTTCACTATTGTCTTTTCATTTAAAACACATGTAAAATGTGTGTACCTTCTCTTGATTCCTCGGGATATTTCATACAAATATACAAGGAAACATATATGCAGAAAAAAAAGTAAAAATAAAGCAAGATGTATGATATCAGATCTTATACTCTATCAAATATGAGTTGTTTTGGGAGTGATTGCTCATAGTCGAGTGCATTTAGGGAGAAGGTAGCCAGACTTTTAGGCTCGGAGCTGAGAGGATAGTGAGGCAATTTGAAAGTACCTTTAAATCTTTAAAACCCTGCTGGTCACAGGATAGGTAGTTGGGTTAGTTTCTCCTGCCAGTACCCCTCTACACTCTTGGGCTGATGGTCACCGAGTGTGCCTTGTGTTAATCCCTTCACATGTAGTACATGTTTTAACTCTCGGGGAAGTGCTGTGTGCTAGACTGTGTTGTCATCTCCACCGTTCAGGGCAGCGGATCGTTGGGGGGTTAAGGAAGCTACCCTGGCCGTCAGTAAGTGTCTGCCCTGGGACTCAGGTCATCTGGCTGCCACCGCTGCCTCTGGGCCTGACTGCAGTGAAGTGCGAACACCCCGTCTCACCGGCACTAAAGTGGAGGCAGATGCTGGACATGTGCAATTTTACAAAAACTTTTGCTCCTTACTTTTGAGGACGGTATCTTTGTCAGGCTTTGCTTGCCCCGGGTCTCAGTTGTCCCTGTGGCTCCGTTAACAGGCTGGCTGCTCCCCTGGTTACCCTGGGTTAAGGGGTTCCGACGCCCGACGAAGGATGAGTAGGAGGTGACTTCTGCGCAGAGCAGGAACGTCTGTACCTCGGGTGCTCTTGATCCAAGAGATTTGGCCTTAGTCCTTCTGTCAAATTCATAGAGTTAGTGTGGTTATCGTAAGAAAAAGAAGCATGGCATAATGAAAGGAAAAAGAGGGTATCATAGGTGGAGATGACTGGGTCCCCGCAGGAGGGACCGCTGCAGTCAGCTCCCTGGAATAACAAACAGCCTGGTCTCCAGTTTTGAATCCCAGCTCTGCCACTTACTGGCTGTGGCCTCAGGCAGGTCACGTCACCTCACCGAGATCTGGTCTCCTCATCTGTAGGTTAGAGATGATAGTACTGTGTCAGACTGTGTCTTGTTTGCCCCAAGTCTCCTCCCTCTCCTCCCTCCCTCCCTTTCCTCCCTCCCTCTCCTCCCTCCCTCTCTCCCTCCCTTTCTCCCTTTCTCCCTCCCTCCCTTTCCTTTCTCCCTCTCCTCCCTTCCTCCCTTCTTCCCTTCCCAGGCAGAAGTCAGTTAACCTTAGGAAAGATGAACCTCGCCCCATGGACTTAGAGAAAGGTACGTGAGTGCTTTCGGGTCCATTTCGGGTTTGCAGGAGAGCCCTGGGGGGAGATTTTCTCCTGCGTAAGTGGGGAGTGGAGGAGGAGGACCTCCGGCTGTGCTACTCCTAGCTTCCTGCTTTGAGTGAAGCCCTGTTTGGAGGTGATGTGTGGAACCACTACAGCTGCTTCCTGACTATGAGGGGGAAGACCAGGGAAGTTACAGGCATATCAACCCCATGTCCTAAGCATGTTCTCTAAGCATCCCTGGAGTTACATCCAGATTTCTTTTTACACAAGGAAAATAGATTCCCATTTGGTGCAAGTTACTATTAGCCATGTTTTCTGTTACTTGCAGTCAAAAAATGATTTCATTTTATCTTATTTATTTAAACAAATACTTACTTGAGAGAGAAAGAGCACGAGTGGGGAGGAGAGGGAGAAGCAGGCTCCCTGCTTAGCCCCAGACACAGGGCTTATGACCTGAGCCAAAGGCAGGTGCTTAACTGACTGAGCCATTCAGGCACTCCCAAAAAAGTGATTTTAAAAGTATTTATTCCTTATTGGGTTTTTATGGGAGTTAGAATAGATTCTTAATACATCTGGAACACAGTAGATACATAATTATAGTTGCTACCGTCATTAGCACCACCATCACCCCACCTCCATGGGCTAGTCAGACTGTAGGGAAGGCAGAGGAGAAGAAATGTTGAAGGATTTTGGCCCTTCCCTTCTTCAGTATACCCCATCTCATTTATTTAAAGTAATTTAAATTCCAGTTTATTTAAAGCTATTTAAGTTCCAACTTTTTTGGCACAAAGCTAATGTTTATTTCACCTTTGGGTCATATTCTTGGATCCTCAATTCCAGTATAGATAACATATGGTGTAATATTAGTTTGAAGTGTGCAATATTGTGATTCAACACTTCCACTCATCACCTGGAGCTCATCACAAGTGTACTCCTTCACCCCATCACCTATTGCACCCATGCCCCCCTAAAGGCAACCGTCAGTTGTTTTCTATATTTAAGAGTGTATTTCTTGGTTTGCCTTTTTCCACACTCCACTCATTTCTATTTTGTTTCTTAAATTCCGCATATGAGTAAAGTCATATGGTATTTGTCTTTCTCTGACTTATTTTGTTTAGCATAATGCTCTGTAGCCCCATCCATGTCATTGCAAATGTCAAGATTTCATTCTTGTTTATGGCTGAGTAATACTCTATTGTCTTCTTTATCCATTCATCAAGAGTGGATATTTGGGCTATTTCCATAATTTGGCTCTTGGAGATAATGCTGCTATAAACATTATGATGTATGTATCCCTTTGAATTAGTATTTTTGTAGGTTCTTTGGGTAAATACCAAGTAGTGTGATTGCTGGATTGTATGGTTGTTCTGTTTTTAACTTTTTGAGGAATCATACTGATTTCCAGAGTGGCTACACCAGTTCGCGTTCCCACCAGCATTGCAAGAGGGTTTCCCTTTCTCACCATCCTTATACCTGTTGTTTCTTATGTTGTTGATTTTAGCTACTATGAGAGGTGGTGTGAGGTGATAGCTCATTGTGGCTTTGATTTGCATTTCCCTGATGATAAGCAATGTTGAGCATTTTGCATGTGTCTATTGACTATATGTCTTCATTGGAGAAATGTCTATTCAGATCCTCTGCCCATTTTTAATCAGATTATTTGTCTTTTGGGTGTTGAGCTGTATACGTTCCTTATATATTTTGGATACTAACGCTTTATCAGATGATCACTTGCAAATATCTTCTCCCATTCCAAAGGTTACCTTTTCATTTTATTTGCTTCACCATGCAGAAGATTTTTATTTTGGTGTAGTCTCAATCGTTTATTTTTGCTTTTGTTTCCCTTGCCTCAGGAGACATATCCATATATATATTGCTATAGTCAGTGACAAAGAGGTTACTGCCTGTGTTCTCCTCTAGGATTTTGATGGTTTCCTGTCTCACATTTAGGTCTGTAATCCATTTTGAATTTATTTTTTGTGTGTGTTGTAAGAAAGTGGTTTAGTTTCATTCTTTTGAATGTTCCTGTTCAGTTTTCCCAACATCATTTGTTGAAGAGACTGTCTTTTCCCCATTGGGTATTCCTGCTTTGTGAAAGATTAATGTGACCATATAATTATGGGTTCATTTCTGGTTTTTCTACTCTGTTCCATTGATCTGTCTGTTTTTACGTCAGTACCATGTTGTTTTGATCACTACAACTTTGTAATGTAACTTGAAGTCCGAGAATGTGATGCCTGTTATTTTTCTTTTTCAAGGTTGCTTTGGCTACTTGAGGTCCTTTGTGGTTCCATACAAATTTTAAGATTGTTCTAGCTCTGTGAACAATGTGAGTGGTATTTTGATACAGGGATCACATTAAATGTGTAGGTTGCTTTGGATGGTAAAATATTTTTTAAAGGTTTTATTTATTTATTTACAAGTGACACAGAGAGAGGCAGAGACACAGGCAGAGGGAAGAGAAGCAGGCTCCATGCAGGGAGCCCGATGCAGGACTTGACCCTGGGACTTGAGCCTAAGGCAGATGCTCAACCACTGAGCCACCCAGATGCCCCAAATATTGCTTTAACAATATTTATTCTTCCAATCCATGAGCATGCAGTGTCTTTCTATTTCTTTGTGTCATCTTCAGTTTCTTTCATCAGTGTTTCTAATTTTCAGAGTATAGGTCTTTTACCTCTTTGGTTAGGTTTACTCCTAGATATCTTACTGTTTTTGGTGCAGTTGAATCAATGAGATTGATTCCTTAATTTCTCTTTCTGCTGCTTCATTTTTGGTGTACAGAAATGCAACAGATTTCTGTATGTTGATTTTATATCCTGTGACTTTACCGAATTCATTTATCAATTCTAGAAGTTTTTTCGTGGAATCTCTTGGGTTTTCTATATAAACTATCATGTCATTTGTAAATAGTGAAATTTTTACTTCTTCCTTGCTGATTTGAATGCCTTTTATTTCTTTTTGTTATCTGATTGCTATGTTTATTCAACATAGCCCTTGCATGACTATGTTGAATAAAAGTGTCTTGTTCCTGACCAGAGAGGAAAAGCTCTCAATTTTTCCCCATTTAGGATGTTATTAGCTGTGTACATCTGTCTCTTATAAGACATTATACAAGACATGGTGGGGTGCCTGATTTTGGAGAAAGAGTGGGAAGGAAGAAAGGATAGAAAAAAGTGGCATTAGAAGGAAATCACGTAAGCAGAATGGGCTTGTAATTTGAATTTATTGCTCCCACATTTTATTTGCCTGAAATAGGATTCATTCACTCGAGTCCCTGATCAAAATTTAAAAATTTAAATAAATACAAATGTATTTGTTTTTTATAGGCTTATTAGCATTCATAGCTTAAATACTGTTAATGATTATACCCTTAAAATCTTAAATGGCTATTCCTTTAAACAGGTGCCCAGGGAGTAGGGAGTTTTACACAACAAATATTTCTGGTAGAAGATTATTATAATGAGGCAAAGTCTCTATTTTCAGCTCCCAGTTACTTTTCAGTCCAGTTGCCATCATTAAACTACACTTGCATTTACTGTGCGAGAAGTTGGAGAAATGAGTGCGTTACCATCAAAGCATGAAAGGCCACTGCTTTGCATAAGCATTTGGAGCAGTTCCTTGGAATTTGCATCTGTCACTCTCACCCTCTAGTGCCCTAGTTTGGGATTCTGCTGGAGCGAAGTTCTAGTTACTGGTTTTAATTATTTTCAAACCCTGGTGTGGATGATCTAGTTACCTAGAGTTGTATTTTCTTTGTGGCATATTTTTGCTTTAAGCGGAGTCCTTGAGATGATTCCAAATTAATAAGAGAAAAAACTGCTCTTAACTTGATTGATGCTACTGGCAAAGTGGATATTTTACACATCATCTTGTGAGGATGGGTGAACTCCTCGGCTGGTCTTTGTCATTTATAGTAGAATGGAGAAACAGATCTGATCATCCCGAGGGAGATGAAGAGTCTTTGGTTTCCTACAGAGCTTGCTGTGTGCAAGTAAGGGCAAAAGGTGACATGAGAAGATGGGAAGAAATGGGTGAAGTGGGCAAATGAGCCTGCATTGTTGGATTTGTGGACCAAATCTGAAATTAGGCAGAGCAAACAGAGGATGCTGTTAAAAAATATTTACCAACTGATTGGTATAAAATAAGTATTATTTCATAACTGCTGCAGGCCAGTGGTACTTGAGCAGTGCCCCAAGAGTTGCTGCTGTGCCCATCATGAATTCACAGAGGAGGTCTAGGTGCTGGAGGAGACTCGAGTTGCCTGAGAACACTGAAGAGGCATGAGGTACAAGAACACTCAAAAACTTGTACTAGGAGGTGCCTGGCTGTCTCAGTTGGTTAAGTTTCTGACTCTTGGCTTTGTCTCAGATCATGATCTCAAGTTGTCGGATGGAGCCCTGTCTTGGACCCCACACTCAGTGGGGAGTCTGCTTGAAATTCTTTTGCTCCCCCTCTGTCCCTCCCCCTACTCAGTGCACATGCTCCCTCTAATAAAAAATCTTAAAAAAACAACAACAACCAACCTGTACAATCATACTGTAGTATAAGCAGAAAATCAACTCAGCAAACGTTTCTGTGTTCCCCAAAATGACATTGTGTGAGCAAAGGGCAGACAGAGTCTATCTTACCTACTGCCTGACACATAGTAGGTGCTTGATAAATAGAACTGAAAGAATTAATAAATGTACATGCCACCCAAACAGTGTATAGGAGTCCTGCCTATGTGCTACAGGAATTTTTGATTTTCGTAAGAACCTTCTTGTGTTTTGCTGGGTTTGGGATTATCTGTATCTTATATGATTTTCAAAACATGAAATAGTGATAAGGACAGGAGGTGAAAAAGAAGATGCCCTTGTAGAGAGAAAAGAATAATTTTCCCTTTAAATAAAACCAGAGAGACTATTGAATCTCCTGGTATTTTTCCCTTTGTTCTCTATCTTGTAGAATTTATGCAGGATAAAAATCAACAGTCTTTACCAAGGCAGCTAGTTCAGTGTTTTAAAGGGGCATATATTAGATGGTTTGAAATATCCGTGATGGAGAATTACAATAGAATGTACTTTTTCTATTGAGAAAACGATTGCAATCACTTTCTAACCACAGGCGCTGTGTCAGGATGAAACATGGTGTTTGTGTTTTAGGCAGAATGTCTCTTCAAGGAGATCATGAAGGCGGCAGCTGGCATGGCCAAGTCAAGCAGTGTCTGTTCTATAATGAATAAAACTTTTGCTGTGGCCTTTGAATACCAAATTAGGCCAGTAAAAGAAGTGGATACCATAAGAGCTTTGAACAATGGATAGTTCTCAGAAGCTCACTTAGGAGGAGCTAAACTATATTCTATTTTTGATGGAATAGAAGAGATTCTAGAGAGTTTTATTTGACTTATGCTACTCCTTTAAAAAAGAAAATTGAAGTGACTTTCAACAGATGTATAATAATGACATTAATGGAGTGGATCTAGAAATTGAAAATCAGAACCAAGGAAAAGAAGAGAATGCAAGATACTGTCTGTCCATAGTGCTAAGGTTGGCATTTTGATTGATTTTTTATGGGGAGCTTCTTGGCAGCCACAGCAAAAAGAGAATCATGATAAAGCACATAAACTTTTGGAAGAAGAGAGCTTTTTTTTTTTTTTTTCAGGAAAGAAGAGCGAATTTTTCAGAAGAGGTTAACCTTTTCTAAAATATTGTAGTTTGGGATCCCTGGGTGGCGCAGCGGTTTGGCGCCTGCCTTTGGCCCAGGGCGCGATCCTGGAGACCCGGGATCGAATCCCACGTCGGGCTCCCGGTGCATGGAGCCTGCTTCTCCTTCTGCCTATGTCTCTGCCTCTCTCTCTCTCTCTCTCTCTCTCTGTGTGACTATCATAAATAAATAAAAATTAAAAAAAAATAAAATAAAATATTGTAGTTTTAATTATTGTTATTCTGGAGGTGAGGATTGGATTTTGATCATTCAGTTTACATCTGTCCTGTTATTTCTTTGTTATAATTTGACTCCTTTGCTTTTGTAGTCTCCATGTTGTCAGTAATCTACTCATTATTTGTTCCATTGGGAGATACAGAGAAGTACAGGAGGTAAATTCAGAGCAGTCAGCTTTGTAGCTGATTATAGTTATAGTTAAAGTCATACACGTTATGTCATTTTTTAAAAGATTTTATTTATTTATTCATGAAAGACACAGAGAAAGAGGTAGAGACACAGGCAGAGGGAGAAGCAGGCTCCCCATGGGGAGCCTGATGTGGGACTTGATCCCAGGACCTCAGGGTCACAACCTGAGCTGAAAGCAGACACTTAACCACTGAGCCACCCAGGTGTCCCACGTTATGTGATATTAACTTTGTCTCTGTTGATGAATTTTTTTTATTCTTTGGGAACACAGAACAGAAAATTATTTATATTTTTAAAATTCCTATAACTTTACATAAAGCCCACCTAGCTTTTCACTGGTCTGGGGATTGGAGCCCCTAATCAGTCATCAGTGTTAAAAAAAAGTTAAATTCATGTCTACAACTGTATACATTTAATGTGTATCTAATTATAATAAAAAAGTTTGTTTGCTTCATAAGACAGTTTTAGTTTGAACATGCTTTTTATTTTTGATGGCTGTATAATACAATACAATACAATACAATACAGTGTTTTGTATAGTAATTCAATCCTATAGTAAAGCATATGTTTTCTCAGTGAATATCCTTCAGCAAACATATGTGCATACAGTTTGTTTCATTGTTGAAGAAAGTATAAGAAATGAGTTTTTTGGATAAAAGAATATGCCTGTGTTTATTGTTGTATTGCTTTCTGAAAGCATCAGTTAATTTGCTTTCACATTCTTACCTACAAAGAAAAGGAAAAGAGCCACTGAGCTCTTACGAGCTCATCTCCAAGTAACTTATGGGCAGCCTTTTTCATCCCCTTTGTGGCTCACCTCTGTGCACCCAGTTCTCCTGTTATTCTTGGCAATCCTGGCAGCCAGAGTTCTGCAAATTTCTCATAATTAGCACTTAGTGACATCAGTGATGCCCTCCTTTTAAAATATCCATTTATTGTATTTTCAGTTTCTAGTATATTGAATGTTGTTGCAGGAACTAATGGCTATGTTAGACATTCATTCTCTTCTTTTCAGAACCCACAAGTTTTAGGGGCACTGGGTGGGGCAGTCAGTTGATCATCCAATTCTTGGATTCAGCCGAGGTTGTGATCTCAGAGTCATGAGATTGAGCCCTACGTCAGGCTCTACACTCAGAGTGGAGTTTGCTTGAGATTCTTTTTCCCTCTGCCTTTACCCCTCCTGATCGTGCTTTCTCTCTCAAATAAACAAATAAAATCTTAAAAAAAATGAGAACCTACAAATTTTCACTGGGCACATAGCCATCCAGAATAATGACTACCTCTCTCAGCCTTCCTTGCCACAGAGGATGCTAGGTAACTAGTTCTGGCTGATAGAACATGAGTGGATGGTTTATTTGTGACCTTCTAGGATCCTTTTGAAAAAATGGTATGTACCTTTTATCTTCTTTTTCTTGTTTATCCCTTGCTGCACCCTCTGCCTGGAACACAGGATAATTAGAGCTCTAGCTCTATTGAGCTAGATCCACCATATTGGATCATGAGACTAAAGGCCATACTCGAAGGATGTAGGAACAGTATACTGGAGGACTTTTGCTTTTGTGGGGATTTTATGGGCCAGAGCTGGCATACTTGGCACATGCTACCTGCCCCTGGACTTTTACATACAAAAGAAATGTGTTTTAATTTTGTTTAAATCATACTTTAGGTTTCTCTTACTCACAAATGAACCTAACCCTAACTGTAACATCTGTGTTTATATAAAAGAAGTTACATCAGTTTACATGTCCCTGACATCATCATTTATTGGACATGAATATATTGTGGTAAGGCTGAAAGTTGAAGATCAAATCCAAAGCAAATTGCAAGGGTCAAATGCTTTTCTCAATTCTTATAATACACCTTCCTGTTAAAATCATCTTGATGATAATGGCTATTGTTTATCAAGCTTTCCTTCTGTGCTTACCTCATTTAGTTCCCTGTAAGGAGCTACAGTTTGCTATCGCCATTTTACAGATAAAAAAATTGAAGCTGGAAAAGATTAACTTGTTGGGTCACTCATTTAACAAGTGGTGGAGTGGCACTGCATCCTGGGTCTTCCTGACTCCAGAGCCCAGCGTCTTACCTGGTAGTTGCTAAGCCATCTCCTTGCACCTGCTGTTCTCTCTCCTAGGAGCACCAGCCCTCTCTCTACCTTCTTGGCCTACCTACTTCTGTGCACCCTAAGTTCTCCCCTCCAGCAAGTCTTCCTTCATTTCTCCATGCCATTCCACGATCCTGTTGCCATCATAGCACCTTGTGCATCTTTTGTCATTGCATTTATCATATCTTATGTTACTTATTTGTCTCCCATGTTAGACACTGAGGTCCTGTGGTGGGACTGAGTCTTACTCTTTATCATACTTCTAAAACCTAGCGTGGTGCCTGGCATATAGTAGATGCTTAATAAGTATTTGTTATTAAATGAACTGTTGCTGCCCAAAAGATGTTTTTTTTGCTGCTATTTTTGAAGCTCTTTTTAGCATAGATTATTCTCATAGTCACTTTACTAGAACTTTTTCTTACTCTGGTATAGTCTTGCGCCTACTAAATGTGTCTGTAATTTTCAAAGACTTGATTTGGTAGATAATTTAGCCTTTGGTCATATGTGACATTTCCTCTTACTTCTCAGCAGGACAGCTCTGCGGTTAATGATTTCACAGTATGACTACATTTGTGTACTATTAGACTGCAATGATCTTTTACATGCAGTCAGGAGAAAAATGAGATCGTTGTAAACAAGCATATGCATAAACTCATTCAGAAAAATGATGTCTGGATCCCAAATTGCATAATCATCTTCTTTTCATATTTAATGGATAAATAAGCATATTTAATGGATAAATAAGTGGTTCGGGCTTTTGATAGAGTTGAGAAATGTGTTATTGTGTCAGAGGGAAGAAACCAGAGCCTCCCAGGTAGTCAGACTGGTTGCATTGTTGTCCAATGCAACCTTTACCGAATTCTCATTCAGAAAGGTTGAGTTAGATCGAATCCTGTGCAGGGGATTGAAAATTATTCCTAATCTGCCAGTTCCTCTGGGGTGCAGCATCCTTATTATCAGCCTGTTCGAATCCCCGATGTTCACGTTATATAAAACTCTCCTCAAATATGGAAGTCAATAGAAGGAACTGCCTTTCCCATTTGCTGTCTCATTTAACTCAGAAGACTGCTTGTTGTTAGACTGCTGGAGCCTTTTTTGTGCTGTGGGCCCATGTTACCTATTGGCATCGAAGCTGCCAGGAAAGAGTGAGGTGATGAAACCAAAACTCAAAGATGGGAAACTAACCAACTGCTGCCCTTGGAGTTTTTGTTTTTGTTTTACTATTTTAACTATTTTTAAAGGGTGCAGTTCAGTGGCATTAAATACGGTGACATTGTTGTACAGCTCTTGCCACCATCCATCTGCAGGACTCTTCATCTTCCCAAACTGCTGAGCTCTATCCCCAGGGTCCTGGGATCGAGCCCCATGTCAGGCTCCCTGTTCAGAGGGGAGTCTGCTTCTTCCTCTCCCTCTGCCCTTCCCCCTACTCATGTTCACTCTCTTGTAATCCTCTCTCTTTCTTTTTCAAATAAGTAAGTAAAATATTTTTCTAAAAATTTGTGCTTCGGAGGACACCATCAAAAACATATGAAAAGACAACTCAGAATAGGAGGAAAATTTGTGAATCACATTATTTCAGTGAATTGTTTCCAGAATATATGAAGAACTCTTACAACTCAACAATAACAACAACAAAAAACCCAAATAACCCAATTAAAAATGGGCAGAGGACTTATGTGGACATTTCTTTGAAGATATAGAAATGGTGGCCAATAAGTACATGAAGAAATGCTTAACACAATTAGTTAATGGCATATAGGTAAAAACCACATGAGATACCACTTTACATCAACTAGGATGACTATAATAAAAAAAAAAGATGGACTATATAACAAGTGTTGGCAAGGATATGGAGAAATTGGAGCTCTCATGTACTGCTGGTGGGAATGCAAAATCGTACAGCCACTTTGGAGTACAATTTGGCACTTCATCAAAATGCTAACCATAAAGTTACCATATAACCCAGCAGTTCCACTCCTACATGGTATATATGCAAGGGAAATGAAAGAAAACTTGCCCAAAAATGTTTATAGCAATATTATTAATAATAGTTAAAAATTGAGAATAGCCCAGCATCCTTCAACTGATAAACAGATAAACAAAATGAGGTATATTTATATAATGGAATATTATTTGGCAATCAAAAGGGTGAAATACTGATACATGCTATAACCTGGATGAACCTCAGAAACATGCTAAGTGAAAGAAGCCAGTCAAAAAGACCACATACGGGATGCCTGGGTGGGTCAGTGGTTGAGCGTCTGCCTCCAGCTCAGGTCATGATCCCAGAGTCCTGGATCAAGTTCTGCATTGGGCTCCCCACAGGGAGCCTGCTTCTCCTCTGCCTATGTCTCTGCCTCTCATGAATAAATAAATAAGATCTTAAAAAAAAACAAAATAAAATGATCACATAGTGTATGATTCCATTTATATGAAATGTCCAGAATAGGCAAATCTGTAGAGACAGGAAGTACATAAATAATTAATTACCTAGGGTGGGGGGAGAAGGCAGGTGTTAGGGGAGAATGGAGAGTAACTGCTAATCTGTATTAAGAATTCATGTGGGAATGATGAAAATATTCTAAAATTAGATTATGGCAATGGTTGTAATATACTAATATACTAAAATTAATGAGTTGTATACTTTAATTGGTAAACTTTAGGGACCTCTGGGTGGCTCAGTCGGTTAAGCATCTGCCTTCAGCTCAGTTCATGATCCTAAGGTCCTGGCATCAAGCTCCATGTTAGGCTCCCTGCTCATCAAGGAGCCTCCTTCTCCCTCTCCCTCTGCCTGCTGCTCTGTGTACTTGTGCTCTCTCTCTGTCAAATAAATAAATAAAATCTTTTTTAAAATGGGTAAACTTTATGGCATGTAAGTAACATCTCAAAAAAGCTGTTAAAAACCTTCAGTGGCAATATCCTAGCATTTCACAGGATGAAGATGTTGTCGTATCATTAATGTAGTCCTGGGTTGCCTGGGTGGCACAGTCAGATATGTGTCTCACTCTTGGTTTGAGCCTAAGTCATGATCTTGGGTTCAGGGGATCAAGCCCCATGTTGGGCTCTGTGCTGGGCATGGAGCCTGCTTTTGGGGTTCTCTTTCTGTGCCCTCCGCCCCACGTGCCCTCTTTCTCTCTCAAAAAAATTCAAAAATCTTTAAAAAACTAAAATGTAGTCCTTTTCTCATCCTCTGTAAAATAGAATGCTCTACCTTTTTTTGAAGATAAATTAGCTTGCCAATGAAAATATGAGGAAAAAAGAAAAATAGTTTGCGTCCCAAGGTTGTAAGAAATGAAACAAATTTTTGGCAATATTTATCCATTTCCTAAAAAATGTAGCAATTTTTTTTCTTTTACAAATAGAGACAGAATTAATGCAATTGAGCTTTGCATCAGAGAACTTTAAAAACCTTAAAGATATTTTTGTTCTAAAAAAAAAAAAAAAAGATACTTTTGTTCTGTCTTTCCCTTGGCATGTCAGTCTTTCTGCCTCAGACTTTGTAAGGCCAGGCAGTGTGCACCCATATCGCTGCGTGTCTACACTTCCCACCTAGAATCATCTCCTTTTTGTGCATGATTCTCTTCCTCAGTTGGTGTTAGACTACCAGTAGGTAGGTTAAGGCTAATCAAGAGAGATTTACCTGTTAATCTTTTGAAAAGGTTTTATCTGTTCATTTAAATTTGGAATTGTGTGTAGATTTTATTTATCCACACCATGCCTGAAGCATGGCCAAATGTTGATTGGACTCTGCTTTAACTCTTCTTCACTCCCATTGCCCTTACAATCCTCCCACACACAGGACTTTCTTGTGTCCAGGTACCTGGCTCATTGTCTTCCTCAGATCATGGGATCCTGGGAAGACCACCAGTGCCTGCTTTAAACCTGCTATGTGCCTTGCGATGTGTAGGTGCCTAGTAATCATCTGAAAGAACAATTCTGGGAAGATAGAACCTAAGGATGTAAGCCATAGAAAAGCAGTTTCTATGTGATAGCTTTGTTTTTCATGTCTGCTAAAAGAATGTACGCACCTACTGAGAGAAATGCATGCTGCTTACTCTTTGATCATGACATAGGTTTATAAGCATGCCAACATGCTTAAAGCACAAGAATTAAACTGTGAGAAGGAAAATAACATTTGGATTTTCTTCCTGACAATTCGTGCATAAAATTTGTCCAGAATCTCCCAAAGGTACCTATGGAATGTGAGCTCTGGATGACTTTCTGGTTTTTGTTGGCAGGATAGATCAAAGACTTCAGCTCTGTCAGGTGGTTTAACCAAGAGAAAGATAAACCTAATCCTGAGCCCAGAGCCACGCACACACTTTTAAAACAAACATCTTGTTGCCTAACATCTTGTTTCGTGCTATAGCATGATTTGAGTTGGCCATGAAGAATGTAAGTGATTCTTCTCGAGTTGCTGTGTTTTTTTAGCTGTTACTGTTAGGAGTAGGATGTAGGGTATTTATCCGAACTGAGTTGAAGACAAAGGTTTAATTTCCAGCAGGTTGAAGTTTTATAGATTAAACAACTGAGGAGGTGAGTGGATGTGCTTGCTGTTGTCACCATCATTTCAATTCTGAGAGATGCAAGAAGCTGAAGGCCTGACCACGTGGATATCCAGCATTCCCATCCGCAGCTCTGGTGGTCTGTGTCCTCTGCTCTCGCCACATCCCACCTTTTCGAAGATGAAGGGTCTTGCTCTGAAAGTCCAGATATCTGAGTTTGAGACCTGCCCTGCCTTTGACTTCGCATGAGTCTAAACGTAAGGAATCTTATCCCCTGGTGGGCAGTACTTTGATATTTGTGGGAGCGGTTAGGAGCATTACATTATTTATGAGTTTTATTTCAGATTAATAAAAGTGGCATTATAAATTCTAATTATAAAAAGAAGGTGGTGGACCTTTATTTAGTTTTAGTGTTGAGAACCACTTGGCATTGATCACTGGACTCTCTGAGCCTTAATTTACCTATTTCTGAAATGGAGATAAGGAGTGCCCTATCTCTCAGAATTATATATGAGGATCAAATGTGGAAATAATGTGAATCTGTGTCTCTCTGAGTGTGCTTTCTCAACTGCAAAGTAGTTAAAACGCACAGCCCTTTTATTTTTTATTTTATTTATTTATTTATTTATTTGCACAGCCCTTTTAAAGATAAAATAGGGTCACACATGTAAAGCACTTGGTAAATGGTTTAGCAAAATGCAATGATAATGTGTCCACCAACAATTAATTATTTAATCCTGACTTGCTGCCATAAACTCTGCTGCCCAGACACCTGTCTCACTATTGACTGGATATATTCGGTCATGTTCAATCTTTATATCTTAGACCTTGCTGTTCTCTCTCTTTCTTTCTTTCTCTCTTTCTGAGCCCTTCTTGGAATTTTTTTTTCCATCTTCTCTGCCTATTCCAGTCCGTTCTTTCCTAAAAATTTCTCTCCTCCAGCCTCACACAGGGTTCAGTGTGAAGTGTCTCTTCTGTTAGTTTCCTGTCCAGTTGTTTACTTCCTGGAACACTTGGTTATCTTTCCATGCACATGTATCTTCTTGATCCCTGGAATGTAAGTTCCTTGGCCTTAGAGCAGGGCTGCCTAACTGGTAGGTAATCAAAAGTTGTTTGTTGATTTTCCATGCCCAAGGGACATAATTTAGAATGAATTAAGCCAGCAAACCTAAACCTTCTCTTCCTTGGAGATATATAAGCACCTAAGCAATAATGCTAAATAGTCAGGGATTTTTAGACCAGGAAAGAACCTGAGCCAGTTACTCTTTATTGCTTATAAAAGTGCTTTCTATCCTTTGTTTCTCATAATAATATTAAAGGTAAACGTGGTTACTCACAGTTTATAGGCTAGGAATCTAAGACTCCAAGATGTTAAATAACTTGTCCAAGGTCACTCATCCAGAGCTAGTAGAAGGACAGTTGAAGTCTCTTTGTCTTCAAAACCCATGTTCTACTACTTTATTCTGCTTTCTTAAGGAAAATGAAGTTTTGATCATCACTAGACTAGAACACCTGGGGTGAGAAATCTGAGAAAGTCAGTGTTAAGTTTTTTGTTTGTTTGTTTGTTTTGTTTTGTTTTTTTAATTTTTTTAAAATTTTATTTATTTATGATAGTCACAGAGAGAGAGAGAGAGAGAGAGGCAGAGACATAGGCAGAGGAAGAAGCAGGCTCCATGCACCGGGAGCCCGATGTGGGATTCGATCCCGGGTCTCCAGGATCACGCCCTGGGCCAAAGGCAGGCGCTAAACCGCTGCGCCACCCAGGGATCCCAGTTTTTTTTTTTTTTTTAAAGCATGAAATATCAGTCTTCTCATGTAGAAACCCCTGAGATTTGGACGTTGAGTGTTTGATGGTCACCATTGAATGCTAGGCTAGTGTTTTGCTAGGATACCAACAAGGGGGAGAGGAACTTCATCCTCCAATGTCATGAGAAACCCCCAGAAGACATACAGAATGCAGCAAGCCTGTTTGAATAACATAGTGGCAGGTGCACAGCCTCTGAGACCAGGCTGTGGGCTTGGATCCTAGTTCTACAGATTTATCCATTGTAGGACCTTGGGCAACTTCCTTATTAATCTTGCCCGTGCCTCAGTGTCTGCATTTGTAAAATACAGGGATTATATTGGAACTTACTTACCCTTCAGGAGAGTTGTGAAAATTTTGAAAAGTTGTAATACTTATAAATACTAAGAATAGTACCTGGCACGTAGGAAGGCATCAGTAAGTGTTGGGTGTTGTTGCTGTTATGGTTTCTGTAGAAAGTATTGCACAGAGAACTTCAAATATTCCTGCTGCTTGGTAAGGACCGGAGGCTGGTGGCTCAGAATCAGCCCCAGAAGCTTCTAGATGTATAATCATGTGTAGCTGGCAGTGTGTCCAGAGAAGGCAGGAGACAGTCTCAAGATGCTGAGCAGTTTTATTATTAGAAGTAAATAGCAACACCATTTTTCTTCCAAGAATCCAGAATAAATTGATTTTCTTGCAGGGTTTGTAATTAAGTGCTAAGTCCCTCATACTGTTCTCTGGAAGTCCCATTTAAGCTCCAGAGAGCCATGGATAGTTTATTAAGGTTTTATATATGCATATTGACCCTTAATAAAGTTGAACTTGCCTGCTTTTAGGAAAGTGTTTCGGTTATTAACTGAGTAAGGCTGCGTGGGCCAAAAGTTACCCGTTGGGTTGGCAAGGTATTTAGAAACACCAAGGAGTATTTCCCTAATGAGATGTGGAAAATATTAAAAAGCTAGATCTGGAAGGGGAATTTCAGCCTGTTTCTGACCTCACTGTGCTGGCCAGCCTGGGCATCAGCTCATCTCCATCCCCACTGGGACGGGGGAGCGGGAGATCCGTATGACCATCTAACCTATCACACTTGGTCGTGTGGCGTGGAAAGAGGCACTTACTCTTTCATCCACTTCTTTGTAAATGCCTTATAATACCTATGTAATTGTTTTCTTCTTCATAAAGGCCTTGGCATAGTGCTGCTGGCCACAAGCACGCAGCCCTCCTGGTCATGAGGTGATACTGGTCCGTGGCTTGTGATATGAGACCTCGTTGATAATAGCCCTGAGGGGGTGATTTCCCACCCTTTGCTCCAGAGACGGTCCTCACCAACCTTTACACCTATCGTGGGGCCCCTTTCTCTAGATTTCCAGGAGGCCCATTATGGCACCTCTGGACCTAATTTTTGGGATGTGGGAAGGCTGCTGTTTTATGGGCTATTGCCGAACCAAAAAACCCCAGGTGTGACAAAGATGGGAATGGAAGGACCGAAGGAAATCAGTGCTATAGCTCCTTGCACGACTTTGCACGTCCAGAAGTGCTGCTGGTGTTCAGGTGACAGCAGCTCCGTGTGTTTTTCCATGCCAGCTCAGTGCAGTGGGGGCCTTCCCCTCACCCTGGAGAGCAAAGAGATGGCAGGGCAGAGAGGTCGAGGAGGGAGAGGAGGTACAGTGACTCACCCTTTGTCCTTTAACAGTGCTCGAGAGGATCACTCATGAACTGCACATTGGGTTGCAGAAAATGAACAGATGTTCTCCATCTTTATTCCTAAAGGTCAGCATCGTGTATTTGTCCTTGCACTGATAATAGCTGACACTCGTTAAGCTCTTCGATTTCTCATTAAGCCCCACAGCCCCATGAGGAACTTAATAGTACTCCCATCTTTACAAAGAAGAAACCAGATTTGAGAAAGATGAACTTCCCCACAGTGTCACGCCAGTAAGAGATGGTACTGGAATTTGAACCCAGGTCCAACGGCCACATCGTCCTTGTAGCCATGATGCCAGACCGTCTCCTGGCTCTGCATCCCCTGTTCTTCTCTTAACTCCATAGTGCAAACCCTGCCTGCAAAACGTGAAGACCATGTCATGCTCTGTGTTTTGTGCTGGTAAAGTCCCATGAATGGTTTTCTGTGCTAGGAGGATTGTGTTCATTCAGTTCCTTTATGCTCTTGAGAAGGAGGAGCCTCCCTCTTTTGAACAGAGCACAGAATGTTCAGAAGTCTGAGGCATGCCAAGGAGAGCCCTGGAGGAGTCTGGCAGGAGCAGCTTACTGAGGGACCCTGTTCTCCTCGCCCCTCTTGGTCACCTTCCCTTCGATCCCTGTGGCCACTTCCCTCCTCTGGCACACTGGAGACCCTATTTCCGCCTTTCCTTCCAGCCCAAACTCCTTTCTCGAGGCACATCTGAGCAGCAAATTGGCATTTTATTTTCTTCTTCTTCTTTTTTTAATATTTTATTTATTTATTTGAGAGAGAGACAGCCTGAGTGAGGGGAGAGGCAGAGGGAGAAGCAGACTTCCTGCTGAGCAGGGACCCTGCCACAGGGTTCAGTCCCAGGGCCCTGAGATCATGACCTGAGCCAAGTTAGGTGCTTAACTGACTGAGACACCGGCGCCCCGCAAATTGGCATTTTCAAAAGAACTTGTGCTCAGTAAGAGGGAAAACCAAAAGAACGTAGTAACAGAGTGTTTTTCACTTCATATTTTTGTTTCTAAAACTATGACTTTTACAGAGTCCCCAGCCCCTTCTTCTGAGATAATCACACTTAGTCGCTTCATGGATGTGAGCAAACTCCTAGCCATGGTAGTGATTTCCTCCTGGAAATCACTGGCTTGACTTGCCAGTGCCATTTTCTTCCCCAGCACCTGGGATCTGATTTATTTGCTGCCCACTCTTTGAAATGCAAACCTTTTTCTCTGGATTGGGCCCTTGCAATCGATTCTAGTTTCCAGTCTGAGGTAAAGGGATGGTTTTAAAATATATACCCAAATTCTCTGTAGTTTGCAAGGTTGAGACTGACTTTCTTCCCCTGGAGTATGGGCTGTGTTTGACTCAGTTTGACTCACTTCTAATTAATAGAAGGTGGAGAAAGTGATGGGGTTGCATTTTGGAGCCTCGGTCATAAAGGCATCGTGGCTTCTGTTTTGTTCCTTTTTGGATTCCTAGTTCTGGGGGAAGCCACCTGCTGTGTCATGAGGATGCCCAGCCCTATGGAGAGGCCCATGTGGCAAGGGAGTGGAGGTGTCCTGCCAGCAGCCATGTGAGTGAGTCATCTTGGAAGTACATCTTCCAGCCCCAGTCAAGTCCTCAGATGAACACAGCCCTAGTTAGCACCTTGATTCCAGACTCTGAGAGATCCTGAGCTACAACAACCCAGCTAAAATGCACCTGAATCTTGACCATAGAAACTGTGAGATTGTTATATAAATGTTTGTTGCCTTAGACCCCTATGTTTTGGGAGTAACTTGTTATGTAGCCACAGGTAATCAGTATAGGTGTGAACCTAATTTTCAAGTGATGTATGGGGCAGCAATTGTTATATACTAGTTTCATATCTTGACTTCCAATTCATTCTTCTCATGTTGAGGAATTTATTAGCTGGAATTTATTATTTCATCTCTAAGCTCCAGTTTCTTCTTCTCTAATATGGGGATAATAATAGATCCTACCTCACTGAGTTGTTTTAGTTGCCTGATTCATAGTAAGGCACTCAGTAAATAGGTAACTGCTGGTGTTACATTATCAACTAACATCATTCATACTTCCTCTTACTTGTTTTTAATCCATTCTTATCTCCTATTGCCAGAACTTCTCATCTCCTAGAGAAACCTAATGAAGAATTTGCTGTTTACACCATGGACATATGTTTCTCTTAGCTCTTACCATGTTAAACACTGATAGATTGCTTATGCATCTCCCCAGTTAGCAGTAAGCTTCATGAGGATGGGGAGGAACTTTCTGTCTCTATTTCCAGAGTACCTAACACCAGATAAATGAATGGGTAATTTATACAGTTTCCTCTGCTGTATTTGCACATAAGTTGTTATTGGAACTTAATTTAATTAATTTGTGTAATTAAAGTGAACTCCTGTCTCCAGCCAGAGTGTACATAAAAAAAGAAAAGCAAATTGAAGAGTCTGTTATTCATTTTGCTCTCTGCCGTTCCATCCTGGGAAACTATGATTTTACTGCTGATTTACTGTATCTATGGATAGATACAATTGTTTTTTTTTTTCCATCTCTTTTGAGAATATGGGGGCCATTTGTAAGTCAAGGAGAATGTTGCTGAGGACATCCTCACACTAGGTAAAATATAGTTGGTTAAGGCATTTTATTTTTTAATTTTTTAAAGATTTTATTTTTAAGTAATCTCCACATCCAACACAGGACTCGAACTTACCACCTCAAGACCAAGAGTCATGTGCTCTACCAACAGAGCTGACCAGATACCTCAACTAAGGCATTTTAAAATTGAAACTATGATTTAAAAAAGAAAGAAAGAAACTATGATTCACATTATTGCAACAAAAATCCTCATATAGTAGACATTAAACATTTCTTTTCTAATGTTGGAAGACAGCATAGCACAGAGAAAGTGAATGGGATTGTTTCTGACACAGGTCCAGAATCCGAGTTCTAGAATTTATGAAGTATATGTTTGATCAGTAAGTATAACCAGGCTTCTGTGAATCTTTCCATCCCATATTCCCTCTTTTTCATGTCTCCTTATTCACTAGACATTTAATAGGTATTTACTATATGTCAGACAATGCCAAGTACAAGAGCTAGACTAACAAACAGGACCTGGCCCTATGCATAGGGATTTCTGAGGACTGACAGATTGGGGTCTACACAGGGGGTGGATGGGTGGTGGCAGCTCTCTAGAATGGCCTTATGGGCTAAATCTTTCTTAGCACAAAGTCTGGGTCAGATGCAGCCCCCCCATGATTGTATCTCTCCAGGCTGTAGGTTTAGATTCGGTGAAGCAGCCCAGTGTGGTGTTTACTTTCACTTTTGCTTTGCTAAGGGAAATCTGGAACTTGTTAGTCTGCTGTTAAAACATTAATTAGTTATACTTCAGACGGTAAACATCATGTAAGCAAAAATTAGTAATTTTAATACTTCTTCTGCTGGAACCAAATGGGAATGAGAGCCAGATCTGGTGGCATGTGAGCCTAATGCTCCAGAATCAAAAGCAAAGGGATGCAGGACTGTCCCTGTGGTAAACACACAGATCAGTCAGGAGAGTCCTAGAAACTGGAAAAGGACAACTTGATCATGTGGCTCAGTATCTTTCCTAGTATTTCTTGACAAAATTCACCCATCCCATCTATCCATCCAGTCCTTCTGTCTGTCCATCTGTCTGTTCATCCATCTGTCCGTTCATCCACTCACAAGTGCCTGCTGCATATCAAAAGTAGACAGAAGGAAAAGACATAATTAAGAAATCTGCGGGCTAATAGAGATAGATAGCTAACAGTTACAACATGGTATATATTTTTAAAATATATTGACACCCAGGGTTAAAAAAGGAAAAAGGAGATAAATGTTCAGTATTGATGCTGGGAATATTAATCGATGCACTTGCTCTGGAGAGCAATTGGGTAACACAAATGCTCTCATTTGTATTTCCATTTGTCAAGCAATTTCACTTATAGGCATCTATTTGGAGCATTTAATAATGGAAATGTACATGATGTGTAAGAATGTTTATTACTGTTTTTTATGATAAACAAAAAGGGGAAACAAATGTCCAACAGTATAGGGAGTAGTGACAACCTTGTCTAGGGATATAGTGGGATACAGGGCACTCTTTTTTTTTTTTTTTTTTTTTTGAGAATTTATTTAAGAGAGAGCACAAGTGGGAGGAGATGTGGAGGGAAAGGAGAAGCAGATTCCCCACTGAGCAGGGAGCCTGACATGGGGCTGGATTCAGGACCCTGAGATCATGAGCCGAAGGCAGACACTTAACCAACTGAGCCACCCAGGTGCCGCTGGATACAGTGCAGTCTTTGTAATGCCACATTGTTAAAAGAGTGGGTCACAAAACAAGAATAGTATTCCAATTTTGTATGATAAACGTATGCATAAAAAACAGTGTTGAGCAGCCTGGGTGGCTCAGCGGTTTAGCGCCGCCTTCAGCCCGCCTTCAGCCCAGGGTGTGGTCCTGGAGGCCCGGGATTGAGTCCCATGTCAGGCTCCCTGCATGGGGCCTGCTTCTCCCTCTGCCTGTGTCTCTGCCTCTCTCTCTCTCTCTCTGTGTCTCTCATGAATAAATAAATAAAATCTTTAAAAAAAACAACAACAGTGTTGACAGTGGCTATCTCTGTGTCATTTTAATCTTCAAATTTTTGTTCTTTGTGGAGTCCCAGACCTTCTACAGTGAACACAAATTACCTTTGTAGTTATGAAAAGGCTGTTAAAATAGACGTAATAAGAACGCCACTAACCTAAGGGTCTTGGCCAAGGAGTTTGGGGTGCTGAGATGAGTGTTTTGGAGTGGAGCTCAGATGAAACAAACCTGTCCTGTTTCTAATGTCTGCATGTATACATTAATTCATTTGACGGATACCCATGTTTGCACATATGAGTCAGGCGATAAGGTCAGACAGCGAGGCAGGAGCCAGATCATACAGGCTTTGGATTTTATTCTAAATGAGGTGGAAACTGGAGGATTTTAAACCATGGAGTGGCCTGATCTGATCATTCCGACTACTCTGAGCCTCCATAGACAGAACCATGCAGGGAGGGCTGCCCGTCGAAGTGTTTGGAGAGCTGGAATCCTTGGCACTGCTGAGTATCTGTCCACCAAAGCCACTGCTCAGGGCTCCGGAAGGTGACTGTGAGGCCCTCCGTGCCGGACAGCTTCCCCTGCTGCACCAGATCCCCCCTCTGCACCCTGCCCTGAGCCCTGGGAGGTTGATTTGTATGAACCCGGTAACTGGTTCCCCATTGGCTTCAGCCAGTGGGGAAGCCAGTGAGAGTGGTCGGAGGCAGAAGAGTGATATCGGAGTACCACCGCCCCCCACGTGCCCCCCCTAACCTTCCTGTTAAGTCATGTCTGGTTCCCGAACCCTTCAACCCAGGTTTCAGCTCCTGTGAAGAGGCTCTCCATCTCACCCTTTCCTTTCAGGGTCATGCCTACCTCTTGAAGTTTCCCTGCACCCTGCCCATACCTTTGTAAACAGTCCCTTTATTAATCTCACCTCTAATTCTGCAATTTGAGTTTGCCATCTGAGGCTCACAGGTACTCTTATAATCCACCTTCTTCCTGGTGGGATCCAAGATGTTCAGATCAAACAGGGCTGGTAGGGGGCTGTTCCACAGGAGCCCGCAGCTCAGAGTGGCCTTGGCAAGGGCTTTGGTTAGTGAGACTTCCCCAGGATAGGCCTTGATGCCCATAATTCCAGATGAAGTCTGGGGCAGCTCATGCATCCAAGGGCATTTCTGTAGTTCTCTGGGTCGGAGCCTCCCAGACCTTGGGGAGAAGAATTGATGGTCCGTTTCCGCTCTCAACATACACCAAATTCAGAAAGACCTTGAATGTTTTCCTGTACTTTGGAGCCAAAGAACATGTCAAAAGGAGATGGTAGGGGGATAGTAGCATAGTGCTGCAGTTAGGAACTCAGACTGCGGAGTCAGACCTGGGTTCAAGCCCTGTCTCTGCCACCTGCTAGTGGGCAACCTTGAGCAAGTTACTTTACCTCCCTGTGTGCCTCAGTTTCACCTGGAAAATGAGGATAATACCATTTCCCTTAGGTGTCATTGTAAGGATTAATAGAGATGACACCCAGGGCTTGACTCATTAAATTGCCTATAAATAATTACAAGATAATTGTGAAAATTAGAAAATGAGATGTTTGTTTATAATAAGGATTTGGCAATTTTTTAGGTATTATATGATTGTGTGCTTATGTTTAAAAAACAAAAGTCCTGGGACGCTTGGGTGGGTCAGTGGTTGAGCATCTGCCTTCAGCTCAGGGCGTGTGATCCTGGGATCTGGGATCGAATCCCAGGTCAGGCTACCTGCATGGAGCCTGCTTCTCCCTCTGCCTGTGTCTCTGCCTCTCTCTCTCTGTTTCTCATGAATAAATAAAATCTTTAAAAAAAATTTAAAAATCCTTATCTTTTTAGAAATACATACTAAAGTACTTATGGATGACATGTTTGGGTCGATTTCAAAATCAGCCATGGAGAGGTGAATAGTGGCTGGGGATATAGCCAGGAATAAATTATTTTTAAAAATATTTTATTTATTTGAGAGAGGAAAAGTGAGAGACCGAGCATGAGTGGAGTAGAGGGAGAAACAGACTCCCTGCTGAGCAGGGAGCCCTGTGGGGCTCCATTCCAGGACCCTGGGATCATGATCTGAGCTGAAAGCAGATGCTTACCTGATTGAGCCACCCAGGTGCCCCCAGAAATTAATAATTATTAAAGTTTGATGATAGTCACATGGAAATTCATTTTAATGTTCCCTTTTGTGCGTTTGACATTTTTATAATAAAAAATTTGAAGTTCATACACCTATAAAAGTTTGGTGGAAGGTGAGCTGCCAGCCCTGAAGCCATCTTTACCTCTTGAGAAGCAAGCTAATGCATAAGCCTTCCTTTCTAGGTGATGTTTACTGTTGAGCTGCTCATGGATATTATGCTTTATTTCAGATTTCGTAGGCTGTTTTGGGGTTGTCCGTCATCAGGAAGTAGCCAAGTGTTTTGCTATAGCAACAGCAGAGGATTTTTTTCTTAATGGCTTTTAAACTACACTCAGCTTTGTACTCTTTAAAATAATGTCTTCTATGGGAATAAGGTCACTGGGCAGCACAGTTTGCCTTTAGAGTGGGTTAGAGGCTTTTAAAAACATTAGATAGAGTCTCACTAAAAACATGTCTTTTTGGCAAAGGCAAAGGGTGAGGTGGAAGAAAGAACTGAGCTAAGAAACACGAATGACCGGTTTTATTTATTTCTGCTTTCCCACTAGCAAACTATTTGGCTTTGGGCATGTGATTTAGCTTCTCTGAGCCTCTGTTTCCATGTGTAAGGGATGAGGGGATTGGACTAACTTTTCTGATCCTTTTCAATTCCCTCAAATTATTATTATTATTATTATTACTATTATTAAGTACTTTCTACATCCAACGTGAGGATTGAACTCACAACCCCAAGATCAGAAGTCACAAGCTCCACCAGCTGGACACCCCTCCCAAAACTTGATTTTAATTTAATTTTTAAAAGATCTCGTTTATTTATTTGAGAGAGAGCGTGCACACGCAAGAGTGAGGGGAGAGGTGACAGAGGGAGAGGAAGAAGCAGACTCCCTCCTGAGCGTTGAGCCCGATGCAGGCTCCATCCCTGGACCCCGAGATCATGACCAGAGGCAAAGTCAGACACTTAACTGACTGAGCCACGCAGGCGCCCCCCAAAATTTTATTTTTAATGGTAGCTTTCTAACTAAATATACTCATGTTCACTGGAGAAAATCGGGAACATATGGAAAAGGCAAAATCAAAATTAAAAATTACCTTAGTTCTACTACCCAGGAGATAACTCTTGTTTATCAGTGCCTACACATTACTGTTTATAAGAATCAAATTCATGTAACATATTTTGTTGAACAACTAATCTGCAGGTCCTGTGAACCATTGAAGGAATATAAAGATGAGTAAACATGTTCTCTGCCCTGTAGGAATTGATAATTTAATGCTAAACACTGTTCCTTATAGTTACATGCATTGGGTGCTTTCCGTAAGGGAGAGAAGCCCTTCCATCTGTCACTTAAATCTGTGGAGTTGTGATGCCACTTGTGATGTAATTTTGCTCACGTTAAAAGACTTTTTTCTCCTGAATGTTATTTTTTATCTCGAGAAGTAGAGCTCTGGTAGGCAGTCTCATGAGGAAAGGACAGACTTGCCTGTAATACTCGTTTCTTTGACGACCTGCCCTAAGTATACCTGAGCTGATGGGGAGAAGCACCTGGTCTCTGACTCTCTCCTCCTCCTTTTCAAGCCACACGGCCACTGCTGCCATTCTGACTGGTGAAAGTGAACTGAGCAATATGACAGCCACAGAATGGGATGGTTGACAGAAGGGAAGAGGACTGGAGGAGTAATAGATTGGCTTCCAGATCCTCGGGAAGCCAGCCCTTCTTCTCTGGCGACAGTCCACCTTACAACTGGAAGCATCAAGAAATCTCAGAAATCTAGGGGCACCTGGCTGGCTCATTTTGGGGGAGCACGTGACTCTTGATCTTAGGGTTGTGAGTTCAAGCCCCACTTTGGGTATAGAGATTACTAAAAAATATAAACTTAGAGAAAAAAAAAAAAAGAAATCCTAGTAATCTGGCCTAATGTGATAAAAGAGGAAAGAACAGCCAGGAGGTAGGAATATTGAGAGACTTTAACTTATATATATATTTTTTACTTTAACTTATTTTTGATAAAATGTGTAATAAAGGCCATTGAACTTTCATTCAGCATGCCAGAGCTGCTTTATTTACTCATGACATTCTATATGTCTTTTTCCACTCCAGTTTTGAAGTGGAAATGTATGATCTCCTCTGCCTAGCAGAATGTCCTGCTTACACAGCACCATCCCAGTAGCCTCGCCCTGGTTTCAGGGGAATCTGCAGCTGAAGCAAATAAGAGCAGTTTTTTCTCATTATACTCACCTTCCCTGAATGTAACATTTCCATGTCCCCTCCAAATAAATGGAAGTTCAAATAGTACAGTTCAAATAATCAAGACTGATATGTATTTTTTTTCTACCACAGACTTTGAGTTAGGATTTTCTTGAATTTAGCTTAGATAGATGTCCAGTGCCATTCCACTATTTGGAAAAGATCCTCAGCCCACCCCTACAAATAGAATTTGTCTTGCAAAGTGCAGGAAAGAGACATGAAAGAAGGAGTAAATATTGCCGGTGACATGCACTTGGGATTTCCCAGTTCTTGAGAAATTCAGGCCTGACCATAACTTACTTGGGTGTTACTGAGAAAAGCAGTTAGAAACAGAAAAAATACAATGTGCAAGGTTGAAAATCAATTTTGGACTTTATGTGGAGAAGGAATTCAAATCCTGTAACAGAAATGGGCCTTGGAAAAATCTATCTTCCTCATAAGAGTGACACAGACACCTACAGCCCTAGGAGCTTTGGTCGTTCAGCTTGGAAGAGAAGGTTCAGGATTAACGAACACACAAGCTGTCTACAGATATTTGGAGGGCTGTCATGTAGAGAAGGGATTACATTTTTTTCTCTGTGTGAGGCACAGGGGTTGAACTGATATATTAGTGTGTGAAAACACTAGAGAGAGATTTCTCTTCAGTGTAAGAAGACATTTCTAGGGAGCTGTGCAAAGATGGAAAGAGATCTTTGCACACAGAGGCAGAAAGTCTCTGGTTGCTGGGCAGTGGTGGGGAGACTGCCTCTCCTCCCTCCAGGTGACATCTTCCTCTTGTTTGCTACATTCCAGCCACACCTCTTTTTCTGAGTTCCCCAGAGGAGCCAGGCCCTTTTCCACACCATTACTGCTGCCTGGGATGCCCTGTCCCCACCTCCGGCCCCCACCCCGACTTCTTCAGCCTGTCAACCACAAAATCTTGCTCTTCCTTGAGCTCTCAGCTTAATGGTTTCATCCTCATACAGGTCTTTCCTGACGCCCTTATCCAAAGAAGGTCTTACTGTTCCAATTGTACCATAATGTCTTGCGTTTTTTCCTTTAAAGCACATGCCACATTTAGTCAGATATGTATATCATGTATCTCACATGTATACACACACACACACACGTTTATATGAAACCACACAAACACAGTTTGTGTCACCATTTGTTTAATGTATGTTTCACCACTAGAAGGTAAGCTTTGCAGAAGGTACCATCTCATTTTTTTCATTTCTCTGTTCTGTTTACAGCACCTGAAACATGCATGGTAGGTGCTCCATAAATGTATTAATGGAGAATTAATAACATTCGTGCACCAAAGTATCTTGCTTAGTATTACTCTGAGAATGAGACGGGAGCCACTAGAAGAGGTTTTGCATGGGCCCTGCATCCAGCACTAAATAATACTGTATCACCTTGTGTGAAAGTAATTTCTTCTCAGTTTGCTTTCATTCCTTCTGATTTTGTCAGAGAGAACAGTTTGGTTTGGTGACAGTCTGTAACTGCCGCTCTTACACCTGCCAATCTCTCTTGTAAACACAGAGAAATCAGGCTCTCAGCAAGCAACACTGTCTAGCCGAATTTAATAGCATGTTGTTTTATTATTATATTCATTCGTTTGTAGGTTGCCTTTTATTTGTGGCAAGTGATACTGACTTTCACCTTATGGTGGTGCTCTGAAGTTTTCTTTTAAAATAAGATTATAAATAAAAATGTGAGTTTATTTAATGAGAGAGAGCATGCACACTAAATACTAAATAGCACAGTTCCTGGTATGACAGTGGTTCCTGAAGGGTCTGAAATTTTGGGACAACTGAATCCATCCCTAAACCAGTTTAAGTTCATGGCAAAATAAATGCATTTAAGTGAGGTCCACTGCTATTAGAGGATCCCTGTGGTTCCTTTCAGTGTGGAGAGTGGATCTAATAGTTGCAGGTGAAATCTTGTTTGCTCCCTGTGTGAATAGCTGTGGAGGTAGAAAGTCTGTGTGTGGGGGATACCTGGGTGGCTCAACGGTTTAGCGCCTGCCTTTGGCCCAGGGCACAATCCTGGAGACCCGGGATCGAGTCCCACGTCGGGCTCCCGGCATGGAGCCTGCTTCTCCCTCTGCCTGTGTCTCTGCCTCTCTCTCTCTGTCTCTCTCTCTATCATGAATAAATAAAAATATTTTTTAAAAAAGTCCGTGTGTGTGTGTGTGTGTGTGTGTGCGTGCACACACGCACTTGTGTGTGCTGCTCCCCAGGAAAAGTGCAGATGTATCATACCACACTTTCTGTTAAAAGGATTTGTATGTTCTCTGTGATTTCAAATAGGGATTCCATGTACAGATTATCTTCAACTTAACGATTGGACACCCTCTTGATAACCCATCAGAATTTGCAAATATTCTAAGTCAAAAATGCATTCAATACACCAACCCTGCGGAACATCACAGCTTAGCCTCACCTTCCTCAACTGCCCGGAGCACTTATGTTTGCCTACAGCTGGGCAAGGTCATCTCACACAAGGCCTATTTTATAAGAAAGTGTTGAATAGCTCACGTAATTTATTGAATACTGGACTGAAAGTGAGAAACAGAATAGGTGTATAGGTGCAGAGAGTTGTGAGGTCATGTGGCTAACTGGGAGCTGTGGATCACTGCTGCTGCCCAGCGTCACTAGAGAGATGGTCAGGAGCTGGATGGGGAGGATGTTTCTGTTGCAGCTTCTTTCCAAGAAGACGGGAAAGGGAAGGGAGCGATCTGAGAGTTATGGCACCTAAATGGCTTTTGGGTGTTGTGAGGGCAGCAGGCTCCCCGTTTTCTGAGGTAGGTTGTCAGGGACTGGACAAGGGGAGAAAAAGGGAGGCAGGGCTGACCTAGGCTGGCCACCTGTTGTAAGGATCTGAAAGGCAAGTTGGGCCGAGTCCCAGGAGGCCTTTACCACCAGAGAGCAACTTGAAAAGATGTTGGCTGATTGCAGCGTTGTCACTGCTGCCTTTTCCTGCTGTTTGGGTCAGTGCCAAATTTGCTTTGCTTATAAAAATCCAAACCCTGGGGCTAAGACTCTTCTGTTCCCATTAGAAATTCAACAGAGATAGTAGGACTGGGGAGATTATAGCTTTACTGATTGTTTCACTTTCGGCAACTGCCTGATTAAAAACACGCAGAGAGGGACGCCTGGGTGGCTCAGTCAGTCAGGCATCCGACTCTTGGCTTCTGCTTGGGTCCTGATCTCAGGGCCATGGGCTAGAGCCCCTCATGGGGCTCTGTGCTTAGCATGGAGTCTGCTGGAGATTCTCTCCCTTCCTTCTGCCCCTCCCCCTTTAGGTGTGCACATGCCCTCATCCTCTCACTCTTGGTATCTCTCTCTAATAAATAAGTAAAATATTTATAAATAAATTAATTAAAACATGCAAAGAAACAAACCAGGTAACAAACTGGGTGTAAACCATGGTCAGTGTTTTGGCTTTGCATTTGAAGCTGCAGCCCTTGGTGACATCGTTTCTGTGATGAGTATCATCTGTCACCATGTGAGCCAGTTGTCCTTGGTGTATGTGTGTGTGTGCACATGTGTGCTCACATAGATCCAAGTCAGTGGCTCCTGTTGATTGCAGATCTGAGCCTTGTAATCAAAGGTCAACAGCTTCAACTCAACAAATACTCAGTGGGTATTTATGGAGTACATACTATTTGTCAAGCATCATGAGGGGTTGCTGTGTGGATGGTGTGTGTCCATGTCTACTCATGCCTACAATGTAATGATTAGAACAGTACCATGTAAGTTAAACAAGTGGTCTAAATAAGAGATCAACAAAATGCTCAAGGATTGGGGTGCCTGGGGGTGGCTCAGTTGGTTAGGTGTCCAAATCTTAATTTCAGTTCAGGTCATGATCTCAGGGTTGTGAAATTGAGCCCTGCACGGGGCTCACACTGGGCATGGAGCCTATCTGGGATTTTCTCTCTCCCTCTCCCTCCATCCCTCCCCCCGCTCACATGTGTGTGTGCACTTTCTCTCTCAAAAAAATAAAAAACTAAAATTAAAAAGCTCCAGGATCACAGAGGAAAAAGCATTTAATTCTAGTTGGAGATCATTAAGGAAGGCCTTATAGAAGAGACATTTGATCTGGGCCCCCAAGAAGATGGCATGGGGTAGTGGGGAACTGGGAAAGATACCAAAGCATAAAGACATGGGAAATGTTTTGCTTGGGGAATGCTGTCATGAAGTAAACCTCTAGATTATCTCGTGTTATGTGGGTCGTAATATGGCTAGGGAATCCCTTTACATATTGTGCTCAGGGGGTGCTGCACAGCAGTGGCAGTACACAGTGTGGGGAAGGCTGTGAGTGCCACAGGCAGCGGGACAGTCCGGAGGCGATGCAGGTGGACCACTAGAAGAATTTCAACCTCATTTATGGTCATCAGCTAATAAAAGTCTTACTCAAGAAGGTTCCGGTAGACATATAGTTTATTTTACATTTTGATATTTGGAGGGATGAGGTTCAGAACTTCTAGACTATTTGACAGATGACCAAATGAGTAATGTCATCCAGGAGAGTATGAGTTTTTCTAAGACGTAACATCATGATCAGCAGAACTGTATTTTGTTTTTGAAAGTCAGAATTCTTTTATTGTACCCACTTAAAGATAGCTTCCTACTCTAAAGTAGGTTTTCCATTTTAAGAGGTGATTCCACCCCTCCCCCCATAAACCAAATGTTACGCTTGTAAATTAAAAACAACCTGAAACAAGTGAGCAGAACTACAGGTCTGCTGTCTCTGTTCTGCATCCTGCATTAAGCTGACTGGTCCTTCTGAATATCTGCCAGCAGGTGGTGACAGTGCTGTCTCGCAGTTTCAGTTTTTCCTTTTAGTTATTTGTGTATGGTTTGCAGACACACTACCTATTTGTCATCTGGAAACTTAGGAAGCATATTGGGGGTGGGTGGCGTGACGTAATTGCTCCACCTGTAGATAATTACTACCTGCTATTATGTGCATAATAATCACTTCTGGCAGATTACAGTAGCCTCCGATGATAACAGATCTTTGAAGGTGTGGACCGTGGTCTCCACCACCACAAGCTCCCTGGAGAGCAGAAGAAGGTGAAAGCACTTCTGAGAACCAAATCCTGCATCCAGGACACCCCTTCCCGAAGCAGGGCACAGCCCGGCGAGGACTGCTGGCGAGGCCTGGCTCCCGGCCTCCTGGGCGCTCAGGCGAGCATCCTGGCCGTGCTGCTGCAGGAAGGTGCGGGTGGGGGTCGGCAGCCGCACCCACCCCGACACGGGGCTGGGGGGACTTGGGCTGCTGGGCTCGCTTAATTCTCGAATGCTGGTCTCAAAAAAGCAGAATTGCCTGTCCCACGTTTCTGACCAATCCATACACTTTGAGCCCCGTCTTTTTATCATAAAAATCCTTTCTAATATCCATGTTGCTTATTCACAAACCCTCTGATGCTGATCAAAGATAAAGGTACTTGCAGCCTTATAATAACCACCTCTGGGGTGTCAGCTTTTTATTAGAGCCATTCACATGCTAAATAACTGCTTCTAGGGTATAAATTAAAAACCACACATCTTTATATCCCAGCTGATGCTGGAGTATTTTGAAGAGAATTAGTGTATATAATTATGTGTATATATATATATATGTATATATATATATATATATAAATTGCTTGTGTATATATATATATAAATTGCTTAACCCTTTTCAATTTATATTGTGTGTGTATATGTTGCTTAACAAAAGTGAGCAAAAGTAAAAATATGCTGTATACATGCTTTTTTGGCCTACTGTTGTTATTAATAACATGTTATGAATATATTCCCAAATTATATATATAATGTACTTCTGCATTATTAGGGTTTTTTTTAAAGATTTTATTTATGAGAGACACACAGAGGCAGAGACATAAGCAGAGGGAGAAGCAGGCTCCCTGTGGGGAGCCCAATGTGGGACTCGATCCCGGGACCCGCATTGTGACCTGAGCAAATGCTCAACCCCTGAGCCACCAAGGTGCCCCTACGTTATTACTTTTAATGACTATATAGTGTTCCATTTAAGAATTTACTCACAGCTCACTACGATAGACATTTGTGATTTTTACAACTTTTTGCTATTATAGATATCCCTATAAAGATTGTCTTTGGGGGATCCCTGGGTGGCTCAGTGGTTTAGCGCCTGCCTTCGGCTCAGGGCATGATCCTGGAGTCCCGGGATTGAGTCCCATGTTGGGCTCCCTGCATGGGCCTGCTTCTCCCTCTGCCTATGTCTCTGCCTCTGTGTGTGTGTGTGTGTGTGTGTGTGTGTGTCTCATGAATAAATAAATAAAATCTTAAAAAAAAAAAGATTGTACTTGTTTCTTTATATACTTGTTTGTTTTATTAGGATACATTCCTAGAAATGGAATTGCTGAATCATAGGGTTTGCACATTAGAAAAATGTTTAAGGGGCACCTGAGCGGTGCAGTCGGTTAGGTTTCTGATTGGCTCACGTCGCAAGATCAAGGTCGTGAGATTGAGCTCCATGTGGGGCTCTGTGCTCAGAGCAGAGTCTCCTTAAGATTTTCTCTCCCTTTCCCTCTGCCCCTGGGCAGGTGGGCCACTCTCTTTCTCTGTCTCAAATAAATAAATCTTTTAAAAAATATTTAAAACAAAATTTCAAATTACTCTTTGAAAAAAAATGTAGCAATCTATACTCCCACCAGCATCTGCTTTATTAAAAACTCTCCCACAGTGGAAAGAATATTAAAGAAAAACACTCTCATCTGATAGGTAAAAAATAGTCACTCATGTTAATCTTAATTAGTTGGACTTTTGGACTTCAAATATGTTTGCTATTTAATTTCTCCTTTTATTATTGTTTCAAATATTGGTAGTGTAGGAAAATCAGCCTGCTGTGCCTTTATCTCCCCCACCCCCCATTTGCCAAATGCCTTAAAATTATTCTTCAGGTCAGGAAGCATAAAGTCAATTTAAAGCATTTTCTGTCATCACATTTTCCTAGTTGAAGTCCCTGTCCAAGTGGGGCAGTGTTTCAACTGCTCCATTTCTGGTACTGCCCCCGGGAGTCAGGTATTGTTTAAAACCTTCCTTGAGGAATAAAGATAATTTTTAGCTGCCAGACTGTCCAGAGACGATGGTGAGATGCTTATTAAGATGTCAGCATTTAAACCTGCCAAAGTAATACTCCTATAACACAATATGAGATGAGATGAGAGCTTAGAATTATGGAATTAATTTGAAGGATGTAGACAGCCAAAGAGACCATTTAACCACAGAAAGATCTTTTTTTTTCTTTCCAGCAGAATTATGTAGTTTTCTTGTCTATAACTGATTAACCAGAAAATTGCTGTATCTTAAGTTCATCTGCTGATGTGTTTTGGGTACATGGTACAGGGAGTGTTTCCTTCTCCCCCCACTTCATCAATGTTGTATTTCTTTTTTTTTTTTAAGATTTTATTTATTTATTCATGAGAGACAGAGAGAGAGAGATAGAGAGGCAGAGACACAAGCAGAGGGAGAAGCAGGCTCCATGCAGGGAGCCTGATGTGGGACTCGATCCTGAGTCTCCAGGATCATACCCTGGGCCGAAGGCCAGCTCTAAACTGCTGAGCCATCCAGGGATCCCTCATCAGTGTTTTAGAAGTCAGTATATGAACACTGGGCCAAAATAGCAGTTCTAAGAGTTGTTTCTAAGTTGGTTAGACATATGAAAAGGACTAGCTCCCAAGTGCAGGTGATCCTCTATCCTATGGCTACCAAGAACCATCTCCCTTCCTCTTCCTCTCCCTGTTGCCTTATGCTCAAAATTGCTTTAAATTGGATGGGCTCTCTCTAAATAAGGGATTTGCATTTCAAGCTAAGGCCTAAAGTTAAAATACCTTGAAAGGTAAGAATGACTGTAAGTTTACACCGAGATGTAAATGTCTTAGGTTACATTAGATCTTTCGGACAGGAGCACTGGGCTCCAAAAACGGGATGAGGTGAGTGAGATCCAAGAGAAGAAAGAGCCAGAAAGGAGAAGCCAGAGTACAGAGCAGTGCAGTTTGGTCTAAGACTCAACTTGGATGACAGGTTTCCTTTTCAGGGGGCTTTCCCATTGTGTCATTGGTATTTGTAATGGAACAACTTGTGGGGAAATTGGTGTTTTAATGACTTCAATTAGCTCATTCTGTTGCTTAGAAGAATTTTCTCCCTCCTTCTGCCTCCCTCGCTGGCTGTGCTAACAAAGGTATGGTAGGTATTTAGTGAACATTTGGTTTCTAATTCTTTAATAGATGCTCTTCTTCAAAAGAACGTACATCCGCTCTTCAGATGCTTCCTGCCAAATAAAGTAGCTGCTTCCCACTTTTGAAAATCCCCGGTCTGCTCTCCTGTGCAGCGCTCTTGTCTCTCTGGACAGCACCCCCAGTTCCTGTCCCTTTGGGCCTTCATGCCGAAGGCTGCACTGCTGTTTCTCCTCCAAAATCTTCCTCAAATCCCATATCCTGGACTCTCATGCTTCCTGGACTCAAGCAGGGCTAAACCCTGTTTCTGAAAACACACTTTTCTCTAACATCCCTGTTCTTTTGTATCTATAAGTGTCCAGTCAGCAAACTCTTTAAAAAAAAAAAAACAAAAAAAAAAAACCTCTTTTTATATATATTTTAAAGATTTTATTTATTATGTGATGGGGGTGGGGGGGGTGGAGCATAAACAAGCAGAGCAGCAGGCAGAGGGAGAGGGAGAAGCAGGCTCCTTGCTAAGCAGAGAAGCCGAGGACCTGGGGCTGGATCCCAGGACCCTGGGATCAGGACCTGAGCTGAAGGCAGCCACTCAAGCGCTGAGGCACCCAGGAGGGCTCAGGTATACACATTTTAAATATTCCAAAGTTGCCTTTAAAAGAGGCAGTACTTAACGCTAATTTATACTCCCATCGCAAACCCTCATTTAGCCTTCCTGTCTCATCTGAAGGGTCTTAGGAAAGCCTGACTTGTCACCTTCACCTCCAGGCATTGTGGGGTGCCCCTCCTTTCTTCTCAAATATTCCCCCAAAGTGCTATTAGATTCCCAAATTTTGCCGATCATCCCATTTTTTTGAGTATTTGTTAAATAATCTGTGTCCACCACACTACCATCTTTATTCTTCCTTTTAATTTTTTTTTCTGATTTCAAAAGTAACTGTGTTCACTGTATAAAATTCCAACATTGGGGAAATACTTTATGTTAAGGAAATATAAAACATCTCTGTACTTTTAGGATATGAAAGCACTAATTCAAAGGGATACATGCACCCCGGTGTTTATAGCAGCATTATTTACAATAGCCACAGCATGGAAGCAGCCCAAGCAGCCATGATAAATGAATGGATAACGAAGATGTGGCATTTATATACAATGGAATGATATTCAGCCATAAAAAAGAATGAAACCTTGCCATTTTCAATAACATGATTGGAGCTAGAGAGTATAATGCTAAGGGAAATAGGCCAGAGAAAGACGGATACCGTATGATTTCACTCCTACGTGAAGTTTAAGAACCAAAGTGGCAAACAAAGGGGAATAAAAAGAGACAAACCAAAAAACCCAGACTCTTTTAACTATAGAGAACAAACTGATGGTTACCAGAGGGAAGGTGGATCGGGGATGGGTGAAATAGGTGATGGGGTTTGAGATTATACATATCGTGATGAACACTGAGTAATGCAGGTGGAACTGTTGAGTCACTATATTGTGTACCTGAAACTAATATAACACTGTATGTTCACTACAGTGAAATTAAACATTTTTAAAAACCTCAGTGTTTTAGGTAGTCTTCATCTGTGCTACTCGCCCAGACCTCTCTCACTAGCACTTAGAGCATACACCATGCTGAGATACACATCTGTCTCACCCACAAGCCTGAGTTCCTAGAGGGAAAGCGCCAGATCTTTCATCTTTGTGCCCCAGCACTTAAATATGCACGGATGCATAGTGCATGGTCAGTAAATGTCTGTCACTTGGAAGAACAGGGAATATAAGATGAGCCTCAGAAAGCATGCCAGGTTTACATAAGCACCTCTAATGGATCCTGGTATGATGTATGGATTTTCTTTTTCTTTCTTGGTCTCCTTTTTATGGGGTGGCTTTGCATGGACTCTCCCACAGTGCCTGACTCTCACAGAAACTCTAATGCTGATGAAATTTACCCTCTTCTAGATGATTTGGTTTCATAGCCATTAGGATTTGTTTAGTTCCTCTAACAAAGAAAATGCAGGAGCCTGGGAAGCAGTTATTTGCTGAGGGAGATTGGTTTTCCAGTGTGATTTGTTGCTATGTGTGTTTATTATCCACTGGCTCTGTGCTCATCAAGTCAATACCCCTGCATTCTGCTGAGCCAGGCAATCTGGTGAAATAAGCAGTGAAGCCAGGCGCTGTTCAGGTTCCAGAATCTCACAGCAGCAGCAATAAGAACTGCCCTGTATTGAATGCCTACCACGTACGGGATGTTTTACATGTCACTTAATGCTCATAAAAACACTGAGGAAACATTTTTCTTCCAGTTCCAGATGATATTCAGCCTCAGGGGGGTAAACTTTCCAAGGTTATACAGCTATGAGGTAGTAGTAGCTGGCTTTGAATCCCTTTTGCTAGCAAACCATCTTGCATTCCTTTTTTCATCCTCTTTCCTTGTTCCCCAGCTCCCAACATGGTCCTTTTGCCATGGAATAGGAAAAGTAGATCATCCGATAGATAAGCCTGGAGTCCTCTCTCTTGTTCATTGGAAACGCTGTTTGAATCCTTGAAAAAACTTTTCATTTTTAACTTATTTTTATCCTCCCCCTCTTCTAAAATTGTAGACTCCTGGAGATGAAAAGAGTCTGGTTCATCCATTCATGTTCTGCTGGGGGAGGAGCAAGGGACCCCATGACTGCCACCCATTCCCACCATCGCAGTAGAAAGTCTTCCAGATTTCATTGTGTGAATGAAAAGTCTCATGTTACTTTGGACTTATGTGGGTGCAGAGCTAGAATGTAACAGATTTAAACATCACAGGTAAACTATAAACTAGAACCAGAAACAGATTTGTCCATGGCCCCCGTGAAGAGAAACAAATTGCTCCAAAGCCAATTCCTACCAAGAGACTGAAGATCTTGCAGGTTACTTTTTAATTCACCCCATCCCAAATGGTCAAACATTTCTCTCATTTTTACTGATGTGTAGAAAATAGATCTGTGGCCATAAGTGTATATGTGAGATTTTAAAGGAAATTCTTTGCTTATTACACTTTATATTGCATTGACCTCCAGTAGGACTGGGCTGGCACTCTACAGTCAGACATGTTAAAAATATACCTGCAGTGTGACTTAACTGTTATTCACACTAGATGGAATTAGTAAAAACTATAATTATGTCATTTCAGATCAGGTTTTGTTACCAAATGATTTGCATACACTTAGAAAAAAATTTGGAGTTTGCACAACCTTGGGGGTTTCAGAATTGCAGATAAAGGATCGTGAATCTATAATTTTCTGCCTTTAAAAAAAAAAAGATTGATTGATTTGAGAGAGTGCAAGCTAGTGGGAGTGGAGGAGGAGCAGAGAGAGAGGGAGAAAGAGAATCTCAAGCAGACTCCCCACTAAGCGTGGAGCCTGATACAGGCCTCAGTCTCGAGACCCTGAGATCATGGCCTGAGCTGAAATCAAGAGTTGGACACTTAACCAACTGAGCCACTCAGCCACCCTCATAATTTTCTCCTTTTTTGCACCATCAACAATATGATAGAGGAACCTCCTACTCCTTTTTAGAAGCAAAATAAAATTGGTTTCCATGGAAGGGGCTGGTTGGCGCCGTTCCTCTATGTGCCTCTTTGGAAGCTCAGTTCCAACCTTGACAGTGCTCAGGATCCTCACCCTTGACCTCCACCCAAACCAATTCCTTCAGCCACATTCCCTTTGTTGTCTCCTAAGTAGATGTGGAGAACAGTCTGTTGCCATCATCGTCCTTGTGAGAATCAGCCATACTTCACACAACTCAGCAGCCTGCATTTCTGGATGCCACACACTCCCTGAGCCTTTGTTCCTTGGTTTTTGGGAGCCTTCACCATGGAAACCATCTTGGCTCATCTCATTGCGTTCCCAGGTGGTCTCCGAGACTTTGCCCACACAGGGCCACGCTGAAAAACGCAGTCTGGCCCACAGGTTTACTTTTCACATTTTAACTGCTTTTTTTGGCTCGCGGCACAATCCCAAGGATTTTTCTGCAGAGGGATGGGTTTTTCAGCCTGCCTGGTGACCAGGCTGCTGTCTCTCACTCCGCTCCGTGTGAGACGCACACGCTTCTTGCTCCCACGACGACGCCTCGCGATTTGCAAAGCCGTTCTGAGATTAACAGGCCAAAGCCAGATGGTTTGACAAACTCTTGTTCCCGCTTCCATTCTGGTTCCTTGAGGCCTCTTATGTTCTGTTTAGCTATTGCCTTTCCAGTTTGTGGAGTACATCAAGCAATGAGTGTCTTCAGAAACTATTTATACCATGAAGTGTCTGGCTGCTGTTGCTGGTGACTGGAGTTTGACAGCTGGCACCATCAGCTTCTCCCAGCACCTGATTTATACCAGCGCTCATGCCATGTGGCTCTCACTGGGCCAAGAGTCTTCAGACAGCCCAGCAAGTTAAATTGCCAAGGAAACAATGTCTAGTGAAACCTCAGGATTTACAGCCTGTTCTCAGGCTGTAAGGTGTCTCTAGAATTCCTGCTGACATGGTCTGTTCCCTTCATCTCCCTGACCTGTGAGGTAGATAAATCTTTGAAAGTTTCCACAGGATTCCTTTTCCCACGCTCAGGGCCTTGGACAGGGTTCCAAAGAAGATGGACTTTAGGGGATCCATGAACTTCTGGACTATTTTGTGTGCATGTGCATGTGGGCATGTTTTGGTGATGAGAGGCCTGCACTGAGTTCTCAGAATAATATTCTAAAACTGCTTAGTTTTCTGAGCCCCTGGAAAATGAGAATGAGAGTAGATCTTAAGCCCATTCATTTGAATGAAGCTACAATGAGAAAATGCCTAGCACAGTGTCTGTAGGCACTCGACAAGTATTAGCTTTCGTTATTTGCGTGAACCTGTGATCTTCAAAAGATGAAAATTATGTGACTGCCTTTTTTATTACTTCCAGTTAGGTAGGAGAGGGGCCCCTGGGTGGCTCAGTGGTTAAATGTCTGCCTTTGCCTTTGGCGTGGGTTGTGATCCTGGGGTTCTGGGATCAAGTCCCACATCAGGCTCCCTCCATGGAGCCTGCTTCTCCCTCTGCCTCTCTCTGTGTGTTTCTCATGAATAAATAAATAAAACCTTTAAAAAAATTAGGTAGGAGATACATCATCAGTAAGAATTATCAACATTTTTAGAGCCCTTTGTGCTGTGCAAGCACCTTCATAGTATTGCCTTCCATGATCCTCGCAGCAGCCTTGCTGGTGGGTGGTGAGGCGGGGTCACTTCCCCTTCAGCAGCCAGGAGCTGAAGGTGGAGGGAGAGGGAGAGCACTGGGAAGAGCGGCTTCCACGCAGTCCGGCAGACGGTAGCTCTCAAGGCTGGGTGTTACACTAACATTGGCAAATTGAACTTCAATAAAAACAAATGAAGAAAAACAAAAAAAAAGACGGGTACAGTACAGACCATGATGTACGCCTAGACCCTTGAGGTGCAGCAGGGAGGGCAGAGAAGGCTCCCTGGACGTAGTAACCCCTGGACTGAGCCCTGGGCCGTGGGGGGACTGGGCGCCTGGAGGCGGGGGCCTGGCAGGTGCTCCGGGTGGGAGGATGGTGGGCATGAGGAGGCACAAGAGCAGTGGCAGTTGCCCCTTGGCCAGGATTTCAGCTGTGTCAAACGCATCTACAGATGGTGAAGATTTAGAAGTTAAGTGGAAGAAGGATAAGTACTCTTGTGTTAAGGTGATACATTTTAAAAACTCATTTTAATGTGTCATTTTGTAAGTTGTGTTTGAGTTGTTTCGTATTTGCGATCTGTTTTTAGTATTTCTTTTTTTTTTAAGATTTTTATTTATTTATTCATGATAGTCACACACACACAGAGAGAGAGGCAGAGACACAGGCAGAGGGAGAAGCAGGCTCCATGCAGGGAGCCCGACGTGGGACTCGATCCCGGGTCTCCAGGATCGCGCCCCCGGCCAAAGGCAGGCACTAAACCACTGCGCCACCCAGGGATCCCTGTTTTTAGTATTTCTGTTTGTATTGTTCCCAGTACGTCTCCTGGGCGGTCAGCGTTCCAGAATTCCATTAGGCCTCCAGCCTGTTTAGTTCCAAGTCACCAATTCAGCTGTTCATTTCATGCTTACCATGGTCCAGGCCCTGTGCTTGAGCAGCTGTGGGTTGTGTCTGTGTGTCCATCCCTGACTGGATCAGCAGACAGCTCAGCATCCCTGACCCCAGAAACCCCATCCCTCTGTGGCTAAACAAAAACACCTGCTCTCGGAGCCCCTGGGTGGCTCAGTCAGCAAGCATCCCAAGTCTTAGTTTTGGCTCAGGTCATGATCTCAGGGTCGTGAGATCAAGCCCTGCATCCAGCTTTGAGCGGAGTCAGCTTGAGATTCTTTCCCCCTCCCTCCCTCTACCCCATGCCCCTCCACCCAGCTCACACTCACTCTCTATTTCTCTCTCTGTCTCAAATAAATAGAATCTTTTTAAAAAAATCAGTTGGTCTCAGAAATACCCCTAATTAATACTCCCCTTTTGTTCATGTGAGGAAAAAGAAAAGGCAGTGCCAGTTGGTGAGCAAGGCTCGTTCCAGGATCTAAGAGGCATGAAGCAGGGGAAATAAGTAACCACAGGTGACAACTGAAATAACTGGGTACAGGCAGAAATGTCCATTTGACCTGGCTTGTAACTGTTTTTGGACTCTGGGGCTTTTGGAAAATTGCCTGGCTCCACCTAAGTTTTCATAGAGATCAAAGGCTTGTTCCCTCTGAATGTGTTTTTAAGCATTTAGGTAGAAATGCAGGTTCCCTTTCATGCAGGCTGATGAGAAGGCAGCATGCTGCTGTTAGACCGGGCATCCTTTATCTGTTGGCGTTCTTTATGTATGTTCTGGGCATTTCTAAGGTTCTGTTCCTTTTGACAGCATCTTTAAAACACAGGACACTTAAAAATTGTGTTTAAGACATGGCATATGGTATTTGCTTTAAAATGCTCCAACACACATGCAGTGTGGGAGGATATGAGATAAAGGTGATGGATATATGGGGTTTTTATACTATTCCCTTTACTTTGTTAATCTGAAAGTTTTCACGAGGAAAAAAAAATCTCAAACAACTTTTAAAAGACTGATAACAAACTGCTGACTGGAAATGTGAAACGCCCTACATGGCAAGACACCCTCTGATACCCTTGGAGACCGCCAGTTCTGGATGCCGTGCCTTCCTTGGACCCCAGAGTTCAATGGAAGAGATGCTGGTGAGCCCGGGGAAGCAGAGGTGCCCAGAGGTGGCAGCTGTCCGCAGGTGTGAGGCTTCTCTCAGCTCTGGGAGTTGTTTCGAGAACTGTAGACTTAGCGGCTCCCCAGAGCAGTTACTTCATCCTCTGCTTTCCACGGTGGTCTCTGATTCTTTGGTTAGAGGTTGGGAAACTGTTGGTTTGTTTGCTCATTCATTCATTCATTCATTCATTCATCAAATATTAACTGGACATTAGTCTAGAAGCTTGGGATGTGGCAATGAGTTGAAGATATGTTCCAGTGTGGGGAGCCTGACGATTAACATGTACACCTACAAATGGGCACTAGCACTGCTGGTGGTGATAAGTGAGTGCCAGGAAGACCCGTATGCAGGACTGAAGGTTGGGGAAGACACCAGAGCTACTTTATTTTTCCCTCCTTTCTTCTTTCCTTATTCTCTTTTAAATTGTGTTTCCTCCTATCGATAAGTTTCTCTCTCTGGGTTCCAGTTTCCACCATTTGTCTTCGTGGGTCGTCCCTGAACCCCCACGGCTGTCCTCTGTTGACTTTTGGTTAGGGAAGCCTGTGGTCCTGGGAGGAGTATGGGCTCACGGTCATGGGAAGGCCTGTATGGGTCAGAGGTGTGACTCACCGCCAGCACTGTTGGCATCGCTCCGGGAATAACCTGCAAGTCAGAGTTCAGCGGCCGTCCTTTCAAACTCACATCTGCATCTCTCACTTTTCACAGGTTGAATCAGAGTTGTCAGTTGAGAGAGAAACCTTAGACATTGTGTAGTAATGAGGTGTGTTTTTTGGGAGGGGACCTGATTTTTAATTTAATTTAACTTGTTTTGATTTTTAATTTTAAGAGATGACTGTTCCGCAGATTGAGTAGACAGTAGAGCCATGGACACGCACAGACTGCTGGTTGGAGCACACATTGGTGTGGGCCTTAAAAGCGTCCCTGCCTCTTGACCAGGAAATTCCATCTCTAGGATTTTATTCTAAGAAAGTATCAGGAACGTGTGCAAAGGTTTGTCTGTAAAAATCTTCCCCACTGTGTTAAATGGGAAACGATCTAAGTGTTGAACAAGAGAAAACTGGCTAAATGAATTGTGGCTCATCTCTGAGAACACTACATGGCCATTTAAAGTGATACTGTGGAGGGGCGCCTGGCTGGCTCTGAATCTCAGGGTCATGAGTTCGAGTTCCATGTTAGGTGTAGAGCCTACTTAAAAAAGAATGATGAAATAAAATGATACCGTATAATAAGTTTAATGGTGTGGAAAGCTGTTTACATTTTATGTCAGGAATACTTTTGGCCACAGTTAATTAAAAACAATTATTTGGGGGTACCAGGTGGCCCAGTCGGTTAAGTGTCCAACCCTTGATCTCAGCTCAGGTTTTGATTTCAGGGTCATGAGTTCAAGCCCCATATTGGGCTCCGTGCTGGGCAGGGAGCCTATTTAAAACAAATTATTTGCAGTGGCTGAAGTTAAGTAGGGATTTATTTTTCTCACATAGGAACAAGTTGGAATAATGTAGGCAGCTGCTGACATTAGTTCCGTGAGTAAGCAGCATCAGCACTGCATCTCTGTAGTGTCTGTGAGCTTCCTAATGCTTGACAGATACCTCATGGTCCCAAGAGGACTGTTGCAGCTGCAGGTGTTGAGTCCATCTCCAGAGCAGAGAGGTGACAGCTGCTATATCTACCTTTTATTAGGAAAGCCAGAATTTGGGATGCCTGGGTGTCTCAGAGGTTGAGCATCTGCCTTCGGCTTGGAGTGTGATCCCAGAGGCCTGGGATCGAGTCCTGCATCAGGTTCTCTGCAGGGAGCCTGCTTCTCCCTCTGCCTGTGTCTCTGCCTCTCTCTTTGTGTCTCTCATGAATAAATAAATAAAATCTAAAAAAATAAAAAATAAAAATAGGTGAAGCATCAAACTCTTTTTTTTTTTTTTAAAGATTTTATGTATTTATTCATAAGAGACACAGAGAGAGGGAGAGAGAGGCAGAGACACAGGCAGAGGGAGAAGCAGGCTCCATGCAGGGAGCCTGACGCAGGACTCGATCCCAGGTCTCCAGGATCACACCCGGCTGAAGGCGGCGCTAAACCACTGGGCCACCCGGGCTGCCCCAACTCTTGGTTTCAGCTCAGGTCATGACCTCGAGGTCATGGGATGAATCCCCCAGTGCTTGTGCTTAAGAGTGTCTGCTTCTCCCTCTGTGCCCTCTCCCTGCACATACTCTCTTAAAAAAAAAAAAAAAAGTATTATGTTTAAATAAAGTTAAGGAAGCTTAACAGGTTTTTGTATGTCCCAAACTGTCTTCACCTCTTTTTTTTTTTTTTTTTGCATACCATGTTACCAGACTGCTTTTATGTAGAGCCCTTGGGGTTTCTAATGTTTAGTCAGTCTACTGAGCATCACTGAATTGTGTGATGTAGGTAAATTCACTTTTCCCCCTAATTTTTAATTTAAAAATATTGCCAGACCTTTTTTGGCTCACTGTTACTTTTTTATCATATTTTGGAGCAGATTTTAAGTTTGGAGTTAGAGAAAGGGTCATTCTGAGGACATTTTCTGGAAGAGGACTGAGTGTTGCTCTAGGTTCATTGTAGAAGGAATCACATGAAAAAATGAGACAGGAGGGATGAAAAGATACCTTGGTTTAAAAAAATGGGGGCACCCTGGGTGGCTCAGAGGTTTAGCGCCACCTTCAGTCCAGAGCCTGATCCTGGAGCCCCAGGATCGAGTCCCACGTTGGGCTCCCTGCATGAAGCCTGCTTCTCTCTCTGCCTGTGTCTCTGCCTCTGTCTCTCTCTCTCTGTGTCTCTCATGAATGAATAAATAAAATCTTTTTTAAAAAATGTAGTAAATACAGATTTGAAAGAATGTTTTGTAGTCCTGGGGATTTTTCCCCCCTATAAGAGCTGCAGGGTATATTTTATCAGGGTAGAGTGGTTTAAACCCAACATAAGCATACACTTAGGTTTCAAATTGACTGCTAAGAGAATCCAGAAAAGTAAGAGATAGCACATCTTTTTATATTTGTCCCATCTGGCAAGCTGGCCCCCTGGCTCTCCGAAGAGGTTTAGTTGAATAATTAATAGCACCCCAAAGAAGAGAAGCAGGCATGCCAGCAGGTATCTGGATTTTGATCTCCTTGGATTTGCCAGAGTTCCAGCCTTTTCTCTTCCCCGAAGTGTTCGTGCTCTTTCCAGTGCCCATTGCCATATGCAGAGTAACATTTAAACCTTGGCCGGGGGCTCTTCATTGTCTTTGTCCTGGAGCTCTTCATAGTTTAAACTGTTTTTTCCCCTTTCCTTCCAAAGGAGCTTTCTATGGGTAGAAGAAGCAGGATATTTGGAATCAGGCTGGGTTTGAATCCTGGCTTATCACTCAGGAAATTTTATTTCACCTCTCCCAGCCTCAATTTGATCATCTATAAATGGGGGGATTATTATCTCTCTCCTAAGATTATTGAATTTGAAATGTTATAATATGTGCAAATCAGTGTGTACACCTGGTAGGTCATAGAAGCTTGGGAGATGCTTATGGCTTTATTAGCTCCCCTTTGCTTTATGAAATAAAGCCTAAGCCCCTTAGATTGAAACTCCAGGATCCTAGGCTCTTTGTGACGGGCCCTCTCCCCTTGTCTTCTGTCCCATCCCCATCACTGCCTGTCCAGGACTCCAGACTCTGGCCACATCACCAGGCTGCTTCTCACCTCTGTGCTTCTGCTTTATTGCCCCTTTGCCCACCTAACATTCCATTCAGTGTTTAAGCCTCAGCTCGGCAAAAGGAAGCCAGAACAAAAGCCAACATACGGATGATTATTGTGTTTTTACCAAGTCCAAGAACACACAAAATGAATCTGTGATAATAGAAGTCAGAAACTGTGGAAGGGGAAAGTGTTGACTAGAAAGAGGCATGGGGGGACAAAAATTCTTGATGTGGTTTGGAGTGGGGTGGTTTGGAGCCAATGACCAAGAAAGAATTCTTGAGACATCTTTGGTGTCAAAACATGGTTTTATTAAAGCACAGGGACAGGACCCCGGGGTGAACAGAGCTGCATTGGGCTTATGAGGAGTGGCTGATTTTATAAGGTTTTCTATCCTATGGAGGCAGGGTGATGTTAGGGCTCCAGGAAGTTGAGCCTATAGGTTTCTGGAGAGTGCTTTTCTGTTGTAAATCATTAAGACCTTGCAAACTGATGGAGACCCCTGTTCAGCAGGACTGTGATCTCTATCAGTTAACCATTTGCTTTTAACTTCTCTTGGTTCTCGGGCAGCCAGGAGTGCCTGAGGAATGTCCCACATGTGTGTGGGGAGGGGTTGTGGGGTGTTAGCATGTGCTTTACCCTCAGCTTGTCTTCTTCTCCCTCAGAATTCTAGAACCATGGAAATGTTCTGGGACTTATTTTTTTTTTATTATTTTAAATATTTTATTTATTTATTTATTCATGAAAGACAGAGAGAGGCAGAGACACAGGCAGAGGGAGAAGCAGGCTCCATGCAGGGAGCCTGATGTGGGACTCAATCCCAGGACTCCAGGATCACGCCCTGGGCCAAAGGCAGGCACCAAACCACTGAGCCACCCAGGGACTCCCCACTAGGGCTTATTTTTGATGACGATTACACAAATTTATGCAATTGCCAAAATTTACTAAACTGAATATTTAACATCTATGAGTTTTGTTGTATGTCAATAATACCTTATAAAAGGAAGGAGGGGCATGAACATTGTTCCCTCCAGAAAGCTTTCCCTGCTCTGCTCAGACTGGATTTAAGCCTCCCTATAGGGTCCCTGACTTCCTGCACACATCTCTGCCATTGCACTCAACACGTAAATCTCTCCTCTTTATGTGTTTTGTACTTCATTGGTCTGCAATCTCTTGGAAAGGCCCAGACTCTTGGTATCTGTGTGACCTTGGGAAAAGCGCTTAGTCTTAACCTGTGTGTGCCTAATTTTGCTCATCTATAAATGGTGCTGCCTGGCTTTCCAGGGTGTCCTTTTGGCAACAACCAGAGGAGCCCATGGAGATGGCCATTCACCACTAGCGTCCACGTCCCTGCGCATTGCCAGTCCACCAGTCCTCAAATGCAGAAGGGGGGAAACAGCATTGTGATATGTTTTGACATTATTCCTATTTATAATCATTGTACACCTGACATTTGGAATAGTTTCTGGCCACAAATGTTTGGTGCCTTGATTAGTGTACATTAGCTCCCTGTCGTCTTGCTTCTGGTCCAGTTTCTCATTTCTTCCCTCAAAGAGGGGATCGAACTGAAAGCAGGCAGATCCTAATGGGCTCAAAGCCATGTTTGGGAAGTGAGACTCTTGGTACTCAGGCAATATGGAATTTTAAACTTCTAAAATATTAGTAACGTGGAAGAAACCTGCCCACATTCTCTAAATTTACTGAAGCCCTAGGAATTGTCAGTAAACCACAACAGTGATACTGTTATTACAGCTAACATTTGTTGAGTGCCTTACAGTATTTTTCCCGGCACAGTGCCTGGCTCATTGTAAGCATTCAGTGCACCGTTCCTGAGATCACAGCTCTTATGTAATCTCTGTATTGTTTCTGGTAAAGTTATGAGTCCTGTTCACAGATGAAGACACTGAGCCTCAGATAAAGGGACTGGCCCTAGTGCACTGTGTGTAGGAAATACTGGAGGCAGGTTGTGAATCTAGGCTGTCCTGCTCCACCTCGCAGGATCCTTCTGCCTCTTTAGTCTCCTTGGTTCCACCTCATACCTGTCCCCTCGTCAAGCCTGTTCACTTACAGTCTTAAGGTAAGACAGGATTTCTATTTTTAAACCACCCAAAGGGAGATTCTTAAATTCTGAGGCATAATCTTAGGGCTTCTGCACCACTTAGCCACAGGGAGTCAAACTCTAATTAGGCTTTGATTCTGTCCTACAGGTCCATTTAGAGGTAAAGAAAAAGTATGAATGTATTTAAACAAGTGGTTTTTTTTTAAAAAATATATATTGTATTTATTTATTTGAGAGAGAATGGGGGAAAATGGCAGAGGAAGGAAGAGGAAGAGGGGGAGAGAGAAGCTCAAGCCGACTCCCTGCTGAGCGTGGAGCCTGACTTGGGCTCAAGCTCATGATCCTGAGATCCTGAGATCACGACCTGAATGAAACCAGAGTCTGACGCTTAAACAGCTGAGCCACCTAGGTGCCCCTAAACAAGTGTTTAACATCTCTACCTTCTAACATTAGATCCTATATATATGTGTACACACACACATACACACACATACACTTACTCACATACACCCGATGAATTAGTCGGTATTGATGAGAACAAAATGCATGCGGCTCATTTTCTTCAGATTCACTAAGAGCTTTTCACGTTGATTTAGAAGATAATGCACAGTTTGAAACATTTCTAATTCTAGCGAACAACCAACCCTGAAGAAACCCTAATTTCTTGTCAGTTTGCAAATCGGTTATTAGTGTTGAACATTACTATGCAGAAAACAAAAGCCAAGCAAACCGTTTGGCCTGATTGTGGAAAGCAAGACCTTTCTCCTAATATTCTGGAGAAAAGGAGCTGGCCCAGGAGCTAGATCCTCAGGCAGAAGGAGGATTAATCATTTAGCACTTGCTGCTGTGACTCTACTGTGCTGCCTATGCCAGTAGACCCCAGACAAGCATGTAGGTTAATAATTCATGCTGGCAATGGCTTTGACCTCCCTGAGCTGCCTCCAGAAGAGCAGAGAGCACCCGACCATAGGGAGACACACCCTGGCCTAAGGTTAAACCTGTGTTTGGCTCCACTCTATGGCATTGATTATTTCCTGCTTAGATTGCTAATCCATAGTGAGGTGCTCAAACCATCTGTCCTTGGGCGCAGAAGGCCAGCTGGTGTGGGATGTGGGTTGAGTAATGGCCCTCTAACAGATTCTAAAGGGACTTCCATTGGGTGGACAGGGTCAGCCGAGCTTAGCACCTCGTGCAGCATGGGACACTTGGGATCCCTAGGAGCCCAGATGTGGATGGATCATGTCACGTTCTTGGGTCTCAGCTTCTCAGCTTTCAAAACCAGACCCATAGTCCTTGCCCTGCCCACTTTGTGGAAAGGAAGTGATAGCACTTGGTAAATGTTGACAGTTGAAAGCATATTTAAATGGAAGTTGTTTTCAAAAGGTCAAATACTGGATGATTCCACCTACTGAAACTTAGGATTATAAAATTCATAGAGACAAAGTGGTTGCCAGGGGCGGGGATGGGACTTAGTGTTTGGCGGGTACAGAGTTTCAGTGTGAAAAGATGGAGAGGGGGTGGTGATGCTTGCATTACAGTCTGAATACACTTAATGTCACTGAACAGTAGACTTCAAAATAGTCAAAATGGTAAATTTTATGTTTATTTTGCCACATTTTAATTTTATTTATTAAAAGATTTTATTTAGCTATTTGAGAGCACAAAAGTGGGATGGGAGGAGCAGAGGGAAAGGGAGAAGCAGACCCCCCATGAGCAGGGAGCCTAGGCCAGGGCTTGATCCAGGACCCTGGGGGTCATAACCTGAGCCAAAGGCAGACGCTTAACCAACTGAGCCACCCAGGCATTTCCCCCCCTCCAACCACCACATTTTTAAAAAACAAGTTTTAATGTTCTTTTTCCTGAGAGTCTTCACAAGGCAACCTTCTCAGTTCTTCCTTCTCAACCCTACAGAGACCCCCTCCTCTAAATGCACTGGTTGAATAGAGGTAGCTTGAGATTGCTCAGTCTGCGCCAAGCCCTTGCTCCACCAGGCTCCATACCAGGCTCCGTAGCAGGCATAGGATGAACAAAGATAAATGGGCAGGTGCGTCCAGTCCGGTTGGCAGGGGCTGCGATGGGCTGCCTGGGGCTGTTGTAACTGAACTCGTGGGGTTCACCGCTTGGGGTGCATGAAGTTGAGCACAACCCAAAGAACTGTTGAAGGCAAAGAACTTTTTATTCCTTGTCACAGGTGAGACAGGGAGAGAGCTCTCACAGCACATCTCTCCATGGGGTTCGTACAGGAAGCTTTTATTCAGCATATTAGGGTCAGGGGCAGGGAGCTTGCCCAGGAACTTGGATGCAATGGCTTAGGCAGTTCATGTCCGCATGCTTGCGCCTACATCGTATGGTCAAAAAATGGGAGAAAAACTCCACCCGTGGGAGATCATAGTATTATAATGAATTAAAGGTAACTTGGGACAGCTCTGGAGGGGGAGCTTCTTCAAGTCCTCAGCTCCAGTCCCTCTCAAACTGTCTTCCATGGGGGCTTTCAGGTGAGACACCTAGCTGAGCCTCTCTCTCTGTTTTTTTTGTTTTTTTTTTTAATATTATTTATTTGAGAGAGAGAGAGAGAGAGAGGGAGGTGGGGGCGGCAAGGGTCAGAGGGAGAGGGAGAGAGAGGGAGAAACTTAAGTCGACTCCACGCTAGGCCCCACCCGGGGCCTGGGGCTGGATCTCACCGCCCTGAGATCATGACCTGAGTGGAAACCACGAGTTGAATGTTTAACTGATGAGCCCCCACCCCCGACCCTGGGCGCCCCTGGACCTCTCCTTTTCTGGAACTCTTGGTTCTGCAAAACAAAACACATTCTTTCTCTGCTTTTGTCCCTTCCCTTGGTCCCTTGGCTGATAGCTTTCAGCCCTGTGATCTGAGTGACTCCCTCTGTATCCTAGCTGACGCTGCGGGAGGGTGGGAAGGTCTCCGGGGTCCCGGAGGATGTGCTAGCGCCAGGATTCACCAGACCAGAGGCTGGCAGTGGCCACATTTGCCTCGCAGCTCCATTTACTTGCATGCTTGTCACATTTGCTGGCACTCATCCTTCAGCTAGAGTGCACTCTTTCCCTACTTTCTCTCTGAAATCCTGATTCTTAAAGTGACAGCCCAGATGCCACCTCCCTTCTGGAAGCATTCCTTCAACCCAGCCAAAATTAATCCCTCCTCCTCCCCAACTCCCACAACCCCCTCCTTATATCTCTATTTAGCACATATTTCATTCTGTCAGGTAATACAGCCGTTTATATTCCTGCCTCTCTTGTTGGATATATATTGGGATTTTTATAGTTCCAAGTAAGAGAAACCAACTGGAGCCAGCCTTAGCATAAAAGTCATTTATCAGAGTACGGATGTCTTCCCAGACCAGGATGGTTCCCTGTCCTATTCCTGCTTCCTCTTCTCTGCTTGCCTCCCAGTCCATGTGGCAGATGGCATGCCAAGCTCCCAGGGGTGGTTTCTATGCTGCTTGGGTCTCTTGACCAATTAACTGCGGGGTTGGGGGGAGCAGGATCACGGGTGCCACTTGGGGTGGGCCAGCCCCCGTGCGTGCTGGGCAGGAGGAGCCCTTGGGCTCTCTGCAGTGATTGGCATTGCAAACCACTCAGTCCTTGCAGCTTCCTCCCTGGGCATCCCACCCGGCTCCCTGTCCCACCTCCTCCGTGGTTTTTTTCCTGCTTCTCCGGCCATTTCTTTATATTCTTCTTTGTGGAGGCTGCTGCTTTCATCCATCTCTGCTATAACTGGTATTCTCTGTGATTCCACTTACGTGTTTCCCATTTTGTTCATTTTCTTTGGATGATCTCAGTAAGTCCCATGACTTTGCTTGTTATCTCTTTGCACTCATAGTGACTGCGCAGACCTGAGTGCCTGACTCATATAATCTCGTGTCTAGTGGTCATCTCCATGACCTGTCCCACCGTGCACAAAAAGAGCCTGCGTGCACCATCTGCCTGTCACCTCTCCATGACACCCTCGTTCACCTGACCCACCTGTGTTTTCTGTCTCTGTGCTTGGTATGACCATCCACCTCCTTGTTGTATCTGGGAGTCACCTTAACATCTTCCTGTTCTATTCTGTATAAATCCAGTCTGTCACCAACCCCTTTCTGTTTACCTCCTAAATAGCTCTCATGTCATGGCCTTAATTCAGGCCTCATAATTTCTTACTATCTTGTAACTGACTTCCTTGTGCTGCCTTGCAATTTGCTTCCCAACACGCAACCCAAGTGATTTTTCTTTTTTTTTTTAACGTTTTTCTTCTTTTTTAAAAAAGATTTTATTCATTTGAGGGAGAGAGAACACACAAGTAGTGGGGAGGGGTGGAGGGAGAGGGAGAAGTAGACTCCTCTTTGAGCACGGAGCCTGACACGGGGCTCCATCCCAGGACCCCAAGATCAAGACCTGTGCCAAAACCAAGAGATGGATGCTCAACTGACTATGTCACCCAAGTGCCCTTACAGACTACTTCTTAAATTACAAAAGGGGAAAGATTTCTACCTCTGTGGTGTCCATTTAAAAAGCTGCCACTGAGTATAAGAATTAAGGAATAACACTGTGTCAGCCATACCAGGTATCTAGAAGCCTGCTACTACCTCAAACCAAAAAAGACCTGAAGGTTCTGACAGTGTAGTTGGACATGCCCTAAGGTAAACCACATTAAATCAGTATTTCATGTTGAAATTTCTTGGATCTAAGGTGGAGATTGGAAGATGCTTATCTGTCTGCATAGTTAGCAGAGCACCAACCCTGAACTGACTAACTTGCCTATATCCTGTAGGCTTTGATGAGGTGGCTGAAATGGAACTTGGTCTGGGACAGGGAAATGTTGGTGAGAAAGAAGATGGGGAACGTATGTTGAGTAAACAACCAGCCACCTCTGCCACAGTCCTTATTTGTTGCCCCGGGATGATCAATATTTCATGCTGTTCCCCACAAGACCGCTTATTTCTTAGTGTCTGCCCAGCGGCACTAATCACAGAGAATTCTTCTATCTTCATGGCCGCACTTACCCAAGGTTCAAACTTTCAAGTACAGTCTCCTGTCTTGGACTATTCTATTAGGAATATTTGGTTTCAGATAACAGAAAAATTAAAGAACAATGATTTAAACAAATAAGGAATGTATTTTCCCCCCACATACTATGAAATGTAGGGGTAGGCAGTTCATCCTCGTGGTGAGAATGTGGCAGCAGCAGTGCCAGCCATCCTGTCTACATTCAAGGGGAGAAGAAAGGTAGGAAAGAAATTCCTTTCGCCAACTCTGTCTCCTTGTATTAGGAACCAGAAACAGACTTTTCCTTAGGTTTTTTTCACCAGAACCACAATACATGGCCATCTGTGACTTCAAGGGAAGCTGAGAAAGAATATATTTAGCAGGGCATGTTAAAGTACTGAACAGAATTGGGGTTATGTTAACAAGGAAAAAAAGGAATGAGGATTAGTGTGTTCACACCTAACAGAGTCTGGCATATATGGCATCAGATGTGTTTCTATTACCATAGTGAATACATCACATTTACTGTTGTTGAAACCCCTTTAGAGTTGTTCTTTCATCTTTTGAAATTCAAGTGTGTTCTGATACTTTGGCAAAGTCCTTTCTGCAGAATGCAGTTTTACATTGGAGTACCCTGACTTTGGGCAAAAAAATCAAGTTAGGACCAGGGCCAGGGTTAGGTTTAAAAACAAAAAAAGTGGGCAAAGGCATTGGTTGGGCTACATGCTTTCTGGAAGCTGCACTCCCAAATTCTATTAGTTTTTCTACTATCAAGCTACTTAATCAGAGATTCATAATATGTATGCAAATCTTGTTAATCTTCTGTCGATAATAAGTGCGTCTGGATGTTCCATACTTGACATAGGAGTATTAGAATGACTCAGTGTGTGCATGGGGATTTCATTCATATCTTTACTGCTTGTATCAGTAATTCTTCACAACCAAATGGTTTGTTGTGATATATAAATTTGTTGGAATTAAGCTTGAACAGCTCATAAATAGTATAATTAATTTTTGTTACACTTCAGTTCCAATTGCTAATTGATTTAAACCCAGTGTTGCATATTCTCTCCATTCTTCATTTATTTCCTGGGTCACAACACTCACACCGTTGTGTACGTGTCACTACGACTGTACCACCTGGTTGGACAGTGTCATGGAGCACGAATTCCTGTCCTCTCCAAGGACCTTCTAGTTGGACTAAGAATCAAATTGATATCAGACGAACAGGAGAAAATAAAATTTAATAGTGTATATACAGGGAACCTACACCAGCATGGAAATTCCAAAGACAAGCCAAATGAGGTCTCTGTGTCATCCTGAACTAAAGAGTAGGGGGTTTGGGGACCTGGGACTTCAGAGGGAAGGGGTGCACTTCATAGCGCAGTGAGAGCAGTTGTTCAGTAATTAGATGTTTGTCCTGCTGTATGGATGGGTCACCCAAATAAGATTTATCTCTACTATTGACCCTTATTCTGGGAAAGACCCTAATTTAGATTCTTCTGGGTAGTTCAGGGAGGGGCAGAAGTTTTCTTGAGCCCATAGGGTTTCAGTTACCTTTAGCTCAGAATAATATTCATGCCAGAGTGGCCCTACGTGGGGCAGCCTGCCCTTGGCCCCTGCAACAGAAACCATATCTGTCTTGTTTATCATCCACTTAGCAGAGTGTTTAGCCCATATAGGTACCCGGGAAACAGTGAAACAGTGGTTGAATGATTGAATGACCAAATGACTCCTGACAATAATCAGGAACAAAGTCCCAACTGGCCTGCTAGTTCCTGTGTGCCAATCAGTGTTCGTTCTATCTATCTATCTATCTCTCTATCTATCATCTACCTACCTACCTACCTACAAGAAGGCTCCATGCCCAGCATGGAGCCCAGTGTGGGGCTTGAAATCATGACTCTGAGATCAAGACCTGAGCTGAGATCAAGTGTTGGACACTTAACTGACTGAGCTACCCTAGCACCCTCAACTGATTTATTTTTTAATTAAATTTTTTTTTGAGAGTGAGAGAGTGCAGGGACAGGAGGGGCAGAGGGAAGGGGAAAGAGAGAATCTTATGGCGGCTCCATTCCAGGATCCTGAGATCATGACCTGAGCTGAAAACAAGAGTCAGACAATTAACAGACTGAGCCATCCAGGTGCCCCCAATGTTTCATGTAAAATTTTTATTTATTTATTTATTCATGAGAGAGAGAGAGAGAGAGGCAGAGACACAGGCAGAGGGAGAAGCAGGCTCCATGCAGGGAGCCCGACGTGGGACTCGATCCCAGGACTCCAGGATCATGCCCTGGGTGGAACACAGGCGCTAAACCCTCTGAGCCACTCAGGGATCCCAATTTACTATTTTCAAATGAAAAGTTCTTAGTTCTGAAATGCATCTGGGCCCAAGGTTTTAAATGCGGGGTTGTTGCTGTGTACTGTGTACCAGCATCGTCCTCATCAGCCACCCTGAGCCTGAATGAACGAATGGATTATGGTCTCTGCCCTAAAGGGACCCCCAGAACACTGGCGGGACCAATGTCAGCCCCTTGTCATGGGCCAGGTCGGAGGCAGCCTGGGGTCCACAGAGTGCTCAGGATGGCTCTGAACTCTGTAGGGTGGGGAAGGGCTATAGGGTGAAGGAAACGTCTCAGAGGGGATGCCTGAGGTGAGACTGGAAGAACCAGCACCTCCTTTCGTCAGGCATAGTGCTGGGGACTGAGGATTCAGTGGCGAGCAAAGCCAGCCTTGTCACTGCCCAGAGGCCCCCTGCGTGTTGCAGAAGGCAGCAGCCACCGCCCAATAAATTGATTGCTGATGTGATGAGGCATGTCTGGGAGCCGTGGGAACCCATAAGAAGGAGCCAACTTTGTGTCTGGGGCCAGGGGAAGTCTGCCTGCCCTCGTTTTATGGAGACAGAGCCGGAGAAGCAATGAGTAGGAATAAGGCAAGTGACGAGGCTGCCAGTGCTTGGGACAGGTAGACAGGTAGGGCAGGTAGAGGAAAGTGCATGGTGAGGCCCAGGAAGCTGGAAAAGGCCTGTCTCTTTCAAAAAAAATGGAGACAAGTCAGCATGGCTGGAGGAGAGAGCCAGCAAACTGGTGGTGAGGGAGAAGAGGGGGGATTGAGGGCAAGGCCAGATTACCCAAAGGCAGGAGGCCCCTCGTCTGGTGGCTCAGTGGCTCAGCGTGAACGATCTGGCTTGTGGTGGTGGTTCCACCATTATTGTGAGTAGCACTGTCTCTCACTTGCCAAACACCCTGATTTTGACCATTAAAGTATGTAGTCTACTCCACCTAGAAGCCAACATAGGAACTGAGCATTTGTCCTTAGGGGAGTGGGAATCCTTTGAAACATTTTAAATGGTACACATTAAAAAAAAAATTATTTGGGGTGATTTGAGCCACTTGGCTTTGCACAATAAAAAAGATTTTTTTTTTTGTTGCGGCGCCTGGCTGGCTCAGTCAGTGGAACGTGCAACTCTTGATCTTGAGGTCATGAGTTGGGCCCCGTGTTGGGTGTAGAGCTTACTAAAAAAAAAAAAAAAAAAAAAAAAAAAAAAAAAAAAAAAAAGCTATTTTTAGCTGTTACTCTGCTGATCATTCTACTGATCTCAAGGGTTGCTGGAATAGGTATCAGACCTGGGAAAATAAACTAGAGTGCTGGTCAGCAGACTGCCTTTTGCTGCCATAGGACAGCAGATTTATTTGCTTGTCTTGGTGAACACGTGCACATAGAAATAGCACCAGTATCTGATGCTCCTTGTGAAATGAAAATGTTCTCTTTCCTTAGTTGACCCCTCAGGACATCCTGTGTTGTCCAGATCACCCTCAGAAACAATTATATGTCTGTCTTTGAAAATGCAGGAAGGGTGGTGGCCTTCGCTTTGCTTTCTCCCCAAGTCCGGGGCCTGTGCGTGTTTGCCCGTGTGGAGGCCCATCCAGGCGCCTCCCTTTCCCGCTGGGATTTTTTTGTTGTTGTTGGTCAGAGCTAGCAGTTGGCAGACACTTACTTATCAGTCTCATGCTTTGAGCCAAGAAAAGACAGGAGAATTCAGGAAAGCCCGAGATGCATGTTTTACATTTTGTGTGGGATGCTCTCGGTGCCTCAGAGAGACACAGATTCACCCCTTTGGGAATTCCTTTACTCTGAGTTCTTATTTCTGTCACATTTTGCTCTCTCCTGTCTGCTGCTGGGTAGGTGGAAAGATAAAAGCTCCGTGACAGCTGGTGATCCCCTTCAGGCATCACAGGGGGATGGAGTTTATGGAGGTTTAGCCAGAAGCAGCAGATCATGTCTCTGTGATCAGAAGGTCTTGGAGCTGCTGGAAAGGCTTCCGTGTAGACTGGTATCCTCAGCCCCATGGAAGCAGGGCCAGTGGGGCCGGTGGGGCAGTCGGAGCTGGGCAGAGGGTGACTGCTCCCCTGGGGCCAGCTGCTGGGGTGCCCTGGCCGCAGGCCGGCTCTTCCTTCAGTCTGGTAAGCCAGGAAGCGGCACCCGGAGAGAATGAGTGAGTCATGTCTTGGGGGCCGATGCCCATAAACGTGTACATACACAACATACACACGTACATACAGCATTAGAATCCCAAAATGCATGACTTCACCCTCAAGTCAGATACTTCAGACCTTGCCCAAAGATAAGCTAAGTTACAATTTGAAACCCTAAAAAAAGGCTTTTTTTGGGGGGGGTGGTTATCAATCCCCTTCCCCCATGGACATTCCATCTAGGGCAAACTCCACAAGTAGTCAGACTATGAGAACACAGTGTCTTAGATTGCCTCTCCCACAGCCCCTTGGGGCACACTTGTGTACTCCCTAGTAAGGTTTTCACCTTGGGATCCCTGGCCATGCGCCAGGAGTCCAAGAGCCCCACTAATTTGGGGTGTGTATGCATGTGTGTGCTTCCCCGCAGAAAGGATCCACAGCTTTCAGGAGACCATCACACACACGTGGACATCCACAGCTGGCTCATAGTTTGACACCCTTCAACATGATATTTTTGAATACTTGTGTAGCATATACTTAAAGGGATGACATGAGGAGCACCCAGTTGGTAGGGCATGAGACTCTTTGATATCAGAGTTGTGAGTTCAAGCCCCATGTTAGGTGTAGAGATTAGTTATAACAAATAAGATGTTTTAAAGGGATGACACGAGAAGATGACACTCGGCTTTTCCATTGTTGTCCCGTGAAACTCAACTCCTACTCATGTCTCTTGATTGGTATGACAAAAGCCCTGCAGAGATACCCAGATCCATCATCACCCCCACTCCCCATTTCCTTCTCTGGTGCTGAAACAGTTCTCAATTAGACAAGAAATTATTCCTGCAAAAGAGGGGTATTTGTATTAATGAAGGTTGAGGTAGTGGGGCAGAGCTTGAAGGAACGGGCTTCTGGAGTTGGATTTGTTGACCAAAGCCATATTCTTCAGGGACATCTCCAGATGGTGTTGTTCCTAAAAGCATAATGTAAATGCTTTCAGTGTTCCCCGCAGAGGAATAGCATTGCACTTTATTAGCCAAGAGGGAGCAAACTTTGCATTCTAGGATAAGACTCAGGCTGTTTTTGATGCAGCCACGCACACCTCCACTTGGCAAACTCAAGCCAGCACAGCGTGTGGGGGCTCCAGTTCTATCCCCTCCCTTGCGGGACTCTGTTTCCGTCTGTGCCTGATCTGCCATGGGCTTTTGAACCCAGGCTGGCTTGAATTGGACATTCAATGCAGCGTTACTCTAGAGATCTGGCTCCAGTTCCTTTTTCTCCTTGCATTTTGCAGAGGAGATGTTGGCACGCTCCCTGCCTTTTCTATCTGATTTTGGCCTGTTCCTGTTTACTGCGCTTTCAATAATAACCTATCTCAGGGGGGCTGACTTTTATAAGAAAATAATACAGGACAATAACAACTAAGCAAGAGTTGTACCTTTTGATTTAGTTTTCTTTGAAATCTCAGACTGTTCTCATTAAGGGCTGTGCCTATGAGAGGCTCTTCTTTCACATTGTGTCCTTTGATAATATTTAGACTTTCCATGAATGTGTATGGTTTTTATGGTTGGCCTGTTATGAATGTAATTAAAAGAGCACTCAGAACACCTGGTTCTCAACATTGGCTCCAGCACTTGGATCCGTATGTGTGATGGAGACAGAGTCTCCTAGTCTGGGGTGGACAAACTGCAATGGACCGGGTAGTAAGTACTTTAGGCTTTGTGGCCATATGGTCTGTACTTCCCACTCTGTGGCTGTCAGTCAGGGTTTGCTTCTGGGGGTGAGGTGGGGATTTACTCAAAGCGACCAGTAGCTAGTTTTCTGGGGTTATGGCAGTGTTCTGTGCCTTGTGAAGGGTCTGGGTTACACAAGCACATTTGTCAAAATTGATTCAAGGTATATTTAAGATCTGAACATTTGTGTATAAATTATACTTCAATAAAAATAAAAGGAACAAATGTTGCATAACAACCACCACATTTCAGGGCATGATAGACAATAAGCTTTATTTCTCCTTCACACGTCTGCAGGTCAGCCAGGGCTGCTCTGCCCCATACGTGCCTATTTTGGGCTCCACGCGGGCTAGGGTAGCCCTCTGGCAATGGCAGAAACACAAGACAGCCAAGTGGACAGTGCATGTGCCTTTCAATCCCCCACTTGTTACGTTGCTTGAACACAGCCTGACTGCAAGTGTCTACATATCCTAATTTAAGAAAATGTGACTGAAATGCAAAAAGGCTGCATCCCTTATGTATGAAACCTGCCAAATCTCAATTTCTGAAAGGACTGCAAATGTTGCAAGACAGCAGGACATACACTTAGGAAATAATAGAAGAGTAAAACAGGACTGAAAGTAAGCAAGTGCCAAAACATGTCTCCAGATAAAAATAAGTTTCTGGCAGATCAGAAAGGGCAAGTCCACTGTTGTCCCTGCAACGGTGATGACACCTGGGACGGTGCTTCCTCTGACCATCCGTCAGTTTAGTGATGCTTTCACTCTGCTCAGGCACCCACGTCTCTCTGAGTGAACGCCTCCTGTCCATGGCTTCCACAGCCCCCTTTTGCTGTAGTCTGACCTCTTTCTCTCTGGAACTCGAGACCCTCATTTCCATCTGTCTGCTGTGTCTCTTAGATACCTCTGAGCCTGAACTCATGAACTGATCCTTCATGTTCCTATTTCAGTGCATCAGAACCATTATCAGGCCAGGTGCCCAAACCAGGCATGTTGGAGCCATCCCAAACTCTTCACTCTCTTTCATCCCCAAATCCAAGCATTGGTTCTATCTGATCGACACTTTCCACTAAACATTTCACAAATTCTTCATGTTTCCATGGTCCTGTTTCACTGTCTTGTCATGACCCACCTGGATACTGGTCTCTTGGCATTGAGCCTCACCTGTACTGACCCTTCCTCACTGAGCTTGCCACTGTCTCCCACACATGTGTGTGCACACACGAGCATGCTTAGCAGCAGTGGCATCAGAAAAGAGCTGCTGGGGTCTTGAATGGGAAGAAGGCCTCACTTTTTATTATGTATCTTTTTTAGTGTTAGCCTGCCTTACCATAAGTATATGTCTTTTCATTTTGGAATACAATAATTATAAAAAGAAACGTTAGAAGAATTTGGTGGCTGGACCTTATGACCCACTGGAGACAGAGAATGAAGTAGAAGGAAGAATCAGAGGATTTTGAAGCCTGAACTATTGGGAGGTGGTAGTGTTTTTGGAGTTAACCAGCATGTTGATATTCTGTAACTATAAATCATCTCCCAGCTCATGGATCATAAGCTTCACCAGGCAGCATAGAGCTGCTCAGATTCTGAAATCCCATGGCTTCTCCAGAGCAGCCCTCAGTTGCATCCAGCATAATCAATAAAAGCTGGTACAGTAGAGCATTAATAGAGCTGGTGCACCAGGCTTTGGAATCATGAATCCTGACTAACATACTCATTTGGTTAATTTGAGCAAGTTACTGGACTTCTTGGAAATCTACTTCTCTCATTTGTGAAATGAGAAGTATTCTTAGCACCCTCTCCGTAACAGTATTTGGGGATTAAATGAGATATTTCATGTAAAGCTGTTACTACAGTGTCTAGTTCAGATTATACTCTTCATAAATGCTCCAATTTTAGTCACCAAGCTGTGTATAAGATACAGTTCTTTTTTTGCTTGAAAATCTCCATTGCACAGGAGGCCATATTTTTAGTGTCTGTGTCATGCTGGCAAGTCATACTGAGTTAATAGTCAACTATAATTAATCCCTCTGAGTCTTCTTTACATATTAAGCTATTCCTATTTTTCTCAGCCCTATTTCCTCACTCTACCTCTGCCCTGCCCACCCACCCCCGAATATTTTGTAGCCTTTACAATTGTTTTTATTACACTTTATCTTGGTTAGTCTTACCCTGAGAACTGATCTAGGGTGAACCTGTTGATGAGTCTTAAAAAGCATGTGTATAATAAACCTATGGATTATAAAACCAGAATGGGTTATGAAGGTATGTTATGGGGAAATCACTAACATTTCAAAGTCACACAGTTCACACCTTCAGCAAATATTAAGTTGCTACGTGTGTCAGTCACTGTTCTAAAGTGGTACAGTGAGCGAGACAGACCAAGAATCAAGGAGAATGTAAGTCAACAAGGTGACCTCAGGTGGTGGTGAGGAGATGACATGTGAGCTCTCAAGAATGGGGGAAGAATGCTCCAGGTGGAGGTAAGAAGAGGGTGAAGATCCCGAGTTTGAGAGCAGGCTTGGCACTTGAAGGGAAAGACCAAAGGCTGGTGTAGAAGGAGAAGAGAAGAGAGGGGAGAGGAAGGCAGGAGATAGGAGGAGGAGAGAGCCGGGCAAGGCTGGCTCCTGGAGTGCTGGTAGGCCATAAGGAGCTGTTCTTGGCATTGTATTTCCGTTTTGGTTTTGTGGTGGGCTGAATAAAGATGCCCTCCAAATGGCTGTGTCCTGTTCTTAGAACCTTTGTAAATTATCTTACCTTCCATGGTAAAAGGGACTTGGCAGGTGTGATTAAGATCTTGAGATGGGCCGATCATCCCAGATTGCCCTGTGCCCAGTGTCATCACAAAGGTCTTAATAAAAGGAAGGCAGGAGGCTCAGAGTCAGAGACATGAGGAAGGGACCACAAGCCAAGGAGTACTCGAGAAGCTAAGAAAGTGAAGGAAACAGATTCTTCTCTGAAGCCTCCAGAGGAGCACAGCCCTACCAACACCTTGATTTTTAAGACTTCTGATCTCCAGAACTATAAGAGATTACACGTGTATTGTTTTACTCACCGAGTGGTGGTACTTTGTCACAGCAGTGATGGGAAACTAGTACAGGTTTCTAATTCCAAAATGCAATGGGAAGCTATTGAAGGGTTTTAAGTGCGTAGGTGATAGAATTATATTGATATTTTAAAGGAATGGGTTTTGGAGAGGCGCCAGGGGCAATAGGGACCCCCATTAGGAGGTGGGTAGAAATCTCAGGAGAGACGTAACAGAGGTTTGGATTAGGGTGGTGGCAGCGGCTGAAGAGGAATGAACAGATTGTGGATACGGAGCCCATAGGAATTGCTGACGGCATGGTTGTGGGGGTAATGGAAAAAAAAATCAAGGATGATGCTGAATTTGGGTTTTGGGAGTTGGATGCCACTTGTTGAAATGGGGGAAGATAGGACAAGGAATAGATTCAGGTGAGGAAGCTGTATGTTCTCCTTTGAACATGCTTAGACCTGAGATGCCCAGTAGACGTCCAGGTCTGTGTGGAATAAGCAGATGACTACATCAGTGGGAGGTCTCAGAAGAGAGATCATCTGCATGACCACTCACCCCAGACAGTGCCTGCCCTCCAGAGTTTCTCTTGTGCCGCTGTCACCCACATGCCACCTGGCTGTCTGAGCTTGACCCAAGTGTGGCATTTCAGTCCAGGTTTTTTATCTTTTGTCCTGGGATCATTTTTCATTGCCTGCTCAGTCTAAGCTGAATGAGCAATTAACAGAGGCTCAAAGAGGCCCCGTATGTTTGATTACTAAAGAGTAATGAAAAACAATTTAGATTAATTTGTGCCCCAAATGTGTACAGTTATTTAGTGCTTTTTCAGAGAGCTAAATGGATTTCGTGAATTTTAATTGATGTTTAACTTTTAATTGTGTTGGTGTGGGGTGGCCAGTTGGAACTCTGCCTGGTAAGACTGATGAGCGTATGCATATTTGCATACAGTGCACCTTTCAGGGCCCGGCAGGAAGAGGAAGTGGAAAGGAAGGGGAGGAAATGTACAGCGAGTGGATAATCTGGAAACATACGTATTCTCAGAAAAATGAAAAATTGTCAAATATTTTCCATTCATTTTAAAGATAAAGTTTGCTATTATTTCCTCTCATTGGTGGTTTTTTTTTTTTAATAGGAAATAAACTTGTATTAAAGAGAAGCCAGGTTATTTACAACGGAAAGCATTCTTTTTTGGGAGTGTGCGAGTGCTAGTGCACATGCGTGTGCGCGTGCAGGGAGGAAGGGGCAGAGGGAGAGGGAGAGAATCTCAGGCAGGCTCCCCGCTGAGTGCAGAGCCCCATGTGAGGTTCCTCTCACAGCCTTGAGATCATGACCTGAGCCGAAATCAAGAGTCGGATGCCTAACCGACTGAGCCCCCCGGGCACCCCAGCAGTGGAAAGAACTCGGAGCTGTGTATGTGTACGGTTCAGATTGTGAGCCAGACCAACAAAATACTGTTTACTGAACATGTTCTCTCTCTCTGGGAAGTACTTTGCTGAGTACTGGAGGGTGCACAGTACAGTAATTGGGATGCATTTTGGCCACCTCAACGGCTCAAGCAATCAAGAAATTTGTCATCTTACAGATGAGGTAGGGCGGCCTCTAGGCACAGCAGGTCTAGTTTCTAGTTTCCACTCTCCTCTCTGCTCCTCCTGGCTCTGCACTGTTTTTCTTTTTTTAAAGACTTTATTTATTTATTCATGAGAGACAGACAGAAAGAGAGAGGCAGGGATATAGGCAGAGGGAGAAGCAGGCTCCACGCAGGGAGGCCGACGTGGGACTCGATCCTCAGGGATCACGACCTGAGCAGAAGGCAGATGCTCAACTGCTGAGCCCCCCAGGCATCCCTGCCCTCCGGGTTCTGATGGTTTCATCATTGGTCAGGAGCGAGATGGCTGTAGGGGTTCGCATCCAGATCTCATAACATCCAAAGGAAACAGAAAAGTGGTCTCTTCCTTATGTGTCTTAAATGTGAAATAGTCTTTTTCTCGAAGCCTCTCAGCTGACTTTTCTTACATCCCATGCACCAGGACTGAGCCGCACGCCCACCTGTAAGCCAGTCACTTGCTGAGGAAATGGAATTGCCACGAATGGCTTAGACTTGTGTTTGCATTCATCTTGGCACCAGCCACACCCACTCATTTACAGACGGCCCCAGTTGCTGTCACCCGCAGCGGCCTGGGTGGGCAGTCAGTTGCAAAGCAGATAGCCTTGGCCGCAAAGCCTGAAATATTTACTCTCTGCCCTTTAGCAGGAAAAGCCCCTGATCCTTGGTTTAGACAAATCATCTGGGCAGTAAGGGTTTTGGGAGAGTCAGGTACAGCAGCCACTCTAGAGATTTTTTTTAAAGATTTTATTTAGTTATTCATGAGAGAGAGAGAGAGAGAGAGAGAGGCAGAGACACAGGCAGAGGGAGAAGCAGGCTCCATGCAGGGAGCCCTACGCGGGACTTGATCCCAGGTCTCTAGGATCAGGCCCTGGGCAGAAAGTGGCACTAAACTGCTGAGCCACCAGGGCTGCCCACAGCAGCCACTCTAAATACAAAAGAGGTATAGGGTGTGATCCTATTCCTCAAAGACATTCCTGGGGGAAGTGTTAAAGCATAAAAAGAGCTACACATGCTGGTGATGGTTTAATACTCAAATGAAAGATGTCCCATGGGTGCTTATAACTGAAAACTATCATTCCTTTTTTGAGGTTTTATTTGTTTGTTAGAGAGCACTTGTGCCTGCACATGTAGTGAGGAGGGGTAGAGGGAGAGGGAGAAGCAGACTCCCCACTGAGGAGAGAGCCTGATGCGGCACTTGATCCCTGGACCCCCCAGGATCATGACCTGAACTCAAAGCAGATGCTTAACCAACTGAACCACCTGGGCACCCCTATCATTCCTTTCAGTGTAATATTGGTAAAAAGGCTTCACGACAGTTCATATGGGAAAAAAAATCAGAGGGATTTAATTGATGCTGTAATTGGCCAGTCCTGGATGCACAGAATGTGTACAACTAGGAATAAACCAGGACTGACTATGGGCAGCATCTGGGAGAAAATGATAGTTTGGATTGGAGGTAGGGTCAGGAGGTCAGTGGCCAGAGGGAGTTGTACCCAAGGGAGTGACCTGAGACTGGATTTTGAGGTGTTCAAACCATAAGGGCCAGAGCTCCTTCAAGGTGAAAAAAATTGGTTATCAGAGACAATACATCCAGGAAGGGCTGGTGGGAAGTAGGTAGAGGTTCAAGATTAGATTCCAGGGAAGCCCAGGTGGCTCAGCGGTTTAGCCCTGCCTTCAGCCCAGGGCCTGATCCTGGAGACCTGGGATTGAGTCCCATGTCGGGCTCCCTGCATGGAGCCTGCTTCTCCCTCTGCCTGTGTCTCTGCCTCTCTCTCTGTGTGTCTCTCATAAATAAATAAATAATCTTAAAAAAAAAAAAGATTAGATTCCAATCCCCTGTGAGAACTGAGGGGAATCTAGCTCTCAGGGCTCTGGGAGGAGGGCAAAGGAACAGGGCTACACTGGAGGTATACTGGGATTAGCAATGCTGTCTTTGGACTCTGCCAAAATACTCTCTGTCCACCTCTTTCTTCCTCTGTGTGTCTGGGGCAGATTACTTGACATTTCTGAGACTTGTCTTTTGGCATCTTTTCAGTGGGGATAGTAATAATGTTTCCCACAATTGCTGGGAGAATTACATGTGGTTTGTGAAATCTTAGTACAGTTCCTGAATTGAATGGTGGAGTTTCTGACGGGCACCTTAGACTCTGTTTCCAGGTGAGAAGCTGTTAGAGATGTCCTGCAGTGACTCTGAATCCTGCAGATCAGTGAATCTGATCATCCTATGATGATCTATCACTTTTTTAATTTTTTTTTTTTTTTTTTTTTTTTTTTTTTTTTTAGAGAGAGAGACAGAGCACGAGCTGGGATGGGCAGTGGGGAGAAGGGGCAGAGGGAGAAGGAGAAGCAGGCTCCCCACTCAGCAGGAAGTCTAATGGGGCTTGATCCCAGGACCCTGAGATCATGACCTAAGCCAAAGGCAGACAGACAGACCCAGGGGCCCCACTTCCAGTGATTTTTTTTAAAAATTAAAAAGTGATTTTTTTTAAAAGGATATCCTGATCAGCTGAATCAATCTTGGGTGTTGGAACAAGGCATTGAGAGTTCTTAAAGGCCTCCAGATGAACCTAATGTGCAGCCGTCATTGAGAGCCTTTGTCTTACTGTGTTATCAGTCTTGGTTGTCACTGGCTCAGGGCCCTCATGAAATCTGCCGGGCCCAGCTCCCCAGAGACAGCTGAGTGGGGCTGTACCTAGTGGAGACTGACCATCACCTTTGAGCTTGAGATGAACCAACAGAGAAGGAAAGCTGCTGAAAAACCCACATCTGCCTGAAAAGAATAACTGTATTGAAGAACAGGCCCCCTGATCTCTGAGCTGATCAAAGCACATCTGAAGTTGCATTCCACCTCAGGAGAGAAACAGATGAGAGCGGACACAGTCCTTGACAGGCCTTTGGGCTGAGCTGGGAAGAGTGGCTGTGTCAGCCCCGGCATCACTGTCTGCTGGAGCAGGTCACAGGCACAAGACGTCTGCCGTGAATTTGTCTGAGGAGAATCTGAGGAGAACACAGTGTGGAGGGGAGAAGATAACTTCAGGTTCAGAAGAGGAGCAAGGAATCAAGAGCTGAGTTTCCAAGAGCACCTCCTCATGCTGCTGAGATGCAAACATTGAAAGGTACTATCAGGGTTAGTAGTAGACAAGTAGCAAGTGCATGTGATGTTAGAAGGCCTGAGAAATAATTTCCACAGACACTGAGCAATTGGCACCTGTCCCCTGGGTCAAGGGCATATTCTTAAAGCTTCAAGAGAATGCCTGGTGGAAGGGGAGCAGGATGATAAAAGGAACGGAGCTCATGACTAGTGAGCAGTAGTGGAAGCAGTGAAGATGTTGCCCTAGAGCAGGATGGGAGCCCTCATAAAATAGATGAAGCTTGTAGAAGGGTGTTTGGGCCACTGAGTAGACCTTCCAGGGAAGCAGACTTTTGTTTAGTAGTGAGACATTGTTTTAGCATCAGAAATTGAGATTAAAGTAAGATTATATCTTGTGAGATGCTCTGCTCAACTCCCTGTCACTCGACATAGTCCAGCTGACATGGAGGAAGGGGTACTGGTATGAAGAGGGAGCCGGGCAGGATCCACACAAAGGGCTTCATGCTCCATTTTTTCTTTTTCCTTTTTTTAAATTTTTAAAATTTATTTATGATAGTCACAGGGAGAGAGAGAGAGAGAGAGAGAGAGAGAGAGAGAGAGAGAGAGAGGCAGAGACATAGGCAGAGGGAGAAGCAGGCTCCATGCACCGGGAGCCCGACGTGGGATTCCATCCCGGGTCTCCAGGATCACACCCTGGGCCAAAGGGAGGCGCCAAACCGCTGCGCCACCCAGGGATCCCCATTTTTTCTTCATCAGGCCCATATGTATTTCATATGGTGTTGGGGTAGATTGGAGGATTTTATTTTGTAAAAGGTTATCCATCCCCCCCCAATTGTGAGAAACCTGGGTTGTTATGATTCTTTTGATTTCTAGGGAAACCATGACAAATACCTGAACAACTTAATGCTACTTGTTTGCATAACCAACCAAAAATTTAAACATTTGTGTAAATAAAGGCCAGGCATTGTCACGTAGGTGGAGTGACGGAGCCTGTGAGTTTACTGCTCCTGGTCTCGTACTTTTGCAAGCATCTTTGGGCATTCTGCCTTTAAGCCTTTTACACTAGTTTATAATCAACTCAACAGATGTTTTTGGTACCTACCAAGTCTGAAGCATCATCTTGTACTTTGGCTGTTGAAAATATCCCTCCCCAAACTTCTACATATTAAAAATTAATCTCAGCATTGGCAGCATCTTCCACATTTAAAAACAGAGTCACAGGGGAGCCTGGGTGGTTCATTCGGTTAAGTGCCTGACTTCAGTTTAGGTCATGATCTCAGGGGCCCTAAGATTGGGCCCCGCATTAGGCTCCCCGCTCAGTGACAAGTCTGCTTGTCCCTCTGCCCTCTGATCCTCCCTCTGCTTGTGCCCCCCTCCAAATAAATAAATAAAATCTTTAAAAAAATAAAAACAGAGTCACAGCACAACAAATACAAACAGGGATGGCACTGGACACCTCTTGGCTGCTTCCCAAACAGGATTTCTCCCTTCCATCTTCCTAAAAGCCCCCATTTCCGGGTAGAGATCTGTGTGTTTCTGGGGAAGCTGACTGTACCTCAGTCATGAAGTGCAGCATGTGTGTTAGGCTAAGCTGACCCATCTATTATATCCCTCTTGCCATTGTGAGGTTAAAGGCAGTCGCATGGTCCAACCGGGACCAATCAGAGTATATTTCAGGATTGTCACTGAGAAGGCTGGGACAAAGACATACTTTTTTCTCACTTGACTTGAGCAAGAAATTTGTGGTTTGGGAATTGTGTAGCTATCATGCAGCTATGGTAAGGCCAGTTTCAGAATGAGCTGACACTAAGAAAAACAGGGTAAGAGATAAGAGAAAATCAGATTCTGATGACATCACCTCACTGCTCGATTATACTTTGCCTGGAGCCAGAACAACCCCTGGACTTGCCAAATATAGAAGTCTTCCTTTATATTTAAGTCAGATTGATTTAGGTCTCCCTTGACTTAGAACCAAAAGATTCCTTAGTGATCAATATGGTAGTTACTTTGGGGTGATGAAGTTACAGGTTTCATTTTATCTCTTATTTAACTATATTTGCAAAATTGTCTGTAGTTCGCATGGATGGTACTTTTATAATGAAAAAGGACAAAAAAAAGTCTATTAAGATGTAGTCATAGCATCTGCATTGCCTGGAAGTTACTTACCTAGGAAAGGAGATGTTTACTAGGGCTAAAGCAAGACACACTTACACAGGGGTGCCTGGGTGGCTCAGTGGGCTGTGTCTACCTTTGGCTCAGGTCATGATCTCAGGGTCCGAATGGAGCCTGCATTGAGCCCCCTATCAAGCTTCTGTTGAGCGGGCAAGTCTGCTTCTTCGCCTCCCCCTGCTCATGCTTCCTCTCTCTCAAATAAATAAAATCTTTAAAAGAGAGAGAGAGAAAGAGAGAGAGAGAGACTTATATAAACTAAGCTCATTTAGCTGTTGATTCACATGGATCTCCGATGATATTGCTCACGACCTCTTGCACCACCGTCTTTGTTACTATACTACTGATGATAATCCACTGCTTTTGTAAATTTACTTTTTAAACAATCTTTGTATATTGGTATGCTCTTATCTAATTGCATTTTAGAGGACAGAGAAAGACCCATCTAATGAAGCTGCACCTTTTACCACTGCTAACTTTTCTGAGTTTTGAGAAGTGAAGGAACTCAGTGCTGTGTTGTCAGCCCTTCCCCTGCCCTTCTTGACTTATCAAAAAAATCCACATTTGTGGCCAGTTTTATATTTATAGATATATGAAACTTAAAATGTAGCAAATAAATTACAAGAAAACAAGATGGAAGAAAGATTGACAGACTGAAATACTTAAAAGATAGATATTCCATCCCTGTATGTGGACCTTATATGAAAACTGGTTCAAATAAATTTTTTTTAAAAAGCCTAGGATTTATAAGAAATTTAAGCACTGGATATTTGAAGCATGAAGGTTTTTTACATATAATAATGGTATTGTTTTTAAAGAGGAGTCTTTGTCTTAGGAATACATACTGAAATATTTACAGATGAAATAGTGTGATATCTGTGATTCAAGTCAATATAATGCAGAAGAGAGGAAGTGAGGGCATTGATGAAGCAAAATTGGTCAGAATTGATGATTGCTAAACCTGAGTAATGGCTATTGAGGTTATTAATCTGGTTTTTTAAATTTTTATTTTAAAGATTTTTATTTATTTACTCATAAGAGAGACAGAGAGAGAGAGGCAGAGACACAGAGGGAGAAGCAGGCTCCCTGCTGGGAGTCTGATGCAGGACTTGATCCCAAGACCCCAGGATCATGACCTCAGCCAAAGGCAGACACTCAACCACTGAGCCACCCAGGCACCCCTGTTTTTTTTCTTTGATGAAAAGCTAAATAGTAGTGAAAATCTCTACTTACTTTCCAGTGGTGATCAGTATTAGCAATTTGGCATACATTTTTGTCCAGAAATTTTAATGTATAAATTACAGAGAGATAGAGGGGTAATAGAGAAGGTTTGGTTTTGGTTTTATTTAATTGAATGGACTCATTACTTGTGTTGGTCTACAACTTTCTCTTTCTGGGTGGAAGCTTAATATATCATAGATACTTTGCCATTTAACCTTATGTTGGAACAGTTGATCATGGTTTTCCCCCTAAAGAGAACAAGATCTTTTGCTTCTGTACCAGTGCAGCCTCTGCACACTGGGGGGTAATTTCAGCTTTCTGTGGGGAAGACTTCGTCTGAAGCCTGGAGTTTCTGTGTGCTTCGACCAGAGCTTTAATTGTAACTCTTGGGCAGTTCTCACTTGTCTGATTATGAATCTTCCTTGGCATGGGCTCCCCATGGGAAGCATCAGCCCTAACCTCCTCCGCAGGATTTTGCTGTCAGACAGCAACTGTAAAGTCTGTTGAAATCCTGCACTCTCTGTTGCCTACTGTTTGGGGGGGGGGGGGGGGGGGGGGGCGAACATTGGTGAAAGCTAGAAAAAAAAATTGTTGCTCCTATTGCTTTTCTGTGATTTTATATCATGTGAATTCTTTTCTTTTTAAAGGTTTTATTTATTTGAGAGAGCGCGGGAGAGAGAGAGCATGAGTGGGTGGAGGGGCAGAGGGAGAAGCAGGCTCCCTGCTGAGCAGGGAAAGCGATATGGGACTCGGTGCCAGGACCCGGGATGGTGACCTGAGCCGAAGGCCGATGTTTAACTCACTGACCCACCCAGGCACCCCTCATGTGCATTCTTAACAGCTCATGTACATTGGTGAGAGAGAATTTGTGTGAGAGAGGGGTTTGTTTTTTAAAAGATGAATAGAGGACAGATGAATAGGGGACCAGCCTTGGCTCCATGAGGGGGTTTTCCGTTATCATCATGCTGGGAAATTGACACAATTTAATTACAGTGCACCTTGCAGTATTTGCTTTTTCATTTCCCTCTTATCGCATGGAGGAGAGACCATCTAAGCTTAGAATACCTCCTTTTTCTCCCTTACCCTTGAGGATCACAGTGAATATCATGCTTTTCATGACATATTTTCAAAATGCTTTAAAATACTGCTATCATCATTTCATTCTCTCATCAAATATTTCCAGAGGAACTACTCTGTGGTAGTGACAGTATCAGGCCTTTGGAAGCAGGGAAGGCAAGATAAATCCAATTTCACATCATTGTTGTCTGGGTGGAAATACTGAGCTTGGCATTGAGGTAGGATAGATCTAGGATTAGAGCAGGAAGTATTTGTTAAATAGGCATGTTTTCTATATACACACAATAATCGTAGTACATTCACTGACGCATTACCATGTGTTAAGTGCCTTTCTCAAAGTTTTATATCCGCTACCTTATTTATTTATTTATTTATTTATTTATTTATTTATTTATTATTATTTTTTTAATTTATGATAGTCACAGAGAGAGAGAGAGAGAGAGAGAGAGGCAGAGACATAGGCAGAGGGAGAAGCAGGCTCCATGCACCGGGAGCCCGACGTGGGATTCGATCCCGGGTCTCCAGGATCGCGCCCTGGGCCAAAGGCAGGCGCCAAACCGCTGCACCACCCAGGGATCCCCCGCTACCTCTTTTAATATTCATAGCAAACCTTATGAAGTATGTGCTCTTGTTCACTCACCCCCTTTTTAAAAAGATTTTATTTATTTATTTATTTGAGAGAGAGAGCAAGCACGGGGAAAGTAGCAGAGGGAGGAGAGAGAAAGAGACTCCTCAAGTAGACTCTGCACAGAGCTCAATACAGGACTCGATCCCAGGACCCTGAGATCGTGACCTGGGCTGAAGTCAGATGCCTGGAGGACTGAACCACCCAAGGGCCCCACTTGTTCCCCCTCTATAGGTAGGAAACTGAAGCACAGAGAGATTAAATAATTTGCTAGAAATCACACGCAAGAAGTAGTACAATCTGCATTTAAACCCAGACAGTTCAACTCCAGAATCTGTGCTCATTATGGAATTATTACTGAGGAATATTTAGCTCCTTGATACATTCTATTAGTGGCTTCCATTTTTTTTTAAGGTTGGTTAATTATTGTTACCCATCAATATCCGTGTCCCTGGAGTCTTCCTGAACTTCCACGCTAAGAAATGCGTCGAAGAGCTTTCAACAGCTACAGTCTTATTACAGTTGGGGGGTCACAACTAATTTGTAGACTTAAAGAAAATTGTTCAGATTTTTACTGTCTGTGGGTACTTTCAGGGTTGGGATTTTACCTGTAGTAGATCTAGAGCCCTATCAGAGTGACTCTTTCTCTATTTTTGGTGGTGTTTGTGGTAAAAAAGAAATCCATTGATTTTGTGACTTTTAGCAATGTATCTTGAAGTTTGCTTTAATGTGGGAAAGCGTATGTTTCTCCATTGTATACACGTTTGTGTATATATGCCTGGGTACATGCTTTGCTTACAGATGTGAAAATCTCAGTACATGGCTAGGTTCTTGTTTTGTACAGTCTGTTCCCAGTGATCCTGAACTCTTTCAATGGGGAGTCAAATCTGAACCTATGAGCCACACGCTACCGCTACCACAGGCTAGGCTGTGTAACCCTCAGTTCCACCCCAGTCCCAGGTCACTTCTTCTGGGGTTGCCCTCACTGTGATGAAAGCTGTCATTTAATAGATGTTGACTTTGTGTCAGACTTTGTATTTAAGCGCTTTATCTGTATGACCTCCCTTTAAGCCTCAGGATGGCCCTTGGCAGTGAGTATTCTTATTCCCATCTGACAGAGGAAGAAGCCAAGCCTTAGGGGGTTACTTGTCCAAAGTCACAGAGATGTAAATTGGGACCTAATCCCCAGTTTGCCGGCCCCCAAGGTCAGTGGGTCAGTTTCCATGTGGGAACACTGAGGCAGCCCAGTGAGGGATAAAGGAAGACTTGCAGAGCAGGGTGTGCTTGTGCAGAGAGGATGTTTGTGTGTAGTTTGGTTTTAAAAGATAAACCACAATAACTATAGCTCCCTATGCACTGGTAAAGTAGAAAGACAAGAGCTCTCCTCCCAGCTCTGTTGAATGTGAAGATAAGATATTAAACGAATCACAATTTCTCTGAGCCTTAGTTTCCTCATCTGTAAAATGACGATAATAATACCTGCTTAACCTACATCATAAGGTTGCCGTCAGGATTACATAAGGTGATGGGAATAAAAGGATGAATAAGTACCATATAGTACTCTCATTGCCCCCCAGGCCTCACCCACGATTATAAAACTCATTTTTTTCTTCTTTTCAACTCTTTTCTTGAGATGAAAAATAAATATTGCTATGGATTTGGTTTAACAGATTCCTTAAAAAAGGATTTAGTCCTGAGGGGGCCTCGGTTGTTAAGAGCATGTGACTCTTGATCTTAAGGTCATGAGTTTAAGCCTTTAAAAAAAAAAAAAAAAAAAAAAAGAGGATTTAGTCCTGTTTAGTCCTCATTCAACTAACTTTTATCGAGTATCTCCTATATCCCAAGCATTGGCATTGTTGCCAGAGGTATAACAACAACTCAGACTTGCTCACAGGCCGTTCAAGACATTTTTCAGTTAGGATTGTTGTCCATAATCCAATCTAACCCAACTGATGACATGTAAAGTGAACAGGGTCAAATTCTGGCTGTGGCTGCCCAGACTGATGTGTGTAAAGAACTCTCTGGACAGATGGGACATCCAGCACCTGTTGTGGCTTTGCATCTTGTCCTATGTGGTAAATGAGGGGTAGGGAAAAGCTTACACTGAAGCAGAGGTGGAGCCATTTCTCCAGAAACCCAAGGCACACACAGTGTGTGGCTTTCTTTGGGTTTGTGTCATAGGTGTCCCCAAACTCAAGAGACCCCTAGCCAGTTTGTTTAAACTGCAACTGCCCCTGTAGTCTTTTAAACTCCCCTGGATGAAAAGAGCTCCTTTTCCTCTGAGCTCACCAATAAATAATAATGAGTAATAAACTTTAGTCCATTTTGAAGACATGTTCTGCAAAATATCCACACTTGCACTTTTTTTTTTTTAATGTTTAAGCTGAATATACACACAATCCTATAGGCAGCTGGCACAGGAACAAAGTTTGCTCAGTTCAGTGAGTGTTTGCTAAGCATTTCCTAAGCTAGGCGTTGTAGAAAGATCAGAACACACACACTCAAGTCTAACGGTAATAAAACAATAACAAAACTGGCAGATCTGTTAGATGCTGCCCCTTTTCTTTGGGTGTTTTTGGTTTGAGAGCTGGTGGTGTGCTGTGGAAAACTCTGATATCATGTAATTCCCCAGGGACGGTGGCAGATGAGAAGTCTAAGGCCTGGAAAGATACAAAATGCAAAGTTCAAGCCTCCATTAGAGACAACATTATAATGCATTCTGTGTTCTCTGATGGCAAATATGTACCACCTTCCCCACTCACACTCCTGCTGCCCCATGCGAATACATAAATAAAAAAACATGAGTTTTGGAAGGCTACCAGCAATTACTCTCATAACCAGTAAACTATGTGATTTGCGTTGTGAGGGGGACCAACTTTGCTGGGGAAAGGGAGGAGGAGAATGAGTATCTGTTTCTCAAAGTTGGGATCTGAACTGTTTTCTAAAACAACATTTTGGCAGGATCAGTGCAGCAGAGGTTAATTTGTAGGTGATTTATAGCTTAATAGAAATAACAGCAGCATCATGCTTGAGTTGCACATTTTAAAGCAGTAAAATGATAGCAAACTCAAATGCCAGTCCCTGAGCTTCCCCCAACAGCAGCTGTCACCGTGTAGGCAGACTTGGCTGTGCGTCTCAGGTCACTCTGATGTGTTCTTGCATTTGTGTGTCATGGTCAGCACACAGTGGTGGCTGCAGAGCATCCTGGGCTCATGGAAGAGACCATCTACTCCTCAGGTAATCAGGAGAGTCAGAACTTCAGAATCAACCCACAGACTTGCTTACACTTTTCATCTTCATTGCGTTTGAAGCCTTAAATGTTTCCAGCTACACACGTATTAGAAGGGAAGATCTTCAGAAATTAGTGTGGTGGTGCTCTGAAGGAGGTTCACAACTTCCACATAGAAGGTTTCCTATGAAACTTCTCATAAGCCAAAATGATGCAAAGTGAAGAAATGATTGCCCTTAATTTATATGAAAAACATTTTTTCAGCATTCCTAAACCCCAAAAATAACCCCTGTAAAGCTTTTCTGATGCCTGAGGATGCATCTTGTTAATGGATACGCAGATCAAAATAAAGCACAGAAGCTCCCAAAGTTCGAAGCTGTGGTGCTTGATGCTGAGCAGCTGAGTCCCCAGGTAGGTAACCTGGAGGGGCCATTCTCGCTGCTCAGGGGCGTGCTACTTCTATGATGACTTACTGCAAACAACACTACTATTTTCAGTTTCTGCCTTTTTTTTCTTAAAAGCGGAAAAAATCCTCTAGGTTTCTTTTGGTTATCGAAAATGAGTACTCATGTAGGTCTTCTGTAAAAGCAAAGTGAAGTAATATGAACACTGAAAAAGCAGGGGATACTTGGAATTCTAAATGGCCAATGGGACAGGACAGCAGCCATGGAGAGGATTCAGGCCACGTGAGAGAAAGAAGTCACCCATAGGACAGCTCTGGTGCCCTGGCAGCTGGCAGTCGTTCCTGCCCTGCAGCGTGCCAACAGCAGGGCGGGTGGTCTGAGGGCGCCGTCTTTGTACCCTTCTGCTCCCAGGGAAAATAATTCCTATTCTTACTTCTTTGCTGATTACATTCAGTTCTTTCAGTGGTTTTTAGAGAGTTTTTGAGAAGCTATGATATGATCAGCTCCTGGACTGATTTCCCAAAGAGGAGGCTGCTGATCACTTGGTCTCCGGACTTCTTGCCTGGGACATGCATCTCCACCTTCCTTAGGCCCTAAGTCTGAGGAAGGAGGGAAAAGTTCCAGATAGCTCAAGGCATTAAGTATGTAATAGAGACACATAGTAGTTACAAAATGTAAAGGATATAAAGTAGATCTGTTTCTCAAGCCTGTTTCCCGCCCCCCCCCCCCCCCCCCCCCCCCCCCCCCCCCCCCCCCGCCAGAAACAACCACCACTAAGTTTCTATTTCTATAAAGATTTACAGTTCCCATATAGAGTCCCTGGCTGGCTCAGTCGGTAGAGTGTGTGACTCTTGATCTTGGGGTCATGCGTTCACCCCACACTGGGGGTAGAGTTTACTTAAAAAAATCCATTCCTATATAAATGCTTATGCATATTATATATATATACACATAAATGTATATACACATATAATGCACATATTTATTTAATTATCCTCTTTACACAGATGGTAGCATGCTATACATATTATTCCATTTTTTACTTTTTTTTCATAAATCTTGGGAAGTGTTCCAGGGTAGCACATGTATAGCTGTCATGTTCTTTCTTAATAGCTACAGAATGTTTGTCCTATTGTTTAAATGGATCATTATTAATTAGTCATTTATTGTTGGACATTTTGCCTATATAATCTTTTGCCATCCCCCCAAAACTTAACTGAATATCCTTGAACATATATCTTCAGCACATGTGCTAATTTATCTACTGAATTTATTTGTAGAAGTAGGATTAGTAGGCCAAAGGTACTAAAATATCCTTTTAGTATTAATAAAAATTACCAAATTGCCCTCCTATACAGGATTTATTCATGTACACCTTCCCAGAAGGTATACCCCTGACTGCTTTTCCTGTCCCCATCCCCACCTAGGCTAGGAGAGGAAGTTTGGGGCTTGCTATGAACATGAGTATTTTGAAAAGTCACCGCATGGGGTTAGTTACAAATCACTGAAAATATACCTCAAACTATCTTAAATCAAAAAAAAAATTTTTTTAAGGTGGAAAAATTTATTGGCACATATAACAGAAGTCCAGGGTCATATTTACATCAGGCACAGCTATATCCAGGAGGAGCCGCTATGTTGTTGTACAACTCCAGGGGGCGCCGTCACGCTGCTTCCTAAAACAATGTGACTGTGCCCCCTGGAATCTGTGGCTATGTGCAGGGCACAGCTGATGTCATGAGGCCTTGGTCTCTCTCTACTTCTTAGCTCTGTGTTTGCTTGGAGTTTGCTTTATTCTCAGGAAGGCCTTTTACAAGGAGTAGCCCTTGTAGCTCTTCTTCTCTGGTAAACCTCAGCCTTATGACCTCGGAACCAAGAGCTTTCCCTTCTCTGTAGATAGAGCAAAAATCCCACAGATGAGCCTCATTGACCTGGCTTGGGTCAGATGTTCATCCCTAACAATTGATCACTTCTAGGATTATCTTTTTTTAAAGATTTTATTTATTTATTCATGAGAGATAGAGAGAGAGAGAAGCAGAGACACAGGCAGAGGGAAAAGCAGGCCCCATGCAGGGAGCCTGATGTGGGACTCCATCCCGGGTCTCCAGGATCACGCCCTGGGCCAAAGGCAGGCGCTAAACTGCTGAACCACCCAGGGATCCCCTAGGAGTATCTTTTGATTTGCTTACTGCTCATCCAGTCCCTGTTCTTCTGGTAATAGCACCTTGATTAATTTTCTTTCTCAACTCTCAGCCTTCCAGGGGTGAGCATGCTACTGTCAAAGTTCAGAAATAACAGAGGTAAAACCAAGTAGTAACTGGTGAAAGTTTATTGTGCCCACATCAAAAAGACAGTTTGCAAACTAGGAACACTCAAACCAAAACATGGAATGAGGCTCAGGGGGATATTGGCATAGAGCAGTTCATATAGTGAGAAAGCAATGACTTTATTCTTCACAGTGATTGGTTATAATACTAGAATTTTATTTTTTAAAAGATTTTATTTATGGGGAGGATGCATGTGCACAAACACACACATGCACAGTAGGAAAGGGAAGGGTGGGCAGGAGCAGAGAGAGAGGGACAAGGAAACTCTGTGCTAAGTGTGGAGTCCCATGACCCTGAGATCATGACCTGAGCCAAAATTAAGAGCCAGTGGCTCAAGCAACTAAGCCACCCAGGCTCTCCAATGTTTTATTTTATTTTCATTTATTTGAGAGAGTAAGAGCAGAGGAAAGGGCAGAGGCAGAGGGAGAAGCAGACTCCTTGCTGAGCGCAGAGCCCTACTGCAACCGGGCTTAATCCCAGGATGCTGAGATCACCACCTGAGCCAAAGTCAGAGACTTAACTGAGTGGCACAGGCATCCCTAGAATTTTCTTAAATGAATTGAACAATGGTTACTTCTTATCAACTTTGGGAAATAGTTTAAGTTTTGCTTATGATTTCCAGAAACATAAGCAAGACACGTCTCGGGTCAAGTTAGCCTTGCAAAATAAGTTAGATTATACTTTGTTTGAGTGGCTGAACAGGTTTTGTCTGCTCAGGGAATTTTCAGGGCTGGTCTCTTTTTGTTGTTGGTTTTAGCACTACCCAGGTACCTGTCCTACCAAAAGCCAAAGCAATTCTGATTTTCAGATTGAAAACCACCACCAGCCATCTGTAGGCTAGATGAGTGCTTCTCAAATTGAAGAAAGGGATGCAAATGTACATACAAACCACCTGGGGATCCTCTATTAAAAGCAGATTCTAATTAGATCTGAAGTAGAGCCTTTGAGATGATGCTGATGCTACTGGTCTAAGCTGGGGGATATCCATGAGCAATGATCAGTGCCAATCGGTGACTGCTCCAAGTTCCTTCTAGTCTCAGGATTTGGAAATTCCATAACATCTACAGAAGGATATGAAACCAACAAAATCCCCACAAGCAATCAATCCCAGTTTGTCTCCATTTTATAAAGCAAATAGAAGTCACCTTTGTGATCACATTTGTTCAAAAACATAAGTATTATTAAAACATTCAGTTTGAAAATACATTTCTATTGCCTGGCTTGGTGGAGTGGAGGGAGAGAAGCCTTTGCTGAATTGTTCCTAAAGAATTGCACTTTTGACCAATATTGGCAAGAAAATAACTTTTCTCTCTGGGGACTACAAGCTCTCTGTTGTCTTTGGGGAAAAAAAAAAAAAGCCTACTGCTGCTTTCACCATCAAGCCAGTGACTTATTACTGCTTTGCCTGAGGAACCAATTTGCCCTTGGCAGACACTAAGGCTTTATATATTTAGTTATCCCATCATAGCTGGGTGGCCTGCTACCAGATTCTGAGGACAATATACTGTTTTCTTGGGAATAACAAAAGCAATCTCTCTGCTCTTTAGGTTTTCTTTTTAAATAAATTCTTTTCTCATCATCTCTCAGAACCAATATCTCAGTCCAGGACTAAGTTGAATAGCATTAAATATTTTCTTTGCTATCCCTAATTCAGACCAGGTATTGAATAGACCTGCACTCCCACCCCTCAGCACCGCTTCTGAATCAGAAAAATGATTTCTGTTGCAAAGCAATTTCATGCCTTGTTATCCTCCATATGTCCCTAAAATGGCATTATCAGAAAGCCCCTGTTCATTTCAGAGATTGAAAGGGGAAGAGAAAATTTTAAAAGGGACTCAGCAAACCCATGACACTGCCCACTTGTCATCTCCATGCTTTGTGTAGCATTATGATGGCATTTGCTTTTAACTGTGCCTCCTGCAAAGACAATTCTGGCCTCAAAATACTCGTGTCATTATGCAAATAGGGGTTAATGAATCAATTGAACAAAATCTGTGATTGAGAGTTCGGCTGCCTTTATGAGAAAATAACAAACAGCTGGATTTTTCTTCTGCTTTTGTGTGTGTGTGTGTGTGTGTGTGTGTGTGCATCTTCACCTCTCTATTATTATATAGATAAGCTTTTACCAGAATGCTGGTCTGGATTCTGCAGAATTCTCATCTTGCCCTCTATTATTGCTAAACTGTTAAGTAAAGCCAGTCCCATCTGTAAGCTTGGAGAACAACCTTAAGACTTAATTATTAAAAGGTAGCATCTCCTCTATAAATACTGATCTTCTATAAATAATGAGAAGTCCATATTTGCCTCTTGAGATTAATTTAATCCATCCCCTAAAATGGAATTAACTTCAAGTGCTCAGGAAGGGGGCTGTTCAATCTTTATCTTGGTTTTTCTGGCTCTGCAGCTGACTGACAGAGTGGCAGATTGCCTCTAGATGATGTCCAAACTGGCAAGTCATGAATCAACAAGTTCCACTTTGCTAGTGGAATAGGAGGGAGAAGGTTGTTGACTGCAGCAAGGGGTCATCTTTAACCATTAGCAATGTAAATAGCAGGACAGGGAAGATGTGGGGGTTTGCTAACTGGCCAAATGCCACTTTTCCCCCAACTCTTTATTGAACCCTTGCTGTGCTCTAAGGCGTGAAGAGGGTTATGGGTTTGTAGTGATGAGTCCTGACCTCATGGAGGTAACTAAAATGAACCATTTGATTTCTCTGGGCTTTACTTGAAGAACAAGACTAGTTCCAAACCTCACAGGGTTGCTGTGATGAACACATTTAGGAAAGTAGAAATTGTTAAATGACCGTAGATTTCTTGAGGTCAGCATGGTTACACAGCCTCAGCAGCATCCTAAACCTTGAACTTCCCAAGGTCAGCTCTTTTGCTTATTATCTACTTCCATGAACTTTCCTCAAATGGCCTGCCCTTTGCCCTTTGTCTTATTGTGACAGTTGCATTTTCCTCTCCAGAAATGATCCCATTTTCCTGAATCTTGATGAGTGCCAGCTGCTTCTCTGCTTTGCAAAATACTCTTTGAAAGGAGGGGCCTCCTAAGAAACTTCATAGGCATTTGATAGGAATTCAGAAAGAGAAAAATGACTATTCATAAAGGCTTGGAGGGATAAAAAGCAGTTTTCTGTATTATATATACGATAAAAAATAAAAAATCAGATACTTAAAAATAACACCCTGGAATACAGTTATCATGGGACATCTCTGTCATTTCCTAGAGCTAGAAATAGAGAGCAGCCTCGGAGTGGGGCACAGAGCCAGCTTTGCCGCTTGTGGATAGGAATGAGGGGGGTCAGTCAAACTGTGCATGAGGGAGCAGGCTGCAAGGGGCTTTCTCTAGATGGTGCTGGAGCAGCTGAGCCTTGCAGACCAGTGGGGAAAGGTTCTAAGAATGCCCTTCTTTGCAGGCACAGACGCCTGCTCTGGCACATAGTCTCCCGGGGTAAAGGTTTGGGCCCTTTGCAAAAATTTCCCATGTCATGTGTTAGCTGAGGGAGTTTCCCCTCCACTGCCCAGTTCTGATGTCTCCCTCTGTTCTGCGTCCCCCGTCTCGGCATCCCCGCCTTGCCCCCACCCCGATCCCTCCCCCCCATGGGTATGATTTCATCACTGAGAGCGTCAAGGCACAGCCCACCTCACACCTGGGCCCCTAAAGACACGTTTCAGGGGGTCTCGTTTAAAACATAGATTGCGCAGCTAAGAGAAGGGCCGAGGCTTTTCTCCATCCTGTGCCTGTGCCAAGGCTGCTTGGTGGCTAGTTAGCATCTCAAGGTGTCGTACAGGGCCAGCCAGAGTTTTCTGTCCAGGGCCTGACAGTCAATATTTTAAGCTTCCTGGGCCGTACAGGCTCTGCCCCAGCTGGCCAAACTTGGCCGTTGTGTCCTGGAAGTGGCTTTGGGCGATACACGAACAAAGAGGATAGTCACACCTGGTCGACTTTGATTGCAGTTTGAATTTCACATTAGTTTTACATGTCCCAAAATATTATTCTTTTGGTTTTTTTAAACATTTCTTTAAATACGGATTGATAATCAATCTTTATTTATTTTTTATTCAGAGAGAGAGAGAGGCAGAGGGAGAAGCAGGCTCCATGTGGGGAGCTGGACCTCAGACTCGATCCTGGGTCTCCAGGATCACACCTTGGGCTGCAGGCAACACTAAACCGCTGCACCACCGGGGCTGCCCAATATTATTCTTTTTTTTTTTTTTTTAATTTTTATTTATTTATGATAGTCATACACAGAGAGAGAGAGAGGCAGAGACACAGGCAGAGGGAGAAGCAGGCTCCATGCACCGGGAGCCTGACGTGGGATTCGATCCTGGGTCTCCAGGATCGCGCCCTGGGCCAAAGGCAGGCGCCAAACCGCTGCGCCACCCAGGGATCCCTAATATTATTCTTTTGATATGTGTTTTAACCACTTGAAAATACAAAAACTATGCTTAGCTTGCGGGCCTTATAAAAACAGGCAGTCGGTTAGACTTGGCCCACAGGCCATGGTAGTTTGCCAGCCCTGGTATTGAGAAGAAACGCCCAGCCAGGAGTGAGAAGCCTTTCGTTGCGATTGCAGTTGTACTTTTTAACCCTGACATAGTCCTTTAACGGCTGACCTCCATTTCTTCATCTGCAAATTGGGAATGGAAAAGGAGAGGGAATGGAGAAGCCTGGCAAATGTCACCTCAGCCTTGTGATCAGGATTAACATCAGTGGCGAGTCGTGGGGGTAGCATGCACCCCTGATACGTGATGACAATGACACTTGGCTTCTGTGGCCGTCCTCCAAAAAACTGGCTATCTCGGTCTCAACATAAGAAAAACGTCAGGCAAACCCAAATTGAGGGACAGTCTCTAAAATGCCTGACCAGTATTCCCCAAAATTGTGCAGGTTATCAAAAACAAGGAAAATGTGGGAAAACACAGGCACACACCGAGAAAAATGTGAGGAGCTGTCACAGACATTAGGGGGATCTAGGTTGGCAGGATACGACGACTGTGCACTCTTGTTGCAATTTTGCTATAAATATAAAACTATTCTGAGATGAAAAGTTGATATATATGTATATCCCAAGAGAGATCTCCACACTTTGGCAGTTGATTAGGTACAGAGGACGGGGGAGAAGGAGAGATTATGCCAAAGTCTCCAGCCTGCTACCAGGGAAGATAGCCATGCCATAGGATGGAAATAATAAATATAGGAGGCAAACCAGGAAAAGGAAGGGATGAGCTTGCAGGACCAGGGACACATCCTTGAATACAAGATACTGTTTAACACTTGAAGTGATAAAATATTTGGAAAGGGCTTTTGGATTTCAGATGTTTTGTTTAAAGGGATCTCTAGCTTGGCTGTATTTGGCATTTATGTCCCAGTTTAAGAAAGAAAGATGAACTGGATTAAATAATAAGATAGTTATTGGACTTTCTGTAAAACATTGGACTCTTGCTTTATATGTATATAGGTCTGCGTGTGGATATATTTATCCTGTTGTCAGTAATGTACTGCTCAAACTGGAAGTAGCTGTAAGCCCCTTTTATTTGCAAAAGGAATTAAAGTCATGCTGCCAAGTAGAACATTATTTATTTAACTGACTTAGCAGCTGGAACCAGCCCTTTTGCTTTAGCAAGAAATGTTCATTGTGTTGACCCGCACCGGAGAGCATGTTTTGTTTACTTCAGACAAGAAGTTAAGAGCTTTGTTTGAATCATTCCTTTTTCTGTCTCGCCCTATTTATATTTTACAGCCACAGTTGTTTCAGAAGTGCATACAGGCCTTTGGAGGCCTGTGATGTCTGCTACGCATTAGTAATGTGTGTGGTAAAACCATGACCAAGACTGCCATACCTGCGTGGACCATAAATAGGCAGTTCACAACAGAAGAAATTCAGATGGCAGGAAATTTATGAGAAAAATAAGCCTCACAGATAATCAAAGATATGTCACTAAAAATACATGACAGTGAGGAGCACCTGACAGGCTCAGTCGATGCAGCTTGCAACACTTGATCTCAGGGTCATAAGTTTGAGCCCCACATTTGGTGTGCAGATTGCTTAAGAAATAAAATTTTTAAAATTACATATACATACATATATATGTATTATATATAAATATAAATATGCCAATGAAATGGTAAAGATAGTAAAGAAATGAAGATTCCTGTGCTAGGAATGGTATGGGGAAGAGCACTCTGGTGGAAATGTAAATCGATAGGATCCTTTGGGAGGAAAGTTTGAAGTCTACATTTCAAGTTTTAAAATATGTACATTCTTTGTTCCAGTATATTCCACTACTAAGAGAGACTATCCTGAGGAAATAGTGGGACAGGCATGTCAAGATAACTGTAAATTACGATCATCTAAAATAGTGAAACACTGGATATAATATCTAAACATAGATTTAATAATTTTAACCTTGTAGATATAGCTATTGTAAAATAAAGACTTGCATTATTAAGTTTGTGAAAAAACAGTTTCAAAATGACTTTATAGTCCAGTTTATATAAAATTAGATATGTGCATTTGTATTTCCAGAATAACATACTAACACTTAAATGCCTTTAAAATGTAGATGCAAATAAAAATATTTTAAGGTCTAAACCAAAATGTAGACTCTCCTTGCCAAATTCTGAGTGGTATAAACTATCTTTGTCCCATAAACTACTACTATTTGTAGAGCCTAAAACATGTTCTCATCATCACTCATACTCTCCTAAATAATCCTGATTTTCTTAAATAAAAGTTGTAGCTCATCCTAACTATTAAGGATTTTTATTCTCAGCGTGAAGAATCTAGTACTCTTTTAACCAGCAAGGAACCAATACATAGTTATTTTGTAGTTTTATTTTTATGCTACATTAGTTAAAATACTCAAGACAGTGTTTGGTAAAAAAGCATTATATGTAAGGAAAACCGGGTAGAAAAAAAGTGAGATTTCAAGGGGGAAAAACATCTCTTTCTTCACTTTGATTTTGTTAATTTGTGCCTTGCCTCTTTCTAGATGTACTTAAAGTGCCTAGATGTCCCAATAACGTGTATGCTGAGCATAAAATGTTGACATACGTGAACAAACGAGCTGTACCATCATACTGCCTCCAAGGTGATCATGATTTATGACAAAATATAGTTCCCCAAACACTCAACATTCCTGAACTAGAGACTTCACCTTTATTTTTATTTATTTTTTAAAGATTTTATTTATTTATTCATGAGAGACACAGAGAGAGAGAGAGGGGCAGAGACACAGACAGTGGGTGAAGCAGGCTCCCTCCGTGCAGGGAGCCCGACGTGGGACTCGATCCCGGGTCTCCAGGATCAGGCCCTGAGCTGAAGGCGGCGCTAAACCGCTGCCACCTGGGCTGCCTGAGACTTCACCTTTAACACATGAAAGAAATGATTCAAAATCACCTTTCTTGCCAGGTCAACAGAAAACCAGTGTGGCCATGCAGTTCAGTCAGGGAGAAGAGCTTAAGAAAAAGCACTGCTGTAACTAGCAGGGTTCGTATGTAAATAACCTGTAACCATGTACAGTACAGCCAGATAGAGACATAGAAGGGAGGAAGGGGGTAGGAGAGGGAAGGAGTTTTATAGCTCACCTGCTGTTTGCTGGGCACTAAGCTTAACTCTTGGCTGTGCACAATAATTTTTTTTTAATTTATTTATACATGAGAGACACACAAAGAGAAGCAGAGACACGGGCAGAGGAAGAAGCAGGCTCCCTGCAGGGAGCCCAACGCAGGACCCGATCCCAGGACTCTGAGATCATGCCCTGAGCTAAAGGCAGACGCTCAACCACAGAGCCGCCCAGGCGTCCCTGTGCATGGTCTTATTTAGTATGCTGCAGGCACATGTATGATGTTCAGGTGGTAGTTCATTCCAAATGTTCCTGAATAAATCAAGCTTCTCCTGATGTTGCTTTTACCAGCTGCATCCCATGGGCTCCCTAGATCTGCCAGTTATGCAGTTAGTTGCTGACGATTCCAGATTTCCCCTCCTCCTACCACTACTCAGGATTCCATCCGCCACTACTGCAACCATGTGCCATAGCAGGGTGAGGAGATTATGTGAAGAGATCTCCCAGACGCCTCCAGCTTCAGAGATGGAGCTGTGAGCAAGACTTTGTTTTCATTTTACTAACTGTATCTGTCTCCTTCCAAAAAAGGATTTGAAGTGCCCAAATCTTCCAACAGTACATGTACCATGAGACATTTCAAAAGAGAGAAAGAGAGAGAGAACCATAGGAATTCTACGCAGAAGGGCAAGATATAAAAATGCAAGGTAAGACAGTGAGGAAAGGAGAGAGTAAAAGTCTCCCTCTGATTGGAAAGGAGAAAAGAGGGTGTGTGCAGGAGAAAGATTTAGGACAGTTGGTCACAGTAGTGGAGCTCCTTACAATGTTTAGTGATTAAAATAGGTGGCACATGTGCAGGGTGAGCACTTGGCTTTGTGGCAGGTTTGTCCCTGAGTCTTTCCCGGAATCAGGAAAAGTTAGGACAACTTCAAGCCAAGATTCCTTCCAGAACCTTGAGCCCATTCCATACGCATGATGCTTGTCCTGCTTAGCTGTACCGAAAATGTGGGCCTCTCTTATGCTGACATCTCCTTGAATGGGCTTCAGTCCCTTCCTATCTTTCCATCCCCTTACCACTGTTCCAGACTCTCCTGCAAAGTTCTAAGAAGGAGCCTGTGGGCTATGTCTGGCCCTCTGCCACTCTCTTCAGCCTGCCATGCCACTTGTATCCCTATGTGGCACCCACTGGCAATAGCCAAGAGTGTGCTGTCTCTATTAGAGGGAGCAAAGTCTCTACCACTCCCTGTTGTCTTCCCAGTCTTAGCTGTGTTCCATTTCTTGGTCTGGATGGTGATCAGATGAGTCTATTCAGTTTGTGAAAATTCATAGATTACTTATTTATTTTTGTATTTTTCTATACATGTTGTTCATCAGTGTTTTAAAGGTTTTTGATTGATTAAAAAGCAGAGTCTTGATTTCTCCGGACAGACCATAAGCAATAGACATCATTATTTTCCCTTCTTTGTAGATGAGGATATGTGGACATGGAAAGGTCAGGCAGTCCTGTTCATGGTCATACTGGTCCATGACCAAACTCAAATCACACCCAGGTGGCCTGTGCTTGCCTCGTCCCAGGAGAGCGTTCAGTCACGAGGCACTCTGACTCTCTTCTTGGCTTCTCTGTGCTGCCACTCTGTGCAATATCCAAAGCATGCTTTACAGAGACACATTTACATTGTTCTTTTATGTTCTGTGGAAGAATAAAAATGGCCATAAATTTTCTGCTACCCTTCCTATTGGAATGTGGGATCAGATTCACCTCCTTTTGAATTTAAGCTGACTTTGGTGATTTGCTTAATTGGTAGAATGCAATGAAAATGACACTGTGTGACATACAAGGTGAACAATAAGAAGACTTGCACATCTGCCATGGCTTTCTTGGCCACTGACTCTTAGAATACAGCTGCCATGATGTGAGGAAGCCCAAGGAGCCCCATCAAGAGGCCCAGAGGGAAAGGAAGTAAGGATGCTGGCCAGAAGCTCCAGGTGAGCTCCTAGCCCATAGCTGGCACCAACTTTCCAGCCATAGGTGTGTATCCTCCAGCCTCAGTTGAGTGACCCCAGTTAGCGCCACATGATGAGCCGAGATGAGCTGTCTCCACTGAGCCCTGTCCAAATTGCAGACTTCACAAATAAAGAAATGGCTTTTGCTGTTTAAGCTGCTAAATTTGGGGATGGTATGTTATGCAGCCACAGGTAACCGGAACACGTGCCAGCTTTGCTGAGCCAGTATAAGTTAGATTAAATGTGAGCTCAAAAAGTTTCATTTCCTTTAATATTACTGTATCACAGGAAGTCTCCTCTAGGGAAAATGTAACTCTTAATTCAAACCAGCCCTGAAATTCAGTCCCAGAAACCAGTCTTGCATAAAGATGTTTTTTCTCTGTCCTCACTAAAGCCAATTACCAAAGACCACCCACATTAGTATGCACTTACTGACTAAATTGGAGTCTTCTAAGAAAAAACACATTTGTTGGTAGAGTGTCAACAAAGCTCCATCAGAATAATTGCAGAAGCTGAATCAATGTAAAATCAGACTGTATATGAATCTATGAGTCACTGGAAATTAGGTAAAAGAGCTACACAGTCTAAAGTTAGTTCCTCACATTAGCTAAAAGGGCAAAAGAATATCATCTAACAGTTTTCTTTGGAGCTCCCCACTCACACAAGACATTTGCTTGGCAAATATTTTCCCAACAAGACAGCACAATTACATAGGGTGTGTTCCATGAGGCCTGACAGGCCAAGTTGGAGAGTGATTGATTACTAGGGTGGTGTGTTTACTCCAAAGGAAAGTCATGGGATCATTGTTCCCATTGCACCTCAGCCATTTCTAGTTTGTGCGGATATGCTTGTACTCTCTATAAGATAAGCAAGGAGGGGAAGAACTGCTCTTGAATGTATAGTATAGCAGAGGTAAAAGACCTTTGAGAAACTTAATACGGTTATGACTGGTGGTGAGATGCCTGTTGGATAGGTGTTTGGCTTGTGAAAACTTAAGATGCTGTGGTGTACCTGAATAAAATAGGCAGGTTGACAAACAGGAGGCATTCCATCGAATAATTTGGCCTATAGGTGGATGGATAAAAGAGAATGAGTTAGAAAAAGGGGTTTTTCAGAAAGGCTGACAGGATCGACTGTGTTAGAGCAGGGTTGCTACTTAGTCTGCAACTCTGGTGAGAAAGCAGCCACAGACGATGCATAAACAAATGGACATGGCCATGTGCCAATAAAACTTTATGGACATTGAAAACTGAATTTCATTAAATTTTCACATGCCACAAAATATTTTTCTTTTGATTTTTTTTCAACCATTTAAAAATATAAAAACCATTTTTAGCTTCCAAGCTGTACAAAAACAAGCAACAGGCCAGATCTGGCCCACAGGCCATAGTTTGCTGACCCTGTTGTCATTTGGGTGGGGTAAGAGTTGAATGATTGGGGGAGAGGAAATGGCTTGCTTTCCGCCCTCGACTTACATTCTTTTTTTTCTTTTTTTTAAAACTTTATTTATTTAAGTAATCGCTGTACCCAACATGGGCTTTGAACTTACAACCCTGAGATCAGGAGTCACATGCCCTTCTGACTGAGCCAGCCAGGTGCCCTGTGCCCTCTACTTTCTGGACTTTCATATTTTGGAAACTTTTTAGAACAAGTGTGTGTGTGTGTGTGTGTGTGTGTGTGTGTGTGTGTGTGTGTGTATATATATATGAATTTTACAATTAGAAAATTAAAGATACGTCCGTGTTAGGGTGAAAGGCGAAGAAAGACTCTATATAAGAGAGGATCTTTATCAGATCCTATAAATCTGATAGGTTTCAGTGAGAAGGGGATGACATGTGATTGCCTTTGGGGCTCATATTAAAATACTTCAAGCTCTCATTCATTCAGACTCACCTACTCAGATTTTGAGTTGAAAGTCCTGTATGCTCACTCCAAAAAGAAGAGATCTATTTATTTATTTATTTTATTTTTAAAAAAATTTATTTATTTGAGAGGAACAGAATGCGTGCACTTGCGCAGGTGCACACATACAGGAGCAGGGGGAGGGGCAAAGGGAGAGAAAGAGGGAAAAGCAGATTCCAAGCTGGGCAGGGAGCCCTCCAAGGGGCTCCATCCCAGGACCCGGAGATCATGACCTGAAGTGAAGTCAGGTGCTTAACCGACTGAGCCACCCAGGTGCCCCAAGAAGAGATTTATTTATTAAATTATAAACAGTGTAAGGCAAATGGTGTTACTAATTGTAAATATTTTCATCTGCTTATTAAAGGAGGCCCATCAGTGTATCTGCCTGGGCATAGATGCTTGAAAGCATTACCATATTTCTTTTTAAATGCTGTGTTACTCAGAACAATTTACTCTCTTTTCTCATTTGACCCACAAAGCTTTTATGGTACCTGTCTTAGGCTGTTTTGCATTAGGGTTGTTTATGTTCTTCTTTCGTCTGTCTTCATTTTCTATAAATTTCCTGAAGGCATGGTACTGGTGCTATAGATCACAACTTCCTTCCTTTTATTCCTTTCCTTCCTTCCTTCATCCATTCAACAAATATTTACTGAGTGCCTTCTATGTACTAGACATTTTCCTAGGCCCTGAAAACTAGGAGTGAACAAAACAAAGTTCCTGATCTATGGAGCACACATTCTTTGTTAAATCTGATTTTGTCCTATTCACCTGAAGTAATGTTTTCCTGCAGGGCTGACAAATGAGTTTCACCTCACAGGTCTACTCCGATTGATAATTAGTGGCTGGTTGAGGTAGCATGTTAGGAGGCATTCTGAGAATCAACTAGAAAGAGGACTCTCTTCTATCATTCAGCTGGGGAGAAGGGCGTGAGGGCCATGGTCACATAAGTAGTATATCTTACATGGGTTGTGAAACCCGGCCCAGGGTAAGCAGCTAAAGGGGAGTGTGACCTGGTGATGATAGAATGCATACAGATCTGGTGTCAGACAGGATTCAGATGAATTGTTTTTCCTTTTTTTTTTTTAAAGATGTTATTTATTTATGTATTTATATATTTATATATTTAAGAGAGTGAGAGAGTGTACATGTGAGCAGTGGGAGGAGCGGAGGGAGAGGGACAAGCAGATTCCACACTGAATTCAGACCTCGACACAGGGCTCAGTACCATGACCCTGAGATCATGACCTGAACTGAAATCAAGAGTTGGATGCTGAACCAGCTGAGCCACCCCAATTTCTTTGCTTTAAAAAAAACAATTTATTTTAAAAAGTATAGCAGAAGATTCTTAAATGTTTTATTATTGGCCTTTAATAGAAATAAGGTATATATGTAAAGTGGCAGGAGATTTTAAGATCCTAAATGTATATGGTGTAAAAAAAATGTGAAACGAAGTAGTCAGACTTCTTTCAGGTTAATTAAATGTTGTATTGAACAATGAGAAGATCCATTTTAAAGAATGGCATTTCTTTTTACGTAAGTGTTTTTCTCTTACATGGTCATAAAATCATAGACTCCCTTTAACTCCCCAAAGACACTTTTATCCTCAATTAAAGATCCAAGATATCTGGTGCCATAGCTCTTCACAGAATATTTTAAGAAGGCATCAACCAAATCTTTTAGTGCAAGTGCACTCAGTAGTTGCATTCAGTAAGCATAGGGTATTTTATTGATCAAGGACTCAAAAAAATCAAGGGTACTTATTAGGTAAAGATACCATGGTTTTTATTCTGGTTTTTAGTATGTCTATGTGTATGTGTTGTGTATACATATTATGTGTGTATTTACATTTCAGTTGACCAACACATTAGTTATCTTTTGGAAATTATGGCTCATAGAAGAATTTCTACTTACATAGAAAGCACAGTGAGCAAATCACTATAGCCTTTTTTATCCCCTGTCAAGAACTGATTTCTTTTCTGCCTCTTTGTGACATAACTCATGAGGCCTCAGTTTTCTCATCTTTAAAATGAGGAAAATGACATCTACTTCAGAAAACTGTTATAAGGGTTAATTATTCTTTTTTAAAGACCTTGGGATCATGACCTGAGCTGAAGGCAGATGCTTAACTGACTGGGCCACCCAGGCACCCAAGCATCTAACTCTTGATCTCAGCTCAGGTCTTGATCTCAGGGTTGTGAGCTTGAGCCCTGTGTTGGGCTCCACATTGAGCATGGAACCTACTTTAAAAAAAATGTATAAAGAACCTCCTTACAAAAGAGGAGAGACAATTCAGGAGATAGAGTAGGACTACTTCAGGTGGGTAGCAGAAGTGCTGACTCTAGCCTTAGACCCGAAGAGAGAGGGAGTAGTTACCAGAACCCAGGGATAAGACACCATGTGGAAGGAGTTGCCTGACCATACTTGTGACTTTTGGTTAAGGGATGCAGCCAGTGAGACACAGACAAGGAAAATGAAGAGATGAATACTCAGCCTCACTCCTTTCTCCCTTCCCGCCCCCTCCCAGTTTCTCCAGGGGTAAGCCCAGCTAGAAGCCCCTAGATGCAATGCATCTCCGAGGGTTCCCAGAGCAAGCAGAGCAATCCTGAGGGGCAGGTGGAAGATAATCAGCGCTGCTGAGATCCTTAGGCATGACTAGGAAATGGTGAGACAACTGCATTGCACACCAAGATCACACTTCCTGGTGGTTGTACAGATTCAGACATTCTTAGCTCCAGCTGTTGAACAGATGGCTGGATCCACCAGGTAGTCACAAATTGCTTTTTATGAATGCACATGTGGAAAGTCTCTGACAGTGATTTAGTTGGAAGACAAAAAAGGATGACAGTTGGTACTTCTACCTAGCTTTTGAAGCCGATTCACTATTGCACGAGCCATCCTCTTAAAAAACTCAGTTCACGGGATCCCTGGGTGGCGCAGCGGTTTGGCGCCTGCCTTTGGCCCAGGGCGCGATCCTGGAGTCCCGGGATCGAATCCCACGTCGGGCTCCCGGTTCATGGAGCCTGCTTCTCCCTCTGCCTGTGTCTCTGCCTCTCTCTCCCTCTCTCCCTCTCTCTGTGTGACTATCATAAATAAATAAAAATTTATAAAAAAAAAAAACCTCAGTTCACTTACATAAATGAATACAAGAATACATCCTTCTCAGAGACAGATGTGGCTTCCCTTAGTCTGCACAGTTTTTGAGATTTCTCATGGAGATGGGAAGTTTTAATATGAGTATAATATGCATTAGTAATTAAATATGAATCTCTTATGCTGTTTAGATTTTAGATAAAACTGCCCTTAGCTTTTTTTTTTTTTTTAAGATTTTAAGTAATCTCCATACCCAGCCTGAGGCTCAAACTCAGAACGCTGAGATCAAGAGTCACATGCTCTACCAATTGAGCCAGCCGAGTGCCCCAAGAGTGCCCTTGATTTTAGATTGCTGACTCTGTGGCATATTGTGGACTATCCATCTTAGTGGTTCATCTTGGAGGTAAATGGCTTGACTTGAAAGGCCATAGGGATTATTCTCCCATCTTTTTGTGTGTTAGGTAGTCTGAAACATGCTGACCAGGATGATAATTGGGACACTTTCTACCAGGAATCAACCACTTGGAATTAACTGTCCTCTTTGTTATTGTACTCTGTGTACTACAGGTGAAACCCAGAATACACGAACAACAGTTCTTAGGTCTATATGCAAGAAAAATGAGTGTATACATATATCCACCAAAAAGACATGTAGAAGGGTATTTATAGCACCCTTCTTCATAAAGGCTCCAAACTAATAACAAATAGGCATCAACAGGGAAATGGATAAAATAAGTTGTGGTTCACTCATATAGTGAAATACTTCACAGCAATAAAAGCAGTGAACTGATTATTAAAATAATGAGCTAGGGGCGCCTGGGTGGTTCATTGGTTGAGTGGCCAACTCTTCTTTTTGGCTGGGATCATGATCTCTGGGTGGTGAGATCAAGACCAACATTGAGCTGTGCCCTCAGCACAGAGTCTGCTTGTCCCTCTCCCTGCCCTTGTCCCCACTCATACACTTTCTCTCTCAAATAAATTTTAAAAAATAAAATAAAATAATGAGCTAATGACACATGCAAAACTATAGATGAATCTCAAAGATATTATGTTGGGTAAAAGAAGCCAGACACAAAAAGAGTACCTGTATGAAGTTCAGGGACAGGTAAAATGAACTGATGGTGAGAGAATTTTTTTTTTTAAAGATTTTATTTATTTATTCATGAGAGACACAGAGAGAGAGAGAGAGAGAGAGAGAGAAAGAGGCAGAGACACAAGTAGAGGGAGAAGCAGGCTCCATGCAGGGAGCCCAATGTGGGACTTGATCCTGGGTCTCCAGGATCACACCCTAGGCTGAAAGCGACGCTAAACCGCTGAACCACCCAGCTTGCCCATGGTGAGAGAAATTAAAAGAAAAAAAAAAAAAAGATTATGCCTTTTATGCTGGAATGGGGTTAGGGAGGTATTGATTTAGAAGACTTGTAATGAAACCTTCTGGGGAGTCGAAAATTTCTTTATTTTTGTTGTTTTGAAGATTTATTTATTTAGAGAGAGAGCACAAGTGGGAGGAGCAGGTAAAGGGAGGGAGAATCTTAAACAGACTCCATGCTGAGCATGGAGACTGATATAGGGCTTGGTCCTACAACCCTGAGATCACGACCTGAGCTGAAACCATGAATCAGATGCTCAACTGACTGAGCCACCCAGGCATCCTAGAAGTTGAAAATTTCTTATATTTTGATATGGATGGTGTTACAGAGATATACCTATATAAAAATTGTTCAGATTGCATGCTTTATTTTTTTTTATTTTTATTTTTTTGATTGCATGCTTTAGATTATGAGCTTGACCTACCTAGCTTCTTATATATTATACTTAAATAAAAATGTTTGTTTGTTTGTTTGTTTGTTTTAGAAAGTATATTGAGTGCTAAAGCCAAACTCTGACAAATGTAGCAAGGATGATACCAGAAAAACATAATGAAACATTTACCTTACTACAGAGTATGCTGACAGATAAAATCTTTCTGGAGAGTTTGTCAGTGTGGATTAAAAAAAACCTTAGGCAGGGTTTAGGGGACACCTGGTTGGTTCAGTTGGTAAAGCATGCAACTCTTGATCTTGGAGTCCTGAGTTTGAGCCCCATGATGGGGAGTAGACTATACTTAAAAAAAATTAAAAAAAAAAAAAAAAATTTTTTTAATCCTAAAAAAAAAACCCACTTTAGGAATAAGGTTTTGACCGTTGACACTTTTGACATAGCGATGTCCTATAGAAATCATTAAGAACTTATGTACAGGTTTATCTATAAGGGTGTTTATTTTAGTGCCCTTGTGAACACTGAGCATTTGGAAACAATCCAGTGTTCAATTCTGAGAATGGATAAATATCCTGTGATAATATGCAACTATTTAAACAACATGGTGGAAGAGGGGGCTGTGTTTGTATTCATGTGTGTTTCTACTGAGGAAACATAATAGGCATAGTAAACAGACTCCAGAAAACTGTTCGCTTACTCAAAAAGTGGCTCTAGCAATGATGAAGACATTTGATATATGTATATGGAATCAAATAAAAAGTATTAATAGACATCTGATTATACATTATTCATCTCCCTGGAAGAAAAATATTATGGGTCTTAGATTTCTTCCTTTAATCTATTTATTCTCATATTCTTTGGTGTAGCCTTAGATTCAGTGTCTGTGTTTCTGATTCAAATTCAACAAATGAAATCTCATCTGTGGCCTCCAAACCCAAGTTTTCCTATCTAACAATTACTGGTTAAAGAAACTCTAGCCCTGAGGGGAGAAAAAAAAATCTGGAGGTATTTATGTTCCCGGATTTTAAGCTAGGCTCTAAAGCTTTAGTAATCATAATAGCATGGTGTAAGCACAAACAGACACATAGACCAGTGGAACAGAATAGAGTCTAGAAACAAACCCACACCTCTATGGTCAATCAATCTAGATGAAACAGGAATGAGTATGCAACGGGAGAAAGACAGTCTCTTCCACATTGGTGCTGGGAAAACTGGACAGCTACATGCAAAAGAATGAAACTGGATCACTTTCTTACACCAGATACAAAAATAAACTAAAAATGGATTAAAGACCTAAATATGAGATCTGAAACCGTAAAATGCCTAAAAGAAAACATAGGCAGTAATTTCTCTGACATTGGCCATAGCAGTATATTTATGAATATGTCTCCTCAAGAAAGGAAACAAAAGCAAAAATAAACTATTAGGACTATACCAAAATAAAAAGCTTTTGAATAGCAAAGGAAACAATCAACAAAATGAAAAAGCAACCTACAAAATGGGAAATGAGCTATTCACAAATGATACATCTGATAAGGGATTAATGTCCAAAACACATAAAGAACTTACAGAACTCAACACCAGAAAAACAAATCTGATTTTAAAAAGGGCAGAGGATCTGAATGGATGGCGAGCAGACACATGCAAAGATGCTCAACATCACTCATCATCAGGGAAATGCAAATCAAAACCATAGTGAGATATCACCTCACACCTGTCAGAATGGCTAAAGACAAAAAGAAATAACATGTTGGTGAGGATGTGGAGAAAGAGGAGCCCTCATACACTGTTGGTGGGAATGCAAACTGGTGCAACCACTGTGGAAAACAGTGTGGATTCTCCAAAAATTAAAAATAGAACTACCCCATAATCTAGTAATCACACCATGAGTATTTATTCAAAGAAAATAAAAGACTAATTGGAAAAGATATATGCCCCCCTCTCTTAATTGCAGGATTACTTACAACAGCCAAGATAGGGAAGGAACCTAAATGTCCATCGATAGAATGAATAAAGATGTGGTGTGTGTTCATGTGTGTACGTGTGTATCTTAGGAAGGAAGTAATTTTCAGTGGGCAAAGGAAGAATCACCTTATTTTTAAGGTTTCCTTGTATTCAATCATTTTTTTTAACTTCTCAGAAACTCAATTTCTGCATCTGTAAAATGGAAATTGCCTTAGTAGTACGGGATAAGTTAGTGTCTGACACATCTAAAAGTAATAAAATACTGTATGTCAACTGTAGCTCAAGTAAGAAAATAGTGTGTGGCATGAGGCAAGTACTCAGTAAGTTGTAACTCTATATATCTCTGTGTACACATGCATAATAATTCACATTGATATAGCTCTATGTATGCATCTTTTTTTTTTTAAAGTAAGCTCTATGCCTAATAGGCTTGAACTCATGACCCTGAGTTGTTATTAGGTTTTCACCTCCTACCTGGTACCATATTTGGCCACACTAGGCCCCATGATTTTTGCCTGAAGTCCCTTTTTTGGTTTGTCATAGATGGCAAAAAAAAAAAAAAGAAAAGCTTTGGTCTTGTTTTATTCTCCAGGCCACATCAAACTGGGATTTCCATAGAATTACAGATATTTTCTTGGAAAATTAAATGTGACAACAGCAGGTTTTAAACTTTTTCAAAACTTCTTAATCAAGAGAATTCTTACCTCATTCATTCATTCGTTCCACAAATATTTACTGAATACCAGTCATAACTTGCACATAGAGCTAGATGCTGAGAACATAGTGAACAAAGCAAAAAGAAGCCTCCTTGATTCGTGGAGATCATATTCTGCTGGAGGTGCCCTCAGTGTGTCGCTCCTGCTGCTGCTCCAGAAACTCTGGAAGCCTCAGCCCGCATCCCCCTGCCGTGGATGAACGAGTCTTGGAGGTCAGCCCCCCACCTGCTTTGTGGGGGCACAGCTGTTCGCTTCCAGGCAAAGAGGCCCTCCACCTCCTCCACCCTGCTGGACTTCTAAATGGATCAGCGGGTTTGCAGCCCATGCCATCCGGAACCCTCTCTCCAGGAATCCAGAAATTCCATTGACCTGAACTTCTTGTCACACAAAACCTTGACTGAAGACGTAGGGGAAAAAAATCCTTAAACAAATACCAAGTTTGTTCACATGACTTCTTTGTGATGTGAAAGGAAAATGTGTCAGCCCCCTTTGGCATGAACCAGAGAGATTTTCAGGGAAGGGTGAGGGACTCTAGTCCAGAATCTCTTCAGATTCTTGAAACCGCAAGGATTATTGCAAAGATAAAAAGCAAAAGCAAACACTAAAGCTGTGAACAAAGAGGGAACACAAAGAGGGGAAATCCTTCTTGGAAACCAGCTTTCCTCCAGAGGAGGAAAACAGAAACGTGCTAAACCATTGTGTCAGCCCGAGTACTGGAGTACTGAACGCACAGGGCCTTGGCGTGGTGCCTCCTTGCTCCCCGGCTCCCTGAGGCAATGGCCAAGGCTGTGTTTTTAGTTGGAAATTATTGTTTGGCTGCTGGGGCGGGGATTGACATCACGGACTCGGCTCCATGGGGGAGCGGGGACAACAACACTAAGTGGGAAGGTGACTCCGGGAGTGGGGTGAGCAGGCGTGAGAGGGCCGGGTCCAGGGAGAGCGCGCAGGCCAGCTGGCGGGGAGCAGTCGCTCCTCCTGAGTCACACGTGTGCTCACTGAAGCGGTAGTTGCTCAGTGCACACTCGGTGCGTCAGGGCGAGCTGGACTCTGGGGGAGCAGCTAATGGTCCACAAGCCCCACCTTTGCCAGACGGTGCTCTGGGCTTTGGGCCGAATCCCTCAGCGCCCTGAGAACTGTGTCCCAGGGCCCCCAGGGGGTGGGCCGGCCTCCAACGCGGGTCTTTCTTATTCCAGAGCAGACTGTCTGCCTGTTTTGGAATCTCTGTTGTGGTTCTGGTCTGGCTTTGACTTTTAATCACTGCTGAACTCTTTATATTCTGTCGTGCGTTGCTCCTCCTCTTCTGATCCTTGGACGCTCTGTCAGGCCCCCAGGTGCTCCTGGCCCACAGAACCACAGTCTTGGGCAATACGAATCAGTCTGCGTTCTCTCTCCAGCTCCTAATTTTTCCCCGTAGCTTCTGAATGAGTGTCAGGTCTGAGCTCTGAATGCTGCTTTCTGTTGCCCAGTATTCTTTTCTGAAGTCCTCCCAGGATGGACACAGAGGCCTCCTCCCTCCATACTGAATTTAGTATAAACCAGAAGGAAAGCAGAGAAAGAGACTCAGTGAGTTGCTAATGATACTCTAGGATTTTAACTCTTTGCATTCCCAAGTCAAATTCTATTTGAAAGACAGACAGATGTGTTTACATGATAAAACAAGGGTCCCTGTTTGTTTCAGAATACTATAAAGCAAGGGTTATAGAAGAAACATAAATAAGCATGATTGTGAAAACTCTGAAATTATAAGACATTATGTGTATCTTTTTTTTTTTCCATATCTTTAATCATTCATTTATTCAACTGGTAGTTATTGAGCACCTACTATGTACCAAACGCTGCGGTTCTGGGGATACATTCAACAGCAAGCAAAGCAGACAAAAAAGTCGTGCTTTTACAGAATGGTGAATGCTGGGGGAGACAAACAATAAACTTAAGTAAGCAGATTGTATGATTTGTTACAAAGCAACAAGTGCTAAGAAGTAAAATAAAGCAGGGTAGAGAAAGAGGGAGAATCTGGATGTGGTTGCAATGCAGCTTTACTCAGGGAGGCCAAGGAAAGCGTCACTGAAAGGGTGATGTTTGGTTAAAGACATGAAGAGATGGAGTTTAGATATCGTGGGGGAGAGCATCCTGGGCAGAGGGAACAGCAAACCCGAAGCCCTGAGAAAGTATGCCTGGTGTATATTCTAGGGAAGGTCATTTCAGCTTGGCTGGAGCTCAGAAGGGGAAGGTAGGAGGTGAGGTCTGACTGTGTAGGTCTCTGTAGGATTTTAGCTTTTCTCTGAGTGAGATGGGAGCCATTAAAGGGTTTTGAGCATGACTGACAAGATTTGTTTTGTTTTACATTTTTTAAGTTTAAATTCAATTTGCCAACATATAGTGTAACACCCAGTGCTCATCCCATCAAGTGCCCTCCTCAGTACCTGTCCCCAAGTTACCCCATCCCCCTGCCTACCTCCCCTTCCTAACTCCCAGAGTTAGGAGTCTCTCATGGTTTGTCTCCCTCTCTAATTTTTCCCACTCAGTTCCCCTCCTCTCCCTTATAATCCTTTTCACTGTTTCCCATATTCCACATATGAGTGAAACCATATGATGATTGTCCTTCTCCGATTGACTTATTTCACTCAGCATCATACCCTCCAGTTCCATCCACATCGAAGCAAATGGTGGGTGTTCGTAGTTTCTAATGGCTGAGTAACATTCCATTGTATGTATAGACCACATCTTCTCTATCCATTCATCCTGTAGAAGGACATTGTGGCTCCTTCCACAGTTTGGCTATTGTGGAAGTTGCTGCTATGAACATTGGGGTGCAAGTGTCCTGGCGTTTCACTACATCAGTATCTTTGGGGTAAATCCCCAGCAGTGCAATTGCTGGTTTAGTTGTAACACAGGTTAACAAGGTCGAGAGAGGGATTTTTAAGGATGGAGAACATTAACAGTACGTTGCTGTGCTCCTGGAAATAATGCATGGAGAGAGAAAATGTGATGATGTAGGAAGGACAGGGGAGAATTGTTGGCGGGAGGCACTCGAATAGGAAGGCTGGCTGGGGGCACCTGGGTGGCTCAGAGGTTGAGCGTCTGCCTTTTCAGCTCAGGGTGTGATCCCGGGGTCCTGAGATTGAGTCCCCCATCAGGCTCCCCGCAGGGAGTCTGCTTCTCCCTCTGCCTGTGTCTCTGCCTCTCTGTGTCTTTCATGAATAAATAAAATCTTTTTTAAAAAAAAGAGGAACTTTAAAAAAAAAAAAGGAAGGCTGGTTAGGACTCAGAGTAGAGGGAGAGGGGTTGACCTCAGGATAACGGACAGGTCACTGAGAAAAGTAAATGAGAGCTCGTCAAAGTCATCATAGTAGTAGTATCATTATGAACAAATGGGTTTTCTTCTCTTTTTCACTATTTTCCCCTTGAAGTCCATCCAAGGACCTCACGACTAAATGCAGTTTAAAAATCCTACCACCCGGGACATCTGGGTGGCTCAGTAGTTGGGTGCCTGCCTTCGGTTCAGGTTGTGATCCGGGGATCCAGGATTGAGTCCTGTGTCAGGCCCCCTGCAGGGAGCCTGCTTCTGCCTCTGCCTGTGTCTCTGCCTCTCTCTCAGTCTGTGTCTCTCATGAATAAATAAATAAATCTTTAAAAAAAATAAAATTAAAAAAATAAAAATCCTACCACCACCTCTTGGGGCACCCAGCTGCCTCAGTCGGAAGAGTATGTGACTCTTGATCTTGGGGTTGGGAGTTCAAGCCCCATAGTGGGCGTAGAGAATGCTTAAAAAAAGTCTTAAAAAAAAATTTCTACCACTTCTTGCCCGTAATTTAAATAAGACATCCAGTACTCTTAACAGGGTTCAGCTTATTTTGTCCAGAGGAAAAACCATGTATTAAAAACAACAATGACCACAAATAATATCCCTGCTGATGATATTTCCCTGGTGTTCTTAATGTGTTTTCACAGGATATCCCAGATGAAGTAAATGCCTTTCTGTCCTTGAATGCAGTACAATGCATCCTGCCCCAGACTGTATTACATTTTGTTAGCCAGATCCAAACCACTCAGGTTCTTCCAGGAAGTGTGTTTCTAAAAATTTCCAAAGCCTTTATAGAGAGTTCTCATGTGCCTACATACACAGATTTGTAATGAGTAAGCGCTAGAAGGTTCTTTATGTCTTCGCTAAATTGTCTGAAGCCTCGAGGGCTGTTAGAAGTGAAATTATTCTGAATTTCCAGTTTGGTTATCAAATCTCTTTATTTTTATTAAAGAGTAGAGTTATTCCCTTAGCCATCATTCATCTTACCCCTAGCAATCCTTCTTTGTAATTATAGCTCCTGATTCAGCAAACCAAGGTTATCACACGAATGTATGTAGGAACTCGCAAATCTGTTACTATCTGCCTAACGCACTAAACACCAGAGAATATTTTTGAAATTCCCTATCATATGCCACTTCAAGGAAAGTATACTAACCTTCCTCTAGGTTATAGGTGGAATACTAGCTTATCTGAAGAGGGATGCACTAGAATTGAACATAAATATAGGGAAGACCCTCATCACAGTGTACTTCTTAAATGAATGAATGTGTATTCAATTGGCATGATAAAGTCTCTATTTACCTCCAACTATTTCAAGAGATTGACCTGGGCCTCGAATATGAAATCCTGCAGAAAAAGTGAGAACTGCTTGAAACCAACAGCACAGAAGACTGAATTGTATTTTTGAATGTGTCCAACAGTGTATTGAATGTGTATTTTGAATGTGTCTCTGTCAAGTTGGGCATGTGGCTTGGCCTCTCTGGTCCTCAGTTTTACCATGAAAAATGAGGGGATTTGACTAAAACTGTAGTTTGTAACATGTGAAGGGGATAGGGATTTTCTTTTTCTTAAAAAGATTTTTATTATTTCTTTATTTATTTATTTACTCATGAGAGATACAGAGAGAGGGGGGCAGAGACATAGGCAGAGGGAGAAGCAGGCTCCATGTAGGGAGCCCGATTCAGGACTTGATCCCAGGACCCTGGAATCACACCCTGAGCCAAAAGCAGACGCTCAACCACTGAACCACCCAGGCATCTCTTTTTTATGTATTTATTTTATTTATTTTTTTTGGGGGGGGGGCGGTTTCTTATTTCCCTCAAAAGAAGCCAGGGGTTCTAACAGCTAGCTCATTCCTTTTACATTATACTGGCGCTCAGCTTTAAGCTACTTCAACACTGATAAATTTGGTGATTCCAACTTTTAAAGTAGTTTTCAAATTGTGATGGTTTTAGAAGCAGATTTGCACCTGCCCATCCCTACTGCCACCCATGTGCCATATCTATTCAGCTGTCTCTGAAGAGTTTGGGATCAAAATCCTACATTATACCAATGGTTGCACAACTCTGTGAATATACTAAAAACCTTTTAATTGTACATGTTAGATGGGTGAATGGTATATGGCATGTGGTATATGAATATCTTTAAAAAGCTAAGTCAGAATTCTTTTGCTTGCAGGTGACAGAAACCTACTCAAAGTGACTCACACATTAAAAGGGGGAGTTAAGGAGCGCCTGAGTGGCTCAGTCAGTTAAATATCTGCCGTCAGCTCAGATCATGATCCTAGGATTGAGCCCCATGTCAAGGTCCCTGCTCAGCAGGTTGCCTCCTTCTCCCTCTCCTTCTACTCGCACCCCTTGCTCATTTGCTCACACTGTCTTTGTCTCTCTCTCTCTCTCTCTCTCAAATAAATAGATAAACAAAATCTTAAAAAAAAAATTAAAAGGGCAATTAAAAACCCATGTCATTGGAAGATCCCACACAAGACAGATTAGATTCCAGTCTCAAATAGCATGAAATCCAAGATGCACTTTCTCCATCTCTCAGCTCTCTCTCCTCTGTGGTAGCTCCATTATCAGGAAGACTTTCTCCACAAGTGGCCACAGCAATTTCTTAGCTTACATTTTTACCACGTTAGCAACTCCAGCAGAAACCTTTCCAGTGAAAGTTCTGGCATTGTGTGTCATTGGCTTGGTTTGGGTCACATAACCATTCAATAATAACAACACTCATCTAACACTTACTGTGAACTGACTTTATTCTTGCAACATCCCATTTTATAGATGAAGAAATGAAGGCACAGGGAGGTTAAGTAACTTGCTCAGGGTCACATGGAAATGGGTTTAGGAGCTGGGATTTGAAACTCAGGTAGTCTGGCCCTGAAGTTTGTGGTCTCCCTGGTCTTAAGTGGTGTGCTGCCTCTAGTCACGAGAGTGAACGGAAGGGAATGTCCTGACTGCTAGTCCTGGAGCAGATCCCACATTTGCAACTGCATTCTCTCCTAACAGCCTGTGTTCCAGGCCTTTGAAGATGTCAGATATAGATCATATCAGATGCTAAAGAATTTTAGAAGGGTCGGTGAGCACCCTCCACTTCAGAGACTGCAGCCATGTCTGCATCTTGTTCTCTGTAATCACCAGCATCATCCTGACTGTAGTCATTGGAATCGAAGCCTCTGGCCTCCTTGCCAGAATTTGAGCTATGTCCAGATCCTGGCCTATCTAAAGAAAATTATGCCAGGGGCACCTGGCTGGCTTGGTCGATGGAGCATGTGACTCTTCTCGGGATTTGTAAGTCTGAGCTCCAAGTTGAGTGTAGAGATTACTTAAAAGTAAAATCTTTTCCAAAAAAAATTTATGCCACTATATACCCATTACCGTGGAACCCAAGGATTAGGCTTCAAACGAACATTAGTTTTTTTTATAATGCAGATGTAGAGTTAGAAAATTAGAAGAAGGCTTCCGGTCTTTTTCTGATTCAGGAAATAAACGCACACACAATAGATACATCTAACATGTTGATCGCTGGCCCTGTTTTTCCGAGTGTGGTTCCCAGGACCACTGGTATTGGAATCACCTGGGATACTTTTTATTAAATCATAGTATCCTGCAGTGGGCCCAAGAATATGCATTTGTTAGACACCTGAATTGATTGTTACGTTCACTCGGGTTTGAGAGTCCTCCTTGTCAGTGGCTGGGGAAAACTGGCTAAGATCTTAGATGAAGGACCTTAGGCGTCCCAAGCTGAACCCAAGGCAGCAGCCATAGGGGACATTAAGGACGGGTGGGGCAAAGGAGAAGCTCACAATCCTAGGTTCCAAGCAGCTTTGATTGTTAGTACCTCTGCAGTTCGCATCTCTTCACCCCTCGTGTTCAGAGGTGTGGGTGCCTGTGTTCTAGCTCTGTCGGGCAGAAAAGAATAGCACTAACAGTACCCTTCGGTAAAGAATTTTTCAGATGAGGGGATCTCTGGGTGGTTCAGCAGTTCAGCGCCTGCCTTTGGCCCAGGGTGTGATCCTGGAGTCCTGGGATTGGGTCCTGCGTCGAGCTCCCCGCAGGGAGCCTGCTTCTCCCTCTGCCTGTGTCTCTGCCCCTCTCTCTCTCTCTCTCTCTCATGAATAAATAAATAAAATCTTTTAAAAAAAGATTTTTTTAGATGAAAAAATTGCTCCTGTAAACACATTACAACCAACAATAGCTCTAGTAATATTAATAGTAGTAATTGTTAAATAAGAGCTGACGTTTACCAGATGCACTGTACTGGGCACTTTATATGCATTATCCATCCCATTGTGTCCTTTCAGTCACCTTACAAATGGGTAAGAGCTGGTGTTATTTCCATTATCAGACAAGGAGGCTGACACACAGACATTAAGTAACTAATTTCACATCACAAACCTGGAGGCAGGGTTGGAGCTGATGGGGTTCAGGACACACTACCCCCCAATATGGCACCTTGGCATAATTGAATATTTTAAGCTGAAGGAGTTGGAGAACCTAGGAGAAGCAGGAAGGTTACTCTGAACTCTCTCCACCCCCCCCACCCCACCCCCGCACCTCCGTCCGCCAAACAGGTCTTCAGACCTTCTGTGAGAGAAGCCCTTCCCATACCCAGAGGAAAGAAGCATCTTTATCTCTGAAGACAAGGGGACCCTGGAAGAGTCCTAACAAACAGGCCTTGCTAAATCTCCCCCAGGTTACTACACTGACCTTCTACTCCGTGACCTGTCACGTTGCCCCATGACTGTCCTCTCTCTTCATCAAGCCTCAGGGTAGAAGTACTCAGGTTTAACTACTTCATCATCAGTTTACTTTTCAGACCCAGCCAGGGACCTTAAGAGGGTCAAGGAAGACTTCCCTTCCCTGTGGGTCTCATTCCCACCGTGTCTACTTAACATCAGAGCCCATCCATCTGCTTTCAGCCTTTGAGCCATACTGCTATGTTCTCTCAGCAAGAATCTGTGATTCTCCATGAGACCAAAATTCAGAGAATCTGAAGAAATGCTGACTGCAGCACACGTAACTTTATAATAAACTTACTTAAAAAAAAAAAAAGACACCCCCCCTCCCCTGCAACCTGGACTCATCATTCTAAGAGATCTATCTGATGTGCACAGAGGCAGTTCTTTTATGTCTCAGACACCTGGTCACCAAAATTAGGAGACAGTGGTTCTCTGGGTTCTGTGGGCCCCTTCTGTGCTTCTAGAAAGTAGGTCAGATTTCTCCTACTTCCCTGGGTCTTGGATTCTCAGCTTTGGAAGACCGGTTATAGTTGCTTCTCTTGATCTGTTGTAAAGCCTTTTTTCCTGGATTACGGATAGAGAGGGAGAGCAAGCCTGGAAAGACCAGCCACAGGGATCTGTCTAGAAATGTGTAAGACCACCCCGCATTAGTTTTGCTTAAATTCAAGGACCCACTTTGAGCTAAGCCCAGAGTTAATATAATGGGACTTCCAAGGATATACTACGACCTCAGAAATTCCTGAAGCGGATGGGACCCGAAGGCAGCATATGGTAGAGTGAGCTCTGGAGTCAGACTGCTCTGGCCCCAGTCCAGTGCCCCCATTGCCTTTTACAGTACTTTATCTTTCTCCACACAGGTTTTCTCACCTGCAAAAGGGAGTAATAGTAGCATATTCGCATGGAGGTCATCGCGAGCATTAAATGAAATAAAATTTATAAAGTGTTTCACACGGTTCCCGTCCCAATGTGCTCGGTAAGCAATCTTATTACCAGCTCTTATCACTGTTGTAACCAAAATATTATCTGTGGCAGGAGGAAGGAGATACTGCTTCTGGTAATTGAGGAAGACTTCTCTGAGAAGCATTTGATCTGGTCCCAGAAGGGAGGAATTTCTGTGAGAGAGGAGTGGATGATTCCATCCAGCAGGAACATAACCTGCCACGCAGAGATGGGGCAGGCCAGGTGTGTGTGTAGGGAGTGGTGGGTGATGCAGAAGGGCGGACATACAGAGCGTGGGGCGAGCTGCAGAAAGGGAGGAGGGAAACACTGGTCAAGAGGTAATTTCTAGAAGGTCTCCAGTGGTGATCCTGATGCCAATCTCCCAGTCCACACCTCAGCCTTGGGGGTGAATAGCCAGTATAAAGAAGAACTGCACTGTTTTTTTGTTGTTGTTGTTTGTTTTTTATTTTTGTTTTTGCATTTGTAATACTTAGGGTCCTGGCCAGGGCTGATTTAGGAGGCTACCAGGATTACAACTTTTTTTTTTAAAATAAAGATTTTATTTATTCATTTGAGAGAGAGAGACAGAGAGAGAACATGAGCAGTGGGAGGGCAGAGGGAGAAGCAGGCTCCCCGCTGAGCTGAGAGCCCTACATGGGGCTCCATCCCAGGACCTGGAGATCATGACCTGAGCTGAAGGCAGACGCTTCACCAGCTGAGCCACCCAGGCACCCCATGGAGGCTACAGGGATTACTCCTGGGGCCACATGGCTCTCAACCCTTTCATAGGCCCTGAAAGCACCACTCTCCCCTCAGGCACAGGGCCCCGGGCAGCCCAGAGGACAGGGTGGTTTGGCTGTTGCTGTCATTGGCAGTCCAGGACTGGGAGAGGAAGGAGACCCAGTCTCAGTCTGCAGTGATGAAGAGGATGCCCAGAATTGTGCTGAGGCGGTGATTTTAGCTGCTGTCTGCTTGGATGTGGGATTGATTCCCTCCCACTCAGAGGTTCCTGGAGCCCAGAATGTTACATAAGTGAGACGCTTGATGCATTTGGTCTCTGTAACACTTAATCCACCACCTCCGCCCCCATTCCAACATTTTCAATATTTGTAATATACAGGGATAGCTAAAGGGCGGGACTTGAATGTTTTAACATTAAAAAAAAATTGAAAATGAAGTCCTAATGGTTTTCTTTGTTTGGAGAAGGCCATGGCCTTGTCTCCATAAGAAATGGGCTCAGTTGGGGAATGGGTACAGGGCTGGAGTCATGTGTGATCTTGCCCTAAGTGAGGCCCGGATTCTGAAGTGTTTAAGGAAGAGTCTCAAAGCTTGGCGGGTCTATAATTAGACTGGCCTTACAGGTTTTTCTTTGGTTAGTAAATGCACAAGCATTTAAGCTGTGGCAGGACTTGGGTACAGAGTTGTTACTTTGTCACATCCAGAGCAAACTGAAAATCAGTCACTTTTCAGAGTAGACATTGCCCCAAGCTTGGGTGTGGCTTAACCTGAATCACAGTGAACTTGCTTCAACAGCACCAGTTGCAGGAATAAAAAGCAAATATGCAGGTGTTTTAAATATATGACACGTGGAATTGTTAAGCAATCACTGAATCTTTTTCTCCTTTGAATCCGCTGGTGAATGTTTGTATACATATCCAAACAGAGGGCTTCTTGGCTGAGTATGTTCTAGGTGTGTTTAAATGCTCACCTTCAATCACAAGAAATCCTGGGAATACCTTGCGTTTGTATAAAACACATTTCTTGGCTCCACCTCATCTGAGCGGGCCCAGAACCAAGAGAGGCATTATAAATATGCTGACACTGAGCTTGGGCGACTTGCACGAGGTGTCAAGCAGTGGTTAGCCCAGACTGAGCAGCCAGCGAGGTTTTCTGCCTCCAGATCAGTGTCACAGAATAGTGGGGCTTGACTGATTTTTCTAAAGCCCTGATTCAGCTTCCCAAGAGAACTGGAGTAGGTCATCTTTTTGTTTCTTTGTTATGTTGACCCAATTACACATCTTCTTTTCTATAGATTTCTCCATCCTCTGGGATATGGAAAGCAAATTTTATGCATAACGTAGGGTCTTTTTTTTAAACCAAAATGATAAGCAAAATCTGAATTTCTTTGGAATAGGAAACAGGGAAAAACAAATACCTTATCTATGCTGATTGCTCACATAGATATGCTAACCAAAACTCTGAAAAGAGTTGGGTTTTAGAAATTCAAATTATTTCGTTGTCACCTAAAATAGAACCTTCTTTCCCTTGAACCACTGGTCTAGCTCTCTCTCCATCCTCCTCTTCATAAGCCAGCTTTGGAGAGAGCTGGCTGCCTCCCTGTCCTCATTTCCTCCCCTCCCTTCTGTATCTCACTTTTCTTCAGCTTGGACATTGCCCAGGTTTTTGTTAAGGTCACCAGCATTAAGGTCTCCCTGTGAACCAATTCAGTGGACAGTTTTTAGAACTCAATACAATGCCTTTCTTAGCAAGACATAGTATATATATAGTGACCTTAGGAAAGTTACTTAGCTTCTCTAAATTATTTAGAAGGTGACGGTGGCACCTCCCTGGTAAGATTATAGCAGTGTTTAAATGAGATATTTTGCGGGAAGTGGGTGAACACAGTGATAAGCACTGAGCTACAGTGATAAGCAACAATAAATGCTAACCATTGTTTGTATCAGCGTGTTTTCCCCTTGGTTTCTGTGACTGTATTTTCTAGTTTGTCTCCTACACCTTTGGTCCTTTTGCTCTTCTTCTGTGGTATCATGAAATGTTGGAATTTATTCCACAAATAATTTAGCAAGTGCATATCTCATACCAGGAAACCTTTCTTGGCTTTAGGTATGTATATGGCAGTGAATAAAATCAAATTGCTGTCCTCATGGAGCTACATTTTGGGGTGGGAAATTATAAGAATTAATATACCAGGTGATGATTGATACATGTTAAATATAAATGTAGTATTAACATATAAATATAATATTATAAACTATGCATCAAGTGGACATAAAACAGGCATTAATAAGTTCCCAAAGGCAGGGAAAGGAAGATAGGTGGATATTGCAATTTAGGATAGGTGCTCAGGGAAGTCCTCACTGATTGGCTGATATTTATTTATTTATTCTTTTTTAAAGTTTTTATTTAAATTCCAGTTAACATACAGTATAACATTAGTTTCAGGTGTACAATATCGTGATTTCAGCACTTCCACTCATCACCCAGGGCTCACCATGACAGTGTACTCCTTAATCCCCATTACCTGTTTTACCTGTCCTCCACCCCCCTCCCTTCTGGGAACCCTTCGTTCTCTGTAGTTAAGAATCTGTTTCTTGGTTTGTCTTTTTCTTTGAGCCTTTATTTTCTTTCTTAAATTCCACATATGAGGGAGATTGTAAAGTTATTTGTCTTTCCCTGACTTATTTTGCTTAGCATAATAGTCTCTAGCTCCATCCATGTCATTGCAAATATTTTATTTTTATTTATTTATTTGAGGGAGAGTGTGAGCAGAGGGAGAAGGAGAGGCAGAGGGAGAGGGAGAGAGAATCTGAAGCAGACTCCGTGTTAAGTGCAGAGCCTCACTCTGGGCTCTTATCTCATGACCCCAAGATCATGACCTGAGAAGAAACCAAGAGTCAGACACTTAATCAGCTGAGCCACCCAGTCACCCCCCTGTTGTTGTAAATGGCAAGATTTCATTCATTTTTATGGCTGAATAATATTCCTGTGTGTGTGTCTGTGTGTGTGTGTGTGTGTGTGCACGTGCGTGTGTGTCCCTTATCCATTCATCAATTGGCAGACACTTGGGCTGCTTCCATAATTTGGCTATTGTAGATAGTGCTGCTTTATATATCGGGGCACATATATGCCTTTGAATTAGTACTTTTGTATTCTTTGGGTAAATACCTACTAGTGCAATTGCTGGATCATAGGATAGTTCTATTTTTAACTTTTTGTGAAACTCCATACTGGTTTCCACAGTGGGCACACTGGTTTGCATTCCCACTAAAAGTGCACAAGGGTCCCCCTTTCTCCACATCCTCACCAACAGCTGTTGTTTCTCGTGTTGTTGATTTTAGCCATTCTGACAGGTATGAACTGATATCTCATTATGGTTTTGATTTGCGTTTCCCTGATGATAACTGATGTTGAGCATCTTTTCATGTGTCTGTTGGCCATCTGGATGTGTTCTTTGAAAAATATCTATTTGGATCTTCTGATTGGCTGATATTCAACTAGAAACCTCAGGGAAGTGAGACAGTAATACATGTAGAAGATCTAGAGGAAGACCATTCCAGGTAAAGGAAGCAGCTGGTGCAAAGGCCCTGAAGTTTGGGAGTAGTTGGTATTTTTGAGGAACAGCAAAAAGCCAGTATGGCTGGAGTGGTGTGAGCCCAGTGGGAGGATAGTAGAGGTAGAGGTGAGGTTAGAGAAGTAGCTTAGAGTTAGGAGAGGGGCAGGGCAGATCATGTGGCCTTTTCCAGACACAGTAAGGACTTG